>NC_064638.1:725093038-727990538 GCF_023864345.2 Schistocerca serialis cubense
CATTGGTGCCTCTTCTAATGTTAAGCCTATTACTTCAAAATCATCATTCTTAACCGAATACAGGTACCTTCTCCTTGGTCTACCCCGACTCCTACTACTCTCTACTGCTGAACTCATGAGTCTCTTGGGTAACCTTGCTTCTCCCATGCGTGTAACATGACCCCATCATCTAAGCCTGTTGGCTCTGACTGCTACATCTATAGAGTTCATTCCCAGTTTTTCTTTGATTTCCTCATTGTGGACACCCCCCTGTCATTGTTCCCATCTATTTATTTATCTTAATACTGAACATAAATACTAATTGTTATAAATATGGATATAGTAACTGTTCTCGAAAGAACAGATACTATTGATGACCTTGCAGCTTCTCTAGAATAAATGATAATTAATTGAAACCCTCAGCTGCCGACAGGTGTTGTTGATATACCTCAATGGGTCAGCTGAAAATGTGTTCCCCGACCGCCATTCGAACCGGGAATCTCCTGCTTACATGGCAGACGCTCTATCCATCTGAGCCACCGAGGACACAGAAGATTAGCACGACGCAGGGAATTTTCCTTAGCACGCTTCCCGTGAGACCCACATTCCCAACTGTCCACAATCTACATACGTAATAGATATTTGCCCATCCACTCATCACTCGCGCTCACTAAGGTGACGATTCCCGTAAGAGTTCGGGCAACCTGTGCACATTCACACAGACGAAGGTCAATGGCCGGGTAGCCATTTAACTATATATGAAGATAGTAACTCTTACGGGAATGGTCACCTTAGTTGGGGCGATTAATGAGTGGTGGGCAAATATCTATCAGGAACATTACGTATGTAGATTGTGGACAGCTGGGAACGTGGGTCTCACGGGAAGCGTGCAAGGGATAAGTCCCTGCAGTCGCGCTATTCGTCTGTGTCGTCTGTGGCTCAGGTGGATGCCGGCACGGTAGCTCAGCGTGTTCGGTCAGAGGGTTAGCTGCCCTCTGTAATAAAATAAACTGAGTTAATGGCTCAACGACGAACTTAGACGGATGTCTTACGACGTCAGCCGGCACGGTAGCTGAGCGTGTTCGGTCAGAGGGTTAGCTGCCTCTGTAATAAAAAAAAAAAAAAAAACTGCGTTAATGGATCAACGACGAACTTAAAACGGGTGTCTTACGACGTCCGCCCCGAGCGGACACAACGAACGAAAAACGAACAAAATGAGATTTTAAAAAAAAGATGGATAGAGCGTCTGCCATGTAAACGGGAGATCCCAGGTTCGAGTCCCGGTCGGGGAACACATTTTTAGCTGTCCCTATCGAGGTATAGCAACAACATCTGTCGGCAGCTGAGGTTTCAATTAATTATCATTTATTGTTATAAATAATTTGTTCAAGAGTTGTTAATAGAGTGCCAAAACAAAGAGATTTGCATAGGTAAACGATGGATCGGCGTCAGCATTCAGTTATTACCATTTGTTTATTCTCGATTAATAAGGAGTTTTATAATTCAGTGTCTGTAAGGTGCATGTTTGAGTAGCGTAGTACAGCAGCAGCAAGCTGAATAAAGTTACGAGTTTAACTATTGCTTACGTTTCGTTTTGCAGTGTATACTATATAAATCACAGTTCATTATTCTACACTGTGCAACAAGTAGAAAAGTAATATCTGTCTGAAAACTGCCTGAATATGTACACTGTTAAGGACGAAGGTAACTTTAGCACTGCCAAATAACATAGCGCAGTTTAACTTGGACCATACAGAGAAAGAAATGCTACAGTATAGTACACAAGGTAACTTAAGAACTACATAATGAGATGAACAGAAATTACACTTATCTTCAAAGATAACATTTAAGTAACTGCGATTTATGGCAGTGCCCTGGGCATTACAAAAGGCGGGACATGGTTCGTGGCTGGCCAGTGTGGCTGAGCGGTTCTACGCGCTTCAGTCTGGACCCGCGCGACCGCTACGGTCGCAGGTTCGAATCCTGCCTCTGGCATGGATGTGTGTGATGTCCTTTGGTTAGTTAGGTTTAAGTAGTTCTAAGTTCTAGGAGACTGACGACCTCAGATGTTAAGTCCCATAGTGCTCAGAGCCATTATTTGAACATGGTTCTTAGTGATCACGGTGGACAACAATGCACGCTCTGAAACGTGTTCCCTTACTGGCCACAGCGATGGTAAGGAGTTTATGTAGTATGGTGTCCCAGTCCTCCACCAGTGCCATTGACAACTGCTGCATGTTGGTTGGTCCACGTGGACGTGCTGCAGAACGTCTCTCCAACGGATCCCACGCGTGTTCAATGGGATTTTAGTCGACGAAAGGGTACGTCAGACCATTCGCCGAATATTCACTGGTTCAAAGAGCTCCTCCACCCGAGGTGTTTGATGCGGTCGCGCGTTGTCATGTGTAAGTGAAGCCCGACTGTACCTCTGAAAAGACGCACGTGGGGAAGGAGTGCAGTGTCACAATAACGTTGACCAGTGAGTGTAACGTGTTTGAAGGCCATTACGCCGATGCAACATTCAGTTTTCTCACGCCATAGCCGCGCGGTCTTTGGCGCCTTGTCACGGTCCGAGCGGGTCCCCCTGTCGGAGGTTCGAGTCCTCCCTCGGCCATGGCTGTGTTTGTTGCTTTTAGCGAAAGTTAGTTTAAGTTAGATCAAGTGGTGCGTAAGCTTAGGGACCGATGACCTCAGCAGTTTGGTCCCAAAGGACCTTACCACAAATTTCCAAAATTTTCTCATGCCATAAGACCTCGAGCACCATCACAATGAAGTACGACAAGAACACAGTCGAATATGATCGTTTTGGTGTTCGAGTTGCTCTGTTTTGGGGAGCCATACTTTTGCATGTGCGTACTGACCTCCAAATCTTCGAGCATAGTATCTTCACCGGTAAACGTCTAAACATTCTGCGTGGTGTCTGTTTGTTCTATATCGTGTCTCCCTACAACTTTCGCGCAACGACGCTCTGAGCGTATTTTTTAGGGAATTGACTAGTTTGAACCTGGGACCTGTTGCTGGTAAGGAGACGCCAGACCACACATGACATGTAGAATTCAGAAGAGTTCAGTGAGACTAGCGATGATATAACCAAATACTTAATGATTTCAGCGTCAGCTCCACTGCACTCCCCGTAAAAGAATCTTAATACTAACTAAATTTAGTGGAAGGGGTTCAAGGCTTTCCTATTGTTAGTTAGCTGGTAAAATAACGTCGAAAAAGCAGTTAAGTTTACCATTGGAAATTTTACTCTACTCACAAAACATTGATTATAAGTTGCACTATTGATAAAAGGAAATGTTTTAATACAGGATGATAAAAACCGACTGCGTTCAACAAAAATGTGAACGAATATTCCCTGAATGGGTTTCCAAGTTCTACAATGGATCGAAGGATGACCTATGTCATATCACATCTATAATCTAGGTTTAAATTAAGTTTCACAAAAGAGAAAACTATCAAAATAGTCTACAGTGACCCTCAATTATCTTTAACTACTTATCTAACTTGTCGTAAATTACAGTGGCTGATGTGGCTTCTCAATAACTATATAACAGAAAAATCTCAATAACTATATAACAGAAAAATCATCGCATTTCAGATTTTTACTTCAAGTGGCAAATGTGAACACCATGAGCTTTAATTGACGATCGACACTAGTATTACGCAAAAACGGGATGTAATAGATGAGACTTCTGCAGTTCTGAGTGAAGCCTTATGCGCTCAAATATGTGGCATCGCATGCATTCATTACCTTGTCGGTGTTCGTCAGGGGGCGGCGGACAGCACAGCTCCGCTCACCTCGCTGTCTCGGAAGCAACTCTGTCCTAACTTCTCCTTACTACAATTTACCGAAGTTGGTTTAAAAAAAACTATCTGGCTGTGTTTTCATCTGACCAATCAGGGTCCCAATGTTAACCTTAAGCTCCGGCTACAGAACTTCTGTGTATCCAATGAGAAACGTTATACTTTTCGTGGTGGGGCAATGTGTTTAAAGTTTGCAACGTAACAGAGACGCAAAAAAGTCTCACGCTAAAACTTGCAGCTGGTGTGGTCCTTATAGCGTTACCGTAAGATGTATACTGTTCTTCTGGAGGGCTCTATCTTTTAACATGGGCTGGGGGTGGTCCTGATGTAACAGAGACGCGAAAAAGTCTCACGCTAAAACTTGCGAATGGTGTGGCCCTTTTTGTGTTACCGTAAGATCTATACTGCTCTTCTGGAGGGCTCTAGCTTTTAACATGGGCTGTGGGGTGGTCCTAAAGTAACAGAGACGCGAAAAAGTCTCATGCTAAAAACTTGCCAGTGGTGTGGTAGTAGCAGTTAGCTGGCGACGTGGGTGTCCGTCCCTTATCGTAGGGCCTTCTCGCTTAACACGGTTCTGCTCTCAGCTTCTGTTCTCGTTTCTCCCCTCGGAACTGCGTCTGTCTCACGGTGGGAAGGTATGACATGCATTTAGGCATTCTTGTGTTAGTCTGTGGTATTCCATTTGCTCACTCGTTACTCGTATTACTTTGGTTAATTTAATGTCACGATTTATTCGGAGCTATGTGACATACTACCGGATTTGCTTATCATGTCAGGGTTTTCATGGAAGGTGTTGGATTTGCCTGACACCTTACATATCACCACCCTTCGAACTTAATTTTTGCACTGAAGTTAGGCAATGATTGAATCGTTGTCTAAGTCAGTCAAAAATTATTGCTTTATCTAAATTTTGTTGCCTACTGTTCAGCCACGTTATTCTGTATATTCTGTTCTATGCTAGTTTGTATTACTAATTTATATTTTTATATTCTTCCACATTATAATTAAAAATGACAAGGGAAGAATATTTTTATGCTATTATTAATTTTTAATTATTTTCTTTCTTTATTTAAGTGTGAAGTTTGTTTTTTAAGAAGTTTGTTATCAAAAGTGAGGAGTCTTTCACATCGATTTTCTTAGAAACATATTTTTTTTATAAATGTAGTAATTAAGTAAAATCTATTCCTAACACATTTTCCAAATATCATCTACAAGTGAAAATGTTTTTGTTTCTGGACACTCATTTCAACATTGTTACACTAACAAATAAGAATTATTTCCAAGACTTGCTTTGACAAAGAAATATACATACACGAGTATTGAGATATTATCCTAACAAATGGCACAAATGTTAAAAAAAAAGGGAAAACATCCAACAAGATAATTTTTTATTCTTTGTTTTTATAAGGAGAAAATAAGTAAAATATAGTTATTCTTTTATTTTTATGAGGAGAAAATAAGTGGCATATAGTTTTAGTGTTTATTTTGCCTTACTTTTGTTCTTTATATACTGTCCATTTCAGAACTAATGACTTATTTTATCGATAGTCTATTTTTTACTTAAGTCCATAGTCAATGACTGTTATTTTGTAGTTTATTAGCTGCCTGGTGTGCTTAACTTATTTAGTTTTTCACACGTTTCTTTTGCACAATTCTTACATCACATAATTTGATTTCACACGTTCACACAATCCTCTGAATGTTTAAGGATGAGGTTGGTGAATGTTTTTGCACGAAGGTGATGGACTTGAGCGAGATGGATGTGGGCAAGTATTTGATGTACAGCGTCGTTTGTCGTTCCTTGTTGGCTTTGCAAGTGTGTGTTGCTGTTGTGGAGGTCCCATAATGGAATGGAGCTGTGAGTGCAGAATCTCGTGGTTTACTGGCTTTGTATGCATGAAAGTCATTGTTATGTGTCGCTGAAAGCGGTCGTTTTTCGTTGTAATACTTCGCAGACGACTAGTTTACAATAGGATAGGGATTTGGGAAGGTATGTCGTCTATTCTTCACCCATCTTCTTTCTTGGTCTCAATCTTGCGAATGTTCAACTTCTGTTCTTCCTGCTTTTTCTCTGCTTCTTACTTGCTTCTTGGTTCTTCTCTGGGCAGGATATGGAAATATTTATTGATAACTAGTCGCTTTGAAGTTCTCCTCTTAGTAACAGTTTGATAAATTGTTTGGGCGTGTCATTTTTACTTTGTGGACGTTTTCTTCAGTTTCCTGCATCAGCGTGCTGTTTAATAGCGGTAGTGTGACTTTTACACATATTTTTCGCCAGTGGTGGCTTGCCCAAGCGGTCTTCTCGTCGGGCCGTTTTCTGCTCGCTCCGTCGAGTTGGGGCGCTCGGAGACCCTTCCAGCGTTCGGCATCCTGTCGCGTATCTGCAGGGCTCCGCCACTGTGCGGCTCCTTGTTCCGTCCCAGCAGGGTTCCGCCTAGCAGGCAAATTTATTGCCCACTCTAGGAGGGCCCTCTGTTGGTCTCACTGTCCTTTCCATCTCTCAACGCTTCTGCCTTGTAGGAATCGTGTCTTGCTAATTAAGTCCTTTTCTTTCTTGATACTTCTCGCGTTGCAACTTGTGGGTCATTGCATCTGGTCTTTGCTGGAGTTTTTACAATGGTTCTTACAAAAAGTTTTACTTATAATCATCTAACATATGTCTAGTACCTACATTGTTTTACGCCTTTTTAAAAAGCTTTACAAATTTCGGCGCCCTTTCCATGTTACAATTCTAAGATATTTTGAGTCTTAACTTATACAAGAAACCTCAAATTCGTTTTTTATTTTTGTGTAGTGTCGTGGTGTATAGCATTTTAGTATTTCATGCTGTTAGACTATCTACGCTTTATCCCTTCACCTTAATTTATGGCACTATTGGTGTTATTTTTGTTTTTGTTTTTATTGAAACTACTTTCTTTTTCCCACCTTCCTCTCTCTTCATTCTTCTTCCTCCTGCCGATCTTATCTGCAACATATTCTTGAAATATTGTGCTGATTATTCACCAGTAATAAAATTAATATTCAAACTTGTACTGAAAGTGTTTAATACTGCCAGTCTTAGGTAAAAATACCTCTGCTTTATCTCGTAAAATACCCTCTAATTATCTTTTACTGTGTTCCGAAATACCTTGAACTTCTTGCAATTTTTTGTCGATTTCTTTATGGACTTCTAACATGAGTTGAGGCGATTCCCCCATTTGTGCATACCATTCTAATTCTTCATCCTCTTTATCTCGCATCATTCTTAATTGTTTGTTTATAACTGGTATTTCTTCTAATTTTAGCTTTTGCTCAAAGAGAAGTGTGACATTCCCGAATGTTATGCTACCTTTCCCCATATCCATTATTGCTCGTCTCTCATTTAAAAAATCTGCACCTATAATCAAATCTACATTTAGTTTAGGTATAATCACAAAGTTGGCTTCGATCTTTTGACCTTGGCACGAAAGAGTTAACCTTGTTTGTCTCGTAACTTCTGCAGCATTGTTTCTAATAGGACCTCTTACTTTAATCTTACGTGTTTTCAGAACTGACAATTCCTCATTGGCATTACACTGCATGAATAAATTTTCTGAGATCGCAGTCAGTTCACTTCCACTATCAGTTACAATATTGACTGGGATATGCTTTACCATGGCCTTCACAATTGGTTGAATTTGGAAGGGTTGGTTCTGTTCTTCTTCTTCTTGCATCAACGAATCCTCCACTGAATCATACATGAGTCTTTTTAGGAACTTTCTGTAGGATAAGCTTCGACTGCTACTTCTCTCTCTTTTATTTCCTCTTCTCTATTTCTTCCTTCATTTACGCTTTCTTCAACATCCTCTACTTTTTCCTCATCCTCGTCTATCTTTTCCTTCTTCGTCGCTACTTCCACATAATCGCATCTAAATGCTCTAATTATCGCTTCATAACTTCCTTCATTATATACATTGGGTTGTGTGCCCACTCGTAACTTATTTTCAACTTCTGTCGACTGCGCATTATCCTCATTGAATTCGCTTTCCCTGGTTTCCATCTCAAATAGCTCTGCAATATCATTACTTCGTCCTTTCCTCTTACATTCGTTGTGCATGCCTCTGGTAATTCATCTTCCTCGTCAGTATTCTTCCAATTAATTTCGTCCCAACATGATATTGTTATTTTCTTGTCTTCGTTTTCATCTGGTCCTCGCGGATTTGTTTCTTCCTTCTTCTCTTCTCATGATAAGATATTTACTTCTCTGTTCAAGGTACTGCAATTGTCTTGGGTCGGTGCGTCATTCTCTTTGGCATGGGCGCTTAGCTGTCAATTCGAACGTTTATCGAGGTTTGGTGATCTTACCGCGACCTCTTGTATCTGTATTCTCTTTTCTTGTTGAGCTTGTTGATAGTGGTTTCTTTGTTGATAATTTGTCGGTCTATTGGTTCTCCAGTACGCGTTCCGGCTGTCGTTATTCCCTCTGTAATAGTTGTTACCGTTCCTGGGTGAATTATAGTTGTTGCCATATTCCCTTCTAAATCCATAACCGGTTCTTTGTTGAAATCTATTGTCGATTCTTGGTGCGAAGTTATCACATAGTTCGTAATTATTGTTTCTTCGTACTGTGTCTTGTGGATTCCACTGCTTTTTGCTTTCGTTTTCACGTGCGTTTCGTCTTTTTCTTGCGTCATCTTCCGAAAATATGAACTCTAGTTCCCTTAGAATACCTTTAAATGCTTCGACGTCATTGCCTCCGCGACCTACTAATGATTGCTGGTATTTCAATGGTAGCTTCATCGCGCATAATTTAATCAACTCTCCGTCACTGTATGGTACATCTAAGCATTGATTTTTCTTTGCCATTAATTCGAAAAATTTCACGGGACTCTTCTCTCCTGAATTTTCAAAATATGGGTTCTGTAATAATTCGTACTTCACTCTGTTCTGTGCTTCGCTGGACCAATATCGTGAGAGAAACTTCTCTCTGAAATCTTCGTACGATCGGCATGTCGCTGCAACATTCTGCATGGTTTCTGCGACTGTTCCTGACATGTGTGCACATTGTTGTTGTTGTGGTCTTCAGTCCTGAGACTGGTTTGATGCAGCTCTCCATGCTACTCTATCCTGTGCAAGGTTCTTCATCTCCCAGTACCTACTGCAACCTACATCCTTCTGAATCTGCTTAGTGTATTCATCTCTTGGCCTCCCTCTACGATTTTTACCCTCCACGCTGCCCTCCAATACTAAATTGGTGATCCCTTGATGCCTCAGAACATGTCCTACCAAACGATCCCTTCTTCTGGTCAAGTTGTGCCACAAACTTCTCTTCTCCCCAATCCTATTCAATACTTCCTCATTAGTTATGTGATCTACCCATCTAATCTTCAGCATTCTTCTGTAGCACCACATTTCGAAAGCTTCTATTCTCTTCTTGGCCAAACTATTTATCGTCCATGTTTCACTTCCATACATGGCTACACTCCATACAAATACTTTCAGAAAAGACTTCTTGACACTTAAATCTATACTCGATGTTAACAAATTTCTCTTCTTCGGAAACGCTTTCCTTGCCATTGCCAGTCTACATTTTATATCCTCTCTACTTCGACCATCATCCGTTATTTTGCTCCCCAAATAGCGAAACTCCTTTACTACTTTAAGTGTCTCATTTCCTAATCTAATACCCTCAGCATCACCCGACTTAATTCGAATACATTCCATTATCCTCGTTTTGCTTTTGTTGATGTTCATCTTATATCCGCCTTTCAAGACACTGTCAATTCCATTCAACTGCTCTTCCAAGTCCTTTGCTGTCTCTGACAGAATTACAATGTCATCGGCGAACCTCAAAGTTTTTATTTCTTATCCATGGATTTTAATACCTACTCCGAATTTTTCTTTTGTTTCCTTTACTGCCTGCTCAATATACAGATTGAATAACATCGGGGAGAGGCTACAACCGTGTCTTACTCCCTTCCCAACCACTGCTTCCCTTTCATGCCCCTCGACTCTTATAACTGCTATCTGGTTTCTGTACAAATTGTAAATAGCCTTTCTCTCCCTGTATTTTACCCCTGCCACCTTTAGAATTTGAAAGAGAGTATTCCAGTCAACATTGTCAAAAGCTTTCTCTAAGTCTACTAATGCTAGAAACGTAGGTTTGCCCTTCCTTAATCTTTCTTCTAAGATAAGTCGTAAGGTCAGCACTGCCTCACGTGTTCCAGTATTTCTACGAAATCCAAATTGATCTTCCCCGAGGTCGGCTTCTACTAGTTCTTCCCTTCGTCTGTAAAGAATTCGTGTTAGTATTTTGCAGCTGTGGCTTATTAAACTGATTCTTCGGTAATTGTCACATCTGTCAACACCCGCTTTCTTTGGGATTGGAATTATTATATTCTTCTTGAAGTCTGAGGGTATTTCGCCTGTTTCATACATCTTGCTCACCAGATGGTAGAGTTTTGTCAGGACTGGCTCCCCCAAGGCCGTCAGTAGTTCCAATGGAATGTTGTCTACTCCGGGGGCCTTGTTTCGACTCAGGTCTTCCAGTGCTCTCTCAAACTCTTCACGCAGTAGCGTCTCTCCCATTTCATCTTCATCTACATCCTTTTCCATTTCCATAATATTGTCCTCAAGTACATCGCCCTTGTATAGATCCTCTATATACTCCTTCCACCTTTCTGCTTTCCCTTCTTTGCTTAGAACTGGGTTTCCATCTGAGCTCTTGATGTTCATACAAGTGGTTCTCTTGTCTCCAAAGATCTCTTTAATTTTCCTGTAGGCAGTATCTATCTTACCCCTAGTGAGATAAGCCTCTACATCCTTACATTTATCCTCTAGCCATCCTTGCTTAGCCATTTTGCACATCCTGTCGATCTCATTTTTGAGACGTTTGTATTCCTTTTTTCCTGCTTCATTTATTGCATTTTTATATTTTCTCCTTTCATCAATTAAATTCAATATTTCTTGTGTTACCCAAAGATTTCTGTTAGCCCTCGTCTTTTTACCTACTTGATCCTCTGCTGCCTTCACTACTTCATCCCTCAAAGCTACCCATTCTTCTTCTACTGTATTTCTTTCCCCCATTCCTGTCAATTGTTCCCTTATGCTCTCCCTGAAACTCTGTACAACCTCTGGTTCTTTCAGTTTATCCAGGTCCCATCTCCTTAAATTCCCACCTTTTTGCAGTTTCTTCAGTTTTAATCTACAGGTCATAACCAATAGATTGTGGTCAGAGTCCACATCTGCCCCTGGAAATGTCTTGCAATTTAAAACCTGGTTCCTAAATCTCTGTCTTACCATTATATAATCTATCTGAAGTCTAATTTGTGTGCTAGCGTCCAGTGTTCTGGTAATCCTACTCGGAATTGATCAATAAAAGTTCGTGGATGTAATGAGTTTCCTTCTCGAAAGTGTTGAAATTTTCTGACTGTGAGGAAATGATCGTTGTCGTACTTCGTCATAGTTCCATATGAAATTCACGATTCTTCGCCACTTTTGTTTCTGATCATTTCTTCCGTCGTTCTTTCCGGTTGTGGTAGATCCATTGGATATTGTCCACTGTAACTTTCGCCTACCCTTGCGTAGTATCGTTGGAGTGGTACGCAATAATTTTCTTCCATCGGTTGTGAACGTGTAGCTGAATGCATTGCGCTGTAGTCTTCGCGACCTGGCTTTCCATTGTCACGTATGTTACTTTCCGCCTGTGATTGGAATCGCAAATCCTTGATATCTTCGTTAATTGCTTGTTTTTCCGGTGCTGTTACAGATACGGATGTGGTTGCAGACTCTGTGCTTGTTCGATCCTGTTCACTACGCTCTTCAATGGTTTGCAACAACGCTGTTCGCAATTTCTGAAATTGTCGCTTCGTTTGCGCTTCTATTTTGACTATGCAGTTATCATATCTTTTCAGCGCTGCTTTTGTGATACGTTTGTGTAACACACTGCTTTCAACAATTTCACGCGCTGTACCTGCTGCTTGTCTAGTAATTACGTTTATCTGTTTCTCTAGTTTCTTGACTTCTCCCTGGGTGTTGTTACGTAATGCTTTGATCTCGTCTTGAATGTCATTACGCAACGTTTGTACGTCCGCTTGTACCTTGTCAATGCCTGTTCTCAATTGATTGTGACCTGTTATTAAGTTTCCTATCACTTCTCGAGATTCTTTTGCCTCGTCTTCAATATGACTTAGGTGTAACTTATTTTTTTTGTTTTGTTCTTTAATCTCACGCATTTGTCTCGTGGTTTCTGCGATTTGTTTCGTCGTTTCTGCATTTTGTTTCGTCATTTCTGCATTCTGAATTTTAATTTGTTTCGCAATTTCTTTATTTTGTCTTGTCATGGTTTCCGACATTAATTGTAATAATTCTGCCAGATTGGTGGGTCCTATTGCGTTTTCTTCCGACGTCCTACGCTCTGTGTTTTCGCCCAAGTGTTGGTTCGCAACCGATTGCATTGAACTGTGCTGTGACACGTTTCTGCTCGCATTCCTTGTACTCTGTGGTGAGGGAGCTCTGATTACTTGTACTATGGGTTCTACGTATTCAAGACGAAAGTTAGAATACTCATCGACTGTCTCTCTACTTTTCTGCTCCTCTGTCGCATGCTGACTTACGTTTTCTATACCTTGGCGTACATTATCCTCGTTATGGTGCGTTATATGTCCTATTTCTCGCGATACTGCATCGCCTGTTGTACTGTCCTCTATTCTCTGTCCATTTTCATACTGGGTCTCTACCTCAAGTCGGTCAAGGTCTCAATCTGCCATTGCTAATCTTTCCGAATCCCTTATTTTCTGTTTTAAAAGCAATTCGCGCGCCCTACTTCGAGTCAACAAGCGCTCGTACGATCTCACTCGTTTCATAAACTTTTTGTTCACACGACTTGACACTACCAAGACTAACAATCCATTCACTTACCTGTTGGGTCAGAACCAACTTGTCAACGATGTATCCGCCACCTGTGCGCTTGCATTGAGGAGAAAACTTAATTCTAACAATATTAAAATTCATAACTTAATTATGCTATTTTCTCTGCTAGAATGTCTATCTATTGAATACTTTATTACTATCTATCGCTGCAGCTACTGTTTTCGACTATTTACAACGTTCAAAAAAAATTGTTTTTTGTTACGAAAATTTTTCAACAGGATATTTTTCTGACCTAGTTAGGCATGTGGTCGACCTTCAATCATGGTAGTTTACCACCCTAGCAGGGTCGCCATTTTCTAAACATTCTGCGTGGTGTCTGTCTGTTCTATATTGTGTCTCCCTACCACTTTCGCGCAACAACGCTCTGAGCGTGTTTTTTAGAGAATTGACTAGTTTCAACCTGGGACCTGTTGCTGGTAAGGAGACGCCAGACCACACATGACATG
The DNA here is from genome assembly GCF_023864345.2 of Schistocerca serialis cubense. Lineage (NCBI taxonomy): Eukaryota > Metazoa > Arthropoda > Insecta > Orthoptera > Acrididae > Schistocerca > Schistocerca serialis. Next base: position 725,106,160 of record NC_064638.1, read on the forward strand.
TAGAATTCAGAAGAGTTCAGTGAGACTAGCGATGATATAACCAAATACTTAATGATTTCAGCGTCAGCTCCACTGCACTCCCTGTAAAAGAATCTTAATACTAACTAAATTTAGTGGAAGGGGTTCAAGGCTTTCCTATTGTTAGTTAGCTGGTAAAATAACGTCGAAAAAGCAGTTAAGTTTACCATTGGAAATTTTACTCTACTCCCAAAACATTGTTTATAAATTGCACTACTGATAAAAGGAAATGTTTTAATATAGGATGGTAAAAACCGACTGCGTTCAACAAAAATGTGAACGAATATTCCCTGAATGGGTTTCCAAGTTCTACAATGGATCGAAGGATGACCTATGCCATATCACATCTATAATCTAGGTTTAAATTAAGTTTCACAAAAGAGAAAACTATCAAAATGGTCTACAGTGACCCTCAATTATCTTTAATTACTTATCTAACTTGTCGTAAATTACAGTGGCTGATGTGGCTTCTCAATAACTATATAACAGAAATATCTCAATAACTATATAACAGAAAACTCATCGTGTTTCAGATTTTTACTTCAAGTGGCAAATGTGAACACCATGAGCTTTAATTGACGATCGACACTAGTATTACGCAAAAAGGGGACGTAACAGATGAGACTTCTGCAGTTCTGAGTGAAGCCTTATGCGCTCAAATATGCGGCATCGCGTGCATTCATTACCTTGTCGGTGTTCGTCAGGGGGCGGCGGACAGCACGGCTCCGCTCACCTCGCTGTCTCGGAAGCAACTCTGTCCTAACTTCTCCTTACTACAATTTACCGAAGTTGGTTTAAAAAAAACTATCTGGCTGTGTTTTCATCTGACCAATCAGGGTCTCAATGTTAGCCTTAAGCTCCGCCTACAGAAATTCTGTCTATCCAATGAGGAACGTTATACGTTTCGTGGTGGGGCAAAGTTTGCAACGTAACAGAGACGCGAAAAAGTCTAACGCTAAAACTTGCAGCTGGTGTGGTTCTTTTAGCGTTATCGTAAGATGTATACTGTTCTTCTGGAGGGCTCTATCTTTTAACATGGGCTGGGGGTGGTCCTGATGTAACAGAGACGCGAAAAAGTCTCACGCTAAAACTTGCGGGTGGTGTGGCCCTTTTTGTGTTATCGTATGATCTATACTGTTCTTCTGGAGGGCTCTAGCTTTTAACATGGGCTGGGGGGGGGGGGGGTGGTCCTAACGTAACAGAGACGCGAAAAAGTCTCACGTTGCCGGTGGTGTGGTCGTAGCGGTTAGCTGGCGACGTGGGTGTCCGTCCCTTATCGTAGGGCCTTCTCGCTTAACACGGTTCTGCTCTCAGCTTCTGTTCTCGTTTCTCCCCTCGGAACTGCGTCTGTCTCACGGTGGGAAGGTATGACATGCATTTAGGCATTCTTGTGTTAGTCTGTGGTATTCCATTTGCTCACTCGTTACTCGTATTACTTTGGTTAATTTAATGTCACGATTTATTCGGAGCTATGTGACATACTACTGGATTTGCTTATCATGTCAGGGTTTTCATGGAAGGTGTTGGATTTGCCTGACACCTTACAAACGTTATTGCAACACAGTACTCCTGCCCCAGTGCGTCTGTCCATAGGTGCATTCGGCCTTGACTTCGTTTTTATCGTTTGTAATGCGCGACAGCATCGACCAGCGCATGTCGAGAAGCTGTGGTGTGGGAATGAGAGGACAATCGGCCAGTGGAGTGGCCTGCCCGTTTCACCGACTTAAATCCTATCGACCATGTGCGGGAGGCATTGGGGGGACGTTTTGCTGCACGTGCACATGCACCAACGACCATGTAATAGTTGGCAACCGAGCTAGTTTGGGTGAGCCACGCGCGGCTCGTGTTCATCCCATTAATTGTTTGTCATCTTTACGGTAGTGCCGCCTCGTTTTCTTATTCCATTTACTGGCGTCACTAACTTCCTGCCTCACTTTCCCATGAGTGGCAGCAGCAGCGCGTATCGATAAGCGCACTGTCGAACCATCTCTGGAGTGACCGATAGTATTTCCGGGTCGTCGTGTGTCGGGTAGTCAGTAAGTGGGAGACGCACCAGCAGTGCAGTCGCGACGGAGCAGCAGTCGCGGACAGACCAGCAGTCCAGGCGGTCGGTTGGCGTGGAGCAGCAAGCAGGCCCCGGGTGCGCGGAGTCTGGTGGGAGCCGCTGGCGGCGTGCGCACGCGGTGGGTGTGTGAGGTGCTGCTTGCGAGTGCTACGAAGTTCGTCGCCCACCGATCTTGGACATGAAAGTGGAGTCCTCATTTAACTTGCTATCGAGCCTCAACTGTTTACATTTCTTCGTTTGGTCCTGGTTGTCGCTCTTTGGACATTTCCGTGAGCAACAACGTGTGTGTATTTAAGTCGGCTAGGATTCCAGCCGTCTTCCTGTGAAATTTCACTTAATTTATTCCCTGTTTTGCAAGTTCACCAGAGGTATCTTCTGCCTTGTGGCCGTTGACGTTCCGGTTACCTGCCCTGGCCGTTGACGTAATTTTAGGCAGTGTATTTTCCTCGTCGTGTTGTTGCTGTCCAGCACGGCGTGTAGTTCGACAGCTGAGGTGTTGTTGGTCGTTGTGGGCGCCAGTATTCTGTGTGTAGTGTATTGAGATCCTGTGGTCGTTTTGCTGGTTGCGTGGAGTGAAACTGATTTGGTTGATTGGTCAGTCGGCTGTCTGTCGGTTGGGTTACCTCTAGATTAAGAAGTCTTTGGACAGGCTGCCTGTCTCACCTAAACGGGCGTTAGTGTTACAATACCAGGCCGGCCCTTGGAAACTTCTGAGCGCCGTTCCTTGTGTGTTATGTAGTAGTTTCCATGTCTGGATTTTAGTTATTTGGTTGATGTGCGGCTTTCAGCCGAGTATCAATATCTCTTAAATTAATGTCCTTGTCTGGCTGTTAAGGCATTAGGTTGTTATTCTTTATTTTATATGAAATGTTTTAAGATACGGCCTTCTGCCCTTTAAAATTGAAACTCTTCTTCTAGGGCTTAAGCCGTTAAATTATTTGTTAGTGAGCAGCCTTCAGCCCAGATTTAATATCTCTTAAATTAATCTTCTTCTCTTGCCCTTAAGGCATAAGATTGTTATGCTTTTGAATGGGGCCTTCAGCCCAATTTGCATGAAATGTTTTAAGATAAGGCCTTCTGCCTTTTGATTGAAACTCCTCTTATTGCTTAATATGCGACCTCCAGCCTAGTTCCATTAAAATTAAATTGCTAAGGCCTTCAGCCAATTAGATTGAAGATTTAGAAAATATTCTTGGGTGAAACCTCCAGAAGAACCTTGTATTTCAATTTTGCTTAAGCCTTGTGTCTTGGATTTTTAATGTGGCCTTCAGCCGATCTAGTTAATCAAAGGAGGTAGATTAAAGTTTTGAGTGTTTTGCATCCTTGTTGTAATATTGTGCGTTGATAAATAAAGTTTGTATGTTGAGTGCAACTGACAGGAATTCATTTTGGCCTCTTTCCACAACCTAATCCGCTCTGTCCTGCTAGCCCATGCATTTCAGTGGGAACGGAACGCCCTACCGTAATAAATTCTTACCAACATTGCGGCTAGCATGCGAGTATGGTGCAGAACAGGCACTGCCGTCGATGATAATCACACTTCCTATCAAGAACCCGTCCAGGGCGCCATCGTGAACTACGGTGACTCCACTTTGAACAAAAGGGCTATTTCTATACGTCTCTTTGCGTATTTCTTTGTTATCTTCTGTAGTAGACTGTAACAGCTCTTCCCAGGTGTGGGCCAAGTTTTATCGAGCAACATTACTTGGCTGTGACGCATCGTGAGAAAGTTTTTTTCGTCCTTGAGTTTTCTACATCAGTGTAGTATAAATTTACGTGTTAGGAAGTCTTTCCTGAAAGTATTTGTCTGGAATGTGGCCTTCTGCAGAAATCTAACGTAGGCGATAGACGGTAAAGGTAAGAAGACAATAGAAGTTTGTGGAATGTGCCTCTACAGACGAATGTTGAATATTAGTTAGGTAGGTCGAACAGATAATGAGCTGATACTGAGTCTAACTGGGGGAAATAGAAATTGGTGGTACAACTTCATTAAAAGGACAGACGGCTCATAGAATACATCATGAGGCAAAAGGGAATGGTCAACTTGGCAACTGACGGAAGCGTGGAGAGATATGAACTTAGAGGGGGGCCAAAGTTTGACTACAGTAAGTACTGGGCGGCAATTATTGAGCTGTATGAAATAAAATCGTCATACCTTCCGAACGGTATGGGTTAGGACGTTCAAACTGCACGGCTGGCCGCGGGGCATGATGGGAATCAGTGTGCGCATGCATGCATGGTTCAGTGACGAAGCCCACTTTCATTTGGATGTCTTCGTCAATAAGCAAAACTGTCGCATTCGGGGGACTGAGAATCCGCATTTCGCGATCGATAAGTCTCTTCACCCTCAACGGGTGACTGTGTGGTGTGCAATTTTCAGCAACGAAATAATCGGTGCAATATTCCTTATGGCACGGTGACTACCGAACAGTATGTGAAGGTTTTGGAAGACGAATTCATCCCCATTATCCAAAGCGACTCTGATTTCGACAAGATGTGGTTCATACAAGACGTAGCTCGACCCCATCGAAGCAGGAGAGTGTCTGATGTCCTGGAGGCGCACTTTGGGGCCACATTCTGGCTCTTGGGTACCCAGAGGCCACTGGCATGGGCATCGATTAGCCGCCATATTCTCCGGATGTGAACACATGTGACTCCTTTTGTGGGGCTGTATTAAAGACAAGGTCTACAGCAATAACCCCAAAACCACTGCTGAAAACAGCCATTCAGGAAGTCATCGACGGTATCGATGTTCCGACACTTACGCAGAATTTCGCTATTCGTCTGCGCCACATCATCGCCAATGATGGCAGGTATATCTAACATGTCATATCCTAAATCTGAATATCTGTACTGAAGTTTACTTGTTGAATAAAGTGTGTGCAGGCCGTAGTATGTAACTAATTTAGGTTTTCATATAGTTCGATAATTATCACCCTGTAGGTTCAACTCGATGGAGGCCGCGATGATTATGGAGACATGTGTCAGTTAAAGAAAGTTTTTAACGTTGTGCCTGCTGACACATGCCCTGTTCGCAACTCTCAAAATTTTAATGAAAACTCCCACGAAAATACTATCATTAACAGCCAGCCGGGGTGGCCGAGCGGATCTAGGTGCTACAGTCTGGAACCGCGCGACCGCTACGGTTGCAGGTTCGAATCCTGCCTCGGGCATGGATGTGTGTGATGTCCTTAGGTTAGTTAGATTTAAGTAGTTCTCAGTTCTAGGGGACTGATGACCTTAGCAGTTAAGTCTCATTGTGCTCAGAGTCATTTGAACCATTAACATGATCAGATTAAATGAGATCCGCCCTTATTATACAGCACTCGGTTTATTGCATTTTAATCACTAGCAAAATTATCCCTACGAGCCTACTCACACTCGCTTTGGAGCCGCATTCACACTTTTTGAATATAGTTTGTCACTGCTTCTGAGTTTCTTACGGTCGGACATAATTTAAAATCCATTGACTGTATTCGCAGTTGCGAATGTGACAACCGTCAGATGTGTATTGGAATGACAATGAAACTTCTTTGTTCAGGACCGAGACTCGAACTCGGTCTTTCCACTTATCGCGAGCAGTCGCCTTAGCTTCACGGCCAGGCCCAAACTACCATGTCTCGCCAGCTCCAATGAAAATCCAAAGAAATTGGTATACCTACGTAATGTCGTATAGGACTTCCGCGAGCACGCAGAAGTGCTGAAATACGACGTGGCATGGACTCGACTAATGTCTGAGGTAGTGCTGAAGGGAAGTGATACCATGAATCCTGCAGGGCGTCCACAAATCCTTAAGAGTACGAGGGGGTGAAGATCTCTTCTGAACAGCACGTTGCAACGCATCGCAGATATGCTAAATAATGTTCATGTCTGGAGAGTCTGGTGGCCCGCAGAACTGTTTAAACCCAGAAGAGTGTTTCTAGAGCCATTCTGTCGCAATTCTGGACGTGTAGGGTGTCGCATCGTCCTGCTGGAGCTACCAAAGTCCGTCTGAATGCACAAGTGATCAGACAGGTTGCTTACGTACGCGCCACCTGTCCGAGTCATGTCTAGACGTATCAGAGGTCCCATACCACTGCAACTGCACACGCCCCACACCATTACAGAGCCTCCACCAGCTTGAACAGTCCTCTACTGACATGCAGGGAATCATCACGTTGTCTACATACCTGTACACGTCTATCGGCTCGATACAATTTGACACGGGACTGATCCGACCACGCAACATGTTTCCAGTCATCAACAGTCCAGTGTTGGTGTTGACGAGCCGAGGCGAGGCGTAAAGCTTTGTGTCGCGCAGTCGTCAAGGATACACGAGTGAGCCTTCGGCTCCGAAAACCCGTATGGATGATTTTTCGTTGAATGGTTCGCACGCTGACACTTGTTAATGGCCCAACACTGAAATCTGCAGCAATTTGCGAAACGTTGCACTTCTGTCACGTTGAACGATTCTCTTCAGCCGTCGTTGGTCCCGTTCTTGCAAGATCTTTTTCCGGTCGCAGCGATGTCGGAGATTTGGTGTTTTGCCGGATTCCTGATATTCCCGGTATTCTCGTTAAATGGTCGTACGGGAAAATCCCCACTTTATCACTACCTCGGAGATGCTGTGCCCCATTGCTCGTGCGCCGACCACAACATCACGTTGAAACTCATTTAAATCTTGATAACCTGCGACTGTAGCAACAGTAACGGATCTAAGAACTGCGCCAGACACGTTTTGTCTTATACAGGCGTTGCTAACCGCAGTGTCGTATACTGGCTATTTACATATCTCTGTATTTGAATACGCATGCCTATACTAGTTTTTTTGGCACTTCAGTGTATTGTCTATGGCCTGCACTCGAACATCCAATACGTTTATACTCGTAGGAAGGGGGGGGGGCATTTAATTAAAAGTCGTTTCCGCGGTCCGGCGCATAAATACAGTATTGCAGTGTCTGTGTTATTTCAAATTAGCATGCAATGCATGCATGCATGTTCGAAGGAACACTGTGTCGCACTTCTGAACAACATGGGCACTGTAATACCCTACAATTTAAAATCATCCACACTTCCACTAATCAACGGCTTTTATTCCCGATCAGATACCGCGAGCGCAATCGCGATCGTATCTTCAAGAAGACTCAAGTGGGACTGACTCACTTAGGCGCCAAAGCAAACGACGGGGGCCAAGCATCGCCCTTCCAGTACAATGGGGCTTCCCCGTTAGCGACGCTAAACTGATGGATCAAAGATACGTAACAGAGATTCGATCTGTCGCAGTAGTTGCACAGGGGCGAAGAGAGTTGCACAAAGTAGACAACCGTTTAGAGCTGCATCAGCTCAATCTTCAGACTGAAAACCACAAAAATAAGAGTCGTTTTTTACCTTAGTCTGACGTATATAGCTGATATATTTTAGTAAGAATCTGTCTCTGAAACGTACAGTTTTACAAAAAAAATGGTTCAAATGGCTCTGAGCACTATGGGACTTAACAGCCGTGGTCATCAGTCCCCTAGAACTTAGAACTACTTAAACCTAACTAACCTAGGGACATCACACACATCCATGCCCGAGGCAGGATTCGAACCTGCGACCGTAGCAGTCCCGCGGTTCTGGACTGCGCGCCTAGAACCGCGAGACCATCGCGGCCGGCCCAGTTTTATATCCTTCTTTTTGTGTTCATTTGTAAAAGATGTATTTAGGATTTCTGTTGGTACTACAGTTTAATCTGAAATGAATGAAGTAACCTCAAAGAGTACTGAAATGAACTAGAGTCGGCCGTGAGTTTCTGTCAGATTCTGGATGTCTGCACCATCACAGCTGTTTTATATTCATGCATACCACCCTCACTGTCTTCAAAAATACTACACTACTGGCCATTAAAATTGCTACACCACGAAGATGACGTGCGACAGGAAGAAGATGCTGTGATATGCAAATGATTAGCTTTTCAGAGCATTCACACAAGGTTGGCGCCGGTGGCGACACCTACAACGTGCTGACATGAGGAAAGTTTCCAACCGATTTCTCATACACAAACAGCAGTTCACCGGCGTTGCCTGGTGAAACGTTGTGGTGATGCCTCGTGTAAGGAGGATAAATGTGTACCATCACGTTTCCGACTTTGATAAAGGTCGGATTGTAGCCTAACGCGATTGCGGTTTATCGTATCGCGACACTGCTGCTAGCGTTGGTCGAGACCCAATGACTGTTAGCGGAATATGGAATCGGTGGGTTCAGGGAACGCCGTGCTGGATCCCAACGGCCTCGTATCACTAGCAGTCGAGATGACAGGCATCTTATCCGCATGGCTGTAACGGATCGGGCAGCCACGTCTCGATCCCTGAGTCAACAGATGAGGACATTTGGAAGACAACAACCATCTGCACGAACAGTTCGACGACGTTTGCAGCAGCATGGACTATCAGCTCGGAAACCACCGCTGCAGTTACCCTTGACGCTGCATCACAGACAGGAGCGCCTGTGATGGTGTACTCAACGACGAACCTGGGTGCACGAATGGCAAAACGTCATTTTTTCCGATGAATCTAGGTTCTGTTTACAGCATCATGATGGTCGCATCCGTGTTTGATTACATCGCGGTAAACGCCCATTGGAAGCGTGTATTCGTCAGCATCCGTGTTTGATTACATCGCGGTAAACGCCCATTGGAACCGTGTATTCGTCATCGCCATACTGGCGTATCACCTGGCGTGATGGCACGGGATGTCATTGGTTACAGGTCTCGGTCACCTCTTGTTCGCATTGACGGCACTTTTAACAGTGGACGTTACATTTCAGATGTGTTACGACCCATGGCTCTAGCCTTCATTCGATCCCTGCGAAACTCTACATTTCAGCAGGATAATGCACGACCGCATGTTGCAGGTCCTGTACGGGCCTTTCTGGATACAGAAAATGTTCGACTGCTGCCCTGGCCAGCACATTCTCCAGATCTCTCACCAATTGAAAACGTCTGGTCAATGGCGGCCAAGCCACTGGCTCGTCACAATACGCCAGTCACTACTCTCGATGAACTGTGGTATCGTGTTGAAGCTGTATGGGCAGCTGTACCTGTACACGCCATCCAAGCTCTGTTTGACGCAATGCCCAGGCGTATGAAGGCCATTATTACGGCCAAAGGTTGTTGTTCTGGGTACTGATTTCTCAGGATCTATGCACCCAAATTGCATGAAAATGTAATCACATGTCAGTTGTAGTATGGTATATTTGTCCAAAGAATACCCGTTTATTATCTGCATTTATTCTTGGTGTAGAAATTTTAATGGCCAGTTGTGTACATGACCTTCATGATGCGCCCGAGTAGGTCCTCGTTTTCTCGTGATGTTGTGGTCGCCTTGTAACTGGCATGGTGACGTCTCTAGAGCTGGAGGCTGGCTCCTGGAACGCCAGCGCGCTGCAGTCATTACTGGTGTCCGCTGGAGTGGGCCTAACGGCCGGCCATCAATGTTTCACGGCCAGCCCGTAAGCAGCAGCGCCGCGGTGCCAACTTCATTCCAGATATTTATCAATCATTCAGCGCCCGGCCGCGACCGACGGCACCGCCGTTAAATATGGACGCCTTCCCGCCACGTTGATGCCGCGCCCGGCGCCGGGAGAGCGCACCTCCAAGTGGCTGCTTCGCGGCCGTAGGCGGTGAGCTTCGGAAACTCGTGAAAGAACAGTACGCAAGTAGGCGGCGGCTAAATTTCGCCGCGGGCCTGAATTATTTGCCACATTGTCTGCCAGTTTCATTGTGATAACTAAAGCGTCTAACCGGCAATCAGAGTTCCGTAAGGTAGATTCCTGCAATAACACGGAAGTAGATTTTATGTGTATGTCCTCCGTTTGCGTAATATTCTTACATTTTCATAGAGTCCTCGACTCATCCCGGAATGTACTTGCGAATTAAATACATATTGCTGACGCTGTTTCGACTACACTGCACAAGTTTCGCTGGAAAGCCTTACATTTCCTCCATACAATGCCGATCTCTCACCATGCTTTTCCATATTTCTCAAGCCCTGAAGGAGGACATCTTGGCGGTCGATTTGTTTCGTCCGGTGCACGCCTGGATACAATCATGATTCCGCAAGCAACCGCAAACATTTTTGTATGAATGTATTGATCCTCAATCAGACTGGAATTAATGCAGTAACCGTTATGGCGATTACTACAGTTTACTCACTTTTTTCCACCTACCTGACAGCGAGATAGATTTATTAACAGTTACGGCGACTACTTTTGAAATAATGAACAGTTTACTTCTTTTTTTCTATCTGCCACGTTTTCACTTGAATGCCCCTTGTAATGTAATTGTCTCTGAATAAAAAAATATTCTAGTACATGGGCGCACAAAGTATTAATACTCCTTGATTTAATTGCTTATACATTGAAGTTCATACAGAATTAAATCTTTTTTTAACAATTTTGTTCTCTCAAAACGCCAGGTTCTTAAATTCTATTCTCGTTTCTCACGAAACTGACATACTTCAAACTCACACAATATTTATTTTCAAAATACTTTTCGCACTTTTCACATTTAAATTTTCTTTTCATTTGAGACCTCTTGCCTTTCCTTTGTCCGTTTTAGCACAGTATTAGCACATTAGTTTAAGTTAAGCACCTTGGAAAATTCTAAATACACAAATCAAAAAAAGTTTTGCATCAGCTCGGTTCCTGGAGTTCTGGAACCTGTACAGAAAATTGGAATAGAGTTCAACATAAACATCATTTCCACCCTTTCTATTGCCCATGAAAACCACACATTGCATGTTGTACTAGCGTACAGCGAGACCTTCAGAGATGGTGGTCCAGATTCCTGTACGCAACGGTACTTCTAATACCCAGTAGCACGTCCTCATGCCTAGATGTATGCGTGTATTCGTCGTGGCATACTATCCACAACTTCAGCAAGGCACTGTTGGTCCAGATTGTCCCACTCCTCAACGGCAATTCGGCGTAGATCCTTCAGAGTGGTTGTTGGGTCACGTCGTCCATAAGCAGCCCTTTTCAATCTATCGCAGGCATGTTCGATAGGGTTCATGTCTGGAGAACATGCTAGCCACTCTAGTCGAGCGATGTCGTTGCCCTGAAGGAAGTCATTCACGAGATGTGCACAACGGGGGCGCGAATTGTCGTCCATGAAGACGAATGTCTCGCCAATATGCTGCGGGTATGGTTGCACTATCGGTCAGAGGATGGCATTCACGTATCTTACAGCCACTATGGCGCGTTCCATGACCACCAGCGCTGGACGTGGGCCCCACATAATGCCACCCAAAAAACTGCAGGGAACCTCCACCTTGCCACACTCGCTGGACAGTGTGTCTAAGGCGTTCAGCCTGGCCGGATTGCCTCCAAACACGTCTCCGACGATTGTCTTGTTGAAGGCATATGCGACACAATCATATTAGAATTATTAACAAAGACCATCAGATAATAAAACAATTCACAAGACAAAAATGTGCACATCAAACTTATTATTCTTTCAAATGAATGAGAGTTAGTATGGATACAAAGAAATAATATTGTTAGATTTAAAGAAGTTAGATTTAAAGAGAATGTAGCACAGAAAATGAGACGAGAACAGTGCTACAACAGCTCGAGACATTGTGCTCACTATGTACATAATATACTAATTAGTGTATTCCTCTGGGTGATTCATTTACATCATCATACAAAGTTGACACATCGAAGTAAAAATAATGAAAATATTAATAAACACATGTATGTATATAAACATGACAATTTATAAATGTAACTTTCAACATCTCGTTAATAGGAAACATATTCAGTTCTTTTTCCACTGACAGCACTACACTATAAATCAGAATACAGTTCTCTAAGTTCATCATCTTTCCACAGTATACATTTCTTGTCAACTTCCTATACATTACCATCTCAACATCACCTCAAATAACCTCATTTCTCAGAACACATAGGCACCTTACAATACCAGTCTACTTCATATTACAAAAAAATAAAAATATTTTGGCAGTAGCAAATATATTATTCAAATCAGTATCTGTTCCTAGCTTTCCTGACTTCCATCTTAGAAAACGGTTTTCAGGCTCCACCTATGTGGTGTGAAAAGAAATTCTCTCTCTCAAAAACAACATTCTCCCCAAAAACGTTGCTGGGATTGGATAAAAAAATATTTAACATGACCTCAGGTTGATGTACTGTGTACTTAGCCCAAAACACTCTTTGTTGATTCAGTTTTTCATAACAGTTCTGTTCAGGTGCTAGCAGCAAATAGTAAAAGATTGTGTCTGATATCAAACATTTTCCCTAAATGTTTTATAATGATTCCCAAAGGTATCCAAAAATATGCATATACTCTTCTATGAAGACAAGCAGCAAAGAAGTTCAGAAGACATTTAATTACATTGCTCCCCAAAAAGTATTGTTAATACAGATTGTGTAATAAGGTTCCAAATAATCGTAGATTCCGTCTACCAAAATTTTTCTGTTACACCAATAACAACAAAGTTTAAAGCACACCTATTGAAAAAAAATTCAGTAATATCTCCTTTCAAAATCTGTCAGTTACACATTCCACTTTAAAATCAGCTTATTATTGGTTAAGTAATTGCAAAAGATAGCACTTCAAAACTTTTTCATAACCTAGACAAAATACAAAATTATATGGCAAAACACAGCTAATTAATTTATATAAAACATATAACTACTACAAGATCTTCACTCAGGTTACTTTATGCGCCACATATTTTTTTGTTCCAAAACTGTCCGTACAATGCATGGAATGTTCCTACAGAGAGCACCTGCCTTCACTTGTTTTTGGCATTTCTTATCCCTTCTCAGTTTTAAATATCGCTTTAAACTACGTTCACATTTTGCTGGTATTTGATTTGTGGTCCCAATGTGGCTTTTTACTGTAAGAAAATAATCGACAGCACTATTTAAACAAAACAGACACTTGATTTCTTGGCTGCAGGAGTCAATTTGCCTGTTAGATCCACATTTCATGAGTTTGTGTTTCTAAGGAAAAGCCCCATAGATTGACTGGGTAATTACCGCCGGCTTTATGGATTGTTAGTAAGACGAAATAATTCCGATATAATGTCCAGAAATGGAAGATTGTTTACATAATGTAAAGGAACGGCAGCTTATAAGAAACATAGATGGAATCTGAAGCAGCTCAAACCAAGATGTATGGCCATACTGTAAGCGAACTTCCACTGAACGAAATAGCAACCAAACGACTAGGAAATATTACCACAAAATCAGAAGTCAACAACTCTAAAAGACGTGTACAAGGTGAGTCAGGAGGAAAGGTGCATGTTTTGAGGGGAGATAGTGCTACGCATTCTGAACAAAAATAAATTCATATGGACGTATGCCCTATAACGAATGGTTTCAGAGAAAGAACACATTTAATATCACTTTTGTACGTTTTTCTTGAATAACTCGAAAACCGCACCCTCCAGCGAACACGTGTCGCAGTACAAAATTAATCTATATTAAATTTCCTACAAAAACGGTCCTGTTCATTTTTTTTCTCTAGAACTAATGGTTTGTGCGAGAATGTTGAAAAACTATCTCGACGCACATGCACTGTAGCTTAAGTAGTATTAGCAGGCCAATTTGAGGTAGCATATTGATGTAGCAAGTTGAGACAAACAGTTTGATATGGGGCACTTGTGGTCTATCATGTTGGGAAACTACCTGTCAGTGAACAGACGGCCTGTACGCTTTTCTGGCGTATGTGTCCCTTCACGTTTCTACTTCACTATCTCATCGGAAACAGTGGACATAGGGACGTTTAAGAGTGTGGAAATCTCACGTACAGACGTGCGACACAAGTGACACCCAATCGCGTGACCACGTTCGAAGTCCGTAAGTTCCGCGCAGCGCCCATTCTGCTCTCTCACGATGTCTAATGACTACTGAGGTCGCTGATATGGAGTACCTGGCAGTAGGTGGCAGCACAATGCACCTAATATGAAAAACGTATGTTTTTGGGGGTCTCCGGATACTTTTGATCACGTAGTGTCTATGATGCTAGGAGCGTCTTACCGTCACAGCAAATTTCTTTCAAGGTTGCAAGTGATACATCTGCCCAGTTTGGGAGAAATTGCCTCAGGCGTTAGAACAGAGATGCGTCTCTAAATCGAATGATGTCGGAGGACCCTTTCTGCAGCAGGGTAATTTACGCATATTACGCCTGCAATGGCTGTCACCCAATCTGCTAAGCACAGCCATTGTGTAAGAACTCCAATAGAACAGGCTGTGGTACTCTGCTTTATGTTTATCTGTCACCCCATTTTCACCGCCACCGCCTCTCCTATTGCAGTTAGGTAGTTCTTACCACCTCACTATATTGTTTTGTCATCCACTTCTGAGCTATGTTTAAAATATCGAGCCTCTAGCTCATCCGGGAGTTAGTTTAAAATCAACTGCAAAATTTGTACCGAACAGACAGACAGACAAGAAAGAACCTAATAAAAATGTGTTAAAAATAAGCTGCCTGCAACAATTTGGTAGGTCTTCGTGGCGCAAATTGCATACGAAGGAACCCATTTGTGTCAGAGTTACGCACGAAATACTGATCGCAGCGTGAGCAAATGTGGCCGCCGGCTCATTAAACAGAATCCGCTTGCTGCGGTTGTTGATGACACTGCGGGAGCAAGACCAGGCTCTGGCGTAATCCGGAGAAAGAACCGCGACAAGCGGGTGTCGCCAGCAGGAGCCCCTCTCCGTACTTCCAGTGCAGTCTAACACACGTTCGGCGCGACGGCAAAATGCTCGCTGTCGTTGAGTGCAGAAGCGCAGTTAGACTGCGCTGGCGCTGCCAGTGCGCAGTGCCGTCCGAGCCGTTTCTGAACATGCAGCCGGGGAGTTGGCAGGACATTGAGAGCGTCGCCGACACGCCCTCGGGAGTGGCTTTTCTGCAGACGGCGCAGCCGTGTCGTTCTGCTGGAACAGGCTGCCAGCCAGCCAGCGGTTGCGTTGTCTCTGCGGGCCCTCTGCTCGCCACAGTGGTCAATCCCCGTGTGCAATGTTCTTGCGCAGATGCGAGAGATTGCTTCAGCCAGACTGCTACTAGGACCAGAAGCTCCACTTCTCTCCCAGCTCCAATTTGAAAAACGGGACTGCTTCGCTTTCCTGTCGTTGGGTATGCAAATTATACAAAGTGTTACAAAAAGGTACGGCCAAACTCTCAGGAAACATTCCTCACACACAAATAAAGAAAAGATGTTATGTGGACATGTGTCCGGAAACACTTAATTTCCATGTTAGAGCTCATTTTAGTTTCGTCAGTATGTATTGCACTTCCTCGATTCACTGCCGGTTGGCCCAATTGAAGGAAGGTAATGTTGACTTCGGTGCTTGTGTTGACATGCGACTCATTGCTCTACAGTACTAGCATCAAGCACATCAGTGCGTAGCATCAACAGGTTAGTGTTCATCACGAACGTGGTTTTGCAGTCAGTGCAATGTTTACAAATTCCGGAGTTGGCAGATGCCTATTTGATGTATGGATTACGGCAATACCCGTGGCGCGGTACGTTTGTATCGAGACAGATTTCCAGAACGAAGGTGTCCCGACAGGAAGACGTTCGAAGCAATTGATCGGCGTCTTAGGGAGCACGGAAAATTCCAGCCTATGACTCGCGACT
This sequence comes from Schistocerca serialis cubense, assembly GCF_023864345.2. Taxonomy (NCBI): domain Eukaryota; kingdom Metazoa; phylum Arthropoda; class Insecta; order Orthoptera; family Acrididae; genus Schistocerca; species Schistocerca serialis. The sequence continues at coordinate 725,121,871 of NC_064638.1, forward strand.
GGGGAAGACCTAGAACGACGAGGACACCTGCAATGGACGAGGCAATTCTTCGTGCAGTTGACGATAACCCTAATGTCAGCGTCAGAGAAGTTGCTGCTGTACAAGGTAACGTTGATCACGTCACTGTATGGAGAGTGCTACGGGAGAACCAGTTGTTTACGTACCATGTACATCGTGTGCAGGCACTATCAGCAGCTGATTGGCCTCCACGGGTACAATTCTGCGAATGGTTCATCCAACAATGTTTCAATTCTCATTTCAGTGCAAATGTTCTCTTAACGCATGAGGCTTCGTTCCAACGTGATCAGATTGTAAATTTTCACAATCAGCATGTGTGGGCTGACGAGAATCCGCACGCAATTGTGCAATCACGTCATCGACACAGATTTTCTGTGAACGTTTGGGCAGGCATTGTTGGTGATGTCTTGATTGGGCCCCATGCTCTTCAACCTACGCTCAATGGAGCACGTTGTCATGATTTCATACGGGATACTCTACCAGTGCTGCTAGAACATGTGCCTTTACAAGTACGACACAACATGTGGTTCATGCACGATGGAGCTCCTGCACATTTCAGTCGAAGTGTTCGTACGCTTCTCAACAACAGATTCGGTGACCGATGGATTGTTAGAGGCGGACCAATTCTATGGCCTCCACACTCTCCTGACCTCAGCCCTCTTGACTTTCATTTATGGGGGCATTTGAAAGCTCTTGTCTACGCAACCCCGGTACCAAATGTAGAGACTCTTCGTGCTCTAATTGTGGACGGCTGTGATACAATACGCCATTCTCCAGGGCTGCATCAGCGCATCAGGGATTCCATGCGACGGAGGGTGGATGCATGTATCCTCGCTAACGGAGGACATTTTGAACATTTCCTGTAACAAAGTGTTTGAAGTCACGCTGGTACGTTCTCTTGCTGTGTGTTTCCATTCCATGATTAATGTGATTTGAAGAGAAGTAATAAAATGAGCTCTAACATGGAAAGTAAGCGTTTCCGGACACACGTCCACATAACATATTTTCTTTCTTTGTGTGTGAGGGATGTTTCCTGAAAGTTTGGCCGTACCTTTTTGTAACACCCTGTATGTAGCAAGTACGATTACCTTTCACTGTAGCCGGCCGAAGTGGCCGTGCGGTTAAAGGAGCTGCAGTCTGGAACCGTAAGACCGCTACGGTCGCAGGTTCGAATCCTGCCTCGGGCATGGATGTTTGTGATGTCCTTAGGTTAGTTAGGTTTAACTAGTTCTAAGTTCTAGGGGACTAATGACCTCAGCAGTTGAGTCCCATAGTGCTCAGAGCCATTTGAACCATTTGAACCTTTCACTGTTAAAGGCGGCCTTCTTTGCCTCTGTGTGCCTGCCAGTGTTATACGTTAACTAGGAGATAAGGGGTCTCCATAAATAATAGACTGAAAGTCACTGCACATATTTTTCTCACTATAAAAACGTTACAATTTAAAGCCCCGTCGAGACCATTACATTTACATGCAGGGGGTGGACAAAAATGTGGTAACATCAAAGACACCACACATCACCATTTATATCCACATGGATACTCTGCAACTCGAATTTTTTAAGTGCGTGGCAGAGGGTTCATCGAACCATCTTCACAATAATTCTCTATTATTCCAATCTCGTACAGCGCGTGGAAAAAACAGACACCTATATCTGTCCGTGCGAGCTCTGATTTCCCTTATTTTATTATGGTGATGATTTCTTCCGATGTAGGATGGCGTCAACAAAATATTTTCGCATTCGGAGGAGAAAGTTTGTGAGAAGATTCCGCTGCAACGAAAAACGCCTTGTGTTAATTATGTCCAACCCAAATGGTGTATCTTTTCTGTGTCACTCTCTCCCCTCCCGCGCGGGATTAGCCGAGCGGTCTCAGGCGCTACAGTCATGGACTGTGCGGCTGGTCCCGGCGGAGGTTCGAGTCCTCCCTCGGGCATGGGTGTATGTGTAATTTAGGTTAAGTAGTGTGTAAGCTTAGGGACTGATGACCTTAGCAGTTAAGTCCCATAAGATTTCACACACATTTTCACTCTCTCCCCTATTTCGCGATGATACAAAACGTACTACCCTTCTTTGAACTTTCTCGATGTACTCGTGAGTCCTATCTGGTAAGGATCCCACACCGCGCAGCAGTATTCTAGAAGAGGACGGACAAGAGTAGTGCAGGCAGTCTCTTTAGTAGATCTGTTACATTTTCTAAAGCGTCCTGTCAATAAGATGCAGTCTTTGGTTAGCCTTCCCCTTGACATTTTCTATGTGTTCGTGCCAATTTAACTTGTTCATAATTGTAATTCCTAGGTATTTAGTTGAATTTATGGCCTTTAGATTTGACTTGTTTATCTTGCAACCGAAGTTTAACAGATTGCTTTTAGCACTCAGGTAGATGATCTCACACTTTTCGTTATTTAGGGTCAATTGGCAATTTTTGCACCATACTTTTGTAAATCGATTTGCAATTGGTTTTGATCTTATAATGACTTTACTAGAACGGTGCAGGAAAACCGTCGCCACTCAAAACAGTTGTCAGTTGTCTTGGGATGGGGAAATACAGGTCCTGCATGGTTTTCAAGTGAATCTTATACCATTATTCCTTCAAATCAGTGGCAGGTTCAGTTATCAGTGACGGAAATGGGATAGCGATCGCGCACCGTCCTCTTCAAAGCAGACGTCAAAGGCTGAATAATACTGAGACCTGGTCACTGTGATGACCAGAGGTGACGCGACACAAAACCAGTCCCGGACGATGTGAGCTGTATGAACACTGACCCACTCGTCTTGGAACACAGCACCACCGTTGCGGAACAAACACTGTACCATTGGAGGGACGCGATCAGCCAAAATGATGACATAATCCACGGCGGTAATGTGAACTTGCAAAGTAACCATGAGGCTCAAGGAACATCACGATATGGCTGCCCGAACCCCTGCCGTGTTTCACTCTTAGGACATAATCTCGGCCAGAGGTTAGAAACATCCGACCAAATGGCATTCCTTCATTGTTACACAGTTCACGTTCTATGGCTTCGGCACCACTGCTTCCTTTTACGGGTATTTGTATCACGGATAAGTGGTTTCCGAATTACAGCTGACCTTGTAATTCCCTGCTTATGGAGCTCTATTTGTGTTACCTGGTGATGAGAGGGTTTGCGATTCAGTTCTGCAGTGACTTTTACAGCTGTCGTCCTCTTATTTTCCGTCACGTCCTCTTCCGTGACCGTCCGTAACGATTACTCAATGCACACTTCCGTCCACGTTGTGACTTAGCGAATGATGTTTTCCCTCTTTCCCTGTATGCGGTATAAATCTTCGATACGGTACCTCTTGGAACGCCAAACACTTCGGCTCCCTTGGTTACAGATGACCTCACCATTCGAGCACCAACAATTTGCTCAATTTCTAATTTACTTAACTCCGACGTAATGCACTCACAGCTACACAGAACACTATTCTAACTATGACTGATACTCGCAGGACATCGCGCAGGTGCCCTTAGTAGTCAAATAAAAATGAGCAAGTTGCAGGCTTGGTGAGAATCTACACTTATGTTCAAGCATGCGTCTGTCACGGTGTTTCCATATTTTGTCCAACCCCTGTATATACTCTACAGTCCACTGTACAGTGCATAGGATACGTTGCACTACTATTATTTTTTTCCTATTCTATTCGCTTATGAATGAGAAGAAAACCACTATTCATGTAGCTCTGCTCATGCCCTTAAAAATAGGTGTGAGCCCCTCCACGCTCGCACAAGCATGCTGACAAACTCAAAAGGTCTACTGTCACCTCTGCATTGTTGGTATTTAGAACCGAGGAGATCGCAGGAGCGAGGAACTGAGATGTTATCCGTACGTCTGGATAAGATTACCCATTAATACGGGCGCATCTGGGTGATAGAAGTGGTCGAAAAAGCTCGACAAAATCAATCTTGAAAGAAGAGCGATTTAATGGGCAAAGGGAAAAAATTGCCAAGGGAAAAAAACCTCTACGACAGTGTCAGGTTGGGTAGTAAGGGCAGTAGCGGTTTCTTGCTATCTGCGACAGATCGTGCAAGGTAAGGTTGCGTTAGTGGTTGGGTATCATGCATCAGTACCATAGAAGCAGTGCCAGATTGTCATAGAATGATCAGTCCTGTCGAGGAGGTGAGCGCTGCTGTTGCTGGGCCGACGATGTCTCCTGGGCCAGCTACTGCTGCTGCTGCTCCTGTAACATAGCCATGTCATTGTAGGTTTGTCAGTTCGATGGTCCTCAAAGGAACTGGCAGTGTGATATGTGTTGGGAGTTTGTTTGTGTGTCGTGTGTGGCTTCCTTGCGATTGCCAGTTCTCATGGCAGAGGCTCAGCTAGCAAGCTAGTCAGTGGCTGAAGTGCAGGGGCTCACCTCATTGTGTCGTTTTCGTAATTGCAAAGTTACCATAGATGGTTAGTCCCTAAGGAGTGTCTTTGGGCGCTTGTGTTTCCATCTATGGTTGTGATCGTAGTTGCCCAGGTGTAGGATGTGAGGATTGTTAGAGTGACTTGATTTCTTGTACAGTCGTGTGGCGAGTTTTTTGAATACCTCCTACAGAGTCTCCAGTCGGTATTCTCGGTGAAGATCCGCTGTCCGCGTGTATTGGGGAGCATTGCTTATGATACGTAATGCCTTGTTCAGTATTTTATGGAGGCGGTCCAGGTGTGTGGACGCTGCGTATCCCCAGCGGTCTAATCAGTGTCATGTATAATGTCCTAGACACCCTCCTATTCAGTGTACTATTCCTGTTGGGCATAGGATAAAGTTGTTTGAGCCCCGCGTTTGGCCTGTTGGTCATGTGTTGTATGTGGTCCCCCCATGTAAGCTTCCGGTTGAGCCAAACACCGAAGTATCTGACTCTCGCAGTGAAGCGTATTGGTCTTGCATGTAGTGTTCGTGCCCTAATCTCTCTTATCTTTTTATCCCTACGCGAGCTCGTAAACGATGGTGGCAGCATGGTGGTAGCGTAGTCTTCTGCAAATACAGGTGTTCTAAATTCACCCATGAGGATTTAGCGACAACCATGTCGTCTTTCTTCCAAGGATTCACATTTATGTTCTCGGATCATTTCTGTTACACCTTTGTTTGGGCAAAACCGACCTATTACAACCTAGCAGCGCGTCTTTCAGTTCGTTCCATGTGTATTGTAACACCTTTTTTGCAAAAAATCTGAACACCGGAACAATACTCTAGAACTGGTCGCATTAGCGTTTTATGTGTGGTTTCCTTTAAACATGAGCTGCACTTTCTCAGAACCCTTCCAACAAATCTAAGTCTTCCATTCGTCTCCCCTAATACTGATTTTATGTTGTGATCTACACCTACATCTATGCTCTGCAAACCGCTGTGAAGTGCGTATAGAGGGTACGTCCCATAGTACCACTTACAGGAAAATTCAGTTGCCATCATTTTTCTTCTATTTCCTGAGTCTAATAATTTTTCAACATACTAAGTGTACTGAGCATCCTTCCACAGTTCCTCGGAGATGTTATTTGTTATCAAATCTATCGAGCTTCATCAGCTATTCACGAGTATTTAGAAGTTATTAATATGTAATGAAGTCACCCATAATTATTCCATCAAATTTGTACATGTTTTGATGTCACATTATTAAACATTGTCAGTTATCTTCTTTATTTATGTTCCTTTAGGGAAAAAACAGGTATTTTTCTTTCCCTCTTTCGCCGCAATGCTCCTTTACCGATACAATAAAGTTCTGTCTACCGTTATGCGTACTATCTGACATACGAGGTATGAAACGTCCCCTTTTTGAACAATTATACATGACTGTGCTTAAACTGACACACAATATTTTGTTAGCGCAACGCAATCTGACTTTCAAAATTCCCTACAAAAGAATGGCCCTGACTAACATTAAACTATACCTTTCACAAATCACTTACCTCACAAAAATCTTCGCTGCTCAAGCTACTGCAATACAGCAAGCGCCACTACTGCCAGCTAAATAAAAGATTCAAACAATGGAAGGCACTAACTACTGATAGGGATAGTTAGCAAATGAAAGATATTAATAGAGTACAAACAATGTATTTACCTTGATATCATCATATATAAATATAGCAGTTCATGACAAATTACAAATCTCCGCCATCTCTCTCCCCACATCCACCACTGCTGGCGGCTCACCTCCAACTGCGCAACGCTACACGCTGTTCACATCCAGCTGCCGCTGCCCAACACTACAATGGCAGACAACAATGCAAACTAGCCACAGACTGCACACAGGTGGCGTTACCAATAAAAAAACCTAAACAGCCTACTTACATAGCCCCCATGCTCCCCACAAAAAATTTTACAAATTGGTTTGGGCAGTGGCCAATACAGATTTGAAAAAATTTTTCAGAATTACAATAACAAAGAAATCAAATGCACACACTTATTGATACAATGTTGGTCAAAAGCTCAAATTTTCTCACAGTCCAGAAAGACAGTCCTGATCGTTCATCACGGTAAAATAGTAGTGTTTTTCTCAAAGTCTGAGCAGTAGAAGAAAATGCACACGGAAGTAGTGGATTTCCATGCAGTCTTGAAGAAGTAGCGTTGTCCCTCCAACGGAAAGACAGTGCTGACTCTTGACATGCTGACAGATAATGGGCCACAACAGAGCAAACCCACAGCAGAGTCATTCGACGTTTTGAAGAATATTAGTAGGTAGGTCATCACAGAGTAGACCCACTGTAGTCCTGGTAGGGAGTATGGTATTGGTGGGCCACCAGAGGTGCAGACCCACTGCAGTCCTTGTAGAAATAATGGTATTGGTGGGCCATCAAAGATGTAGACCCACTGTAGTCCTTGTAGGGACGGCCAGCAGCCATCTGTTGCGACTGTGCAGGTGCACAATCACCATCGAAGAGTCTTGCGGAGAATATAGCAAGTCCATAACCACCACTTGTGCACTCACAAAGTTTTTTGGAATTGTCCTTAGAACGAGCAATGCTGTTATCCAGTCCCTTGCTGAATTATCAACACCCGTGCAAACACTAACAGTCCCTACTTCTCACATATTGTCCATATACTATGACCAACAGAAACGTGTACAGTGAAATGTAACTTAATTTGAAGAACTGATGTCTATACAATTATAAATCTACAACATGAAAATACAATTACAAAGGTACAAAATACATCATTAAAAACATAACAATACAGATAACATTTGTAGTACAGGCTTTGCAAAAGAATCGAACTAACATATACATCAGTGGAATTATGACATGAGTACATACATAAAAGATCACAATAACTTTTGAAACATCAACTTCACACATGAGCATTAAACAGAACAGAATTAATAATGTCTAACATCTTTACAAAGTAAATAACATATTATTAATGCAAATTATATTTGAGGATAACAGTATTCCTCATCATAGTTCATGTAGCTGAGTATGAGAAAAATTCTACAACATAAGTCTTATGAGGTAAACATGTAAAGACAGGAAGAACATATATACACAAGGGTACCCAAACACATAGTGGGATAACACAAAAGGAAAGGACAGGGTTTGTTTCATTGCAGTATTTTGCAAACAAAACTTTCTTTGCTTCTTGGAGATCTCCCTTCATTCATCATTATTCCCAAAAGTCCTATCTAAGCCTGCCTTCTGTATTTTGTTCACATCCTCTGTCAAAAATAGTTTTTCTCTCTGCTTTCTGTATTCTGTTCACATCCTCTGTCAATAATAGTTTTTCTCCACTGTACAGTATCCTTTTTATTTTGCCAGACCATTTTCTGATAGCTTCTCAATGCATTTCTTATAAATTTATAATAGTTAGTTTCTTATATAGTCTCCTCTTAAGCTAACTTAAATCTACTGAGCTCAGATACTAAACTAAGGGACGAGGCAATGCAGCAGCACATAACAAATTAACACAAACAGCAATGCAAAAAAAATGGAAAATTGCAAAGCAAGCTACAGTAAATATAAATTACCAAGCAATGCAACATTACAACTAATATGAGCCAATGTGCAGCAACAAGAAAAATAATTGAGTAGTAAAACTAGCTTAACAGAGTAACACAATTTAAAATTCAGTAGCACTATGCCTGGCAAACAGCAGCAGCAAATATAAAAAATATAAAACTTATATCTATACATGACAAAGCTCAAGCAGAAAAGATATTACAGTAAAAACAACAATGCAGATAAGGGAAGTGTATATTCACATCTTAATGTCTATGTAAATTAAAGTGGTGCACCACAACAACTTATTATAAAAAAAATACTACCATGTACTTGAAAAGAAAATTATGTGTCCAGTTACTGTTACTAGTCCCTTCTTATTGTTCTTTCCTTTCCAAGTGCTCCTTTTTTTTTAAAGAATGTGGATTACAAAATTATCATTTAATAGATCTGTTGACAGAAAGTGTTCACATTAGCAAATGCATTTCATTTTATAAAAGCAATGCTGCAACACAGCTGGAAACCAGATATCAAATGAAATAAGCAAGTATGAAAAGCAAAGCATAAAAATATCATTCAGTAGTCATGTGACATTTCATAAGTTAGTAGAAATTCTCTCAACTCTCATAGAAAGACGCTTGTCATAATCAGGTGTGCAGATGTAAAAATATTTCTTGTCATTTTATTAGGCATTTCAGTAAATATCATATATTACGAGCTCCACAGTATGCTTTCAACAAGGAAATGTCAGTAGCACGGACAATGGCTTCCCCTTTTTTTTTACCTGTGCCGCTGAAAGGCTAATGGCTTTTTTTTTTTTTTTTTCGGGCGGCTGTCGCCCAGGTGGGTGCCCGCGATGATGCATTACGTGCAGGTGGTCACTTAACTTTCTTACGGAAATATTTACGACAGCAGTTTCCGCTACAGTGACAGTCTCACATAAAAATATTTCACAGGTCAAGAATTAGCGTTGCAAATCTGTAGAAACAAAATCCTATAAATATAACAGTGTCCAAAAAAATTTTCGCAGTCATTGTGATACATTCACGCATTTACACACATTTCATAACTGTTAAAGTACGATTCTTGGTTTCCAACATCCTGTTTAACAAGTCAAGAGTCCCTAACTTCTATTCATTATTCATATACATATAAACACGTAATCACATTCCTCATATATGGTAGCATCATCTTATTGACATAAACATACCTCAACAGCATAATACACATCGTCGTCGTAAAAATAACATCATAACACCTCATTCAAATCTCAAAAAGGTCGTAGCTTTCTGCAATAATTTCAAACCATAAAAAATATTCTCTGCTCATTTCAATAGTGTCATCTGCCTCAAACGTACTTTAAAAATCATGATCTCATACCAAATACATCATTCAAAGCTCTCATAGTATCACAATGGGTCCGAAAAAATATGAAGAGTTCATACAGTACAGACAAAATACAATTTCGTAAGTATGAAGTTATCCAACGGTGTAATTACGTAAACATGTGTCACTGACGTAGTAAAAAACATGTTTATCTCTCAGTTAAATGATCAGATAGCTGTGTAATTTGTGTGTTAGAGAAATATGGTACCGATGTGTAAAGTTGTATAAGCAAATACCATATTAGCTAGGGTTCCTTGTGGTTGCCACACACATGGTACACAAAGTAAGCGTGTACCCCCCTGAGGATTAATGTAATTATACCCTCAGGTGTTACAGATTACAGCAATGGAATGAAATGTATCATGGAAAAACTTCGTATCATTGTACTTCAAATATCTTTAAAAATAAATGTTTTAAGTACAAAATTAATCACTCAAATGCGTATCCTGTAGCGCTAAATATGCGTCTTGCTGTAAGATAATCTCTGTGGAAGTGTCGTAGTTATCGTCCTCCGAAAGCTAAGTTCTGCAGAAGACAATGTACTTACCTCATGATAAACGAAAGTGAAATGCTTTGCGTATAGATATCTTAGTTATTACGCTTATTGTTGTGGTGAAGAACGTACTGTGCTGTAACGTATTGTTGTGCTACGGAAAACCCTGTCTGATTGTAGCTATACTACAAAAGTTACTACTAAAACATGTTTTACTTTCCAGAATAAAACAGAAAAACTGTGCAGATATAAAACAGAAACACCGCAAAAGCAACATTGTATATTGTCACTCATTAGTAGCGTCGTGATAAAATCGTGTAGCTGTCACATAAACTAACCACTGTGTCATCTGGTATCTCACAGAAAGTACTTTAAATCCAGAATATATTTTCAAGTAAACCAAAATGTTACATGAAAATCTCATTAGCAGTGCCGGTATATGTTCTAAGTATGTGAGTCTTATAGTCGTTACGTAATCGTGCAACTACCAAGCAAAAATGTACACACACAATAACACTGTGTCGTCTGTTCACAATAACAATGCATTCGTAATTTCTGTTTAAATAAGTTCTCTTGGTGCTTGACTGGATATTTAACTTCAAACATTGTTGCATGGTAACAGTTTCTAAAGCATACTAGTAACGTGAAGTGAAATGTTTTATGGCAAAGACAAAGTTAAAAAGCAGATTATCTTTCAATAAATGGTTTCACATGTGAAATGTGGTGTAAATCTTTACTCTTCCTAGGACGCAGAGTTTCAACTTTAACGCAATTATCATGCGGTATACGTCGTTAAACAATACTGGAATTTTTCTTAAGGTTAGCGTCTATGTCATTTTTCTCTGAGCCAGCCGGCGCACGTGGCTGCCTCCGGTGCGAGTCATCGTCTGTCCCTTTGTTGGCGCGCGTCGTTATTGGGATTAGGAGACCTAACTTCTACAAATTCACCGTGACGAGAGGGCCCTGCTCTGTTTGAATCCCGCCAGTTCTGATGCAATTCAGGTCTGTCGTTACGATCATATCGTCTGTCGTCATGTCGGTAGATTCCATAGTTTCTTTCTTGTCGGTCACATGGTGGAGAATTTCTCCCTGAATCGTAACTGCACGCTGAACTGTTGTGTCTGAAATTATTCTGTCTCCCTTGATAATAATAGTTCTGGTTACCATATTGTCTGTTTCTATGGTTATCTCTGTCGTATTCATTATTACGGAAACGCGATCTTTCTCTGTAACTATTATTACTCTGCCAGTGGTTGTCATATGGGTGGTGTCTATTTTGGTCACGATTTGCGTTGTAAGAATAGACCTGTCGTGTCCAGTTATTGTTTCTGTCGTCACGGAATTGTGACGGATGTGACCTGTAGTGATTGTTTTCCTGTTTTCGCATCCCGCGACTGTCTGTGTCAATTTCCAGTTCTTGTAACAGTCCCTAAAAAGCCTCAATGTCTTCTTTGCAACGTCCTGCTAAAATAATATGTCGTAAATGTTCAGGCAATTTGAGTAAGCAAATGCGAATGAGTTCTGAGGGGCTGTATGGGTTTGAAAGATACTGATTCTTATGCAACATGTCTTCAAAATATTTCACAAGACTGGAAAATTCAGATTGTTCGAAATGTTTCATCATTATGATGCCATGTTTTACTCGGTCTTGTGTGGCTTGAGACCAATATGCTGAGAGGAAGGCATGGTAAAATTCTCCTTCACTGTGGCAATTGTGAATGACCGATCGCATTCTTACAGCTGGTTCATTCTCTAAGTAGCCACACATAAATTCTAATCTGTGTTCTAATGACCAGTTGGGAGGAAAACAATGAGAGAATTGATGGAGCCATGCTTGTGGATGAATGTCGTTGCCAGAATTCTTAAATGTTTTGAATTTACGTGTAGTAATGAACAGCTTATAGTCAAAATCGTCATGTCGGCGAGTCGTATGTCGGTCATTGTTACTTCGTTTCGGCGGTTCCATCTCAAAATCCAATGCGCCTTGCCAATTTCTTTCATAATTTCCGAAGTGTCCTGTGTTATTATTTTGTGGTTGTTCCGTATTTCTATGTCCCTATCCCGTATTGGAGCGCGAGTGTCCTCTGAAATACGTAATTCTTGTATTACCTGCATCAACTGATCTTGTACTTCCCGGATTTCTCTTTTGTACTGTGTATTGATTTGATTTTGATTTTGTTTGAATTTTCTTATTTGTTCATACTCTTCTGTGTCAGTGAGGGCTACGGGTCTTGTGTCATTCAGATCATCATCTACCTTTGTAGATAAGTTAGTGACCTGATCCGAAAGTTCGGCTACTTTCTCCGATAGTGTACTTATTTCCTCCATGTGTCTTTATGAACCAATTTTCAGGGTATCTACTGTGTCTTTTAAGTTTTCCTGAGTTCTTGCAAGTTGCGTAACCGAATCGGTAGATGCAACTGAGTCAATTTTAGCTTGCAAGGTCTCATGATTTTCATGAACAATAGTTTGCAGTTCTTTTATGGCTGCTTCGTGATTCTGTAATACATTTTCATGACGCGAAAAAATAGGTTGGAAATGCTCACAAATTTGTGTTTTTACGTCATTACAGACCTTTTGACATTTCGATTCGATGTTATGTAACTCAGTGGTTAAATCTTCACGTGTTTGTTCAAGTGTAGTGTCTAACTTTTTAAGATTTTGTTCCACTGTGTCTAACTTTTTGAGATTTTGTTCCACTGTGTCTAACTGTTGCTGTGTTTGTCTCTGGTGTTGTTCCATTGTGTCTAACTTTTCAAGCTTTTGTCCCATTTGTTGCATTAATTGTAATAACAATGCACTGGTGTCTGAAACATGTTCCTCAGTGCTTTTCGGCAGTGAAGTTGCACCGGCAACATTCACATTTTGACAAGCAGAAAATGTGTCTTGACTCATTTGAGAAAACGGTGAGAACCCAAAACCTGAGTCTACAGTATTTGCAAAATTGTGTCCTGTCATTCCCGATTCCTGAGGCAAGCTGTTGCCGACTGATCGATCGATAATGCGTCCCTCTTCACTAATTGTTTCACTGTCCACGCCATTGTTTGCCGCCTGCTCCATTTCCCTATGAACAGTTACCAAATTACTACTTTGAATGTCTGTTAATTCATTACTCTGCGGCGCTATCACACTGCTTTCATCTTCACTGTCATTTCTCAGTTTACTTTGGAGCCTAGTATTACGTTTTTCACACACCATTATTGTCACAATATTTCACACGACAACACAGAAAAGCACAATTTGAAGAGCAAAAATAAAAGAACACATTAACATAGCACTGAAAATAATATTTAGTTAATTGCAAGCACAGCTGCGAAAAACTTGCTGCAAATCTACATGCATGCCACAACTGTTTTACTGTACAACAATGAAAAACTACAACTACAAAGGAAATTCTCTCTATAATTACGCACTAGCAATAAACAAAATCTACACTAATTACACAAACTACAACAAAAAATCAGAAGATTCCAGTGAGGTATCCTGGCAGGGTCGCCATATGAAACGTCCCCTTTTTGAACAATTATACATGACTGTGCTTAAACTGACACACAATATTTTGTTAGCGCAACGCAATCTGACTTTCAAAATTCCCTACAAAAGAATGGCCCTGACTAACATTAAACTATACCTTTCACAAATCACTTACCTCACAAAATCTTCGCTGCTCAAGCTACTGCAATACAGCAAGCGCCACTACTGCCAGCTAAATAAAAGATTCAAACTATGGAAGGCACTAACTACTGATAGGGATAGTTAGCAAATGAAAGACATTAATAGAGAACAAACAATGTATTTACCTTGATATCATCATATATAAATATAGCAGTTCATGACAAATTACAAATCTCCACCATCTCTCTCCCCACATCCACCACTGCTGGTGGCTCACCTCCAACTGCGCAACGCTACACGCTGTTCACATCCAGCTGCCGCTGCCCAACACTACAATGGCAGACAACAATGCAAACTAGCCACAGACTGCACACAGGTGGCGTTACCAATAAAAAAACCTAAACAGCCTACTTACAGTACGAGGTTGATTTTGTCGTTGGAGCTTTTGACTGCATGGCTTTTTATCAGTGGCAGCGCAGAACGCAAGCCTGACAGGATATTGATTGTTGTGTCAGCTCGGTTTAGAGCAAATTTCACGATCAGTGCTTCGGGTATACCCGTAAGTTCTGCTGTTAACAAAGAGATCCCCTAGGAAAGTCTGAATCGTCCTCATCATTGAGTCATTTCAGATTCTCGCCACTCATGAATAATGTTATCCTCGGGGATGGAGATACGTTCTGTTGAACGTGAACACTGGAAGTAATGTCCGCAGCTCGAGGCGTAGTGGCACCTACAATTTACTTTTTTCATTTTTTTGCTTTTTTACAATGGGTAGTTGGACATTTTTATCAACGATAAAAATGAGATAAAGAACATTAAATGCGTCTGCGTACACCATTTAACAATATTTTGTAAACTTCCGAGAATGTTTTATATAGCAATTGTTCTATACAATAAATCTATGTTATCAGCACTTTCTGTGCATCTAGAAACACGAATTTTGTTGAAAATCGTGTGTTGTTGTTGTCTCAGTACGAAAACTGGTCTGATGCAGCTCACCTTGCTATTTTATACTGTGCAAGCTTCTTCATCTCCGAGTGACTATTTCAACTTACATCCCCCTGAATCTGCTTACTGCATTCATCCCTTGGTCTCCCTCTTCGATTTTTACTCCACACGCTTCCCTCTAGTACTAAATTGGTGATCCCTTGCTGTCTCACATGTGTCCTTCCAACCGATCATTTCTTTGGCCAGGTTGCACCAAAAAATTTCTCTTCTCCCCTATTGTATTCAGTACGTCCTCATTAGTTACCTGATCTACCCATCTAATCTTCAGCATTCTTCTGCAGCACAACATTTCAAAAGCTTCTGTTCTCTTCTTCTCTAAACTCCCCTATTATCGTCCATGTTTCACTTCCATACATGGCTATACTCCATAGAAATACTTTCACAAAACACTTCCTGACATTTAAATCTATACTCAACGTTAACAAATTTCTCTTCTTCAGAAACGCTTTTCTTGAAATTGCCAGTCTGTATTTCATATCCTTCCTACTTCCTTCCCAAATAGCAAAATTCATTTATTACTTTAAGTGCCGCATTTCCTAATCTAATTCCCTCAACATCACCTGATTTAATTCGACTACATTCCACTATCCTCGTTTTGCTTTTGTTGATGTTCATCTTACATCCTCCATTCAAGATATTGTCCATTCCGCTCAACTGCTCTTTCCAGTTCTTTGCTGTCTCTGCTAAATTGCAACGTCATCGCCAAACCTCAAAGTTTTTATTTCTTCTCCCTGGACTTTAATTCCTACTCTAGATTTTACCTCTGTTCCCTTTACTGCTTGCTCAATATATAGACTGAATAACAACGGGGGTAGGCCACAACTCTGTCTCCTCCCTTCTCGACCACTGATTACCTTTCCTGCCCCTCGACTCTTATAACTGCCATCTGGTTTCTGTACAAATTGTAAATAGCCTTTCGCTCCCTGTATTTTACCCTCGCCACTTTTAGAATTTGGAAGAGAACATTACAGTCAACATTGTCAAAAACTTTTCTCTAAGCCTACAAATGCTAGAAACGTAGCTTTGCCTTTCCTTAACCTATCTTCTATGAGAAGTCGTAGGGTCAGTATTGACTCGCATGTTCATATATTTGTCCGGAATCCAAACTGATCTTCCCCGACGTCGGCTTCTACGAGTTTTTCCAATCTTCTGTAAATAATTCGTGTTCGTATTTTGCAGCCGTGACCTATTAAACTGAAAGTTCGGTAATTTTCACGTCTGTCAGCATTTGCTTTCTTTGGAACCGCGATTATTGTATTCTTCCTAAAGTCTGAGGGTAATTCGCCTGTCTCGTACATCTTGCTCACCAGATGGAAGAGTTTTGTCATGGCTGGCTCTCCCAAGGCTATCAGTAGCTCTAACGGAATGTTGTTTACTCCCGGGGCCCTGTTTCAGCTTATATCTTTCAGTGCTTTGTCAAATTCTTCACGCAGTGTCATATCTCCTTTCTCATCTTCCTCTACATCCTCTTCCATTTCCAAAATATCGCCCTGAAGTACATCTCCCTTGTATAGACCCTCTATATACTCCTTCCACCTCTCTATTTTTCTTCTTTACTTAGGACTGATTTTATATCTGAGCTCTTGTTGTTCATACAGGTGGCTCTCTTAACTCCAAATGTCTCTTTAATTTTTCTGTAGACACTATCTGTCTTACCCCTAGTGATATATGCTTCTACATCCTTACATTTCTCCTCTAGCCATTCCTGCTTAGCCATTTTGCACTTCCTGTCAATTTCAATTTTTAGACGTTTGTATTCCCTTTCACCTGCTTAATTTATTGCATTTTTTATTTTCTCCTTTCATCGATTAAATTCAATATCTCTTGTGTTATCCAAGGATTTATACTAGCCCTCGCCTTTTTACCTACTTGATCCTCTGCTGCCTTCACTATTTCATCTCTCAAATCAACCCGTTCTTCTTCTATATTCCTCTCCCTTCTACTTGTCAATCGTTCTCTAATGCTCCCCCTGAAACCCTCTACAACCTCTGCTTCTTTCAGTTTATCCAGGGCCCATCTGCTTCAATTCCTTTTAATCTGCAGTTCATAACAAATAAATTGTGATCAGAGTTCACATCTGCCCCTGAAAATGTCTTACAATTTAAAATCTGATTCCTAAATTTCAATCTAACCATTATATAATCAAACTGAAACCTTCCGGTGTTTACAGGAAATTCTGCCACAGGGCTTCCTCTTTCATTCGTTTTCCCCAGTCCATATTCACCCACTACTTTTCCTTCTCTTCCTTTTGTTACTATCGAATTCCAGTCCCCCAAGACTATTTCATTTTCGGCTCCCTTCACTAACTAAATAATTTCTTTTATCTCGTCATAGATTTCCTCAATCTCCTCCTCATCTGCAGAGCTAGTTGGCATGTAAACTTCTACTACCGTGGTGGGTGTGGGCTTCGTGTGAATCTTGGCTACAATAATGCGTTCACTATGCTGTTCGTAGTAGCTTATCAGTGTTCCTATTTTTTTTTTTTTTTACTAATCAGTAAACCTACTCCTGCATTACCCCTATCTGATTTTGTATTTATAACCCTATATTCACATTACCAGAAGTCCTGTTCCTTCTGCCACCGATCTCACTAATTCCCACTACATCTAACTTCAACCTACCCATTTCCCTTTTTAAATTTTCTAGCCTACCTGCCCGATTAAGGGATCTGACATTCCACCCTTCGATCCGTAGAACGCCAGTTTTGTTTCTCCTGATGACGACGTCCTCCTGAGTAGTCCCCGGCCGGAGATCCGAATCCCCTTACTTTCGGCCGTTCGCAGTACCAGCACAGCAAGACCGTTTTGGCTCATGTTACAAGGCCAGATCAGTCTATCATCCAGACTGTTGTTGCCGTTGTAACTACTGAAAAGGCTATTGCCCCTCTTCAGGAACCACACGTTTGTCTGGCATCTCAATAGATACCCTTCCATTGCACCTACGGTACGAGTATCTGTATCGCTGTGGCACGCAAGCCTCCCCTTCATCGGCAAGGTCCATGGTTTAAGGGGGGGGGGGGGGGGACACCACGAATATTACAGTAAAATTGGGTCCTTCTTGGCCTCCCTCTCCTAATGACGCTCTTTTGAAAGGTTCGGCTGACCCAGTTACTTTTGAAACTGATGGTGTCAATTAATTATTATTATCCTATGAATATGCTTCGTCTTACAATTAATTTAAGGCAGTTTTAAAACTGCATCGAAACAGGAAATATGTGGTCTTCACTACAGAATGTTACACAAATTTCTAAACAATGAACGAAGTACAACAGGTAATTCTCAAGATAGGTCTGTAAGGAACAGAAATCATCTCGAGTATATTACTCAAGCACCAAAATATACAATCTTCTGTCGTATATGTAAGTAATGACATTAGAAATAAAAAAATACAAAATTCCTTACACTCTACTTACACTTAAGTTTGAGGTACCTGTACCGTTATGATCTCCATATTGCAACTTAAAACCTGTGAGCACTATTCACATACCACGTGAGCATATATACGTATTATAATATAAAGAAATGCTCACTGTCGCTGTAATATTTTTTTAGGTGTCAACGACGTAGTAAAATGGTTCAAATGGCTCTGAGCACTATGGGACTTAACATCTCAGGTCATCAGTCCCCTAGAACTTAGAACTACTTAAACCTAACTAACCTAAGAACATCACACACATCCATGCCCGGGGCAGGATTCGAACCTGCGACCGCTAGACTGAAGCGCCTAGAACCGCGCGGCCACCAGCGGCCGGCCAACGACGTAGTATCCTAGAACTTGTATCATGATGTAATAAATCTGTATACTGTTCAATAAAGGTTTGTAACTACTTTACGGTAATATCTAATAATTAATAATCCATTATTCATGTAATTAAAATCGAGCTGCAGAGTCGTATCTGTACTTCCAGTGTGTAATGTATTTGTAATTTGACACTTTTTATATCCTAGCATTACACTTAGAATATGGATCCATGGAAAACGAAACAAATAAATAAAATAACAAAATTTTAAAAAGTGGTTAGCGTCGCTCGCTGCGCCTTTGAGGTCCTGGGTTCGATTCCCTGCCAGGCCGGAGATTTTATCCTATCGGGGGCTCTGTGTTGTCCTAAACATTTCATCTTCTCTTCATCGACACGCAAGTTGCAGAAGTGGCGTCAAACAAAAAGATCTGCACTGGGCAGCCATAAAACCCCAAATGAAGTCCCCCAGAAAACAATGCCTTAAGACCATTTCATTTCAGTGGAAAACATCGCCAATTCAAGCAAACTTTGTGATACTTGTCCCTTGAGATTTGGGGAACCTAGAGAAATCCCCGGCAAGAAATTGCCAGTGTGGGATCCGTACCGGATAGGGTTGATAGAAGAGATAGAGAAGATCCAACGGAGAGCAGCGCGCTTCGTTACAGGATCATTTAGTAATCGCGAAAGCGTTACGGAGATGATAGATAAACTCCAGTGGAAGAATCTGCAAGAGAGACGCTCAGTAGCTCGGTACGGGCTTTCGTTGAAGTTTCGAGAACATACCTTCACCGAAGAGTCAAGCAGTATATTGCTCCCTACTACGTATACCTCGCAAAGAGACCATGGGGATAAAAACAGAGAGGTTAGAGCCCACACAGAGGCATACCAACAATCTTTCTTTCCACTAACAATACGAGACTGGAATAGAAGGGAGAACCAAATGAGGTACTCAAAGTACCCTCCGCCACACACCGTCAGGTGGCTTGCGGAGTATGGATGTAGATGTAGATGTAGATGTAGATGAAATCCATTTCTTCTTGAGTACCGTGTCCAAGATACTAATTTCGCCGGGAAAGCCTCAGGCGGCACCATCGAGCAAGAGGACGCAAGCATTAGGCAAGATGACGGTTCAAATCTGCGTCCGACCAACCAGATTTAGGTTTTCCACGATTTCCATGATACCGGTATGGTTCCTTATAAAGGGGACGGCCGGTTTACATCTATTCTTGACTGAATCCGAGCTGGCGCTTTGTCTCTAATGACCCTGATGTAGATGGGGCGTTACACACTCACCTTCCTTCTTTATTCAGGTCGTGTTTAATGTGTGTTCTTCTGTTAAATTTCTGTGAAAGAAATCCAAAACAAGAACTGAGATTGGTAAACGTAGCATTACGCTCAGTATTGCGATCCATTTAGGGAAAAAAACTTCAGTTATTTAACGTAAACTAAGATAGATCGGTGGCAGCTGCGTTCCTATTCCTGTCAATCTGTGTTCTTATCCTGACTCAGAGAGAGGCTGTACAAAGTTGCTAAATTTCAGTAGTATTTTCGTTGATGCAACGCGTACTTGTAAAAATTCTATTTAATTTATGAACAAGCTGCCTTTCGGATTACCTAGACAACTCTTGTAACAACTAGCAAAATCGAGAGAAACACCTGCTGACTTCGATATGTATTTTTCTTCTATGAATATATGCAATGTCTTTGACTGCAACATTCAAATGTCGGCGGAGGTTGGCATTTTTAATACTTAATAAACGCAATTTCAAAGGGCGAGTACTGAATTGGAAAATTCACAGGTATGTATTTTATTTTCTAATTTGAACTGTTTTATTAATTTTCGATGCCACGCTGCACTACATTTATCATTTGACGTCGAAGTCGTTAAAGACGGTTTATTATCACGTGCATTTTCTTGTTTTGTTGCAGACAGTAGCATCGTCGGTTGCTGGGCGACCTACAGAGGAAGCCATGATGTCCGGTAAGTCTTCTGCCTATTCTGAAGTGAGTTCGCTTGTTTATTATAATGTGGTTCTTAACTAGAAACTTGATTCACAGTTATGTATCATTAATATTTCCTGGTACAATATTAGAAGCAGTAGGCCTTTAATAGGTATCACTGAATTAAAATATTTAACAGTATAGGTTCATCAAAGTTCCATGTTTGAGAGATGCAGTATTATCCTAGCAGCATAGCTTCTAACTGAAGTCTGTGAGCTAATGTTTGTTTGTGATATGTGTATGAAATCATGCAGACATATAGTTTTTTTATATAGTTAGTTGTGCACGCAGGTGGTGGTGACATGTTAGTATTTTGTTAGTTCCTTTGTCTGCATGAGACTGCCGTGCTCTGGTCGAATTCAGCATTTTCAGTTGTTTGTGATACATTTATTTCCAAGTTGATTTTTTGGGTTTACATTGTATGCTGTCAGATGATACATATGATCATATTTCACATACATCAAAAATTTTAGTTGCACTACAGGCAAATAACCCAACGAATTTAATTTGTATTCCGGAAGTGCAGTGCCTTCGGAGGTAAAACGAGGTATTCCTATAATCGAGGTCTCCCTGATGCCATAAGCCAGTTCATATTCATGCATCACGGTAATATCATTAGGCTCTGCAAATTTTTATATGAACACATGTATGTATTCGTCGTGTCTCCCGGGATACTTCGCCGGGACATTTATGTACCAGTTAAACGCGGAGCTATAAGCGGGCAGTACTGAAATTCTGCTTTACACTTGTAACATGCAAATATTTGTGATAATGCTCCACGGTACTGTATTATTCATCATTATGTCTTACAAGTGAGGAGCGCGTCAGCTAATTTCTCCAAACTGTTCGTCCTAGTATGTGACGACGACGACCGACAGTCGTGATGCAACCGCGCTCGTACTACCAACGGAAGCCAACAGATGGCCGTACGGGCGATATCTTCCTCTGGTAAGCTGCACTGTTACTTAGTAGATGTCGCCAGGAGCTTCGTAGGTCGGCTTTGCAGTGCTATTCAGTGGGACTTGCTCTTTCTGTACTTCGTAGCGATATGTCGTTCGCGCTGAACTCCGTCCACTCTTACAAAAGTATATCAGAAAACTATTTTATGTCCCGGGCAACCGCAGATGTTGAAAGGCATGATATCAGTTATAACTCCGCTTACAGCTGGTAAAATTGTTGTTTATTAAAACACACCATCAGAAATCAATATCAGAAAATACCAAGTCTGTTCAACAGCAGATATAAAATTCTGTACAGCATTTTCATGTCTATGATCTTACGAACATTCCAAAGGAAACGATGTCGTTCAGAAGCCCCGCAACAAATATTCAGGTCTGTAACACGCACGTAAATTTCTAAGTAAGAGCAATAATGAACATTTAAAACTATTATTTCACACGGTTGTATCATTTGCCAAACTCCAACAACAAATCGGTATCCAAGCCCAAATAGAACAAGCAGCAGATTACAAATGCAAGTGAGATTATACAAGACAACAAACTTATGCTGGTTTTAAAGCTCTAACGTTTCTAAATCTATAGAACGTACGTGGGGGAGGGGGAAAATCGTTACACGGTTGTATTATTTGACTAAACTCAATAACAAATCTGTACCCATGCCCAAATTGAACAAGCAGCAGATCATAAGTGTGAGGTCACACAATTTCAAGACAGCGAATTTACGCCGTTGTTGAACTACAACGTATCTAAATCGAAAGAACATCGTGGGTAAAGAAATAAAATATTCATGAGGTCCCACCGAGATTTGAACTCGGATCGCTGGATTCAAAGTCCAGAGTGCTAACCATTACACCATGGGACCTTCTTGTCGAAGATGTTCCTTAATTTAAAACTTAACACGTAACACGTTAAGTGTTTTTTTTCAGTATCAATTTCCTTTGCTTAAGTATTGTTAATAATTGATTTAAAGACATTCATAGCTTTGGCCAGTTCACGAAGTACGGCGGAATATGACTGAAACGCCACCACGGAATATTTCTTACGCCATGTCTATTTACCGTAAAATAAAAAATGCTTGACGCATTTAATTGCTAGATAAAGTCCAAGGTTCAAAACCTACGAATAGTTTGCGAGATCTGATTTTAATTTTTACGTGTACTTCCTGTACATAATAAGTAATATTACAAGCAGTAAACTGATCAATTTCAAATGAAAGTCAGGCAGCCATGTTTGAAAGTTAATCTGCCCAGTCAGCTGATATCATTTTGTTTTGCGTACATTTTACTCAAAGTGCTGCTAGAAAACCATTGCTATCGATTATACTTAAATATTGTTGCTTCCCACAACAGATTATATCAATCTCCAAATACAGAACATCGCATTACACAAATTTGGGCACAAATTCCTCCAGCATTTCATGCAAGTACTGCATCTACATTTCGAGGGCTCCGCTTCATGTATCAAGTATTTAAGTAAAAATCCATGTTATGAGCAGGAATGAGAAAAAACGCCGACATATATCACGAAAAAAATTCAACCACGTTTTAATGAGATAGGGAGAGGTGGTCGTTCTCAAACATACAACGTGAGTGTTAAAGAAAGATCCGAAAATTTACGTGAAGAATTAAATAACAAAATAAACTGTATTAAATAACGGAAACAAATGCATTAGCTAACTATGCGTTCAGCGTTCATACACCAGACCATAAAATTCCACAAGCGAAACTACAGTGTTTTGGAGTCGTAGGCATCTGCTCGAATGGATGCAGTCACATCGTCACAAGAGAAAACAAAAGGCAACATAAATGATAACACAGATATAAAACTGAATCTAGAGCTGGAAAAAATATGGTGCCCCCTCCCCCAAGATTTGCATAATTCTGAGAGAATTAGTCCACTCCAGTTTCTTGTTTGGACTAAGGTTTTTTATTGCCCTTTCAAATTCATCTTTCCGGTTTTGTTTCCTCCATCTTCATCCACTCCCTCTTTCCTTTCCATGACACTGTCATAAAGTTTCTGTCCTTCACGTATCACTTCTGCATATTTCTTCCAACTTTTAGGTTTCCCTGCTTTGCTTGGCATTTGTTTGCCAGCTGCAGCGTCCATGTTCAATCAACCGCTTCATTTTTCTCCAGCGGTTTCCTTAGTTTTCGCAATTACACGTGCAGATAACACTTCTTACATTTGCGGTACAATTTCATACATCCTTAATATATACTGTACAATTAGGTACATCGATTCTTTGAACTGAATAATAATTCAAAGTAACCCACATACTCGATGGCCAAGTTTATAGGCAGGGTTGTTAGCTATAGCACCTCATCTTATGTCGAGACATGCTATTTTCGGTATACATGTGTGCAGTGAATACAGTACACACAGATGAGAAACATGTAGCAGGTAAAACTGTCGACGCCTTTAATGAAATATTTGGATGGCATAATTCGCGTAAGGTTTTTATCATTCATTACTCAAATGTATATTATATGAAGTTGAGAAAAATTCAGTATTTCAGTACAAGAATGGGCCCACAGTTCGCTTTCGTCGTTCCATACAGACCACTTCGCACCGCCTGTCCTCTTTTTTTGCCATTGCTGCCATCGCCAAGGACCTACCAGTTGTAGCATCATACTTCCGTGGCGAAGCTGTTTATAATCAGTGTGGCGAAGCTGTTTATAATCAATGGCGTAGCTAACATAGGACCCCGGAGCCCCCAAGCTCAAGGGGCCGCTCGCCCTCCATGAATGATGTTGTATGACATGGTAGTTGAATCAAGAATTTTCGACTGACCAACAAACCTCGAATGGCACGAACTGAAATCACAAAAATTTCTCCCACTTGCAAAAGAAAAACATAGCAGGGTGCATTGCTTGTCCTCGAAGACCGACGGACGGGTGTTGTCGATTGAGTCGGTATTGCCGTGGCTGCCAATCATTGCGAACTGACAATGAATGACGCTGAATTACTAGCAGTGAGTTTGACAGTAAGTGTGTGACCATATCTTAATATGAAATATCTACAATGTAATTATTACGGAACACTGTTGCTGCCGCGCGTTATTTTTAACTTCGGAAACGACAGGTATTGTGCGCGAAACTGCAGGCCCTGCAAGGCACCGACATTTACTCCCCGCGTCTGCTAAGGCCTTGCTCCGCACGGCCCCAGACTTCTGGGCGGCACGGAGGGGGCAAGTCGTAGCCGGTAAGCAGTTAATACGACATTCAGCATGGTAATCTAACTGTTTGTGTAGGGAATTGCCCTGAGGGAAGCCGATCGAGGTGGCGCATTGGTCAGCACACTGGACTCGCATTCGTGAGGACGACAGTTCAGACCCGCCTCCGGCCATCCTGATTTAGGTTTTCCGTGATTCCCTAAATCGCTTCAGGCAAATGCCGGGATAGTTCCTTTGAAAGGGCACGGCCAACTTCCTTTCCTAATCCGATGGGACCGATGACCTCGCTGTTTGGTCCCCTTTCCCCCAAATCAACCAACCAACCAACCCTAAGCAAATGATCCTTAATCATATAATCATAGATACCAATAAAGTGTTGTAACCAATTGCATTCTGAATTTCATGAAAGAAGAAGAGAAAATGTGGATGGTTTTGTGGATCATGTTAGTGATCAGGTCGTCGTCGGTGTAGCAGATAACATCTCCAGTGGTGATCTGTATGACTGTATCCATCGGATATCGAGAGAGTTATAAAAGATTACCAGAGGAGTTAATGACGGTAAATACTGCTTTCAGTGGCTTCACTTTCTTTACCTGCTCTTTTTCTGACTGACACATTGTAATATTTCTGGCTTTGCAGCCATCATATTCAGCTTCTCAGAGCAGTTGGGAAGGCAGTGAGGTACAGAGTTATGACAGATGGTTTGTTCGGTAGGGCTTGAGAAAGACTGCCTAAAGTGTGGTCCTCCTCCGTGATTGGCTGCTGCGTTCGGAAGTAGCGCGCCAAAATGATAACTTTCTGTTATTTATATTAGAAAAACTAAACCGTGAATTTACTTGCATTTCATATTAATACATCTCTCAATAGCAGGCTATCGTTCTATTATTTCAAAAGTGTTAATAACCCGCAGAATAATAAACAACTTCTAGATGAAATGCAGACAAAGCAGTTCGGAGGTCTTCGGATCGCGCCTAACTTGGATCGCCGGCGAAGTTGTTCGGCTGTAAGATCAGAGCTGGTTTGGCAGTATCGGAAGATAGACATGTTGTCAGCCTCGGTCGTTATCGGTTAAGAAATAGTAATCTATGGTAACGTGGAAATGGAATTGAGAACAATTTTATAGTAATCACGCAAATACGCAGTTCATTGTTTTGTTTATTTTCTATGACAGTGTGAAGAATGGAGATTATTTGTGATTCATCAAGTGGATTATAATTGTGCATTTTCTGGTGTCCTGCTAATAGAAAGGGAGTGGCATCCCATATAAACAAACTAATTGAAGATTTAATTATTTATACAATATGCTAAGAGTTTATCACAGCCTCAGTATAACGGATTCACAAGTGCTGTATTCTAAGCAGGAAACAACTGTAGAAGACTGCAGGTTGGTGAACATTAATTAGAACTGACAGAATGTATGCCACACACGGCGGTGGGAGCAAATAGGCACCTCGCGTGTACGAAATTTTCGAGGGGAAGGGTATATCATACACACTAATAATATATACATATATTTTTATACTTGCCGTAATATGCTTTCCACTTGGCTTTTAAAGTGCGTATTTCCGAATTTTTATGTATTTTTATTCATTATCTTAAAACCAATTAGGATTCGCTGTTTTGTTGCTTCTAAGCAGGTCGTCGTTTCTACAATCTGCAGGTGTTCATATTAGCTGGCACGGCTGACCAGTCAGCGCAAATGTGCCGGTAATATTTGTGTGGTTATGAGATTTTTTCGGTTTTATCGGCGACATTACAGCACAAGTTGTATTATTGTCATCTTATTTGAGTGTACTCGAGAGGGCGTGCATTAAGCTCCACGTAAACGATAGGCCGATGAGGTAACAGCAAACGCGGAAGTATACATAGCGCAATGTTTACGTCAGGTTTATTCTTGTAGGGGAACGATGCGGGAGACCCGCACCGCCGTGCTACGCAAGGTCCTAGTGGAGGTGGTTTGCCATTGCCTTCCTCCGACCGTAATGGGGATGAATCATAACGTGTAACGTCAGTGCTGTGCAGTGAGTATTCGACTCGAGCATATAACGGGTACCAGGCATAAGGACTGTTTGCTTACTAAGTTTTTGTTGATGTGAACTAAAATAATGGATAAAAAATAACCCAGTGGTGCGTTTAAGCGAAAGCAACGTCAGGAAAAAGAAGAGAGTAAACAAAAACTGACAAACTTTACACCCAGCCTTCTACAAGTCTTCTGGCCCAAACATTTTGTGACTCAAAAGGTAAATAAAACTTACTATGACTTGGGAAACGTCACGAACAAGACATTGAGTGATAAAGAAAAACCTCTAATTCTTGATATGGGACAGTTACAGCCTTGAGGACGATTTCCTACAGATCCGCACGAGAACAACAGGTGTTTTCAGTATCGTACTATGTTTCAGTTTCGAAGTATGAACTAGTTAAGCTTGCTGGTTGTTTGCCATGCAAAAGAGTAATGTACTGTGTACGGGTAATCAGGACTGGAAGCACTCATAAGAAAGAATTAAAGACACAGATCCTCAAGTGGCCGTACGGACGCAAGTACTGTGTAAAAGCTGTGAAAAAGAACGATACTATCGACAAGGAAGTTGAATATGAAATTTTTAAAGAAGCATCATTTTGAAAAATGGTTCTTACAAGGTTATTCGATATCATACTTGTTCTAGCAAAAATTTTATTTTCTTTCAGAGGACACTGAGTGAACTTAAAATCCGGTGGAAGGATATCACGGCAATTTTCTATCCGTTGCAGAGCTTGTCGCCCGATTTGATCGCATTTGGCTGCAAGTTTTGGATATGCCCAAAAGTAATCGATTTTACCTCTAACAATTTTTTTAGCTTTTTTTTATTCTTTCAGTTGCTTACATTCGAAAACATTTTTAAAATTATGCCTTTTCCTTTATAGGCTCTATAGGGTATCCGAGTCCAAAAATTCTAAATGAAAAATGTTGAGTGCTTAAGAAACAAACCGTTAATGAGCTGCTAGAATAAATTAGAGCATCACCGTTTTTCGCCATCATAGTGGACACTACACAGGATATATCGGGAGTAGATCAGCTAAGCATTGTTCTGAGATGTGCAGTAATAACCAGATTCGAAAATGGACAACCAATCGATATAGAAGTAAAAGAATTGTTTCTAGGCTTTTATGCACTTATCATACATGGCGCAGCAGATTTTGTCAAGCAGGTGACTAAATTATTTTTTATTGACAAAAATACTGATTTAAAAAAGTGTCTGGGTCAAGGTATGGGGGTGCCAGTCTGATGAGCAACCTTTTATAATGGTGTACAAAAACAGATTAAGAATAGTCAGCCAAATGCGGAGCATGTACATTGCGCCAGTCATAATATGAATTTAGTTATAAACAATGCCGTTAGCAATTGTGTGCAAGTACAGATTTTCTTCGAAACAGTACAAGACTTATACCATTTTTGCGGGAATAGCATTAAGCAGCTGTCGAATTTCACTGACGAATCGAAAGCCACTCCAAGAAAATTAAATTTGGCTAGGTGGTCTAGCAGAGTTAATACGACATCCGCAATAAAAGTTCGTTCTTTTATATGATCAAGACATTATCAGAAATACGTAGTACTGAAGAGTTCCAGTAAAGATCAGCGTAGCGAAGCAGAAAGCATTAAAACAAAAATGCTAAATTTCAAGTTCGTATACCTTAGTGAATTCATGCACCAAATATTAAGTGACATCAATTGTACATCCAGAATTTTACAAAAAATGCGATGTCGATTTGGACGAGTCAAGTAGAGCCTTAGCAGATGTAAAAACAAAACTGATATTGTATAGAAATAATCTCGAATCAATCAAGTGCAAAGCCCGTGATTTTGATGAACTAGCTCCTGACCAGTGATTTTGAAAAAGGGATGAAATGTTTAAAGTTCCTATTTTCAAAAAAGTACTAGACGCAGGATGTGCAACCGGTTGGCTGTATAACACTATGTTGAAACTAGTATACGGTTGCTAAGTAACAGCCATGTTTAAAACTGTAATATGTTGTTGTTGTTATTGTTGTGGTCTTCAGTCCTGAGACTGGTTTGATGCAGCTCTCCATGCTACTCTATCCTGTGCAAGCTTCTTCATCTCCCAGTACCTACTGCAACCTATATCCCTCTGGATCTGCTTAGTTTATTCATCTCTTGGTCTCCCTCTCCAATTTTGCCCTCCACGCTGCCCTCCAATACTAAATTGGTGATTCCTTAATGCCTTAGAATATGTCGTACCAACCGATCCCTTCTTCTAGTCAAGTTGTGCCACAAATTTTTCTTCTCCCCAATTCTATTGAATACCTCCTCATTAGTTATGTGATCTACCCATCTAATCTTCAGCACTTTTCTGTAGCATCACATTTCGAAAGCTTCTATTCTCTTGTTGTCTTAACTATTTATCGTCCACGTTTCACTTCCATACATGCCCTACACTCCATAGAAATACTTTCAGAAATGACTTCCTGACACTTAAATCTATACTCGATGTTAACAAATTTCTTTTCTTCAGAAACGCTTTCCTTGCCATTGCCAGTCTACAATTTATATCCTCTCTACTTCAACCATCATCAGTTATTTTGCTCCTCAAATAGCAAAACTCATTTACTACTTTAAGTGTCTCATTTCCTAATCTAATTCCCTCACCACACCCTATTTAATTCGACTACATTCCATTATCCTCGTTTTGCTTTTGTTGATGTTCATCTTATATCCTCCTTTCAAGACACTGTCCATTCCGTTCAACTGCTCTTCCAGGTCCTTCGCTTCTTCTGACTAAATTACAATGTCATCGGCGAACCTCAAAGCTTTTACCTCTTCTCCATGGATTTTAATTCCTACTCCGAATTTTTCTTTTGTGTCCTTTACTGCGTGATCAATACACAGATTGAATAACATCAGGGATAGGCTACAATCCTGTCTCACTCCCTTCCCACCACTGCTTCCCTTTCATGCCCCTCGACTGTTATAACTGCCGTCTGGTTTCTGTGCAAATTGTAAATAGCCTTTCGTTCCCTGTATTTTACCCCTGCCACCTTTAGAATTTGAAAGAGAGTATTCCAGCCAACATTGTCAAATCTTTCTCTAAGTCTGCAAACGCTAGAAATGTAGGTTTGCCTTTCCTTAATCTAAGTCGTAGGGTAAGTATTACCTCACGTGTTCCAACATTTCTACGGAATCCAAACTGATCTTCCCCGAGGTCGGCTTCTATCAGTTTTTCCATGCGTCTGTAAAGAATTCGTGTTAGTATTTTGCATCCGTGACTTATTAAACTAGTAGTTCGGTAATTTCCACATCTGTCAACACCTGCTTTCTTTGGGATTGGAATACTGTATTTTTCTTGAAGTCTGAGGGTATTTCGCCTGTCTCATACCTCTTTCTCACCAGATGGTAGAGTTTTGTCAGGGTTGGCTCTCCCAAGGCTATAAGTAGTTCCAATGGAATGTTGATATCTCCCGGGGCCTTGTTTCGACTTAGGTTTTTCAGTGATTTGTCAAACTCTTCACGCAGTATCATATCTCCCATTTCATCTTTATCTACATCCTCTTCCATTTCCATAATATTATCCTTAAGGACATTGCCCTTGTATAGACCCTCTATATACTCCTTCCACCTTTCTGATTTCCCTTCTTTGCTTAGAGCTGGGTTTCCATCTGAGCTCTTGATATTCATAGAAGTGGTTCTCTTTTCTCCAAAGGTCTCTTTAATTTTTCTGTTGGCATTATCTATCTTACCCCTAGTGATATATGCCTCTACACCCTTACATTTGTCTTCTAGCCATCCGTACTTAGCCATTTTGTACTTCCTGACAATCTCATTTTTGAGACGTATGTATTCCTTTTTGCCTACTTCGTTTACTGCGTTTTTATATTTTCTCCTTTCATCAATTAAAATTCAATATCTCCTCTGTTACCCAAGGATTTCTAGTAGCCCTCGTCTTCTTACCTACTTCGTCCTCTGCTGCCTTTACTGTTTCATCTCTCAAAGCTACCCATTCTTCTTCTACTGTATTTCTTTCCCCCGTTGTTGTCAATCGTTCCCTAATGCTCTCCCTGAAACTCTCTACAACGTCTGGTTCTGTCCATTTATCCAGGTCCCATCTCCGAAAATTCTCACGTTTTTGCTGTTTCTTCAGTTTTAATCTAATATTCATAAGTAATAGATTGTGGTCAGAGTCCACATCTGCCAATGAAATGTCTTACAATTTAAAACCTGGTTCCTAAATCTCTGTCTTATCATTATATAATCTATCTGAAACCTTCCAGTTTCTCCAGGCCTCTTCCATGCATACAATCTTCTTTCATGATTTTTAAACAATTGTTAGCTATGATTAAATTATGCTCTGTACAAAATTCTACCATTCGGTTTGCTCCTTCATTCGTTTCTCCCAGTCCATATTCACCCCTACTTTTTCTTCTCTTCCTTTTCTTACCATCGAATTCCAGTCCCCCAAGACTATTAAATGTTCGGCTCCCTTAGCTATCTCAATAATTTATTTTTCTGGTCATAGATTCCCTCAATCTCCTGCTCATCTGCGGAACTAGTTGGCATGCATTTTCTACTACCGTGGTGGGTGTGGTCTTCGTGTGAATCTTGGTTATAATAATGCGTTCGCTATGCTGTTCGTAGTTGTTTATCCGCGCTCCTATGTTTTTACTCATTACTAAACCTACTCCTGCATTACCCCTATTTGATTTTGTATTTATAGCCCTGTATTCACCTGTCCAGAAGTCTTGTTCCTCCTGCCACGGAACTTCACTAAATCCCACTATATCTAACTTTAATCAATCGATTTCACTTTTTAAATTTTCTAACCTACCCGCCCGCTTAAGGGATCTGACATTCCACGCTCCGATCCGTAGAACGCCAGTTTTCTTTCTCCTGATATCGAAATCCTCTTGAGTAGTCCCCGCCCGGAGATCCGAATGGGGGACTATTTTACCTCCGGAATATTTTACTCAAGAGGACGCCATCATCATTTATCCACACAGTAAAGCTGCATGCCATCGGGACAAATTACGGTTGTAGTCCCCCCTTGCTTTCAGCCGTTCGCAGTACCAACACAGCAAGGCCCGTTTTGGTTGGTGTTACAAAGCCAGATCAGTCAGTCATACAGACTGTTGCCCCTGCAACTACTGAACAGGCTGCTGTCCTCTTCAGAAACCACACGTTTGTCTGGCCTCTCAACAGATACCCCTCCGTTGTGGTTGCACCTACGGTACGGCCATCTGTATCGCTGAGGCACGCAAGCCTCCCCACCAACGGCAAGGTCCATGGTTCATGGGGGGAGGAACTGTAATATATAATTTCCTAACACCATCATCATTGGTCACTGTAGACGAAGCAACTTAATTACAAAAATGTGACCAGTTCCAAAGTAAATATTTTGATATAACAGGCCCAAATTTTTCACTTCAATTTATTTTATCACCTTGTTCTACCTAAATTCACTCTGAAACGGTCTGTTCACCAATTAAGAAAGGAAATTATAACTACATGTGCAATGCTAGGATGCAATATTACGTATGTGTTTGCCGCAGTCTTATTATTTCGTACAATACATGACATTTCGGCAACAGCCCAAGGATCATTCACCAAATTAAAAATTATCAAAACTCATTTAAGAAATAGTATGGGTCAACCTCGACTCCACTATTTGGCACTCATAGCACTCGAAAACAAGGCCGCATGAAGTCGACATTTGACAGTACTTATTGATGATTTTGCAAAAACAAAAGCCAGAAAACCATTGTTAAAATAAAATTATCTACTTCGTTTACTTGTCTGCCTATCTAATGCAATCTATCACAGCTACGAAAACATGGCCCCTGCCTCTGACGCTTACCGACAATTACCGATCGGAAATCGTAGCTCTATACGAAATCAGGCTGATCGGTACGGCGCACTGATTTCACAGCGCACTAGTTCAGCGAGAGTGAGTTGTCGGCAGTCTCCCCGGCACTTCTGTGCCACCTTACACGGAAATTCTGACTTGTACCTAGCGTGCTCCGCGGCAAGGGGACATGTTTTCCTGGCTGAGCACTAGTTCTCCACTGTTAATTTTTTACTTGCTTTGCCCGCGACTTCGTTCGCCTAGTATGGACAACATTGAAAATTATCTCACGGGATCATTTTATCGGTATGAAAGTAGCCTATGTCCCTTTCAGGTCGAACTCTATCCGTTCGCAAAATTTCATCCAAATCCAGCCAGTAGTTTCTGCGTGAAAATGCAAGAAACAACCAAACTTTCATGTTTATGAGTACAAAATAATAAGAAAGTACGGTTAAATATTATCTGCTGCGTTACACATAATAATTTACTTAGTAGTACGTAGGTTTGCCTTATTATGCCGTGCAGTTGGCGGCAAGGAGATCATGATGAAGTAGTTTTGCATCTGTGAAGTATTTAGTTTATTTTCGATAGGGCCTCAATTATATTTTTCCCCCGGGTTCTTGGCTACATAGCCACGCCACTGTTTATAACGCTGCTGTGTGGTGTTCTGTTCCTTGCTACTAATTAATACCGCATCTGAATAGGAACATCTCCGTCATTCGTATCCACAAATTTATGTTACTTCCGTGTGAAATCTATACCGCAGCAGCAGTGGCGGATTTACATATAGGCCCACTAGGCACTGTCCTAGGGGCGGCATTTTTTGCTCTGTGCTCATTTTAACCTTTTACGTCTTAAAATAACTGCGCTTTCGAACGGCAAAAGTTTTTAGTATTGTTAAGCAACTTGTTAGTTTAAATAAGCCTTCAGAACGAAATTCGACATATATACATAGTTTACTTGGTGACTGAATGGAAATTTAAGACTGGGTTCCTATCTGGTATCATCTCCATGATTGTTCAAAATATTCCGAAGTAAGCTGTCATGACGGCAATCTACAATACAAAGTTTGAAACGTTATTATTCGGAGAATGTTGTCGTCCTCTACTTAACGTTACCATATTTTCCCCGTGAAAATACCGGGACCCCTGAAAAGCTGTGATAAACTAATCAGCAGTTTCTTAAATACTGTAACATGTGCGTGCGTCAGTATGTAAAACCCGACTCTACTTTAATTTCTTGTAGAAATTACGGGGAAGTGTCAAGTCAACCCTCCATTTCTGTAATGAATGTGGAAGTTCTGTGGTCTTCAGTATCTGAGCTTTGATTTAATGACACCTGTTTAACAAAACATGTTGATACTGGGAATTTTTTACATTTTTAAACACATGTTTATGCGAAAAGAACATAAGCAGAATATCTGATAGTGTGGCCGGCGGTAGTGCCCGAGCGGTTCTAGGCGCTTCAGTCTGGAACCGCGCGACCGCTACGGTCCCAGGTTCGAATCCTGCCTCGGGCATGGATGTGTGTGATGTCCTTAGGTTAGTTACGTTTAAGTAGTTCTAAGTTCTAGGGGACTGATGACCTCGGATGTTAAGTCCCATAGTGCTCAAAGCCATTTGAACCATTTTCTAATAGTGTGTGAAGTAAACTTCACAACAGTTTAAAAATTTTATTGATTTATTAGTTATTTACTTTCTTTGGCGAAAAAAGAAGAAGAAACCAACTTTCGTTTGTCTCATATATTGTACTGCAGCTTGCACGATATCAGAGTTGCCACTCTGTGCAATCGAATACTACATGGCACTGCAAATTTTATATTGAACTTCTTAACTAAACTTTTTTTCTTCGAGGAAAGGTTATTTTTATTTTATGTTGGAACAAAAGGTGCATTTACGTGTAGATATAACAGCAGTGTTCATACAAATGACAAAACACCACCTCAACTGCCAACAAGACTACTTAAACTTTATAGTCTGTCATCTCTGTCCACAGAAACAGCTAAAATGTTATAAGAATAAGTGGGATAAGAGGCGATCAAGCATACACTGCAAGAAATTGCAAAAATTCAAAATGGTTCAAATGGCTCTGAGCACTATGGGACTCAACTGCTGTGGTCATAAGCCCCCTAGAACTTAAACCTAACTAACCTAAGGACAGCACACAACACCCAGCCATCACGAGGCAGAGAAAATCCCTGACCCCGCCGGGAATCGAACCCGGGAACCCGGGCGTGGGAAGCGAGAACGCTACCGCACGATCACGAGATGCGGGCTTGCAAAAATTATTTGCTTTTTAAATTATAAAGACAGTGTCAAGAATATTCAGAACATATTTGCGTCCCGTCTAAAATTCCGGCGGTGTGTGGTGTAGTACGATTGAAACTGGATACAGTCTTTCTTTCCTTCCTTTTACAATTTTTTTCTTTTGTTTTAACTGTTGGTTGCCAATTTTGTAAGTGCCTTAACATGAATAACAGTGAAAAAAGCAAACGTGCAAAATTAAGTGGGGCGGCATTTCGGAAATTATCGTAGGAAAGGCAAGAACGAGAAGCCACTGTTCTAAAAACGCTTGGCAGAGTAGATAAATTTTTCGCATAAAATGTTGCTGGTTCGACTTAGAGTTCAAGTAGTATGGATGATATTTCTGGCACTGCAGCTGTTGTAAAAGAAGTAAATACAGATGAAATATAAATTAAAAATGAAGAAAATCAAATTGTTCCTGATTTAGAGTTTCACGAAAAACTTAAATGTCGAGTCAGACATTACAAACAGAAACAACCTCGTTAGTGCTGATCCTGCAGAATGGTGTGCCAATGAATCAACAATGGACATTCTCTTACAACGTGGCATTGACCAGAATTGTAACTGTGATTTTTCTAATTCAAGAAGATCAATAGGCGATACAACCAGATATTTGAACAAAAATGCAATTTACCATAAACTTTTAAATGGTGAATCAACTTTGCATGATTTTGTAGTATACTCCTTTACCTCTGGTGCTGCTTTTTGTGCACCATGTAAATTGTTCGGAGGTAAGACCGTGATTGCTACTAATGGTTTTGCAGATGGGAAAAATATTCCTAATATTTTATCTCATCATGAGAATTCACTTGAACACAAAAATTCTGAGTTATCACTCTTGACAAGAAAAAAGTCACTTGGAACAATAGATAACCATTTCGAGTCATATGTTGAGGCAGAAAAAATGTACTGGCGCAGTGTGTTGGAAAGGGTGTTTGCGGTAGTGAAGAAACTAACAAGTCGTAGACTTCCCCTATGTGGACACGTTGAAAGATTCCATTCATTACATAATGGTCAATTTATGATGTGTCTTGAACTTATAACCAAGTTTGTCTTTTTCTCGCAGAGCACATTGAACGATAAGGAAATCCAGGGCAGGGACACACAATTTATCATTCTTCAACGATCTGTGATGAAATAATAGCGCTTCTTTCTGAACAAATAAAAAGAATTATCATAAGTGAAATAAAACAGGCCAAATATATCTCTATAATAGTAGATTCTACTGCGAACATTTCACATATCGATCAGTTATCTTTCATATTAAGATATGTGAACGAGAATGGTGAACCTGCTGAACGTTTCCTTCTGTTTTTACCAAACTCGGGACACAAGTCCGAAAACAGCTGAGGCCATACTAAAAGCCCTGTATAGAAATTCCACTGATATTACTGTCTGGAGAGGCCAGTCATATGATAACGCAAGCAATATGTCAGGAACCTACAGTTGTTTGCAGGCACGCATTAAAGAACGAAATCTGAAAGCGCAATATGTGTCTTGCACAGCACAGTCTTTGAATGTAGTCGGCACTAGTGCTGAAAGCTGTTGTCGGGAAGCATGTTCATTTTTCAATGTAGTGCAAAACCTTTATAATTTTTTCTCTGCTTCTACACAGCGCTAGGATAAACATCTTTCTTTCGTGAAACCAGGAACCAAAACGGAAAAAAGTTTATCAAAAACACGTTGGTCAGCAAGAGAGGAAGTGTGTGTAAGTATATATGAAAATTGGGAGGTCGTTATCAATGCCCTCACACATATGGCCAATAAAACGTTTGAAAAACCACTTGTGCGAAATGAGGCTTCAGTTTTATTGAATCAACTCAGCAATCATTCATGATGACAGATTGGAAGGACATACTCCAGAGATTTAATAGTGTAAATCTGAAATTGCAAAGTGAAAATATTGATACAAAAATAGTACATGAATTATATGAATCACTTTAGATTCATTGCATCTATTCTTGGCATGTTCGACTATTATAAAAAAGATCCATGAAGGCTGTGACTGATATAGTCTATGAATGCACCTATAAAAGATCACGAAAATGCAAACTTCATGATGACGAAGAAGCGGACTCTGAACAAGACTGGAAAGGAAAAATTTTTGAGTCGAAACATTTCTCCCAGTACTCGACAACTTGTACGCCGAATTAGTGAGGAGGACTCCTTCACAGTTTTCAGTAACCTTAAGAACAGTTCACTAGACGATATTGCTGAACGTGCAGCAAAACTCCAAGCGTCATATGACAGATTTAGAGCTTTCCTTCCCTAGTGAATGTGTACATTTTGCGGAACTTTTGAAATCTTCTGAGATTAGTGATATACCAGTCGAAATGAGTAAATTTTTACGAAAAGAGAGGTTACAGTCCGTGTTTCCCAATGTTGTCATTGCTCATACAATATTTCTATGCGTGGCACCCTACAAATTGTTCATCAGAACACCCGTTTTCGGCTCTTGAAAGACTGAAATCATATCTACGTTCTACGTTGTCTGAGGAGAAATTGAACGCCTTGTCCATTCTTCACATCGAAGCCGACCTCCTAACTGACAACCGTCTGAACTACGAAGATATGATCAACGAGTTTTCTGCCATCAAAGTCAGACACAAACTATGCTGACTGGTGAGTTTGCTTATTAATTAATATTAGTTTTAAAAATTTAAGATTACAATGTCATTTTTATTATATCTCAGAGCACATTCATTGGATTTACAAACTACTGTACGTATTACCTGTTTATTTTACAATTGCCGATGGTAGAACGCGGAACTAAACCTCGTTTACGTGCAGACGTGACCGAAGGCGCCCGACAGTACTAAACAATACCAGAATGACCCAGACCGCACGGCACTGTACAGTGAAGTCATACTGATACTGTAGCGTATTACAATTGATGCGTATTCTTGGCGTCTGCTGAAATGTATAGTTATCGCGGAAATATACGTTATCGGAGAATTCGCTCAGATGAAAGAGTCTTAATAAATAACGTAGTTCAATTCTGTCGACAAATTGGGAAAAGCTTTACTAATACCGTTAGAAAGAGCTATGGCGAGAGAAGTAGCTGCAGTACAAAACTGTTCAGCCCTTGGCGGGATTAGCTGAGCGGTCTCAGGCGCTGCAGTCATGGGCTGTGCGGCTGGTCCCGGCGGAGGTTCGAGTCCTCCCTCGGCCATGGGTGTGTGTGTTTGTCCTTAGGATAATTTCGGTTAAGTAGTGTCTAAGCTTAGGGACTGATGACCTTAGCAGTTATGTCCTGTAAGATTTCATACACATTTTTATTTTGTTCAGCCCTTACATGGATTAAAGGTATTATGTACACTCATTATGCAGCATCTAGCCACACAGACCCCAATGCTTTACACGTTAACTATTAGATTATAAAACAAATTTGATTTTTCCACACTAATCTGTAAAATTATGTATTTGTTCATCTGTATTTAGTTATTAGCGCGTGTACCGAAATCTCTATTTCATTTTCATTTCTTACGCTTTCTTATAGATTCACGTATTAATACCTAACGTGTTATTTTATCTGCTACACATTCGAGTTATTAGATCGTAAAACGACAGTTTTAAGTAGTATTATTTTCTAATGTATGACACGTTCCCTTCAATTTTTAGATCGTAACACTACTTTTTTATGTTCATTTTCAACGGTTTCGCGTAAAAGAACATTTTAAAAGTAAATGTATAACAAAAATCCGTTGTCTCCTACACGCTTTTCTGAATTTTTAGCCCATAAAAGAAAAGTTATTTTCCTTGTATTCGTTTCTATTGTCTTTCGACAGAAGAATGTGTAAACACAATGCAGTTTTATATTTGTTTTATCCGCTGCTGTACACCAAGTACAGTTCAGAAACCATATTACATTTTGATTGAGCTCGACTCTACGCTGACGCGTCCTTCAGAACAACGAATAGCAGAGTACGAATACAGCTCACAGCGCTCTCATCCATAACGTCAGTTGTGAAGTGATAGGGTAATAGTATTTTTTTTTTTGGGTGGGGGGAGGACACACATAATATGGTGTGCCTAGGGGGCGAATTTTTAAATCCGCCACTGCGCAGCAGTCGATCGGTAGAAGATGTGCTTGGCGTCGCGCAGTGCCCTAATTTGGGTTGACAGTGCCGAGCCTTCGCAGGTGCCCATCTATTTACTCCCTCCACCCCAGCGCTTCCCAGTGTAACCAGCACTCCCCAATGTAACTGGACATCTTCTCTTGTGCCACCTCTAGCCACACATGAAGGAATCCCACATTCTTATGTCTGAATTTTTAAAATGCTGTTACAACACAGTGATTACGGTATACGTCACGTTACGTATCATCAGAAAAACGAACTGTGGTTGTCGCTGTGATTTAGTTATGTGCGACAAAGAGAAAAATTGAAATTGGCAGGAGTTCGGTATTGCGGTGAGAATTCATTCCCCATTTTATTCAGGGAGAGACAGGAGATGATGATCAACCATTTGTCGGGACAGCTTTCTTATTTTTCTTCCAGTGCTGATGAATCACGGGAGTATGCGCCTTACACTGATCAGCTGATGTGCTATAAATTTCACACGCAGAAGTAACACTGATCTGGGATCATCAGGGTTAGCACTATTATGTGGGCACCTTTTCTCCTATGGTCAACTAAAGCTGTTAGGAAAGATATCACAGTGTGAAATTTTGTTTCTAGTTGCGAAGAGACGCGTTTTTTCACAGATCTTTTTCCTTTTTTGGAACCTTCACCCCATCCCCCTGCCGCCCGTTGTGTAAGATTTCCAATCACACTTTCAGTTAACACCTCCTCAGCTTGCTCTGTACGTGCGAACAGTAAACCTACCTCTTTCACTAAACGCCGCGCGGAAGCTTCTAACAACCCTACCATAACAAAGGTCAGCATTTTAATAACGATTGTGGTGTTGCTCACGCTGCTAAATACTGCATTTTCGGGCAACAACAGTCATATTATGTGGCAGGTGTCATTAGAGCACAGTTAATAAAGTCATTTCATGTAATAATCAAAAAACTAGGCACTCATCTTTTTGTGTTTCCCACGCTGGTCTCGTCGTAAAATCATGGCTCAATCGTTGAAAATCTAGGTGGTTATGATTCCAAGCTCGGATGCAAAGAGGCTTAGGTTTTATTCTGCTATATTCAAAAGTTATGTAGATGCGCTTCACAAACCATTCTTGGAGATTAAACCTTTCAAAGTTAGCACAATAGTGATGTCAAAAACTAATCAGCACTCCGAAATTTGCTTTTATTGCAATATCACGTAAACACAAAACATCACTTCACAATACAAAACATACTTGAAAACATCTTCCTCACATTTTATAAGCCAACTATAATATGCGTCTTTCCAACATGACGTCCAAGA
This sequence comes from Schistocerca serialis cubense, assembly GCF_023864345.2. NCBI lineage: Eukaryota > Metazoa > Arthropoda > Insecta > Orthoptera > Acrididae > Schistocerca > Schistocerca serialis. Next base: position 725,161,690 of record NC_064638.1, read on the forward strand.
CTTGACCTTTTCAAGGTCCGACTCTCTAACAACTCAACAACTAACTAACTATCGCGTGCGCACCCAAAAATCAGTTACAAGTATGTCAAAGATCATAGTGGCAAAAGAAAGAATACACATAAGAATAATATCATTGCAATAAAAACATATCGATGCATCAAAAGTGAAATCAAATCTGAATGTTGCCTCAGAAATATGTTAAGTAGTTAACAGAAACACAGTAGAATATAGCTGGTATCGAGAGATTCAGGTGACGTGCCGTAATGGTTGCGTAATTCAAGTACCATTACAAGCTGAAAGCACACCTGCAACAAAACCTCATACTCTCGCTTCAGCGCTATACAGTAGCACTCAATAATGCAATTGACAATGAGCGATTCTATCATACCAGAGTCAGTAGCCTGCTGTTCACGAATGTGAGTTTGTCACTGAGAGAGACGTCATCTGTTCGCGTGGAGGCGGAGGCTGGTCACGCAGAAACGGCAGGTACCGCACCCGCGTAGTTCCGAGAATTGAGACAGGGTTCCGCTCGAAGTTACTAGAAATTGCCGAGACTGCAGTTCGAGCATGAATGAGCACATTCTGGTATCTGTACCTGTGTTGAGCATGGATAGCAAGTGAGGGAGTGGGCGCAGGAATACTGTCTGACAGTCGCACTGAGTTAGCAACTGAACTGGTGTTACCTCTTTGTTACAATACTAAACGAGTTTACTACTAGATTGGCCGTGCGGTTCTAAGCGCGTCAGTTTGGAACCGCGTGAGCGCTACGGTCGCAGGTTCGAATCCTGCCTCGGGCATGGATGTGTGTGATGTCCTTAGGTTAGTTAGGTTTAAGTAGTTCTAAGTTCTAGGGGACTGATGACCTCAGTAGTTAAGTCCCATAGTGCTCAGAGCCATTTGAACCATTACTATTAGATTTCACAATGCCAAAGGTGTCGTGTGCCCGATTTCATTGTTCTGGCTCTGGAATTCAAAAACGATTTCATAGTCACTGATGGAACTGTTATGGAATGTACTGTTTACGATTCAGAAATTTTTTTATGTGAAAAATCATCGCATCAAACACACATTTCCAGCTCTAAGCGTCAAATGAATAGAGCTTTTCAAGCAAACAAATCTATTACGAAATGCGTTTCAACATAATTGTTCAAAAAGCCAAAATTTGAAGGAATTAAATACTGATTTGTGTGCAACTCTAACACAAGTAGGAATTCCACTCAGTAAGGTGAACCATCCAGCCTTCAAGGCATTTCTTGAAAACTACACAAAGATGCCAATGCCCGATGAGATTACTTTAAGAAAAAAACTACATGGAGCCTCTTTACCAAGAAACCAAACAAAGAATCAAGCAGAAAGTGTCTTATTGCGATGTGGGAATCATCGTGGATGAAACCATAGACTCAATGGAACGATATGTTTGGAACGTTGTAGTTTTTCCCTTAGCAGGGGAGAAAGTGAAGCCCATGTTGTTAAAAATGTATGTGCTACAGAAAGCCAATACCAGTATAGTAATGCAATTAATTACGGACATCTGCCAAAAACTCTGACCTACCGGTATAGGGTTTGAAAACCTTCTTGTGGTTACGGACCAGGCTCCATACATGGTTTCAGCTGTTAACTGTCCGGCCCCAGTAGCTGAGTGGTCAGCGCGATGGAATGTCAATCCAAAGGGCCCGGGTTCGATTCCCGGCTGGGTCGGAGATTTTCTCCGCTCAGGGACTGGGTGTTGCGTTGTCCTAATCGTCATTTCATCCCCATCGACGCACAGGTCGCCCAAGTGGCGTCAACTCGAAAGACCTGCACCAGGCGAACGGTCTACCCGACGGGAGGCCCCAGCCACACGACATTTCATTTCAGCTGTTAACTAACTGAAACCTTTACTACGTAACTTGAAGCATACTTGGTTCGCGCCCTTCACAGGATTTGAGAATCCATGAGGAACGAATACGACATCGCAAATCAATTAAACTCTGCACTGAAGAAGATTGTACTGAAAGCTCCGAGTTGCGTTGATTCCTACAGGGGAACCACTGGCCTGTCCCTTTCAAATCCCCCGGTCATTACTCGTTGGGGATTTTGGATTGAGTGTGCTGCTATGTTCTATTAGAATTCTGACAAAATTAGAGAGTTTGTGCTTTCGTTGGATCCAGCGGACGCAGGTGCAATTTCCAAGGCACAGCAACTTACGTTACCGGAGAAAATCAATAATTTTCAGAGAGAACTATATTGTGCCCGTAATTACAAGTACCTGACCCCAGCTACTAAACGCTTAGAAGAACAACGTCTGGAAAAGGAAAACCAGTGGGATATTTTTACTTCCGTGCGAGAGCGGTTAGATGACTTTGCCAAAGACAAGCTTGAGTCTAGCGTTCACAAGAATCAAGACATTGAGGAATTCGCCTTATCTGTAGCGTTGCCATTCTAAGTGAATACAAGGTTTCCCCCACTGGTTTCTGTGGATGTCGTAAGAAGCTATAGCATCTACAAAGACATTCTATCTCCTAATACAAACAGACTTACTTTTAAAAATTTAGAGATGCTTAATGTCTTGAAGTACAACAACTTCATGTTTTTGCTTCTTTTGATGTGTTATAATTCGACATACATTTTCGTAATTCAATAAACTAGAAGAGAGGAAAGAGAGGTGATTGAATTAGTTGAATAAATCAGCACCTTTTGTCCCTTTTCTAGCTTATTTGAGCACCTTTTCCCTTCCTTTTTTCATCTGAATTTTGCACCTGAAAATCCTAACCCTGGTGATCATGCATGTTAGAACCAGTGAGCTGCATGCGCTAGGGATGGCTGATGAATTGAGGCAGTCGCCCTCAAATGAGGTTCTTTGTAGGAAGGAATGTGAAATTAAATGACAACTGTTGTAATGTAGGCCCTAATGCAATGAGAATAAAAGTGACACTCTCTTTAATTCCAATGCTATGGGCGCGGAGAATTCAGAAAGGCTCCAAATGGTTCCGACACTTGAGGCGCTGCCTGTTTCGCGTCTTTTCTTTATGGACAGCTTTTATAGCCAGTCACAGCACTCAGATCACATTACTCAGTAAAACGTGGTGAAAGGGTGAAGTTGCACCAGGCATCCTCTGTGTTTAAGTAGTTGGGACTGGCTATCAAAACCGTATAAAGAAACGAAAAAGAGAAGAGGAACGAGATAGAAAGGGGGGCGAGGATAAACTGTATTTGCGTGCGACTTAATTCACGATATTTTGTTATATGATTTGTTATATGAATTCAATAGAACGCTTTTTACTTGGCGCCGCTCATTTTAGATCTCAGCTTTCAACCATCAAAACTTGATAAAATGAACACTGTTTCTTAAGTTAGTATCAAAAATGTTTTGTTCAGTTTTACTTTAATAGTCTTCTTGTGATGCCTATGCAAACAAAAATTAAGACAGATAAAAACTTCAAAAATCAGTGATTTGGCTACTGCTGAAGTTGCATCTCTGATGTGATTTTTCTAGACTAAACGTAGAAACAGGGGGTGTTCAGTTTATTAGGTTATATGTACAGTACTGATGAGACTTTTTTTACTATCGGAAACAGGGAAAATACATTGTGCTTTTTACTTCGTTATTGTGTGATAGGGATTAGTTGTTTACTAATTAATAGAATGGCCTTGTGTTGACTTACTCTGTTTAATTGCTTGTTTAGGGAAATATAAGCTTAAGCCTCCTAATTCCGATAGGCGTAAGTTAGCAAAAATCGGTATATTGCCATATATTTGCAACTGCTAGCAACTTCAGAAAGCTGACAGTTGAGGCGTTATACCGCGGTGGTGATGTCTTGTTGTGTTGTGTGTATGTCAGTTGAGAACTAAAAATGGTTCAAATGGCTCTGAGCACTATGGGACTTAACATCTGTGGTCATCAGTCCCCTAGAACTTACAAGGGAATGGTCAGACTTGTCATGCCGAAATATGTATTGCTTTTTTTAGCACTGTATATTTAACTGTGCAAAAGGTCCGTATGCAGAATTGTAGCTGCTGACATCAACTGGAAGTCACCTAAAAAAATCATGAACATGGCTGTTTTCTGCTTGGCGCTTGCAGTGACGGCTGGCCACCCCTGGAAATGGCGAGTCGCGAGCGTTGTGCGCATGGTCGGGAAGTGCGGCCGTCTTACCGCGGCGTTCACTAAAGAGGAATATCGCTGCACGGTTTTGGTGGAAAGGGGAAACGAATATTCGTCTCTGTGGCATGCACGTCCTTTTAATTTCTGGTACGTATTTCGAAACATACCCACCTCAAACTGGTTAGAGACGTGAAAGATGTTCTGTACATGTTCATCTAAACTCCACAAGCCACTTTACGGTGAACATTCAATCTCCCCTCACAGGTGATGGCGAACCCTGTAAATGTTTTGCTGCTTGCCATGGAGATATACCACAGACGCCAAATGAAGCAATCAACAGAAAACAAGCGTGAAGATTATGTGTTGTGCGACATGGTTGTTAAACTTCTAGACGAGCATGTAAACGGAGTGTGGCTAGAAACAACTGAAACACTCGATATTGCAGACTGTGAATCTACAGACGGCGAAGACACCAACGAAAATTGCACTCATGAAGACTCTTCGAGTGATAGTGCCACGTACCATCATCAATTATCTCCGAAAGTAACACCTGCAACTACAATTACCTTATCAGACAAAGAAAAAGCGGTGACGTATTGGTTGAACGAGAGTGGTAAGAAACGCCTACGTGTCAGTACTGTTCAAAATAAGTATCGCTTTGTCCGTCCTGAACGTGAATTGTATAGATGGAAAAAGGAAGTCGCTGCACGACGTAAGAGTCGACTGGAAATTGCGACGGAGATAAATGGGCGACTTTTTGAGCTATTTACCGATGCCAGACAACAGTCATTTAGTGTTAGCGATACAACTTTGCGTGATTGGGCGTTAGAGATTGCCAACGCGATAGGCGCTAAAGAATTTACAGCTTCTCAAAGTTGGATTAGTCGCTTCAGAAGATCACATAAAACTGTGGCAAGAAAAATAACAAAATTTGTATCGAGAAACAGGTCGGAAAATGAAGTGACACAAATCGAAATGATAGAAGCTTTTCTTACTAATGCAAAAAATAAGATCGCTAGTTTTAGTGAATTGTACGTGTACAATGCAGATCAGTCAGGTTTTCAAAAAGAAATGCGTGCGAAAAGAACACTGTCATTCAAAGGGAAAAAACACATTGAGGCGATTGCGCAGTCCACGACACTGCATTCATACACTATAATGCCCATAATTAGTCTGGATGGTTCATTGCTGCCTAAACTATATGTGTATCTTCAAGAACCAACTGGACGTTTTGGACTACGTGTCAAAAGAACAATGTTCTATGCAAACAATCTTGTGGTAGACGCATCGAAGTCTGGAAAAATGGGAAATGAAAACTTTACACTTTCCATGCGTAATGCTTTTCTTCCGTTCTGCGGGAACAAATCTCTTTCTAGATTCGTGGTCAGGTCATAAAAGGTTTGATTCATTAAAAGCTGTATTTAGAGCCCACCCTGACAAAGAAGTAGAGATACTTCAGATTCCACCCGGCACGACGAACGTAATTCAACCTTCAGACAGAGAATTTTTCCGTCAGTGGAAAGCATTTTACTGAAAACTAACAGAGAAAATTATTGTGTGCAGGTCACTGCAATTTCCTGTCTATCACCGTCACAATATTCTCAAGCTGCAATCAGTAGTACATTATCAATTTTCCTCCCCACAGTTTCAGAATTTGATTAAATATGCGTGGCACTCCTCGAAATATACTGACACTAGGCCTGATTCATTCCTAACACCAGCCCAGTTTTGTCTACGGACTTCTAACAACGTCGGTGAATCGCAGGGCTGTCATATGTCGTCTTTGCTTGTATATTCTTGGTGCACAAAAAACCTATGTTTTGAACATTATATCAATATTTCGCATTTTTGCGGTAATTACAAGAAATAAAATTTGAACGTATTCTAAACCGTATATTTATTTGTGTCTATTTCATAGCTATTTGGAAAGAATGTTGTAGATAACATATCAGCCATATTTGTCAACGAATGTTTAATTATCATACAATCGCTTTCACTGGGGAATCAGCTCTCTCACTGCTGTGGCAAGAGAGCAGCGGCGCGTAGCTGACGCCACCTTGTAACGTAGCGAGAGAGGTCAGGGTTGTACAAGAGGCAGTTATAAGCGCGGAAACCATGCGACAATAATGTCTTACTTCATAAAATTGTTTACAGACTTCCAGGTAATGTCAGCAACTAAAATTCTGCATACAGACTTCTTGCAATGTTAACTCACAGCGGTAAAAAAAAGCAACACAGGTTTCGACATGACAAGTCTGACCATTCCCTTGTTAGAACTACTTAAACCTAACTAACCTAAGGACATCACACACATCCACGCCCGAGGCAGGATTCGAACCTGCGACCGTAGCGGTCATGCGATTCCAGACTGAAGCGCCTAGAACCGCACGGCCACACCGGCCGGTAGTTGAGAACTAAATTAATAATATGCAACACACATGAATACGAGCATCTATAAAGCGCTTACACAAGCTTTTCAATTTATGTGCGGTGTATACTGTAGCTGCCGCCTGCTGGTCCACTGCGCCTGATAGCAGCATTGCTTCTCTAACTCTGCCATCTCGAAATTCGCAAACCGTGCGACACAACTTTCTCCCCAATATAGCACTGAACAGTAACTAACACACATATAAAAATGAAACTTTCGGCAGTTGCGCATTAAACACACGCGTGTACAGTAAAGCCAACCGCATTTCGCTCCAACACACGATTGGCTCGAAATTACATAAGACTTCGTATATAAATACAGTAAAATGTTTTCGATATTCACACTTCTTTTAGGAGTTGAAAGTAAAAGCAGCCTATTGTATTCACCAGAAAAAAAGAAATTGGCCATATACTCTTTGCACGTTTACACGTTTACTGACCTCGTCTCTCCCTCCAATCACTCTCTCTCTCTCTCTCCCTCTTTCTGTGTGTGTGTGTGTGTGTGTGTGTGTTCCTTTCTAAGGTTAGTGTTGACTAAGAAAGTTTCGCTGATTTCTTTGAAGGAAGCCCCGTTAATCAATGTGTTGTTCATTGCACCAGGTTTTTAGACAGGACTTTTGAGGAGGGCCATCCAAACAGCGGCGTTTTAATCAGAATCTACTGCGGTCTCCAGATAAAAGTCTAAAATCCTGAATTAACTCTCTCACCAGGGCAGGCAGGTTCCTCGACCTACGATCCCTCACCCCCCGAGATTAGCATCTCGTTCCGGGGCGAAATTCAGCCCTCAAGAGCTTTTGAGGAGCCCTTCACTCGTTCTGATTAGCTTGTTAGCAGGCGGTGTTGGTCTTTGAGTCTAAAACCGGGAACTTCCCCGGAGTCTTTGTAATTTTCTTTTTCCTCTCATTTTCTCTTTTTTAACGTTCGGGCTCCCAGCGATAAGGGCTGGAGCAGAGCGAGCGAGTTTACGAACTGCAAGGAAATTTTTCTACTGTTGAGTCTTTAGATACGTCAGACTTGGAAGACCTGTTACACTTAACTTCACCTGCTGTCCCAGTGTGAAGTTTTTTCTGCATCTCTATCCCACTAAAAAGCGCGTTCGTTTATTGGAATCAACTATAACGAAGCATCTTATACGCAAATCCTCAGTTTTACGTACATACCAAGCAGAAGGTATCTATTATATTGTATGACAAACGTTTTAGAAATAAATAAATGTATGGCATATGGGTGGCGGTTATCGCAGAAACAACCAGTTCTTGGTTATATCCATCTTTTTCAACGCCAGTTTAACTGGGCTGTTAAAATCACTCAAAATAATCGGTTTTTGAATAACCGAGTCTCGGTTTTTTTAATTCTAGTAATTCCTGCAATAAACATAGCAACTGAACAAAGACTGAAAATTTTTGATTCCCTCAGTTGCAAGGTACATTAAATCAACATATGTTATTAAATAGGCAAATAAAAGAAAACTTAGTTCGTGTATCGTTCACTGTTTTTCTCGAAATATGGTAAGACAGAGATTTAGGAACCAGTTTTTAAATTGTAAGACATTTCCAGGGGCAGATGTGGACTCTGACCACAATCTATTGGTTATGAACTGTAGATTAAAACTGAAGAAACTGCAAAAAGGTGGGAATTTAAGGAGATGGGACCTTAATAAACTGACTAAACCAGAGGTTGTACAGAGTTTCAGGGAGAGCATAAGGCAACAATTGACAGGAATGGGGGAAAGAAATACAGTAGAAGAAGAGTGGGTAGCTCTGACGGATGAAGTAGTGAAGGCAGCAGAGGATCAACTAGGTAAAAATACGACGGATAGAAGAAATGCTTGGGTAACAGGAGAACTATTGAATTTAACTGATTAAAGGAGAAAATATAAAAACGCAGTAAATGAAACAGGCAAAAAGGAATACAAACGTCTCAAAAATGAGATCGACAGGAAGTGCAGAATGGCTAAGCAGGGATGGCTAGAGGACAAATGTAAGGATGTAGAGGCTTATCTCACTAGGGGTAAGATAGATACTGCGTACAGGAAAATTAAAGAGACCTTTGGAGAAAAGGGAACCACTAGTATGAATATCAAGAGCTCAGATGGAAACCCAGTTCTAAGCTAAGAAGGGAAAGCAGAAAGGTGGAAGGAGTATATAGAGGGTCTATACAAGGGCGAGGTACTTGAGGACAATATTATGGAAATGGAAGAGGATATAGATGAAGATGAAATGGGAGATAACGATACTGCGTGAAGAGTTTGACAGAGCACTGAAAGACCTGAATCGAAACAAGGCCCCGGCAGTGGACAACATTCCATTAGAACTACTGACGGCCTTGGGAGAGCCACTCCTGACAAAACTCTACCGTCAGTTGAGCAAGATGCATGGGACAGGCGAAATACCCTCAGACTTCAAGAGGAATATAATAATTCCAATCCCAAAGAAAGCAGGTGTTGACAGATGTGAAAATTACCGAACTATCATTTTAATAAGTCACAGCTGCAAAATACTAACGCGAATTCTTTACAGACGAATGGAAAGACTGGTAGAAGCCGACCTCGGGGAAGATCAGTTTGGATTCCGTAGAAATATTGGAACACGTGAGGCAATACTGTCCTTATGACTTATCTTAGAAGAAAGATTAAGGAAAGGCAAACCTACGTTTCTAGCATTTGCAGACTTAGAGAAAGCTTTTGACAAACTCTCTTTCACATTCTAAAGGTGGCAGGGGTAAAATACAAGAAGCGAAAGGCTATTTACAATTCGTACAGAAACCAGATGGCAGTTATAAGAGTCGAGGGGCATGAAAGGAAAGCTGTAGTGGGAAGGGAGTGAGACAGGGTTGTAGCCACTCCCCGATGTTATTCAATCTGTATATTGAGCAAGCAGTAAAGGAAACAAAAGAAAAATTCGGAGTAGGAATTAAAATCCATGGAGAAGAAATAAAAACTTTGAGGTTCGCCGATGACTTTGTAATTCTGTCAGAGACAGCAAAGGACTTGGAAGAGCAGTTGAACGGACTGGACACTGTCTTGAAAGGAGGATATAAGATGAACATCAACAAAAGCAAAACGAGGATAATGAAATGTAGTCGAATTAAATCGGGTGATGCTGCGGGAATGAGATTAGGAAATGAGACACTTACAGTAGTAAAGGAGTTTTGCTATTTAGGGAGTAAAATAACTGATGATGGTCGAAGTAGAGAGGATATAAAATGTAGACTGGCAATGGCAAGGAAATCGTTTCTGAAGAAGAGAAATTTTTTAACATCGTGTATAGATTTAAGTGTCAGGAAGTCGTTTCTGAAAGTATTTGTATGGAGTGTAGCCATGTATGGAAGTGAAACATGGACGATAAATAGTTTGGACAAGAAGAAATGTGGTGCTACAGAAGAATGCTGAAGCTTAGATGGGTAGATCACATAGCTAATGAGGAGGTACTGAATAGAATTGGGGAGAAGAGGAGTTTGTGGCACAACTTGACTAGAAGAGGGGATCGGTTGGTAGGACATGTTCTGAGGCATCAAGGGATCACAAAATTAGCATTGGAGGGCTGTGTGGAGGATAAAAATCGTAGAGGGAGACCAAGAGATGAATACACTAAGCAGGTTCAGAAGGATGTAGGCTGCAGTACGTACTGAGAGATGAAGCAGCTTGCACAGGATAGAGTAGCATGGAGAGCTGCATCAAACCAGTCTCAGGACTGAAGACCACAACAACAACAACATTTTCTCGAAAAGTGATTAGTGATTGACTACGACAAAAAATCATCGGTATTGTCCTGTTGATTCCAATTTTTTGAAACTGTGATCAAGACACATGTTATAATCGGGCATCATACCACTGTTCTGACATTAGAATAGTTAGAGCTACACGGAGAAAATGAAGTTGAAGATATGTATTTTTAAGTGTAAATCTGTACGTTTTCAACGGCCGGGATGGTTCCTTTTAAAGATCACGGCCGATTTCCTTCCTCAGCCTTAACACAATCTAAGATAGTGATGCGTCTCTAGTGACCTCTATATCGACGGTATGTTAAACTCGATCTTCCTTCCTTCAAGGGCTACAAGCTTGTGAAAGTATGTTATGTAGACACAGGTTTAAATCAGCTACTTTCTATTTCTATTGTAAACTAAGGGGGGGGGGGGGGGGTCAGCGATTTTCTCTGCCTCGTGATGACTGGGTGTTGTGTGATGTCCTTAGGTTAGTTAGGTTTAAGTAGTTCTAAGTTCTAGGGGACTGATTACCATAGATGTTGAGTCCCATAGTGCTCAGAGCCATTTGAACCATTTTGTAAACTATGAATGAACTGTTAACTTTTACATTTTCTCCTTTTATTGTGTCACACGTTGGTTGTGGCTGCTCCTGTTGTTAAGCTTTTAAAGCAAATGGGGTAATATACTTCACCGAACTGTGTAAAATTAGTTACATGGCAACAGGTCATCATTGTCTCAGCAATGCTGTACCAATCGTTATGCCATGTGTTTGTTGCTAGTTTCTGTTGGCGTTGTTATTAAAATAGGTTTTCCCATTTTCTATAATAATGCAATATTCCAAAGCAATACGAATTTTACTAATAAAAATTACGCGTTCTTTTAAAAAAGTCTATTTGAAAACGAAATTTTGCACTGCTGCTATGGTTAATTGATATTTCGGGTCTTTTTCCCCGTTTGTTAATATAAACGAGACCAAGCAAATACCGAAAACTACTAGTTATTCAGCACTACAATACCGGTATCGGTCAGTTTTTCCCATACGTAATATGGCGTTGATGGCTCGTAGAGTCGGAGAAGTCGAAAGGAGCGACAAGTGTATTACGCCATCTGAGAACATCTCACGGACCAATACAAAGTCTCGATTATAACAGCCTTCACACCATTTCAAGTTATTTAAGAGGTCCGGGTTGGAATTGTAGAAGGGCATATACTGTAAATTGTCACGTGCTTTGATCGCAACTAATGTTACTTATAATATTAAGTAAATTCATTCCCAGGAACAGTCAGAGGCTACAGACAAGCCTATATGCATGTTATATTAGCTGCCTTTAAGATTTATTCTTGCAGCATCGTGAGAGAGCCTCTGTAGAGTTTTGGGAGAAATCGCTGCCAGGTTCACACTTTGAGCCAGACAATGAGACGTGTAGGGATTTGTGAACGCGTAAACGGAAAGATCCAATTCAGCGCACAGTTTTCATTTGTCGAACGCAAGGAATGCAGTTCTTTGATCCGTTCACATTGCTTTCCTCTGTAAAATATCAGTGTTACCTTTAAAGTGATCTCTTCGTATAAGGTCGATGACTGTGACGATCGTGTTAAGAATACACTGATTAGACAGAAAATTATGACCACATGCCTAATTGCCGGTATGTCCACCTTTGGCACGGATAACGGCATGGAAGCAGTGAGGACTTGGTAGATCGCTACAAGGAGTTGGAACCACATCTACATACACACACACACACACACACACAAGTCACGTTATTCCCGTAAATTCCGGGGAGGGGAGCGATAAGCTCTGACGTCACGTTCAATCACGTCCCTGGTGTGTTCGATCGGGTTCAGATCTGGCGAGTGGGGGGGGGGGGGCGGCGGAGTAAGGGGGGGGGGGGGAGCAGATTAACTGGTACTCGCCGCTGTTCCTCGAACCACTCTATCGCACTCCTGACCTTGTTACATGGTACATTATTTTACTGAAAAATGGCCTGTTATAGATAAACACGATCGTGCAGTTTCCGTAATGATCGTGTACAGCCTCTGGACCACCACAATCTACCCTCTGACATATTCAGATACGTCATGTGCCTTCCTCATTCTACGCACGGACCAGACGCTCAGTGGTACTACATGCAGCGTGCGTGTGTCTGGCTAGTAGTCATTCCTCGCCAGGTGACGCTACTATCGTCTGACGGGTTTATATCGATAGTAGGTCGGTGGTCTGGCTGATCGGTGTGAGCCGTGCACGGCTCGTGCTCATGCCATTTATTGTTTGTCATCTTCTATTACGGTACTGCCGCCTCGTTTTCTTATTCCATTTACTGGCGTCACTAACTTCCTTCCTGTTCGCATTGTGTCGTTTGGATTTCGTTGTCGGCTGTTGGAACATTCGCGCGAGCAACAACGTGTGTTTTCAAGTTGGCAAATTTTAGCCATCCTCCGGTAGAGTTTAACTGTACTTGTCTTTTTTTTAATTGAAGTGCACCAGCGGAATCTTCTGCCTTGTGGCTTAACGTTCCGGTTACCTGCCCTGGCCATTGACGTAAATTCAGGCACTGTATTTTCCTCATCGTGTTGTCGCAGTCCAGCACGGTGTGTAGTTTTACAGCTCAATGTATAATTGGTTGTGGGCGCCAATACCTTCTACGTTGTTTCATTGAACTCCCTGTTGTGTGCTGGCCAGGTGGAGCGGAACTTATCTTGTCGGTGGGTCCGTTGACTGTCTGTCGGTTGGGTTGTCGTCGGATCGAGAATGGTTGGGCCGACTGCCTGTCTCACCTAAGCGAGCGTTAGTGTTTGAAATCCAGGCCGACCCTCGGAAACTTCTGAGCGCCGTTGGGTGTACTGCCGTTTCTTATTTGTTCTTGTTGTCTGTATTTGTATCGCTTCTAGCCAATTTTTAAATTAAGGTTGTTTTGCCCTTAAGGCCTAAGATTGTTAGGCCCTTCAGCCTAATTAAAGAACTGTGTTAAGATAAGGCCTTCTAAAAATTAATTTTGGTTTGTGTCTTAAGTGATGGGCCTTCAGCCCATTTTTAAATTAAAGTTCTTTTCCTCTTAAGGTGTCAGATTGTTTGGGCCTTCAGCCTAATTAAGGAACTCATTGAGACGGCCTCAGAAGTAGCAATCCAGGGGGCTAAGATCCGGAGATCCGGCGGGCTAAGCACCTGCCCATGCGGGATAAGTGAAATTGCGATACTGTTTGCCTCCTGACTGAAATGCGCAGGGAGACTGTCGTGCATAGATCACGAGTTTGTTCGCATAGCGAATGGGACATCATGGACCAGCCCACCCAATTCATGTTCAAATAACTGAACTAGAGTAACACTAACAGAAATTCTGGCGTCTAGGGTAGTCTACAGGTGGCAGCGCCTGTACCTTCTGCAAGTGAAATGGGCGGAATTGCTGTCTCCGTAGTAGACGTCGTTGATTGAGGAACCTCTGCAGTAGCACATATACTGCGAGTAGCTATGGTCGGATCTTCATCTACCATTTCCAGGATGTTGTCAATACTCGCTCCATCCAGCATAACCTTGGCGTACCATAATGCCGTATTCCCTTAACCACCTGTCCACAGCTGTGAAAGTCTAATGGTCTGCTATTCTTTTGTGTGGAACATTTCCACATACCGTCGTCGTCTTGCTGCTCGTGCGTTACCTTCTGCTGCACTATAAAGGAGGTGCATATCCCCGTATTCACGTACGTCATCGTAACGCGACTGCATTCTATGCACTACCGGCAGAATAAATGTACGTAGTACGTCTGGTGCCTTTAGACGACAATAGCGCCATAGAATACGACGGACAACACCGAAGTCAAGTAACCCAAAGCATTTCGTGCCAGAATCAACGGAGCATTGTAGAGGTGTGTACACAGCAGTATCAGCCGATATGCAGGCGAACACGACACGCCAAAAATCTATACTGGCCCATGATATAGTGCCAACCACAAATAATATTATGCACCATAACTCGGAGACAAAACAATTTCAAACAAAACTTTATTTGGCATTTTACTCTCATTTTGATGCATACATTACATCCACGAAGTGTGTCAGTTGCTTTTAAATCACCATGTATACATTTGCAATATGTCATATTTCTGAAGCTATGGTTATTTGGTTGTGTGATGGGTAGGGGAAATATGAAGAAATGTCACGCTTAGAGAAGAAAGTATGCGCTTGAATTTAACAGCGGGTGGGCTGTTAGAAAGAGAAAGTATATTAATACCACTGTCAATAATTATATTCTCTTATACTGATTCGATAATTGAAAGAGCACTTACGATATTCCATCCAGCCTACTTTCGCAGGTTTGCAGAGGACACAATCAAGGCAGTTTCTGTTACGGAATATGCCCAGAATAAACATATATTCGACCTGTTTTTCTTCATTATTGTTGGATGCCTGTAGCACAGTAGTCCAAACTTATATACGCATCTTCAGTTCCTCGTCTGTTATTCATGTTCTTGGAAACATAGTCATCGAGAAGGAATGTTTGGCCACCGATAGAAATATTATATATATATGGTGGAATTCGTTGAGATTAGCTGCAGGAAACTGAAAATTTCGTGTGGACATATACGACTCTGTAAGGCCAGGTATATTGTGTATTGGGCTGACCGTTCGGTCTTCGCCGAACTTCGGTTTGCAAGCGAGAAAGAAGTCAGCCGGAGGTTGTGCAGCAAAGGGCAGATCAGACGAGGAGTCACTGAACAGCAAGTTCTTGCAGGGTACGAGCCCTCTTCTGGTCTCAACATCTGACACACTGGAGAGATGGTGTCAGAGGTTTTTAGGCAAACAAATGGAAATAAGTCGTCGTCGCCATGGTCCTGGTTGTCACGTAATAGTGTGTGCAGTGTTCACTGTGAATCAGTGTTTGTGTACCGTTTGTTGTGCGAGCGCAATCGGCACTGAGAAATGAATGAAGAGTGTAGCACTAGCTTTTTACATTATTAAATAACTTCTTCCCAAAATAGTATTGCACACTAGGGATAAACCGAATGAAGTTATGCTGTTTTAAAAAGACCAGTGTTATGTTCGGTACGATGGAGGCTCCAATCTCCATATGAACACGCTGATTTAGGTTTTCCATGATTTCTTAAGTTTTTCAGCAAATGCGGGATGGTGCCCCAGTAAGGACATAAAACTAGATGTGACGTAAATGCCCCCATGTACGAATTATGTATTTTTCTGGAAATGTGATGCCATCGCATATTCAGTATCCTTGAAAAAGTTATCCGTGGGTGAGTAAAACTATAACTGTTACTACTACTGCTACTTATAATACTACTACTACTAATAGTAATAATACCAACACCATCATCAATACCACCACACTGATTTACGACTGGCTGGATCCAAAGACATTTACGTTAGGTGAAACATATTCTATGGATCCCACGGACATGAGTCTCTGGGTTACGGGAAGAAGTCAATGATTTTCATTTTCTTCACAAGATGTATAATATACCATAATGCTGATATTAACACATTAATTCTGAGTCATTCGTGAATATAGCCTTTCATATATTATAAGTAGATGTCCAAAAGAAAGTTCTGTAATTCACTTTTTAACTACGCAATATTACTCAATCCACATTTGGTATTATATGAGTAGGTTTTTGGAAACGTATTTACCATGTATCTGATCCTCTTCTGTTTTAAATATTGAACCCTTGAAGTCTTTTATAGGTTATTTTTGATCGCAGTATTTGTACTGTATTTTGAGGAAACTTCGCACTATATTTTGGGGAAGGAGTAATGGTGGTAAAGACTTAGGTATTGACTGAATATATGTATTGTGAAACAGTTGGTCAATCATCAAGCTTTTACAGGTCTCTGGAAGATATTCTAGAACTAACATTAGATATACAATAACACGCTTCTGTATTCTGAAAATGTTATCTCTGTTACTGGAAATTACCCAACGCAATGATTCTGCAGCTCATTTCTGAATGGAAATATCCAGAATAAACTAATTTTTTCATTTGTAATAAGTAACTACTGCAATGATGCGTAGTACGAATGTGTTTGAACTGCGGCGCTGGTTTAATTCTTGTATGTAAGTTTTCTATTTTACTGTCAGATTATGAGCATAGTTAACCCCAAGAAATTAACAAAATGGCTCTGAGCACTATGCGACTCAACTTCTGAGGTTATCAGTCGCCTAGAACTTAGAACTAATTAAACCTAACTAACCTAAGGACATCACACACATCCATGCCCGAGGCAGGATTCGAACCTGCGACCGTAGCGGTCACGCGGTTCCAGACTGAAGCGCCTTTAACCGCACGGCCACACCGGCCGGCAAGAAATTAACACTGTATGGTTTATGTGTTTCACTGTTCGAATGAGCTATGGGTACGGATGACGGAATTCTAATAGAGATAATAATTTCTATGTATTCATACTGGAGCAACTTGGACCTATTTTACCAAGCCTTGCCTAATAATCGACAACTTGTAATCGTACCTCATCGGATTTTTTAATTATTTCCTATGGATTCCATATTCGTTTCACAAATACATAAATATTTGATAATCATGTCAATATCTGACCACATATGGCAACTGTCGCTGCGATTGTAACATAGCAAATTATTACGAGTTGTCACCTTGCAGTAACAACGTAGGTTACCATGGAGCCAGAAGGAGAGGAGATGATAGTTATCACGCTCACACAGCTGACGTTGGCTGCTGGCTCGGGCGAGCTGTGTACTTGACTAATACTGCGTGCGATACGTTGCACATACTCTCTGTGAATCTGAAGAAGTACTATTAAATATTAATCGATCTTTTTCATACTTAGTGTACCAAATTCTATGGATATGCTGCGTGCAATACGTTACACACACTCTCTATGAATTTGAAGAAGTACTATAAAATATTAATCGATCTTTTTATACTTAGTGTACCAAATTCTGTGGATAACAGAGCCATACTGCTAGAACTTCAAATCGATAACTTCAGTATTTTCGGAGATATAAATTTCTACCTAAAACACATAATAACTGTGCTGGCATTGTGAAACCGATTTAGGGATTGTAACGTATTCATCTATAGTATCAACAGAAACTACAACCTAGAGGATAGGTTCACATAATCTAAATTCCTGGGATTTTGTTTAGTGTTATTGCCACAGATTGCAGACGTAATTAACAGTACAGTGGAAAATTATTTCATTGTGTTTTGGTTGCGTGAGTGTTGGAGAGACTGACAGAGCGAGTGAAGATGTGATATTTTATTAAAACTATGTAAATGTAAGCGTGAGAAAATCGTTGTGTAATAGGGGAATTTGTGACTTATGCCCGAATGAGCTTGATTTTGTTAAGGACAGCCAGAAGAGGCGCAGAGTACTAAATCTATCAGTAATTTATTTTGTAGAAAGAAATCGTATTTTATTTAATTTCAGAATTACGAAATTTCTAGTCTAAATTACTTGTGGTAATTTGATTGGCTGACAGTAGAAATACCGCGAGTATAGAAGTGCTCGAGATGATCTGATTGGCCGTTTAACTTATAGCCAATAGAGATTCAACTTTTCTACATCTACATCTACATCTACATCCATACTCCGCAAGCCACCTGACGGTGTGTGGCGGAGGGTACCTTGAGTACCTCTATCGGTTCTCCCTTCTATTCCAGTCTCGTATTGTTCGTGGAAAGAAGGATTGTCGGTATGCCTCTGTGTGGGCTCTAATCTCTCTGATTTTATCCTCATGGTCTCTTCGCGAGATATACTTAGGAGGGAGCAATATACTGGTTGACTCTTCGGTGAAGGTATGTTCTCGAAACTTTGACAAAAGCCCGTACCGAGCTACTGAGCGTCTCTCCTGCAGAGTCTTCCACTGGAGTTTATCTATCATCTCCGTAACGCTTTCGCGATTACTAAATGATCCTGTAACGAAGCGCTCTGCTCTCCGTTGGATCTTCTCTATATCTTCTATCAACCCTATCTGGTACGGATCCCACACTGCTGAGCAGTATTCAAGCAGTGGGCGAACAAGCGTACTGTAACCTACTTCCTTTGTTTTCGGATTGCATTTCCTTAGGATTCTTCCAATGAATCTCAGTCTGGCATCTGCTTTACCGACGATCAACATTATATGATCATTCCATTTTAAATCACTCCTAATGCGTACTCCCAGCTAATTTATGGTATTAACTGCTTCCAGTTGCTGACCTGCTATTTTGTAGCTAAATGATAAAGGATCTATCTTTCTGTGTATTCGCAGCACATTACACTTGTCTACATTGAGATTCAATTGCCATTCCCTGCACCATGCGTCAATTCGCTGCAGATCCTCCTGCATTTCAGTACAATTTTCCATTGTTACAACCTCTCGATACACCACAGCATCATCCGCAAAAAGCCTCAGTGAACTTCCGATGTCATCCACAAGGTCATTTATGTATATTGTGAATAGCAACGGTCCTATGACACTCCCCTGCGGCACACCTGAAATCACTCTTACTTCGGAAGACTTCTCTCCATTGAGAATGACATGCTGCGTCCTGTTATCTAGGAACTCCTCAATCCAATCACACAATTGGTCTGATAGTCCATATGCTCTTACTTTGTTCATTAAACGACTGTGGGGAACTGTATCGAACGCCTTGCGGATGTCAAGAAACACGGCATCTACCTGTGAACCCGTGTCTATGGCCCTCTGAGTCTCGTGGACGAATAGCGCGAGCTGGGTTTCACATGACCGTCTTTTTCGAAACCCATGCTGATTCCTACAGAGTAGATTTCTTGTCTCCAGAAAAGTCGTTATACTCGAACACAATACGTGTTCCAAAATTCTACAACTGATCGACGTTAGAGATATAGGTCTATAGTTCTGCACATCTGCTCGACGTCCCTTCTTGAAAACGGGGATGACCTGTGCCCTTTTCCAATCCTTTGGAACGCTACGTTCTTCTAGAGACCTACGGTACACCGCTGCAAGAAGGGGGGCAAGTTCCTTCGCGTACTCTGTGTAAAATTGAACTGGTATCCCATCAGGTCCAGAGGCCTTTCCTCTTTTGAGCGATTTTAATTGTTTCTCTATCCCTCTGTCGTCTATTTCGATATCTACCATTTTGTCATCTGTGCGACAGTCTAGAGAAGGAACTACAGTGCAATCTTCCTCTGTGGAACAACTTTGGAAAAAGACATTTAGTATTTCGGCCTTTAGTCTGTCATCCTCTGTTTCAATACCATTTTGGTCACAGAGTGTCTGGACATTTTGTTTTGACCCACCTACCGCTTTGACATAAGACCAAAATTTCTTAGGATTTTCTGCCAAGTCAGTACATAGAACTTTACTTTCGAATTCATTGAACGCCTCTCGCATAGCCCTCCTCACACTACATTTCGCTTCGCGTAACTTTTGTTTGTCTGCAAGGCTTTGGCTATGTTTATGTTTGCTGTGAAGTTCCCTTTGCTTCCGCAGCAGTTTTCTAACTCGGTTGTTGTACCACGGTGGCTCTTTTCCATCTCTTACGATCTTGCTTGGCACATACTCATCTAACGCATTATGTACGACGGTTTTGAACTTTGTCCACTGATCCTCAACACTATGTGTACTTGAGACAAAACTTTTGTGTTGAGCCAACAGGTACTCTGAAATCTGCTTTTTGTCACTTTTTCTAAACAGAAAAATCTTCCTACCCTTTTTAATATTCCTATTTACGGCTGAAATCATCGATGCCGTAACCGCTTTATGATCGCTGATTCCCTGTTCTGCGTTAACTTTTTCAAATAGTTCGGGTCTGTTTGTCACCAGAAGGTCTAATATGTTATCGCCACGAGTCGGTTCTCTGTTTAACTGCTCAAGGTAGTTTTCAGATAAAGCATTTAAAAAAAATTCACTGGATTCTTTGTCCCTGCCACCCGCTATGAACGTCTGAGTCTCCCAGTCTATATCCGGCAAATTAAAATCTCCACCCAGAACTATAACATGGTGGGGAAATCCACTGGAAATATTTTCCAAATTATCCTTCAGGTGCTCAGCCACAACAGCTGCTGAGCCAGGGGGCCTATAGAAACATCCAATTACCATTTCTGAGCCTGCTTTAACCGTGACCTTCACCCAAATCATTTCACATTTCGGATCTCCGTCAATTTCCTTCGATACTATTGCACTTCTTATCGCTATAAACACGCCTCCCCCTTCACTGTCCAGCCTGTCTGAGGAATTTTGAGTTTGTGAGTGATTTATGTTAGGAGATTTCGCGTGTGAACGTATCAAGTCGTACATAAGCTGCGCGTGACGTGTTTCTTGCAGATTGCGAGACACTATGGCGAGCTCTCCTGTACAAGAAGACTACTGAACGACTGAACGTGTTAACTCGCAAGTGGTCATGGGTCAGTGACTGTTTAGGACGTTTAAAATATCGGGTCGGACTAAATATCTTCCGGCCGCTTTTGGGTGTGAACTTGAACGGAGAAAATCAGTAAACATTTCATAATCGATGTAGGGATATTAAATATGGACTTGATAAGATGGTTTCCTTGTTTTAAATACAATAAACCAACTAAAAGGAAATTTTTGACTTTTTCTAAGGAATCATGCTAGAATCCCGAACATTCGATAGTTTAACAACTTTCAGCTACTGCCCATGGATTGGAGTTGTGTGGCTTTTGCGTGGCAGGTATTTAATCGAATTTTTGTCAATGCTGCATCTGTCGGCTAAACCAGAATCAACCATTGCAGAGTGAAGTGGCAGACAACCTGAAGCCTATCCAGGTAGGTGGACAGATTGATTGTAGGATAGTGAGAGACCAACCCGCCCGGCCGCTCAGTCTAGTAGAGTATGATTCTTAGATCGCCTGCTGATACTTTTCCCTACAACAACGTTTCTCAAACTGTGTTCCTTGAAGGCGTGGGGTTCAGTGAAGGTTACTCAAGTGTTCCGTGAAGCTTACGTGCTGTTTTTTCATAATATTCAAGGAGGTAATAAAAAATCTATAAAAATTAACCCCTCTAACAAAGTCTCAAAGGTTTTACTGAAGCCTTTAATCAGTATTTTCCACATGAAATGTAATAAAGAATGGTATACTAAGAAGCAATTTATTTTCAGTCCAAGACTTTCGACCTTGACATCAGAAGAGTACGTATTGAATTTACATCTTGTTCATCGTTGGAAGAAAAATTTAAATCAATGTTGGTGGCAGAATTCCGGTGCAGTTTAACAGTGAATATCCTCGAATCGTAAAGGGCCATGTTGGTAATTATACCACTTCCAACTACATATATGTGCAAAACACTATTTCAGGCTTGTGTGTTGCAAAAAATAAATATCGCAACAGACATGAAACCGAACCTGGCATGAGAATTCAGCATTCATCCATGAAGCCTAACATTAAATATATCTGCAAAAGTAGGAACTAGTACCACACAAATTATTAAAGTTTAAGTTGCAGATCCTGTTTGATTATTTTATTTTTAATTTAAGTTACTTTAAGAACCTTTGGCTTAATTTTGTTATTCATTTTGAATCAAATAAATATTATTTGAAATAATTGTCGTTTTCTTGGAAACAATCAGTTTATAGAAAGTTGCATTAAAAACGTACCACGGAAATACACTCGGGTTTCACGATAAAAGGAGAAGTTCAAAAGGGCTCCACTTACCGAAAACATTAAACAGGATCTATAGAAAATCGAGTGCATCCTGAAGTGTAAAATTTAGTTCATATTTTATTCCTGGTATCGACAATCACTCAATTTTTGGCACGGACATTCAGTAGTCCTTAACTGAAAACCACCCTCTGAAACTTTGTACAAATAAGAATTTCCCGAAAGACGGTCATCAGCAGATGAACTTCGGATGTTCCGGAATAGTAGTGCAATATTTCTCGTTCGTGCAGTGGTGGCCCCTAAGCAGGAGACGCATGATCTACTTCAAAATGCTCCCTTGATGTTCTGTAGCTAGCTCAATTTGTCTCCTGACATCGTGTGGGTTAGGCGCAACAAAATTGTTTTTCGTAGTTCGACAAAATTTTTGGAGGTAAGCTTTCAGAAGCATGCAATGATGATTAAAAATGTAAACCAACAATTAAAACTATGCAACCCAGCAAGTAAAAGAGTAGCGCCGGTAGATCGCTATGTATATTGCTCAGTTTTTGGCTGTGGATAGTTGGTTCTATAGAAGTCAAAGATGGCATGTTGGGCATACTTGATATTCCATCAAACCCATGTTGACTGCAAATGTGCTTAGATCGAAGATTAGATTTTTGAGACTTACGCAAATAGATGAATGTAAAACGAGACACCTCTGCTACATAAACAAATAATTGTTTCAGAAGTTTCTCTCGAAGTTAACAGACGCAACAGATTTGTTATCGAGCCAAAGCCTTTTTTCCTGGTAATGATAAGTAACTCGTTTACGAGTTTAAATTAAGAGCAATCTCAGAATCGTATTTAGTGCACAAAATATGTTTTTATCCTAAATTTACATGATTATCTGCATTTTACAGACCTATTCCGTTCCCGACTACTCCATATTAGCCTCCAACTGAATCTTTTTCAAATATTTCTTTCGCTGGTAGCGTTTTTAAATTTTATTAGGAGAAATGCAAATACTTCCTGCAAAATTGTCGACATTTATGGTAAAGTGTGTAAGTGAGCTACGAATGAGTTCTGTTTGAAGATACAACTGCAAATAATACTATAATTTTATCTACTGTTTCTACGCTGTATTATTTTTCACCCTAGAAAACCATTATTTTAGTTTTTTATTTAATATATTAATGCTTCACTCATTGCAAATTAGAGCTTTCTATTAAAGTGCAGAAATTTGATTCTTTCAGATCCTGGTAAATGCTTTCCGCTGTTTCTGAAAAAAATTGTTGTTAACAATGAACATTGTTGACGTACTGTTCTGTCACGATCATAGTTTCCAGTACAACAATGGCAAACATATTCGACAGAGGATGGTATTAACGAGCAAGAACTGCACGGTACCGCTTTAGGGTAGGCCAATAAATACCATTCAGTCAACATTGTCCCATCATTCATCTATTACAAATTGAAAATTATTTCGTATTAGGGGCTACAAAATTCCTCCGATGGGCATCTGCGCAAATGGGTGCGCTATATGCACATTGAAACACTCTTTCAGTTAGCAAGAATTGGTTGCCAAACCTTCGTATGTATTCATTTCAAGTGAATCCAAGATAAGAAGTTTCTTATACCTTGCCTGTTTCGAACAGAGCTGTAGTATTCTGTGTGACCTCTGTGTAGACACGATGTCATTCATTAACCTTCGTCCAATAGTCAAATTCCCAAGAAGGAGCGTTCAGATCGCCTCCTGGCCAACTTGAGTTAAGTTTCCCGCAGTATTCTGAAATTACTTTGGGCAGAAATCGAGTTGGTTCAAATGGCTCTGAGCACTATGAGACTTAACATCTGAGGTCATCAGTCCCCTAGAACTTAGAACTACTTAAACCTAACTAACCTAAGGATATCACACGTCCATGCCCGAAGCAGGATTCGAACCTGCGGCCGTAGCGGTCGCGCGGTTCCAGACTGAAGCGCCTAGAACCGCTCGACCACAACGGCCGGTCAATCGCGTTGCTTCCTTTGATAAATCCGTATGTCTAACGTCTGCTGATTAGCTGTCAAACGCAAAATTCTTTTCTTTCGCTTGCACGCGTATCATTTACTAATCGCACCTTTGTTTCAAGCTCGTTGCAGGTGTCTGCCCGTAAGGATGAAATGAATAAAGTGACCACCAGTGTATAAGGAAAGTTGGAAAAAAACAGCGATGAAAAAAAAAACTGCGATGAAGAAAAAAACCGGCTGCAAAAGAGAATAGCGGTGGGCGGGGAAGTGCGGAAGAGAGTAGGCGTGTCGTTATCATGGTAATTAGAAGGTTCTCGGTAATTTTATAACGGCTGGCGAGCAACGCGCCACGGGCAGACATACAAAAACTTGCCTGTTGCCGCCGCAACTTGGCGAGCATTATGAAGGAGTAATGCGTTTCTGCTCCAACTCCGAACTGACGATAAAATGAAAGTTTAAGGTGCGGCGAGCCGCGCGCAACCTGCGGTCCGCAATGGCCTGTATTAAAAACCATTCTCAGCCGCGGAAAGGGAGCCTAACCAAGTTTTGTGCTGCGAGACTTAATGACCAAGTTTTAAATTAAAATCGGTTGCTGTTGTGCTAGCAAAGCAAACAGCAAGCTACTGTGAGAAGAAAATTGTTTCTGATTGTATGCTAAACGGATTCTTACAACAGTTTATGTCACATCTTGTCATCCAGTTTCTCTCCCTGAATATTAAATGACACACCAATAAAAATAAACTTTAGTTTTTTTTTAAATTTTTAGTTTGTATTGTTCATAAGTTTTTCCGCCATTGTCAACATATCAGTCGCGAGAGATTCTGCAAATATATTGATATTTAAGATGTATCGTTTATTTTGTCGTCTCAGTTGCACATATAGTAAAATATATGCAAATGATACGACAAAATAAACGATAAATGTATCACTGTGTGATATGACTGTGTGTGATGCATTTAAGGTCGACTGAAGCATGTAAACGGACTGCTTTCTACACCTGAGGAATTAATGTCTGTGAACATATACAGATATGAGGGAGCTTGCTTTCGCCACAATAAAATTTTGTTTCTGGCGCCAAAAGATTATATAATACAGAACGGCTTTTCTCTGAAGTATTCTGAGCACAGAAAATCGGAAGTGCATTCTGAGGAGACATTGGCGCTGATTGCTGTTAGGTTGGAAACCCAATTCAGGAGGCTACTGTAACTGGGATCAATTTTGTTCCCAAGGGGCCACTGTCCTATTTCCGTCTTCCTCTTAGTCAACTTTTCAGGACACCACCCGAATAAGGTGAATTGATATTTTTATGATATAAAGTGCATTGCGTGCCATGTCGTTCTAGATTGCTGCCTGTAAAAAGGCCCTCGAGTATAGTGGCTATACTCCCAGAAAATATTAACTGTTAGCAGTTGGCGTTCAGATATTCGTAGATTTGCTGATGGCTCGCGTTGTCGTCGGAAACTGTTTGCGTGGGATATCTAGCGAACTCACTGGATCGCAGCGAAAGCAATGAAGTAAGATAAATAATAACCTGGCACTCATAGATATAACAGTATTTTGGTGCATCGCAACGAGTCTGGTCTTCCCGCTTATAAATTTATGATTAATGTACACACGTGCTATGATCGGTAGTAGGTGAACACCTACCATATAACCACTTACATTATGGTTTTCTTTTTCGTGTTCATTTGCAGTATCATTCTCGCAACGAAAAGAAAAGAAAAAAAAAGTGGCTAAGGTTCTTAGTGTCACCGGGTTCATTTTAGATTGCCTGCTGACAATGATGATGAATTGATTTTGTTACGGCTATGTGATAACCATTCTTTGGCGTAAGGTTTCTCGTTACTAATACACAGCCTGGAAAAAAAAGTGAGGCTCCCAGAAGGTGAGCAGAAAACGAAATGAAACTTCGCTTGGCTGAGAGAATGTGTGATTGATGTTGTTTCAGTGATTACCAAATCGAGTCAGATTTGCAAAGGATTTCGCAGTATGACTCACCTTATCAGTATGACGTTGTACCGCATCTGACCTGGATACATGTGCTAATTGGATTCCGAAGGGTGTCAAAAATCTATTGTACCTTCTCCAGAAGCAAGTTGCTCAACAATTGTTGTAACTGGCCCATGATATCCTGGATACTGGCTCTGGAACTGAGTTGACTTGCGAACCGGTCCCACACGTCTTTGGTAAGGGACATATCTGGGGATCTTGCTGGCCACGGAAGTACCTTCACATCACGCTGACAGTCCATACAGACACGTGCCTTGTGTGGACAAGCATTTCTGGTTGAAAAATGGCTCCACGATACTGTCGCTTGAGAGGTAAGACACAAGGACACAGAATACCACTGACGTACCATTTTACCGTCAGTATTCTCAATCACTACCAGCTGTCTTATGAAGTCAGACTCGATGGCTCCCCGTACCAAGACAAAACGCGGAACACATGGGAAGCAATGGACTTCTCCGCAGGTCGTCGCCATGCTTGTGATGTTGGTCACCCAGGGTAGTGCCGAACCGCGACTCATCGCTGATCACACGGTGACGCCATTCATCACCAGTACACGTCCGCAGCTCGTGGTCTAGTGGCTAGCATTGCTACCTCTGGATGATGGGGTACCGGGTTCGATTTCCGGCCGGGTTGGGGAGTTTTCTCTATCTGGGGACTGGGTGTATGTGTTGTCCTCATCATTTCATCTTCATCATCATCATCAGTCATCATCATCATTTGTGACAGTGGCTAGATTGGATTGTGGAAAAACTGGACCGTGTAAAAATTGGGACTTTGTACGGGTGCTGATGACCGCGCAGTTGTGCGCCTCACAAACCAAACATCATCATCATCACCAGTCCATGCGTTCCGGTCACACCACACTCCAAACGCAGCCGTTTGTGTCGTGTTGTTAACGTTAGCCTACGCATGGGGCGGTAATTGTCTGTCTGTTTGCTGTTACTATGCGACCAAAGCTGCTGGATGACACAGTATGCACTGGGAGCCCATCACTTGAATGGCTGGTGCAGATGTGAAGGAGTTATATGTGATTGGTGCACAAAACGTCGATCCTTCCTGTTGGCGGTCAGACATGGTCGACCGGAATCTTAACGACGAGTGAACCTGCTCTCAAGTCCACACGCAGCTCAACAACTCTCCAGTGTCACGTCTGAATGTCCCACAAATCTGGATATTGCACGATTCTACGAAATGGTCAAATAGAGACCCACAAAGAAGATCGCCGGCCGGTGTGGCCGTGCGGTTTAGACGCTTCAGTCTGCAACCGCGCGACCGCTACGGTCCCAGATTCGAATCCTGCTTCGGGAATGGATGTGTGTGATGTCCTTAGGTTAGTTAGGTTCAAGTAGTTCTAAGTTCTAGGGGACTGATGACCTGAGATGTTAAGTCCCATAGTGCTCAGAGCCATTTGAACCACAAAGAAGATCCTTTTGAATTCTGGCCGATGCTGATAACACTGTCTCATAGGAGTACGCGCTACCTCTGTGTCCTTCTCAGGAATTACTCAACATCTGACACAGTTCACACCTCTTATATACCCTCTCAGGCTTGACATCAACAGTAAACACAAACAACACTAATGTACTCTGGTGGTCTTGCTATCTGTCACAGAGATTTGGAACTCTTAATTGTTTATATACCCGCCGATGGTGTGTAAGTGTACGAAATTACATTGACATTCGACCATGTCTTCTGGGTGCTTCACTTTGTTTGTCAGACAATGTAACATGTTAACTTATTCTCGTAGTCGTCACTTGTTGTCTGACATCTGCAATAGGAGTTAAAGACAATGTAACTGACTGTGGCTAATCCGATACATATATTCTGAGTGAACAATTTGCCCGATCCAAAATTTATAATTAGGAAAACGGGTTCACATTTGTTGATTATTTATCTGGTGAGAATAGTGAGTCAGACATGATAATGATAATAAAAGTTTTGGTAATATCAGTTATATTAATATTGCGTTACGTATATTTCTCATAACACACTGTTCCTGTCGAACAGGAATAACGATATTCTAACAGAAAGGAGTGGCAGCAGTACTGAAAGTATCAAATCTGAACAAAAAGGTAATTGTTATGGGGAAGAGCGAAGAATAATAGGGAAAATTCGATTTCTATCACTATGTTTTGTGCAACGTAGACATAATAAAGAAAGAAACAGAAAGAGAATGCTATGAGAAAGGCTAAAAATGTTGACTGTGTTACAGAGACACTGAAATGAGAATACCTGGGAGATGATAGCAGGGCACTTACGGTCGGTGATAACAGGAAACGAATTAGTCTACTCTTAAATTACTAATTTTTTAATTGTTGTTTCATCAGGACCTGTCCTCTTGAGTCTCTGCTGCAAATAGCTTGTTACACATGTTACTGTATCGTAATCCCTTGTTGCGCAAATTAGTGCCAGGAATTTCCTTTTAGCAAAACAAAATATTAATCATAACACAATATTTCCGTCAATGCTTTTTCGATGTGCAGATTGAAGAGTAGGGGCCAAAGATCCCTGTCCTACACCCTTTTAAATCCGAGCACTTCGTTCTTGGTCGTCCACTCTTATTATTCCCTGCCGGCTCTTGTGCGCATTGTACATTACCCATTCTTTCCATAGCTTACCCCTATTTTTCTCAGATTTTCGAATATCTTGCACCATTTTACAGTGTCGAACGCTTTTTCCAGGTCAACAAATCCTATGAACGTGTCTTGATTTTCCCTTATTTTTGCCTCCATTATCAACCGCAACATCAGAATTGCCTCTCTGGTGCCTTTACCTTTCCGAAGCCCAAACTAATCGTCATCTAACACATCGTCAATTTTTTATTCCATTCTTCTGTGTATTAATCTTACCAAGAATTTGGATGCATGAGCTGTTAATCTGACTGTGCGATAAATTCTCTCACTTGTCATCTCTTGCAGTCTTCAGAACTGTGTGGATGATATTTTTACGAAAGTCTTATGGTATATCGCCAGACTCATACATTCTACACAATGTGAATAGTCGTTTTGTTGCCACTTCCCGCAATTATTTTAGAAACTCTGATGGAATGTTTCTATCCCATCTGCGTTATTTGATTTTAAGTTGTCCAAGGCTCTCTTAAATTCTGATTCTGATACTTTATCCTGTATCTCTTCTAAATCGACTTTGTTTCTTCTTCTACCACAACAAACAAATATTTCCCCACATGGAGGCCTTCTGTGTAGTCTTTTCACCTATCCTCTCTCCTCTGCGTTTAACAGTGGAATTCCCGTTGCACTCTTAATGGTACCACCCTTTTTTAATTTCAC
Organism: Schistocerca serialis cubense; assembly: GCF_023864345.2. NCBI lineage: Eukaryota > Metazoa > Arthropoda > Insecta > Orthoptera > Acrididae > Schistocerca > Schistocerca serialis. The sequence continues at coordinate 725,190,751 of NC_064638.1, forward strand.
CAAAGGTTATTTTGACTATCCTATATGCTGGATACGTCCTTCCGACAATCATTTCTTTTTCGATTTCTTCACATTTTTCACGCAGCCATTTCGTCTTAGCTTCCCTGCACTTCCAATTTATTTCATTCCTCAGCGACTTGTATTTCTTATTCCTGAACATTTTTGTACTTCCTTCTTTCATCGATCAGCTGAAATATTTCTTCTTTTACCCATGGTTTCTTCGCAGTTGCCTTCTTTGTGCCTATGTTTTTCTTTCCAACTTCTGTAATTGCGCTTTTTAGATATGTCCATTCCTCTTCAACTGTACTGCCCACTGAGCCATACCTTGTTGTTTTGTCTATAGCCTTAGAGAACATCATGCGTATCTCGTCATTCGTTAGCATTTCTGTATCCCATTTCCTTGCATATTGGTTCTTCCAAACTAGTCTCTTATACTTCAGCCTTGTCTTTGGCACTGCTGTATTGTTATCCGAGTCTATATCTGCTTCTGGGTACGCCTTACAATCCAGTATCTGATTTCGGAATCTCTGTCTGACAGTGATGTAATCTAACTGAAATTTACCCGTATCATTTACTAGCTGAAATTTATTACAGAACTCAATTAGTGTTTCTCCTCTCTCATTCCTTGTCCCAAGCCCATGTTCTCTTGTAAACTTTTCTTCCACTCATTCCCCTCTAACTGCACTCCAGTTCCCCATGACTATTAGATTTTCATCTCCCTTTACGTACTGTATTACCCTTTCAGTATCCGCATATACTCTCTCTCATCATCTTCAGTTTGCGACGTCGGCATGTATACCTGAACTTTCATTGTCGGTGTTGGTTTCCTGTCGATTCAGATAAGAACAACCCTATCACTGAAATGTTCACTGTAACACACTCGCTGCCCTACCTTCGTATTCATATCGAATCCTACTCTCATTATACCATAGTCTGCTGCTGTTGGTATTACTCTAACTCATCTGACCAGAATTCCTTGTCTTCTTTTCATTTCATATCTAGATTCAGCCTTTGCATTTCCCTTTTCAGATTTTCTAGCTTCCTTGCCACGTTCAACCTTCTGATATTCCACACTCCAACTCTTAGAACTTATATCCTTTCGTTGGTTATCCAATCTTTTTCTCATGGTCACCTCTTCTTTGGTAGTCCTGTTCCGTGGATACGAATTGGGCACTATTCCAGAATCTTTTGCCAATGCAGAGATCATCATGACACTTTTTCAATTACAGGCTACATGCCCTGTGGATACACGTTATGTGTCTTTAATGCAGTGGTTTCGATTGCCTTTTGCATCCTCATGCTGTTGATCAATGTTGATTCCTCCGACTTCAGGGGCAGTTTCCCACCCTAAGGGCAAGAGACTGCCCTGAATCTATGTCCGCTCCTCTGCCCTCTTTGACAAGGTTGTTCGCAGAATGAGCGTGACTTCTTATGCCAGATGTCTTCGGCCGCCATGACACACGACGTGTTAAATTGTTTCCAGCGGATCAAGATCGAACTGCCCAAACACATGCAATTCTATCTGCTGGTAGGTGGTGTGCAAGCATCATCATGTATGATGGGCAGCCATGGACAATGTGGACAAGAGAGCCATGTTAGGTCCAATTGTCTCTGTCGCTGTTTGCTACAGATCCTGGCCAGTGATGCAGCTTCCAAAGAGATGGTCACTTCTTTACGAGACTCCTATTCCTCGGCCATGTGAAACCTGGGAGTGCCTGTTCACCTGCTGGCTCTTCCCCTCAGGAGCAGTCGTGTGGGCAAGACCTCACCAGAACCATCTCCTCTGGCGGCAGTGAGTCCAACAGCTCTCTGTAGCTCGATGAACAGCCTGCCCGCTGCGATGGACATCGAACTGAGTGTGGTGCCTACCTCTGTTTTCCTTCAGACGGGCGCGACTTCAATGAATGGCCACATTCTATCACAGGAAAGCACCTCCGAAAGCAGCGGTCGCCCCAAACATGAAAGAAGTGACAACACACTTCTCCATATGACATCACATGTAGTGGGCTGGATACCGCACAGTGATCTCCTCCAGCACCCCGACGACAAGAGTGGCTGCTTCCGACGTCACAACTGGGGAGTATTCTTTCCACCGCCTGCAATGCCACCTGACAACAACGGATCCTGTGGAGTGAGGTTCCCTGGATCCCAGTGTGGCAGTGTCACCACCCCTAATCCTAATCCAGGATGCAGATGAAGATGAAATGGGAGATATGATACTGCATGAAGAGTTTGACAGAGCACTGAAAGACCTAAGTCGAAACAAGGCCCCGGCAGTAGACAACATTCCATTACAACTACTGACGGCCTTGGGAGAGCCAGTCCTGACAAAACTCTACCATCTGGTGAGCAAGATGTGTAATACAGGCGAAATTCCCTCAGACTTCAAGAAGAATATAATAATTCGAATCCCAAAGAAAGCAGGTGTCGACAGATGTGAAAATTACCGAACTAACAGTTAATAAGCCACAGCTGCGTAATACTAATTTCTACGTTTCTAGCATTTGTAGACTTAGAGAAAGCTATGACAATGTTGACTGGAATACTCACCAATTATGAAGGTGGCAGGGGTAAAATACAGAGAGCGAAAGGCTATTTACAATTTGTACAGAAACCAGATGGCAGTTAAAAGGTTCAAGGGACATGAAAGGGAAGCAGTGGTTGGGAAGGGAGTGAGACAGGGTTGTAGCCTCTCCCTGATGCTATTCAATGTGTATATTGAGCAAGCAGTAAAGGAAACAAAAGAAAAGTTCGGAGTAGGCATTAAAATCCATGGAGAAGAAATAAAAACTTTGAGGTTCGCCGATGACATTGTAATTCTGTTAGAGACATCAAAGGACGTGGAAGAGCAGTTGAACGGAATGGACAGTGTCGTGAAAGGAGGGTATAAGATGAACATCAACAAAAGCAAAACGAGGATAATGGAATATAGTCGAATTAAGTCGGGTGATGCTGAGGGAATTGGATTAGGAAATGAGACACTTAAAGTAGTAAAGGAGTTTTGCTATTTGGGGAGCAAAATAACTGATGATGGTCGAAGTAGAGAAGATATAAAATGTAGACTGGCAATGGCAAGGAAAGCGTTTCTGAAGAAGAGAAATTTGTTAACATCGAGTATTGATTCAAGAGTGAGGAAGTCGTTTCTGAAAGTATTTGTATGGAGTGTAGCCATGTATGGAAGTGAATCATGGACGATAAATAGAAGCTTTTGAAATGTGGTGCTACAGAAGAATGCTGAAGATTAGATGGGTAGAAGAGGAGTTTGTGGCACAACTTGACAAGAATAAGGGACCGGTTGGTAGGACATGTTCTGAGGCATCAAGGGATCACAGATTTAGCATTGGAGGGCAGCGTGGAGGGTAAAAATCGTAGAGGGAGACCAAGAGATGAATACACTAAGCAGATTCAGAAGGATGTAGGTTGCAGTAAGTACTGGGAGATGAAGAAGCTTGCACAGGATAGAGTAGCATGGATAGCTGCATCAAACCAGTCTCAGGACTGAAGACCACAACAACAACAACAACTCTATCGTTTCGCGGCGACAAACAGCAGACGTCTCCTCCAAATGATTAGGGCTGGTATTGTTAGTCACCAGCTGCAATACTGAATGTCTACCACACCTCTCGCATCCTTCATATGGCACAAGTGTTCTCGGTCTCGATTACCCTTGCCTGTCGTATGTTGATGGCAGAGGAATCCTTTGTCTGTACCAGGATGTTATTCAAAATTCAGTATGCCTCCCTTGCTCTCGCACAGGAGCATGGTGATGTTGGCTTATTCCACCTGCTGGACAGAGTTATGCCACTTCTTGTTAACTCCTAACTGAAAGTCTGGCGCCATTGTCTGACGGTCCTCACAGGACTGCTTTTACATGAGTATGTGCCGGTCTCCATGGCAGACCCAGTCATGTTATCATACATTCCACCCACCTTTTAGCACTTTCGGCGTTTATTTCTGGAATTAAGTGACATCCTCCACTCTTTACCACTTCCATTAATACTCTGGACGAAAATGGTACACGATACATTACAAATCCATCGGACTGCCAGTCCTATCAAACACAAGTTTCCCCAGATCATATGGCATGATGTATGGAAAACAGTGTATGCAGGCTTTCTCGACACCAGCGTCCAATCCGCCAGGTATATCACCGTCAAACAGGTCAACCAGTCTCGTTTGCACCGCCTCTCGCTTGCTGACGCATCCCTATGTGTTCACAGTGGTGTGGACAACAGACGCCCTCTGATACTCGTCTGGTCCATCATCTGACATCTGGAGACTAGCGCAGGATATCTTGGATTTCCTTACTTGACAAACACCTGCTCAGATCACTTTCCAGAAACCTTTATGCCCAGATGTGATTCATTACCCTGGGTGCAAACTAACACTGTTAATTTGATACGTGGTCATACCTTTATGACCCCGACGAGCAATCAGAACTGGATGATTGGACTTACCTTAATTATCGACACTGTGTCCTTGTTCGCAACCCCTGAAACAAGCAGTTCTTTTCCAAGTTTCTATGCAGCGCATTTCAAGACCATCTTTCCAGCTGGAACGTCCAAGCAATGAGATGCTGATGTCTATTTTGTCGATATGATGCTCTGAGCGAATTGCAAACGGAATCTTCATTAAAATTTCTAAAAGAAATGTTTGGTTGTTCCACGGTCCGAAGGCGCGAGCGACTACTGGAATTCTGAAACAAAAAAAAAGAAAAAAAATCAATAAAAATATAAATAAATAGACTACACAAATATTTTAAAAAGTAACAAAAAAGCCCCTACGCAACTCCTTTCACTTTCATTGCTCCTCTTTGTGTTCTCTCTCCCTACGTTCTTCCTTCCCTACTCCTCCCCTTTTAGTAAAAGGTTAGTTATTTTGGGATAGGCGTAAATAGGCGCCAACGCCTGAAGAGGAGCAGTTCTTTTTTTTTCTTAGGACGCTAGTGGCGGCGGCAATCAGGTCTTTTTTTTTGTAGTTCTCTTTCCTATTCAGGGGAGGAAAAACAAAAAAGGCTGCTTTCTTAATAAAAAAATACATTAAAAACACGGTAAGGCGGCCGCTCGCGATAAGCGGGAAAACCGAGTTCGAGTCCCAGTCCAGTGCAAAAATTTCCTTTGTCGTCATTCCATTATACGGCAGATGGGTGTCCATATTCGCAACTGTGAATAAATTTCATTTATTTCATAACGGCTGTAGTGGCCGCAGTGTCTGTTGTTTCGGACATGCATCTATGTTGAAGGAACTTCGCATCATAATTTGGAATAACACAGGCACTGCAATATTAGAAAGGCAGACCTTTTTTTATGAGAGAAAAATAACGTGGAGTTATTTAGATTAGAGAAGAGATGTTCTTAGAAGTAAGTAGCGACCTGACCCAGCCTCGCACTGATAGCACTAAGCATCTGCAGCTGGACCATTTTCCTGGGGTTTCAGTAAACAAATTATTTACAGAAACCTTCCTCGTTAATCAGTCTGTTAGTGAATACCGTATAAAAATCCATACCGTCGTTCCTGAGATTACCCCTCACAAGCAGATATATATACTGTCTCCGCACACAATATTTTATTTTTATGCAGATTTCTAACTCGCTGACTTGCTGAATGAACAAATAGGCAGTTAATATAGTATGACGCCCTCCTCAGGTTTACAGTCGGTTCTTAATGTCAAGTTGGCACAGTATTTCGATGGTCCACATGCCAATTAGCACTGGAAGACAAATCAAAAGTGAAACGCCACAACAATCGGAAGAACAACTGAAGATCTAAACATCATAAACAGCAGGGAAGAGGAAATCCCAATGAAGATCCGTCGTCAGTAGCACCAGTTCGACGAGACTCAGCAACAGCAGCACCGCCTCACTTGAAGATGGTGATAGGGTGGACCCCGAAATATCATGTCGACTTGATTGAAAATCTGGCTGCAACCACAGAAAAGTATCATAAGTTATCCTGGTGGGAAAGCTTACGAAGGCACAGATAATGAATATAATAGCCTACTTTCTATATTCTGTAAGGACTGTCTCTCAGTACAAGAACCTTGCAAGCTTCTGACTGTTTCAGTTGCAATCAAGACTTTAAGAAAATGACTAAGGTAATGTAAATCAGAACACTGGGAGGAGTTGCGGTCTAAATAACAATAGATTTATTCATTCTTAACGTCACATGACAAAAGATGGCTAAAGAAACGCCACACAAATATTTTCATTTGACAAACGCTTTCAATAATATGCGTTCTGTGGTTAACAAAGTGATCAGCCTTGAATCAACACACCACACTGACTGACTTCATAATGTGAATCTGTGGTATGGCCCAAAAACTACGCTACTATCAAGTATCTATACTCTACTATTCCATAAAGAAAAATATGCTTCCGAAGAACAGGGTGATGAGAAGAGTATATTGGAGCCCTACGCCGTAGCAGCGAATACTTTACCCTTCTGCAGGTCAGGGCGGCACACCACCATGCACTCGGCGATTGTAGTCATGAACGGCGGCAAGCTGAACGGCGCGCGCCCGCAAATATGTAAGTACGTGGTCTCGCGTTCGGATAATTCGGAATGCAGATACTTCCCTATGAGCCTCTGAAACCCCAGTGGATTCCAGTGTGCAGGTGGACCCGTTTGCTGGCCTGCCAAACCAGTTTGACTCCGTGACATGACTAAGTGTGACAGAATATGTCAAACGGTTAGACGGCCGACTCAGAACAAATAAGTACACCCACGCATAACTCGCTGTGCGCGTGATGCAAGAAGCAGTACCTCTGACAGTTCAGATGGTGACTGGCAGACTAGCAAAGGACACAAGTCTCACCGTTTAGCTAAAGACCTGCCGTTCTTTACTAGCGAAGCGCCAGTACATGAGCGTTCTTCTCTTTCTCTACAGCTTTCCTCCACAGCACGGTAGTATAGCACATTTGCATGCTTAAACAACACCACTTTAGCACAAGCCAATCAGAGCCGGAGCTCAGCATTCGATTTCCCACGGAAATCCTCAGAAACTCACAGCCGTCTCATCTGCTTTCTACCCAACAAGGGCTCATGCTCTGCTTTACTGCCGGTCATCAGATCTCACAATGCTCTGCTCATAGCTGCAGCGACTCCTCGGTGCTAGTCAGCCTACCTGGACACGGCCGCCGACCGAGCGGCGACACCCAATGTGTCTGCACAATGAGGCCGAGGGACCTGGCTGTCGGCAAACATTTTCACCAGGTTCCACAGAAGAAAAGCTCCCCTTGGCCCTCAGCCACTCTACGCTTTTACTGCAGTCAATTAACTTGGCACCCTCTTCCTTCGAACACAGGTAAAGCCTACTGCTATGCCTTCACGAGAGCACACAAGCAAGAGCGTTAACAACCGCCAACCATTTCATCATATGAATGAAGTCAGATCATATCAGATATAACAACCAAGTACTAAAGATCACCTTCCCTATGAACGTTAAGCAGCATGACACCGTATCAAAAGTGAGAGTGCCCTGCAATCTCTCAACCCTACAAGAACGGTTGAACACAATTATCCTCTCCCTTTCTCAAATATTACTGCATTCTCTCTTCTCCGTCCCGTTCACTCGCTTCCCCATATCCTCCTCTCTCTCTCTCACCCACTATGTTATACTCTACCTCTGTCCTGCAACGCCACCCTCCACTTTCCTCAAACCGTTACTATACTCGCATTGACTGAGTATTCCATCAGTTCTCGATAGAATATTTTATACATTATTAATGAAGCACACGCGAGACTGACGTTTCACTGTACAGTACTGTAGAATATTACATCTGTGACGTGTGTGCTGCATTCATAATTTACTACCCTCATTCACATTACTTGGCAGTAGGCTGTTTCATTTCATTTCATGTGTTTCAAAAGCTAAAATAATACGAGGGGTGTTCAATAAGTAATCCAACACTTTTTTTAATGGTGTTATTGTTGTGGAACATTGTGGAATATCCCGCTCCAGCCACTTAAGCCTCACGCAGTTGGGATAGGTGGCGGCGCTATGCATCGCCTTTAAAATGCCATTTATAACAGAGGTGTTTTCCAAGCAGAAAGCTGTGATCGAGTTTCTTTTGGCGGAAAACCAGACCATCGCAGATATTCAAAGGCGCTCGCAGAATGTCTACGGAGACGTGGCAGTCAACAAAAGTACAGTGAATCTCGTTGGGCGAGGCGTCTGTCATCATCGCAAAGAGATCGCGCAAACCTGTCCGATTTCCCGCATGCCAGCCGGCCGAACACAGCTACACTACGCTCAGGAAATCGAAGAAACGATCTCAGCGTATTCGTCGCCAGAAAAATGCAAACGAACTTCTCCTTTTCCATGGCAACGCAAGGACTCGCGCAAGTCTGTCCACACGAGAGGTCACAAAACTTCATTGGACAGTTGTTCTTCCTCATCCACCCTACAGCCCGAATCTCGCTCCTTCCGACTTCCATCTGTTTGGCCCAATGAAGGATGCCCTCCGCAGGAACCAGTATGTGCATGGTGGGGAGGTTATTTATGCAACAGGACGTTGGCCCCGACGTTGACCATTAGAGTGGTACCATGCGAGCCTACAGGCCCTGCCAATAAGGTGGCGTTAGGCCGTCGCATTGAACGGAGATTTTGTAGCTAAAAGTGTATTTGTTAATACTGTCTAGGACCTAACCGCATCCGGTGACGCCTAAGGGCTGAGGTGACACGGTGGCCGGTCGGTACTGTTGGGCCTTCAAGGCCTGTTCGGACGTTGTTTCCTGGAACCGTTTTCTCATAAAACAAACTGTGTCCCTTGATTTGCTGCCATGTGATAAACTGAAACACAAAAAAGTCAATGCAGTTATTGAAAAAGGAGTTGTATCTACGAAACGCGTTGGACGTTCAGAAAAATAAAATATTGTGAGTGAAGACGATGCGTTACTAGAAGCTACACTCACCGACAGCCCTTGACGAAATACGCGTTAATAATGTAATTTAGTTAGTATTAGTGTACACATATTAATTTGTTTTTTTGGGACAGGGGCCTGCCTAGAGCAAAACACAATTTTATCTTCTGCCTCCCAGACATTTTTCACTGAAGTTTCAGTATCGTCAGTGGGCTGTTATTTTCTTTTATTATACAGGAAAAATGCTCTCTACCGTTTGTACAAACATAAATTTGAATTTTTACGACGGTATTTAAAAATTTGAAGAACAAAGTTTTGTATATATACCTTGTTACCACATGCTGTGGTTTTCCTGTTTTTATGTTTTTTTTATTCCACTTGTTTTCTTTCACAGTTTCTCATCTGCAACCGCATACAACTTAATATTGAAAAGTTATTTACTTCTAAATTTTACGACTGGGAACGTTATGGTTAGCCCTAACATTAACTAATTCTACGAAGAAGATTGTGTGTGTGTGTGTGTGTGTGTGTGTGTGTGTGTGTGCAAGAGAGAGAGAGAGTTTCAACCTCAAGATGTTGGTTCAAATGGCTCTAAGCACTATGGGACTTAACATCTGAGGTCACCGGTCCCCACTACTTAAACCTAACTAACTTACGGACATCACACACATCCATGCCCGAGGCAGGATTCGAACGTGCGACCGTAGCAACAGCGCGGTTCCGGACTGAAGCGCCTAGAACCGCTCGCCCACAACGGCCGGCCAACCTCAAGATGAATATACCAAGTTCATTTTGCTATAAGACTATCATAAAGAGGGCGGCATCGGGCTGAAGTTTGTTAGTATATTGCCCACAGATGAAAGTAGGAATTACAAATGTGCTAACAACGAAGGACGTGCCGAAAATTGCCGTTGAGCCTGAACTTCTTGTAAATAGGCGTCGTTTGTTCATTACTGGCGTTAATGCTATTGAGCGTAACACTGGTAGATACAACCTCTTGAAATCAGTTCTGAAGTGACTATACTGAATGTTGAATCTGAATCTTCAGTGCCACTCTAAAAAACGGAAAGTCGAATATGTCGTCCGCGTGCATGTAAGTATCATAAGATACAGTAGCTGGTACAATGTATTGTGCTAACCTGTGCACCTACAGTTAGACGTGAAGTCAGTTCATATTGCTTAGATAATCCGTTGAAAATAGTGTAGGAACAACGTACAGTGAAGGTGATAGAAACTGGCAATGTACAGAACAACCTTTATTTCCCACAGTCGGTAACAAACTGAACTTTATCGTTCTAGTAGAACCTGTTGTTTCATTTTGTGCAGTTCGCCAGGAAATTTTGAACGGTAGTGTGATCTGTTGACTTTTAGACGGAAATCTTATTGCTAGCAAGTGCCCCATCACCCCAACTGCTTTTGCCCCGCTCTTTACTTTTTTCGCTCCCTCGTAACCGTATTCGTTCCTGATACACCGTTTTCCATATTTTTCGAGAAAATTCGACTGCTGTGCTTTATTACCACACGACAATGTTCCCTTCGTACGTGGAAGCGCATGATCACCTCTATAAATTGCACAATTTCTGTAGTTCATTTCTAACCCCTGTGTTACTTCACCGAAACACGTAATAAATGGCTTTATTTGTTCGGAGACTTATGTCAGTACGGCCAGGCTTGGAGACCGCACCGCCCTGCGCTGCAGTGAAACAATCCAGCCCTGAGCTTTGCGCCGAACAATAGCTCACCTTTAATTTAGACTCCGTGAGCCACTATTGCGGCCACAATCGTGTTTTTTGGTCTGTTTCTGTTTCGTGATTGCATAAAAACCTCTGTAAATCTGCCATATATCCCCTGTTCTTCAATAGTGAGCCGCAACTGAATATGGAAATGTGGGTCTTTTGTTTTTGTGTGAATGGATTGGCGCCAGTATTCAACGGTAATACCGCCGACGATGTCATTGTGATAACAGCACATCCACGTGTGCCGAATTTGCAACACGGCAGTGTCTGTCTCGGTTTCATCAGCAGGAATAATCGTCAGGAGAAGAGCTGACTTGTTACAGCCCGATTATTACACCCATTAAAAACAACTTGCAAAGAATTACGTATCCGAATATGTAGGTGTGAACTGTTATTAGTATCGCAGTGAGAACCACTTGGAGCAAATTTGATGTACAGCATCCGCAGAACCCAAGAGATCACGCACAATATGCTGATCCATCGGTCTCACACACTGCTTGTGCAAAACCGGTAGGTAATTCTTAGGTAATCTGACAGAGTTCACGACAATCAAAAGACGACACACAATACAATGAATGCTTACTGTTGGTAGGAAGGACAAAGTTTGTTTGGAAGCAACATTGATGGCTCAGTGAAATGGAGGGTGGTAAAACAGAACGTTGAAAACAGTGAGAACTGTCACTGCAATAAGAATCGAATTGTGCGTGATGTGTTGGTACAATGGCATCCCTGCAGACAGCAAAGAAGGCCTGCTGCAAGACAATGGAGCCCCAGATGCCTTCTCACGTCCCCTCTTGTACTTTCAGGAGAGATCTCTCCTTGTAGTTGTTAGCATGCTCATGATAGTGAACAATGGACAAGTCTGAAGACCAGGTTATAAACAATTTAACGTGGAATTTGTAGATTCCACAAGTGATCTCAGCAAAATCAGCATTATCTGTAATCCTTTTAGAAAAAACGTTACCATATGTGTAGTTTTTAGCTTGAAAAACGTCATTACTTAAAAGCGACAAAAGGTGCTCTGAAATAATTTGATTGATGAGACGAAGAATCCAAGCTGACAATCAAACATAAGGACATGCCCAGGGCGAGGTTTGCGGAAGGTCAGAGAAAAGAAGATCCAGAGGCATACTCCTCTTTTAGGACACTTTTCTGCTACGCCTGATGTGAAACACATGAACGTATGCTGCAAGGTCACATGAGACAAGTGAGGACGTGACGATGATGAAGCAGAGTGATAGCTCAGAGACGCCTGAGGTCGGGTCTGTGTGGCCACAGCCGTCATACCAGCAGTGCCCATTGTCCAGAAATGCTGCCATCTCAACTGTACAACTTGAAAGCCACGAGATGTTAGGTGCCACAGCCCAAATGCGCAACATCTGTTGATGAAATGTGCCAATGTAGCCAAGTAAAAGTGTGTCTTCCAAAGTTATGTATGTGTCAGAGAAATATCTAACCCTAAGAAAGTTATCCTCAGATTATCATTGATGGAACAGAAATATTAGTGTTTTACTGTTAATCTCACTGTGTGATGAAAAGGGTTTAATCGTTTTGTATCAGACATGTCAATAATTAAGAATAACTGCTATCAACTTAGTTGTGGTCAAAAATAAATAAATTTTGTAAAATTAAAAGCAATTATGACGCACATTAGTTCAACGAAGTGCTTTACTTCAGATTAATCAATTTAGTTATGGGGTAGTTTAGCTGCCGAATTGAAAAGTCGTCGCATTCGGGAGGACGACGGTTCAATGCCGCGTCCGGCCATCCTGATTTGGGTTTCTCGTGATTTCCCTAAATCACTCCAAGCAAATGCCGGGAAAGTTCCTTTGAAAGGGCACGGCCGACTTCCTTCCCCGTCCTTCCCTAATCCGATGAGACCGTTGACCTCGCTGTCTGGTCTCCTCCTCCAAAACCAACGCCACCCCTCATCAAATGTCCGATGTCCTGAAAAGCCGTCTTTCTTGGAAATACCCGCATCTTCTATTTATGTTGTGCTAGTGATGTGTCCTAAGTGTGTCTACTTTGTGAACATGACTGTGATGATTTTGTGTAGAATGTACTGGTTGTGTTGGTGGTGAGTGAAGAGAGGAGAAAACCCAGTGGTAACATACATCGAATGTAAGGAAAGCTTCCATCGAATTCGAAAGTAAAATTTTGTCGAATCTTAAGAATATTTCCGAACAGCCCTTGGAAGGCCCAATGGTACCAACCTGCCGCCGTGTCATCCTCAGACCACAGGCGTCACTGGATGTGGATATGGAGGGGCATGTGGTCAGCACACCGCTCTCCCGGCCGTATGTCAGTTTACGAGACCGGAGCCGCTACTTCCCAATCAAGCAGCTCCTCAGTTTGTAAGAATATTTGGTCCTATATAAATTAAGTAGGCGGAGTGAGGTCTTCTAATCAGTCGCTCTGTGATCCTATTGGCACCGAAACTAGAAAAGACAGAGAGAAGGCCGAAATACAAAATTCGGTCATCCGGAATTTCTTCTCCTTGGAAGATAGTAATACGGTTCCTTCTTTTACTCATCGCACGAAATAAAAGTTACTGGGAAAAGTAATAATGCAATAGGAAACCGACTAAAATCGCCCCATAGTGGGATACAGCAGACTCTCGATAATTGGACACTCGATAATTTCAAAATCTCAATAATTTGACATTTTTCCCGGTACTTTAAATGCGGACTTTTTAGGTTAGGCTTTACCGTGACTGTTATTGATACCTAATGAAACAAGTTTACTGTTACCAGTCACTGTTTTCCCGGTCACCTGAAAATTACGCTATAAATTGGAAAACATCATTTTTTGATACCCTCAGTAACATGGAGTTGTAATAGTGAGTAGGGAAAACAATCCCGGGGCGTAACGTTGCGAAGCGATACGAAATGGAACGAGCACATAAGGACGGTAGTAGGACGGCGAATGGTCGACTTCGGTTTATTGCGAGAATTTTAGGGAAGTGTGATTCATCTGTAAAGAAGACCGCGAACAGGACATTACTGCAACCCATACATGATTACTGCTCGAATGTTATAAATCCCCACTAGGTCGGACTAAAGGAAGACATCGAAGCTGACACGGGCTGCTTGATTTGTCACCGGCAGATTCGATCAACGCGCGAGTATTACGGAGAGGCATCGTGAACTCAAGTGAGAATCGCTGGAGGGAAGACGACGTTCCTTTCGCGGAACGCTATTGAGAACCGGCATCTGAAGCTGACTGCAGAACGATTCTTCTGCAGCCAACGTACATTTCGCATAAGGACCACGAAGATAAGATATGAGAAATTAGGGTTCATACCGAGGCGCATAGGTTGTCATTTTTTCCTCGCTTTTCTTTACGAGTGGAACAGGAAAGGAAGTGACTATTAGTTGTACAAGGTACCCTCCGCCAGGCACCATACGGTGGCTTGCAGATTATATCTGTAGATGTAGATCTCATCATATATTTGGATCACACAAATAACAAATTCATACAACATATTTCGAAGCTAACACGTAAACCTAACAAAGGATAGTTTAATTATAAATAATGAATCAGTATTTGACAGCAAAATGTAAAATCATAGCACTGATGTAATACAGCATTATCAAAGCCAGAAAAAAAGCTACCGTATCATTTTAGGCCTCACATATTGGTAAATATTTGTACTTCAGTAGTAAGAAATCCTGGTTAATTGCATATTACAAACAGGTGCAACATATCAGTTGCATTGCAAATGACAAACACCCACATCCACATCAAAATGTAATACTACAATGTATATAATGTTAATAATATCATGAATATAAATACCACAATTGCTAACCTATATATTGTCTTGCAAATTTCGACGTATTATTTGAAAATAAATGGGCCCACTGGAACATGTATCGTCGTTGTGTTTGCTCAAGGCGGGACCATATCTCCATAATATTCTGGTGCCATGCGACTGAAAAAGGAAGCACAAGTCATTCCCGTTTTCGAGAACGGCCATACGACAGATCATAGAACTATTGGCCTAAATCGCTGATATTAATTTATTGTAGAATTATGGAACATGTTTTATGCTCGTTCATTATGGCGTTTTTGGAGAAGGAAATCTCCTCCATGAAAATCAGCATAGATCCCGTAAACATAATTTTTTCGGAACACACTTATGATACAATTTCACTCAGGCACTAGGAGTTTTGAAAATGTTCTTGTATTGTGCTTGCGCGTTCACATTCCGTCAGCAGGGAATTCAGCTACGCGCTTCACACACACACACAAACACACGCACACACACACACACGCAGACACACACACACACACACACACACACACACACACACACACACACACACACACCGTCGCCCACATATACTCTTACCTTCATCTCAGTTCCATGTTGCACAATGGGTACAGTTAACGTAGATCATACAACATGTGCAACATCAGCAGAATTTAATAAAACTTCCAAAGTAACAACGATCTTCGAAGCATGGGATGAACAAAGCTAAGGGAGGACAAGACTGGTTTTATTACGGTTTTGAATTTTAAAATTTTCGTCGATGGCTTACCTGAAGATGACTGGCAGGTGCCCAGTCGCAATATGGTGCAATTAATTAAACGACGACCGACTACTCGCCCGAAATGTGTTTGAAAATACATTCCAGTTGTCGCACCCCAACAACTATACGTTATTGATTTTCTTTTCGGAAGCGTTACTTATATTTTATACTAATTATTTCCACTAAAACGGCTAGGCCACGAATTGTTCATGGATAGGGAAAACCAAAGCCAGTGGAGGAAGGTAACTGATAAACATCTCACCTACATCGTGCTCCAGTGTACACAAACCTTTCCGCCAGTTCACAAGTGTAGATGAAGAAGTCTTACGCACCTGCCCAGGACGAAGTGTTCTTTTTCGAGCGGTATCGTCTGCAACGAATGTTTGTGCCAGTCAGTGATGGGTACAAATATTAACTTTCAATGTCAATTTTCTAGTAACTGCAGCACTGAAAAAGTAGTTAATCAGGACTTTGTGCCGGCCGTTGTGGCCGAGCGGATCTAGACACTTCAGTCTGGTACCGCGTTGCTGCAACGGTAGCAGGTTCGAATCCTGCCTCGGGCATGAATGTGTGTGATGTCCTTAGGTTAGTTAGGTTTAAGTAGTTCTAAGTCTAGGGGACTGATGACCTCAGAGCCATTTGAACCATCAGGACTTTGTGGGAGACCGTCCTCTCTCTGTTTGCATGTCTTAAATGTAAGAATAAGTTTTTGTAGTAAATAGTACAGACATAGTGCTATGATTAGTTCGCTCCGCTTCTTTTTTCTTTTTTTCCTGGTGGATTCCGGTATTTTTAGGCACACTAGGTAGTGTGGACCGTCATTTTTTCCTCGCTTTATTTACGAGTGGAACAGGAAAAGAAGTGAGTAGTAGTTGTACAAGGTACCCTCCGTCAGGCACCACACGGTGGAGGAAATGGAACAGCCCAAGCTGTTATATTGAATGGACCTATATTCTTCCGTGGCTGCAGGGTTAATTTCACTTTGGACGTCGCTACTGGAAATTCTGGTAGCGGTTGGTTTACCCTAGCTATTGTTCGTTGTGAAAACGCCTAGAGTCTGGAGTCGTACCGTCGGCGAAATCGCATTTCTTTCACAATGGGTTATTGTGTCT
This sequence comes from Schistocerca serialis cubense, assembly GCF_023864345.2. Classification (NCBI taxonomy): domain Eukaryota; kingdom Metazoa; phylum Arthropoda; class Insecta; order Orthoptera; family Acrididae; genus Schistocerca; species Schistocerca serialis. Next base: position 725,206,996 of record NC_064638.1, read on the forward strand.
CCTCCCCAGCCAGCCAGCCTGACTGGCCGTCTCTCCACTCCGGCTCCGCCCTCACCTCATTTTTGAGTGTAACCACAGCACCCGACATTAAACTTAAGTGCTCCTTAAATATTTGCTACGTTCCATCACAACACTCGCTTTACTCTTCCATGAAATCAAATGTGTCCGAGACAAAAGCGGCCTTGTTGATGCTGTGTTCCTTGACTCCTGGAAGGCATTATCGAAGTTCAGCACTGTTGTTTAATGAACAGAATACGAGCTTCCCGAGTATTGGACCAGATTTGTGGCTGGATTCAGGACTTCCTAGCAGATATAACTTAACATGTTGTTCTTAATGAGACGAAATCGACAGATGTAAAGATAATTTCGAGACTCTTCCAGGGAAGTGTCATACTGCTTTCAGTTGTTTATAAGTGATCTGGTGGATAACATCAGAAGTTCCACAAGGTCGTTCGCAAACGATGCTGTTGTCTAAAGAAGGTTGCAACACGAAAAGATTGTAGCGTTGGGCATGAAGACCCTCGGAGGGTCAATGGTGGAATTAAACCAAGGTCGGAGAACAGGAACTCTGTGCCACCACTACTCTGCCTCAGCTGGTCAAATACTACTCACGAAAATTTCTTCCACGGCTACACGGAGAAGTGTGCTTATAAAACAGAAGCCTGGCGCAAATGAAGTGTAATGAGATACGTTAATGCTTAGAGAGGGTCAGCGCGCGCCACAAATTCGCTCGTTACGCGTAACCTTGGCAGTTCCTGGAGAGTGGACAGCAAAAATAAGTCGTGGCATGTCTGCTTTGGTAGCTGCGTGGTCAGCGAGACGGATTGTTAAGCGAGGGGGCCCAGGTTCGATTCCCGGCCGCGTCAGGCCTCTTCTCCGCTCGGGGACTGGGTGTTGTGGTATCCTTATGTTCGTATCGTCATATCGGGCATTATAGCATTAAGATGGCTGAATTTGCACGGCCCAAAAAAGAATAAATTGAGGGAAAAAGAAAAACTTGTGGCTCCAGTCCATGAGTGAGGCGACTCTAGCGTACTCGGAGCGGAGGCGAAATCGGCCAAGCCTGATAATGAATGGCTTGAAATAGAAATTACACGCATTATAAGTATACTTTTAATTAATACGGTATTTCGTCATCATAATACAGGGTGTATAAAAAAGAGTCTGGCACGTCTGTATTTCTGAAACTAATAAACATATACAATGAGTTTTGTTTTTTGATGAATGGGAAACTCAAAAAAAAATTTTCCTACCTTTTCATAGGTGTTCAATATGCCCCCTTGAGATGCACGTCGTGTGTCAATGCGGTATTCAAACTGTTCCCACACTGCAGCGAGCATGTCTTGAGTTACAGCTTCCACAACTGCTGTTGTACGACGTCTCAGTTCATTCACTGTTGCTGGTAATATAGCCACATAAACAGAGTCCTTTATAAAACCCTACAAGAAATAATCACACACAGACAGGTCCGGTGACCTTGGAGACCAGTAATGTAAGGCTGAACCATTTGGTCAAGTGCGACCGATCCACCGTTCAGTAATCCTTTGATTCAAAAATTTCCACACTTCCTGATGCCAGTGTGGCGGTGCCCCATCCTGTTGGTAAATGAAGCTGTTCGAATCAGTCTCCAACTGTGGGAAAAGAAAGTTCTCAAGCATATCGTGATATGTTCTTCCTGTAACAGTGCTCTCGGCAAAGAAAAACGGACCATACACCTTTTCCCGTGAAACTGCACAAAGCACATGAAATTTTGGATATTCCCCATCATATTGTATAACTTCATGTGGTTCTTCCGTACCCCATATTCTCACATTATGATGGTTCACCTTTCCATTTAAATGGAATGTGTCTTCGTCACTAAACGCTAAGCGTGGAAGAAACATGTCGTCTTCCATCTTGCCAAGTACGAAATTACAGATCTCTGCACGTTGTTACTTGTCAACTTCACCAAGAGCTAGCAGTACCTGAATTTTGAATGGTTGCATGTGTAAACGTCGACGCAGCACACGGCAGATGGACATCGGGGGCATGTTGAGCTGTCGAGCTGCACGGCGAACGGATTTCTGCGAACTGCTTGTGAAACGCTGGCGGATGTCTGTGTCGGACACTCGGGGCGGCTCACCGATTTGCCTTTACATAAAAAACCTATTTCTCGGAACTGGTCATCCCATCGTCTAATACTCTGTCCTGTAGAAGGACCCACGCCGTAGCTGGTACGAAAATCACGATGAACAGTTATCACTGGCCTGCTCTGCGCAAAACGTAGAACACTAAACGCTTTCCGTTGTCCCGACACCATTTTTACTAGAACTGAAGAGCACGCACACTGCTGCTACCTATCGGGAATCATGTGAAACTCGAGAGTTTGCTCTTTCCAACAGTACGTTTGTTCACACACATATCTAAAATAGCATTATGGTTATGTTTTTTTTTTTTTTTTTTTTTTTTTTTAAAAAAAATCGGATGAGTCTTTTCGATACACACTGTATTTTGATATTTGCATGTTCTCTCCATCTTGTTTGCAATCATCGTAGTATGAGAACACAGCCGCACTCTTCGTGTTTGAGCATATACCCAGAAGTAGAATGTTTGTCCGCTGTAATCACACTTAAGTTTCCGTTAGCTGTTGACGAACCGAGGTGGCGCAGTGGTTAGCACACTGGATTCGCATTCTTGAGGACGGCAGTTTGAACTTGTGTCTGACCATACAGGTTTAGATTTTTCGTGATTTGCCTAAATCGCTCTTGACCAATTTCTGGATGATCCTTAAAAGGGCACGGTCGATTTCCTTCCCCATTCTTGACACAATCCGAGCTTCTGCTCCGTCTCTAATGACGTCAAACGTAATATTCTTTAAGATGTGGCGTGTTATTATGCTTCGCATCCCTACCTTTAGCACTGAACGTAATATACAGGCCTACAAGTATCATTTTGAGTCACTGTCTGAAATTAAAAGTAGTATTAATAAATATATGGTATTCGAACGCAGCTCATATCTCGTTTTCTTACCACTTCGAAATAATGAGGCAAAGTTTTCGAAACTAGAGGGTAAGAAAAAAACAAAGACGGTAACATTATGTTGATTACGTCATTCCGATGATGGTTCCAAGGTGATATGTGATGAACAGTTGCTTTGGTAAATAAGAAATGGTATTGGAATAGTTCACTGAAACCAAAGGAAACCTTTTTCTAAATCCGTTATCAAAATTTATTTTGTGTTACCCTTTCTTTTAACGCGATGTCTGGTGATGTCTCCAAACCTTCTTAATTGAGATTTTTAGCTTTACATAGAACAGAGATAACTTACGGTGAACGAAATTAAAATCATTAATATTCGTAATTTTTTCACGCTACTTTTGAGAACTTAAAAGAGGTGTGAAAATACACTTGGGCACTCTCAGTTCATTCGTCTCATTCAGGAAAATGCAATAATATTGCCTCGACATCTCGTTCATGTGACATTCTTCGTCTTCTTTTGCCTTAGTGGGTGCCGTTGCCGGCTGTACTTCCCGGCGATCAGCCGCCCCCCCCCCCCCCCCCTCCCGCCCATGACCGCCTCACTGTCTCTCTCTCTCTCTCTGGACGAAATCAGTGTAGCCCCCCCATCCCTGTATCCGTGTGCGTCTCAAGTAAACCTGTGTTCACGTGTGAGAATGTTTTCTGCATGTTTGCGTTGCGTGTAAGTGAGGCCGTTGTAGCCGAGCGGTTCTAGGCGCATCAGTCCGCAACCGCGCTGCTGCTACGGTCGCAGATTCGAACCCTGCCTCGGGCATAGATGTGTGTGATGTCCTTAGGTTAGTTACTTTTAAGTAGCACTAAGTCTAGGAGGCTGATGACCTCAGATGTTAAGTCCCATAGTGCTTATAGCCATTTGAACCAAGTCCATTATTTACTTAGTTGGATGTGGGAAGCCGCCTAAAAAACAAGTCCAGGCTGATTAGCTCACTAGCCCTGATCATTAATCCGCGAGGCAGATTCGATCCGCGGTAGCCTCGCCTACCCGTCTCCCAGACCCGGAGTACCTCAGCCATTGTTCATTAAATGACCCAGAGTCCTAATAAAATTAAACGACTAGTTTGAAATTATCCCAGCTGTAACTACCCTGGTTTTTTCGGAGGGTTCCAGTAGAATCTACGTCCCGCCCGTTAATTTTGGTAGAAAGTCCTCCTCCGTCGTCATGACACTGTGACAAACGGTACTCGAGCGTCAACGAATCTCACGAGTCTTGCGAGCCCAATGGGAACTCGCAGGCTCGATGTGCCTGTCGCTGGCTCTTTGCCCCATTGCACCTCGTATGAAGATCTGTAAAAAATTTGGAAATTTGTAGTAAGGTCTTATGGGACGCAACTGCTGAAGTCATCGGTCTCTAAGCTTACACACTATTTAATCTAACTTAAACCAACTTACGCTAAGGACAAGACACACACACCCATGGCCGAGGGAGGACTCGAACCTCCGACGGGGGAAGCCGCGAGACCCGTGGCAAGACGCCTTAGACCGCACGGCTACACCGCGCGTCTGAAGAACTGTAGCGACGACTTACAAGTGAGTCGAAAGGTTGAGACGAATGGCTTAGTTAACATAGATCTATAGAACTTTGTCTGTAGCTATCTTCCACTCGATGGTGTAGGTGGTCTTGGGTATTAAGATACTCCCTACACATGCTCCATCCGCCGCAGCCTGATGTTAGTGCAGTCGCGAGAAGTTGTTAACTGATGCCAATTGTCTCATACATATTCATTATCCGTTAGGTCAACAGAACGGTCTTGAGGAGCACTGCCCTTACCTAGAACAGGTGGGCCCGGCAGCAGAGGGAAGAGGCGCAGCAAATGTTGGCAGCGTGTCATGTGGTGAGTGAGGATCTGTGTAGCGCTGAGGAGCCGGGCCGGTCGTCCGCGAACTCCGGACAGGAGCGGCCAGTCCCCGGGGAGGCACGTAACACGGCCAGGCGCTCTGGAGCTCTCCCACCGCCTACACCTCAGCTTCCACTCTATCGCCCCAGGGAGGACGCGCTGCGGCCTTCCCTTCCCCACAGTTTCCGACTACCTGAATATTTAACGCACTCCTCCAACTCGCTTGCTCAGTTCGCCTGACGTGACCCTTGTCTTTCGTTCCGACATGATAGCAGCCGGGGATCCAATGATGGGGAGACGGTGGGGGCTGGCACTGTTCATGGGAGAAATGCCCCCTACACCCCAAAGAACATCTGTATTTAAAAACATGAATTCTAAGACATTACAAGCTCTGTTTAACAGTGGAGACTTGTAAGCTGGTTATGAGAGGGCTTGCCCGTGTGGATGCCCTGCAGAAAACATTCCAGCCAGAGAATCTGCACCATTCATAAGCTGACAGTAACTGCTGTCAGTAAAAAATCCGACACGTTCGCGAGACCACAGTTAGTAATAGAACCCAGTACGTTGTCCTCGATGGTGAGTGGTGGGGTGAGGGTATCATCTGGAGTGCCCCAGGGAAGTATGGTCGGTCCGCTGTTGTTTTCTATCTACATAAATGATCTTTTGGATAGGGTGGATAGCAATGTACGTCTGTTTGCTGATGATGCTGTGGTGTACGGGAAGGTGTCGAGGTTGAGTGAATGTAGGAGGATACAAGATGACTTGGACAGGATTTGTGATTGGTGTAAAGAGTGGCAGCTAACTCTAAATATAGATAAATGTAAATTAATGCAGATGAACAGGAAAAAGAATCCTGTAATGTCTGAATACTCCATTAGTAGTGTAGCGCTTGACACAGTCACGTCGATTAAATATTTGGGCGTAACATTGCAGAGCGATATGAAATGGGACGAGCATGTAATGGCAGTTGTGGGGAAGGCGGGTAGTCGTCTTCGGTTCATTGGTAGAATTTTGGAAAGATGTGGTTCATCTGTAAAGGAGGCCGCTTATAAAACACTAAAACGACCTATTCTTCAGTACTGCTCGAGCGTTTGGGATCCCTATCGGGTCGGATTGAGGAAGGACATAGAAGCAATTCAGAGGCGGGCTGCTAGATTTGTTACTGGTAGGTTTGGTCATCACGCGAGTGTTACGAAAATGCTTCAGGAACTCGGGTGGGAGTCTCTAGAGGAAAGGAGGCGTTCTTTTCGTGAATCGCTACTGAGGAACTTTAGAGAACCAGCATTGGAGGCTGACTGCAGTACAATTTTACTGCCGCCAACTTATATTTCGCGGGAAGACCACAAAGATAAGATAAGAGAGATTAGGGCTCGTACAGAGGCATATAGGCAGTCGTTTTTCCCTCGTTCTGTTTGGGAGTGGAACAGGGAGAGAAGATGCTAGTTGGGGAACGAGGTACCCTCCGCCACGCACCGTATGGTGGATTGCGGAGTATGTATGTAGATGTAGAGCTGGCAAACCACGGGAAGATGATAATGCAAGGCAGAACGTAATGGACTTTCCGCTGAAAAAATTCCCGAACGTGGGCGGAAAAGACTGGTAAAAATAGCATTCCTTCATTTACGGAATGACATAGCATTTGTCCACAGACCTACGTCACAATCTTAGTGCAAACTGAAATAGTGATAATGGTGAGTGTCCACTTCGATTCCAAAGTGTTAAATTGTAACGTCAAAGTAGTGAAAGTTTTTTTTTTTTTACATTATAGTTCTTAAATCAGTTTCATATACTATATTAAAATATCTTATATAATGCTATTGTTGTTATTACTAACACCCTAGGCATCTTTGGCACGTTAAAATGTAGGTATGACGACATATTACACAGAATGGGGAGACAATAATAAACGGTGCCCCCCCCCCCCCCCCCGCTCCCAAAACCCAAAACCGAATTCTAAATCAACTTCTGCATGAAGCACCACACTGAACTGCAACAGGAACTATTGCTCGAGACGAATCTGGCAGTGAGACTTGAGCGATTGTGATCATTCCAGTATTGTTGCCATAGTACTGGCGTGATGTATCACCCTGACACAAAAATTCTGACTCGTGGTTTGGTTTTTATCCGAATAAAGTCGTTGCTACGAGACGCTGAAACATTTACGTGTCGTTTCTCCGAAGCAAAGCTACGCGTTCTGCCATGGATAGGCTTACATCTACATCAGTATACCGCAAGCCACCTGACGGTGTGTGGCTGAGGGTACTTACTGTACCACTAAATGATCACCCCTTTCCTGTTCCACTCTCGAATAGCGCATGGGAAGAATGATTGTCAGAAAGCCTCTATATTAGCTCTGATTTCTGTAATTTTTTCATCGTAGTCGTTTCTCCTCGGAACGTACTCTCCCGACATTTCAGTAGGAAACCTCTCCGTGATGCACAGCGCCTCTCTTGCGGCGTCTGCCACTCGAGTTTGTTGATCATCTCTGCAACGCTCTCGCGCCGACTAAACGATCCCGTGACGAAAAGCGCCGCTCTTCGTTGGATCTTCTCTATCTTTTCTATCAGTCCTACCAGGTAAGAGTCCCAGACTGATGGACAATAGATTCGATCGAAAAAGGTCCTTCCAAGCCATTTCTTTCATGGGTGAGTCACATTTCCTTAAAATTCTTCCTACCAGTCAACCGGGACCGATCGACCGCCGTGCCATCCTGTGACAGTGGCGTCACTGGATGCGGAACGAATGGGCGTGGGGTCAGTACACCACTCTCCTGGCCGTTGACGGCTTTTTTGACTTTGTACTCAAGTAGCTCTTCAAGTAACATCACGAGGCTGATTGTATCCCGTTCCAGACTTCTAACCACGGAAGAGTCCCTGGCAGGACCGGAAATTAAACTCGGGCCCTCCGCATAGCTGTCAGACACGCTGCCACTAAGGCAGACTCTGTTCTTCCAGAGCCGCCTTAATTCCGGAAGTTGTCGCATAAAAATAGCTCATTACATCCGGCATCTACATCTACGCTCAACAAACCACTGTAAAGTGTGGGACAGAGGATACCTGTTATACTATCATGCATAAAGGTTTTTCTGTGTTCTACTGACAGAGGGGGCCTCGATTAATGTTTCTGTGTACAAGCTCGTATTAGCCTAATTGCATCTTCGCCTTCAATACAACAGCAGTATGTAGTCAACTGACGAATATTTACACATTCGTCTCTGACAGTTCGTTCTTGTAGTGTCTGATTAGTTTTTCGAATTATGTTGGATAGATTCCATGAACTGTCTGCTAGATTCAGCTATTTAGCATGTGTGTTACTCTACCGCGAGCGAAAGAGGTCTATGATTAACGGCCTTTTCTTGTAGATGACACTCCAACCTGGTGAGGACGCCGCAGATTAACGCCGTACTCCAGTACAGATCATAACAATCACTCCGTCTGAAGGCCACAAGTGGCTGATCGGGAGCAATCGATCGCCGTGTCATCCTCAGCTGAGGAAGCGGATAGGAGGGGCGTGTGCTCAGCACACTGCTCTCCCGGTCGTCACACCGCTTTCCCGGTCGTTATGATCGGAGCAGCTACTATTCGGTCGAGTAGCTCCTCAATTGGCATCACGAGGCTGACTGCACTCCGAAAAATGGCAACAGCGCATGGCGGCCCGGATGGTCACCCATCTAAGCGACGGCCACGCCCGACAACGCTTAACTTCGGTGATCTGACGGGAACCGGTGTATCCACTGCGGCAAGGCCGTTGCCAGATCATAACAAGGATATCGAAAAATTGTATGCTTGCATTCTATTACACTCCAAAGGATAAATGAAGCACTACAAAGTGTTATTGTTACAGACAGAACAGGACAATCGCATCCATGTTCTGAGGACAAAAAGAGGATCTCACAGTGTTTTGATGTTAGGTAAACAAATATTTAAAAAGGTGAACTTCTTAGCCAAGATCACTTGCAAACGACTTTTATCATAGATTAATGGTTTCAGTAAGGATGGCTACCATCTTTAGATCGCGATAAAAAGTTTTTACATGTCTCCTACACCAGCTGTGCGAGTAGTTTTTCTAAATCACTGCCACGGATGCGCGGGGTAGCCGCGCGGTCTTGGGCGTCTTGCCACGGTTCGCGCGACTTCCCTGTCGGAGGTTGAGCCCTCTCTCGGCCATGGGTGTGTGTATTGTCCTTAGCGTAAGTTAGTGTAATTTAGATTAAGTAGTGTGTGAGCGTAGGGACCGATGATCTCAGCAGTTTGCTCCCATAGGAACCACCACTACCACGACCACCACCACCACCACCATTGCCAGGTATGTAAGGCAATGATTTAGAAAGAGCACTTGCACAGCTGGTATAGAAGACATATAACATATAAAAACCTTTTATCAAGATTTGAAGATGGTAACCATGCTTACCGAAACCGGTAATCGTCAACAAAGATAGTTTACAGGTGATGTGGGCTAAGAAGTTAACGTTCTCTCAATTAATTATTACAGATCGCCCCTTACTACTCAAGATGAGTAAACTAATAAATATGTAAGAGACCATAGAGAGCCGGATAGGCAATTTGGACACGCTTAAAGCTTGAGAAACACACAAAGTTTTTAAGTTGTACATGAAGAATACCATTTTCTACTGTATGGTTAACAATCTAAACATTTTGGTAAATTGAGGTGTTGAAACATCGATGTTTTCTGAGTGAAATTATGTATTTTTATGGTACCCGAAAGAAGGCAGGCTCCTTGAAGTGAAACTTTCTACAAAAACGGCTGGATAATTCGCTGAAAGTAATCTGAAGTCTCCCATATCAGCGCAGCTTCACCCTTATTGTGAAGCAAACATTGTGGGCGTTCCTCCGGCTCAGCATCCTTGAGCTACTCATGTATTACATTTCCTGCCCATCTGCGATAGGTTTTACAGAAAACTGTGACGTATTAATTTACAGGGTGGTCAGAAAGAGTCTGAAAAAAACTTGTAAGGGTGTTGCAGGGAAGGTAGGCCTGAGAAATAACTGTTCAGGAAAAAAATTTGATACTTTGCGCCGTTTCTGAGTTAACTGTCATTTAATTTAGCCAGTAAGGCTGTTGCGCGTGAAAGTTCAAGCTGCCTGCCAGGGACGGTGTAGCCAAACGTGTGCTTGGTTTTATTTCCTAAAACCGAACAAAGGAGCCGTACAAAAATTGGACATGGGACTGTAGTAAGGATCGAACCAGAGCCAGAGGTTGAGTAGTCTCGTGCGCTATCATCTACGCTATGAGTACAACTGACACTAATTGTATCCGCAGGGCCGCTTGAAGTTGCGGCAGCAACGGCCTCATTTGCTAACTTCAAAGCCAATGAACTCGAAAACAGCGCAAGAAGTCGAATTTTTTTCTGGACAATTATTTCTCAGCACACCCTACCCTGCAACAAATGTTCAAATGTGTGTGAAACCTTATGGGATTTAATTGCTAAGGTCATAAGTCCCTAAGCTTACACACTACTTAACCTAAATTATCCTAAGGGCAAACACACACATACACATGCCCGAGGGAAGACTCGAACCCCCGCCGGGACCAGTCGCGCAGTCCACGACTGCAGCGCCTCAGACCGCTCGGCTAATCCCGCGCGGCCTACCCTGCAACAGCTTTACAAGTTTTCAGACTGTTCTTGACCAGCCTGTAGATCTCTTTTCGAGACCCTTCGAATGCCTTTAGAATAATGAATATGATAACTCCGTTAAAAAATAAACGAAATTTGCTTCAAAACGGCGGCATTTAATTCGCCTCCATGCCTCTTGCCACTTGTCGAAAACTTTGTTTCGAGATGCTGATCCGACACTGAGACATTTGAAGTGTACAAATTAAAAATGGTTCAAATGGCTCTAAGAACTATGGGACTTAACACCTGAGGTCATCAGCCCCTTAACCTAACCAACCTAAGGACATCACAACCATCCATGTCCGAGGCAGGATTCGAACCTGCGACGGCAGCAGCAGCGTGGTTGCGGACTGAAGCGCCTAGAACCGCCGGCCACAGCGGCCGGCTGTACAAATTAAGATGTGGAATAGATGGATGATTGTAACTAGTTCGAAAGATAACCAGACTTTTGTAATCCGGTGTTGCATTCTCTTTTATTCTGCATCTGACGTGTTTTCTGGAAGTACTTCTCGTAAATTTTAACCGTAAGTGAAAATTTGAGTACGGACACCGTAAGAAATTCACTCGCTGTAATGTGTGTGAATACCTGAGGTTCCACGTTCTATAAGACCGTCCTCTAGAGCGAGCGATCCAATAACCGCGACAGGGGAGCGCACATTCTCGGTAACAATAGGGATGCGCGAGGCGCGGTTTGGCAATTAGACCAGTCGTCGGGCGAGCATTCGGTTTGTGAGTATGCGAGCGCCGCAGCGCGCGCCTAATATTGCATACCGCGCACGTCCGGGCATCCCAGGCAGCTGCAGTCGCCGCGCTCCAAGCCGGAGTAAACATACGTAGCATCCCGCGAGCGACACAACATCACGTTCCAAGGTCGTCACCCTTTCGGCTGCTTTACACACCGTCTTCCATCTCAACCTACACCTTTTACAAATCACTTACCTCACAAAAATCTTCGTTACTCGAACTACTGCAATACAGCGAGCGCCACTACTGCCAGCTAAATAAAAGATTCAAACTACGGAAGGCACTAACTACTGATAGGCATACCTAGCAAATGAAAGATTTTGATAGAGAACAAACAATGTATTTACCTTAATAGTCATAATATATATAGCAGTTCATGATATCCAGTCTTACAAATTTCAAAACTCCGCCATCTCTCTCCCCACATCCACCACTGCTGGCGGCTCGCCTCCAACTGCGCAACGCTACGCGCTGTTCACATCCAGCTGCCCAACACTACAATGGCAGACAACAATGCAAACTAGCCACAGACTGCACACAGCACAGCCAGTGATTTTCATACAGAGCGCTACGTAACGTTGCCAATAAGAAAACATAAACAGCCTACCACCTACTTACAACCTGTGGTGTGCTAAGTTAATCTGTTTCCGCATACCTAGTGCAACCAACGTCACCGATAATCTGTTGTACATAATTATTGAAGGTATTTCGAATGCGTCTGTGCATCTAAAAGGAAATGCATACTTTTGTTACCAAATGCGTTTCGTTTTATTGAAAGCTAACACAGTTCGTTACAAAACATATTGAAGTGTGATTTTACTTACTGTTCAGTGCGTGTTAATGCTTTGTATATGTGGATGTTCGCTTCAAAAATGAAGAGGTGTTAGCTATCGCTAAGCTGGAGACACTGCAGAATCGCATCCTTCGCCTGGCCTTACACCTGCCTTACGATTTCCCCACCGCTCATCTTCACGACATCGCGGAAATACCTCTGCTCCGTGACCTCTTCCAGGCGACCGCCCGCACCTTTTACGAACGTGCTGGTCGGTCACACAACGCCCAAATCCGGACACTGGGCCGCAAACTGCCGCGCAGCGTCACCACCCGCTGGCCACACCTGCTCGCTGCCTAGCTAGCACTGCAGAACTGTGCTGAGGAGACACCCAAGAAGACAATCTACATGTGAAGACGCGTTACATCGGCATGCATGGGAGGCAAAGCATTAACTGCTGCGAACTCCATCACACATCGGAGGACAAGCTATCTCCGTGCAGATCCACGCGAGGCTGATTTTTATGATGCTCTTATCTTTTTCTATTCTGTATTCCTAAGATGGTCTGCAAAGAATGAGCGGTTTGTACTGTATTTCCATGCCCTGATGTGCTCTTTGTATCTCATGTCAGATATCCTGCCAGTCATAACATTGTAGATTTTCAAATTTAAAGGAGGACACAGTCAATCGCAAACATTCCTAATTTATTGCAAATCTAGATTTAGACTATACTGGTGATCGTCGGTGCATTACCAGAAAAGTCATACAGATAGTATTCGGACAATATATTCTGGCAGTCGGCGGGGAGAGGACCGGGATGGGGGAATAAGCACCGCCTCCCTCTGGAAGGGCTGCCATCCTACGTCCACGTACTGTGCTTCCACGAAAGCAGAACTAACGTAGCGGTCGTCGGGACCGCTGATTACTTTTGATGTGGTGAGAGTCGCATTCGAATCCTTTTATGCTCCAGGATCAGGCTCTTCACTCACTTCAAAACTAAAAAACAAAAAAAAGAAACAATGAACCCTCAACACAATGCAAATTGGACGACACAGAACAGTTCAAAACACTCTTCACCTAAAACTGCGACGATATAGTGTCGGCATAATACCAACATGTCAGAGCCCTTTCGTTTTATTTCTGCAATGTAAAGGCTAGTGTCATACGCCACAATTCTGTTCCCGTAATGCACCAATGAAGATGACGTTGTAGTCGAAATCTAGATCTGCAATATATTATGATTTTTGCGACTGAGTGCTTTCTGTCTTTAAATTTGAATATTCAACGGTGGGTGTGCGCACAAGCAACCAATGGATTCCAATTTAGTTTTGTGGATTCCTATGGAACCAAACTGTTGAAGTCATCTGTCCCTAAGCTTAGACACTACTTAATCTAACTTAAACTAACTTACGCCAAGGACAACACACACACCCATGCCCGAGGGAGGACTCGAACCTCCGACGGAGGAAGCCGCGCGACCCGTGCCAAGACGCCCCAGACCGCGCGGCTAGCAATTTAGTTAATGTAATTGATCTGATAGATGACAGACTGTCAATGTTTGATTTTGGTTTGGGTGGTTTCGAAATGTTTTCCTGTATTGAATTATTTGTTTTGTAGACAATGTTTATGGTCTGTCTTTTTTAAATATATCACGTGTTTCATATGTCGAATATAATGGTAGGTCACCGTATGCCATTTTCTTATGATTGTGCTGCATGTACGTGTAGGCGTGCTTTGTATATTTTATCTTGTGTGTCTTATTTTTCTGTTCAGTTTGCGCATTAATGTTTCTTTGTATCCACTTATCACAAGTGGTTAGAGCAATCCTGTAAAGTCTGTTTAACATGTATCTGACTGCAGCTTGTTTGCGATTCTGCTGGTGTTTCGAGGTTGCATTTATGACAGTGTTCTGGTTTGGGTTTTCTCTGTTGTCACAGATGTGGCGGCTATTGTCTTCTCTTATGGTTGGATTTTCTTGTTCTTCGTGTACTGTTAACTTTGTATCTGTATACAGTGTTTGTCTATTCCTGTAATGGTGGTATTTTGTGCTGAGATTCATCTACTATGCATATTATGTTATCGATGTACCTGTATCGATAGATGATGTTGTAGTCTCTTTGGTATTACTTAACCTAATCTTTTTCTGTCTCCACAATCCTCCTCCTTATTCCTGGCCAATGCTGTAGCAAGATAACTATATTTACATGCCGTATTGTGGTATTTGCTTTCCACACACTACCTTCATTCTTTGCTGTTACAGTTTCTCTCCTCTGGGCTTGCTCCTTTCCAAGACACTGCGGTGCCGAAGTTCAATATTTTTGTTACTTTCCATTGTGACATCTTCGTTATACAGAGAGTATCATAATTAATAGCGAGAACTGTGAAAAGTGCGATACTAACAGTAAAACGTTCTAGCAATTATAGACCGCAAACGAGCCGTTAGCGAGATGATATTGATGTATGGTTACAAATCGCCACCTATTTCAGTATGAAATAATCTTATAGTCAGAGTAAATGTAGTTGTAATTTTTTTCGATTAAGTCCTCGTCTAATTGGGCTACTAGATGTTGTGGTGACGCATGGCAACTTTATCCTTGTCCATCACCGATAAGACAGGATCTGTTAACTAAAATGTAAAATCAACGTATTAAATAGTTGATGCATTCAGGTTACTTTCTTTAAAGCGTTAACAATTTTTAGCTCTTTTCCAGTTGTCTTCAGTGTTTTGCAGTTTGAAACATGGTCACTCTAGATGGTGATTGTGGGTTCGTCTGTAGGCACACACACTTAACGTCAAGATAAAGTACTGAAAGTTTGCTAACCTAAAAGTACGTGTGAAGTACTTCTCAAGAGTAAAAGTCAGTCAGTAGTGGTATTTCTACAATTTTAAGCAAAGAAGAGGGTGTGGAGAGGCTGGGGGAAAACTGTCAGAATATGCTATGCATTTCTGGCATATCTATCCAGCAGTGGTATCCAAATGGAATGTCTACACTTGCATCCTATTTTTTTAAACATATGTGGTTTGAAGGAGTGAAGCGATCTGAAGGGACATAACAGAATGGTATCAAAGTTTCGTATTTAATTTTCACTCATTGACTCCAGTTGCCACAGTCTCAGTGAAATTTGTGCAGTAAATAATGACGCATTACCAATAGACGCTGGGCGCATACTGGAATGCATTCCCTGGCCGCTCGGTACTGTTTCTATTTATACCGGGTGATCAAAAAATCAGTATAAATTTGAAAACTTAATAAACCACGGAATAATGTAGATAGAGAGGTAAAAATTGACACACATGCTTGGAATGACATGGGGTTTTATTAGAACAAAAAAAAAAAAAAAAAACACCCCATATTGTTAGACGCGTGAAAGATCTCTTTCGCGAGTCGTTTGGTGATGATCGTGTGCTCAGCCGCCACATTCGTCGTGCTTGGCCTCCCAGGTCCCCAGACCTCAGTCCGTGCGATCATTGGCTTTGGGGTTACCTGAAGTCGCAAGTGTATCGTGATCGACCGACATCTGTAGGGATGCTGAAAGACAACATCCGACGCCACTGCCTCACTGTAACTCCCGACATGCTTTACAGTGCTGTTCAAAACATAATTCCTCGACTACAGCTATTGTTGAGGAATGATGGTGGACATATTGAGCATTTCCTGTAAAGAACATCATCTTTGCTTTGTCTTACTTTGTTATGCTAATTATTGCTATTCTGATCAGATGAAGCGCCATCTGTCGGACATTTTTTGAACGTTTGTATCTTTTTGGTTCTAATAAAACCCCATGTCATTCCAAGCATGTGTGTCAATTTGTACCTCACTATATACATTATTCCGTGATTTATTCAGTTTTAAAATTTATACTGACTTTTTGATCACCAGGTATTTCCTGTGTCTGAGTAGTGGCATTGTCTTACTGCTTAAAATCGACCGTAGTGTCACTGTTAGTTGTGGATTTACGAAATACGAGAAAGCAAACATTTTTAATCGTAAATTAGAGCGATGGGATCCCTGCCACGTCACTATATGGAAGAGAAGTGGCTCTGAGCACTGTGCGACTTAACTTTTGAGGTCATTAGTCGTCTAGAACTTAGAACTACTTAAACCTAACTAATCTAAGGACATAAAACACACCCACGCCCGAGGCATGATTCGAACATGCGACCGTAGCGGTCGCGCGGTTCCAGACTGTAGGCCTAGAACCGCTTGGCCACCCCGGCCGGCATCAAACCGTTGTATACGTCCTTGTTACTCCTATCTTATTTTGTGTACGATCGGAGTACATCACGCGAATGCTTGCAAACTAGTACCGTAATGAAAACGCCTGTAAAAAAAAAAATCTCGACCGTGCATTTTCCGGAAGAAAATGAACGCCAATATACGACGACTAAGCAGTGCTGCAACGCGAAAGTATCTTCATTAAATACGGTACATTAACACAGCTTTCCGTTTGGGATTGCGGATAAGGGCATTGGGTTAGAATACCCTCGGTCGATTTCGCAGACCATGTATGTTTCTTTTGATTTACCTATTTTGTTCTGCAATTACTACTGTAATGTCCACCGTTTACTAAGTAATAACTACGCTAGAACTACATAGTTCAGCACTTTAATGGCGTGCATAAAAATGAGTTTTAGCCAAGTCTGAAATATTTTTGAAGAATGATAATTAAAATTATGTTACCCATCATACAACAGGAATAACTATAAAACTTACCATTGTGGGGATGTTGAATAAATTTAGCGTTCGTACTCTTCAAACTTTACTTGTCATGTGTAGTACGATCAGTACGACTGTCCATATCTTACACATCGGCAACCGACCACAGTACCATAAACACCGTTTCGATGAACCACGTCTTCAGAGATGTTTAAAGCGACCTCAGTGCATCTCCAAACATTTGACAGCTCTCTGGATCATGCTTCTCCGAACTTCCCCAGCGTGCGTGTAGAGTCTTGTTACTTCTACTGTCTCTTGCCCAATTCACATGTTTCACGAACTATTTTCCTGCCCGCTACTTGTTACCGTCTATCTTTGCTACGAATTCTATGCTAAACAGTCTGTAAATCCTAT
This sequence comes from Schistocerca serialis cubense, assembly GCF_023864345.2. Taxonomy (NCBI): domain Eukaryota; kingdom Metazoa; phylum Arthropoda; class Insecta; order Orthoptera; family Acrididae; genus Schistocerca; species Schistocerca serialis. Next base: position 725,224,072 of record NC_064638.1, read on the forward strand.
TTGGTAGTTGTTATAAACCTCATAAGTTTTTCGCAGAAAGAGAGATACTGATCTACGCGTTGTTAGACTGCACTAAAACTCCATGTTCCTTGCGGCATCATCGGTCGTCTGCAATCAATCGAACTTAAAGGCAAACATTTCTGCAGTCTCTTAGATAAACTGTACATTTCAACAGGAATTTTGACAGCCCCTTCTCGGATCTTAGCTCTCAAGTCTTCTGTTGTAGCAGCTCGATTATGATACAGTTTGCATTTAAAGTGACGTCACAAGAAGAAACCTCATGCTGATATTATGCGGACAGGATCTACATCTACATCTACATGATTACTCTGCAATTCACATTTAAGTGCTTGGCAGAGGGTGCATCGAACCACAATCATACTAAATCTCTACCATTCCACTCCCGAACAGCGCGCAGGAAAAACGAACACCTAAACATTTCTGTTCGAGCTCTGATTTCTCCTATTTTATTTTGATGATCATTCCTACCTATGTAGGTTGGGCTCAACAAAATATTTTCGCATTCGGAAGAGAAAGTTGGTGACTGAAATTTCGTAAATAGATCTCGCCGCGACGAAAAAGTCTTTGCTTTAATGACTTCCAGCCCAACTCGCGTATCATATCTGCCACACTCTCTCCCCCATTACGTGATAATACAAAACGAGCTCCCCTTTTTTGCACCCTTTCGATGTCCTCCGTCAATCCCACCTGGTAAGGATCCCACACCGCGCAGCGATATTCTAACAGAGGACGAACGAATGTAGTGTAAGCTGTCTCTTTAGTGGACTTGTTGCATCTTCTAAGTGTCCTGCCAATGAAACGCAACCTTTGGCTCGCCTTCCCCACAATATTATCTGTGTGGTCTTTCCAACTGAAGTTGTTCGTAATTTTAACAGCCAGGTACTTAGTCGAATTGACAGCCTTGAGAATTGTACTATTTATCGAGTAATCGAATTCCAACGAAGTTCTTTTGGAACTCATGTGGATCACCTCACACTTTTCGTTATTTAGCGTCAACTGCCACCTGCCACACCATACAGCAATCTTTTCTAAATCGCTTTGCAACTGATACTGGTCTTCGGATGACCTTGCTAGACGGTAAATTACAGCATCATCTGCGAACAACGTAAGGATATCGTGGCCGTCGTACGTACAAACGAGGAGCGCTGTGGGGGGAATAAGCCCCGCCTCCCTCTGCCATCTTAGGTTGGCGTTCTGTGGTTCCACGAAAGCAGAACTGACATAATGGTCATAGGTATCGCTGATTCCTTCCGCTGTGGTGAGAACCGCATTCGAATCCCTTTATGGCTCAAAATGGTTCAAATGGCTCTGAGCACTATGGGACTCAACTGCTGAGGTCATTAGTCCCCTAGAACTTAGAACTAGTTAAACCTAACTAACCTAAGGACATCACAAACATCCATGCCCGAGGCAGGATTCGAACCTGCGACCGTAGCGGTCTTGCGGTTACAGACTGCAGCGCCTTTAACCGCACGGCCACTTCGGCCGGCTGAATCCCTTTATGCACCAGGATTAATCTCTTCAGTCATTTAAAAATAAGAAAAAAAGCAAACTGCAACAAAGGCAAATTGGAGTAACAAAGTATTTGGTAGTGGCTACAGTGCAGTTGTTTGCTGCGGTTGGCAGTGGTATCTCAGGACCGACATGTACCGGTACCTTACGCAACCATAGCTCAAAACACTCCCCGCCTAAAACTGTCCGTGTAATAGATATAGAGATCTAGGAGGCCATAAAATTACAACATTTCTTAAATTACATGGTTTCCAAAGCGTATAGCAGCCATCAATATTTGTGCTGTGTGTGACATTGAAGTATCTTGCTGAAACCGTCTGTGGAACTACCTGTAGTGTTTGCACAACAAAGATTTTGATCCAACGTGAAGTCGCAAGACCATTCCTGTCCTTGAAATTCTATTTATGTCATATGATGATGCAGCACACGTCACAGTAACTTGGCACAAGTCACGGTAACTTCGTTGGTGTAAATGATTAGGATATTTTTGTCCCCAGTAATGAAAGTATTGTTTATTAACAAAGTCTCAAAAGGAAATTAGCTTTGCCTAGCATCCACCACATTGTTAACAAACTCAGTGTTATTGCTTATGGTTTCAACCATTCGTTCTCAGAACTGACATTGCATAACATGGATCACAGGATTTCAGTTCCTGGTCAACTGGCAGCTTGAATGGATGGGAATGTAAGTCGTGTACCAATTTTCTTTAGACACTTGAACTACGCAACTATAAAGACGATGCATGATGATGGATTGAACACGGTGGACATCTAATGACAGCAGCTCAAACGGCTTCGATCTTGTCTGTGGATTATGAGTGGTTCACGCCCAGCCCAGAGGTTTGCTTTTTGTGGTTGAACCTGTTTCCTCAGTATTATTTATCCACGTGTTAATTACATGCGTTGACGGAACATCATTAGGGCATCTTAAATTGAAGTGATGACGAAATCTTCTACATGCAGCCTCCACATTGTCAGTGTTTTTGTAAAAAGGGTCTGATAGCAAAACCACCTTGTGCACCACTCCAAAAATCCATGTTAACTAAACTGCAGAACGGTGTCATCTGGTTTCTGTACGTTACCCAGCGTCAAGAATCGCCCAGAACTACCAACGCAAATTTCAAAATTTCTCATTTCTCTGAACCACCCTGTAATAACTGAGATCACTTTCCTTTAAAATCCGGTACGATGGACGTGAAAGAATTATGGACAAATTTTAAACACATTGTAAGTCACGCATTGGACAAGTATGTGCCGAAAAAATGGGTTAAGGACGGAAAAGACCCACCGTGGTTTAACAGCGGAATTCGGAGAATGCTCAGGAAGCAAAGGCACTCGCGGTACAAGAAAGATCGGGAGAACATACCTTAGCAAAAGATCTTGCTGAAAGCCCAAGGAAATTCTGGTCTTATGTAAAATCGGTAAGCGGGTCGAAGGCTTCCATCCAGTCACTCACTGATCAGTCTGGCCTGGCAACGGAAGACAGCAAAACGAAAGCTGAAATTTTAAATTTAGCGTTTGAGAAATCTTTCACGCAGAAGGATCGTACAGATTCCCATATGGAGGACATAGTGATAGACATCCCTGTGGTTGTGAAGCATCTGAATCGGTTGAAAATAAATAAATCGCCAGGTCCTGATAGGATTCCAGTTCGGTTTTACAGAGAGTACTCTACTGCATTGGTTCCTTACTTAGCTTGCATTTATCGCGGATCTCGTGCCCAACGTAAAGTCCCGAGCGTCTGGAAAAAAGCGTAGGTCACGCCTGTATATAAGAAGGGTAGAAGGACGGATCCTCAAAATTACAGACCAATATCCTTAACATCGGTTTGTTGCAGGATTCTCGAACATATTCTCAGTTCGGATATAATGAATTTCCTTGAGACAGGGAAGTTGCTGTCCATGCATCAGCACGGCTTTAGAAAGCATCGCTCTTGCGAAATACAACTTGCCCTTTTTTCACATGATATCTTGCGAACCATGGATGAGGGGTATCAGACGGATGCCATATTCCTTGACTTCCGAAAAGCGTTTGACTCGGTGCCCCACTGCAGACTCGTAACTAAGGTACGAGCATATGGGATTGGTTCCCAAGTATGAGAGTGGCTCGAAGACTTCTTAAGTAATAGAACCCAGTACGTTGTCCTCGATGGTGAGTGTTCATCGGAGGTGAGGGTATCATCTTGAGTGCCCCAGGGAAGTGTGGCAGGTCCGCTGTTGTTTTCTATCTACATATATGATCTTTTGGATAGGGTGGATAGCAATGTGCGGCTGTTTGCTGATGATGCTATGGTGTAAGGGAAGGTGTCGTCGTTGCGTGACTGTAGGAGGATACAACATGACTTGGGCAGGATTTGTGATTGGTGTAAAGAATGGCAGCTAACTCTAAATATAGATAAATGTAAATTAATGCAGATGAATAGGAAATAGAATCCTGTAATGTTTGAATACTCCATTAGTAGTGTAGCGCTTGACACAGTCACGTCGATTAAATATTTAGGCGTAACATTGCAGAGCGGTATGAAGTGGGACGAGCATGTAATGGCAGTTGTGGGGAAGGCGGATAGTCGTCTTCGGTTCATCGGTAGAATTTTGGGAAGATGTGGTTCATCTGTAAAGGAGACCGCTTGTAAAACACTAAAACGGCCTATTCTTGAGCACTGCTCGAGCGTTTGGGATCCCTATCAGGTCGGATTGAGGGAGGACATAGAAACAATTCAGAGGCGGGCTGCTAGATTTGTTACTGGTAGGTTTGATTATCACACGAGTGTTACAGAAATGCTTCAGGAACTCGGGTGGGAGTCTCTAGAGGAAAGGAGGCGTTCTTTTCGTGAATCGCTACTGAGGAAATTTAGAGAACCAGCATTGGAGGCTGACTGCAGTACAATTTTACTGCCGCCAACTTACATTTCCCGGAAAGACCACAAAGATAAGATAAGAGAGATTAGGGCTCGTACAGAGGCATATAGATAGTCATTTTTCCCTCGTTCTGTATGAGAGTGGAACAGGGAGAGAAGATGCTAGTTGCGGTACGAGGTACTCTCCGCCACGCACCGTATGGTGGATTGCGGAGTATGTATGTAGATGTAGATGTAGATGTAGAAATCCAGAGTGTGTTTTCATTATGCTTCTACCCTCCCTGATCTGGAGAAAATTCCGCACATTAATCCTTATGGCGTCATATTTTGCAGCGCTACTCACGTCCTTGTGGCAAGTGAGTTCATTTGAACGATGAAATGAGAAGGGCAGAGAGCTGGGTGGCCGCAGAACCCACACCGAGCCTCGAAGGTCTCGGATCGGGTGCGTTGTCACCTCAGTGTCGCCACGGCTAAGTTTTTAAGTGCCTTATTTCCATATCGGATTAAAACCCTTTTAGCATCTCGCTAGCCTCCTCCCCTTCGTGTTCGAGAGGTTTCCATTACATGGGCCCTCTCGCCCGCTGCTGCGCTGTCACTGCGACCGTAGTTTCGCGAAGTAAGCAGCAAAAATACAGGGTGCCTTTGTGCTCATCAAAACTGAAATAACTCCATAATTTAAAGACATATTGCAGCAAGTGACCTTTTCTGGTACCGCCCACCGTAACAAAACGTCACAGTGAAAAGAAACTTATGAAACCAGTACAAAAGGGACATACGCAGCATTTTCGGGAACAAAGTTGATACCAGATAAATCGCGGGGGTGTGTGGGAGAGAGAGAGAGAGAGAGAGAGAGAGAGAGAGACGGATGAAGTTATTAATGAAGGTATGAGCATAGCAATAACTTTAATGAGGATATGCTGTTACGGTAATGTGTGCATTTAGAGGCTCCAGTACATACCGCTTTCCGATTAACAGTGTAAGTTGTGAATTACAGAAATGGTTTACGCCGATTATTACTGAACATAAAATTTTACCGCCTTGCTTCCTCAAACATACTCAACACTTCCTTGTCATCATAAGGAGGTTGGTTGGTTGGTTGGTTGAAAGTGGAGGAGGGGGGGGGGGAGGGAGGAGGTCCTAGGTTTTATTGCACATCTACAAATATCAAATATTTGATCAATAACTGTAATGATTGGAAATTAGTACAACACCTCAGTTGTCAGTTCCTTTGATTTGTAAAACATAGATTCATTAAGGTTGCGTAGCTTGTCACTTGCGACAAAATGGCATTTTTAGGAAGATAGTCACATAAATAATATATGTTGTGTGATGATTTTCTCATGCACATGAACCAGACATGAGTGCTGAGTGGCCAAAACACTGCACATGGCATTTTGTAAACACTCTCTACTTTCTTAAGCTCTAGCTGGGACAGTTCTAGCAAACATGTCTATACGAATGTGTCGATGGATTTTCACGGACTTTGCACACAACACCAGTAGAAGTAACCCATACTCGTGGTGAGAGGTAATGCTCGTATAAGGAGCAGTCAAATGAAAAGATACAGGTGAAAAAAGGAAACAAAACTGTTTATTATTTCAAAAGTAATCGTCATAACTGTAAATACGTTTATTCCACTGTGAGACAAGACGCTCGAAGCCCTCATGGCAAAATGTTTTCCGTTATCTACGGAACCATGATTGAACCCAGGCGTGCATATCTTCGTCCGTAACAAATCGACGGCCACGAATGTCTTTCTTCAGGGCACCAAAAGTATGGACATAGCGTGGGGAGAGGCCGTGACTATATGGAGGATGTGTAAAGATTTCCTACCGAAACTTCTGTACCGTAGTCGAAATAACCTTGGCAACATGTGGGCGGACCCATATTCATGACCGTCGATTTGCTGCGAGCGAAGAGGTGCGCGTCTGGGTACATTCATGGTTCCGTAAGCAACCGCAAAAATTTTTCCATGAAAGGATTGACCATCTTGTCTCACAGTAAGATAAATGCACTAACAGTTATGGAGATTACTTTTGAAATAATAAACAGTTTACTTACTTTTTCCATCTGTCTAATTTTTATCTGACTGCAGCTTAACTTATATCTTTTCCCAAACTACACATCATAATGTTCTCAATGATGCGTGTAAAATGTGCCAACACTTCACCACAATCAAAGTATCATCTGCGAACTGCCAACAGCGTATTCCGGATGAAGTGCAGGAATATATTTTTAGTAGATATGTCTGTTTAGTCTTTCGGAAAATGCATTTACGTCGAAAGGAGCGGCTGGAGGCCACATTTTTCTTATATCAAATGATTCAGACATGATCTCCGAAAATTCTCTGTAAGTTCCTCGATGAAGTAATTGCCTACGTTTATTGTAGAGCGTTTGAATAATGCGCCTATTGGAACTTTAACCCTAGCGTCTGAATCTCAGAGGCACCACATTTCTCTGCCCGTACATGAACTTATAGACCTTTTGACCTATGTGTTAGGTAAAAGACAGTTTCCAAGGCTGAACTGAAATGGGAGTTACGAAATGCTTCGGTTTCGACGATTTCTGTTATGTATCAACGGTAGGAATGCAATGATTTAAAAAACAGCTATCCAGCAGCATTTCCTTGCTCGTGTTAATAAAAACAAGAATACTTTACCTCGAATTTAAAAGCCCTGGTAATCGGAATATTTGTATTTATTATCACGTGTTTATTTGTATTTATTTGACGCGCATCCTATATTTGTCGTGGCTCAGGTGTGGATAGTGCAGTCCGCTCCAGGGAATTAGTGGAAGTTATATATTGCTGGCTTGTCTCTTTCCATTGCTATTTTGTGCACAGAGCGTGGTGAAATTATGTCGCACTCTTTATCACTGTTTCATAGCGACATATTTAAAAATTCAGTCAACGCTAAGAGGCTTACACTAAGCAAAACATAATTAGAAGTGCTCAGTAAGAAACTGATGCTGCTACCACTTCAGTTTTTGAACAACGAATAGAACTGATATGAGTAGAAAATTCATTAGACAACTATTGACTATACTGGACGATTTATTTTGAGTTTATCACTTTCATTATATTGTTTCATAGGAATGGAGATAAGCGAAGTAGTGAAATACAGTAAAAGTGTGTAGCACTCACTGCTGTTAGTGAACATACCAACAAAAACATAATGTTATGTTCCACTGTAAAAAGAATTTATCAAAATATCTGAAACCTTGCAATGATATCGGCATAGCCTGTAGCACAACAAATAACGCAGTGTTATCCATATAATTCCTTAATATTAATTCTGTGTGGGAATGAATATGAGTCGAAATACCACTATTTGCGCCATACCCCAGTGATACTGTAGTTCGCATCACAGAGACAACTCGCCTTCGTTATTGCAATGAGTAACGTTAGGGTAGCAGACTGACCATGAAGTCACAGTCTCGAAGGCTAGGTCTGTACCTTAACTGCAATGGAAGACCTTAAGTTAACAAGAAATTCGCCAGACCCTATCTACGGATTTCTTATGCCGCAGTAGCGATGATCAAGTATAGAACTTCCTTTTGTGTGTGTGTATGTGTGTGTGTGTGTGTGTGTGTAAAAGTGAAAGATAGATGTGTGTGTGTAAAAGTGAAAGATAGATATAGATACAGAGAGAGAGTGTGTATGTGTGTGTGAGTGAAAGATAGATAGATAGATAGATAGATAGATAGAGAGAGAGAGAGAGAGAGAGGCGTGGGTGGGGGGGGGGGGGGGGGGGGGTAGCGATCCTCTCCATTCCGTCACCCTCTCCTTCTCCATACAGCATTGCACAATTCTGCTGGAAATAGCCCAGTTGTGCCACTTCAGAATAAATCAAGATTATGCAAACACGTCATATATAAAAAGCGTTTATATACCTGGTGCTATGTTGTGCTACTTACAAATACTGCACTTCGACGAAATTCAAGACTGAGGAAATAGGTAAGTTAAAATAGGAGAGTTGCCATTTTGCATCTACTTTTATTGTTTATTTATAAACAATTACACTGTAGCAGGGGACTTGTGAGCACTGGAGCACTACATGAGGGCGGGGGCGGGCAGTGTCGTGCTTGCATAGTGCACCGACCATGAGACGGCTGTCAACTGAGGGGGCCCCACGCCACATCTCTTTACAGCTGCCAGCTGGGCATGGGAGTATTGGTAGTGGTGAGGTTGGCTCTTGCACTTGCCCAACTGCGGCCAGGGCCCAGGGCAATGTTTTTGGACGATCTGCAGCTGTGTCATGAGTGAAGCACGCCTAAATGAACTGAAGAGAAGAACGAAAGCAGAAAGTATGTGTATTTTTCCCGCACAGCTATCTGTAATGACAGCATTTTAAACCGACACTTGGATTTTTAGTGTGACGCCCACTTCATCACCGAGTCACTCACTGTTAATACAGGGCTATTCAAAATGATCTAGACACTTTCAAGTGACTGTAAAAAATGTTTGTATTGAGGTACGGTAATATACCATTATATGCAACACCAACTCCAGAAGTCTTTTGTGCCACTGTCGCAATTGTTCAATGTGTGAGCCATTAGTCAAATGGCACACGTCCAGTCTATAGTCCAATTCGGTCCACACTCACCCTAAAGCTTTGACTGTCAGTCACAGCTGTCCTGATACATCCTTGTAAGTTAGCGATGTCGTGGGTAACTGAAAGTTTGAAAACAGTGTCTTCAATGTAAACCCACAGGTAAAAATAACATGGTGTCAGCTCCAGAGACCATGGGGGACATGGTAGCAGCTGAAGATTGCCGGCTGATGATCGCTGTAGTAGCTCAGTATCCAAGAACTCTACATCTACATCTACATTTATATTCCGCAAGCCACCCAACGGTGTGTGGCGGAGGGCACTTTACGTGCCACTGTCATTACCTCCCCTTTCCTGTTCCAGTCGCGTGTGGTTCGCGGGAAGAACGACTGCCGGAAAGCCTCCGTGCGCGCACGAATCTCTCTAATTTTACATTCGCGATCACCTCGGGAGGTATAAGTAGGGGGAAGCAATATATTCGATACCTCATCCAGGAACGCACTCTCTCGAAACCTGGACAGCAAGCTACACACGAACGTTGTTGTGGAAATGCAGTGGAGCATCATCCTATTGGCACTGCCCTTCAGTAATTGAGGTGCGAACTACACAAAATGCCTTCTCCGTTGGTCTGCTAGCCATGTTGCTGGATATCACAATAACAAAAAATAACTCCTCAGGTGCTGTTTCCATATTTTAATCATATAATGCCTTAAGTCAATAAAAACAGTTATACCATCACTTATTTAGTGTCTAGGTCATTTTGAGTAACATAGTGTGTTTCAGAATCTCATTGTCATATACCTACTTTCAAAATTCTTACGAATGGCAAACACATGATAGCAATTTTTTAAACATAATTTTATGGGTTTCAAGAAATGTTCCTGTCTTTGCTAATAAAAAAGTATAAATAGCGCTTCGAGTTATTTATATATTTATTAGACGGTCTCTTACGAAAATTTTGCCTAAAGGACATACTGGAGACAGCTTACACAGCCACACAAAGTTACGTAACACCACACTAAAGCAGGCAGGAAATACGAAATTGTGGTTGCTGCGTTCCTCTCTGTGTGTGGCGAAGTCACGTGATGAAAGAGGGGGGATTGGCGTGCCTTCTGCTGGTACTATTGTCCCTTTCTGTCCCAGCCTCCGCAGTCGAGGAGCACAGGGCGGAAACTCGCACTTCTGCCGGAGCTCCAGTATTAATGGCTCGTTTTCCAGAGCCCTTTCCAGACGACGCTCCGCCTGGAGCCGTGATTTACGCGCGGCCCCGCGCCCAGCATAACGGCGCATTTAACGCTGGAGGAATGCGTATTAATTAGAGAGCAGGAAAAGCGGCATTCAAGCTCGCGCCTCCTCGGCAGAACATCTGGCGCTGCTCCACAGCCACAGCGCGGCCTGAAAAACCCCCCGCTGCAGCGTTATCTACCGCAGAGCCGCCTGCTGCGGTTTAGTGGCCTACCCCCATTGCCTCGTTTGTGTGGCCGCGAGCTCCGAGTAGCAAGAGAGACACCGCTATACAATCTTGGACCTGAGCCAATGTGGGCTACTGTTTCTGTCTTGAGTATCGGCAGCCGGCAATCTTCCATTCTGCAGCGGTGAGTGCGCTGCTGTGAAACACCTTGGCCGACTAAAACTGTGTACCTAAACAGGATTCGAACCCAGTACGTAGTCTTTAGAAGAGAGATACTAGCAGAAGTGAGATTGTGAGGAAGTAAGTAAGATCGCAATTTACATCCCGTCGACAGTGTGGTCATTAAGCACGGAATTGAAGTTCGGATTACGAAAGGATGGGGAAGGAAATCAACCGTGCTCTTTCAAAGAAACCATTCCCGAATGATGACCGAATAGAAATTTGAACTGTCGTCCACCCGAATGCGAGTCCAGTGTGCTAACAACTGTTACCTCGCTCGGTGTGAAGCTGTGAGGACGAGCCATGAGCCATGTTGGCTGCTCAGTCTGTAAGAGCAATGCCCACACAATTCAAGGTTCCCGCGTCGAGACCATAACGGCACACAATTTTAACCACTAAGAAGTTTTAAAAGGCGCTTCTCCTCATCATCTTGATCACTTTGCGCTAAGCGCGTTTTTTCTTCAATAATACGCCCATTTCGAATATTGCGATGATACTCCTTTAACTAGTTTCCGCTTCACAGATTAAGGACGACGACTGGGGAGCCGGCCAGGCCGGATGAAGTTTTTAGGCGGTTTCCCATATCCCACAGGCAAGTACTGGGTTGGTTCCGCGTTCCAGCTCAGATACACGCTACCCTGACATTTAGAAAACGTTCTCACGCTTGGGCATGGGATTAACTCTAGACACAGACAGACGGCACAAGATTCCGTCCTGGGGAGTTAATACACTACTGGCCATTAAAATTGCTACACCAATAAGAAATGCAGATGATAAACGGGTATTCATTAGACAAATATATTATTGTGACTAGCCAGTTGCTCGGCCGCCATTGACCAGACGTTTTCAGTTGGTGAGAGATCTGGAGAATGTGCTGGCCAGGGCAGCAGTCGAAAATTTACCGTATCCAGAAAGGCCCACACAGGACCTGCGACATACGGTCGTGCATTATCCTGCTGAAATGTAGGGTTTCGCAGGGATCGAATGAAGGGTAGAGCCACGAGTCGTAACACATCTGAAATGTAACGTCCACTGTTCAAAGTGGTGTCAATGCGAACAAGAGGTGACCGAGACGTGTAACCATTGGCACCGCATACCATCAGGCCGGGTGATACGCCAGTATGGCGATGACGAATACACGCTTCCAGTGTGCGTTCACCGCGATGTCGCCAAACACGGATGCCAATGGCGATGACGAATACGCGCTTCCAATGTGCGTTCACTGCGATGTCGCCAAACACGGATGCGACCATCATGATGCTGTAAACAGAACCTGGATTCATCCGAAAAAATGACGTTTTGCCATTCGTGCACACAGGTTCGCCGTTGAGTACACCATCGCAGGCGCTCCTGTCTGTGATGCAGCGTCAAGGGTAACCGCAGCCATGGTCTCCGAGTTGATAGTCCATGCTGCTGCAAACGTCGTCGAACTGTTCGTGCAGATGGTTGTTGACTTGCAAACGTCCCCATCTGTTGCCTCAGAGATCGAGACGTGGCTGCACGATCCGTTACAGCCATGCGGATAAGATGCCAGTCATCTCGACTGCTAGTGATACGAGGCCGTTGGGATCCAGCACGGCGTTACGTATTACCCTCCTGAACCCACCGATTCCATATTCTGCTAACAGTCATTGGATCTCGACCAACGCGAGGTGCAATGTCGCGATACGATAAACCGCAATCGCGATAGGCTACAATCCGCCCTTTATCAAAGTCGGAAACGTGATGGTACGCATTACTCGTCCTTACACGAGGTATCACAACAACGTTTCACCAGGCAACGCCAGTCAACTGCTGTTTGTGTATGAGAAATCGGTTGGAAACTTTCCTCATGTCAGCACGTTGTAGGTGTCACCAGCGGCGCCAACGTTGTGTGAATGCTCTGAAAAGCTAATCATTTGCATATCACAGCATCTTCTTCCTGTCGGTCAAATTTCGCGTCTGTAGCACGTCATCTTCGTGGTGTAGCAATTTTAATGGCCAGTAGTGTACATCGTTCAGCAAGAACGTTATAACCACCGACGTCCTACCGATATAAAGCGGTCCAGGAGATATATGAAGCGGTCCAGGAGATAGCATCGTTTCCTAGCGATGAGTTTTTAATAGCCAGACACACGCACGGTGCATGAAGTACCAGTGAGCGTGTTGTCCATGTGTAGAATGGGGAAGGTACACGATCTGTCTGAATTTGACCGAGGGCAGACTGTGATGGCCCGGAGGCTCGACACGAGCATTTCGGAAACTGCACGACTTGTGGGGTGTTCGAGGAGTACTGTAGTGGGTGTCTTCAACACGTGGCGAACTCAAGGTGAAACCACGAGCACCCCTCATTACAGATGTCGAACGTCGTAGGCTGGACAGATTGGTAAAACAAGACAGGCAGCGAACTGTAGCGGAACTAACATGAGGATTTAATGCTGGGGAGAGTACAAGAGTGCCTGAGCACATAGTGCACCGAACACTCCTAACGATGGGCCCCCACAGCCGACGATCCATGCGTTTGCTAATGTTAACATCACGACATTGACAACTATGGCTGAAATGGGCACGTTACCATCGGCACTGGACGTTGGTGGAATATCAGAGCTCTTCATGGTGTGATGAATGATGAATGCCGATGGGAGGGCGTGAATCCGTCGTATTCCATGAGAACAATTCCTTGACACCTGTACTGCGGGACAGAGACAAGCAGGTGGCAGTTCCATTTGGCTATGGGGAACATTCACGTGAACATCCATGGGTCTAGTGGAGCTCGTGCAAGGCACCATGACGGCCAAGGAGTATCGTACACTGGTTGCAAACCACGTACACCCGTTAATGACGATCATGTTTCCCAAGAGCAGTGGCATTTTTCATCAAGACTATACCCTATGTCACAAGGCCAGGAGTGTGATGGAGCAGTTAGATGAAAACAGTGGCGAGTTCCAACTCGCCAGATCTGAACTCTATTGAACACATCTGAGATGTGATTGAATGTGGCGTCAGAGCTTGTGGGCCCTCTCCCTGGAATTTACGGAAATTAGGTGACCTGTGTGTGCAGATGTGGTGCCAACTGCCTGCAGCGACCTACCAAGGCCTTATCGCTTCCGTGCCATGACGTGTCGCCGCTGTTGTCGGTGCCAAAGTTGGACATACTGGCTATTAGGTAGGTGGTCATAATAATCTAGTTAATCAGTCTAAGAGACTAATGACCGTTCGCTCTGGAACTTCTTGCTCGCATGCAAGTGGGCAGTGGCTTTGGAACATTCTGAGGGCAGACGAAGCCCATTTCCATCTGGAAGGACGTGACAATATGCAGAATTGCAACGGAAAATCTGCACACATTGCATGGGGGCTTAATTATATATCTTTGAAAATAATTTTTATTTTTCGTTCGTAGCTGTATGTCCGATTACGCTGTATCTCGTAAACGGTTGGCCCTGACTAGTATTATTACGCAATCTGACTGCATAGAACAACAACAAAGAATGAAATGAAAATGTTCGTTAACACAATTAGTTAATTAAGTCCCCAGCAACTATAAAACCTACGAAACCAAAGCACAAGTGTAATTGTTCTGTGTGTGGGAGTGTGACTCAACGTACACATCTGGCACGGTTCTTCTTCAACAAGACAAGAAATTTTAAGTATCATTTATACTGAAGTAATTAAAAAAAATAGAAATACTATAATTGCGCAAGAACCCAGAATTACACTCTAATACAAGAACACAAGCCAGATGCTTTGTTGACTGAACCTGTAATGACGCATTATTTAGGACACTGAAATAATGAGAGAGAAAAAAAAAATTTTTTTACCTTCATTTATATTGATGAAAAGCACTCTAGACATTACAATCTCTCCACACCGACTCGCTACTACCACATCTCAACCAGAACTCTCCAATATCACATCTCAGCAAGCACTGCCTACTAGCACATCTCAACAAACACTCTCTGCTACGAGTTCTTAACAAGCACTGACTACTACGAGACCTCGACAGGCACAGACTACTACGAGTTCTTGACAGGCACTGCCAGTGGAGGCGGCTGAATAATACTCTTTGGCGCAATCTCTGGCGCTGTGGCTCAGTGTAGCCACCTTTCATATGCCCCTCCTCCACGGGCCAGAATTTGATGGTATTTTTGCCAGCATTGGTGGTGAAAATACCACCAAATTCGTCCACAAAAATACAAACAAAAATAAAAGATAATATTAATACCTAAGTATCACATAATTAGATAAACTTTTTGGCTTTGCACTGACCTTTCAATAACCTAATATATCAAAAACAGTAAGCAATACAACTTCTTTTCATACATGTGACTTTACATAAGAGTTCACACAATACACAAAAAATCAGTTTATACAAAAAAGACACCAACAGGTGACATCTTTTCAGTAGAAGCAATCCATCAGTGGCACCCAGCAATGTAGACTAGGTTTCTGCTGCTGAATATCTTTCAGATAACTCGACAGCCAGAAGTCATACAGAGGAAGGTCACGTGATCTGGACGGAGAGGCTACAGGAAATGACGGCTGATTATTCTACCATTTCTGAAATGCCTCAGCAACTGCCGCTTCACTGGACTGTGCAATGTGCCATCTTACATAAAAGTGATTCTACTGACATATCCACGCTGTTTTGTGCGCAAAATAGGCAAATCAACCCAACGCCTCTTCAAATATATTGTGGCATCTCCATTACAGAATAAACATGTTTTCATTACTTTATTCCATTTGGTATATCTAAACTGCTATACCGCTATTCCAGAACCCGGTACCAGTTGCAGGATGCCTATGTAATGGCTTGTTGTTGTTGTGGCCTTCATTCCTGAGACTGGTTTGATGCAGCTCTCCATGCTACTCTATCCTGTGCAAGCCTCTTCATCTCCCAGTACCTACTGCAGCCTACATCCTCCTGAATCTGCTTAGTGTATTTATCTCTTGGTCTCCCTCTACGATTTTTACCCTCCACGCTGCCCTCCATGGGTCAAGCGCCCCACTCCAGTGTGACGTCTCAACAAGTTCATCTCGCCCACTCGTCCCATCATCCGTGAGCCGCCAATTTTCTACGCCATACACAACCTCGCCCACCCAGGCATCAAGGCCACGACCAGGCTTATCACCAAACGCGTTGTGTGGCCGGGAATCAAAGCTCAGTGCCGCGACTGGAGACGAGCATGTGCTGCACGCCAACGCTCCAAGGTCGGTAAGCACGAGTAACCCCCGACTGGCAGGTTTGATGTACCCCCAGGTCGCTTCACACACGTACACCTCAATTTGGTCGGTCCACTGCCCCTCTCACAAAACTAAAGATACATCTTGTCAATTGTCGATAGAGCGACCCGCTGGGTGGGGGCCACCCTTATGGCAGACATTTCTGCAGACTCTACTGCTCGTTCTTTCATAGCCACAGGGATTTCTCGCTTCGGCTGTCCACCCTATGTTACAACAGATTAAGGCCGGAAGTTTGAATCTATACTTTTCTCCGAATTATGCGAGCTCTGTGGTGTGGCGCGATTCCGGACTACTGCCTACCACCCCCAGAGTAACGGCCTTGTGGAGCGGTGGCATCGGACCATAAAAGCCGCCCTCATGTGCCACAACTCCTCGTGGTCTGAAGCCTTACCCTGGATTCTCCTGGGCATCCGTGCGTCCTTCAGGGAGGACCACAAAGCTTCTATGGCCGAAATATTGTATGGCGAACCATTGGTTCTTCCGGTCCACTTTGTTGAGGACTCACTTCCTCTTGCAGACACTGAACTTCCTCCCTTAGAAGAGCAGGTGCGTTCCCATATTTCTCGACAACGTGTGCCGCCTCCCGGTTCTCACTCCACTCCGACTGTGTTTATCGACAAGGAACTAGACAAGTGCGATTACGTGATGTTACGCAACTACTCAGTGCGCGCAGCTTTACAATGGCCATATTCTGGCCCTCAGATAGTGTTAGCTGCGCCCAACGAACACATTTGACACCTTCGTACACGACCGACCTCTCACCGTTTCAGTTCGCTCAGTACAGTGCAAAATGTTTTACTGTTGTTGAGTGTTGCTTTACAAAGAAGTCTACGTTTTGCTTTTCATAGCATCGGAGACAGATAACCGGCTTTAATATGATGACTGTTATAGTTTAAGCAAGACATGAGTATCACTCAAAATTAACTTTACATTTTGTGATCAGATTACCTCACTGCATTGTTTGATGTTAATAATAATGCAGGGTGTCCCAAAAAGAATGACCTGATTTTAAATAGAATTATTTATTAGGAAGAATGGTTTAACACCAACAAATTGCATACTAAATTACTTAGGAAAGACAGAAGTGAATAAAAAGTTTATAAAAACCTATTATAAATGTAGCATGGAGAGCTGCATCAAACCAGTCTCAGGAGTAAAGACCACAGCAACAACATCATAAATGTTCAATATGTCCTCCACTGGCTGCACAGACGACATCTAGCCGATAGCCGAATTCATCCCAAAAGTGAGCGTAAGGTGTCTTCTGTCATTGAAGCTACAGCAGCTGGTATTCTGGCTTTTAGTTCATCAATGTCACGAGGTATGGGAGGAATGTATACATATTGATTAACATATCCCCACAGGAAGAAATCACGTAGTGTTAAGACCTAGGAGACCAAGAGTGTAAACCCTGGTCTCGCGGTCCTGTACGCCCTACCCAACGTTAAGACACGTTGGCATGGAGGAAACTGCACACGTTGTTGTGCCAGTGCGTTGGTGCTCCATCTTGCTGGTAAATGAAATTGTCAGAGTCAAGTTGTGGGAATAATGAGTTCCGTAGCATTGCAAGATATGATTGTCCTGTTACGGTTTCTTCCTCAAAAAAGCAGGGTCCATAAACCTTGCTTTGCGAAACAGCACAAAAAACATTCACTTTTGGTGAATCACGTTCGTGTTCAATTGTTTCATGAGGATTTTCGAGCCCCCAGCTACGCACATTATGATGGTGAACCTTACCGCTAATATGGAAAGTTGCCTCATCGCTGAATATCACCCGTGACATAAAAGTGTCATCTTCCATGTCCTCTAGAATAGCATAGCTAAAGTCCACTCGCTTCACTTTGTCAGTCTCGAAGAGCTTGTACCAGTTGAAATCGGTATGATCTGTGAGCTAAACGGCGCCGTAACAAACGCCACACTGTCGTGCGCGGTAATGCAAGTTCTCGGCTAGCACGACGCGTAGACTTGCGGGGGCTCCGCTCAAATGCTCATCGGATTTGTTCCACTGTTTGTTCAGGTACACGTGGCCGGCCAGAACTTTTGCCTTTACAGAGGCACCCTGTTTCTTCAAACTGTTTAAACCACCGTCGAATGTTCTTTGGTGATGGTGGTTTAGCACGACATCGAATATGAAACGCCCGCTGAGCTGCAATCACTGATTGAGCACGACTAAATTCAATAAAACAATATGACTTCTGTTGCGCGGACGCCATATTGCGCGAGACTGGCTGCCCGCTCCAGGTCAGCGCTCGTAGCGACATCAAAAATGGCTCTGAGCACTATGGGACTTAACATCTATGGTCATCAGTCCCCTAGAACTTAGAACTACTTAAACCTAACTAACCTAAGGACATCACACACATCCATGCCCGAGGCAGTATTCGAATCTGGGACCGTAGCAGCAGTGCGGTTCCGGACTGAAGCGCCTAGAACCGCTCGGCCACAGCGGAGGGCTGTAGCGACATCTAGCGGATTTTTTTCTGAAACTCTAGACCATGCCGATTACATCTAGCGCTGTTTCAGTTGCCTAGTGACATTTTTTTCTCGATGTTATTGCAAGTTAAAATCGGGTCATTCTTTTTGGGACACCCTGTATTTTATATCTCGTTCATTTTCCCTTTAGAAGCGATTTTTCGTGCGACTTTTTGTCATAAATTTCGTATGTTTTCGTCACAGTGAATGACTGTGGTGTAATGTGTTTCACTGACGTTCTTTGATTTTTTGCGGTAAATATATGCGATAAACCGTATGGATGCTCTATAGCAATGCAGACACACTGCACATTTTAAAGACCACATATGGATTCATGGAGAACACAACGCCAAGGGAAAGCGAAACTTAGGATATTCAATTAGATTTAATCCAAGAAAATTGCCCATTTTTGAAATGTCCAGAGTGGAAGGAAGTTGCTAAAATCGGTGTCAGCAAATGTCTACAGGGGTGCCTAATTGCTCTTATTACATAGGTTTAGCAGAGCGAAACTACAACCTCTGACAGTTAAATTTGGTGAATGAAGTCAGAACGGTCCATCGGGCACCACTGGTGACTCAACGCTGCACCTGCGTTGCGGCCGGTGTTGATAACCTGCCTCCACCGTAGTTCAGCTGAGCATCGTGTGTGTTTCGTGTTGGACCTGTTGTACGAAGTGCTTGTTTAGTTCGTTGGTTCTGAACTGAGAACAGGACAATGAACGAGGAAAGGCTCAATTTAAAGTTTTGTTTTAAGCTTGGAAAGACACCGAAAGAAACGTATGCTATGCTGGTACGTGTTTATGAGGATAGGCACTGTCCATGAAGTGTGTGTACGAGTGGTTCGCCCGTTTTCGAGAAGGCCAGGAAAGTGTTTCTGACAATTCCCGTAGCGCACGATCGGCGATCGCCATCAGTGATGAAAACATTGAGAAAGTGAGGACATTAATCACGAACGACCGTCGATTAACTGTGCGCATGACAGCGGAAGAACTGCAGATGAACCGTGAATCCGTGCGACAAATCCTTATACCCAAGAGTTAGGGAAGAGAAAAACGTGATGTCGTCTTGTGCCACATCACTTGACAGACGATCAGAAGCAGGCACGTTTAGAGGCTTTACAGTATTTTGTCGAAATGGTGGATGCGACACACAATTTCGTGAACGGTATTGTCACTGAGGATGAAACCTGGTGTCTTCGGTACGACTCTGAAACAAAACGGCAAAGCATGGAGTGGCGTTCTCCGACATCACCTCGTCGTAAAAAGGTCAAAGCCGAAAAATCACGCATCAAAACGATGCTCATCACTTTTTTCGGTAGTCAAGGCGTTATCCACAAGGAATTTCTACCTGAAGGGACGACTTTGGACGCTGTACGGCACGTTCAAATTTTGACCCGTTTCAAGCAACGTCTATGCAGGGTACGTCACCAGTACGCACAACAAGGTCCTTGATTTTTTGTTCACGACAACGCTCGCCCACACACAGCCAATATCGTCAAACAGTTGCTGGCAAAGCATTTGTATAGTGAACCAGGCATCTATGACCATAAACACAGCTTACTCAGTCAAGCGTATGAGAAGACTCAAAATGTACAGATTTTGTTGAAGAATTTGTTCTAGTAGTTTGCAGCTCCATTAAATAGAACGGAAGATAAGAACCTAGAGTGCACCGTGATTAGAACTGAAAACTCACACCGACCTTGCATTGACGTTAAAGGCAAGAACTATACTAACTTACGTGAATTACGACATTCCTGGAACCGAAAAATTAATTTTTCTGCCCCAGTGTTCCTCATCTTACATGGGTATTAATGCAGTGTAAGTCATCGAAGTGGAAATGGAATACCAAGAGTATTTAGCGGAACAATTCAGTACCACACATGGAAGAAAATACAGTATCGTAGTGTTCCTAAGTATTTGGAACAATGTTGTCAATTCCTAACTGTTCTAGGGGCATATGTGTAGCGAATTCTTGTCGTGTTCGTCTTGCACGGGCCATGCGAGGGGAGGTATGAGCGCAATTGGTTCTTATGCTTCACGTGATATCTTGTGACGTCATCTTTCAGGCATCTTTCTAATTTCCCCAAAACGCAAATGTTAGTTTGCAACGGAAGCTTGTTTCAGTGGGATAAAAAGTAACTGGAAATTAACCTCGCCCCACACATCACGAAACAGTAAGACATCAAACACTTTGCACGTCAACATTTAGGCTACATAAAAACAGAATTTCACGACTACAACAAGAATGCTGAAGTATTTTGATAGGGATGGAAGTAAGAAGAAACAAAGTTAACTAACTGTCCGATACCACGCAGTAACCAATTCATTTGTGGACTGACAAGAGAAGAAACTGAAAATTATGTTCATCAGTACAGGAAGTAAACTGTCGATGTGGGCAATGGGTAAATCTGAGTCTTCATAAGTTTTCCCCCTTGAATGCATACTAACCAGCTTGTTCATTGTTTTCCTAATGTTCCCCTCATGTTTGCTTCCAAGGGTACTGGATCGAGATTGCCTGAGGGCTTACCAATTATATTCAAAATCGAACGTCACAACTCAAACACGCACTTGGTCACCCGGGATTTCCATGTTAGTTTACGTAGCTGTGTAGATAAAAGGAAGCTACCCTAATTTATTCTTTGGCGTAACTCATTCGAACAGCAGCAGAACTAAATTATGAAACATAGTCTTCGATTTGCAGTTATAACACTATAAACAGCAGCTCAGCTAATGATAAACCATAGTCGTGGTCACAAATTCGTAGCTATATTGTAGCAATGTCAGACTCCATACTACATTTCCGATTGTTGTATAACATGTTGTGACACGAATTTATCTGTCAGTCATCGTGTTAAATCATCAGAAGTTGTTACAGATATCTGTCTTCGTCATCGGCACCTGTTATGACAACAGAGTTGCCAAACACTATCTACAACATAACAAAGTCTTAACTACGCTTGTGGCAAGATGGCTGCATTTTCGTAGCTACGAGTACATTGCCGCATGGTCGTATCCGGACACCCAGTCTAGAGCGAGACACTGTGCTCTTCAAATTTCTGATATGTGCTGTGCCAAGCTGTCTAATAAGAGTGACAACTGAATAATACCCTAACAATTGTTATTCCCATTCCTTCGACTCTGATCATGGGTAATGCTTAGCTAGACATAATATTTATGTGTACTTGCAACAACCTGCACCATTAAATAACTAAGGGAAGGCAACAAATTGTTTCAAAAAAGGCTTCCTAACAGTAAAATTTGTCTTAGACGTTACCTTGTATTTAAAAGAGCCGCTCTTGCTTTTTCCAGTCTACATTTTATGCCCGTTATACTTCTGTATTTTGCTGCTTACATGGCTAAACTCCCTCAGCATCGCCTGACTTAATTCGACTACAGTTTCTTGCCCTTCTATTTATATCTGTACACCAAAAGAACGAGAAGTGTCATCAACACAGTGTTTATTGCGTGGTCACACAGGAAGCTTTGCCAGTAAATGTTAACAGCGACCAATAAACGAGATTTTCAATTTGCAGTATACTTCAGACCGAAAGAAACAAAATTATTATAAGAGCAGCAGGTTTACCATATTAACCATGGGCAGGGCTGAATCTGTGCCCTGAAGTTTGTAAAGCTTCCTCCCAGTTTATATCTGAGTGCCCCAGAGGCACTGTTATACAAGAATATCAGCATATTCAAATGAGGCCGGTCGATGTGGCTGAGCGGTTGTAGACGCTTCAGTCTGGAACCGCGCTATCGCTACTGTCGCAGGTTCGAATCCTGCCTCGGGCATGACTGTGTGTGATGTCCTTAGGTTAGTTAGGTTTAAGTAGTTCTAAGTTCTAGGGGACGGATGATCTCAGATGTTAAGTCCCATAGTGCTCAGAGCCATTTAAACCATATTCAAATGAGAAATATCATC
Source organism: Schistocerca serialis cubense (assembly GCF_023864345.2). Lineage (NCBI taxonomy): Eukaryota > Metazoa > Arthropoda > Insecta > Orthoptera > Acrididae > Schistocerca > Schistocerca serialis. Next base: position 725,246,250 of record NC_064638.1, read on the forward strand.
GGGGTGGAATCTTTTCATACCTTACTATGGTAGGTAACATTCAGTCGCAGGTTAATCTTAATTCCAGCCTGTCTCTTGATGACTCAATGGATTCCGAATTTCTCTCACTGTTGCCTACCTCATTGATGTTCTGTATTGTTACGCCTTCTGGCAATCAGACTACAGTAGACATGCAGAAAGCTCTTCTTTGTACTGTAGCATCAAAGCTACGAATTTGTTATCACGATCGTGGTTTACCATTGCCTCGGCTGCTGGTTGCAAGTTAAAGCTGTAAATAGAAGACTATGTTTGATAATTTAGTTCTGCTGTTGTTGGAATGAGTTATGCCAGTGTATAAATTAGGGTACTTCTTGCGTTTATCTACACAGCCACTTAAATTAACATGAAAAATCTGGGTATTCAAGTGCTTGTTACAGTTGTGACATTCGATTTCGAACACAGTTCGTAAGCCTTCTGGTAAACCCGATCCAGTACCTCATGGGAGCAAGCACATTGTTCTGCTTTACGAATACCAAGAAACAACACACAAGAATAATCTTTGAAAAGACCAGACTGCATGTAGACACAGTCGATTTCGAGATGCAAAGTGTTTGATATCTAAGTGTTTCGTAATGTATGGAACAACGTTGATTTCCAGTTACTTTTTATTCCATTGAAATAAGTTTACGTTGCAAACTATCAAAGCAGATATTTTATTCGTTTGTATTTTGGGGAAAATGTAATCGTGATGGAAAATTATACATCTCAATATTTCACAAGCCGTATGCTGCATGAGCTGAAACTTTGCTATCCTTGCACTGAAATTATGTAGCAAGCATGAACAGCCACCTTTCATGCAGAAAAGTTTGAAAAATGAGAAATTTTAGATCAAATCTAATTGAATGTCTTAGACATAGATGCCTGAAACGTGATGTTAGAAAGTATCGGGAGATCGCTGCATATAATCCACTTCCCCTCTGAGAGCACGTATAAGATAATCACGACAAGCAATTCGCTACATAACTGCCTCTAGCACAGCTAAGAACTGGCTACATCGTTGGATATACTTGACAAGCCTGTGACATTGTATTTACTTCTACGTATGGTCCTGAATTGTTCCGTGAAGTTTACTTTCACTTCGATGACTTATGCTACATAATCCTCGTGTAAGATGTGGCACTGAGAAAGAAAAATTAATTTTTTGGACTCCAGGAATGCAGTACTTCACATAAATTACTCTTGTGAAATCCATCATTGCATTATTAGGGTCAGCGATCAATATTGTGATGGCAGATACGTGCTTCGAGTTGCGTCTTGTTACCTCTGTGGTTCCCCACTTATCTTGCTCCTCAAGGGCGGCGTGAATGGTCAGTGCACTCTAGGATCATATTTCCCGTTTTATTTAATTGAGCCGCAAATTGCTAGTAGAAATTCTGTAACAAAATCTGAAGAAAACCTTTACACACTGAGTCTTCTCACATGCTCGATTCATAAAGCTGCGGCGAATACCAAGCCGCTTCATTATGTAAAAGTCTCTGGCGAGCTTGGACTCGAACGTCTACGATATGAATTTGAGTTTTGTCCGTCATGTAGGACCCTTATGTCAATGGAATAATTACGAAGTGATTGTAATTTCTCTGTGCTACATCTGTGTAACAGAAATTAGGTAGCTCTTTTGTTTGTAGACATTTACTGACACTAGCGTTAGCATCTCTCTTCCACTCTGGGTAGCTTCAACAGTGGGCAGTTTTGTTGGTTTAAATCTAATTGAATATCTTAAATATCATTTTCGCTCGGCGTTAAGTTCTCCTTGAATCCATACGTGGACCTCAAAATGTACAATGTGTCTGCGTTGCTATAGAGAATTCAAGCCGTTAACCGCATACATTTACGTTAAGGTATCAAAGAACGACAGTGAAACACATTACACTACAGTTACTGACTGTGGCTCGACGAAAACATTCAAATTTCTGACGAAAAAATTGGATCGAGAACCGCTTCTGAAAAGGAAAGAAACGAATACAAAGCATTACTAATAACATTAAACAACGTAGTGAGGTACTGTGACTGGAATACAAACTATACAATTAATTTTGAGTGATACTCATGTCTTGCATATTAGGGTACTACAGTACTCATTATATTGAAGCGGGTCGTCTGCCTCCGTTGCTACCGAGCGTGAAATTCAAATCGTTGAATTTTTTTATGGAGCAACACTCAACAACAGTAAAGCATTTAATACCACGCAGGGTGATGGGCGGTAACTGGTAGCACTTCCGACAAAGGACGAGGCAGCACTGCCCCGGTGCCAGCAGCAAGTGAGTCCGGAGAACTTCGGCTCATGTGGCGTTCAGAGGCAGTGAGTCTTTCTCATGAGAGAAAAAAAGAAAATAGCAACGATTAGTGTTGGCGATAGTTATCCCTTCAGCGGTGCTGCTCAGGTACGTGGTCTCGAAATGCGTACTCTAGCCCATCATCCGTGGGCAGCGTGTCCCATTTTTAGTTTATTACAAGTCTCCGATGTCACGAGTTGATCCATCTCTTACATAACTGTTCTAATATCTAAGTTTTGTTAGCAGTTTTAAACTGTTGTATGTTAATTAGCCAGATTACTTGTTTACGTGGCGCCTGTTACAACAACCGGCCCCGAACTATCCTACTCAATAGGTTAACAGTTTCCTATTTTGTTTTTACGGTGTGTTACTATTTTATCATTTAACGTCATGTACTCGTATGTGTTACTTACGTGTTATTTTTTGTTTCTCTCGTCGTTGATTTAGTGTCAGAGGAGTCTGTTGTGCTAGAGTCTTCATCTGAACGAACGCATTGGTCTCGCTGGTCAACTCGACGTTGGTATGGTCTCATTTCTTTATAGATAATGTGTTCCATTTTGGCGACTTGATCTGTGTGTTTGTTTAATGGTTCCCATTTTTCTGTGTCCCTGAGGGCTTCTAGTAGTATCTGTCGTAATTCCTTATATATGCCTATGTAGCTGGCTATACCGCTCGTAGTATACAGGGGTAAATGTTCAGGAGATCAGTTTTCTCCAAACTGACAGTGGCAGCTATCACCTAGCGAAACGCGTTGCAAATGCGCTGGATAAAGGCCGTGCCCAATAAGAAAGTGAAGATGGCCATCCGCCAAGAATTTGGTTGCCGTCTCTTCTCAGTATTTTCTACCTTAATTTCCCCGACATTATCGGGTCTCCCATCTTCAGCCAGTAGGTTGTATTGACGGTTACATCTATTGGAAAAACCACGCAACACCATACACAGGCCTCAACTGAGTGGTGCTGAATGCTCCTGACAGTCTCAGGAAGAAGCTCCACTGTCCGCGCCTCATAATTGTCCTGTTCATCGCAGGTAGGCTTGCCATAATTTCTGTCTGACAAACCGGGACATTTCTCTTAAACTGACTAAGAGTGGACGTAATTTGGAAGCAGGAACCGGGACACTTCTCGTAAGCTTAAAAAAGTGAAACAATTGAGCAAATTGTCCCCTTTAGTCAGAAGATTGCGAACCGCTGCAGCGAGCCGCTCCCTCCAGGAGAGAAGTGGCTCACACAAGTAGGTCCTGCGCCCAGGCACCTCAGAAAACAGCTGCCATTCAGCCAGCGAGTCACACACTATGTTCGAGGGAGAAGATCTGTTGTTGCGCCCATAGCCGCATTAAAAAGGAAGAGGAGGAGAAGAAAGTTGCGTAGTCACCACATTACTGTCAAAAGACTCTTATCGGATGTAGCTGAATAATAGACTCAAAGTAAAGGTGCGTTTGCACATTTATTGTTTCGCCGGTTAGCTGTACCCGGAAGTACTTCATTCATGTTGCTGTTGGCATGGCTTTGCAACGTTGTTGCTATCCACTATTCTGCATTCACTTTGTGCTCTCTGAATGGACGGGTACGTTTACAAAAGAGCCGTGAATTTCGTCAGATACGAGGGTAATCCCAAAAGTAAGGTCTCCTATTTTTTTTAAGTACATAGACCTGTTTATTTCTACAGTGGTTTACATCAGTTTACAACTAGAACATTTAGCGATTTTTCGACATAATCACCATTTCTGTCGATGGACAAATATAACTAATGTTACCTTTGAAGCGTTACGTCAACACCAGTTCAAGGGAAGGCCTCGGCGCTTGTTGGTGACGTCACGTCAGCTAGGCACGGCGAACGCCAGGTCTGTTGCAGGCAGAAACGCCTGGGCGTGCTTATCACTATAAATCTCTTATTTTTGGACAACATGTTTGGTATTGTTTTGGATTCTACAGTTTTATTTAGATAAAAGGAACTCTTTCTATCGTAAAGCTACAAATGAAGATCATATCTGTGTATTAGTGAATCCTGTCGAAACAAACGTAGATCAATATGAGAAGACGCTTTGCCCCATTGCAATGAAATCGTTTCTTTTATTTAGTTATTTATTTTCGTTTGACATCGTCACTGGAAATGTGAACTAATTTACATGTGTAAATGTCCAACTGTTGCCAGTCATTAGATTACAGTCGTTTTCAACGAAAGGAATTCTAAACAGGAAACGAAATAGCTTCATACTGTAAGTAGGCTGTTTAGGTTTTCTTATTGGTAACGCCACGTAGCGCTCTGTATGAAAAATGACTGGCTGTGCTGTGTGCAGTCTGTGGCTATTTTGCATTGTTGTCTGCCATTGTAGTGTTGGGCAGCTGGATGTTAACAGCGTGTAGCGTTCGGCAGTTGGAGGTGAGCCGCCAGCAGTGGTGGATGTGGGGAGAGAGATGGCGGAGTTTTGAAATTTGTAAGACTGGATGTCATGAACTGCTATATATATTATGACTATTAAGGTAAATACATCATTTGTTCTCTATCAAAATCTTTCATTTGCCAGGTATGCCTATCAGTAGTTAGTGCCTTCCGTAGTTTGAATCTTTTATTTAGCTGGCAGTAGTGGCGCTCGCTGTATTGCAGTAGTTCGAGTAACCAAGATTTTTGTGAGGTAAGCGATTTGTGAAACGCATAGGTTAATGTTAGTCAGGGCCATTCTTTTGTAGGGATTATTGAAAGTCAGATTATTGAAAGTTGCGCTAAAAAATATTGTGTGTCATTTTAAGCACAGTCTTGTATAATTTTTCTAAGGGGACGTTTCATATGTCGACCCTTAGCCGAGGATACCTCACTGGAATCTTCTGATTTTTTCTTGTAGTTTGTGTAATTAGTGTAGATTTTGTTTATTGCTAGCGCGTAATTGTAGAGAGAATCTCCTTTGTAGTTGCAGTCTTTCATTGTTGTACAGTAAAACAGGTGTGGCACGCATGTAAATTTGCACCAAGTATTTCGCAGCTTGCAATTAACTAGATATTATTTTCAGCGCTATGTTAATGTATTCTCTTATTTTCTGTGTTATCGTGTGAAATATTGTGACAATAATGGCGTGTGAAAAACGTAACACTAGGCTCCAAAGTAAACAGAGAAATAGTAGTAACGACGAGCGTAGCTTACCAGCACCGCTGTGTAATGGACTAACAGACATTCAAAGTAGTAATTTGGTAACTGTGCATTGGGAAATGGAGCGGGCGTCAAATAATGGTGTAGGCAGTGAAACAAGTAGTGAACAGGGAAGCATTATCGATCGATCGGACGGCAACAGCTCGCCTCAGGAATCGGGAATGACAGAACACAATATTGCAAATACTGTAGACTCAGGTTTTGGGTTCTCACCGTTTTCTCAAATGAGTCAAGACACATTTTCCGCTTGTCAAAATGTGAATGTTGCCAGTGCAAATTCACTGCCGAAAAGCACTGAGGAACATGTTTCAGACACCAGGTCATTGTTATTACAATTAATGCAACAAATGGAACAAAATCTTCAGAAGTTAGACACAATGGAACAACACCAGAGACAAACACAGCAACAGTTAGACGCAATGGAACAAAATCTTCACACCACGCTTGAACAAACACGTGAAGAATTAACTACTGAGTTACATAAAATCGAATCGAAATGTCAAAAAGTCTGTAACGACGTAAAAACACAAATTTGTGATATTTTCAACCTATTTTTTCGCGGCATGAAAATGCATTACAGAATCACGAAGCAGCCATAAAGGAACTGCAAACTATAGTTCACGAAAATCACGACACCTTGCAAGCTAAAATTGACTCAGTTGCATCTACCGATTCGGTTACGCAACTTGCAAAAACTCAGGAAAACTTAAAGGACACAGTAGATACTCTGAAAATTGGTTCAGAAAGACACATGGAGGAAATTAGTTCATTATCAGAGAAAGTAGTTGAACTTTCGGATCAGCTAAATAATTTATCTACGAAGGTAGATGATAATCTGAATGACACAAAACCGGTAGTCTTTAATGACGCAGACGAGTGCGAACAAATTAGGAAATTCAAACAAAATCAGAATCAAATTAATACGCAACACGAAAGAGAAATCCGGGAAGTACAAGATCAGTTGACACAGGTAATACAGGAATTACATATTTCAGAGGCCACTCGCGCTCCAATACGGGAAGAGGGACGTAGAAATACGGAAAAGCCACAAAATAATAACTCAGGGCACTTCGGAAATTATGAAAGAAATTGGCAAGGTACACCGAATTTTGAGATGGAACCGCCAAAACGACGTAACAATGACCGATATGCGACTCGCCGACATGATGATTTTGACTATAAGCTGTTCATTACTACACGTAAATTCAAAACATTTAAGAATCCTGGAAACGACATTCATCCACAAGCGTGGCTCCATCAACTCTCTCATTGTTTTCCTCCCAACTGGTCATTAGAGCACAGATTAGAATTTATGTGTGGCTATTTAGAGAATGAACCAGCTGTAAGAATGCGATCGGTCATGCACGATTGTCACAGTGAAGGAGAATTTTACCATGCCTTCCTCTAAGCATATTGGTCTCAAGCTGCACAAGACCGAGTAAAACATAGCATCATGATGATGAAACACTTTGAACAATCTGAATTTTCCAGTATTGTCAAATATTTTGAAGACATGTTGCATAAGAATCAATATCTTTCAAACCCATACAGCCCTTCAGAACTCATCCGCATTTGCTTAACGAAATTGCCTGAACATTTAAGAAATATTATTTTGGCAGGACGTTGCAAAGACGACATTGAAGCTTTTCAGGGACTCTTACAAGAATTAGAAATTGACACAGACAGCCGCGGGATGCAAAAACAGGAAAACAATCACTACAGGTCACATCAGTCACAATTCCGTGACGACAGAAACAATAACTGGACACGACAAGTCTATTCTTACAACGCAAATCGTGACCAAAACAGACACCACCCATATGACAAACACTGGCAGAGTAATAATAGTTACGGAGGAAGATCGCATTTCCGTAGTAATGAATATGACAGAGACAATCATAGAAACAGACAATTTGGCAACCAGAACTATTATTATCACGGGAGACAGAATAACTTCAGATGCAATGGTCCAGCGCACAGTTACGATTCAGGGAGAAATTCTCCACCACGTGACCGACAAGAAAGAAACTATGGAATCTACCGACATGACGACAGACGATATGATCGTAACGACAGACCTGAATTGCATCAGAACTGGCGGGATTCAAACAGAGCAGGGCACTCTCGACAAGGTGAATTTGTAGAAGTTAGGTCTCCTACTCCCAGTAACGACGCGCGCCAACAAAGAAACAGACAATGACTCGCACCGCAGGCAGCCACGTGCGCCCGCTGGCTCAGAGAAGAATAACATAGACGCTAACCTTGAGAAAAAGTTCCAGTATTCTTTATCGACGTATCATCATCATCAGTTATCTGCTATATTAGCAGGTCCTTTGCCTCTCCATTTCTTCGATCCATTGCTTCCTCCTTAAGGCTGCTGTATGTTGTACCGTGGTTGTGGTGGTGGTTAGTGTTTAACGTCCCGTCGACAATGAGGTCATTAGAGACGGAGCGCAAGCTCGGGTTAGGGAAGGATTGGGAAGGAAATCGGCCGTGCCCTTTCAAAGGAACCATCCCGGCATTTGCCTGAAACGATTTAGGGAAATCACGGAAAACCTAAATCAGGATGGCCGGAGACGGGATTGAACCGTCGTCCTCCCGAATGCGAGTCCAGTGTGCTAACCACTGCGCCACCTCGCTCGGTGTTGTACCGTCCATCGTGTCATCCAGTATCTGGAATCTCTTTCTTCCTCGCTTCCTTTTCCCCTCTACATAACCTTCTAAAACTGTTTTTATCAGTCCGTCATTCTTTCTTAATATATGCCCAATCCAATTTCTTTTTCTTCTCTTTATTACATCTAGTAACTGCCTTTTCTCTCCCACTCTTCTCAGTACCTCTTCATTTTTTACTCTGTCCATCCAACTTATTCTTTCCATCTTCCGCCATGTCCAGATCTCAAAAGCCTCCAGCCTTTCTCTGTCTTTTTTCCTCATAGTCCATGTTTCAGCGCCATATAGAAGAACACTCCGTACAAGACATTTTATGAGTCTCTTTCTGAGTTCTCTGTCCATACCGCTGCAGAAGATTCTCCTTTTCTGATAAAACGCCTCTTTTGCCATTGCTATCCTTGTTTTAATTTCTGTGGTGCACTTCCAGTCGGTGTCTATCCTGCTTCCAAGATACTTAAAATTTTGCACCTGTTCTAGTGTTTCTCCATTCAGCACAATTTTTATTTCCTTATTTCCTCCTATTGCCAATACTTTTGTTTTATTTGTGTTAATTTTCATTCCATATTTTCATTCCATATTTTTTACCGACGTATACCACATGATAATTGCGTTGAAATTGAAACTCTGCGTACTAGGAAGAGTAAAGGTTTACACCACATTTCACATATAAAAGCGTTTATTGCAAGATAATCTGCTTTTTAACTTAGTCTTTGCCATAAAATTTTTCACTTCACATTTCTAGTATGCTTTGTCAGACTTAAGAAACTGTTAACCTGCAACAATGTTTGAAGTTAAATATCCAGTCAAGAACCTGGGCAACTTATTTAAATAGAAATTACGAATGCATTGTTATTGTGAACAGACGACACAGTGTTATTGTGTGTGTACATTCTTCCTTGTTAGTTGCACGATTACGTAATGACTATAAGGCTTGCATACTTAGGACACATACTGGTACTGCTAATGAGATTTTAATGTAACATTTTGGTTTACTTGAAAATACCTTATGGATTTAAAGTGCTTTCTGACAGATACCAGATGACACAGTGGTTAGTTTATTTGACAGCTACACGACTATATCACGACGCTACTAATGTGTGACACAATTTACAATGTTGCTTTTGCGGTGTATCTGTTTTATATCTGCACAGTTTTTCTTAACTCTTCTGGAAAGTAAAACATGTTTTAATAGTAACTTTTGTGATATAGCTACAGTGAGACAGCCTTTTCCGTAGCACAACAATAGGTTACAGTACAGTACTTTCTTCATCACAACAATAAGCGTAATAACTGCGATATACCGAGCGAGGTGACGCAGTGATTAGACACTGGACTCGCATTCGGGAGGACGACGGTTCAATCCCGCGTCCTGCCATCCTGATTTAGGTTTTCCGTGATTTCCCTAAATCGCTCCAGGCAAATGCCGGGATGGTTCCTTTCAAAGGGCACGGCCGACTTCCTCCCCCGCCCTTCCCTAATCCGATGAGACCGATGACCTTGCTGTCTGGTCTCCTTCCCCGAAACAACCAACCAACCAACTGCGATATCTATACACAAAGCATTTCACTTTTGTTTATCATGAGGTAAGTACATTGACTTCTGCAGAACTTCGCTTTCAGAGGACGATAAGTACGAGACTTCCACAGAGATTATCTTACAACATGACGCACAGTTTAGCGCTACAGTACACGTATTTGAGTGATTAATTTTGCACTTAAAACATTTATTTTTTTAAGATATTTGAAGTACAATGATACAAGGGTTTTCCGTGATACATTTCATTCCATTGCTGTAATCTGTAACACCTGAGGGTATAATTACATTAATCCTCAGGGGGGTACATGCTTACTTTGTGTACCATGTGTGTGGCAAGCACAAGGAGCCCTAGCTAATATGGTATTTGCTTATACAACTTTACACATCGGTACCATATTTCTCCAACACAGAATTACACAGCTACCTGATTATTTAACAGAGAAACAAACATTTTTTTACTACATCAGTGACATATGTTTACGCAATTACACAGTTGGGTAACTTCACACTTACAAAAATGTATTTTGCCTGTACTTTGTGAACTGTTCATATTTTTTTGGACCAATTGTGATATTATGAGAGCTTTGAATGATATATTTGGTATGATATCACGATTTTTAAAGTACGTTTGAGGCAGATGACACTTTTGAAATGAGCAGAGAATTTTTTTTAGGTTTTGAAATTATTGGAGGAAGCTACGACGATTTTGAGAGTTGACTGAGGTGTTATGATGTTATTATTACGATGACTATGTGTATTATGCTGTTGCGGTATGTTTATAATCAATAAGCTGATGCTATATGAGTTATTTGAGTATGCTACATATCTGTTATGATGAAATATTGAAGAAGTGCCGACGAATAATGTAACGAATAATGAGTAGTGGTTAGGGACTCTGGTTTGTGAAAAATGTTGTTGGAAACCAAGAATCGTACTTTAAGAGTTATGAAATGTATGTACATGTGTGAATGTATTACAATGCCGACGAAAGTTTTTTGGACTCTGTTATATCAATAGGATTTTGTTTCTACAGATTTGTAACGCAAGTTCTTGACCTGTGAAATATTTTTATATGAGACTGTCACTGTAGTGGAAACTGCTGTCGTAAATATTTCCGCAAGAAAGTTAAGTGACCACCTGCACGTAATGCGTCGTGGGCACCCAGCTGTGTCAGACGCCTGGAGAAAAAGCCATTAGTGTGTGCCTTTTCAGAGGCACAGGTAGAAAAAAAGGGGGGCCATCATCCTTGCTATTGACATTCCTTTGTAGAATGCATCACAAATACGACACGTTCAAACTTGAAAACATATGATTATACTGTGGAGCTCTTAATTTATGATGTTTACTAAAATGCCTAATGAAACGATGAGAAACATTTCACGGGTATTGTCTTGCTAGTTGAGAGAAATGCCATATGACTTGCTTTATGTATTTATTTACTCATTTTGTTTAATATCTAGTTTCTAGCTGCACTGCAGCATTGGTTAAAATAAAATTTAATAGATGTACTAATACAAATATTTTATGCCTACAGATCCAGTAAATAATTTTATGATCTATTCAAAAAAAATGAAGGAGCATAAAAAGACATTTCCCTTCACAGGAATTGCATACGGAATCTTCTTTTCAACTACTTGGTAATTTTTTTGGTAGAATAACTTCTTGTGGTGCACCACTTTAATTACATAGACATTAAGGTGTGAACATACATTTCCCTTGTCTGCATTGTTGTCTTTAATGTAATATTTTTTCTGCTTGAGCTATGTCATGTTTAGATATAAGTTATTTCATTTGCTGCTGCTGTTTGCCAGGCATACTGTTACTGAATTTGACTTTGTGCTACTCTGCTAAGCCAGTTTACTACTGATATATTTTTCTTGTTTGCTGCTCATTGCCTTATATTAGTTGTAATATTGTAGCTTACTTTGCCAATTTGAATTTTTTTTTGTCCTTGCTGTTTGTGTTAATTTGTTATGTGCTGCTGCATTGCCTCGTTCCTTGGTATATATATCTGAGCTCAGTAGATTTAAGTTAGCTTAAGAGGGGGTAGACTATATAAGAAACTAACTATGATGAATCGGAAGAAATGCATTGAGAAGCTATAAGAAAATGGTTTGGCCAAAAAAAGTAGTGTACAATGGAGAAAAACTATTTTTGAAAGAGGATGTGAACAGAATACAGAAAGCATGCTTGGATAGGATTTTTTTTTTTTTTTTTTTTTTTTTTTTTTTTTTTTTTTTTTTTTTTGGCTGGAGCAAATGTTGAAATAAGAGGGACTATATATGGAATGACGTTTTGGGTTGGACTGCAGTACAAAATGTTACACTGAAAACGAACCCTGTCCTTTCCATTGTGGTATCCCCCTATGTGTTTGTGTACTCTTGTATATTTGTGTTTTTCCTGTCTTTATGTGTTTAGCTAATAAGAGTTATGTTGTAGAATTTTTCTAATAATATGTTATTTACTTTGTAAAGATGTTTAGACATTATTTATTCTGTTTTGTTTTAATGCTCATGTGTGTAGTTAATGTTTCGAAAGTTATTCTGATCTTATATGTATGTACTCATGTCGTAATTCCTGTAACACTGACGTATATGTTATTTCGATTCTTTTGTAAAGCCTGTACTACAAATGTTATCTGTATTGTTATGTTCTTTAATGATGTATTTTGTACCTTTGTAATTGTATTCTTATGTTATAAAATTGTAATTGACACCAGTTCATCATACTACTAACTTGTAAGTTCCATTTCACTGCACACGTTTCTGTTGGTCATAGTATATGGACAATGTGGTGTCACCACCAGACACCACACTTGCTAGGTGGTAGCCTTTAAATCGGCCGCGGTCCGCCAGTATACGTCGGAACCGCGTGTCGCCACTATCAGTGATTGCAGACCGAGCGCCGCCACACGGCAGGTCTAGAGAGACTTCCTAGCACTCGCCCCAGTTGTACAGCCGACTTTGCTAGCGATGGTTCACTGACAAATTACGCTCTCATTTGCCGAGACGATAGTTAGCATAGCCTTCAGCTACGTCATTTCCTACGACCTAGCAAGGCGCCATTATCATTTGCTATTTATCTTGTGATGCATGTACCGTCAGACCGATGTTCACCACTTATGAATTAAAGTTAAGTATTCCAATAGTTACTTACGTTCTTTGCTACTATAAATTCCTTTACCTGTTCCAGACCTCACGCCAGCCTGCGTGAGCTTAAACGCGTGCCTTTCGGCTTCCTCTCCTAGTGGCTTGGCTGTCTTGGCAAGTCACAACAGACAATATGTGAGAAGTAGGGACTGTTAGTGTTTACACGTGTGTTAATAATTCAGCAAGGGACTGGATAACAGCATTGCTGGTTCTAAGGACAATTCCAAAAACTTTGTGAGTGCACAAGTGGTGGTTATAGACTTGCCATATTGTCCGCAAGACACTTCGATGGTGATTGTACACCTCCACAGTCGCAGCAGATGGCTGCTGCCCATCTCTACAAGGACTACAGTGGGTCTACACCTTTGATGATTCATCAACACCATTATTTCTACAAGGACTACAGTGGGTCTGCACCTCTGGTAGCCCACCAATACCATAATCTCTACCAGGACCACAGTGGGTCTGCTCTGTGATGACCTACCTACCAATACTCTTCAAAATTTCGACTGACTCTGCTGTGGGTTTGCTCTGTTGTGGACCAATACCTGTCTGCATGTCAAGAGTCAGCACTGTCTTTCCGTTGGAAGGACAACACTACTTCTTCAAGATTGCATGGAAATCCACTACTTCCGTGTGCATTTTCTTTTACTGCTCAGACTTTGAGAAAAACACTGCAATGTTACTGTGATGAATGATCAGGACTGTCTTTATGGACTGTGAGAAAATTTTAGCTTTTGACCAACATTGTATCAATAAGTGGGTGCATTTGATATCTTTGTTACTGTAATTATGAAAAATTTTATCAAATCATTATTGGCCACTGCCCAAAACAATTTGTAAAATTTTTTGTGGGGAGCATGGGGGCTATGTAAGTAGGCTGTTTAGGTTTTCTTATTGGTAACGCCACGTAGCGCTCTGTATGAAAAATGACTGGCTGTGCTGTGTGCAGTCTGTGACTATTTTGCATTGTTGTCTGCCATTGTAGTGTTGGGCAGCTGGATGTTAACAGCGTGTAGCGTTCGGCAGTTGGAGGTGAGCCGCCAGCAGTGGTGGATGTGGGGAGAGAGATGGCAGAGTTTTGAAATTTGTAAGACTGGATGTCATGAACTGCTATATATATTATGACTATTAAGGTAAATACATCATTTGTTCTCTATCAAAATCTTTCATTTGCTAACTATGCCTATCAGTAGTTAGTGCCTTCCGTAGTTTGAATCTTTTATTTAGCTGGCAGTAGTGGCGCTCGCTGTATTGCAGTAGTTCGAGTAACCAAGATTTTTGTGAGATAAGCGATTTGTGAAACGCATAGGTTAATGTTAGTCAGGGCCATTCTTTTGTAGGGATTATTGAAAGTCAGATTGCATTGCGCTAAAAAGTATTGTGTGTCAGTTTAAGCACAGTCTTGTATAATTTTTCTAAGGGGACGTTTCATAAAGGAATTCTAAACAGGAAACGAAATAGCTTCATACATCGTTTTTTAAAGATGCACATCAGAAAAGATAAATATTCCCCTCTTGCAACTGAAAGGAGAAACTTTATAAGATAAAAAAATTTTATTTGATAAAACAAGTATCTCTCTTTTGCCTCTTGTTCTGTCCCCCACCCCCTCCCCCAACATGTACAATAGCAAGATATTTCATTAACATTCAGTGCTCCTCACCCCATAGTCAACCAAGATACCTAATGAAGAGCACCAATAAGTTCACAGTTTCTTGTAAAAGCAACCCAGTACAAACGTAACTTCCTCAGATTTACAAATAAGGTAAAGAAGCACGAATTCTGTTGCTGCTGGACCATGAAGTTGTTTTTGTATGCCAGTCCTTAAAAAAACAGGTGGAAATTTAAGTTCAGGAGTACACTATTTGTTAGGAAGTGTAATGAATTGCACAATTAATTGATTGCAGAAATCTCTCAGAACAATGTGTGTTGGTCAACTACCGCCAATAGTTTCACATTTTGCTATGTCAGGGAGGGAGACACAACCATTATGAGTATGCCTGCAACAGATCTGGCGTTCGCCGTGCCTAGCTGACGTGACGTCACGAGCAAGCGCCGAGGCCTTCCTTTGAGTCGGTGTTGGTTATGTCCCACTTTATTGTGATAGCTAGACCCTATATCAGTTACAGATGATGCCACGGATTCAAAGTGCATGTGAGCACTGAGAATTTTGTGAGTGAAAGAATGACATCTTTCGTATTCCTTACGAATGCGAGTCTATCTCACGTACGAGACCTCATATACATTTGTTTGCGCGCGTGCGTGTGTGTGTGTGTATTGAGTAGTTTCAGAATTATGGCCTGCAGAAATTAATCCGAGAATGACGCCTAGAATTTATCACATTGGACTGTTTAGCGCCTGTGCTGTCCAAACATACGTGCAACTTATAACAAGTGCTATTCATAATTCTGCACCAGACACTGGTGGAAATGTCGTTATTTAAATTTTGAACATGTAAGTTAACTTTGGTAATCGATCCTACTACTGAATACAAGGTATGCACCGAATCGCCGAAGCAGTAGTCTCCAATCTGCACAGTGCTGGGAACCGAATCCGAGAGAAGGTGGTGGTAGCCATCCACTTAATACGGCCTGAGTGCGCCTGGGCACGTAGAGGCGGAACGAATTGTACGGCTCACAACGGGCGGTGCGTGCGTCCCGCGGAAATCGGTCGCTGGAGCGAATCGGGAGCACGGCCGAGCGCGGGCAAAAGCGGAGCGGCCGGCCCACTGGGTCACTAGACTAGCTGTGCGCACTCAAAGCGCCGCCGAGCGGCCCCCAGCCCTGAAAGCGCTTTCAGTGCTCGCGTGGAGGGGTAGGGGGCGGCCAGCGACAGCGACTGCAGTTCCGGCATTCCGCCGGCGAAATTGCAGAGCGCGGCAGCACCTGCTGGGCACAAAAAGTGTGGGGATTCAGTGGTAAGGGGGGGGGGGGGGGGAGGGGAGATGGACGAGCCTAGCGGCTCTGGCACACGCCTCCCCAGCTGAGCTCTCACAGCGAACAGGTGTGTGTTAAACAACGCCCTGCTGCCTCTGCGTGCGCCGACTTGTCGGCCCAGACGTGTTTATATGTATTTTCGTGTGACAGTTATAAAGTACTTCCAAGCAATAATTTAAAAAAGAAGAGATTAAGGGCGGGAAATGCGTGCTACTTCTCACTGAATAGATTGCTTTCATCACGGATATTGTCTAGGAATTTAAAGATTAGAATATACAAAACCATTATTCCACCAGTTATGCTGTATGGGTGTGAGACTTGGTCTCTCACTGTGCAAAATGAAAACCCGTTTCGAGTACTTGAAAACAAGATTTTGAGGAAAATTTTCGGAGCAAAAAGGGATGACATTAGCGGAGAGTGGCGAAAACTGGATAACGAAGAGGTTCGCGAACTCTATTCAAGCCCTGACGTAAGCAATATTATTAAATCACGTAGGCTGCGATGGGCGGGTCACGTAGCTCGAATGGATGAGGGCAGGGCAGCGCGCAGAGTACTGGTAGGGCACTTAGAGGGAAAACGTCCTGTGGGGAGACCGAGGTGTAGATGGGAGGACAATGTGAAGGTTGATTTTAGGAGCATAGGTATTGAAGGTGAATGGAAGGAAATAGCCCAAGATGGGGGCAGATGACGAAAATACGTTGCTGCGGTAATGGACTCTCGAGTCCGGTATGACCAGTGAGTCTGTGTGTATGTTTAGAGCACAGTTCTGTATGAGCCCGAAACATGGACAATCGGAAAGAGAGAAACGAAAGATTAGAAGAAGCTTTAGAACTATGGTGTTGCAAGAAGCTATTGAACATCAAGTAGACTGACTGAAAAAGAAACAAATTGTGTTGGGAACAGCCCAATGAAAACGGCCGATTCAGTGGGTTGTAGTTTTACGTATCGGTTGGATTATTGTTCGTTTATTTCCTTCGCATGAAACCAGTCTCTGGGAGCAACCGAATGTAAACACGACACAGTCCATTGGCGTTTTGCTACTGACTGAAGTTACACATTCTTTCTTTTCAAGTGAAACCAGCGTGTAGTTTTTGTGTCGGTTAAAGCACGCATCTATTCGTTCATTTAACGGAAACCACTGTTTAGTGGTTTAGTTGAGTTATCCAGTCATTTTTTCTGAATGAAACCAGTCTAGTACTTTCATTAGGTGAAGTCAGTGCGAACTGGGGTAAACGTACCCCCCAGAGGGTAGCCCCATCCCAAGGTGTACGCGAAGACATCTCAAGTGGGTACGCCAGAGTTAAAATAAACGCCGGCCGCGGTGGTCTAGCGGTTCTGGCGCTGCAGTCCGGAACCGCAGGACTGCTACGGTCGCAGGTTCGAATCCTGCCTCGGGCATGGATGTGTGTGTTGTCCTTAGGTTAGTTAGGTTTAAGTAGTTCTAAGTTCTAGGGGACTTATGACCTAAGATGTTGAGTCCCATAGTGCTCAGAGCCATTTAGTTAAAATAAACAACATACATATTCACTTAATTATGTTCTGAAAGTCTCATTCTTTTTTTCACCAAAACTGATAAGCAGATTGTTGTGCATTAAATAGTTGGCTCTGAGCACTATGGGACTTAACTTCTGAGGTCATCAGTTCCCTAGAACTTAGAACTACTTAATCCTAACTAACCTAAGGACATCACACACATCCATTCCCGAGGCAGGATTCGAACCTGCGACCGTAGCGGTCGCGCGGTTCCAGACTGTAGTGCCTAGAACCGCTCGGCCACCCCAGCCGGTCATTAAATAGTTCCTGCAGTTAACAACACGCAACTAAAAAGCTTCATTGGGAGTACTGAGTGAGCATAAAAAGCCGGCCGCGGTGGCCGTGCGGTTCTAGGCGCTTCAGTCCGGAACCGCGCCGCTGCTACGGTCGCAGGTTCGAATCCTGCCTCGGGCATGGATGTGTGTGATGTCCTTAGCTTAGTTAGGTTTGAGTAGTTCTAAGTTCTAGGGGACTGATGACCTCAGATGTTAAGTCCCATAGTGCTTGGAGCCATTTGATTTTTGAGCATAAAAGTTCTCATAGGTGTATGTGAAGAAGAAAGGATACAAGCCAGACTTTTACGACTGTTTGTTTACATTACGTTTTACTGAAAATCTACCATTTAACCGCAGCACACGCTCCACGTCAGCGACCTGCTGTTGCCAGTGCCATGGTGGCAGAGGGCGAGGGGAGGTAGCCAATCACCGCTAGCGCAGTTGCCAGCAGTACTGGCAGGCGTCGGCCACCGTACTACCTCTTCACACCCACTGTGACCCTGGCCTTGACAATCGACTGTCCAATCGTTTATTGAAAACAGTCTATTGCCGCATCATTAAGAAAAAAAAAAACAAGTCCCGCAGCGAGACAGCGAGAAAAAAATTCCTACTAAACAACAAAACGCTGTGAAGAGATAGAATGGTTGAGCATATACAGGGGATAGGCAAAATAATGTGAACAATGGTAGTAATGGGATGGTTGTGTTTGACGGTCGACAACACAGGTAATGCATGTGTCTCGCTGGACTGTGTTGTTCAGTACGGACTAGGCATCAGTGCAGGTTGTTCACGACTAGTGCAACAGTTCATATTTGCGTTCAGAGGCCGAGGTAGACGTGTCATGAAAGGCCTAACAGAATTCCAAAGAGAGCAGATTGTGGGGTCCCGATTAGCTGGAGCATTAGTAACCAAGACAGCCAACTTACTGAGTGTTTGAAGGGCAATTGTTTCAACAGTCATAACAGCCTACCCAAAACATGGAAAGACACCACGTGTAAATATAGTAGTGGGCGCAAATCGAAACTAAATGACAGAGATCGTCGTACGCTAACACGAATTGTGACAAAACAACACAAAACTACGGTGGCTAAAGTGACTGCAGAGTTCAATAGCTATCTTCGAGACCCCGTATCTGTCGCCACTGTCCGCCGAGAACTCCATAAAGCGAATATTGATCGACGAGCTGCTATACCGAAATCATTAGTGACGACAACCAACGCAAAGAGGCGTAAAACATGGTGTCAGGAGCATAAATCCTGGACGGCTAATCAGTGGAAACACGTCACATGGTCCGACGAGCCAACGTTTTCGTCATTTCCAACATCGGGCCGGGTTTATGTCTGGCGAACACCAAAAGAAGCCTACGATCCTGACTGCTTGATTTCAGCGGTTAAGCATGGAGGTGGATGTGTGATGGTGTGGGCAGCCGTATCGTGGTATTCTGCTGGTCCCATCATTACTCTCAAAGGCCTTGTTACAACCAACGAATATATGAACACTTTAGGTGATCAGGCGCATCCCATTATTCAGATGTTGTTCCCCAACAATGTTGCCGTATTTGAGGACGATAATAGACCCATTCACACAGCCAGGACAGTACATTCGTGGTATGAGGAGCATGCAGCTGAACTGTGGCGTCTTCCCTGGCTAGTACAATACCCGGACTTGAACATTATCGAACCGTTGTGGGCGGTATTGGTGCGCAGACTCCGAAGCAGATTCCGTCTCAATCGTCACTATAGGAGTTAGAAGAGGTTCTGTTCGAAGAGTGGCATAATATTCCACTGAGACTATAAAATCATTATATGCTAATATTCCAAGAAAAATCGCAGCTGTATTACGGGCAAATGCGGCTCCAACTCCTTATTAATAAACCATTCACAAGTACAGGTGTTCACATTATTTTGCCTATCCCCTGTATTACGACATGGTTTGTTGCTGGATACAGCAGTTGAAGAGATAGTAGAAAGGTAGAGTCGCAGAGGTAGGCCTAGCTAGATAAGATAACAAAACGCTTGACATGCACACATTCGCAAGCATTTTGTGCAAGCGTGCAAAGGGTACCCTCCACCTCCACACAATATAAGGATGCATGTACAAGCATCGGTTTGTGCGCTGAGTCCATGGAGCTTGGACGAAATGTTGCTCGATTTGTTCAGCTTTGCCAGGGTGGTGCAAAACAAGTAAGAGGAAAAGAAACATGGTGTGTGGTTTACAGATCTGTTAATGAAACGAATGTTTGTTCTCACATTAAGCTATGTGCACATTACATGTATAATAAGGCGAGGATCTATGAATAAATATATTTGAATCTACTATCGCTCATAACACCATTAGTTATAAAGCAGGAGGCAGTCATCACTAAAGCTCTAACAATGCTTCAAAAACTGACAGCAATGTTTCGATTTATCGCAAGTTGAAGGGGCTATGGAACCTCAGATGCTCCCCACTCTTGTCTGTAATAAGTGCATCTTCCATCCCCAGATAAATAAATACCTATTGTTGGTTGTGGGATAATTTTTCTTCTTAATAACGAAATGCCTGTCTGTCAGGCAGGATCGATAGCTTCATATATTGTCAAAAGTATAACATATGCACCATCCCTCTTTGCCTAACCATGACAGGTTTTTACATGTAAAACAATGCTCGCTTTCTTATACTCGATGGACCTCTTCCAGCAGTTTGCAATTGACTTGCTTTACGTAAATCAATCAAGCCTCAAGCATCTTGTACAGTCTGACTGCAAGCGCAAATTAATCCTAAGACAGTCAAGCATGCTTGCATAAGGTGTTGGATCATGCGTGCTCATCAAGCTTGCAGTTATGTGTATAATCGCCTGAAGTTGCTATGGAAATTCAGCTCGCAAATGCGCACTTCACTATATGAATGCAAGGAGTTCAATTTCTACCTAACAGATGGGTCTTAAATGTATTTTAAGACAATGCAGAGGCCATGTTTGCCACATCGTAATTGATCTTAGTAAGCAACCAGCACAGCGAAATGATGACGACGAAGTTTTACGAAAGCTTCTTGATAGTGTTTTTGAAAGGCATAATGAAGTAACAGAGTTGTCTTTCAGTGATTCAGATACTGAAGAACCGCAAGCATTAGTTTAAGGTGGATTTAGTTCTGGAAAAAAGATCTGCTACACTGCGTTCAGGACCAACGTTGATCAGCAGCTGCTTGAGAGTGCACGGCTACGTGAGTATTCTGTTAGTGGGCGATCATCAGAGATATCCGGCAAAAACAGGGGCTCGTTTCCCGATGCACATAACTCTCCCCTCCCATTCCCACCTCCACCCAACCGAGAAGACAAAAATGTCAAAATAAGGTGTTTTATACAGTACTCAAGAAGAATAAGAAGTGAAAGTGCATCACAGTGTAAAATGTGTGATGCTGCTGTATTTTTAGAAGACTGAAATTGCATGGCAGCGTAAAATGCTTGATGCTGCTCTATATTTAGAAAATTTACAGGACTACGACACCCCAAAATCGTAATAGCCAATTTGTAAAACAGTTTTACTAGATGATATGTATTAAATCAGATTTCACAGCAACCATTAGGATATTTACATACGATCTCATTAGGTTAAGGCATTTTGTCGATGATCTGGGATGCAGCAGTTACGTTGAAAGGAAGAGGGTAGCCAGCAAACGACAGGAATGGAGAGCTGCTTCAAATTAAACTTATTTTTAATTAACAAACAACGATAGGCATTTATTTGTCACTACACGTAGAAAGGATGCACTTTATGCAGTTTGGAACACTTTAGAAGCCGGCCGAAGTGGCCGTGCGGTTAAAGGCGCTGCAGTCTGGAACCGCAAGACCGCTACGGTCGCAGATTCGAATCCTGCCTCGGGCATGGATGTTTGTGATGTCCTTAGGTTAGTTAGGTTTACCTAGTTCTAAGTTCTAGGGGACTAATGACCTCAGCAGTTGAGTCCCATAGTGCTCAGAGCCATTTGAACCATTTTTTTGAACACTTTAGAATTTTCACCCAGCACATGTCTAAAATGTGAGGTTGGCAGCTCTAAAACAGAATCAGTTGGGAGGAGCATATCGTAAAACTGCTGAAACTCTTCAACAAATCTTTATCTGCAGTGTGGGTCCTGCCAGACATAGGTGATATAAAAAAATGCTTGTATACTTCACATTCTTTCATTCAATAAAGTCATACAGGGTCATATTCTGTGGTAATTCATCAAACTGAGCTCAAGACTTACGAGACCACAAGTATGCAATACAAATTATCTATGAAGTAAGTTCAAGAACACCCTGCAGAGAACTGTTCAAGGAAATGGGAATACACTATGTGATCAAAAGTACGCGGACACTCGTATGAAAATGACTTACAAGTTCGTGGGGCCCTCCATCGGTAATTCTGGAATTCAACATGGTATTGGAATTCAACATGGTATTGGCCCACCCTTAGTCTTGATGATGGCTTCCACACTTGCTGGCATACGTTCAATCAGGTGCTGGAAGGTTTCCTGGGAAACGGCAGCCCATTC
Organism: Schistocerca serialis cubense; assembly: GCF_023864345.2. Lineage (NCBI taxonomy): Eukaryota > Metazoa > Arthropoda > Insecta > Orthoptera > Acrididae > Schistocerca > Schistocerca serialis. Next base: position 725,268,316 of record NC_064638.1, read on the forward strand.
TTCACGGAGTGCTGCACTGAGGAGAGGTATCGGTATCGGTCGGTGACGTCTGGCACGAAGTCGGCGTTCCAAAACATCCCAAAGGTATTCTATAGGATTCAGGTCAGGGCTCTGTGCAGGCCAGTCCATTACAGGGATGTTACTGTCATGCAACTACTCCGCCACATCTAGTGCTTTATGAACAGGTGCTCGGTCGTGTTGAAAGATGCAATCACCATCGTCGAATTAATCTTCAACAGTGGGAAGCAAGAAGGTGCTTAAAACCTCAATGTAGGCCTGTGCTATGATAGTGTCACGCAAAACAACAAGGGGTGCAAGCCCCCACCATGAAAAATACGACCACACCATAACACCACCCCCTCCAAATTTTGCTGTTGGCAATACACACGCTGGCAATGACGTTCACCGGGCATTCGCCACACCCACATCCTGCCATAGGATCGCCACATTATGTACCGTGATTCGTCACTCCACACAACGTTTTTCCACTGTTCAGTCGTCCAATGCTTACTCTCCTTACACCAAGCGAGGCGTCGTGTGGCATTTACCGGCATGATGTGTGGCTTACGAGCAGCCGCTCGACCATGAAATCCGTTTTCTCACCTCCCGCCTTATGGTCATAGTACTTGCATTGGATCCTGATGCAGTTTTGAATTCCTGTGTGATGGTCTGGATGGATGTCTGCCTATTACACGTTACGACCCTCTTCAACTGTCGGCGGTCTCTGTGAATCAACAGACGAGGTCGGCGTGTACGCTTTTGTGCTGTACGTGTCCCTACACATTTCCACTTCACTGTTACATCGGAAACCAGTGAACCTAGGGACGTTTAGGAATGTGGAAATCTCGCGTACATACGTATGTCACAAGTGACACCCAATCACCTGACCAAGTTCGAACTCCGTGAGTTCCGCGGAGCGCCTCATTCTGCTCCCTCACAATGTCTAATGACTTCTGAGGTCGCTGATATGGAGTACCTGGCAGTAGGTGGCAGCACAATGCCCCTAATATGAAAAACGTATGTTGTTGGGGGTTTCAGGATACTTTTGATCACATAGTGTACGTACTACACCTTCACTGTATATTTATTCGTTAGTTAAATTTGTCATGAATGATGCATTTATTTTCAAACCAACGACTCAGTCCGTACTGGAAATAAGAAGGAATGGAACTCCTTGCCAACCATGTGACCAGAGTGGCAGCATGTTGCAGAGCATGCACTGCCGTTCGTAGTGATCACGCACCCTATTAAGGACCATGTCTCGCCTTTTGTAATGTCCAGGGGGCCATCACGCATCGCGTTGACTTCATTATAATTACTGTCTTTGAATAAAAGTGTTCTGTTCGTCTCATTGCGTATTTCTTTCAGTTACCATATGTACTATATTGTAGCAATTCTTTCCATTAAAAACGGGAGTTATATATATTTTGTAGTTTGTGGTGGTGGACTTTGATGTGTGGGATGGCTGTTGTGGCAAAATGTAAATGAAATATTACTGTTTGCTGAGTGGTGAAGCCAACTACAGCACATTATGCTAAATGATATCAGTATCAACTGTATAACTTAAACGACTGAAGGAAATTGTTAATGCAGCCACACAAGTATATCATTGAAAAGGAAATAAGAGGAAAAGCATCGTTGCAACAATATATATGGAGTAGTATATTACGACTCCTTTTGGGCAAAATGTAATCTGAATTTACTGATGTCCTTTAGACGTTCATCATTGTCGATGAAACCCTTGCTTCCTTCAGCACAGTTAAAATGAATCACTTAAATCCTCAGCAAAAAAATAAGACATTTGCCCTATCTAATTCGAACTTTAGTGACGCTTAGAATTGCGCGTAGGAAGCTCAGATGAGAAAATTGGGAGAAAGTATGTGGTGAGGTAATTATTCACACTTACTGCCGGCCGCGGTGGTCTAGCGGTTCTAGGCGCTCAGTCCGGAATCGCGTGACTGCTACGGTCGCAGGTTCGAATCCTGCCTCGGGCATGGATGTGTCTGATGTCCTTAGGTTAGTTAGGTTTAAGTAGTTCTAAGTTCTAGGGGACTGATGACCACAGATGTTAAGTCCCATAGTGCTCAGAGCCATTTGAACCATTTGAACACTTATTGCTATGAAAAGTGGCACTCACATACAAAAAAGCGCATCCTAACGTTAACGGTTGCTGGTGCCGCATTTACTCATGAAATAACATTAACCAAAATCACGATAGATGCCAAAAAGGCAACATTAACTAAAATCACGGTAGATGCCAAAAAAGCTTCTTTTTGTTGAATCACGCACGAATCCCAAGGAAGGGAAAGGTTGGATTAGCACGCTCTTAACTGGATTCACACAGGAAAGTCTAAAGATAGAAAGAAATTAGACCATCACCATGCACACATAATTTTGGCAAAGAAATTCGTACCGACTGGCCTCCACGTTGACAAATAAAGCGGAATGTAATTAGTGATCCGGAAACATCCACACGCAAAAACGAAAGAGAGAGTCGACGTGCTGAGTAATTTAACAAAGGTAGCCAGCACATGAATTATTATAAATGGTTGAAAATTGAATAAATAACAAACAAACGTTCGCGAAAGACTAAGAGAAATTTAGTTGCGCCGATGAAATAATGAACATCAAAAGCTGAGGAGTCTATTTGTTCTTTCATTTTCCACGCAATATCATCGGCTACAAGGGGAAGCCAAAAACCAGTGTGGACCCTCGGCCTGTACGAATGATAGCTTCAGTGTACTATCAATAGATAACGTCTTCATCCCATCCACGGGCAAATCGCGAAGCACTTTTACTAATGTGTACTAGGCTGTACGCTGTGCGTTTAATGTGAGACACAAAATTTGTTCACACGCGAGGACCTGCGAATCACAATATGTATATGTTCTTTATCAAACACGCACCATCTTTCTACTGAAATGCGTACCGGAGACTAAAACTTCGCAACACGCCTGCGAATTCATGTAAGAGGCTTTACACGTGCTCAATACATGGAGCGTGAGTTGATGTCGCTTCTCAGATGTCACATTGTAATCTCCCCGCTCCTTCCTTCTTCCACCTACTGTCCACATTAAACAATGCCCAGTCCAAGTAATTAATAAGCAAAGTCTTTTATGAAAATTTGAGAGGAGCAAAGATTGCAATAAACTTTCAGGTTTAATTAGGTTGTCATGTTGAGATGGCTCCAGTTCTTCCTGTCTAGGGGTCTTATTCTTGAAGCTGAAAATCTAACATCAGGTCCTCACGGTTGGTTTGAACTAAATAAGTTGGAAGATTGTTGTTGCAGAATTTTTTACGTGAATTACAACTCTCTCACTCTGCGGAAAAAGTAATACACCATAGTGTTTACAATGTTTCTTAACAAATGAATTCCTACTAGTTTTCGTTACATTATTAAATTCGATTATTATATCATAGATGAATCCAGAAATAAACATAGTAAACAAAACGGGATTGCGTAATAAAAATAGAAATTGTAAGTGAGCAAATAATTCGTAATTTCAAATGTGACTAAAAAAATAATTTTAATTGTACATTCAGAACTAGTACTTAGCGATTATAACATTGAAACTAAAATCCACACTTCAAAAAAAGTTTTGCACCACCTCGGTTCCTAGAGTTCTGGAACCTGTACAGAAAATTGGAATAGAGATCAACATAAACATCATTTCCGCCCTTTTTATTGCTCACGAAAACCACACGTTGCATGTTGTACCACCATGCAGCGAGACCTTCAGAGGTGGTGGTCCAGACTGCTGTATACACCGGTACCTCTAATTCCCAGTAACATGTCCTCTTGCATTGATGCATGCCTGAATTCGTCGAGGCATACTATCCACAAGTTCATCAAGGCACTGTTGGTCCAGATTGTCCCACTCCTCAACGGCGATTCGGCGTAGATCCCTCAGAATGGTTGGTGGGTCACGTCGTCCGTAAACAGCCCTTTTCAATCTATCCAGGCATGTTCGATAGGGTTTATGTCTATGTCGTTATCACAAGATGTACACGATGGGGGCGCGAATTATCGTCCATGAAGACGAATGCCTCGCCAATATGCTGCCGATATGATTGCGCTATCGGTCGGAGGATGGCATTCACGTATCGTACAGCCGTTACGGCGCCTTCCATGACCACCAGCGGCGTATGTCGGTCGTACATAATGCCACCCCAAAACAGCAGGGAACCTCCACCTTGCTGCACTCGCTGGACAGTGTGTCTGAGGCGTTCAGCCAGACCGGACCGCCTCCAAACACGTCTCCAACGATTGTCTGCTTGAAAGCATATACGACACTCATCGGTGAAGAGAACTTTATCTCAATCCTGAGCGGTCCATTCGGCATGTTGTTGGGCCCATCTCTACTGCGCTGCATGGTGTCGTGTTTGCAAAGATGGACCTCGCCATGGACGTCGGGAATGAAGTTGAGCATCATGCAGCCTATTGCGCACAATTTGAGTCGTAACACGACGTCCTGTGGCTGCACGAAAAGCATTATTCAAGCTGTACAGTAAGGGTTCCTCTGGGCCATAATCCGTAGGTAGCGGTCAACCACTACAGTAGTAGCTCTTGGGTGGCCTGAGCGAGGCATGTCATCGACAGTTCCTGTGTATCTGTATCTCGTCTATGTTCGAAAAACATTGCTTTGGTTCACTCCGAGACGCCTGGACACTTTCCTTGTTGAGAGCCCTTCCTGGCACAAAGTAACAATGCGGACGCGATCGAGGCGCGGTATTGACCGTCCAGGCATGGTTGAACTACAGACAACACGCGCTGTGTACCTCCTCTCTGGTGGAATGACTGGAACTGATCGGTTGTCAGACCCCCTCCGTCTAACAGGCGCTGCTCGAGAATGGTTGTTTACATCTTTGGGCGGGTTTAGTGACATCTCTGAACAGTCAGAGGGACTGTGTCTGTGATAAAATATCTGCAGTCAACGTCTCAGGAGTTCTGGGAACGGGGGTGATGCGAAACTGTTTTTGATGTGTGTATTTCATAAATTTTAGATTTAAATATAACTATACTGTGTATAATATTATATGAAAGTTTTCAGAAAAGCAACTGAAATAATATTGACCTGCCCAAAGTTCGAAAAATAATACTCGCATCGAGAACTACCGTTGAGGAAAAGTAATGCTAAAGGAGGATGTCCCATTAGAACATGAAATATAGAAAATACAGAGTTCGAGTTGGTCTCGATCTTTTTTAGCAACATGAGAGGTTGCGGATTTGTGTTGTTAAGAAATTTTTGGTTGCCGGATAATGTTCATTGTTATTGTCTTGCACAACATTTTTCTTGCAACATTCAGTGGTCACTGAACAATTTCGCTACAACTGCTACGATGGAGTTTTTTTTTTAATTATTGCTTTTTTAGTAGCGTAGAATTAAATGAGGCTGTACTCACAGTAAATGTTAAGAGCAAAAACGAAGGAAAAAAAAAGAATCCAAATGGTTGTGCCCCACTTAAACTTTGCCTGGGCCGTCAGCCATTACAGAATTATCAGAAAAAGCAGCAAATTGTTCAGTTTTCTTGCCCGAAAACTATTATTTAAATATAAGTTTTCTACAACGAGGCTCGACATAAATGGATCATGGTTACAGCAATTCAGAACGACAAATATGCACAGAAATAATAAATGCTCGTGTACTGTGTGTGTGTGTGTGTGTGTGTGTGTGTGTGTGTGTGTGTGAGGGGGAGGGGGCTTCAGTCGTAAGCATCGGAGTTTGCATTCGATAAAAAACACTTGTTTGGTCAAGATGATGCAATGCATGTAAATAGTACAATAAATCCGGCGAAATTTGACGCTGTCAAACTGGGGCAGGCGATCTAGACAGTTACGAATAAAAGAGTGAGCAGTATACCCATACAGAGAATAGGTAAACAGTCTACATAGAACCACATTTTGGACTTTCCCACTATCCATAACTGAAATCATAAAGTGAATCATAGGTAACAAACAGAATGATGCTCCTGTATTCGCACTGGAAAACGAGTTCCAGTTTTGTTTCTTTTTTCTCCTGTGAAAGCTGGCCCGGTAGCGACGTACGCTGTCCTCCTTCCAGGAATGAAAATGTTCTGTAAGAGGCACCGGCATTAACACGATCCCGAAGCTCATTTCTGGTGGTGGGGATGACCGCCTCAAATCCATTCCTCTGGAGGCCTGATCGATCAGTATTAAGGAGGCGCGTGAATAACTTGTCGGATTCTATTGAGACTTGCTCTTAAAAAGCGAAAAAAAACCAGTTTTGTAAGGGCTGAATTGGAAGGCTCCATTCAGCTACGAATTGGAGTCTTCCAGCTGCTGTATCGCCTTCAGAGAAAGGACGCTACGAAACTTGCCATTCCGTTTCCTTCTCGCGTAATGATGTAGAAAACAGTCCAAAGAAACTCAGGCGCCAGCTCCTGCAGTACGCTTAGCCTTCACACCGTTAAACTTGTTACGATCGTACCCAGCGATTTTTGTTTTTCTGCTCCAGGCACCTTCCACGTGTCTTCATATTTCTTTTTCTTTACTCACCAGTAACAGCTTTAGTTTCGAGCGTATATTTTGCAGGGCAGAGAAAAGGTTGAGATTTGCTTAAATTAATTGAAGCACCGTCACATTTGAGTAAATATTTGTCATATGTGTATTTTATTTAACGTTGCAGAACAAAACCGTTTCGGTTGCGAAATTATTTAATGTCAGTGACGTATTTCACCCATTTGGGTCATCATTAGATTGTGTAAAAGTAACTGGATACGTGACCCAACAGTCATAAAATCACATAATGTAAAGTAGATACCCAGGTAACCGGATACATAATCCATACGTCATAAATCATCTAAACCATTAAGTGGACCTTGAGCACGCCAGCCGGTTCCGCTTCATGGTTTAGATGTAGTTGGCTTGTTATTGTTTCTACGATACGGAACAGAGTCTCACATTATCCATAAAGCCAAATGAGTATCCATCACAGCCTTCTAGTTGCATCCCATGCAAGTTGTTCAAAAAAATGGTTCAAATGGCTCTGAGCACTATGCGACTTAACTTCTGAGGTCATCAGTCGCCTAGAACTTAGAACTAATTAAACCTAACTAACCTAAGGACATGACAATTATCCATACCCGAGGCAAGATTCGAAACTGCGACCGTAGCGGTCGCTCGGCTCCAGACTGTAGCGCCTAGAACCGCACGGCCACTCCGGGCGACTGCAAGTTGTTCACCGAGCTAGTATTGAAGTATTGCTTCAAAATGTTTGAGCTGGCAGTGGGAGGTTCCTACCCCATTCTGTGGCATCTAATAGTCAGGCCTACTAGATGAGTGGCTTGCAAAGCGAGTGCAATTATTATTCGTACATCAGAAATATTGTCATGATTATCATACCCACTGCAACTGTGCTTGAAATATGAGCCCTAGTGCCTTTCAGTTAAGTTATAATTTATTCTTGTCCTTACTTTTTAATGCAACAGAATAGATAACGCACCTGACTAAGAGCTCTTGTACATTTATGATGGACTCACTCCACGCTGGCAAGGCCACGTTTCCCACCTGTCGTATATATTTTATCCAAAGCTTGGACAACCCAGCAAGAAAATGGAGGTTATGTTAAAATACCTCAACAAAATGGCTATCCACAACTCAATAATCAAGACCACTATTTGTCTCATACATCTCCTCTTTTATTACAATTAATGCTTTCATGATAATGTTGCAAAATTTCTTGCATTACACTTAAACACAATAGTAAAACAATCGATTCTCCACCCAATGGGCATAATATAACATAAGCGTTTTACTATTATATGGTCACGTAATGTTTCTGTCTACTGCTACTGTGCACTTTTTGGATTGGTAAGGAATCTTTTGCTACTTCATTCTCTCCCACACTCTCATAATCTCATTCATTAGCAACATAACGAATTTACTGACTTTCGTGCCGTACTGGGAAAAATCATGCTTGACCCACTAAATTCGCTACTGTGTCATGCAAATCACACAAATTAAATACACATAATAAATCACACTGACAGTGTAAGACACATATCTAAAAACAAAATGTTTGGTTTCCTACTCGTTCTGCTTTCCCACTTTAAACAATAGTTACCCAAGATTCACACGTCACTCATCCACGTAATAATTTTCCTACCACAAACTCTGGAAGACTTATGCACATCTTCCTGTGCAATGAAACCCTCATGGAGTTGCGTGTAAATGGCTGACTCACCTTAATTCACTCTCAGAGTATCTGAATATCAAGCGGGCGTCACACGAATGTACCTCATACTGGAAGTTTTGGTATCTTATTTATTTCACACACGGATCCTCAACTGAATGCTAGGACAAGCATTTCTAATTCTGTTTATTGTCTCATAGTCTGGTTGAGACTCACACTGTACTCACCACGTGAAAGTGCTTGTCTCTAATTCAAGTTCTGCACACGGAATTCTTAATTATTTTCAACTTAGATTTACACACGCAAGTATTTCATCTTAATACTACCACAAGTGGTTTCTTTGTCACTTCCAAAGAATCGCATGTCCCCCTTGAATTTTTACTTGCCTATCTTTTTCAGAACAATTTACATCAGCCTCCCACCAAAAGTTTCTGAAAATATTCTAAATGCATACCATTTTCATTTAACTTTGTTTTTCTGGAGCACACATAGAGCACGTCTTCACACCTCAGGAACCAGCGACAGAGTGCTGAAACATGGCCGTTCATCCGGTCATCCCGCGCTTCCGCAGAAGTGGAGGAGGACCTTGCCACCGTATTGGTCAGCAACATTCCACGCCCTCTGGTGCTCTGGTACACTTCCTCTCTTTGGTTCAGCCAAAGATGACCAGAGAACTCTCTCAAAGATGATGATATAATCTACCTTTACTATCTGTGGTCAGCAAACGACCAGCCATTCGTTCAATTCACAAACATTACCAAACTGGATTCAGGGATCTATTTTAAGGATGTGCACATCTGAATAATTAAATATACAAATTGCCCTTCTTTCCTACATTGGTATCCGGCTTCGGTGTATTAAATAAAATGGTGTTACTCTACAAAAACGCTGTTCTGACAAGAGCAACAAATGTCGGGCAGTACTGTATCCTTTCAGCAGGAAGGTCGCGTCACACATTTAATTATTTTTCAGCCACATCAGATGTGACTTCATCAAAACTTTGGGAACTTATTATTCAGGAGTTCTGCTAATATGTATAAATAAATTGAAAATCAAAATATTCTGTCAATTTCATGAGTCCCGCGCCTTAAAGAGATAAGTATCTTGCAGTGCGAATTTGATGTGCTTATTTGTTAGACTGCAAAACTACGAGACTGACAAACACAAAGACGGACCGTAAATAATGTCGTGTAGGGACAGTATTGCACGACACGGTGGCGTGACAGTACAGAACTTAAGTATAACACAGGGAGTAGAAAATCGACCCTGTGTTTGTTAGGATCCTCCCTGGCACTCGCCTGTAGTGACTAAGGAAATCAAGTCTTAAAGAATGGGATATTTAGGATTACATGTTTTGCTGAGAGTTTCTACTCTTTGTTTCATGTTGGTTTTCTGATAGTACTGTACGGCAGTTTAGGACGCGACAGTCGCACGTAAGCGGAGCCATCATTTCCCCCTGATTTTACTGTAATATGGCTGCATACACTAATCAGCCAGAACATTATGACCATCTACCTAATGGCCGGTATGACCACCTTAGGACGGATACCAGGGGCGACGCGTCGTGGCACGAAAGCAATGAGGCCTTGATAGGTCGCTGGAGGGAGTTGGCACGACAACTGCACGCACAGGTCACCTAATTCACGTAAATTCCAGGGAGGCTCTGACGCCACGTTCAATCACATCCCAGATGTGTTCGATCGGGTTCAGATCTGGCAAGTTGGGGGCCAGGACCTTAATTGGAACTCGCCTCTGTGTTCCTCGAACCACTCCCTCACAGTTCTGGCCTTTTGACTTGGCGCAACATGGAAAATGCCACTCCCGCCATGAAAGGATGTACGCGGTCTGCAACGATTGTACGATACTCCTTAGCAGTCATGGTGCCTTGCACGAGTTCCACTGGACCCATGGATGCCCACGTGAATATTCTCCATAGCATAATGGAGCCACCGCCAGCTTGTCTCCATCCCGCAGTACAGGTGCCCATGGAAGACGACGAATTCACACCCTCTCATCGGCCACTGTGCCAAAGTCTAGGGTCGATACTCACGTGCCCATTTCAGTCGTGGTGTTAACATTGACACAAGCATGGATCGTTAGCTGCGGAGACTCATCGTTAGTAGTGTTTGGTGCACTGTGTATTCAGACACACTTGCATGCTGTCCAGCATTAAAGTGTGATGTTACTTCGCCACAGTCCGCTCATACTACGACGTCCGACATCTGCAAGAAGTGGTGCCCGCCCAACCACGTGACGTCTGGACGTGGTTCATCTTGGTTTCGCCACGCGTTGAAGACACTCACCATAACACTCCTCCAACACCCAAAAAGTCGTGCAATTCCCGAAATGCTCATATCGAGGCTTCGGGCTATCGCAGTCTGTCCTCGGTCAGACTCAGGTACATCGCGAGCCATCCCCATTCTACACACGGACAGCACGCTCACTGATACTACATGCGCCGTGCATATGTCTGGCTAGTAGTCATTCCTCGCCAGACGCCTGACGCTGCTATCGCCTGAACGGGCTTATATCGATACTAGGTCAGTGATCATAATTATCTGGCTGATCAGTGTATCAGTTTTTGTTATCTGCGCAGCAAAATAACTAATCATGGCCGAAATAGAGAGAATATAAAATTTAGACTGGCAATGTATGAAACGTCCCCTTAGCGAAATTTATGAATGACTGTGCTGATAAACCTCTTACGATAGCTAAGTAGAAGAGTCTAACTACTGAAGGGACTAACTACTGATAGGCATAGTTAGCAAATGAAAGATTTTGATAGAGAACAAACAATGTATTTACCTTAATAGTGTTCAAAAGTCATAATATATATATCAGTTCATGACATCCACTCTTACAAATTTACTCTTTCTGGTGGACACACGTCCAGATCATCCGCTCTCAAAACTCCGCCATCTCACTCCCCACATCCACCACTGCTGGCGGCTCACCTCCAACTGCGCAACGCTACGCGCTATTCACATCCAACTACCCAACAGTACAATACGAATATTTCAAGAATGCCAACCAGCCACATGCTGCACACAGCACAGCCAGTGATTTTCACACAGAGCGCTACGTGGCGTTACCAATATAGAAACCTAAGCAGCCTACTTACAAATGGCAAGAAAAGTGTTTCTGAAGAAGAGAAACTTGTTAACATCAAGTATAGATTTAAGTGTTTTCTAAAAGTAATTGTACGGAGTGCGCCATGAATGAAAGTGGAACCTGGACGATAAACAGTTTAGGCAAGAAGAGAACAGAGTCTTTTGAAAGGTGGTGTTACAGAAGAATGCTGAAGGTTAGATGGTCAGACCAGGTAACTAACGAGGAGAAACTGAGAAGAAGTAGAGAGAAAAGCAATTTGTGGCACAACTGGACTAGAAGAAGGTATCAGTTGGTAGACACATTCTGAGACATCACTAGAGCACCAGTTTAGTATTGGAGGGTAGTGTGGGGGGCAAAAACCGCAGACCAAGAGATCAATACAGTAAGCGTCTTCAGAAGGATGTAGGTTCCCATAGTTATTCGGAGATGAAGAGGCTTACACAGGATAGAGCAGCACGGAGGTCTACATGAAACCAGTCTTCGGAATGAAGACCACAATAACAACAACAACAACAACAACAACAACATGGATACAGACTCCTATGTAGCTGCACACAACCAGTTGCAGATATTACTGGCTATCACAAAACGCATGCGGATTAAGGGCTGTCTTACTGCTGGACACTAGAGCAAATGCAATTCAGGGAAATTAATTAACATGTAAAGACCAAACATTCTGGGCTGCTTAAGGAAGAGACGAAAGGCGTTATTGGCAGGGTTTTCTTGCTCTTCGCACACTGGACCCTTCCCACGTTGTGAGCGAGAGTTGTGGCTTAAATGTATCTGTTGAGTGTAGCTGATTGTAAAGGGCGTGAGCATAGTATGGTGGCACGTTTGTGATGTATGAGAGACGGTGAACCCCAGTGCCGACAAACAGTCCACTCGTCTGGTGTGGCACAACGGTACGTCAGGCTTAACGTCCACATCCGCTTGGCGAATCACTATCAAATGTCACATGTTATCACTTCATGAGACGTCGTAGAGAGGTAATATTGACCCGTCCAAAATTCGAAAAATAGTACTGGTATCGACAACTACTATTGAGGATGAGTAATGCTAGAGAAGGATTGTAACCAGGACACTGGTGATTACGAACTTTACGCCACTACGTCTCTCCCCCTATCTGATGAAACACCGCCGGTGAAAATTTCTTACGCTACAAGGATTCTAACTTCTGCATCTTCTTCAGTACTCCGCAAGCTACCTTATGGTGCCTGGCGGAGGGTGTTTTGTGTATCACAGTCCTTCCCCCTTTTCTGTCCAAGTCGCGAATGGTTCACGGGCCACAACGATTGTTGGTAAGCATTCGTGTGATCTAGAATCTCTTTAGTTTGACCTTCATCTCTTTGCACGAGATATAGAGGAAGTGGTTCTCCCCAAGCACAGCGCCACCGCAAGAGCGTACTTTAGCGACCTCGGCTACTGAGGTTGATTCACTGGAATTCTCAATAATTCGGTGCCGTTGCTGTTGCCTTCTCTTTGGATTGTTCTTCGCATTACTCTGCAGGCAGGAGAGAGACTCGTAACAGTGTCAGCGTAGATGAATCGATAGGAAGTTTAATTGCATTTTACTGCTGCCTTGGAAGCCAACAATGCTACGTGAATGAACTAGCAGCGACTGTAGCTGAGGAGACCTGAATTAAGACAATCTGTTCTGCCGGTGTACTTCGCAGTTAACATAGTGATATGTAGATGGAAGGACCAATAGGAAGTGAGGAGCAGCTAGCTGCACTTCTGAAAGCCCTCCGGCTGGCGATGGAATACAAAGTAAACAGTGCTTTTATATCCCGTTCGTAGTGTCGTTAGCTCGGTCAGATATGTAGCTAGGGAGTAAACAAGCTGTGGTCAAAATGAGTTCTCGTATAAATATACTCTCTCTGTTCAGGCAGGACAGTACCCTCTGCTCGCAGCTAAGTTGTACTAAAAGTTGGAAGCTGCGTGAAAACCTCCTGTCAAGATTGTGATACCAAAGGATCATACTTCTTTTCCTAGTGGCAGAGTAAAGTTATGCCCAGTCTTTCTGCTCAGTCACAGGTAGCCGGATAGTGGAATGATCATATAAAGTTGATCGTCGGTAAAGCAGATGCCAGACGGAGATTCATTGGAAGAATCCTAAGGAAATGCAATCCGAAAACAAAGGACGTAGGTTACAGTACACTTGTTCGCCCACTGCTTGAATATTGCTCAGCAGTGTGGGATCCGTACCAGATAGGGTTGATAGAAGAGATAGAGAAGATCCAACGGCGAGCGGCGCGCTTCGTTACAGGATCATTTAGTAATCGCGAAAGCGTTACTCCAGTGGAAGACTCTGCAGGAGAGACGCTCAGTAGCTCGGTACGGGCTTTTGTTGAAGTTTCGAGAACATACCTTCACCGAGGAGTCGAGCAGTATATTGCCTCTCCTACGTATATCACGCGAAGAGACCATGAGGATAAAATCAGAGAGAGTAAAGCCCACACAGAGGCATACCGACAATCCTTCTTTCCACGAGCGATACGAGACTCGAATAGAAGGGAGAACCGATAACTCGAATAGAAGGGAGAACCGATAGAGGTACTCAAGGTACCCTCCGCCACACACCGTCAGGTGGCTTGCGGAGTATGGAAGTAGATGTAGATGTAGATAGCGCTACACATAAAGTTACTAGACAGAGGCCAGTTTACAAACACTAGGTTGGCAGCCCTGCAGCCAGGCGGACGCGCGTGTACGAAGCTCTCACTAAGTTAAGCAGTTAATATTGAAATAAGAGCTATTTTAGTTAATATTAAATTTTAGACTAGTGCATTTGCTTCTTATCTAATCTATCTATTGGAGGTTTCGATTTTCTAAACGTAATTACATCGAAAAGGAAGTATTTCGTAAAGGCCGGCTGTCGCGAGTTTCTTTACATACTTAGGCGTAAATTTAGTACGAGCGTAGATATTTGTTTTGACTAGACTTAGCGCTTCAAAGTTAAATTAATTCGTGTCTCACATCCAGAATTTGTGTGGTTAGTTAAAAGCTTCTGAAGCAAGTTTATAAGTTTGTTTACATTAGTGTTTAGTTACGTATTAGTATAGGTTACGAAACTGTTGTGTTTTGAAGCTATTTCCTGCTTTTGTGTTACGTTTTACTATCAAACCATGTGTGACAAGTGTGGTGGTTGCCGTAGAAATTTGAAAGAAGGGGTGTTCTGTTTAGACTGTAGGTTGTGGTTTCATTGGGGCGAGTGCAGCGGAGAGGAAAGGAGGGTAGATAATGAGGCTCTTCCATGGCAGTCCAGGTTATGTAGAAAGGACAGAAAAATCGCGGAACAGGAGGCAAAGCCTTGTGCCCTTAAGGCTAAATAGAAATCGCGAAATTGGAATTATGTAAGCTAAGGGAGGAAAAGGACTCTGGGCGCTGGGGAAAGGTAGCAAGCAAAGGGCGAAAAAGGGAAACAATTGATAAAACTTCTGAAATTCAGTTAGCAAATCAGTTTGGCTTGCTATCTGAAGTAGCGGAAGAAGGGCTTCATTCAGATGTAGTCGAATGTAGGTTGAAGTAGAATACTAGCTTAGAGAAAAAATACAGGTCGGGATCAAACCAGAATAGGAAAAGAAGAATTCTGCTTATAGGTAGCAGTCATGGGAGGGGTGTGGGGCAACAGCTTCAGGAGAAATTAGGGACAGAGTACCAGGTCACAAGTTTTGTGAAACCAAGTGCTAGCCTTAGCCAGGTGACAGAAAACTTAGGTCAGCTATGCAAGGAATTTGAGAAGGAAGATCAGGTAATTATAGTTGGGGGAGCAGGAAACAGTCTGGCTATGAATCCAAGATACAGTATTAGGAGTGACCTGATGAAATAGGAGCAGAAACTAGGCACACGAATGTGGGGTTTGTGGAGGTCTTTCAGCGCCATGATCAGCCCTGGGTAAACACTGCTGTAAGGCATGTTAACACTGAGCTGAACGGGATGCTCCAGGCACCGGCAAAGTTTCACATGAGTGTTGCTCCAGTTGATGCTATTGGTAGGTGGGGTTACACTACACATGGCCTGCACCTTAATAGGAACGGGAAAGATAAATTAGCTTCTCTATTAACAGATACTATAAGGGGGGGGGGGGGGCACAGTCACACAAGGGGTTATTCCTGTGGTTATTGGGACCAGTTTGTAGTGTTACATTTAGTAATTCTACTTCAACCTACATTCAACTACATCTGAATGAAGCCCTTCTTCCGCTACTTCAGATAGCAAGCCAAATTCCAGACAGACAACAACCAAGGAAAATAGAAGAAAAGAAACTTCATGCACAGCAAATAGGGATAAAGCTAAGGGTGGTATAAACTTGCTTCACCAAAATATCAGGGGAATGAAAAATAAAATAAATGAGCTGATAATGTGTTTAGATGATCTCAAAAATAAGAATGAGATTGATATACTTTGTCTACCTGAGCACCATGTAACTGTGGGGATCGAAAATGTCAGTATAAATGGGTATAATTTAGCAGCTTACACTTGTAGATCTAGTATGGATAAAGGAGGAGTTGCCATTTTCATAAAACAAGGGTATAAATGCAGAACTGTTGAAGTAAGCACATTTTGTGTTGATCAGCACTTTGAGATTTGTGCATGTGAACTTCAGCTAGATAATGTTGTGTTGATATTAGCAACAGTGTACAGGTCTCCACTAGGAGACTGGGGGCTATTCATAAAAAAGTTTGACTCCCCATTATGCTGTCTGTCAGGCAAAAAGAAGAAGTTATTAATCTGTGGTGATTTCAATGTTAACTTCCTAAGCAATCCTGATAGGAAAAGTTAACTAGAAGTGTTGTTAACAACATATAACTTAGAGTCAGTGATGAATTTCCCTACACGTATAGCTCAGGGCAGTAGTACTCTAATAGATGATGTATTTGTACAGCAAGAGGATGTAGA
Organism: Schistocerca serialis cubense; assembly: GCF_023864345.2. Taxonomy (NCBI): domain Eukaryota; kingdom Metazoa; phylum Arthropoda; class Insecta; order Orthoptera; family Acrididae; genus Schistocerca; species Schistocerca serialis. The sequence continues at coordinate 725,284,476 of NC_064638.1, forward strand.
ACATACACATGCTTTCCCTGTGGTAAATGGATTATCTGACCATGATGCACAACTGATTAACTTACAAAACCTAACAGGGTGTACACTTCAGAAACCATTAAGTAAAAGTGTGAGGGTGCTCAACCCGGTATCTACAGATCACTTCAGAGAAAGTTTAGGAAATGTAAACTGGGAAGATGTATATAATGAGCCAAATGCTAATGATAAATGCAGCATATTTCTTGATAAATTTATATCCCTTTTTGAACATTGTTTTCCAAAGAAAATTACTAAATGTAACACTACAAACTTTTCAAAGAAACCTTGGATTACTATAGGTATTTAAGTGTCTTCAGAAAGAAAAAGAAAACTGTATGAGAGTGCAAGAACTAATAAAGGTTTTACACTATAAAAACTATTGTAACATACTGAGAAAAGTCGTAAGGAAATCAAGAAAAATGTATGTTAGAGAAGAAATTAACAACTCTGGCAATAAAATCAAATCAATATGGAATTTTGTTAGAGGGGAGACAGGAAAAGTAACCACTGGGGTAGGTAGTATTACTGTTAAAGAGTATGAGACCATCTTAACCAACAGTACACAGGTTTCCAATGTATTTAACAATCACTTCTTAAGTGCAGGAGAGAAAATTGGTGAGAATAGTTCAAAAGAAAAAGCCAGGCAGTACATGGAAGAGTCAGTTTTGAAAAATTTTAGTCAGATTAAGTTTCATCTAACAACCTCTTGTGAAATAAGGAAAATTATTAAATCTTTGAAAAATAAATGTTCTGTTGGAGTAGATGACATCTCTAACAAGTTATTAAAACAATGTGGAGCAATTACAGGTGATATTTTGAGTCACATATGTAATGCATCACTGACTCTAGCCTGGATGCATGCACTGATTCGCTTGGGAAGGATATCATAAAGCCATCGTACCGTCTCATGAGGCAAGCTGGTCCACAACTGTTATAAACGGTCCTTGATATCCCGGACACTGGCTCGGGGATGGTGAACTGGTTCCACACATATGCTGTAGGAGACAGATTTTGTGGTTTGACTGTCATGGGAGTACCTCAACCTCACAGAGGCAGTTCATAGAGACGCGTGTCTTTTGTGGCCAAGCATTGTCCTATACCAAAATGGCAGCAAGATACTACAGCATGACGGGTAACACACGAGGACGCAGGATGTCCATGACGTAGTGTTGTACTGTCAGTTCCCCTCAGTTACTACCAGCCGTAACCTTAAATCATACTCGATGGCTTCTCGCACCGTGATGCCAGGAGAAACACCGCTATGCCCCTCCAAAACATTCGAAAAATGATACCTCTTCCTAGATCGTTGTCGTTTATCACAGCGATGATGATCATCAGGGATAGTGCAGAACCGCGATTCATCACTGAACACAATGACGGCATTCGTCAGCAGTCCATGGTTCCCAGTCACGACACCACTCCAAACGCATCCGTTCGTGTTTTGTTGACGACATCCTTCGCATAGAACGGCCTCTGTGGCCGAGCGGTTCTAGGCGCTTAAGACCGGAACCTCGCTGCTCCTACGGTCGCAGGTTCGAATCCTGCCTCGAGCATGGATGTGTGTAATGTCCTTAGGTTAGTTAGGTTTAAGTAGTTCTGAGTCTAGGGGACTGTTGACCTCAGCTGTTAAGTCCCATAGTGTTTAGAGCCATTTGAACATTCGCATGGGACGGTAATTCCCTAGTCCGGTCGCTGCTAATCTCCAACCAGTAGTGAAGGATGGTACAGTATGTTGCAGGGACTCCATTACTCGTCCTCGGATGTGAGGCGCAGATGTGCAGCTTGGTGCATTGTACGGCGATCCTCCCTTGTGGTGGTCAGAAATGGTCTACCAGAACATAAACGACGAGTATGCCTGCCCTCGTGTTCCCATGTAGTCCAACATCGGGTCACTGTCACATCCGAATGCCCCACAAATCTGTATGTTGTACGATTCGACAAACCAAATGTAGACCCACAATATGGCCCCAGTCAAACTCTGTCACGTGCTGATAACGCTGTCTCAAACAAGTACGCAGCATTTCCGTGATCACCCAACATCTGCCGCTATTCACGCCTCTTACATATCCGACCTGGCCTGATAAGAACACTAAACACGAACAACACTAATGCACTCTGGTGGCAGTCACAGAAAATTATTACCTACTCGCTGATGGTTCGTACGTGTACAAAGTTACACTGACACTTTTTTCGTCAGACAATAAACATTAAATTAATACTCACACTTGATTAGTTAACAACTTTATAATGTTTTCTTTTACTTTGCAACTTTGATCATTTATTATATTTGCTTCTAATAGAAATGTAATTAAAAGCATGATATCATCCTGCTTGAGGGTGTGACATCGCAATGTGTCAGTCAGAAGTCAATCACTCTGTCAGAGGTTCCAAGTACCAGCTTCCCCCATCGCCTCGGAAACCAGCGCAGAAAAATCTCCACGTCAAAGACTTAGACCCTCTGAAAAGAAAAGCGCTATTAGCCACTGATCAGCAAGAAGAACCACCTACCAGTGCCCACAGGAAACAGTGCGCAAGTCGAACTGCCAGAGCATCTCTAAAGTCAGCGATTGTGGACCCAAAGCTCGAGTTGGCCAAAAATCATCCCTTGTCGAGCCCTGGTTACCCCCCCCCCCCCCCCCCCCGTTTAAAACTCAGTCTTGTGAAATCTATGGTAATCAGAGTGCCTATGTTGGCGAGATTGCTTTCAGCACATTTGACGAGGTGTTACCGAGGACGCTTACCTGTTACCTTTGCCGTGCACGCATTACTCACATATGTTGAACCGGGTAGTGCTAAGCAGCTTTAAACGTGAATTCTGTGTAGCATTCCCAAGAGATTGGTAGCGGTCGAGAAATGCTTTCTGTTGTCATGCAGTGACTCCCACACCGTGTATGGTCTGACATCTTAAACGAGTGTCCCATCATACACCTCAGCATAATATATGTTAACTGACTGTAATATTGTCAAGAAGGTATTTCTTGGGTAATTTGCTAATATGGCCTTGCCGATATGACATACGGAATATATAAATATTTTTCTAAAAAAATTATCGTACGTTGGGAGCCGCGTGGGTAGCCGTGCGGTCTCAGGGACCTCGTCATGGTTCGCGCGGCTCGCCCCGTCGGAGGTTCGAGTCCTCCCTTGGGCATGGGTGTTGTGTGTGTTGTCCTTAGCGTGAGTTAGTTTAAGTTAGATTACGTAGTGTGTAAGACTAGCGACCGATGACCTCAGCAGTTTGGGCCCATAGAACTTACCACAAATAAAAAAAAAAAAGTTTGTTGGGTAATGCGTTGGTGTGCAACCCATGACCAGATGTTTCAGTGGGTAGGAGATAAGGAGAATGTGCTGTGCAGGACATCACGGACAAGATGCGATCTTGCTGAAATATACCGTCACTGAGATCTCGCGAATCGGAAACAGCCACAGGCCTTAACATGTTAGAAATGGAACTGCTGCTGTTCAGCTTATCGGCTACGCGAACCAGTGGCGATCACGTTGAGTACCTAATGGCACCCCATACGATCAGGCCAGCTGAAGGTACTTGCATGACGGTGACCAATATGGCATTATTTGTCAGGTAGAAGGCTCCACACACGAATAAGTCCATCGTGATGCTGTACGTAGTCAGAAACTCGTCTGAGAAACTACATGTCGGCAGCCCTCTGTTCACCATTGTCACTGGGCGCGCCTCTCTCTGCTGCCTATTCTGGGAAGCTGCAACAATGGTCACCTTGCTGACAGTCCGCTGTGCTCCAGACATCGTAACACTGTCCGTGCGGATACTTTTCTTTCTGTAAACAACCCCACTTCGTTACTGAACATATGTGATATATATACGGTGTCTGTTCTTTCGGACACTGAAAGAACAGACACCATGTATACATAAATAGGGCGAGACGGCGATTGATCCCTTCTGTGCAGATGCACACATACGCTCGACCTCGTACGGGACACTGCGTCAGTAGTGTGTGGATAAGTTGAAAATTGGAGTCGTCGAGGGACCGTGCCCGGATGGCCGAAACTGTTAAGAGAACCGCTCATGAGAAGGGTAAATGTGGATTCGAGTCCCGGTCCGGCACATATTTTCAACTTTCCCCACTTACTCGTTTCAATGCCCAGTGACAGATACTGTCTTTGTTTCGTTTGATTCATATATGACGTGGCTAGACGATCCCACACGGCCAAGCGAACAGTATGTATGTCCTCTCGGGCGCTAGATGCTTGCGGTCGTTAAGATTGTGCACGGCGCTATAGCCCTCCTGAACCAACCTATTCGACATTCCCATGCAGTCGTAGGATGCCGACGAACGCGAGCAGCAATGTTGGAACGGTAAATTGCAGTCTCGATAGGAAATGATCCTGGATACGTTTTGCCTCCTTGCACGACACACAACACGTCTTCTCACAAACAAACAGCATTCAAATGCGATATCAGCTGTGTTCTTGCTCTGAAATGCTGATCATTTGCCTGTTCAAGCATGCAATACACTTCATGCCAGTCGGACTTTTGTTGCATGCTGCTTTCGTGGTGTTACAATTCTAATGGCCAGCAGTATATTAGAAACGTTTATTTTCTACTTTTGTTCTTAGCTTATGTTTCACACAAGGACATGTTTTCAGAAAAAGTTGTCTTCATCGATTCGGCCATCCCACACTGTCAGTGTTCGAATCCTTCGTTAAGGAAATTGCGATATTTCTCTGTAACTTTCGGTTTATTTATTGTTTGCAGCATCACGCCCGTAAATCAGTAGATCTGAGCGCTGACTTCTTCTTTCGTACCTAAAAAGCGTAGTGTGCTGAATCTTGAAGAATCTTTAAACATTCGTTATGTAGAAACTTCACGAAAAACTCGCTTAAAAATGCAGTGTATTCAGCTCTTACATTTGTTATCTATCTGTGAAGTGCTTGAATAAAATTGGACTGTGTGTGTGCCTGGCAATGACAGACTAGACGAAGTGAAACTGAAGTGATCATGAAAAGGAATGGGTACAATCAATGCTCGTGCTGACAAGTACAACGAAATTTACTTTTATGCGAGCGGCTAACATGTCAAAAAGTGTGTTTCTAACCAGCCAGGGGATGGAATGTTAGCGTCGAGGTCTTTCATTCCGTAGCAGCTAATTTGCACAAGCGCCGCTGCTCGTCGGCTGTCCAGTGCAAACGAGAGGCGTGCGCTACAGGTTGCTTCCATTAGTCTGGCCGTGTACTGGGGGCGGCGGTCTGGCCGTCTACCGACAGCAGCGTCTAGTATGGGTGCACGACCGTGCCCAGTCATTTGTTCCCTGTCGAGCCATTACCACTGGCGTTCGCAGGGTACGTGTACTGAGCGGCTAACTGCGATGGCCGCTTGTGCAGTGTAATTATGGGTAGTCTGCGAAACGACAGAAAGAATTAGGAGGAAACTCTTTGCCAGCTTATGGTCCAGTGCTAGTCGAATAGTACCAAAAAGTATGTCGGTCTAAACTTCCCCAGCCGTCGTACAGATCACCGCGACCTTTACTCGGCGCGAAATATGGGACTTGGCGAACACTGGAGTCCCGAGCTGGGGACTAGTGTGCACCGCTCTCTGTTAGCTCTTTACATGCTTCAGAAATTACCGTGCAACATGGCGTTGGAACCTTGTGCTGCGCCGGCCGGTGTGGCCGAGCGGTTCTAGGCACGGTCGCAGGTTCGAATCCTGCCTCGGGCATGGATGTGTGTGATGTCCTTAGGTTAGTTAGGCTTAAGTAGTTCTAAGTTCTAGGGGACTGATGACCACAGATGTTAAGTCCCATAGTGCTCAGAGCCATTTGAACCATTTGAACCTTGTGCTGCAGAGACCGGAGATCTGACTTAAAACAGCCCGAATCGCGAGGACAGTACAAATATTTACAAATAAAGAACAACATTGGGGTGTGCTACATGCCGATTAGGTGGATGGCTGCTGAGTCGAAACAGTCGTTAGCGGGCAACGTTTGGAGACCAGCTGTGAAAGGCTTGAAGAGATAAACTGGGCTCCGTTTGGGTCGTCCCTAATTGCTTAGCTGCACCTAGTGCGTCAGCGGATAGTACATCGACCAAAAACAAAACTAGCATCTCAGCTGTGGTAAAAGACGCTTTCATTGTTATCAGACATGTGGAAGGGACTCTGCAACATACACAGAGCGTTGGACAGACTTCCAAGATCACTTACATCCATCGAGAGCTGCGTAACGGTATCACGTAGTCGAGGCAGCGAAATGAATCCAAGTAGCTAAGCTGTTAAATTCCAAATCCTTTGGAGAGTATTCCATGAACAGTTAAATTATAGTAAAAGGTTGTCAGCTGCTGCTATATCCTGGACAATGGCATAAAGAACTGCAACAGGAATGGGAGGGCAAATATGTTGCTGAAGTAAATGGTGAGCTCGAAAAGAGAGCAGACTTTTTTCTTACGTTCGATGTACTAGAGTTGACCGAGTACACTGCAGCAGATTTTTTTTCCCGTTTCACTGTCAGGCCTTATGTACCTAACCCTGTACGCTACTGTAAGTGTCAATATTTGTCATGTCACCGTGGTGTATGGAAAGGTTAGGTAACATGCTCCAGATGCGGTTCAGCCGCTTATCAACCAAATAATAACTGGACTGCTCCGTCCATGTGTGGTAAGTACTCCCAGAAACACCCTCGTTTGCACCATAGAATGTCGGATCTTCAGAGAAGAAATTCTAGGAAATTACTGTTACACAATATATAACCTACTTTCAGGCGAAAAAGGCTTTTTAAGGCCACGCAGCCCTCTGCTTCGTGAAGTCATTCGCCTCAGTGATGCAACAATCTATTTAGACGAGTATTGTCGACGCACGAACTACGAAAACTGATGAAAGCACGACCACCTACATCTGAAACGTAAGTGCAAACAAGTACCGCTCACGAATCTATTAAGCTTAGCAACTGAAATGAAAATTATGGTTTCGCGTTCCATCGACGATGAGGTTTACAGAGGTGGAGCACAAGCTCTGACTGGGGAAAGACGAGGACGAAATTTGCCGTGTCCTTTTCAAAGGAACCATCCCTGCAGATGCAATAACCTATTTAAGGAAACCACGTAAAATTGAAACCTGGACTGCCAAACGGGGATTTGAACCACCAACCTCACAAACGAAAGTTTAGTGGCTTTGACCAATGACCCTCCTCACTCCCTAATATATACTCTAAGACAAAAAACGACACTCCGCGAAGGAATTATCCGAATGGCACAGACATCAAAGATGCAGAGACAGACAAATGACTACAGTTTCAGAACTACTGGATGATTTTTTCAAGAGAAATAGCTTCACAAAATGAGCAAGTCAAGGAAGCATTGGTCCACTTCGAGCCCTTATGCAAGCATTTACTCGGCCTGACCTTGATTGGTGGAATTGTTGAATGTCCTCCTGAGGGATATCGTGCCATATTTTGTCCAATTGACGCGTTAGATCGTCAAAATCCCGAGATGGTTGGTTGGTCCTGCCCCTAATGTACCAAACGTCCCCAATTCGGGAGAGAACTGGCAACCGTCCTGGCCAAGCTGGTGTTCGACAGGCACGAAGGTAACCAGAAGAAACTGTGGGCGTGTGCGGGCGGACATTATCTTGCAGAAATATAAGCCCAGAATGGTTTGCCATGAAGGGCAACGAAACGGGCCATAGAATATCTCTGACGTACTGCTGTGCTGTTATGGTGCCGCAGATGACAACAATTGCTGTTATGAAAAGAAATGGTACCCGAGAACATCAGTCCTGGCTGTCGGGAGATGTCGCAGGCGACAGTCAGATTGGTATCCCACTGCTGTCCGAGGTGTCTGCTGACACGTATTCGGCCTAGTATCTCATTGACTGGAGTGCAACTGTCTTAAGTGAGCCCCAATGACCAGTGAAGACATGTCTGGAGGCGCTCCGCACAGCGGTGGGATACCAACCTGACTGTTGCCCCCCATACGACATGATAACCAGGAGTGATGGCCTGAAGTGCGATTTCTTTTCGTAGCAGGACCCCTTTGGTTGTCAACCGCGCCACCCTTTAAGCACAGCGGTACGTCGACGATATGCCCCGTTTTGTTGCCCTTCATGGCAAACCATCCTGGCCTTACATTTCAACAAGATAATGCACGCTTTCACATGGCGAAAGTTTCTACTGCTAGTCTTCGTGCACGCTAAACCCTACCTTGGCCAGCAAGGCCGCCGGATTTTTCCCTAATTGAGAACGTTTGGAACATTACTGACAGGGCCCTCCAACCATCTCCGGATTTTGACGATCTAACGCGCCAGTTGGACAGAATTTGGCACTATATCCCACAGGTGGACATTCAACAATTCAGTCAATCAATATGAAGCCGAATAACTGCTTGCATAAGGGGCAGAGGTGGGCCAACGCGTTATTGACTTTCTCAATATGTGAAGTTATTTCTCTTGAATAAATCATCCAATTTTCCGAAATTATTATTATTGTTTGTCTGTACCAGTACATCACATCTAAAGATTTCCGTCCTATTCAGATAATTCCTTCGAGCTGTATCTAGAGCGGACACAGTAGTACCAGTACAACGTATAGTTGAGGAAACAACGAGCACTAACGGCAGACAGGGGAACAGAGGCATAAGAATGGCTCTGGTAAAGCAGGCTTACCATCATGCTTACCAACATCTCCAAAGTACAAACAAGTGACGAAGAACAATAGACCAAAAGATCCGCCGATACATAACAGCGAGACAATGAGATTTTGATCCTCTCTGAAGGATCAGGTAAGTCAGGCATATCAACGTCTACAATATCCAAACAAGCGACCAAAACACACTCACACACACACACACACACACACACACACACACACACACACACACACATACATATATATATATATATATATATATATATATATATATATATATATATATATATATTATGAGAGGCACCCACATGCCTTGCTCATACTGTGGCATCAAGCAGTCAGGCCTGCAAGATGAGTGGTCTGCCAAGCGAGTGGATTCATTCTTATTTATCGAGTAACATGAACTCTAGTACTCACAATTAAGTTACAAATTATTCTTCTGTATGAATATTACGCAACGGAAACGCACTTCTGACTATTAGTAATTTACACAACTCTGACTGTTCACTACGCACTGGCAATACCACATTTTCTTTTTTATTTAACGGCTTTTATCAACACGTGGCCATCGCACTGAATATGAATGGCGCACACATTATAAATTCTTGATATCATGACAACATACAATTCGAAGGGAAAGGCCACCAATCTTTTTCTTTTCACTATCTTATTTATTCCGATAAATTCTATAACCTAAACACACAAATTCTATAACCTACAACAATAACACAAGAGAAATTCCGCCCAGTGGGCATGGCTTTACATTGGTGATTCTCTATCTTATGGTCTCGTAATTATTTAATGCTACAGTGCACTTTCTGGATAGGGTGGTGGATCTTTTGCTATATCTCACACTTCGACTCTCACAACCATCATCACGAAACTTTCCTCCAGACCGAGCGGTACAAAAGGAACATGCATAACCCACTACCTCTGAAACTACCCTGCTACTCTCCCATGCAAACCACACATACTTAAATTACATGACAACACCACACTGCAACATGGAATACAACATAAGGAATAGTCACAACATTATAACCACATCACTTTCAGCTTTCCCACTTCAATTAGTATTCATCCCAGTTTCACACGACATTGCCCCACTTCGTAATTTTTTTTCCTACTACGAACTCTGGACGATATATGCACGTCTTCCCGTGCAATGCAAGCCAAGTGGCGTTGCTGGATAGACGGCTGACTCACCTTGCTTCTCTCTCAGAGTATTATAGTTTGAATCAAGCATCACACGGAAACATAACACGCAAAGTAATACTAAGAACATATTCATCAGACACGCGAGTCCTCAACTGATACCGTGGACGAGTACTTCTCTTTATCCTTTGTCTCATACACAGATTGAGACTCACACAGTACTCACCACGTGGAAGTACTCGTCTCTAATTTCAAGTCCTGCACACGCCATTTCTTAAATATTTCCAACTTATAGTACACACGCTAGTAATTCAGCTTAACTTAAGCACTCGGAAGTATTTCAACTTGTTGCTACACGTGGTTTCATTGTGACCATTGGTCACTTCTGAAGATTACTACGATCCCATTAATATTACCTGCCTGACATTTAATTCTCCCCACAAAAGTTCCTGAAATAGAGAAATTATTATTCTAAACTACTCTTAAGTATTTCACATGCATACCATGTCTCCACTCTTTTGTCCTTACGGAGCACGCCTAAGACAGGTCTTACCAACACTAGATCCAGCGGCAGAGTGCAGAAACATGGCCGTTCTTCAGGTCCTCTCGCACCTCTGCCGAAGTGGGGGAGCACCTTGCTACCGTATTGGTCAGCCACATTTCAGGCACTCAAACCTCCGGTAAATATTATCTCTTTGGTTCTACGAAAGGTGACCAAAGGGTCGTCTCAAAGATGATCATATATTCACATTCATTATCTGCGCTTAGCAGACGACCATACATTCATTCATTTCACAGATCTCACCAAACTGGATGTAGGGATTTATTTTGTGGGAGTGCACATGTGATCAATTAAATAAATAAATTGTCATTCTTTCCTACACTGGTATCCGGCTTCGCTGTATTAATTTAAATTGAGTTATTTTTACAAAAAATGTGTTGTTCTGACAAGAATAATGAAGTATGTTGTACGTATTTTCAATGTCGGGCGGTACTGTACCCTTTCAATATATATATATATATATATATATCGCCAGTGATAACTCCCCACCTCGGTTGAATGACAGGGTGAAAGAAGGAAAAAAATCCCATCATTAAAATGGCTCCTATTCTGCAGTGGAACATCAGTTGGTTTATAACACATGTAGAGGAACTAAGGCACACATAAAAGACCAAAACATAGACGGTGTTTAAAAAAATATTCCATACTTTGAGAGGTGGTAGTATGAACCAAAACAAGACAAAAACGTCCAGTAAATATGAGTTTTAAAATACATACCCTAGGGACTATGAGCACTTGTTCATTTTAGCTACTGTAAAATACCACTCTTCTACTGCAGGCTCTTTGCTTTCCATATTCTGAGATGTGTTACTTTGGACCAAATCAAGGTAAAAATGTCTGGTAAATATGGGCTCTAAAATGCCTACCTTCAACACCTATGAGCACTTGTTCATTTGCGTAACTGTGAAACACATCTCTTCTTTTGAACAAGTTTTCATAGCTCTTAAGACTTCTGCGGTCAAAATTTATTTGGAATATATTTGACAAAATAAAAGATCGAAATCCGTTTTGCTCTGTGGTAAATAATACAGGGTGTTTCGAAATGAACATACGGTTTTAAGGCGTGTAGCATTTATTACGTTCAACTTATAATTGTAGATAATACACCAAATGAAAGAGCAACTCAAACAGTTTTGTGTGTATACCTGTGCGCAATGGGAAGAGTATGGAATGACAAAGAGTGACTGAAAAACGTGTTGAACCAGTGTGAGTCTTTCACACTTAGCCCCAAGAAATATCCCCGCGGAAAGTTTATGGGCCTTTCTTTTTCGGTGAATCGACTGTAACTGATGTTTTTTATCTTGATTTGCTACTGCTGTGGCCCGTGCCTCAATGACTGGCCCGAGCCTCAATGAGAAGAAGCTGAACAACACATCTTTATTTGGGAGCAACGTGGTGCACCGCCTCACTGGCATAACTCAGTACACGACTGGTTAAACGACGTTGCATCCGACCGGTGGATTGGGCTCAAGGGGCCGGTTGACACAGCTTTTTATGCGTGTCCTCCACGCTCACACACGATCTGACGCGATAGTGTGTATGTGCCTCCGATACCAGCTGATCTATCCGACTTTAGAAACAATGTTATTGCAACACTTACTCCTGACACATTGATCAAGGTTTCGGAACAACCCGCCTATCGACTCGATGTGTGATCGGTGTTCGGTGTTCACACTGAATAAGCGTAAGAAAAACTGTTTGTGTTTCTCTTTCATTTGGTGTATCATTTATAACTGCAAGGTGAATGTAATATGTGCTACAAAGCCTTAAAACTCGTATATTCATTTTAAAGCACCCTGTACACTTTTACTACTAAAAACCTTCAAGCAGACCAATTTTGAAAATCGGTGAAGTGGGACACATGTGACCCCTGAACCTAAGTAGCTCCATGTTTTCATGTGCACCAAGGATTTTCAACGTTAAATATTTAATTTTAGAATGATTGTATCGGGATGGCGATTACTGAAAGAAGTATAACAAATCAGTACAAAAAATACATTTATTCTCCTAACAGTGACAAACATGGAATATCATACACAAGTTTTCAACACAACATTTGAAGCTGAGCTGACATACGCACACCAATGTCTCCCATATTCTATGAAGTTTTATGAGGCCTATGCGTCCCACTACAAACAAATTATATACAGAGCAGCAGAAATACTGGAGTGTGTAGTAATGTTTCAAAACAACGTCTGTGATGTAGAAGAAAACACAATTAGTTACAACAGACAATCTTGGTTCAAAAAAGATGGTGATTTGATCTGTTTTTTGTGAAACAGATACGCTATAAACACACGGCGCCCCATTTGATCGCCCATAACCTTCCCACACCGTAGTCCGCGGTATATTCTCCAAGTTCCGAAAACATCTCGCTACACGCTGGCCCTGCGCTAAAAACTTCATATTGCTTTAGTGTGACATACGTGTCTCATCAACCACGAAAGAGTTAAGCTACGATATTCATTTTAGATCCCATGTTAATTGGACATATTTTTGTTGTTTTGGCCTGTATTACCACCTTTCTATACAGAACACTTTTTTTAACACTTTGTGACGTTGAAGGGCCAAAACATAACGACCACCTGCTTAATAGCGTTTTGGTCCACCTTCGGAAGTACTACAGCAGCGATTCTGCGTGACATAGATTCGACAAGTCTTCGGTAGTTTTCCGAAGATATGTGGCACCAAATGCCTTTGCAACCGGGGTTGTGGGTAGGGATAGGGAGTCTGCGTCCGACATCGTCCGAGATGTGTTCCATGGGATTTAGATCCCATCTGGTTGCCAAGATATCAACATGCGTTCACTATCGAACTTTCAAACCGCTGTAGCCGATTCTTGTCTTGTGATGCGCTCAGTTATCCTGATAGAAGATATCATCACAATCTGGGAAGACAACAAGCATGAAGGAATGCAGGTGGCGCACAGTAATATTTCACATAGTTCACAGCTGTCATGGTGCCTACGATTACTACCCATGGATTCAAATGGTTCAAATGGCTCTGAACACCATGGGACTTAATATCTGAGGTCATCAGTCCCCTAGAACTTAGAACTACTTATACCTAACTAACCTAAGGACATCACACACATCCATGCCCGAGGCAGAATTCGAACCTGCGACCGTAGTGGTCGCGCGATTCCAGACTGAAGCGCCTAGAACCCCTCGGCCACACCCTTCGGCTTCTATTGAATACCTCCTCATTAGTTAGGTCATCTACCCATCTAATCTTCAGCATTCTTCTGTAGCACCACATTTCGAAAGCTTCTATTCTCTTCTTGTCTAAACTATTTATCGTCCACGTTTCACGTCCATACATGGCTATACTCCATACAAATACTTTCAGAAACGACTTCCTGGCACTTAAATCAATACTCGTTGTTAACAAATTTCTCTTCTTCAGAAACGCTTTCCTTGGCATTGCCAGTCTACATTTTATATCCTCTCTACTTCGACCATCATCAGTTATTTTGTTCTCCAAATAGCAAAACTCCTTTACTACTTTAAGTGTCTCATTTCCTAATCTAATTCCTTCAGCATCACCCCCCGACTTAATTCGACTACATTCCATTATCCTCGTTTTGCTTTTGTTGATGTTCATCTTATATCCTTCTTTCAAGTCACTGTCCATTCCGTTCAACTGCTCTTCCAAGTCCTTTGTTTCTCTGACAGAATTACAATGTCATCGGCAAACCTCAATGTTTTTATTTCTTTTCCATGGATTTTAATACCCGCTTCGAACTTTTCATTCGTTTCCTTTACTGCTTGCTCAATATACAGATTGAATAGCATCGGGGAGAGGCTACAACCCTGTCTCACTCCCTTCCCAACCACTGCTTCCCTTTCATAGCCCTCGACGCTTATAACTGCCATCTGCTTTTTGTACAAATTGTAAATAGCCTTTCTCTCCCTGTATTTAACTCCTGCCACATTCAGAATTTGAAAGAGAGTATTCCAGTCAACATTGTCAAAAGCTTTCTCTAAGTCTGCAACACGTAGGTTTGCCTTTCCTTAATCTATTTTCTAAGATAAGTCGTAGGGTCAGTATTGCCTCACGTGTTCCAACATTTCTACGGAATCCAAACTGATCATCCCCGAGGTCGGCTTCTACCAGTTTTTCCATTCGTCTGTAAAGAATTCGTGTTAGTACTTTTCAGCCGTGTGGCTTATTAAACTGACAGTTCGGTAATTTTCACATCTGTCAGCACCTGCCTTATTTGGCATAGGAATTATTATATTCTTCTTGAAGTCTGAAGGTATTTCGCCTGTCTCATACATCCTGCTCACTATATGGTAAAGTTTTGTTAGGCCTGGCTCACCCAAGGCTGTCAGTAGTTCTAATTGAATGTTGTCTACTCCTGGGGCCTTGTTTCGACTTAGGTCTTTCAGTGCTCTGTCAAACTCTTCACGCAGTACCATATCTCCTATTTCAGCTTCATCTACATTATCTTCTTTTTCCATAATATTGTTCTCAAGTACATTGCCCTTGTATAGACCCTCTATATACTCCTTCCACCTTTCTGCTTTCCCTTCTTTGCTTAGAACTGAGTTTCTATCTGAGCTCATGATATTCATGTAAGTGGTTCTCTTTTCTTCAAAGGTCTCTTTAATTTTCCTGTAGGCAGTATCTATCTTACCCCTAGTGATATGCACCTCTACATCCTTACATTTGTCCTCTAGCCATCCCTGCTTAGCCATTTTGCACTTCCTGTCGATCTCATTTTTGAGACGTTTGTATTCCTTTTTGCCTGCTTCATTTACTGCATTTTTGTATGTTCTCATTTAATCAATTAAATTCAATATCTCTTCTGTTACCCAAGGATTTCGTCTTTTTACCTACTTGATCCTCTGCTGCCTTCACTATTTCTTCTCTCAAAGCTACCTATTCTTCTTCTACTGTATTTCCTTCCTCCATTCTTGTCAATCGTTCCCTAATGGTCTCCCTGAAACTCTCTACAACCTCTGGTTCTTTCAGTTTATCCAGGTCCCATCTCCTCAAATTCCCACCTACAAATTGATTAAAATTTATTAAAAAGTAAAATATACTTACAGTGTTTAAACCTCAGGATACATCACTTGTTCGCGACACATTCCGTAGTTCTGTGGCACACAGTAAAACGCTACGATACACCGTTTGGAAAAGACTGATCTGCGTTGTGCTTAGCGGCGGAAGCTGGAAACTTAACTCTGCGATATTCGTCGAGACGGAATGAACACGGTGGCGTATCTGAATGGCTCAAACATTAACGCATGTACGAAAACTTCAAAGAAATGTGTTGAAACAATGTAGACAAACACAGTGTGGCTGAACTCAGAATTGTGGCAGAAACGAAACAAGATCTCAAAAGCGGCTGTATGTGAGCTAGGTCATCAATAACGTTAATTCAACAGGAAAACTATGATCCTTTGCGACTACTCTGGTTTCGCAGAGTGGCCTATGTCGTTTGATGTGAGGGTGTACCAGCGTCAGTTCTTAGATGAACTTTATTAGCAACGTAAAGAAAAATCTCTGTCGATGACATTGGTTGTCAAGTTCGTAATAATGCACAGGAAACAACAGTGGATCAGAACACGAAAATAAAATTTTTATGTCAATTTGTAATACGTAAAATGTAGTTCAATAAAATAGAATAATGTCCATTGTATTTAAAAATGCTCCAAAATACAAACAGTTTCATGCCATTAAGCTACTGTTTCCATTGCTCTGAAAATACTACATACTCATACGCAGATATTGGTAAATAGTGTTATTCTTTTCAGTTCAGAATTGCTAACAGTTGATTTTTCCGCAAAAAAAATTGTACAGCTGCAGGGCTGCTCACAGCGCAGGGCCCGTGGCATGTGCTACACGTGCTATATGGGTAAACTGCCCCTATTTGAAACTAGACGGTCAGTATGCAGCATCCATCCCTCTCGTGATCTGAACTGCTGTTGTATACCAATTCCATTATGAGTCTTCACATCTTCCGCAGTGAGCTTTAGCATTCCTCAAGTATAGGCAGGAACACGATTAGAGATAATACGTTGGCCGTGAATGGAAGGGCTGTCACGGTAACATGAGAGAGACGCCGTATGCCCACGCTGTACACCTGGCTGCCTTCACAGGTATTCGCTCTACCTTAACGCCCCCTGATGGTGCCGGCTGCATTTCCCAGGCGACCCGCATGCTGCTTCATCCTCTCACTGGGAACAGGAACTACGTACCGTTGATGAACAGAAAGTAAATCGCGCCCATATCCTAGGTGCCAGTACACTGGCTTCATTTCTGCGGCGTCGCCGGCTGGCAAGAAAATAGCGGCGACCACCCACTGTTTGCACAGCAGATTGCGCAGCCCCGTTGTGTACTGGACCGGAACGTGACACGGCGGCAACTTTCTTCCAGTTCGTATTCTGCGTTTTTGTTTTTGTTTTCCTCTCCTTCCGTCGCTTTCTCCATCTTTGCCAACTTAACAGCGTGTTTGTACCCGTTGTCAGGACAACTGTCTGAACATTGGAAAACCGTTGGAAAAATTCGGAACGACAGGCATTTTTGTTTGTTGTTTCTGTCGTAATAATTATGAACATAGGGAAATAATATCGCCGTGTGGACAGGTAGACTAGTCACGCCATGAATTTAAGAACGAGTTCTGTCGACATCACCAACTGCTGGAGGAAGAATTATAACCGTTTGGAGCGCTAACATCGCTGCAGCTGTCATGGCTTCGAAGTTTACATGGTGCGTCGCATCTACAATTAAATTAATATAAATATACGTGGCATATGAAGCACTGCATAACTTGAGGCAGCCCCAATGCAAAAGCCGCGCGGGGTATCCGTGCGGTCTGAGGCGACCTGTCACGTTTCGCACGGCTTCCCCCCGTCGGAGGTTCGAGTCCTCCCTCGGGCATGGCTTTGTTTGTTGTCCTTTAGCGTAAGTTAGTTTAGTTAGATTAAATAGTAAGCCTCGGGACCGATGACCTCAGCAGTTTGGTCCCATAGGAACTTACCACAAATTTCCAATTCCCAATACAAAAATAGAATTAGAAATAGCGAGAGCTATAAAAAAACTGTTGGGGCCATAACCGTGAAATACGGCCAGGATGTACCCCCGTGGATATAAAGCAGAAAGTCTACAACTTTTGTGGAAATAAAAATATTTCTTAATGGCTGTAGTATGTACCAAACAGTTACTCCTCTTTAAGTGCTTCACAAATAGCTTCACACCTTTCTGGTATTATTTTCGTCAGTGTGCCCTGCGGTATTCGAGTGCATACTGTAAACTAGATAGCATTCTCCTGTTGCAAAAAATCATTGTGTCACGGTAAGTCTGTCTTGTGAATATCACATTTCTGAGGTGAGTGTTCTGCTTCGTAATATGAGGAGCCACTTTCTTGAGCACATATTGAAATGTATTCTCGTCCATTTGCAATAATTTTCATACTTCTTTACATCCTCGACTTCCAGCTTCCGTAACAGATTTTGTTGGATGCTTTCAGCACCTCGCCGTGATACCACGGCATCACTCGAGTACGTCTCATTTCCTTTTCTTCTGCTCCTCTTCTGAATGTAAATTAAATGCAGTTGTGGTACACAATACTGCAGAGCACAGTAATAAGTCTTCGTCAGCAGTTCTGAAGGAACTTTGACATCAGAGATGTTTGTCACGGAAAATGCGATGACAGTGTAATACGCCTATTTGCGCCACGTCAAATATCTGTGTCAAAGAAAATATGATTAATATTTGATCTTATTTCTTTGTCAAAGAAAATTCGATACTTTAATACCAGCCCTAAGAACGAAGGTAGCTTTCGCATGACGTGTCACTGGCAAATACAGTAGTGGCCATTAAAATTGCTACACCACAAAGATGACGTACTACAGACGCGAACTTTAAACGACAGGAAGATGATGCTGTGATATGCAAATGATTAGCTTTTCAGAGCATTCACACAAGGTTGGCGCCCGTGGCGACACCTACAACGTGCTGACATGAGGAAAGTTTCCAACCGTTTTCTCATGCACAAACAGCAGTTGACCGGCGTTGCCTGGTGAAACGTTGTTGTGATGCCTCGTGTAAGGAGGAGAAATGCGTACCATCACGTTTCCGACTTTGATAAAGGTCGGATTCTAGCCTATCGCGATTGCGGTTTATCGTATCGCGACATTGCTGCTCGCGTTGGTCAACATCCAATGACTGTTAGCAGAATATGGAATCGGTGGGTTCAGGAGGGTATACGGAACGCCGTGCTGGATCCTAACGGCCTCGTATCACTAGCAGTCGAGATGACAGGCATCTTATACGCATGGCTGTAACGGATCGTGCAGCCACGTCTCGATCCCTGAGTCAACAGATGGGGACGTTTGCAAGACAACCACCATCTGTACGAACAGTTCGACGACGTTTGCAGCAGCATGGACTATCAGCTCGGAGACCATGGCTGCGGTTACACTTGATGCTGCATCACAGACAGGAGCGCCTGCGATGGTGTACTCAACGATGAACCTGGGTGCCCGAATGGCAAAACGTCATTTTTTCGGAAGAATCCAGGTTCTGTTTACAGCATCATGATGGACGCATCCGTGTTTGCGACATCGCGGTGAATGCACATTGGAAGCGTGTATTCCTCTTCGCCATACTGGCGTATCACCCGGCGTGATGGTATGGGGTGCCACTGGTTACACGTCTGGGTCACCTCTTGTTCGCATTGACTGCACTTTGAACAGTGGACGTTACATTTCAGATGTGTTACGACCCGTGGCTCTACCCTTCATTCGATCCCTGCGAAACCCTACATTTCAGCAGCATAATGCACGACCGCATGTTGCAGGTCCTGTACGGGCGTTTCTGGATACAGAAAATGTTCGACTGCTGCCCTGCCCAGCACATTCTCCAGATCTCTCACCAATTGAAAACGTCTGGTCAATGGTGGCCGAGCAACTGGCTCGTCACAATACGCCAGTCACTACTCTTGTTGAACTGTGGTATCGTGTTGAAGCTGCATGGGTAGCTGTACCTGTACACGCCATCCAAGCTCTGTTTGACTCAATGCCCAGGCGTATCAAGGCCGTTATTACGGCCAGAGGTGGTTGTTCTAGGTTCTGATTTCCCAGGACCTATGCACCCAAATTGCGTGAAAATGTGATGACATGTCAGTTCTAGTATAATATATTTGTCCAATGAATACCCGTTTATCATCTGCATTTCTTCTTGGTGTAGCAATGTTAATGGCCAGTAGTGTAATATAGCTCGATGAAACTTGGACCATACGTAGAAAGAACTGCTACAGTGTGGTGCAGAAGCTAAGTGAAAGAAATGCGGAATGAGACGAACAGAAATGGCTCTTTTATTCAAAGACAATGACTACAGTGAAATCCCCGCGAATCATGATGGTCCTTTGGACGTTACAAAAGATGGGGATGGATCTTAATAGCCGTGTGACCACTACGGATGCCCCGCAACGTGCTCTTGTGCTGGCGACATGGTTGGTAAGGGCTTCTTGTGGTAAGGCGTTCCATTTTTGCACCAGCGCGGTTGATAATAATTTGCTGGTTGGTCGTTGATGCGTATGCACGTGCTGCGGTAAGTCTCCTTAACGCATCCCACACGCGCTCGTTGTGATTTAAGTCGGTGGAACGGTGAGGACAGTCCATTCCCCAAATATCCTCCCGATCCAAGAGTTCCTCCACCTGCGTAGCTCAATGCGGTCGCTCATTGCCAGCCACAAAAATGGAGTCTGGGCCGAATGCATCCCTGAAAACAAGCACTTCGGTGAGGTATGCGCAGCAGCCGTCAACCGCACTGGCCGAGGAATGGCACGCCCTCTCACAGGATCTCCTTACCAACGTCCTGGCTAATCCATGTCCCGCCAATTGTAAAGTCCAGGAGACAATCATGAATCGCAGTCACTTCGGTGTAACTATTGCCTTTGAATAAAAGTGTCTTTTCTGTTCATCTCATTGCGTATTTATTTCAGTCGCCTTCTGTACTAAGTACTGAAGTAATTGTTTAAATGCAATGTCCAAGTTTCATCGAGCTACGTTACTTGACCTGAGACACGTCATGCGAAAGTTACTGTCTCTGTTAAGTTTTGCACACCAATTTATATTCAAAAGTACGGGGTCTCTTTCGACTTTGGGACCGCCAGGAAGACCCCGACTGACAGACATTAGAGAAGTTGTGTTAGTGAAACTGTACAACGAACCAACATAAAATTGTAAGTTCCCCGTCGATCATTCACGGTCAAATTTCATCGATTTAGCCCATGTATTTTTCAACGCGTATTGGATTATGTTCCTGAGTGCAGCTTGAAATTTGTGCTTAGTTCTGACGAATAAAGAAGATCGCTGGTAGCCGCGCGGTTTAAGGCGCCTTGTCACGGTCCGTGCGGCTCTCCCCCTCGGACGTTCGATTCCTCCCTCGGATAGGGCTGTGTGTGTTGTCGTTAGCGAAAGTTAGATTAAGTAGTGGGTAAGCTTAGGGACCGATGACCTTAGCAGTTTGGTTCCATAAGACCTTACCACAAATTTCCTATTTCCAAGATCGATGGTGATGCTACACTCTAGACTGCTCAAAAGACAAAACCTGACCTACTGATGTGGCCGAGCAGTTCTAGGCGCTTCAGTCTGGAACCGCGCTGCTGCTACGGTCGCAGGTTCGAATCCTGCCTCGGGCATGGATGTGTGTGATGTCCTTAGGTTAGTTAGGTTTAAGTAGTTCTAAGTCTAAGGGACTGATGACCTCAGATGTCCAATATTGCTTGGAGCCATTTGAACCATTTGACATACTGGCCCTAGCAAAGGCCCCACTGATACGAAAAGAAGAGGTTCCACTGAGTGTTGATGTAGTACAGCATCATCAGTCACCGTAATCACTGACCTGTACTTTTTCAAAGAGGCTGTGAACGGCAAGACATATGCGACAGTATTCGATACCTGAACTTGAATGTTGTGATGTAGCCGTAATGCTTGGAGATGCTACAGCCACGCAGCAACCAGCGTGTAGATACCGACTCGCTCTTGTACGGTCAGACGTCGCCGCCACGCGTGAAAACCGTGCGAGAGCTCAATTGTTAAACGGGAAGAAACAGTTACCTACGAGGGGTGATAAATAAACCGCGTAACGATAGAGCGTTCACAGACGTTGTGTGGTCGTTGGCACAGCTAGTTTGGTGTCGCGAGAAAAGAGTACGGAAGTCTTACATTTTATGAGAGCGTGGAAGGTGTAGGACCAAAGTACAGGTGCAGCACAATGGGAGTTGGCAAATCCTGCAACCATTTACGGTAGACACTGCCTTTTCCAGCCATCGCTGTAGACCAAGATAAAGACTGCCAGCAACTTGCATATCAAAAAGTGCTACCAGCACAATATACTGGATCCCACATTTACTGATCCCTCCAGGAGTCATATCCCGACTGACGTCACGTGGAAACAGCAGCAGCGTGAACTCTGCTGTGTGGAAGTGTTTCCATCATGATTCATGCACCACAGTGCCCCAGTGCAATATGCCTGAATTTTAGATACTTAAAGGGTGCCATGTTCCCTGTACACTGGATTTGGTCGTAGAGCAATTGTCGTATGCCCCACGTTACGCGAGTTTGTGTCCAGTAGACCACTTTTTTTTTTGGTCTGAGAAAGGGGAGGTGTATCAAACCCCTGACATACACCGCGAAGATTCGCAGTACGACCGCTCTTTTTCACATGACAGCATGTATAGAAACAAATTGGCGCAGATTTTGACCTCCGTATCATCACCAGTTTACAGTTTGTGTCAAATTGCACTGAGAATAACAATTATTATTGTTTTAAGTCTTTTTTTTTATTATCCACTGGCGACGGAATGCGACTGCGTTGGCCCGAATGCAGTTCACTAAATGGTAGATGCGACGCAGACATCTGCAACATTAAAAATGGCGACATGCCCGCTTTCCTGACTTATAATTAGGTTATTTACCTGTGTTAAAAGTATCCTTCGGATTTCTGTTATTCTGAGTATTTACAACATTCAAGTATTCTCACAAAAGATCTGCTATTTTTTTGTAATCGAAGCTTGAAAATCATTAAATATCATGGTTTAGTCACGTGATCGAAAACGCTCTGTTACTGGCTGAAGCTCTGCTGACGTCACAGACTAGGAGTCATGTGGACTAGGAGTAAGCTGTACATGTGTTACCCTGGAGTGTTAGCGGAAGTTACTAGGTTTTTATGTACTTCTTCTGCAAACAGTTTAGCCATTTAGTGATAGAAAACGAAATTACATGTTTTAAGTAATAATAGAAAGGAATTTTGTGGGTCCGTGTTTTATAAGTAGGTTGTCGACTGTCTGTCATTAACTACGACCCAAAGCACAACAAAATTATTCTTGGCATATCTTAATTATTCTTGGCATATCTTAGTGCTCATTTACTCTACATAAGACATTTGGCAGAAGTGCAGGCATTCTGTGACACAACGGATAGCGTATTTGACTTAAGTTCAAGAGGATTCAGGTTCCAGTCCTGGACGGCTCGTATATTTTTTAAAGGTTTTACACGAAATACGAAAGTAGCGTTAGCAAGAACTCATTGTAGCAGTTGATTTAATGGTGGAATGTATATATGTGTATATAGATCCCAATTAATCTTAGTGTGAGCAATGGACAACTGAGGATAAATGCATTTATTATGCTTACAAACAATTCACTTTTATGGAAAGCATTGCTTGTAGTGAAGATCATCATAGGCCTGTAGTACAACGAGGTGAAGGATGATGAGGTTTTGTATACAGAAAGACACGTTGAGGAGCTAAAGAAACTGGTAAACCTGCCTAATATCGTATAGAGCTCCCGCGAGCTCGCGGAAGTGCAATAACACGAAACGGCATGCACTCGAATAATGTCTCAAGTAGTGCTGGAGGGAGCTGACACCATGAATCCTGCAGGGCTATCCATAAATCCGTAAGAGTAAGAGATCTCTTCTGAACAACACGTTGAAAATCATCCCAGATATGCTCAATAATCTCCATATCTGTGGAGTTTGGTGGCCAACGGAAGTGTTTAAACTCAGAAGAGTCTTCCACGAGTCACTCTGTAGCAATTCTGAACGTGGGGGGGCGTCGCATTGACCTACTGGAATTGTCCAGCTTCGTCGGAATTCACAGTGAACATAACCTGTCAGAGTTGTATCTAGATGTATCAGCAGGCCCATATCACTTCAACTACACACGCCCCACACCATTACAGAGCCTCCACCTGCTGATATGCAGGGCCTGTGGATTCATAAGGTTGTCTCCAAACCCGTACAGGTCCATCTGCTCGATACAATGTGAAACGAGACTCGTCCGACCAGGCAACATGTTTCCAGTCATCAACAGTCAATCATGGACACAGGCGAGTCGCTAGGCTTTGTGTCGTTCAGTCATCAAGGATACAAGAGTGGGCCTCCGGCTCCGAAAGCCCGTATCGATGATGTTCGCATGCTCACACTTGTTGATGGCCCAGCATTGAAATCTGCAGCAATTTGCGGAAGGGTGAAAGGTGGCTACACTGAGTCACAGCGCCAGAGATTGCGCCAAAGAGTATTATTCAGCCGCCTCCACTGGCAGTGCTTATTGAGAAGTCGTAGTAGGCAGTTCTTATCGAGAAGTAGCAGTAGGAGTGCTTGTTGAGATGTTGCATAGCGAGTCGTAGTTGAGAAGTTGCGGTAGTGAGTGCTTGTTCAGAACTTGTAGTATTGTTTTGATGGGCTAGACACCAGATGTTGTTGGATTGGGGATGCTGTAATGATCAGAGTGTGCTTTTTGTCAATATATATGAAGGTAAAAAATTCCTTTTTTTTCATTATTTCAATGTCTTAAACAATAATGCCTCTTGGTCACAGGTTCAGTCCACAAAGAATTTGGCTCGTGTTCTTGTATTAGACTGTATTTCTGGTTTCTATGTGCAATTATAGTATTTCTGTTTATTTTTTTTAATTACTTCAGTATAAATGGTATTTAAAATATCTTGTCGTATTGAGGAAGAACCGTGCCAGATGTGTACGTTGAACCACACTTCCACACACAGAACAGCGACACTTGTGCCTTGTTGTTTCGTACCTTTCATAGTTGCTGGGGACTTAATTAATTAATTGTGTTAACGGAAATTTCGTTTCATTCTTTGTTGTTGTTCTATGCAGTCAGATTGCGTACAAATACTAATCAGGCCAACCGTTTACGAGACTTCGTAATCGTACATACAGCTACTAAAATTAAAAATTATTTGCATTATATATAATTAAGCCCCCATGCAAGGGTTGCACTTCCGTCACGTTGAACGATTCTCTTCAATCGTCGTTGGTCCCATTCTTGCATGATTTTTTTCTGGCTGCAGCGATGTCGGAAATTTGATGTTCACGGTATACTCGTGAAATGGTCGTACAGGAAAATCGCCACTTCATCGCTACCTCGAATATGCTGTGTCCAATCGCTCGTGCGCCGACTATAACACCACGTTCAAACTCACTTAAATCTTGATACCTCGGGCATGGATGTGTGTGATGTCCTTAGATTAGTTAGGTTTAAGTAGTTCTAAGTTCTAGGGGACTTATGACCTCAGATGTTGAGTCCCATAGTGCTCAGAGCCATTCGAACCATTTTTTGAAATCTTGATAACCTGCCTTGTAGCAGCAGTAACCGATCTGACAACTGCGCCAGACACTTGTCTTATATAGGCGTTGCCGACCGCAGCGCCGTATTCTGCCTGTTTACATATCTCTGTATTTGAATACGCATGTCTATATCAGTTTCTTTGCCTCTCCAGTGTATAAAGCTTGTATAGCATGCAGGTAACAAAAACGTAAGAGCTGTCGTGATTGTGAGTGTAGACTAATGTCAATGTCTGAAGCACCTTACTTCGTTTTTTTTTTTTTTTTTTTTTTGTAAGATGACGAAACTTCAAAAGTTAGAACAACAAGGATCCTAGTCGCACAGTACGAAGATAAAAAAAACACTTCTTCTAATAAAGTAAAATGTGTATGTTACATTAACTAGAAAATATCTTTTTGAACGTGTCGTGTGTGAACTGCGATTGCAAATGGAAGCACTGTTTCTGATGGATTTTTTTGTGATTTTGATTTGGTTTTCATATGAGAGGACTATATTCTTTCGGACTGGACTCGAACCAGTGATACGTGGATATCAGCTTCTAGAATCAGTCTACCACCCCAACAGCTGAGCTATCGAACAATGTGTGTGAAATAGAGTAAAACGACGATTTTCACGAAAAGTTTAATTTTGTCGAATGACGCTGTCCTTCCTTGTGACAGTGGGGAGGCATATCTCATAGTGCAAGACAATTTTAATTAAGTCAGAGGACTTGTTGGTCGACGTGGAGTGCAACCACATTTTGCGCATCTCCTCATTTTTTGGTACACTCAGAAACAATGTTTCAAGAATGTGTACATAGATATTTGTGCAGTGTAGTATTACACACCGTTTGCAGTCCATTTTCCGGAAAGTAAATTCCAAAACAAGACGTCACTGTGAATGAGCTTGACGACAGCAGGAGCAACTCGTTAGCCAGTGGCTTCACAAGCATCACATGACTCAAATGGACCGTTTTAGTGGGCTTTCAAATTATTTGAATTTCATTTCCGTTTTTATGAAAAAATACTGAAATTCAAGAGAAAAAGCATGTTATGAGCATAAAAGACGTAGTGAACCCTTTGAGACTATTCCAGAAAACAAATGGTTCAAATGGCTCGGAGCACTATGGGACTTAACACCTCAGGTCATCAGTCCCCTAGAACTTAGAACTACTTAAACCGAACTAACCTAAGGACATCACACACATCCATGGCCGAGGCAGGATTCGAACCTGCGACCGTAGCGGCCGCGCGGTTCCAGACTGAAGCGCCCAGAACCGCTCGGCCACCAGCGGCCGGCTCCAGAAAACAAGTCTAATACCCTGTTACACTTACGTCCTGTTAGCATCATACTAACCTTATGTGAGTCCATTCTGTTTCGTTTGCAGAAACAGCTATGGAATTACCAAATGCTGCCACAAATAATTTGCTGCTATTCATTGCGACTTCGTTTCATACATAGTTTCATTCCCGGCTGTGTGTGTCACAGATAATATTCGTAGGAATCCTATCAACGTTTCTCCCAAATGTTTGACATTGTGATTAATTAACGCACATTAGATAAACGAACTATTTAACTAGCCATTAACTGCATTCAATATACAACTTTTAACATAACTTGATTTGACTTCCCAATGTTGTGCTATGTGACAGACTATGGTATATTAAAACGTTGTCATGATCGGTCTGGGTTAAATTTAATACCCGCAGGTACGGATAAAAAACATGCGGATAAAGCTTTGGCGGATAGGAATCTCATTTTTCTTATCCGTGCGGAGCTCTAGTCGCCGAAAATATCTATTTCCAGACAAGCATTATAGTGGTCTCGTTACTGTTAATGGTACAGGTCGCCTCCTGAATTGTATTCATATAATTTGTGTTCATGCTGTAAGCGTAAATTAAAACCTAGAGTACATACCACACCGCAGTAAACTTTATATGTGATCTGTGTTTAGGCTCTATTGCGTAAATAAGTAGGAAAATCAGTTTTCAGTTTCACGTTATTTTCCCAGTTATGTACAAATTCGATGTTGCAGATTATTTTGTGCCTGGCCAGGGTGTGATTCTCATAGCACACAGGAAAGCCCGCAAAACAGCGGTGTGCTGGTGGCGCCAGAAACACAAGACACCGGGGCAGTAGGAGGGCTGAAGGTGTGGGGGCAGTTGCTGCGGCACACTTATTGCTGGCTGCTGATATTGTGGTATAAGTAGTTGTGGTGTCACCGCCAGACACCACACTTCATAGGTGGTAGCCTTTAAATAGGCCGCGGTCCGGTAGTATACGTCGGACACGCGTGTCGCCACTGTCAGTGATTGCAGACCGAGCGCCGCCACACGGCAGGTCTAGAGAGACGTCCTAGCACTCGCCCAGCGATGGTTCACTGACAAATTACGCTCTCATTTGCCGAGACGATAGTTAGCATAGCCTTCAGCTACGTCATTTGCTACGACCTAGCAAGGCGCCATTATCAATTGCTATTTATCTTCTGATGCATGTACCGTCAGACCGATGTTCACCAATTATGGATTAAAGTTAAGTATTCCAACAGCTACGTACTTTATTTGCTAGACTCAAATCCTTTAACTGTTCCGGCCGGCCGAAGTGGCCGTGCGGTTAAAGGCGCTGCAGTCTGGAACCGCAAGACCGCTACGGTCGCAGGTTCGAATCCTGCCTCGGGCATGGATGTCTGTGATGTCCTTAGGTTAGTTAGGTTTAACTAGTTCTAAGTTCTAAGGGACTAATGACCTCAGCAGTTGGGTCCCATAGTGCTCAGAGCCATTTGAACCTTTAACTGTTCCAGACCTCATGCCAGCCTGCGTGAGCTTAAACGCGTGCCTTTCGGCTTCACCTCCTAGTGGCTTGGCTGTCTTGCCAAGTCACAACAGTAGTGATTGCACATCTTGGACTGGATCTTACGCTACACACTCTTGCTGTTTGTAATCGCAGTCATACATAGTGCAAAGCTGTTTACGACTCAATTTGGACTGTACTGCAAAGCTGTTTACTTCCTTGATTACATGACTCGGCCGGCCCGAGTGGCCGAGCAGTTCTAGGCGCTGCAGTCTGAAACCGCGCGACCGCTATGGTCGCAGGTTCGAATCCTGCCTCTGGCATGGATGTGTGTTTTGTCCTTAGATTAGTTAGGTTTAAGTAGTTCTAAGTTCTAGGGGACTGATGACCTGAGAAGTTAAGTCCCATAGTGCTCAGAGCCATTTGAACCATTTTTACATGACTCGGTTTCACATGGTCATCCACAATCTGGATTGCCAGGTGTTCGGCTTCTCACGAATCTGTTTGGTGTTTCAGCCCCGTGTTCGGTACCGAAGTTGTGAGTGGTTCGGTAATTTTAAAATTTGGTTTATATCACTAATTTAGATAATTTATACGATAAGATCCACATACTAAATAAAATTTTGGAACAATTACTAAATCAAGTTTCCACGTGCATAAACTCGTTTTCCTGGGAAACATTTCTAAACGGAGAAGAAAGGCCTAACATGAAAACATATATCAAAAGGATAATGACGGTTCCGTGCAGCAATGCCTATGTGGAAAGAGTCTTCAATCACATGAATCATTTATGGTCTGACGCTAGAAACGAATTAAGTGACGAAATGGTAAAAGGAGAAGTTCGCAACACGGACGGACTTTTACCAAGAAATGAAAAGTAACTTAAATTTATTAAACGTTGTAACGAGCAATCATAAAATATAATTTTAATGTTTACGAAGAGTTTTATTGTGTTCACCATCAGCTCTCAGTTCAACAAATCCATACGCCAGGAAATGTTCGGTAACTTTGTCAAATTTATCCGGCAACCCCGTCTGCAGTAAATTACTATGGTGTGTCTCTTTTTGTACGTGCCCAAACCGTAACAAAATAAATCTCTGTCTCAAGATACGTGATATCTTTCACATTGAAATATTAGATAGCTTTATGTAAAATGTTTATGTTCATTATATGTTTAACAGTTCGTAACCTCTGCTTCCCATGACTAAATGCCTAACGCCGTAGCCCAATCAACTAAATTTAAAAAAATCTCTGCCAGATGCATACACGCGACTGACACATTGGAACTTAATATGCGAATCATATATCAAGAACGTTTGAAATTCTTTCAGGAACTAGAGGAGCACTATCGGCATCGGTTCGCATAAACAAAACAACATCAAAAAGCGGCAAATTCAGTTGTTACAGGAACAATGCACGCTTCGTAACTCGACAGCACGATTTTCCCCTCCTCATTCAACAAAGCAAAAGAGAAGCGAGAAACGCTACTGCATTAACTACAACACTCGCCGCTAGACTAGAATTTCCTCATTGCAGTAAGCAACCAAGTCAGTCACATCGCCCTTGCATTACTGACCTGCAATGACTCATTAGTTACTGCAAATTCAAGTACGTAAATTCGATACGCAAATTTCGATATTCAGATTGTTTAATCTGAGACATGGTTGTTCAGTTAACTCCTGAACAAATGTCGAATAGAATGACTGAAACTAAATATCCAGATCATGATGAAATTTTACCAGTTGTGCAGTGAATTGAAATAGCTCACTAAGCCATTCAGCTTCTTCACCACTGGTGGCAACAGTATTATGGAATACTATCCCCCCGTAAGGCGTAACGGGTTTGGAAGGCGTTTTCCAGTAACAGCGCTCATAGTAAAGGCCACAATGTGATCTGCGAAATCAGTCTGCTACTTGACAGTAGAGTTTATAATTAGAGAATAACATTAAAAAAATTCTCGTTGACTATGCTATCTGAATCCGAGATGGATAGACGGTGGCACATTGCCACCTCAACAGGCCGCAATTAGTGAATAGCAAGATTGTAACAGGCTCTTACATATCCACATTAGAGTTTTGTTTGTCGGACCAAACACATATGATACCATTAAAAGAAATCCACAGATCCTGACTGAAAACATACACTGCTTATGAGTGGTTGTCCAGGCACATCATTCAAAAGATCTATCGCCATGTAAACAGTTTAGTAACAATACACTTACGAACAATATTCATATAATTCAGACTGATGGAAAATCTGTTCCAAAATGCTTTATTGCAAAAGCCTACAGACACAGTGCAGTGCTGCTTCCCAGTGGTAAACATTAGATTAGACATGCGTTAATTTAAATTTCCGATATTTCCAAAGATGAGCACTTCAGCAACTGCCAGTATTAATAGTAAATTTTGTTTATTTCACAGTTTGAGTTATTCACAATTTGCAGGTATTTTTGTTGTGGTATATGACTTCCCATTTGTTCCTTGAATGGCACGTCTTAAGCACCAGCTTCC
Source organism: Schistocerca serialis cubense (assembly GCF_023864345.2). Taxonomy (NCBI): domain Eukaryota; kingdom Metazoa; phylum Arthropoda; class Insecta; order Orthoptera; family Acrididae; genus Schistocerca; species Schistocerca serialis. The sequence continues at coordinate 725,314,697 of NC_064638.1, forward strand.
TTTAGCAGCAAGGAAGAATGGGGAAGCAAGTACCACTCCATACAGCCAGGTGCTAGACACATGAACGAAGCCCGCATTCACTGCAGCACTACCGGAAGCGGCAACTTATCGCATACAGGCTGCCCTGACAAGAGAACAAGACGCGGCCAGGTAATCGCGAGTACAAGAGTGTACTGAGAGCGATGCGCCTTCTCCTGAGTTGTAGGGCAAATGAAGGTGAAAACTTTTCACAGTCACTGTTGTGCTTCTGCTGTACGTGGTATGCCCTTGCGTTCACCGGACCTAGAAGCCAGCTTATCCTCGCATTTATGGGACTTTAAAGATTTACGTCAAGTGCTCTCACCGGCCGATGTCTATGCTGTCCTCAGCACCCTGAAACAAGGCTTTAGTTCAAATGGTTCAAATGGCTCTGAGCACTATGGGACTTAACTTCTGAGGTCATCAGTCCCCTAGAACTTAGAACTACTTAAACCTAACTAACCTAAGTACACCACACACATCCATACCCGAGGCAGGATTCGAACCTGCGACCGTAACGGTCGCTCTGTTCCGCACTGTAGCGCCTAGAACCGCTCGGCCAAGGCTTTAGTCTACCATCATTTCTCCAAACAGGCTCTCCTGTATTGTCTGCGAAAGGCAAGATTTTGGATTGAAATCATTGTGTGGTACACAATTTTAACACACCAGGAAGATTCATTATATTGTACATCCGCTGCAGAGATTTACGCTAGCTACAGACGAATTACGATATGTAACACGACTTGGTGTTTTCACCCAAACAGTGGCTACCCAAAAGACAAAATCGTGCAAAAATCGAACTCCATCGCAGATATAAACAAGGAAAAGATTCTGTTTTAATGTCTTAATGAGAGGAATCTGTCCCGCGGTATTAAAGCCCCCGTAAACGAACAAACATGTTTGTCAAGTTCGCCCTTCTCTAGTCGCGGATTTGTCAAACAAGCCCTTACACGTACAAACAATGTTTGTTAGTTTAACCTTTGAAGCAGACGTTATTTGTGTTCGTGAGTATTTTGGCAGTAGTGAGAGTGGCTACAAATGTAGACAAAGAAGAAGAAAACAAGACGCTGGTTCAGGAAGTGGCTTAAAAGGAGAGATAGATTTGTCCATGAAACTCTGCTAAAGGAAATGTTACTCTCAGAACTCAATGATCACGTCAACTTTCTCCGAATGGACGATGAAACCTTTAATAGCTTCGTAAGGCCGTCGTAAAAGAGCAAACTTGTTTGTCGGATTCGCTCCTATCTAGCTACGGATGTGTCAAACAAGCTCGCACACGTGCCAATAAAGTTTATGAATTTAACCTTACTTTTGAAGAAGACGCTTTTCGTGCTCATGCTGGGTAGGATTAGTGTTTGATGGCGCACATGCACAGAGTAGGGAAAGGAAATCAACCGTGCCCTTTGAAAGGAACCATCCTGGCATTTGTCTTAAGTGATTTAGGGAAGTCAAGGAAAACCTAATTCAGGATGGCGGGACGCGGATTTGAACCTTTGTCCTCCCGAAAGAGTGTCAAGTGTGCGCTATTCTCACTCGGTGGCGCTTTTAGCGTATGCCTTATTTTAACACTAGTGGAAATTGCTACAAATGTAGATAAAGCATTTCTAACATTGACTCTGACACTGTGTATAAAGAAGAAAAAGTAGACAAGACTTTGGTCCAGGGAATGATTTAAAACGAGAGAGAAATATACACACGAAAACCTGTTAAAAGAAATTTTACACTCAGAACCTGATGATTACATAAACTTTCTGATGATTGAATCAACTTTCTGCGGATGGACAGTGAAACTTTTAATAACTTGTTTACATGTACTCCTCCATCACACCGAAAAACAAGACACAAGTATGCGGAAATTTATTCTCGTCTTCTTGGTCCTCTAACGACAGTTCATTAAAATATAAAAACGTGGAAACATATAGACCACTTCGTCTGTGTGTAGGGAAGCAGCCTACTCACGCCGTAATAAATTCACATCAGTCTTTCCATTGTGTGCCAGCCAGTCCGCTGTAACTAGCTCTGACGTCATAAATGTTGCGCAATACTTTAAAAATCAAGTAAATAACCTGAAACGGTTCTAGCATGTCAGGAGTAATACTAAATCAATATGTGTTGAATGTCAGTTAAAATAACTTTAACCATTTTCAAAATTTGGACGTTTTTCTGTAAAAATCATTGGCGCAACAGAAAAGATCTAGAGACTTAAAAATTTATATTTAGATTCCTTTTTCATAATAATTTAATAGAAACAGTCTTCCAGATCTCACAAATTAAGATTTTAATGGAAATTCATGATTTTCTGGTTTTTGTCTTAAAAATTAAGGAAGCAAGATAGATTAAGTAGGCTAATAAATAAGGCTAGGATGTTTAAATTTAAGTAGAAGGGAGATTCGCTATAATCATAAAGATGTGAGAAATTTCAACTGAATGACTATAAAACTATAGCGATAGCGTATCTCCAAAGGGCAAGTTCTGAGCTCGTCTACTGCTTGTAGTGTAATTAAATTAATTCTCTCGCCCAAAATATTTTACTTAGCCACGTCAGACTGTTATTATGATTACTTACCTGTGTGCTGATTGCGCATTTAAATTGAGAGCATCGGCCATCAGCAAAAGAAGCTATGATTTATTCGGTAACTTAAAGTGGTGCATTACTAGCCCAGCGGCTGGTTGGGAGAGCCGATTTGATCAGGCGTTCCCTTAGCCGTCCGCACCGCGGCTTTATATATAAGAACGCTGCGCGAGAGAGTAAGGCCACCTCCCCTCTCTTTGCCCCCTTCTCTCCCCTGCGTCCTTTTACATTTCCCTCCTCTGCCTCCTCTCATTCCCTCTCGCGTCTGCCCTTCTCCCCCTTTATTAGTCCTCTCCCTCCTTGGTCTCCCCCCCATTTTCGTTTTTTCCTCTCCTCCCTCCTTGTTTTTCCCCCTCCTGCAGGTCCCCCCCCCCCCCCCATCTGCCTTTGGATCGGGAGTGCCATATTTGTGCCGCCTTTTTCGTGCAGTGTTTTACGGTGTGTTTTCCCAGTGAGTGTTCCGTGTTGTGTCTTTTGGGAAGTGTAGCGAACAGCCATCATACTGTCGCTGGGTGTGCCTTTTATCTCTTGCGAACAAAAAACCAGACTGTCGCCATGTTTTTTAATTGTGTGTCTACTATGTTACTTGTCTGATTCCTGTGTCTTTTATCTACATTGCCAACCCCTTTTGCTTTCTGTTTCAACTTTCCGCAATTTTACGCCATTTTACACTTTAAATCACCATTTTATCGCCTGTTTTTCCTTGTTTCTTTCTTCTTCCTTTATTTAAAAAAAAAGTCTGTAGGCTGTAGAGCAGCGTAGTAAGCTGCTGCCAGTCCGCCCCCTTCGGGGGGGAATTGAAAATCAATAAAGTAAAAAAAAAAAGAGAGTAAGGCCCCAGTTCTTTCCAGACGCTGAATAGCACACCATCTGTGTCGGGAGTCGCGTCGCGTCGGTATCATTGTTATAAACAGCCTCGGATGCCGTATTAAGTTACTAGGGACTAGGCGTAACCATGAAATCATTTTCGAGTGAAGTGTTAATTCTGGGATGACTTTAATTATTTATCTTCAGTTTGCGTATGTCGTATTTTCACGTGCCGCCGCGGGACAGACATTCTACCATTATTTAGCGTGGCGTTTGATGAACCTAATGATCAAATTATGGCGAGCATTCATTTAAACATTTAATTTGGACAGTTGTAGTTGCATCAACGCATTAGACTCTGAACTGCTCTGTTAGTCAGATTGTGTGGATTCTTTTCTTTTTTTTTTTTTTTTTTTTTTTTTTTTTTTTTTTTTTTTTCATCTGTGACTTTCAGAATATATCGTACGTTTTTTTCCACGATCGTTTTTGATTATGAATCCCAGACAATTTCCTAATTCCTCAGAGCTTTAAGCTGTAGCTATAAGTGTATTTCTCAGATGAAGTGGGCACTAGGAATTCTAATTACAGGCTTCACGTTTTGCTAATCACTTTCTGGTTGCCAATATTGTAGTTAGAGAGCATAAATAATAGGAACATTTATATAACAATTAATTCCATCCGCCGCCCCATATATGGTTAAACGGCAGGGAAATGCAGTGTTTCTACATCACAATTCTACATTTTAAACAACGACATAATTTCCACCAGCCGCCCCACATGTGGAAGAACCGGACAACTTCTATTTTCTTATTTCATTGCACTCCCGCTTGTATGTTAAGCGTAGAATACTGATTTTCTTCTTAACCTCTTCCTGACTAATATACGGCAGGGAAAGATGACATTTTGGTAACTGCCAGTGCTATTTTGTTCTTATCCTTGATCACAGTTTCCATAGTAATGGCCACTCGCGATATAATGAAATAAAGTGTAATGAAAGTATTTTTCACTGAACATATACGGCAAAAAGACGACACGAACAACGTCCGCCATCTTGCCAAACTTACCGTCAATCAAAGTCTCACGCACACACGTCAGACACGATCAGTGATGGACAAACACGTCAAACAGCACCGTACACGGTCAAATGATTGGCAAACATATGAAGTTTCAGTAACTGTTTGATCGTGTAGGGATCTTTAGTATAGCGAGCTGGGCACAATGCTAGGACAGTATCCCATTGCTAGCTGGGAACCCTCTTAAGGATTGCTCACTTATGGAAAAACTTAGCCTTCGTCACTCGCATTGGCACCTGTCCGTTGAGAAATGTTAGTGTTGCGTCATAAATATATGTCTCCAGTGCAGGCGACTGTGGTCTGTTCCTGTAGAATTCAGGGTCGCTTGTATTATCGACGATGAGAGAGAGACGAACCTGTATTTAATCTGGCGCCTCTCGAATAGCACGAAGAGTGCCGCCGAGCTTAACTCTTGACACTAACGCATGACACCACTCCATGCGACGCTTTGGTGTAGTTTACTATTCGTCCCAGAACATTGCCACGAAGTCCGCAGATCACCTCTCCTCCACATACTGGCTAAACACTTGCAATGAAAATTTCTTTCTGTATCCGCTTTTGAACTGGCTAGCAAACTGGCTGTGAAGACAGCGAGCAGGAGGACTGTTGCCTTAGGAAGAACCGTTTATGACGAATTCATAATATATCCATATCTTTAGAGTTCACTGACTGGAATATGCATTCTTGATGAGTGATGTTAGAGCACCCAATCTTTATACGACGTGGAAATTTGCCTACTAAAAATAAGTAGTGAAGATCACAAGCAATCAGAAAATTACCCGAGGAAGCGGCAGTAGCGAAATAATCTTTTAATCTTGCAGTGTTGACACTAGTAAAAATATGTAGGCCTTCCGAAGGTGGTCGTGAAACATCTTAACTGGCTAAAGAAAAACAAATTTAATTTTGAAACGGAATAAGTGACATTTGGTGTAAAACCTCTCGTTAAGAATGAAGACCTGTTTCTCTGTGCAAATTACTAGTTGCACAAAATTCTGCCTGAAAATACTATAAGTAAAAATCACACTTCAGTATCTTGTGTAGCCGGCCAGAGTGCCCGTGCGGTTCTAGGCACTACAGTCTGGAGCCGAGCGACCGCTACGGTCGCAGGTTCGAATCCTGCCTCGGGCATGGATGTGTGTGTTGTCCTTAGGTTAGTTAGGTTTAATTATTTCTAAGTTCTAGGCGACTGATGACCTGAGAAGTTAAGTCGTATAGTGCTCAGAGCCATTTCAACCGTATCTTGTGTAACGAACTGTTTTTAGATCTAGTAAATATACTGACTATGTATTGAATGAATATAACGAACCTCGTATGACAAGAAACACGTAATCTTAGCAGTTGCAGGGAAAGATTTTAATTACCCTTAATAACCGTGAAATAACTACGGATACTAAAATTACACATGTGAAAAATGGAATATGTTAGACGGTGAAGACGCCATCAAGCCAAATTTGAAATTCAGCATCGTTACCAGTATCGAAAGAATCTCCTCGAAGACGGAGAGTTAGTCATAATGTTCTTAACATTAACAACAGCATGCTTATTGATTAGCGTTGTGCCCACAAGTCATTGCCTTTCTGCTCACTCTGATCTCCCTTGGGGCCGCCACACATGTTGCGGTATACCTGTCAGGCTCCCTGAGCAGAGAGCCTCAGTTATCTTTGTATTTACGTGTACAACAGTGTTACCTAGCGTCTACACGTGCGGTAGTGCTCAACTCTTGTGATCAACGTGTCAAATAGAAACGGAACCAAGTGATACAAGAGTTTATCGAAATGTATAGGTTGAAACCTTGTTACTGGCAGGTGAAAAGTAAAGAGAACCACGACCGTGAAGAGAAAGATTCAGCCTACGAAAGACTTGTTATTAAATTGAAGGAGCTAGAACCCGATGCTACAAAGCAATCTGTAGTTAAAAAAATAATTTAAGAAGTAATGTACGTAAGGAGAAGAAGAAACGTGACATGTCAATGAAATCCAGAGCTTCAACAGACAATTCCTACACATCAAAATTGTGGTATTTAGATTTGTTCGATTTTCTTGGCGGTCAAGATACCCCTGTGGCGTCTGTATCGAACTTGGATGACGAGGATAGATGTAAGATCATATAATTTAATTTAGTTATACCACGTTTTGTATTTACAAATGGTCAACTTTATACGGGGTGTTCAAAAAGTCTCTTCGCAGTGCCGTATGATTGTTAGCCGCGCGTACCGTATGCCGCAGTGAATATACCGAAATGAAACTCAGGGAAATACAACTTATTAATTATTGAATATTCATTATTACTTACAAATTTTCACATTAAATGTTGAAAGTGTCTCTCCTGTTGTGGAATACACAAGTCAATTCGTCTAATCATGTTTCCAAACACAAGCTGTAATATTTCAAAAAAAATTGTTCAAATGGCTCTGAGCACTAAGGGACTTAACATCTGAGGTCATCAGGCCCCAAGACTTAGAACTACGTAAGCCTAACTAACCTAAGGACATCACAAACATCCATGTCCGAGGCATGATTCGAACCTGAGACCGTAGCGGTCGAGCGGTTCCAGACTGAAGCGCCTAGAACCGCTCGGCCACACCGGGCGGCTATAACATTTCTTCTGCAGCAGAAGCAGTGAAAGTGGATGTTGCAGTTTTCAATTCATCGATGGGTTTTGGACTGTTTTTATAGACAGTTGCTTTCGCTACACACCAGAAGATCGTGGACGCAAAAGTCCCTGTGAAATTATGCGATCACCAAAAATATCAGCAAGCAGTGACATTGAAACGCGAGGTGTATGCGCGGCTGCACCATCTTATTGAGCCGGCCGAAGTGGCCGTGCGGTTAAAGGCGCTGCAGTCTGGAACCGCCAGACCGCTACGGTCGCAGGTTCGAATCCTGCCTCGGGCATGGATGTTTGTGATGTCCTTAGGTTAGTTAGGTTTAACTAGTTCTAAGTTCTAGGGGACTAATGACCTCAGCAGTTGAGTCCCATAGTGCTCAGAGCCATTTGAACCATTTTTGAGCCATCTTATTGAAAATAACCGTTCAGTATTTCACTTAACACAAGTTCTCCTATGAATGGGTACAGAATATCAGTGCAGTACCGTTGTGCGTTTATTGTTTTGTTGAAAAACCCAGGCAGGCGAACAATCATACGACACGTGCGGCTAACAATCATACGGCACGGCGGAGAGACTTTTTGAACACCCCGTATTTAGAGTCCACATTGATGTTCTGAACCGTATGAATTATTAACTTACTAAGGCTAAACATCTTCTTTTAGTCTTTTTTTTGTTTCGAAGAACCGTATTGTCTTGCCCTGGGACTTTGCCTTTATTCATGAAGTATGAAGTGAACCCATTTCTAAGCTGTTTAGCAGCAGTCGTTACGTTCCCGTGGTTCAGACGCTTCAGTGCGATTGTATTTGATTCTGAAGTATCCAAACCTGTAGTGGCAGTAGTTCCATCGTACGTCTCCTGATAGGAGGAGCGTAAAAGCTTGGATGTTGTTCCATCAAAAAATTATGCAATGCTCATGTTGCCATCACCACTTTTATTATGTTCTCTGGTTCCAAATTGATTTGAGTATGGAATATACGAAATCTGGATGCAAGTGTTCCAAAAGAATTTCGACAATATGTCTTGCTCTTGAAATGCGTTAGCTGTAAATTTCTTAACTAGTTGCGCTGGTCGAAAAGGCTTCATAATATTAACTGTAAGAGGAAAGGCATCATCAGCCGCAAAAGCGCAAGGGACATTTTCGAACTTTTCTGTAACATTGCATGGCTTTGGAAGTTTGAGCTCATTACTCTTTAAATATTCATAAAATTTATTATTCTGAAGAACGCCTCCAGCAGATACACGTCCGTTAGTTCCAGAATCCATCAAAAGGAACGGATAGTTAGCATCCACTATTGCAAGAAGCACCATACTGTGTCTGCCTTTGTGGTTGAAGTAAAAAGATCCGGAATTCGCTGGGGGAACTGTATGTTTACGACCCATGGCACCAAGACAATATGGGAAATTCCATTTGTCTTCAAATGTTTTAGCAATAATTTTCCGTTTCTCAGCTGAGTCAAGAAACTGAAACAACAGCAAATTAATATTATTTTTCACACTGTGAATGTATAGAGATGATGTTGTAACAGGCTTTATAAACTTACTTTTACAAACAAAATAAAAATAACATTTAAATTAACACAAAACCAATGCTTGTTTAAAAAGCTGGGTTATAAAGAAAATAAGAAACAGAATTTTAAAACACTACAGTAAAACTACTTGTTTAATAGCTTTTTAAGAAGGTTTGCGTTATTTTTATCTTATAGATTTGTCTTATTTTATGTTATACTCCTGATATAAACAATAAATGACTTTTAGGGTCTAGGGTCTAATAATATGCTTCTTTCAGGATGGAATCGAGCATGCTGCCCCACAAACACAAAGCAGTGGAGAACCCTTAGAGAAAAACGAGAGTCCTCAAAACAAAATTCCAAAGATCTCCCGATTTGCGACCTAATTCACAAAAAAAAAAAAAAAAAAAAAAAAAAAAGAAAACAGGAAAGTGTGGAATTGACCAATGATGTCCTGCTGTCAGTGAAAGATCATTTTAAAAAGATTTCGCCCGAAGATGACAGGTATGATCTATTGGGAAAATCTATTGCAATTAGAATGAGGACACTGGAAAAACGTCAGCGTTTGATTTTTGAAAAAGAATCACTGATCTCCTATACGAAGCTGAAATGGAACTGCTTAACGTGCGAACGAGTTCATACTGCTCCGAATTGTAAGCAGTCCCAGCTCAAGTACGAGCTCACCAAGTCCTACCGCAGCTGCTTCATATGATCAGTTCATATAACAAACAGCGCCTGCAGGATTTGTAACCAATCAAGAGCTTCCACTCCCACACTCAGTAGCTACTATCTTAGCTACCTTTAATAATATTTGATTTTTGAGGCAGTTTTAATTTTTCTATGGTCTTAATTGACGAATACTACCAAATTTTGTATTATTTTTCTAATTTAATGTATTACTCATTATTATTGCAAAAAAGTCTGTATTTATTGTACATACCTGAAGATACACTCCTTTCAGCACATTGTAGATGGTGTCACATGTCTCTGGAATTATTTTGCCAAGAGTTTGGGGTGATATAGCAGAATATTTGAGGCATTCGTACTTTCGACCCGTTGCAAGAAACCTCACAGTAGCTGTCAGTCTCTCATGGGCAGAAAAAGAAGTTCTCGTAACTGTATTTTACCTTTGTATTAAAGGAGTCACAAGCGACAACAGTTTTTGGTAGACGTCTTCGTTCATACGCAAATAAGTACGGTAATATGAAAGATCTGAACGTAACTATCTTATTAATCTCGTATGAGTGTATTCGTTACTCTTTGTAAGCCACTCGTTACACCATGTTTTCCGCTTTTGCTTCCTTTCCCTTCATGGCTACTAACAAACGCCGGCCGTGGTGGCCGAGCGGTTCTAGGCGCTACAGTCTGGAACCGCGCGACCGCTACGGTCGCAGGTTCGAATCCTACCCCGTGCATGGATGTGTGTGATGTCCTTAGGGTAGTTAGGTTTAAGTAGTTCTAAGTTCTAAGGGACTGATGACCTCAGAAGTTAAGTCCCATAGTGTTCAGAGCCATTTGAAGCATTTTGAACCACTAACAAACCGACTAACGCGATCGCTTCGTATTCTTGTCTGCTCGCCATTTCTCGACTGACAAGTGAGTTAAAATCTTCCGGTTTACCGTAGCGTGTGCGTGCTCCAGTCTGCACAGGCATACTTGTGCAGGTATACCGGAAACGCATGTCTGTGCAGGTTTACCTGACAGGTATACCGCAACGTGTGTGGCGGGCCTTGTGCATCAAACCAGCACATCCACCGCCGGGAATACCGTAGCCCATCACGTCTGAACTGAGATGAATCGATCCCTGTCGTCCGTGATTCTGACAGTATAGGAACAGGTTATTGAATTGTGACACATAGTCCTCATCTGCACGTTAATTGCAAGGAAATGCGACGGCCTACCTGGCAACGAGAGCGAAATGCTAGAAATCAGCGTATAGGGCTGGCGTCAACCGCTCATTCGCTTCCCGACGGTATTCGAGATGGCCAGGCCGTGTTTTCAAATAAACTGCGCAGATAGGCTGCGCGTTGCCGACTTGTGGCGGTTAACGCGTTCTGCGCAGACGCGCAGGCAGCTCGCGAGGTGTAAATCACAGCGGCCCGCCCGCGGCCGTTCCACCGCTGTTGATATAGCTGTCAGGATGCCATCAAAACGCTGGCTGCGTGCGCAATGATCCTGCTAATCCTGTGCAGTGCTCCAATACCGTAAAAATATATCGTACGCGCGAGGCGAAATGGAAAGTGGGCGATATCGCCACGCTGTTGCATTTGTGCCCCACCGGGAAATGCCTGGCATTTTATTGTGCAGCCCGTCCCATTCCCCACCTGCGCTCCCGGCACGGAGTTGGAAAACGAATAGCTCATATCCGGTCGGAATCGTAAAACACCCGCATTGCCGGCAAATACGTAAACATGTAGACAAACAGCTGTGCTTTCAATGTCATATTTCTGAGAACACGGTATCGTGAATTCGAAAGCCAGCACATACAAAAATTAAATCACTGTCACTTGTTTGCTTATTAAATTCAAATTCCCTGTCCACAGATGAAGCGTACTGCCGATCTGTTTGTTATCCTTATGCAATAAAAACGCTTCTCACAAGTTTTATTTACAAACGTATACAATAGAAGACGAAACGGAGATGAGCCCTGAACCTTATACGCAGTAGAAAGTCTGGAGGTTGTAAGAACAGCATTGCTTAAGAGACTAGAACCTGCGGGACGAAGGGATCTCGAGGGACCTCGAACAGCAAGAGACGATAAATATAGAACGAGCCGTCAAATGATGAACAGACAGATGGAAAAAAGTAAGTGAAGTGTTTACTATTTCAAAGGTAATCGCAGTAACTGTTAATAAATTTATCCCACTGTGAGACAAGACTGTCAAAACCTCCATGGAAAAATGTTTGCGGCTGTGTACGGAAGAATGAATGTACCATGCGAGGCGAGCGCTTCTTCGTACGAAGTTGTTTGATAAGCTTCCACGATACGGATTCTTGTAAAACGTGTTCTTTTCTTTCTCTACTGCCCCCCCCCCCCCTTCCCCACCAGTACTTTTTTGTTCAAGGAAAGGAATCGCTCTGAAGTCAGTAGAGAGAGAGAGAAACAGGTTTTATAAAATTGCACGTTATAGATACGTATCAGAGACGATTGGAAAGAAACTGATGTCAGCCAACATAGCTCAGTCATTTTTCACATCAAAAAATTTGGGCAATAGATTAGGCAGCCGTGAAGTTATCAGAAAGGATCATTTCTTCTATCCCGAAGTGGATCGTATTGAGTGCGATAAAAACCATTTGTAAGAGCAGACAGCAGGAATTTTTTATACGAGATTTGAAGAACGTAAAGACCTGGCCAGCTCCACGTCACCTCTGACAATGCATTTGATTTTTTAGTTTATTTACACGTCAAGTTCCGAGGGACAAAATTGAGGAACAAACCTCCAAGGGCATGGAACATGTCAGTACATGAAATTACAACACAAAAGAACAGATAAAAATAAAATGTTTATGAACCCGAAAAAAATCAACCCATAAGTTTAGGTAAAGGCAAGCAACAATACAACAAGAATCAGCTTAATTTTTCAAGGCACTCCTCGACAGAATAGAAGGAGTGACCCATGAGGAAACTCTTCAGTTTCGATTTGAAAGCGCGTGGATTACTGCTAAGATTTTTGAATTCGAGCGTTAGCTTAATGAAAATGGATGCAGCAGTGTACTGCACACCTTTCTGCATAAGAGTTAAGGAAGTCCGATCCAAATGCAGGTTTGATTGCTGCCGAGTATGAACTGAGTGAAAGCTGCTTATTCTTGGGAATAAGCTAATATTGTTAACAAGAAATGACAGTAGGGAGTATACATATTGAGAGGCCAATGTCAAAATATCCAGACTCGTGAACAGGGATTGACAAGAGGTCCGTGAACTTACACCACGTATTGCCCGAACCGCCCGTTTTCTGAGCCGAAATAAACTTTTAGAGTGGGAAGAGTTACCCCAAAATATAATACCGTAAGACATAAGCAAATGAAAATGAGCAAAGTAGACTAATTTTCGTGTCGAACGATCACTCACTTAAGATGGCGTTCGAAAAGACTTTGAACAAGATCGTGGACGAGGTCTTTCCACGACAGTTTGCTATCTATCTGAACTCCTAGAAATTTAAACTGTTCAGTTTCACTAATCATATGCCCATTCTGTGAAATCAAAACGTCAGGTTTTGTTGAATTGTGTGTTATAAATTGTAGAAACTGAGTCTTACTGTGATTTAGCGTTGGTTTATTTTCTACAAGACATGAATTTAGGTCGTGAACTGCTCTATTTGAAACTGGGCCAAAGTTGCACACAACATCCTTTACTACCAAGCTAGTGTCATCAACAAACAGAAATATTTTAGAGTTGCCCATAATACTAGAGGGCATACATGTCATTTATATAAATAAGGTTCAAGAGTGGCCTCAACACTGATCCCTAGGGCACCCCCCAATTGACCGTAACCCATTCAGACCCCACATCACAGCCATTCTCAACATTGTGAATAATGACCTTTTGCTGTCTGTTGCTAATGTAAGAGGTGAACCAATTATGAGCTACTCCCCGTATTCCGTAATGATCCAACTTCTGGAGCAATATTTTGTGATCAACACAATCAAACGCCTTAGTTTAATCAAAAAATATGCCTAGCATTCGAAACCTTTTGTCTAACCCATCCAGTACCTCACAGAGAAAATATAATATAGCATTTTCTGTTGTTAAACGACTTCTAAAGCCGAACTGTACATTTGATAGCGAATCGTGTGATAAAAAATATCAATTATTCTTACACACACAACCTTTTCGATAACTTTAGCGAACACTGATGGCATAGGAATAAGTCTAAAATTGTCTACATTATCCCTTTCTCTATTTTTATAAAGCGGCTTTACTACTGAGAACTTTAATCGTTCAGAAAACTGACCATTCCTAACGGAAAATTACAACTTTGGCTAAGTACAGGGCTAACATGTACAGCACGGTACTTTAATATTCTGCTAGTCACTCCATCATATCTGTGAGAGCCCTTAGTCTTCAGCGATTTAATTATTGACTCAATCTCCCCCTTGTCTGTATCACAGAGGAGTATTTCAGACATAAATCTCGGAAAGGCATTTGCCAATAAAGTTATGATTCTCTGTGGAAACTAAATTTTTATTTAATTCACCAGCAGTGCTCAGAAAATGATTGTTAACTACTGTACATGTATATGATTTATCAGTAACAGAAATACGAGTATTTTTGCTAAGAACTGTCTTTATATCGTCGACCTTGTGCCGCTGACCAGACACTTCCTTCACAACTGACCATATGGTTTCGATTTTATCCTGTGAATGAACTATTCTATTTGCATACCACCTACTCTTTGCCCTCGTAATAACATTTTAAGCACGTTACAACACTGTTTGTATCTTTATTGTGACTACTTCTAACATTTTGATATAATTCCCACTTTGTTCTACATGATATCCTTATCCCACTAGTCAGTCACACGGGCAGCCTATTGCTGCTAGTACCTTGTTAAGAGCGCTCTACTGGAAAGCAACTCTCAAAGAGCATGAGAAATGTGCTAAGGAAAGCATTATATTTATCATCAATTTTATGGGCACCATAAACATCCTGCCACTCTTGTTCCTTGACAAGGTTTAAGAAACTCTCTATTGCTGTTGGATTAACTTTCCTACATAGTTTGTAATTATATGTGACATGTATTTGAGTACAAAAGCCCTTTAGTATTAAAATTTGTGCATCATAGTCTGAAAGGCCATTCACCCTTTTACTAACAGAATGCCCATCTAGTAATGAAGAATGAATAAAAATATTGTCTATGGCTGTGCTACTATTTACCTGGTCCCTAGTTGGAAAATACACTGTTGCATGAGATCGCATGAATTTGGGAGATCTGCCAACATTCTTTTTCGTGCACCATCATATACAAAATTAATATTAAAGTCACCACATATAACTAACATCTGGTACTTCCTACAAAGGGAATGAAGAATCCTCTCTAGCTCGAGCAGAAATGCTCTGAAGTCAGAGTTAGAGGACCTATAAACAACAACAGTTAGAAGTTTATTTTACTAAATTCAACAGCCTCTGCACAGCATTCAAATACCTGTTCAGTGCAGTGCCGTGATACGTCTATGGACTCAAATGGAATACTGTTTTTTACGTTCATAGCCACTCCTTCACCCCGCAAGGAACTCCTTGAAAAACAGCCAGCTAATCTGTATCCTGGTAAAGGAAGCATCTGAATTGTCAAATTATTTAAGGGGCTCCGGAAAGGCTCAAAATCATGAAAAGTTCAATTTTTACTTTTTTGCGTTTTCTGAATCTGCAGACTATTACCTTTTAATAGATATATAATTTATTCAATTCCGAAGACTACAACTATTTTTAAATTTTTTTTGAAATGTGTTCTACATGGGCGTGACCCACTGTGGCGCTGTTAAACTGCTGTCAAATGGTGTTATTATTAACGTCCGTGTTCATCAGGTACATTTTAGTCTGCTTCATGCAATAATGGAGGTGATAAAACCTATTTTCAGAGACTTAGCAGCACCTGAACTGTTGAAAAAGTGTATTCACGGAAAAACTCAAAACCCCAATGAAAGTGTAAATAGTGTTATATGGTCGAGAATCCCCAAGACTGTATTTGTTGGAATAGAAACACTTCACTTTGGTGTGTATGATGCTGTTGCGACTTTCAATGATGGCAACATTGTAAGGTGCAAGGTATTTAGAAATATGGGAATGAAGATAGGTTCTAACATGGTTCGAGCGACGCTTGCTTTAGACAAGGAACGCCTTCGGGCTGCAGACAGGGCTGTAAAGAGTCTAGAAATACAAGCAAGAGTAAACAGGAGGAGGAACAAGAGGAAGCTGGAGGAGGAGTTTGCAGAGGATGAAGATAATCCATCCTATGGACCTGGAATGCACTAAAAAGTTAATCCAATCTTTGTCGCTCGATTCCCAAAACTTTTATTTTCTCATACTAATTACATGTTTTCTAAGGATCGTCCAAACATATTTGTTTCAAACTTTCAGTAAATGTTACACAGTACCTTCTGCATAATTTAACACAGCCTTTTTTGCAAAACACTGTATATATTTGAATATATACATAAAAAATTGCAAAAAAAATGTTGTGGATTTTCATTACAATTGAAAAAAAATCATCTTTAATAACTGAACTAAAATTTTGTAAAATCCCTGTGTTAAGTTGTAGCCCATATTCAAATAAATAATCTGAAAAAAGTTCAACTTCCTACCTCAAATACTTTGTGAGGAAATATGTAATTTATAAGCGTTATTTTAGCATTGCAAGTATAGGGCGTTCCGGAGCCCCTTAAGTGGTGTTCCGATATTTTTTCTTGTTTTTTAAATGTACAGGTCCTTTTCCGTCTCTCTGTGGTGATGGTCCGGTCTTCTTTCTACTGTTATTTCCCGTTTTTCCTCTTTAAATAAATCACCTATCTCATGTCTGTTTCGTACCGCGCTTGCGCTTGGGTCGTGTGCGGCTTCAGCACTCACGGCTAGTACTTCCTATTACGTAGTTTTCCTGTATGTGTTCCCGGTCGCGCAGCACGGGGGAACGGTTGTTCTGGAATTTTTGTAGGTAATTCCACGCAGTATGTGATTTTCCCCCCCCCCCCCCCCCCTTTGGTAGCAACGGCCTAGCAACAGTGGATACACCGGTTCCCGTGAGATCACCGAAGTTAAGGGCTGTCGGGCATGGTCGGCACTTGGATGGGTGACCATCCAGGCCGCCATGCGCTGTTGCCATTTTTCGTGGTGCACTCAGCCTCGTGATGCCACTTGAGGAGCTAATCGACCGAATAGTAGCGGCTTCGGTCAAGAATACCATCATCATGACCGGGAGAGCGGTGTGCTGACCCCACGCCCCTCCTATCCGCATCCTCCTCTAAGGATGACACGGAGGTCGGATGGTACCGGTAGGCCATTCGCCTCCTGACGACGGAGTGCTTTTAATTACTTTGGTAACTTTTGGTGTCCGCGTCTTCGGATTTTTTAGGCCTCATTTACCCTTTTGACAAAAATATTCAAATGTGTGTGAAATCTTATGGGACTTAACTGCTAAGGTCATCAGTCCCTAAGCTTACACACTACTTAACATAAATTATTCTAAGGACAAACTCACACACCCATGCCCGAGGGAGGACTCGAACCTCCACTGTTGGTTCCATGGGACCATTGGGATGAGGATGACCTTAGATGATTAAGTGATTTTGTAAGTAAGTAACGTCGTGTTCGGTCTTTTAATTTGATTTAATTTTGAAATTTTAGCCTCGTGTATTTCCTTGGTTGCTTCATTGGTTATTGATTTGAGGGAAGGGACCAAACAGTGATGTCATCGAACCCATCTGGGAGGGGATGGCGAAAGAAGTCGGTCGTGCCCTTGCAAAGGAACCACTCCGACATTTGCCTGAAGCGATTTAGGGAAACCACGGAAAACCCAAATCAGGATGGCCAGACGCGGGTTTGAACCGTCATTTTCCCGAATGCCAATCCTGTGTGCTAACCACTGCGCTACCTCGCTGGGTCATGGTTCCTTACCTGATATTTCATACTTGAGGGTCCTCGCCATTCGCGTGCAACAGAACGTTTTTATTATTATAGTTAACATCACATGATGGAACTTCAAATCTTCCGAAACCGGTCGTGTACACAATAAAAGAGTGGGGATTAAGGAACTGTCCTTGCGGTTTCTTCTTTTTTAAAAATGGACATGTACCGTTTCGGCTGCCCCATAGCCGGCCAGGGTGGCCGAGCGGTTCTAGGCGCTACAGTCTGGAAGCGCGCGACTGCTACGGCCGCAGGTTCGAATCCTGCCTCGGGCATGGATATGTGTCATGTCCTTAGGTCAGTTAGGTGTAAGTAGTTCTAAGTTCTAGGGGACTGATGACCTCGGATGTTAAGTCCCATAGTGCTCAGAGCCATTTTTGGCTGCCCCATAAGAAGAACTCTTTGTCCGAAACAAATCGACAGTCACGAATGTCTTTCTTCCGGCCTCCAAAGATATGGATATTGCACGGGGAGAGACCGGGAATGTAGGGAGGATGCGTAACGGCTCTCCGGAACTTTTTGCGACTTGTTGGAGGGCATTATCCTGCATCAGAATGATGCCTTGTGTCAACGTTTCTGGGCTTCATTTTTTGCGTGGACTCTTTGCAAAAATAAAAGCAAGTCATCATATGATGCATGGCGGAGGGTACCTCGTACTACTACCAGTCATTTCCTTTCCTGTTTCACTAGCAAATAGGGCGAGGGGAAACCACTGTCTATATGGGTCCGTACGAGTAATAATTTCCCTTTATCTTCGTGGTTCTTATGCAAAATGTACGTTGGCGGTAATACAATCGTTCTGCTGTCAGCTTCAAGCGCCGAATCTCTAAATTTTCTCAATAGTGTTTCGTCAGAAGAACTTCATCTTCCCACCAGGATATTCCATTTGAGTTCATGAAGCACCTGCATAATACTCGTGTGTTGATCAAACCTACCAGTAACAAATCTAACAGCCCGCCTCTGAATTGCTTCGATATCTTCCTTAAATCCGACCTCTTTGGGATCCCAAACATCCGAACAGTACCCAAGAATGGGTCGCACCAACGTTCTAATGCAGTCTCCCTTAAAGATGAACCACACCTTCCTGAAATTCTCCTAATAAACCGAAGTGGCCGAATTGCCACCTCTACCTTCATCCTCACGTACTCGTTCTATTTCACATCGCTTTGCATAGATATTTGCAATATGACTGTTTCAAGTAACACATTATTAATGCTGTAATCGAACATTACGGGATTGTTTTTCCTACTCATCTGTATTAACTTATATCTTTCTACATAGGAATAAAAGATGATGGTGTTCTTCTGACACATGCTTAGAATAGAACAGAGGATATTGACACATTAAATATGGAAATTTCATGTAAACAAGAGAACCAAAATACGCTCGATTGAAGAAGCACAAAGGGATCTAGAAGAACTGGAAATACATGAAACAGATTTACAACAGAGTAATTTTTAGATCAAAAACTTGTCAGGTAACGGGTGAGTTGGTGCGCCCTGGAAATATTCTAAGTTCGGAGTCGGCGTGGCTGTGCGGGGACCTCTCAGCAGGCCGCGCCCTAGCAGCAACGTGTGGTGCCGAACGTTAGCTGAGCATGAGGGGTAGCCCCAGCGCGTGGTCCAGCCGCGTGGCTGGGAATTCCATGAAGACGCTTTGCCGATGAAGGAGACGTGCCGGTAGTGCCAGAGATGGCGGAATTTGTGAAACCTTAATGGCAGACATTTCACAGTTCATACAGAAATTAATAGTAGCCAGATGAATCATGATACCTCAAAAAGGAACTTGCACATTACCATTATTTGCACGACAATTCAGATGGTGTAATCAGATTGTCAATATCTTTATTAGTTTAAAGTTTGGTATCTGACTGTAAATTATACAAGTAACACCCAGCAACGAAATTCCAAAATCTAAATGGTTCATCCGATTTCGTCGATCGACGTGTCTTTAGAAACCTATTAGTGTAAACCTAAATTCGTAAAAATTACAGTAATCAAATTTGAATAGTACATGAGGTCAAAGTGCCCGATTACTATCGATCGCGTCAAGCAATAAGTGCCCCACAGTTACACGAAAAAACGGCAGCAGCATGCTTATAAATATATTTATTTATCTATGTCTTTGTTTATAGCCGATATATACTATTCATGAAGAAATTGGTCAGATATTTACTGTGCTTTAGAAAGCACAGAGACATTAGGCTACTGGCCTACTTTTGCTTGCTACTCCTTTGATATATATTTATTTAATTCGTTTATGTATTTAATAATGTATGTTAGAGCGTGTTTATGGTCCAGCCATAGGGATATTTATTTAATTTCAAGTTATTTAAATGTAAATCCAGGATTTCGAAGGTGTTTCATTATGTTTGTGAATGTACATTGGCTTGGAGACAGGGTGAGAGTGCTCTAGCCAATCACAGCGCTCTTTACTACAGCAGACGACTACTGTTTTATTTAATTTCTGGACCATCGACACCAATAAGTGTTTGCAGAAATATACCTCATTCTCAAAAGTACTTCTACTATCGTACTCATCATTTAAAGTCGTTAAGATAGTACCTGAAGATTTTATTTAACTGCAAAATTTCTACATTACATTTGCAATTGCCGGGTGATAGGAACCTTCAACCATTCGATTCATGTGTATATTCATATTGTATACTGTAGTCTCAGCAGTATTTGGCTTGTAATGCGGCAACTACGTATCCCAGCCCCTAGACAACGAAACCAGGCAAAACCTTTAATATTTCAACACTGAGTCAGAGGAAACCTAGTTGAGGGCCGCCACAGAACCCCAGTTCACATTTATTGTGAAAGCCCGCAAACTGAGACTCGAAAATGCTTCAAGAACAGATATAGACACAAGACAGAAACACTATGGACAGAAGGGAAGAGCAAGTATATGAAGATCAGAAAGGAAATGTGACAATACGTGAAGAATTTCGCGTGTCACGAAACACCTAAAGTGATGCAAGGCACCTTGAGTAGACGACATTCTCTTAACATCATTGAGGTCCTTGGGAGAACCAACTGTGACAAAACTATTCCATTTGATACACATGAGATTTTTTGAGGCATCAGTCTTCTGACCGGTTTGATGCGGCCCGGCACGAATTACTCTCCTGTGTGAACCTCTTTATCTCAGAGTAGCACTTGCAACCTACAGCCTCTATTATTTACTGCTGGATGTTTTCCAATCTCGTCTTCCTTTACAGTTTTTGCCCCCTAAAGTTCTCTCTAGTACCATAGAAGTCGTTCCCTGAGGTCGTAACAGATGTCCTATCATCTTCTCCCTTTTCCTTGTCACTGTTTCCCACGTATTCCTTTCTTTTCCGATACTGTGCAGAACCTCTTCATCCCTTAGCTTATTAGTCCACCTAAGTTTCAATATTCGGCTCTAGCACCACAGCACTACATCTTAAATGCTTTGGTTCTCTTCTGCTCCGGTTTTCCCACAGTCTATGCTTCACTACAATACAATGCTGTGCTTCGAACGAACATTCTCAGAAATTTCTTCCTCAAATTAACAGCTATATTTGATACTAGTAGACTTCTCTTGGCCAGGAATGCCCTTTTTGCCAATGCTAGTCCGCTTTAAATGTCCTTGCTCTGTCTGGTCCTTAACTTCATTTCTTTCGTGACCATAAATCCTGATAAGTTTCTCGCTGTTCTCATTTCTGCTACTTCTCATTACTTTCGTCTTTCTTTTATTTCTATCATTGCTTCTTCGATGTGCAAACTGAACAGTAGGGGAGAAAGCCTACAACCCTGTCTTACGCCCTTTTTAACCTGAGCACTTCGTTCTTGGTCATCCACTCTTATTATTCCTCTTGGTTCTTGTATATATTGTATATTACAATCTCTCCCTATAGCTTACCCCTGTTTTCCTCAGAATTTCGAACATCTTGCGCCATTTTACATTGTCAAGCGTTTTTTTTCAGGTTGACAATGCCTATGAATATATCCTGATTTTTCTTTAGTCTTGCTTCCATTATCAACCGCAATGTCAGAATTGCCTCTCAGGTGCCTTTATCTTTCGTAAAACTAAACGGATTGTCATCTAACACATCCTCAGTTTTCTTTTCCATTCTTCTGAATATTATTCTTGTCAGCAACATGGATGCATGAGTCGTTAAGCTGATTGTGCGATAATTATCGCACATGTCAGCTCATGCAGTCTTCAGAATGGTGTGGATGATATTTTTCCGAAAGTCAGATGGTATGTCGCCAGATTCAGACATTCTACACATCACCGTGAATAGCCGTTTTGTTGCCACTTCTGACAGTGATTTTAGAAATTCTAATGGAATGTGATCTATCCCTTCTATCTTATTTGATCTTAAGTCCTACAAAGCTCTTTTAAATTCTAATACTAGTTCCCCTGCCTCTTCTAAAGCGACTCCTGTTTCTTCTTCTATCATATCAAACAAATATTCCCCCTCGTAGAGGTGTTTAGTGTACTCTTTCCACGTATCTGCTCTCTCCTCTGTGTGTAACAGTAGAATTTCCATTGTACTCTTAATGTTACCACCCTTGCTTTTAATTTCTCTGAAGGATGTTTTGACTTTCCAATATGCTAATCTAGTCCTTCGATTTTTGACAAATCCTGTAAATAAACTACACTCCTGGAAATTGAAATAAGGACACCGTGAATTCATTGTCCCAGGAAGGGGAAACTTTATTGACACATTCC
Organism: Schistocerca serialis cubense; assembly: GCF_023864345.2. Classification (NCBI taxonomy): domain Eukaryota; kingdom Metazoa; phylum Arthropoda; class Insecta; order Orthoptera; family Acrididae; genus Schistocerca; species Schistocerca serialis. Next base: position 725,336,595 of record NC_064638.1, read on the forward strand.
TGGGGTCAGATACATCACATGATCACACTGACAGAACCACAGGCACATAGACACAGGCAACAGAGCATGCACAATGTCGGCACTAGTACAGTGTATATCCACCTTTCGCAGCAATGCAGGCTGCTATTCTCCCATGGAGACGATCGTAGAGATGCTGGATGTAGTCCTGTGGAACGGCTTGCCATGCCATTTCCACCTGGCGCCTCAGTTGGACCAGCGTTCGTGCTGGACGTGCAGACCGCGTGAGATGACGCTTCATCCAGTCCCAAACATGCTCAATGGGGGACAGATCCGGAGATCTTGCTGGCCAGGGTAGTTGACTTACACCTTCTAGAGCACGTTGGGTGGCACGGGATACATGCAGACGTGCATTGTCCTGTTGGAACAGCAAGTTCCCTTGCCGGTCTAGGAATGGTAGAACGATGGGTTCGATGACGGTTTGGATGTACCGTGCACTATTCAGTGTCCCCTCGACGATCACCAGTGGTGTACGGCCAGTGTAGGAGATCACTCCCCCCACCATGATGCCGGGTGTTGGCCCTGTGTGCCTCGGTCGTATGCAGTCCTGATTGTGGCGCTCACCTGCACGGCGCCAAACACGCATACGACCATCATTGGCACCAAGGCAGAAGCGACTCTCATCGCTGAAGATGACACGCCTCCATTCGTCCCTCCATTCACGCCTGTCGCGACACCACTGGAGGGGGGCTGCACGATGTTGGGGCGTGAGCGGAAGACGGCCTAACGGTGTGCGGGACCGTAGCCCAGCTTCATGGAGACGGTTGCGAATGGTCCTCGCCGATACCCCAGGAGCAACAGTGTCCCTAATTTGCTGGGAAGTGGCGGTGCGGTCCCCTACGGCACTGCGTAGGATCCTACGGTCTTGGCGTGCATCCGTGCGTCGCTGCGGTCCGGTCCCAGGTCGACGGGCACGTGCACCTTCCGCCGACCACTGGCGACAACATCGATGTACTGTGGAGACCTCACGCCCCACGTGTTGAGCAATTCGGCGGTACGTCCACCCGGCCTCCCGCATGCCCACTATACGCCCTCGCTCAAAGTCCGTCAACTGCACATACGGTTCACGTCCACGCTGTCGCGGCATGCTACCAGTGTTAAAGACTGCGATGGAGCTCCGTATGCCACGGCAAACTGGCTGACACTGACGGCGGCGGTGCACAAATGCTGCGCAGCTAGCGCCATTCGACGGCCAACACCGCGGTTCCTGGTGTGTCCGCTGTGCCGTGCGTGTGATCATTGCTTGTACAGCCCTCTCGCAGTGTCCGGAGCAAGTATGGTGGGTCTGACACACCAGTGTCAATGTGTTCTTTTTTCCATTTCCAGGAGTGTATATTCTATACACCACCTTGTATCCCATTGACTTTTTAAAATAAACAATATTCCTTACACTGTGAGCGATCAATCAGTATTTCCAGAAGGGTGAGGGAGGCAAGGATAACTGAAGGATATTGATTTAATTAATTAATTAGTCCATCAATTTGATAAAGTGGTAGGGGGTATTTGGATAAGATGAAGCAGCTCATGAATACCAGAAGTAGTACTATTGAGCTGCTTCCCATCAAATTTTTTTCAATCAGTTTAATTAATTAGTCAATTAATTTGATATCAGGAGTAGTGCTGGGTTTCTTAGAGGACTGGGAGGGGGTGGGGGTGACATGGAAAACCACTTAACAGAACAACAGGTTAAGGGTGGATTATCCTCAGGGCATCATAATCCTCTTAGCAGAACAATAGGTTAAGGTCCTGTCAGTCAAAAGAGAACAATAGGTTTGCCCCTAAATGTATACTTGCTCCTGAAAGTAGACAACCTGGAGTAACAAACTGTGCTGAAGCCCCTGTTGCCCCCCTACTACCGATCCGATTTTTGCTGTCGACAAGAGTGTTTTTGTGTGTTTAACGACGTAACTACTGAAGGAATAAAGACGCATCCGTTTCAAAACTGAAGGAATTGTAGGTCATATCGACAATGGTGGCATGAAGTCCAAGTTCAGAGTGAATAAAGGCGTTTTACACAAGCGACCTTCTGGTCGAAATCGACTCTTGAAATGTGTGCGTATTTTCTGCTTGCATGTAAATCGGCACCCATCCACATCTATGGGTGTGTCTCTGGCGTTAGTGACCTATAGCTTGTGCTGAGAGTGAAGCTGCAAATTTCCGAATATGCCACACACTGCCCATGCGCAGAAGCAAGAAACTGTGGCGGCGCAGGCTAACATTGGCCACTTAAGGCCAGCTCACTTCTTTTGTGGGAACGGTGCTTTCGTGTCATTTTAATTTCTATTGTGTTGGTTGCCTTGTTTTAGAGACACACTGAAAATTTTGCACGAGATCCTGGTATTTTTCATACTAGTGTCCTCCTTCAAGACAGACGAAATATTTGAAATGGAAAAGGTATTTACGCTGTACAGAGAAAAAGCTCACGCTATGCATAGATAAGAAAGTAAATACATAATTTAGAAAGAATAAACAGCCATTAGACTGTGTATTACTGTATTTATCTTGTGTATTGCCTACATTTCGTCTTTTATGCCATTATCAAGTACAATGCTAAAGGTTCTTAGTTGCTACTGGCGTAATAGCAGAAATGTCGATAGCACAGAATATAATACGGTAATATACAGTCAAATGGCAGTTTTTTCTTTCAAAAAATGTTGCATCTCTGTGGCTAGACACCTTCGAAAACTTTTTAAATAGATAAACTTGTTTTAATTAAAAAATTATTTCAGTAGTGAAAAAATCAGTATTACTTGATGAGAAAAATAATTTTCGATGTTATTTGGCTCTTAGCAAGAAAAAAACACAAAGATTAAATTAAAATAGCGCTGATAATTACATCTAGATATTGGCTGGTATATTTGCAAGCATATATTTTCTAGAGTAAATGGATATATATGTTTTGAAATGTTTGGACGGCACTTTTCCTATTCTTTGAGTTCTCAGGCGTGTAGAAAGTTTACCACCCAACCTTTGAGAAGAACATCCACTATAAATTTTGCTTTGGCCATTAACAAACTCTATTATCATTAGTCGTATCTACATTTTGTAACTATATTTCGATTTTTTTCATAAAAAGGATAGTCCCCGATAACCTCATTTTCACTGTTCAGCAGACAGCTCTCACAACACACACAACTTTAAATTTTTTATTTTTTCATTCTGATTAGAAAACGAAAGATTAAATTTATGCGAGTGAAACGATCAATAATGGTATTTATGTTGTTGCCGGTCACAAATATTTAGCTATTCATATCCAAACATGTTGCGATGAGGATGTGGATATGAACCTAAGGGCACAGTCTAAATTGCTGCGAGTGAAAGGAGCAGTAATTAAGTTTGTTCTCCCTATTGCCGAGGCAAAGGAAGCTGCAAAGCGCAGGAGGCTTAGTCGGAAACGCTAAAGTGCAAACTGGTTGGTCGGAAGTGGCGTGGTGTCTGGGGAGCCTACGATAGGGTCGAAAACGCCGTGGTAGGAACACGCACGGAGCCGACGTGTTTAGTAACCAGTTGAATGAAAATCAAAATGGTGCTCACCGTAAAACAGCGCCTGTTCATTGGTGAGTGTTGTCGAAAGACAATTTGGAGAAAACGTGTGTGGAACTGTTTGCGCAAGAGCTCAAGACTGGAAGTGTTTCGGCGGAACTTCGAAAAAAGCTTGCAAGGCAAAACTTAGTTGCAATATGGCGCAAAACAGGCTTTGTAGAGAAAATAAAAATGTAAGGTGAGTCTCGCGTCAGTCTTATTGTTAGCATTTTCCCTGCCTGTTTTATCTGACCCATCATGCTGTGCACATGAGGCACTTTTTTTTTTTATCAAACTGTCAATTTCGCTGTGTTTGTTGAACTAGCCGGCAAAGTGATTAAGACACTGGGTTCTTAGGTGGGAAAATCGGACACCAATTCCCTGTCTGCCGGTTTACGTTCGGGTTTTCCGTGGTTTCCCTATTTGCAAAGGTTCATGTTCTGATTTCACTACCATCCTTGTACAACTGAACTTACGCTCCATTTCAAATTATTCTCACGTTGACTCCACGCTTAACTATAAACTTACTGGTACTTACTTTTTTTCACAATCTTTCAAGTACGTACAGTGAAATACACTTTTTCAACTGCTTCTATTACGAAAGACTTACGGTTCGTCATGACCTGAACATCGCTGATATCGTTGTGTTTTTGAAGAAAGTAAAAATCCATTTGATGATGAATGTAGTAGAACCGGTCAGTATCTCCATTTACAGAATGAGATTTTCACTCTGCAGCGGAGTGTGCGCTGATATGAAACTTCCTGGCTGATTAAAACTGTGTGCCGGACCGGGACTCGAACTCGGGACCTTTGCATTTCGTGGGAAAGTGTTCTACGATCTTTTTTTTTGTTTATCTCATATTTTTCTATATGTTCGTTGAATTTGTTCGGGGCTGACGTCCGATGATACCCGTTCATGTTGTTCGTTGATCCGTTCACTCAGTTTTCTTTGTTGTTCTCACAGCTTCAATTCTGCCAGTACGTCGACTCCTAGCTTCCAAACTTCACAGAAGCTCTTCGCAGCAGAAGAGCTTCTGTGAAGTTTGGAAGGTAGGAGACGAGGTACTGACAGAACGAAGCTGTGAGGACGGGCCGTGAGTCGTGCTTGGGTACCTCAGATGATAGAGCACTTGCCCGCGAAATGCAAAAGTCCCGAGTTCGAGTCTCGGTCCAGCACAAACTTTTAATCTGCCAGGAAATTTCATCTCCATTTACATGCACACCAGTATCATTCTGTCCGTTTCTTATTCCATTCGCCGAATGCACGTGGGAACTGAGATTGTCACTCCGCATTCGTTTAACCCGTAATGTCTCCAACTTCAGCGTAGTCGTCATTACGCGGGAAATGTGTTGGAGGTGGTAATACGTCTCTGGACACTTTATGGAATGTAGGCTCTTGGAATTCTGTAACACTCTCCATAATGCACAACGTCCTTCTTGGAGCGTGTCCTACTACAGTTTATGTGACACTCTCATGCAGACTAAACAAACTCGAGGCAATTTGCGCAGTTCTTAGAATCTTTCTGTCTCAACTGTTAAATTAACTCGTTGAGAGTAGCCGACCAACGAACAGTTCAAGAATCGATCGAAAAAGGGATTTTTTGTGACCTCTGCCGTAAATGAGTCACACTTCCTTAGGATTCTCTGAGCAAATCTGAGTCTTGTATATGCCTTCCTTTTGCCTCATGTCGTCATCGCGTCTGGTGTCACTCCGGACAGAAACTCTTAGATACTTTAGGTTGTTATTTATTCCAGTGACTGATCCCTCATCACGTGATCAAACGATGTCGTAACCTCTCCTATATTTATGCACATTATATTCACATTGTGAGGCCGTTAACAGACTTTGCATTAGGCACGGAGTATGGGCATATCCCTATGCGGTTAGTAACAAGTTTGTAACGATGTTTCACCCTTGCACAAAACTGCGATGTCTGCGAATAGCATAGGGTCACAGGTCATATACGTCATGTTTTTTATACGCTGAAGAGCCAAAGCAACTGGTAAACCTGCTAATATCGTGTAGCGCCACCGCGAGGGCGCAGAAGTACCGCAACACGACGTGGCATGGAATCGACTAATATCTGAAGTAGTGCTGGAGAGAACTGACACCATGAATCCTGCAGGGCTGTCCATAAATCTGTAAGACCACGAGGGGGTGGAGATATCTTCTGAACAGCTTGTTGCAAGGCATCCAGGATGTGCTCAATAGTGTTCACTTCTGACTAGTCTGGTGCCCATCGGAAGTGTTTAAACTCAGAAGAGTGTTCCTGGAGCCGCTCCGTAGCAATTCTGGACATATGGGGTGTCGCATTGTCCTGCTGGAACTGTCCAACTCAATCGGAATGCCCAATGGATATGAGTGGATGCAGGTGATCAGACAGGATGCTTACGTACGTGTCAGCTGACAGAGTCGTATCTAGACGTTTCAGGGATCCCGTCTCACTCCAAGTGCACACGCCCCCACACCATTACAGATCCTCCACCAGCTTGAACAGTCCCTTGCTGATATGCAGGGTCCATGGATTCATGAGATTGTCTCCATACCTGTACACGCTCATCCACTCGAAACAATTTGAACCGAAACTCGTCCGACCAGGCAACATGTTTCCTGTGATCAACAGTCCAATGTCGGTGTTGACGGGCCCAGGCGAAGCGTAAAACTTCGTGTCGTGCAGTCATCAAGGGTACCCGAGTGTGCCTTCGGTTCCGAAAACCCATATCGATGATGTTTCGTTGAATGGTTCGCACGCTGACCCTTGTTGATGTCCCAGCACTGAAATCTGCAGCAATTTGCGGAAGGGTTGCACTTCTGTCACATTGAACAATTCTCTTCAGTCGTCGTTGGTCCCGTTCTCGCAGGACCTTTTTTCCCGACGCAGCGATGTCGGAGATTTGATGTTTTGCCGGATTCCTGATACTCACGGTACACTCGTGAAATGGTCGTACGGGAAAATCCCACTTCATCGGTACCTTGGAGTCACTGTGTCCCACCGCTCGTGCGCCGACTGCAACACCACGTTCAAACTCACTGAAATCTTGATAACGTGTCATTCTAGCGGCAGTAGCCGATCTAACACACTGCGCCAAGCACTTGTTGTCTTATGTAGGCGTTGCTGAGCGCAGCGCTGTATTCTACCTTTTTACATATCTCTGTACTTGAATACTCATGCCTATACAAGTTTTTTTGGCGCTTCAATGTATACATACTGGGATCGGCAGTGGTCCTATCACGTTGCTTATAGTTACGCCGGACGTTAATCATTTCTCCTGAGGATGCCTCTTCATTAAGAGCAACATAGTGAATTCACTGAATTGTGTTTGCTAGTAAGTCCTCGGATAAAGCGTGCGTCTGTTCAGATTTTCGGTAAGCACGTTTATTTACTAGACGACGGCTCAGAGCTATATCGAAGGCTTTATGGAAGGCAAGAACCAGGGTAAAATAAATCATATGAAAAGTAAACTGCGTCGACATAAACATATACAGAGGGCTCTACAGCAGTCTCTCAGGCTTTCTCGAGCCATCAGTGTGCGTCACAAAGCGATCCCAAAGACTTTGGTCCTTAAAGTTTTAGCATTTTCAGACAAGGAGAGCCTTGCTGAAGAATTACAACTCCGAAGGAATGAATACTCAGATCATCAGATTGAAAGGACAGTGCAGTCAAAACCGGAAAGCCGAAGAGAGAGGTTCAGACTGAGACCGAGGAAGAGAAGCCAAAAAATGCTTATCTACCTTATGCTGGCCCATTATCCGGAAAGATCAGTAGACACTTACGGAAACATGGCATCCGTTGTGTTTCGATCCCTTCAGCTAAAGTAAAATATATTTTTTGTAGTGTTAAAGACGGTCTACGTCTCCAAAACCCGCGTGTGCATCGCATTCCACGCGAATGTGGCATGTCTCACGTGGAGCAGACTGTCAGAAAAGTCGAGGAGAGCTGTAAGGAACATCAGCGACATAGCCGACTAAAACAACCAAGCATTGCCAGCTGACACCGAGCGCTGACTCAAATATAATAATGAAATGAAATACGGTGAGAGCAGATTCGTTGTGGAAACGCCATTTTTCTGAGACAGCGTAATTAATCAGTCTATAATTAAGCAGTCTATCCAGATAAAGATGTTAGAAAATCTGATAAACAAGATTGGAGGAATCAGTTAAAAAAGCTTGGGGTCCGGCACTCAGGTTATTAAAATCTCGTCGGCCATCACGTCCACCACAGGTGGGAAATCCTGAGAGACTTTGCCGCTCGCAGTATATCAGGGCGAGCTGTGAAAGACGAAACAGCATCAGACAGCGTAGGCGACGCCGTGAGGCCAACAATAGTTCACACTCTGGTTGGAGTTCAGGCAATGAGTTCACATAGTAGCAGAAGTCGCAGCATCTGAAGAAGACGGCGGGGCGGTCGTCGAAATATTGTGCATGTAATGGGAACATTGTCCGCAGCTCGTGGTCTTGCGGTATCTTTCTCGCTTCCCGCGCACGGCGTCCCGGGTTCCATTCCCGGCGAGGTCAGGGATTTTCCCTGCCTCGAGATGATTGTGTGTTGTTGTTTCGTCTTCATCATCATCATTCATCCCCATTACGGTCCGAGGAAGGCAATGACAAATCACTTCCGCTAGGACCATGCCTAGTCGGCGGTGCGGGTCTCCCGCATCGTCCCTTACTCTCCTCGGAGTATGGAACCTCACCATCATCAATGGGAAGGACTCGGCAGAACGCTCGGAAGCACACTACTAAACACTAAAGTAGTTAATACTTCATGTTTTATGTATCTAATGAACATTATGGTGTAAACAGCGTTTACACTGTAGAAAATACTGCAACCAGCCACAAGCTTTTTTGTAATGATTTTATTGTAACATTACTATAATCCGCCCATCATAAGAATAAACTTGATGTAAACAAACACAAACGCGATGATTGGTCAAAACCGTAGTACACATACACTGGTGTTGTTACGCACTTGGAAGTAAATCCAACTTATGTATTAGATATCTTATTACTAAGTTACTTTAAATGAAACTTTAAGACATTCAACTGTATTAACAGCCATCAACGCTTTTGTTAATCACGCTTTAGCTATGTAGTTTTTATTTCAAAAATCGTATACAGTCACAGCCTCTGCAGCGTTGTGCTCTGGTTGTCGCGCTGTTGATGCGCAGTTTGAGAATGGTTGGGCTGTTTTCTGTTCCGTAGTGAAGCACGCGCGTGGAACACGGTTAAAAAGAGCCGAGAAATAGGCTGTTCTTAATGTTTTTTTTTCAGAAATTTACGGAAACAATCGGCTTCGAAGTTTTCCAAGAGTTGTATACAATGCAACTCATGTTGAACGTGTAGCGCAATCGGTAGGGTATTGGCATGTGAACCAAATGGCGTTATTCGTGCGTTGGTTCAAATTTCGCCGGTGTCAATAAGAACTCGTTCAGTTTGAGATAACTACATCTCATAATTATAAAACCCATCATTTTTTATGAATAATGCACGTCTTCTTGTTTCTAATTACAAATTGGACGCGAAATTCCTGTTTCCATTTCAAATACAAATTCTTGACTATCTATGTTTTATGAAACACTGTTAATAAAAGTTGCTTAGATTAAGAACACATAATATAATTTTTTAGGCGAAAATGAAAAACCGAATCCTGTTTATTTGGTCTTTGTCCATCGTTTTATACCACAGAGGTAGATGAGTATCGTAGAAACATGAAAAACAATCGTTTTCACGGCATAGAGCACGTCATACAAATGCTGCATTTTTACATTTGTTACTGTACCATTACAATATGAAGCCAACAGAAATGATCTGAAGCGAAGGTGCGGGATTTGGCCCGAGAAGTAACAAGACTGTTAAGCTGCCATACGTACTGGAACTAACGCACGCAACTTCTTCACACGTCACTGCAGAACTCTGGCGGGATATAGAACGGCTCGTCATAATGGAAGAAGAGAAAATGCTGCCCCTGGTTGGCTTCGCGGACTATGTTGTCGATGGGCTCGTTATCAGTGCAGCAGGTGACGCTTCCAGAACTGAAATGTATTTCTCGGATTCGGAAAAGGAAGGAGCTAAGAGATTGCCAGACGACTGCCTGTGAGTAATACCTTCAGTGGCTTCAATATTTAACTATACGGTGGAATCCGTCGCTACTCTCTTACGACACACACGGCTTATGCAGGAAAATTCCCCTGTGGTTAAGTCAGGAATGTTCATCATTCTTGTTTTTAATTACAATAGCATGTTAGCTAAAAACGATAATGCGTTGCGGTTTTGGTCTAGTCGTCTAAGGAGTGTATTGTGGTAGATTTGCAGTGTATTATTTCATTCTGCTTAAAGATTAAAATGACATTCGAAGCTGTATTGCTCTTCCGCTCGTCTGTTTTACGTGCGAACTGCAGCTGCTGACCGGCCAGTGCCGTCCAAGCTAAATGAACCGGTAAAGCCGTTGTCCCGTTTTCGCTAAGTCTATGTGCGCGTAACGCACAAATGTACCCTTATTATCGTACTCAACAGTACTCGAGACAGCTTGGCTGCAGTACCACGAGGAACGGAAATCCAATGAGGTTCCAACAAACGCGGAAGAATACATAGTGCAGCGTTTGAATTAGGTTTATTCTTATGATGAACGGATTATAGTTTCGAGCCTGACCCCATCGTCAAATTTTACTTTTCAGTCTTCATGAAAAGCGCTGCTTCACATATTATTAGACAGATATTTGATTTTCTTTTACAGTCAATGCTGATCAATGAACTGAGCTAACTACAGGTTGTATTTAGTTCATTGATGAGCATGGATTGTAAAAGGAAATCAAACCTCTGTCATACAACATTTAAAACAAGGCTTTTCATGAGGACACGTATTTAAAATTTGCAAAGAAGTCACCGCTACCATCTGCCTATGAGCTCACAATAAAATCATTTCAAGAACACTTGTGGCTGTCACAGTATTTCCTACAGTGTAATTTACGAAAACATTGTGTAGACTGTGAAAGATCTCTAAGATGTTGCATTTTTCAGTCGTAATGGAACTGGTAAGAATGAAAGCGAGCACAAAACTATGGTTGTTAGCGGAACCAACATTGATTGCTGGATATTATTCTTTCATTTTGACAGCAGAGGAACGTATCCAAAGAATGGTTGCTCTCAAATGAACAAGAACCAAAATTACTTACAGTAAGACCAAAGCTGTATGCTGAAACAAGAGAAGGGTAGCAAATTATATTAATGAGGTGGTTGAAGAAATCGCGAGTTAACAGAACGTGACGTGCACATCCATACTGAGTAAAAGAAACGGTATTTATTTTCAAAAACTGAATGTTATTCAGAAGCTAATATTTTTCTATAACCTGTAAGTGTAAACGGGAACTTGTATGTGCAAACAAAAAAACTGTGCAATATTTCAGGACACCCACTGAACATGCCTTGTAACGAAGGCGAATAACGTCTGGGTGCACAACATAAATAAAAAAAACCTTAATGTACAGCATGCAAAAGGCGTTTTTCTCTTGAACTGCAGTAATTTATTCATTCTGTGTTGTTGAGACGTAAAGTGCGAAGGTAGTTGGTTCGGCTAAGTTTCCAGTAAAGAAGTGATGGCGTGGGATGCAGTGGGAGTTGCCGTTGGCCTCAAGCGCGGCTGACCGTCTGGCGAGACGTTTCGAAGCCGGTTGTAGGAGGCGTAGCGATGTTATCAGGACGGCGAGTAGAGCCAGCGGCGTGTAGGTGGAGGGGGAACCGGGTCTGGCTGCACGGAACCCTGCTGGACTGGCGGGAAGGATGAGTCAGTCAAGGTGTGCATTCAACCTGTAACCGTCGTCTCCCGTGTGTAAAAGTGCGACGCTCGCCGTAACCCAGTGCACCGCCGGCAGCTGCGGGCGGTGTGACCTGTGCTGGCAGAAACGCGTGTTTAGATCTCTTATCTGTGCGTGGCGTGCTGGCCATGGGGGCACCGTCACTGGAGAACCTGACGCAGCGACGAGAATCTCTGCTATAGGTAAATAATGACGAACGCAGGAAAGATTCCACTCCTGGGTAGCGAGCAGCTCGTTGCGTGCACTATTGTGGTATTTATTTTGCATGAAAAGAGCAAGTAGACTGCTAAAGACGCTTCAAATCTGGCGCAGTCCCTGTGGGATATCTGCCCTCTTTTGCTGTTTTCATTAAATGCACTTCTTCGGAAAGATTCCTTCTGTAGAGAGTATACTGTGACTCTCTTCAGGAATAAACAAGCCTCTGCTTAAAAGCGCATGCGAAGCGAAGTAATCACGCTTCAGATGGCCGTGACCCAAAAAGCTGCACCGTACAGAGCTCTGTTTACAAAAATTGACTTTCTTTTGGATTAGCTAGAATTCGTAGCTCTTCTTAGAGTATTACATGATTTTTTTGTGTCCGACTTCCGGAAAAAAGTTTAAAGGGCCCGATGAAATTTAATTCTTTGCCTAGTTTTGCGTATCCGTAACATAGGTACGACTTGAGTGGTGAAAGTCATTCTTTGTAATACGACAGCCATAAACACGTTCCTTTTTTTTTAAAGTTCTTATTTTGTTACATAATATGTGATGGAAAATGGAAATGTCGTGTAGCTAGGGCCTCCCGTCGGGTAGACCGTTCGCCTGGTGCAGGTCTTTCGATTTGACGCCACTTCGGCGACCTGCGCGTCGATGAGGATGAAATGATGATGATTAGGACAACACAACACCCAGTCCCTGAGCGGAGAAAATTTCCGACCCAGCCGGGAATCGAACCCGGGCCCTTAGGATTGACAGTCTGTCACGCTGACCACTCAGCTACCGGGGCGGACACATAATATGTGATATTGAAAGCGTAATATTTTTGGGGAAATGTTTAAATTCGGTTTCCTTTGTTATTTATTTAAACTTTTATACCTCCGTCTGAACATTTGATTTCCTGCAGGAAGGTTTGAAAATAGTTGCTGGTAGAAGTGAGTGCCGAGTAATCATTCTAAGTTTTATTACAAGCGCTACATATATGAATGAGCGTCATTAGAATTTTAAACTGAAAATTCGAGTGGGAGAGAGCGAATATGGTCATGTGTTCAGCCGGTAAAAAGTGATTTAAAGTACAGACTTCTGGTCATTTTGACAATATTAGGTAATTCTTGCCTAAAACACCCTTGTAAGTTTGCAATCTTACTCACGCTCCAACTAACGGAAGAAGTCCGAGATCTGTAACAGAGGCATTGAAAATTAGAATTTACTAATTCAGGGATAGAGATAAGATCTTTTTGGCACAAATTGTTTCCATAGTCCTCATCAGTTATTTCTGACTGTAGTCGCTTGTCCGCAGGTCCTATTTAGTGTGGCAGAAACATTTATGATCCTTTCTCTTGAATGCCGCAGACAATCTGCATACGTTGCGCAGTAGACACTGTGGTGTGACTTTGCTCTTGTCACTAAGTTGTCACATTTGTGCCCTTATTCGCTAAGTATGCCAATCAGCTCTTTTGTGAAGCACTATTTATTTTACGTCAACTAGCGTATTCACACATCATTACTTTGACTCTACTGCCGCATTGTTTTCGCGGTCCATAATACGAGTAGCTTCTTTATACGAACGTTCTTATTGTAATATCGCCGCCGGTCACTGTGACCGTGCGGTTCTAGGCGCTTCAGTCCGGAACCACGCGGCTGCTACGGTCGCAAGCTCGAATCCTGCCTCGGGCATGGATGTGTGTGATGTCCTTAGGTTAGTTTGGTTTAAGTAGTTCTAAGTTCTAGGGGACTGATGACCTCAAGTCCCAAAGTGCTCAGAGCCATTTGAACATTTTTGTAATATCGCGACCTAAACGTTTCAGATTTAGGTGCCTTTCAAACAGTCCATGTTTATCAAGCTTAATACTTCCGAGAATGTAGGAGTCTGATGCATAGATGATCACAGAGTGCGCAGTGGAGTGGACGATTACAAATATCATGCCGTCCACGTGCAAAGTAGTTTCTAAATACGCCGAGCCCCATCAAAGATAAAAGACATAAAGGGCAAAGTGTTAACGGCCTTAAACCGCGTGTTTCTATAATGGGAGTTATGGTTAGTGTACGAGTGTGAAATCGGTTCACAACACCAAAAGTGCGTTTTGCCGAAGGATGTGCATACAAAATGGTTCAAATGGCTCTGAGCACTATGGGACTTACCATCTGAGGTCATCAGCCCCCTAGAATTTAGAACTACGTAAACCTAACTAATCGAAGGACATCACACACATCCATGCCCGAGGCAGGATTCGAACCTGCGACCGTAGCGATCGCGCGGTTCCAGACTGAAGCGCCTAGAACCGCTCGGCCACTCCGGCCGGCGATTTGCATACAAGCCATCATAATATGTGTAATATTTTGCTCGTTAACTAGCAAAACAAAGTGCCCGCTGTTAACAACAAGCGCGAAGATGAACATGTGAAGCATACGAAACAAGAGACAAGAGGTTCCTCCTCAATATTCGTTATTATCCTTAGGAATTCGTGAATTTATCCTTTATTGCCACACAGTTGTTAATGTCACTGTTGAGCTTCCTTCCTTTTCCGCCTCGCCAAAAATAAAACTGGAAAACCGTGTCTTTCACGGTTCTATCGATAGAAAGAACGCACATCGCGACTCGACATCCAGTAACAGCTGTGACAGAAACACGCGTCCCCTTGCAGTCGTTGACCTTTGAAAACAGGTAAGGAGGGAAATTGTATCATGATCTGTACAATTTCACAAAACTGACTCTCCTCTCTAAGCTACTCTGTATCTGCCGGCCGTGGTGGTCTCGTGGTTCTAGGCGCGCAGTCCGGAACCGCGCGACTGCTACGGTCGCAGGTTCGAATCCTGTCTCGGGCATGGATGTGTGTGATGTCCTTAGGTTGGTTAGGTTTAAGTAGTTCTAAGTTCTAGGGGACTGATGACCACAGCTGTTATGTCCCATAGTGCTCAGAGCCATTTGAACCATTTTTTTACTCTGTATCTGCCTTTTTTTCTCTCTACTAGATAATGGCGTGTGATCTCGAAGGCTTACCAGCTTACCTGTCTCCTTCAGAAAAGAAGATGAAAATTTTCAGCTATCTCTGTCATTAGTTATTTTATCCCTCGTCATAAAAGAAGGAATAACAGCTCCCTCTTTTATTTACTGGGATATTACACATTGCTTCACGACGTTAACAATACCACAAGTACTTTATGCCTACAATGTCATCTTAATGCGACACGATCATTTCGTAGAGTATCATGTTACGAACAAATTAATGCTGGAAGTTTGGCATATTAGATTACGAAATGTTTTCGCTGTTGCATTCTTATTCTGCCACACCATTCACGTGTCTTGCCCAGTGTTGTTATTTGTTTACATATACCTCCTCTCCCTCGGCCTCCCTCCCGTCCCTCGTGGCCACTGTCAGGTCTAAGCGGCTTCCTTTTCCAGCGCTGTGTGTGCGTCTTGAGAATCCGTGATCATATTTCAAAAATTACTATTTCTGCTGTAATAATTATCAAACTATAAATTACAATAAAAATTCTACAATAAGTGTCATTGAATTCTTTCAGACAAAAAGCCGAAGGGTTCTTACACCCTTCACTCTGGCACACTTTGTATTACTTCCAGTGTAGCATTCGTTAAATGCTAGATATTGAGAGTTGATAGTGGATTACCAATTACTTTTGTCAGAGATAGGAAATGAATTAGCCTCTGCATTTATTACGAAACCTCCCGAATCCTGCTGCGTACCTATTAGAGTTTCTCCCCTTCCATTCTGGCGTTTCCCAGCTTCATTACATGATTCACACCTGTTTATTTATCGCGAGTATAATGCTTGTTTCTTTGTCCGGACGCCCACTTCTGAGGTTACGACTTGCATCTTATTTTCCGGGGAGGTGTGTTCGTTATTGGTCGCCAAATCGTGCAAGCTCAAATCTCGTGTTTTTGTATTTGAGCTACAGGTCATTTTCCTCGCCACACTCGCTCATGGGTGATTCATTCGATAGTGACCAAAGAGGAGCATTTAAATCTTTCGTGACTGAAGCAGAAGGGACACTAACCTCGTTATTATCAGCTGCCCTCTCCGATCTCAAGAAACAATTCGTTTAGAATAAATTCTTATGAAGTCTGAGCAACAATTACCCATTTAGTATGACAACATTGTGGTGATGCATAAACAAATATTTAATTTTCTACCCACTGGCAAATATAAGTTAATATTTTATATTTAAGAAACATTGTGAAACACAAGTTGAGTGAATGCGCGTGTGTGCGTGTGAGGGAGAGAGAGAGAGAGAGAGAGAGAGAGAGAGAGAGAGAGAGAGCAGATGAGGTGCTTGCATTGTAGTTCAATTTGTGTGATACTCCGGTGTCCGGGAGACAAATGACTAACAAAAATGCGTTATGTTCGTGAAACAGAGAGGGGAAACCGTTCGGGTATTTGCCTAGAATACTGTGGGAAACCGACTTAAAAATCACTCTCTCTGGCAGGTAAATAGGAACTGCAAATACCACGATGACTGAAACAAAATCTCAGAGCACCTGCGATGGGAATGAATGATGTTGTTTAACGCCCCATCGACGTCAAGGTCATTAGAACTGTAACATTCGATCTGTAGGATGGGGAACGATTTCAGATGTACGGACTGTTGTTGTGGTCTTCAGTCCTGAGACTGGTTTGATGCAGCTCTCCATGCTACTCTATCCTGTGCAAGCTTCTTCATCTCCCAGTACCTACTGCAACCTACACCCTTCTGAATATGTTTAGTGTATTCATCTCTTGGTCTCCCTCTACGATTTTTACCCTCCACGGTACCCTCCAATACTAAATTGGTGATCCCTTGATGCCTCAGAATATGCCCCAGCAACCGATCCCTTCTCCTAGTCAAGTTGTGCCACAAATTTCTCTTCTCTCCAATTCTATTCAGTACCTCATCATTAGTTATGTGATGTACCCATCTAATTTTCAGCATTCTTTTGTAGCACCACATTACGAAAGCTTCTATTCTCTTCTTGTCCAAACTATTTATCGTCCACGTTTCACTTCCATATATGGCTACACTCCATACAAATACTATCAGAAACGACTTCCTGACACTTAAATCTATATTCGATGTTAACAAATTTCTCTTCTTCAGAAACGCTTTCCTTGCCATTGCCAGTCTACATTTTATATCCACTTTGCTTCGACCATCATCAGTTATTTTGCTTCCCAAATAGCAAAACTCCTTCACTACTTTAAGTGTCTCATTTCATTTTGCTTTTGTTGATGTTCATCTTATATTCTCCTTTCAAGACACTATTCATTCCGTTCAACTGCTCTTTCAAGTCCTTTGCTGTCCTTGACAGAATTACAATGTCATCGGCGAACCTGAAAGTTTTTATTTCTTCTTCATGGCTTTTAATACCTACTCCGAATTTTTCTTTTGTTTCCTTCACTGCTTGCTCAATATACAGATTGAATAACACCGGGGAGAGGCTACAACCCTGTCTCACTCCCTTTCCAACCACTGCTTCCCTTTCATGCCCCTCGACGCTTATAACTGCCATCTGGTGTCCGTACAAATTGTAAATAGCCTTTCGCTCCCTATATTTTACCCCTGCCACTTTCAGAATTTGAAAGAGAGTATTGCAGTCAACATTGTCAAAAGCTTTCTCTATGTCTACAAATGCTAGAAACGTAGGTTTGCCTTTCCTTAATCTAGCTTCTAAGATAAGTTGTAGGGTCAGTATTGCCTCACGTGTTTCAATATTTCTACGGAATCCAAACTGATCTTCCCCGAGGTCGGCTTCTACTAGTTTTTCCATTCGTCTGTAAAGAATTCGCGTTAGTATTTTGCAGCTGTGGCTTATTAAACTGATTGTTCGGTAATTTTCACATCTGTCAACACCTGCTTTCTTTGGAATTGGAATTATTATATTCTTCATTGGCAAATAAAAGTTAGTATTTTATATTTTAGAAAGATTGTGAAGCACAATTTGTGTTTGTGTTTGTATGTGCGTGTGTGTGTGTGTGTGTGAGAGAGAGAGAGAGAGGGAGAGAGAGAGAGAGAGTTCAATTTGTGTGATACGTCGGTGTCCGAGAGCCAAATAACTAACAAAAAATGCGTTATGTTCATGAACCAGAGAGGGGGAAACCGTTCGGGGACTTGCCTAGAATACTGTGGGAAACCGACTTAAAAATCACTCTCTCTGGTAGGTAAAAAGGAACTACAAATACCTCGATGACTGAAACAAAATCTCAGTGCACCTCCGATGGGAATGAATGATGATGTTTATGGCCCCATCGACCACAAGGTCATTAGAAGTGTAACATTCGATCTGTCGTATGGGGAATGACTTCAGATGTAGGGACTATGCAAACCGAAATAATAATATCTGGACAGGGAATTAGAATCGCGATCACACAGAAACAAGTTACGCGTCGTAATCACTGCACTACCTGTATCAGTTCGTCCTCGAAATACACCTGCAGCGCTCGCAACTCGGGAGCCATACCGTACGGCACAGTTATCGGCGCCTTCGGCGAGTTTTTTTGCCAGCGTGGCTGCAGCGACGCTTGCGGCGCGCCCTATGCGGCGGTGCATTGTGAACTGGAAACGCTTTTAGCGGCAGGTGGGTGCTCCCCGAGCACGAGGTGGCTCGGCCGGCGCTGCGGTTGTCGTGCTTCACAGCCCCCACCTGCCAGCGAGCGGGGCTCCCTCTTCCTATCGGGACATCTGCCCGCCCTCCCCACACTGCCATAAAGCCACAAACTGTCGCTCTCTCGCCGAGCCACCTCGTCTCACTTTTTTCACACTTACCCGTAGATATTGCACGTCAAAGACTTCGTTTTTATGCTCGGTGTACTTCATTTTGCTGCTGTTGAAAGCTCTTGTTGCCGCCCTTCCGCGGTTGCAAACTGAATTTGGATTTTTAAAACACCATTTTCTGCAACGCACTGGTTTTCCTTTTTTTATTCTGTACCCAAACACGTTTCGACATCTTTAGACATCTTGTTTTATTTCTGAAACTGTAATAATTTTAAAGATGGGATTGCCAATTTTTACACTTTCCGTCGCTGAAGAGCATACGTCATGCTTTTTGTGGGATCTTTATCTCCATCGTTTTTCGCGCTTTGTTTGACTTTACTACCATCTGGTATCGCAAGTTTCCGGTAACATAAGCAAAATTTAAGAAAACTTTACGTCACCACTTTCACCGAAAAAAAGAAAATACGATATTTAGGAAAACTTACGTCTACACATTCATCGAGAGAAACACCTGTCGTTGAAAGTGGCGTTGTAAGTTTTCCTAAAGCTCGTTCTTGTGCATCTAAACTTGCGATACCAGTGTGAGTCTAATCTAAAAGCCGTAAATTCAACTAAATACCTCGGTATCACACTTACGAATAACTTAAATTGGAAGGAACACATAGAAACTGTTGTGGGGAAGGCAAACTAAAGATTGCGTTTTATTGGCAGGACACTTAGAAAATGTAACAGACCTACTGAGGAGACTGCCTATACTACGCTTGTCCGTCCACTTTTAGAATACTGTTGCGCGGTGTAGGATCCTTACCAGAATACATCGAAAAAGTTCAAAGAAAGGCAGCACATTTTGTATTATCGCGAATATGGGAGAGAGTGTTACAGAAATGATACAGGATTTGGGATGGACACCATTAAAAGAAAGGCGTTTTTCGCTGCAACAGGATCTTCTCACAAAATTCCAATCACCAGCTTTCTCCTCCGAATGCGAAAATATTTTGTTGACACCGACTTACATAGGGAGGAACGATTACCAAGATAAAATAAGGGAAATCAGAGCTCGTACGGAAAGATTGTGAAGTTGGTTCGATGAACCCTCTGCAGGCACTTACATGTGATTTGCAGAGTATCCATGTAGACGTAGATGTACATGTAGATGAGTGAAGTTTAAATGGTGTGAACAACAGCATAAGTAAATGCAAACTACAATGAAATATGGAAAATTTCTTGCTCTGGCCCTCCACTGCAGAGAGTCTGGTAGGCATCTTCTCTGTGCCATATTGCACCGTCTGTAACGGTATTCACAGTGATTGTGGATGTGGTGCTACCTGGGAAACAATACCTCGTTTCATAGGTGCCCTGATGTCATCGTTGGCATGGTTATTCATTGACCGGAATGCTATCTTCCGTGCAGAATACGATCATACGGGCATCTTGTTGACAGTTTGTACGATTATATCGTGAATTAGATACAGGACGGGGAAATCACGGTTTGTTGCTTCAGTTTTGGACACCAATGTAAGTACAAAACGTATAAAAACTGGCATAACCTGTAAAATCGCATCTATAAAATTAATGCAGTTTCAGAAATACAATTAGACCTCTCAATATGTTTGGGTAAAGAATTTAAAAAAAAAGGTAAAGCATTGCGTTTTGCAGAGGTTGGACTTTTAAAAATCCCAAATTCAATGACTTCACTTGCCGTTGTGCGATCTCTAAATGCAGAGTAAGTGATAACAGTGGGATTACGGCACTCAATAGTCCGATTACTAACCAGCGTCATTTAGGGTAAGGGTGGGTCTGTATTTGGCTTGAAGCGAAGTGCGTACTTGACACCATTTGCTAGATTAATATGTCATTTTTGTATAAGATGTTAATTCAGTTATATGCCTGATGCTTTT
This sequence comes from Schistocerca serialis cubense, assembly GCF_023864345.2. Taxonomy (NCBI): domain Eukaryota; kingdom Metazoa; phylum Arthropoda; class Insecta; order Orthoptera; family Acrididae; genus Schistocerca; species Schistocerca serialis. The sequence goes on from NC_064638.1 coordinate 725,356,745, forward strand.
GCGTAACATCAACTATTTCAGTAACGGTTCGGGATACCTTTAGACAAGATGTTGACCAGAAATGTACCGCACAGCGCAAAGCGTTATTCTGAATCGTTACCTATCGCAACTTGATCACTTTGAAATATGGTGGTTCTCGATACATTATTTTACATCGTTTTCGTTTCTAATATTCATACTACATTACGCCTCTCGGGCTTTCGTCCCAACATCCACTGCCTATTACGGATTCGAATCGTGAAGGCAGAAAAAACTATCACGCCAGTATTTGACTGGCAAGAAGAGGAGAGGCGCTAGAGTAAAATTCCTAATCACCAGTCTTTGCAGCAATCTCGTGAATTAGTTTCGAAGCCTGTCCTCAGCGTCAGATGGGAACGTTAAGCCTGGCGGTCCACTTGGTACTATTCGAGAGGAGTAAGCTCTCTGTCGGTCCCAGGTTTCACCCGCTTCCTTCTCTGACTGTCATATAACATAAACATAATTCAGTATATACGCTCCCATCACAGTCAAGTAAGTACACTCAATAGATGAACTTTAGCGCCGACAGGTCGTTGCTATATGCTGCAGGCTAGAATGTCATCAAGCGTGTCAAAGGTCTGGCTACTGTTATTAACACGAATGAGTCCTATGAGGTAGCCGGCGGTGTGATCGAGCGGTTCTTGGCGCTTCAGTCCGGAACCGCTCGACCGCTACGGTCGCAGGTTCGAATCTTGCCTCGGGCATGGATGTGTGTGATGTCCTTAGGTTAGTTAGGTTTAAGTAGTTCTAAGTTCTAGGGGACTGATGACCTCAGATGTTAAGTCCCATAGCGCTTAGAGCCATTTGAACCATCCTATGAGGTTACAGATACTGCGATAATGTATACCACACGAGGCAGTCTTTTTTCTAATGTTGGTTTTCGGTACTTGCCCATACAGCCATTTCAACACAGGAAATAGGATTCTGCAGTTTGTTTTGACACTGCAGAGTATACATTAGTTTAAGTCGTACCCTGGTGCGAAGTTACGTAGGTTTCAGAAAGGACAGATTCCGACATAAAGCATATTTCACATTCACAGTGTACTGAAACGAGTAAACAAGACGAAAATGTAATCCAGGATACACAGAGGTAGTATGCTATAAAAATCCAACTGGTAACACAATAAAACTTGATAAAAAGCCGTTGGCACACATTCAGGATATTCCCAAAACAATCCATATTAATGAATATGTATCTAAATTAAAATGTTCTTTTGTATGTCCGTGTAGAACTGTTTCTAAAGCTGCATCTAGATAATTGAATACTTGTGCAGTTATAGAAGTACCATCTAGGCAGAACATGAGAACAACAAACAGGGTATTACAGCCATACGTCTAGATACACCAGTATTCAGTCACATATACATAGGAGGAATGCAGAGCAGGCAGTTCAGTTGAAGAAAAGGAAGGGTAGAGCCCCGCCAACATCGCATTCACTGCAGACGAAGCACAGGCTCGAATACGAAAGGAGGGGGACGGAAAGCGACCGTCCCTTTTCAAATAAACACCTTGTGAGATGTCTGGAGCGAAATCACGAAAAATCTAAAACTGGTTGGTGAACGGGGATCTGAACCGTCGACCTCCCAAATGCGTGTCCAGAGTGCTAACCACTGCACCACCTCGCTCGGTTTGAGTTGAGAAAGAAGGGAAAGCTCTAAAAAGGTTAATCAAAGAAGTTGGAGCCACTAATACAGGGTGTACTATTATTACCGGCGTCACACCGTATAGTTGGAAGTACTCAGTAAATATAGGTCTGCATAAGGGCCGTTTTCGAGACAACTGCGAGTTTGTGGTTACCAGCCACCACTAACATGATTCTGTGTAAACGTTAACCCAGTTATGAAAAGGTAACAGTGCTGTACAACATTAAGAAAAGTTGTTAGAGATACTTTGATAGATGTGCAGGTTTTTTGTATGTGCACGACAACAGTTACATGACTGCAATCGTAGTTAAAGGAGGTGATCAAAGTGTCGTCCTTGCAGCCAGATTCAGACCTGTACCAAACATGGCAATGAGTTTCGAATCCTTAGGAACAAGCCTGGACCATTTCGAAATTCTTGACAAGTATTGAAAAGACTGTGCTCCAATTCTTCAAGCGTGTTAACAGCTGCGACGTACACTACAACTTTAAGGTGGCCCCAAACTCAGAAATCCATAGGGTTCAGATCGTATAATCTTGAGGTACCTGTCCTCATCCAAACCATCTTTGGGCATATCGGCGCATGAGGTATCTCGCCGTAGCAGCAATATGAGCTGGTGGTCCATCATACACATACCACATCCTCTGGCGTTACTCTGAGTGAACGTCCTAAGCAATCCTGCAAGATGATGCCGCAGAACTAGAAGGTAACTCTATCCCCTGAGTTTGTTTGGTAACATGTACAGCCCAATAAGACGATCACCTAGTACCCCCAACCACACATTCAATGAGAAACGTCTCTAATGCGGAGACTCATACACAGCTGTGGACTGGAGCCTAGATGACTCCAAACGTGAGAATTGTGATAATAAAACACAACATCACGAGTGATCCGTGATTCGGCTGTAAATAAAATGTTACTGTCAAAGTAGAGTTGCCAACAACTGGTTGTTGCATCCCTTGACAGAACATTAGTCTGCGACCATCGTTCACCTCACTTAGATACTGAACTCGTGGTAGGGATACGTTGCATTGTGATGCATTATTCTCCAAAGACTACTGGGGCTCGTTCTAGGAGTTTGTGTGACAAGTCTCCTTACCGAGATTCCTAAAGGTGTTGGACTGTTTTCGGCACCACATCTTGAAGCACACGTGTAATTCATACAGGCCTTCCCGCTCACGTCGCATGTGCAAAGTTCCCAATTTCTCGGAGGCGTTGATGCACCACTCTAAACGTTCATCTCGGGGTGTCTTCGGGCATACCACAGACTGGCATACACAGAATCACATCAGTAGTAGCTGGTAATCACAAAATCGCAATTCCCGAGGCTTTGTTGCTTCCAGTACCGTGTTATTTCAACGGTATGAGTTTACGCCATTAGTTATGATACACCCTGTATAGGTAAGGCGACTGCGAATAAATTAGAAGTACTTCAGCTCACAGAAAAAGGAAGGAAATACAAAAATGTACAAGTAAAGGAAGGATTGCAGCAATATAAGTAACTTGACAATTAAAAGACTGGGACGTGCACGGAACCTAAATTGCAGTGACAGCAGAGTCAATGCGAAAAAACTGAAAAAGAACTGGGTGTCGGAAAGACAAATTCAGTACACAGAAAAGTCTAAATAACTTTTCGTGTATCTGAAAGCAAATGCATCACATTAAGAGTGCAAAAGGAAATGCCAGTATCAGAGAGACAATCGTTAAGTGGAAAGAGTACTTTGACGGCCTATACAGAGGGCAGAAACTGCTAACGTGACTGAAGAAGAAATGGGGGTCGATTTGGACAACATGGGGATCCCAGTATTAGGTTCAGAACTCTGGAAGCCTTGCCGTATCGATCAAACAAGGGGGAAGGGATCATAACATGGCTTCGGAATTTCTAAAAATCATTGGGAGGGATGAAAACCCGTTAATTAGTCAACATTATTGAGTCAATGGGACTCGAGACCTACTATCGGCCTTCCGGAAGAACATCATCCACACAATCCGAAAAATAACAAGTGCAGATAAATGGTGAGAACTATCGTCCAATCACCTTGTCTGCTCATGCACCGAAGTTGCTGACCAGAACAATATACAAAATACATGCATGAAAACTGAGGATGTGTTATGTGAAGGTTCACTTTGCTTGAGGAGAGACAGACGCACTAGAGTGTCAGTCACTTAATAGGAGCAAAACTTAAGAAAAGCAAGACACTTTATAGGATCTGTTGACCTAGGACAAGCGCTCGACGATGTAAAGATGTTTGATATTCTCAGAAAAGTAGGTATCCGCTGTAAGGAAAGTTGGGCATGCGTGTACAGAAAGCATAAGGTGGAACCAAGAGCGAATTGCTCAGTTTAAAAAGAGTTTAAGGCGTAAATGTCGTCTTCCATCTCAACTCTTCAATCTGTGTGTTGAAGAGGCAATGATCGGAATTAAAGAAAGGAACAGATGTGGGATTAAAATTCGGAGTGAAGGGATATCAATAATAAGATTTGCTGATACCATTGCCGTTCTGCGTGAGAGTGAACTGTGGGATTTGGCGAACGGGACGACTAGTCTGCTTACCACTGAACTTGGACAGAGAGTAAAATAAAGAAAAGTGAGGGTATCGAATACTAGAAATGAGGATAGCAACTAATTTAGCATCAAAATTGGTGACTGCATAGTAGACGAGATGAAGCAATGCTGCTAACTCGGAAGCAAAATGTATCATGACAGCCAAAGCAAAGAGGACATAAAAAGTAGGCTAGCACAGCCAAAAATACGTTCCTTACTAATAGAAATGTACAAATATCTCATGCACTAATCTAGGAAAGAAGTTTCTGAGAATGCACATCTAAAGCACAGCAGTGAATGGATGTGAACGCTGCACACTGGGTAAACCTGATAAGAGTATCAAAGCGTATGTGATGTGACATTGCAGAGGGACGCTGAAAATTTAGTGGTGTGGGAAGAAAAGGAAAGAGGAGATCCTTCGAAGATTTCGTGTGGAAAGAAATGCGTGGAGTGCACAAACTGGAAGAAGTGGCATACTGATCGCACATGTTTAAAGACATTAGGGAATAGCTTCCATAGTGCTAGAGTAGGGAAGGCCAAGAATTCTGCAAGCTACCACACCATGTTACGCTACAATGAATTCTTCAGCATTCGCATTTTCTTTAGTGCCAGTGAACGTAGTGAAATGGACGGTATTTTCTGCCAGAATTTTTTCCTTCCACAATGCGGTTTTCTCTTTAAATGCATCCCCATCAAACAGAAACGAGTTGTTTCTCACCTTGCAACGTCTTACTGTGGGCAGTGTGCAGTCAAGTCCTGTTAAAATATGTGGTTTGCAAACCACTGCCGGCCGGTGTGGCAGAGCGGTACTTGGCGCTACAGTCTGGAACCGCGCGACCGTTACGGTAGCAGGTTCGAATCATGCCTCGGGCATGGATGTGTGTCATATCCTTTGGTTAGTTAGGTTTAAGTAGTTCTAAGTTCTAGGGGACTGATGACCGCAGAAGTTAAGTCCCATAGTGCTCAGAGCCATTTGAACCATTTTTGCAATCCATTCCGGATGTTATTATTTTCGCCGGCCGAAGTGGCCATGCGGTTAAAGGCGCTGCAGTCTGGAACCGCAAGACCGCTACGGTCGCAGGTTCGAATCCTGCCTCGGGCATGGATGTTTGTGATGTCCTTAGGTTAGTTAGGTTTAACTAGTTCTAAGTTCTAGGTGACTAATGACCTCAGCAGTTGAGTCCCATAGTGCTCAGAGCCATTTGAACCATTTTTTTTTGTTATTATTTTCCTTTCTACTCCTCTTGTTTCCTTGATAAATTGAACAATCGCAGGTATTAAATGAAAATCGTTCGGTACATGCCGCTTGACTTAACCAGTTGCAGTGGTATATAAAGTTATATACAAAAACTGTTGCAACTGACTGTGTAATAATGCATGTGACTTCAGAAAATTTGTCACTTGCACTACCAATTTCATCATGTGCTTCATGCCTCCAAACTTAGCACAAAATGCTTCGTGATGTGCAGAACAATGAGTTCCATACAAATTGTCTGTCGATCGTAATTTTTTGCTCTTACATTGTCAACTAAATCTTTTAATTCCTTCTGAATGGTGTTGTAAAGACGTTCCATACCAAATTTGCGGTACAAATTGATTATGTGACTGCATAATAGATATTGAAAATTCTCATCCTTCTCTTGTATGATTCCCATTCGTTTTCAAAGCTTGTGACGATAGATCGTAAGACTGCCCTTTAGTGCAACCGGCACTGCGAACATCTTTTATATCGCAGACAAGAAGCGAGGGATAAACAACGCTGAAATCATGATTCTATTGAACTGAAGAAAGTCGTGTCACGAAAAAATTCTGCACCGCACTGCTGAATGAAATGATGCGATGTACTTGGTTCTTACGAGAATGACCGAGCAAAGCCGAGACGTACCGAATAGTGCCTCGGCAGACCGAGCCTCTGTCTGCCCGCGTGCTGCATATTGTGCACGCGTATGGAAGTGCACGCCGTGGTCGACCCGGCAGAGGGATCAGTTGTGAGCAGAAATTGTAGCGAAAGACAGTAATTCGAATACATATTGGGTCGTATGAATAAAAAACAGAAGATTCTCAAGGCAAAAAATATTCTCCGAGAAAGTACTCAATTTTGTGTGAATAAAAAATTCGAAGCATCTTCTTTGACGAGGGTATTCTTTCTCACTAGCTCTTCTTCTCCTTAAGAAGGTTCTCGGAGTGTGTCGTCTGCCGCGTCCGGCACAGAACACATGCACAATGTTAAGCGCCCCTAGATGGTGGATAATATTGCACAATTTTACCTCCCCAAGTTCAATATTACTGAACGTCTAGGGTTGACATGCAATGTAGGCTTTCACGGCCGGTGTTGTCTTCAGTTGAAACTTCCGGGCTGAGAGGCCGTGATCGATGTATAAAATTTCTACCTGACGTTTCGTCTCCATCCGCGGGAGACATCTTTTGAGGTCATCCGGCTACTGCCACTGAGCCTCAGCCCGGAAGTTTCAACTGAAGTCTAGGGTTGAGTTTGGGAGGTTGCGCAGAACATCTAATGCTTTTGAAATATCTTGCGTTGGGCATAATATTGTGCGGTATGTGGACAGTACCACAATATCCTTGACAATATCTATTCTGTTACCAAGGATTTTTACTCGCCCTCGTCTTTTTACCTACTTGATCCTCTGCTGCCTTCACTATTTCATTCCTCAAAGCTACCCATTCTTCTTCTACTGTATTTCTTTCCCCCATTCCTGTCAATTATTCCCTCATGCTCTCCCCGAAACTCTGTACAACCTCTGGTTCTTTCAGTTTATCCAGGTCCCATCTCCTTAAATTCCCACCTTTTTCCAGAGATACTGAATTTAAATGATGAAAGGAGAAAATACAAAAATGTGAAGCAGGCAAAAAGGAATACAAACGTCTCAAAAATGAGATCGACAGGAAGTGCAAAATGACTTAAGCAGGGATGGCTAGAGGACAAATGTAAGGATGTAGAGGCTTATCTCATGAGGGGTAAGATAGATACTGCCTACAGGAAAATTAAAACCTTTGGAGAAAAGAGGACCACTTGTTTGAATATCATGAGCTCAGATGGAAACCCAGTTCTAAGCAAAGAAGGGAAAGCAGAAAGGTGGAAGGAGTATATAGAGGGTCTCTACAGGGGCGATGATCTTGAGGACAATATTATGGAAATGGAAGAGGAGGTAGATGAAGATGAAATGGGAGATATGACACTGCGTGAAGAGTTTGACAGAGCACTGAAAGACCTAAGTCGAAACAAGGCCCCGTGAGTAGACAACATTCCATTAGAACTACTGACAGCCTTGGGAGAGCCAGTCCTGACAAAACTCTACCATCTGGTGAGTAAGATGTACGAGACAGGCGAAATTCCCTCAAACTTCAAGAAGAATATAATAATTCCAATCCCAAAGAAAGCAGGTGTTGACAGATGTGAAAATTACCGAACTATCAGTTTAATAAGTCACAGCTGCAAAATACTAACGCGAATTCTTTACAGAAGAATGGAAAAACTGGTAGAAGCCAACCTCGGGGAAGATGAGTTTGGATTCCGTAGAAATGTTGGAACACGTGAGGCAATACTGACCCTACGACTTATCTTAGAAGAAAGATTAGGGAAAGGCAAACCTACGTTTCTAGCATTTGTAGACTTAGAGAAAGCTTTTGACAATGTTGACTGGAATAGTCTCTTTCAAATTCTGAAGGTGGCAGGGGTAAAATACAGGTCACGAAAGGCTATTTACAATTTGTACAGAAAGCAGATGGCAGTTATAAGAGTCGAGGGCCATGAAAGGGAAGCAGTGGTTGGGAAGGGAGTGAGACAGGGTTGTAGCCTCTCCCCGATGCTATTCAATCTGTATATTGAGCAAGCAGTAAAGGAAACGAAAGAAAAGTTCGAAGTAGGTATTAAAATCAATGGAGAAGAAATAAAAACATTGAGGTTCGCCGATGACATTGTAATTCTGTCAGAGAAACAAAGGACTTGGAAGAGCAGTTGAACGGAATGGACAGTGTCTTGAAACGATGATATAAGATGAACATCAACAAAAGCAAAACGAGGATAATGGAATGTAGTCGAATTAAGTCGGGGGGTGATGCTGGGGGAATTAGATTTGGAAATGAGACACTTAAAGTAGTAAAGGAGTTTTGCTGTTTGGAGAGCAAAATAACTGATGATGGTCGAAATAGAGAGGATATAAAATGTAGACTGGCAATGCCAAGGAAAGCGTTTCTGAAGAAGAGAAATTTGCTAACATCGAGTATTGATTTAAGTGTCAGGAAGTAGTTTCTGAAAGTATTTGTATGGAGTGTAGCCATGTATGGAAGTGAAACGTGGACGATAAATAGTTTAGACAAGAAGAGAATAGAAGCTTTCGAAATGTGGTGCTACAGAAGAATGCTGAAGATTAGATGGGTAGATCACATAACTAATGAAGAGGTGTTGAATAGGATTGAGGAGAAGAGAAGTTTGTGGCACAACCTGACTAGAAGAAGGGATCGGTTGGTAGGACATGTTCTGAGGCATCAAGGGATCACCAATTTAGTACTGGAGGGCAGCGTGGAGGGTAAAAATCGTAGATGGAGCCTAAGAGATGAATACACCAAGCAGATTCAGAAGGATGTAGGCTGCAGTATGTACTGGGATATGAAGAAGCTTGCACAGGATAGAGTAGCATGGAGAGCTGCATCAAACCAGTCTCAGGACTGAAGACCACAACAACAACAGTTGTAAAACAATGCGTTGGGCTATAGATAGAGAGATGCTGAATGAAACGCGTTTGGCTGTCAAGAGAGCCTTGTGTGATGCCTTCAATGACTACCGTAGCAGAATATTGTCAAATGACATTTCACAAGATGCAAATAAATGCTGGTCGTATGTAAAGGCTGTTAGTGGCAGAAAAGTTAGTGTCCAATCCCGAGCAATTGAGACACGAACTGAAATTGAGGGTAGCAAAGCAAAAGATGAAATGTTGAACTCTGTTTTAAAATGTTCCTTTACAAAGGACAACCCCTGAATTCATTAAAGCTGAACAAAGCTCCTGGCCTCGATGGAATACCTGTTAGATTCTATACTGAATTCACGGATGAGTTAGCTCCTCTTCTCTCTATAATCTATCGTCGATCCCTCGAACAAAAAACGGTGCCCTGTTTTTGGAAGAAGCCACAGGTCGCACCCGTCTGCTAACAGTCATCCACAAAAGTATGGTCCAATATCCTTGACATCGATTTGTTGTAGAATCTTAGAACATATTCTGAGCTCAAACATTATGAGGTATTTTGAACAGAATGACCTCCTCAGTGCCAACCAGCATAGTCTTCGCCGGCCGCGGTGGCCGAGCGGTTCTAGGCACTTCAGTCCGGAACCGCGCAACTGCTGCGGTCGCAGGTTCGAATCCTGCCTCGGGCATGGATGTGTGTGATGTCCTTAGGTTAGTTAGGTTTAAGTAGTTCCAAGTTCTACGGGGCTGATGACCTCAGATGTTACGTCCCATAGTGCTCAGAGCCAGCATAGTCTTCGAAAACATCGATCGTGTGAAACCCAACTCGCACTTTTCTCACATGGCATACTGGAAGCCTTGGATCAAGGCAACCATGTATATGCAGTGTTCCTTGATTTTTGAAAAGCATTTGACTATGCTGATTGTCAAAAATACGATCATTTGGGGTATCAAGCGAAATTTGTGACTGGATTGAGTACTTTTTGGTAGAGAGGACACAGCATTGTTACCTTGAATAGTCATTGTCAGAAGTAGAAGTAACTTTGGGTGTGCCCCAGGGAAGTGTGTTGGGACCCTTGCTGTTCATGTTGTATATTAATGACCTTGCAGACAATAGTAAAATCAGGCTTTTTGCAGATGATGCAGTTATCTGTAATGAAGTATTATTTGAGAGAAGCTGCATAAGTATTCAGTCAGATCTTGATAATATTTCAACATGGTGCAGAGATTGGCAATTTGCTCTAAATGTACAGAAATGTAAAATTGTGCACTTCACAAAACGAAAAAACGTAGTATACTATGGCTATGCGTCACTGTTGGAGTCGGCCAACTCCGACAAATAAATTTCAGGTATATGGAGTGGAATGATCACATACATAGGTTCAGTTGTGGGTAAAGCAGGTGGTAACCTTCGGTTTATTGGTAGAACACTGGGGAAGTGTAATAAGTCTACTAAAGAGATTGCTTACAAATCACTCGTGCGACCCATCCTAGAATATTGCTCCAGTGTGTGGGACCCGTACCAGATGGAACTAACAGGGTATATTGAACGTATTCAGATAAGGGCAGCACGAATGGTCACAGGTTTGTTTAATCGATAGAAGACTGTCACAGAGATACTATAGGAACTGAAATGGCAGACTCTTGAAGACAGACGTAAACTGTCCCGAGAAAGCCTACTGACCAAGTTTCAAGAACCAGCTTTAAACGATTACTCTAGGGATATAGTACAACCCCCTACGTATCACTCACACAGGGAACGTGAGGGTAAGATTAGAATAACTACTGCATGCACAGAGGCATTCAAACAATCATTGTTACCGCGCGTCATACGTGAATGGAACAGGAAGAAACTCTTAACAACTGGTACAATAGGTCGTACGTAGCCTCTGCCATGTGACTCACGGTGGTTTGCAGAGTATAGATGTAGATGTAGATCTAGGAGCTGGAACTCTGAAACTAATGCTTGTTTGCATACTGGTAATGCTTCCTGTCAGTTACATTTTCAGCTTTCAGATCGTATGCACAACATTTTTAATGTTCACGTTTGCAAAAAACTTATCTACGTGTTCTTTGCTAGTTCATAAATGTGTGCAACTAGGAAGAAGCAAGGCATGCTATCGTGTCTTGTACATGTCATCAAAGTGAACGATTATTAAAGTATCGACGGAACAGAACTTCATACAGGTATACCTCCATGCGGATTAGAGGTATTGTTTTACTAGATTGTCAATGCATTACTTTCACTGTAGTTTACATAATATCTCCTCACTCTGAAATCTAACCTATGATGCGTCATTTCAGTGTGTGATCAGTAACAGCTATGTACAGGGTAAGAAAACAGTGTAATTTTTAAAACGTATTCCAGCATTGTGCAATACTAAAAATGTTATTAAATGAATGTTGTCAAACGCTGAGATCCCGTAAAATGGATATTTTGCTTTAAAATGTATACAGGTCATTTTTTTTAGTAATGATAGCCTAACCACCTGTGTAACATATAGGCGTATCCTTCCAGCAGTAGCCTATTTGCTTCTTTTCTCGGAATATTTCTCCCCAATAACTCCGTCAGATTTTCAGGAATAACCAAATATATCACGTTTGGAATGTACGTCTATTCTAATCACCCGCTTCATTTCACTTTTGAATTACATTTTGAGGTTTCCAAAGTATGTAAGTCCATATCATACCTTGTGACATACCAGTAGTTAGTTAATTTCATGCTCCATACTGTACATCATTTGCACGATAAATTGTAATGATGTAGAACAAGTCGTCTTATATTAACATCAATTTGTTTTTGTAAATATGCCTACGTGCTGATTATTTATTAGTTTTGTTGTTTTATAATCAAAGATAGATAATCAAAGATAGTAATTCCTACCTGTCACCATTTACATATTACAATAATTGATAGTCTTCTGCGGAATAGGAGGAGTTCTCAAAGAGAAATGTTTTCAGTTTATTTTCAAATTTTACTTTGCTGTCTGTTCAGGCATTGTATTCCTCTGGGTAAATGATCAAAACTTTTGGTTGCAGCATTGTGAACCCCTGTTTGCGCAACAGACAAGTTTAATGTGGCGTAATGAATATAATTTTTTTTCTTCTGGTAATTATGTGCATCATTGCTCCTGTTGAAACGCAATGGATCATTCACAACAAACTTCATGAGGGAACAACTATTCCGCGAAGCGGATGGATTGCTACCCACAGTCCGATCAGTAGGCAAGCACCACGAAAAGAGTGTTCACATAAGTTTTTGGTCAAAGCCTTCTTCAGAAAGAAAGGAAAGCGCACTCACACGTTCATACAGTCATGGACACAAAACTCACATACACCCCGTTTACATGCAGCTCCCAAAACCGGATTTCGTAAACCGATTTCCCAAACCGCTTCTGGGTGGTAGTGTAAAGACTTCTAAATCGGTTCTAGAAGTCCTTTACTGGTTGCCTCTTTCGCAATTCCGCAACCGATTTTCGCTCCCTTGTAAACGTAACCGGCTTTGAAACGTGCTTGGGTTGTCAAGTTACGTCTTGTTTTCAGAATATTCGGTTAATATGAAGTTGTTGTGCAGTGAAGCAGAAGCACAAATATTAGACTGAGCACGAAACTGTCTACCTGTAATATTTAAATGAAGAGTAATAACTATTGTGTTGGCAATCAGAAACTGGTTCAGCTGTTTTCCAGACGTCATATTTAACTGGGCTAGCAAATCCGCTTCAGATCTTGGTAAGCAAACATGACAGCGAGAAACGGTTTCCGAAATCCGTTTTCTTCTTTCGAAAAATCTGTCGCATGTAAACGTAGCGATACCCAAGACCGTCCGCCGCGCGGTCTAGGGCTCCTTGCCACGGTCCGCGCGGCTCCCCCTGCCGGAGGTTCGAGTCCTCCCTCGGGCGTGGGTTTGTGTGTTGTCCTTAGCGTAAGTTAGTTTAAGTTAGATAAAGTAGTGCGTAAGCTTAGGGACCGATGATCTCAGCAGTTTGGTCCCATAAGATCTTACCACAAATTTCCAAGTCCGCCATCTCCGGCTGTTCTACCCAGAATTATTTTTAAAGAGGGAGGAAATGTGATAATTATTGGCAAGAGAATTTAGATCATGAGATGCTGCACCAACAATCTGCGCGGTCATCTGGCTGTGTGTTGTGCGGGGACGAGGTGGTTCATAGTATGGCTCGGATGTCGGAGCGAATGCGGTTTGGAGGGCAGTGAAAAACACAGAAAAGAATAAAAGTAAACAGCGCAACCATAATTCATGTAACGTATACAAAGGAAAATATTGCTTGAACGGCTGGGCTTACGAATGAAATTTGATTTAGATTACGATCGGATCGATTAGTACACCCGTAAACGATGCAAGCTTGCATTTTTTATAAAACAATTAGGTCTGCACACCATCAAAGCGCCAGATGCTATTTGAGATTCGACCGAAAAGCCGATAGATATCGCTAACGATCGAAACTAGGAACGGGCACTGCAGAGTGATAGCCGGCCGCGGTGGTCTTCCGGTTAAGGCGCTCAGTCCGGAACCGCGCGACTGCTACGGTCGCAGGTTCGAATCCTGCCTCGGGCATGGATGTGTGTGATGTCCTTATGTTAGTTAGGTTTAAGTAGTTCTAAGATCTAGGGGACTGATGACCACAGAAGTTAAGTCCCATAGTGCTCAGAGCCATTTGAACCATTTTGCAGAGTGATATTACGAGGAAGTGTGACTGCAGTGAACTATGGAGGTATAAATGTGGTAAACGTAATGTTTTGGGCTATCTAAGATGGTGAACGTCCGCTTCAAGTTTGTGACATAAAGATAACTCCCTTCGTTTTTAACCTGCATGTCTAAATCTCTGCTTAATAATATCTGTGACTATAATATTGTATATAATACTATAGTATTATTTGTCACTGTTTTCCGTTTGTTTTTTCCATCTTGAAAGATTTTAATAATATTCCTAAAGATGGCCATGATTTTGCTTTCCCATGAACATTGGATTCATGATCTCTACATAATGGCCTGGTGTCTTGGCATCTACACACATCAAAAGAAGTTTTACATCACTTCGGTTCCGAGAGTTGCGGAAGCTGTACAGAAAATTGGAATAGAGATGAACATAAACATCATTTCCGCCCTTTTTATTGCTCATGAGAACCACACGTTGCATGTTGTACCACCATACAGCAAGACCTTCAGAGCTGGTAGTTCAGACTGCTATACACACCGGTACCTCTAATACCCAGCAGCAGTTCCTCTTGCATTGATGCATGCCTGAATTCGTCGAGGCATACTATACACAAGTTCATCAAGGCACTGTTGGTCCAGGTTGATCCATTCCTCAACGGCGTTCGGCGTAGATCCCTCAGAGTGGTTGGTGGGTCACGTCGTCCATAAACAGCCATTTTCAATCAATCCCAGGCATGTTCGATAGGGTTCATGTCTGAAGAACATGCTGCCCACTCTAGTCGAGCGACGTCGTTATCCTGAAGGAAGTCATTCACAAGATGTGCACGATGGGGTCGCAAATTATCGTCCATGAAGACGAATGCCTCGCCAATATGCTGCCGATATGATTGCGCTATCGGTCCGAGGATGGCATTCACGTATCGTACAGCTGTTACGGCGCCTTCCATGACCACCAGTGGCGTACGTCGGCCCCACATAATGCCACCCCAAAACAGCAGGGAACCTCCACCTTGCTGCGCTCACTAGACAGTTCAGGCGTTCAGCCTGACCGGGTTGCCTCCAAACACACGGATAGCCAAATGGTAAGAAGACCGCTCGCAATTAACGGGAAATCCGGGTTCTAGTCCCGGTCCGGCACCAACGTTCATTGTCGTCATTTCATTCTTCAGCTGATGTTGCCCTTATTCGCAATTGCGAAAACATTTAACGTAAAATGAAAAATGGTTATTAAGTACAAGAAATGCACAAGTGTACTGGCAATAAATTATGCGAAATGTGAATACTAGACGAAAAATCTAAATATTTACCGCGATGATCTTTGGTAAGTTACTTATGTTCTTGTCTCTCAGACGCATTGCATGTAGCAAGAGGAAGGCGGAAGCTGCTAGACCAGTAATTTATGTGGTTGCTTGCAAGGTTGCCCAACCGCGAACTAGCAGCGTCTTGCTACCAGCCAGAAAGGCGGCTGTTTTTTGAGGCTCCTGGCTTCACGGGCACAAAGGAACACGGAGCCGAGCCCTGCTTGCTGGCGTCTCCACTAGGAGCGCTGTTACCGGTTGTCGTAATCCGGGGCTCTGCCTATTCATCACGCAGAGATTCAGTTCTGTCTCTCTCTTTCTCTGTGGAGCATTCGCGTGCAGCGCGAGCGCCACAAGCGCGTGCACGCACACACAGAAAGAATGAGAGAAACACAAATAGAACGGGTTGCGCCACGACAAAACAAGCATGTTTGGGCCCTGTCCTTCCCAAGTACATCTCCTCCCGTATAAATTGGAAGTAGCATTCATCACAGCTCGCTGATTTGCGCTTGTATATATCTGTCGAACAAAGCAACTCATCAGCGCGGCATTGTCAAGTGTAAGAATAACGAGTCGTTTTCGTCGATTTCCCCGCGGATGCAGTTGATAAAAGGTTTTCCCAGCGCAAGCCGAAACAACGCTCCGACCGTGTTTGTAATAGCCGCATGACGCGCCCATTACTAGAGGCTGATATTGCTCGTAGAGAGAAAGTACAGACTTTGTGGATATGCGGAGCATCTCCGACTTTAATGAACTAACAAAAGTGAAAAGGAGATTCTCAGGCCTTCTGAAGTAATGTCTGTCACTCCCTAAACGTTCTCGAACGCCTTGCAGTCCATCTTTATTTTCTTAAATCCACATTTCTGTGCCACCTACGCAACACCCCCCCCCCATCCCCCAAATTCTACGAAGGGAAATACATTACCAAGAAAAGGAGGAACTGGGTTATATGGATGCTTTCGTCTTTTAGAAAGCGATCTGTTTCCAAACTTTAACTCGTGAACCGATGCTGGCCATAAATCGTTTTCACAGTTTGATTGGAATGTCGAAACATGCTTTTGAATATATCGTAAGACACACCGGTCCGAGAATTAGTAAGCCCGTTACCAATGTGAATGACTGTATATTAGTGACAACTAGTTTCACGATCACTTTTTGGTTTTTGGCCATAGGTGATTCAGGAAGAAGTTATTAAAGCGCACCTTTCACCTGTATGCTTCCCGATAGCAGAATTTTGGAGATTTAGGTAGAAGGGCTCAAAGAATTCACTAAGACAGGTTTGAAATAACAAGCTAATGTTCATGTAAATATTTCATTTTGGTTTCGCCAGTATTGTGAGAGAACCACAGTGTTCATAAATAGGATTCATAGACGAACAGAGTTGTGGGACAGGGAAAGAAAGGCGCATAAAAGACCGTAGTAGAAAAACGACAGTTGGCAAGTTGCTGCCGGTCAGCACGCAAACACATAATGATGAACCTTACAAAAAGTTCAGAAGTCTTGACAACTTAACGTAGGATACAAACACGGCTTACTGCTATAGATCTTCTAATACGTGGTAGCAGAGAGAATACCCTGTTTCGGATTACAGTCTTTGTATATATTAGTTTCTATTTTCCATTGTTCTGGGCGTCTTTCGTTAATACGCTTCTTCACTGAAGAGCCAAAGAAACTAGTACACCTGCTTAATATCGTGTAGGACTCCCACGAGCACGCAGAAGTGCCGCAGCATGACGTGGCATAGACTCGACTAATGTCTAATGTACTGAATTAACTCCATGAATCCTGCAGAGCTGCCCATAAATCCGTAAGAGTACGAGGGGGCGGAGATCTCTTCTGAACAGCACGTTGCAAGGTATCCCAGATACGCTCAATAATGTTCATGTCTGGGGAGTTTGGCGGCCAGCGGAAGTGTTTAAACTCAGAAGAGTGTTCCTGGAGCCACTCTGTAGCAATTCTGGACGTGTGGGTTGTCGCATTGCCCTCCTGGAATTGCCCAAGTCCGTCGGACATGAATGGATGCAGGTGATCAGACAGGATGCTTATGTACGTGTCACTTGTCAGAGTCACATCTAGACGTATCAG
The DNA here is from genome assembly GCF_023864345.2 of Schistocerca serialis cubense. Taxonomy (NCBI): domain Eukaryota; kingdom Metazoa; phylum Arthropoda; class Insecta; order Orthoptera; family Acrididae; genus Schistocerca; species Schistocerca serialis. The sequence continues at coordinate 725,373,707 of NC_064638.1, forward strand.
GCGTCCCATATCAGCCCAATGCACACGCCCCACACAATTAGAGCCTCCACCAGCTTGAACAGTCCCCTGCTGACATGCAGGGTCCATGTATTCATGACGTTGTCTCCATACGCGTACGCGTCCATCCACTACATACAATTTGAAACGACACAGTCCGATTAGACAACATGTTTGCAGTCATCAATAGTCCAATGTCGGTGTTGACGGGTCCAGGCGAGGAGTAAAGCTTTGTGTCGCACAGTTATCAAGGGTACACGAGTGAGCCTTCGGCTCGGAAAGGGCGTATCGATGATGTTTCGTTGAATGGTTCGCACGCTGACACTTGTTGATGGCCCAGGATTGAAACCTGCAGCAATTTCTTGATGGGTTGCACTTCTGTCACGTTGAACGATTCTCTTCAGTAGTCGTTGGTCCGGTTGTTGTAGGATCTTGTTCCGGCCGGAGTGATGTCGGAGATTTGATGTTTTACCTGATTCCTCATATTCACGGTACACTTGTGAAATGGTCGTACAGGAAAATTGCCACTTCATTGCTACCTCGAAGATGCTGTGTCCCATCGCTCGTGCGCCGAGTGTAACACCGCGTTCAAATTCAGTTAAATCTTGATAATCTGTCATTATAGCAGTAGTAAACGATGTAACAACTGCGGCAGACACTTGTCTTGTGCGTTGCCGACCGCAGTGCCTTATTGTGTCTGTTTAACATATCTGAATACGCATGCCTATACCAGTTTCCTTGGCGCTTCAGTGTACATTCTCATAAACGACAAATGAATCGATTTCGCATGTCAGCTATAGAACTGTAGTGAAATACACTGCCTGACGAAAAGTGAAGCACCCAGAAGACATGGTCGCATTCAGTGTAACACAGAACACGAACACACCATCGGCGGGCATGTAAATGATTATAGAGTTGAAGTTCTCTGTGACTGGCAGAACGACCACTAGAGCCCATTAGATTTGTTCGTGTTTACTGTTTTATACCAGTCCTGGTAGGTTATGTAAGGGACGGTAACACCACCTGTTGTTGAGTGGTCACTACGAAGAACACGCAGATGGCGTGTATTCGTATGAGACAGCGCTCTCAGCAACTGACGGAGTGTGAAATTGGCCTCATTGTCGGTCTCCATTTGGCTGACTGATCGAATTGTGCAATATCCGTATCTGTGGAGCATTTGGATGTGACAGTGGCGCGATGTTGGACTGCATGGGAACGTCGAGGCAGGAATAGCCGTCATCAAGATTTCGGGGGTCGGCCACATTTGAGTGAATTACAGTCCCATGCGTAGGCTCCCGGTAACACCACAACACAAACTGTTTCGTTTGAAGAGATGCGTGGCCTGCTAATGTATGGCTTCGCACTGTGTTCAGCGATGAATAGCGGTTCGCACTACCCCGGATGACCATCATTAGCCAATATGGCGGCAGCGTGGGGAGAGATTCTGTTCATTCAATGTTTTGGAGAGGCGCAACGGTGTTACACTTAGCTTCATAGTGTGGGGAGCAATGGAGTATGGCTTTAGGTCACGGCCTGTTCAGCGATACGTCAGGAACATTCTGCATCCTTATACACTACTGGCCATTAAAATTGCTACACCACGAAGATGACGTGCTACAGACGCGAAATTTAACCGATAGGAAGAAGATGCTGTGATATGCAAATGGTTAGCTTTAAAGAGCATTCACACAAGGCTGGCGCCGGTGGCGACACGTACAACGTGCTGACATGAGGAAAGTTTCCAGTCGATTTCTCATACACAAACAGCAGCTGACCGGCGTTGCCTGGTGAAACATTGTTGTGATGCCTCGTGTAGGGAGGAGAAATGCGTACCATCACGTTTCCGACTCTGATAAAGGTCGGATTGTAGCCTATCGCGATTGCGGTTGATTGTATCGCGACATTGCTGCTCGCGTTGGTCGAGATCCAATGAATGTTAGCAAAATATGGAATCGGTGGGTTCATGAGGGTAATACGAAACGCCGTGCTGGATCCCAACGGCCTCGTATCACTGGCAGTCGAGATGACAGGCATCTTATCCGCATGGCTGTAACGGATCGTGCAGCCACGTCTCGATCCCTGAGTCAACAGAAGGGGACGTTTGCAAGACAACCACCATCTGCACGAACAGATCGACGACGTTTGCAGCACCGTGGACTATCAGCTCGGAAACCACCGCTGCAGTTACCCTTGACGCTGCATCACAGACAGGAGCGCCTGCGATGGTGTACTCAACGACGAACCTGGGTCGACGAATGGCGAAACGTCATTTTTTCGGATGAATCCAGGTTCTGTTTACGGCATCATGATGGTCGCATCCGTGTTTGGCGACATCACGGTGAACGCATATTGGAAGCGTGTATTCGTCATCGCCATACTGACATATCACCCGGCGTGATGGTATGAGGTGCCATTGGTTACACGTCTCGGTCACCTCTTGTTCGCATTGACGGCACTTTGAACAGTGGACGTTACATTTCAGATGTGTTACGACCCGTGGCTCTACCCTTCATTCGATCCCTGCTGAACCCTACATTTCAGCAGGATATGCACGACCGCACTTGATGAACTGTGGTATCGTGTTGAAGCTGCATGGGCAGCCGTACCTGTACACGCCATCCAAGCTCTGTTTGACTCAATGCCCAGGCGTATCAAGGCCGTTATTACGGCCAGAGGTGATTGTTCTGGGTACTGATTTCTCAGGATCTATGCATCCAAACTGCGTGAAAATGTAATCACATGTCAGTTCTAGTATAATATATTTGTCCAATGAATACCCGTTTATCATCTGCATTTCTTTTTGGTGTAGCAGTTTTAATGGCCAGTAATGTACCTTACCTCTCACGTGAAAGTATCGTGGTGCGATTTTTAACAGGACAATGCTCGTTCACACATGACATGTGTGTCTATGAACTGCCTCCCGTGGGCAGCAAGTACCCTAGATCCACCTGTGATAAAACATGTATAGGATCAGTTTGGACGTCAGCACCGTACCAGCACCAGTATCCAGGATTTCAAGGGCCAGTTACAATAGTTGTGAGCCGGCTTGCTTCAGGAGAGGATGTAACGGCTTTACGAAAGCCTTCCCAATCGAATCAGCGCACTGATAAGTGGGCTTGTACTGCCTATTTCTTTGTAGATTTGACTAGATTTTGTAGTGAGTGAAATAATGTTAAATGCCCTCTCATCCCGCGAAGTTTCCTTCTCCCCTTCTAGGCGCTTCACTTTTTTTTGTCATTGAGCGAAATATTGCTTCACAGATTACGCGATTTGGCATCGCAACGCTGGAAGTTATACAAAAGGGAAGCATGGGAGAGACTGAAAGGGAAACATTTACAGGCAAGGACAGGGGGAGATAACACCCAGCGATACAAAATATTCTGCGCTCCTAGTGGATAACATCGGAAACACTTTGGCAACTATCTACTACAGTCTGTTCCATCAGCAGAATTGCTGTGCTATTCGTAAATATTGCCGTGTATTGCAGCTACATTGCAGAAATGTTTATGGCAACACTATTGCGTCTACACAGTACCGTAGTGAAGATGCGCTGTAAGTGCCATACTTCCCCAACTTGAACACACAAATTACATTGTCTCTTCATTCATTGTCAGGTCTGGGTTGCTACAGCATCTGTATGAGACTACTATATCTTTCCTCCTACAGCCTGCTATAACGCTACCTGTTACCTGCTAGCTACGCAGTATTCATGTAAGTAGAAAATGTCGCCGTGCGTTGTCTTAGATTCATGTTGTGTAGTAGCTGATTGTAAAACACTTTGGACACTTTACCCCCCGTCAGAGCCAGTTGTGTTTTTGTTCATGGTTTTTAAATCTAATTGGGGGAAAAGAAAATTATTGTTATAACAAATCACTTTATTATCATCACCAGTGTAGAACTTCTTCCAACGAAAAGACCGTGAGCAGCATGTGCTTGCTCAAAATGGTTCAAATAGCTCTGAGCACTATGGGACGTAACATCTGAGATCATCAGTCCCCTAGAACTTAGAACTACTTAAACCTAACTAACCTAAGGACATCACACACATCCATGCCCGAGGCAGGATTCGAATTTGCGACCATAGCAGCAGCACGGTTCCGGACTGAAGCGCCTAGAACCGCTCGTCCACACCGGCCGGCTGTGCTTGGTCCCATCCAGACCCATGCAGCCTACGTCACAGTCGCAATATAGAAAGTAGTTAACGCACCAAAGACAATAAACATACAATTTTCACACCTTCTGACTTTCTAAGGCATTTGTAAATACTAAATTTTAGTTCTTGTTAATGAAATACAGTTATTCTACTCTCTCGTAATGTCGTCTGCTGTTTAAGATATTTTTGTAACCTCATATTACGTAGACGTCATACCGTATTGCAAAGCAACATTAATTAGCTCCCCCTCCCGACCCAGGCCATCATTCCAAAATTCAAAACTCCTGCGAACTGAGCTACCAAAATAACCGTTCCTCCCTTCGCCATATTAATTGATTGTATTGTGTCATATCATGTCGGTCTTCCTTTCCACTCACAGTGCGGCGTGACGATCAATGCATATCAAAATATATCATGTAACCACTGCCAGCACTGTCTTTAACAACAAAGAACTGTCATCTATAATGTTGTCATCAGCAGTTGTTGCTGCGGTCTTCAGGCCGAAGACTTGTTTGATGCAGAACACTGACACTGGTCTGTCCGTTACAAGCCCTCCATTTCTGCGTACTTACTACAACCTGCATCTATCTGAACCTGCGTAAAGTAGCCAAGCCTCCCTCTACAATTTTTCGACTACAGCAGTACTGAACTTCAGCTCACCATCAAAAGCATCGAGCAGGAAGTATGGAGGAAGAATATGTAACCAGACTCAAGTCACAACATTTCGTTGAACACTTAAGTCTGTTGGCCAATGATACGGATTATGGGCATCCACTCTAATGAACGACAAGTTTTGAATTTGCTGGAGGGTATCAGACCTGTACTGCCACTAAGTATCGGCTTGTAGTTTCTGATAAATTTAATTTTTAGGGAACGACATATATTCAATCACAGCACATCAGTTATTTCAAAACTAGCTATTTTTGAATATTGCTACCTCTTAGAAACATTAACCCAAGCAAAACGGTTTTCTTCGTCAAGCCAATGTATCTTGCCTCAGATAAAAACATGACAGATGGCCTGAATATGCCTAAATGGTTCCTTGGGAACTCAAATTATACAGATGTTGGAACCATTTCAACGTTAGGGACACCTGGAGCGACTGGTTGCTGTGTAATCTTCCACACAGCCGTAAGAAGCACTACAAACAGTATGACGTCTGAAACTTGTGAAGACTTATTAGCATCTGACACCCAACTCAGTTCCATGCATGTTGTCTGCTGCGTGTTTTCCTACCGTAGGCTACTCTCGATCCTGAGAGATCATATTAATGAGGTAAGCAGTCCATGGTCTTGTGTTATTTAATTACTACACTTGTACTGCGTCCATGGTCTTGTGTTATTTAATTATTGCGCTTGTAAGTAATAAAAACTGTCACCCGCAGTGACTGTGAAAACAGCCTCTAGCCTTGATAGTGGTCCAATCCGGCGAGGAAAAGATGCCACATGTCTCTTCAGATATGCCACATGCAAATAAGCCAGTCATTTGCGACTAGGTCCCGAAGAGTTATGAAACTGCGGGAATGTTGATGAGATTAAGGTTGAGTGACTTAGCGGGCCAGTCGAAGTGCGATAGAATGCTTGAGTGTTCATCAATGGATGCGTTCAGCATTGTGAAGATGGCTGTTGTCAGTGTTCGAAAATGGGAGGGGCAACTGTAAGTAGGCTGTTTAGCTTTTTATGCTGGTAACGCCACATAGCGCTCTATATGAAAATCACTGGCTGTGCTGTGTGCAGTCTGTGGCTGGTTGACATTGTTGGAACATTCGCTATTGTATTGTTGGGCAGTTGGATGTGAACAGCGTATAGCGTTGCGCAGTTGGAGGTGAGCCGCCAGCAGTGGTGGATGTGGGGAGAGAGATGGCGGAGTTTTGAGAGCGGATGATCTGGACGTGTGTCCATGAGAGAGAGTAAATTTGTAAGACTGGATGTCATGAACTGATATATATATGATGACTTTTGAACACTGTTAAGGTAAATACATTGTTTGTTCTCTATCAAAATCCTTCATTTGCTAACTATGCCAATCAGTAGTTAGTGCCTTCAGTAGTTAGAATCTTTTATTTAACAGTTAGTATTGGCGCTCGCTGTATTGCAGTAGTTCGAGTAACTAAGATTTTTGTGAGGTAAGTGATTCGTGAAAGGTATAGGTTATTGTTAGTCAAGGCCATTCTTTTGTAGGGATTTTTGAGAGTCTACATCTACATCCATACTCCGCAAGCCACCTGACGGTGTGTGGCGGAGTCAGATTGCGTTGCGCTAAAATTTTTGTTTGTCGGTTTAGTGTTGATCAGAATAAGTAAAGAGAGAAATGTCTCAGTACGTTCAGTTTTGCTCAGCTGTTTGAAAATAAAATAAAATAAGAGGTTTATCAGCACAGTCATTTATTAATTTTTCTAAGGGGACGTTTCACAACGAATATATTCATCATGAAGATATAGAAGAAACGTTAACATCTGATCACCGAGAATGTTGAACAAAACGTGGCGGTTCATCTTCCCAGTAACCTGAGTAAGTGGGCCCAAATCACTGTACAAAAAACATCCCCAAAACATCACAGAATCACCTCCAGCCTGAGCTACACTCTCCATGCATTGCAGGTTAGACGCTTCATTTGGCTGTCAGTAAACGCGATGATTTGCTTTATTTGAAGAGAGACAGAAACGCGATTCGTCGGCCCACACTAGACATTACCAGTCAGCTACTGTTTAGTTTCTGTGTCGTATAGCCAGGTGAAGAGATGCAGATTTTTGCATCACTGTGAACCTTGGCCTTTTGCCCGGTGCCCCATTTTAGATGTCCGTTGCAACTAGTTCCCTTCCCAATGTTCGGTCTTAGAATGGTCGAGATGGACCCACATTCTTTGACAGCAGCAATTCCTGTCGGGTTTGAAATCGGTTGTCGTTGGCGAGGCATGACACTCATCCTCGGCAGCTGATCATTTTACCACCACTGATCTTATGTCGTGTTACGAGGGGCATTCAATAAATAATTCAACACATTTTTTTCTGAAAGCAGATTGGTTTTATTCAGTATTCCGGTATACAATAGTATTACCCACGCATCTGGTTTCAAAATAATGTCCGTTCAATGCGACGGCCTTACGCCCTCTTACTGGGCGCGCCTGTATGCCCGCATGGTACCACTGTATTGGTCGACGTCGGAGCTAAAGTCTTGCTGCATCAACAGCATTCCCATAATTCGCGTACTGCTTTCCGCAGACTGCATCCTTCATTGGGCCAAACGGATGGAAGTTGTAAGATGCTCTTTCTGATTTTCTGTTAGGCGACAAGGAACCCAGCGGGCACACAGCTTCGAGTACCACAGCCGGTGGACGAGTTTGTCAGCACTACCAACAGAGACGTCCATTTGAGCAGCGAGGCTGAAACGTCCCCTTAGAAAAATTACGCTACTGGCCATTAAAAATGCTACACCACGAAGATGACGTGCCACAGACGCGAAATTTAACCGATAGGAAGAAGATGCTGTGATATGCAAATGATTAGCTTTTCAGAGCATTCACACAAGGTTGGCGCCGGTGACGACACCTACAACGTGCTGCCATGACGAAAGTTTCCAACCAATTTCTCAAACACAAATAGCGGTTGACCGGCGTTGTCTGGTGAAACGTTGTTGTGATGCCTCGTGTAAGGAGGAGAAATGCGTACCATCACGTTTCCGACTTTGATAAAGGTCGGATTGTAGCCTATCGCGATTGCCGTTTATCGTATCGCGACATTGCACCTCGCGTTGGTCGAGATCCAATGACTGTTAGCAGAATATGAAATCGGTGGGTTCAGGAGGGTAAAACGTAACGCCGTGCTGGATCCCAACGGCCTCGTATCACTAGCTGTCGAGATGACTGGCATCTTATCCGCATGGCTGTAACGTATCGTGCAGCCACGTCTCGATCCCTGAGTCAACAGATGGGGGCGTTTGCAAGACAACAACCATCTGCACGAACAGTTCGACGACGTTTGCAGCAGCATGGACTATCAGCTCGGAGACCATAGCTGCGGTTACCCTTGACGCTGCATCACAGACAGGAGCGCCTACGATGGTGTACTCAACGACGAACCTGGGTGCACGAATGGCAAAACGTCAGTTTTTCGGATGAATCCAGGTTCTGTTTACAGCATCATGATGGTCGGATCCGTGTTTGGCGACATCGTGGTGAACGCACATTGGAAGCCTGTATTCGTCATTGAAATACTGGCGTATCACCCGGCGTGGTGTTATGGGGTGCCATTGGTTACACGTCTCGGTCACCTCTTGTTCGCATTGACGGCACTTTGAACAGTGGACGTTACATTTCAGATGTGTTACGACCCGTGGCTCTACCCTTCATTCGATCCCTGCTGAACCCTACATTTCAGCAGCATAATGCACGACCGCATGTTGCAGGTCCTGTACGGGCCTTTCTGGATACAGAAAATGTTCGACTGCTGCCCTGGCCATCACATTCTCCAGATCTCTCACCAATTGAAAACGTCTGGTCAATGGTGGTCGAGCAACTGGCTCGTCACAATACGCCAGTCACTACTCTTGATGAACTGTGGTATCGTGTTGAAGCTGCATGGGCAGCTGTACCTGTACACGCCATCCAAGCTCTGTTTGACTCAATGCCCAGCCGTATTAAGGCCGTTATTACGGCCAGAGGTAGTTGTTCTGGGTACTGATTTCTCAGAATCTGTGCACCCAAATTGCGTGAAAATGTGATCACATGTCAGTTCTAGTATAATATAATTTCCAATGAATACCCGTTTATCATCTGCATTTCTTCTTGGTGTAGCAATTTTAATGGCCAAAAGTGTATAATGACTGTGCTGGTAAACGTCTTCGATATTTGATTTTCAAACAGTTGAGCAAAACCTAACGTACTCAAACAGTATTCTCTTTACTTTTTGTGATCACCACTAAACTGACACACAATATTTTTAGCGCAACGAAATCTGACTTTCAATAATCCCTACAAAAGAATGACCCTGACTAACAATAACCTATACTTTTCATGAATCACTTACCTCACAAAAATCTTCGTTGCTCGAACTATGGCAATACAGCGAGCGCCAATACTGCCAGCTACATAAAAGATTCTAACTACTGAAGTCACTAACTACTGATAGGCATAGTCAGCAAATGAAAGACTTTGATAAAGAATGCATTTACCTTAATAGTGTTCAAAAGTCATTGTGACATCCTACTAAACAAATTTCCTTTTTCTGATGGACACACGTCCAGATCGTCCGCTCAAAACTCTGGCATCTCTCTCCCCACATCCACCACTGCTGGCGGCTCACCTCCAACTGCCCAACGCTACGCTCTGTTTACGTCCAACTGCCCAACACTACACAAGCGAATACTCCAACAATGCCAACCAGCCACAGAGTCAGTGATTTTCATACAGAGCGCTACGTGGCGTTACCAACATAAAAACCTAAACAGTCTCCTTACAATGTGTTTGATTGTGATCATCGAAGTTACAGCTGTGTGTGGCCGCACGGCACGCAGGAGACTGGACAGGTTTGTACGACCTTGTTGCGATGATGTCATACGTATCGCCCAACGATGCACCGTGCTTTTGTTCACTGCCAGGTCTCCGTAGACAATCTGCAAGCACCTATGGACATCTGCGAAGCTCTGATTTGCGCCAAAAGAAACTGAGTGACAGCTCTCTGCTTGAAACACACCTCCGTTACAGACGGAACTGTAGGGACTGAAGCGGCAATATTCAACGATGTCCCGCAGCAAATTCCGCGTTATTTCAACTGAGGAAAAAAGTGTTGCATTACTTATTGAACGCCCCTTGTACATGGCTGCTAGTGGTGCACCGTTCTTTGGACATTCCGTGCTGATAGGACGACGAACCGCGATGCTTCGTTCCCCACGCAGTCATCGGCACGTACAAGCACGATAGCTCCTTTCTGTCAGGTCTACACTCCAGTCCACCTTGCTGCACTGACTTCACATATCCAGGTGGTACGTAAAAACCACTTTACTGTCATACATGACGTCAACAGTGGAAGGTGACATGACTGCGTGGTTCCAGCTCTAGTTTCACGCGGTCATTTCCTACCGAAGAAGAAGAGACCGACTGCCCTCGGAAGTCCGACGCCAGGGTGTCCGTGGGAACGTCGGGTCACATTCTGTTGCGTCGCGCCGCTCGGCCGATGCTGCGGGCGCGTGTACGCATCATGCGTGAAAGTGTGCGTGTGCGTGAGCCGGCAGTCCATTGTCAACGCACTTGCCAAAATACATACATATGTATGTGGCAGCCTACCCGGCTGCGGGCGGACTGTGTTTTCCATTTTGTGTATTCCGAACAGGGCTCCCCACATGATGCTCTGCATAAAACGGCTGCTGACCTCTATCACCATAACTGCCTCTGAGGGCACACGGCGTCAGTGTGTCGGAAAGATCATCAGACTCCTATCATTTAATCTACACAAGTGACAAAATCCACGTGGCAGCAACAGTGTAAGAAAAAAGTAATCTAAATACGAACGTTTAGGCGTTGATTGTTTTCTACGAACTGTTTGGGCAAAATCTAAACGATTGAGGGTCTCTTCTAACATTCAGTAAGATACAGTCTTTGGTTACATTTATGAGACAACATATAGTCTGTAGTGCCGCGCATAAAATCCAAATTTGTTGTCAAAGACTGCTGCGTTACGTATGCGGCTTTCCATGCAGTACGGTCTTCTTTTTGAGTCCGGAAGGAATGATAATTAAGTCTGCTCCCCCCTCCTGCTTCCACTGTCGGGGCCGTTAAGAGACGAATGAAAAACTTGGATTTGTGAAAGGTGAGGAAGGATATCGGCCGCGCCCTGTTTAACAAACGATAATAGCGCCCGTTTCAAGTTACGTAGGGATACTGACAGTCTGTACCACAACCTTAGCCCATGTAATTAAAGTCGCTTATAAGGAACTTTTTACTATTGGTTATACAATGTGAAGACGAACCACACCGACAAAATTTTGTAGCTTGTTAAGCGATACTTTTCGAGTATTTCATTATAAGGGATCCTTGATCTCTAGCGGCACTTTATAGAGTAATAATGTAATTATGATTTACTAGCGGCGCCCCGCGGTTAAAGAGTTACTTGCGGCCCAACAAACCACACACGTCGCATTACAAAAAAGAAAGGTGAGAGAGAGAGAATACGTGCCGCCCACGACTCACAAGTCTACTTAACGGAAAGAACTAATCTCTACGCTAGATTTAATGCATTCATTTGATAGTTGACTTTCATGGATGACTTTTCTCATCCAAATTTGTCGAGCCGCTTCATCGTGAAGGAATAAGGAACATACTAACTCGACGAAGAAAGAAAATAAGCAATTTTTACTTCGGTGCATCGCAAATATTGTAATATTTGCACGTACAACGACGGCATCTGACCTCATGGGTGTGCCTGTTACCAGCAAGATACTCCCGCATACAATACTCAAATCTAGCCTCACCAAAAGCCTACCAAGTTCTACATGTAAAGGCATGACCTCTCTTGTGTCGCATAGCATTTAAACACAGTCTAATGCGTACAGTCGCGACACTGTGGAAAAATAACGGGATTTCATTTTTTTACCCGGGACAAGTGAAATACAAAGCTAGTTCTTTATTTGTGATTTGTCTTTATTATATTTTAATTAAGAATGTGTAAGCTTTAACATGTTTTTGTTTGATTTTACATATTTAAAAAAATCAATGCAATTGTAATATAGTTGAAAATGGTCATTAATTCACATTTTATCGAATTCGGGGTACATTTATTTCGTACCTGAGCCCATTTTAATATCATCTGTGAAAAAAACACTTTCTACGAAGCAGCTGGAACTAGGGATACTAAAATTGAAAAATGTTAAGAATTTCACTCTTGGAAAACACTTCCATGATTTTCTTCAGCTTCTCAATCGTACCCTTATTTTTGTCATCAAAAGACTGTGCCATATCCAGGCTTCTTTTAATTACTTGAAATTCTTCGTATAATGAGTTCATGTTTAGTGATCGAGCCTTAAAACTTCCGTAGCTTTTTAAAGTCGTGATAATGTTTTGGTGATTTTATGTTTAAAAACAGCATCTTGGGAAGGATGTTGTTTTCTGAGAATTCATATCGTGGTAACAAATATTCTAAAATATTGGTGTAGAACAGTAGAAATTCGTTCCGAATAGATACTTTTTGCGTTATTGCTTAATTCACCCATTGTTTCTCTTGTTTTAATTACGACAAAATTGTCGTTTGTTTTTTCCTCAAGTTTTCACGTATCTCGAGCATGTCAGCATGCTGCAACTCAACGCCTGACAGAGAATCTGATTCAGTCTTTTGTCTACTGAAAGCATTACGTTATTTAGAAGCAATAAATACGTCAAAATTTTTTCTCTTCTTCTTCAAATGTGATTATCTTTTGTAATAGACAAGGACATTCATTGCGAAACTCCAGAAAATGAGATTTTAGTGCAGGCCATATTTTTAATATTCTTTCGGCACTAGGACCAAGAGATGAAAATCCCTTGGCAACATGTTTTATTATTTCTTCTCATTGCGTCCCATTCGATTCAGAGTGGAGTCGCAAGTCCGCTCTTCGTTTGGCAGATCTACTTAGGTGACTGTATGTTTTCAGTATCAAACTTTCTACATCCAGTTCCAGTTTGTCAGTACTGTATTTTGCAGCATTGTAGTGAATGTGGATCGTGCAACCAGTCTTGACAATTTTATCATTTTCAGCTAAAAGAAGTATAGAAACGGAATGGGTGCTGCCGAAGTTTACATTAGTGTTTTCAGCGGAGTATGCTGGAACTTTGTTCAAAGACAATCCATTCTTCACCAATGTGTCAGCTCTTAAACTTGATATGTACATTCATCGTTACATTCTACAAATTCCAGTAGACGATTTACAACCCCAGTATCACCAGTATCATAATCAAAGAATCGCAAGCAATTTGGAAACATATTTCTGTTTTTTTACTAGTTACATCCGTTGCTATTGAAAAGTACAGCTTTTTTACTTGGACGCTCTTTTAAGTATTTTTAATAGATTCTTTGGACAATACTCTGCATACAATAGGTTCCGCTTTTGCTCTTCCGCAGCTAAAACTTTAAGCAGTTATATAGTAATAATTCGTGTGACAAACCGTACTATTGTATCTAAGAGAATTCTTTACGGTATGATAAATAGATGCGAGTTCTTCAGCAGCAATCTTGTCCATCTCCGAGGCAGATGGTTCAGGCTACGAGAAATATTTGTGGGTAAAGTACTTGATGCTCTAGTGCTAACAGCAGTGATGTGACATGTAGTCCGCAACTCGTGGTCTAGAAATGGCTCTAAGCACTATGGGACTTAACATCGGAGGTCATCAGTCCCCTAGACTTAGAACTATTTAAATCTAACTAACCTATGGACATCACACACATCCATGCCCGAGGCAGGATTCGAACCTGCGACCATAGCAGCAGCGCGGTTCCGGACTGAAGCGCCTAGAGCCGCTCGGTCACAGCGGCCGGCTCGTGGTCTAGTGACTAGCGTTGCTGCCTCCGGATCACGGGGTCCCGGCTTCGATTCCCGGTGGGGTTTGGGATTTTCTCTGCCCCGGGACTGGGTGTTTGTGTTGCCCTCATAATTTTATTATCATCATCATTCGTGACAGTGGCTAAATTGGACCGTGTAAAAATTGGGACTTTGTACGAGCGCTGATGAGCGCATTTGAGCGCCCCACAAATCAAACATCATCATCATGGGACATTTAGTAGATGCATGTTGCTTTACATCAGCAACGCCTCCATGATCACACGAAAAATATTTATTGCACAGGCGACAGTACGCTTTGTACGACTTTCCTTTTACTTGTCTTAACCAAGAATAACTATTTTCCCAGTTCGAATTATTTCTTAGAAGACATTCCACCACTTATAGACAAATTATCTGTGTCACTGTCACTTAAATCACTCATTTTGTCTATGATTTTAGAATAATTCACAAGCGCAACACGTTCAACACTCATCAGTTCTCGCAAAACAACGAACGAAGTTTTAAACCAGATTGACAATCAAGAACGAAATTGAAAAATCCTTCGAGTATTGCTAAAACGTCTTGACATTGCATTTAACGAGTTAGCAAACGAAAGAAAGTGTTAAAAACAAAATTGTTGAACATAAGTGAGACGGATAATAAACAAATAGAAGGATGTAAAACAAATAGAGGCAAACAGAGATTCTGGGCGCCGCACGAGAGAGTGGGAATCGGTGAATACCAGCCCCTCCCGGCACTATCATAGACTGTTGGCCGAGCTGGTAGTATTTTTAAGCGGTATGTGCGTAGATAATATTGTACTTGCCAGCTGTAGCGCGAAAGATTTCGCAATAATAGTCGAACAAGGTTGAAATACGGGACAGAGCTCTATTCCGTCGAGGCGTTTAAAATTCTGTCGGAAATACGGGACGTCTGACAATACTACTCAAGTGTGTCGTAAGGATAATGTATGTTTTAAATTATTTTTACGCAATTAACGAATTGTTATATTTTTCGGTTCCGTGAAATAGTAAATTACCAAGAGACACGAATTTGTGAAAAATAAATGCAAAAAAACTGCCGAATTTCACTAATTCAATGACAAAAGCTACAACTTACTCATGACGAAATACTGTCGAAATCGATTAATTGCAGGATACTCCGCTGACAAAAAGAGAATAGAAATACATATTTCATGCATGAAAAGCGTATATTTCTGTTCTTGTCTGTTCTTATTATGATAGTCACTTTCATTGAAACTTAAAAAATATTTTATGGAGTCTAATGATTTGCCCATTCTTATACATTCACTCCCCTTTCTGGTGGTACACGAATATTTTTGTAAATATAATTACTTCTGCTTCAGAAACGAGTATCTTGAAGATTTTTGCCGTTTGTGACTCAGACGTAGTGAAAAATAATTAAACTGGTTTCTTCCCTGTTGGGAAACAGCTTTATTGCTTTTGACGTTTTATTGTGACATCTATGCGCTTTTCCCTTCGGCTACAGGTACGGTGGCTTATTTGGTACGTTAAATAAAACAGGCATTCCATTCCGTAGAGGTTTCTTACGTCCCACAATCACTGATTTGGCTGGAAGTGTAGGGAACAAAACTTCGCGTTGTTGGGTAGATCTACGACTGTTCCTACGGAAAGTAAGGTCTTCTCCTGTTTACTATAATTTTTTTGTTATTGAAGGTAAACAGCATTCTTCAGTAAATATCTATACATTAGAAGAGAATCCTAAATAGATTGTCCTGTAAAGTACTATCTCATACTCGCCAGGGTTCTTAGAAAACTAAAAAGAAACACAAATTTGGTGTCAGTTTTTAGTTATTGTCGATTTTTATGGCACTAGATAGGCCCCCTATTGTAAAAGCTACGTTAGAAATCAATATAAACTGTAGTACACTGATGTGCCAAAGAAACTGGTACAGCTGCCTAAATATCGTGGAGCCCCCCCGCGAAACCGCGGAAGTGTCACAGCACGACGTGGAATGGACTCGACTAATGTCTGAAGCAGTGCTGGAGGGAATTGACACCATGAATGCTGCTGAGCTGCTCATAAATTCGTAAGAGTACGAGGGGGTGGAGATCTCTTCTGAATAGCATGTTGCAAGGCATCCCAGATATGCTCAATAATGTTCGTGTCTGGGGAGTTTGGTGGCCAGCGGAGTGTTCCTGTAGCAATTTTTGATGTGTGAGGTGTCGCATTGTCCTACTGGAATTGCCCATATCCGTCGGAATGCACAATGCACATAAAAGGATGCAACTGATCAGACAGGATGCTTACGTACGTGTCACCTGTCAGAATCGGATCTAGACGTATCAGGGGTCCCATATCACTCCAACTGCACACATCCCACACCATTACAGAGCGTCCACCGGCTTGAATAGTCCCATGCTGTCATGCAGAGACCATGGATTCATGAGGTTATCTCCATACCCGTACACTTCCATCCGCTCAATACAATTTGAAAACAGGCTCGTCCGACCGGGCGACATGTTTCCTATCATCAACAATCCAATGTTGGTGTTGACGGGCCCAGGCGAAACGTAAAGCTTTGTGCGCTCAGTCAAGGGTACACGAGTGGGCCTTTGGCTCCGAAACCCCGCATCGATGAAATTTATTTGAATGATTCGCACGCTGACGCTTGTCGATGACCCAGCACTGAAATCTGCAGCAATTTGCGGAAGGGTTGCACTTCTGTCACATCGAACGATTCTCTTCAGTCGTCGTTGGACCCGTTCTTGCAGGATCTTCTTCCGGCCGCAACGATGTCGGACATTTGATGTTTTGCCGGATTCCTGATATTCACGGTATACTCATGAAACGGTTGTACGGCAAAATCCTCACTTCATCGCTATCTCGGAGCTGCTGTGTCCCATCGCTCGTGCGGCGACTATAATACCACATTCAAACTCACTTAAATCTTGACAACCTGCCTTTGTCGTAGCAGTAACCGACCTAACAACTGCGTCAGACACTTGCTGTCTTAGCCGACGGCAGCACCGTATTCTGCCTGTTTAATCCGCCCCGACAGCGCGACGCACTGCTGTGCCAAGGGGCCCGAGTTCGATTCCTGGTTGTGTCGGAGATTTTTGGCTTGGTTCAAATGGCTCTGAGCACTATGGGACTTAACATCTATGGTCATCAGTCCCCTAGAACTTAGAACTACTTAAACCTAACTAACCTAAGGACTTCACAGAAAACCCAGTCATCACGAGGCAGAGAAAATCCCTGACCACGCCGGGAATCGAACCCGGGAACCCGGGCGCGGGAAGTGGGAACGCTACCGCACGGCCACGAGCTGCGGACGAGAGATTTTTCTCCGCTCAGGGACTGGGTGTTGTGTTGTACTAAACATCATCATATCATCTCCATCGACGCGCAAGTCGCCGAAGTGGCGTCAATTCAAAAGACTTGCACCAGGCGATCGGTCTACCCGACGGGAGGCCCTAGCCACACGACAGTTCCATTTGTCTGACTGTTTACAAATCTCTGTATTTAAATACGCATGCCGATACCAGTTTCTTTGGCGCTTTAGTTTATTTACACTCATCCGGTAAAGTACTCCGAGGTGTCATTTGCAGGCTGCTTGGCGCGCTGATGTAGCAGTGGTAACAAAGGTGAGACAGATCGTCGCGACCGTTGACACCGTTGTTGTGAGTCTACAGGCGTCTCAGAAGCTGTAAGATACGCCTGACGCTCGGCGGCTAAAATGCAACGTGCTTGTGTGACAATATGGATTAAACACTTTGAGGATTGCGCAAGCATTGTATTCATTATGTTGAATCGTATTATGTAGGACAGCTGTTCCCAACCCATGGGCCGTAGCTCACTTGTGGGCCGTGGGCAGCGGGCACTGGGCCGTGAGCGCTGGCGGAGAGTCCAAGACAAGATAGAAATTATCTGGAGCTTCAGGGGTTTCACTTTCCAGTCAGTACAGAATAATATAAGAGTTGAAATGCCCTATCGCTGTCTTATACCACATACAAGGTAATGGTCTATACCTACCCAGTTTTTTTTCTTTTTTGTTAAAAGACAGAAACAATTGATCAAAAGTAGCTGCTAAGACGAACTGCCAGTATTTTTTGTGTTAAAAAATTTTCAGTATCGTGTGCTGCCGGCGATTGAAATTGCACACCACTGGAGACTGCGCTACACGGCTGGCGCGCGGACTTGAATGGCTGCTCGTGGAGTAAACACACGACATGCTACAATCCGATCGTAATTTGTCGAGTTGTAAGTAGGCTGTTTAGGTTTTTATGCTCGTAACGCCACGTAGCGCTATGTTTAAAAATCACTGACTGTGCTGTGTGCAGTCTGTGGCTGATTAGTATTGTTGGAATATCTGCTATTGTAGTGTTGGGCAGTTGGATGTGAACAGCGCGTAGCGTTGCGCAGTTGGAGGTGAGCCGCCAGCAGTGGTGGATGTGGGGAGAGAGATGGCAGAGGTTTGAGAGCGGACGATCTGGACGTGTGTCCGTCAGAAAAAGGAAATGTGTAAGACTGTATGTCATGCACTGATATATATATATATATATATATATATATATATATATATATATATATATATATATTACGACTTTTGAACACTATTAAGGTAAATACATTGTTTGTTCAAATGGCTCTGAGCACTATGGGACTTAACTTCTGAGGTCATCAGTCCCCTAGAACTTAAAACTACTTAAACCTAACTAACCTAAGGACATCACACACATCCATGCCCGAGGCAGGATTCGAACCTTGTGACCGTAGCGGTCGCGCGGTTCCAGACTGAAGCGCCTGGAACCGCTCGGCCACACCGGCTGTCCACGTTAAGCTGACCCATTTTGTTGTGGGCTGCCTTTTTACCCTCATCGCTCTTACCCCTCTACAGTCGTTTAACGGGGTCTCTAAACCTGGCCACGCCGCTGTGTATCAGAGTTAACGTACAACACTGCCGGAAAAGCAACGTGAGTGAATACGAAAGAGACAAGTGAGAAGATAATTACTTTTATCAGATAAAATAATTATATAACCTTTTTCTGTTGCAGTGTCCTCTTCATCCCAAAGTCACATAAATGTACCTCTTGAGCTTAAGAGAGTCATTATAATTTTTTTTGTAGGAATAGGACCTAACAGTTTTGCTAGAAACATCTAGTTGTATTGCCCTTTTATGAACACAGTAGCGAGTTTCATATCTTTCAGTTGACCGTGTAGAATTTCTTCTGGCCGTTGTACTTGAACTTTCGCAAATACTGATGATAAAGCCTCTGCTGAAAGGTGATGTTGCTATGTAAGGATAAATCTTTACATGGTTGTTGCTTTCACCTAAGCTGAAATGAGTTTGTGATTTCTCTGATGACTGTTGCAATCACAATGTAGTATAGAATTTGGCTGAAGCGCCGAAACCACAGTGTCACTCTGGAGCGCAGTTTCAAGGTTGGAAATTTGAGTTAGGGTGGTAGAAAGAATTTTCATCGCCGAGGCACACTAAAAATAGGGAGCAGGATTGGCGGTGTATCTTTTCCTGATTACCGATGTGTTCACCGTCATCCCAGCTCTCAAACGTTTCTGCAGAATCTATTGGGTGTAAGACAATGTCAGTTGATGACCCATCCGTTGATAGTTCTTCCTTATTTTCAAGCTGGAGGATCGGTGTCGTATACGAATCATAGCGTTAGTGTATGTACCTGCTACACTGTCATTCATTTTGTGAAATTGTTTGTACATTCTTCATTGCTCCTTCCATATACTACTCGTACTCGGATAACAGTCTGCGTTTTACCCTTCTTACTACGTACTAGTTTTCTCGAGTTCTCCACTATCATTACTATTAATATTGAAGATACTGTAGTTACTGGTCTGTCTCTTTACGACAACCACGCCGTGGCATTTGTAATACACTAGTCATCTACTAGTAAAGGAGTTTTGCTATTTGGGGAGCAAAATAACTCATGATGATCGAAGTAGAGAGGATATCAAATGTAGACAGGCAATGGCAAGGAAAGCATTTCTGAAGAAGAGAAATTTGTTAACATCTTGTATAGATTTAAGTGTCAGGAAGTCGTTTCTGTTTCTGAAAGTATTTGTATGGAGTGTAGACATGTATGGAAGTGAAACATGAACGACAAATAGTTTGGACAAGAAGAGAATAGAAGCTTTCGAAATGTGGTGCTACAGAAGAATGCTGAAGATTAGATGGGTAGATCACGTAACTAATGAGGAGGTATTGAATAGGATTGGGGAGAAGAGAAGTTTGTGGCACAACTTGACTAGAAGAAGGGATCGGTTGGTAGGACATGTTTTGAGGCATCAAGGGATCACAAATTTAGCATTGGAGGGCAGCGTGGAGGGTAAAAATCGTAGAGGGAGACCAAGAGATGAATACACTAAGCAGATTCAGAAGGATGTAGGTTGCAGTAGGTACTGGGAGATGAAGAAGCTTGCACAGGATAGAGTAGCATGGAGAGCTGCATCAAACCTGTCTCAGGACTGAAGACCACAACAACAACAACAACAAGTCATCTACTTTTTACTTTCGAAGGTTATCTTCACTGCTACGGTGAAGGTATCTTGGTTTATAATTACTCATTTTCTTATTTTTTATAATCACTTCTCTACCATGTTTACGTATTCTGATCTGCGTCCGATTCGTTGAGTGCTGTTCAGTCGTAATAGGCTGAGTGAGCTAGTTTTTTAAGTCGAGGACAAAGCACAGATCTAACACCTTCAGTGGAAAGATACATAACCAAACAGTGCAAAATGCAAATCAGTCTTCTGCTGGCGCTGGGTGTGCACTGCACTTGCTTGGTTGTATGGCAGATGTAGTGCGACAAATAACTGATTGTGATTTGTCACTTCAGAATGGTTATCCAAGGACAGTTCGTAGCCTTAATACAGCAGAAAGCCTCTTTGTTTGCACGAGGCATTCCTCCTGCTCACAAGTCTTCAGCGGACCCTGTGTTTGGTGAGGGTGAACCCAATTATCACAGGTGTGATGGAATTTGAAGGGTTCCAGGTATCACAAGATAACAGCTTTCGTCTGTTGTTGGTTATCAGATTGCGCGAAATAGTGAAGAACAAGAAGGAAGAAAGGAGACAGGGATCACCTCATTATTGACGATGTTCAGAGACGGAGATCGGATTGCACAAGTGTAGGGTAGGCAATTGTCTTACTCCATTTTTGAAAGGATCGTACAGCAGTTCGGGTTAACTTATTTAGGAAAACAACTAAAAACATAATCTGTATCAACTTTCCCTAAATCTACCGAGTGCTTCGATTGTTATCTTTAAAGGGGTTAGAACGTCAAACGGGCCGACTTGGAGCAGGAGAGGCACCACAGGACATTTTATTTTCTACTGTCTATACTTTTACAAGTAAATTCATAAAACTTTGTCAGCATGACCGGGAAGGATTCAGGATTCACACTCATAGCAGCGGAAGTGCAAAAACATAACAAAATAATTTTTTTTAGATATGTAATTTAATCATTTTTTTTTCACTTACTGTTGGCTGCATTTGTTGCTATAGGTACATTTTTCTTCACAAGTAAGAGAGATTCTTTGATGAATTTTGCACAGCATACAAACCATACTCACAGGTGTATGAAACTCTAGAATTTTCCAAATCTATTAAAAACTTTGGGAAAAATTGAGATAATTAACTACAAAATTTGATTTTTTCTGAACATTTTCATAAATTAAATAGATTCTAGAGTTTCAGACACCTGTAAGTATGGTTTGCATGCTGCACAAAATTCATTGAACAGTCTCTCTTACTTATGAAGAAAAGTGTACCTATAGCAACAAATGCAGCCAATAGTAAGTGAAAACATGATGAAATTTCACATGCAAAAAAATTATTTTGTTATGTTTTCGAACTGCCGCTGCTACGACTGTGAATCCTGAATCCTTCCTGGTCATACTGACAAAGTTTTATGAATTTACTTGTAAAAGTATAGACAGTGGAAATTAAAATGTCCTGTGGTGCATTTCCTGCTCCAAGTCGGCCCGTTTGACGTCCTACCCCCCTTAAACAGAAATATTGTCTCACGGAAGTCAAAACGAAACAAAGAAACAGAGCACCTTCTCACCGGTTAGGCGCAGCTTTACCAATAGCTCAGCCATCATTGAATGAAGGTATGTTCTCTACATCTATTATTACAGCTACAGTAACAGCTCATCTATTCTGTCTGTGTCCACCTTCGTAGCCCATGCTGAGTGATGGGTATTAAGATCGCGTACTAGTATTTGGGCATCTGTTGCTGTGATTACAGCCGGTCTCAAGTGATCTTTCGCCAAGGTCACATTGACTGTACTGCTTGAAGTATATAAAATTTTAACTGTTAAGCTATTTAACTCAAGAACACTAAACGGAGAAAATGTTACATTCAACATTGCTACTAAACCACACTAAACGTTTACCACTCCACCTTTTATTCAGAGGAAGTTATGATTTATGGGCTATACATCATTCATTACAGTTATTAGGTGTCCAGTGGTATGTTACATACTAAATTAAGTACAAAATGTTCTGTTTTATACCCTACTGGAATCGTAAGTTTTACAAGGCTTAAGTGCTCTAGGGTTAAGTTAGCTAGTTAAGTAGTATAGAACATTCCTTTAATAGAAGTGAACGTCCTCTGTCTTAGTCTGTCGCCACGAATTATGTTCCTACCCAAGATTAAGAAGTGAGCACTTCATAGCCACACATCCGTTATAGCACGTGGTGAAAGATGGTGTGGGTGCACAGTTTTTCTGTACCGCCATAGTGCAGACTACCGATTCGGACTGATGCTGATATGACGTGGCGAAGTCTGTGCTGTCCCCATGTGCTGCTTTAACTATAAATTAATGTGTATAAAGGTTTGGATGTGTCGATGTGTCGGTGAGCGATGTCTCCTGCGTGGCGTCCACAGATTTTTATGATAGGTTCTTGACGCATGGTTTACGTGATTTTTTTCTGTAGTTATGTCGTAATTCCGATCTCGTGTTCACAGTTACTTAGGTGCTGGGTCCTGCACTCCGAGCATAAAAGTGTGCAATGCATATGTGACATGCATATTATGCTGAAATAGTGTACTGATGATGGTCACTAGATGCGTCCACATTGCTCGAGTTGCCGCTACTTACGTTATGTCATCGGCTGATGAAACCCTTTTAATCGAAACGGAAGGAAAGAAGGAAGCTTGGTGCGAACGGCCTTGCTGCAGTGGTAACATCGATTCCCGTCAGATCACCGAAGTTAAGCGTTGTCGGGTTGGGCTAGCACTCGGATGGGTGACCATCCAGTCGGCCGAGCGCTTTTGGCAAGCGGGGTGCACTCAGCCCTTGCGAGGCAAACTGAGGAGCCACTTGATCGAGAAGAAGCGGCTCCGGTCTCGAAAACTGTCATAGGCCGGGAGAGCGGTGTACTGGCCACATGCCCCACCATATCCGCATCCAGTGACGCCTGTGGATGAGGATGACACGGCGGCCGGTCGGTAACGTTGGGCCTGTATGGCCTGTTCGGGCAGAGTTTAGTTTTAAGGGAGATTAGTGTTCGACGTCCCATTGACATCGAGGTCATTAGACACGGAACCCAAGTACGGAATGTTTCAAGGATGGGGAAGGAAATCGGCAGTGTCCTTTCAAAGGAACCATCCCGCTACTTGCTTAGAGCTATTCAGGGAAACCACGGAAAACCTAAATCAGGATGGCGGGACGCTGTTTCGAACAGTCGTGCTCTAGAATACAAGTCCAGTGGGCTACACACTACGACACATGGCTCGCTCCTTTAACTCGGCAAGTTCTAATGGTCAGCAAACTGTGCTCCTTTCTCTTGTCTCCACCGAACGGAGCAGACGTATTTTATGTCTTTCCCTCTGTAGTAGAATTAGTTTTGATTTATAATTATCTTGTTAAAAACGTGTTGTATTTATGTTTCATTTAAAAGGAAATGCATTCCCCGCATTTATTAAGTGGTGCATGATTTATGATTTTTGCAAAGTTTATCTCAGAAAAGGTAGCTAGAATTGCGAGGTCCGCAGATCATGGTAAAGAGACGCAATGTGCCGGAAGCAATTCGTGTTCAGCCATTTATTTCATTCTACTATAAGCAAACCGCGTCCCTGAGATTATATGCTTACGATTTAGCAGTGACTTACGATCATTTTGAGCAAGCATATATTACGTATGATATGGCCATTGCCTCCGATCTGTGAATCTGCTGCTCTCGCTTCAATCAGATACGGTTCCCACAGACCTGATAGTGGTGTTAAGTAATTACGGATCGTAGATTGTAAAAACTTCAGGAGCCAATTTTATTTCTGAAATCATTGCATTCTTTTTAGATGCGTATGAGATGCAGTAGGAAGAATGCCCACCACCATCAACAATGTCCATTGCTCAGTGAGAATGAAACAATATTCATTTGCTAATTTAATGTTTAGAAATTCTGTCACTTGATTCAAATACCGGAGCAAAATAATGCGTCAAGGCACTCTTGCAGCTAGCTGACTGCCGCTGCTCTTTAAGTTTGATTTCTAACTCATTCGAAGAAGCAATAAAATAAAGAAACCTTGAGATCAAAAGGGAAGGTGCATCAGGAACAAATATAAATTTTAAGACACGCAGGCGACATAACTGTTCTTGCAGAAAGTAAGAGAGCCGTCCAACGACAGACTACGTAGCACAGAATATGGATAAGGTTTAAAGTTAAGATGAATGTGATGAACAGTCGTACTGAAGTAGTAGCGATTTGTTGGAGATTAAAATTCTGGAGAAAGTAAATGAGAAAATTCACCTGTCTAGAAATCTGAATATCATAATATGGCCTAAGCAAGACGGATATCAGCAGTAAACTAACCCCACTATCTCGGAGATATTTGCGTTGGAAGTGGGAGCAGGCACGTTTCCTCTCGAGTGATATCGTTGCAACACGTCCAGTCCCGAGATTCTCAGCTGAAGTTGCACACTTGCGCTACAGCAGATACTAGCTTAACTGACCGTTTTTCACTGTGTAGCAGAAATGTCTCTTCTAGTGTGAACAAATGTGTCTAACTTGACGAATAAAATGGCACCCGGTTTTTAAAACATGCTTACCCCTGAAGGAAATTCCCTTTAAAATTTCCCACCAAAGCTTTAAATCTGAGAAATCTGCAATAAAATCTGATGTCAAGGAATAACTTCAGAGTGTTTTATTTTTTTCCACCAGAAAATAAGTTTGCTCTTTCTTCAAGATAGGACTGCTCCCGTGAAGACACCAATGCAGTGTGTTACGAGAATTGTCACTTACAGAGTGGGCAACACACGATTCAATTTTGGGAGTATGCGAATGAATGTTTGTAATATCATGTTCTGAGGCATTAAGGGATCTCCAATTTGGTACTGGAGGGCAGCGTGGAGGGTAAAAATCGTAGAGGGAGACCAAGAGATGAATACACTAAGCAGGTTAAGAAGGATGTAGGCTGCAGTAGGTACTGGGAGATGAAGAAGCTTGCACAGGATAGAGTAGCATGGAGAGCTGCATCAAAGCAGTCTCAGGACTGAAGACCACAACAACAACAACATCCGTTCCTCACACAAGACGGCAGTATATCATCAAAAATGTTACGGCAGATATGTCTGGAAACAGGGATATTGGCACTCATATAATGTGGCTAGAAAGCGCTGTAAGTAAACTCATCATTGGGAAATAAAGGACAAGAACGGTGTCAAATACAAGTGGCTATCATAGCACGGCGCAACCAGAAACTGTCTTCTCGGAGTCCATTGTTTAGAAGAGCCCACATTACCCTTGCAATACCAAAGGGAAGGTGTGTTATATATGCCACATTTAGAAAACATTGTAATCTAGTCAATTAGCTTACATTTTACAATTCTGAAAAAATCTTTATTGTTTTTAATGAATTCTTGTTATATATTCCATATATATTTCAAAATTTTTCAATTATCTCTTTAAAAAGTATGTAGAAAGCGAAAGTCAACAACAATGAACGAAATTTGCGTTTTTTAAATTTCTTTTGTGGTGACGATAATGTCGGTAAAGCACTTTGACATTGCTAAGAGTGTGCTTAAAGGTATCTTCAGGTTTTCGACCCTGCTTACACATCAGAACCTCATTAAAAAGTATGTTGTTAACATAATTCAACAACAATTAACGAATTTTATTTTTTAATTTTTTGGCGTGGGCATAAAGTACTCCCCCCCCCCCCCCCTCCTTGATAATGCGCTTTATGGAAAAAGCTTTGGTATTGCTAGGGTTAAGCTGGTCCTGGAGTGCTATAACTCGTACGACCCGGTCACGACAAAGCGAGGTACTGTAGCAAAACTATTCGTCTCTTATGCTGGATCCACATTACGTCTGTGGCTGCGACGAACACGAGGTCCGACCTAATCAAACAACTTTGAATTGACTTAATCAGATAACTGATGGAATTCGATAGAGTCAGAAATATGGAAACTAAAAAGTCGTAGTATGAAAGGAGCTTCACTCCTCGCTTTCATTTTGTTATAAACATTGGAAAATACAATTCCTCCGATTCGTTTCAGCCACAGGCTGATTTCTCTGATATCGTTGATCTGAATTCGTAGCTCATACACGTGTTATTACATTTTTCACAGACAACATGAAACATTTCCTTAAGAAAAGAGCCACATTAGAGCAAGAAAATCACTACTTATATTTGAAATGACATGACGTTGTTCAAGTAATGTGCAGCCTCAACCGCCCAAAAAAGAAATTACCTTTCTCGATATTCCACTAAAACCTGCTAATACGTAGCGTAAAGAGCAGACAAATAATTGGGTTAATAATATTTTGTCCAAAAGTGACATAGTGAAAAATTGGAAATTTGTGGGGACGTCTTATAGGACCATACTGCAGAGGTCGTCGGTCCCTAAGCCTACACACTACTTTATCTAACTTAAACTAACTTACACTATGGACAACACACACACCCATGCCCAAGGGAGGACTCGAACCTCCGACGGGGGGAGTCGCAGGGACTGTGCAAGGTGCATCAGACCGCGCGGCTAACCCGTAGCTGCATGAAGATACAGCTTACTTCTCACAAAAATAAAAAATAGCAAGAAGCCGCTGTTAACGGGTGCTATTTATTAAAACCGAATATCGCCGTTACTGGCTTCTATAAATAGTATTATTAATAGTGGCTGGTTCCTGGTCTCACTTCATTGTAAGAATTTGGTGGAGTTAGTTGAACACCGGTAATAAAAAGACGTACTGCACGATCAGGCCCCATCGCCAGTCCGATGCGATACTGATGCGTGGCGGGCTATTTATAGGCACGAGCGGTGTGCGTAGCGCCGCTGCCACGGCTGAGGTGGGCGGTGGCCTTGACCTTAGAACTGGACCCGAAGCGCCTTCCGGCGTTCGCTGTATAACGTCCCAGCCACGCGTTCATGATTAGCCGACGGTTATCTATGCACTAGCCGCCCGCGCCCCGCGGGTTAAATAGTTATTTATAAAGAAATGTTAATGATGAAACTAACTATCCGTGCGTATGCGCAATCACAGAAGTTATCTCTTGGAGGTACTGAGGCGCGAGCGCGCTTGCTGCACACCAAACAGCGCTACATGGGGCGGGGAAATCAAATTTTGAGATGATGGAAGAAGCTGACAGAATACATGTTGCTCATAACCTACTCGTTTACTTATCGAAAAAACTGATGTCTGCGCTACACTTAATGCGTTCAGTTGATAGTTAACTTCCGTGGAATGACTTCTTAACCATGTTGCCCATCCCAAGTGAACAGTAATTTTTTTCGTAATAAAAGGTAGTAATTTGTTAATTCAGGGTATAGGCTATCTCCATTCCACATTTGATCCAAATCCGCCCAGCAGCTGAAGGAGTAAGGAACATGATAACTCGACAAAGAGAGGAAAACAGCAATTTCTACTTTGGTGCAGCGCAAAGTTTATATTATTTGTACGTGCAATGACGTCATCTGCCCTCAAGTGTGTGCCTGTTACCAGCGGATACGCTCGCATATCAAAATCAAATCCAGCCTCACTAAAAGCCACCACGTTTTTCAAGTCTGTCTGTCGTACAGCACTTAAATGACACCGTTGTGTCTTCAAGCGTCTCAAGAGCTATAAGATACATTTGATGCTCCGCGGCTAAAATGCAACGGGCTTTTATTGGAGTACGGATTAAATATTTTGAAGAACTTTTTTTGAGTCAGTTGTGCTCCAGATGGTTTCATGCGGCCCGCCAAGAATTCCTCTCTGTCAACCTTAGAGCAGCACTCGAAACCTACATCCACAGTTATTTGTCGGATGTATTCCAGTCTCCGTCTTCTTCTACAGCTCCCTCTAGTACCATGAAACTTACTTCCTGATGTCTTAACAGATACTTAATCATACTGCCCCTTTTCCTCTCCGCATTTTCCATATATTCGTTTCCTCGCCGGTCCTGCGTAGAACCTCCTCGCTCCTTACCTAATTTTCAACAGTATTCCGTAGCACATCTCAAATGCTCCGATTCTCTTCTCTTCTGTTCTGGTTTTCCCATAGTCCACGTTTTACTTACCGTACAATGCTGTGCGTGCTATCATTTACAGAAAACGTTTTGATATCTTGAATCGTTTATGAGAAATGACGATTTCTATGACCCCACGATTCGCGATGCGCAGGGACGTGAAAACTTTTCAATTACTGCAGTATATGAGCTGAAGTCAACCATACTCTGCTTTTAAGCAAGCGTTTTTACCTCTGCAAAGTCTTCAGAATTTCGCGCAATGTTTTACTTCATTTGATGCAGCGTACAACAAAAAGAAAATTCAGTCCTTCATGGAGCGAAGATATCAGACTGTAAGATGTGCGAAAATCATTTTTTTTCACGAAGTAGTTTTCGAAAAATCGGGTGATACGTTTTTCACATCGGCCGGAACGCCGTCTCTCATTACAGGCAACGATTTACTTAATTCGATGCAGCGCAGTAAGTATGACGGATAACGAAAAGAAATCCAGTTCTTATCGTGTGAAAATACCAGACTGTAAGATGTGCAAAAATTAAATTTTTTCACCATATAGTGTTAGAAAATTGGATGATTAGTATTTCGTATCGGCCGAGACACTGTCTCCCAGCACAGCCACCAGCTGTTGGCGAGCAGTACAGCCGTAACAAACGCAGCCTCAGCACGGAATGCGAACTCAGTCGTCCGTTGCAGCGGAAGGGTTAATAAAGAAACAACGAAAATATGAAGATGCCGTATGTGAGCAGTAGCAGTACACGTTGCTCAGAAATGAGATTGCCGGAGAGTGTAGAAAAGCTAAGGAAGAATGGATGTCGATTGAATATTTAGCCGTAACGTTGCGAAACGACTTGAAATTGACCGAGCACTTACGGTCGGCTGTAGAGAAAGTGAATGGTCGGCTTCGGTTTGTTGTGAGATCCGTAGGAAAGTGTAGATCATTCATTGAGTATAGAACACCTGTGAGATCAATTCTTGAGGAGTGTTCGAGTGTTTTGGATTCCCACAAGGTTGAATTAAAGGGAGACATCGAAGGAATTCAAAGGCGTGTTGCTAGATTTTATTGGTTCGATCAGCACACAAGCATTACGAAAATGCTCGGTGGACGCAAATGGGACTCCATAGTGGAAAGAGAACATTATTTTTCTCAAAATTCTATGCAGAAAGTTTAAAAACCAGCATTTACTACAGACTGCAGGACGTTTCTACTACCACCAACCTCCCGTAGACAAGAAAGATAAACCAGGGCCCTCACGGTAGCATACAGATATTCATTTTACTTAGAATTACTTAAACCTAACTAACCTAAGGACATCACACACATCCATGCCCGAGGCAGGATTTGAACCTGCGACCGGAGCGGTCGCGCGGTTCCAGCCTGAAGCGCCTGGAACCGCTCGGCCACACCGGCCGGCTGTATGTAAATTTAGAGGAAAGAAGAATGACTGGAAAGCCAGATGTGCACTATATAAGAGAGGTGGTTAGGAGTTGGAACGTAAGAAAAGTTAATGAAGATCGATGAGTCACGTGCACTCTAGTTACAAAATAAATTTCTATTGCCACATTAGTTCATCATCGTGCATGATTAACGCAGCCACGGAAGAGTGACAAAATGAATAAGTTTTATTTTGAATGCGAAAGTGCTTACCAAGAAGATTTAAGCCCGATTTAAGGACCAGGTCAATACTAATAGTCTCAATTTCCTGGCCCCTATGAATTAAAATTGTACGTTTCAGTTGACTGTATACTGACAGAGATGAACAGAAAATTAGTCAACGTTTTCCAGACAACGATTCTCCTGTTCAAAAAGAAGGGCAGTTGTGACACGCACGGTTTATTGCGCTGCGCCGCGTACTCAGTTGCGCCTTTGTCCAGGGCGGGCGCGCTCGTTCCGCTTCCACGTCGCTACGCGGTTGCCCGGAACTGTACTTGCCTTCGGCCCAGGCGCTGAACAAAGGAGCAGCGCGCAGCGTCCTGGACCGCCGCCCGCAGCGGAACAAATGGCCGCCTTCAGCGGTACCTCACCCGTCATCTTCGTGGAACACGACCTGTCCCGCCGCCGTGGAACAAGTTCAGGGCTCGGAGGATAAGTATGACGAACACTTCAAGTGAAAGGGTGCGTTTAGGGCCTTAAACTCCACCTTTTGCAAAACCAGTTGTTTTTCTTTTTTTATCCAAACATGTTTCAATATATGACTGCAATCAAAACAAAATAAAAATGCATGTGTTATAGGTTTTGGGCTTAAATTTGGAAACCATCAAAAGTTTTGCATAGTTTTCTACAGGAATAAAATGAAACTCAATGAAGATAGCACATAGATGTCGAAACATGTTAGAATGAAGAACAAAAAGGGAGGGATCTGTTTTTCAAAAGTCGGAATTGTAAAAATTTACATTTAATTCGGAAACACGGCAGGGCGGCAACAGGACTTCCAAAGATAGCAAAAAGACTGAGAGTGCGTTTTTGCCCGTAGTACCTTCATGCAGAGCTATTGCATGGTTGTTTCGCCTTTTGCATTACTACACAGTCTGCTATCGTTGCCGTAATGCTGACAAGCCAACGTTATGACAGCCCCTTTCCGCAGAGAGATGCAGTATCAGGAGATGTGAGTGTGGATATTTAGTGTAATGTGAGAATCATAGCTGTTGCCTGTAAAATACCTTCATACCCTATCCTTGCAAGTTTATTTATTTATTTGTGCGTTTGTTTCACCTGGCAAGGTAGGCCCTTCAGGCCCTCTCTTATCTGACCAGTCTTCCTTAAGTGAGTAAAACAGAAATTAGCTTGGTACATGAGCAATGTAGAATAATAACAGCAACAATATCCGTTGCAACGAGTGTGTGGAATGTAAGAAAAAAGTATGTATTATTAACATTAAGGTGTTCACTCATTACGCTCTTGACAAAAGTGAGCAATGCCATCTAACAGAAGCATATGCCATTAGTACAGAAAGAATAATGTGGGGAAGAAGTTGACTCGTCACAGGAAGGGCGAGGAGTAACTAGGTAAGATTAGCAGATGAGGCGGAAGGAAGAAAACAGAAACAGAGAAGGATGAGAAAAGCGTAGACAAAGTGCGACAGAGTTACTCGTTCTCTGTTGACAAAAAGAAAACAGCTGGAATGTGCCTAGATGCAAGCCACGCCGATGATAAAAGAGAGTTTTGGATAACATACATATTGCAGAGTAATTTGTTTCACAGTCGTATGGCAGAAATAGAGAAGAATATGGAGAAATACTGTATTTATTATTATGGAAAGGTACAGCCGAATTGCTGGACATATCAGATTGGTATTGCAGTTGCAGCATGATGATAGACATTTGAGACCAGTATATGAGGAGAGGTATTAATGGCATCAGAGCGAGTGAAAATCACGCTGCGTATCCGGTCGCTTCCACTCTGAGTAGGCCAGTAGGGGAATCACTGACTGACCGAATGTTGCACACCTACCTTCATTGCTAGCTCGAGTCATCTGTGTTTTCGCTATTCGTGCCGTGTTGAACTACTTCACAGTAATAAAGGTTTGGCAAGACTGTTTAATTTTGTTAATCCTCCTCCGAAAGCGAAAATACTTTGTTGATGCAGTCCTGCATAGGGACAAATGATCATCGTAATAAAATGGAGAAGTCAGAGCTCGCACGGAGAGATCTAAGTGTTCCTCTTTCCCGCGCGCTGTTCGAGAGTGAATGGATCTGAGCACTATGGGACTTAACATCTGAGGTCATCAGTCTCCTAGAACTTACAACTACTTAAACCTAACTAACCTAAGGACATCACACACATCCATGCCCGAGGCAGGATTCTAACCTGCGACCGTAGCGGTCGCGCGGTTCCAGACTGGAGCGCCTAGAACCGCTCGACCACTCCCGCCGGCGCTGTTCGAGAGTGGAGCAGGAGACAAACTAAAGAGGACTTGCAATACGGCGGCCGTACTTCCCCGCATGGGGCCTCCTGGCCAACAATGCCATACGAACATTTAAGTAGACAAACAATGTGAAATCAGTTCGATGAACCCTCTGCCTGGCACTTGAGTGTGAATTGCATATTAGTCACGTAGATGTAATTTGAGATAGAAATATTTTTCTAAATTTCTGGATCCCCTGTAGGCAGGAGAAAGATTTCGTGTATGGTACAACAGTTTATCTTTCCTACTTCAGATGTTCATCTACATCCGTTACTGGTAGTGGCTTTAGATAGTAAAGCAGAAGAGAACTGTAAAACGGACGTAGCCGTCAAATCTAGCCAGTCTTGCTCACCGGAACCAAATATGCACGATATTCTTCAGTGCAACCAAAACTTTACATTGAAGCACACTGTATCCGCAGAGGAGGTACGCTGGACAAGAGTAACTCGTACTGAGGGGAAGGAGACGTCCAAAGAATGACAGACGAGAGCTCTAGATGTAACTTTGATCATGAAGTCCAATCTTCAAAGGGAGATGGAACTAATTCATGGGAACAGTTGAGTTACTGTCCACTATTTTTCTGCACAGTGGAAACTCGATTTTTCGGAAGACTTGAACAGGTGAGGTACTTTCTCGTTGATACTTGGCATAAGGAGATATCAGTGATTTTTCTTTTAAGTGCGGGAATGTCTAAAACTAATCTAAGGAGAAGTGCGAAACGTGGGGTATCATTGAGACAAAACGTCGGTCAATGATACACAGACAACATCATTATCAGTAGTGTTCGGATCGATATGCACCTAAAACCCACGAAATATGCGCCAAAACTCCTCGAAATATGCGATTAAAATATGCTCTTACTGTCAGTATATGCCTTCAAATATACAGCTAAAATTCTTTAATTATGCATTTCTCTTAGATAAATTCTTTAAAATATGCATCGTACTTGGGAAAATTAATGAATAACCATCAAATATTTTCAATAATGGCTATAATTCAATGAATAAAATGACGGTTAACATAAGTACTTACACGATAACTTAGGTAAAATCTAAAAAATAGAATTTGTTTGTACTACCGACATTTTTTTCATATTCTCTACTTGAAAATTTTTCCTGTGGTCAAATAATATTTTCGATCTTGAAAAATGATCGTTCAACATCACATGACACTACAGGTAAAAATTTAAGAGCAGCGACGTCAGAGGACGTGAAATCATCTAGATTCTCTGAACGTTTCTCTCACTCCAGTAACTGAGCGATCTTCCGAATCGCAGAGCAACCAGGATTTCTATGAAGAACTGCGTCCAATTTTCTTCTAAGTCTCTCACCGATCGGACCCTGCCAACTCTTGCTCTGTGTTCTGATTCTTTCGACGAGAGCCACTGCCTTAGTAGCTTCCTTGTTATGAGTCTTAAGTTTCTCAATTAGGCCTGGAAGACCACCCAAGTGCGCTCGGGTGAACGATAGGCTGTGTAGCAAGCTGGTATTCTTCAAGGTGTCCTTGGCTTTTGTTCTGGCTAAATTTTCGCTATCTTCAAAGTCCTTTAGGACCTGGATCAAGAAAGTAGTAACCTAGTGAATGTTGGTTTCAAGCTGAAAAGCCCTGTACAAAGAAATAAGCTTAATATTGGAATTCTAAGTTGTGTTCATTTTCTTTGCTTATTCAATTTATCCAGACTACATACACATCCATACCTCTTCAACGTTTCTGTGGTTGTCTGCATAATAGTTTCCAGCTAAAATCCACATTCCCCACCTCGTCAACACTGGTTCTGGTGGCAGAGAACAGTCAGGGCGAGCAGTCTTGAAAGCTCTCACTCGACTTGGTGGCTTGATGAAAACCTTCTTTGCCGAAAATACAGGGCCGTTGACCTCTGGCAATGTGGTTCTGACCTCTTCAGCGACTCGATGGATTCCATGAGCCAGACACGTGAGGTGAATAATTTTAGGGTAAAACACCCGGAGACACACTGCAGCCTTCAACATATATGAGGCACTATCCTTCACAATGCTCAAAACCTTGTTCTCCCCACGTTTTTTACTTTCACTTCTCCATAGCAAACCTGAAAGTAAATCAAAGGATTTTATAAATTGTTTACTATTGGCTAGGGACATGATGTGAAAAACTAATTATTGGCTCAGGTTATGATTTGAAAAACTGCACTCTTATATTACCTATAATTTATTTTAAACTATTCAATATTGGCGAAACTTACACAATGCTGCCTGAAATGTGGGTGCAATGGTGACGTGTGTCGTTCGTTCCACTCCTTTACACAGTATGAGGTGAACTTGTGCGGCCTTGTCACCAGACAGTTTTCCAACTATGACGTGCACCATATATCGACCGCAGGAATCAGTGGTTTCTTCAACGGATAGCCAACCTGGAGAATCGCCAATGTCTTTCCTAATACTCTCCAATGTTTATAATAGAGAAACTAAATTTTAAAAATACACATAAACATGTTGACACTACGTATGAGACATACACACAAAAACAAACTATATCTCTTTTAACAACTACCTATATTTGACTATTTTCTTTTGTGTATACATTGACCAATTCGCGCAAAAATTATATTCCTTAAAAATAAATTTACTTTCTTTTCGCAGTGAACGTTTCGAGACAAACTGTCTCCTTCTCATATTCTTTCTTCATTTGTCTTCTCCTTTCTTGAAAAACTTCACTCACTTCAAATTTTTTCTATATTCAAGTAGCACTGTTCATTTTACAAAAATAAACAGTCAAACATAATTTAAATTTATTTTTCTAGTTTCTTTAAAATTAAACGACTATTATTTTGGCCCATGTATATACCAAATTATATCCATTGACTTCCACATATCTAGGTCCATAAATACCCTTACCTTTTCATCCAGTGAGTCCACATAGTTCTTTCTGAGCGTTGACTCGTGAGGAATAACTTTTCCGGTATATTTTTTCAAGAAGGTCCTTAATCCTTCATTCTCCAGCTCATTCAAGGGGATGTTCGCTTTTATTCAAGACTCGCAAAGATCTTCACTGAACTCATTTTGTCGTCCATATACTTCGAAAATGAGGAGATCAATGGTTGCTGTCAAGTTTCAGTTGAAATTTTTTCTCAACCCTGACCTTGAAGCGTTGGAGAAGTGAACAAATATCAATAAGTGCGTACAACTGAACAAAAATGTAAGAGAACAATGTGTACCTGCGAGATGGCCACTCAAAAAAGTGAATTAAGACTACAAATAAGTTTCTGAAAACTGGACCTTCTATCCCCTCACAACATTTAACTTTTTTTTTTAATTTCCAAGAACGCCGAAGGTAATTCCCAAAGGTTTTTTTTGTTCCTTCCCATTCGTACATAGAAAACATACACGCATATTTACAAATGAACTTAATAATTGTTTTAATTTCTTGGAAAAATTATCGAAAAAGAAAAAACAAAATTAAACTTACCTCTTTTTCACATACTTTTCAGAATATTATTTTTCCGTCCGTTGTGAAAGCACTATCGCTCCCGATCAATTTCTGCAAATTATTGGTTTTTGACCTGGCTATATTCGTAATTTGAAGAAGGTAGCAAAGAGTCGATGAGAACAAAACGGAAACACACGCAAGAATGATTCATATTCCGAAATGCCAACAATAACTAGTAGGGCATTGTTGGTGCACTGCAGAGATCAGGTGAGCGACCTGAAAATGCAGTAACTGGGGGCAACAAATATCGAAGCACGTTGCTACTCCGATAAACCATCTTGCAACAATGAACCATCACAAGTCTTTAGCATCATTATCCGAGAGACTGCCTAAGTGGGAAAACAAGACTATGTCCCTCCATAAGCTACTCACGTTTACCTGAAAGGCTTTTATTCTAATGGCTCGTCACGTATTATCTCATTTTGGAAATTTATTGGTCTAATATTCTGGGAGGTTCTTGGGTTGTCAGGGAACAAAATGAACCTCAATATTACCTATAAATGTCAAAAATATGCGTCTTTACGGCCATTACCTCTAAATATGACAATAATATGCTCAAACGCCAAAAATATGCAAATATATGCATTTTAAATTTGAATTAAGTAGCGTAGTACCTCCAAAACATCATAATTCACAAAGATACAACACCAGGTACCGTAAAAAAATATGATATGCAAAACATGCAAAATCCAAACTCTACTTATCAGTGAACCTATTAAAATAAAGGGCCTGAACAAGTATTTGGAAGTCACACCCATACGCCATGTTATTTGGCAATTTCTCAGTCGATTCAGCCCACGATATTGCAGAATGTTTTCCTTCTTGTTATGGAAATTGACATTCCAGAGCTACAGTCTGTTCTTATGTTATCTACTTATCTGTCGCTCTATGAGGTTGCAGCTATATGTAATTTAATAAACGGGCACGGTGTTACTGATAAAACCTACTACATTAATTTCAGAACACTCTCGAATTGGCTAAATGTCGACCCGGAACATTATTGGTCTGAGCTCATTAATCGGTAATAAACAGGAGTTTGTACTTATCAACGACTTCGTAAGTACCTGAGGGTATTTCGTGACACATTTAACTTAAACATAGCAGGCGATGGGCGGTGTCGTTTCTTGCTTTGTTTTACGATGCTGAATAGAAAGCCAGGAATACTGAGTTAGGTGCGCAGTGTACTCTTGACAGTATCGTGCCGTTTGCCCGCGAGTTCTTTGCTGTTCTGTTCTGCAGACACGCTTCTGAGGTCGCTCCTTTAGGATTTTTTGTCGGACCGCTTTGTGTGCTTATCCCGCTTCCGCGACACAGACGTTGGTTGTTCTGCCCTGATTGTCCGCTTTGTTAATATTTTGTCGGTTCAGCTGGGCGTGCGCAGTTTGCCCGTGGTTTGTCCTCTTTCTGCGCTTTTCTTTCCTACGTCAAAGCCCGTTATTCAGGGAGACTGTTTACGCTCATGAGATTAGAACTGACGTTTAGAAAGCCTTATTTATTATGCAGATGCTTTCTCCTGAACATTGAGCGTGTTTCGTCATATGGTGCATCATTTAACAGGAGAGGTAAAGACACACACATTTCATGTTTTCTGTGTAATGTTAGCCATTATTTAGATTTTAGAAGATTTTTATCGTTCCGAGAATCTTTTCCGTGTGTCTCGGAGATAATCAACATCAAATATTTTAATCATTATATGAAAATCAGTGTAATTTTTTTTTTTTTTTTAATTTTCGCCCAGGTGCCAACATTTCGGTTAACAAAGACCGTCTAGTGGCTCTTGACTGCGTGCCGACAGTAATAAATTACTATTTACTGAGGAAAATTGTTTGCATTTGTGAACACAAATACATTGGTGTCGAAAAAGCAACAAACGGAAATTTTGCAAGGTTGCGTTTATTTTGCCACAAAACAGCACAGACATGTGATAGTACAGCAGAAACAATGTATAAAGTATACAGAACGTAATAACTGCAAGATGCATAACGGTATACAAAAATGTCCTTCGTTTTTTTTTAATTTTCATCTTAACGAATTTGCACATACATTCTGACAACTGGATAATGTGCTCAGTATGGGATGTGACCACCTCTGGCAGGCTTGACAACGACGGGACACACTGTGAATGATGTCATCAGTCTCATGTTGAGGCAATAACGCCCATTCTTCTTGCAGAGCTGCTCACAAGTCTTGGAGAGTGGTTGGTGGATGCTGACGTGATGCAACCCGCCCCCTAGTGCATCCCAGACATGCTCTATGGAACTCAAATCGGGAGAGCGGGCAGGCCATGCCATGCGTGGAATATCTTCCGTTTCCAAAAAAACATGAACCACTGTGCTCTATGAGGTCATGCATTACCGTCTATTGATACGAAGTTTGGGCACACAGCACCTTGCAACATCCACGCATGAGGTACCAAGATCTCCTCGCTGTACCTGTTAAATCATGCTGTTTCACCCGTACAATTTCGTGAAGGAATGTCGAATGGTCAACATAATCCATTCCCACACCATTGGGGATCCTCCTCGATATCGGTCTCTTTCCATAATATTCGGGTCCCGAAATCGTGTTCCACGTGTCCTCCAGATGCGAATCCGCCGAGAATCACTCTCCATGCCAAATCGGGACTCATCTGTGGAAAGAACTCTGGCCCGCCGTTCCTCCATGTGGCTTGTTAACGACATCACTCTACACGTTCCTTTCTGTGAAGACACGCCAGAGGTAAACAGACAGCTGGTCTTCAACAATAACGGCCACTCTGCTGAAGCCTTTTGTACAACGTTTGCCTCGATACAATACATCCAGGGGATATTGCGAGGTCTGATGCCAGTTGTAGTGCAGTAGTAAGGCGGTACCGTCGTGCCCTTATGGCCAAATAACAGTCCACTCTCTCTGATGACACATGTGGTGGGCCCTGTCCTGGTCTCTGGGATACAGTTTCAGTCTCTGTATAAACTGTCGCCTCATCCGAGAAACAACAAAACGATTCACATTAAGGCGCGGGCCACATCAGTTTGCGACTGGCTGCTTCCATCCTTCCTATGGCCCTCCTCAACAGAGTCTTTAGGCGTCTTCTCTGTGTCACACTGCACTGTCTGTGACTGTACACAGCGATTGTGAATGTGGGACTACCCTACCAACACTACCTCGCTTGATAAGTGCCCTGGCGTGTTTGTTCGTTGAGTAGAATGCCATCTTCCGTGCACAACTAGAGAGCCTGTATAGGGAGAGAGTGGCCAACAGGACGATACGGCGGCCATTTTTCTGCCAAACTGCGGGCGGGACTTTTGAATGGACAGTAGTGGAGTAGTGGAGTGCACACTCACCGAATCAAAAGCACAAGACAATATGGCGAAATCACTCGTTAAATGCCTCTGTTTATAAGAATAATGTGTTATAATAATTTTCACATAGCCACTTTACAGGTCTGTTTTCAAATTTAACTATGTATATTGCAAGTTGTTTTATATGTAGTAAAAAGCAAAAAGTTGCGATAGTGTGTTCAAGAGCAATCTTCTGTCCACTATGTGGCAATTGCCAGCCATGAAGAGAATATCTGAGAAACTATTCTTCAAGAATTACTCTTACTAATGCCACCATAAAAACGCAACAACTGAGATGTTATCAATCAAGTCGGTAGCAGATTTTGGATCATATTGTGAGCCGATCTGAAATGTATTGCTGTTGCAGTCATCAATTTGAAGACTTACTTGATACGACTCTCCATGCTAGTCTGTGTTGTACAATCCGTTTTGTATCTGCATAACTACTGCAGTCCACAACCGCTTGAATCGCTTACTATATTCAAGCCTTCGCTGCCCCCTATAATTTTTACCCCCGGACTTCCCTCCACTACTAGAATGACGATTACTTGATGACACTGGATGTGTCCTATCAAACAATCCCTTAAGTCAAGTTAGTCATAAAGATTGCCTCTCCCCAATTCGATTCAGTATAGCTTCAGCTTCATTAGTTACTCGACCTGCCATCTATATTAATTACTCCTCTGTAACGCAACATTCCAAAAGTTTTACTTCAATATCAGGCTGTACTTCAAACAAATACTTTCAGAAAAAACTTCCTAATACGTAAATTTATATTCAAGCTCAACATATTTCTCTTTCATAGGGAAGCTGTTTTTCTTCTTGCCAGTCTACATTTTCATTTATTATCATTACTTCTGCTTAACCCTTAATAGAAACAATAATTATTACTACGTAAGAGGAAATATGTGTCTGCAAGTCACGGTAATTAAAAAAATCTTGCTTTTCTTGCAAAAAGGTACATTAATATATTAGTATAATGAAAAAACTGAACACTAATTCACTAAACGTTCCCATCAAGTGAGGATTCCAGTATGTATTACTTTCATGAATACTCGTATAATGGAACTCTACAAGAACTGTGGTCAACCAAATATCTCCTATCTTAAGATTATCACCTACATTTTTAACAGCCTTTTATATATCTTGTATTTCCCCGTTATGTTATCACGAGATGTTCGTCAAGCCTTATTTGGTTCTTTCGATTCCAAATAAAATCCACTTTCCCTTTGTAAACAAAAGAAACTGGAATATCTTTATTTGCCTGCTCACCTGCGCAGGAGAAGTAAACACCTGCAACAGACTCTTGCTCATCAGAGAAAGACCTGATGCTTGCTTTTTCAGGGTAAAAAGAAGGAGCACGGTCAGAATAGTCAGAAAATAAATCCTCTCTATTCCTTTCCTCTCCATTTACTACTTCCTAGCAAGTTTCTTTTCAAAATTTGGACCATCCCCTCTCAGTACTTCCGTTCGTCTTCTTTTTAGTGACTTAGATAGAACCTGTTCCATTTTAAACACCTGTAAAATATATTTGAAAGTGCTAGGCCGTGTAACACGGAATGGACAGTGTCTTGAAGGGAGGATATAAGATGAACACCAATAAAAGCAAAACGAGGATAATGGAATGTAGCCGAATTAAGTCGGCTGATGCTGAGGGAATTAGATTAGGAAATGAGACACTTAAAGTAGTAAAGGAATTTTGCTATTTGGGGAGCAAAATAACTGATGATGGTCGAAGTAGAGAGGATATCAAATGTAGACAGGCAATGGCAAGGAAAGCCTTTCTGAAGAAGAGAAATTTGTTAACATCGAGTATAGATTTAAGTGTCAGGAAGTCGTTTCTGAAAGTATTTGTGTGGAGTGTAGCCATGTATGGAAGTGAAACATGGACGATAAATAGTTTAGACAAGAAGAGAATAGAAGCTTTCGAAATGTGGTGCTACAGAAGAATGCTGAAGATCAGATGGGTAGATCACGTAACTAATGAGGAGGTATTGAATAGGATTGGGGAGAAGAGAAGTTTGTGGCACAACTTGACTAGAAGAAGGGATCGGTTGGTAGGACATATTCTGAGGCATCAAGGGATCACCAATTTAGTATTGGAGGGCAGCGTGGAGGGTAAAAATCGTAGAGGGAGACCAAGAGATGGATACACTAAGCAGATTCAGAAGGATGTAGGTTGCAGTAGGTACTGGGAGATGAAG
Organism: Schistocerca serialis cubense; assembly: GCF_023864345.2. Taxonomy (NCBI): domain Eukaryota; kingdom Metazoa; phylum Arthropoda; class Insecta; order Orthoptera; family Acrididae; genus Schistocerca; species Schistocerca serialis. The sequence goes on from NC_064638.1 coordinate 725,414,714, forward strand.
AAGCTTGCACAGGATAGAGTAGCATGGAGAGCTGCATCAAACCAGTCCCAGGACTGAAGACCACAACACAGGCCGTGTAACTTAAAAAAGTATGTCTAAGAGGAAAGACAGTTAGCTGCATCTAATTGTACTCACCCGAAACAAAAGTATCACGTTTGGAAATACGTGCCTAATAGACACTCAAGAAAACTTGCGTTACTAGAAATATGTATTACACAGACACCGTAATATTTGAGAAAACAACTATTATTTCACCTTCCCCATCAACAGTGGCTCACACCACAAGACTGAGAAAGAAACTGTATGAAGCTACAGAGCCATTCCCGCCAATAGCGCAGTCAGTATGGCCAATCTAACAAAACAAAAATACATGCGTTTCTCCTAGGCAAATACTTCCTTTTAAGGGCTAATCAGTTATTTTCCTGCCCAAAACTCGTCTACTACTTTCAGAGTTTCGTTTCCAAAAAAATGTTTCATGGGCATCTTTGCTGTGTGTTTTAGATTGATATTCTGCATGAAGGCAGTCGGACTTCAGTGTAAATTAATTAAAGTTTTATCTCCTTTCTCGCTGTCTTCTTGGCAGGAAATATCCGGTCAGACTCTGCTGGCGTTAAAACTTAGCTGCTAGGGAAGTTCATTTATATCGTGATATGTCATATTTGTAATTGATAAATAAAAATTGTTATGCACTCACCTTGTTTATTTGAAAGACGACAACTGCTTTTTCACATTGTTTGTATGTCGTTTAGCCTAGAACATACAGACGCGTCCGTCTACTACAATAACTAAAAGGCCAGAGAGTGATACATAATTTTGTAAGGATCTTCGTTTATTCACGAAGAGTGATAAATTGTTGAACCTATAGTATTAATAAATAAAGGCTGGTCCACTCATGCCTTTGCTTTCCGAAATGGGGAAGATTCACTGCTGGGGAACGTTGCAGATTTCTTCAGCACCACCTGACTTAATTCGACAACACTCCATTGCCCTCGCTTTACTTTCATTTATATTCACCTTTTCACCTTTATTCAAGATATTGACCGTTCTGACGAACTGATGATCCAAGTCTTTTGCGTTTCTAACACGCAAGCCATAAAATTATTATTTGTTCTCCCCAAACTTTTATTCCTTTTCCAAACTGACCGTAGTTTCCTGTACTGCTCGCTCAGTGAGCAGACTGTTAACATGGGGGATACAGTTCAAATCTGTTTCACTCCATTCTCAATTAATGCTTCCCTTTCATTCCTCCGACTCCCATAACTGCAGTCTGGTTTCTGTACAAGTTGTAGATAACCTTTCACTCCACGGATTTCATGTCTCATAACTGCAGAATTTCAAAGAATGTTTTCCAGAAAATACTGTAATGTGTTCACTTAATCAGACTGTTGCTGTGGTAATACAACAGCATCGTTTTTGCCTGATCAGTTGAATTGTTTAATGTTAAAATATTACATAAAATGCAGTTGTTCCAGACAGGTCAGCAGTCTTTCCGAGTAATCATCGTAGAAGGTGAAGGTGATCCACGAGCGAGAAAGATGTATTTGTCAGCTGGTTTACTTCTGTGTTGCAGGCGCCCCAGTACTCTACAAACACGCAGCCATGGAGCAATACACTCAGACGCCTAGCCGGAAATCACAGGTAAGAGAACGCAGACTGATCGCTTCTTGAAATTACCTGTTAGCAGTTCAAGTGCTCTAGCTGTCAAATTTATCACTGTTCCATTCAAACATCGTACTCAGTGCAAGTGCGTCTGCAGGTCCACAAACGGAGGAAAAATTCTAAGGCAAATGTTAGGTCCACCTGCTGCTAAGAATAAGGTTAACCTTCGAAATACTATCCAAACATAAGAATAACACTAGACTCCCTGAGATTTCTGGGAGACGTTCTAGAGTGTCTTATGCTACCAGTCAAATTAAAATCCCCAAAGACAACACTACCTTTAATTCTGAAGTAGTTTCTCTTCCAACCATAGCTTAACAACGATCCGAATATTTGTTTCTGGTCCAGCAGCTATAAAGTCGAGGGAACAAAACATGAGTACGAAGGTAGTAATCCTATTTATGGAGAAAGCTTAATTCAAGTTTCGGCGTTAGTGATTGATATCTACACTGAGGTGATAAAACTCATGGGATGGCGATATGCACATACACAGATGGCGATGGTACCGCGTGCGCTAGGTATAAAAGAGCAATGTATTGGCAGAGCTGTCTGTCATTTGTACTCAGGTGGTTCATATAAAAAGGTTTCCGATGTGATCATGGCCGCACGACGGCAATTAACAGCCTTTGAACGCGGAGTAGTAGTTGAAGTTAGACCTATGGGACATTCCATTTCGGAAATCGTTAGGGAATCCAGTATTTCGAGATCCACAGTGTCAAGAGTGGGCCGAGAATACCAAATTTCAGATATTACCTCTCACCACGGAAAACGCAGTGACTGCCGGCCTTCACTTAACAACCGAGAACAGCATCGTTTGTGTAGAATCGTCAGTGCTAACAGACAAGCAACTCTGCTTGAAATAACCCGGAAATCAACGTGGGACGTACGACGAACGTATGCGTTAGGACAGTGCGGCGAAATATGCCGTTAATGGGCTTTGGCAGCAGACGACCGACGCGAATGTCTTTGCTAACAGTACGTCCCGATTTGAGTTGTTAAGAGCTGATGGCAGTGTTCGAGTGTTGCGCAGACTCCGCGAACCCAAGGACACAAGTCGTCAACAAAACACTGTGCAGGCTGCTGGTGGCTCCATAATGCCTGCCGGAGTGGCCGAGCGGTTCTAGTCGCTACAGTCTGGAACCGCGCGACCGCTACGGTCGCAGGTTCGAATCCTCCCTTGGGCATGGATTGTGTGATGTCCTTAGTTAGATTTAAGTAGTTATAAGTTCTAGGGGACGGATGACCTCAGAAGTTAAGTCCCATAGTGCTTAGAGCCATTTGAGCTCCATAATGGTGTGGGCTGAGTTTACATGGAACACCAAGCCACTATTGTTGGCGATTGGTTTGAAGAACACTCTGAACGATACGAGTGTATGATTTGGCCACCCAGATCGTCCGCCGGCCGCGGTGGCCATGCGGTTCTAGGCGCTCAGTCCGGAACCGCGCGACTACTACGGTCGCAGGTTCGAATCCTGCCTCGGGCACGGATGTGTGTGATGTCCTTAGGTTAGTTAGGTTTAAGTAGTTCTAAGTTCTAGGGGACTAATGACCTCAGATGTTGAGTCGCATAGTGCTCAGAGCCATTTGAACCAGATCGTCCGACATTAAGCTCATCGAACATTTATGGGACATAACCAAGAGATCAGTTCGTGCACAATTATGGACGGATGTAGAGGCAGCATGGCTCAGTATTTCTGCAGGAGACTTCCAGCGACCTGTTCAGACCAAGCCTCGTCCAGTTGCTGCACTAAGCCGGGCGAAAGGCGGTCCGCCACAATGTTTGGAGGTATCCCATGACTTTTGTGGCCTCAGTGTATACCGCCTTCATTAGTTCCACTAGTCCTCTCGGTAGATAAGAGGTTAACGTTTTATTAGGAAATTAACGGGGCACGTAAATAAAGGTTGCACTTTCTTCATAAGCGAGGTAACAAAGTTTGGGCTCTTGTATGCTACTGACATGCAGCCCACTGGAACATACTAATATCTTAAGAAGACACAGACCTTATAACGGAGGATCCCTATCTGTGCAGCCGACACTCGTCAGAATATCTTATCAGCAAACTTCCACTTCGTCTCACGAACTAATTCTTTTCATTCTTTAATATCCCAGTACTCTGATGTGTCAGCGGACCGGTCTCTACATCCACCAGACAATTAACTATTAACCCAAACATGGGCCATACAGTCACACTAATGTCCAGATTCTTAAAAACAGACCTCTAAATTGCTAGTACATATAGAAGACAGGCGGTCTTAACCTCTACAAGACAGGCATTCTTAACCTTGTTTAGCTGCTGCGGCATGCTAAACATTAGAGGCGACGGAGCTTATACATGCTTCGATCCATTCACTGTATTACACTAATGAATGGATGCAGGTGGTCAGACAGGGTGCTTACAAGGGAACCTCCCCATCGCACCCCCCTCAGATTTAGTTATAAGTTGGCACAGTGGACAGGCCTTGAAAAACTGAACACAGATTAATCGAGAAAACAGGAAGAAGTTGTGTGGAACTATGAAAAAAATAAGCAATATATACAAACTGAGTAGTCCATGCGCAAGATAAGCAACATCAAGGATAGTGTGAGCTCAGGAGCGCCGTGGTCCCGTGCTTAGCGTGAGCAGCTGCAGAATGAGAGGTTCTTGGTTCAAGTCTTCCCTCGAGTGAAGAGTTTTCTTTCTTTATTTTCGCAAAGTTATGAGCTGTCCGTTCGTTCATTGACGTCTCTGTTCACTGTAATAAGTTTAGTGTCTTGCGTTTTGCGACCGCACCGCAAAACCGTGCGATTAGTAGACGAAAGGACGTGCCTCTCCAATGGGAACCGAAAACATTTGATCACAAGGTCATAGGTCAACCGATTCCTCCACAGGAAAACAGGTCTGATATATTCTATACGACACTGGTGACAGCATGTGCGTCACATGACAGGAATATGTTGTCGACGCCCCTAACTTGTACAACTTGAACCAAGGACCTCTCGGTCCGCAGCTGCTCACGCTAACCACGGAACCACGGAGCTCCTGAGCTCAAATTATCCTTGATGTTGCCTATCTTGCTTATGGACTACTCAGTTTGTATAATTTGCTTATTTTTTTCATAGTTCCACACAACTGCTTCCTGTTTTCTCGATTAATCTGTGTTCAGTTTTTCAAGGCCTATCCATTGTGCCAACTTATAACTAAATCTGAGGGGGGTGCGATGGGGAGGTTCCCTTGTTAGTACGTGTCACCTGTCAGAGTCGGATCTAGACGTATCAGGGGTCCCATATCACTTCAACTGCACGCGCCCCACGCCATTACAGATACTCCCCCACCAGCTTGAATAGTCCACTGCTGACATGCAGGGCCCATGGATTCATGAGGTTTTTACCATACCCGTACACGTCCATCCGCTCGATACAATTTGAAACGACACTCGTTCGACCAGGCAACATGTCTCCAGTCATCAATAGCCCAATGTCGGTGTTGACAGGTCCAGGCGAGGCGTAAAGCTTTGTGTCGTGCAGTCATCGAGGGTACACGAGTGGGCCTTCATCTCCCAAGGCTCATACCGATGATGTTTCGTTGAATGGTTCGCACGCTGACACTTGTTGATGGCCCAGGATTAAAATCTGCAACAATTTGCGGAAGGGTTGCACTTCTGTCACGTTGAACGATTCCCTTCAGTCGTCGTTGGTACCGTTCTTGCAGGATCTTTTTTCGGCCGCAGCAATGTCGGAGATTTGATGCTTTACCGGATTCCTGATGTTCACGGTATAGTCGTGAAATGGGTGTTTGTGAATTCCTAAGGGACCAAACTGCCGAGGTCATTGTTCCTAGACTTGCACATTACTTAAACTAACTTATGCTAAGAACAACACACTTCCATGCCCGAGGGAGGATTCGAACCCCCGGCGGGAGGGCTGCACAATCCGTGACATGGCGCCTCGTGAAATGGTCGTGCGGGAAAATGCCCTCTTCGTCGCCACCTCGGAAAAACTGTGTTCCATCGATCGTGCGCCGACTATAACACCACGCTGAAACTCCTTTAACTCTTGATAACGTGTCACTGTAGCAGCAGTAACCGATCTAACAACTGCGCCAGACATTTGTTGTCTTATATGGGCGTTGCCGACCCTAGCGCGGTTTCCGCCAGTTCACATATCTCTGTATTCGAATACGCATGCCTATACAAGTTTCTTTGGCGCTTCAGTATATTATTATTGGCAAATTTATCATGACTGGCTCAAATACCACCTCTTGCCTGGTGCAATGTGAAATAGAGAACGTACTTATTCCAGCATATTTAATAGATGTAAATTACACTGCCTTGTTGAAAATGAGAAATAAAGAAGATAACCGCAGAACATAGAACTCTTCACGTCGCATAATGGAGTGAAAGACGCTTTGATGCGTACGGAAGTGTTGTCTGACGGGTTGTTTGCATGTAAGAGCTCACTTGACTCGCGCCCATTCGTCCACCCTTAGCTGAGGTCGTTTAAGGCGCGTTGTAAGGAACATGTATAACGAGTTATTTCAGGCAGATAAGAAGTTTGTTCTATCATTTCCAATAATTAAAAATAGTTAGCCGAATTCAGTTGGATGTATTTCTCTTGGAATTGGACCACGTGAACAACGTCTCAAAACTGCAACCACAGAGAAGGTGCACAATATGGTATTCGACTATCAGAAACAAGGACTACGATACATTTCGCAAGAAGAATCAGATGTGTGCATCTTCTTAAATGGGTTCTGTATTGATTTAATATTGAGCAGAAGTTCATGAAAAACAGACCTCCCTTGCACTGATAGTAGTATTTTACAAGGGCTGATTTTAGGCGTCGATTTGTTAGACATGCTCTGGGTGAGTCCACCACCTAATGCTATACAGGGAATACGAGTTAAAACAGTGATTGAAAGTTGACTATTCATCCACTGATCGACCGAGGGGCCACAGTGGTAAGGAAGACAATGGGCTCGTATTCAGGAAAACAGCGGTTCAGACCCCTGTGTGTCCATTCACATTCATGTTTTTGCGTGATTTCTGTAATCCACTTTAGGAAAATTCCCTGATGGTTTATTTGAAAATGATATTCTCCATATTTATTAACTTCAGAAGGGTAAAACAATAACCGGCCAATGCTAGGGAAGTAATGGGTGGAGTGAGAAATGACAGATGAGGCTTGGATTGCGAAAAGAAATATTCATATGAGAATGTTGGCTTTTCCGACGTGTACTACCGGCGAAAATCTCTCGGGTTTGCAACCAGCTGGCAGTGTTAAATATCGCACCATCCGCGGTAAGGAAAGCCTCCTGGCCTAACTGTATCACTTGAAGGGAGTGTTCTGCAAAAACGGGCACAGCGAAGCATTCAAGAAGGTAAAGTACATAGCAAACCGGGAAAAAGAGAAGAAGAAAAGAGGCACGCTTTCCGTGGAATCGCTTACAGCGAAAATCGCGAGACTGATAAGTAAGATCGAACATAAAAATCTTCTTCCGACCACGGCCTAAGGCCCTCAAAACTGGCTCTGTGAAAGACGCTCAAGACTGATAGTACCTGGAATATACAACATCTCTTGTGAATGTGACCACCAACGCAGCGGGCAAACGCAGCGCTTTGTCTCTTAAACGCTACGAGGAGCACATCGACTGGAACAAAGAGAAATCAGTGACAACAGAGCGTAGCATGATGGAATACCACACTTTTGACTTTCAGAACATCTAGGAGCTATACCGAGCAACCAGCTATTGGGGCAGCACTATAAAGGAATACATAGCAATAAGGATTCAAAAAAATCTGGTCAATACCAACTTAGTTCGGCACAGAATCCCGCGCTAGCGGCAACACGACAAGAGCGCGCCCAGCACCGTCCAGCACGCAAAACGCATCCGGATTAGAGGCAGCAAAAAACAACTGTGAGAAGGAAGCGGTTACTGTGATGTAGAAATTACTGCTGTAACAGCTCATCTGTTACTACAGTCCGATCTACGAAAGATGGCGGTTCGTGCAGCTCGAGACACGGACGGTTGCTAGCGATGGTTGCGATAAGCGCTTGAAGAAAGAGTGTATACTGCAAGTTATGTCTCTCGCTTGCTTGTGCAGAATTTGTTGTTTACCACCAGCGTCAGCAATGACTACTCGCAACTAGTGGACTAAAAACTCACTAAATAACTCGCTAAAATCACGAGTAATGCTCGAGTTGGCTACGACATTCACAGAAGAATGCAGAAAACACTACTAAACGCTCGTTGATTGTCGGAGAAAGCATGACGTAGGTGTTCAGATTAATAACTGCCAAATTGCATGGTGTCATCCGTTTACTTAAGTTCTTACTGCTACGCTTTCGTGTCATCTGATATCTAACCACGGATAAATGAACAGAGCTGAGAGACAGACCATCTAGGAGATATTCTGTAGTGTATGGAAATAATTGTGAGACTGCGCGCCATCTGTTTATCGAAGTGTGTAGTACGCTTTCGTGCTATTGAACTACGTAGAATGACCGTAAGGAGTTCGTGAGTCTGTGGAAATTAAACAGAGAACCGACTCGTGGAGATAACATCTTGGACCTACTGATAACAAACAGACCCGAACTTTTCGACTCTGTAAGCGCAGAACAGGGAATCAGTGATCATAAAGCCGTTGCAGCATCCCTGAATATGGAAGTAAATAGGATTATAAAAAAAGGGAGGAAGGTTTATCTGTTTAGCAAGAGTAATAAAAGGCAGATTTCAGACTACCTAACAGATCGAAACGGAAATTTCTGTTCCGACACTGACAATGTTGAGTGTTTATGGGAAAAGTTCAAGGCAATCGTGAAATGCGTTTTAGACAGGTACGTGCCGAGTAAAACTGTGAGGGATGGGAAAAACCCATCGTGGTACAACAACAAAGTTAGGAAACTACTGCGAAAACAAAGAGAGCTTCACTGCAAGTTTAAACGCAGCCAAAACCTCTCAGACAAACAGAAGCTAAACGATGTCAAAGTTAGCGTAAGGGGGGCTATGCGTGAAGCGTTCAGTGAATTCGAAAGTAAAATTCTATGTACCGACTTGACAGAAAATCCTAGGAAGTTCTGGTCTTACGTTAAATCAGTAAGTGGATCGAAACAGCATATCCAGACACTCTGGGATGATGATTGCATTGAAACAGAGGATGACACGCGTAAAGCTGAAGTACGAAACACCTTTTTCCAAAGCTGTTTCACAGAGGAAGACCGCACTGCAATTCCTTCTCTAAATCCTCGCACAAACGTAAAAATGGCTGACTTCGAAATAAGTGTCCAAGGAATAGAAAAGCAACTGAAATCACTCAACAGAGGAAAGTCCACTGGACCTGACGGGATACCAATTCGATTCTACACAGAGTACGCGAAAGAACTTGCCCCCCTTCTAACAGCCGTGTACCGCAAGTCTCTAGAGGAACGGAAGGTTCTAAATGATTGGAAAAGAGCACAGGTAGCCCCAGTCTTCAAGAATGGTCGTCGAGCAGATGCGCAAAACTGTATCTCTGACATCGATCTGTTGTAGAAATTTTGAACATGTTTTTTGCTCGCGTATCATGTCATTTCTGGAAACCCAGAATCTACTCTGTAGGAATCAACATGGATTCCGGAAACAGCGATCGTGTGAGACCCAACTCGATTTATTTGTTCATGAGACCCAGAAAATATTAGATACAGGCTCCCAGGTAGATGCCATTTTCTTTGACTTCCGGAAGGCGTTCGATACAGTTCCGCACTGTCGCCTGATAAACAAAGTAAGAGCCTGTGGAATATCAGACCAGGTGTGTGGCTGGATTGAAGAGTATTTAGCAAACAGAACACAGCATGTTGTTCTCAATGGAGAGACGTTTACAGGCGTTAAAATAAGCTCTGGCGTGCCACAGGGGAGTGTGATGGGACCATTGCTTTTCACAGTATATATAAATGACCTAGTAGATAGTGTCGGAAGTTCCATGCGGCTTTTCGCGGTTGATGCTGTAGTATACAGAGAAGTTGCAGCATTAGAAAATTGCAGCGGAATGCAGTAAGATCTGCAGCGGATAGGCACTTGGTGCAGGGAGTGGCAACTGACCCTTAACATAGACAAATGTAACGTATTGCGAATACATAGAAAGAAGGATCCTTTATTGTATGCAACCACACCAGCTCGTCCAGTAAATAACGCACTTATGGTACTCAACAGTTGTTTCTTGGCTCCAGTGTTTAGTGACTGTGGATGGAGTAATGAGCGGTACCTCATTTGTTTCCACTAGTGTCATCGCTTTAGCAGTTATGTTATGTATCACAGTTGGAGGAAATAAAGGCATGCATTGATAGAGGATGACGAGAAGAAATTTTTTATAGGCAAGGTCGAGTTCAAAACTATGTTTAGGCTGTCATCTTTAGATCTGTAACATTAAGCATTTACTAACTCTATCATCATTATTTTTGTGAGACATTACATATGAGGAAATGGCAAGTGCACATTTACATACCTTCAAAAACTTTTTTAGTTGTGCGTCATGTTCCATTGTGAGTTCATTACTCACGCCATGTTAAAATTTTAGTGGTGAGTACGTTGCACATTCCACACAGGTTTGTCAAAAATTAAATTACAAATGGGTTTGTCATAAGTAAATGCACCTTGTGGAACTTGGCATGTCTACATACGTAGCACTCCTTCAATGCTCGTCAGTTAAAATGCACAACATATAGTAAAAGTGCCTCTTTGTGCCAATGTTTACATTTACATGACGAGTGAAGCACTTCTTGGAACCTTCTCACTCGAAATACATAGTGCATAGTTACAAACCTATGTGGAAAATGCAGTGTACTCACCACTAAAATGTTAACATGGCATGATTAATGAACGCACAGTGGAATATGATGTACAACAAGAAAAGTTTTTGAAGGTCTGCAAACATGTAATTGCCATTTTCTCATATGTAATGTCCAATTAAAATAACGATGGTAAAGTTAGTATATATGAATGCATAATGTTACACATCTGAAGATGACAGTCTTACCTATCGAAACCGGTCAATAAAGTATAATTCTGAACGCGATCTGGGCTATAAAAAATTTCTTTAAAGTACATACAGATAGCTCCTTCTCATTTCTCATTATGAGAAACTTCAATCAAATGAGAAGAAATCTGGGACTGGGCAGAAACGGGAAAGAGAACCTAATATAAAAGTAAGATAAAGCATGACGCACTTTTCACCGTCCAAAGGAACAACACGCTGCCTGCCTAGGCATGGGCCAAATGCTACATGTTTAATTAAAATACGCCAGCGCATCACAGACACACATGAATGTGGAGCTATAGGCACCCCGGAACACGTCGTTTAGGAGTGTGCCAGTGGTTCAAATGGCTCTGAGCACTATGGGACTCAACTGCTGAGGTCATTAGTCCCCTAGAACTTAGAACTAGTTAAACTTAACTAACCTAAGGACATCACAAACATCCATGCCCGAGGCAGGATTCGAACCTGCGACCGTAGCGGTCTTGCGGTTCCGGACTGCAGCGCCTTTAACCGCACGGCCACTTCGGCCGGCGTGTGCCAGTAGACAAGATGTTACAGACCAGGACAGGGACGTCTTTGATAATATATCAATCTGTAGCATAATCAGGAATGCCGAACTGTGGTACAAATTGAAGTTGTTGCCAGGCAAAACATCAGCTTGCTAATTGCAAACTTATGATGGCCGAGAGACAGAATTAAAGAACCCTTACATCAAGACAAGGAAAGTACAAAGGCAGAACGGCCAACTATAACGTCCTTCCAGAAGCTGTGAAGAGATGAATCTCGGGGAAGACCAGACAGGATTTCCTGAGCCCCTGACGGGAATCTTTAAATCTCTACACTTTGGATAGCATGACAGCAGCCTCTGTGAATCCAGAGTTGTGCCTAAGGTCCCCAGGGACTAACAGTTCAAATGATAAAAGCGTGTTTTGCTTTTGACACCAAGTACAGCGGTGTAGTGTAGTGTCGTACAGTGCTGTGTAGTAGAGTGCAAGAATATCAGTTATTGATGTGGCAGTTGGGTACAGTACAGTGGTGGCTTCTATTAAGGATAATTATTATTAATGTTTAAAAACCCTAGAAGCGACATAGATGACGTGAGACAAGTAATCTAATATAAGACCCATGGAGCCTCAAATGTCGAGAAATACACCGAGAATGTATGACAAATGTTGAAAATGTGACGTCACCAAATGACTTACCTCATTGAACGTGCAGCGGTTGATCGTATCGGTCTGTCGCACCTGATCATCCCAATCCAAGTCAAGTATCCACATCGGTTTGGCACCTGGCGGATGTGCACGACTTTGGCGCTTGGAGCTGAGGGTTAAAGTCTTGCCTCTTGCAGGCAGTATTTTTTCACACTGCGTTAGAGAATTAAATGTTTACAATGAGGTACCATTTATTACTTCATTTACAGGTCTCGTGGTCTCCGGTGGGTTATTGCAAAGTAAGTACCGTATTGTGTCACAAGTAAATGAGTATATGCTTTTCAATTGCTTCGTTACCAGTAAATGACCCACGTTGTCTTTGGTAAATAAAGTTTGATTTCAGAACACAACTATGTTACCTTCCCTCACTGTATTTTTTGCCTTCAGTTTTGACTTACGCGCAGAGTCCCTGCTTCGCGCATTCGACGATCCATAGTGGCAAACGATACGTGAAAAGGCGAACATGCTGCGGGAAACGTTCCGCCTTAACACATCTTGCTGCAGTCGCATTGGAATTAGCAACACCATAACAGGCATGCATGTCAGCAAACTAGCCAGATGTAAAGCGATTCATCGTAGTCTTCGACTGATCGCAGTCTTGTATTACCACTACCGCGAACGCTACCGTTATCACATCGGATAATGCAAGAACGGCCGGCCGCTGTAGCCGAGCGGTTCTCGGCGCTTCAGTCCGGAACCGCGCTACTGCTACGGTCGTAGGTTCGAATCCTGCCTCGGGCGTGGATGTGTGTGGTGTCCTTAGGTCAGTTAGGTTTACGTAGTTCTAAGTCTAGGGAACTGATGACATCAGATGTATTTGAATGGAAGAACGAAAACAGAGTAGTATAGCGGAGCGACGTATAGGATTGCCATCTACCGGTGGGGGAGGATCGAGCAGTCCAACCGCTGCACGTGTGGCGAGGTACGTCAGCTGTTGACGTCACATGTTCAGCATTAGTCTTTGGGGTATTTCTCGGCATTTGCGACCCCATGTGTTCTCTACTAAATTACTTGTCTCAGTGTCACCTTAGTCTCTTCGGGGTTTTTAAACGTTAATAAGAATCACCCTGTATTCCGGATGAGCATATACAGGGTGTCCAAGGAGGAATAGTCAGTATTCTGGGATATGACAGGGACGATCATTCGAAGCAATGAAGTCTAGTACACGTGGACTATAAATTCCTTGAGAGCTATGAGCATTTCTCGATTTTCGATACTGTGAAACAGTCCCATAGGCTCTTTGCTGTCCATTTCTTGGGGGGAGGTGGTATGGAGCAAAACAAGAAAAAAATGTGTAATAAACATGGGCTCTAAAATGCATACTTTAGGTGCTATGAGCACTTCTTCAGTAGAAGAGATGTGTTTCACAGTAGCGAAGATGAACAAGTGCTTGGCTACTAAGGTACGTACTTCAGAGCCCATGTTTACTGGACTTTTTTCATATTTTGATCCATACCATCTCCTCTCAAAATATGGAAAGCAAAGAGCTTGCAATAGAAGAGATTAGTTTCACAGTGTCGAAGATGAACAAGTGCTCATAACTCTTTACGGTATGCATTTTAGAGCGCATGTTTACTGAACTTTTTTTGTTTCGAATGATCTTTCCTGTCATATCCCTGAATATTTACTGCTCCTCCTGGAATACCCTGTATATGTGTGCCAGAGGACAACAGGACTTCTGTAATTTAATGTATTTTTGTAGACCAACATTGAATATCCAGGCTACTGTTCTTTTTTTTTTTTTACTGATTTTTAGTGCGGAGTAGTTTGTCGACTTTCTGGTCATGGTTGGTTGGTTGGGGTGGGAATCAAACGGCAGGGTCATCGGTCCCAACGGATTAGGGAGGGAAGGGGGAAGGTAGGCGGCCGTGCCCTTTCAAAGGAACCATCCCGTCATTTGCCTGAAGCGATTTCGGGAAATCACAGAAAACCTAAATCAGGATGGTCGGACGCGGGTTTGAACCATCGTCTTCCCGAATGAGAGTTCAGTGAGGAATCCACTGCGCCATCTCACTCGGTGTCTCGCCATGTCATACTTCGAGTTGACAATGAAGTGCGCTCGGTTTGAAACTGATGCATTGTTCCTGTAAAAGTAATTGCATATATATTAGGTTCCAGAGACATTTCGAAGCATTTTTCTCGAAGTACACCTCATACAAGTAGTGTAGTATACAGTACTTCAGGTCAAGGGCGTCTGCATCCGGGGACAAGGGCACGGGTTCCGCCCGCCTCCCTCCCCCCTAGCACTCAGGGAAAGGAAAAAATAGTGTTGTCAGGTGTTTTTCCTTCTGTGGTGTGCGTACTGTAAGACCTTCGGTACACACACCATCAGATTATTTGACTTGTCGCTCTAACGAAGTAGGCGAGTGTCAGCAATATGTCTCGTGATCCTCTCGTGGCGTGTTTATCTTCTGCCGTTAGGTCAGACGATAGAAATGCCACTTGCACGCTTAGAGTAGCAGACTGACGGTGACCAACTTTAAACAGAACTTGATTAATTTTCACACACATTTTTTAAAATAATAACAAACATAAAAATAACTTAACTTGGTTCTGGATGCTATTTACAATTGACAATCTGAAGTTCCTTTGGTCTTGGTACGTTAATCTTATTCTCACATATCTCTGATACTTGACAAAGTGTCTATACATTTATCTTCATGGCTGTGTACAGGAATATGATAATCTTATTAGGCGCAGACTGAAACTTGACTGTAGACTAATGCATACTAATACAGACTAATGCAGACTGACTAATCGCAGGTCTGTACACTCGTTATAATACCTCGCGCGTTCAGGTATCACTATGCGAGTGTGATCCGCGAGGAGAAAAGGTTCTACGTTAGCAGCAATCTCATTGGCTGCATTACATATTAATACGCCGATCAGCGGAAGCAGAATTTGGTCCGTCTCTAAGACAGCGCCATCTCGTAGTGCGGAGACGGACGAGCGCTGCGCCTGCACTGTTGTGCTTAGCGGGGCGTGCTCTAGTGGGAAAGTTGTGTACGCGCTGACTACGCGTAACTATGTACACAACACCTTCAAAAGAAGTCAGCATTATGCAGATTTTTAACAGTGCGCTGGAAATGGAACTTTATTGTGGCTACTTACAAGTCGTCTGTCGTATTCCAAAATATTAAAAGTACCGCCTGGTTTGCCCTCCCCCCTTACAAATTATTGTATGCGCATTCTTGCTCAGGTTACCGTACAGTGGCAGGGCTTGACACGGAATGGAGACGGACGGCGTTAACGGTGGAATTTCCAGGGATGGCGAGAGCGTATAAGTTATAGAACTGTTGATAATACTTTAAAAAAACTATTGTTTCGTTTTCCCTGTTATAGATGGATTTAGCCACAAACCTCTCTATCATTGTATTGTTGTTGTTGTGGTCTTCAGTCCTGAGACTGGTTTGATGCAGCTCTCCATGCTACTCATCATTGTATAGTACTCATAAAATCTAACTCATAGGTTTTTCGACTCTGTTCATGTAGTGTTCAGCAGAGCTCGGATTTTTATGTAATTACATATTCTTTTCCTTCGCTCCTACGCACATGAAAAGTATTAATGATCGCGAATCCTGTTGCCAGCATTGATGTGTTTAGTTTTTCGTTACAACCTCTTACATACTTCTCTATAATGACATATTTCTGCATATTTTAATTTGATGATGGATAATAGTAAACATGGGGGTTGGAACTTTAATAGTGGCAGCTATTTATTTACAGCTCGTACAAAATAGATAAGTGTGCCAAAGTTTTACTGACCTTCAAAGTAGTCACCAGCATTGTGTATAACCCGTTGCCAGCGATGCGGAAGTCGTAGGATACTCTTAGCAGTGCCAGTTGTGTTGCCAATTCGAGCGACGCGGTCTATTGCCCGACGTATTTTTAGCAGTTCTGTAGCGAATGCCGTGAAGTGTTTCCTTCAGTTTAGAAATCGAGTTGAACTCACGAGGGCATAAGTCAGGGGAGTGCAGTACGTGGTATGGCACTTAGCAGCCCCATCAGTCAAACAAATCAGTAACAGCTTGCACTGTACGTGCTTGAGCATTGTCCTGCAAAATGATGGTCAGGTCCTGCAGAAAGTGTCATCACTTCTGTCTCTAAGCTGGTCGTAGGTTGTGTTCCAAACATGAACATCATAGAACTGAAAGAAAATCATTAGAGTGGTTTGGGTATTTGTTGAGAATACCGGATCAAGAGTGGTCAAACAAAATTTTTGAATGGAAACCACATGGCAGAGTTCTTCGGATGACATTAGTGAAAAAGTGATGCATGGCGGTGCTCACAAGGAGGATGCTCTGAACAGAGAGGCCTGGCAGAAGATGACAGAAATTCAACAAAAGGTTGTTATTAATTGATCTTTGAATTAATTAATGCAGTAATAATAATAATTATTATTATTATAAAAACCTGTAAATCTCAGGGAGGTCTAGCGATGAAAGTAAGTTGCCACCCTGAAGAACTCTCTAGGCTCTGAGCACTATGGGACTCAACTGCTGTGGTCATAAGTCCCCTAGAACTTAGAACTACTTAAACCTAACTAACCTAAGGACAGCACACAACACCCAGCCATCACGAGGCAGAGAAAATCCCTGACCCCGCCGGGAATCGAATCCGGGAACCCTGGCGTGGGAAGCGAGAACGCTACCGCACGACCACGAGATGCGGGCCTGAAGAACTAAGAAACAAATAATCGACATACCAAGAACCACACAGCCTGAGTATAACTCACGTCGTAGATACGCGGCTAGGCAGCCACTACACGCTGATACTCCTCCCATCTAGAACTTAAATCGCTAACTATGTGTAATGTGTAATTAGTTTAAGAGATCTGCCACCAGTGAGTGGTAAACAGAGAAAAATTCAGACTTAACACATGCTTTGAGAGGGCGCTCTCGTCGGAGCCGGACTTTGGCGGTAGAATGAAATTTCTTTGCGACTGTTTGGTTACCAGGGAATGGGGTTGGTATTGTTAACTAAGTTCCTTCTTATCAAAATTTGCTCATATGTCTTGTGTTAAATCCCAAACGTCACAGCAGCGACTCGTAAAGTGAGGGGGTATGACACTGTTGATGGTAATCAGCACTTCGGATGGAGGTCAGCTCCTTACCTCCTAAATACTGTTTCAGAGGAATAAGCTATGTCCATGGGCATCCGCAAAAAATTATCCGAGAGGGGCGGGGCCGGGAGGATGTGTCTCTAATATTGCCATTTTTTATAAATAAATTGCCCAGTTTCAAGCCGTGTCATGACACCAGAAATAAATTTTGTAGGTGACACAAAAAACGTAGTATATCCCAGAGACTTGTTGGTTATCCACTCGCGTCTGTAAGTGTGTGAGAATTCTGTACTGTGTAAAAGCTCTGCACTCCAGATTTCTTGGGGGTCAAGTGCCACCTTCCCGCCCACACACTCTCCTTGTGGATGCCCCATCACTGGGATTAAACAATACCAGCTGGAGAACTAGTTGGCGATGGTTTGACCATGTACAGCTGTCATCAGCAGCATCAACAACAATGCTTGAAAGACGTGCGAATATATGAGACACAAGCACAGAGTAAATTCTTTGGTGCTTTCGGTGGGAGACACTCAGAGACGTGGATGTTCTGACTTTCGCTCCCCCCCTCCTCGCTCCCTCCTGTATGGGGTCACCGCGTCGCAAAGGCTTCTCTAGTGTTTCGTTGGACTTACCAGAAGAATAATAAACGTAGTTCGGCTCGCTTGTATTGTCACGATCTCACAAAAAATTCTGAATGGCGCCACGTTACAGAGAGAGACTGATCCTGGCAATAATTATTTAAAATAGTTAAAAAAGAAAAATCGATGATTCTATTCTTCGCCTGTGGGAAAGATAAGAAGTCGTGGTTACGGTAAGTTGCCTGCTGTATAGATGGCAGATACATGGGTAATAGCTTCGAATTCTTTGTACTTTCGGCGTATGCGAGAAGAAAAGAGCTATTAAGATCTTAAACATGGCTACGAAACAGCTACTGTGTAAACGTGAAGAGGTTGGAAAATAAGCAAACCAGTTGCAAACAAAGGTTTATTACCCATTGACCTAGGTTTAGATAGTTGTAAAAATATCTTCTAAAGAAGTGGTGGGCCTAAAATGTATACAGTCAGTTACAAAATATTAACAGAAATACACTACTGTCCATTAAAATTGCTACACCAAGAAGAAATGCAGATGATAACGGGTATTCATTGGAAAATATATTATACTAGATCTGACATATGATCACATTTTCACGCAATTTGGGTGCATAAATCCTGAGAAATCAGTACCCAGAAAACCACCTCTGGCCGTAGTAACGGCCTTGATACGCCTGGGCATTGAGTCAAACAGTGCTTGGATGGCGTGTACAGGTACAGCTGCCCATGCAGCTTCAACACGATACCACAGTTCATCAAGAGTAGTGACTGGCGTATTGTGACGAGCCAGTTGCTCGGCCACCATTGACCAGACGTTTTCAGTTGGTGAGAGATATGGAGAATGTGCTGGCCAGGGCAGCAGTCGAATGTTTTCTGTATCCAGAAAGGCCTGCAGAGGACCTGCAACATGCGGTCGTGCATTATCCTGCTGAAATGTAGGGTTTCGCAGGGATCGAATAAAGGGTAGAGCCATGGGTCGTAACGCATCTGAAATGCAACGTCCACTGTTCAAAGTGCCGTCAATGCGAACAAGAGGTGACCAAGCCGTGTAACCAATGGCACCCCATACCATCAAGCCGGGTGATACGCCATTATGACGATGAAAAATACACGCTTCCAATGTGCGTTCACCGCGATGTCGCCAAACACGGATGCGACCATCATGATGCTGTAAACAGAACCTGGGTTCATCCGAAAAAAATGACGTTTTGCCATTCGTGCACCCAGGTTCGTCGTTGAGTTCACCAACGCAGGCGCTCCTGTCTGTGATTCAGCGTCAAGGGTAACCGCAGCCATGGTCTCCGAGCTGATAGTCCATGCTGGTGCAATCGTCGTCGAACTGTTCGTGGAGATGGTTGTTGTCTTGCAAACGCTCCCATCTGTTGACTCAGGGATGGAGACGTGGCTGCACGATCCGTTACAGCCATGCGGATAAGATGCCTGTCATCTCGACTGCTAGTGATACGAGGCCGTTGGAATCCAGCACGGCGTTCCGTATTACCCTCATGAACCCACCGATTCCATATTTTGCTAACAGTCATTGGATCTCGAACAACGCGAGCAGCAGTGTCGCGATACGATAAACCGCAATCGCGATAGGCTACAATCCGACCTTTATCAAAGTCGGAAACGTGATGGTACGCATTTCTCCTCCTTACACGAGGCAACACAACAACGTTTCACCAGGCAACGCCGGTCAATTGCTGTTTGTGTATGAGAAATCGATTGGAAACTTTCCTGATGTCAGCACGTTGTAGGTGTCGCCACCGGCGCCAGCCTTGTGTGTGAATGCTTTGAAAAGCTAATCATTTGCATATCACAGCATCTTCTTCCTGTCGGTTAAATTTCGCGTCTGTAGCACGTCATCTTCGTGGTGTAGCAATTTTAACGGTCAGTAGTGTATATTTTTGAGGTAAGCGTACTCACTTGTTAAATCACATGATGGTACATTAAATTAGATGAAGCCGAGCGGTACTTGTCATATACAAAATTGACTTCGCTACGTAAATGTATTACAGATTTTATATTTAATGTATACCTCTGAAACTTGTATTTGTCAGTGGCTTTAATGTAAAATTATGTTACTTAACACCAGCAAGACGCAGTGTTTACGCGCGTGTATTAGAGCCCACTGCTTTCACATTTTCCATATCGCGTAAGCTTCCGTGGTATTAAGCCAATGGTCTTCAAACTGCGGCTCGCGGGCCGCATTCGGCCCAGATCATGTTTTCGTGCGGCCCGCGACCCTCCTCGTCTTCGCACAGGTAGCATTAGTTATCTACTTGTCGGGCGTAGCGGTGTTTTGTTTACGGAAACTGCGTAGAATTGTGATAAACGTCGGGGAAGTAATGAGGTAACTGAAAACCATCCACCACTTTCATTTAACGCGCCACTTGCCGGTGTTCCGCAGCTCTACAGGCGTGAGCGGCCTGCTAGCCAACCATGTGAGTCGTGCATCAAACGCGCCGCGTGCCCACGGCCGCTCGTTTGTCGGAGGCGGGCTTGTCCCGCAGCCAACTCATTATTAGCTTTGTCGTGTCAGTCGTGAACTAAGTTTCGGTGCCCCTGAGCGTTCGTCGGGTATTGGGTGTATTTGTGCTCATATTTGGTGATATAATTATTAGTGGAATAAATAATGTCTGATGTACCCTCAAGAACAGAACTGCTGCAGGAATTGCAAGCTTGTTACAGTGATGATCTTCTTCATACTACTGTCATATGGCTAAGCAAAGGGATAGTGCTGGAACGGTTTGTCAATTTGAAATCTGAAATTATTTTATTCTTACAACAAAGTGGCAGAAATTATCCTGTAGTTGATGATGAATGGTGGATACTTCCAGCTTTTTTTACCGATATTACACAAAAATTCAACACACTTAACTTGGAATTACAAGGACTAAACAAGATAATTAGGCAAATGACTAACAAAATATTTGCATTTGAAGCCAAACTGCAATTATGTATAAATGAACTCGAAGTAAAAGATCTGTCTAATTTACAACTGTTGCTATGCTCCGATCAGGCTTAACTATCGCCGAAACTATTTAGCAAAACCTGAAAGAATATTTGGAAGCCTATTTGGAAGAAATAAAAAACAGATTTGCAGAGGTTATATTCGAAGCTGTTTCATTCTCTTAGAGAACCCTTGGCATGTTGGACGTGATGATCTCAAATTATTCTACCAATTTGTATTTCCTAAAACTAATTTGCTAAATGAAATAATCGAACTTCAGCATGACACACAGCTTAAAGCTCTGTTTATAGAACATCGTGAAACACAACTGTATACTGAATTTTGGAACTGTGCCTAACGATTATAAAAATTTACGAGAGTGTGCACAGTTCATTTTAACACTATTTCCTTCAACTTACCTTTCTGAAGCTTCATTTTAAAAAATGAAGTAGGCTAGCTGAAAAATAAATATCGTAATCGATTGTCCAGTCATTTAGAAGACGCAATGAGGATTGCATGCAGCCCAAACGAGGCAGATATAGACGACATAGCAAAAAAAGTTCAACATCACAAATCACATTAATAAAAAATTATACATTCGTATTTACGTGTTTTGCAGTTATAATGAACAAAAACCAGATTCAATTAGAGACCTGTAGCTTTTTTACATAGCCTGTTGCATGTCCAGTGCACCTGTCTTTTTCTTATTTTTTAAATTTCTTATTTATTTCTACATTTTTTTAAAGTTTGAGATTAATGCAATTATAATAAAGTTTTTGTGGCCATTTCAATAATGTAATATAATATTTTAATAATACATCTATCTCGTCTTGCATGAAAGTACTTTAAACTAAATTTCAGGAACAAGATACACTGATCTCAGATTTGTTTTTGGTAGTGGCTCAAAATTACTAATGATTCCCTTCCTTCCCTTCACCCTTCATATGCTCCCGCCTAGCTACATGAATATTGCAAGACTATGCAAGTCGTGCGAATTTTATTTTCACAGAGATAATTAAACTGGAATGAATTAGTCAGATGCACTGTATGCTTTTTTCCAGTTTATTGAAATTTGATCAGCAGCATTTTATGCAGTTTTCAACACTCGTAAACATGGTGACAGTCATTCTGTGGAAGTCTGTGAATGGCGCATGTCATCATTGACTCATGCTACCACAACGATTATTCCAGTCGGGCTCAACACACGACTCCTGTGAAGACTGACTAAAAATGTAATTGTTGACAACGTGGCTCGTGTCTCCTACGAATATGTCCTTCATAATCTAGTAGTTGTCAAACCGGCGGACGGTTATTTAAAAATTTTATTTCCAGTATTGCAGAATTTCAAAAAATGATTCAAATGGCTTGAGCACTATGGGACTTAACTTCTGAGGTCATGTCTCCTAGAACTTAGAACTACTTAACCCTAACTAACCTAAGGACATCACATACATCCATGCCCGAGAAAGGATTCGCCCTGCGACCGTAGCGGTCGCGCGGTTCCAGACTGTAGCGCCTAGAACCGCTCGGCCACTACGACCGGAGCAGAATTTCAGTGTCATAAACATGGCTTATTGTTGTCAGCAACTGCATAGCAATGTTATTTGGCGAAGGACTCACATACATCCAACAGTTGCGAGTGGTTTGTTTTCGAAAGTACTATTTTATTTTAATAGGTGCTAATGTTTACAGTTTCTGAAGAACTATAAATGGTATATATCCAAATCCGGTAAAGAATAAATGGTTTGCAGCTTCAGCACTTGGTATTTATCCTCCACTTCTCCTCTTAAACTCTCGGATCGATTTCAACCACACTGATACCCACATTATTTTCAATCTGTAAAGAAATATTGTGGGGTAAGCAAAGGCGACGTCTTATTGGGGTGGGGGATGGTAATGTGGAGGGAGAAGGGTAGGAGGGAATGGACACATACAGGGGGAGTGCGAAATGGACAGATAAAGGGGTGAAGAGATGGTGAGTGAGGGGAAAGTCGAGATGGACGACAGAGAGTGAGGGAAGGAAGAGACAGAATAACGTAAGATTGGAATAAATACTTATCTAGCCAATGCCAGGTACCTCATCTAGTATGAAATAAAATTAAGTCTGTTTTGTAGTTCAGTCAAGAAAGTTGAAGAAAAAGGACTTTCAAAACATGTAGAAAACAGTTGTGATCGTGTCCCATACATTTAAGTATAAATCCATTTGCTGTTATTACCATCTGTTCACAAAGACAACGCAGCAACATTTCGTCGGGCAATTACAGTGTTACAATTTACGGTCAGTGAGGGTGGCAACAATCGGAGACAGAACATTCTACACGTAGTGGTATCGACTTTAGCGATAAGTGCTAGGAAGTCGGTGGTAAACCTCTCGCCTCTTTATTATAGCTAGTCTATTGGAGGTTCATAACACACCACTTACGTGGTTTGCCAGTTAATAAAAAGACATGGAAATCTGCGGCCCGAGGTGCCACATCATATTGTTAGTTTTGGCCCTTGAGCAAAAAAGTTTGACGACCACTGTATTAAGCGGAAGTTTTTTCTTTTTAGTACCGTTGTTTTAGCCTATATTTGCTCTTCTTTCCCCATGCATTTGTTACAGTGATCTTTTGTAAACAGAACTCTACCTTCTGCACGCTGAATTTATGTACAGTATTACACTGTCAGCAAATGTATTAGTAATTTTATACGTAATATTTACCAGTAAATCTATTACATTTTTAATTGCCTTGTAGAAGTAATTTCATGCTTACTTTACTGTAAAATGCTTTTGTTCAACACCTGTATTTAGCGCCCTCTACAGCCCAATTTGTCCTATCTTTGTAACAGTTGACTTAAGTCTCTGGCATGATGTACACGTAACTTACGCAAATATTTTATCTTATGACGCCTACTACAATTTCATGTTGACAAGAGACCCTACCTCTGGCATTTACTAGCGAGCATTCATTCTGAAGTACGATATACAGGGTGATTCACGAAGATATGCAAATATTTTAATATGTTGTTCTAATAGTAAAACTAAAGAAAGAAGTTCACATAAACATAGGTCCGCAAATGTGTCGTTACGGAGTTACAGTTAATTTTGCCTGAAATTTAGCAACTTCGCTGATACGAAGCCATCGCAAAACTGTACGGCGTTAAAGTAAAGCACGATTTCCATTTACTTTGTTGTTATTGATCTGGTGAATCTAATAAAACACGCCCCAGCCGTGTATCTGCAGTAGTTTTCCACAACATCCAGAGAAGCAAAGATTATTATACAAATAAATTTGTTTACTATCTATTAAGAATGTAGAAACGTTAATGTCATTGTTGGCTACCGTTAGTGAACTGTTTCAGCCGTTTTCTAACCTTGAAACGAGATAGTTTCCTGTATTGTTCAGTTAAAGAACATAATAGCAACAGGGTATTTAAGTGAAACCACATAGTAACTGTTGTAGTTTGTAGATTACTTATGAAATAAGGATGCCTTTCAAATTTACGATAGAGGAATACGCCGATGTGGTGTTTATTTATTGCAAATGTGATGGAAATGCTACGGCTGCAGTTAACAAATATCGCCTACGTTATCCGACTCGGAGGATTCCGAATGCACGAACCATTAGTGGAGTATTTCGAATGTTACGGGAGACAAGTTCGCTACCTAGCGTTCATAATCAGTACCAGCGCTCGATACATAAAAACGATAATGGGGATATTATGGATGCTGTTCAACGTAGCCCGATACCAGCACACGACGTATCTCTCAAAGATTAGGCGTTTCACAGTCTATGGTATGACGTACACTGAAGTACAATAATCTCCATCCTTACCATAAACCTGCGCTTGGAGTCGTGCAGCCGGTTAAATACTAATCGGCGGTTACACAAATACATTTTAATGACTGATGAGGCACAGTTCACTCGAGATGGTATAAACAATTTACATAACGAGCACGTATGGTCTGAAGCAAACCCACATGCAACAGTGCAACGCAGTTTCCAGCAGCGATTTAACATGAATGTGTGGTGTGGTATAATCAACACATACTTTATTGGACCATTCATTTTCCCAGACGTCTAACTGGCGAGGCATGCTTACAATTCCTTCAAGAAGAAATGCCCTCTTGCTCGAAGTTTTTCCACTTGCTACGCGATTGCAAATGTATTTTCACCAACCCCGTTACTGCACATTTAAATGAACATTTTCCCCAGAAATGGATTGGACGTGTTGGTACACGTTTTTGGCCACCCAGATCGCCCGATTTAACACCAATGTATTTTTGTGTGTGGAGATGGATGAAAGACATAATTTATGAGGAAAAAGCCATTACTTGCTCGCATTATGAAAGCTGTAGACGAAATTAAGAACAACTCCATGAAACTGGAACGAGCAACAAAATCTGTTCATACAGGTGCAGCTAAAGGCATTGAACTTCATGGAGACATTTTCGAACATTTATTGTGAATGTATTGTGAAACTGTATGTACACTGTATAACTTCCTTAACACTGAGCTTTGTTTTTTTCCGGTTTAACATGAATTCACGTATGCCATGGTATTAACAATAGCAGATTATCTGACACATTCATATAGTTTCAGTTAACGTTAGTACCAACACTTTTCCAAAATTAAATTCTCTACAATTTCTGTTGAAAACTTGCTGCAATTGCCAGAAATTTAAAAAACAAATTGGGCCACGTAGTTAATAAATTAAAAATTGCTTCTCTGGATGTTCTGGAAATTTACTGCAGATACACGTCAGGGACATGTTTTATTAGATTCACCAGATCAGTGACAACAAAATAAATTGAAATCGTTAGGTTAAACCTCGTACAAGTGTGCGATGGCTTCATGTTAGGGAAGTTGCTAAATTTCAGACAAAATCTTTTATTAGCCGTAATTAAACATTTGCGGATCTATGTTTAAATGAACTTTTTTCTTTAGTTTTACTTGTAGAATAACATATTAAAATATTTGCATAACTTGGTGAATCACCCTGTATGTAATCTGGGTGCTGTCTAAACCCCTGGCTTGGGATAATTCTTGTTTTGTCAGTTTTGTATATGACAAGAGCCACTTGGCTTCATCTAATCTAATGCACCATCATGTGAAGCGAGTAAGATTCCTCACAAATATTTTTCTATTAGTATTTTGTTACGTTTGTAAAAATAGTTTTGTAACTTGATTGTCTACATTTTAGGGCCTCTTTAGGATGAGAAAACCCTATTTTACATTTACGTAGTTCTGTTTTTGGTCTTTCTATATTTTCTTATGAAGATGAGATGAACCTTTAATTGCAACTGACTGGCTTAATTTTAGAACTTCTTCAACTCTTTAAAATGCTTGGAGGCGCCGGGTATCGATCCCGGTACCTCTCGCATGCTAAGCGAGCGCTCTACCATCTGAGCTACGCCCCCCGTTGGAAGTTGACGCTCGCACAGGCTTTCGGATCGCCAGTGGTGGCGAAGCCGGTAATCAGATTCCACGAACCAGATGCGGTTTGCAGTTGCTGGCGCGAAGCCAACGGCTGCCATGCCTTATAAAGGCGCTTCTGCGTGACTCATTCGCGCCGC
This sequence comes from Schistocerca serialis cubense, assembly GCF_023864345.2. Classification (NCBI taxonomy): domain Eukaryota; kingdom Metazoa; phylum Arthropoda; class Insecta; order Orthoptera; family Acrididae; genus Schistocerca; species Schistocerca serialis. Next base: position 725,440,737 of record NC_064638.1, read on the forward strand.
TTAGGGTTGCAGCTCAAGACACGTTATTTGGCCGTTGAATTAGTAAACGGACATGTAACGGACTGGTTCAGACTATTTAGTATCGTGATATTTGAGTTTACTGTATATGAAAGTTAACCTACAGAGAAGTTGCGGTTTTAACCTACAGAGAAGTTGCGGTGTCTCTGACAACGCTAAAAAGAAAACTGAGGCCTCTCTCTCTCTCTCTCTCTCTCTCTCTCTCTCTCTCTCTCTGACCCTTAGAGAGGCTGTAAGTTTAGGAGAGGCAGTGAGCAAGAGAGGCACCGCACACACAAACACACACACACACACACACACACACACACACACACACACACACATCTATAGAGCTTAAGGCCAAAACTCTTCGTAAAATTTTACTGTAAGTTGTTCGTGTCTGAACATTAGACAGAAACTATAAATCTGGGTGAACTTGAATTCTTGTTGCGTGAGCTGCATTTGACGATGCAGTGGCTACTGCTACCGATCACTGGAAAACTTCGTCACGCTACGAAAATTAGCGTGAATTATGTTTTTATTTTGACAAATTTGGGAACTGTAATAAGCTAGTACATTATTTAAAACGAGATATAAGTCATATTATGAAATAAAATTACATAACGTGTTATCAAAAATTTGCTGCATATCATCATCGTTGGTGTTCTGCCAAAAGGCAGGTTTTCACATGGTAGTTCTCCAGGCTGTCCGGTCTTCTGCCATTCTCTTCAGGTCCGCATAATTTCCTTTTCCCTTGTGTTGTCTATCATCTTGTATCTCCTTCTCCCACAAACCAGTCCTTCCAAAGCATCTGCTATCAAGCACTTCCTTCTCAATGAATGTCTCAACCAGTTCTTTTTCCTTTCTCTTATAATCTTCAGCAGACATCTCACCAACCCTTTCCAATACTCTTTCATTACTCACTCTTTCCACCAGCTTATTCTCTCCGTTCTCCTCCACATCCACATCTCAAATGCTTCTAACCTTTTTTCATCCTCTTGTTCCCGCCTCATATAGTGTCACACTCCAGACAAAACATTTGTCAAGCCTTTTCCTTAGACCTTTATCTAATTTGCCACATAACAGTCTTTTCTTTCTGTTGAGTGCCTCCTTCGCTATGGCAGTTCGAGTTTTCACCTCCTGGTAACATCTCAAGTATTCAGTTACTGTGCTTCCAAGATAATGCACTTACTTGGCAAGTTTTAGATTGCCCTATTTTAATAATGGACAGTCTGGATCTTGTACTGATGACCATACTCTTTGTTTTTGCTGTATTTATTTGCATCCCATATTCCGCACAAGCTTCATTCAGATTTTCAGCATGTTATTCACTGTCCGCTCAAATTCTCGCGACTAATACCATGTCATCAGCAAATCTTAAATCTTCTATTCTCTTTCCACCAATACATATTCCTCTTTTCCCATCTAAGCCTTTCGCAATAGTCTCTTCAGGGTATGTGTTAAACAACAGTGGGGAAAGGCAACAACCTTCTCTAACACCTCGTCCATTACTGTTTCCTTCCGACATTTCTTTTCCAGTCCTTATCCTTATTTTCTGGTTGAAATATAGATTCTGCATCAGTCGTCTCTCTTTCCAGTCTACTTTCCTCTTCAAAATACCCATTGGCTTGTTCCACTGAACTCTTGTCAAAAGTCTTTTCTAAATCTATAAAAACAGCAAAGATTTCTCTACCTTTTTTCCATTTATCTTTCCCCTGTAGTTCTTAACAGGCCAATAGCATTTCTTGTTTCTTTTCCTCTTCTAAATCCGAACTGCTCCTCTGCAATCCCTCTATCCAGCTTGCCATATAGACTTTTATTCAACACTCTCAGCAACACTTTAGTTGTATGAGAAATTAGACTGATGGTCCTATGCTCTTCACATTTTTTAATGTTCTCTTGTTCTCTGGAATTTCAGCTGTCCACATCGAGGTATAACAACAACACCTGTCGGCAGCTGAGGTTGTCAGTTAGTCATCATTTATTCCAGGGAAAAGCTGCACGGTCATCAACAGTAACTGTTCTTTCGAGACCTAGTTACTGTCTTCGTATATACTCTTGTTCTCTGTTGGTATCATAACTGTTGCAAAGAAGTCCTCAGGCCATTCTCCTTTGTCATATATCTCATTACAGAGGCAGACTATTTTTTTTCTTGCCTTCTTTCCCAGACTATTCAACAGTTCTGCTGGCAAATCATCAATTCCACATGCCTTCCTATTCTCCTTTCCATCTTCCGGCACATATTCCTCCTCCTCAACCTTAATGTCGCTTTGTGTTTCATCTCCCTTATACAGACATTCATGCTATCTGTTCAAAGCCTCCTGTGGTTCTTCTGCTATAGTACTATCCGCTCTTTCTGTTTCCATGTTATTCCTCTTTCTTTTGCGTTCAAATTTCATCGCATTTCTGTTTCATTTATTTTCCCCTTGCTTCTTCAGTTCCTCTTCTTAATTCATTATTCAGATTCCTGTACCTCTTTTTGCCTTCTTCAGTTTCTACATTTTTGTACTTTCTCCGCTCTTCCATCATTTTCAACATTTTTTTGTTATCCAGCTTTTCCTGGTACTTTGGGATACTCTAATTCCTAGTTCTTCTTTGGCAGAATCCATGAGTTCTTACCTAATTCTATCCATTTGTCATTAACACTTTCATCGACATAACCTGTTCCCCATTTTTCCATAAATCTGTTTTCCAAATCTGGTGCCTTTCCTACCTCTTTGAGTCTTTCTATGTTTGTCTTTCTTTTGCTTTACTTCTCCAGACTTTTTTTACCTTCACTTGTATTTTTCCCACTATTAGGTTGTGGTCAATTTATATCCGCTCCTGGATAAGCTTTGGCTTCTTCAGACAGTTCCTAAACCTTTTTTGTGTCAGGATGTAGTCCAACTGATATCTTTCCCTATTCAAATTTGATATCCATGAGTAACGTCTCGTTTTGCGGTGTTCAAATAATGTGTTGCCCACTGCTAATGAATTTTCTTTACAGAACCTAATTAGTCGTTCACCTCTCTCATTTCTTATTCCTAATCCAAATTTTCCTACTGTATCTTCATCCTTGCCTTCACCCACAACTGCATTCCAGTCCCCCATGAAGATAATGCAGGAATTTCTGTTTTCTTTCTCGACGAGTTCTTGTATTTTCTCATAATATTCTTCCACTTCCTCATCTCCATGCTGGCTGGTTGGCATATATTCCTGTATTAACACCAGATCTTTGGAACTACCCTTCAGTCGTATCACCATCAGTCTTCCATCAATGTGTTGTACCTTCATTACCTTATTTTTCAGCTTTTGCCCTATCAATATTCCTACTTCTTTTTCACCACTCTTTATTTCCCCCGAGTAAAAGAAGGAACTTATTATCTCCACTTTCTGTTCATTTCACACAAACCAATGGCATCTAATCTGTTCCTTTTCATCTCCTGTTTTGCATTCTCTAGCTTTCCTGCTTGTAGTAGTATCCTCACATTCCATGTTCCAGTCCTTAGCTTTCCTTCCTTTCTTGTCCCTTTCGTCCTTTCAAATATGTCTACTCTCAATGTGTTCCCCTCCCAGAGATCCGAATGAGGGGAAGTTTTAACTCCGGAATCCTTCACATGTAGAGACATACCATGTACTGCTTAGGAATGTAATGTGGTGGTTTCCCGTTACTTTCCACATAGGCAGTAGGTTGCCCAGCCTAAAATCAGCCGCTCACTATTAGGTCAGACGCTGTCTGTAGCCGCCCCTCTGGGGTACAGTCGCTACTTGTGCTCTTTTTGTACCCTAAGAGAAAAGGTGCCTCTTCCGCAAGCTTCATCGTTGCGAGCGCCCTACCATCTTTTACAAAAATTTTAAACATTAATAATCTACACAAAACCTGTACACATTTATTCATTAATAAAAGTAGTATTATTATGTTGTTATACGCCACAGAAATTACTTTTAAAGTCTTGATATTAACAGATCTCAGGCGTACAAAGGACTATGACAAATGAACTTACAAGCATCGCAGTGAAAGTTTTTCTGCTTGCTTCAAGGAGCTCCAGGAACGTTGACAACTGTGTATGGATACCCAAGGTAACTCTTTCGATAGGAGCTGGCATCAATACTTTTTTTTAATCAGTCCTACAATTTTTCTGGCAGATGAAGTATTAGGAGAAGTGATGTTGTTTTTCAGCTACTTTTACTGGCAATGTTGCACTAAAGCAACGTGCGTGTTTTGTCTTGTCCTTCAGATTTGCTTTCAAACTACAAATAACATCTCATTTTACAAAGGCAGACATTATTCCACAAATAAATTGCAGGTACACTTACATTTTCAAAGATGTACCGCGTAAACGACATAAGAATTTAGAACACTACACAGCTGAGTCATTACGTGCACTCAAAAACAAACGCGCCTTTGTCAACAATAAGAACAACAACGTGCTGAATCGTGTTCGGAGAGTATTAACAGACAACAACGGTGACAAGAAGTGGCCCGTACTCGAGACGTCCGTCCACAAGACAATAAGAAAGAACATTTTGCTTGAGAGCAACATAACCAAATATATGTCACTGCTACTCAAATTTGTATTTCGTAAGTTATACGAATCTCTCAAGCATTTTGTGCGTAAGTGATAAGTATTTGACACCCATTATAAAAGTTTAATGGAGGCGCCGGGTATCGATCCCGGTACCTCTCGCATGCTAAGCGAGCGCTCTACCATCTGAGCTACGCCCCCGACGGGCGGTATTGAGCTGTGGCGCTCCTTCCACAGAACTGATACGCTGTCTTGGCCTCGGTCTTGCTTCCTTTATCTCGGCGTAGCGTTATCTCGTTTCTTTGCATGCGCCAACCGAAAGAAAGAGCTGGTGCATGGAACGTACCACGTGCACTACGATGCACAATAGGCTTCATGCGCAGGCGTGCTGGGAATGGTGGACGTCACTGTCGAACCTCTTGTCTCACCGCAGAGCATGGAACTTTACAGGCTCATGTTTAAATTATCGTTAGGTATCTATATTCTCTGGGTACAACTCGTCCCGAAACGTGAATAACCAGTAGCATTTCAGGGAACCAAGAACCAATAAGATTGCTTCGTTTGGATGAGCTTATGTGCCGTCTGGCGGGGATTTTCGTAATTCGGTATCTTCTGTGTTCTGTTGGCGCTGTGGTAAACATAACGAAAGCTGCATATTCACATGTGAATCATTGCGGGAACTATTTATCAGCAAATGATTCATGGAACAGTGTATTTTGTCACTGCAGTTATTTTTTGTGAAAAAGGTCCATATTTCCAATACGTGATTGTTAGTATTGCTGGTATCTGCTTCTGGAATACTGACGTGTTATGAATGTTTACCGAAATTTTTTTGTAATTTTTAGAACAATTTGCACTGAATAATTATCTTGACAAACACTGTTGCTTGCTGCAATTAAGTGTGTATTTCGTCTTAACTGATCATTTAGTGACACGAAAACGTGAAGTATGGAAATTATGGTACACATCACAGGCGGACACCATAGCATCAATGCCCATTCTCTGTTCTGCATAAAGTTCATTGTCAGTTGTTGCGTGGTGCAGTCTTTGCCTTGACCGCTGAATTTACGAAAGTCTTTTTAACGATACGATTGCAGATAAATATTTGTGACAAGCAAGAATATAAATGTCATTGCTGGTCGTTTCAGTCGCAGCAATTTAATCTGTGCTCTTAGATTCCTGCCCAACCAAACCCTCGGAAATCGTGACATATTCGGAATAAACAGCAAAGTATTCCTAACGAGCTAAAATACAGAGTTATTACAAATGATTGAAGCGATTTCACAGCTCTACAATAACTTTATTATTTGAGATATTTTCAAAATGCTTTGCACACACATACAAAAACTCAAAAAGTTTTTTTAGGCATTCACAAATGTTCGATATGTACCCCTTTAGTGATTCGGCAGACATCAAGCCGATAATCAAGTTCCTCCCATACTCGGCGCAGCATGTCCCCATCAATGAGTTCGAAAGCATCGTTGATGCGACCTCGCAGTTCTGGCACGTTTCTTGGTAGAGGAGGTTTAAACACTGAATCTTTCACATAACCCCACAGAAAGGAATCGCATGGGGTTAAGTTGGGAGAGCGTGGAGGCCATGACATGAATTGCTGATCATGATCTCCACCACGACCGATCCATCGGTTTTCCAATCTTCTGTTTAAGAAATGCTGAACATCATGATGGAAGTGCGGTGAAGCTCACCCTATTGAAAGATGAAGTCGGCGCTGTCGGTCTCCAGTTGTGGCATGAGCCAATTTTCCGCGGGCTACGCGTGAAACTTGCCCACACGCGTTCAACCGTTTCTTCGCTCACTGCAGGCCGACCCGTTGATTTCCCCTTACAGAGGCATCCAGAAGCTTTAAACTGCGCATACCATCGCCGAGTGGAGTTAGCAGTTGGTGGATCTTTGTTGAACTTCGTCCTGAAGTGTCGTTGCACTGTTATGACTGACTGATGTGAGTGCATTTCAAGCACGACATACGCTTTCTCGGCTCCTGTCGCCATTTTGTCTCACTGCACTCTCGAGCGCTCTGACGGCAGAAACCTGAAGTGCGGCTTCAGCCGAACAAAACTTTATGAGTTTTTCTACGTATCTGTAGTGTGTCGTGACCATATGTCAATGAATGGAGCTACAGTGAATTTACGAAATCGCTTCAATAATTTGTAATAGCCCTGTACATATCATTGCTGATCGTATCACTTGCATGAGTTTCATTTTTTAATCAGACTGTAATAACAGAATCGAAAAAAACCATAAAATCCAATATGGAGTCTCAGCGACTGGACCCGAATGCCGTGGTATGCTACTCGTTATTATTGTTTCGGCCGAGCTGTTCGTAACGGTAAGTCATGTTTAACCCTACCAATAACGACGGTTGAAGGAGCAGGAGCGGGGAGGAGAGGGGGTGGGGATACTTTACGCCCATCTTTTCTACCAGGTTCTGCAATTGTTTTAAATTTTTTCCGTTGAACTTAATCAGAAAATTTAAGTGTAATCGATGTGATCATGAAGTCTGTCTCTGCCCCTGCACGTCAGTGTCGGTTTAAAAAGTATGTTGATAACTCAAATCTAAAAAATAATTAACGAAATAGATTTGAAGAGATGGGATTTGTTATGGCTGCACCAGGATGTGGCCACCCAACAACAGTCGCAATTGAGGTTGATGAAAGAAACAAGAAACTAAAAAATGAAAAATCAGAGAAGTGTAACGTTACAATAATATTTTTAACTCGTAACAGACAAGATACCGTTACAGTTCACAAGATTTCGAGCAAGCGTGACATCATTTTGACGTCACACGCTATGTCGAAGACGAAAAGAGCTGTCTAGTGACTTTCGCGATTGTTTGCTTCACAATAGGTGACGGAAACCTGATTTTCTAGACGATTAACATTCATGTCAAGCAGAGAGAACTGGAGTTAACGCTTTTTCTTTACTGCAGTGTATGTTAACCTCGAAGTTACATCTTTTATAAATGTGTAAATTTCTGCTCTGGGTGCATTGGGCTGTGTGTAAGGGGGATATTAAAGTGTTGGCAAGATTTTCAGAAACCTACTGAAAAAGTGGTACTATTTTCCCAAATATGCCTTCATCAGCGCCGAAAGTGCGAAAAAAAAAAGGCTGGAGCCAACCCACACTGAATCCAATAACGTATATATTTGCGCTCTAGTTCCAACACAAAGTAGTTCTCTTCAAAATCCATCAAATCCAAGACCATCAAATGTACATTCGTTGCGCAGATAATATTACAGCGAAGTAAATGTATTGTCTTACATTTGACTTGAAGAGCCAAGCAAATTAAGTAGGTGATTACATGAGCATTACGTTGCTGTTGTAAATATTTACCAAATACGGTTTTAATGCGTTACCAGTGTTTTCTGGTTTATGTATGGTACTTCCATTTAAGTTTACGATAAGTAAAAGTTGCATTCGTAAACAATTACGGACTAATACTAAAATAGAACATAACAGACATAAAAATTTCCTGTCAGCACAGGAGGGAATTGCATGACTACTTGAAGTATATTACTGATCCCAATTTTATTGACTGTTTCAAAAGCTTTAAGAGAACTCTGTCAGAAGTTATTTAGAAAGTAAAAAAGAATTGGGAAATGACAAACTTTTTTGTGAATCTAGGAATAAAACTAAAGCAACCTGGCAGGTTATTAAAATAGTATTGGGTGCCAGTCAGATAATGACAGCAATATCAAACTGAATGAAAAACGCGGTAAACTAACTGATTCGCAGCAATTGATAAATACACGTCACATCAATCAGCCAGACTGTAAGAGAGTAATGTACATAGATATTCATGTAAAGACGTTTTTATGCATTCAGTGACACCTGAGGAACTATTTAACATTATACAGTTGTTATTACCAACAAATTGTGATAGGGTATTATTAATTTACTCTTTCTATAAAATTAACAGCTCCTTAGGACGACTTGTGGTTTTATACAGTTGTTGTAAATAAAATCAATAAAAGTAGCGTACTTTAAACTTAGGATGTTACATCGTGCTTTGTGAACATGATCTGCAGCAAGATTAAAATAAACACATTTCTTACATACGTAATTTCATTACCACCGCTCTGTGAGAACATCTATTTCTAAAACGAAGGAGACAAAGCTTTTTTACTTCCATTACGCCGCTCGATTTTGGTGTCCAATCTTTGTGCCTTGAATTTACAAGCTACCTTACACGCCGATCTATGTCTGAAGGAAACCGGCAAAACTTATAGCGCCCACATCTGCTATTGTTTGAGCAGTTTGGAACTGCGCAGCTAACCATTTGGCGCCGCGGAACAACAAAATGAAGAAAAATTCACTGATTCACTTTCCTACGCCACGCGAAGCTTGCAACACTGTCCTCGGATTGGGATTCAAAATGGTGGATTGTTCAGCTCGGTATATCCAGTTCTTTAGTGGGACTCAGTAGCAGACTGGTGGTTGAGAGTCATATTTTATTAGACTTCGGTTACACGTATCTTCGTTGACAATGTGGGGCAGTCGTGCCCATCTGTGGCGCAGCCCCATCGACCTGTCGTCCGCACCTACTAGAGGGCAGCAGGTTGCATCCTGTGCATGGCAGTCTTCCCTCGTATCAACTATGGCCAGCAGGTAGCTGTCTTCAGCGCCCGTGAAGAGGTACACCCATCAGGGCCCTGTGTTGTTGATTCCAAGCTGGGCACTGGCCGGTGGTCCGTCAGTGGGCCAAGACCATGACATTGGCGTTTCTTCTTCTTCCTGTGACTGCATTCTGCTGTTGAGCACCCGCATCTAGGCCATTCAGGCCCAGCCTGCAGTATTGCCGGCCTCTGTGACTGAGCGGTTCTAGGCGCTTCAGTCCGATACCGCGCTGCTGCTACGGTCGCAGCTTCGAATCCTGTCTCGGGCATGGATGTTTGTGATGTCCTTAGGTTAGTTAGGTTTAAATAGTTCTAGGTCTAGGGGACTGATGACCTCAGATGTTAAGTCCTATAGTGCTTAGAGCCATTTGAACCTGCCTGCAATACACTGTGGAGACGAGGGAAGACTGCCATGCACAGGATGCAACCTGCTGCCCTCTAGTAGGTGCGGATGACAGGTGGTTGGGGCTGAGTCATCAAGGCCATAGGCAGACGTAGTGCAGAAGGCGGCTGGCCCAACTTGTTCTCTAACACATGGCTGCAGTTGGCGGTGCCTAGTTATCTTGTCATCTAGTATGGTCACGGCTTCGTGATGGTACTGTCAGACTCCGAATGAACACGCTATTTACAAGGGTCACTCCAAAAGAAATGCACACTATTTTTTAAATCCATATTTTATTCTACATGTTTGAAAGTTTTACAGTGTGTAGATACATTCTTTAGGAACAATATTTTCATTTCTCCACATAATTTCCATCCCTCTCAACTGCCTTACGCCATCTTGGAACCAGCGCCTGTATACCCGACCGGTAAAATTCTGGACCATCCTGTTGGAGCCACTGTTTGGCAGCGTGCACAAAGGAGTCATCATCTTCAAATGAAGAGAGTCTTTCAGTTTCCCAAAGAGATGATAGTCACATGGAGCCAGGTCAGGACTGTAAGGCGGGTGTTTCAGTGTTGTCCATCCGAGTTTCGTGATCGCTTCCATGGTTTGTTGACTGACATGTGCCGTGCATTGTCGTGCAACAGCAAAACATCCTGCTTTTGCCGATGTGGTCGAACACTACTCACTGTCAGTCGAGGTTGAAGTTTCGCATATGCATCAGAATTTATGATGGTTCCACTTGGCACGATGTCCACAAGCAAGAGTCCTTCGGAATCGAAAAACACCATAGCCATAACTTTTCCAGCAGAAGATGTGGTTTTGATTTTTTTTTCCTTGGGTGAATTTGGATGATGCCACTCCACTGATTGCCTCTTCGTCTCTGGTGAAAAATGATGGAGCCATGTTTCATCACCTGTCACAATTCTTCCAAGAAATTCATCTCCACCATTCTCATACTGTTCCAAAAGTTCGCTGCATACCGTTCTTCTTGTTTCCACAAACCTATTTTAACGCCAACACTTTCAGTATTCTGCAAACACTTCCTTCCCCGATCCCAACGTAGCGTCACAATTCGTTCACTGTGATGCTTCTATCAGCAGTCACCAATTCGTTAACTCTCTGCACATTGTCTGGAGTGTGTGCAGTACGAGGCCTGCCGCTGCGAGGACAATCCTCAATACTGCCGTGCCCGCTTTCATCACGTAACCTGCTTGCCCAGAGACTTAACTGTACTGCGATCGACAGCAGCATCTCCATACACCTTTTTCAACCTCTTGTGGATGTTTCTCACTGTCTCGTTTTCACAGCACAGAAATTCTATGACATTATGTTGCTTCTGACGAACGCCAAGTCTAGCAGCCATCTTGAAGACATGCTGTGACGGCGCCACTCACGGGAACAGGTTGAACTAGTTTTGAAAACAAGCTGTAAGGATGTATCTACACGCTGTAAAACTTTCACACATGCATAATGAAAACTGTGTTTTTACAAAAATAGTGTGCATTTCTTTTGGAGTGACCCTCGTATGTGGTTCTGGGGAGCAGTTGTTGCACTATTACCCAGCCCCCGACCACATAGCTCATAATGTGGTTCTTGCCCTTCTTTTGTTACATCACCCTGCCCACTCTGACCATAACCACTGCGTAGTGCAGGTTTTTCCTATCGCGGATAGCCCATCTTGCAATCATGTTGTGTACGTGTTGCTATAAACTGTGTGTTACCACACTGTGCATACCAGTCAGCAGTAGCTAATGCAATACTTGACGGCCCTCACAAATTCCTAAAAGTTTCACTTAAAACTAAGTAGTGTCGCTACATTGCTCCTCTCCATGGAGAAGACCCATTCCCCTAGGTCTTGCTCAGTACCTACTTCCACTGTTGATCTGTAACATAAGTGGCACACTCATAAGATTATATCAAACTCGCATTTTAAACACAATGCATTTACTACATTAACTTTTACAGCCACTTCCCGTCTTCCTTAAGCTCTATGAATTCATTCTCCATCTCTTGCATAGTGGATACAGTCCACTAGAACCTGGATTACCCACGGCTTGGGTTTCCAATCTGCTCACCGTCTCATATACAGGGTTATTACAAATGATTGAAGCGATTTCACAGCTCTACAATAACTTTATTATTTGAGATATTTTCACAATGCTTTGCACACACATACAAAAACGCAACAAGTTTTTTTAGGCATTCACAAATGTTCGATATGTGCCCCTTTAGTGATTCGGCAGACATCAAGCCGATAATCATGTTCCTCCCACACTCGACGCAGCATGTCCCCATCAATGAGTTCGAAAGCATCGTTAATGCGAGCTCGCAGTTCTGGCACGTTTCTTGGTAGAGGAGATTTAAACACTGAATCTTTCACATAATCCCACAGAAAGAAATCGCATGGGATTAAGTCGGGAGAGCGTGGAGGCCGTGACATGAATTGCTGATCATGATCTCCACCACGACCGATTCATCGGTTTTCCAATCTCCTGTTTAAGAAATGCCAAACATCGTGATGGAAGTGTGGTGGAGCACCATCCTGTTGAAAGATGAAGTCGGCACTGTCGGTCTCCAGTTGTGGCATGAGCCAATTTTCCATCATGTCAAGATACACGATTCCTGTAACGTTTTTTTCGCAGAAGAAAAAGGGGCCGTAATCTTTAAACCGTGAGATTGCACAAAACACGTTAACTTTTGGTGAATTGCGAATTTACTGCACAAATGCGTGAGGATTCTCTACCGCCCAGATTCGCACATTGTGTCTGTTCACTTCACCATTAAGAAAAAATGTTGCTTCATCACTGAAAACAAGTTTCGCACTGAACGCATCCTCTTCCATGAGCTGTTGCAACCGCGCCGAAAATTCGAAGCGTTTGACTTTGTCATCGGGTGTCAGGGCTTGTAGCAATTGTAAACGGTAAGGCTTCTGCTTTAGATTTTCCAAACTGTCGGCTGTGGTACGTTTAGCTCCCTGCTTGCTTTATTCGTCGACTTCCGCGGGCTACGCGTGAAACTTGCCCGCACGCGTTCAACCGTTTCTTCGCTCACTGCAGGCCGACCCGTTGATTTCCCCTTACAGAGGCATCCAGAAGCTTTAAACTGCGCATACCATCGCCGAATGGAGTTAGCAGTTGGTGGATCTTTGTTGAACTTCGTCCTGAAGTGTCGTTGCACTGTTATGACTGACTGATGTGAGTGCATTTCAAGCACGACATACGCTTTCTCGGCTCCTGTCGCCATTTTGTTTCACTGCGCTCTCGAGCGCTCTGGCGGCAGAAACCTGAAGTGTGGCTTCAGCCGAACAAAACTTTATGAGTTTTTCTACGTATCTGTAGTGTGTCGTGACCATATGTCAATGAATGGAGCTACAGTGAATTTATGAAATCGCTTCAATCATTTATAATAGCCCTGTAAATAAAAGTGACGCAAAGCAATGTCAGAGTCACTGTGGCGCTAGGAATTGGGACACTCGAGGCTAACGTTACCCATTGTACCATTCTGACACTGTTCAGTGTGCTGCATTAGCTGTTGATTACCCTCGCTGTGTGCTGTCATCTGAGTCAGTGAATGAACTATACTTGGTCCTCAGGTGTCGTTCAATAATGTAAATTTTGCTTCGGCAACATGTCTAACGGCTTGTCTCTCCAGTACAGCTGCAGTTGCGTTATGTTTAAAAGAGTAACTCCCTTCATTGTAGCTGGTAAATGAAATGTGGATCCCAAAAATCATACATAGCTCCATTAATCAACAACACACTGTCTCTTAACTCTTAAGTGTTTGCCTTAAATGAGCTTCTCTTGTTCATAGCAACTTGCCACCACTATTATATCGTCAAGCACCAGGTATACCCAATGAATACATGCTTGCTATCAGTACGGCTTTGGTTGCATCATCTTAATGGTTACCACCTTACATTGACGTTTCTTTAGCTAACCCTCGGTCCTTACCGTATGCTGATCTCCATCTTTCATTATCTGTAACACACCATCCTCTTTTATCTGCACAAACTTCCCCACGCTTTTCAGCCTTACTGTATAGGCGTGCACTGTGTAACACCTAACAGTGTGCGCTTGTCTGCCATCAAGCCTTCACTGACACATACATCTGTGCACTACCCATTCATACTTCCACAGTAGCTCCATGGTACTGGAAAAATAAGTTCTGACTGCTAGGCTCTGCTACTAATTGTCGTTCAGATGGTAATTGTTTCTGCACTTCCCTAACCCCTTCGGACATTGTTCGGGTGACAATACAACGAACTCAATTGCCCATGTAGTGCCTGATGAACGGTTTCCTCCAAGCTCGTTAGCTCCGCTCTTGCATTCCAGATACTATCTCCCAGTGACTGCAACAATCTTGTTAGCGTTATTCTTGCATCTAACACTTTCATCCACGCTTGAACCGCCTCTAAGTCCCAGTTTACGGTACTAATTGATCCCCTGGCGTAATCCATTTCCTCTCTAGCTAGTTGTCAAAGCATGCATGTGTCATGCAGCGCGCCATTCCCCAAACTTAATCCGTGTGGAATGTCACTCTACAGTTGCCCGATTTCTTTCGCCAATTCCGTTGTGCCTTCAGCTGTCTTATTCAGTTCACTCACTTCGTTTGCATCCGCTGTCCCAAATATTGTCTTGAGTATCCTTCCTCCCACATCTAACTGACCTGTTTCTTCCGTCTGTAATTTGTACGATACTACTCTTAATAGTGCCAGCATCCACACCTTCGACCACAGTACGCCTCAAACAACTTCTTGTGCTCTTCTGACAACTGCTCCAGCGCTGTATTACTACTTGCTGACTGTTGTAAACCCGAAAACATCTCTTCCAGCTTCGTTATTTCGTTCCGTAGTTCCCAAACACTAAATACCAAACTCATCGTCCGCTTGAGACTAGACAATACCGCATCCTGCTGCCTGGAAAACAAAACTCCTCCGTTCAGGAGATGATCTCGCAGTGGCCATACTCTGTCTGAGGCAAAAAGGTACAGCACCGCCAAAACTAACATTCTCGGTTCCTCACCCCGCCCGAACTGAAACCTGAGGAAAGGGACCGTTATCATTTCCCCTCCGCCCAGAAACCTGCTTCTATCTCTGAGCAGCATTTCTCACACAACAATTAAAGATAATCCTTATCTTCACATAAACATATGTCAACACACGATTACTTTAACAGTGTACATAACACAAAAAATAAAGCCGCAGGAGTCATAAAATATAAAACATATTGGCTGCCTCCTTGGCCTTAAGGAATATGGTATACTAGGTACACGGTCCTTCTGTTGCTCACTTCTCTGCTACTTATTTTTTGCTCTTTTCTTTCGTTCTGCCGATATTCCCCCTGATATCGATCCTACTGCACCCTTGAATAGTCGTAAGCATCTGGCATATACAGTCGTTGACCTCAGTGGCAGCTGTAGCTTCAAATTCACAGGTGACGTGGTTTCAAAAAATTGGGCGTAACTCGTCATTTTTCACACCAACTAACATTGTCAGAGGGGGAAAGACGTCATAAGTGAGCGATAAAAATCTTAGGATTGTCCAGTGATCAAACCCGAGACATTTAGATTTTTTGTTTACCGCAGCTCTCTAGATAAGCTGGTAAAAGAAAGAGAAGATCCGGTCAGAATAGCAGGACCATGTTTACGTCTGAGACAGAGACGGAGAGGATAAAAGTGTACGTTTGCAGTAGCCTTAAGATCAGTAAGCTCTCAGACACAAACCTGCGACTCACTGTCGCAATGCTGCAACCCATATGAGTTCGTAGCATTGCATCTCGAATCCGGTGCTTGCAGTACATTATTTCCCAGGCATTATGAATTCTACGCGAAATGGGATTCTCAGACCCGGCATTGCGGAAGATTGCCAGTGCGGACATGAATCAGAGACAAGCAACAAGTAAATACCGCACTGTGTCACCATGCAATGTACAGTCTAATAAGTTACCGCATAGCACATATTGCATAAATGGCTTAATGCATGTGCAGTCACCCAGTGAGTGTTTTATAGTGGTATTGCGGCAGTATGTTCCCTCTAAGTATGGAGTGTAACTGCAAAGAAATTGTGCAACTTACAGGTTTTTACAAAGAAAAAAGCAGAAATTGTGGTATCCTAAGGACAATAAATATCACATAAAAACAAAACTAAATGGTGACTGCCATTGGGTCGCCAGTGATTTCGCATGCGAAACCTATGAAGCGAAGAACAATATGCATACATCGATGACAATAGCAGATATATCTTGAAAATCTTGAACAGGTACATGAAATTCATAAAGGAATCTGCCGCTGGCAAAAAGTTTGCTTGATATTGCAGTTGCGCAATCTGTGGCCATTATTCGTGGTTCATATACAACAGATGTTAAGTCTTCGAACGACAACGGGAAAGACGAAATTCAACTGTTCAGCAATAAATGCGGCATTTGCAGTCTTGACTTGCTCCAGCTGCGAGGTTGTGTCGCTCCAATTTGAACCACTATGCACGGCGTGGCGTAGCTCCGTCCAAAATAAGTGAGCCTGAACCCTCTACTCCTTTGACGTACCGACAACTGGGCAGACTGCGTCCTTTTCGGGGCGGGCGCTGATAACCGCGCAGTTGAGCGCCCCAAATACAACATCATCATCATCATCATCATCATCGCAAATGTGATGTGCAGGGAATGCCCTACTGTGGAAAGCTGTATGAAACTCCTGAAAGAATCATCTCCATCACGTCTGGCGCACTTGCAGCAGTCAATCGGTTTCATAGCTATAGCGATTCTGAGTCAGTGACATGAACTGGTGAGATTATGTCAGCACTATGCGCATATCTCTCTTGCCACTTGCATTACCGTTATTGAGAGAGAGAGAGAGAGAGAGAGAGAGAGAGAGAGAGACCAGCCTCAGCTAGTGTTCTGTTTTCAACAACTAGTGCAGTATCAACATTATGTTGTTAAGTTCACACTTCAAACGCTGATGCGATGCTATGGCAATTTCTGTCAGTGAGTTCACTTTCATCGCATTAGACAGTGAAATGTGTACTGTCGTCGGTTTTTATGATCACAAATTATGATAGATTACAAGATGGGAGCTTACTATTGGCATAGGTCGAAACCAAAAGCGCGTTTGAAATACGTTAACACTGTGTTCATTCTCGAGCCCTCCAGAACATTGAAAGGTACATAACCAATAAATACATAAACACAGTGTATTTCAGTAATGAAGTAATGCTAAACATACGAAACTATCATTATTCCTAGCTATTCATTTTCCACGCTTCCGCCGTATATAGTTTCAAAGCCTTTTTTTACACTCTTGTTCAGAAAAAAAACAGAACACCTTGAACGAATAGGGATAGGACGTTCATTATCACAGGACATGTGCATTAGTACGAGGGTAATCCCAAAAGTAAGGTCTCCAATTTTTTTATAAGTACATAGACCTGTTTATTTCTACAATGGTTTACATCAATTTACAGCTTGAACATTTAGCTATTTTTCGACATGATCACCATTTCTGTCAATGCATTTTTGTAGACGCTGTGGCATTTTTTGTGTGCCCATGTCATACCAGCTCGCCGCCATGCCGTTCAGAAAGTTATGAACCTCTTCTTTCACCTCGTCGTCGGAGCTGAATCGCTGGGACCACAAGTAACGATGACAGGTACTGTGAGACTCTGAGAAAACTCAAACGGGCAATCCAGAACCGTAGAAGAGGAATGTTGAGCAAGGGTGTACACATTCTCCATGACAACGCTCGCGCACACATCGCTCAGCAAACCGTTGCTCTCCTGCAACAGTTTCAGTGGAACATAATCACCCATCCACCCTATAGTCCTGACCTGGCGGCCAGGGACTATCACCTGTTCTCTAGGTTAAAAGAGCATTTGGCCAGAAAGTGATTCAGCTCCGACGACGAGGTGAAAGAAGAGGTTCATAACTTTCTGAACAGCGTGGCGGCGAGCTGGTATGACATGGGCATACAAAATATGCCACAGGGTCTACAAAAATGCATCGACAGAAATGGTGATTATGTCGAGAAATAGCTAAATTTTCAAGCTGTAAACTGATGTAAACCATTAGAAATAAACAGGTCTGTATACTTATAAAAGAATAGGAGACCTGACCTGATTTATTTTCTATTACAGTATGACTATAAGCAACACTCTGAATTTGACTCAATTACCTGACACTCAGTTATCCGGTCAGTCAAAATCTCTACGCAACTGCCACTAGGTTCATACTAAAAACTTCAGAATCATTAAAAGTTGATAAATGAACAGTGCTATTAATCCATTCTAATAACAGCTGATTTCTGTTGAAGAATGATATAGAGGCCAGCATCGTCATTCTTAGAAGTACTCCCTCCTTTTGTACATCTTCAATAGACTATTTACATCTGAAACCAAAATATGTAAACAAATGATCATATAACATATTGTTTGCCGTTTACTGGTAACATCTAACTAATTATTTAATTTCTACTCCAAATTATGACTTTGATAAAACCTCTTATATATGATGAAAGGATGTTTGACAGAGGTGGAGTTTTGTGGCTTCAGTTGACTGGTTTGCATTTTTCATTCAGCTGCAGACTGTAACAAACTGCCGATCGTTGCTCAGCCGCCCCGAAAAGGACGCAGCACTGGGTCGCACCAGCAGCCTGCCCAGACACCTTGCAGTGAGCCCCTTAAAACTGAGGTACAGCACCTAAAACCAGCCTGCTGTTATTTCTTTTGTGTATTTAGAGCTGAGGCTGACAATGTGAGTGGTTTGTTCATAGTGCACCTGTCGTCACACCTCCACGAAGACAAGCCGTTGTACAGAGGGCACCTTCGAGGCTCTACAGAGCCCAATCGGGTGCAGTGTCACAAAATAACAACACAGCCAAGTACTGTGGACCAAACACCTGCATTGGGCCCGAGTTCATCGTTCGTTCTACTCATCCCAGCAAGTTTATTCAGCTGCCTGTCAGGTGTACGGTATGTAATCTTCATACAATAAGTAGTACATGTAGTTTAACTGTATTGTAAATGCTTAGTACAGAATTACAGTAACTTTTCCAGCCTGAAGTGTGAACCCAATCCTTACACACATGTTCACTGTGTGGCACAAAAATTTTTACATAAAGAAGGTCAAATTGGCTGGCAAGACAAACAGCTGAATCAACAAAGTTTTGTATCTTTTAGTAGCTAGTTAAATATGGCTACAAAATCCCATAATTTTACAGTCAGTGGTTTGCTTTCTGCACATGGTTACACTCGTTATCAGTTATAGCTCTGTGAATAGTGTGCTGAGGGACTCATTTTTACTTGTATTAGATTGGGCATTGGTGATCATTAATCACACTTTCCCTGCCTTAGTACATCTTTCTTTCCTGAGTCCTGAGAGTGCGTATCTACTTATAGGGTGATTTGTCATGGACCATTTTTTGCTCTGAATACTTATGAAAGATGTTTAATGTCATCTGGTATGTCGCATGTTCGTTGCTTTTTTTAACCATGGTGTTTCAAGTTTACTGTTTTCCAGTATGGGAAGTTGATTGGTTAACCTGGCATGTGATATTTATCCAAGTAATCAGAAACAGCTTTCAAAAATTATTCCCATTTCTCAGGTGCATACAGTACATCTTTATTGTGGTGAACAATGAATGACATAGTATATCAGTTGAGATCACATTTTTGTGCATTCAGTAGTTAAAGAAAATCCTGTGCACTTATTAGTGATGTAACATGTATTTTAGTTTATGAAGAATTTCAGATATGACTCATTCCACATCATTAAGGTTTATTGTACAGTGGAGCCATGGAACATGAAACTAATTACAGTTCTTCTGAGCACAAAACTGCGCTGGTGGAGTATTTATGTCAGTGTGTTGAAAACAACATGGGTGTTGGGATTTTCCAATAACCACAATTGGTAGTTATGAGTTTCACTTGCATTACAACAAGCCGTTAATGTTACGTACTGTTTCTGTTGCTTGTAACCACGAGCTTCCTTCTCTTTGTTGGCAGCTAATGTTTTTGAAGGAAGCATCTTGTAAAAGAGTCCTGTTTAATCAGCATTATATGAGGCATCAGCAGTTAAATCTTTTTCCTCTGTTATCTTCCATATCTTGCTTACAAACTCATCAGATCCTTATTGTTAGCTGAGTGGCTTTCCCCAGTGACTGCCAGCTGCCGAATACCAAGTCGTTTCTTCCAGTTTGATAGCCAACCTTTGCTTGCTGCAAACAAGTTATTACTGCCAAGTCATTTGCTAAATGCAGCTTCTTTTTCATTTATAATGGAGCCACCGACTGGAATTCCTTTACTGCGTTGTTGTATGAGCCATCCTTAGACAGCTATGTCCAGTTTTTCATTCTCACTCTTTCGCAGAACCTTCCATTTTCCCAATTCACCATCCATTTGTACTGAGTACTGTCAAATAACATCATCTTTCTTTTTGATGTCATAAATAGTTGCTTGTCCAACATTGAACTCAGCAGCAATGGCTTTCTGCGAAGAACCTCGATTTAACTTATCTAACGAGTTTCTGCTTGAGGTCTAGTGTTTCCTTTTGAAAGACATGATTCCGAACTGTAAAGAAAGTTACAATTTCAAATACATTATATAAAGCATTGTTTAACTGAGCATTGTTGTGCATGATAATTCATTGTGCATGCGTTTTTGGATGTGCACCAGATTACTGAGAGGCCGGACTAATGAGAGCCGGATTAGCGAGTCTAGTGTGTTCTAGCTGATCCCTTCTGCTGAATAAATACTTTGTTTACTTTAGCTACCTTGCACTAAAAGATATTTGTTTGAGAGAGTGCAAAACATGCCAAATGGAGCTTGATGATATTTTTTTTGTGTGTTAACCTTTATCCAGCTGTATCTCAAGAAATTTTTTCTATAGTTTATATCCATTGATGTCTACTTCTGGTGCTTCACGAAGTCACTTGCAGCTAAAAAGAGAAAAAGAATACTATTATAAAAGATGTATGAAATCGTATTGTCTGTGTTCATTTTAATTAAACATACAGGATTCTTATCATATGGAAAACTGTTCATATTGCTGACTTTCTAGGTAGTAACAGCATTTTTTATAATTTCTCTTAATCTGTAATTCTACATGAGAACAATTTTTGCATTTTTCTGCTGTGGATGTTATGTTTAACAATATTTTTTTTAAATTAAAGGTTCCTCAGAAGAGAAAGGTGATAGTAATTCTGCTTAATGGACAAAAACTTGAACTCATCTGTGACTCAAATGTGACAACAGCTGGCCAGGTTTTTGAGGTGAGCCTATTGCATCTAATGAATAGTTGCATATTGATGTTTGTGAGGTACAAATAAATATGAGCATTTGTGACTATGTTATATTTCAAATTGTATTAAAAGTGTGTTTTATGAACTTCAACATTATGTTAAATGTGATAGAAAGGAAGGAGAATTAAAATCTTCAGACTGAACACAACACTATAAAGAGAACTGAGAGCTTGTTATCAAACATCTTTTTCACCATCGCAGTACAGGTCTGTGAGAGATTTCAAAGATAGTGGAAAAAATTGAAAAGAAATTATGTATTTAAAGTAAGTCATCTTGTGATAAGGAGACAGTCATCTTGTGATAAGAAACTTATTGTATTGTATTCTACTTTGTTCTATTCTATTCTACAGGGTTGACCATAAGTCGGTTGTCACTAGCAATCCTTAGACTTTGTTTCATCCAGTGCAGTGGAGGTCAGCTGTGATCATGACTAGTGTGTAGCACCCATAAGTCAGTTTGAGGTTATGTTGGTTGTTGTTACCTGAGATACAATAAATGGAAAGTTGGCTACAGAACATCATGTATTTGTTTTGCAGACATGGTGGAACATGGCACTATAATTACAGTGATGTTTGTGATTTATTTGTGGAACATTTTCCAGACATCCAACCTCACTCTTCTTGATGAGGTATTTTCAAATTAAATTTAAGATTTGGAGAGACTGGCCTACTCTAACAAGGAAGCTCCACTGCTGACCCAAAGTCTTTTACTACAGGCAAGAATCTTCAAGTTGTTGCATGATGTTTTATTGCAATCACCAAGCAAATCTCAAAGCAAATTGGCCAAGGAGTATGGAATAGCAAGAAAGAGATTGCCAAGGATTCAGAAAAAGCTGAATTGAGTGCATATAGGCCTAATTTAGTTCAAGGCCTAAATGAAGATGATCTGGAGAGACGTATGGAGTTCTCTGAGCTGTACACAAATCTGACTAGAAGCCAATCTTAAGTTTTACAAAAGCATTCCTTGGAGCAACAAAGTGTCTGTTAAGGTGAATTGCAGAATAAACAGACACAACTGTGTCTACAGAGATTCTATGAATCTCCGCAATGTGATGGAGTTAAACTTTCTTGGCATGGGTGTATATAGGCAAGGATTTTCAGCAGTGGGCTATTTGGGTCTTATTTTTTTAACGGTACTGTCAAATCTATAAATTATCTAGATATCGTCCAGTAGATATTATAACTGGAAAATAGTCAACTTTTTGAACATCTGCACCTGATAAAGGAAAAGTTTATATGACTGCTGCATTAGGGAGTTACTGTGAATGACATTCAAAATGAAATCATTGATGAATGTATTGTCATACAAGGTGCTGCTGAATGACCTCCATGATTCCCAGATATGCCATCTACTGTATGAGTTTTTCAGTCTGGGATGTACTAAAAAATGAAGTTTATTTCATCAAGATTCGTATTGTTGAATATTTGAAGGAACAAATTCTGTCAGAATTTAGAAACCTACATTACTGGAAAATTTGCAACAAAATTTGTAAATCAGTGTTGAAGAGATGCAAGGTTTGCTTAGAACAGCATGGGAACCATTTTGAACACCTGTTGTAGGTTCATCGAACTCTACATTTATGTCTGAATTGATATTAAATTTGTATTTTCATTTTTTTAGCATTACTGCATCAGACATGTTTTTGGAAACTAACTTATGGCCCATCTGGTATATCCAGGTGTAGATACGAAAGCTTATAACATAATGTAGCAGAAAGATGCATTGTGGTGAAAATGTCAGTTCGCAACAAGGTATTTGTCAACCACACATTATACAAGGAACTTCATACAATTACTAGCCAACCTCTTCCATGTTCCACTCACTAATGGAAGGAAGAAAAAGTAGTTCTGTGCTCTTGTATGTGACCTTATTCTTCTGTCTTGTCCTTATATTTCTCACACAAAATGCTGAATTATAGCAGTAGATCTGGTTTGCAATGATTTTAATTATGTGTTGGCCATTCAGTGGTGCAGTTAGTACTGTCCAGAACTATTTCACAGTCTGCCTCAATTACTGCTTCTGATTTGCACAAGAACAAAAATTTTGCAGTGATAAATTCCATTTGATTTTCTGGTCCTCAAGTTTGCCTGATATGAAACATTTGGAGCTCATCTGAATTGCCACTCACTGCAAGGTAGGCAAGGTGCATACATTTTGTGATCTGTGTATAGATGTATATAGTCTGATTCATGAATGATGGCAGTTCACACAAGTCCAGGCATGGATGGGTTTCGAATTGCTGCTGGTTCCAAGTGATAGTTACAGTACGTGCGTACATGTGCTTTCCTCTTGAAAAAGTGTGTATCCTGCAAATTACATCTCTCACTTGCTTATGTAGAATTTGTGACTTTCCACTATTGTCAGAGATGACAAAGTGCAACAAATGGAATAAAATTCTCTAAATAACTTTCTACAATCAAGTTTAATGTTTTAGTTGTCTGCAAGACTCGCAGTAGAGCCCTCAGAACACCACTGAATGCTCATTGGCTGTCCAAGAATGTATGAAGTAAGTGCATAGAAGTGGCCTAAATGTGGCTGCCATCATTTGTGACTCCAACTACAACTCTGTCTACCATTGACAACATACCTAGTACTTGCATAAGGGGCAGTCATATGAAAATGAGACAGATGGAAAAAAGTAAGTAAACTGTTTATTATTTCACAAGTAATAACCATAACTGTTAACAGACTTTTCACACTGTGAGACAAGGTAAACAGTACCTTCATGGAAAAGATTTGTGATTGCCCATGGAACCATGATTGTACCCAGGCATGCACCTCTTCAACCGAAGCAAATCAACAGCCATGAACTTCTTTCTTCAGGGCTCTAAAAAATGGAAATTGCATGAGGAGAGATCAGGACTGTGTGGAGGATATGTAAGAGCTTTCCAATGAAACTTCTGCAGCATAGTTAAAAGCACAGGCACACCAGCTCTGGGAAAATCATGATGACCCTTTTCTCTGAGTCCAAGTGCTCACTAGTGTCTGACTTTATGAAACCCGGTGCTACAGTTAACGCACAGCTGTATGTGAACACTTCACAAAAACTGAAGCACATCATCAACACCAAATGCCCAGAAATGTTGACAGATGGCATAATTTTGTTGATGGTTAATGCCTGCTCACATGTTGCCAAGAGTGTTTTGACTACACAGCAGACGTTTCACCGGGAAGCCCTTACATTTCTTCCATATAATCTCAATCTCTCCCCATGCGATTTCCATATTTGTAGAGCCCTGAAGAAAGATATTTGTGGTTGTGATTTGCTTCAGATGAACGGGTTTCTGCCTAGATACAATCATGGTTCCATAGGCAACTGCAAACTTTTCTCCATCAAGCTATTGACCATCTTCTCTCACAGTAGGATAAATGTATTAACAGTTACAGCAATTACTTCTGAAATAATAAACATTTTACAAACTTTTTTCCATCTGTCTGTTTTTCATTTGACTGTCCCTTATAAAGTCTGCTGTCTGCCTGATGAATAAAAATTCAAAGTTCTCTTCACTCATTTTCCCTCTGAAATAATTCATACTTTATTATGCTTATCCTGTGTTGTTACCATGTGCTTCATTATTCTTATTTAAATCCATGCCATGATGAATTGTAACTGTTTTGCATATTGAATGCGAACCATTTTGTTATTAAATAATTGGTCATAATGGTTAACTTATGTGTGATGTAAACAAACAAAACAAACAGTTAAATTGTTAGAATGATATTTTAACATAAGGGCAATCACTGATACTGATGGAAATTTCTAACAGTTTTTTGCTGTCTTTTTTTGCTGTATTTCAGATTAAAAGTTTTGGCTTGTGAAGTTGTTTTCAGTCTAAATATAATTTTATGCTTTTCTTTAGGCTGTGGTGCGAAGTGAGAAATTAAGAGAGAACTTCACTCTAGGGCTGGCTGCTTTGCTAGGTGGAGACTTTGTTTTTCTGGAGAAAAACACACACCTTCGGAAAGTTGCCCCTCCAGCTTGGGGAAGAGATTCCCTTCCATCATGCAGCCTCACACTGTACCTGCGCATAAAATTTTTCTTACCAAGCCTCCGGGGGATCAGGTAATTCAATATTATTCTCCTGTGAAACTATTTTGTATGGTCATATGAAATATTTATCTGAAGGAAATGTATAGAGACTGTTTATGATGAAACACTACTGATTAATTCTTTGGTTAACAGTAGTCCAGTATTTACTATTCACTCCATGGCTTTTCCTATCACTCATTTGATTGTTATCATTTTACATCCATAGCAATAATAGAACCTGTAATGAACTGTTCTGCAGTGTTTTGGTGGTCATACAAATTATATTTTTAGCAGGGGCAGCTAGAATAATTAGCGTTCCTTCATATTTAGTTTGATTAACATTAATGCTATGCGTATTTACAACATTTTATGTAATTTAGCAACAACTACCACAACATGTATTTCATAAGTGAAATCATGAGAAAGTTTCAGAGAATCAACTATGTTATAGACTTCTGTGTTTGTACTATGCTAATCTCGGTCGTACATTGCTGCTTTTGTTTTCTATGGTCCTGACTGGAATAAGAAATTACTAACTGGAAGTGGAAGTATGTACATACAGCATGTTTCACAAGGGGCATAGTGTCTATGAAAAGAAATAACTTGAGTGACAAAAAGATTTTGGGGAGAGGTCTCTTTATTGGGACTCCATAAAAAATAGATACAGAACTGTAAAATTTAGTTCCAAGTGTCTATGATAGGTGGCTCTGGATGCAGTCATATGAAACAATGGAAGAGTGATGTCTATTGCAGTTATTCACCATAATCTAAGGATATCCATTGATGAATTCGTTTGCATCAGTTCAATGTTCTACAAAGTGCACGTATTGAAAAACATTTGGTGTGAACATGTAGCATTTTGTAGGACAGATGCACCACTCTTTATTCACTCATTTCACATCCACATGACTTGCTCACAATATAAATGAATATCGTAAATAAATATAGCTTCATTCTTGAACTGTTTGCAGTGATAACAGCATCCCATGCCATAATTAGTAACATTTGGAACTAATCCTTTTATAGCCAAGTATATATGCTGTTCCAACATTTCGTTGGGAAGGGACCAACAACTTAGATTTGATAATTCTGTCTATAAATATGTCATGGCCGGGTGTATTTTATATTGGTGACTAGTTTTGAATGCAGCCATTCATTTTCAAATCACACGTACAGAACATTGCACTATTAGGAAAACATGTAATGAAATAACATTATCATGATATAACTTGAGCAGTTCTTAATAGCACAATTAACATTTTAACATTTTATGATTTTAACATACCTGCTGTAAAGCGCTTACCGATGCAAAACATCACCGACATACTCGGTTAACATAACACAGTCATATAACAGATGCAGTGATAATCACATGATAGCACGATACTTTCAGCAAATGAAATAGTACTAACTGCAGGTACTACAAACAAGTTCACATCAACTCAACAGGTGTCACTAGTTTCATTACATTGTGACTCAAACATACTATTGGCCACGGACAATGTGCGTAGGTAGAGAGCAGAAATGCAGGTACTACAAACAAGTTCACATCAACTCAACAGGTGTCACTAGTTTCATTACATTGTGACTCAAACATACTATTGGCCACGGACAATGTGCGTAGGTAGAGAGCAGAAAAGTAGCGACACCTGTTGATTTGATGGGAACTTGTTTGCAGTACACACAGTCAGTAGTGTTTCCCCTATCAAAAGTATCATGCTGTAATATGATTACAACCACGTCTGTTGCCCAAGTATGCCAGTGATGTTTTGCACTGACAAGCATCTAACAGCAGGTATGTTAAAATCAAAAAATGTTAACTGCACTATGAAGAACTGTTTTAGTTATATCATGTTAATGTTGTTTCATTACATGTTTTCCTAATACTGTAATGTTGTGCAGAGCTGGTTTGAAAATGAATGGCTATATGTAATGCTAGTCACTTGTATAATATACACAAAACTGTGACAGAAATTTTGAATGAAGAATGACATTTTATATCCACTTTTTATGACATTCCCAAAAGGACTTCAGTTTGTGCAACCATCTATCATTTATCATTACCATTTATTTTATTTCATAGTTGGTGATATCTTTGTGAGACATGCTGTAAAGTATCTCCTTGTAGTTTGTGTGAAATTATATTACTTAAGAATTAGAACTGTTTTCTAATTTCTAACATTTGCAGTTGAAACTGAGGTAGCAATCTTTCACAAAATGCAGCTTGACTGCTTTGGACATTATGTATAAATCCTTCCAGGGATCTTGAGGTATGCAGAATGTAACAGATATAGGTGCAGATATTTCTGCTTGTGACTGAAGACTGTGTACTGAACAACATTACATCAGTGTTTACTTTATTTGCAGACTAATAATTAAACCATTAGGAGCAGTACTTGTTTAGAAAGAGCATGCCATTAATTTTGGATAAAATAATTTCGGGTATTTGGCCACATCATTATAAACTACTAAAACAACTAAGTTGCTGACATTTCAACCGATCTACTGCAGTCCTCTTCAGGGTTGAGTCAGTTGAAACATCAGCAATTTGGTTGTTTTAGTAGCATACAATGACTCAACCCAATACTCAAAATTGTTTAATCCAAAATGACATTGCTCGTGGAAGCCTACAGACTTGTGCATGCCATTAATGCTTATTTTCACTTGAACAGCACATTAGGTATTGGAAGTGTAGACACATGGACACAAAATGGTATGTCTGTACCTAAAGGCTTAGTCCTCTTAGTGGTCCAGTTAAATGAAGAAAGCATCAAGTCATAAAGTTTGTGACATGTTTGTGGAAAGACTGTTCGATGCAGAGAAAAAATAACCAACACACTGGTGTGTGTACATATTAAGGTACCACAGATGAAAGTATCTGCACTTATACCTATTACATCCTGTATATTATTTTTCATAGTACTTCACAGTACATTATAAAAATAATGGTTGTCATATGAAGTTCAAAATGGAAGCTGGAGAGTATTAGTAAATAAGAAAACCTTCAATATGCTGCTAGCAGATATGTAACTATTGTGAAACTTCTCAATAACAACTCAGTGGGAGGGGGGGGGGGGGGGAGGAGGTCTGGAGAGGGGATAAATAACTTTTACAAGGAAATCAGAAAATTGAAAATCAAGGATGGAATAACGACAATATTATGAAAAGGATTGATTGCTATTCACCATTTAGAGGAGATGTTGAGTGGTAGACAGGTATGACAAAAAGACTGCTATACATTTAAGCTTTTGGCCAAAGGCCTGCTTCTAAAGTAGAAAACGCACACATATCCATGCAAGCATAACTGCCACCCATATGACTGCTGTCTCTTGCCACTGAGGCCAGATTGCAAGTAACTGCACTTGGTGGGAGAAGTAATCCATTGGTGGTGGGGGGGGGGGGGCAAGGAGGAGGCTGGGGTGGGGAGGTCGGAGGGATAGCATGATAGGAAATAGGGGTAGGGAAGGGTGTGGTGTTGTTTGTTGGAGCATGCAGGGACATTTTGGGGATGGGGTGGGGCAGCTAGGTGCACCAAATACTCCAGTCCAGTCCAGGCGTCACCTATCCCCTCCAAGGTAGGACTAACTGTAAAAGCAGTCTTGTGATCTACAAACTAAGCTGCTTTCTACATAGGAATGACAATCAACAAGCTGTCTGTCCACATGAGCAGCCACTGACAAACTGTGGCCAAGCTAGACACCCAGTTGCTGAACACGCTGCCCAACACAAAGTTCATCCCTACTCTCACTCAAGCACTGCACAGCTTTCTCCTCCACCAACACACCAGCTAGTTTCTTTTTGCCCTCTCCACCACTTCTCTTCTTTTTTCTTCCTTCCCACTACCGACCCTCCAGTACCCCTTAAATCTCCTGCACCTAGCAGCTCTACTGGGTCCCCACCACATCCCTACATGCTTCCACAAACAGCACTACATGCTCTCCCATCCGTATCTCCTATCCTGCTATTCCTCCCCCATCCATGCCCCCCCTCGCCCTTAACCCCCCCTCCCCCCACACATGGATTGTGTCTCCCATCAGGCACAGTTACTCTATGTTTGGCCTCAGTGGCCACAATTGTGTGAGTTGTGCTTGCATGAATGTGCATGTGTTTGCTACTTTACAAGAAGGCCTTTAGGCTGAAACATGAAATGTATAGCAGTCTTCTTTTTGTGCCTTACACTAGGGTATGACGTAAATGCATGGGTGATCAAATAAAATTTTCTTTTGCAGGAGCTGGTCAATGAAGCATATGCTGTACTTGCAGCTTCGAAGAAATCTCCTTGAGCAGCAATTAGTTTGTGACCTGAAGACTCACATCTCTATGGCAGGACTTGCACTGCAGGCAGAATTTGGAGATTACACACAGCAGGTACAGTATGATTTTTAAAGATATATTTATTGCTACTATAGAGCATATACACAGTGCTGTCCACAATTTCCTGTGCTAAGGCAATAACTAATTCAAAATCAAAGGCCTAAGTATTCTGAATCTGTATTTCCTCAAAATTGCATTCATTTGATGCAATCCATTGCTTAACACAAGTTTACGATCCCACCATGTGCTTACATGGATCATCCTTATGATTTGTGTTGAATTGGATGATGTAGTGATGGAGACTTGCGTTTCAGCAAGTAACATTATTATTATTATTATTATTATTATTTCTTTCTTGTCTCAGACGTTATGTCTGGTTAAAAATGGAAGGTGACGCGGACCTTGATCAAGCGTGACTTCCTTTTAACTGTATGGTATATGTTACATTGCATTTAGGAACTTTTGGGTAATTGAACAAGTGTCAATAATTACAGATTTCTGTAGTTGTATATATAAGTTTGGATGTAGCTGTATTGCATTGATGTACTGGTGGATATTATTATTATTATTATTATTATTATTATTACCTTTATTACCAATTCTATGTCATTCACCAGCCACAGCTGGACAGACAGTGTCAAGATACAACATTATCAAAATACATGCATACAGCTCTACTATGATAGTAATTTCATACTGCA
Source organism: Schistocerca serialis cubense (assembly GCF_023864345.2). NCBI lineage: Eukaryota > Metazoa > Arthropoda > Insecta > Orthoptera > Acrididae > Schistocerca > Schistocerca serialis. Next base: position 725,470,586 of record NC_064638.1, read on the forward strand.
AGACGTATTTAAGTTATAAATTAGATTTCAATAATATCACAACTATAGAATAGATAAAAGTACATAATGAAATTAAATATAACGTTTGCTGTTGGAGTCACGTAACTGAGCTGCAGCTCAAGTAAGCACTATGCTATTACTAGAGAAGAATTCTTCAATACTGTAGAAGGGTTGCTCTTTTAGCTTACACAGAATAGTAGCTTTAAACTGCTCCCATGCTAAAGATGGAATGTGATCAGATAGAGCATTAATCAATTTTAGGGCCACCATTGGGAAGCTGTTTTGTGTCTTTGCTAATCAACACCTTGGCGTGTTGATACAGTCTTTGTCGCGAGTGCTGTATTTCTGGACTTCATTTCTCTTTCTGTAAATATCATGGTTTCTCTTTATGTGGAAGAGGCAGTTCAATATATACTGACTGTAAACAGTCAGAACTCCTAACCTGGTGAAAACTGGTTGACAGTGGTCTGTTTTTTTTTTGCTTGAAGTAATGATCCTCACTGCTTTTTTTTGCAGTAAAAGCACATTCTTGCAGCCTGCAGAATGGCCCCACAACAACAGCCCAAAAATGATGTGGCTGTGGAACATTGCATAGTACACAGTTAGAAGGTACTGTTCTGGTACTATACTTTTCAGTTTCCTCAAGAGGTGCAACTGATTAATTGCTCCTGGGTAAGCTGAGGCATCTGTGTAATTGGGGAAAGATCAGAAAATCTGAGCAAACTCATCTGAATCAAGATAACAAGTATTTTAACATTTTGTGTGAATTCTATATGTACTGCTCTACCTGGAGACATAAATTCTTTGTGAAGTACGTCAGTTACCCAAGAACATTATCAATATGATCTTCCTCATCAAATTCTGAAAGTCTTCTCTATTGACTTATAAGTGTTAAATTTTTCAATCTTGAAGTGTTTCACCAGCCCATTCAGGATTTTCACTAGTGATAATCTTGTGTAAAATTTCTCATTACTGTCAGTTGTGGATAGTGGTCCTGACAAGACTCAACTTGATGATACATGTGCTCCGAAGTCTGACCATGTTGAGAAAATGTTACACACAGGTTCAGTCTGTTTGGATCTTAATTCAAGATCTGTGAAACTAATGATATGGTTGTGTGTAGCATTTTTTCTGTCATCTCTATCATTGCCTTAGGTACCACTTTTAAATCTTCTTTCATTAATGTTGTTTTGGCATGATCTGGTGGTTAACAACTGCATTTGTGTTTCTTCAATGTTTACTGGTGCTTACAAAACTGCTAGTGACATGCAAAAATGATTTTTAGTGCAGTGTTGACTCACCACACACCTTGCAAATCGACTGAAATATCATGGCAGAGGTCATTCAACAAAAGAATTCTTTAAATGTGCTTAATTGATTTTTATTTGGTCCTGTTAAATTACATTATGTGCAAAGCTTGTACTGTAATATTATGAGTGGTTGAAATATAGAACATTGTATGGGTAAAAAAAGAAGAAAAGAAAACAACACTGTAAACCGTATAGATACAAGGTAAACAAAATTACATCTACATCTACATCTACAGGGATACACTGCAAATCACATTTAAGTGCCTGGCAGAGGGTTCAGTGAACCACCTTCACAATTCTCTATTATTCCAATATCGTATAGTGCACGGAAAGAATGAACACCTATATCCCCCCAGGGGGTTCACAACTCTTTTGTGGATACGCGCGTGGTGAGCTTGGGGCCCCAAGCTATTGCAGCCTTCCTTCTTTCCAGGGCTGCATTTCCTTCCCCTTCCCCTCCTTACCTCTCCTTGCTCCTTCCCCCTCGCCCTCTCCTCTCCCTCTCTTGGTGTCCTTGCTTATGTTGGCCCTCGCTATCCTCCTGGTTATGTTGGTTTTGCAATTTAGCTTTATTGCGTAATCACCTCTTCCTTTTGGCATTCCCTAGTCCCCCTCTGGGGTTTGACCTCCATTACTAAATTTCTCTTCCGTAGTGTGAGCCATTTGGGGAAGAGCACCTCACCTAGTGTCTCCGACGTGTGCCCTCCTAGTTCGTTCCACCTTTTCTTTCATGTCGTTGTCTGCCATTGATCTTTCTCTTTCTTCTCCCTCTCTCCTCTTTTCATTACACTGGTCACCACATGACGACCTTTGTGATAGTGACCATTTCCCATTGATTCTCTCTCTCCCTTCCCACTCCCCGATGGACAGGTTACCTCGTTGGTCTTTCTACTGTGCCGATTGGCCGCTATACACTGCACAGGTCGTGTTTTCTCCCTCTTTGTAGGGTTGTATTGATGACGTCCTACGTGACATGTCTGATGCGATTGTTCATGCTGCTAGCCTTGCTGTACCGCGCTCATCTGGACCATTTCGTTGCCGGCAAGTCCCGTGCTGGAGTACGGCCATTGCCATTGCCATCCGTGATCACCGTCGCGCTTTGCAACACCTTAAGAGGCACCCATCCGTTGCCAGCCTTATTACCTTTAAACGCCTTCGTGCTAAAGCCTGTTATTTAATGAAACAGAGCAAACGGATATGTTGGGAATGATTTGTTTCTTCCCTCAGTTCTACTGTCCCTATGTCACGGGTATGGGCTACACTTCGCTCTCTCCAAGGTTGCCATCGGCAGTCCACCCTCCCAGGCCTTCACCTCCCAGATGGCCTTTGTACGGACCCGTTGATTCTTGCGGAACATCTTGCGATGCATTTTGCAATGGCATCAGCATCAGCCTCCTATCCAGCTGCTTTCCTTCACCGGAAACCTCGTGCTGAAGCTTCCACCTTATGTTTTATCCCTTGTCAGTCAAAATCTTACAACGAACCTTTACTGAATGGGGATTTCTTTCTGCACTTTCTTCTTCTCATGATACGGCCCCTGGCCCAGACTCCATTCATAACCAACTGCTTCAACATCTCAGTGCTCCACAGCAGCAACATCTTCTCCAGGTGTCGCAAGGCCTATGACACGGCTTGGCGCCATCACATCTTACTTACACTTCATCAGTGGGGTCTTCGGGGCCCACTCCCGATTTTTATCCGCCAGTTCCTGTTCCATCAGTCATTCATGTACCCTCTCACATGGGTTTCAATTCTCTCCTTTAAAATCGCGAGAGGTCCACTTCTGTCGCCGTACTATGATCCACCCGATCCACAGCTCTATCTTGATGCACGATTGCCTGTGGCCCCACAGTTTCGTTTCCTGGGTCTTCTTTTTGACAACAAGCTCACTTGGCTGCCCCATATCAGACTTCTGAAGGTAGGATGTTTCCATAAACACAATGTCCTTCACTTCCTTGCCCACTCCTCTTGGGGTGCAGACCGTTCCCTCCTTCTCCGTCTTTATCATGCTTTAGTTCTGTCTTGCTCGGACTATGGTTGTCAAGTTTATGGTTCGGCTGCTCCTTCCACACTGCACGTGCTGGATCCAGTCCACCATCGTGGTATCCGTTTGGCCACCGGTGCCTTCCCTACTAGCCCTGTTGATAGTCTCCTGGTTGAAGCTGGGATCCCCCCCTCCCCCCCCCCCCCCCCTTTCTGTTTGGTGGTCCCAGCTTCTGGTGTCTTATGCACTCGCTGTCCATTCCTCTCCCACTCATCCTTCCTATTCTATCCTGTTCCAAGGTCATGGATGTCGCCCACCTGATTCCCGCCCTCGGGCGGGTTTACCGGTTGGGCTCCGCCTTGCGTCTCTTTGCCGTGATTTTCAGCTTCTTTCTTTGTTCTGTCTCCCTCGCTCCCTCCCCTCCACCCCTCCTTGGCTAGTTCCTTGGCCTCGACTTCGGATGGATCTCCGCCGAGGTCTGAAAGATTCCATCCCCCCGATGGTATTCCGTTCCTTTTTCCACCGAACTTTACGGGAGTTTCGGGATGCTGTTGTTTTTTACACTGATGGCTCTAAATCTGCTGATCATGTGGGATATGCCTTCACGTCCTCTGTTGGAACGGAAAATCATCTGCTGCCACCTACATGTGGGGTGTTTACTGTGGAATTGATGGCAATTTCCCGGGCCCTTACCTTTATTAAACATCTCGCTGATATTCACCGTGCTGCTTGTTTCGTTGACTTCCTTTGGGTCCCTGGCCATGTTGGTATCCCGGGTAATGAGCTCGCTGATCATTTGGCTGGGGGAGCAGTCACTTACCCCCGCTTTCTGCAATCCCTCCTGCAGCGGATTTACGGCTTCACATCAAATCCCACTTTGCACAATCATGGGCCAACTCGTGGGAGGCTACTTCCCTGTCTAATAAACTTCGTTCGATTAAGATGACACCAGGCCCATGGTGTTCTTCCTTTCGCCTCTCCCGAAAGGACTCGATCACACTGTGTCGTCTCCGCATTGGCCATACCAGGCTGACCCATGGTTTTCTTTTGCGTGATGAGCCACCCCCACTTTGTGGTTGTGGAGCCTTCCAGTCAGTAGCCCACATTTTGGATGAATGCCCCCTTCTTTTGGCTCTGCGTGCTAAGTGCAGACTCCCCCACACTTTACCTTTGATGATGGCGTACGATTCCCGAATGGTCGACCTGGTTCTCGGTTTCCTCCAGGAAAGGGGCTTTTATTCTCAGTTCTAAGGTTTTTAATCTCTCTCTGGAGTTGGGGCAGGGCGGTGAGTGTTGGGGTGTCTCCCACTGTAAGCCATGTTTGGAGATTCCCGACTCTCCTCCCTGGCCGAGATCCTCTTTTCTTCCCCTTTTTCTCTGTTTTTATCATTTTTTAGGGTTGATTATTCTCCTTTTCCCATACACACTTCTCCATTTTAGCGGTTGCACCTTTTAAGTCGCAGGGGTCTTGCCTGTGCTGCTTCCGAGGTGGGATGTTTCCTGCCTCTAGAATAGCGTTGGGTTTGCTCTCTTGCTGACTTACCTCATTTTGTTTTTACCATTGACAACATGACTGGCCTTTCACATTTTTTAGCCTTTTCCCTTTTATTGTTCTGACTTTTCTGAGATGTCACACTATCCGAATGGAACACATTTGAAACAAGGGACTGATGACCTTGCTGTTTGGTCTCTTCAACCCCAACCAACAACAACAACAAAAACACCTATATCTTTCTGTGCGAGCTCTGATTTCCCTTATTTTTCATGGTGATCATTCCTCCCTATGTAGGTCAGTGTCAACAAACTATTTTCGGAGGAGAAAGTTGGTGATTGGAATTTCGTGAGAAATTCTGTCACAACGAAAAATGCCTTTCTTTTAATGATTTCCAGCCCAAATCCTGTATAATTTCTGTGACACTCTCTCCCATCTTTCGAGATAATACAAAACATGTTGCCTTTCTTTGAACTTTTTTGATGTACTCCATCAGTCCTATCTGGTAAGGTTCCCACACTGCGCAGCAGTATTCTAAAAGAGGACGGACAAGCGTAGTGTAGGCAGTTTCCTCAGTAGGTCTGTTACATTTTCTAAGTGTCCTGCCAATAAAACACAGTCTTTGGTTAGCCTTCCCCACAACATTTTCTATGTGCTCTTTCCAATTTAAGTTGTTCATAATTGTAATACCTAGGTATTTAGTTTAATTTACAGCTTTCAGATTTGACTGATATATCGTGTAACTGAAGTTTAACAAGTTCCTTTTAGCACTCATGTGGATGACCTCACACTTTTCTTTATTTAGGGTCAACTGCCACTTTTTGCACCATTCAGATATTTTTCCTAAATCATGTTGCAGTTTGTTTTGATCTTCTGATGACTTTATTAGTCGATAAATGACAGCGTCATCTGCAAACAACCGAAGACAGCTGCTCGGATTGTCTCCCAAATCATTTATATAGATAAGAAACAGCAAAGGGCCTATAACACTACCTTGGGGAATGCCAGAAATCACTTCTGTTTTACTGGATGACTTTCTCTTAATTACTACGAACTGTGAGCTTTCTGACGGGAAATCACAAATCCAATCACATAACTGAGATGATATTCCATAAGAATGCAATTTCACTACGAGCCGCTTGTGTGGTACAGTGTCAGAAGCCTTCCGCAAATCCAGAAATATGGAATCGATCTGAAATCCCTTGTCAATAGCACTCAACACTTCATGTGAATACAGCGCTAGTTGTGTTTCACAGAAATGATGTTTCCTAAACCCTTGTTGACTGTGTGTCAACAGATAGTTTTCTTTGAGGTAATTCATTATGTTCAAACACAATATATGTTCCAAAATCCTGCAGCATATTGATGTTAATGATATGGGCCTGTAATTTAGTGGATTACTCATACTACCTTTCTTTAATATTGGTGTGACTGGTGCAACTTTCTAGTCTTTGGGTATGGATCTTTTGTCGAGCGGACGGTTGTATATGATTGTTAAGTATGGAGCTAATGCATCAGCATACTCCGAAAGGAACCTAATTGGTATACAGTCTGGACCAGAAGATTTGCTTCTATTAAGTGATTTAAGTTGCTTCACTACTCCGAGGATATTTACTTCTACATTTCTCATGTTGGCAGCTGTTTTCGATTCGAATTCTGGAATATTTACTTCGTTTTCATTTCAAGAAAAACATAATACAAAGAATATACATACAAGATGCACAATGTTACATAAAATAGCATACGGATTACATCATTTATAATACAAAACATTTTGTGCTAAATAAAAAATAAAGTCGAAGTTGCAAATATTTTTTTTCATTTGATAACTAGTTTCAAGCCGAGACCCATTTTCAAACCAACATAACAAAATGTGTAACGTACATTTACAGTGCATTTATGTGTACGGTACATGCATTACACATTTTTTGACGTCTTTGGAAAAGCCATTTTTGGTGTCTTGGCCCGAAACTAGTCAGCAAATGAAAAATAAAATATTTGCAACTTGTACTGTGTGACAATTGCCTCCTTTATTTCTTCATTGGTAGTCCTCGGTGTCGACACACTGCATGCTATACTGGCTGAAAAATGGGGGGTGAAAGTTCAACACTGACTACTGTAAATGATGTAGGCGACAGTTACACAGTTGCATTTCACAGTTCTTTGCTTTCAGTGAAAACCCACAATATTACACAGTTATACAGCCAGTTCACTATTGGTAAACTTTTGATAAGCCTCATTAATAGTTTGCAGGCAAACGTCAGCATACTGCTGCGAAAGTTTACCGTTGAACATCTGTGTGGTATAAAAACCTAACCGCACAGTTCGTGCAGAATAATACGGTACGTGTGACACTACTGAACAGACACTGTCATTGTTGTAACACATGGGCTATTTGTGTTACCCTAATTCCACTGCATTATTGTTACTCTAAGTGACACAGATTTCCTGTCTGTAAATCGGCCTTGGACTGACTGTCTTGAGACAAAAATTGATACTTTATACATTGTTTGATGTTTAAGTGTCAGAAATTACTATTAAAACGTAACTCATTAAATTAACTGAATACATAAAAAATAGGTTCTTTTTAACAGTTTCTTCCACCACAAAGGTTGGGCCAAATTATTTGTTTAAATCATGAAATTAACAGATATGGTTATGCAAACAATGCTTTTGACAAACCTGGTAATTATTTTGGAATTAATTAAGGGCTGGCTTTGCTAACATGTTTTCGAGTACAGCCAAATAAATACTTTAAGAATGCTAGTAGTTCTTCTTCCAAATGTTTATAATTAGTACACAATTTATATTTGTTTGTAAGTTAACAGTAGAATTTAAGCCATGAAACAATTATTGATTTCACCCCATAACAAAAGATACTAACTAGGCATAGTCAAAATAAATTAGGAAATTGATGACATACATGAAACTAAGCAAAAAAATTAGATCTGGTGCTATTCCTTAAGACTGAGGGCCAACCTTTCTCTTTTATGAAAATGCAGATTATACTCATGTATGTTAATGATAATTAGTCAAAAATTAAAAATAATGAATTTAAGGAGGCAGATGGCAAAACAAGAAAGGAAGTAAAAAGATCCCAGATTTCTTCATCACAACTGGTTTTTCGTTCTATTGATTTACAGAAGTGTCTGACCCAAGCTACTCTAGTATGCTGGAAGTTCATAAAAATTTTGTAGTAAACTTATAGCTCTAGAAATTCACTTATTCTGATCACAGATACCTATCTCAAAAGCTTGTAGCTTCTTATTTGCTGTCTGAAACAGCATTAAATTTGTTTTTGAGAAGGTTAATGACAGACTGTTTCCTGTGAACCATTTGTATACTTGTTGTGTTACTGTTTCAGTTTTAATCTGTGTTGAGGATTTCATGCCCTTGATCAAGATGCAGGTATCATCAGGAGACATTACTATATTTGCAATGTTATTTACTGATGCTGGTACGTCACTGAGGTACACTAAGAAGATCAGTGGCCCAATGAATGCATCTCGGGGAACACTGTTCTTAATTCTGATTTTATTGATTTACTTGCACCTGTTAGGGCAACTGTTACATTCTTTGATGCCTCAGTGTGGGAGTTTTCATACTAATATGTTTTAAACAGTAAAAAGTGTTAGCAAGACCACAGAAAACCATCTCAGGATACCATCTACAGTTCATTTAATCTACAATTTCTTTTGTGAGACTGAATAATGCTCTCTCTCTGAGGTGAGCCCTTTGCGAAAGTCAAACTGGGAGGGTGTCAGTGAGTCGTTTTGTGTTATGTTTTCATATGGCCTGCCGTGCACTGCCCTCTCAAATATTTTTGTAGAACAGGCAGCCTGAGATAGGCTAATTGGAAGATATGACATGTCTCTTGCCATCTTTGTGTATTGTCATCACTGTAGCATGGCTTGCATAGATTGGTTACATAAATAGCACAGTATGTTGCTAATTAAGTCACCACATAATTTTAGATATTCTGTTAAACCGGAAGAGCTGGTGCTTTTAGGGATATTTTGATTTTTATAATTTTGTTGGGTGTTGTGAATTTGAAGTGCAGTGTCATCATTGGTGTATGTTGTATAAAATTAAGTAGTTTAAAAGCCTTCTGAGGGAGACTGAGGTTTTATGTTTGTATGTTTTTGGCAACAGAGAAGAAAAATTTATTGAATTCAGAAGTTGCTCTTTTCATATTGTTGTGACCTGTCCCAATTTCTATGAATTATGATACCCAATTGTGCTACCCCTGATTGTTCTAATATTTTGTCTCTGAAACTTCCTGGCAGATTAAAACTGTGTGCCCGACCGAGACTTGAACTCGGGTCCTTTGCCTTTCGCGGGCAAGTGCTCTACCATCTGAGCTACCGAAGCACGACTCACGCCCGGTACTCACAGCTTTACTTCTGCCAGTACTTTGTCTCCTACCTTCCAAACTTTACAGAAGCTCTCCTGCGAACCTTGCAGAACTAGCACTCCTGAAAGAAAGGATATTGCGGAGACATGGCTTAGCCACAGCCTGGGGGATGTTTCAGGAATGAGATTTTCACTCTGCAGCGGAGTGTGCACTGATATGAAACTTCCTGGCAGATTAAAACTGTGTGTCCGACTGAGACTCGAACTCGGGACCTTTGCCTTTCGCGGGCAAGTGCTCTACCATCTGAGTTACCGAAGCACGACTCACGCCCGGTGCTCACAGCTTTACTTCTGCCAGTACCTCGTCTCCTACCTTCCAAACTTTACAGAAGCTCTCCTGCGAACCTTGCAGAACTAGCACTCCTGAAAGAAAGGATATTGCGGAGACATGGCTTATCCACAGCCTGGGGGATGTTTCCAGAATGAGATTTTCACTCTGCAGCAGAGTGTGCACTGATATGAAACTTCCTGGCAGATTAAAACTGTGTGTCCGACTGAGACTCGAACTCGGGACCTTTGCCTTTCGTGGGCAAGTGCTCTACCATCTGAGCTACCGAAGCACGACTCACGCCCGGTACTCACAGCTTTACTTCTGCCAGTACTTTGTCTCCTACCTTCCAAACTTTACAGAAGCTCTCCTGCGAACCTTGCAGAACTAGCACTCCTGAAAGAAAGGATATTGCAGAGACATGGCTTAGCCACAGCCTGGGGGATGTTTCCAGAATGAGATTTTCACTCTGCAGCAGAGTGTGCACTGATATGAAACTTCCTGGCAGATTAAAACTGTGTGCCCGACCGAGACTCGAACTCGGGACCTTTGCCTTTCGTGGGCAAGTGCTCTACCATCTGAGCTACCGAAGCACGACTCACGCCCGGTACTCACAGCTGAAAGTGTGCTAGTTCTGCAAGGTTCGCAGGAGAGCTTCTGTAAAGTTTGGAAGGTAGGAGACGAAGTACTGGCAGAAGTAAAGCTGTGAGTACCGGGCGTGAGTCGTGCTTCGGTAGCTCAGATGGTAGAGCACTTGCCCGCGAAAGGCAAAGGTCCCGAGTTCGAGTCTCGGTCGGGCACACAGTTTTAATCTGCCAGGAAGTTTGATATCTGCGCACACTTCGCTGCAGAGTGAAAATCTCATTCTGGAAACATCCCCCAGGCTGTGGCTAAGCCATGTCTCCGCAATATCCTTTCTTTCAGGAGTGCTAGTTCTGCAAGGTTCGCAGGAGAGCTTCTGTAAAGTTTGGAAGGTAGGAGACGAGGTACTGGCAGAAGTAAAGCTGTGAGTACCGGGCATGAGTCGTGCTTCGGTAGCTCAGATGGTAGAGCACTTGCCCGCGAAAGACAAAGGTCCCGAGTTCGAGTCTCGGTCGGGCACACAGTTTTAATCTGCAAGGAAGTTTCATATCAGCGCACACTCCGCTGCAGAGTGAAAATCTCATTCTGGATTTTGTCTCTGTTTCAGATTTTATGATTTCCTCGTGGTTTTTGATTTATTGTCTAACCTGTTAATTTACTGTATGTTATGCACGTTTTTGGCCTTTCTGATTACACAGATTAAGATTTTACAGTATCTCATGTAGTGTATTTTCACTGCTTTGTGTGTACTATTTGTCTGTTATAGGTAGATATCCCTTTTTCTGGTACATGATATTCTAATCCCAAATGTTATCCAGTTTTTCTATCTACCTACATTTGATTTAGTTTTGATTTGTATTTGGTGGAAACTGTTGTAGACCATTTCTAAACATATTCGTGGATTCATTGTTTATTATTCTAATATGCATAACATGAGTGTGTACATGAACTGTTTTCTTGTTGCCAAGTTTTAAGATCACCATTTGATCATCAAAATCAGATAGTCCACATTTTTACTTATATTATTATGTGGGGTCCAGAGAAACACTGTCAATAGCAGTCTTGCTACAGTCATTCACCTCTGTTGAGAATGAAATCATTGAGTGTAAGATAAGACAAGACAAGACATCAATATTTCTAACTTTCTATGATTGCTATTGGTTGACAGAAAGTCAGTGTTAAAATCCCCGCATAAAATGCTATTTCTGTTGCTCTTGTTAAGTTTTATAATCTGAACAGTCATCAAATTGATGAGATTAAAAAACAAAATAAGTTTGAGAACTTGGACAATGCTGTGCAATCTTGAAGCCAGTGACTTGAGTGTGCACATTTTGAAAGTGACTGCTTATCTCCTTTTGTTCTCTAATCTAGCCATAGACTTTTGCATTTGTGGTTCTTGATACTCATTTACAATTCATTCTCTGAACCATAAGTTTGGTGCAGTTGATTATTTTGTTGCCTTGTGGGCCTGTTTTTTCCCTATTTCTTCCCCCTATTTATTTCTATCAAACAATGGAAAATCCAGGATGGAATGTAACAGTATTATGAGAAGGAAAGTTGCTACTCACCATATAGCAGAGATGCTGAGTCGCAGATAGGTGCAACAAAAAGACTCTCACAATTATAGCTTTTGGCTGTTAAGGCCTTCGTCAACAACAGACAGACATATGTGCATGCCCACACACACACACACACACACACACACACACACACACACGCAAATGCAAACGCAACTCACTCACATGACTACAGTCTGAAACCACACTGCCAGTGTGGTTTCAGTTGCCTGAGACTGCAGTCATGTGTGCGAGTTGCATTTGCGTGAGAGAGAGAGAGAGAGAGAGAGAGTGTCTGTCTATTGTTGATGAAGGCCTTAATGGCCGCGAAAGCCGTAATTGTGAGAGCATTTTGTTGTGCCTATCTGCGACCCTATTTATGTCTGTTACCTGATGTACATTTTATGTGGTATTAGATCAACACACAACATTAGCTTAAATATATCTGATATTTTTGCAGTGAGTGTGTCTTGTTGTGGTTCAGTTGTTTAAGATTTGTGAATAATGCAGATTAGAAATTTAGAGAGAAAGATGGGTAAAAGGTTATTCGAAGCAGGGACAAGAGGTGGACAATACTAATAAGTATCTTGTTTGGGGAAGAGAGACACTTCCTGGTTCAGAAGGTAGATTGTACTCAAAAATTAAAACTCTTTCAATGGAAGTCTGATTTATAGTAAAAAAATTAAGACTTTGAGTACTATGCTCAAAAATAAAAAGTTAAAAAAAAGAGAAAATACAATGTGGAACATTACCGTACTATGTAGAAATGAATAAAATGTGAATATGAAGGAAGTGAGTTCTTAGATATTAGGTGCACCAAAAATATTAATGCATTGAAATCATTTTAAGCCAGATGCATTGATTACTTACTAACAATGGCAACAGACAGATGCATTAGACATAATCCGGTGGACATTTTGCACAGTCATTACAGACATTAAAAAATACTATAATTAAGGAAAATTCAGGATGGAATAACGACAATATTACGAAAAGGTTACTTGCTACCCACCATATAGCAGAGATGTTGGGCCGCAGATAGGTCCAACAAAAAGACTGTCAAACATAGCCTTAGGCCAAACAGGCCTTCATCAGAATCAGACAACAAAAACACACACACACACACACACACACACACACACACACACACACAAAAATATGATGTCTAACTCTAATGGTGGCCTATTTGGTCAGAAGTCTTTTTGTTGTGCCTATCTGTGACTCGGCATTTCCGCTATATAGTGTGCAGCAACTATCATTTTTATGATATTGTCATTACACAATCATTAAGGAGATTAGATCATTTGGGTGCAGAAAATTCATTATTCTTGCTATCATCATGTTTCAACCAGAGCATTCGAACTTCAGTTACTTCTTGAGTTATCTTTATGTCAGTCAATGGCTTAAGGTATTTTTCTTTATAGATTTGAATCTGCTACAGCAACATCCAAAAAATGGAAATAAGCAACTCACTTCCAATTAAAATACTTCTATAGCTCCTAGTCTTTAAAAATCAATTATATACTCAGAAAGTGGACTTCAGTATGAAACTTCCTTATTTTTTCTGGGAAAAACTTGATAATTGACTTTATTTGCCATTTTGAAAGGATTCTTTGTAATGAAATTCATATGTAGCCCACTGTTGGCATAATTTGAGACATTATCAAAAAAATTAATTAATGACCGAGAAAAAAGATCACCATTCGAGTGTGGATTTGACCCAAAAAGATCAGCACGAATACCATTCTCACTTCGATTCTTCTTAATTGCAGTAATTTTCTTAATTTTTGATGTAGAAATCGCATTAATCCTTCCAATTGTAATTATTTTCAAAACTTCAGACATTATAATCTGAACAGTATCAACAATATTTTTTATTATAGTATTATTAGGTGGACTATACCATGAATGAAATCAAGGAGCCTTACAATGAGCAGAATAAAGGGTTGTAGTTAACTATAACATTTGGGTTGCATTCAAAAAGTATTGATATAATCAATCAACCTTAAATAGAATAAGAAGCGAAATATTGCAGTCAGTTTCGACCTGGAAGATTGGTAAATAAATACCCTTATTATTCTTATTCTTAGCCTGTTGATTTATGTAATATCACTCTTGCATGGATGAAGCATTACTTTCGTGTCAGAAATAAGAGGATCCCAAGAACAACCAACACCAAATAAACAAAACTAAATACAGAAATCGGTAATATGAAATCACACCAGATTCAGTACTAGACCTGTTATTAGTTTAATCTACATAAATGACTTTCCAATAAGTTTCAATGATTGTTCACAGTTTGTAATGTTGTACTAAAATGGAAGTCAGTACAGTAACTGAATTAAGGTAGAAGTTGTAGGTTTGTGTGCAGTTCCAATAATCATTTCATAATTCAGATTTTGTGTTTTGCTTTGTATTCAACATAGATTTACAAGTACTTGCAGCTAATCAGATGAAGTTCCTTAGAACAGGAAACATTTCATTGAAGTATTAATTCTTAATCTACTCAGCTGTAGGTGTAGTTGATAATCTGTTTAATACATTATATTCTTTCGTTGCTGAAAGTATAGAAGTGGCTCTCCTGAGATTGTCTTACATTCTTAGAACTTAATAAATGACTTTCCAAGAACCATTACTCTTTCTCAACTTTTGTGATTTATTTGTATGAGGGGCATTCAATAAGTTATGCAACACATTTTTTTCTCAAAATAAGCTAGCTTTATTCAGGGTTCCAATACGCCATATTATTCCCCACTCTTTTTCAACATAATCTCCTTTCAATGTGATGGACTTTTGCCACCTTACTGGGAGGGCCTGTATGCCTGTATTGTATCACTATGATGGTTGACATTGGAGCCAATGTCTCTCTGCATGAATAACCAATCATTCACATACTGCTTTACGCAGAACACATTCTCCATTAGGCCAAGCAGATGTAAGTCGGAAGGTGTGATATATGGGCTGTAGGGTGGATGAGGAAGAACAGTCCGATGAAATTTTGTGAGTACCACTCAGATGCTCAGACTTGTCATGGAACATTTTTGTGGTGAAGAACACGGTACAGTTACCTGAGGGTAGTGCAACACACTTCAGCGTTGATTGGTGCACCACACAGGAGGACAGCCAACAGAAAAACCCCTTCAGAGTCCCAGAAGACCTTCACCATGACTTTACCAGCTGAGTGTGTGGCTTTGAACTTTGTCTTTGGAGGAGAGGTGGCACTGCAGACTCTATTTGTTGCTGTTTTGTTTCCAGTTCGAAGTGATGAACCCATGTTTCATTGCCTGTGACAATGTTCAACAAGAAATTGTCATGATCAGCCTTGTAAACATGGAAGCAGTGCTGCATAAGTGGTCCTTCATTGTTCTTTATGGTCTTTTGTTAGGCTACAAGAACCCAGCAGGAACACACCTTTGAGTACCCCTAATGGTGGACAAGTGTGTCAGAACTACCAACAGAGACGTCCATTTCAACAGTGAGGTGTTTGATTGTGATCCATTGATCACCTTGAATGAGTGTTCACATGTTCCAACATTGCAGGAGTAACAGCTGTGTGTGGCCAGTTGGCATGTGGGAGATCGGACAGGTTTGCGCGACCTTGTTGCAGTGATGATAGACACATTATCCAAAAACTCACTATGCTTTTGTTCATTGCCAGGTCTCCATAGACATTCTGCCAGCACTTACGAATATGTGTGATGCTCTGGATTTCCACCAAAAGAAACTCAATGACAGCTCTGTGCTTAGAACACATCTCCGTTACAGATGCCATTCTGAAGGCTGCGTATAGTGTTGCCAACACGAAATTACAGGGGCTGTTGTGGGAGTATTCCATGATGCCCCACAGCTAATTCCACATTTTTGCAACTGGAGTTGGCTGAGAAAAAAAAAGTGTTGCATTATTTATTGAACACCCCTCGTAACTTCATAATTTTTCATTAACAAACATTGAAAATGGACTCGCCAAAAACTGAAATAGATCTGGCCTGAGCTGAACAAAACTGAACCATAATATCCTGTGCAGATGCAGCCACAGGTGCTTAAATAATCTTGCAATAATGTAAACAAGTTAAAGTATTATTGGAATGTATGTTATGTGTTAATTACAATAGAAAAGGGTTAACACAAATAATTTCATATGTGACATGAAGGTAAAGAACTTGTGTAAATATGTTTCCAAGTACAGTTTTGTCAATTTCAAAATTTTCTGTGCTAAATTTTGTAAAATAAGATTTTTTTAAAAAAAATTACTATACAAATCCGGAAATTGGTTCCAGGGTGTTTAATTATTTTAATGACTTTCATTGACAGAGGCTTAAATGTTAAAATCATGTTATTTTCTGCATCTGTTTGCATCTGATATATTTTTATAATTCTCATTGTTAGGGAACTCTTATCACATCTGACTTTTAATAGCTATAACCCTTTTGTTTCCAGGAACATGGCACAGGAGACTATTTCCTTGTTGAACATTACCTTCCAGAAGCCTTATTTGAGGATGAAGAGGAAGGAGCATGCATACGCACTCAGCTTCAAGAAGCACATAAACGAAGGCATGGTCTGGATCCAGGCCGAGCAGAAGAGCTTTTCATAGGACTGTCTCAGTCAATGCCTCACTATGGATCTCATTTTTTTCATGCTGTGGCAGTAAGTTATTTGAAGAAACTTAATTTTTGTAAATATGATTTTTCAATTATTTGTTTTTGGGTTTTTAGTACAACAGTAAGAGGACATTACCTAATTAGACATTCTTACCTGGATTGGGATGTGAAGTCTGCATAACTCTAATATCCCAATTTTTCCAGTATATAGACAGTTAATATTGGTCTGTGTAAAAAATTCTTCGTTTGAAATATTAGATAACAACAGCAGATGAATAATATAGAAAAAAGAGCTGTGGCTTTTTTCAAGACAGTTGTGTTTCTCCTAACATACATTTATAAAGTAATCTAGGAGTAATGATAATAATTATAAGTTTGATTAGATTAGTTCTGGTCATATTTTTTGTTAGTATACTTTGCACAAGTAGCCTCCAATGGTTGCTTCTCCCTGTTCACGTATAACTTGATTCATACCACTTCCCTGAAGGCTTTTCTTCTGCATGGTATTGATGGAACAGTATGTATAAATGAATGAATGAATGAATGAATGAATGAATGAATGAATTACCTCCTACCATGTTATAATGTAGTTTAAAACTACAGAAAATGTATTAACTTAAAAAAATTGCATTATATGGTAGTTCCCATTAACCATAACTCTTCACTGTATCTATATGATAAAGTAAGAACAAACACAATTTGCAGAATGTAGTACTTTATAGAGCAGAATGTAATATACAGTGAACTATAGTTGTGTGTAGCATTGGACAACAATAATATAGGTTACAGAATAGCACTCATTTGCTATCGCTTAAACAGTACTGTTTCTTTGGTGGCTCACCAGAGCATGCCAGGGGGCCAACTGACGTGGTCTCTATATGCAGGCCTGTGAACTGTAGGGATGCATATTTCTGAAATAGTGCATGTCATGAGTGAAGGTACATCACTCCTCTCTTCTAGGGAGTAGGAAAACTACATATATGCATTAAAACACAAGGCACGGAAAAGTATACGGAACAGAAAAAATGCTTTGGTACAGAAAAAAGGCTTTGGTACATAAAAAAAGCAGAACTAGGGATGACATCACCATAGTGATGTACTTGTTCATAGTCAGTGCTGGAGGCTTCAGCGGGGGCATCAGAGATGATGGCCACACAGGACCTAGCAAAGGCAGTGGCTGCAGTGTCAGGTGCAGTGGGGGCTACACTGGTGATGACAGTCAAGGAATGGGGGCGGAGGCAGGTACCCCAGACAGCAATCTGCCAGGCAGTTGGCCCTGCTGTGATGCAAACGGTACTGTCTGTGACAGGAACAGGCATTGGTGGCGGTGAGGGTGATGGTGGGTCCTCCAGAACAGCCCCCATTGTGTGTGGCCTCAGCTGTCAAAGTGATGGAATGTCCGCCTGTCAGGAGTGCGGACGATGCATGGGCGCTGGCCTCGGTGATGCTCAATGACAACAGGATTCCAGTTCATTCGCCGGCTGAAATCACGAGCCTAGACAGGCACACCCAGCTGGAACGGTTGCGGAGTCAGCGACACTGGCAAATGCGGCGCCAGATGCAGCAGTTGTTCAAAAAACAGTCTAAAGCAGCTTCAGGGGCCCTGCCAGATACTTCTGCATCTGAGTTTTAAACGTTTGAACCATTAGATTGAGGATGAAATGGGGGAGCTGTGAAATGACGAACACCACTAGCCTGACAAAAAGATGCAAATTCTCAAGAAATGACCTGGGGGCTGTAGTCGGTAACCACGATATATGGAAGTTGCTCAATTACAAAAATCTTAGACAGGGCTGAAATAGTGGCTGCCATGCACGTGGACAGACAATGTGCATTGTAGGGAGAGTAGGAATAGATGTCCACTACAATGAGCAACACTGATTTAGGAAGGGCCAAGCAAAATTGACATGTAGAAACTCCCATGGGTGCTGTGGTGTTCGCTAGTGAAAAGAAGACGCCCACAGGGCTGCCTGTTGCAGTACACAGTGAGTGCAGGCAGCGATAAGACATTTAAAGTCACCATGTATGCCCAGCCAGTACACATGTGGATGGGCCAAAGCTTTGGTGAGAGAGATTTCCGAATGACTGACATGCAGAAGCCTCAGTACATTACAGTGTAAGGAAATGGGAATCACAACCCAGGGAGCAGTGCCCTTGATAGCCAACAAAAGCACCCCATCAAACACGAACAGGTGGTGGTGGGGCCAGCCATGCTGCACAAAAGAGAGGACCCAACTAAGTACAGGATCCGTGGCGATGGCCGATACTATCATGGAGCTAGTGATGGGAAAAATCATTGACCACATTCTGGTTCTCAGTATCTAAATAGAAACAAAGCAACTTATCCTGATTGAACACTGGGTCT
Source organism: Schistocerca serialis cubense (assembly GCF_023864345.2). Taxonomy (NCBI): domain Eukaryota; kingdom Metazoa; phylum Arthropoda; class Insecta; order Orthoptera; family Acrididae; genus Schistocerca; species Schistocerca serialis. Next base: position 725,489,157 of record NC_064638.1, read on the forward strand.
GACCTTATCAAAAGGCAAGATATGGCATCGGTGTGTGTGTGCTATCGGTAGGTAATGGATCTGATAATGATAATGGGAGAGGAAGAGAGCCCACTGCTGCAAATGATGTGCTGCCTTGTCCAGCATGAAAGCCGAATGGTTAAAGGTGGTCCTTGATTAAATGGAATGTTGAATCATACAAGAAGATGTGATATTCCTTAAGGACAGTAACAGTTGATAAAGCCTCGTTTTCAATCTGAGAGTACCACTGCTGAGCAGGAGTTAAAGTCTTAGAACCATAAGCAGTGGGTCGTTCAGGCCCGTCCAGGTATTTGTGTGCCTAGCCCATGCTGAGATGCATTGGTAGCCAACATGCTCACCTGGATGAAAAGCGGCCAGACACAGGGCCAGACACAGACCGAGCACCCTGTTTCTGCAAAACATTTATGCCACTCATAAATTGTAGGCCTACCAGGAGGATCTTCAGCGTAATTTCTATCCCAAGTACGCTAAACCGTTGTCACTGACTTCAATTCTGTGAGCCAAAACACACAGCTAGCATGCTCGGGACCAGTGAAGGCAGCCATCTTTAACGCAACTGCCGCTAGCGCTCCTTACAGAGTGATTTGGCACTAGTGAACCATGCAAGACAAAACTTGATGTGTTTTGCTACAACTTGACATTACAATCACCTCAGTAGATACTTTGAATTAATTTATATGAATTTTCAAAATTGTAAAGTCCTTTTTGAAACACCCTGTATTTGGTGTGGCAAAGTTCCCAGATTTTACATTACATTACATTCTGTTGGTCTAATATAAAGTTCACTGTAGGATTTATTTCTGCATAAGATGACTGGATTCTGCACTGTGCTGTCACTTACTGACTGACAGTTGTTCTACCATTGCAGGTCGGGGTGGGGTGGGGGGCAATGTTTCTATCATATATAGACTTGTAAGGAACCTAGGGATGTCCACACATACTCACTTTTTGTTTGCACAATTAAATAAAACTGAAATAATAAATTAAAGTTGACAAAGAGTGTAGATAGGAATGTAGTTGAGATTAAATTAATTATTCATTCCATAGACCCACAAAAGAGGGGATCCTCCTGGGTGTGGAACATGTCAGATAAACACATTACAAAAATGTAATTATAAAAACTTGAGTTTCATTAATTTTAATGATCCTCAGTCAATATACAGTAAAATTATGTACATGAATTAAAATTAAACTTATAATATTTACAGGTTTACTGTATTTACTCGAATCTAAGCCACACCTGAAAAATGAGACTCGAAATCAAGGGAAAAAAATTTTCCTGAATCTAAGCCACCTGAAATTTGAGACTCGAAATTCTAGGGGAGAGAAAAGTTTTAGGCCGCACCTCCAAATCGAAACAAAGTTGGTCCATTGTAATATGAGACACAATTTAGGTCGAATGAATGATGATACAGCTACAGTAGTTTGGTTCGAGTCGTAAGCTTAGCAGTTAAGCTTTACCAGGTAGCCATTGCTATGTGTCAGGCACTCCGTCTGTATTTATACGGGTACCGTTCCTTTTTCACGTGCTTCATCTGCTTTGAATTGATTGCTTATTTTTCTTTCATCTGATACGTGCCGTTCTCTTTTTTATAGGTGTTTATGTCACTCTAAGCTGAAAATGCATTACTGTACTGTTCATGCATTGTTTGTTGCATTCTGATAATGAGTGTTTACGGCCTGTCGCCACTCGCGGCATGACTTGCTTTTGTACATGTTACCGCCGCTTACAATTAAAAAAAAAAAAAAAAAAGAGAGGAATCGACTCTTTAGTGAAAAGAATGGCAAGAGACTGCTATTTGTTGTTACTTACACCGCTGCTTTCTTTGATAATGATCAACAAGAACCAAATAATAGACTGCATATGATAGAAGATGTTCTAAACGAGAGTTAAGCGAAAATTTTTCTCCATTTGAAAACCTTTAGTACATTACATTCTGCACAGAAATTAGTCATATTAGATTTAAAAATCTAATCAATTGCTGTGCTTCATTTCTGACTATTAGGCATAAGAATAATATGAGTATAAACATGACATGATATGTGTATTCTTCCGCGTTTGCTGTTGTCTCACTCTAGGTTTGTAGTTTATTAGGCAGACAGGATTTAAACGAGATAGCAGCAAACATGAAAGAATACATGGCAAAATGTTTATATTCGTATTATTCTTATGGTGAAGAGAATACTGCACGTGATTCACAATTCATAAAAGCTCCTATTAGCAACCATCTCTCTCACAGGTAGGAAACAATTCAGAACGTAGAGTTGGCCATATTGACAAACATCCCAAACAGTCTTGCCAGTAGGATTTTCGTAGTACATTGTAATGCTGCTACATTCGAAGATGAATTTGTATTTACTTCGTTGGATAATGTATGAAAATGCAGTGGTCAAAACTAGAGGCGGAGAAAAAAGCTCGTCTTCCACCTTTTTTTAAAAATTTATTTACTGATGCAGAGGTTTTGGAACCAGTACTTATCTTTGGCCTGCAAAGCATGCCTGTGTAGTGCTATATATATTCGATGGCAGAAGTTAGTTGTGGCGGCATCTACCAACATTTTTCAGAACTTCTGCTTACTTTGCACTCAACTCTAAGCCACAGGTGGTTTTTTGGATTACAAAAACCGGAAAAAAAGTGCGGCTTAGATTCAAGTAAATACGGTAATACAGCTGCTTTCATTAAATCCATCATTCACACAGTAGCTAGTTACTTGGCTATTACCACCAAGTATTGTCAAAAATTAAAGTAAATTATTCATTTCAATGATCCTGAGTTAAGAACAGTCAAATTATGTACAAGATTTAAAATTAAACTTCCACTATTTACAGACTTAAGACTTACATCTGCTTTCCATACATTCATCATTCACACAGTAGGTGGTTATTTAGCTGTTACAACCAAGTATTGTCAAAAATTAAAGTATAATAAATTTTCATGAAAATGGTCTGCCGCACTTGTTGAGAAATTCATAGATGGAATATGCCTTAAATAGTGTTTGGGCAATACCCAGTTTGAATTCTAAACAACTAGAAACTCATTCACTTTTAATTTTTGCAAAAGTTCCCAAATAGTGAAACAAATTAACAGAGGATTAATCTTGTGGAAAACTAACTTAGAGGCATGATTAATGTTCCCCAAAACTGTGCATAATATAACAAAAATGTAAGCCTATTTTTACAGTTTTACTAAGTACCAAAATACCTTTCAATATTATTTCTAAGTGCAATGGCAAGTGAGATAATTCAGTTTATTATTGAGCTCCCTATGTTCAACAGTTCTAAGATTTGACAACAGTTCCAGTTCACAGTCTTCTTAGCACTCTGGCGCAGTCTGTGACTACTTTTACAAACTGGCATTTCTTATGAAAATAATTCTCAAATAATTCATTTCTTCCTCCAAGTACTATGGTTTACAGATTCTTGTAGTCCAGTTCACCACTGTCTTAATTAAACCTCTTTTTTGCTCGAGATGGTGTTTGACATTTTTGTATAGTTATGTGTGTGTGAGTGGGCTTTCTGTAGACTTTTTCCCCAAAGTTCTGTCATTTTTTCTAAGTTCATGAGGATCCAAAAATGAAATCTGACCATTGTTTGCATTTTCCATTGTGAACTATGTCTAAGAGATTCTTTCTCCATGAGGGCAAAAAGAAACTCACACTTTGTTTTTTTTGTACGTAAAGGCCACTTTTGCTATATCGACAATTCAGACCAATACTATCATGACTACACTTTGTCAGAAAATGAAGTTACAATGCTGCTACATTGTCCTAGCTAATGTTTTGTCTGTGAAATAAAATTGTAACTGTTCTGCTTACTGATTCATCATACAAAGAAGACGTCTGAACACTGTAACTGCAAAGTCCATATATTTCCAGTGTAATAGCATCACAACTGCTGTTACTATCCTTTCACACTCATATCTTCGACAGCTTGCATGATCCTTTATTGTAACAGCTTTTATGATTTTGTTTCAACGACCAAACAAATGATTTAGGAATGGAAATGGAGGAGAAACATTAGAAAAGTAGCTTATCAGAAGGGAAAACCATGCATCAATTCAAGAAGAAAAGAAGTGCAAGAAAAGCTGATAGGTCCAGATTCTTGAATAACTCTAAGGTGCAAGTGTGAAGATAAAGTATCATTAGATCAAAGATGGAAATTGTTTGAGATATTTTAGGCTTAGAAAGTATAGATAGGAAATGGGATTATCTGAATAAGCTGATTACAAAAACTCCAAGAAAAAAATTAGTAACAGATTGAAAGATGGTATTACGTCCAGGCATATGTGCAATTACAGTACACCTATATTCTTAAATATCAAGTGTAAAGGTATGCAAAACTATGCTATCTATGTAGCATAGTCATGAAAACATTAAAAATTGTGTTTGATGAAACAAGTGTATAATACTACAGTGACTACGCTACCTGCTGCCTTTGTGAACAAAGTGTTGTGACCACAAAAGTTAACAACACCTTTGTAAAATCACTAGACTGGTAATTTCTTAATTTGACTGTTAGGAAATATTTTTCATGTTGTACTGAAAAGACTTTTTTCATGTGTATGCTCAGTTTATTCAGAGATTTATACATTCTTTTGGTACAGCACCCATTATTGGCATCTCAGATATCATTCTTGAGGTCAATATTGTTTGTAGTTAGCTGCAGCAGATATGCTTTAATTGTGTCATATGTCTGACTGATGTCAGCTATGACGCAGCCATTCTCTTTACCCTTCCTACAAGACATTCTGCTGCCATTAGATTTCCACAATATTTGCTTGCTAGTACTGTCTTTTTTTGTCTGGAGAAGTACTCAGAAAATGACAAAAATGGCTCACTAAATGAAGAAATGTAAGTCATATTAGAAAATCACACACACACACACACACACACACACACACACACACACACACACACACACACATTTGTTATGAATGCAGCATTTTTAGAATTGAATTGTATGTGAACCGATGTACTTCTTCTTCCTCTTTTTTCCCCCCTTAGAAGTCTATGAAGAAATTTCTGGAGCAGTGTATATCTTCCTTATGTAGAAGTAGATGCATTTATGATCTGGGGAAAGTGAAAATAACTGACTTCCTACAATTACTGTTTTTGATTGTTGCATTCTCCTTGAACACTGTCATCTGGCAGCACAAATGTATGTTGCTATGCATGTGAGGTTTCATTTTAGGTAGTGTGAAGAAGCATGAAAAGAACAATTGTAATCATCACTAGTGAAATTGAAATAGATTTATAGTGAGCCATGGAAGCTTGAGGTGGCTTATTCTCATTTTATTTATTACAGATAGCAAAAAATTTGGAATCCAAAGATGTTCTGTTGGCCATTAATCCAAATGGAATATTTCTGAATGATAGAGAAGATAAATCGTTATTAGAAAAGTTTTTATGGAAGAACATCCAGAGACTCTGGTATAACAAACAACACTTCCTATTATTGCCCAGCTGTGGAGATGAAGTTGGAAAAAGAAAGTTCCTTATGGAGCACAAAAAGTGAGTGATTTTTTTGTCATAATTAGAAAATAAGAAGAATACTGTGTCTTAGGACAGAGACAAGACAGATTAAACAAATTACTGAAAAAATGTATTTCATTTAATTTTTATACCAGAATGTGTATCATTGTTTTGAAAAGCAGTTGAAGCATGAATTCAAACTGAATATCAGTTGAATGAGCTTAAAGTGATTCTTGTATAATGATTGTTTCAATTATAGACTTTAACTACTATGATAGAACATTCATTTATGTGAGTCTACACTGTTCTAACACTGGAGATAGTGCTCTTTAAACAAATGATAAACTGTATTCAAAGTTTGAGTGACAGCCAGTGAAAAATCACGAGCACCCTTGTGGGTGAGGGTTACTTTGTGTGAAGAGCTAGGCATTCTTTTAGTTGCTGTTCTGTAGTATTATATATACATGTCATTGTTGTTAAATGGAGATTAAAATATAAATGCTTCAGAAATTATTTTCTTGACATTTATAACAGCAGATTTATTTCTGGACTTAGAAATAATGTATATGTGGACATAATATCCATATTACTTAATGTTAAATAATGGTTTATGTTCATCTGTACTTTAGCAAACCGAATTTTAGGTATTTGTTGGTCGAGAGCTGACAAACTGAATTAGTATAGGCCTTCTCTGTACACCAAGAAGACTGGGGGTGGCCAAGAATTCTGCATGCGAGCAGTGCTCTTACTTGCATATGGAGTTCTGTCACTTGGCTGCACTCTTCTCCCACTGTCTTGCCAGGCTGTCTGAGTGGAAATAGGGAGAAACTGTGAAAGCACAACATCTAAACAGCAATGCAATTGTGAAAGGAACACTGAATGTCTCACATGTCGCTTGATTTATGTTTCATAACAACATAGATCACAAAAAATCAGTATATTTAATTATATTTTTGCTTGCTGAAGACATAATAAAATGTATATAACTGGTACAAACTGTTGGCATATGGTCAGACACAGACAATTTCAAAGATTTTTGTCATTTGAGTTGCTCCATAAACATGACTCAATTATTTTCATAATCAAAAAAAGCCTGTCATGTACATATGTTGATTGAAATGTTGTATCACATTTGCAACCCCATTATCAAAACTCTTCCTGAGGAAAACAATGAAGAACTCGTGCACAGTTTTATCACAAAAGAATTTGTCTTTGGAGTGGGAACTGCAATGGAGAGCAATCAGTTGCATCTGCACATGTACAGGAGTGCTTTCAACTAAAATGGCAAATGTTCTCAAAAGTAGCTCAGAAAAAGATGTAAGATTGGCACTGTTCTCAAAATGTTTAGAGAATTATTCCTGTAATTCTTTCAATGCCACAGTCAATTCTTCAAAATTTGCATGTTCTTTAATGCCATTAAGCTCATGTTTCTCTCTCTCTCTCTCTCTCTTTCTTTCTTCTTCTTCTTCTTCTTCTTCTTCTTCTTCTTCTTCTTCTTCTCTCTTTTTTTTTTTCAGAAGTTGCGCCTTCCACAATGCAATTTTCTTTTTAAATCCATCCCCACAAAATCAGAAATAAATTATTTCTTGCCTTGTGGTGTCTTACTGTGCCTAGTGTGCAGTGAAGTCCACTTAAAGTGAGAGGTCTGAAATCCATTTTAAGTGTCCTAATTTTCATTCCTGCTTTCCTTTTTTCATCAGAAACTCAACAATGGCAGATAAATCAAAATATCCTTCCAGGCATGCCCCTCAGCTCAACCAGTGTTCTTTGCAGCAGTGTATAAAGTTGTAATACTCTTCGTTCAATTCCATCAAAAACTGTTGCAACTCATGATATAATAAAGCATACGACTTCAGAAAATTTACTATTTGCAGCACCAATTTCATCATATCTAATTTAGCACAAACTGCTTCTTTATGTACAGAACAGTGAGCTCCGTACAAATTGTCTGTCGATCATTGTACGTAATTTTTTGCATTTTCATCATCAACTAAATCTTAAAGTTTTTTCTGCATGGTGTTGTAATGTTATTCAATAGCAAATATGAGGTACCCATGGATTCTGCAACTACGTAATAGGTTTTGACAGTTCTCATCCTTCACTTCCATGATTCCCTTTCATATTTAAAAGTTGGGATGATAGGTCGCTAGACTGCCTCTTTTTGTGCAAACAACTATTGGACCTATGAAATTTCTTTATACCACAAATAAACACTGAAGGATAAGTAAGGCTGACACAATGATTCTGTGAAACTGAAAAAGTCATGCTGACCATGAAATGCCACACCAAATGTGGGAATAAACATTGTCACTTTGAAATAAAATGTTGTGCTGTATTGAGTATTTCCGAGAACCAACGAGTAAAGCTAAGGCATACTGAGACAGGCTGAGCCATGGACTGTATGTATGCTGCACATTGCACTTGCATGAGGTATTGCACACCATGCCCATCCCTGAAATAGAGTAATAATGTGACAGATGTACAGAGAAGTTTTACAAAGTACATTAAGCTTGAGGGCATGACTAAAGGAAATCCTCGGTGTGGTATAATTACTTAAGAGATCATTTTTCTCATAACCTACTCAAAGTGAAAGAATGAATTTATACCGCAGTACAGTTAGTGCACATGTGTAAATATTCTGATGGCATTGTATCACAAGTGCAGCACATAGCAATAGTCACATTGAGTAGCTGCATTTGTCAAAAATCTCTTTTACTTGGAGTTGACAGTTACATTCCATTTGTTCCCATATCATTGTTTTACGACAATTGATAAATAATGGAAGAAATAAAGGTAAACAACTAACCTATAAACAAGACAGAGATTATTAGGTTTTGGATGACTCTGCTTGGAGCTAATAGAATAGACATACATATGCTTGCAGGGCAGCATTGTCCCTGCTAACTACTTTGTGTGAGGACACTGCATCTGTGCAGGTGTGTGTATGTGTGTGTGTGTGTGTGTGTGTGTGTAGTGGAGAGGGCATAGGTTGGAGGAAGGGTGCACACATATGCATGCACAAACATGCATACATATGCATAGTTATTTATTTTGTTCTGATGGTCTATGAGACAGTAGTTACTATGTTTGCATCTGCAACAACAATGCTGCAGTTTGAGCAGTTCATAGGAATACTAAAGGTTACATTAATTAAAAACTTAATGAGCAGTTTTCTTAGGAAATCCCTCAAGATCAGATACATGTGCAGCCTTATAGACAGGGACTGAGAGGTTTGTTTACATTCCGTGTACGATCCTGCTAACAGCTGGTGAAACAACAGAGGGCCTGATCACATCCTCAGTTAGTGTTTGCTATCAATGATATTTGGTGTAGTTTCTCTGACTGGCAGGTGGTGCGAGTCTCCCTCATTTGTAGATTGTCTTCCTGCATGCTTTCTTATGTTATTTGTGCTAACAGAGTACCACCCACCATAGGCTTAAATTGCTGAGCACAAGCAGGTTGTATTGTACCTCATGCCTTAGGAATGTTGGGGAGGTCACATATTGAAATATTTGCTGTTTTCAATAATTTTATCCTGCTGCATTCCCATGAACTATTCAAACAGTGTGTGTGTGTGTGTGTGTGTGTGTGTGTGTGTGTTTATATATATAATTAGTTGGGAATAAAGTTTTATATTATTGAAGGTTCTGCCTCTTTCATTTTGCACAGGAGTTCCTTTGTGTTTCATCTTGCATCATGCCATCATCAGTTCTTCCTTAAGCTTCGAAGTGAGATGAGTTCCCTGCAGCCACTTTCAGCTGGTGAGCTACTGCGCTATTGCATTTTCACAAATTGTAACTTCAGGTGGTTGTTGACATCACTGTAAGCTATACATACTTAATAAGAGTTATCTTTATCCACAGATTAGTGTTACCTGTCATACTGCAAAGAATTAAAAATTATAAAGAATGGCAGAATAATGTACCTTTAATGGAAAAAAATATATAATGAGTGCTATTACATAAAGTTATCAAGAACTTTTATACAGCTGCAGAAAAGCAGCAGACCTGCTGACTTATTTAAAAATGCAAGTAGAAAGTGAAAAGCTATTGACTTGCAACAGAGGTACCATTAATATCACTGAGATTGTTTTTAAATGTTGGTATACATTGTGCAGTAATGTAAGTCAAGTGTTAACTTGACCTCTAAACAAGTGTTGTTTATATAATTATAAGCTGTGTCCAGGGAAGTGATCTGGATCTCTTGTTATTAATGTTATATATAAATGACCTGGCAGACAGTATTACTACAGCCTGATTAAAGTTAGTTGATAGTTGGCTTTTCATGCGATGGAGCTGGTTTCCTCCAATCTGATTGCTGAGCTCATGACTGAACCTTTCATCATTGCCAAACAGCCATAATAGCTGGTCAGTTCACTTCCAATTTCTTGCCCAGTTTCCTTTCAGTATGTGTTTTGATTCAGAATCCTGGGCCTGGCCCTTTTATTTTGTATTTCATTACACATGCTAACCTCACCAAAACAACACACACACACACACACACACACACACACACACACACACACACACACAATGATGCTAACAAGATACACAGCTTTCATACACAGCATTAACCAAACCATACTTCATCCTTCCGTGCAAGATGGGATTCAGCATCACATATAAAATTATTGTAATCACAGAAATTGGCTTACATTAGATAAGCTTTTCATGATATTGTGTAAAGCCGAATTTTTGAAGGCTGCAATTCATCATTGCAACTGGTGCCAGAGTCATTAATATAATACCCAGATGCTGTATAGTGGCATAGTGCCATAGTTAATGTATAAACCTGAAGTGCAGAAAGTCCTAATTTCGAATCCTATCAAATGCAGCGATAGTTTTTTGTATTTCACAATATAAATGTCAGCTATCCCATGAAAGCCCACTTACAATGGTTTAAAAACCAGTCTTAAGTAAGGAAACTTGGCATCACTACAGCCTCATTCATATCACTCCTTTAATGACCATATAGAACACAAGTGGTAGACATCTACTGTCAAGTAATTTTAATTGGATTATAGTAACCATTGTATATGTAATAAAGTTCATTCTGAAAAATGCCACTCAGGTATTCAGTCGATTCTTGATAAGATTTCAAACTAGTACAAAGATTGGCAACTTGCTTAAATGCCCATAAATATAGAATTGTGCACTTCTCAAACAAAAAAATCATATTATCCTATGACTACAATATCCATGAGTCACTATTGGATCAATCAACTCATACAAATTCATAGGTGTGGTATTTATAGAGGTATGAAATGGAATGATCACGTAGACTCAGTCACATGTAAAACACAGACCTCAGTTCATTGTAGTGTACTGGGAAAGCACAGTTAATCCGCAGAGGAGACTGCTTACAAAATATCTGTTAGTCTGATTTTAGAATATTGCTCTAGAATGTGAGACTCACACCAGATAAGACTAATAGGATATTGAATGTAAACAAAAGGACACCACAAATGGTTAACATGTGTATTACACTCACTTGAGACTGTCACAGAAATGCTAAGAAATCTGAACACTGGCAGGCATCACAATATAAATGTCAGCTATCCCATGAAAGCCCACTTACAATGGTTTAAAAACCAGTCTTAAGTAAGGAAACTAGGCATCACTACAGCCTCATTCATATCACTCCTTTAATGACCATATAGAAAAAAAGTTCCCAATCATTTCTTTTTGGCATGGATCCCACACATCTGAACCATTTTCCAGGATAGACCGCATAAATGTTTTGTAAACGTTATCATTTACATACCGAAATGCCCCAGTACCCTACCAATGAACCAAAATACATCCTCTGCTCTACCTTTGGCTGAACTTATGTGAACATTCTATTTCATATTACCTATCGAGATGGCACAGTGGCTAGCACACTGGGCTCGGATTCAGACGATGACGGTTCAAGCCCACGTCCAGCCATCACGTTTTAGATTTTTTGTAATTTCCCAAAATTGCTTCAGCCAAATGCCGGGGTGGTTCCTTTGTAAGGGCATAGCTGACTTTCTTCGCCATGCTTCCCTAATCCGATGGGACCAATGACGTTGCCGCTTGGTTCCCTTCCCCAAATCAACCAACCAATCAATCACTTGTATTCCCAAGTACTTGTGTGAGATGGCTAACTGCTCCTTTATTATTTCATTTGCCATCAGCTGTATATTCTGGTGGTTTCAATTTTTTCTGAACTGCATTTTATTACCAACTTTTAGTATTTCATTGCTTTACCGCAATTCTTCTACTTGTAAGTCCTTCCTTCCATCTTCAATTGGGGAAGTGATTTTTATGATGCTCTTTTCCTCACTCAGCATCATCTGAATTTTTCTGAGAATCTTATTGTACAGTAATTTAAATGGTCTTACTGATTCACCTTGCAGTCTTATTGATTATTATATTTCTACCAGAACCTTCATACATATATTTCTTGCTCAGTACAGATTATTCACATGCAGTTGTCCTTAACAGTAGTTTAGAATTCATTTGTAGCAACTGACATAGACAAGTATAAATGTACTTAAGACACTGTTCGGATTATAATGTGTAGCCAAACAGAACAGTAGAATGATTGGGACACTAGCCTAAGTGAACAAGAATTAAGGTCACATCTTCTCACCCTGATCTAGACTGCAAAATCCAGGAGGGTAACAGTTACTTTTCTGCCTCATGCATATCCAACTGAGCTGCTGCTTCATCACTAGAGACTGGAAAATGTAGCATGTGTTTTCAGCAAAATATTAATCTATTTTTGGCAAAATTCGTACATATTTTTGATGAAATTCACAAATATTTTTGTATATGATTGTAATAGACACACAGACATGCCTGAAGACAAAGCCTTAGTGCTCTGAAATTGACCATTATAAAAAGTAGTGATCAGGGAACTTTTTGATTGGATTGTTTGCTTTTGCAAAAACTTCAACAGTTTTATTCCAAAATGGTCTTTGTTTTCTTCTTGTTTTTGTATTTATTCTTTCTACAAATGGTCACTGTGTTGGGAAGCAGCAGTATTTTTCTGCCAGCAAACTGTGTGCATCTCAAATTTAAGGTGTTTTTCAGTATTATTTTTCTCCATCCATTTTGTCGATTACAGAATCTGCAGAATATTAATTTTGATCTTTTGTGGTTATCCATAGCTATGCTACCCATACTTGACAGTTCTACAAATAGTGCTGACAAGTCACATAGCAAAGTAGTAGAACCAAAAATAAAACTATTTGCATGTTATGGGAAGAATTTCAGTGTGGTTGAAATATGCTGATAAGTTTTGTTTTCAGATGATATAGTGCAGATTGTGGACAATATATTGACAGCTGGCCATGAGTGTAAACAAACTAGAATTTTTACCACCAGAGGGGCAATGAGAGATTTTGGCAAGCAAGTCTTGTCTCCTCCTTACAGGGCAGTAACCTACGCCTGTGTTCTGGAAAGCAGAACTGACACATTATTGTGAGGGTCAGAATTGAAATCTGTGATGCAGCATGATTAGTCACTTCACTGACTTCAAAGTAATAAAAGAAAACAACAAGAAACACACAGAATTTGTGGATGGGTGCCGCACAATTGCGTATTGAGATTGCCAGATTACTGTTTATGAGGTAGTTAAGGCCTGACCTCTAGTGGTATTTGCTGGACCGACAGTTCAAAACATCTGCCAGGTAAAATTGCCACATTATAAGTGCCCACATTACACCCACTTTTGAAAATTATGGCTTACAAACAAACGTAAGTGGGTGCAGTGGTATGTTGTTGCGTTCGTACACTTTGTATTGTATTTTACAAACATCTTCCCATGCACAACATATTTCCAAATCGGGCTTTGTCAGGTGATGTCAATACCAATAACTGAAATTTTGTTACATGTTCGATACTTATATGCAGAAAATAAAGCAATTTCAAAGTACCTCTGATAAAATAATTCATCTAGAGACAATTTGTTGTGAAACAGCCTATGTTAGGCAATTTTGTGTTCTCACATTTTGATGCAGAATTCACATCTGTATTAGCATTTGTTGCAAAACACAAATTTTTCAGGTCTTTATTTATCACTAAGGATGCAGAAGATGAGAAATTAAGATTTAAACTTAATATTTTGTGTGTTTTTAATACCATATGATTAATTGATTACTTATGTAATATGTACTGGTCTAGAATTATAATTACTGTGTTAAGCACATGACTACCAGTGGATAAATACTGTTATTAGAAATGCATAAATAGTTTTTTGGAAATGTAGTTGTGACCATTACTTCAGTTTGAAAAATATTTACTCAGTTTCTGAAATTAAGGCTTCAATATTTATTCGCTGTTTGCAATAAGAGATGGATGCATTGTAAGTTTAAGTTTAATTTGAATTTTTATTTATCTGTTACAGAGTTTGGAATTCCTGTGAAAGAATCACCAAAGTGTATGAGCTCACCAGAGCAGCCTAAAATAAAAAGTTCCTCAAAGAAACCTGATGTAGTTCGACTGCACACATTTTCTTCAAAAATCAATGGTACAAAATATCAAGTTGGAAAACCTGTAGATAATTCAGTCAAAAAATTGAACAAGTCAGATTTGTGCAGTACTCCGCAGATGAATTTGTCGATACGTTATGGATTCCAAAACAACAAAGAAAATGAAGTTCCTTGTAGACCGTCATCAGTGTGGCGACCTGGTGTCAAAATGGGTACAAGAGTACTTGTACAGCGAGATTTATTTTGGCAACCACCATCTCTTCCAGAAGACACGGTATCTCTGCCTGCCCTCTCTGACTACTCACCCTGTGCAACTCCGCCCAGTGAAGCATATGTTGTCAGTAAGTCCACATGCACTGTATTCACTATAACATACAATAGGTGACTTATTTGTTTATGCCAAGATTTATGTGAACTTGCAAAAGCAAAGAAAACAGAAAGAGTCTTTTTAGGAGCAAGTGTCACAACCTGTCATGTACTTTTTTTGGTATGAGAGTGTTAACAAAAAAATAAGGCCATTATTTTATTTCTAGCTTTAAGATGCATTCTTGGTTTTTCTCAGTTGAAGACTAATACTGACTTGATTTCAAAGCTTGATGGATGTATTGATTACGTGTAAGTAATTCTATACAACAGATACTTTTTATGAGGGATTTCCATTTTTATATATATGCCTATTCCCAATTGGAAATGGAACTATTCCATCAATATATTTCATACTTAACCAAATTCCACAATGAACTTCTGAATACCTGGCTCACCATGGTAGACTTGCCCATCCTGTAGGAACTGTGATGGGAGTGTAATCATGATCATTTCTCTGTTTATGGCTGGGCAATTAACCAGCTCCTCATCAAACTAAATTTGTTTAATGAAAAAACTTTCATCAGTCAATCAAATGTACTCAGACAGACAGTAGTACGGGTCCAGTACACACTCTGTTAACTTTGCAGCAGAAGTTTCATTCCGTAACCAGAACTTAACTTGTACCTTAGCCATTCTTCAAACAATTATTTCTCTCTGGCTGCTAACATCATGTTTCTGAGCTCTTATAAAATATTTACCTTTAGATGTATTATAACAAGTTTGTCGTGCTTCTGTTAATTCATCTCAGGTTTTAATAAGACACTTCAGTGATCTTTTTATTGTCACATCACAACAGGTTTTGTGGCACTGAAAACACTTCCTCAGGTGACATCTGTATAAGAATGAATCGTGGAAGAGTGACATACCCTGAAATGCCTGCTAACATGAAAAAACTTTTAAACATGTAGAACAGAGAAAATTAAACTCATGTAACTAAGTCACAAGAGCTAAGTAGCCCAGAACATGGAATCCAAAATTTGTTGTCAGAACCAAACTAATAAACTACAAAATGGTGGTATTTCAATGAATGAAGATCAGCAGACTGTAGGGATCCAATGATGATTGGTGGAGCCTAAACAAATTACTTCACAGTAATCCACTGGTAACAATATGTGGTTTTCACTGCCACAAAACTGATTGTAATTTTATACTAAAAAGATTAAATATAGCTGAAGCAGCTTTTTAATCCTCAAGATGATTAGTCATAGTTGTGGTTGCCCTGTCTACAAGGTTTTCTGCAAGAGCACCTACAAGGTTTTCTCTTAATTCAGAACGACGAGAATCAACAACCACCACCATATCCTTAGTGTAATTACTTTTGATTTCTTGTTTCCTGTATGTTATGCCATTAGTGAAAGTTACTGATTTTGATTCCAAATTCTCTTTTACATTTTCTAATTTGCTTTACAAAAAATTTTCACAGAATCAATTTTATTACATCAGTCATAATTGATCCAACCCATTTTCTGATCCAACTCATCTTTTGAATAATGAAGATCCTTACCCAGACTTGATTTTAAGGTATTAAAAGTCACTGTTGGTTTGGTCCAATTTTAATTCCAACTAAGAGGGCGAGCTGAAAAGTAATGCCTTCAAACTTTTTATTCTGTTCTCAATAATGGTTGAGATATTACATGTCATGCATATTACTCAATCAACTTTCTCACTTTGCTGAGACAAGTTGCAACCCTCTGCTACTAGAGGGCTCTGAATTGTAGCACGTAACATGGTGTGGCACCGATGAGGTAGACACCAGCATCGACTGAGTATTGTCATTGAACTAAGCTAAACATTATGTTTATGCAGTTCCGCCATGTCAGTTCTTTGTAAGCCTTTGATGTGTTTAGGTGAATAAATGAACTACTGCAAAATGGGAGCGCTGTTTGGTGTAACCGACCCGAACTTCTCCCTCACTGGTGACCCCGAGTTGCAACGTCTTCCGTTTTGGCCGTTTTACTGTGTCCGCGGCCTCTGCGTCGGTTATTTTCGGGTGTATTACATCGACACAGCATTCAAACAATGACTTCGGCCCAACGCCTAACGCCGGATTTTGTGATCGACATGCATCATGTTGCGGGCGATGTACACCCGCCAGGACTGCAACACGATGTCTCTCACTCGACGATTGCACCGATTTCGCCAGACGTTTTTCAGCCTGCAACAATAAGTGAGGTTATGAGTGTGCATGACTCCGGCTATCAGATGCCTTTGTTTCCACCACATGTGCCCTCCCTCATCGACAGTGCAGTTACCTCTTACAGATCTCCGTGCAGTGCGGGACCAATGCCTTTTTCTGCAAATGCTTCGTTGGACAACCTACCACCGCCAGGACAGTGATTTGCTACACCACAATCCATGCCGTACCACCAGCCATGTGGCTGGAAATGCTTCGTTCACAGGTCAACCTCCTCAGCATCCGGCTACTCCCGCACCTGCCTCGGTTTAGCATCAGCACATGCCTTCCTACTTCGATACCTCGGCCTGCAACACGAACAATAACTTGTTATCTGTGCCTGACCTCCACCTCAGTCCCATTGCTATGCCTCAGTGTTTTGTGCCACGACACTTATCTGCACACTGTTTTGAGTGGAGTGACTATGAACAGTGAACATTCACACATTCCATCCCACGTTCAACATCATTTCCCACACTGTGCTTTTGGACAGCCCGCACCTCCACAGCCTCCCTTCAACACAGGTGGCCCTGGCTCTGATCATACGTAAAGCTTTCCGTGGACTAACACGCATTTTCAAACTTGGAACTTTTTCTAACCTGTCGTCCCCGGGCCGGCTCCAGTTGAGCTTCCGCTACC
The DNA here is from genome assembly GCF_023864345.2 of Schistocerca serialis cubense. Classification (NCBI taxonomy): domain Eukaryota; kingdom Metazoa; phylum Arthropoda; class Insecta; order Orthoptera; family Acrididae; genus Schistocerca; species Schistocerca serialis. The sequence continues at coordinate 725,506,285 of NC_064638.1, forward strand.
GTTCTCAGCACATCTTGGTGCCTCATCTGCGTCGGTCTTCCACGACGCGTCAATCTGAACACACCCGCAATGTGTTGAGCTTCCGCAACCACAATCGACACATTACGGTGTCTCACTTGCATCCACGTTGCGACGGATCGCGCTCAACCACAACGCGTCACCTTCACGCTGCCACCCGACCAGCCGGTGTAGCCACAACCCCTGGAGGCACACTCTACTGGAATACTACAGCAATAACAGCATGTTTCAGGCAGTGCCCTGACGAATTCAACTCAACCTGTTCTTCCGAACATTCTACAACACTTACCGATGCTGCCGCCATTTAATCCCGACAGGGCAACAACCTGGTTCAAAATTGTGGACGAAGTGTTCAACCATTACAAACTAGACAAGTCGGCCGGGTTTCTGTGCCTCATCACCCACCTGCAAGACCAGGAGGACTTGATTGCTGACCTGGTCGACACCCCAAACTCATCTACCCGGTACACTCTAGCCAAAAAGACAGTTCTACATCGGCTTGCATGCTCAACTGAGGCAGCAATACGGCAAGTGCTCCACGTCGAGCAACTAGCCAACGACAAACCTTTCCAGCTCTGGAGACAGCTATGTGCCCTGGTCAGTGCCGATCTACTCTCTGACACGGCTCTCCTCACCATCTGGTCAGATAAACTGTCTCCTCACATCCGCTTTGCTGTGGCTCAAAGGTCTCCTGAACCTGTTGAGCAAACAGTGACAATTGCTGACAAGCTACATGATACATCACTGCTCTATTTCGCCAGCTAATGCCTACCTGACAAGATCCAGATTCAGGCTCATCGTCCTGTGGCCGGATGCGGCCGGGGCCGCAGTGTGCCGACCGTTCCACTTGCTCCGGGAAGCAGTAAACAAGCTACTGGGACATCACTGGCTCCGCCCACGGTCACGCCCCCTCCTGCAACTGAGCCTGCTGCGGCCACCAAACCTTGGCCACCGCCACTGGCAATGAACGTACCGCAGGAAATGCAACCGCACCACCCGTACTTTTACTTCCACACACGGTTTGATGAGGTGGCACGGAACTGCAGACCACCCTGCTACTTCCCAAACACCTCCTGCACACAACGTTACAGGCACCCCCCAGTGCTACATTCTGTCTGGGAATGATCGGATAATTGCGGACAACTTTACATTAAAGGCATTTCGTTGGGATACCTTTTCCTAGTGGACACAGGCACCGATGTTTCGCTGCTGCCTCCGTCCTTAGTGTTGTCGAACATCTGCCCTCATCATACTTCACTGCAGGCCATAGAATTCAACTAAACTACAATGCTCGGGTTCAACTTCCCACGTCATCTCATTCTCCGCAAACTGCAAACTCGAGTGGACTTTTTTAGTGAAATGGACGAACCTTTACTAGGCATTGACTTCTTGCGACATCTCAAACTTTCACTGGACTTAGTGCGAAACATCGTGTTTCATCACCCGTCTAAGACTCACTTCCCCTGTGCTCCGTTGAGCAAACCCATTGATGACATTCTGGTGTTCAGCTCCTTCGTCGAGGACAACATTAGACATGTGCAAACTGTTATGAACACTCTCGCGGCAGCAGGCATCGAGACCAACCAGGACAAATTGCAGCTACATCAACCCGCTGTCACTTTTCTTGGTTTTTGGGTCTCTGCCGACGGCATTTCACTGCCCCCTGAGAAAGTACAAACAGTACTAAACCTACCCAGACCTGCGTCATTCAAAGAGCTCCGGCACTTTCTGAGGACAGTTAATTATTATCGCTGACATCTACCTCGGGCTGTGGAGATTCAGGCTCAACGTACGCATGCCTTGGCAGGCACCAACACTTCTGGATCTCGGCCCGTTCCATGGACCCATGCTATGACTGACTCTTTCACTGCCCTCAAAAATCTTCTTGCCGAGGCCTGCACCATCGCTTATCATCATCCCAATGCACAGCTTTTCATCACCACAGACGCGAGCGATACTGCCATAGGTGCTGTCCTTAGCCAGACGATCGACGGCCAGACTTTGCCTCTGCAGTTCTTCTCGTGCAAGCTCATCGATCCACAACGGAAATATTCCGCATTTGACAGGGAGTTGCTCGCGGTCTACGAAGTGATCAAGCATTTTAAGACTGACATTGAGGGACACCCTTTCAGTGTATTAACAGACCACAAACCCCTGGCTGCGGCCATTACAAACCCGCTAGCTGACCCGCCTCCTCGCCACTTTAGATACATGGACTTCATATCTCAGTTCACCACCGATGTCACACACATAAAGGGTGCTGACAACATTGTTGCTGATTTCCTTTCATGAGTCGACGCCGTTCATTCGTTGTTAGACCTCTCTGAACTGCCTAACCTCCAACCCACCGACGAGGACACGCAAAACCTGATTTCAGACTCTACCTCTTCACTACACTTCATCCGCACCACCTCCCCTTTCATTTGTGGTGAAATCTGGTGCGACGACAGTACAGGCACATTATGCCCCCTCATCCCAACCACACTCCGCCGAGCTGTCTTCAATGCACTGCATAATTTAGCCCACCCCAATGTTCGTGCATCCGCCCACCTCGTAGCGGAGCGCTTTGTGTGGAGAAATGTCAACAAGGACTGCCAGCAATGGGCACGCCCCTTCATCGCGTGCCAACGCTGCAAAGTACACAAGCATACTTCAACCCCCCCCCCCCTCCTTGGCGCCTTTTCGATCCCTCCTGGGCATTTCCAGCATATTCGTATTGACATTGTCAGCCCTCTCCCCCCCCCCCCCCCCCTCTAACAGCTTTCATTATGTTCTCTCGTCTATCGACCGAAAAACTCGCTGGGTCGAAGCTGTCCCCCTCCCCAATATTATGGCAGAAACTGTTGCTCGAGCTTTCGTCGAGTCACAGGTATCACGTTTCGGATATCCAACTATCATCACAACTGACCAGGGCAGAAAATTTGAGTCCGCCCTGTTCAACAAGATTTCTAACATCTGCGGCATCCAGTGCATCCATACCAAAGCATATCACCCGCAAAGTAATGGGCTAGTTGAGTGCTGGAACCGCACTTTCAAGGCGGCTCTTCGATGCCACGACTCTCTATGGACGGAGGCCCTTCCCCTTGTGCTACACGGCATTCATGTTATCTATAAGGGAGACCTCAAAGGCACAATAGCCGAGTTCATATACGGCCAGAACATTGTTCTCCCTGGCGAACTTGTGAGCCCTTCCGCTTCTCTCCCTCAGTCTGACTTACCTTCCTTCATGGACCGCATCAGACGCCACTTCATCAACCTCCATATCCCTCTGCCTGCCAGCCTCTCGTGCCCTAAGGTTCGCGTCCCGAAATCTCTGGACAATTGCGAGTATGTCATGCTCCGAGATGACACTGTCCGTGCTTCGCTCCAACCTCCATATACCGGCTGAGTTCTCCGGCGCTCAGCCAACACCTATGACAAACAGATAAAAGATTCAGCTGTTAAAGTCTCTCTCAACAGACTTAAGCCTGCTCATGTCGAGCCCTCTTCTACCCCCCTTCAGGCCACGACCACACCACTCACTGTCATGGGTCACAACGCTCTGACCACTCCCTCCACGTCGGACTCACACACTTGGTCGAGTGACTTCCGGCTCCAATCGTTGAGCTCTTCTCCGACCTCACCCTCTACTCCGGTCTCATGCACTCCGTTGAGTGATCACATGCTCCCCACGTCGAGCTTACCTACAATCACGCCCTTGCCGCTGGGCCATTCGCCGGCCCCTTCGACCTCTACCCCGTCGCCTGCCTTGCCCTGTCGAGGTTTATCACGCCCCCCCATCTTGAACGTGCCCTCGCTCGAGGTGTTTGTGCCTGTCCCCCCAGACATAATCCACGACATCTCTATAATACTACGCGATGATACACTGTTTGTCATGTGTTTCCCTTCATCTGGTGCTCATGACACAACCTCTGCCATTCCCTGCCACCTGGTGAAATGTGTTCCCCTCTCACCTGACGTCGACCTGGACATGCTTTGTGTGTTCGCCACGCCCCCCGGAGACATTGTCGTCATCGCTCCGTTCCGTCCGCAAACCGCCGGCCTCCCTGGTGCCGCACGACCAGCACGCACAGTACGACGCCCGGCGCGCTTCAACGACTTTCAGGTTCGGTGGCTGAACCTTCCTTCACGACATCTACCCACACAGCTCCCCGACAACGCTGTCGAGTTGACCATGGGCCGACTCCTGCGGACTACCCCTGTCAATGTCATAGTCACTACCCCCCACCCACCTCCCCCGGCCTCTCAAGAGTACTCCATACTGTGAGGGGGGGGGGGGGGGGGGCGCCTATGGGCTATGTGGCACCGATGAGGTTTTCACCAGCATTGATCTGAGTATCGTCTTTGAACTAAGCTGAACATTATCTTTGTGCAGTTCCGCCATGTCAGTTCTTTGTAAGCCTTTGAAAATGTTTAGGTGAATAAATGAACTACTGCAAAACGAGAGTGTTGTTTGAAGTAACCGACCCGAACTTCTCCCTCAATGGCAATGCGTAATGCATCTATGTCGGTGTACTATAATTAAGTTTCTAACCACAGGAAAGTTCGTCCTTACATGGAGCACCTGATGTCTGAGTTCACTGTCATTGATCATTCTCCATGCGGTACTGACTTGGCCCCATCCAGTTTCACCTATTTCTAAAACTTAAAGAACACCTTCAGGGACTTCCCTTTGATAGTGATGAAATGGTGCAAGTGGAGTTGAGGTTGTGGCTCAGTCAACAGAGTCAAACATTGTACATTGATGGTATCAACAAACTGGTCTCTTGTTGGGAGAAATGTGTTTGTCCCCAGGGTGACTATGTTGAGAAATAAACATGTAGACCTGCAGAATAAAGATGTAGAATGTTAGTAAGGTTTGTTTTATTTAACCCTTTCATGGATAAAATTCATTTTTTACAGATTTTTAAAATATTAAGGTGATAACAGTTTCTTTTCAGTCCCATTATTATATTTTCACCACCAAAATATTTTTTAAGTTCTCCATTTTTTCACAACAGGAAGTGGGACACACATGTCCCATGAACCAAGGCAAGATACTTTTTCTGCTGACTGACTGATTATGTAATTTTATTTTTTTTAGCCATAAACAGGATTTTGCAGAGAATAAAATAACTACAAATTATACATGCATGTAATCTTTTTATTTGTATAGAGCCAGTGTAAAAAATATTCATTACATTTCAGTTTTCATGATACATGATCAATACTTACAAAACTTTACATGCCATGAAACTTGGAAAAAACATGGTGTGGCACAGAGTGGTACACCACAAGCAGTGCAAACAACTTTTGTTCTCTTCTCTTTAGACTTTGTGCTGCAGAATCTGCATTACTTCCTAGTGCCACTGTCTTTCGGTACATGTTTGCCTACATTCACGAGCCGGATGTCATCTGGCACACTAGAGACTTCTCTCTTTGCTGGGAAGAAAGTGGGCATTGATCCCCTCTTTTTCCTGGATGAATACCCATTAATCAATTGTCTTGCTAATCTTTACAAATAATGTCTGCTGGGACACATGTGTCCCACTAACTTTATTTCGATTATAAGATAGTACAGTCGCTGAGAAGTACATTCCACACTGTATTTGTACTAAAAAATGATTATTAAGTTAGTAATAAGATGGATTACTTACTTCAGACATCGCTGGAAAGTGAGAAATGATGAAAACTGAAGAATGACACAAATATGTGGCATTGCAGCAGACATATATACATGCCAGTCAACAAAAGTAGTCCCCGCTTCTCTATTGTCTTTGCAGTGCAGTCCCGATTTTTTTCTTAGGTTCAGTACAGTCATCCCTAGATGGCAGCACCGTGCAGAGCTGGGTAACATATATCCCGACACTCGAACTGACGCTCAAAGTTAGTGGGACACATATGACCCATCAACCACGAAAGGGTTAAAAAGCTTTAAGTGCTTTCACATAAAAAATTTGGAGGCATTACTTTTCAGCATGCTCTTATACTAATATCCCTTTTAAGGTGACTACTGTTTTTGTATGATTATTTTCTTTCACTTTACTACTATTTTTGTCCATCTTTACAATTAAATTGTCAAGTTTTAACTCCAGATCACAAAATATTTTTTTATATGCTTCCTTCATTATTTCCACTAACCACTATTCGTCATTACTGATGTTCAACATTCTGTGCTCTAAATATACTTTTGACAATACTTTGATTTTACATCCACATCACCTAATATCCCTACTTTACTTTCTGCTTTCTTGATTTCACAATATTCTGTAGGTGATTGTAGATACATTTGTTATCATCCAGATATTTGTAAAAGCATTGGACAGGTAACATACAGCACAACACAACTTCTAGAAGTTGGAACACAAGTATTTGTTTGGTTATGATAAAAAATAGTTCAGTTATGAGCAATTATTGGATTTTCTAACTGATATAACACTTTGTAGGAGGTTAAATCAAACAGTGGAAAATCCAGGATGGAGCAACGGCGGATTATACACAAGTTCCTATATCATATGTTTTTACAGATATTGTATCAAGTGAAACCTGACACAGATTAACAAAAGTAAGAGTTTGATATGATTTGGGCACTGACTGATAGTTTTGAATATGTAATATGTCATCTGTTGTGGTGCTTTTACATCAACTCACTTGCATTGGTCTTAATTCAATTGCTACCAGACGCAGACTATCTGTTTTCTAGTGTGCCTTGCCTATTTATGTTTGAGAACAGTAGAGAATACCAGAAAATATGGATTTCTGACTTAACTAAATTATAATTAATTACATAAAAAACCAGTAATTATAGCCCTTATAGAAAGCTAAAGGCTGGCATTAATTGATTTAAATGATCACTCAGTAATAAGAAAATTAACTGAATAACACATTCTTTTCAATGGTAGTGAAATGGTCATGTGCACGGGGATTTACTAAGCTTCATATAAATTACTTGGGTTATTAATTTTCCTAATTTGCTTAAGTTCTCAACTAACACATTATTCCTCAAACCAAAGATATTTTCTAGGTCAGAAAAATTTGGGCAACAATATTTCTTGGAATTAAACGTGCTGATAAATTTAAATCCATAATTTTTCTGGAATGTGGAAACTTTAACTGCAAATAGCTTTTTGGAAAAAGTAAAACATTTACTTGAAAAAGGGAAATTGGAGGTCTTTAAATAAGCTATGTCATTTAGGAAATAAACAGCCGTTAGCTCACTAAATTTTTATGGACACATGGCTTTTCAACACGATAAATTAGGTACATATACCTCTTAAAAATGTTTTCTGATGAGCTAACTTTACCATTGGAATTAGCAAAGTTCACATAACCCAGAGAATAATAAATTTAATTACATGTTTCCTAGGTAAGACTTCCAATATTGTAAGTAAATGCAGTATAGTTATTACTAACATAGCAGATGGAAGAAAACAAAATTGTTATCTAAAGAGTAGAACTATAGCAAATAGTCATTCCATTGTGCTGTGTTACAGATGAAGTTGTAAAAATTTAGGAACAAAGGAGAATGGGATTATTTTTTAAAAAAATAAGTCTAGTAATTTCAAGGGACCTCTCTGTCTCTGTATCATTTTGATGAACTAATTTTTCCCGCAGTCTCACGCTTTCTCTCTTGTGTTTATTTTTCAGCAGTGGGAGTGCTATGAAAAGCTTGAGTGAAGGTCATTGCAAGTTTATCTGTCAGTGTTACTTTGATCTTCAGACTCTCTGTTGCAGTATTTTTTTGCAGCATTATCTCTTGGTATTTATTATTGCAGATTGAGTATATAAATAAAAATCATAAGCAAATGCAAAATATCAAGAATAATGTATTTTTGATCAGTGTATAGTGTTACTCATGTTACATAAAGACTAAAATATCATTGCAAATTGCATTTTATCCATTTCTTTGCCACTTTCAGATTCAAGTATTAGATCAACAGATGAACAGTTCCTTGTCGACTTGCAGGAATCACTCAGCCAATCCCTGTTACAGAAATTTGATGACATGTCATTTGCTGAGGAAAGGGCTTTGGCAACAGTTAGGTGAGTAGTTGCAGCAACTGTACCAACAACTGAAGAAAATGAGATTCACATGAAAGAATTGTCATATTTACCTATCACCGCACATCAACAAAGTTATATCCTATTTATGAAACCTATTGAATTATTTTGTATGTGTATGTGTGTTTTTAAATTTGCATACCGTTACATTTTCTCAGTCAGATTGTTCTATCAAATCATTCGCAAAGAAACAGTGGATTATCCTCATTACATGCAATAAAGATGGATAGGTTTTGTTGTAATTTTTAAAAATAAGTGTTAGTTGCTGCGTATTTGCAATCCCCCAAGGTTTGTTTCTAGTAGTTGTCACAATATTCCATGTTCATTTCATATTGACTCATAAATAAATTTAGTCTGATTGTGTACAGTGCCAGATTTATTACATCATAATACACAGTTTTTTGGTAAAAAATTCCATTACCCACAATTCATGTATGATCGAAATAAATTAGTTCTGTATGAGAAACAATTAATGTTGCAGACAATAGTTCTCATAAAAATTAATAAATTATCTCTTAAGCTACATACAATTGGTAAATATGAAGTCCAGGACATTTTAACATAAACTGAAAATGGGTTACTGAATAACTGTGATTCCAGGAGACATCACTGTAGAGTATTATTGCAGTCCCTGAAGAATGTTCGTTTTTGAAAGACAAAATTGAAGAAATAAAATATGAGTAAAATTTGCAGACATGTCTGAATAGAAATGAAAGTAAAGTGACACTAGATCTATAACAAGAATGTATGAATAAATGAGTACTATGAATGAATGAATGAATGAGACTGTGTACCACACAGAAAATGATTTGTCACAAACTGACAGTTCACTTTAAAAAATCCAGTACTTCTGCATGAAATGAACTTCTGATGATTGATTATTCACTGGAAATGCAAAACAGAATGGATATGGAAAGACAATTATTTATGTTTAATTTCATTGGTAGTTTTTCCGTGTGCATTGCTTTCCTCATTACCAGTGGTATTTGCTTTACTGACCTGATATTCATGCATACTGCTATTACTTACCAATATAAGTTCAGTTAATGTATAAGTACTATATTTGCCAGTTTTCAAAGTGACAGCAGATTATATACCATAGCTCATTTCCTGGCCTTAATTTATGTTAATTCCTTCCATCTCAGTATTTATTCACAGTAACTACTCCTTTCTTCACTCCATTTCAGTTTTATACATCTTTCATTTTCTGACTTGTATATTTTTTGCCGTCCCCCCCCCCCCCCCCCTCCCACATCTGTTACATACAATGGCACTTACCTTTTCACTCTTATTAACTTGTGCATAATGTTTTAGTAGTAAACTCTGCCTTGCATATTATTCTGTTTTCCACCCTTAAGCTCCCAAGATTTCAAATCTCAGTGCAGTCCCCAATAATCAGCCTTTCCTTCTCATCCCATCTGGTGAGTCTCCCCTGACCGGGGTTCTGGGTGACTTTTCTAAAATATATCCCTTCCCCTAACCCCCCCAGTCCTTTTCCTTCACCCGTCTTTCTTCCCATTCAACTCTTCTGCCAGAAGAAGGAGCCATTGGCTCCAAAAGCTTGTGAAAGTTCAGACCTTTCGTGTGTGTGTGTTCCCCTGCCGCCTCTTGGTGAGTAGATTTTTTTTATCTGCCCATTTGCATTACAGCTCATTTTCTATATGATAATAGTCTTGTTCATTCATCTTATACTCTAATTTATTTATACACTCTTGTTATAGATTCAGTGTCACTTTACTTTCATCCCTACACAGACATGTCTGCAAATTTTACTTACAGACCTTTGTTGTCGTCGTTGTTGCTGTTATTGTTGTCATCGCCTTCAGTCCAAGAACTGGTTTGATGCAGCTCTCCTTGCTACACTGTCCCGTGCAAGTCTCATTCCTCCGAATAACTGGTGCAATCTATATCCTTCTGAATATGTTTACTGTATTCATCTCTTGGTCTCCCTGTACAAATTTTACCCCCACACTTCCTTTCAATACTAACTTGATTATCCCTTGATGTCTCAGAATGTAGCCTATCAATTGATCCCTTCTTCTAGACAAATTGTGCGACAGATTTCTGTTCTCCCCAATTCTATTCAGCACCTCCTCCTTAGTTACATGATCTATCCATCTAATGTTCAGCATTGTTCTGTAGCACCATATTTCCAAAGCTTACATTCTCTTTTTGTCTAAACTGTTTATCATCCATGTTTCACTTCCTTATATGGACACAATCCAGAGAAGTACCTTCAAAAATGACTTCCTAAGACATGAGTCTATATTTCATGTTAACAAATTTCTATTCTTCAGAAATGCTTTTCTTGCCATTGCCAGTCTACATTTTATACACTCCCTACTATATCCACCACCAGTTATTTTGCTGCTCAAACAGCAAAACCTGTATACTATTTAAGTGTCTTACTTCCTTATCTAATTCCCTTACCATCACCTGATTTAATTTGGCTACACTTCATTATCCTTGTCTTCCTTTTGTTGATGTTCATCTTGTATCCTCCTTTCAAGACAGTCGTCATTCCGTTCAACAATTCATCCAAGTCCTCTGCTGCCTCTGAAAGAATTACAATGTCATAGGCAAAACTCAAGGTTTTTATTTATTCTGCCTGAGTTTTAATCCCGATTCCAAATTTTTCTTTGGTTTCATTTACTGCTTGCTCATTGTACAGAGTGAATAACATCAGGGATAGGCTATAGCCCTGCCTCACTTCCTTCTCAACGACTGATTTCCTTTCATGCCTCATGTCTGTTATGGCTGCTGTCTGGTTTCTATACAAGTTGTACAAGACTTTTGCTGCCTGTATTTTACCGTTGCTACCTTCAAATTGCTAAGAGAGTATTCCAGTCAACACTGTAAAATGCTTTTCTAAGTATACAAATGCTATAAACTAAGGGTTGCTTTTCCTAAACTATCTTCTAAGGTAAATCGTAGGTCAGTATTGCATCACATGTTCCTTTATTTCTACAAAATCCAAGTGCTCTTCTCTGGGGTCGACTTGTACCATAAAGAAGACACGTCATGTTGCAGACAGGCACGATTAAAAGACACTCACATGTAGCTTTCGGCCATAGCCTCTGTCAGTAAAGACACACACACACACACACACACACACACACACACACACACACACACACACACACACACACACATGACAGCAAACTCGAGCATTTTGGGCTGGAATGTCATTGCAACCAACCAACTGTCCACCTGAATGAATGGCAATCACCAAACTGTCACCAAGAATAAAGTTGGCCACCCAGTGGCAGAACATGCTTGATTTCAATGGCTGCTTCACAACCCAGGCCATCTGAATCCTTCCCTTCACCACCAGATTTTCTGAACTACATAGGTAAGTCATCCTTGTAACACATCCTTCACTCCTCTAACCTTTGTGGCTTCAATCTCCATTAACTCACTGACCTCACACCCTCCACCCAATAGTTTCCCCTTCCTCTGTCTTGTCATCCCCTCATAATCCATATCTCCACATCATCTTCATCATGTGGCACACCCCACTGGCTTCAGTACCCATGCATCACATGCCTCGCCCATTCAAATGTCACCCCTACCTCATGCTTTCCTAGCCAGAAAACCTGCTGCTTTCCTCTGAGCTGCTAGCTACCAACCCCAACCCCTCTTCCTGCCTCCTACCTCCCTCTCTAGGGTCAGATGATGTGGAGAAATAGATTGTGAGGGGATGACAGGACACAGGAAAGGGAAACTGTTGGGTGGAGAGTGTGGAGTCAGTGAATTAATGGAGATTGAAGCCACAATGATTACAGGAGTGAAGGATGTGTTACATGGATGACTTATTTATGTAGTTCAGAAAATCTGGTTGTGAAGGGAAGGATCTAGGTGGCCTGGGCTGTGAAGCAGCCATTGAAATGAAGCATGTTGTGTTCAGCTGCCTGTTGTGCCACTGGGTGGGCAACTTTATTTTTGGTGACAGTTTGGTGATTGCCATTCATTGTGGTGGACAGTTGGTTGGTTGTTGTACCAACATAAAACGCTATGCAGTGATTGCAGCAGAGTTGGTATATGACACGGCTGTTCTCACAAGTGGCCCTGCCTCTGATGGGATAGGATAAGCCTGTGACTGGATTGGAGTAAGAATTGCTGGGTGGGTGGGTGGATTGGACAAGTCTTGCATGGGAATGTGATCCCTGTGGCAAGGGGTTGAGTGTAGGAGTGGCATATCAGGGATGGACCAGGATGTGATAGTGAGGGTGGTTGACTTGTGGACACACACACACAAAAAAGAAAGAAAGAAACCTTGCTAGCTTTCAGAATAAATCCTTTGTTCAGCTACGGCACACACACACACACACACACACACACACACACACACACACACACACACACACACCTGAGTGGTCTGGAAAGGAACAAAGCAGAGCCAACATAAGGATTTCCAGTCTCTGGTTGAAAGAGTGAATTAACTGCAAATCTGAATAAAACTGAAAAGTTAATCCTTAGTTTATGCAATACCCTGATTGTATGCCTGTTAAATTTCTGAGTGTACCCTTGGTTTCCAGATTAACTTGAAACCACTCTATATGCATTAAATTATCAAGAGTCACATTGTACTTTTTACATAAACTTAGAGCATGTGTGAGTGAAAAAATGATGCATAGCAACTATTATGGAATTTTTTATAGCCACATTACATACTATACAGTGCTTTGAGGCTGTTGATATGTAGAAAAAAAAGAGTTTTTATGTAGCAGAAAAAAGCAGTCAGGTGTGTAGTAAGTGTTTCCAAAAACAATGTAGCCTGTAGACCACTTTGCAAGAAATTGGATGTCATGACATTCTGAACATTATTTATTCTCAGTTGCATACTCTGCACATAAAAACTAAGAGCTACAAATTAACAGAATCATTTAATTATGCTAATATGTGTCATAAAGAAATGATCGACCAGCCAATTGCTAGACTAAGCAAGACTGAAAATACCCATACATACATTGAAGTGTACCCCCCCATGAACCATGGACTTGCCGTTGGTGGGGAGGCTTGCGTGCCTCAACGATACAGATAGCCGTACCGTAGGTGCAACCACAATGGTGGGGTATCTGTTGAGAGGCCAGACAAACGTGTGGTTCCTGAAGAGGGGCAGCAGCCTTTTCAGTAGTTGCAGGGGCAACAGTCTGGATGATTGACTGATCTGGCCCTGTAACACTAACCAAACGGCCTTGCTGTTTTGGTACTGCGAACGGCTGAAAGCAAGGGGAAACTACAGCCGTAATTTTTCCCGAGGGCATGCAGCTTTACTGTATGATTAAATGATGATGGCGTCCTCTTGGGTAAAATATTCCGGAGGTAAAGTAGTCCCCCATTCGGATCTCCGGGCAGGGACTACTCAAGAGGACATCGTTATCAAGAGAAAGGAAACTGGCGTTCTACGGATCGGAGCGTGGAATGTCAGATCCCTTAATCGGGCAGGTAGGTTAGAAAATTTAAAAAGGGAAATGGATAGGTTGAAGTTAGATATAGTGGGAATTAGTGAAGTTCGGTGGCAGGAGGAACAAGACTTCAGGTCAAGTGATTACAGGGTTATAAACGCAAAATCAAATAGGGGTAATGCAGGAGTAGGTTTAATAATGAATAGGAAAATAGGAATACGGGTAAGCTACTACAAACAGCATAGTGAACGCATTATTGTGGCCAAGATAGATACGAAGCCCACACCTACTACATTAGTACAAGTTTATATGCCAACTAGCTCTGCAGATGATGAAGAAATTGAGAAAATGTATGATGAGATAAAAGAAATTATTCAGGTAGTGAAGGGAGACGAAAATTTAATAGTCATGGGTGACTGGAATTCGACAGTAGGAAAAGGAAGAGAAGGAAACGTAGTAGGTGAATATGGATTGGGGCTAAGAAATGAAAGAGGAAGCTGCCTGGTAGAATTTTGCACAGAGCATAACTTAATCATAGCTAACACTTGGTTTAAGAATCATGAAAGAAGGTTGTATACATGGAAGAACCCTGGAGATTCTAAAAGGTTTCAGATGGATTATATAATGGTAAGACAGAGATTTAGGAACCAGATTTTAAATTGTAAGACATTTCCAGGGGCAGATGTGGACTCTGACCACAATCTATTGGTTTATGAACTGTGGATTAAAACTGAAGAAACTGCAAAAAGGTGGGAATTTAAGGAGATGGGACCTGGATAAACTGAAAGAACCAGAGGTTGTACAGAGTTTCAGGGAGAGCATAAGGGAACAATTGACAGGAAAGAGGGAAACAAATACAGTAGAAGAAGAAGAATGGATAGCTTTGTGGAATGAAATAGTGAAGGCAGCAGAGGGTCAAGTAGGTAAAAAGACGAGGGCTAGTAGAAATCCTTGGGTAACAGAAGAGATACTGAATTTACTTGATGAAAGGAGAAAATACAAAAATGCAGTAAGTGAAACAGGCAAAAAGGAATACAAACGTCTCAAAAATGAGATCGACAGGAAGTGCAAAATGGCTAAGCAGGGATGGCTAGAGGACAAATGTAAGGATGTAAAGGCTTATCTGAAGAGGGGTAAGATAGATACTGCCTACAGGAAAATTAAAGAGACCTTTGGAGAAAAGAGAACCACTTGCATGAATATCAAGAGGTCAGATGGATGGTGGTGGTGGTGGTGGTGGTTAGTGTTTAACGTCCCGTCAACAACGAGGTCATTAGAGACGGAGCTCATGCTCAGGTTAGGGAAGGATTGGGAAGGAAATCGGCCGTGCCCTTTCAAAGGAACCACCCCGGCATTTGCCTGAAGCGATTTAGGGAAATCACAGAAAACCTAAATCAGGATGGCTGCAGACGGGATTGAACCGTCGTCCTCCCGAATGCGAGTCCAGTGTGCTAACCACTGCGCCACCTCGCTCGGTGGTCAGATGGAAACCCAGTTCTAAGCAAAGAAGGGAAAGCAGAAAGGTGGAAGGAGTATATAGAGGGTCTATACAGGGGTTATGTTCTTGAGAACAATATTATGGAAATGGAAGAGGACGTGGATGAAGATGAAATGGGAGATATGATACTGCGTGAAGAGTTTGACAGAGCACTGAAAGACCTAAGTCGAAACAAGGCCCCGGGAGTAGACAACATTCCATTAGAACTACTGACAGCCTTGGGAGAGCCAGGCCTAACAAAACTCTACCATCTGGTGAGTAAGATGTATGAGACAGGCAAAATACCCTCAGACTTCAAGAAGAATGTAGTAATTCCAATCCCAAAGAAAGCAGGTGTTGACAGATGTGAAAATTACTGAACTATCAGTTTAATAAGTCACAGCTGCAAAATACTAACGCGAATTCTTTACAGACGAATGGAAAAACTGGTAGAAGCTGGCCTCGGGGAAGATCAGTTTGGATTCCTTAGAAATGTTGGAACACGTGAGGCAATATTGACCCTACGACTTATCTTACAAGAAAGATTAAGGAAAGGCAGACCTACGTTTCTAGCATTTGTAGCCTTAGAGAAAGCTTTTGACAATGTTGACTGGAATACTCTCTTTCAAATTCTGAAGGTGGCAGGGGTAAGATGTAGGGAGCGAAAGGCTATTTACAATTTGTACAGAAACCAGATGGCACTTATAAGAGTCGAGGGACATGAAAGGGAAGCAGTGGTTGGGAAGGGAGTGAGACAGGGTTGTAGCCTCTACCCGATGCTATTCAGTCTGTATATTGAGCAAGAAGTAAAGGAAACAAAAGAAAAGTTCGGAGTAGGTATTAAAATCCATGGAGAAGAAATAAAAACTTTGAGGTTTGCCGATGACATTGTAATTCTATCAGAGACAGCAAAGGGCTTGGAAGAGCAGTTGAACGGAATGGACAGTATCTTGAAAGGAGGGTATAAGATGAACATCAACAAAAGCAAAACGAGGATAATGAAATGTAGTCGAATTAAATCGGGTGATGCTGAGGGAATTAGATTAGGAAATGAGACACTCAAAGTAGTAAAGGAGTTTTACTATTTGGGGAGCAAAATAACTGATGATGGTCGAAGTAGAGAGGATATAAAATGTAGCCTGGCAATGCCAAGGAAAGCGTTTCTGAAGAAGAGAAATTTGTTAACATCGAGTATTGATTTAAGTGTCAGGAAGTCGTTTCTGAAAGTATTTGTATGGAGTGTAGCCATGTATGGACGTGAAACGTGGACGATAAACAGTTTAGACAAGAAGAAAATAGAAGCTTTTGAAATGTGGTGCTTCAGAAGAATGCTGAAGATTAGATGGGTAGTTCACATAACTAATGAGGAGGTATTGAATAGAATTGGGGAGAAGAGGAGTTTGTGGCACAACTTGACTAGAAGAAGGAATCGGTTAGTAGGACATGTTCTGAGGCATCAAGGGATCACCAATTTAGTAATGGAGGGCAGCGTGGAGGGTAAAAATCGTAGAGGGAGACCAAGAGATGAATACACTAAGCAGATTCAGAAGGATGTAGGCTGCAGTAGGTACTGTGAGATGAAGAAACTTGCACAGGATAGAGTAGCATGGAGAGCTGTATCAAACCAGTCTCAGGACTGAAGACCACAACAACAACAACAACACTGAAGTGTAAGTGTTCAATTGCTGCCACCAGAAGCACACACAACCTCATTAAAAATCTTCAGAAATGTTGTGCAAAAGTGGCTGGAAAAAAGGGTTTTCTATGTAGCAGAGGAATGTGTTTGGTTGTATACTTGTTCAAATGAAGATTTCATCTTTTAACTTATATTCATATGGTTGTATGCAGATCTATATGATTTAACTGTAATCTTTACTACTGTGTTATGATATTATATACAGCATACATGTTGATTCTTACAGAGAAGATAACAGAGACCAGCCACTTCTGATAATGCAGTTTACTTATTTAAATAGCACCATTACCAGTTTTGAGCTGACAGGTTCATCATCAGGTGCCTTGTTCACATTAAGAAAATTTTACTTTAGCTTTTGTTTTTTATTACCCTATATGATGAAATTTCCTTGAGGTTGTGGTGCCCTACAACCAAAATGTGACTTCAGACAATGTCTATTTAACTGTGATTGTGCCTCACAATGATTTTAAACAATGTCACCAAATTATCAAAGTGATGATGTTTCAGTTAATTAGGTTGAAAAATCCATGCCATTACGTTGCAGTGCTGACTTGCTGTGTTAATGCAGCAGTGAAGACTACATGAAGCAATTTCTTTATCTTATGATTCACATTGGAAGCAATGTAAATGATAAGGGGTAAATGTACATAAATAAATATTACAACAGTGGACATAACATTAATTTCTTTCTATGGCTGGTTGAAGGTACTGTATGATTAAGCAAGCTGTTAGCATGGATACTGAAAACATCAGTCATGTGAAACCCAATTTGCATGTTTCTCACGTGACATACTGAAATCTTTGGATCAGGCAGTCAGAGAGATGCAGTTATTTGCTGATTTTCAAATAGCAGATGACTTCATACCACATCTGGTTATTGTCAAAAAGTTTGATCATATGGGGGGTATCAACTGAAATTTGTGATTGGACTGAGGACTTTTTGACAGGGTGGACACAGCATGTTATCTGGGATGGAGAGTCATTGTCAGAAATAGAAGTAACTTCAGGTGTGCCCAGGGAAGTGTACTGGGACCCTTGCAGTCCATGGAGATATTGATAACCTTTCAGACAATTTTAACATCCGACTTTTGTAGATGATTCAGTTATCTATAATGAAGTACTGTCTGAAAGAAGCTGCATAAATATTCAGTCAGATCCTAATAAGATTTCAAAGTGGTGCAAAGTTTGGCAACTTGCTTTAAATTTTCAGAGATGTAAAATTATGCACTTCTCAAAACAAAAAAAACATAGTTTCCTACAATTATAATATCAGCGGGTTACAACTGGAATAGGCTAATTCTTACAAATACCTTGATGTAACACTTTGTAAGAATATGAAATGGAATGACCACATAGGCTCAGTTGTGGGTAAAGCAGGTGGTATACTTTGGTTTATTGGTAGAATACCTGGAAAGTGCAGTTAGTCTACAAAGGAGATTGCTTACAAATCACGTTGTGATCCACTCTACAATTATCATCAAGAATGTAGAACCTGTACCAGATAGGTCTAAGAGGGAATACTGAATGTATACAGAGAAGTTCAGTGTGAATGGTCACAGATTTGTTTGATCTGTGGGAAAGTGTGACAGAGATACTGAAGGAACTGACTGGAAGATTCTTGAAGATACACGTAAACTGTCCCGAGAAAGTCTATTAACAAAGTTTTAAGAACCTGCTTTAAATGATGACTCTAGGAATATACTACAATCCCCTGTATATCACTCACATAGGGACCATCAGGATAAGATTAGATTAATTACTGCACACACAGAGGCAGTCAAACAATCATTTTTTCCATACTCCATGTGTGAAATTCTTCCAGCACTCCATACATGAATGGAATGAGAAGAAACCCTAATAACTGATACAATGGGATGTGCCCTCTGCCATGTACCTCATGGTCATTTGCAGAGTATTGAGGTAGATGTAGATGTAGATGTAGATTGTGAGACAGAAACAGTATAAATAATTCTAGGAGCCAGTTGTCAGGAAAGAATTAAGAATATCCTACACTTTCATTCCTTCTGTATGAATTCTGAACATAGAAGTGAGGTCAGAACAGCCAGTATGGAATCTGAAAAGAATTGTACATAGAAATGTTTCATGTGACAGTGAATATGTCATCTGCTTTTCACAAACTGCCTATTGGCTTCTGTCTCGGGTTCTTCGGCCGACGTTCATCTAATGATTTTTCTGACGTTTCGCCAGCACGAGAGGCTGGCATTGTCAAAGCTTCATCCTCCATTGCCGGTTCACCACGGGCAATGGAGGGTGAAGCTTTGACAATGCCAGCCACTCGTGCTGGCGAAACGTCAGAAAAATCATTAGATGAACGTCGGCCGAAGAACCCGAGACAGAAGCCAATAGGCAGTTTGTCAACAAGTGGCCACGAAAGCCTTAACAATTTTGTATCTGCTTTTCACTTGTATGTTCACTACATGACATACATTAATTCTAGAGAGTAGATATTAAGAAGTTACTGTTTTCTGTATATACATATGTGTGTGTGTTTTAATCCTCACAGAATATCAAAAGATGATAATGGCAGCTTTGGTATTCAGATAACATCTGGATCTAATGGTGAAATATTTATACAGTCTGTTGTGGAAGGAGGACCTGCAGATAAGCTGGGAGTAG
Organism: Schistocerca serialis cubense; assembly: GCF_023864345.2. Lineage (NCBI taxonomy): Eukaryota > Metazoa > Arthropoda > Insecta > Orthoptera > Acrididae > Schistocerca > Schistocerca serialis. The sequence continues at coordinate 725,525,561 of NC_064638.1, forward strand.
TTCATAAAGGTAATTATACTGTAATGAGGGAATATTGGATCTTTGAAAAATTGGTGACAAAGAACAGCTAGTTAGTGGCTGCATACTTTAGTATTTAGAAACTAAGTTTGTTTACTTATATTTCTTTATTAAAGGAAATAATTACTTGACCTATTTGCAACATTTTCCTTTCCTGTAGTCTGCAGATTCATTTTAAATTCTATTATTCTTAGATAGTTATGCTGTTGTCACTCATAAGTAATGAATGAAGAAGGAAGATTGCAGTAATTTAGAACAACTTAATTTCAAAAGTAAATCCTATCTCTGTGTGTTAATTATTTATACAGAACAGCTTGTTTTATGCTGCCGTTATATTAAGAAATAGTAAATTTGGTGCAAGTAACTAAAACTAGCAAAATGAAGCTATGTTAGAACACTGGAATCATACTTGAATTGATTTATATGCCTGTAAACAACTGTTGTTGTATAAGGCATTGTCAGTGCATACATAATCATACAGATGATTGTGGAAATAGTTAACATATATAATCTACTATTACGTAATATTGTTTATCTTGTACTCATCACATAATTGATTTTGTTACACATTGACTACACATTAGGTTTTATGCCATAAGCTACAATTTTGTTTGTTGCAATCACTTTTACACTAAAACATCTTTTTCTTGATATACGTAAATTCTTTTGTGTTATGTTTTTCCCTTCAGCCATATCTCTACCACTATTTTAAATTTATTTTCATGTAATATCCTTGTCATACGGTACACCACTGAAAAATATTTTGCCAGCATGTAAAAGATCATTTTGGGCTTTACTGAAATGAGTTCAAGGAATGTTCCTATTTCTAGTTTCATATGACTGTATATATCATCTACTTTCATTCATGTGGACATTCTGTTTAGCATGCATAAGTGCTTTGAGGGTGTATGGCCTAGGGACTATAAGCATTTTGTGGTCAATAAAGTGCTGTCTGCAAGATGTTAAATTGCTCAAATCAAAATACGTCTATTGGGTTTCTTGTGCTAGAGTAAAACTACTTTTGATCCTGCAGAGATTCCCCAAAGAATAGTTCCATAATGCAAGTGTGTATGAAAAAAGGAATCATATGCCACAAACATGAACTCTTTACTCATACAATTCTTCAGTTTCTTAAGAAGACATAAAATTCTTGCCAACTAACTGCAGAGCTTTACTCTGCAGATATTCTAGCATAATTTATTATTGAGGTATATGCCTAACAATTGTACGGAAAGCTGGAGCTCATTTTGTCCATTATTAATACCTCTAAGGAAAAAGAGGATTTTATTTATTATCAACTTATTTTCATGGAATGACTGAGCTGCCTTTTCTGTAATGGAACTGTTTATTTATTCGACAACATTGACATCACTATGTTATGAAATAAAAGTTATGTCATCAGTATACATCATGGATTTATGTGATAATAAGTTGAGCAGGTCATTCACACAAACAATAAATAAGAAAGACCCCAGCACAGATCCTTGTGGCACTCGATATTTTACGCTGAGATGGTCATTTTTCGAAAAACTTGCACCCGGTGAGCAGTCTACCTGACGGGAGGCCCTGGTCGCATGACAACAACAACATCTTTATTTTTGGAATTTATGTAAAGCATTTCTTTTATGTTAGTCATGTGCGATTTCAGTAGTGCTAGCTCTGTTTCAGTTATTCCATATCTTTCAAGTTTCTCAGTTGAAATGACATATGAGACAGTGTCTGATGCCCTGGTTAGATCTACTAGAGTGGTATAGGTGTGCACCCTATTTTCAAAACAATGTAGTACTGACAATACAACTTCTTGAACTGCACTTATTGTTGGCAGCCAGCACTCAAAAAAATCATGTAGTTGGTTTTTCATTAAAGTTTCAGTAGTTTCCAGTATCATTGGTAATATTGAAATAGGGGTGAATTTCTGTCCGCTTTTTTGTAAATAGGCAAGACAGTTGTTAGTTTCAGGGAAACATTGGACTTTCTATTTCAACCTGTTTATTTTGTTTGTGATTCTCCATAGGTTCCCTAACAGACACAGCAGCCTGATTGAAGCCTTCATGTCAGTGGAACACTAAAAATCTCCACCCCCCCCCCCCTCTCTATTGTGTACATTTAAAATAATATCTTCCAATAATGGCATATCAAGATTCCCTCTCTATTGTGTACATTTAAAATAATATCTTCCAATAATGGCATATCAAGATTAATAAGTAGCAAGTAAAAAAGCAGGCAGAGAATACCTTGCAGTGTCAGCTGTTTACTCTCACACTCTACCTGTATCACATGGTGCCGCAACAGCTCTCCATTCTGGCAACTAATAGTGTGGAGGCATTTTACTTTGTGAATACTTTTCCTGCTACTGATACTATCTTGAAAAACACAGACTATCAGTCTTGCTAGTTCAGTTACTATTTGTTGTTTCCTTATGCCATCCACAGTGAACACTACAGTGACAAAGTGTCACTGTTATATGTGTACAAACACAATACATAATACAATGAGGACATACTGAAAACCAGTTAAAAATTAAAGTAAAATCTTCAAAAAATCTATAAATATTTTATGAAGGCAAAATAGTAAATTACACTTAGGTACTGGCAGAACAACACAAAATTGTGAACAGATCCAAAGTCTGATAGTGTACAGTATTATGTATTGTATTATTATGTATCTTCTGTAGAACTGCTGGAGATATACATGTAACCTGATACTGGTCTGACTAAAATAAAAATAAACAAGTTCATTACTGTCAATGCCACCTTCCCGTGCACTAACATCCCCAATGCCCATGGCTTTGCTGCTGTTGAGCGCTACGTCTTCCAGTGCTCAACTGACTCCAAACCAACAATGTGTTTCCAGTCACCATGACCAATTATGTCCTCACTCACAATCAGTTCTCCTTTGGAAGGTATAACCTACAAAAAATCTATGGCAAAGCAATGGGCACCCACATGGTACCATGCTATGCCAACTTATTCATGCGCCATGTAGAGAAATCTTTCCTAACCAAACAGAACCCCAAACCCCTCACCTGGTCCAGATTCATTGCTGATGTCTTTGAAATTTGAACTGAGATTGAGGCCACCCTATTCGCATTCCTCCAGAACCTCAACACCTTCTCCCCCATTCACTTCATCTGGCACTTCTCAACACAAGAAGCCACAGCACTCGATGTTGACCTCCATCTCAGGGATGGCTACATCACTCCATCCACATCAGACCTACCAACCACCAACACTTTGTCAGCTGCCACCCATTCCAAACTGAGGAGTTCTTTCCATACAGCCTTAGCTACCAGTAGTTGTCTCATCTACCGTGATGAGCAGTCCCTCTCCAGATACACCAAGGGTCTCACTAAGGCCTTCAAAGACCAAAATTGGCCTTCCAACCTTGCTCAGAAACATATCTCCCATGACTTGTGTTTCCAGTCACCTTTCACCATCGACATACTCACTATCTGACCATAAAGGAACACTCCTCTCTTGACACAGTGCCATCCAGGACTGGAACAATTGAATCATATTCTTCACCAGTGTTTCAACTATGTGATGGTGTTCCCTGAAATGAGGAATGCACTTCCACTATCCTCCCCATCCCTCCCACAGTGGTATACTGCCACCCACTGAACCTATGCAACATATTTGTCCATCCCTACTCAACCCCTGCTCCCAACCTGTTGCCTTATGACTCATATACCTGCAACAGAGCTAGAAGCAAGACGTGCCCCATACATCCTCCCACCACCACCACTACTCCAATCCTGTCACAGATATCTCCTACCCCTTCAAAGGCAGGGTTACCTGTGCAAGTAGCCATGTGATTTACAAATTAAGCTGCAATCACCTTGCCACTTTCTACGTGGGCATGATAATTAACAAGCAGTCTGTCATCATGAATGGCCACTGCTAAACTGTAACTGAGAGACAGCTGGACCACACAGTTGCTGAACATGTTGCCCAACATGATGTGCTTCACTTTAATGACTGCTTTACAGCCTGCACCATCTGGATTGCTACTACCAACACCAGTTTTTCGGAAGTGCATATGTGTGAACTCTTGATACAACATATCCTTTGTTCTTGTAGTCCACCTGGCCTCGCCATTTGCTAGTCCGTATCCTACACCCACCTATGCCCTTCGCTACTTCCACTCTAGAACCACACACTCCTTTTATTCCACCAACTCTCCCACTTGTCTTTTCTCCATTGTCACTTCTCACTTTTTCTCCCTCCCCCTGCCCTCAAGCAAAGCCACCATGACATTGCACCTAGCAGCCCTATCCTGTTCCTACCACATCCTTGCACACTCTCACAGACAGCACAGCATCTTACCCCACTGGTACCCTCCTATCCGCACCCCCCCACCCAACCCCCACCCCCCAACCCACTGCAGCAGATTGCTGTTCATGTCAGGCACAGATTTGGCTGGGTTTTGGCTCCAGCACTCAGAGACAGTGGCCATGTGTGTGTGTTTTCTGTTTCAGTAGAAGGACCTTGTCTGAAAGCTTAATATTTTTGCAGTCTTTTTCTTTATGCCTTTCTTTACTCAGTGCCTCCTCCATATGGTGAATTGCAATCTGATGTTTCCACAATGTTGTTATTCCATCAAGGAGTTTAGATTGTTTGGAAAAGAAAATAATGAAACATAAGCATGGGAAAGCAAATAATGGAGAAGTATTAGTAATAGTGGTAGTAGTAGTAACAATAATGACAATAACAAAGGAAATGGGAAAGGACTAGGAAAGGAAAAGTGGTTACAGGTCAGTGAAAAAAATTTAGTTAGCAGAAAACCATGCCAGGATGTTACTGAATTGTAACAAACATTAGAGGAGCATTTTTGTCTCATGCAGTTTGGAGGAGCAGATGCAGGAAGCGGTGAACCCTCATCAGCTTGGCTGTTGGAAAAGGAGACCAGTAAATGGGGTCCTATATTTATTTCTAAATGAAGTTTATAGTTCAGTCAGTGACAGAAAGCATACATAGGAATATTCCTTGATTTCACACACACCTACAAACTTATCAGCCAGGAATTACTTATGGATAAATTGCTTTAGTATGGAATTAGGGGGAAATGCAAAGATTCTGTCAGAACGTAAAATGTAATTACCTCAAAAACATTATTTTATCCGTTATGGTTGGAGAACACCAAAGTTTTTTCCATAAATTACGCTGTAGTAAGTACTGCAACCAGCCACAAGTTTTCTTGAAATGATTTTATTGTACCAGTACTAGTTTTGGGCCCTGAGCACATCGTCAGATGGTAGTGTTGACTTCTTTCAAGTTTTACATTTGTGTCCAAAATTATAACAAAAAAAATTTTGTGAAGCATTGTTTTTAGTGTCTCAACTGACTTCTTCCATTTTGAAAATGTAATAATGTCACAGGCCAATTGTTGCCAGTACATCATTGTTATTTATATTCCATTTTGACCGCTGTACCTCCCTTGGTCTTGTATGACATGCCTATAAAATCTCTTAAGCCGTTCCATTTCCTTTATACCCTCTAGTCTCTACCTTGACCATGAAATGACGTATTAGGAAAGGTTGTGGGTTTTTTGCACTTTCTATGAGAGTCTACTACTGCAGGGTAAGTTGACTTTTTTTTCTTTCTTTGTGTCATTACAGTTCTATTTTTAAGTTATCCCTTCATAAACAAACATTGTACATTGTAATTGCTGGATATACTGTTGCATGAAACAACATAACAACTGAACTAGTAGGCATATAGACACAATTTAAATAACTGCTAAGCTTTCAGACAATGTTCTGCATCCTTGCTAACAAAAGCACACAAAAGGAAATACATTGCCTTGATGCAGCAACACTGCAGTGAATTCTGAGAAGACGACACTGCTGAAAGCTTAGCATTTCTTAAAAGCATGTTGACTGCTCAAAGCCCAGTTGACTTAAGATAGTATGTGCTTTTCCTAGCATTGTTGGATGCAAATAACATACTAATTGATATGAATGTGTTGCAGGAGATCAGGTAATGGCTGTTGATGGTCGAAGTCTGATAAGTATGAAGTATGAGGAAGCTTTGCACATTCTCCAGGCAGCTAGCAGTGTGGTAGAACTTCTGTTATCACAGCCACTGAGCAAATCAAAGGAGAGAAATTCTGACGAGCCTAACAGCATTGCACCTCCCACCACAATCCAGTTTAATGATACCCTGTCCCAGAGTGTAAATGAAGATGTGAAACAGACTGTGATTTCTTGTGAAGCAGACGTGCATACGAGTGACTGGAAATACAATGTTGGAGAGCATTCATCTGAAATTAAAAACAACTTATGCTGTGATGATAAATTATCTGTGCAAGAAGATACTGTCACTTACAAGCCAGTGCATTTTCAGCCATTTATTTCTGAACCTGCTATGACTATTAAATTAAAATCATCATCTATGGATAATGAAAACAGTGATGCATATCCCATTTGGTGTGTTGCACAACCCAAGAGTACCAGCGAAGAAAGGTGGAGTCAAGTTTAATGTGAAGAAATTGGTAAATTGGTAAGCCATAATTCTGTCTCTGACCTTTCTCTCTCTTTCCTTTTTATGTAATATAAAGCCCTATTGACATGTATGAAGTCTCATATATAAGCTAATGTCTCAAGTGAGTCATGGCTGGTTGTTTGTGTGATTTATTTACTGTGTGTGTGATTTTTAGCATTGAAAGTAAACTGTTAGCGTGAGAGTTGGCACCTAGACACACATGAAAATAAAAAAAAAACCTATGAGAGAATGACCATGAGTGTCATTTGTGAGATTGTAGATAGCAGCTTTTCCTTTAAATACAGTTAGAAGTATGTATGAAACACATTGGGAAAGTGAAAGTCACTGGAACACCCTCTTTCAGGAGTCAGTTTTTAAGCTAGATGACCACTAAGTAGACTGTTGGAATCTGGAAGTATGTGGTATGAAGCCACATCAATCTTTAACTTATCTCTGCCATCTAAATGCTCAAAAATGGCAAGAAAACAATTATTTTATACTTTACTTTGAAATAAATGTTTATTTTGTAGTTTTATGTTTATTTGTCAGTATACCTTTTTTGGGAGTGTATTGTTTAGTAAGAAATTTTGACCAAATATTAGTTTTCATTGATTGTCAGTTATTGAAAAGCTCTCAGATTTTAGTTTTGTTCTCTCATTCCTGTTTAAAAATCTATAAAACAGTTTCTTTTCATTACATCTCTAATTTAAGAGACATTACACTCAACATCATAATTCACATATACAAGTAAATAAGTGGTACATTAGCAGGTCTTGTATTTTCTTTTAATTGGGTTTTTATCAGTGTGCTCTTGTGTATGAGTCAAGCAGTAAGAGGATTATGAATGTGGGGTACCCCTCTGAAGTCCACTGGAACAAGGGGAGAGCGTAGGACTTCCTCCCACCACGACTACCAACCCAATGAGAAGTGAAACCCTAGAGTTACGTTCTTGCTCTCAGTCTAGTTGTGACTGTTGACTGTGCGGTACTTCATGAATCCGTCAAGTGTCCGTTTTCGACATCGCTGCTTGCACATGTTGTGTTTGTCAGTGTTTCTTTTTCCTGCTGGTTGATTTCCCCAATGGAATCCGGAACTGGTGAGACATTTTATATTCCATTCTATTATTTCTTGCATGTATATGTTTCCTTCATGAATGTGTATTTACTGTCTCATCCTTGCAACTAAACGATATTTATTTTGTCTCATTATATTTTTAAACTTTCATTGAGTAATATCAAAATTGTGGGTCAGTATATCCCTACTTCCATTTCTATTGCTTTATTTTATTTTTCTCTCTCTCTTTTTTTTTTTTTTTTTTTTTTTTTTAAAAAAAGAAGGCAAAGGTTATTAAAAATGAACCTACACATTCTTCTTGTAGATTTTATTATTACCTCAGAAATATGTTTCCCAACACATTTTAACAAATTTTATAAGCATATAATCTCACAATTATGAATAAGACCACTTTAGCTGCACGATAAATCTTTTTTCTGATCCAGGTAGTTTCATGGCATTAGAGCCATTTCTTCATGGATACAGCTGTATGTAAACAAGTAAAAATGAATAAAGATCCTGTTTCGGTTAAAATGTAATTGTACTATACATGAAGTTATATAGAAAAAATACTCACATTTATAATTTATTCCAAACAATAAGCAGCAGATGACCCATTGTGATATAACTGTTTAAATGTCAAGAAGTCAGTAGTCCAATTTAAAATAAAGCAGAAGTGAGGGAACACCATCATGATACAGAAAAATTGGAAGAAGAATATATGGATGTCAAAGACAGCACAAATGATACGTGTAGGTGGTGAAAGCTATGTTCACACAGGCAGGGTAAATAAATCTTGTATAATTGTATAGTAAGTCAAGTTTAGATAAACTGGTGCAATGAGAATAGACCATCATATAAATAAAAGGACCAATGAGAATAGACCATCATATAAATAAAAGGACAGGAGAACAGAAAACATAAAATCTTATGTAGAAATGCTGAGGCCCATCATCACAACAGCATGAGGTCCACAGTGACTGACCACCTAGACAAATTGAGCTGAAGGTTAAACAGTTTTCCCACAATGGGACAAAGAATGTTGGTTCATCTACTGCTCATCGTTTTGGATAAAATGTAAAGGTGAGTACATTTTTCCTACATGGCTTCATGAATAGTACAATTACATTGTAACTGAAACAGGATCTTTATTCATTTTTGTTCTTGTTTACATGCAGCTGTATCTGTGGAGATGTGATGACAGCTGAAGTGGACTTATTCATTGTGATGCTGTTATGCAGCTGTGGATGCCCACAATATAAAATTTGCTATAATCTCAGTTTTAAATTTGTTCTGATTGACACTAATGAGAGGTGGTCAGCAGGCCTTATAATCAAAGATTTACTTAATATGTAGCAATAAAAGTTGATTTTATAAACTTTATAAGATATTTAATTCATATTTCTAATCACATAAATAAAAATTAATTTTGTTCTGTTGGCATTTTGTATTTGGGTGTCTTTTGTTAAACTACACAGAAAAGCTTTCATAAGTGTTATTTTGATCCTTTACATTAGCTTTGAGGATTTTTCCTTTAAGCATTTAAAAAGTAGTTTGTCCCAAATATTACCACACCACTGCAGCAGTTTCAGATGTTTGAGTTATTTGGACACATTATCTCAAAATACAGTATATTGTGTTGGCATCATACTGCTGACATATGCAAGCTGCATCATATTTATACAAGTGCGTTGACACAGTAGCAGCTATGAATGCAGGAAACACTGAGCATAATTTCTGAAGCAAATATCTCTTAAAACTCATTTCATAAATTTTATTTTCCAGCAATCGGAAATCAATAGCATAATATTGGCCTGGTGCAAGTAGGATTTGCACTATTTGTGCACTGAGGGTTCTGTACAAATATAAGTACATGGACAATTCATCCATTCCAGTAATTTTTGCTTGCTATTGACACTGGTATTGGCAAGATACTGGTACCAGGGATTCCAAGACCTCCAACGATATTTTAATTTCAAGTTTTACATTGGACAACAAGTGACAAAAAAAATATTTTTTTGTATGATATGATCAAAAATTAATAAGTTTCTGACTTTTTCCTTTACTTCAACTCCTTACTTCTTACCAAAATCCGTGATTCTAGACCAGTGAGAAGTACTCTATATATTCTGATGAGTGAGTTTTCAAGTATTGAAATATGTGAGGTAAATGGCCGTATCTTTCAGTTGAATTGACTTAAAAGCTTATATTTATTACATCACAAAGGGACTGCAGACCTTAGTAAGTGACATAAATTTCAATGTGAAATGTCAACCCGTTCCTAAGAAAAAGTTGTGTTAACATATGGACAGACAGACAGTCTGATAAAAAATAATTTAAAAAAATTATTTTTGTGTGATATAACTACAGCTTAACAATTTTCTGGTTTTTTTTTTCCTTTTGCTGTACTGTATGGCCTTGCTTCATACAGGTTTCGATGAGTGAGTTTTCGAGTATCAAAATATGTGACACGAGTGGCTGTATCTTTTGACTACATGGACTTAGACGGTGGACCTCAGTGTGTGACATCAATTTCAACTTGATGTGTATATACATCCCTGAGAAAAAGTGATCTTAACGGATGAATGGTCTGGTAACAGATGACAAAAAATTTATTTTCATGTGTTACAATTGCAAATTAACACTTTTCAGATTTTTTCCTTTGGTTGTACTGTCAAACATTGCTTCTTGCGAAATTCCATGATTCTACATTGACAGGATGTATCCTATAGGTTTTGATGAGCAAGTTTTTGAGTATCAAAATCTGTGACATAGATGGCTGTGACTTAGAAGCTTTCAATGTTTACACCATCAAGGGAGTGTAGACCTTCATATGTGACAGAAATACCGATGTTTTATGTCTACCCATTCGTGAAAAAAATTGTTTTTAACAATGGACAGACGGACAGACAGATGGACAACGATGTGATCCAGAAGGGTTCTATTTTTACTGATTGAGGTCCAGAACACTAAAAAGAACCCATTTTTCATACCTCTGTTGTAAATTGCAACTTTGCAGTTATTTGCAAATTACTATTAAGTTATAATACAACATGAACTAAAAATATTTATTTTTTTTGGTCATGTGTATGACCCATTAAACCAACAATTTAAAAGTATAAGAAAAATATTGTATACTCACAAAAAAGCAGCAGCATTGACAGAAAGGTATTCTAGAGGTGTTCTTCCTTTCCTAAAACTAGTTTATTCTTGACTTGCCTTCCGTGTGAGTTTTGATACTGTTACATATACACCTGGAGGGAGAAGATTCCTCTTGCTCCCTCAGGGCCCTCCATTGATCTTTGTGAAGGCAAACACTCATTGGGACATGCCACAAGACCATAATGGCTCAGTATTTGAATGATGTGTGATTGTTGACCAGTGTCAGTAGTGCAAAAAGGATGTACACCATATTGTCTGTGAGCATATTTTGACAATAAGTCTTGTGCTATAGTTCTGTGTAGTGGTTGATGAAGAGAAAAAGAGTAAGAAAAGGAAATAAGAGATACAATAATCATGTAGATTGTCAAACTCTATTGCCAGATTTACTGGAAGATGACTGCTTCTGGGAGTTCCCATTACAGGATGCACATGGAAAGATTGACGTAGGATGGGACTATCATTCTTCGTGTAGCCATCCCTGATTTATTCGTAGTCTGATGATTATATGTGAACACATTGTAAGAGAGGACAAAGTTGGGCGGTGTAGCAATTTCTAAAAGACTTCTCAGTAGTTGCTCAAAGCAGAGCGCCCATGTGTATGTTAAATGTTGGCATAGGAAGAGGTTAATCAGTTCCCAGTTGGGGGACAAGGGTGTGGAATAGTTCAGAAATGTTCAGATGTATGTGAAACCTTATGGGACTTTTCTGCTAAAGTCATCAGTCCCTAAGCTTACACACTACTTAACCTAAATTAACCTAAGGACAAACACACACAACCTTGCCTGAGGAAGGACTCGAACCTCCGCCGGGACTAGCCGCACAGTCCATGACTGCAGCGCCTTAGACCGCTCGGCTAATCCCATGCGGCGGTGTGGAATAGCTTTGAGTTTGAGGTCCTTCAGGAGTTTATTAGGATCTCTTAAGTAGTAGGGGAGGACCTGGGTGACAGATATGTTGCTCTTCTAGAACTGAGATGAATTTGGTTGTGGCCTTGAAGCCTGCCACATTGAGTAAGCCAAGCTAGTTACTTTTGTGTATTTTTAATATTAGGAAATAATTGTTGCATCTCAGTCTGGCTGGAGGGAATTGGACTTGAGAACTGACCCAGTCAGACTCCCACATATTCCTTTTGCAATGCATGGTTAATGCTGTACCTTCCTGCTAACATGGAAAATATTCACTTAGTGAGTTCTTGAGAAGCACAGCCTGCCTTTGGCAGTGTGTAATGTTCCTCAGCTAACAAAAGCTGTAAAAAAATGAGCTGCACCACAAGTGTCAACAGGGTGCATATATGTAAGAGTTTTAACTGTATTATACTGCTGAAGTGAGTTAATTTTTCCAGATCTGGCCATAACTACTAAATGAAGAAAAGCTTTTGCAATAAACCATCTGTTCTGTATTGTCACTTTGTGTACACACATTTGCTGCCAAGTCTCTCCAAGCACACTGTTCCAGAAATGAAAGAACAAAAATAAGCACAGGTTTTACTAATCCTTTCACACTTACAGCACTCGCTATCCATAGTAGCCAGTTTAATAATTCAGGCTTGACATAGAAAGAACCTCACTTTTCATGAACTAGTAAGCAGTTTTTAAAAACATGGTGTTTACTAGTTTTGAATGGTCACTGAAATACTATGTAGAGCATTACGTTTGGACTTCGAAAGTTTGCAGTTATGGCTCATAGCATGCACATGGAATTAATGATCTGAAGGAAAGTCTCCAAAGAATCACTGTTACTTGTTTTTATGAAAATGCTTAGACTTATAGTCACAGGAGTTGACCACTGGCTCCTCCCAACTCAAGAAAGAAATTTGTCTGCAAAGTGCGTGAAAGACTTCTTCTATGATTGACAGCACAACATAGTAACCAATCAGATTCATATTTCAATTCAAATAATCACATACTTTCCTTCTTTGTACCAATCCACATTCCAAAATCAAGTTAGATGAAATTACATAAGAAAACATCACCAAAAAGCAAATAAAACAGATTAATCCAATATTTCATGCTAATTGTAAAATGTGACTCACATCAAGGCTTGACAGTCAGATTCCCACATTCACTCACACTTATTTGCAAATTCAATGATTACTACTTCACATGCATTGTGCTTTCATACTCACATTCACTCAGATAGCGCACCAGAACAAAATAAAAATATCAAACACAATGAAAAAGTAATTTTTTAAGCTGACATCATTACATAATGTACGCTGACAAACAAAATATTGCTTAACTATTTTGGTGACTACATACTGAGTTTATCATCTGATATGCTTAAAAACCACTTACGTGTCTAAACGTTGAACGTAACAGGAAGTTGCAACTTTTAGATTTTTAGGTTATTTAAAAAATTTTTGAAATTACTTCATATGCAAAACTGAAATCTGTAAAACAGTTCACTATTGTTATTTTGAAAGACTTTACAGTATTTCATGTTGATTGGTATATGGAAAATGGCTTTATTAATTCCCAAGTTGGTGTGTAATTTAGATGATCTGCAAACTGCACATGTGAGACTAGGCTTGCAACAGCAAGTGAGTGCAGAATGATAGATCGCATTCTCCCTAATATGGAAATGTGGTTCAACAGGGCTCAAAGCCACTGAGGCAAATCTTACAGCTTCCTAATCATTGAAAAGTGCCAGCGGCACTCAGTAGGGTGAGTCGTGGTAGTGACGGGCAGTTGGGCCCCTGGAGATTCACTGATGACCTAGAGGCAATACTTTATTAGCTTCAGATACACGTTACATGCTTAGCAATGTGAGGCAGACATGCCACTCTCCGGTGACCTAGGCCAGTGTAGGGTCACAGGTGGCAGCTACTGACTTGGCGAGAAGGAACAGCATCAGCATCCCGTGATGCTAACCTCAGGCAAAGCAATGTCCAATGACCTGACGGTGGGCCATGGCCTTGATATCAGGTATGCTCCGTGTTGCGCTGTGACGGCATTCTGCAGTGGTGGTTGCCTGCTCTTAGGCATCTCAGGCCTGGTGATGTCCACCGCAAAGGTGGAGGAAGACAGCTGTACTTGGGGCATGAGCCACTGTTCCCCTGGCAGGAGTCAGACATTGGTAGATGCGAGCAGCAGGTCAGCAGTACTGCGGCACCAAGTCCCACAAGGAGGCTCAGTGCAGGAGGCAGCTAGCCCAACCCGATCTCAGATCCATGGCTGCAGCTGGCAATGCCCAGTTGTCTCGTCATCTGGCATGGCTGTGGTGGTGGTGGTGGTATGTTTCAATGCCTCTCCTTGCCTTTCCAATTTTTTGGTGTTTGCTTGCCGAACTTTCTTCCAAACCTCTCTTAGCCTTCTCACAAATTCCTGGACTGACTCTCCACTCTTGCGCTCCCTTTTCCTTAATAGTATCGATTGGTGAAAGCATTTTCTTACTATACACCACCTTGAATGGCAACAGCTCTGTACCATAATGCATTTTTGAATTATACGTGCTCAACAAAAAAGATAAATATGTGTCCCAATCTATGATGGGTGTTCATGTATTAACTAAGCACCCTCCCAATCATCTGATGAACTTGCTCCTTTCTTCTGTTTGACTAAGGAAGAAGTGGACTGGTCCTTAATTTCTTCACCTTCAACAACCAACACAATTTCTTAATCAAGTGTGACATTAAGATTTTTTTTTTTTTTGATCAGTTATTGTCATTTCTGGCACTCTAAACTAAAATATCCATCTATTCACTAATGCTTGTGAGACTGCGAGTGCCTGCTGATCCAACATTAGCATCATCTCGGTGTAACAAGAAAAACAATCTATGGCAGTTCCACCACAGATGTGAAGTTGTCTGGCATGGCCCTGGCACAGTGGTGGTGCTGCTGAACTCCAAATGCCTTATCTGAAAATCTGCCACTATTTATACGACTCCAGTGCACATTTGTTACACTGAAAACCAGTCATGCAACTCATAAAAAGAGTCTTAATCTGGTGTTGTGACACTTTCTGCCTGCTCTGGCTACTACTGCTGCACATTGCAGTTTTCTGCTGAGTACGGCTAGCCCATCTTGCAATTCTTATTCATACATGTTCCTTATACAATGCCACACTATATTTATTGCTGAGATGGTACATAATCGATATTCTGCTGAGTAGTATCTTCTCTAACCAACATTCCATATGAGCAGACCAATTCTGACTTTACCTTATGTTGCTCGTGCCATGAGTAATTGGGCTATTTATGGATCTGTTTAAGAAAGAATAGCTCGAAGATGTCATGAGGCACATGTTTGCTATCATATCCAGCAACTAACTTACTTCAAAAAATAACTTCTAATAGTGATTATGCAGTCAAATAGTATGCACATTGGCGAGAATTGTGATTGTTGTTGTTGTTGTGGTCTTCAGTCCTGAGACTGGTTTGATGCAGCTCTCCATGCTACTCTATCCTGTGCAAACTTCTTCATCTCCCAATACCTACTGCAGCCTACATCCTTCTCAATCTGCTTAGTGTATTCATCTCTTGGTCTCCCTCTACGATTTTTACGCTCCATGCTGCCCTCCATTACTAAATTGGTGATCCCTTGATGCCTCAGAACATGTCCTACTAACCGATTCCTTCTTCTAGTGAAGTTGTGCCACAAACTCCTCTTCTCCCCAATTCTATTCAATACCTCCTCATTAGTTATTGATCTACCCATCTAATCTTCAGCATTCTTCTGTAGCACCACATTTCTAAAGCTTCTATTTTCTTCTTGTCTAAACTGTTTATCATCCACGTTTCACGTCCATACATGGCTACACTCCATACAAATACTTTCAGAAACGACTTCCTGACACTTAAATCAATACTCGATGTTAACAAATTTCTCTTCTTCATAAACACTTTTCTTGCCATTGCCAGTCTACATTTTATATCCTCTCTACTTTGACCATCATCAGTTATTTTGCTCCCCACATAGCAAAACTCCTTTACTACTTTGAGTGTCTCATTTCCTAATCTAATTCCCTCAGCATCACCCGATTTAATTCAACTACATTCCATTATCCTCATATTGCTTTTGTTGATGTTCATCTTATATCCTCCTTTCAAGACACTGTCCATTCCGTTCAACTGCTCTTCCAAGTCCTTTGCTGTCTCTGACAGAGTTACAATGTCGTCGGCGAACCTCAAAGTTTTTATTTCTTCTCCATGGATTTTAATGCCTACTCCAAGCTTTTCTTTTGTTTCCTTTACTGCTGGCTCAATGTACAGATTGAATAACATCGGGTAGAGGCTACAACCCTGTCTCACTCTCTTCCCAACCACTGCTTCCCTTTCATAGCCCTCGACTCTTATAACTGCCATCTGCTTTCTGTACAAATTGTAAATAGCCTTTCGCTCCCTGCATTTTACCCCTGCCACCTTCATAATTTGAAAGAGAGTATTCCAGTCAACATTGTTGAAAGCTTTCTCTAAGTCTATAAATGCTAGGAACGTAGGTTTGCTTTCCTTAGTCTATTTTCTAAGATCAGTCATAGGGTCAGTATTGCCTCATGTGTTCCAACATTACTACGGAATCCAAACTGATCTTCCCCAAGGTCAGCTTCTACCAGTTTTTCCATTCATCTGTAAAGAATTTGCGGTAGTATTTTGCAGCTGTGACTTATTAAACTGATAGTTTGGTAATTTTCACATATGTCAACACCTGATTTCTTTGGGATTGGAATTATTATATTCTTCTTGATGTCTGAGGGAATTTCGCCTGTCTCACACATCTTGCTCATCAGATGGTAGAGCTTTGTCAGGACTGGCTCTCCCGAGGCTGTCAGTAGTTCTAATGGAAAGTTGTCTACTCTCGGGGCCTTGTTTCAACTTAGGTCTTTCAGTGCTCTGTCAAACTCTTCACGCAGTATCATATCTCCCATTTCATCTTCATCTACATCCTCTTCCATTTCCATAATATTGTCCTCAAGAACATTGCCCCTGTATAGACCCTCTGTATACTCCTTCCACCTTTCTGCTTTTCCTTCTTTGCTTAGAACTGGGTTTCCATCTGAACTCTTGATATTCATGCAAGTGGTTCTCTTTTCCCCAAAGGTCTCTTTAATTTTCCTGTAGGCAGTATCTATCTTATTCCTCGTGAGATAAGCCTCTACATCCTTACATTTGTCCTCTAGCCATCCCTGCTTAGCCATTTTGCACTTCCTGTCGATCTCATTTTTGAGATGTTTGTATTCCTTTTTGCCTGCTTCATTTACTGCATTTTTATATTTTCTCCTTTCATCAATTAAATTCAGTATTTCTTCTGTTACCCAAGGATATCTACTAGCCCTCGTCTTTTTACCTACTTGATCCTCTGCTGCCTTCACTATTTCATCCCTCAAAGCTACCCATTCTTCTTCTACTGTATTTCTTTCCCCCATTCCTGTCAGTTGTTCCCTTATGCCCTCCCTGAAACTCTGTACAACCTCTGGTTCTTTCAGTTTATCCAGATCCCATCTCCTTAAATTCCCACCTTTTTGCAGTTTCTTCAGTTTTAATCTACAGTTCATAACCAAACAGTTCATAACCAATAGATTGTGGTCAGAGTCCACATCTGCCCCTGGAAATGTCTTACAATTTAAAACCTGGTTCCAAAATCTCTGTCTTACCATTATATAATCTATCTGATACCTTCTAGTATCTCCAGGGTTCTTCCATGTATACAACCTTCTTGCATGATTCTTGAACCAAGTGTTATCTATGATTAAGTTATGCTCTGTGTAAAATTCTACCAGACAGCTTCCTCTTTCATTTCTTAGCCCTAATCCATATTCAACTACTACATTTCCTTCTCTTCCTTTTCCTACCATTGAATTCCAGTCACTCATGAGTATTAAATTTTCGTCTCCCTTAACTACCTGAATAATTTCTTTTATCTCATGATACATTTCATTAATTTCTTCATCATTTGCAGAGCTAGTTGGCATATAAACTTGTACTAGTGTAGGAGGTGTGGGCTTCGTGTCTATCTTGGCCACAATAATGCATTCACTATGCTGTTTGTAGTAGCTTACCCACAATCCTGTTTTTTTATTCATTATTAAACCTACTCCTGCATTACCCCTGTTTGATTTTGAATTTATAACCCTGTATTAAACCTGACCAAAAGTCTTGTTCCTCCTGCCACCGAACTTCACTAATTCCTACTATATCTAATTTTAACCTATCAATTTCCCTTTTTAAGTTTTCTAACCTACGTGCCCGATTAAGGGATCTGACATTCCACGCTCCGATCCGTAGAACGCCAGTTTTCTTTCTCCTCTGAACGACGTCCTCTTGAGTTGTCCCAGCCTGGAGATCCGAATGGGGGACTAGTTTACCTCTGGAATATTTTACCCAAGAGGATGCCATCATCATTTAACCATACAGTAAAGCTGCATGCCCTCGGGAAAAATTACGGCTGTAGTTTCCCCTTGCTTTGAGCCATTCACAGTACCAGAACAGCAAGGCCATTTTGGTTAGTGTTACAAGGCCAGATCAGTCAATCATCCAGACTGTTGCCACTGCAACTACTGAAAAGGCTGCTGCCCCTCTTCAGGAAGCACACGTTTGTCTGGCCTCTCAGCAGATACCCCTCCGTTGTGGTTGCACCTACGTTATGGCTATCTCTATCGTTGAAGCATGCAAGCCTCCCCACCAATGGCAAGGTCCATATTTCATTGGGGGGGGGGGGGGGAGGAATTGTGATTAATAAAAATATACAGAAATATTAAATCAAGGCCAATCGACTAATTAATAAAAATAGCTCTATTCTAACGGTTGTAACTGGTATAAACAACAACAGAGCTTTCTGTTGAATAAAGTATATTTAAGAAAGTAGATCACAAGTAAATGGAAAGTGGTCCTATGATAACCAGTTATATTCCACACAGGAAATAACCTTATCAAATGCAGTAAAGTTGCATTCAGTGCAGTAAGAGAATGGTAGGATGGCCACCGAGTAAGTGACGCCAGAAACTATTTCCAGAAAGTTAAGTGATTTAGACAGGAATATAATTTAGTTTAACACCGACAACAAATTATATACGTGCGTTAGTGTATCGTTTAGTCTTGCCGTTAAAGGTTTCACTTTTCTTTGCGTATTTTTTCAGAAAACACGAAAAGATCATAACTTCGCGAAGTCGCGTTTAGGCTTCAATTTCGTAAACGTGTTTGTTTCTTGTTTCACGGTAATTTGACTAGTTTCTCGGTAACAAATAAGTAAACTACCGTAAATAGCATATAATTTCATTGTTTTAATACAGATTTCAGAAAAACAGCGTAACTTTATATCAGAAACTTGCTTATATACATTTGTTTATAGGCCTAATTCTCGTAACGTTTTTGGAGAATCAAACTTAAAGTGTCTCGTTTAATTGTCCTTTTTTTCATTCCATCGAGTGAAATATATAATAAATAGCATATACCTTCATTGTTTTAATACAGATCTCAGAAAAACAGCGGAATTTTAAATCAGAAACTTGCTTATATACATTTGTGAATAGGCTTAATTCTTGTAACATCTTTTTTGATTTTCGGTAATTTAATTTATTTATTCTAGCTAAAGTATTATTTTTGCCATGAGTGAGAAGTGCCTGACATGCCATAGAACTTTTAGTTCCGGGGTTTGGTATGATGGATGCAGTAGTTTTTTTCATTGGGGGGACTACAGTGGCGTGGGTGTCGGGAAAGTGGATCAGGCTCATCAGTGGTTATGTAGGATTTGCAGCAGAGATAGGAAGATAGTAGAACAGGAGGGGAAAATTGCTACCCTTCAGGCTGAGCTAGATCAGGCTAGGGAAGATCTGGACAGGTTAAGGAGGGAGAAGGGCAAAGAGAGGTGGGAAGTGGCAACAGGTAACAGAAAGAACAGGCCTAGAACTAAGTCTGACAGTTTTGTGGTGAATGTCAAAAATAAGTTTGACCTGTTGCTTCAGTTAGAAACTGATCAGCCTCAAGCAGAGGTATGTGTAGACAGGACACAACAAACTTTCAATAGGAAATTGAAAAAGAATGTAGGAAAGTCATCAAAAAGGAAGAAAGTTTTGTTGTTAGGCAGTTCTCATGCCAGAGTTGTAGGAGGAATTAGGACCAGAATACCAGGTCACAAATTTTTTCAAACCAAGTGCTAGTCTGGATCAAGTGACAGAGGATTTAGGTTCACTCTGTAAAGGATTTACCAGGGAAGACACAGTGGTTATTGTGGGAGGGCCAGGGAACAGTATTGACAGAGATCCTGGGTACAGTATAGAGTGTCACCTAGTAAAGATTGCGTCGGCATCGAGACACACCAATGTTGAATTTGTATCTGTTCTGAGACGCCATGACCGGCCTCATTTGAACTCTTCTGTTGGGAGAGTTAATTTGAAGTTGGAACGGCTGCTTGGGTCGGGTGCAGGGGCTCATATTGGTGTGGTTCCTGTTGATTCTCTCAGTAGGTGGGACTATACCAGTTCCTGTTGATTCTCTCAGTAGGTGGGACTATACCAGGCACGGCATGCATCTCAACAGGAAAGGGAAGGGTAAACTGGCTGGGGTAATAGCAGGAAATTTAAGGGGGCGAGGCTGTAGTGGCGTGGCAAGACAGCCAAGCCACTCGGAGGTAGCCGAAAGGCACGCGTTAAGCTCATGCAGATTGGCGTGAGGTCTGGAACAGTTAAGGGAATTAATAGTAGCAAATAAAGTACATAGTTGATGTAATACTTTACTTTAATCCATAAGTAGTGTACATCGGTCTGACGGTACAGGCATCACAAGTTAAATATATATTGATAATGGCGCCTTGCTAGGTCGTAGCAAATGACGTAGCTGAAGGCTATGCTAACTATCATCTCGGCAAATGAGAGCGTATTTGTCAGTGAACCATTGCTATTAACGTCGGCTGTACAACTGGGGCGAGTGCTAGTAAGTCTCTCTAGACCTGCCGTGTGGTGGCGCTCGGTCTGCAATCACTGACAGTGGCGACACGCGGGTCCGACGTATACTAACGGACTGCAGCCGATTTAAAGGCTACCACCTAGCAAGTGTGGTTTCTGGCAGTGACACCACAGAGGCACTGCCATGAATGGTAAAATACCAGTGGTTACAGGTGTTGGAGCAGCACCTTTTTTAGGATAGGTAAGACAGAAAGATGTCAAGTTCTACGAGAGGTCAAGATTGAAACAAATCTTCCGCTTAGGAAAGAAATTAAACAGCACAATTCTAGCACATTGGATCACCAATCACAGCTGTCAATTACAAATTTTCACCAATCACCAGAAATTTTATCTCCACCAAGTTGTATCTCAGTCCTAGGTAATTGCATTGATGATTTAAGTCACCCAACCCAGTTGACATAATCTGCCTCTCTGAACACCATGTGACTAGGAACTAGGCCTAAGCACAATGAGAAACTCAGACAGGAGAGTACTGCAAATGTTAGAATAAGGAAAGGTTCTCATAAAAGTATAATTAAAAATAATGTAAGTATATTTCATCAAAATATTGGGAGTTTAAAGAATAAAATAGATGAGCTTCTGGTTTGTTTAGAAGATTTAGAAGCTGAGGATGAAATAGATATACTATGCCTGTCTGAGCATCACATTGTTACTGATATGGATAAGGTAAATGTAAGTGGATATAAGCTCTCTGCACATGTAATTAGAGAAAATATGGAGAAAGAAGGAGTTGCCATATATGTCAAAAGTTATCATTGTGCAAAAAGTATAGAAACAAAAAAGTTTTGTGTAGAGAAACATATAGAAGCATGTGCCTGTGAGCTTAAATTAAATAAAGGCACATTTATAATTGTAACTGTATATAGGTCCCCATCAGAAAATTTTCATCTATTTCTGAAAAATTTGGACTCCTTGTTGTGCTATCTGTCAGACAGGGGGAAGCAAATTATTATTTGTGGGGACTTCAATGTAGATTCTCTGAAAGAGGGTAGTAGGAAAAATGACCTTGAAGCATTACTCGGTTCTTTCAATTTGACATCCGTTATTGATTTTCCTACTCGGGTGGTAAAGGATAGCGGCTCACTGATAGATGACTTATTTATAGACCGAGATAAGTTTAACCAGATAAATGCTCAGCCTGTTGAGAATGGTCTTTCTGATCATGGTGCACAGCTAGTTACAATATATGACATAGCTCCATTCAGCAGTACTAAACAGTCCTCCAAAGTAGTACGTTCAGTCAACAATTTAACAATTGCAAATTTCAGGGAAAGCCTACAGCAGTTAGACTGGGATGAGGTGTACCGTGAACCTGATGCCAATTTAAAATATAATTTATTTCATGACACTTTTGTAAATGCATTTGAAAGCTGCTTCCCCAAGAAAATAGTTAAATATACTCGTAAGAAACCATGTAACAAACCATGGCTTACTAATGGTATAAAAATATCTTGTAACCGGAAAAGGGAAATGTATCTGACAGCAAGAAAGAGTAGTGACCCAGAAACTATCAAACATTATAAAAACTACTGTGCTATATTAAGAAAAGTTATTAAAAAATCCAGAAGTATGTGTATCATGTCTGAAATCAGCAACTCTGATAATAAAATTAAAACAATTTGGAATATTATTAAAAGAGAAACAGGTCAACCTAGAGCACAGGAAGACAGTATTACCATCAAATTGAATGAAAACTTTACGAACAAAAAGTCAGAAGTTGAAAATACTTTTAATAATCATTTTCTAAATATTGTGGATATAGTAGGATCCAGGTGTTCATTAGAAGATGCTAGGCTGTTAATGGAAGAGGCCATACCTATGCAATTTGATACAATTGAAATCTCACCCACTTCTCCCTCTGAAATTAGGAAAATAATAAACTTGCTTAAAAGCAAAAGCTCACATGAAATTGATGGCATTTCCAGCAAAATACTAAAAGCTTGTTCTCAACAGATAAGTAAGATTCTCAGCCACCCGTGTAATAGCTCTCTGGAACAGGGCATTTTCCCTGATTGACTGAAATATGCTATTGTTATACCTTTGCATAAAAAATGGGATAGATCTGATGTCAACAATTACCGTCCAGTCTCCCTTCTAACAGCTTTATCCAAAATTTTTGAGAAAATAATGTATTCAAGAGTAGCTTCACATATCTGTAAAATTGAAGTACTAACAAAATGTCAGTTTGGTTTCCAGAAAGGTTTTTCAACAGAAAATACCATATATGCTTTCACCAATCAAATTTTGAATGATCTGAATAACCGAACACCACCCATTGGGATTTTTTGTGATCTCTCAAAGGCTTTTGATTGTGTAAATCGTGAAATTCTGCTAGACAAGCTCAAGTATTGTGGCATGAGTGGGACAGTGCACAAATGGTTTAATTCGTACCTAACTGGAAGAGTGTAGAAAGTTGAAATAAGCTGTTCTCATAATATGCAAAGATTAGCACATTCCTCAAACTGGGGAACTATCAAGAATGGGGTTCCACAAGGGTCAGTCTTGGGTCCTTTGTTGTTCTTAATATACACTCCTGGAAATTGAAATAAGAACACCGTGAATTCATTGTCCCAGGAAGGGGAAACTTTATTGACACATTCCTGGGGTCAGATACATCACATGATCACACTGACAGAACCACAGGCACATAGACACAGGCAACAGAGCATGCACAATGTCGGCACTAGTACAGTGTATATCCACCTTTCGCAGCAATGCAGGCTGCTATTCTCCCATGGAGACGATCGTAGAGATGCTGGATGTAGTCCTGTGGAACGGCTTGCCATGCCATTTCCACCTGGCGCCTCAGTTGGACCAGCGTTCGTGCTGGACGTGCAGACCGCGTGAGACGACGCTTCATCCAGTCCCAAACATGCTCAATGGGGGACAGATCCGGAGATCTTGCTGACCAGGGTAGTTGACTTACACCTTCTAGAGCACGTTGGGTGGCACGGGATACATGCGGGCGTGCATTGTCCTGTTGGAACAGCAAGTTCCCTTGCCGGTCTAGGAATGGTAGAACGATGGGTTCGATGACGGTTTGGATGTACCGTGCACTATTCAGTGTCCCCTCGACGATCACCAGTGGTGTACGGCCAGTGTAGGAGATCGCTCCCCACGCCATGATGCCGGGTGTTGGCCCTGTGTGCCTCGGTCGTATGCAGTCCTGATTGTGGCGCTCACCTGCACGGCGCCAAACACGCATACGACCATCATTGGCACCAAGGCCAGTGTAGGAGATCGCTCCCCACGCCATGATGCCGGGTGTTGGCCCTGTGTGCCTCGGTCGTATGCAGTCCTGATTGTGGCGCTCACCTGCACAGCGCCAAACACGCATACGACCATCATTGGCACCAAGGCAGAAGCGACTCTCATCGCTGAAGACGACACGTCTCCATTCGTCCCTCCATTCACGCCTGTCGCGACACCACTGGAGGCGGGCTGCACGATGTTGGGGCGTGAGCGGAAGACGGCCTAACGGTGTGCGGGACCGTAGCCCAGCTTCATGGAGACGGTTGCGAATGGTCCTCGCCGATACCCCAGGAGCAACAGTGTCCCTAATTTGCTGGGAAGTGGCGGTGCGGTCCCCTACGGCACTGTGTAGGATCCTACGGTCTTGGCGTGCATCCGTGCGTCGCTGCGGTCCGGTCCCAGGTCGACGGGCACGTGCACCTTCCGCCGACCACTGGCGACAACATCGATGTACTGTGGAGACCTCACGCCCCACGTGTTGAGCAATTCGGCGGTACGTCCACCCGGCCTCCCGCATGCCCACTATACGCCCTCGCTCAAAGTCCGTCAACTGCACATACAGTTCACGTCCACGCTGTCGCGGCATGCTACCAGTGTTAAAGACTGCGATGGAGCTCCGTATGCCACGGCAAACTGGCTGACACTGACGGCGGCGGTGCACAAATGCTGCGCAGCTAGCGCCATTCAACGGCCAACACCGCGGTTCCTGGTGTGTCTGCTGTGCCGTGCGTGTGATCATTGCTTGTACAGCCCTCTCGCAGTTTCCGGAGCAAGTATGGTGGGTCTGACACACCGGTGTCAATGTGTTCTTTTTTCCATTTCCAGGAGTGTATATTAATGACTTGCCATTCTATATTCATGAAGAGGCAAAGTTAGTTCTGCTTGCTGATGATACAAGTATAGTAACCACACCTGACAAACAAGAATTAACTGATGAAATTGTCAATAATGTCTTTCAGAAAATTACTAAGTGGTTCCTTGTAAACGGACTCTCATTGAATTTTGATAAGACACAGTACTTACAGTTCCATACAGTAAATGGTATGACACCATTAATAAATATAGACCTTAATCAGAAGCATATAGCTAAGGTAGAATATTCAAAATTTTTAGGTGTGTCCATTGATGAGAGATTAAATTGGAAGAAACACATTGATGATCTGCTGAAACATTTGAGTTCAGCTACTTATGCAATAAGGGTCAGTGCAAATTTTGGTGATAAACGTCTTAGTAAATTAGCTTACTACGCCTATTTTCACTCATTGCTTGCATATGGCATCATATTTTGGGGTAATTCATCACTGAGGAATAAAGTATTTATTGCACAAAAGCGTGTAATCAGAATAATAGCTGGAGTCCACCCAAGATCATCCTGCAGACATTTATTTAAGGATCTAGGGATATTCACAGTAGCTTCTCAGTATATGTACTCTCTTACGAAATTTGTTATTAACAACCAAACCCAATTCAAAAGTAATAGCAGTGTGCATAACTACAATACTAGGAGAAAGGATGATCTTCACTATTCAAGATTAAATCTAACTTTGGCACAGAAAAGGGTGAATTATACTGCCACTAAAGTCTTTGGTCACTTAACAAATAGTATCAAAAGTCTGACAGATAACCAACAAGTGTTTAAGAAGAAATTAAAAGAATTTCTGAATGACAACTCCTTCTACTCCATAGAGGAATTTTTAGATAGAAATTAAGGAAAAAAAATTAAAAAATTAAAAAAAATTTAAAAAAGAAACAAAAAAATAAAGTAAAAAAGTTGTTATATTAACTTAATTATGTTGTTAAATTAACTTAATTATGTCATGTAATGGAAAATTTGACTCGTTCCACATCATTACGAAATATCGTATTCATGATCCATGGAACTAGTATTAATCTAATCTAATCCAAGCTAAACAGTTATCCATAACAATGAAATATCCCATTTCGTGATCACAATACACAAAAATATTTGCCTGTTCAAAATAACTCAGAGTTCATCTTGACGATCTGTACATTAACACATGAGAGATAATGAGTGGAAACTCATACTCTGTCTAGTGTCAGTTGTGTAATGCATGCAGAAAAGCTACATTTCTCTACTGGAGCACATTCAGACCTTGCAAAAGTTAGTCTGTTTCAAAGTTAAATTACACTGCCCAGAACCTGTCACCAACATGACAAAACAACACACATTACCACAGATAGATCTACCTTCTTTGAGGTCAAATGTAAAAATGTCACAATAGCTCCCTTGAGTGCACGACTCAAAAAGTGTCTGTCTTGCCTCCAGCAGCGTTCCTTGGCTGAAGGTCATGCACTAAACTAATATATCAAGACAATATTTAAGTAAAGAAATTTTATAAACATTTGGACACATTCAGTTCATTTACAATGCATATAAGGTTTGTTCATCACATTTGGACACATTCAGTTCATTTACAATACATATAAGGTTTGTTCATAAACCAATAAGCTAGCACTCTTGTGCAAGTGCATTCACATTAAATGGTAACACGTCATTAAATATTGTTTAACAATTTTGTTTGTCTGCTTGATAGAAGTGTCTTTTAGCACTCTTTTCAATAGTGGTGTCAGCTAATACAATTGACTGACCACTTTTAAATTACTATGCTTTTTAATACCCATTGTAATCAACATTTAAATAAGGTTACTGGCAAAAATAATAACTTATTTCTTAAGTAACAACACATGTATGACATGATATATACAGCATCATCACCCTCTGTGGTTCTTAAATTGTTATAGCAACTTTTAAGTGTTAAATAAATGGTGTGGAACCCTGACATTATAAAATTCACACATTAAAATTCTTTTGAATTTACTGTGTACCATACTAAGATGAAATCTGGATCCACTTCTTGAATTTGGGAGTGGATGAGAGAGATCAGTGGTAAGAAGAGCCATGGGTTTGTGTTGTATTATATTTTGTGTTTGTCTGTGACAAGTTTTGCTATTTATTTTTACAGTCTAATAATGGAAAATCTAGGTTGGAACATCAACAATATTAGAAAAGGACAGATTACTAATCACTGTAAAGGTGATGTGTTGAGTTGCAGACAGACACAATGAAAAGACTGTTGTTTGTAAGTTTTTGGCCAAAGCCTCCTTCAGAAAAGAGAAATGCTCAGACAGTCACACAAGCAAGCACACCCCTCTCTCTCTCTCTCTCTCTCTCTCTCTCTCTCTCTCTCTCTCTCTCTCTCACTCACACACACACACACACACACACACACACACACACACACATGAAAAATAGCTCTGGCTGCTCCCGCTAGACTGCAACAGAAATGCATTGAACAGGAGCAACAATGTGGAGTGTCGTGAGTATGGGGGAGGGATAGCAGGGAGTGGGTGAGGGAAGAGAAATTGGTGTTACCTGGCAGACATGTAGAGACTAGAGGTGGCAGGAGAGGGCTGACAGGCACTCATATGATGTGGGGGGAGGAAGAGGAAAGGGAAAAATGAGGAATGGAATGGAGAGGAAGCAGAGAAGGGGAAAATACCGATGGATGTGTTGGCAGTGAGCAGTGCATAATGAGGGTGAAAAGAGATGAATTGTGAGAAAGTGACCACCTTTTTAACTAATTGTGGTACAGTCTGCCTTTTTACAGATACCTTGCTGCCTTATGGTCAGAATATGCTATGATCTTATACCTTATTATGTAATTCTTGAACTTACTAAAATCCAGTGTGTGGCAGTCAATTCTTTCTCTGTTACTGCTTACCTCTTCTAATGTTTTAGCAAAATTCTACTGGCAAATGAAATGGTGTAATGTTTTATTTCACCCTTCTCTACTCTTAATTGAAATAGGTGGACTCCAAACCCATTATCACTGAAGTCACAGCATGAACAAAAGGGCAATGCAAAGTTAAGTCTGAACAAGGGCTTACATGAGGCTTCTTTTCAATTTGCTCACTTTGTCTACTTGTAGCACACTGACTTTCTTGCCAACCACTGGTATCTTAATGTTATTTGATTCCTGTCTAAATTCTTTGCTGAGTACTTCTGATAGCCCTGAGATTTGACTCCCTGAATCAATTAAGCATCTTCCTCCCTATGCTCCAACCTTTACCTTGGCAAAAGGATTTCACACTACCTTACAGGCTGCATTATCAACAGGCTCTTCTAACGTGTCTCATTCTGCATTATCAAATTAAATACCTTTATTATTATTATTATTCACCATAGTTAATCTTTCAACCAGTATACTGCTTGCTTCAGAATTGTGCTTCTTCATCTCAACTAGTATTTTCAGAGTAATACATTTATTGAAATTTAGTCAAGATTACGTGATATTTCATTAAAATATTTATAAAGCACATTCTGCGACTTTTCCAACCATTCTGCATACAGTTGTTTGATTATTAACTTTTCATTCTTCCTCATGGCAACATCTAGTTTTACATGTTGTAAGTTTTTTTCAGTATTTAAATTATGTTTAGTCTCACTGCTATCTCAATCATGAGCAGAATTTGGCATTTCCAACAGAACAGACTTAAGATAATCCCCATATACTCTTAACAGCTCCACAGTATCTGAGGCTTGACTTTCTTCTTCTCCTAACAGCATATCTTCATTTGAACTCGCATGAGAAACTGCTACTTCTTCTTGATCTTTATTTCTCAACTTCTCAGCATCTTTATTTAAACTATTACCCCACCTCCCAGAAAAACATCTGTTGCTTTATTGTCTACTATGGTCTCATCTTTCTGTTCAAGAATTTTTCTTTCCCCAGCTCTGGCATTCCTGTTTACTCTTGACTCACGTCCTCCTCACCTCTCCCCAATTCTTGACTGAACAACATTTATAAATCCCCATTCTCCAAACAAAACTCATCACTTACTGTTTCTTTACTACTTTGGCTTTCTAACTGTCTTTCCAAAATTCTCTCCAAAATCAATCATCAGTGGCCATTTTATGTATTTGATCTGCTTCCACTACCCTACCATTATCCTCATCACAATTTTGAAATAAACACTCATCTTTATCAATGGTGCCTACATTAAAATTGACATATACCCTCATGTACAGGGTTATTACAAATGATTGAAGCGATTTCACACCTCTACAATAACTTTATTATTTGAAATATTTTCACAATGCTTTCCACACACATAAAAAAACTCAAAAAGTTTTTTAGGCATTCACAAATGTTCGATATGTGCCCCTTTAGTGATTCGGCAGACATCAAGCCGATAATCAAGTTCCTCCCACACTCGGCGCAGCATGTCCCCATCAATGAGTTCGAAAGAATCGTTGATGCGAGCTCGCAGTTCTGGCACGTTTCTTGGTAGAGGAGGTTTAAACACTGAATCTTTCACATAACCCCACAGAAAGAAATCGCACGGGGTTAAGTCGGGAGAGCGTGGAGGCCATGACATGAATTGCTGATCATGATCTCCACCGCGACCGATCCATCAGTTTTCCAATCTCCTGTTTAAGAAATGCCGAACATCATGATGGAAATGTGGTGGAGCACCATCCTGTTGAAAGATGAAGTTGGCGCTGTCAGTCTCCAGTTGTGGCATGAGCCAATTTTCCAGCATGTCCAGATACATGTGTCCTGTAACGTTTTTTTCGCAGAAGAAAAAGGGGCTGTAAACTTTAAACCATGAGATTGCACAAAACACGTTAACTTTTGGTGAATTGCGAATTTGCTGCACGAATGTGTGAGGATTCTCTACCGCCCAGATTTGCACATTGCGTCTGTTCACTTCACCATTAAGAAAAAATGTTGCTTCATCACTGAAAACAAGTTTTGCACTGAACGCATCCTCTTCCATGAGCTGTTGCAACCGCGCCGAAAATTCAAAGAGTTTGACTTTGTCATCGGGTGTCAGGGCTTGTAGCAATTGTAAACGGTAAGGCTTCTGCTTTAGCCTTTTCCGTAAGATTTTCCAAACCGTCGGCTGTGGTACGTTTAGCTCCCTGCTTGCTTTATTCGTCGACTTCTGCGGGCTACGCGTGAAACTTGCCCGCACGCATTCAACCGTTTCTTCGCTCACTGCAGACCGACCCGTTGATTTCCCCTTACAGAGGCATCCAGAAGCTTTAAACTGCGCATACCATCGCCGAGTGGAGTTAGCAGTTGGTGGATCTTTGTTGAACTTCGTCCTGAAGTGTCATTGCACTGTTATGACTGACTGATGTGAGTGCATTTCAAGCACGACATACGCTTTCTCGGCTCCTGTCGCCATTTTGTCTCACTGCGCTCTCGAGCGCTCTGGCGGCTGAAACCTGAAGTGCGGCTTCAGCCGAACAAAACTTTGTGAGTTTTTCTACGTATCTGTAGTGTGTCATGACCATATGTCAATGAATGGAGCTACAGTGAATTTATGAAATCACTTCAATCATTTGTAATAGCCCTGTATTGGACGGCTACAAAGAGATCCTAAGTCTGAGTCATTATTTCCCTCATTAGGTCTAAATTGCTGTTATTGTTGATTGTGTTCTAGCCTTCATGCCCATTATTCTGCTCCTGTAACATCATCCATTTAGAAATTCCCTCTTAATTCTAGCCTGCTCTGCCTCTGACCGAACTTTTTCAAAAAATCCTTTCTCAGACTCAAAATTTTGAATTTTGACAGTTGAGTTGGCTGGCCCAAGATAATGCTCCTCCCTCAACAAATCTCCTTAAAAACTTAACTTTCATATCCTCACTTCTTTCAGAAAGTAAATTATCTCACAATGTTGCAGAAAATCCACAGAATGGGAGTTTCCATCCCCAGGGAAACTTTTCACAGGTATAATAAGTTGTTAAACCAAGCATTGAAGAAAATTTTTGAGTAAGCTTCTTCTTGAAACTGCTGTACTTGTTTTTGGGCATGAACAAAATGTGCATGCAAAGTTGGCACATTACTTTTACATTGGCCACATTTTTCAATTATTTTGTTCTTTACCATTTCAATTTCGTCATTCAAAATATTGACATAACCAGTGCTTTGCTTATTGACAATTTTAATTTCACCCTTCTAATTAGCTTCTACAGTATCAATTTCATCTCTGAGCCCTGATTCCACTTCAGTCACTTTCAGTTTGCAATCTGAATTCTGTGTTATCCTCTCTTTTGCTCAGCTTCTCTACTTTTTCACTTATAGCTCGTACTTAGCCACTTTTGTCACTTATAACCTTCTCAGTCTGAGTGATCAGTTCACTTTTTGCCACTGAAATTGATTTATTCGTTTCTGATCTCTTTTTCCTCTACACTAGAAATCTTGTCTATTTCCAAAGTTCTTTCAAAAATTTGATATTCATATTGATTAAGTTCTTTGGATATTTTAATTGCAATTTGTTAGCTTTTGTTAACAGTGTCTTTCAACATTAGTTGTTATTTGTTTTGACATTCTACTGAAGCACTGCCAGCATTTTGATGTAGACCTGCCTTATCTAGTCTGCCGGCTGTTGTGGCCGAACGGTTCTAGGCGCTTCCGTCTGGAACCGCATTCCTGCTACGGTTGCAGGGTCGTATCCTGCCTAGGGCATGGGTGTGTGTGCTGTCCTTAGGTTAGTTAGGTTTAAGTCGTTTTAAGTCTAGGGGACTAATGATCTCAGATGTTAAGTCCCATAGTGTTCAGAGCCATTTGAACCCTATCTAGTCCTGACTGATTTAGTCCTACTATTCCTCCGCTGGTTCAGCTAGTTGCACCCCATCCTTTTTCTCTGATTCCTGTTTAATTTGTTCTGCTGATATTAGTCGATATGCCACATCAAAATATACCAAAAACTTGCCACAATAAGGCAGTCAGTCATTAGCAATATTCACCACATTACAACACAACAAGGAAGAGATGTATTTGTCTGGCGCCACATGCAAACGGACGTACAGAATTCAGGCTCCCAGAAATGTCAGATCAAAGTTATCATTTTAACCTGCTTTAAAAGTTACCAAAAGTGATGGCAACATCCCTCATGGCTCTGGTTTATACAAAAGATCTTTTAAATTTGCTCTGCAACAGACAACAGAACCCTTTATTTACTGCACATTAAAATCCTGGTCACAGCACCAGCTGAAAAGGCACTTGCAGTTCTCAGTTGGAATCTGTGTACAGTCACACATTTTGTGATGTTAGCACAACAAACTTAAAATTTGTGAGAAAAGTGAAATGATTTCAAACAAGAATGTACTTAGTGTTTTCTACATCAGTCTCTTGGGTGATGAAAGTACAGTGGTGAATGCTTCATGATTCAATTCTGTATCATGCAGGTATTGTGTAATAGGTTCTTGTGGCTTTTCAAATAGAAATGATACTGTATTATTTAGTTAATGACTTCCATGTATTGTGTATTGTGGTAGTAGATTAACAATTAAACAAAACATTTCACAATGGCTGCCATAATTTCGTAATACTTTACATAGAAGAGTGGATCAAAAATTCATCATCTTAGCATTACAGTAGGAAACCAACTTCCCCTTCATGACTCATTGTCCATAATGGCTGATTTACTCCTGATACCACAGGAATGGATACATTTTGCTCTACTTAAATACAAACAATAAATAGAAAATAACATTTGCAATAAAAACAGATCAGAGGTTAATAACTTTCATGACCAGATTCCATATTTATAAAGTGAACATTTTTTATGGAATACAATTTTTTAATGTCTGCATTTAATAGGTTAGGTAATTTGAACACAGTAGTTGTTCTAAAAATTACTCTACAAATGTACACATTAAAGTTAGTTTCTCTCAGAACATGATTTTCTAAGTTTTATGTATTTAATTAATACTATAAAAATTCAAGCAGAATTCTGAGATGCAAACAATTCCATGAATCAGGAGTGGTTTGAAATTCTGAATTACAATATACTTTAAATATTTCATACTTTGATAAAAACTCAGACCAGCAAGTTCGACAAGAAGTAAAATGCAGTTTGAAGACTCTTGTTTCCTGATCTTTCTTATGGGCTACAAATTTTAAAAAAGGTAATTACTTTTTGTGTAATAATAATTTTGTGTGGCTTAGTGGCCTGGTGCAAGTCTTTCTTTTGGACACCACTTTGGTGACTTGCGTGTCCCTAACCTACAGTAGTTATCCAACCAGGAAAAAGGGGATCTACAGTTTATATGGAATCTGAACTGTGCTGTTTCTGGCAACTCCTCATGTCATTACATAACTTACTTGACATAGAAGAGTGCATAAAAAATTCATCTTCTTAGCATTACAGCAAGAAACCATCTTGTCTTTCATGTTTCAGTGTTCATAATGACTGATTTACTCCCGATACTGCAGTTAAACCCAAACAATAAATAGAAAATAATATTTGCAATAAAAACAGACCAGAGGTTAATAATTTTCATGACCAGATTCCTTATTTATATAATGAAGGTTAAGTTAAAATGCAGACTGAAAAATCTGTGATCCAACTGGGGCTGAATCATGTGACCTCTTGGTTTCTGGGCAAGTGCTCTATCACTAGACCACCAGGCCTCACCATTACTTTTTGTAAATGAGTACCTTTGCATGTTACATTTTTCATCAATATCCTGTGCAGAGGTGACCTCTACTGTTGTGGAGTACAGTGAAGCTGTAAGTGGATACCTGGTAGTCATCTGATGTAGTGTCATTAACATCATTGTTAAGACATTCATTTTTTGTTCTCAACTACAATGATTGTGATGTTAATCAGAAAAGTCCGCACCCTCAGGACGTAAGCTGTACATGACCTGCGAGGAGGCATGGCCATCAACTGTTGGACAGACAGCTTGCAGCATCTGTGGTCAGCAGGTGATGATAGCAGCAATTCTGTGAGGATGCTGACCATGGCAGAGGGTGGTGGCTCACAATGCAGATTAGAGTCTGCCTCGTGGCACAGGATGGGTCGCACAGAATCATGTCGTGGACCTAACATGAGATGGGTCACAGCAGCAGCAGTGTCTGCACACGCGAGCAGAGGCAGGCGACAGAGTGTTTGCCCTCATGGGCAATGGTTGCTGACCAGCCCCAGGCTTGAACAGTAGGCCTCCAGGGTAGCAGGCCAGCAGCGGCTGAGGTAGGCCCACAAGTGATCCACTGATTGGAGTGTGCTAAGTCCATAGCACTGTACACAGTGAGAGTAGCAGGGCCATAGCTAGCAGTGGCAGAGTCCTCAGACCTGGTGGCTCGTTGACTGCAATACCTCTGACAAAATGAGGAGTGCTTATGTGGGAATGATTCAGCCCTGTGTTGCTAAACCATTGGTTTCTATCACATAAGCCATAAGAGGATGACAGTAGGGATGTGAAAGAATTGGGTCACCTACACCGCAGTGGCTTTGCTTTTCCACTGTGTCAATGTTACCATGGCTCTGGTCTCTCTGTCATGCCAGTCTGTGTACTAACTGCTCAGGAGCCCTGGGCAGTATTTGTCATATCAGCAAGGAGGCCTGATGCAACTTCGCCTGGTGGGCCTGAACTGACCTGCTTCTTTGTCCTCTTGCATTATCTGTGAGAGATATCTGAAATTTACTCAGCCATATCCAAGAAATTATTTGTTGCAGAACACTTGTAACAATTAAGTTGGCTTTTGTTGTGGTCTCATTTCAAAAGATATGAGGCATGATCAAAAAGTAGTGGGGATTTTTTTAATTTTGCAGGTTTTATACATCTGACTTTACATCATGTTCCTGATGTATGTTTGTATTTTCACGTTTCAAGGTTTAGTTTATTGTTGGCAGTCGAAAAGGCTACGTGTTCTCTCTCTCTCTCTCTCTTTTTTTTTTTTTTTTTTTTTTTTTTTTTTTTTTTTTTTTTTTTAAGGGGTTGAGAATTTGTTGACAACCATCCTGGATGTCCTGGCACATCAATTACTATCCTATGGCTCATGACAACCAATTTTTTTGGGTGTCTTAGGTGTGAAATGTATAGCAGCAAAGTTTGTTCTGGAGTTTTTGAATTTTTGACCAAAAATGACATCATGCAGACATCTCTCAGGAAATGCCAAATGAAGCCAACAAAGATCCACAGCTTCTAAAGAAGGATGTAACAGGTGAGGAAACATGGGTATACAGGTATGATGGTATATGGGTATGATGCTGAACACAAGATCGAGTTGTCCCAGTGGAAACTGCTTGAAGAGCCAAGGCGAAAAAATTTGACTAGTTCAAGCACATGTGAAGGTTCTTATTTCTATTTTGTTTGATTACAGTGGGTTAGTGTATCATGAGTCCCTGCCTTATGGTCATATGGTCAGTGAGGAATACTACCTGGAAGTTATGTGCTGTTTTTTTGTGAAGCAATCCAAAGAAAATGACTAGAATTGTGGCAAAACCACTCATGGAAATTGCATCTCAACAATGTTCCTGCTCACACCTCAATGCTTGCCCATGATTTTTTGGCGAAAAACAAAACTGTTATGTTACCTCAGCCATTGTGTTACTTTGCCTCAGCCACTGTATTCACTGGATATGGTCCCCTGCAACTTCTTTCAATTCACAAGACTGATGAGGACCATCAAGGGATGTCATTTTGCCACCATTAGTGAAATAAAAACAGAATCGCTGAAGAAGCTGAACACCATAATGAAAAGAGAGTTCCAGAAGTGCTCCCAAAATGGGAAAAAGAACTGGTATAAGTTATTATATCTGATGGGGATTAGTTTGCAGGGGACAAAGCTGGTGTTGCTGATGAATAAATAAAGATTCTTTAAGAAAAACAAAAGTTCCCATTACTTTTTGATCAGAGCTCATATTGAGTACTATTCATATTTAAAGTGCTTCATAGTCCATTATTTTTATATATATTCATGTTTCAAAATGGCTCATCAGAACTTTCATTTCTTTCTAACTCTAAGAATATAAGTTGAATTCATAATACTGTACAAGTATAGGTTTCATAGATAGTACTCTGATACTTGCCAGTCAAATTATGAATTTTGTATGGTGTCAGTTGAATGTAGGACATGTTATCAAACAGTTTGATACCCATCTAGTTGATGTTGTGATCAGCTCCCTTCCAGACTCCTCATTTATTGATTAAACTTCTGTCTAAAATGTTATAGACTGTAGCTTGGCTATTGCAAAGAGATGTTAGTGAAAGGAGTGTATCTTTTGGGCTATAGAGCTTGAATAAAATAACTCTGTAAATGACAGATGAGAATGATTGGGGAAATGTTGCCAGATTGTGCGCAGCACATGCTAATGTGATGTATATTGTGCCTGCACTGCAAATGAAATAAAACATACTTGTAGACTGTTATCATCCCCATCTTCGTCATTAGTTTGGAAGGTGATAATGGTGATGGCACCATATATGAATTTCTCTGATACTATGGAAGTTATTTCCTAATGTCTTAATGTATGTCCTGTCATCTTGTCTGTCTTAATGTATGTCCTGTCATCTTGTCCCTTCTCCTTGTCAGTGTTGGCCACATATTCCTTTCCTCCATGATTTTGTGGAGAATGTCCTCATTGCTTATCAGTCCACCTAATTTTTAACATCCTTCTGTGGCATCGCATGTCAAAACATTTTCATTATCTTCTCTTCCAGTTTTCCCACAGTCCATGATTTAGTTCCGTACAATACTGTGTTCCAGATATACACACATCAAAAAAAAATTTACATCACCCCGGTTCCCAGAACTCCTGAAGATAGACATTGACTGTGGATAATGTATCACAGACACAGTCCCTTTGATTGTTCAGAGATGTCATTAAACCTGCCCAAAGATGTAAGCAGCCATGCATGAGCAGTGACAGCCGATCAGTTCCAGTTATTTCACCAGGAAGGAGGTACATGGCTAGTGTTGTCTGTAGTTCAACCATGCCTAGACGGTCAATACCACTGTTCAATCACATCCTTATTGTTACTTTGTGCCAGGAAGGGCTTTCAACAAGGGAAGTGTCCAGGTGTTTCGGAGTGAACCAAAGCGATGTTGTTCGGACATGGAGGAGATACAGAGAGACAGGAACCGTCAATGACATGCCTTGTTCAGGCCACCAAAGGCCTACTACTGCAGTGGATGATGGCTACCTATGGATTATAGATCGGAGGAATCCTGACAGCAATGCCACCATGTTGAATAATGCTTCTCGTGCAGCCACAGGACATCAAGTTACAACTCAGACTGTGCGCAATAGGCTGCATGATATGCATCTTCACTCCCAATGTCCATTCCAAGGTCCATTTTTGATACCACAGCACCATGCAGCACAGTACAGTAAAGATGGGCCCAACAACATGCCGAATGGACCGCTCAGGATTGGCACCATGTCCTCTTCACCAGTGAGTGTCACATATGCCTTCAAGCAGACAATCATCGGAGATGTGTTTTGAGGCAACCTGCTCAGGCTGAACGCCTTAGACACACTGTCCAGCAAGTGCAGCATGGTGTAGGTTCCCTGTTGTTTTGGGGTAGCATTATGTGGAGCCAATGTACGCTGCTGGTGGTCATGGAAGGCGCCGTAACGGCTGTACGATATGTGAATGCCATCCTCCGGCTGATAGTGCAAACATATCAGCAGCATATTGGCAAGGCATTCGTATTCATGGATGACAATTTGCACCTGCATTATGCACATCTTGTGGATGACTTCCTTCAGGATAACAACATGTTTTCCAGACATGAACCCTATCAAACATGCCAGGGATAAATTGAAAAGGCCTGTTTATGGATAACGTGACCCACCAAACAGAAATACAGGCAAGCATCAATGCAAGAGGGTGTGCTACTGGGTATTAGAGATATCAGTGTGTGCAGCAATGTGGACCACCACCTCTGAAGGCCTTACCGAGTGGTGGTACAACATGCAATATGTGGTTGTTATGAGCAATAAAAAGGGCGGAAATGATATTTATGTTGATCTCTATTCCAATTTTCTGTACAGGTTCCGGAACTATCAGAAACGAGGTGTAGATTCTCAGAAATTTTTTCCTCGAATTAAGGCTTATATTTGATACTAGTAGACTTCCTTTAGTGGTGAATACCTTATTCATCTGTGATAGCATGTTTCTTCGGTCATGCAGATTTTTTTCTAGGTAGCAGTGTTCCTTTGATTCATCTATTTTGTGGTTCCCAATATTAATATTAAGTTTATTGTTAAACTCATGTATGCTGCTTCTCATTACATTTGCTTTTCCTCTGTTTTCGTCAAACCACTTATTTTGCTTATTAGATTGTTCATTCCATTCGAAAGGTGCTATAAATTTTCCTCAATTTTTCTGAGGGTAGTAATGTCATCTTAACATTCATATCCTTTCTCCTGGAATTTTAATTCTACTCTAGAACCTTTCTTTTATTCTTTTCATTGTTTCTTTAATGTACAGATTGAACAGTAATGGCAAAAGATTGCGTTCTTGCCAGTCATCTGTCAAAAATTGATGAGATATTCAGGAATTGTTGACAACAGACATTTATTATGTTTAAAACATACATAATTGGTTATAATTAACCTTCATTGTGGTGTACTTTGATGCAATCTTTGAAACAAGGTCTTAAACCATTGTCTCTCCCTGCATGTTTCCAGCCGTTCTGGAAAGAGACACAGTCTGAAATGTCTTCCATTGCCTTTTCTGTGGCTTGATAATGAATGGACTGTGTACTGACATATTTATCGTCCTTATAAATATTTTCATGTCCCGCTTAACAGATTCTTTTCTTTCAACAAGGACAGCTTGTAGTTCCTAATTCATTCTGCATCACTTGCTTCTTGACAAAATTCTCAATAGTGCATCTGGACAGAAATCCCTACACTTACCTGATGAAGTAGTGCTGCAGATGGCAGAGCAATACAGTTTTACCTGTGAAACTGCTATTGGCGAACACTTGCTTTGGGATTAATAAATGTGAAAAAAAGTGGCAAGTTGAGAACAATACTACTTTATAGATACAACATTTTGTACTACCATTGAATGCATTTTGCTTATCATATTGATTCACTTTCTTTTTATTGCTCATTCAAACAATCTTTTCAGATTTTGGGATACAGTGTACACACACACGCGCACACACACACACACACACACACACACACACACACACACACACACACAATACAGTAACAGTAATATTTCAGCAAGTAAATGAATTTCTTGCTTTATCTGTAAAACAGCTTGCACTACTTGCAGTAGCAGTACTGTCTTGTTTGAAGTCTCCTGTATTTCACAAGTTCTAAAAATTCTGCTACTGAATAGAAGCAATGATCCAATAAGATCCTTAAGGTTTTGCAAATAACTGAAATGGTGACATGATTTTCTACCTTATGTGGAAGACTAATGTAAATTTGTGTAGCACTATTTGTAGTTCTATAAGCTGATGTCCTTACTGGCAGGACATGAAGCTTTTCCTTTTGCCATTATGTATCATGCTCAGGGCATTAAAGTTTTTAGTTATGTCTTTTGAATTCTTCCTAATACATTTACATTCTTTCTGACACATTTATGAATTTCTAGAATGTACATACAGGGAAGTGCAAGATTGACAACTATTGAAACAGGAATTTTCAAGTATCTTTTGGTTGAGCATGTAGCATTGCTCTTACAGTTCTTTCCTGAGTTAAAAAAAAAGACTGTACTAGGTGGTGTATTCCCCAAGAATATAATGCCATAAAGTAGGATGTTGTGAAATTGGGCAAACTAGGCAGTTCGAAAAGTGTGAAAACTTGTTTTAACAGCGAGTAAAAATAGACTATAACATATTTTATTTAGTGGTCAATTTCTTTCATTTATATGTGTACACCAGTTAGTCATTTTGAAGCCATATGCCTAAAAACTTTGTTTCCAAAGAAGGTGTAATTTTGTTGGAGTTTATTGTCGCACTCATGTTGCATGTGCCACATTTTAAAATGAAACTTGGGAATGTTGTTTTGCTTTTTGGTGTTTATCAGTAGCTTATTCCCTCAGATCATCTACAGTGATGGGAAAAAAAATTCAAGAAGGAATTGTGCAGCATAAACAAAAGTTGGTAGGTATATTTCTACATCTGAAATATGATGTCTATGCAAATTTCATGGCAGTCACATAAGAGTGACGGTAGTAGCAGCACTATGAGGATGTAAGTCAGTTTGCTTTAAATACAAGTGTCAGGAAGCCATTTCTGCAAGTATGTGTATGGAGTGTAGCCATGTATGGAAGTGAAACATGCATGATAAACAGTGTGGACAAGAAGAGAATAGAAGCTTTTGAGATGTGGTGCTACAGAAGAAGGTTGAAGATTAGATGGGCAGATCACGTAACTAATGTGGAGATAATGAATAGAATTGGAGAGAAGACGAATTTGTAGCACAACTTGACTAGGTGAAGGGATCAGTTGGTAGGACATGTTCTGAAGCATCAAGGGATCACCAATTTAGCATTGGAGGGAACTGTGTAGGGTAAGAATCGTAGAGGAAGACCAAGAGATGAATACAGTAAGCAGATTCATAAGGATGTAGGTTGAGTAGTTATTCGGAGATGAAGAGGCTTGCACAGGAAAGAGTCTCTGGACTGAAGATCACAACAACAACAACAACAACATTCTGTAATGGCCATGAGCATTAGTCACCTTTGAGACTGGACGTGGCGAGTTGCTGTTAGTGAAGAATGCCTATAGGGCAACAAAGACCTCTTATCAACACCTAATTGAGTTTGAATGAGGTTGTGTAATAGAGCTACATCAAACTGGATGTTCCTTCTGCAATATTGCAGAAAGACTTGGCAGGAATGTAACGACTGTACATGACTGCTGGCTGCAATGGTCACAAGAATGCATAGTCACAAGAATGTATGCTCACAAGAAAACCGGGCTCTGGATGGATGCACAGCACAACTTGAGGGCAAAGAATATCATGTTTGGTGTATGGGTCTGGTGCATTTGCAGCAGCAATTTGAGGAGCAATTGGCACCACAGTGACGCAATGAACTGTTACAAATCAGTTATTTCAAGGCTCCAGGTCAGTCTCCCTGTAGCGTGCATTCCACTGACCCTAAACCGCTGCCATTTGTGGCATCAGCAGTGTCAAGTGAAACCTCATAAGAGGGCAGGGTAGAGGTCTGTTGCGTTTTCTAGTGAAATATGGTTCTGCCTCGGTGCCAGTGATGGTTGTGTGTTGGTTAGAAGAAGGCCAGTTGAATGCCTGCAATCAACCTGTTTGCATGCTAGACACACTGTTCCTAATACACCTGGAGTTGTGGTCTAGGTAGGGTATGACAGCAGGAGCACTCTCGTGGTTATTCCATACACCCTTTCTACAAATATGAATGTCCGTGTGATGATTCGACCTGCAATCAACATCCTTGCGGTTACACCAGTTACTGATGTACTAGCATTTCACATTTGCAATAACTTATCTCATTGTGACATTTGCCTACTTTATTTCTTCATTTATATGCCTCTGTGTCAACGTACTGCATTGTTATACTGGCTGAAAAATGGGGGGTGGAAGTTCAACACTGATTACTATAAATGATGTAACCAACAGTTGCACAATTGCGTTTCACAGTTCTTTATATTCACTGTTCACAACCCTCCAGTATTACACAATTATATGGCCAGTTCACTATTGGTAAATATTGATAAGCCTCATTAATAGGTTGCAGGCAAACATCAGCATACTGCTACAATAGTTCGCTGTTGAACATCTATGAGCACTAAAAACCTAACCACACAGTTCACAGTTCTTTCAGAATAATATGGTATGTGTGACACTATTTTTCAAATAAATTAAACAGGCATTGTCATTAATTGTTCTAACACACAGCCTATTTATGTTACACTTATTCCACTGTTAAGTTGATGCATTGTTGTTAATCTAACCAATACATGTTTCGCGTCTGAAAATAGGCAGTGGGATGACTGTTTCGTGGAAAAAATCTGCCCTTTATGTATCCTCACAATAATAGACACTGAAACTATATGTTGTTCAATGTTTAAGTTACAGAAATTACAATAAAAACATAACTCATTCAGGTAACTGAATACATCGAAAAATTCCTTCTTTTCAACAGTTACTCCTACCACACAGGTTAGGCTGAATTATTTGTTCAAATAATGAATAGTTATACAAACAATACTTTTGACAAATGTAGTAATTATTTTGGAGTTAATTAAGGGCTGGCTTTGCTAATATGTTTTCGAATAGAGCCAAATAAATATTTTAAGAACCCTAGTCGTTCTTCTTCCAAATGTTTACAATTAGTACAGCATTTATATTTGTTTATAAGTCAACAGTAGAATCTAAGTCGTAAGTATTTACAGCAGGTACGGAGCTGTTTAAAACATTCGTGCTTCTCGTGTTCCATTCGTGAAGGGAACAGGAAGAAGCCCTTGTAACAGGTACAGCAGGAAAAATCCTCTGCCATGCACTTTGCAGTGATTTGTACAATATGGATGTAGATGCAGATGAACTTACTACTTGTACATATGCAGCAAGAAAAATAATTCATTATTTTTGCTGGTGCTTTGTAACTTTTCAGTCATATTGGGAAGGGGGGACACAAACAGAATAATGGAAGGATCAAGAGTTTATTTGGCTTTTAGAAGCAAAAATTTATTTTGCCACAGCCTATTAAATAATTCCTTGTCTCAATGGACAGAGAGATTGACATTGCTGGTCTGATAAAATACTTATGACCATGAGTAGAGGTCTGCACTGATGCAGATATCTAAAGTAGTATTTACTTTGAGGATAAAAAACTGTGTCATTGCAAGTATAAGTGCATATGTCTGTGGATATCCACAATAATAGCTACTTAGTGCTTAGAAGTTAAAAGATAGTGCCAACAGTTCTATTATTGTCTGTGTCTTTTAAAAGCAGCTGTTAATAACAGTCATTATTATTTTAAGTTATTATTACCCCTAACATGAAGACTTTCCTAGGAAGACCCATCCATTGTAATCCTTCCTTTATGGTCTGACTCCTATTTGTGTATCATATGACATAATATAATATTGGCAAATCTATCAGTGTTGGCAAAGGCAAAAGCAACAGTTTTTGATTAGACAAAAACTTGCTGAAAAGTGCAGATATAAACATGATGAATATGCCGCATGTGACTGCTCCACATGGAGTTTGAATAGAAATGCTGTCACATTATGACACATGGAGAACAGAAGTTGAAGCAGTGCTCAGTCAGAATGACAATTGGGGATACATAACTGCACACATACTGTGACCTGCAGTGATTATAAAAGATGAAATGATCACTTCTGCAGAAGCTGCACATAAAGCATGGCTAGCAGCAGACAGAAAAGCAAAAGCAGACTTTTATCAATCATTCACACTGAGTTGAAGCAAGTAAAGAACTGCACTACATCACATCAGGGATATC
The DNA here is from genome assembly GCF_023864345.2 of Schistocerca serialis cubense. Taxonomy (NCBI): domain Eukaryota; kingdom Metazoa; phylum Arthropoda; class Insecta; order Orthoptera; family Acrididae; genus Schistocerca; species Schistocerca serialis. The sequence goes on from NC_064638.1 coordinate 725,568,663, forward strand.
TTAAACAAGAATCAATCTGTGCATCCAAAGGAACTGCTTGCAAAGCTACAGCTCAAATTCCTCACATTTCACAAAATGCAACCTAGTGATGATATGGCACAACATCTTACTGAATTCTTTGATATAGTGAACAAATTACAAGCAATGGATGTTGATATAAACAGTGATCTTTTGCCAGTAATGCTGTTCTACAGTCTTCCAGATAGATACAAAGGGTTTTACATGTGCTGTGGAATCCTGTGACAATCTGCCAGATATCAAGATGCTAAAAGTAAAATATCTTAGAAAAACACAATGCAAGGGTTCAGAAAGATAGTGAAAATATGAGTGCTGTGATGTTTCTTCAGTTGCGCAGATGTTTCGTGAACAAGTCAAAAAGTGCTGTGAGCGACAGTGAAAAATTGGAACAAAAATTGAAAGACAAACAATAAAGGAAATCAATGTACAAATTCAGTGTTAGTAACAAGAAGGGACATACAGAAGATGAGTGTTTTTTCAGGAAGAAACTAATTGTGTGAGCTGCAAACAAAGTTGACGAAGCTCATTGCAGTTCCTCTGTGAATGAGGGTACTCCAACATTTTTTGGTGCATAGATAGTAATTGCAAATCATGCATGAGACAGAAATGCAGAAGTTAATGCCTGTGGATAGTAGTGCTATGCAAGTAACAACTTAAGATGATGAACACATCACAACTGCAGCCACAAGTGCCAATCCCATAATGCAGAAAAATCGTTGTTGTTGTCGTGGCCTTTAGTCCTGTGACTGGTTTGATGCAGCTCTCCATGCTACTCTATCCTGTGCAACTACTTCATCTCCCAGTACTTACTGCAACCTACACCCTTCTCAATCTGCTTAGTGTATTCATCTCTTGGTCTCCCTCTTCGATTTTTACCCTCCACACTGCCCTCCAGTACTAAGTTGGTGATCCCTTGATGCCTCAGAACATGTCCTACCAACCTATCCCTTCTTCTAGTCAAGTTGTGCCACAAACTCCTCTTCTCCCCAATTCTATTCAATACCTCCTCATTAGTTATGTGATCTACCCATCTAATTTTCAGCATTCTTCTGTAGCACCACATTTCTAAAGCTTCTATTCTCTTCTTGTCCAAACTATTTATCACCCATGTTTCACTTCCATACATGGCTACACTCCATACAAATACTTTCAGAAAAGACTTCCTGACACTTAAATCTATACTCGCTGTTAACAAGTTTCTCTTCTTCAGAAACACTTTCCTTGCCATTGCCAGTCTACATTTGATATCCTCTCTACTCTGACCATCATCAGTTATTTTGATCCCCAAATAGCAAAACTCCTTTACTACTTTAAGTGTCTCATTTCCTAATCTAATTCCCTCAGCATCATCCGACTTAATTCGACTACATTCCATTATCCTCGTATTGCTTTTGTTGATGTTCATCTTATATCCTTCTTTCAAGACACTATCCATTCCGTTCAACTGTTCTTCCAAGTCCTTTGCTGTGTCTGACAGAATTACAATATCAGCGGCAAACCTCAAAGTTTTTATTTCTTCTCCATGGATATTAATACCGACTCCGAATTTTTCTTTTGTTTCCTTTACTGCTTGCTCAATATATTCAGATTGAATAACGTCAGGGAGAGGCTACAACCCTGTCTCACTCCCTTCCTAACCGCTGCTTCCCTGTCATGTCCCTCGACTCTTATAACTGCCATCTGGTTTCTGTTCAAATTGTAAATAGCTTTTCGCTCCCTGTATTTTACCCCTGCCACCTTTAGAATTTGAAAGAGAGTATTCCAGTCAACATTGTCCAAAGCTTTCTCTAAGTCTATAAATGCTAGGAATGTAGGTTTGCCTTTCCTTAGTCTATTTTCTAAGATAAGTCATAGGGTCAGTATTGCCTCACGTGTTCCAACATTACTACGGAATCCAAACTGATCTTCCCCGAGGTCGGCTTCTACCAGTTTTTCCATTCATCTGTAAAGAATTCACGGTAGTATTTTGCAGCTGTGACTTATTAAACTGATAGTTTGGTAATTTTCACATATGTCAACACCTGATTTCTTTGGGATTGGAATTATTATATTCTTCTTGAAGTCTGAGGGAATTTCGCCTGTCTCATACATCTTGCTGATCAGATGGTAGAGCTTTGTCAGGACTGGCTCCCCCAAGGCTGTCAGTAGTTCTAATGGAAAGTTGTCTACTCCCGGGGCCTTGTTTCGACTTAGGTCTTTCAGTGCTCTGTCAAACTCTTCACGCAGTATCCTATCTCCCATTTCATCTTCATCTACATCCTCTTCCATTTCCATAATATTGTCCTCAAGAACATTGCCCCTGTATAGACCCTCTGTATACTCCTTCCACCTTTCTGCTTTCCCTTCTTTGCTTAGAACTGGGTTTCCATCTGAACTCTTGATATTCATGCAAGTGGTTCTCTTTTTCTCCAAAGGTCTCTTTAATTTTCCTGTAGGCAGTATCTATCTTACTCCTCGTGAGATAAGCCTCTACATCCTTACATTTGTCCTCTAGCCATCCCTGCTTAGCCATTTTGCACTTCCTGTCGATCTCATTTTTGAGACATTTGTATTCCTTTTTGCCTGCTTCATTTACTGCATTTTTATATTTTCTCCTTTCATCAGTTAAATTCAATATTTCTTCTGTTACCCAAGGATATCTACTAGCCCTCGTCTTTTTACCTACTTGATCCACTGCTGCCTTCACTACTTCATCCCTCAGAGCTACCCATTCTTCTTCTATTGTATCTGTTTCCCCCATTCCTGTCAATTGTTCCCTTATGCTCTCCCTGAAACTCTGTACAACCTCTGGTTCTTTCAGTTTATCCAGGTCCCATCTCCTTAAATTCCCACCTTTTTGCAGTTTCTTCAGTTTTAATCTACAGTTCATAACCAATAGATTGTGGCCAGAGTCCACAAACCGCCCCTGGAAATGTCTTACAATTTAAAACCTGGTTCCTAAATCTGTGTCTTACCATTATATAATCTATCTGATACCTTCTAGTATCTCCAGAATTCTTCCATGTATACAACCTTCTTTTATGATTCTTGAACCAAGTGTTAGCTATGATTAAGTATTGCTCTGTGCAAAGTTCTACCAGATGGCTTCCTCTTTCATTTCGTACCCCCTTCCATATTCACCTACCATGTTTCCTTCTCTCCCTTTTCCTACTCTCAAATTCCAGTCACCCATGACTATTAAATTTTCTTCTCCCTTCACTACCTGAATAATTTCTTTTATCTCATCATACATTTCATCAGTTTCTTCATCATCTGCAGAGCTAGTTGGCATACAAACTTGTACTACTGTAGTAGGCATGGGCTTCGTGTCTATCTTGGCCACAATAATGTGTTCACTATCCTGTTTGTAGTAGCTTACCTGCACTCCTATTTTTTTATTCATTATTAACCCCCCCCCCCTCCCCCCTCATGAACCATGGACCTTGCCGTTGGTGGGGAGGCTTGTGTGCCTCAGCGATACAGATGGCCGTACCGTAGGTGCAACCACAACGGAGGGGTATCTGTTGAGAGGCCAGACAAACGTATGGTTCCTGAAGAGGGGCAGCAGCCTTTTCAGTAGTTGCAAGGGCAACAGTCTGGATGATTGACTGATCTGGCCTTGTAACAATAACCAAAACGGCCTTGCTGTGCTGGTACTGCAAACGGCTGAAAGCAGGGGGAAACTACAGCCGTAATTTTATCCCGAGGGCATGCAGCTTTACTGTATGATTAAATGATGATGGCGTCCTCTTGGGTAAAATATTCCGGAGGTGAAATAGTTCCCCATTCGGATCTCCGGGCAGGGACTACTCAAGAGGATGTCGTTATCAGGAGAAAGAAAACTGGCGTTCTACGGATCGGAGCGTGGACTGTCAGATCCCTTAATCGGGCAGGTATGTTAGAAAATTTAAAAGGGAAATGGATAGGTTGAAGTTAGATATAGTGGGAATTAGTGAAGTTCAGTGGCAGGAGGAACAAGACTTCTGGTCAGGTGACTACAGGGTTATAAACACAAAATCAAATAGGGGTAATGCAGGAGTAGGTTTAATAATGAATAAGAAAATAGGAATGCGGGTATGCTACTACAAACAGCATAGTGAACGCATTATTGTGGCCAAGATAGATATGAAGCCCACACCTACTACAGTAGTACAAGTTTATATGCCAACTAGCTCTGCAGATGATGAAGAAATTGAAGAAATGTATGATGAAATAAAAGAAATTATTCAGATTGTAAAGGGAGACGAAAATTTGATAGTGATGGGTGACTGGAATTCGAGTGTAGGAAAAGGGAGAGAAGGAAACATAGTATGTGAATATGCATTGGGGCTAAGAAATGAAAGAGGAAGCCGCCTGGTAGAATTTTGCACAGAGCACAACATAATCATAGCTAACACTTGGTTTAAGAATCATGAAAGAAGGTTGTATACATGGAAGAACCCTGGAGATACTAAAAGGTATCAGATAGATTATATAATGGTAAGACAGAGATTTAGGAACCAGGTTTTAAATTGTAAGACACTTCCAGGGGCAGATGTGGACTCTGACCACAATCTATTGGTTATGACCTGTAGATTAAAACTGAAGAAACTGCAAAAAGGTGGGAATTTAAGGAGATGGGACCTGGATAAACTGAAAGAACCAGAGGTTGTACAGAGTTTCAGGGAGAGCATAAGGGAACAATTGACAGGAATGGGGGAAAGAAATACAGTAGAAGAAGAATGGGTAGCTTTGAGGGATGAAGTAGCGAAGGCAGCAGAGGATCAAGTAGGTAAAAAGGCGAGGGCTAGTAGAAATCCTTGGGTAACAGAAGAAATATTGAATTTAATTGATGAAAGGAGAAAATATAAAAATGCAGTAAATGAAGCAGGCAAAAAGGAATACAAACGTTTCAAAAATGAGATCGACAGGAAGTGCAAAATGGCTAAGCAGGGATGGCTAGAGGACAAATGTAAGGATGTAGAGGCCTATCTCACTAGGGGTAAGATAGATACTGCCTACAGGAAAATTAAAGAGACCTTTGGAGATAAGAGAACGACTTGTATGAATATCAAGAGCTCAGATGGAAACCCAGTTCTAAGCAAAGAAGGGAAAGCAGAAAGGTGGAAGGAGTATATAGAGGGTCTATACAAGGGCGATGTACTTGAGGACAATATTATGGAAATGGAAGAGGATGTAGATGAAGATGAAATGGGAGATATGATACTGCGTGAAGAGTTTGACAGAGCACTGAAAGACCTGAGTGGAAACAAGGCCCCCAGAGTAGACAACATTCCATTGGAACTACTGACGGCCTTGGGAGAGCCAGTCCTGACAAAACTACCATCTGGTGAGCAAGATGTATGAAACAGGCGAAATACCCTCAGACTTCAAGAAGAATATAATAATTCCAATCCCAAAGATAGCAGGTGGTGACAGATGTGAAAATTACCGAACTATCAGTTTAATAAGTCACAGCTGCAAAATACTAACACGAATTCTTTACAGACGAATGGAAAAACTAGTAGAAGCCAACCTCGGGGAAGATCAGTTTGGATTCCGTAGAAACACTGGAACACGTGAGGCAATACTGACCTTACGACTTATCTTAGAAGAAAGATTAAGGAAAGGCAGACCTATGTTTCTAGCATTTGTAGACTTAGAGAAAGCTTTTGACAATGTTGACTGGAATACTCTCTTTCAAATTCTAAAGGTGGCAGGGGTAAAATACAGGGAGCGAAAGGCTATTTACAATTTTTGCAGAAACCAGATGGCAGTTATAAGAGTCGAGGGACATGAAAGGGAAGCAGTGGTTGGGAAGGGAGTAAGACAGGGTTGTAGCCTCTCCCCGATGTTGTTCAATCTGTATATTGAGCAAGCAGTAAAGGAAACAAAAGAAATATTCGGAGTAGGTATTAAAATTCATGGAGAAGAAATAAAAACTTTGAGGTTCGCTGATGAAATTGTAATTCTGTCAGAAACAGCAAAGGACTTGGAAGAGCAATTGAATGAAATGGATAGTGTCTTGAAAGGAGGATATAAGATGAACATCAACAAAAGCAAAACAAGGATAATGGAATGTAGTCGAATTAAGTTGGGTGATGCTGAGGGAATTAGATTAGGAAATGAGACACTTAAAGTAGTAAGGGAGTTTTGCTATTTGGGGAGCAAAATAACTGATGATGGTCAGAGTAGAGAGGATATAAAATGTAGACTGGCAATGGCAAGGAAAGCGTTTCTGAAGAAGAGAAATTTGTTAACATCGAGTATTGATTTAAGTGTCAGGAAGTCATTTCTGAAAGTATTTGTATGGAGTGTAGCCATGTATGGAAGTGAAACATGGACGATAAATAGTTTGGACAAGAAGAGAATAGAAGCTTTCGAAATGTGGTGCTACAGAAGAATGCTGAAGATTAGATGGGTAGATCACATAACTAATGAGGAAGTATTGAATAGGATTGGGGAGGAGAGAAGTTTGTGGCACAACTTAACCAGAAGAAGGGATTGGTTGGTAGGACATGTTCCGAGGCATCAAGGGATCACCAATTTAGTATTGGAGGGCAGCGTGGAGGGTAAAAATCAAAGAGGGAGACCAAGAGATGAATACACTAAGCAGATTCAGAAGGATGTAGGTTGCAGTAGGTACTGGGAGATGAAAATGCTTGCACAGGATAGAGTAGCATGGAGAGCTGCATCAAACCAGTCTCAGGACTGAAGACCACAACAACAACATATTAAACCTACTCCTGCATTACCCCTGTTTGATTTGTATTTATAACCCTGTATTCACCTGACCAAAAGTCTTGTTTCTCCTGCCACCGAACATCACTAATTCCCACTATATCTAACTTTAACCTATGCATTTCCTTTTTTAAATTTTCTAACCTACCTGCCCTATTAAGGGATCTGACATTCCATGTTCCGATCCGTAGAACGCCAGTTTTCCTCCTCCTGATAACGACGTCCTCTTGAGTCGTTATATATACCAAAACTTGGAACCATCTCATTTCTGTGTCAATGGTTTTGGACAACAACCACACAGTGACATTTGTGAAAGCATGCAGCTATAAGAGGCACTAATGGTAAAGCCAAAGTGATTGCAGACAGAATTGGCAAATTGTTTTATTTACAAGAAAATGGTCCAAAGGTGTGTGTCATTGCTAAGCTGAAAATTAACAAGAGTAATATGCAAATCTGGCAAGCTCGATTAGGCCACCTGAACTAGTGAGATGTGATTACACGCTCAAAAATGAGTATGTTACAGGTCTGAAACCCAGAGATGTTGTTCTCACTAGATGTATTACATGTGAAGGAAAGATCATGTCCACACTCTTCACCAAACGAGTAGGGAACTCAAATGATCTTCTGAAGTTAATCCTCTCTGATGTCTGTGGGCCAATGGCAAAAACTTCTGAAGGTGGTGTGAGATTTTTTGTGGCCTTTGAAGATGACCGCAGCAAATGGTATGACATATATTTCCATGACATAGAGGAGAAGTTGTCAACAAATTTGCTGAATTCAAAAACCTCGTTGAAAGTCAGCCTGGTCATAAAATTAAATCTGTTTAGTCCAGCAATGGTAAGGAGTATGGCAATGAAAGGAGTTCAGAACTACAGGAATGCAGTGACATCTAACATTTCCATACACACGACAGCAGAATGGTGTCACTGAACGAAAGCTCTGTCTGTTGGTTGAAGTGCCTACTACCATCATTTTGGATCAGAGCAATCAACACAGCTAACTCTGGTACCAAGTGCCATGGAGATTGAATGCCTGCCAGAGCAGGTGGACTTGGTAGCCACTAGGGGGCACTGCAACCATGCAGAACTGCTTGATAACTACTTTGCTTGTCACTCTGTTTACTCGGGTCTTGGAGATTTGTCCCTTTTGCTCTTGGCCATGTTGTAATCATTGTGGTGACATTTTGTGTAGCACCTCGTTGTTGTCTAGGTTTTTATCTTTGTTCTGATCTGTTGTCTTGTCTGCAGTCATTTGCCTACCGTTAGTTTGTGTTACTCTTTTGAAGGTGGCCCTCCTGCCTGGTAGCTTCCTCTGCTTCTCCAGTTCTTCTGGAACTTTGACAAGCACACTGATGTATAGCTACTGACAGATGCAGCACTAACAGTGTCCAAAATTGTTGCTTAACCAAAGGGCTATGGAAATAATTCCTCAAGTGTCACACTTGCTCAACAGTTTGTGGCAGGTGTAGATTTATAAGTTGTTTCGATTCATGATGTTAACTTCATTTCAAATGCAACAGACATCAATGTCAATGATGCATTATGTGGTCCAGATCATTGAGAGTGGTATGAGGTGTATATGATGCAATCAAGCCACTGGTGAAAAATAATACCTGGGACATTCTAGACAGACCAACAAATGAAAGTTTTGAGGAATAAATACAGAAGTAATAGATTTTTGCTGAGGAGAAAAAGAAAGAAAAGTTGCAAGATGACTCAATCGGCAGTCTGTAGTTGACTTTGGGTAAACATTCTTTCCAGCTGCAAGAATCAATCATTTAGTAGTCATTCCATGATTATATAATCAGAGTAAATCATTAACATGAAAATAAATCCAAAAGTTATGATTTTTTTTATTTAGATGGACCTTAATATAAATAACATACAGCTAAGATTTGGTGAAACAAGCTTTGTTCATTTGTCACTAAAAAATAAAATGGTATTATTACAAACATAAGCTAGAAAGTCAAGGATAATGCACATGTATTTGAATGTCTTTTAATATCTGTGGGACTCTTTAGTACAAATAGAAACTTGTAGAATTTACATAACTTATAAGGGCCAGTATGTATGAAAATATACCAGACATTAAATAAATTTACCATGACTAGTATAAAGCAAAACAAATAAATATTATGGATGTAACATTTTAATGTTGCAGATGTAACACATACATTTAACTTATAGTGAAGGACTGAAACTATGTACCTAACAATGCTAAAATCATTGCATAGTGACAAATTTGTGAATAAATGAAGAGCATTCAGATAACAGAAAAAATTAGTTTAAAAGGTTTAATTTAATTTCAGTAAAAGTTAACCTTTCACGAGAATCTGTGGTAGGTTCATGTAAAGTACATGTAACTTGGCAAATATCAGCTTCACTAGTATCGTCCTTTCTGGCCATACAGATTTATTCCCTACTCTCTTATCTTAAGGAACTCAACTAATTTTTTAACACTGACAACTTGTCCAGCAAATTTGTGTAAATGTCAGATTCTATTGTAACAAAAAGCCACAGACCAAAACACAATGAAAAGTTTTCATCATTGCAACTGTTAATGAAAGAATTTAGGAATGTTTCTTCCTTATCGGTCTGGTCTACAACACATTTGAAATTGCAGTGTGCACCATCTCCCTTAGACAGCAAACCTATTTCAACTGTATATTTCCCAATGGCGTACACACTGTTGACTTGGTGAGTGTCAGAAGGAGACGAGTCACTCCAGTGCAACTGTAACTTGTCAGCATGGTTTTTTACCTCCTCTACTGGAACATCTGTTATATTAACTTTATCAGTTACAGATTCTGTAAGTTGTACAAATCATCTGTGGAGGCTTCAATCATTTGGGAAATCAACAGGAAAAATTACGGTTTTGTTAGCGGTGTGTGTGATAAGATTTCCTGTGAAACATTACTAAATGCCTTCTCTGTAAACCACCTAGAACAGACAGTTCAGAACCCCACTCATTATGGAAATATATTGGATCTAATAGTAACAAATAGATGTGACCTTTTCGAGTATGTACATGTAGAAACTGGTATAAGTGACCCTGATGCATTTGTGGTTATAGCTATTACCAAAGTACAAAGGGACTGTAAAACAAGCAGAAAGATATTCATATTAAGTAAACTAGATAAAAATCAGTAGTATCACACGTCAATGAGGAACTTGAAGCTTTCAAAACCGGCCAGGAGCATGTAGAAGAACTATGGCTCACATTAAAAAGAATAATTGACCATGCACTTAATAGGTATGTATACAGTAGAAGAGTTTTTAATGGGAGGGACACTCCATGGTATACAGACACTGCAAAGAAACTTCTAATGAAACAGAGATCACTGCATAATATGTGTAAAGAAAAGGATAGGACTACAGATAGAGAGATACTGAATGAAACATGTTTGGTTATCAAGTGACAATGTGTGAAGCCTTCAGTGATTACTGTAGCAGAATATTGTCAAATGATTTTTCACAAAATCCAAAGAAATTCTGGTCATACGGAAAGGCTGTTAGTGGAACCAAAGTTAGGTGTCCAGTCCATAGTGAATGAAACAGCAACTGAAATTAAGGGTAGCAAAGCAAAAGCTGAAGTGCTTAAATCTGTTTTCAAATGCTCCTTTACAAAGGAAAGCCAGGAGTATTGCCCTGTACCACTGAAAAGATGAGTAAAATTAGTGTCAGTGGCATTGAGAAACAGCTGAAAGCATTAAAACTGAACAAAACTCAAGAGCCTGATGGAAACCCAATCAGATTCTGTACTGAATTTGCTGCTGAGCTAACCTCTCTTCTAACTATAATCTATCAGAGATACCTTGAACAAAAAATAATTCCCAGTAGCTGGAAAAAACCCAGGTAACACATGTCTACAAGAAGGCTAGCAGAAGTGATCCACAAAGCTACTGTCCAGTGTCTTTGACATTAACTAGTTATAGAATCTTAGAGCATATCTGGAGCTCAAACACAATGAGATATCTTGAACAGAGTGGCTTCCTCCATGTCAAGCAGCATAGATTCTGAAAACATTGATCGTGTGAAACCCAACTCACACTTTTCTTACATGATATAACGAAAGTTTTGGATAAAGGTACATAGATGCAGTATTTCTTGAGTTCCAAAAAGCAGTTGACTTGGTACCACGCCTATATTTATTGTCAACAAGTTTGATCATATGGGGGTATCAACTAAAATTTGTGACTTGATTGAGAACTTCTTGGTAGGGAGGACACAGAATGTTATATGGGATGGGAAAGTCATCATCAGATGTAGATGTAACTTTGGGTGTGCCCCAGGGAAGTGTGTTGGAACAATTGCTGTTCATGTTGTACATTAGTGAATGACCTTATGGGCAATATTAACCTCAGACATTTTGCAGATGATGCAGTTATCTATAATGAAGTACTGTCTGATGAAAGAAGCTACATAAATATTCAGTCAGAGCTTGATAAGATTTCAGAGTGATGCAAAGATTGGCAACTTGATTTAATGTTCAGAAATGTAAAATTGTGCACTCTACAAACCAAAGAAAATAGTATCCTATGATCATAATATCTGTGAGTTACAGTTGGAACTGGCCAACTCATACAAGTACCTGGGTGTAACACTTTGTAGGAATATGAAATGGAATGACCACATAGGCTTAATTGTGGGTAAAGCGGATGGTAGACTTTAGTGCTAGAATACTGGGGAAGTGCAATTAGTCTGCAAAGTAGATTGCTTACAAATCACTTGTGTGACTCATTCTAGAGTATTGTTCAACTGTGTAGTACCCTCACCAAATAGTACTAACGGGGGATATTGAATGTATACAGAGGAGGGCAGAACAAATGGTCACAGGTTTGTTTAACCCATTGGAGAGTGTTGCATTGACACTGAAGAAACTGATCTGGCAGACTCTTGATGGTAGATGTAAACTTGAACTCTTGAAGGTAGATGTAAACTATCCTGAGAAAGTCTACTAACAAAGTTTGAAGAACCAGCTTTAAATGATGATTCCAGGAATATACTACAACCCCCTATGTATCACTCACATAGGAATCGTTAGGACAAGGTTAGAATAATTACAGCATGCACAGAGGCATTTAAACAATTGTACTTCCTGTTGCACTCTATACGTGAATGGAACTAGAAGAAACCCTAATAAATGATACAATGGGATGTACCATCTGCCATGCGCTTCACAGTGGTTTGCAGTATTGATGTAGAGGTAGATGTAGTATGCAGATTTGGATATAAGACTTGTTGATGTAGGTGTGGATAAGGGACTCTGTGGATAAGACAGACAAACAATAAAAATATGCATTTTATTTCCTTGTAACTGAATTATTAAGAAATTATTCTAAAGTTGCTTCACTGATATATGTAGGTGTACTCTTGGATGAATATATGTGCTGTATGGATACTTCTCAGTATTATTCTACTGAAATAGTTGTATCTGTGATATAGAGTGATATTTAATAACCTACTTATGATATGTTTTGACTTTGCACTTTTTGAACAGAAAATTGATTTTTCTTTTTAAAATATTTATTATAAGTTAAGTTCATCTATACCTACAGTTTCATTCATGTATGATCTTCCACATCTCTCCACAATATTTTTATCCATCCTTGATTTGTATCTTTACTCTTGCTGTACTTTTTGTAAGAATCTGTATAGTCCATTATTTCAGCATGTTGCTATATTACTTTTTTAAAAGAAGCAAATACTTAAGATGAAAGAAGTGTTTTCAGCAACAGATGTTCGTTGCCCATGCCAAACATTATCTTATTAGCTACTTCACTATGTTGTTTTATACATTAAATATTTTCCTGGCTTGCTAACAGAAATTTCAGTGAAATTTCTTGTAGGTTTTCTGTTTTTCTGATCTATCTAAGACATGTACTTTTTTGTTTGTTTCAGGTTTTAGTGATCCTGCTCCTCCTGTCCCTGTTCCAAGGATCAGAAAACAATCGAAAACACCAAAGTTGCAAAATGAACATAGTGGCATAAATACCCAGATAGCACCAAGAATTGTACCTCCAAAAAGAAGGAAAAAATCAAATACTTCATCAGAACTTGAGTACATTATGTATGCTACAAATGAAACAGAGATGGAATGTTCACATGTTAATTCAGAAGGTGGCCTAATTGACAAAACTCCAGGCTGTAACAAAATAGCGGTGATGAATAGTGTGGATACTTTCAACCTAGCAGCAGAGTGTCCAGACAGAATCAATAACTATTTTAATTTTGTCAAGCCAAAACCCTATTATCCCAGTTCCAACACTCTATACACTGCTAAAATGTGTGACACTCAAGAGGACGATGATAGTGGTGTATACTTTGCTGAAAGTACATCACTAGAATCACAGAAATATGATCAGTCAGAGGTGAAACAAAATGTGACAACAGATGCGAAATACGAAGAAATTTTTCAAAATGAGAGTAATTATAGCAATAATCTTAGAAATGGTAGTAATAAACAAAACAGTGATTTATTTAAAGGCATTTATACACATACAAATGAACAAATTACAAACAAAATTACTCCAGCTGCATTACATACTTCATCAGAATGTGATGATCAGGTTGATCCCTACTGCTCAACAAATATTTCTCAGGACAGTGACAATAAGAATCTGAAGACAAAAGAAATTATAGGTTACGTTACATCATGCTGTTCTAAGGCTAACATTGTACAGAATGAACAATACAGAAGCAAGGAAGATAATGGGGATGTGCCACATGTCTTAGCATTATCTGATAGATCTCACTCTACAGCCCTAGATAATAGCTGCAAGAAATTGTATGAAAAAACTGATTTTAAAGAGTACTCTACAGAAAACACTGAATGTACTGTGAAAGAAACATCATTTAATTTAAACTGTGGGAATAATGGATCCCATAAAGAATTAGCAATAAAAAATGATGATATCTCAGAGATAGTGGACAGATTTTTGTTGCTCGATGTTCAAAATTGCTCCAGCAGTGAGCCTCGAGAGCTGCAAGAAAATGTGGGCCAGCAGAAGTACAAATTGCCTCACAAAGAAGAACTCCCTAAAACAAAGGAGGATCCTCTTGTAGAGATATCAAAAAAGTTTAGCATGTTCTTGTGTGACATGTTGGGTAGTAGTAGTCTTCGAAATGCAGTTTCAGATGCGGTTGTTAAGCCTCTTCCTACTTCACACTCTTGGCTATCAACTGTTGATATTAATTCCAAATATGAAAACTCTAAAGACCAGGAAACTTCTGTTACTGAACATTTTAAATCCCAGAGAGCTCTCAGAGATAAACATTCTAAATGTGATAAACATTTTACAAATGTTGTAAAACAAAATAATGATGGTCATATAGATGTCAACAAGAATGTTCTTGCAGAAGTGGAAAACAGACTGGATCATAGTGAAGAGGCACATGTAAGGAAGGGTTCTGAAAACAATACTTCAAACTTCTTGAAAAGTATTAGTATCATGGATTTAACTGATGAAAGTTGCAGTGCAGAGATTGATGATAGCCTTCCAAACAATAATGTTGATAATGTAAATAAAAGCGTAGAAATTGAATGCAGTAATCACGTAGAAAGTGACAGTAAAATTGGCCAGTCGTGTAGGAATCATAACTCTGCTGTAGATGATACAGAGGTATCATATCTGTCCACTGCAACAGAAATGGAAAGCAAGTTAGATGGTGGTAGAGAGGCAGACATAAAAAAGGATTCTGAAACAAATGCTATAGATGTTGAGAAAAATGTCAGTGTTATGGACTTCACTGATCTAAGTTCCACTACAGAAGTATCAACTGTTCTTGACACCAGTGATAGTAATGCTATAAGTAAAAACATACAGACAGAATGCACTAATGATGTAGAAGGTGACAAAAAACTCAACTTGTTACACAATTTTCAGAATTCTGTTGCTGCGGATAATCTAGAGATATCACATAAACTGATTGCAACAGAAAGAGAAAGCAAACTGAATACTGATGAAGAGGAACAGATGCAAAAGGATTCTGAAGCAAATGCTACAAATGTGAAAAATATCAGTCACATGGACTCCACTGATGTAATGTCCTCAAAAAGGTCACCAGTTGTTCTTGAGAACAGTAATAGTAATTCTGTAAGTGAAAACTTACAGACTGAATGCAGCAATCATATGGAAGGCAACGGAGAACTTAATCTGTCATACAGCTTTCATAATTTTGTTGCAGGGACTATAGAGGCATTGTACCAACCCTCTGTAATGGAAACAGAAAGCAAAATGAACCTTAATGAAGAGGCAGAGACACAAAAGGATTCCGAAACAAATACCGTGAAACTTGTGAAAAATGCTAGTGGTACAGACTTCCTTCAGAAAAATTCCAATGGAGAAGTACCAGAGTTTTCTGAGAACAGTATCGTTGATGACCTAAATGAATTCTTACAGCCTGAATGTTGTAATTATGTTGAAGATAACAAGCTGACATGGAGTAGTCAGAATTCTGTTGTGAACAATTCAGATATCATTGAAGGAAATGTACCATCAGAGACTGAAGGAGGAACCAGGTTAGCCCTTGGACATAACAAATTATTATATGGTAAAAGCAAAGAAGCCATATATGAATTAAAAAACAAAAATATTACTGTCAATAACACAAAGAAAAAATCAGTGAAGTTCAATGATACTGTTAACATAATCAACAAGGTAGAATATGCTTTACAGAGAAATCGAAGTATTAGCATAAATGAAGAAAAAAAGGTATTTAAAAGGGACTCATGGACAACTGAAAGCTGTATGAAATCTAAAAGAAGGGAAGTTGCTGAAAATGATTCCGATGATTCTGAAAATATGGTTGAAGAACATGATCTGTGGAAAAGTTATAATGAAGAAGTTTGTGAAAAGCCAAAGAAGTCATCCCTACCATCTTTTGAAAGTTTCCTCGCCAAGAGCTGTGGAACTGTGGGGATTAAAACAGAGGAAGAAAAAATTCATGAACATGAACTTTGGACCAGTGACAATAATCAAATTAATAAATGTAGAGATACTCATCTGCCTTCATTTGAAAGTTTTATTTCAAAAACATCAAAGAATAATCACACAAATCAGACTCAAAGCTCAGACCAGACAGAGTTAAAGCATGGAAAATTAACAGTATTTGGAAGTTCCATTTCAGAATGTGAGGCACACAATAGTCTCCCTGAAGCCCCATCTCCTCCAAAGTGTTCAGCTTTCCATGAAATTTTGCTTGATGCTACATTCTGGACCAAACAAAAAAGCCCTGATAATGTCACAGGGCCACCTAAAAGTGAGTATCAGTAGATATCCCTCAACATGTTTATATGCTTTATACAACCATGACCACGTTGTAATCATGCTGTGTGTTAATCAAAGACTGTGTTATTTGTAGAAAGGTACAGACCTCATTAGCCAAAAATGCTAATGGCCAAGAATGTAGCTCTGATATGCGCAATATTATTAACTGCTTTGCTAGGAAACGTATATTTGTGGTACCCCATGAAGAGTATTATTTTTAAATTAGTATTTATTGTAGCCTAGTTTGTAATAGCATATTGTTGGATACAAAATGTTAGTAGAAATGAAGCAGTATTTTTACATTATTTTTTTGTAACAGACTCTTTCAGTAAAAAAATTAGACTGAATAAAAGTGTTGTCAAAAACTAAGCATGACACCTAATGTGTATTATGATAACTATCAGACAAGGTGCATAGACAGTAATAAACCATTGTGACTGTGAATTGAATTTTGTAATCTCAGCGTAGTTACCATGGAGTATTTGCAGGTTGTGTTCAGTACTTGTATTTACTCTTGATAGTGAACATGTATTTGACGATGAGAATATATATATTACCTAAGTGTTCATATATTTTATTTATATGATAAATAAATCACAAAATTGCAACACCAATAATTTCATTTGAAATAAACTTTGAATGTTTTTCAAAAGAAATGTACATTAATTTATTGTAAATAGAAAGAAAGTGTACTGGTCACTCTGCATTTCATCTGTTATTTGTTATTGGAAGCACATATTAAGCCACATTTCTAATTTATTATCAGTGAAGAGTTTCTTCCCCTCCATCCTTTTCCAGTCCTATCTTGTACTTTGTCCAAAACTTTGTCATCAGTTTTCTTAAAATTTGTTATCTATGAAAAGCTGTTTACCATGGATCCATTTTCAGTGTAAACATGAACTTTGTCTTTAAAGACCTTGTCATGAACAGAACATCTAATGTCCTATATTTTCCTGGTATTGTAGGTTCATAAATGAAGGAAAATGATAAACATGAGCATATTTAAAAACTTTGACAATAACTTATTCCTATAGTGTACACACATAGAGCTGAACAGTAACATGACATCAGGCTAAAAAAAGTTATAAAAACAGTAGTAGAACAGTATATAAAAAAAGTAGTAGAACAGTACTGGAAATAACTAATGCAGATCACACACATTTATGGAGTCATACGAAAATTTGTGTACATTTCAAGAACTGTGAACATGTTCTACAGAATTATTAGAGTGTTACTAGAATGAGAACAACATTTTAATTTCCTGGGCCAATTGTTTAAAAGAATTAATACATACACTTTTACAGTTATTGGCATATGCACTACTGTGCAGAATGCATCTCTACACTGTACTTATAGTTTCAGTTAGAAAGGTAGTTAAGAGCATTATATGTGCTGTTGATCATTTAACCTAATAACATGTAGCAAGATAGTTTTCAAGCTATTTGACATAATTTGTATTTGAATATGGATGCACCCAAAGCACTTACAACAAATACTGTATTTGGTACAGTAAAAGAAATAATTATTAAATCAAGGGAAAATCCAGGATGTAATATAATCGTATTGGTTAGACCATCAGTGAGAGAGCACCATGAGTTCCTACTGCTAATAAGCCGCGTACACTGTTCGTTTATTGCATATTTTTATGAGGTTTAAACAGGAGCGACATATTTTCAGTTATCTGTTTAGTTACCAGTTTATTTTTGTAATTTCTTGTGTCTTTGAGTGTTTACTAGGCACAACCTTTTATTTTAATAACAGTGTAGCATAGAGACCGCTGTTGTTATCAACCATTGTATTGACCCTAGTATCATAAAGGCTTTGGTTTGATTTGGTTAAAACAGCTCAGGGTTGGTTAGACCGTCAGTGAGAGAGCACCGTGAGTTCCTGCTGCTAATAAGCCAAATACACCGTTCGTTTATTACAAATTTTTCGAGCTTCTAACAGGAGCAACTTCAGTAATAGATAGGAACTGTGGTTGCTGTGTACAGATGCGAGCTCAGTTGTTGACCCTTCACTCACAACTCCAAGCTGTGTTGGCTTCTGTCAAACAGCTTGAGGTTGCTGCCAAGGGGCATCACTGTGGGGGGTCAGATGCAGGTATGCGAGGGACGTCGAGCACATCCCACGTGTCCCCCGATTGGTCCACTGCTGTGGTCGCTCCAGGTACTGCCTGCACTGAGGTTGATCCCTCACCCGTGATCAAGTGGGAGATCATTCCAAAGTCTGGCCGGCAGCGAAAGACTTTCTGAGAGGCCGATCGTAGGGCCTCCCTGGTTCGTTTGATGCACTGGTTTTGGACATTATCTGTAGCTGACAAAATCTCTGAGCTGGATGCAGTTGTCCACCCTGTTCCAGAGGAAGCTTCTCAGCGAGCAAGGACTGGGCATTCACAGAGGGTGGATTTGCTGGTAGTTGGGAGCTCCAACATTAGGCGTGTAATGGGGCCCCCTAGGGACATGGCTGCCAAGGAGGGGAAGTCATTCCAGATGTGGAAAGGGTGCTTCCGGTTGCCATGAGGAGTAAAGGGTGGAGCCAACTGCACGTGGTGGCCCATGTTGGTACCAATGACGTGTGTCACTTTGGATTGTAGGAGATTCTTTCTGGTTTTGGGCAGTTAATGGAAATGGTAAAGACTGCCAGTCTTGCTTGCTGTATTAGGGCGGAGCCCGCCATCTGCAGCAGCATCATCAGAACTGACTGTGGTCCTTTGGTACAGAGCTGAGTGGAGGGTCTGAATCAGAGGCTCAGGCGGTTCTGTGACCATGTAGGCTGCAGATTCCAGATTCGTTGACTTGCGCCATTGGGTGGTGGGTTACTGGGTTCCACTTAAGCAGTTTCACAGGTAGCGGGGGCTCTGTGGAAGGGACTGGGCAGTTTTTTAGGTTAGAGGGTCTCAGGAAACCACATAAAGGGCGTCCATCTAAAAAGGGGCCAGGTAAAACACAGTAAGGTAGTTGTAAAAACGATCGGTATCTTAGTTGTAAATTGTCGTAGCTGTATTGGGAAAGAACCACAGCTCCGAGCCCTAGTAGCCAAAGCCAAAGCTAGAAATAAGTTCAACCGAAATTTTTTCAAACAACCTAACAGTTTTCAGAAATGCAATTGGTGGTGGAGTGTTTATTGCTGTCAGAAGTAGATTACCTTGTAGTGAAATTGAAGTAGATATTTCCTGCGAAATAGTTGGCAGATGTTATACCTGGCAATCGGAATAAACTATTAATTGGATCGTTTTACTGCCCCCCCCCCCCCCCCCCCCCGACTCAGAAGATATAGTTGCTGAGTAGATCACAGGAAACCTGAGTCTCATTTAAAACAAGTACACCACTCCTACAATTATAGTCATAGTGACTACAATCTATGCCTACCCTCAATATGCTGGAAGCCGGCGGCAGGCATAAAACGTCATCCGAAATTGTACTGAATGCTTTCTCAGAAAATTATTAGAACAATTAGTTCATGAGCCCTCTTGAAGTGTAAATTGTTACAAAAGCATACTTGACCTCTTTGCAACAAATAATCCTGGACAAATAGGGAGTATCATGACGAATACAGGGATTAGCGACCACAAGGCAGTTGCCACTAGGCTGAATAAAGTAACACCTGCAACCATCAAAAAGAAACGCAAAGTACATCTATTTAAAAAAACTGCTAAAAATGTTTTTAATGCCTTTTTAAGAGACAGCCTCCATTCCTTCCGATCTGATCACGTAAGCGTAGAAAAGATGTGGAATGATTTCAAACAGATAGTATCAATGGCAGTTGAGAGATATATACCACGTAAACTAATAAGTGATGGTACTGATCCCCCATGGTACACCAAACGGGCAGATCGCTGTTGCAGAAGCAACGAAAAAGGCATGCCAAATTTAAAAGAATGCAAAATCCCCAAGATTGGCAAAATTTTGCAGAAGTTCGAAATATAGTGCGTACTTCAATGCGAGATGCTTTTAATAATTCCCACAACGAAACTCTGTCTCAGAATCTGGCAGAAAACGCAAAGAGATTCTGGTCATACATGCAGCACACCAGTGGCAAGACCCATTCAGTACCTTCACTGCACGGTAACAACGGTGAAGTCACTGATGACAGTACCACTAAAGCAGAGTTATTAAACACGGTTTTCCGAAACTCCTTCACCAAAGAAGATGAAGTAAATATTCCTGAATTCAAATCAAGAACAACTGCCAAGATGAGAAACATAGATGTACATGTCCTTGGTGTACCAAAGCAGCTTAAATCACTTAATAAAGGCAAGATTCCGGTCCAGATTGTATACAAGTCACGTTCCTTTCAGAGTATGCTGATACAATAGCTCCATATTTAACATTTATATACAACCGCTCGCTCTCAGAAAGTTCCATACCTAAAGACTGGAAAATTGCTCAAGTGACACAGTAGGGGAGACCGGGGACAAAAGTAGCAGGGTATGAAAGTAACATCCCGCCCCTACCTTCGCATGTAGCTCCGAAATTCACGTGATTCAAACAATGTATTCCTTTCATGTTTCCCAACTGCCTACCAATTTTTAGCCAGTATTGGAGAGTCTCTGTTGAGTGTGGTGCAGTAAAACGTTTTTTCAGTCTCTCTCATAAGTTTTCTCAATTTTCTTAGTTTTGTGATAAAGGTGGCATTATGCTGTAAACGTAAGTCTACTGTAGCAATTTAGCTATGTGAAACTTTCAGTTTCATGCCACCATTATCAACTTTTTCATTATATTGTTTAGATTGTGTCTAAAATATAAATTAAACAGAAAAGCGTGGTCGGGGACAAAAGAAACATTACTGCTTGGGACGAAATTAACAGTGTTTCTCTCGTGCCCATTACTGAAAAAGTATTAATAGATTTTTTTTTTTTTTTTTTTTTTGTGTTCGTTGTGAACAGTAAATTAGGTATGATACTGTTAGGGGTAGCAGTGTCTTGCTGAATAAACTCGTTATTACTGAACAGACTCGTTAACTCGTTATTTACTTAGTTTTTTCGTTACAGGGAATTATGTCCCGAAGATGGGTTAGGATGATTACAAGTGGACTAACTCCTACTACTGTACATCAAACTGCAGCAGATGATGTTGCAAATTATAATATAGGTATTACAGCAGCAGTAAAGAAACGCAATGTATGCCATGTGACATTGCACCAGTACATTAAAAAGAAAGAGAAACGTATGAGTGATAGCAGCACACCAATGCCTTGTGTTGGATATAGAAGTGTAAAACTAGTGTTCTCTGATGAACAAGAAAAAATTATAACTGAATATGTGATTAAACCATCGGAGATATTTTACGGACTATGCCCTAAGGATATCCGTAAATTAGCTCACGAACTGGCAACGACAAACAATATACCAATTCCATCAAATTGAGTCAACAATCGAACTGCTGGTCCAGACTGGTTTTCAGCATTCATGAAGAGGAATCCCCAGTCGTCTATTTGGTCGCCTCAATCCACATGTTTTGCTCGAGCAACGAGCTTTAATCCAACAAATGTGAATGCCTTTTTTTTCAACAACCTGGATAGCATTATGGAAACGTATAAGTTAGAGCCCATAGACATCTGGAATATGGATGAGACAGGTGTCACCACTGTTCAGAAACCAAACAAGATTGTTGCTCAACGGGGAATAAAGCAGGTAGGAGCTATCACGTTGGCTGAAAGAAGCACTCTTGTCACTGTTGCTAGTGCCATCAGCGCTCAGGGAAACAGTACACCACCTCTCTTTGTATTCGCTTGCTTGAGGTATCATGACCATTTTATTCGAGACGGTCCTATTGGTTGATTTGGAGTAGGAAATGCGTGTGGCTGTATGCAGGAGGAAGAATTTTTGTTATTCTTGCACCATTTCGTAAAATTTGCTAAGCCAACTCCTGAGCACATATGTTCACTGCTTCTCAAAAATCACAAATCTCATATATCCATTAGAAACCTGAATTTTTGCAAAAGCGAGGGGATTGTTATGCTGTCATTCCCACCGCACTGTACACACAGGATGCAGCCTCTAGACCGTTCAGTTTATGGTCCATTTAAAAAGATGGTGAATTCTTTTGCTGACAAATGGATCAAGAATCATCCGGGAAAGACCATGTCAATTTATGACATCCCTCCTATTGTAAGGGAAGCACTTCCACTTGCTGTAACCCCCAAAAACATTGCAGCAGGGTTTCACTGCACAGGCATAGTACCATTTAATAGGAATGCTTTCGGTGAAATCGATTTTGCACCATCTTCTGTCACTGATCGCTCAGCACAAGCGTCCAGTTACGGAAAGCAAACTATGTCCTTAGCAGAATCATTAGCGATTTCTAGTGACCCATCTGAAGCTGGAAGGACATCTAATCCTGGTCTAATAGCAATATGCGAGAAAACACTTTCAAATGTCGCAGCCTGTGATGCAGGACCTGGTGGTTTATAATCATCTTCTTCAGTTTGCGCAGCCTTTTCACCCGAAGGTGTTTGTCCGTTACCAAAAGCAGGTCCAAGGCAAGAAACAAGAAAAGGAAGAAAAAGGAGAAAATCTGCAATTTTGACCGACACTCCAGAGAAACTGGCTATAGAAGAAGTGCTAAAGGCCCGTCCCCAGGCGTAAGAAGCGGAAAAGAAGCTAAGTTTAAAAAGCAGCCGGCCAAGAGTTCGAAAGCAGAAAAAACCTGAAGAATCATCATGCGAAGACAATGATAGCTACTGCCCTGTATGTGTCGAGTCTTTCCACCACAGTCGTCACAAAGAGAAGTGCATTCAGTGTTGGGAATGTAAGGTTTGGTCTCATGTTGCTTGTACCGAAGGGGGGGGGAGGATATTTACGTGTGCCACAATTGTGAGTCTGAATAGGACTAAGATACGCATTACTTTTCTCTCTTATTGACTCACTGAACATTTGCTCATAAAACCTGAATTCATTCAGTGCTATTAATTGCTATTTCGATTAATATAATAATTGTAAACGAATGAGAATTGACGTTTATTGATGTTTAATGTTTTGTAATGGTAATGTTCTTTAAGTTACTGTATGAGTCTTTTAGGTAACAAATGTGGCTTAACTTATTATGTTACTTTCGTAACCTACCTGCGTTACTATCGTCCCCAGTAACGGGGACAAAAGTAACAGGTACGCTGATGCCTTAAAATTAGTTTTACAAATACCAAATATATGTAATTTTGGAAACTAAATTCATTTGTGTTGGGAAAGCTTCAGAGAACACACACATTAGTTCCTTTTGTTTCAAAAGTTTATAGGGAGGTAATAAAAAAATGCAATATGCACAATGTTTCTTTTGATCCCGGTCTCCCCTACCCAAAAAGGGATATAGGTGTAATCCGCTGAATTACAGGCCCATATCACTAAGGTCGATTTGCAGCAGGGTTTTGGAACACATACTGTGTTCGAACATTATGAATTATCTCGTAGAAAACGATTTATTGACACGTAGTCAGCACGTATTCAGGAAATATCGTTCTTGTAAAACGTAACTAGCTCTTTATACTCATGAAGTAATGAGCGCTATTGACAGGGTATGTCAAATTGATTCCATATTTTTAGGTTCCCGGAAGGCTTTCGACACCGTTCCTCACAAGCACCTTCTAGCCAAACTGCGTGCCTATGGAGTATGACCTCAGCTGTGCGACTGGATTCGTGATTTCCTGTCAGAAAGGTCACGGTTCATAGTAACAGACGAGAAGTCATCAAGTAAAACAAAAGTAATATCCAGCATTACCCAAGGAATTGTTCGTGCTCTACATTAACAACATAGGAGACAATCTGAGTAGCCCTATTAGATTATTTGCAGATGATGCTGTCATTTACTATCTTGTAACGTCATCAGATGACCAAAATGAATTGCAAAATGATTTACATAAGATGTCTGTATGGTGCGAAAAATGGCAGTTGACCCTGAATAAAGAAAAGTGTGAAGTTATTCGCATGAGTACTAAAAGAAATCCGTTTAATTTGGATTACGCGATAAGTCACCCAAATCTGAAGGCTGTAAATTCAACTAAATAGTTAGCTATTAAAATTAGAAATAACCTAACCTGGAACGATCACATGGATACTGTTGTGCGTTGAGTAAACCAATGACTACGATTCATTGGAAGAACACTGAGAAGGTGCAGCAGGTGTTCATTAACCCTCTGCCAGGCACTTTATTGTGAATAGCAGAGTAATCACGTAGCTGTAGATGAAGACATATGTAAGAGGATAGAAGATGGACTGAGCTTTATACATGCCCCTAGGATAGAACAGTAATTGAATGTGGTTTTGGACAAATCCTTCAGAGAGCATGGAAGGGATTTAGCATTGGGAAAAGAGGGAACAACAGTGAAGTTAGTAGGAAAGACAGTGTCAGTGTGGAACATGCAAGTGTGTTCAGGGAAGGTGGCAAGTATTTACATAAGGTGGCAAGGGCCTGGGCAGAGGGCTGTCGGGAGAAACAATGAGAAAACTGCAAGTATTAATTCTTCTACTCTACCAATATTGTTAGTTTGTTAGTAAAAATTCTTCTCCGGAATAAGAGAAATTGCTTAAGTGAAACTTCATAATTTGCTTTCAAACTTGGCTTTGCCATTTATCAGACATTTAAGCCATTAGGTGCTTTATCAAATCAAATCAAATTATATCAAAGATTGTTCTAGCAGTTCTATTGGTCCTTTCTGAACTAAAGTCAATTTTACTGAAACATTTGGTACTTGATCAATAATTTCTGTAAGAGTAGCACGTAACCTGTGCTAGGCTCTTCATTGCCTGCTTTTAAGTTCAACAATTCGTTTCCTTACTCAGTCTGCTTTGAGCATTTGTATTTTGGTAGAATTTTGCACACAGCATAATTTATTGATAATAGACACTTTGTTTAAGAATTATGAAAGAAGACTGTGTACATAGAAGAGGTATGGAACATGAGAAGGTTTCAGATTAAAACAGAAAGAGGATTTGTAACCACATTTTAAACTATAAGGTGTTTTCAGAGGCAACTGTCTATCTTGACCGTAATTTATTGGTTGTGAACTGCAGATTAAAACCGGAGAAATTGCAAAAAGGTAGAAAATTATTGAGATGGGACCTGGATAATTGAAGGCACCAGAGGTTGTTGAGAGTTTGAGAAAACATTAGGTAATCTTAGATTGAAATGCGGGAATGGAGTACAGTAGAGGTCAAATGAGTAGCTTTGAGAGATAAAATAGGGAAGGTAGCAGAGAATCACATACGCAAAAAGACAAGGCCTTACAGAAATTCTTGGATATCTGACGCAGGAGGTATGAAAGGAGAAAGACTAAAAATTTCTAAAATGAAGCAAATGAAAGGAAATATGTGTCCAGAACATGAAACTGACAGAAAGTGCAAAATGACTAGAGGACAAATGCAATGCTGCAGAAGCATGCATAACTAGAGGAAAGGTAGATGGCACTAAAAGAAACTTAAAGGGACCTTTGGAAAAAAAGAAAAGCAGCTTTATGAATGTTAAGAGCTCAGATGGCAAGCCAGCACTAAGCATGTCTGTATTGTGGGTTTCACCAATGTTGAAAGGACTTGAAGTTCTTCCCTCAACTCTAGCGCATCAACGTCGCTCGACTCGTTGTCTTGCAAAAGCTCTGCGAAATTTCTATATTTTTCGCCCAAGCTATCAGAAGGCGTATTATTCTGCGTGCCGATGTAGTACAGAAAATAAAAATGAGTGAATCTCTCATCCATAGATGTACTGACCACGTCTAAAAGTTAATAGTAGAATTCAATCTTGTAACATTTTGTTGGATCTCTGTTGTCTCATCTCTTTCTTAGTAGGTTTTTGCTTTGTCGCCGGGAAAGACGTATCTGCGGTAACTCTAGATCTTTTAGCTGTAATTATGTGGCCAATTCTTTGGAATCGATCACAAAAGATACAAGCTTTTCTTCTGTCCTGTAGTTCTCAAAATACACTGTTGTGCTGTCTAGCATTAGCAAGGCCTCAGAAACATTTATGTAAAGAAAAGTGGGTCTGCAGCTCGTGGTCGTGCGGTAGCATTCTCGCTTCCCGCGCCCGGGTTCCCGGGTTCGATTCCCGGCAGGGTCAGGGATTTTCTCTGCCTCGTGATGACTGGGTGTTGTGTGATGTCCTTAGGTTAGTTAGGTTTAAGTAGTTCTAAGTTCTAGGGGACTGATGACCATAGATGTTAAGTCGTATAGTACTCAGAGAGCCAAAGAAAAGTGGGAAGGATGCGGCCATGGTCGAAATAAAAGAATGATTCTGGCATTGGTCTCATGGAGCAGGGGAATTATCTTCTTCTCCTGCAATTCAGTGAGATTATTTCACTTTTCATCAAACCCATAGAATTTTCTTTCCGCATTATTAATTAGGCCTTCCAAATTTTATGTAGACTGGGTCTCTGGCAGTTTTCAGAAATCGTTTTTCTGGCTTAAAATTCCTTAAACGCATACATTAATAAATCACATCAGAGTATTACAGAACTTCATATCGTTAATTATTACTGTCATAATAATCAAAATGGTTCAAATGGCTCTGAGCACTATGGGACTCAACTGCTGAGGTCATTAGTCCCCTAGAACTTAGAACTAGTTAAACCTAACTAACCTAAGGACATCACAAACATCCATGCCCGAGGCAGGATTCGAACCTGCGACCGTAGCGGTCTTGCGGTTCCAGACTGCAGCGCCTTTAACCGCACGGCCACTTCGGCCGGCTCATAATAATCAAAATTTATACAAGGAGCGAGTTGAAGTACAGTCAACAAAAACAATAACTTGTTGATACAACAATTTAAAACTCTACTCAAACAAATAGGTTGTTCAGTCCGATTATTCCACATTTTTTGTTGAAAAAAAAAATTACATCTACACAAGCAAGGATCCATGTTTTTCAATCAAATACTTCAAAAGAAATATTAACGCTCTAACAACTTATATTTTTAGTTGACTGAAAATAACCAAATCAAAGAAAGCATCAGCAACACACTTATTTATAATAATCTATATAAATAAAAATCAATTGCCGCCTGTATGAAAGATCATCACCTGATAACAGCTCGACCGATCTGGTTGATTTTTTTTTTTTTTTTGATGCAGTTCGTTATTGTCAGGACAATGTTTGTATGAAAGAAAATTTTTGGAAAAATCGAACAGGGAAGTCAGAAACTGACATCAGTTGCCGCAGGTGTGAAATACCATCTATTAAGAAGTACTCGAAAGATTTTATTGATTTTTGTCGTTGTTGTGTTCGTAATTGTCAGGATAATGTTTGAATGAAAGAAATTTTTTGGAAAATCCACCAGAAAAGTCGGAAATTAAAATCAACTGTGAAAGATCATAACTTTAGAACGGCTAGGCCGACTTGGTTCTTTTTTTTTTTGTTGTGTTCATACTTGTGGATGACAATGGTATTTTGGCTTTGAAAAAGAAAATAAAAAAAAATTACGTTCAGTTTGACAGTTCTGCTGTCACAGTTTCGTAACAAAACAATCAATTTGAGAGTTATATATACATGGGGCTATTACAAATGTGTGAAGCGATTTCATAAATTCACTGTAGCTCCATTCATTGACATATGGTCACGACACACTACAGATGCGTAGAAAAACTCATAAAGTTTTGTTCTGCTGAAGCCGCACTTCAGGTTTCTGCCGCCAGAGCACTCGAGAGCGCAGTGAGACAAAATGGCGACAGGAGCCGAGAAAGCGTATGTCGTGCTTGAAATGCACTCACATCAGTCAGTCATAACAGTGCAACGACACTTCAGGACGAAGCTCAAAAAGATCCACCAACTGCTAACTCCATTCGGCGATGGTATGCGCAGTTTAAAGCGTCTGGATGCCTCTGTAAGGGGAAATCAACGGGTCGGCCTGCAGTGAGCGAAGAAACGGTTGAACGCGTGCGGGCAAGTTTCATGCGTAGCCCACGGAAGTCGACGAATAAAGCAAGCAGGGAGCTAAATGTACCACAGCCGACGGTTTGGAAAATCTTATGGAAAAGGCTAAAGCAGAAGCCTTACCATTTACAATTGCTACAGGCCCTGACACCGATGACAAAGTCAAACGCTTTGAATTTTCGGCGCGGTTGCAACAGCTCATGGAAGAGGATGCGTTCAGTGTGAAACTTGTTTTCAGTGATGAAGCAACATTTTTTCTCAATGGTGAAGTGAACAGACACAATGTGCGAATCTGGGCGGTAGAGAATCCTCACGCATTCGTGCAGCAAATTCGCAATTCACGAAAAGTTAACGTGTTTTGTGCAATCTCACGGTTTAAAGTTTACGGCCCCTTTTTCTTCTGTGAAAAAAACGTTACAGGACACGTGTATCTAGACATGCTGGAACTGGAGACCGACAGCGCCGACTTCATCTTTCAACAGGATGGTGCTCCACCGCACTTCCATCATGATGTTCGGCATTTCTTAAACAGGAGATTGTAAAACCGATGGATCGGTTGTGGTGGAGATCATAATCAGCAATTCATGTCATGGCCTCCACGCTCTCCCAACTTAACCCCATGCGATTTCTTTCTGTGGGGTTATGTGAAAGATTCAGTGTTTAAATCTCCTCTACCAAGAAACGTGCCAGAACTGCGAGCTCGCATCAACGATGCTTTTGAACTCATTGATGGGGACATGCTGCGCCGAGTGTGGGAGGAACTTGATTGTCGGCTTGGTGTCTGCCAAATCAGTAAAGGCGCACATATCGAACATTTGTGAATGCCTAAAAAAACTTTTTGAGTTTTTGTATGTGTGTGCAAAGCATTGTGAAAATATCTCAAATAATAAAGTTATTGTAGAGCTGTGAAATCGCTTCAATCATTTGTAATAACCCTGTATATTTATTAATACATATATAATATGTAAGAGGGAGTCACTGTTGCCGAAGATCTCGAAAAGTTCTTGATCAATTACAACAGATTTTTGCACGACACTGTCATGAACGTTTGGATGGACTAATGAACGTTTGGACAGACATAGACTACAGTATATATTATTGTAATATGCAGGGTGTATCTGAAATGAATGTAGAATGTGAGGAGGTTGGTAGGGTGGGTCATAACAAGCATATTTCACGTAGCAACCCACGTCCGCATCCCTAGCGTAGGGCGCTAGGCGCCGTTGAATAGCATCGCGAGCCGTCGAGGAAGGCACACAACATATCATCCGAGCCGTCATGGTACCAGACTTGCAGGGCAACGTTTTCAATATACCTGTGATATAAAGAGGTAAATGAGAAGTCTGAGTGAAGTTTGACAACCTTTATTTGGAAACATCACAAAAAGTGCTCGAAATTACGCCTTCCTGCTTGAATGCACGCCGTGCAACGACGCTGGAGTGACTGTCGTTCTCTTTCAAACACTCCTGGCAAAGTGGAAATTGTATCGGAGGCTGCCATAACGCGGGCTGTCAGCTCTTCATCAGTCTCAATGGGTGTTTCGTATATAACAAATTTCAAGTGGCCCCAGAAGAAAAAATCAATGGGCGTCAGGTCAAGGGAAAGTGCAGGCCATGCCATGAGCCCACCACGTCCTATCCAGTTTTCACGAAAGGTTTTATTCAAATGCATTCACATTGCACGTGCGAAGTGCGCAGAGGAACCATCGTGTGGTACCACATCCGCTGTCACACGTTGAGTGGAACATGTTCCAACAACTCTGGCAGAATTTCTCGTAGAAAGATTAAGTACTTGTCTGCATTCAGTCGCGGGGAGCATGTATGGACAGACCAGATTATTGCCTGCCAAGCTGGCCCAAATGTTGACAGTGCAACGATGACCACGAGCAAAGGTGGTGTGCGTACTTTCCTGTGCCCACAAGTGTTGATCGTGGCTGTTGAATATACTCTGTCGTGTAGAGGATGCCTCATTCATAAAAAGTCCGGTTGAATGGCACATCTTGGCAAAAACCATTGGCAGAATTCAACTCCACGTGACAAATTGTCTGGATTAAAGATGTGAACCTTCGAAGGCAGTAGAGGTGCAAATCGTCTTCAGCAACACACCTATAATTGTGAAATGGCTTACACCCGTTTCTCGTGCAATATGTCGAAAGCTTGTTAAGAGTGTGTTTTCCACTAGTGTTAATCCCTCCTCTTCAAGCCTTGGTTTATGCACTGTGGGTAGACGACCTTGTCCGTCAGCCCTTCGTGCCTGTAACACAAAATGAACGCACCGTGTTTCGAAGTGGGCCTTAAATGCACATTTGCCATTACGAGAACCTGTCAGTGGAAAACATATCTCAAGTAAACCTGTCTCTCGTAGTGACTTGTGGGTGGCAATAAATGTACGTAGATCTGACGCTCGACGAGTCGGAAGCCGCCGAACGTACAAATGTTGAGCAGCGTGAGCAATTCCATACACCGCCCCGTAAGTAGTGTGCATATCTCCCCTTTCCTCTCAAGAATAGCTCTCCATTTCCTGTCCACTCCAAGCACTAACAAACCCAAGAGTATCCCCATTTGACGACAAACTGGCGCAAGGCGAAGCAGACTCCGCAGTGTGCACTGGTGCTGCCCTCTATGCAACACCTATCAAACAGGCATTTGCACAGCCTAAAGCAATGCGTTCAAGCAACAGTAAAAGGCGGAAAACCCGTAATGTTGTCCCGCCTGGAATACCCCCAACTGCATCTACTTAACCGTTTGCAAATAAACGCCATAAAACGTGAACCCGACATCGCTTTTATCTTGATGTCACAAATACATTGAAACTGCTGCGCTTCAAACCTGCTACCATGACGTCTTGGATGGCATGTTGTGTGCCCACCCTCTTCGCGGCGTGCGACGCTGTTCAACGACGCCTAATGCCTTACGCTAAGGGATGCGGACTTCAGTTGCTAGGTGAAATATACTTATTATGACCCACTCTACCAGCCTCCTCATTTTCTACATTCATTTAAGATACGCTGTGTATACGATACATACATACATACAGTCAGTATATATGTAGTATTTAAAAGGGAAGCGTCGCTACCACAAATGTTGAAAATTTCTTGATCGATTTTCTTCCAATTTTTAAACGACATGCTGTTGATCATTCAGACGTAAATGGAAGTAGAGAAAGGGGAGGAGGAGATGCACAGAAAGGGGGAGGGAGGAGTTTATGCACAGAGAGACGGGGGAGGAGGATATCTGAGGAGCTACTGAACATTCAGGCGGAAATGTACGTAAAGAGGAGGGAGGGAAAGAGGGTGGGAGAGAGGGGGTGGAGGATATACACAGAGAGCGGGGAGTAGGGGATTTTTTTAAAAAAATTTTTTATCTTGTCATATAATAGCGAAGCAAACGTTACAGAGAAGTGTAGCCCGCTGAGAGGGTCTGGTTATGCGTCTAAAAGGCACAGTCTAGTAAATTTTCGTCACTTTAGTCTGAACTTGCTGTTTCAGACGTAGTATGTAGCAGAGATTATGCGATGTGCAGTAGCATCTACAGAGACAAGGAGAGGATTTCTCGTCACAGCAGCATTTTTCATAACTTTTTGCATTATAATTCTGAATTAAGAACGTAATAGAAGGAAAACAGAAATTTATTAAATTGCTGCATTGCGGTCGCTCATTAGAAAGAACCACCACTGGACGTGTGTCATCCTTATCATATATTAGCTCTTTCGTGTCTGATTATTCAATAAAGGGTAACAAACTTGTCTTCATCGCCGTATCACATCATTCTTCTTCCCTTTATTTTCATTCTAACTACAGGGATGACGGTGCTTAATTGGGCGTCCTACTAGTTTTTCAGAATAATAGCTCACAAGAAAACAAATTTTGCTTTATGCAAATCTCGAAGGAGAAAAAGTCTAACTTATGAGCAACGCGCATGCACAATTCTGAATATTCTGGGCATGAAAAACATGTATCTGTTACATCAATGCAAATTATATAATCCTAATTTACAACAAATCGTGACGCTCCTCTTTTTCCGCGGCTATGGAAAGCAATAAAGGTAGGTCTGATCAGTCTTGATTCCCTTGGCCAACTGCCAAAACGAATTCTGTATTTTTCAGTCGTAAAAAGCATACAATAATAAATAGCTACTTCTAAGAATAAAGACAACAGTTGACAAAATCAGCTTTCATACTCAGCGGCCACATAATCATAACAATAGATCCAGAATGAAAGGCAAAGGTCCCGAGTTCGAGTCTCGGTCCGGCACACGGTTTTAATCTGCCAGGAAGTTTCATACCAGCGCACACTCCGCTGCAGAGTGGAAATCTCATTCTGGAAACATCCCCCAGGCTGTGGCTAAGCCATGTCTCCACAGTATCCTTTCTTTCAGGAGTGCTAGATCTGCAAGGTTCGCAGGAGAGCTTCTGTAAAGTTTGGAAGGTAGGAGACGAGGTACTGACAGAAGTAAAGCTGTGAGGACGGGGCGTGAGTCGTGCTTGGGTAGCTCAGATGGTAGAGCACTTGCCCGCGAAAGGCAAAGGTCCCGAGTTCGAGTATCGGTCCGGCACACGGTTTTAATCTGCCAGGAAGTTTCATAACAATAGCTATTCTCAGAACAAAACAAGGAAGAAATGAGTTCTCACAAAATCCCCCTCCCCTTTCTCTTCCACGCCTTGTTCAACAGAAGTGGCAAACCTGCCACTGCGTTGCTACCCCACATATGTGCTGCCTCTTGCGGCCGCACGTTTCGCCGGCCCTGCTCAGGGAGTTGGGTTAGGAAAACAGACACTTAAAGTCGTAGGTGAGCTTTGCTATTTGGGCAGCAAAATAACTGATGATAGATAAAAGAGAGGATACAAATTGCTGACTATCAATAGCAAGAAAAGCATATTTGAAAAAGAGGAATTTGGTAACATATAATACCAATTCAAATTTTAGAAAGTCTTTTCTGGAGATATTTGCCTGAAATGTAGCCTTGCATTGAAGAGAAATGTGGTGCTATTGAAGATTGCTGAAGATTAGATTCGTAGATCGAATAAAAAATGAGGAGGTACTGAATAGAACTGGGAAAAAATATTATGGCGCTATTTGACGAAGACAAGGGAGCTGTTCATAGAACACATAACGGGCATCAAGGAAATGCCAATTTGGCAATGAAAGGAAGAGTAAAGTTGTGGAGGGAAATCAACGGTTGAGTACAGTAAGCAAGCCATCACAGGATGGACTTGCATGGAGAAATTCATCAAATCAGGCTTTGAACTGAAGACTACAACAAGAGCGACAGTTCACATTTAGTAGTTACTGATCCACGTCATACCATGTTTTTCTTGTAACTGCATCCCCTAAAGTTTGTAAAACATTTCAGTGACTCTCATGCACTGACGAAGCATATCTGTGATGAACTGATATGCTCTAGTTTGAAACCTAGCGTATTATCTGTTAATCCAACCAGGCCGACAAACAGTACGGCGTACCCAATATTAGTCAAACATAGGTTTTGTAAGCAAACGCCTTTATAGGTTAATTATACTTGCTTCAGATTCTTCTGACACATCTTAATGTAGTATTTTAACGGTTAAGACTTTTTTCAGTGATTAACTGCACAGACTACTAGTGAAGAACGTATTTTTAATGAAAGTAGCTATCTGTTGTAGTTCTTAGTGTTATGAATCCTGATATGATAGCAAAAAGATGTATTACCCACCACTTTTTTCAGTTAACACTCATATTTAAAAAAGAATTTTTTGGTGATTATAATGAGGTATCTCATATACTATTTCAATTAAAACGTTAATCTATGCGAATGGGGAAGGTCAAGGCACTTACAAGAAAATCTTTGAAGCCTGGAGGGGAGAACTTTTCGTGTATGAACCTACTGGATCTGAAAAATTTCTGTTATCACTTCTAAATACCGTGCAACATAAAAAGTGTGAAAGTCTTATCCAAATATGGAGAATGTTTCATTGTATCTCTATGAGAAGTTTCCTCATCCAGTAGAAGCGAAATTGGAAGAAGATGTAATTGTTGAACCTAATATTCGAAAAATGATGTTCAATTCCAACTCTGAATAAAAAACGACTATCATTGAGAGGGAAGCTCGGGTATCATTCAAGGAAGTCTTTAGTAAGTTCTTAAGCAAAAAGAAGAGAAAGAAAATATAAACCAATGGACAATTACTTCGATAAAAACTTTGTTTCCATGAACAATGAACATTGGCGCTGGTGGGGGAGGATTCCCTGTCTCAGCAATACAAAGGGCCGTACCGTAGGTGCAACCACAACGGATGGGTATCTGTTGAGAGGAGAGACAAACGTGTAGTTCCTGAAAAGGGGCAACAGTCTGGATGATTGACAGTCTGGCATTGCAGCACTAACCAAAACGGCCTTGCTGTGCTGGTATTGCGAACGGCTGAAAGCAAGGGGAAACTACAGCCGTAATTTTTCCTAAGGGGATGCAGCTTTACTGTTGATTAAATGATGATGGCGTCCTCTTGGGTAAAATATTCCGGAGGTAAAATAGTCCCCCATTCGGATCTCCGGGTGGGGACTACTCAAGAGGATGTCGTTATCAGGAGAAAGAAAACTGGCGTTCTACGGATCGGAGCGTGGAATGTCAGATCCCTTAATCAGGCAGGTAGGTTAGAAAATTTAAAAGGGAAATGGACAAGTTTAAGCTAGATATAGTGGGAATTAGTGAAGTTCAGTGGCAGGAGGAACAAGACTTCTGGTCAGGTGATTACAGGGTTATAAATACAAAATCAAATAGGGGTAATGCAGAAGTAGGTTTAATAAAGAATAAAAAAAATAGGAGTGCGAATAAGCTACTATGAACAGCATAGTGAATGCATTACTATAGTCAGGAGAGACACGAAGCTCACGCCTACTACAGTAGTAAAAGTTTATATGCCAACTAGCTCCGCAGATGACGAAGAGATTGAAGAAATGTATGATGAGATAAAAGAAATTATTCAGATAATAAGGGAAGATGAAAATTTAATAGTCATGGGGGACTGGAATTCGATAGCAGGAAAAGGAAGAGAAGGAAAAGTAGTAGGTGAACATGGAATGGGGGTAAGGAATGAAAGAGGAAGCCGCCTGGTAGAATTTTGCACAGAGCGTAACTTAATCATAGCTAACACTTGGCTTAAGAATCACCAAAGAAGGCTGTATACGTGGAAGAGGCCTGGTAACACTGGAAGGTTTCAGATAGATTATATAACGGTAAGACAGAGATCTAGGAAACAGGTTTTAAATTGTAAGACATTTCCAGGGGCAGATGTGGACTGTGACCACAATCTGTTGGTTATGACCTGTAGATTAAAACTGAAGAAACTGCAAAAAGGTACAAATATAACGAGATGGGACCTGGATAAAATGCAAGAACTAGAGGTTATAGAGAGTTTCAGAGAGAGCATTAGGGAACGATTGACAAGAACAGGGGAAAGAAAAACAGTACAAGAAGAATGGGTAGCTTTGAGAGATGAAATAGTGAAGGTAGCAGAGGATCAAGTACGTAAAAAGGCGAGGGCTAGAAGAAATCCTTGGGTAACGGAAGAGATACTGAATTTAACTGATGAAAGGAGAAAATATAAAAATTCAGTAATTGAAGAAGGCAAAAAGGAATACAAACGTCTCAAAAATGAGGTCGACAGGAAATGTAAAATGGTTAAGCAGGGATGGCTAGAGGACAAATGTACGGATATAGACGCATATATCATTGGGGGGTAAGATAGATACTGCCACAGGAAAATTAAAGAGACCTTTGGAGAAAAGAGACCCACTTGTATGAATATCAAGAGCACAGATGGAAAACCAGTTCTAAGCAAAGAAGGGATGGCAGAGAGGTGGAAGGAGTATATAGAGGGTCTATACAAGGGCGATGTACTTGAGGGAAATATTATGGAAATGGAAGAGAACGTGGCTGAAGATGAAATGGGAGATATGATACTGCGTGAAGAGTTTGACAGAGCACTGAAAGACCTAAGTCGAAAAAAGGCCCCGGCAGTAGACAAAATTCCGTTAGAATTACTGATAGCCTTGGGAGAGCCAGCCCTGACAAACCTCTACCATCTGGTGAGCAAGATGTATGAGGCAGGAGAAATACTCTCAGATTTCAAGAAGAAAGAAAGTATTGACATGTGTGAAAATAACTGAACTATCAGTTTAACAAGTCACAGCTGCAAAGTACTACCAGGAATTCTTTACAGACGAATGGAAAAAGTGGTAGAAGCCGGCCTAGGGAAGATCAGTTTGGATTCAGTTGAAATGTTGGAACACGTGAGGCAATACTGACCCAACGACTTATCTTAGAAGATAGATTAAGAAAAGGCAAACCTACGTTTCTAACATTTGTAGACATAGAGAAAGCTTTTGGCAGTGTTGATTGGAATATTCTCTTTCAAATTCTGAAGGTGGCAGGGGTCAAAGGCTATTTACAATTAGTACAGCAACCAGATGGCAGTTATAAGGGCAGAGGGGCACGAAAGGAAGCAGTTGTTGGGAAGGGAGTAACACAGGTTTGTAGCCTATCTCCGATGTTATTCAATCTGTATATTGTGCAAGCAGTAAAGGAAACGAAAGAAAAATTTGTAGTAGGAATTAAAATCCATGGAGAAGAAATAAGAACTTTGACGTTTGCCAATTACATTGTAATTCTGTCAGAGACAGAAAAGGACCTGGAAGAGCAGTTGAACGAAATCGACAGTGTCCTGAAAGGAAGATATAAGAAAAACAAAAGCAAAATGAGGAAAATGATGCTGAGGGAATTAGATTAGGAAATCAGTCGCTTGAAGTAGTATATGAGTTTAGGTATTTGGAGAGCAAAATAACTGATGTTGGTCGAAGTAGGGAGGATATAAAATGTAGAGTGGCAATAGCAAGAAAGTGTTTCTGAAGAACAGAAATTTGTTAACATTCTGTCCAGATTTAAGTGTCAGGAAGTCTTCTCTGAAAGTATTTGTATGGAGTGTAACCATGTATGGAAGTGAAACATGGACAATAAATAGTTTAGACAGGAAGAGAATAGAAGTTTTCGAAATGTGGTGCTACGGAACAATGCTGAAGATTAGAGTGGTAGATCACGTAACTAATGAGGAGGTACTGAGTAGAATTGGGGAGAAGAGAAATTCGCGGCACAACTTGACTAGAAGAAGAGATCGGTTGATGGGACACGGTCTGAGTCATCAAGGGACCCCCAATTTAGTAACGGAGGGAAGCGTGAAGGGTAAAAACGATAGAGGGAGACGAAGAGATGAATACACTAAGCAGATTCAGAAGGATGTAGGTTGCAACAGTTATTCGGAGATTAAGAGGCTTGCACAGGATGGAGTAAAATGGAGAGCTGCATCAAACCAGTTTGTGGACTGAAGACCACAACAACGAAGTATTGAAAAATTAAATTACTTTTCTTTTCAATTGCGTGTGTTTTTCTAATTTTGCTGTCTATAACAAAGTCTCCCAGAGACAAAACTGCATATTGTTGTTGTTGTTGTGGTCTTCGGTCCTGAGACTGGTTTGATGCAGCTCTCAATGCTGCTCTATCCTGTGCAACTACTTCATCTCCCAGTACCTACTGCAGCCTACATCCTTCTGAATCTGCTTAGTGTATTCATCTCTTGGTCTCCCTCTACGATTTTTACCCTCCACGCTGCCCTCCAATACTAAATTGGTGATCCCTCGATGTCTCATAACATGTCCTACCAACCGATCCCTTCTTCTAGTCAAGTTGTGCCACAAACTCCTCTTCTCCCCAATTCTATTCAATACCTTCTCATTAGTTATGTGATCTACCCATCTAATCTTCAGCATTCTTCTGTAGCACCACATTTCGAAAGCTTCTATTCTCTTCTTGTCTAAACTATTTATCGTCCACGTTTCACTTCCATACATGGCTACACTCCATAGAAATATTTTCAGAAAAGACCTCTTGACACTTAAATCTATACTCGATGTTAACAAATTTTTCTTCTTCAGAAACGCTTTCCTTGTCATTGCCAGTCTGCATTTTATATCCTCTCTACTTCGACCATCATCAGTTATTTTGATCCCCAAATAGCAAAACTCCTTTACTACTTTAAGTATCTCATTTCCCAATCTAATTCCCTCAGCATCACCCGACTTAATTCGACCACATTCCATTATCCTCGTTTTGCTTTTGTTGATGTTCGTCTTATACCCTCCTTTCAAGACACTGTCCATTCCGTTTAACTGCTCTTCCAAGTCCTTTGCTGTGTCTGACAGAATTACAATGTAATCGGCGAACCTCAAAGTTTTTATTTCTTCTCCATGGATTTTAATACCTACTCCGAATTTTTCTTTTGTTTCCTTCACTGCTTGCTCAATATACAGATTGAATAACATCGGGGATAGGCTACAACCCTGTCTCACTCCCTTCCCAACCACTGCTTCCCTTTCATACCCCTCGACTCTTATAACTGCCATCTGCTTTCTGTACATATTGTAAATAGCCTTTCGCTCCCTGTATTTTACCCCTGCCACCTTCATAATTTGAAAGAGAGTATTCCAGTCAACATTGTCAAATGCTTTCTCTAAGTCTATAAATGCTAGGAACGTAGGTTTGCCTTTCCTTAGTCTATTTTCTAAGATAAGTCATAGGGCCAGTATTGCCTCACGAGTTCCAACATTAATACGTAATCCAAACTGATCTTCCCCGAGGTCGGCTTCTACCAGTTTTTCCATTCATTTGTAAAGAATTCGCGGTAGTATTTTGCAGCTGTGACTTATTAAACTGATAGTTCGGTAATTTTCACATATGTCAACACCTGCTTTCTTTGGAATTGGAATTATTATATTCTTCTTGAAGTCTGAGGGTATTTCGCCTGTCTGATACAACTTGCTCACCAGATGGTAGAGTTTTGTCAGGACTGGCACTCCCAAGGCTGTCAGTAGTTCTAATGGAAAGTTGTCTACTCCCGGGGCCTTGTTTCGACTTAGGTCTTTCAGTGCTCTGTCAAACTCTTCACGCAGTATCATATCTCCCATTTCATCTTCATCTACATCCTCTTCTATTTCCATAATACTGTCCTCAAGAACATTGCCCCTGTATAGACCCTCTGTATACTCCTTCCACCTTTCTGCTTTCCCTTCTTTGCTTAGAACTGGGTTTCCATCTGAACTCTTGATATTCATACAAGTGGTTCTCTTTTCTCCAAAGGTCTCTTTAATTTTCCTGTAGGCAGTATCTATCTTACTCCTCTACATACTTACATTTGTCCTCTAGCCATCCCTGCTTAGCCATTTTGCACTTCCTGTCGATCTCATTTTTGAGACGTTTGTATTCCTTTTTGCCTGCTTCATTTACTGCATTTTTGTATTTTCTCCTTTTATCAAGTAAATTCAGTATCTCATCTGTTACCCAAGGGTTTTTACTAGCCCTCGTCTTTTTACCTATTTGATTCTCTGCTGCCTTCACTATTTCATCCCTCAGAGCTATCCATTCTTCTTCTACTGTATTTCTTTCCCCCATTCCTGTCAATTGTTCCCTTATGCTCTCCCTGAAACTCTGTACAACATCTGGTTGGTTCAAATGGCTCTGAGCACTATGGGACTCAACTGCTGAGGTCATTAGCCCCCTAGAACTTAGAACTAGTTAAACCTAACTAACCTAAGGACATCACACACATCCATGCCCGAGGCAGGATTCGAACCTGCGACCGTAGCGGTCTCGCGGTTCCAGACTGCAGCGCCAGAACAGCGCGGCCACTTCGGCCAGCTACAACATGTGGTTTAGCCAGTTTATCCAGGTCCCATCTCCTTAAATTCCCACCTTTTTGCAGTTTCTTCAGTTTTAATCTACAGTTCATAACCAATAGATTGTGGTCAGAGTCCACATCTGCCCCTGGAAATGTCTTACAATTTAAAACCTGGGTCCTAAATCTTTGTCTTACCATTATATAATCTACCTGATACCTTTAGTATCTCCAGGGTTCTTCCATGTATACAACCTTCTTTCACGATTCTTGAACCAAGTGTTAGCTATGATTAAGTTATGCTCTGCGCAAAATTCTACCAGGCGGCTTCCTCTTTCATTTCTTAGCCCCAATCCATATTCACCTACTATGTTTCCTTCTCTCCCTTTTCCTACTCTCGAAATCCAGTCACCCATGACTATTAAATTTTCGTCTCCCTTCACTACCTGAATAGTTTCTTTTATCTCATCATACATTTCATCAATTTCTTCGTCATTTGTAGAGCTAGTTGGCATATAAACTTGTACTATTGTAGTAGACGTGGGCTTCGTGTCTATCTTGGCCACAATAATGCGTTCACTATGCTGTTTGTAGTAGCTTACCCGTACCCCTATTTTTTTATATTCATTATTAAACCTACTCCTGCATTACCCCTATTTGATTTTGTATTTATAGCCCTGTATTCACCTGACCAAAAGTCTTGTTTTTCCTGCCACCGAACTTCACTAATTCCCACTATATCTAACTTTAACCTCTGCATTTCCTTTTTTAAATTTTCTAACCTACCTGCCCTACTAAGGGATCTGACACTCCACGCTCCGATCCGTAGAACGCCAGTTTTCTTTCTCCTGATAACGTCTTCTTGAGTAGTCCCTGCCCGGAGATCCGAATGGAGGACTATTTTACTTCCGGAATATTTTACCCAAGAGGACGCCATCATCATTATTTAATCATACAGTAAAGCTGCATGCCCTCGGGAAAAATTACGGCTGTAGTTTCCCCTTGCTTTCAGCCGTGGCATGGTCCATGGTTCACGGGGGGTGGGGGGGGGGGGGGGGGCGGAGGGGGACAGCATGTAACGAAAAAAAAAAAAAAAACGAGGCCACATAAAAATGATGAAAAAGATATGCTTAACTAATGAGCTCTGAGGCCCTTTGGCTACCAGTATGATGGGAGACTAACGTTGATCACTTCACCAAAACATATTAACAGGCAATCCGTTGAAGAAAAATTACACTACCGGCCATTAAAATTGCTACACCACGAAGATGACAGGAAGAAGATGCTGTGATACGCAAATGATTAGCTTTTCAGAGCATTCACACAAGCTTGGCGCCGGAGGCGACACCTACAACGTGCTGACATCAGGAAAGTTTCCAACCGATTTCTCATACATAAACAGCAGTTGACCGGCGTTGCCTGGTGGAACATTGTTGTGATGCCTCGTGTAAGGAGGAGAAATGCGTACCATCACGTTTCCGACTTTGATAAAAGTCGGATGTAGCCTATCGCGATTGCAGTTTATCGTATCGCGACACTGCTGCTTGCGTTGGTCGAGATCCAATGACTGTTAGCAAAATATGGAATCGGTGGGTTCAGGAGGGTAATACGGAACGCCGTGCTGGACCCCAATGGGCTCGTATCACTAGCAGTCGAGATGATAGGCATCTTATCCGCATGGCTGTAACTGATCGTGCAGCCACGTCTCGATCCCTGAGTCAGCCGATGGGGACATTTGCAACACAACAACCATCTGAACAAACATTTCGACGACGTTTGCAGCAGCATGGACTATCAGCTCGGAGACCATGGCTGCGGCTACCCTTGACGCTGCATCACAGACAGGAGCGCCTGCGATGGTGTACTCAACGACGAACCTGGCTGCACGAATGGCGAAACGTCATTTTTACGGATGAATCCAGGTTCTGATTACAGCATCATGATGGTCGCATCCGTGTTTGGCGACATCACGGTGAACGCACATTGAAAGCATGTTTTCGTCATCGCCATATTGGCGTATCACCCGGCGTGATGGTATGGGATGCTATTGGTTACACGTCTCGGTCACCTCTTGTTCGCATTGACGTCACTTTGAACAGCGGACGTTACATTTCAGATGTGTTACGATCCGTGGCTCTACCCTTTATTCGATCCCTGCGAAATCCTACATTTCTGCAGAATAATGCACGACCGCACGTTGCAGGTCCTGTACGGGCCTTTCTGGATACAGGAAATGTTCGACTGCTGCCCTGGCCAGCACATTCTCCAGATCTCTCACCAACTGAAAACGTCTGGTCAATGGTGGCCGAGCAACTGGCTCGTCACAATACGCCAGTCACTACTCTTGATGAACAGTATTGAAGCTGCATGGGCAGCTGTACCTGTACATGCCATCCAAGCTCTGTTTGACTCAATGCCCAGGCGTATCAAGGCCGTTATTACGGTTAGAGATACTTGTTCTGGGTACTGATTTCTCAGGATCTATGCACGTAAATTGCGTGAAAATGTAATCACATGCCAGTTCTAGTATTATATATTTGTTCAATGAATACCCGTTTATCATCTGCATTTCTTCTTGGTGTAGCAATTTTAATGGCCAGTAATGTAATATTAAAAATCCGGGGGTATTGCTTTTCAGCGTGTCATCGTATTGATTAAGGAAAAAAAATTCACAATTCTAACAACAACGAAGTTTAGACTTAATTTAACGTAGCATTTGCTATTTTGAAAATATTTAAAAATATGTCAAATGGTACATACGTGCTAAAAAACGTTCAACTGAAGAAATAAAAAACACTGTGACTTGTAAAATTGGATGGAACTCAGTCTGATAATGAATTAATTATTTACTAACGAAGTATCTGAACATCGATCTCAGGCTTTCTAATCCGTGAAACAAACAGAAAAGTTGAAATACCTAGAGATCGCACTTGTCCAACATTTCAAACGGAGCACTTGTACTGAGAAACAAGTCGAGTAAACTAACAATATCATGTTGGTGACCAACCTAATTTAGGCATACTGTAATATCGTACTATTAGGTAGTGCATCAACAATCGTTACGAACCATCTAACTTTGACAGGTCCCAGGGCAGCTCACTGGTCGAAGGTAAGCATACAGCTGAACGGAATCCATTTACCTCGCTTTCAGAGGACTGGTTCCAGAGCACAGCTGTTGACAACCAACACGCCATGGGCGTTTGTAAACATGCACCGATGAACACAGAATTTTCTGTTGTTTCACTTTCCCATTTCAATTTTCCCCTTTTTTTCTTTTTGTCGTCGGGGACGCTGGGGCATTGTCTGAATTGACCCTGCCTTATTTCGCCTCTGGTCATAACTATTGCTGCTCGGACTAAGCAGAAATGAGAAAACTGCTGTGAAGCCGTTAATTCCGCTTGTGCAATACAGTGAAGGTCTGCTTTTCGGTTGTGTATACCATATAATTTACCAAAGAAAAGCTGACGCTAGAATCGCAAAACAGTCTGTAGTTACATAGCTCAAGCCAAGTCTGAGGTATGCAGCTACGAATTATGAGACCCCCTCCTTCTTCGTATAACTTAACTGATAGTAACACCTCTCCTTTTTGACGATGACTTGTTGACAAATAACAACAATTAATTACCGCTGGATGTAGTTCAGAAAGTAAACAGACTGAGATACAACTATTCAACTATTTATTTATTAACGCCTTTGTAGACGACAGTTATAAAATCAGAATACTGAAATCGTGCCACGAGATTCTAATAACACCTAACGTTCGACTTCGTATCTGATTGTTCTAACCAGAGATATTTTTCCTCATGTTGTCACAGCTCCCATAGACTATATTTGTTCTCCTAACGAAAGAGGCACAGCCGTGGTAAAGTCACAGAATATATACTGACGAGCCGAAACATTATGACCGCCTCCTCAGTAGCGTCATGGTCTACTTTTGGGACACAATACAGCAGCTATTCTGTTTGGCAGATTCGACAAGTCCTTGGCAGGTTCCCCGAGGTATATGGCTCCATATGTCTAAGCAGACATCATGCAATTACTACATTGTATGCATTGTTCTTTTTAATTGCTAAAACTTGTGATTCGAAACATTTAAGTACATTTACCGTTTATGAACATAAGATTACATCTGATCACCGCAAATAAAATACTCACACGAGTTGTTTGAGACAAATAATGAAACTGACAACACTCAAGCGATCAGGCAACGTAGTGTCCTACTAGCGTAGAGCGATGTGTTCATTCCTCCCAGGTGCTCAGTCCCAATTTCATCTCTGTACAGCCATCTAGGTGATTCTTGAGAGCGCCTTCAGTGAAACTGGG
The DNA here is from genome assembly GCF_023864345.2 of Schistocerca serialis cubense. Classification (NCBI taxonomy): domain Eukaryota; kingdom Metazoa; phylum Arthropoda; class Insecta; order Orthoptera; family Acrididae; genus Schistocerca; species Schistocerca serialis. The sequence goes on from NC_064638.1 coordinate 725,612,513, forward strand.
TTTTTGTTGTGTGTTACGAAAATGGACAAGCGGAATTTAGAGCAAGATTATGCTATCAAGTTTTGTGTTAAACTTGGGGAATCCCCGAGCTTAACCTTTGAAAAATTGAAACATGCCTATGGGGAATATTCCTTATAAAGAGCACAAGTTTTTCGGTAGCGTAAATCATTTGTGGAAGGCCGAGAACACGATGAAGATGAACGTCACTCCGTGAGACCATCAACTTCAAAAACCGACGAAAATGTCGAACGTTTGCGCACTCCTGTGAGATCAGATCCACGTTTTAAAAGTAAGGATGACTGGTGACCTGTTGAACGCATTCATCGTACATCAAATTATGACCGAAGATTTGCACATGCGAAAGGTTTGTACCAAAATGGTACCGAAAAACCTCACAAATGAGCAGCAGGACAACAGATGGAACGTGTGTGTTGATCTACATCTCTACATCTACGTGATTGCTCTGCTATTCACAATAAAGTGTCTGGCAGAGGGTTCAATGAACCACCTTCAAGCTGTCTCTCTACCGCTCCACTCTCGAACGGCGCACGGGAAAAACGAGAACTTAAATTTTTCTGTACGAGCCCTGATTACTCTTACTTTATCGTGATGATCATTTCTCCCTATGTAGGTGGGTGCCAACAGAATGTTTTCGCAATCGGAGGAGAAAACTGGTGATTGAAATTTTATGAGAAGATCCCGTCGCAACGAAAAACGCCTTTGTTTTAATGATTGCCACTCCAATTCAGATATCATGTCTTTTACACTATCTCCCCTATTTCGCGACAATACAGAACGAGCTGCCCTTCTTTGTACTTTTTCGATGTCATCCGTCAGTCCCACCTGATGCGGATCTTACACCGCACAGCAATACTCCAGAATAGGGCGGACAAACGTGGTGTAAGCAGTCTCTTTAGTAGACCTGTTGCCCTTCTTCGTTCTGCCAATGAATCGCAGTCTTTAGTTTGCTCTACCCACAATATTATCTATGTGATCGTTCTAATTTAGGTTATTTGTTATTGTAATCCCTAAGAATCTGTTGAATTTACAGCCTTCAGATTTGTTTGACTTATCGCGTAATCGAAATTTAGCTGATTTCTTTTAGAGCTCATGTGAACAACTTAACACTTTTATTTATTCAGGGTTAGTTGCCACTTTTCGCAGCATACAGATATCTAAATCATTTTGCAAATCTTTTTGATCATCTGATGACTTTACAAGACGGTAAATGACAGCATCATCTGCAAACAATCTAAGATGGCTACTCAGATACGTCGTTAACAAAGATCAGGAACAATAGAGGGCCTATAACACTTCCTTGGAGAACGCCGGATATTACTTCCGTTTTACTCGATGACTTTCCGTCTATTACTACGAACTGTAACCTTTCTGACAGGAAATCACCAATCCAGTCGCACAACTGAGGCGATACTCCGTAGGCACGCAGTTTGGTTAGAAGACGCTTGTGAGGAACGGTGTCGAAAGCCTTCTGGAAATCTAAAAATATGGAATCAATTTGACATTCCCTGTCGATAGCACTTATTACTTCATGAGTATAAAGAGCTAGTTGTGTTTCACAAGGACGATATTTTCTGAATCCGTGCTGACTTTGTGCCAATAAATCGTTTTCTTCGAGGTACTTCATAATGTTCGAATACAGTATGTTCCAAAACCCTACTACAGATCGACGTTAGTGATATAGGTTTGTAATTCAGCGGATTACTCCTACTTCCCTTTTTGGGTATTGGTGTGACTTGAGCAATTTTCCAGTCTTTAGGTACGGATCTTTCTGTGAGCGAGTGGTTGTATATAACTGCAAATTATAGAGCTATTTTATCAGCATACTCTGAGAGGAACCTGACTGGTATACAATCTGGACCGGAGGCCTTGCATTTATTAAGTGATTTAAGCTGCTTTTTTACACCGAGGATATCTACTTCTATGATTCTCATCTTGGCAGGTGTTCTTGATTGGAGTTCAGGAATATTTACTTCGTCTTCTTTGGTGAAGGAGTTTCGGAAAACCGTGTTTAATAACTCTGCTTTAGTGGCACTTTCATCAGTGACTTCACCGTTGTTATCGCGCAGTGAAGGTATTGATTGTGTCTTGCCACTCGTGTGCTTTATGTATGACCAGAATCTCTTTGGGTTTTCTGCCAGATTTCGAGACAGAATTTCGTTGTGGAAATTATTAAAAGCATCTCGCTTTGAAGTACGCGCCATATTTCGAACTTCTGTAAAACTTTGCCAATCTTGGGGTTTTGCGTTCTTTTAAATTTGGCTTCCTTTTTTCGTTGCTTCTGCAACAACGATCTTACCCGTTTTGTGTACCATGGGGGATCAGTACCATCACTTATTAATTTATGTGGTATACATCTCGCAATTGCCGTCGATACTATCTCTTTGAAAACATTCCACAACTTTTCTACACTTACATGATCAGACCGGAAGGAGTGAAGACTGTCTCTTAAAAAGGCGTTAAGAGCATTTTTATCAGATTTTTTAAGTAGATATACTTTGCGTTTCTTTTTGATGGCTATACGTGTTGCAGTATTCAACCTAGCAGCAACTGCCTTGTGGTCGCTAATTCCTGTATTCGTCACAATACTCACTATTTGGCCAGGATTATTTGCTGCTAAAAGGTCAAGTATGCTTTCGCAACAATTTACACTTCGAGAGGGCTCTTGAACTAATTGTCCAAAATAATTTTCTGAGAAAGCATTCAGTGCAATTTCGGATGATGTTTTATGCCTGCCGCTGGCTTTAAACGTATAATTTTAACAACATATCGAGGGTAGATTGAAGCCACCACCGACTATAATTGTATGAGTGGGGTACTTATTTGAAATGAGACATGTTTTCTTTGAACTGTTCAGCAACTATATCTTCGGAGTCGGGGGGTCAGTAAAACGATCCAATTAATAGTTTAGTCCGATTGTCAGGTATAACCTCTACCCATACACACGAACTATCATCTACTTCAATTTCGCTACAAGGCAAACTACCTCTGACAGCAGCAAACACTCCACCACCAACTGTATGTAATCTATCCTTTCTGAACACTGTTAGATCGTTTGAAAAAATTCAGCTGAATTTATTTCCAGCTTTAGCCAGCTCTCTGTACCTACAACTATTGGAGTTTCAGTGCTTCCTATTAGGGCTTGGAGCTCTGGTTCTTTCCCAACACAGCTACGACAATTTACAACTACAATACCAATCGTTTCTACAACTACCTTACTGTGTTTTACCTGCCCACTTTTAGACGGATGCCCCTTCTGTGGTTCCCTGAGACACTCTAACCTAAAAAATCGCCCAGCCCCTTCCACGCAGCCCCCGCTACCCGTGTAACCGCCTCCTGTGTGTAGTGGTCACCTGACCTATTAAGCGGAATCCGGAAACCCACCATCTGATGGCGCAAGTCAAGGAATCTGCAGCCTACACAGTCACAGAACCGCCTCTGATTCAGACCCTCCACTCGGCTCTGCACCAAAGGGCCACAGTCGGTTCTACCGACGATGCTGCAGATGGTGAGCTCCGCTTTAATCTTGGAAGCAAGACTGGCTGTCTCAGACAGAATCTGCTCCGATCCAAAGCGACACACGTCATTGGTACCAACATGAGCCACCACCTGCAGTTGGCTGCACCCTGTACTCTTCATGGCATCCGGAAGCACCCTTTCCACATCTGGAATGACTCCCCCCGGATTGCACACAGAGTGCACACTGGCTTCCTTCCCCTCCTTGGCAGCCATGTTCCTAAGGGGTCCCATTACGCGCCTAACGTTGGAGCTCCCAACTACCAGCAGACCCACCCTCTGTGAATGCCCAGACCTTGCGGGTCGAGAAGCTTCCTCTGGAACAGGTTGGACGACTGCATCCGGCTCAGAGACATCGTCAGCCACAGATAACACCCGAAACCTGTTCGTCAAACGAACTGGGGAGGCCCTACGATCGGCCCCTCAGGAAGTTTTTCGCTGACTGCCAGACTTTGGAATGATCTCCCACTTGACCATGGGTGAGGGATCAACCTCAGTGCAGGCAGTACCCGGGGTGGCCACAGCAGTGGACCAATCGGGGGACACATGGGATGTCCTCGACGCCTTGAGAAGATTGCCAATGACCACGAATGGTTCAGTTGTGTGATGACAGGTGATGAAACCTGTATTTTTGAGTACGATCCTGAGACGAAGCGGCAAAGTGAGGAGTGACGCACTGAGACATATACTCGAATGGAAAAAAAAATTCGAATGAGCAAATCAAAAGAGCAAAACAGTGCTGATTTGCTTTTCTGACAGTAGGTGCATCGCGCATAAAGAATTTGTTCCTCCAGCACAAACTGCCATAAACTGTTTTAAAAAAATACCCTTGAAAGAATCAGGAAAAGGGTAAATGGAGTGAGACCAGACCTTACAGACAAGTGGATACTGCATCACGACAACGCCCCGTGACACAGGATCACTTCCAGCACGGAATTTTTTCCTCAAAAGGCATTCTTGTTGTTTCACAGCCCGCCTGTTCACCTGATCTGAGTCGTTGATAGTTTTTCTTTTCCTAAAATTGAAAGATGTTTTAAAAGGACGTCATTTTGGGACTCTGGAGAACACTCAAAACGATGTGACCGACATGTTAAAGGCCCCACCAGTTGAAGGCTTTCAGCGCTGCTACCGTGGCTGGGAACAATGACTCCGCCGGTGTATAGCTGCCAGAGCGAACTACTTCGAAGGGGACAATATTGTAGTTTCTACATCTACATGGATACTTTGCAAATAACATTTAAGTGCCTGGCAGAGGGTTCCTCGAACCACCTTCACAATTCTCTATTATTCCAATCTCGTATAGCTCGCGGAAAGAACGAACACCTATATCTTCACGAACGAGCTCTTATTTCCCTTATTTTATCGTGGTGATCGTTTATCCCTATGTAGGTCGGTGTCAACAAAATATTTTTCGCATTCGAAGGAGAAATTTGGTGATTGGAATTTCGTGAGAAGATTCCGTCGCAACGAAAAACGCCTTTCTTTTAATGATGTCCAGCCCAAAGCCTGTATCATTTCTGTGGCACTCTCTCCCATATTTCGCGTTAATACAAAACGTGCGGCCCTTCTTTGAACTTTTTCGATGTACTTTGTCAGTCCTGTCTGGTAAGGACTCCACACCGCGCAGCACTATTTTAAAAGAGGACGGACAAGCGTAGTGTGGGCAGTCTTCTCTGGTAAGGATCCCACACCGCGCAGCACTATTCTAAAAGAGGATGGACAAGCGTAGTGTAGGCAGTCTCCTTAGTAGATCTGTTACATTTTCCAAGTGTCCTGCGAATAAAACGCAGTCTCTGGTTAGTCTTCCCCACAAAATTTTCTGTGTGTTCCTTCCAATTTAAGTTGTTCGTAATTTTAATTCCTAGGTATTTAGTTGAATTTACGGCTTTTAGATTAGACTGATTTACCGTGTAACCGAACTTTAACGAATCCTTTTAGCACTCATGTGGATGACCTCACACTTTTCGTTATTTAGGGTCAACTGTCAATTTTCGCACCATTCAGACACCTTTTCTAAAATTTTTTGCAATTTGTTTTGATCTTCTGATGACTTTATTAGTCGATAAACCACAGCATCATCTGCAAACAACCTAAGACGGCTGCTCAGATTGTCTCCCAAATAGTTTGTATAGATAAGGAACAGCAAGGGCCCTATAACACTACCTTAGGGGAACGCCAGAAATCACTTCTGTTTTACTCGATGACTTTCCGTCAATTGGTGCGAACCGTGACCTTCCTGGCAGGAAACCACAAATCCAGTTTGCAAAAAATAAAAACTTTGGTACATAATAAATCAGACTCTTACTTTTCTCACGCATCTCGTATATTTGTTTTCTTTTGTTTTTAGGGCGCAAAAGCAACTGGGGTCATACGCGCCCAAGTCAAAACTATAGAACATGAAGACAGAGAGAAGTTAAAAAAACGACTACGCGTCAATCTCAATCGAGGTAAGAGAAGACAGCTAAAAACAGGGATGTGGAGAAAGGTCTATACCATACAGAAACGGAGGTCCAGAACTAAAAATTAAATGGCCTTCGCCATATTGCTACGACGGATAAAAAGTAAATCGCGGTCGACAGCCCGCGGGGTGTTTTCTAAAATATGCAGTGTGAATCAGTATATACCTGGATCATTACTGTCACTACCAAAAGGCAATAGAAAGCATTACAGTTGTGGAAAACGTAATGTTTATTTCTGTTGCATTACTGATTAATAAAAATGATGTAAGATGTATTTGAAAGTTGCTTTTTACGGCGCTCCATACAGGGTGTCTCTCCTAAGAGTCGTCACGTGCATTATCTCTGGTGTTTCAGCAGATATTTGCAATTTCGCTTTTGAATTGTGTGGCTATAGTCGTCCCGAAAAAATAGTGCTCATCACTTTAATGCGACGTCCAGTGTCGATGGAAAGGATCGGTTTGTTTCCCATTACAAGCAAAATGATTTTTAAATCGGGATTTTTTGAGCCCATTCGATAGAGCGGTCCGAAATCAGTCTAACGCATTATTTGTTTTATCGGTATGTATTAACAGGGACCGTAAAACTCGAAGAATAAACAGAGCTTCTAACAATACCACCATTTGCAAAGTAGGTTAGAAGTCAGATTAATAATGTTGCTCACGAAGCATATGTTCGCTTTATCGGGCAACAACAACGTTAATGACTGTGGATGGTATCGCCAGAATGGAAATAATGAAGTCACTGTAAAAAAGTCATTAATTTTGGCACTAATCTTGAATGGATTCCCACGTAGATTTCGTCGAAGTTTTTATGGCTCATCATGTTGATTCTAGGGTGATTCCACTTTGACTGCTAGAAGGTCCAGATCTGTATTTTAGCAATATTTGAAGACCTAATAAATGCGTTTTTCAGGAAATTCTTAATGATCGAACAATCCCAGATCAGAACAATGGTATGGTAGAAACAATTTTTGACTTTGTGTTCACGATCCACATTTTTATTAAACTTCTTGTAAATTCACATATACTTCTTCTTACCTGTCGCATCATTAAGAAAACAGGTTTGTATCAATCTTCATATATTTAATTTCCACTTTAACGAAACACAAGACTTGACTGTTCTTTTACAAAGCGAAATAACACTTAACTTCTGCTAAGTGAAACAAAGACTGCTCTGTGCGCAGTCGTGCCAAAACGGTTACAAGTAAGTCAAAGATTATAACAGTCTCACAGAAATGAATACACACAAGAACCATATCACCGTAATATATCGATACGTCGGAGTACCTTTACATTAATAAAACCAAATGTGAATAATGTCACAAAAATATGTCTGTTACTTCGCAGAAAAGTAGTACGGTATTCACAATAAAGGATGGCAGCCAAAGTACGGTATTACTGGTATCGAGAACTGTGTTGGAATGCCGTAATGGTCACGTAAATAAAAAAACCATTACAAGCTCCAGCAGCAATAGCAATGCCCGGGCCCGCGCTACTGGCTGCTATAGCCATACATGCAGCTCTGCTGAGTCACTGCTGGATTGCTGTTTATTCTTCGTGTTTTAGTGTCAACGAATATCGGACTAAACTTATTTGGGAGCGCTCTACCGAATAAGCACGTAAAATTCCGACTTAAAAATAATTTTCTTTCTAATGGGAAACAAACCGACGCTTTCTGTTGACAATGGACGTCGCATGAAACGCGTCACGAGTATTGTTTGCGCTGACTCCAGTTATACAATGCAAAAATGAAATAACAAATATCTGCCGCAAGACAGTGAAAATGCACCTGACGTCTCTTAAGAGAGATAGCCGGTATATTCATTATTGAACATCCATATTTTGGGGTTTTGTTATTATCGACAAGAAGAGCATTCCTGGCCAAGAAAAGTCTACTAGTATCAAACATAGGCCTTAATTTGAGGAAGAAATTTCTGAAAATGTACATTTGGAACACAGCATTGTAAGGTAGTGAAACATGGACTGTAGGACAACGGGAAAAGAAGAGAATCTAAACATTTGAGATGAGGTGCTACAGAAGAATGTTGGAAAGTAGGTAGGCAATGAGGTTGAAACCTTCCCGTCTCCTCTATATTTCTTTTGTGTTACGCCAACTTTCCCTTCTCCAATAACCTATGCAACCTTTCCTTAGGAATTCTATCTCTTGCTTGATAATAACAAATGAAATCTTCCCTTTGAAATTTATTCTCTTTCTCAATCTTCGCATAGAAATTTAAATGCTGCTAATTAAAAGTGATTTTCTGATTATTTCGACGAAACATAGAATATATCGTCGTCGTGGCCCTCAGTCGTTATCTGCAATAACCCAAAACTGTTCCTTACCTTTTTTTACTGTTACTGGATCGCCATCTGACTGCTGCATCGAACTGCACATGAATATACTTACTCTGGTTTACTATACTCTATTAACTGCTGGTGGGCTGTCATAATGAGTGGCTGTATTTATTACCAAAGCTGACGTTATTCTTTAATTAATTTGACTGAAGTTACGTAATTCATAGTTTCACTTTTTCTTGACAACAATAAAATTTTTGCTGGCAAAAATTAATTATACTCTGAAAGCGCTTCAAATATTTACTGTTGGTAATGCAATGATTTTACAACCGTTCAAATGGAACTTACTTTTTACAATAATCTTATAACTAGCACTGCGCAAACATATCTTGAGTAGTCTCGAGTTTCGCAAAAAGAAAATAATTCAATAATATTAGTTCCTCTTATGATAACAGTTAGTTAATGTGTCTGTACATCCGTTTATAATCTCTTGCAAATCATAGCTGGTGGCTGGCAGGCACACTGCTCCTCTCAACCTCTCGCTTCAGACCTGCTACCAACTCGCTTCACATCTCGCTTACTACTGACTTCCTACGAACGCTTAAGTGCGGTCTCTCCTGCCAACAATGCTTTCTGGTGCAGACAATCCCTGCTACCATTACAAAATGTATCAATGCGCGGTCTTTCCCGCTCTTTTCTTAAAATTTATCCATACGCGGTCTCTCCCGCCCTTTTTAAAATTATATCAATATGCGGTCTCTCTTGCAACAATACTTTGGTGCAGACATTCCCTGCTACCACAATTGTTTCCAACATGACAAATATTAATTATCCTACTTAATCCTTTCAATGAAATATAAACATCTTACATAAATTGTGGTTTGACAATAGACAATAGAAATATAAACGTCTTACAAAGTAAGGAATGAGGAGGATGTTCTGGAGAATCAGGGAGGAGCGGAGTAAATGGAAAACACTGACATGGGGAAGGGACAGGATGGTAGGACATTTGTTAAAATACAGGGAATAACTTCCATGGTACTAGAGGGAGCTGTAGAGGGTAAAAACCGTAGAGGAAGACAGAGACTGGACAAATCCACCAAATGATTGAGTACTTGGGCTGCAGTTGTTACTCCGAGATGAAAACTTTGGCACAGGAGAAGAACTGGTAGCGGGCCGCACCAAACCAGTCAGAAGACTGATGACGCAAAAAAATAGAATAAAAAAAAATTGTCAGCCATCGTCGTTTAGACGTCGAGGATGAAATCGAAATCAGCATAGATGATTTGGCAACACTGCACATCTCTAATTCGGGCAAGACCATCGGTTTGGTACAGTTGAAACGTGAGTCATCCGACTACGCGACACGTCTCCATTGATCACCGGTCCAGTCTCGATGATCCCGTGCTAACCACAATTGTGATTGACTATGTTGTTGCGTCAACACTGGAACACGTACGGGTCGCCTCATGTTAAAAATGCGCGCTGAACATTTGTGCCTGCGCCAGCATCGTACCTTGGCGTCAGATTTGCCACTGATCGTCTCGTCTCCGGTCTCCATGTCTTGTGAGGAGGCGTGGACGTCGAACACTTGATCGACTAATTGTAGTTTCACCGTCATTCAACCGCTTTCCTTAAGTGCTCACGACAGTAGAAGGCCAACAGCCGGCCAGCTTTGCTGTTTCTGAAGTGCTTTCCTTGCCACGTCACATGCCCGCAACGCCACCCGCTTCGGTCAGTTTCGCGGTGGGTGGTGGTCATCATGTTTTGGCGCGTCTGTGTCTCTGTATGTATGTATGTATTCATGTATGAGGGTATGTATGTATATATCAAGTGTATATAAAACTAAAACGACATTACAAGGAGAACTGTTACTACTCAATGGAATGATAACACAGGTCTACAGCTTAAGCAGGAATCACGCACGATACACAGTATATATGGCCAGAAGCGAGCAGGACTCGCGCAAAGAGACTTCCATACTGGCAAGATATCGGTCCCGGAGATACTAGGACTTTCAAGAACGTCTTAATTTCAAGTTTGAAGTCGGGTAACAAAAGACCAACGAAATATTTTTTCATGTGATATAATTACAGATTTACGATTTTCTGATTCTACTCCTTTACCTGTACTAAGGAACTTTTTTTCTTGCCAAATTTCATGGGGGAAGAACCATTTAGATTTTAATGAGTGAGTATCAAAACATGTGACAATAATTGCCATATCTATCTAGTGCATCGACTTAGAAGCTTAACATTTTTAATCCACCAAAGGGCTAAAGGCCTAAGCAAGTGACATGAATTTCAGCTTGATACATCTACCCTTTCGCAAGAAAAGGTGCCTTAACAAACGGAGGGATAAGCAGATAGTCCGATAGCAAATGAAAAAAATTTTTTTTTCGTGTGATGTAAGTACAAATTAACAATTTTCGTTTTTTCCCTTTGGTTGTTGTGCGAAACTTTGCTTCTTGGCAAATTTCATGAATAAAGGTCAGTGGGATGTAACCTGTAGCTTTTGATGAGTGACATTCCGAGCTTCAAAATATGTGACGTAAATGCCCGTGTTTTGGTTGCATTGACTTAGAAACTACGCTTTTTTACGTCACCAAGGGACCTTACACCCCGATATGGGATGAAAAGTTCAATTTGATACGTCAAGCCGTATCCGAGAAATATGATTTTGAACAGTTCGGTTCCCTTTTTACCGACCGGGATACGGATCCTTAAAAACCATAAAGGAAACGTAGGATAAACCGAAATAGTATTATAACAGAAAAGATAGAAGTATATTGTTTCTCACACAGAGCAGAGCTTTAAAAAAAGAAAAAAATTTCTTTCGAGACCAAAGAAAATGACACAATCAATAAAGATATGTACAAATTGCCTATCGAAGTTGGAGCACTCCGAACGATACATATCGAAGTGGCGATAGTACATCGATTATGGAGGTCTCGTGGCGCGCGTTACGAGTATGTTTGAAGGTGTCACTAGAGAACGATAAAAGAAAAGCGTTAGAGAAGCACTGGTAAATTGAAAGGAGACGACTTACCTTAGTCGCCGTCGGTGTTATCGTCTTGTGAGAGTCCGCGCGATGTATAAGCTGCAGGGACAAGTCCTTTTTGGCCATACCCGGGATAAACTCTGCCAATATCGCGTAGGAATATCGGCAGAGTGTCGCATGCTTCGACTTTCCCCTGCACACGCAAGTTGTGAAAGTATAGGTACCGGAACAAATAGGGTTCGTCCCTCTGTCCTGGACGGCATTCTCTTTTTATGGTTGACTTGACAGACTTCCACAGGCGTTCTATGTTCTGGGTATGGACACTGGCGTCATCTGAAGAGACAAACTCGACAGAGTGGTTCACACATTCGTGCTCGAACCCTGCAGCTTTGAGACTCTGGTATGACTGAAACCCGTCGGTGATGACTTTTGTTCCTGACAGTATGAAATGCTTTATAAGACCCACTAGAGTCACCTTGTCTCGCGACAATACCCTGACAACAAAACACTTGCGTGACTCCCTTTCTATCCCGCCAAAAAACCAAATATGATCTACTTCAGTTTTAGTAGGCCGCCCTCTGTTTCTTTCGCCTAGCAATGTGAGACTCGTCTACTTCCACTATTTTATTCGGTCCACCAATTAGCACACTGTCGTTTGTCACTATGACGTAGCACACTTCTCGGCAAAAGCCTAAGTAATCACAGACGGTATTCGCCGATAGCTCAGTTTCTGACGCTGTGGCTTACAGAGTGTAATCACGAATCCAGCACGACACACGAATTATGCTGGTCTCAATCGATAATTTAGAGGACTCGAACCACGTATTTTTCCTGATGCTGGTTCGCTTTCCACAAAGTCCGCAATGAAATTGCAATGGAATCTCAGTGTCCGCACTCCTCTTACGCAGTTTCACAGACTTCGCAGCACCACAGTCAATATAGTCTCTCGACTCGTCGTCGGGCAGAAGTCCATATTTCTGGGAAAAAGTTAAACATTTGTCTACACTGCATATGCATGGAATGAGACTTCTCCATGTGAGGCAATCCGCAGACGAAACTTGAGAAGCAGCACTCATTACACTCGCTATGAAGGGAAAATGTCGCAAACAATTATGGCCGGAACGTAATGTACTGAAACTGAAGAAACAACGCAAAACTGATACAAATGACGATCACAAGAAATTTATCATATCGCGCGCCACGAGACCTGCATAATCGATTTACTATCGCAACTTCGACATGTATCGTTTGGAGCGCTCCAACTTCGATAGGCAATCATTCTTGGAAATTACCTTATAACAGAAAAGATAGTATTTTGTTTCTCACACAGAGCAGAGCTTAAAAAAAATTTCTTTCGAGGCCAAAGTAAATGACACAATCAATATAGATATGTACAAATTAAATTCAAAATACTCACCGAGAAGTGATGTCACAGCAGCCATTATCAATCTGCCACCGCTAAATGTTGACTGCTAATATCGCAAATTCCTCTTGGCTCATCGTAACAGAACGAAGCGGCGTTTATGAGAAAGCTGAGCCCTGTACTGAGGTTGCGAATAACTGTCAAAGACATTGTGATAACACAAATCACGGAATTGTGCTGAGTTCGTTACTCGAAAAGGTGCTTCTCGCAGTTCTTTTCGCATCCCCGTCTCACAGCGAACTACGTAGAAGATCCATGTCTCTAGTGCAGCTGTTGCTGGGCTACTGCAGTTTGGATTGTCTGGTAGTCGTCGTTTGTCTTCCTTGGAGGCGCTATAATGGATCAGACCAAAATCTCTCTCAAATCACACGAGTGAACTCCCGCTGTGAATAAAACGCCGCACTTGTAATTAGAGGGAACCAGGTTCAAATCAAAACACAGGGTGTCCCAAAAAGAATGACCCGATTATAACTTGTAATAATATTGAATCAAATGTCACTAGGTAACTGAAACAGCGCTAGATGTAATCAACATGGTCTAGAGTTTCAGAAAAAATCCGCTAGAATGTTTTTTGTGCTGTTTCGCAAAGCACGGTTTATGCACCCCACTTTTTTGAGGAAGAAACAGTAACAGGACAATCATATATCTTACATCTACATCTACATCTACATCTATACTCCGCGAGCCACCTTACGGTGTGTGGCGGAGGGTACTTATTGTACCACTATCTGATCCCCCCTTCCCTGTTCCATTCACGAATTGTGCGTGGGAAGAACGACTGCTTGTAAGTCTCCGTATTTGCTCTAATTTCTCGGATCTTTTCGTTGTGATCATTACGCGAGATATATGTGGGCGGTAGTAATATGTTGCCCATCTCTCCCCGGAATGTGCTCTCTCGTAATTTCGATAATAAACCTCTCCGTATTGCGTAACGCCTTTCTTGAAGTGTCCGCCACTGGAGCTTGTTCAGCATCTCCGTAACGCTCTCGCGCTGACTAAATGTCCCCATGACGAATCGCGCTGCTTTTCGCTGGATCATGTCTATCTCTTCTATTAATCCAACCTGGTAAGGGTCCCATACTGATGAGCAATACTCAAGAATCGGACGAACAAGCGTTTTGTAAGCTACTTCTTTCGTCGATGAGTCACATTTTCTTAGAATTCTTCCTATGAATCTCAACCTGGCGCCTGCTTTTCCCACTATTTGTTTTATGTGATCATTCCACTTCAGATCGCTCCGGATAGTAACTCCTAAGTATTTTACGGTCGTTACCGCTTCCAATGATTTACCACCTATGGCATAATCGTACTGGAATGGATTTCTGCCCCTATGTATGCGCATTATATTACATTTATCTACGTTTAGGGAAAGCTGCCAGCTGTCGCACCATGCATTAATCCTCTGCAGGCCCTCCTGGAGTACGTACGAGTCTTCTGATGTTGCTACTTTCTTGTAGACAACCGTGTCATCTGCAAATAGCCTCACGGAGCTACCGATGTTGTCAACTAAGTCATTTATGTATATTGTAAACAATAAAGGTCCTATCACGCTTCCCTGCGGTACTCCCGAAATTACCTCTACATCTGCAGATTTTGAACCGTTAAGAATGACATGTTGTGTTCTTTCTTCTAGGAAATCCTGAATCCAGTCACAAACCTGGTCCGATATTCCGTAAGCTCGTATTTTTTTCACTAAACGTAAGTGCGGAACCGTATCAAATGCCTTCCTGAAGTCCAGGAATACGGCATCAATCTGCTCGCCAGTGTCTACGGCACTGTGAATTTCTTGGGCAAATAGGGCGAGCTGAGTTTCACATGATCTCTGTTTGCGGAATCCATGTTGGTTATGATGAAGGAGATTTGTATTATCTAAGAACGTCATAATACGAGAACACAAAACATGTTCCATTATTCTACAACAGATTGACGTAAGCGAAATAGGCCTATAATTATTCGCATCTGATTTATGACCCTTCTTGAAAATGGGAACGACCTGCGCTTTCTTCCAGTCGCTAGGTACTTTACGTTCTTCCAGCGATCTACGATAAATTGCTGATAGAAAGGGGGCAAGTTCTTTAGCATAATCACTGTAGAATCTTAAGCGTATCTCGTCTGGTCCGGATGCTTTTCCGCTACTAAGTGATAGCAGTTGTTTTTCAATTCCGATATCGTTTATTTCAATATTTTCCATTTTGGCGTCCGTGCGACGGCTGAAGTCAGGGACCGTGTTACGATTTTCCGCAGTGAAACAGTTTCGGAACACTGAATTCAGTATTTATGCCTTTCTTCGGTCGTCCTCTGTTTCGGTGCCATCGTGGTCAACGAGTGACTGAATAGGGGATTTAGATCCGCTTACCGATTTTACATATGACCAAAACCTTTTAGGGTTCTTGTTTAGATTGTTTGCCAATGTTTTATGTTCGAATTCGTTGAATGCTTCTCTCATTGCTCTCTTTACGCTCTTTTTCGCTTCGTTCAGCTTTTCCTTATCAGCTATGATTCGACTACTCTTAAACCTATGATGAAGCTTTCTTTGTTTCCGTAGTACCTTTCGTACATGATTGTTATACCACGGTGGATCTTTCCCCTCGCTTTGGACCTTAGTCGGTACGAACTTATCTAAGGCGTACTGGACGATGTTTCTGAATTTTTTCCATTTTTGTTCCACATCCTCTTCCTCAGAAATGAACGTTTGTTGGTGGTCACTCAGATATTCTGCGATTTGTGCCCTATCACTCTTGTTAAGCAAATATATTTTCCTTCCTTTCTTGGCATTTCTTATTACACTTGTAGTCATTGATGCAACCACTGACTTATGATCACTGATACCCTCTTCTACATTCACGGAGTCGAAAAGTTCGGTCTATTTGTTGCTATGAGGTCTAAAACGTTAGCTTCACGAGTTGGTTCTCTAACTATCTGCTCGAAGTAATTCTCGGACAAGGCAGTCAGGATAATGTCACAAGAGTCTCTGTCCCTGGCTCCAGTTCTGATTGTGTGACTATCCCATTCTATACCTGGTAGATTGAAGTCTCCCCCTATTACAATAGTATGATCACGAAACTTCTTCACGACGTTCTGCAGGTTCTCTCTGAGGCGCTCAACTACTACGGTTGCTGATGCAGGTGGTCTATAGAAGCATCCGACTATCATATCTGACCCACCTTTGATACTTAACTTAACCCAGATTATTTCACATTCGCATTCGCTAATAACTTCACTGGATATTATTGAATTCTTTACTGCTATAAATACTCCTCCACCATTGGCGTTTATCCTATCCTTGCGGTATATATTCCATTCTGTGTCTAGTTACTGTTCACTTCCGGTTTTAATCAACTTTCCGTTCCTAATACTATATGCGCACTATTTCCTTCAATAAGAGATACTAATTCAGGAACCTTGCCCTGGATACTCCTGCAGTTTACCAATATTACGTTTACTTTTCCTGTTTTTGGTCTCTGAGGACGGACGTTCTTTATCAACGATGATAATGTCCTCTCTGGTAAGCCGTCAGGTATTTTATCGTTTCGCCCAAGGGGGGGTCCCTCTAACCTAAAAAACCTAAAAAAAACCCGTGTGCACGCCACACGTACTCTGCTACCCTAGTAGCTGCTTCCGGTGTGTAGTGCACGCCTGACCTGTCTAGGGGGGCCCTACAGTTCTCCACCCAATAACGGAGGTCGATGAATTTGCAACCATTATAGTCGCAGAGTCGTCTGAGCCTCTGGTTTAGACCCTCCACACGGCTCCAAACCAGAGGACCGCGATCGACTCTGGGCACTATGCTGCAGATATTAAGCTCAGCTTGCACTCTGCGTGCGATGCTGGTTGTCTTCACCAAATCAGCCAGCCGCCGGAAGGAACCAAGGATGGCCTCAGAACCCAAGCGGCAGGCGTCATTCGTTCCGACATGTGCTACTATCTGCAGCCGGTCACACCCAGTGCGTTCAATAGCTGCCGGAAGGTCCTCCTCCACATTACGGACGAGACCCCCCGGCAAGCACACCGAGTGCACACTGGCATTCTTCCCCGACCTACCCGCTATTTTCCTGAGGGGCTCCATAACCCGCCTAATGTTGGAGCTCCCTATAACTAATAGGCCCGCCCTCTGTGACTGTCGGGACCTTGCCGGAGAATCGGCCACTGGCCCAACAGGCGAGGCATCCTGTGGTGGCTCGGAAACGATGTCATCACCACTAGGAAGCACCCCGTACCTGTTGGAAAGGGGTAAGGCAGCTGCCACGCGGCCAGATCCCACCTTCGCCTTTCGGCCAGGCACGCGCGAGCCCACCACTGTCCGCCATTCACCCTGGAGTGATGGCTGACTGGTAAGATGCTCACTGCCGGAAGACGCAGCGACATCAGGGGTTCCATGTGATTCCAAGGCCACCGAAGTAGGCATAGGTCTCACCACAGTTGCCCCAACGCCACTACGAGCCGACGCCTGCACCTCGAGCTCGATGAGCCTAACAGACAAAGCCTCCACCTGCCCCCGAAGAGTGGCCAATTCTCCTTGCGTCCGCTCACAACAACCACAGTCCCTACACATGACTATGTTTACCCTACTCTATACGGTGACAAATTCCAAAGATAATCTTCTGATGAGCTACTCTGATAATCAAGAAACACTCACTGAAATACGAGACGCGAAAACTACGCTAGGTTTTCCCAGAAAAACTATTTAAAAGCTAAGCGCAGCAAATAAGTACAAAAACGCTTTATACAAACAGTACTCGCTGCTGCTGGTGCTCTCGCTCTGGCTGTCACAAGACAACTGCTGATTCAAGTGACTAGTGGCTAACGGCCGCGAAACAAACAAAAGACGGTTTTAGGGCGCTTTCTGTTCTAAACGATCAAGAAAATACTAAGAAATCTAACACGAAAACTACGTAAAGTTTTATCAAGAACTGTTAGTTACTATGCAGAGCAGATAAACACAAATAGAATCCCTTCCTTAGTGGAAGGTCGTAAACAAAATGCAAAATAAACGCTTTATACAAACAGTACTCGCTGCTGCTGGTGCTCTCGCTCTGGCTGTCACAAGACAACTCTTACATTGCTACGGAACTGGTCATTCCCACAACTTGACTCTGATAATTTCATCTATCAGCAAGATGGGGCACCACAGTGGCACAACAACGTGCGCAGTTTTCTCAATGCCAACGTGCCTCAACGTTGGATAGGGCGTACAGGACCGCGAGACCAGGCTTTTAAACTCTTGGCCTCCTAGGTCTCCTGACTTAACGCCACGTGATTTCTTCCTGTGGGGATATGTTAATCAATGTGTTTACGTTCCTTCCTTACCTCTTTACATTGATGAACTAAAAACCAGAATATCAGCTGCTGTAGCTTCAGTGACAGAAGACACCTTACGCTCAGTTTGGGGTGAATTCGGCTATCGGCTAGATGTCGTCTCTGCAGCCAATGGAGGACATATTCAACATTTATGATGATTTTTATAAACTTCTGTCATTTCTGAGTAATTTTGTACGCAATTTTTTGGTGTTAAGCCCTTCTTCCTAATGAATATAATTCTATTTAAAATCGAGTCATTCATTTTGGGACACCCTGTATTCCTTTTTTGCCCCAAAATCTCTTTGGGCGAATGGCGGGTCAGTTAGTTTAAAAGCCGCTGCCGGTTATCTCTCACAGCCTTTGGAATCTGAGGAATTGCACTGCCTCTAACAAAAGTAAAATCGAAGAGATTGTAAAAGCTATTGTTTCTTCTTCGTTTTTAAGGAAAAAGGTTTAGAGTACCCCCGAAGGAAAACAGGACGACGTAACACGGCTCTTCGGAAGTTTTAACGGCGCAAAAGATTCCAGACGACGCCCTTGGCTCTTGAGGTGCTTCAGTCACATCACACATCGGCCATCTTAAACCGTTTGGCCAATGACAAGCACGGATTCTTCGAGGGGGGGCGATAACCGTGGTCATGATGACCCCTGCCCCCTCCTCACCGCTAAAATATTGTTACGTCGTAACCAAACTCAAGTCGGGATCCGAAAGTATGGTCGTTAATGGAATAAAGGACCTAGCTGAGAAAGCACGTTCATTACGAATATTAATGTGCAGCCAGAACAGAACTGAACTCCTAGACGGAGCATGCTATTATTTATAAAAAATATCGAATATTCCAAAGATATGAAGATAATAAATTTCGAGATCCTTGCATAAGTGATAAACAGTTAATTAGAAATAATTGTTGGTGTTTCGGTTTTAACTGCCGACTTGCAACACGCCTACCAGCGACGCTGCTGCGCCGCGTTGTATGAAACAGTGTCGTGGCAGTATTTTAGAAAAAAGCTTTTATACTTTCATATATATAAATTTCCAAACTTCTCACCTAACTTTCGGAGAATGAAGTAGAATGAAATCTAGGAGTCTCGAAATACCAAGAAATTCTAGAAATTACGAGCTGTGTTTAAAACAGGATACTTTTATGTTGCAACCCATGTCGATAGATTTCCGTCCTGACAGTCTGCAGACAATATTCCTGCCAGAATAGGCACACATTCATAGACCGTCCGTACCTGCTGTCTACAACAAATCCGACACTGTTCGAGAGTCCATAGGTAGAACCCGTAAACCACATGCTGTCGGGTAAGAATATACAAAAAAGGGAATACCCTCCATTAAAGGAAAAAAAAACAACTTTCCTTACATAGGCGGAAATGAGTGAAACAAACAGTAATTCCCCATTTACGCGCTCGCATTTGCAGATCTGTGTCCACAATTGTAATGCCAAGTGAAATACTGATTGTGGTAAGTGCAAACTTCGCTTATACGCTGAGGTTTAAATGGCTCTGAGCACTATGGGACTTAACTTCTGAGGTCATCAGTCCCCTAGAACTTAGAACTACTTAAACCTAACTAACCTAATGACATCACACATATCCATGCCTGAGGCAGGATTCGAACCTGCGACCGTAGCGGTCGCGCGGTTCCAGACTGAAGCGCCTAGAGCCGCTCGGTCACAGCGGCCGGCATACGCTTAGGCGACACAGGTCATGGGTTAGCGATAGGCACATATACGGGTGGCGGCAGTATCACATACGCTAGGTGTAAAGGGACAGAGCATTGGTGGAGCTGTCAGTTGTACTCACATGATTCACGTAAAAAGGTTTCCGACGTGATTACGGTCGCACGATGTGAAATAACAATCTTTGAGGGAGGGATAGTAGTTGGAGGTAGACACGTGAAACATTCCATTTCGGAAACTGTTAGGGAATTCAATATTTCGAGATCCACAGTGTCAATAATGTGCCGAGAATACCAAGCTTCAGGCATTACCTCTTGCCACGGACAATTCAGTGACCGACAGCCTTCACCTAACGGTCGAGAGTAGCGGCGTTAGCGAAGAGTTGTCAGTGCTAGCAGACAAGCAACATTGCGTGAAATAACAGCAGAAATCAATTTACGTATGACGAACGTATCCGTTAGGGCAGTGCGTCGAAATTTGGCGTTAATGGGCTACGGCCGAATGCCTTTGCGAACAGCGTGACATCGCCTTCAGCGCCTCTCCTGAGCTCGTAACAATATCGATGGTACCCAACATGACTGGAAAACCGTGGCCCGATCAGTTGAGTCCCTATTTCAAATGGTAAGAGTTAGTGGTAGAGTTGGAGGGTGTGCAGACTGCATGAAGCCATGGATCCAAGTTGTGCAAGCTGGTGGTGGCTCCATAACGGTGTGGGCTGTCTACATCTGGTGCAACTGAACCGATCATTGACAAGAAATGGTTATGTTCGGCTACTTGAGGGCATTTTGCAACCATTAATAGACTTCATGTTCCGATACAACGGTGACATTTTTATGGATGACATTGCGCCATGTCACCGGGTCACAATTGTTCACGACTGGTTTGAAGAACGTTCTCGACAGTTCGAGCGAATGATTTGGTCACCCACACCGCCCGACATGGATACCGTCGAATCTTTATGGAACATAATCGAGACGTCATTTCGTGTACAAAATCCCGCGATGGCAACACTATCGTAATGATGGACGGCTATAAAGGCAGCATGGCTCAATACTTCTGCATGAAACTTCCAACGACTTGTTGAGTCCATGTCACGTCGAGCTGCTGCACTATGACCGGCAAAAGGAGGTCCGACATGATAAACGGGGGGTATCCAAAGAAATTTGTCACCTCAGTGTGTATCGTCTAAATTGTGACGTTGTCAGTGTCTGGAGAGTTTGCTATTATGGTTTTTTTAAATGCTCGTAGTTTCTCGAAAGTTATGTTAATGTGATGTACTAAGGACAAATTATTATTGCTATATTGAAACATTTATGTATTTTAGTGTAATTTAAAATATATCATTATTATATTGAAACATTGTAATTGTTATTGTTAAATAAAATCGTAGGTCTCTGCAGCGTATTAAAATTGGAGGTAACGCCCAGTACTTCTTTTTGATGGGGAGGAAGAGAGAGAGAGAGAGAGGCAGTAACAAACAATGTCTCCTGCAGAGCCGAATCCTGGCTCGGCACCTGTCAAATGTAAGCGCCTCACAGCTGCTTCCGAACAGCACGCAGTTTGCCCCGAATCCGCTCCACTGTACAAAATCTCAACCCTTGAAATACGACAGTAAAACAAGTGAAAGCAAAGTTATGTATGAGACACCGTAGTGTTAAAAGCGCAGTTCCAGTTACGGTAATTACTTGCACTAATACTGACCCTGAGGTTAAGATTCTTTATACACTTCTGTCTAAAAGTTACGTGCAATAAAGAAATGAAGGCACATTTCCCGAACGTGATGTTGGATGAATTGTAGAAGAATGTGAACTTTAATCACAAGATACATGGCATACAGTGAAGACCAAAATGAAGAAATACGTTAGGTTTTAGAAAAATTAACACTAGCTACAAACTGCTTCAACAAAGAAACGATAAGTGCCGGAATTTGATTACCTCCAGCTATCACATATTCATGGCACTGACAAGCATGGATTGAAGTTAAGATCTGGATGATTAAACTGTGTCTTTTTCGAATTTTTTTTCTTTAAATTGAACACTTCGACCTATCTGCTCGGATTTTCCTCAGGAGTTCAAAAAAAATGTTCAAATGTGTGTGAAATCTTATGGGACTTAACTGCTAAGGTCATCAGTCCCTAAGCTTACACACTACTTGACCTAAATTATCCTAAGGACAAACACACACACCCATGCCCGAGGGAGGACTCGAACCTCCGCCGGGACCAGCCGCACAGTCCATGACTGCAGCGCTTTAGACCGCTCGTCCTCAGGAGTCTGTGGCTGTCCCTGTGTGGCGGAGCACTGTTGAAAATCAGCGTCGCGTTGACTTATAAAATAATATTTTTCAGAGCGTTTTCGAAGAAGTGCGTGAAAATGAGAAAGATTTGGGTTCATGGACGACAGGACAATTTGAGACAGGCATAGAAGGGGAGTTGTTTCTACAGCGTTTTGAAAGTTTAATTATAATCACCCTGTAGCCAATCTAAATTAAAGGCAAAATGTAGCTGGTTTTCTTCTTCATTTACACCGTTCACTGTCCTATGGAATAATCCTTTGTGGCAATGAAGCTGAAATAAAAAAGAATTGCTTTTGCAGAGGCAAAGCTCATAGAGTAACTGAATATTTTGCAGAAACCTCTCCATGGAATGTCATATTCTTCCAGTACGTTCCATTAAATTTTCTTCCTAATGTTATTCATGGTTAATAATAAGAGTGAATTTAGAATGCCTTATGAAACTCAGAATCATAATACAAACAGAAAAATAATTTTTATATTATCACTATTCTCGTGTCCCCCGGTAGGTCTGCTGAGGACAATTTTGGTGTCTCCAATTCCAGTTCTGAATTTCGCTATCCTAATTAAGTCTAATGAAAGCTGTAGCTTTAATGCACGTCATTTGTGGTACTAGTTGCGTAAAAATCCCTAAAAAATAACAAGTTTGCTTGGTGCCTAAGTCCATCTATTTGGTTTTGTCGTTCTGAGATGATTTCATTTAAGATATGTTCCTATATCACACCTGCAAAAAATTTGAAAAAACGTTCAATTTCGTGTCTCACATGTTTGTAAGTTGATGAGATGTAGGCTATTCAATATGACATTGAACTGAATCAGTCTTAGGCAGCAACAGAAGTGTCAGAGACAACAATGGCTGTGTGTGTGTGTGTGTGTGTAAGGCCCCACTGTAGGTGGGGGGAACAAACCGAAGTATCTGCCCCTTCACGTTATTTCAGGGGGCGCCAAATTCATATTCTTGAAGAAAAAAAACCTTGTGTCACGGAGCGCCTAGCATCCAGCGCACGTTAGTCTGTCGAATATTGATATGATTTTGAAACATGTCCCTGTTTGTTTCTGAACATTTTTGAACACATTCTAAAATTATTTCAGAACGAGTCATGAGTTGATTATTCAATACTTGCATGGTGTACGTATGTCTCTGCCAGGGGAATCCCCATCAAATGTAGATATAAAATCTTTCTCGCAGACGAAAGGGGATGGTTTTGTACGAGATGAGCCGAATAAACCCGAACGAGTGAAACCTAGTCGTCTGTGTGGGTAGGTGTTTGTACAATAAGCATTATTATAACTATTGGCGAAAACGATAGATTCAAACGAGCAGATTGGGAATAAACGACTAACATGAAGAACAGGTAAGAAAAATTACATATTATCTTATCGGCGTATCCAAGAAAAAGGAATTTTGATAGAAAATTCTTGCAGATCGCTACGCTACCGGGGCAGTTGTACAGTCCCCTGTCAGGAGTCGCTGCAGTTCTGTTCTCGCAATAGCGCAGGAAACGCGTTGTATGAACACGTAATAATGTCTAACCGGAGAATAAACGCGGGATAACTGAACCGATGATTGTGGCAAGGTTAGATAAGTTAACCGGAGAATAAGTTTGTACAATGGCGACAGACTTAATGACGACAAGATCGTTTGTTATAACGAGGAAGGAGAAGAAACGGGGACATCATTCAAATAATATGGAAGAATATGACGAATCTAAATTTATAAAAAAATTGTACTACTACTATTTTTCGATTTCATGCTTGATAAACTGGAGCATATGAATGAAATGTGAAATTATTTTCTAACATAGCCCTAAACCTTTTTGCTTGTTACAGGCAATTGATATTGGTACTTCGTGAATTATGTTTTGTTGTGTTATTTATGTAAATGAGATAGATAAAACTGACCATTTGTGTGAAAACAGCCTCGCTAATTTGGCTTGTGTTACAATTGCTACCACATTAGAAACGCCTATTTCTTTTTATCTAACAGGCAGTGACAATATAGACGTAATCAGATCGAGAAACCATACCACTCTTGGGCACTGTTCGTAATAACAGCTCTTTTGGTCTTACACATTTTGAATTTGCATGTAGCAAAACCTTTGATGACCTTTGGTGAGGTAATAGATTCTTTCACAGAAAGGAAAGCAAGTCGAGTGAGGCTCTAGCAGGATTAGAGAGTAGAAATGCCGAGACCTAAGGATTGAAGAAATGTGTACTGTCTTGCTTGCTTCTTGTCTTTACTGGCTTTATTTTTCCTCTGTTTAATTTTATGCCACACAAAAAAGAAAGTTTTTAGCTAAAGGCAATAAAGAGTGCAAATTTTCTGAAGAATTCTTATTCTCCCGGTCACAAATAATCCCACCCAGTATTAATTGTGACTTTTATTAAGGGGCGGGTGTCTAGGACGTCGAATCGGCCGACTGTGAACAGGAGAGGCACGACGGGACGTTTTAATTTCCAGTGTCTTGAACACAGGTTTGATGATTTCCATTACATGTTTGAATTCCACAGAGCGAAATACAGTGGTGTGCGACAGAAGCATGTTGTGTGAAGAGGCGTGGCAGTGTACTTGGCACTCTGAAGAACAACTAACATGTCCTACATTTCCTCGGACATGTATGTTTTATATGTCAAGCTCTTCAGAAAGATGTACGCAACAAAATTAACATAGTATTGAAAAATCGATTTTATTAAATTTTCTTACGTCTTATCTCAATCGCTGAGGCAATACTGACGCTACGATTCATCTTAGAAGCTAGATTAAGGAAAGGCAAATCTACGTTTCTAGCATTTGTAGACTTAGAGAAAGCATTAGACAAGGTTGACTGGAATACTCTCTTTCAATTCTGAAGGTGGCTGGGGTAAAATACAGGGAGCGAAAGGCTATTTACAATTTGTACAGAAACCAGATGGCAGTTATAAGAGTCGAGGGACATGAAAGGGAAGCAGTGGTTGGGAAAGGAGTGAGACAGGGTTGTAGCCTTTCCCCGATGTTATTCAATCTTTATATTGAGCAAGCAGTGAAGGAAACAAAAGAAAAATTCGGAGTAGGTATTAAAATCCAAGGAGAAGTAATAAAAACTTTGAGGTTTGCCGATGACATTGTAATTCCGTCAGGGACAGCAAAGGACTTGGAAATGCAGTTGAACGGAATGGATTGTGCCTTGAAAGGAGGATATAAGATGAACATCAAGAAAAGCAAAACGAGGATAATGGAATGTAGTCGAATTAAGTCAGGTGATGCTGAGGGAATTAGATTAGGAAATGAGACACTTAAAGTAGTAAAGGAGTTTTGCTATTTTGGGAGCAAAATAACTGATGATGGTCGAAGTAGAGAGGATATAAAATGTAGACTGGCAATGGCAAGGAAAGCGATTCTGAAGAAGAGAAATTTGTTAACATCGAATATAAATTTAAGTGTCAGGAAGTCATTTCTGAAAGTATTTGTATGGAGTGTAGCCATGTATGGAAGTGAAACATGGACGATAAATAGTTTGGACAAGAAGAGAATAGAAGCTTTCGAAATGTGGTGCTACAGAAGAATGCTGAAGATTAGATGGGTAGACCACATAACTAATGAGGAGGTATTGAATAGGATTGGGGATCACCAATTTAGTATTGGAGGGCAGCGTGGAGGATAAAAATCGTAGAGGGAGACCAAGAGATGAATACACTAAGCAGATTCAAAAGGATGTAGGTTGCAGTAGGTACTGGGAGATGAAGAAGTTTGCACAGGATAGAGTAGCACGAAGAGCTGCATCAAACCAGTCTCAGGACAGAAGACCACAACAACAACATCTCAAGCGCTGGAGGGGGGGCGGGGGCGACACTCAAGTTTTCGCCCCAATTCGGAAATATTGTAAGATCCGGGGCTGGTGTGTGTGTGTGTGTGTGTGTGTGTGTGTGTGTATGTGTGTGTGTGTGTGTGTTAGCTTCGAGCAGGCCTTTATGTTTTGTATGTGCCCATCTCATGCTCAGCGCATCTTATATTTGATCATTAATATTCATTTACATACAAAATTATACTGTATTTCTTTGCTGTAATGGTTTGTGGGTAAAATAAGTTTTGTCATTTTAATCTCAACTTGCGTTATTGTTTATTTGCTACAACAAATTAAATGAATGAAATTTATGGTTTTTTATAGGGGCTATAACGGATGGAGCAGGGCCAGAAAATAAACCACATATATCAGAAGAGACTCCATTTCAGGTAAGACATTTCTTAAATATTAATAATTGTAATACACTCGGGGAGATACAGCTGTAAACTTCATTAGCATTAGCAATGAATGCCTTTCATATAATAAACACCTCTGTGAACCTGATGAACACAAATACTTGTTTTAGGATTAAATAAAAGTTTAGAAAAAAATTAGAAGAAAAACATCTTTGAGACATGCATATGACTACTGGCGGGATCAACCAAATAGCTGTGTGAGGTGCAGCTGTAGTGGCCAGTCAGTGCCTTGTCTTGAGTCCCCCATCACTTGAGTTCATAACATATTATTTCATTTAATCTCAGGAGTGTTGGTACAGTAGGATGGCACTGTTACTTGTGATTAACTTTGCGCATTGCTTTCATTCCATTTTAGGTTTTTTTTAAAAAATACTTATAATATGAAACGAGTATCCACATACAAGCAGGCCTCTTGAAGACTACAACAGAAGCTTTGTCATACCTACTGAGGTGCTGGCCATGCGCAGTGAAAACTGATCTATTGATAGACTCAACTGGCACCACTGCAGTGAGAGCTGTGCCCTCCGCCATCAGTGGCTTCTCAGCCCCATGTTAACATGCCTAACAGCAGCATTAAGATGAGGTTGATCATGATGCTGAAACAGTTGCACAAAATGCACATTAGTGCCACCAGTTTGAGAAGCCATCTTTAGCAGGTCACTACATCATATTCCCCATCTCTATCAAGACAATTTCCTGCTCTACCCATAATCACTACCTGATCCTCTTTTGTACAATTCCTACGTAACTCCCCTATGTTAACAGTCACCTGAGTCAACCCTGCTTCACAATGCTGGTGACCTGGTACTCACTCCCCAACGTTTTCTGCAACTGCTGGCCCACACCTCTGCCATGCAAACTACCTAGCAGCAGTACCTTCTTCTTACTGTATGAATTTGCAACTGACTTAGGCTCCCTAACTGCTGAGGGCTGCTGCATGTTTCCTACACCTACAGCTACAAGAGGCTCCTCTCCACTCAACTCTGACAGTTGGTCAAATCTGTCTGTTATACACAAGGTACAACTGAATACATCTCCTCCTAGCAGCTTTCTCACCAACTGCCAGTTTCCATTCCCCAGTGCCTTCACCCTCCTCAACCTGTCTAGTTCCTCCTTTGCATGTTGTAACTGCACCTGAAGGGCATAGATCTTACACTCCTGCTCCTCTGTCAACTCATTTATGCTACAAATTCTGTATTTCCAGGAGAGGATCATGCTAGAATGCCCACTGGCTTCCACACTGCATTCCTCCCAATGAAAATACTTTGAACAAATCTCACATCATAACTCACGAATCACAAACCTCAGACAAAGCCCACGCTTCTCACTCATGGCAAAATGTCAACAGTTACTTATAAAACTAAACATCTACATTTCCTAAGTCCAATTACAACAGTAGAACTATTTAAAGAACTAACAATAGTGATCTCGAAATTCTCTCTCTAATAAGAAAGCAATTACTTTTACTAATACTACTAAACCACAGCTAATATCAATACCACCAAAACTTCACATAATTTCTTATCTAAAACCAAAAATTCAAGTGACCACTGAAATACTCAATGAAATTAAACACTGTGAACGAAAATTTTACTGCAATATTTCACTACAGACAATAGGAAACATCGTCCGCCCCGATAGCTGAGTGGTCTGCGAGACGGATTGCCATGCTACGGGCCCGGGTTCGATTCCTGGCTGGGCCGGGGGTTTTCTATGCCCAGGGACTGGGTGTTGTGTTGTCTTCAATATCATTTCACCTCCATCCGGCGTGCACGTTGTCCAATGTGTCGTCAAATGTAATAAGACACGCACCAGAGTGGCCGGACCTGCCCCGTAAGGGGCTTCCTGGCCAATGAGACCAAATGCTCATTTCATTTCCATAGGAAATGTCAGCTGAAAACTACAATACAGAATTTCATAAATGACTTCAATGCACAAACAACTCTAAAAAAACACAGTGGGTGAAGTTTATTAAACCATTATTTTGCCAGAAACAGCATAAGATACCGCTGAAAACTACTAAATTTAATAACTGGATAACAGTGCACACACAACTTTGTCAGAACTTGAGAACTGCTACAGCTGTAATTGCAAGCTGCAAAATGTAAACACACTGCTGGTATTTAGATGGATGACTGAAAACTACTAATTTTAAAATTCATATACAGTGCGTAAACAACTTTGCCAGTTCTTAGCTGTAGAACTGCTACAGCTGCAACCGCATGCCATGACATGTAAACACACTCTTAATTTAACCTTATTTGTGTTTTTGTAGAAGCATGTTACAGTTGCTGTGATTTAATTGACTAAGTGAAAAGTGGTAATGAAACTTCCAGAGCAGTACAAGCTATTTCAAGCAGGCATTCCAGTCCAAGTCCAGTTCACAAAATTAATATTAGAGTTCCACCACCAACAACAACCTGAGTCTGCAATGTGAACGCCATTAGACTAAAGCAATATGCCAATCAGTGTGCACTTTGTTGATTGCATTACTGCTGATTCTGATTTGCTTTGGGATGCCTTATGTGCAGGAGTCCTCCAGTGTCTAGTCAGAGCATACTTCTGCTGACAGTCAACAGTAATATTGAACCAGAAACTCAGTTTCCATAATGACATTTGGTGGCACCACTACATCTCTCTCCTTCTCACCAGTGACCTCTGGGAGTGAAAAAATATGGAAGATGCTTGGTCCAGAGGAGCTGCCATCAGAAGGGGTGGTGGATCAATGTCCATGGGCATTGCTGCAGAGTACTGGAGCAGGACATGGCTCAAACGATGGTGCGTGAGTCACCCCGAGGACTGGACAGCCTACTAGTGGTGGGGGGACAAGTGGCTGCTGACCATGGGGGTGGGTGTGAAGTTAATTTAAATGATACTGCAGAAGTCAGTGGATGGAGGCCACGGTACAGATCATGTACCGGTGGCTGACAGAGACTGCCACACATTACAGATTGAGTGGTGTCCAGACTTGCGGATCCCCACTGGGGGGCACCTACCCTGATAGAAGAGGCCTCAGTGAAGATGTGCCATAGGTGGGCACAACACATCCATGTAAGTCTGATGAGAGTGGCTATGATGTGGCTCTGCTGAGTTGTGGCTTTTAGTTAGGGTGGCCCTGTAAGTTCCTAGAAAACCATTGGGGGCAGTACATGCAGTCTCATCATTTCCTTGCAGGTGACAAATACAACATAATTTTCTGCTGGTTCAAGTCCAATGGCCAGAAGTTAGAACCCTAAATAAGTCAAGGATGAGTGCATGAATGACCAATTGTGCAGACTGCCTGTTAATTATCTTGCTGCTAGCATCTGGAACAAGAACTTGATGTTATGGAGATGGTTCTGTGGAGTTGCATCAGTAACAAAGATATCACCAAGGTATGTGGGACACTTCAGAATACCTTGTAGTACTCATAAAAGCCTGGATTATGGCTGGGACAAAGGGGTTAAAAAGATGATGAATTTTAACGGTACAGGCTGCATGGTATATCGAGTACTAGGTGAGCTTGTGATGCTGTGTCGAAGGAAGTTTAAAAATATGTGTCGGAGAGTTCATTTTTACAGAATAATGTACCAATTAATTTTGCATATAGTTCATCCATGGTCAGTAAGGGTAAGTTCCCATTTCACACTTGAACACTTATCTTTAATTTGAAATTATCCAAAGTCTTGAGGTGCCATTGGGTTTCTTTAATGTTACCAGTGGAATGACTCATTGACTACAGGGAATAGGTAGTTACACAACTTCATTAGTGAAACTGTCTATTTCTCTTTTAAAGGCATCCCTTAGAATAGAGGATACTGGGCAAGGTTTAAAAAATGTGTGAGGCAGCTGTCACCATAAGAATAATATGATCATCAACATCAACTGCTTTCCCCACTCTATGAGAGAAAATTTCAGAGTCTTTAGTGTGGCACCAGATCTTCAGCTCACATGGCATGTATGTCTCATGAATGGTAAGGCAAAAAGTGTGGAAAGGGATTACGTCAAAAGCATTAACCACTTTAAGGTCAGCTACCACAAGAAAACTTTATGGACGAGCGACTTGATTGTAAATCAGTAAAACTGAAAACTTTCCTAGCCAAGGGCATCGAATGGCATCCAGTCAGAAAAAATTGTCTCAGTCACCTGCAAAGGTGGTGACCCTAAATTGAAGTGGATTGGTTTATTAAGGACACGGAAGCACCAGTACTGAGGAGCAACTTTATTGAGTGTTTGCCTATGAAAGCATCTAAGTACATTTGTTGGGTTACATTCTGAAAAAGGCTGTACTTCCACTGATTATGACTCACTTGGTTCACTTCAACAAGTTGAGGCACATTTGCATTGGAACTGCTACAACAATCATCTTGGAAGTATCCTTTTTTGCTGCACCTGTAGCATGTTGCTCACTGACGTTGGCAAGCAGTGTGGGGCATGACAAAGGAAGCAATGCTGCTGCTGATGGACAAGTTCCATAGCTGCTGTTTTAGTTGTCTATGGCTTTTTCTGGGCCACAGAACAGGTGAGAGGCCCGCCAGAGCTGGCATACCATCCTGCACTACCGTTGCCGAAGAGCTGACAGCCATGATGTCTCTTTCCATCATAAACAAACTGTGGGCTGTACTGACTGTTTCATAAGCTTGAGCTATTTGCATCACTTCCAACTGAGAAAGACCAAGTTTTCTCAGTGCTTGGTACCTCACTTCCAAGATGCAGATTGGATAAACAATAACATTCCTGAGTAGAGAGTTTGCATTTAAAACTGCATTTTCTGTTTAACTCCTGTAGGTCAGTGGTCCAGTCTGCATAAGGCTGACTGGGGCCCTTTTTCAGCTGTAAAAATTCTAATCTGGTTGAAGTAATATGTTTCTTTGTAATAAAATATTCTTGTAATAAATAAGATGTATAGGCAACTTCAGTTCTGCATGATTCGAACAACTGCAGTTTCTGTATGTTACACTAGCTAACACTTGCAGTGCCTGTAATATTGCTGCCATTGACTCATGATAATCCTATGCAGTTTGTGTTAGCAGTAGTAAATTCTCGCTCACTGGAAAAAAATGAACATTCTTGCAATAACAACCAGAGTCTGCAGTATAAAACACCATAGACCAACCAATACGCCAAGTGGTGTGCACTTTGCTGATCACATTACAATTGACTCAGATCAGCCATGAGCTGACTGATATTGCCAGAGTCTAACGTTATCTCATAGAGGGGCTCCTGAAAGCAAATGCCATGTAAGTTGTGGCATCATGGTGTTCAATAATGATGTTGCTCCAGTTACTCAGTTTCCATAATGATTTTGGGTAGTGCCACTACCCCCACCATGTCATTTCCTAATGTGATCTTCTGTTTTCTGATGTAAAGAAAAGACTACACTCATGCAACAGGAAGGCTTTTAAAAGCACACTATTTCAGTTTCCCTAGAAGAGTTGTATGATCTACACAGGCTTGACTTGGTAAAATCACAGAAACTGCCACTAGGATAAATTTTATTGATTAGTTCTTCCAGAATAGTTTTTGAGAGCATATATTGCTTTCTCAGTAGGTAAGCCTTTAACCGATTGACATGTACAGCTGGCTCACAGCCGGCCACAGGTTTCAAGTCCATTATTACATTGCTGGCTGTGAGATGTTCATATGAATTTCAGCAATAATCATTATACAGTTTACATTCAAGAATTAATTATACAGTTTTACACATTTAGTTAATGATAGTTTCATTATTTCATTGTTTATAAATTCCTTTCAAACTACTTCCAAGCTATTCTTCAATTTAATAATATGCTTTATTTTTGAGCCATGTGTCTAATACCTCCTTAAATTTAAAGTGGGTGAGGGTTTTGACGGGTTGCGGCAGTTTATTATATAACTTTAGACTTATGTGTTTGTGACTATTTTGTGTCAGTGACAGCCTAGAATACAGTATACCAAGCATGCAGTTTTTTTGAGTGCTGTGCATGTGTAAATACATTCTCTGTGTAAATTGTTGTATATTTTCTTTTACATGTATTACGCAGTTATACATATACAGACTTGGGAGTGTCATTATGTTTAATATACTGAAGTGCTCCTTACAGTTTTCTCTTGGATGCAATCCTTGTAAACATCTAATTGCTTTTTTTGCCATTTGAATACACAGTTTGTGCCTGGTGAATTACCCCATAACAGAATCCCAAAGTGTAGCTGTGACTGAAAGAATGCGTAGTAGCAAAGCATCAATAAACTTTTACTGAGAGAATATCTTAGTTTATACAGCAGGAATATTATGCATGTAAGTTTGCCTGTCAGATAGCTTATATGGTCATCCCATGAGGGCTTTTGGTCTACTTTTAGTCCCAGTAGTTTGGCAATGTGATTCTCTGCTTTCCGTACCTTCAGATTAAAATAAATTTCCTCTGTTTTTGTTTTGCTTACACATAACTCATTACCAATACGCCACACCCCACATTTTTCAAAAAGTTCATTATTTTTGTTTACCACCTCTTGCATTCTCTCACCTGTGGAGATCATGGTCATATCATCAGCATATATAACATTTTTGCAGGCTATATAGTTTGCCTGCAATACCATAATATTCTAATTTTTTTTAACAATTATCTCATGTGATACTGAATCAAATGCTTTGATTAAGTCTATGAGTGTTGCACAGGTGGTCAGTTTCCTCTCAAAAGGTCTGTGGACTTCAGTTATCAGGCTTTCAATAGCTTTTATGGTTGACTGATTAGTTCTAAATCCAAACTGGCTATCAGTAAGTAATTTATTGCTCTCAAAATACATGTAAAGCTGTGCGGGTGAGCAGCTCTCTATGATTTTGTCAAGTATAGGGACAATTGATATTGGTCTATAGTTATCTGGCATTTCTCTGTCACCCTTTTTGTATATGGGGAGTGTAACTGTAATTTTAAGGCAGTCAGGGAAGATGCCATCATCAAGGATTTTATTTGCAAGGTAGAGTAGAGGAGTTCTAATTTCCTTAATTATAGCCTTTATTACAAAGTTAGTGAATCCATAGTAGTCTTCTGTTCTAGAGTTGTTCAACTTGTTTACAGAGTTATTTATATCTGTAGCAGTTATTCTACTCCAGTTGAATCTTTTAGCTGTTTTATTCTGTGACTGTGAAAGAAAAGCTTCCGCATTAGTTAAATTATCACTTTTTGGTACCTGGGCTTTTACTGAATTTATGAAGCGTTTGTTGAGAGTGTTGCAATTAATTGGGTAACTGATTTCTTCTTTCCCCATGTTTATCTCACTTTTAACTATGTTCCAGGCAGCTTTACATTTGTTTCTAGAATTTAAAATATACTCCTAATTTTCTTTCATTTTTGCTGCTTTAATTTCAGATTTGTATATTTTTCTTAAGTTTATGTATCTATTCTTGTTTTCTTGATTGCCTTCAGTTTTGTCCTTCAGCATGAGTAGAAGGATTCTAATTTTATTGAGGTGCAATATTCTAGTGGCTATATGCTACTCAGTTGATTCCTCATTACTTCAATGGGCCGAGCCGCTATAGCTTCTTCTTAGTGTTTCTTCTTTCTGCTAACAGATGGCTTGAATGTTATATAAAATTGGAAATCTGAGAATTTGCCCAATGTAGTGGTGTTTATACCTCCTCAGTCCCATCAAGAAAACATCTTCCAGATGTTGTGTAGCGTGCAAAGTAAGGAAGAAGAAAAGTGGTACATGGAATGAGTGTGAGAAATATCTAGTGGCATTGCACATGCCTATATTTTTTCGGGTATACCACACCAACAAAAACTTCAATAACAGTATTATCTTCACTACTCATTACTTCAATAAATACTAAGGATAGATTTATAAAGAATTCCTATAAAATATATAATTTTGAGAAAAGTGTGTAAGACAAAGTACGCTGTTTTCGTTAATTTAAATAATAAATATAGGGTTGACTGTGGGGAAAAACATTAGTAAGCCAATGTGAGCAAGTCAAAGTGAGCTGTTGATAGAACAGATAATTCTCAGAATATTAGTTCGTTATTCTATTGCAAGCTACTTTCTCAATATATTTTAGTAACATGGGAGGGAGGGAGATACGCTGAAGACTAAACATTGGTTGCCTATCTCCAATCTTATAAATGAGAGTTACTACACATACTGTACCCCTTTGGGAAAGAGCTTATTTGAGCAACTAGTTACAAGCTTTACTCAAGGGATACAATAAAATTAAAAATAAGATTTGATACTACTTAGCCGGAAGAGTTACTGCGTTTTAGTGACCTAATAATTTTTGCAATTGCTGACAAATGATTTGTCTAAAATGATATCTAGTAGTGTACGCAATGCCTGTATGAGCAAAGATAAGGGACCTGCTTTTGATGGTCAGTTTTTTATTCCTGTGTTTTCAGCTAATTTTAAGGAAGAATTCACTGACTTCAGTGACCAATGATATGGATTTGATGTCTTGTGTCCTGGTGTTACTGTCATCAGAGACTTGAAAATTATTTGACTTACCAAGTTTATTTGTTTCATGCATAACAATGGTCTTATCAATCCTTGCCTTATTATCAGAGATGAACTTTTGTACATTATACAAGGTTTTATTCTTCCATCCTTTCTACCTTTTCTTTGGACGAGGAAACTTTTTGTTCCAGAAGTCTATAGGCTCACATTTTTTAGTATGACAGTTGCTCTGCTAACATCTTGGTTAAGAAGTATTATATATTTTTGTTTCTTTGAGTGATGTAATTCTTTAGAACAGTGGATTTAAGTAATGACCAAGATGACATGATATGCTGAATTCTGTAATTTCTAGGTGCAATGTGAGACCCAGGGAGGTGAAAATGCACATGAAGAAGTCAATCGGGCAGAACTGGATAAGGAATCAACCTCTGTCACAGGTACCAAATCACGTTTAGAATCTTAACCGTTTTGTGTATACATTAATTACATGTAGATATAGTGACTACCTCTATTGCACCCTCAGCTTCTGTGAATGGTATAACGTGAACAATTGATATGCCTGTAATTAATGAGGAACCTGAAGTTCTCATTGGACTGAAATAGTGCTCTTCATGCAATAAAGCTGTTTTAAACTGCTATGTCCTTTGTCACATAAGATGTACGATGTTGATTTTGATGTACTGTTATGCAAATACAGACGCTTCAGTGCATTCGGCGTAGTAGAAGATTTATTGTTATGTGAGCAGTATTTAAAAGGACTGTTAGCCAATGCATTCACTACAGGAAATGTGGTAATGACTCTGTAACATGCAAGTATTCTGCTCAGGAAGAAACAACTATGTATGTGAAGTAAGCATTTTATGCTCCTGTGAGTACCTGAGGTGTGTGTTTCATTGTATGTTGGTTGTGGTGTTTCTAGGATCTTCTGATGGAGCAGTCTGCACTGTTTTATATTTTAATATATCCATTTCTGGCTAGCTTTGATGAGGTAGCCATGTTTGAGATTCTGTGGGTTGAATCTGGCCAAACACAAGTACTGAAACTTTCTTCAACCAACCTAATTTTAATCAGTACCTCCATGTTTATTGTCACCCAGATGCTGTGCAAGAGTGAAATTTACCACAGCTATATGTGACCCTTACATGAGACTTGGGTAATTCACATCCTTAAAAATGCCAGTTTTCCCTTGTAGCAAGTGTTATTAATGTAAAAATAGCTAAATAAATAAAGTTTGAGGAATGACTTTTTCAGCAGTAAATTTGTATATGGTTTTGGCATATCACAATAAATTGACAACTAATATCAAGTAAGATTGTTTAGTAAGACAGTGTCTTATTTCTGGCTGTAACCCTTTAAGGTTGAGGCCAGTCATGAAAAACCAATGACAGTGTGCCTTTCCTGCAGGGTCCATCATATGATGGAGTTTTGGCAATGTGTCATTACTATAAGGCCCATCATCTGATGGCCAATAAAAGTGTGTCCTGACTATGAGGTCCATTGGATGACAGCCACATATATCATTTTATCATAAAAATATAATGTGTGTGATTTTCATCAGTTCCTGCTGCATGTTGGCTGTCATATTGTACTGTGGACAATGTGTACATTTGTAACTGAAAGCTTTGTGGCCTGGGCAATATTCAGTGTTTTGTGCAGTTGTTGCTTTACAGATGTACAACTGCAGTTGTGTAGAATCATGAAACAACATTGTGTAGCCAAACAGGAGTTGTTCGGCATACTTAGTTGAAGTGATAGTGAGGATCTGCCTCATCCTTTTTTGTCAGATGAAGATTCTCACTCCAAACAAACTTAACATCTCTGTCCATCTTTACATTTTGCACATGCCTATTGATGTTTTGTGCAATGTGCAATACACTTACATATAGGTTTCCTTTGCAAACTGATGGTTAGCAAGTAAAGTAATGAAACAAAATAAACGGGGATTTTAAGTATGGTATCTTCAGTTAAATAATAAAATAATGATTTTATTCTCACCAGTGTACTTGTTTTATTCAACACACATGCACGCACACACACACACACACACACACACACACACACACACACACACACAGGCGCGCGCGCGTGCGCGCACCGAAGGCCATATACACTGAAGAACTAAACAAACAGGTACACCTGTCTAATAATATCGTAATGGGCAGCTGCGAGCTTGCAGAAGTGCTGCAACACGACATGGCATGGACTCGACTAATGTCTGAAGTAGTGCTGGAGGGAACTGACATCATAAATCCTGCAGGGCTATCCATATATCCATAAAGAGTACGAGGGGTTGGAGATCTCTTCGGAGCAGCCCATTGCAAAGCATCCCAGTTATGCTAAATAATGTTCATGTCTGGCCAGCAGAAGTGTTTAAACTCAAAAGAGTGTACATGGAGCTACTCTGTAGCAATTCTGGACATATGGGGTGTCGCATTGTCCCGCTGGAATTGCACAAGTCTGTTGGAATGCACAATGGACGTGAATGGATACAGGTGATCAGACAGGATGCTTACGTACATGTCACCTGTCAGAGTCATATCTAGCCATATCAGGGATCTCATATCACTCCAACTGCACACATCCTACACCATACCAAAGCTACCACCAGCTTGAACAGTCCCCTGCTGACATGCAGGGTCTATGGATTAATGAGGTTGTCTCCATACCCGAACACATCCATCCACTCAGTACAGTTTGATCCGACGAGACAACATGTTTCCTCTCATCAACAGTCCAGTGTTGGTGTTGATGGGCTCAGGCAAGGCTTAAAGCTTTGTGTTGTGCAGTGATCAAGGGTACATGAATGGGCCTTTGGCTCTGAAAGCCCACATCGATGATGTTTTGTTGAATGGTTTGCACGCTGACAGCTGCTGATGGCCCAGCTTTGAAATCTGCAGCAAATTGCAGAAGAGTTGCACTTCTGTGACATTAAACAATTCTCTTCAGTCATTGCTGGTCTTGCAGGATCTTTTTCTGACTGCAGATATGTCAGAGATTTGATCTTTTATTGGATTCCTGATATTCACGGTACACCTGTGAATTGGTTGGACGGGAAAATCCCCACTTCATTACTTCCTCGGAGATGCTATGTCCCATCGCTCATGCGCTAACTATAGAACCATGTTAAACTCACTTAAATCTTGATAATCTGCCACTGTTAGCAGCAGTAACTGATCTAACAACTGCACCAGTCACTTTTTGTCTTATGTAGGCACTGCTGACTGCAGTGCTGTATTCTGCCTGTTTACATACCTCTGTATTTGAATAGGCATGCCTTTATCAGTTCCTTTGGCACTTTAGTGTGTATCTATAGACACACACACCAAAAGAAGTTTTGCATCACCCTGGTTCCCAGAACTCCTGAAGATAGACTTGACTGTGGATATTGTATCACAGACACTGTCCCTTTGACTGTTCAGAGATTTCACTAAACCCACCCAAAGATGTGAACAACCATGCATGAGCAGTGCCTATTAGATGGAGGGGGTCCACAGCTGATCAGTTCCAGTCATTCCACCGGGAAGGAGGTACACTGTCCTGGTATGTAGGCCAACCATGCCTTGACGGTCAATACCAAGGTTCGATCGCGTCTGCATTGTTACTTTGTGCCAGGAAGGACTCTCAACAAGTGAAGTGTCCAGGCGTCTCTGAGTGAACCAAAGTGATGTTGTTCAGACGTGGAGCAGATACAGAGAGACAGGCACTGTCAATGACATGCCTCGCTCAGGCTGCCCAAGCACTACTACTGCAGTGGATGACCGCTACCTACGGATTATGGCTTGGAGGAACCCTGACAGCAATGCCACCATGTTGAATAATGCTTTTCTTGCAGCCACAGGATGTCGTGTTACAACTCAAACTGTGCGCAATTTGCTGCATGATGCGTAACTTCACTCACAATATCTGTGGTGAAGTCCATCTTAGATACCACGACACCATGCAGTGCAGTACAGATGATCCAACAGCATGCTGAGTGGACTGCTCAGGACTGGCATCATGTTCTCTTCACCGTTGAGTGTCTCGTATGCCTGCAACCAGACAACCATCGGAGATGTGTTTGGAGGCAATACGGCCAGGCTGAATGCCTTAGACACACTGTCCAGTGAGTGGAGCAAGGTGGAGGTTCCCTGTTGTTTTGGGGAGGCATTATGTGGGGCTTACGAACGCTGCTGGTGGACATGGAAGGCGCCATAACGTTTGTACAATATGTGAATGCCATCCGCTGACTGATAATGCAACCATATCGGCAGCACATTGGCGAGGCATTTGTCTTCATGGGCGACAATTCGCGCCGCCATTGTGCACATCTTTTGAATGACTTCCTTCAGGATAACGACATCGCTCGACTAGAGTGGCCAGCATGTTCTCCAGACATGAACCCTAGTGAACATGCATGGGATGGATTGAAAAGAGTTGTTTACGGACAACGTGAGCCACCAACCACTCTGAGGATTGAGACAATCTGGACCAACATTGCCTTGATGAACCTAGAGATAGTATGCCACGATGAATACAGGCATGCATCAATGCAAGAGGACGTGATGCTGGGTTTTAGAAGTACCAGTGTGTACAGCAATCTGGACCACCACCTCTGAAGGTCTCGCTGTATGGTGGTACAACATGCAATCTGTGGTTTTGATGAGCAATAAAAAGGGCAGAAATGATGTTTATGTTGATCTCTATTCTAAATGGAAGTGTCCATATAAAACATATTTGTCACAAAAGGTTCTCTATCCAGTAATGCATCCTTTCAGTGGGGAGAATGAAGGGGTTACTTGTGAAACAACAATATTCATTTATTTGTAACCCAAATACTTCCAGTTTTTTGGCCCCCAGGGGGCTCACAACTCTAGTGAGCACGTGCATGGTGACCATGCTTTCCCGTGCTGCAGTGTGACTCTCTGACTATATCATTCCTCATGGTTTCTCTTGGACAGATTCTGTGCTGACAACCTAACTTGCTCATAGGATCCTGGTTATCGCTTTTCCCATTTTGTTTCATTATTTGCATCACATATTTTGGTTAACTTAGGTTCATTTCCAAGATCTGGGTTCGATCACCACCTTTTCAAAGTTTTTTACTGAAATTCAGGGAAGGTTGCCACATACCCAGCATGGTACCAATATGATTGTAGCCCCATGATTATACGGCGAATGCATGATTGGTACACAAGCTGCTGAGGAGTAGGTGCCTATCTGTCTGGGGGGCATTGGGACTCTGAGCATTGGCTGCAATGTCAGAGGGCCATTGCTCTAACTGGATGATGCCCCTGGGGATATTTCTTGTTCGGAGTAGTTGGATTGTGACAAATACCTGGCACCATGAAGAGACGTAATCTGTCAGCTGGTTGTCGCAAGGCTCTGGCATATCACCATAACATGCCATAAGAGTCTAAACATGATACAGAGTATCATTCGCCATTGGGATTTAATGATATGGATTGATGAAGAACTACACAAACACATGGAGGAGTGTGGGATCCATTTCTTACACTGTGTACATCAAGGTCCACCAGGTGACATCTTCAACACAGGAGTTTTCATTCTCAATTTTGAGGGGAATTCACTTCTAGAGAAGGTCAAAAGTAGGGTCTACTGCTGTGATGTTAAGTTATATTTTCCACCCCCTTTGCAGTGCTTGAAATGTCAATGCTTCAGACACATGTCTTCCAAGTGTACATATGACCCAGTTCATGGCGATTGTGGTTGGGGACTTCACGAAAATTCACCATGTATGCTATCACATGCCTGTATTAGTTGTGGAAATGACCACCCTCCCTGATAGCTAAAATGTGCTACCCTAATTATGGAACACAAAATCCAGAAACTGAAGGTCGCAGCTGCCTCATACGTTTTGAAGCTCATAAAAAATACGATCGTCTATATCCTGTCTGTGATATAAACCTTAGTCGCCACTATGGGCACACCATCTGCAGTACCTGATGCATTTCCCCCCTCAACATTGACTTCTGATAGTTGCACAAGTAAATTAGACCTTGGGAAAAAGAGGTTATCCTCTCTCCCAGTTCCTGCAGCACTGTCTGTGGGAAACTTGACTCCCCGTGTCTGTCTGGACAAGCAATGTCCTTCTTCAGCATCTAGCAGTGACAGGGCTCCCTATTGCGAGTCCTACCCCTGGAAGTTTCCAGACCAGTGACCTAATTGTAGCCAGTGGGTGAAGAAGGGGACATGGACTGTGGACAGAGAGGACAAGTTCTCATAAGATTCTTGACTGTCAAAAGTAGGTAAAGAGAAAAAAAGAAATTGCAGGACAAGGCTACCCTTGAAGTGGCAGATTCCACCACAGTATCAGGCTCTGATGTTCTCCATCCCTCTGGTAAAAGACAGTGATCCTGGGGCTGTGACGTGTCTCCCTGCCCCTGTCACTCATAACCATGACACCCTTAATGTGATAATTCAGTGGAACTGCAATTGATATTACTGTCACCTGCCAGAGCCTCAACAATGTATTTCCTCCTGTCCTGCAGTCTGTGTTGCTCTTCAAGAAACGTATTTCACTGAAAACCATTCTCCAGTCCTTTGAGGTTATTTTGAATTGTGTTGGAACTATATTGTCACTGAAAGAACATTTGGAAGTCCCTGTACAGTGGTTCACACAGACGTAGTCAATGAGTGGATTCCCCTCCATACTACACTGGAAGCAATAGCAAAGTGCATGTGGATGACACCAGTAATCACCATCCGTAACATTCATATATCCCATGCCTTGGCACTGAGGTATTCTGAGATGACAACTGTAATCCAGCAACTCCCCCCTGCCCCACTCCTTTTCTTCTACTTATATCTCAATGCTCACCACTCACTGTGGTAAGTACCACTTTG
This sequence comes from Schistocerca serialis cubense, assembly GCF_023864345.2. Classification (NCBI taxonomy): domain Eukaryota; kingdom Metazoa; phylum Arthropoda; class Insecta; order Orthoptera; family Acrididae; genus Schistocerca; species Schistocerca serialis. The sequence goes on from NC_064638.1 coordinate 725,653,982, forward strand.
TCCGGTAGGGGGATTCTGACTGACCAGCTTCTTTCCCAGCTTGATCTTTTTCTCCTCAGTGACAGTATAGCTACCCACTTCATTGTCATCCAAGGCACATTTACAGTTATTGACTTTCCCTGCAATCCAGTGGTTTTGCCACAGTCATTGCTACTCATTGATCTCTTAGACAGTGGCCATATTCCAATGATCCTATCACTTCCTTGTCACCATCCAAATGGCCAGTTATCAAACTGAGATTTCGGAAGAGCCAAATGGCAGTTGTTTACCTCCATTGTCACTTTCATCCGCTCTGCCATATTGCATCAGTGAGGTTGCTGTCTCTGACGTGACCTCCCACACCACTGAAACAGCTATTACCCTTTTGACAGGCCCACTCCAATGTCAGCTCGTGATATGATATGATGGACCAAAGACATTGCAGCACTATTCAGAATCACCTAAGGGCCCTGCAATGTCTCGTGTGCCTTCCTCCACAAGCCACCCCCATCACTTTTGATTGGTTTTGCACTAAGGCTCTCTAGTTGAACACAGTAAGAAGGAATGCTGGGAGCACTGCATAATCTCCTTGACAATACATGCCTCTTCATCCCAGGTGTGGACTGAGCTCCATAATCCTCTGGGTCACAAGAGAGTAACTGTTCTGGGTTTCTGCCTTCATGGTGGTTTGTGTACTGATGAGTCAGTTCTTGCCGAATAGCTTGCGACTACTTTGTGACAGTTTCAGCATCCGCTTCTAACCCAGCTACCTTTTCAATGCATAAAACACAAGCTGAAGACATCTCTGTGTGCTTTACAGCCTATCACACTGGATTATTTAATGAACTGATTGGAAACTCCTTCAAGCTCTGGACACAACACATGAAATGGCCCCAGGCCCTGGCTTTATTCATAATCAGGTGATCCACCTTCTTAACATTACTCCAAGACTTCATCTACTCAAGAGTTTCAACTGTATTTGGCCAGAATATATTTTCCCTTCACAATGGTGAGACAGTGTCATTGCCCCAACCCTTAAACCAGGCAAAAACCCAATGTCCACGGGGAGCTACCAACCGATTAGCCTCACCAACATACTCTGCAAACCACTTGAAAGGATGGTATTTCAGTGATTATGCTGGGTTCTCGAATCATGGAGCCTTATGGCCCCCTATCAGCACTGTTTCTGGGAGGGATAATCCACAACCAACCATTTGTTGGGGTTGGGAACACCAATCTGACAGAATTTTTCTAGACATCAACACCTCATTGCAATTGGCACCATCAATCACATTTTGCTTACCCTCCAAGATTGGGGCTTTCAAGGCACCCTACTGATTTTTATTCATCAATTTTTATCCCACAGGTAGTTTTGGGTTAGGTTGTTCTAGGTTAGAGTAGGTACATCGCTCGGCTCCCCATGGGCTCAAGCTAACTTTGCCTCACAGTGTTACATGCTGAGTGTTCCACTATTCCTCATACACATCAATGGACTAGTGTCCTCTGTTGGACCAGTTGGCATGCCCAAACTTTATGTCAGTGACTTTTGCATTTAGTAACTCCTGATTTGTAGCCTTGGCTGAACATCAGCTCCACGGTGTCATCTGAAAGGCTTCTGTATAATCTTTCCAATGCCTTCAAGTTCTATCCCATGAAAATGTGAGTCATGCATGTCTCTCATTGCAACATGATCCATCATCGCCCATAACTCTACTTGGGTAGCCAGCACTTGGATCTTATTGGACAGCACAATTTCTGAGACTCTCCTTTGGTCAAAAGCTGACAAGCCTGTTCCATATTCATCAGCTAAAGACTAGCTGCAGGCGGAAGTTTAATGCTCTCTGCGTCCTTGCCTACGCCTCTTAGGTTGTGGATCATGTTACTCTCCTCCTTATTTACCAGACCCTTGTCTCATCCTGACTGGACAATGGTTGCCAGGTTTATGGCTCAGACCGTCATGGAGTAGGGCTCCTTCTGGACTAGTCCAGCAGTCAGTCTCCTTGCCAAACCTGGGATCTTATCTTTTTGGTTCTGACTCTTGCTCACTTACTCAATCACCATCTGAAAATTTCCTAATTATTCAACTGATCAAAACATTCTTTTTGCATGCTGAGGGCATCTACTTCCTGATACTCACTCTGGCGTTACCAGTTGGAATGCACCTCAAGGTTTCCTTCAGGAGCTCTGCCTAAGCCCCTTAGAATGTACTCCCCATGTTTTCCCTAACCCTTCTCTTCTTGGTTAGTACCCAAACCACAAATTAGGACCGACCTACTTCAAAGACCTAAAGTTTGTCACCATCGTGACCGTTTGGCATCTGTTGCTCTCAGCTATTCAGAAGTGTCAGGGTGCTGTTGTTTACGCTGGCAGCTCTAAAACCATGGATATGATAGAATATTCTTTTACATCTCATGATGGACAGGAAAATCATTTCTTGTTAGGAACGTTAGCATTTTTATGGCAGAGCTGTTAGCCATTAGAGCCCTAAGTTTCATTAAACAGACCTCTCCCAACTGTGTTCCAATTTGTAGTGACACAATGAGTAGTCTCCAGGTTCTTGATCACTGTTGCTCTAGTCATCCTGTCATATTTGTTGCTAATAATCTTCTCTTTAACCTTGGTTGTGCTTTCTGCTCAGTTATCTTTCTCTAGTGCCCAAGTCATGTGGGTTTCTCAGGGATTGAACTGTCTGACTGTTTAGCTGGAGAAAAGATTGTTCGCCCCAGGTTCACTTTGCTGATCCCAGGTGCAGATTTGCACATGCAAATAAGACCTGTCCCACTTGAAATATCTGATGGGCTTCTGCCAGCTCCAGTATACTCTGCACTACCAAGATGACTACTGCTGCGTGGTGCTCCTCCTTCCGTTCCTCCCAGAAGGTATCCTCCACATCATTAACCCATTCTTTTATTATATGTAACAAGCCACTTGATGTTGTGGGGCCTTATGGACAGTATATCAAACTCAGATGGATACCCCCTTTTTCTGACCATCCATGCCAAGCACGGTGTTCTGGATTCTTTGCTTCTAATACTGGCAGACAAGTATTGGCCGGTTGAACTGTTCCTCTTGTTTTCTCCATGAAAGTGTGTCTTTTCCATGAAAGTGGTTTTTATTCTCAGATCTAATGTTTTAAACTACCGTACCTCCGGGGATGGGATCAGGGTGGTTGGGATTGGGGTGGCTCAGGGATTCCTCAACCCTGTCTCCTTCGCTGTGTGCCTTGGTCATCCCCCAAAGGCCATGTTTTAATTCCTTTTGGATGTGGGTAGCTCCTACTTATCTGCTGTACCCTATTTTCCATTTTGGGGGTTGCTCTCTGATAAATAGTGAGTGCTATCTCTCTCTTTAACACTGGCTGTAACAGGTCAGTGGTGGGACTGAGGGGCAGCCCCCATCTCTTGTAAATCCCGGCGAGTTTCTCTCATTGCAGATGAGTTCTGGGAGACTCTTTGTCTGCTCTGCCCTGGGTACTGGCCCAACCCATATACTTTTACTTCTCTTTAAATTATTTCTTAGTTTTGGAGTTGATATTGCTTTCACTACCTCAGTTTTACCACTCCTACATACTTTTAGAATTTTCTGGCTGACCTCACCAACTCCATATGAACAGTCTCTTCACAGACTGATGACCTCACAGTCCTTTCTCTTAATTCCACTCAACCAACCTTAGTTTATTGTGGATGAAAAGTAATAAATCTTTCTGTTAAACCATGGAAAAGTGTCTTATTCTTCCTTGTAGGACTATTTGTGAAAACATAAATTGTATTGAATTTTATTGTTTTATCGCATTATGTTCCACATAAATAAACCGTCAGTTCATGAGTATTGGTCAAAACATTTTCTGCTGATGACTCCAATTTTTTGAGGAGTGATGGATTCTTCCTATTAATCTCAATTCTAAGGTACTGCATTTTGTGGACAACACCTTAGCTAATTGTGGAAATAAGCTTCTTAGTGTAAGAGGGATTCAAAATGACTCTGAGCACTATGCGGCTTAACTTCTGAGGTCATCAGTCGCCTAGAACTTAGAACTAATTAAACCTAACCAACCTAAGGACACCACACACATCCATGCCCGAGGCAGGATTCGAACCTGCGACCGTAGCGGCCGCTAGGTTCCAGACTGTAGCGCCTAGAACCGCACGGCCACTCCGGCCGGCTAAGAGGGATTCAGATGTGTGTTCTGCACATTTAATAAAAAATGTATAACAGAAGTTTGCTTATATTAAAAGGAAGATTATTCTTTAAGCAATACATTTCTTCTGAAAGAAGCAGATATGGAATAATAAAGTTATTAGTGTTAAGTGATTGTGAGATTGGCCAAATAAATTGTTTCATTGTTTATATGGAAGATATCAGTGACATAAAGGAATATGGTCTGGGGAAGTCAGATAGTATAGGGGCCACACTTTTAGAAATGTGGGTAATTCAGTCCAGGATTATTTATGTGGTTGCACCACAGAGACACGAATAAATGTAGAGGTGTGCAAAAATGGGTATGATATTCTGAAATACTTAATAACTATCGTAAACTGCCTGTCCCTGTCATGGTGACAAATGTAAAGCTCCTTTCTTAGTTATTTTAATCATTTTTTGACTACAGGTCTCAAGTGTGGGAGCTTTACATATAGAACACTCTTTATTACAAAATAAAACAGACTATGTGCCTAATACGAGCATGTGCCTCCTATATTTTTCAAATCTTAAATTCTCTCCATTAAAAAATGAACAATGCCACTTAGCGAAGGTAACACATTCCCTAATAATGCCTAGGTGCATTCACTTTGTATTAACACTTAAGCCCATTTCACATTCAAACTGAAGTATTGATTGCCATGTTCCATTTCCACGTTAACTTAACAGATAATCATTGATCATGGTAGCCTTTTTCAGTTGTGTACTGATAGCAGTGAGTTCTGCCACTGAAAATACTGATTATAAATATGATGCTGCTTGTATTACCACACACCTTCCTGCAAATAAACCAAATCATCAAAGCACTTTTACCCCATGAACCAACATAATGTTTCCAAATTTTAGTCATATTTTCTAGCAAACTCTTCTGAGCATTTATGGGTAACACAGGCATGCACGACCGTTCTCTGTGACACCCGAACGACAACTCTGTGCACACACTGATTCGGTGCATGACTGGTAATGACTGGACATTTTTGATGTTAAAAGCAACACAATTCCCCATGCCAGAGAACAAGGATGTTCAGCTATGAAAATTCTAGAAGCCATCAATGAGTTGTTGTGGTTTTCAGTCCAAAGACTGGTTAGATGGAACTCTCCATGCTATCTGTCCTGTGCAAGCCTCTTTATCTCTGATAACCACTGCAACTTTTTACTGCTGTGTTCACCTCTTGGTTTCCCTCTATGATATTTACCCTCCACACATGTCTCTATTACTAAATTGGTGATCCCTTGATGTCTCATAATGTGTCCTGTCAATCGATCCCGTCTTCTAGTCAGGTTCTGCCAAATATTTCTTTTCAACCCAGTTCTACTCAATATCTCCTCGGTAGTTATGTGATCTACGCAACTAATGTTCAGCATTCTTCTGTAGCTTTCTTTTGTCTAAATTGTTCATTGTCCATGTTTCACAGCCATACAAGGCTGCATTCCATACAAGTACTTCCAGAAAAACTTTCTAACACTTAAATCAGTATTTGATGTTAACACATTTCTTTATTCAGAAACATATTCTTTGCCATTGCCAGTATACATTTAAGATCGTCTCTGTTTTGGCCATCATCAGTTATTTTGCTGCTCAAATAGAAAAACTCATCTCCTACTTTAAGTGTGTGATTTCGTATGCTTATTTCCTCAGCATAAGCTGATTTAATTTGTTTCATATGTTTATTTATTTATTAGCCGTTCAGCATGTTTACCATGCAATTGGCTTCATCAAAATACATTTTACATATTTCATAAAAATATAGTTGTTACTAACTTTTACATTATACATTATGCATACATATACATACATCTTTTAGTAGTTAGTAATTTGTACATTTTACTCACATCATCATTTTACATATAAATAAGTACATATATATATATACATAAACTTCTTACTAATCAGACAATTTCAGCAATAATCATTATACAGTTTACATTCAAGAATTAATTATAATGTTTTACACATTTAGTTAATGATAGTTACATTATCTCATTGTTTATACATTCCTTTCAAATTACTTCCAAGATATTCTTCAGTTGAGTAATATGCTTTATTTTTGAGCCATGTGTCTAATACCTCCTGAAATTTAAAGTGGGTGAGGGTTTTGGTGGATTGTGGCAGTTTATTATATAACTTTAGACTTAGGTGTTTGTGACTGTTGTGTGTCAGTGACAGCCTAGAATACAATATATCAAGCATGCAGTTGTTTCGAGTGCTGTGCAAATGTAAATTCATTCTCTGTGTAAATTTTTGTATATTTTCTTTTACGTATATTAAGCAGTTATACATACAGAGAATTGGGAGTGTCATTATGTTTAATATACTGAAGTGCTCCTTACAGCTTTCTCTTGGACCCTATCCTTGTAAACATCTAATTGCTTTTTTTGCCATTTGAATACACAGTTTGTGCTTGGTGAATTACCCCCATAACAGAATCCCATATTATAGCTGTGACTGAAAGAATGCATAGTAGCAATAAACTTTGACTGACAGAATATCTTAGTTAATACAGCAGGAATATTACACGTGCAAGTTTGCCTGTCAGATAGCTTATATGATCATCCCATGAGAGCCTTTGGTCTACTTTTCGTCCCAGTAGTTTGACAGTGTGATTCTGTGCTTTCCGTTCCTTCAGATTAAAATAAATTTCCTTTGTTTTTGTCTACATTCCATTATCTTTTTCTTGCTTTTGTTGAAGTTCATCTTATGTCCTTCTGTCAAGACACTGTCCATTCCATTCAGTTGCTCTTCTGAGTCCTTTTCTGTCTCTTACAGAATTAAAATATCATTGGCAAACCTCAAAGATTTTATTGCTTCTTCCTGAACTTTAACTCCCAATCCAAATTTTTCTTTGGTTTCCTTTACTGATTGCTCAATGTACAGACTGAATAACATCAGCTGTATGTAACAATCCTCTCTCACTCCCTGCTTAACCACTGATACCCCTTCATGCTTCTCAACTCTTATAACTGCTGTCTGGTTTCTGTACAAATTGTAACCAGCATTCCACCCCTTGTATTTTACCCCTGCTGGCTTCAGAATTTCAGCGTGTATTCCAGTCAACATTGTCAAAAGCTTTCCCTAAGTCTACAAATGCTATAAATGTAGTTTTGCATTTCCTTACCCTATCTTCTAAGATAAGTCATAGGGTCAGTATTGCTCCAAAATCCAAACTGATCTTCCCTGAGGTTGGAATCTACCAGTTTTTCCGTTCTTCTGTAAATAATTCATGTCAGTATTTTGCAACCATGAGTTATTAAACTGACAGTTTGGTGATATTCATACCTTTCAGCAACTGCTTTCATAGGAACTGGAATTATTACATTCTTCTTGAAATGTGAGGGTGTTTCACATGTCTCATACATCTTGAATCCCAGATTGAAGAGTTTTGTCATTGCTGAGCCTTCCAGTGAGTAAGGAATACAATATCAGTATGTCACAACACCACAGATAGCAGCAGAAACTTGGACTCTGTTAATTTCGGTACAATGATGCATAAAAAATAAAGTAAAAAATAGAAATAAAAATGTTGCAGAAATTGTAATATGTTCTTGACTACATTGACGGGTCAATAAGGGCATTGGGCAGTTCGCATTTGATCCTAACCTTGGTAAAATTTATATGAAAAATAATTAGGTCTAAATAGTTTAAGAAGTTACTTTTTCATGTTTGGACATGTCTGTCATAAATGCACATAATGCAACAACTTAAAACTGGAATGAATTATTGAGTCACTAAATTCCACCTTAGATGTACAGTCAGTAGACACAGCAACCATTATATTGAGACAATGATACTTCTCAGGTTCAACCTTCTTTCATAAAATATGGCTAAAACAGCAGCACAGATGCAGTGTGTGTCCAAAACAGAAAAAGTTTGGAAATGCAGTAATTTCATGCGTAAAATATATGATATGTGATTGTGCACTGGTTCCTGGTTTGAGGTACAATAACCACTGGAAACAAAATTTAAAGCTATTCAGTGCGTGCAGCATAGTGTTGCAAGATGTAACCCATCCAACTAAATGTCTTCATTTTCCCTTAAAGTGGTATTTAAACAGAATTTTATCAAAATGATTCATGTTGGCCATATTTCTCTTAGTTTTTCTTTAGTTTCTGGACTGTCAATAGATAATGAAATGAAATTCTAAAATTATTGCTAGAATAGATTGTATAATACTGCAGTGATATATGTAAAATAATACTGAACACTAATATTACTTCAGGGAAGTTAGTGGGTCAACACCTATCGTGTAATATGGGTAAGCTTACAAAATATTTTCCTTTCAAAAATGTAAGAAAATACCGTAACATATAAGTTAAAACATAACAGTCAATAGAAGTAATTATTACTAACTTTGCCAGTGTCAGTCCCCATTGCAGTTCCCTCAGATTTAGTGGTAAGATGGCCCAGCAGTTAGTTCTACAAAAACTGAACACAGATCAAGCATCAAAACAGGAAGAATGTGTACTGAAGCATGAAAATAGAAGCAAAATAGAAACAGTTAACTGTCCAAACTCAAGATGTGCAGCATTCACCGACCATGATTAGACACAGTGTCATGGTTATGGTGTTGAATTGTGAAGGGGGAGATCAATGTACAAACCCCCCATAAGCTCATAAAACTACAAGTAAATTTAAATTCAAGATTTGTAAATATTTTCAAACGTACGGAGAGTTATAACCATTGTACGAGAATTTGTCTGACAAGTGTCAAGGGCTGCTGATTGCTTGTAAACAGGCCAGGACATTGTCACTTACGAATGAGGGACACATTGTGGAAACCATGCAGAATAACATAAAATTTGCAAGCAGTGTATATAGTTAACATTTTGTTTTCAGTATAATTATACAGCTTGGTGATGGAAGGACCAGTGCAGCAATTCTTTTTAGTTGCAGGTGACTACAGACTTTTTCTTGTATTCTGTGACTTCTGTAGTATTTGTTTAAACCTATTTGCTACCTGACTGTGGTCAATAAAGATGACTATATTAGAATAAATACAGTTTTTAAAACATTTTAATTAGGCTGCTTTTTTGCCTGTTTGGTACAAATTTTACAACTGCTTTCAAACTAACTTTCCAATCAGCTAGAGACTTGAAACTTTGAACACAACTCAGAACTGAATGACCTCTTTGGTGTGTCATGAAGGGTACTCTTGCTATTTCCCCTTTTCCTATTCCGATCATGAATGTTCCGCAGTAAGAAAGATTGCTGGTAAGCCCCCATGTGAGCTTGACTCCCTATAATTTTTACCTTAAAGGTCTTTTCACATGCTATATGTAGGAGTAAGCAATACATCAATGGGCTCAGGTGAAGGAAAACTGAAATAACCAGATATTTACCAAGTGTTTCTATTGTAATCTCATCAAAATATTTGAAATCGACTGAAAAATTTTGCACTCACAAGAGTAAAAAGAAGTAAATAATTATTTAAACAAAAAACTTTTTAATATACAGTAACACTTTTTAAAACAGACTAAGAAGTATAAAATAATTTCTCCTAACTCCATACATATTCATAATGCCATACAGATAGCCCTGGAAATTTGTGATTGTAAATTTTTAAGAGCTAGGACCATACTTGTAAAATTAAAAAAAAATAATAATAATGGGGTGGATGCAGTGGATAAAAGTAAGAAGTGTAGAGCGAAGCTGTCATTCAGAAAAATTGCACAACAGCTAATATCATTTGCACTGCAATAAAATTACTAGTTACTTAGATGGACTATTCATAGATCACAGATGTAATGTATTACATGCACACCATGTTTTTTGTTTCAGTTTTAGAAGTACTGTACTGATAGCTATTAAAAATTCACAAGCAGGAAGTTTCATTACAACATTTTTGAGGTTAGAAATCTGTATGGCGCTAGGAGAAATTATTTTATAATTTTTTAAAAATGTGGCACATTAAACAGATTTTTTATTCTATTGAGATCTTTATCTCGAAAATTAAGAGTGCATCAGCCTTTCTTAAGAACACAGATTTGTTTAATCTGCTAAACTTTCCTCTTTATGCACAGCTTTTATTGTTTTGCAATAGAATATTTGTGTTTTATTAAGGCTGGTGCAAAAATGACAGTACCGCTAATGAAATTAAGTCGACCAAAAACATGAGACAGTTCAGCCCACATTAGGAAAAGCAAGTGGAACAGAATTCATGTGCACTTCCAAAAAATGGGAACTGAGAATGTGTGATAGTGACAGCACAAATTCTCTTATTCAGGTATACAGTCATGATGACTCTCTTCATCTGTAAATCAGTGCTTCTGTCATCAGTCTCTATGCTTGTAAATGATTCATTGTTGAACTAAAGGTGTTAAAAGCAATATTTGCAGCGATGTAGGGAAGTAGGTCATACAACTCTTTTAATTTGTGATCCAAAAGGGGATAAATGTTATGTCTAGGTGCAAGTTCTTCTGCTAATTACAGTTATTGTATTTTTCTTTGGTTCATGTATGATATTTCTGGAGAAAAGGTGTTCTTTTGCCATACTGATCCTTGAATATCTGTACTGCAGTTCATCGACATTATTTTCATCAAACAGGAATTATTTCCCTCTGTGTTAACTTTGTTATAAGAATTTTTTTGTATGATTCTTGAATTTCTCCTGGCGTATTTGATAATCAAAATATCCATGGGTGTACTGCCGGTCTACAGTGTCCAACGGGCACAATATTTCGGCGCGACATTTATGAGTACCGAAATATTGTGCCCATTGGGACACTGTAGACTGGCAGTACACCCGTGGATATTTTGATAATTTTTTTGTACACTATTGTCTTTCAACAAATACTTTGAATAGTAAAGCATTTCTGTTCTGATTATCTTACAGTTTTTTTTTTCTTTTTTTTTTAGGGACCATTTGTATCACCTCGTATCAAGAAACTTCACTTACTTTGTAAATTCTTTCTGTTTCTGTGTTACTCTAATAAACAGGTTTATTGCAATGTTTTCTTTGTCATAAAAAGAGAAAATTATTTGTTTACCACCTCTGCTGCCACTATTTCACTCCAAATATCAGTCACTGGACGATTTTCTACCTAAATTGTCACATATATGATCAACCTAAATGACCAATTTTTTTTAATTTTTATTTTTTTAATGAAGTAACAGCACAAAAATCAGATGGGTATGTTGTTCTTGTGGTCTTCAGTCCTGAGACTGGTATGATGCAGCTCTCCATGCTACTCTATCCTCTGTAAGCTTCTTCATCTTCCAGTACCTACTGCAACCTACATCCTTCTGAATCTGCTTGGTGTATTCATCTCTTGGTCTCCCTCTATGATTTTTACTCTCTACACTGCCCTCCAATACTAAATTGGTGATCCCTTGATACCTCAGAACATGTCCTACCAACCGATCCCTTCTTCTAGTCAAGTTGTGCCACAAACTTCTCTTCTCCCCAATCCTATTCAACACCTCCTCATTAGTTACGTGATCTACCCATCTAATCTTCAGCATTCTGCTGTAGCACCACATTTCGAAAGCTTCTACTCTCTTCTTGTCTAAACTATTTATGGTCCATGTTTCACTTCCATACATGGCTACTCTCCATACAAATACTTTCAGAAACGACTTCCTGACACTTAAATCTATACCCGATGTTAACAAATTTCTCTTCTTCAGAAACGCTTTCCTTCCATTTGCCAGTCTACATTTTATATCCTGTCTACTTCGACCATCATCAGTTATTTTGCTCCCCAAATAGCAAAACTCCCTTACTACTTTAAGTGTCTCATTTTCTAATCTAATACCCTCAGCATCACCCGACTTAATTTGACTACATTCCATTATTCTCGTTTTGCTTTTGTTGATGTTCATCTTATATCCTCCTTTCAAGACACTATCCATTCCGTTCAACTGCTCTTCCAAGTCCTTTGTTTCTCTGACAGAATTACAATGTCAGCGGCAAACCTCAAAGTTTTTATTTCTTCTCCATGGATTTTAATACCTACTCCGAATTTTTCTTTTGTTTCCTTCACTGCTTGCTCAATATACAGATTGAATAACATCGGGGAGAGGCTACAACCCTGTCTCACTCCCTTCCCAACCACTGCTTCCCTTTCATGCCCCTCAACTTTTATAACTGCCATTTGGTTTCTATACAAATTGTAAATAGCCTTTCGCTCCCTGTATTTTACCCCAGCCACCTTCAGAATTTGAAAGAAATTATTCCAGTCAGCATTGTCAAAAGCTTTCTCTAAGTCTAGAAATGCTAGAAACGTAGGTTTGCCTTTCCTTAATCTAGCTTCTAAGATAAGTCGTAGGGTCCGTATTGCCTCACGTGTTCCAATATTTTTACGGAATCCAAACTGATCTTCCCCTAGGTCGGCTTCTACTGATTTTTCCATTCGTCTGTAAAGAATTTGCGTTAGTATTTTGCAGCCGTGACTTATTAAACTGATCAAGGACTAGATCTGCACCTTTTACAATCTCCTATTTTTTCTCTCTGTCCCTTAGTAACTCTCTTGAATCAGATCAGTATGTAAGTTCCCTTCATTCTCCTTCTCCTTACAATCTCCCATTTGAATCAGTAGAGCACTGTATTACCATGAAGTATGAGATGGAAGACAGTTACCAAAATTTGCCAATGACATGCAAACATATAGATACTACACTTTTGCTTTGACCGTATTCTTGGTAGAGCCAGTACATGCTGTAATATGCAAGTTCAGTGAGAAGGTGTTCTTTGAAATGTCTGGGATAGGAAAACAAATTTAGTACCACGAAAATATGCATTGAGTGGTGATGTGAGGTAATACGCTAACAGCTAGGCTAACTTCAGTCTCTTAGAGCATTTGCAACTGAGGCTTCAGTCCCAAAACTAGTAAAGACAAAACAGATAAACAATTAGTGACCTGTAGAAAGTTTATTTTCTGAAATGAGAGACTTATGTTTGCTGTTGCCTTTCTCAAGTCATACCTTTAAATCTCATTTTAACCACAATAACTCTCACATAGTTTAGTGTCAAAGAAATGATATTAAGAAACATTCAACAGGCTTCCAGTTTACGCTGCAGGGAATGTGTATGTGGAAAATATCCGCTGGACTACATTCTTCTTTTTACAGTTCGGGCTGACTATTCTCCCGCAACATCCCTTGACCCCTCCCCCAGATGTATGTTTTTCCATTAAAGTGATTTTGAGTTTCTGGAGTACGTTTAAAAACTGTTGCGAGAATGTTGTCTTATTACCTCTTACCACACTTCCCTCTGCAGTTGCATGGTGCTGCCACACAGTTGGCTGCTGTTATTTTCCCTTTCGTCTTAACAAACCAAGCTCTTTTTCCTGTGATGCATCTACAGATACTGACGCCTGAGGGCTACCAGTACCTTCAAAAAGGAATAATCACAATAGTTATACCTCTGTTTCTGGTGGTTCTGCATTGTGTAGTAACTAACCTTCAGGATAAAGTGATGGTCAGAATATCGGATAGTCTGGTATGTAGCATTCTTTACTTTTGCCTTTCACAGTAAGACATGATGTCTGCTGGTCATATGATATGATATTACATTCAAAGAAATTCGGGTAGTACGTAAAGGCTGTTAGTGGCACTAAAGTTAGTGTCCAGTCATTCATGGACAACACAGGAAATGAAATTGAGAGCATCAAAGCAAAAGCAGAAAGGTTTAACTCTGTTGTTTTTTATTCCTTTAAAAGGAAAACCCAGGAGTATTGCCCCCATTTAATTCTTGTACCACTGAAAAGATGAGTGAAATAGATATTAGTGTCAGTGACGATGAGAAACAGCTGAAATCGTTAAAACTGATCAAAGCCCTAGTGCCCAAAGGAATCCCAATCCGATTCTATACCCAATTTGGGATTCAGTCAGCCTCTGTTAACTGTAGTCTACTTTAGAGCCTTCAAACAAAAAATGGTGCGTAGTAGCTGGGAGGAATCACAGAAGAAGAAGGGTAGCAGAAGCTATCCACAAAACTGCCATTCAATGTCCTTGACATCCATTTGTTGTAGAATCGTAGAACATATTTTGAGCTCAAGCATAATGAGGTGTCTTCGGCAGAACAACCTCCATGCCGACCAGCATGGATTTCGAAAACATAGATCATGTGAAACCTAACTGACGCTTCTCTACATGACATCCTGAAAGCCATGGTTGAAGCCCATCAAGTATATGCAGTCTCTCATGATTTCCAAACAAGTTTTTGACTCAGTACCACACCTACACTTATTATGGAAAGTACAATCATACGGAATATCATATGAAATTTTGTGACTGGATTGAGGATTTCTTGGTAGGAAGGACACAGCATATTAATTTGGATGGAGAGTCATCAATACATGTAGAACTGGCTTTGGCTGTACCCAGAGCCACATTAAGACAGGTGCAATACATGCAGTTGCATAGGGTGGCAAAATTTTTGGGGCTGTAAATGTTGCCATAATTATTTTTTTTTTTTTTCAGATGTAATTTTGATGTTCATTGCATCAGTATTCAGGTATTCAATAATTTATTAGCAAAGTGTTGACAAATATTTGTCCAGTAATTTAACTCATTTTTCACTACTCCACCTACAAACCTCTTCCATGTATGAGCACATTAAAGCTCTGTCAGATAGGGAGCGTGAAACCTGCGTGGGCACCCACTGTGGTTTCTGTGTTGCTCACTACAGCATCATCCCGGTCAAACATGAGGTGGGTGCCCATACTAGACTGCCCTTGCCTGCAGCATGGAGCTGGCAGGTTATAATTTTCTATAAATGTATTTTTTTTTTACAGTATGTTACACTGTCTTTGAAAATGTAATGAAAAAGATGGCAACAAGGACAGAAATTTACGCAAGTGTACATCAACAGTAGTTTTCTTTGTTTATATATAAATGCACAGTTTTATGAATATTGTAGTGTACAATGCAGTTCTGTTGAAATATTAATGTGCTTGCACAAGCTAGTGGTGCCATTGATAGAATTTAAGCTACAAATGTACCGCTTTGACAACAGCTTCTGCAAACACCGATTGGAAGTTTATAAGCCTTAAAAAGACTCCTCGCTCTTGAGTGGTACATCAAAGGCATTTTCCACCACATGATGTGCACTGCATATTCAGTTATTGAGAATTGCTTTTTCATGAGGGATGGATGTTTCTGCCTGACAGTGGTTTCACAGGTAGAATACATTTCCCCCCCTTGCATTCACAAAAAAAGGCAGAGTTTTCAAAACTTTTGCTCTCACAGTGTCTGCCATGCCTGTCCACATTGATAACCATGGAGTTGCAATCATGATCAATTACTGCAAGCAGGACAACTGAAAACAAGTTTTTGTAACAAAAATAATTTGAGCCATTGTTTTTAGGACACTTTCTTTCCTTCACACTTCCCATCTATGCTTCCAGTGCTGTTTGGAAATTGCCACCGTTCTATCAACCCATCTCAAATTTCTTCCAAACTTCCTCTGCTGGTTGAGGTAAATGCAGTGTTTGTAAAACATTGTACAGTTCTTGACACACACATTCGACTAAGCTGGAGAGAGTTGTCCTTCCCACACAGAATGAAAAAGTGATAGTGTAGTGTGAATCATCGCAAGTGGCCAAATATCTGGAAGAACATGTACTATTTGTTGCTAATAAATGCATCTTATGAAATAAAATAATTTACATGTCCCTTGAATGATTAGTGAGGATTTTCAAGCAAAATGGAAAAATCTATGAGACTTCTATAGCAAATACTTAAAATTTGTAAAGGGAGGCAAAGGTTCAGCCAAGAAGTATTAGAATTGGCCATGGGCTGGTCATTTTGAGTTTCTTCCTGACACATTGTCACCACATCATACATCATCAAATGTTGAAGCGTCAGAGGAACCATTTCCTGATGATGAGGATTGAGAGGAAGACATGTAATCGCATCTGTAA
The DNA here is from genome assembly GCF_023864345.2 of Schistocerca serialis cubense. Lineage (NCBI taxonomy): Eukaryota > Metazoa > Arthropoda > Insecta > Orthoptera > Acrididae > Schistocerca > Schistocerca serialis. Next base: position 725,670,020 of record NC_064638.1, read on the forward strand.
TGTCAGTACATCCTGTGAAAAAGCCAAAACAAAAAGAAATAAGTGAAGAAATAGTTGCAGTCAGAAATTATCAACACACCAGAGACAGTAACAGGAGAGAGAAGGGTGAGTTCAACCATCTGATAAATTACTTTTGAGTTAAGCACCCTCATTCACGCCACTCCCAGCTTGAACACAAACTCATTTAAAAATGCAGCTGGCACAGTATTTGTAGAGATTGAACTTGCAATATTAAACAATGAAACACCACCACATCTATTTGAATTCTCAAATCCAAAAAGTGAGAAGGAAGAAATTTCTCTACTTTTGCAGTATTTCGGAAAAGGCCAGTTAAATCATCTCATGTATTTGGGGCTGACTAAATTTCACCTTTAAATGAAGTAATTTTGCTTAGGGTATTAAACTGTAATGATTTTCTTTGTGTTTTTACCATTTACAGGCCGCTTGAAAATTCCCGTAACAAACTTCTAGGATTTGTAGAGGGTAGTGTGTACATAATATTCTGAATATGAATCCATGTCTGGAAACATACTGTTTCTGTTCTACAGCAGTTTCAGTTTAGATTTTTAACTCATTCACTTCTGCAAGAGGAACTGAATTAGGCATGATGCAGTACAATTATTAGATAACAATTCAATAGGAAACTTAACGAAACATTCATTTAAAAAACAAAAAAAAGGGCACGCTATATGTACATGCAGAACATTACTGATCCAATATGACAATGTCTTGATGTTGCGACTACCGAAGTTATTACAGACATTGTGCCTATGAATACGTTCTGGTACATACTCCCTATCCGATCTGGTGTCTCTTCAATTTCTAATGCAGTGGCCAGAGCTCATACCAGTAGATCTTCCTCTGTCTCTACAGGAGTTTCTTAGCAAGGCAGATGTTAAGTGACATCAGGTGACCATCTGATGTAGCACACGTCATCCTGTCTGCTGTATTGCACACCAGGGGAAGCAACTCAGAGATTTTTCTCTTTCCCACAGGAGACGTGCATGTGTTACACATCTGAATTAAAACCACTGTTGTACTGTTTCCTGGCACTGGTACCTGTTCAAAATGTCACATACTCACTCCCCTCTACAAATTCAAGAAGTTTGTAACAGGAATTTCTGAACGCCCTGTATTATGTCCAAGTTCGTTGTTACAGTGGTAAAATTCAGTAAAAGGGCTATTGAAGAGTAGTAGATTTTTACTATTTTTGAATATTTGACTTGCACATGTGTTTTGTGTTGTATGCTATTTAAACACTTCAGCAAACTTCATAACTGAAGTTACACAGCTAATTGTACGTACTCCGTAAACAAATATAGCAATGCTGAAGTTTAGGAACAGAGGACCTAAAATAAACTACTGCTCAGGGCTGGCACACACCCTAAATTTGGTCCAGGGTGTACCCCAAGCATGAGTGATGCATCCCTTCCTGTTCCTGATGTATGTTACTGACCTTGCGTACGATATTAATAGTAAACTAAGAATTTTCACGTATGATATACTTATCTACAATAAATACAGTCAAAATGAAGCTGCAAAATATTCACTCAGACCTTCACAAGATTTCAAAATGGTGCTAAGATTGTCAGCTAGATTTAAATGTCCATAAATGTAAAATAGAGCGCTTCAAAAAACAATAAAAACATAGTAGCCTATGAATATAATATCAGTAAGTCACAGCTGAATCAGTAAACTCATACATGGGAGTAACACATAGTGAAGAATGAAATGGAAGCATCACATAAGCTCAGTTGTGGGTAAAGGAAATAGCAGATGTCAGTTTACTATTAGAATACTACGGAAATACAATCGGTCTACAAAGGAAATTGGTTACAAATCACTTCTGCTACCCAACCTAGAATACTACTCAAGTGTGTAGGACCCACACCGCTACCAAAAAGGACTAGCACAGGATTTTGAATGTATACAGCGAAGGGCAGCAAGAATGGTCAGAGGTTTGTTTGACATGCAGGAGAGTATATAGATGGGTGAAAAAACTGAAATGGTAGACTCTCGAAGTTAGATGGGAATTATCCAGAGAGAGTCTACTACCAAAGTTTCAAGAAGTGGATTTAAATGAAATATTGCTCCCTTTGGGATCGTGAGGACGAGTGTAAATTAATTACAGCATGCACATAGGAATTTTGGCAGTAATTCTTCCCGTGCCCCCCACCTGAATGGAATAAGCCCTAATAATTGGTACAGATGAAGGTACCCTCTGCCATGCATTTCACAGTGGTTCGCAGAGTACAGATAAATGTAGGCACTGATGACCAACTGGAAAAGCCCTCCAAAAGTTCAGCACTGCTACAATTGTTGGGGCCGCACATTTCTGATAAATCATGGCGACATTGACTTGTCTTGCAATATACGTGAAAATAGGAGCCAGAGCAAATCTGAATATTAGCTGTGTCGGATATATCTGCACTCTGCCGTTAGTGGTGCGATGTGCAAACTCGTTAGGTGCACTCGCGAGTGCCTGAATGGGGCGTGATGTGATTACTTTTCTTTTCCGAACCACCTCGCGCATTAATTAATGATGTAACAGTGCCACTAATAACTCGTACAGATTGGAATTTGTCGCTTGCAGGTTTACGGAGTACAGGTAATGAACAGATTTATTTGGTTTTTGAGTAAATTTGATTTGTAGATCTTATTGACAGGGAAAAGTTTGTCACTGGGTTCAAGAAAAAATGTGGAACGCTTCACGATTTTGCGTGTCATCCTTGCGCAGGGGCCATGCTAATCTTCTCTGTATCGTTCCAATTTTAGTATATGTACCGCCGAAGCGAGTACGAAATACTGCCCTCAAAGCGATGTATATATAGTTACACACCAGTGTCAAAACTATCTTCTAATAGCCGTGTCTTATGGCGTATTGTAACTTCTATAATGTGATGCAGTTTGGCTGAATTCCTAGCCTATTTGCTGCTATGGCCCTAGTCTAGGCTGATGCTGTGCAAAGTTTTCACATTTTATTTTTCACGCGGTAAAAAAAAGACACTTTTCTGTAGAAACGTTCCCGTACATTTACAAGCACAACTGTTGAGACCGCCATCTAGCAGTAGTCTCCGGAGTTGAGCTCTCGTAGCTGACTATTAACTCTCGCGGGTCCTTTCGCATCGATGTTGAATTAGCAAGCCAGGAAAGCGTAAGTGAAATTACGGGCATCAATAAAGACCCTTCGGTATGTGCAAGTGCTACAAATTCGGCAAAACTGACAAAGCGTAATTTAATTTTCATCACGTTACTGTTCTGTGCTGCCATCTGCGGGCCACAACACATACCGTGACAGTGACGTGCTCACTTCATTCAAATTCCGTGCAACAGCTGATCGGAATGGAAAATACACGGATATTACGAAATTGTATTATAAAACCGACGACGGATAGAAAATACAAGTCGACACTTGAACCCGTTAATTCGCTTTGGATTCGTTACTCTTTACTACGAAACAAATAAAACAAAAGGAAACGGAATGTGACAACCAGACGTAAACTACACGCTTCTAATTCGAAATGATTGCTTTCCTTTGTCGTAATGACCCAAAATGCTCATTGAAAACTAAATTTTATTCATGTATTATTCTAATTTAGCATATTATGAATGTTGTTAGGCATATGGTTTCATGTTACATGTAATAATATTTTGTTTATGGACATATAAGTGTAAATTTTTTTCATGTCCTACTTTCTATGTAACGGAATGTATGGCAAATCCTATATCATTTTTATAATGATGAGATACAAGGATGCTAAGTAAATAAATAAATACATTGCCTACTAATATTCCTGTAAAACAAAGATACACGTTAAAAGGACGAGATTTATTTATCTTTTCCCGTGTGAAACAATGGTGTTAATAATTAAATTGGGTTGAACCAAGAGTAGAAGCTAGATTTGTAATAATAGTATGACTATTCATACTTAATCATGCTGTGTATAGGTTTGTGAATTTAGTTGAAAATAATTGAACATTGTGTGTTGTAATTTTGGATCATTAACGGATTTCCATTTTGTTTAATAAACCAGCGTGATTTCTTTGGTGTATTAGGACCACAGAAAAGTGTAAAAAGTTCATTGGTTTATGGACTGGCAATGTGAAATAATAAAGTATGTTCACTATATTTTGAACGTAATATAATACAGCATGAATGCCAAAATATAGTATGTAAATGTAATATATCTCTCAAAGATATATTCTCCACTATGTAAAACATAAGCCAGATAGTTGGTAAAGATATTTTGCACAGAACTTGGTGTGTATAGACAACAAGCTAACAATGTGTGGAAAAACAGTCTGTTTCTGACTAGTAGAAATGAAGTAGTCTCAATAGATCAATTAGCATGTGTTACCTGTTTCAGGAAGAGAGGTGAGTTCCTTTGATAAATCCTTTGTGCATTCAGAAACCTTGTAATTCAACTGTTTCATTAACTCTCACTTAGTTGTGGTGAGATAACACTGGCATCTTACATATTGTTCTTACTGAGAGGAACATTTTGTGTTGAACGGCACCAAAATTATTGTTTTCAGTCTGTTAAACACAATACCTCAATAAAACTACCATTAATGCCGATAACACTGAATGTATACTAAACATTGCAAAATGCTTCAGATTTGTGGCATTACCATGAGTTTTGAAATATGAGTAATTTAACCAAATTTGGTTTCTTCTAACCAAGTTAATGTTTGCTATGTTTCACAATGATAATGTTGGCATCAAATTCCGCACAGCAAGTTTAAAACACCTATTCATTAACACACAGTATGCACAAAATGTTCCCTCCGGCACTTCCTGCCCAATGTAACAGAGGCTGCTGATCATTTTACATCCAGGATAATGTTGGGCTTGCATTTGATCTTAGCATTAGACACTGTTGGTGCTGGTGAGTTAACCACTGGCTGTTCAGTTTGTTGATAATGCAACGGAATATGGCAGATACCAGTAAAGACTACAGGAAAGTTGAAAACTGGGATACCAGTTGAATATTTAAGTTCAGTGTAAGGGACCATTCCATTTTTTGGATATCCAACTTAGGCCCACCAAGAGCTGTAGCAAGTTTTATCTTAGCAAAAGCAACAAGTCAGTGCTTGAAGAGTGTAATGTGAAGTAAAGTTCAGAATCTAAAAAAGCAATAGTTCTCTTAACTGTGGCTTGAGATAGCATACCCTTAATTCAAACAATGTAGAATTGTAACTATGCAACTGAATATGTAAATGAAAAATAAATATTCTTTTTTTACAAAAAGAATGATAATTAATTAATTTATTTACTTATGTATTCATTGAGGGATCATTTCACAGTGATGATGAACTTGTCATTATACAATGTAAAGAAATAGCTCAAAACACACACACATAGAATATAGAAGTATGATTTTAACGGGATAGGACAGGTGGTCGGCAGTGATCTTGATGAAGGAACTATTCATCACTGCACACACTAAGGACACCCACTGCTGACTCCTGGACCGTGAACAAGTACATCTCCATGTCCTCTCTGTTCACCTGGAAAAATTGAGTCACTCAGTATGAGTGAGGTGTTGAACTCGGAAGACTGACAAATCATTGCTGTAATGCATGACACATTTCAGCACATGACTTTCTTGTAAAAGCGTAACCATGTATTGATGTGTGACAGGCTGTTGTAGTTATATTCTCTCTAAACACTTTTGTGAGTCCTATAGAGCAATCTTTAATTGAGTCATATACATTACTTATGAATAATGTTTTAGCTGCATTTTTAAACTAGTCTGTTTCAGTAATTCTCCTTGGGAAATTTATCATACAATTTTATTCCCCAATATAAGGTGATGTTTTAAGTTTATTGTTTGTTTTTACTTGGTGAATGTGAGTCGAAACTGGCTCTTGTTCCACACGTACATAAAGAAGTGTAATTGAAATACTTAGTAATATTTTCCTTGATATGCACAGGAGCTTGATAGGTTTACTCACTTAGTGCCATAAGAATAACCAGTTTCTTTTTAGATCTCTTTGCAATGAACCTGAACCTGACCACTACCTCTAGTTATTATTCTTATGACCCTTTTCTGCAGTATGAAAACTGTGTCCATCATTTGTGACTTCAGTCTCAAGAAAAGAATCCCATAGCTAAGAACTAATTGTATGTTGCATTAGTATGTCACTCCAAGAAATTGGCTGTTACCAACTGATCATAAAACCCATGATGATGAAACCCAAAGAGCATAACACAATGATGATGTCCTTTTTGCCAGCATCTTTCTGTGTTCATACAAACGTATAATGACAATCAGTATTCACCCTTAAAAACTTCAGGTTTGTTAGATAACTTATAGATTTATCATCTATGTTTAATGCAACAGAGTGGTCTTCTTCATTATGATGAAGAGCATGCTGTTTGTTTTCTGTTTATTCAGTGTTAATTTATTACATGCTGTCCAGTTGTAAACATCGATAATGGTTTCATTTGCTTCCTCTAATAGGGGTTCTAGTATTTTATCAGTGACAATGATGTTGCTGTCATCAGCAGAGAGACCTTTTTCTCCACATCTTACACTGTTTGGAAAGTCATCATTGACTGTCAATTATGTGTCATGAGTTTTGTCTTGGTGCAAATATTGCATGTTTGCTGGTGGTCTCCAGTTGTATCTAGTGTAAAACCAATAAACCTGAAGATAACTGACAAGAATTTCAATACTGAAATTTTGTTATCCCAAAATTTTGGAAATTTCTACCATCTTTAATCCTAAATGGGACAAGTGTCAACTTCTTCCTTTAGCAAAGAGTCTATAGAAGTAATAGATGAAAATCAAAACTGGACTGAGCATGTAACTGCAAAATGCAAGGAGGCATCAGCATCTCTCCATGTCCTACAAAAATATAAAAAGCCTTTCCCTCTCTACATGAAAAAGAAACTTGTTGAAACACATATACTTCCAATTATTGACTACAGTGGGGTTAAATTGCTGTGACTTTCCCAGGGGACCTCATGTCAGCTGGAACCAGTTATGAATGCATGCGTGTGATGTACTCGTATCTGTAACATGTGACTCATTGATTATACACTCCTGGAAATTGAAATAAGAACACCGTGAATTCATTGTCCCAGGAAGGGGAAACTTTATTGACACATTCCTGGGGTCAGATACATCACATGATCACACTGACAGAACCACAGGCACATAGACACAGGCAACAGAGCATGCACCATGTCGGCACTAGTACAGTGTCTGTCCACCTTTCGCAGCAATGCAGGCTGCTATTCTCCCATGGAGACGATCGTAGAGATGCTGGATGTAGTCCTGTGGAACGGCGTGCCATGCCATTTCCACCTGGCGCCTCAGTTGGACCAGCGTTCGTGCTGGACGTGCAGACCGCGTGAGACGACGCTTCATCCAGTCCCAAACATGCTCAATGGGGGACAGATCCGGAGATCTTGCTGGCCAGGGTAGTTGACTTACACCTTCTAGAGCACGTTGGGTGGCACGGGATACATGCGGACGTGCATTGTCCTGTTGGAACAGCAAGTTCCCTTGCCGGTCTAGGAATGGTAGAACGATGGGTTCGATGACGGTTTGGATGTACCGTGCACTATTCAGTGTCCCCTCGACGATCACCAGTGGTGTACGGCTAGTGTAGGAGATCGCTCCCCACACCATGATGCCGGGTGTTGGCCCTGTGTGCCTCGGTCGTATGCAGTCCTGATTGTGGCGCTCACCTGCATGGCGCCAAACACGCATACGACCATCACTGGCACCAAGGCAGAAGCGACTCTCATCGCTGAAGACGACACGTCTCCATTCGTCCCTCCATTCACGTCTGTCGCGACACCACTGGAGGCGGGCTGCACGATGTTGGAGCGTGAGCAGAAGACGGCCTAACGGTGTGCGGGACCGTAGCCCAGCTTCATGGAGACGGTTGCGAATGGTCCTCGCCGATACCCCAGGAGCAACAGTGTCCCTAATTTGCTGGGAAGTGGCGGTGCGGTCCCCTACGGCACTGCGTAGGATCCTACGGTCTTGGCGTGCATCTGTGCGTCGCTGCGGTCCGGTCCCAGGTCGACGGGCACGTGCACCTTCCGCCGACCACTGGCGACAACATCGATGTACTGTGGAGACCTCACGCCCCACGTGTTGAGCAATTCGGCGGTACGTCCACCCGGCCTCCCGCATGCCCACTATACGCCCTCGCTCAAAGTCCGTCAACTGCACATACGGTTCACGTCCACGCTGTCGCGGCATGCTACCAGTGTTAAAGACTGCGATGGAGCTCCGTATGCCACGGCAAACTGGCTGACACTGACGGCGGCGGTGCACAAATGCTGCGCAGCTAGCGCCATTCGACGGCCAACACCGCGGTTCCTGGTGTGTCCGCTGTGCCGTGCGTGTGATCATTGCTTGTACAGCCCTCTCGCAGTGTCCGGAGCAAGTATGGTGGGTCTGACACACCGGTGTCAATGTGTTCTTTTTTCCATTTCCAGGAGTGTATTTCACCATCATATAAACATCTCCATTGCCAGATGGCATTTAATGACACATCTAACTAAAGAAACAGTAATGATTTCCATTGTCCCTGTACACACTTGTTGCCCTTTACATCCTTCTTTCTAACCAGATTTTCCTCTTTTCCCAGTGCTCTTTGCTGGTACAGTCTACTTAAATTTCCCTTCCTCAGAACTCACTGTGTCAAAAGATATCAGTTTTGTACAAATATAAATTCTTTTAATATCTAATACAGGAAAATTAAAAAGACCTCTGGAGAAAAGGGAACCAGTTGTATGAATGTCAAGAGCTCAGATGGAATTACAGTTCTAAGCAAAGAAGGGAAGGCAGAAAGAGGGAAGGAGTATATTGAGGTTCAAATGGCTCTGAGCACTATGGGACTTAACAGTATATTGAGGGTTTGTACAAGGGCAATGTACTTCAGGGCAATATTATGTAGACGAATGAGGACGTAGATGAAGATGAAATGGGAGATATTATTCTATGGGAAGAGTTTGACTGAGCACTAAAAGACCTAAGTCGAAACGAGGGCCTGGGAGTAGACAACATTCCATTAGAACTATTGATAGTCTTGGGAGAGCCAGGCATGACAAAACTGTATCATCTGGTTTGCAAGATGTATGAGACAGATGATATACCCTCCGACTTCAAGAGAAGTATAATAATTCCAATCCCAAAGAAAGCAGGTGTTGACAGGTGTGAAAATTATTGAACTATCAGTTTAATAAGTCACGGCTTCAAAATACTAACATGAATTCCTTACAGACGAATGGAAAAACTGGTAGAAGCCGACCTCAGGTAAGATCAGTTTGGATTCCATAGAAATGTTGGAACACGTGAGGCAATATTGACCCAACAACTTATCTTAGAAGATAGATTAAGGAAAGCCAAACATACATTTCTAGCATTTGTAGACTTAGAGAGAAAGCTTTGGACAATGTTGACTGGAATACTCTCTTTCAAATTCTGAAGATAGCAGGGGTAAAATAAAGAGAGCAAAAGTCGATTTACAGTTTGTACAGTAACCAGGTGGCAGTTATAAAGAGTCGAGGGGCATGAAAGGGAAGCAGTGGTTGGGAAGGGAGTGAGATAGGGTTGTAGCTTATCCCCGATGTTATTCAATCTGTATATTGAGCAAGCAGTACAGGAAACAAAAGAAAAAATTGGAGTCTGAAGTAAAATCCATGGAGAAGAAATAAAAATTTGAAGTTTTCCAGTGACATTGTAATTCTGTCAGAGACAGCAAAGGACCTGGAAGAGCAGTTGGACAGAAGGGACAGTGTCTTGAATGGACGGCTGACGGAATTAGGTTAGGAAATGAAACACTTAAAGTAGTAGATGAGTTTTGCTATTTGGGGAGCAAAATAACTGATGATGATCGAAGTAGAGAGGATATAAAATATAGACTGGCTATGGCAAGGAAAGCGTTTCTGAGGAAGAGAAGTTAGTTAACATTGAGTATAGATTTAAGTGTCAGGAAGTCTTTTCTGAAAGTATTTGTATGGAGTGTAGCCATGTATGGAAGTGAAACACAGACGATAAATAGTTTGGACAATAAGAGAATAGAAACTTTCAAAATGTGGTGCTACAGAAGAGTGCTGAAGATTAGGTGGGTAGATCATGTAACTATTGAGGAGGTACTGAATAGAATTATGGAGAAGAGGAATTTGTGGCACAACTTGACTAGAAGAAGGGATCGGTTGGTAGGACATGTTCTGAGGCATCAAGGGATCACTTATTTATTATTGGAGAACAATGTGGAGGATAAAAATCACAGAGGGAGACTAAGAGATGAATGCACTAAGCAAATTCAGAAGGATGTAGGTTGCAGTAGGCACTTGGAACTGAAGCACCTTGCACAGGATAGAGTAGCATGGAGAGCTGCATCAGACCAGTCTCTGGACTGAAGACCACAATGACATCATCATCAACAACAAAAACAACAACAACAACTACTACTACTACTACCATTACTATTGTCATTATTATTATTATCATTATCAGAACTCACTATATCAGAAAATATCTATTTGGACACCTATAAATTCTTTTTATATCTGCCCCAACAATATTATTGTCATTATTAATATTGTTACTGTCATTATTATTATCATTGGAAGCGGCAGTAGCAGAAGTGTTGCCTCTATTAACGTTATTAGCCCTTACTACTATTTATTCACATTGTCTCTTCAGACACTCAGATCATTTTGTTTTTCCAGAATGAAATTTCCACTCTGCAGCCGAGTGTGTGATGTTATGAAACTTCCTGGCAGATTAAAACTTTGTGCTGGACTGAGACTTGAACTCGGGACCTTTGCCTTTCATGGGCAAGTGCCCTACCAACTGAGCTACCCAAGTGCGACTCACAACCTGTCCTCACAGCTTTATTTCTGCCAGTACGTCGTCTACTACCTTCCAAACTTCACAGTAGCTCTCCTGCGAACATTGCAGAAGTAGCACTCCTGGAAGAAAGGATATTGTGGAGAAATGGCTTAGCCACAGCCTGGGGGATTTTTCCAGAATGAAATTTTCACCCTGCAGCGGAGTGTGCACTATTATGAAACTTTCTGGCAGATTAAAGCTGTGTGCAAGATTGAGACTCGAACTTGGGACCTTTGCTTTTCACGGGCAAGTGCCCTACCATCTGAGCTACCAATGCACAACTCGACCCGTCCTCACAGCTCTACTTTCACGAGTACCTCATCTTGCCTGCGAAAGGCAAAGATCCCGAGTTCGAGTCTAAGTTCAGCACACAGTTTTAATCTGCCTGGAAGTTTCATTTTATTACAATTTGCTATATTAAAATAGTTGTTATCTCTTAGATAACTGCAATGTAAAAAAAAGTATTGTCTGTGTGAAACACTGGTCTGATGTAAGAGAGGACTGGAAGACCCTAATCTGTTCATTTTAAATAAATAAATCTTAAGAACAGGATGAGACCAAATACACTAACTTGAGATTCTCATATCTTCATCTGTTTCTTGTCTGACAATTACATTACTAAAACTTTTATCATGAGCAGGTAAGTGAACTATTTCTAATTGTTGCACCGTGTTTTCCAGGAAAGACTGAAATCCCTCACTTTGTATTCCTCTTGCACCTAGTGCTTTAGTAGTATTTTAGGGTCAACAGAGTCAAAAGCCTTGACATATTAATACTTGTCAAGAACTTCAGAATGGTTCAAATGGCTCTAAGCACTATGGGACTTAACATCTGAGCTCATCAGTCCTACAGACTTATAATTACTTCAACCTAACTAACTTAAGGACGTCTCACACATCCATGCCCGGGGCAGGATTCGAACCTGCGCCCGTAGCAGCTGCGCAGTTCCGGACTGAAGTGCGAAGAACAGCTCGGCAATAGCGGCCAGCTAAGAGCTTCAAGTACCACATTTATGAACTGATGGTTGATATTGTACTTCCCCAATTTGAAAATAAAACTTTGCTTAATTAAAAAGGTTGTCTTTCTTTCATGTAACTCATTAATCTGTGTTTTATGATTAATCAGTTATTTTTGAGAATGCATACAGTAGTGTAACTGGCCTGTAGTGCCCAGACACGTCCGTAACAGACACACAGAGGAGAACAACTGTACTACCCCAAAACTGCTTCACAGTTAATAGCTCAAACATTGTCCTTACAAATACCCATATTTTACAGTTCCAAACAAATAATAATGACTTACAGGGATCACAAATAGAGATTAATGGGCATACAATGTATGTGCTGTATGTACGAAGTTCTTGGGTATCCAGGTGGATAATGAACTGAGGTGGCACAGGCATATGGATAACTTAACCAAAAAGTTCAGTTCTACCTGCCTTGCTCTGAGAAATATCTTTCACTGTCTTGATCTGCAGACAAGACTGCTAGCATAATTCCACTCAGTTCTATCCTATGGCACTGCAGCGAAGGTGAAAGTAGGAAACAACGGAAAATCCAGGATGGACTAATGACAATGCGATGAAAAGGATAGATAGCTACTCACCATGTAGGGGAGATGTTAAGATGCAGATAGATGCAACAAAAAGACTGTGAAACAAGTAAGCTTTCAGCCAAAAAGGCCTGTTTCTGAATTAGACAAAACACTCTCTCTCTCTCTCTATCAGCCTCTTTCCTAAGCAGTCACAGACAGTTGTTGTGTGTGGGTTGTCTAATTTAGTAAGAGGTGCTTTGGCTGAATGCTTACTTGTTTGACATTCCTTCTGTTGTGCCTATCCCCAACTCAACATCTCTGCTATATGGTGAGTAGCAATCTATCCTTTTCATAGCATTGTCAAAGGTGAAAGAAGTACTTAATGCTGCAAAGTGTGCAATAAGAGTGTTGCATGAAAATGATTACTGAGCATTATGCTGATGGTAGTATAGGAGGAAATTGCAGTGGCTTTTTCAAAGTAGCTTTTTCCTCTTAGTATACATATATAAACCAGACAAGAAATAACTTTCATAATCACCAGTTTTAGTAGATTATCACTTGTTATAATTTGTTGCTACAGCAACTGAAGGAAATAACCAGCAGTGATTTTTTTCTGCCTGTTACTATATAACCTGACACACACTGCATCGCTAAAGGATCACCTCCATGATGGAATTCACATAACGCAATGTGTGAATGAATGTTAAGCAGAATAAGAATAAGATTAACAGTAACAATAGGACAATGTCTGATCAAAGAGAAAAAAAACAGAAAATTAAAACAGATCACAAAGTAGGTAATACATTTGAAAAATGCTGGAAATCTGGCAGGGAATCTGTCACGTAGGAAAAAACTGTGCAAGGAAGCTAGAATTAGGATAATAGTTGTCAAAATAAGATTTTTCAGTCTGGTTAGAGGTGTTACTAGCAAAGTAAAGACCAACCATCAGATGTGTTTCATGAACTGACGTATTTCACATGTGTGTTGAAAGTACTGATACATTGTTTCCTGGATGTACAATGATGAATTGATCAGTTTCCCAAAGGAAGGTCTAATAAATATACAACTGTTCACATTGTGTGCTAGAAAATCTGTTGTTTTATATCTATTTCAGGGAATTTAATATAAACATTATCCCTGTGAAATCTAGCATGTGTTAACTTGTTTAGTATAGGCCTACATAATTCAAAGCAGATACTAAATTTAGTGAAGTGTTAGCACATATTCAGTACTATTGATATTAATGGTAGAATGTGATTTTGTGTTTAACAGACAGTAAATGCTATACATAATATCCCATGTGCCGTATCTCCATATGCAAGTAACACTTAATGAAACTATTGAATTATAGGGTATCTGAATGCAGATAAGAGCTATCAACAAGAAGTCTTCCATTATGGCACAGGCAAGACATTGCTACTTGAACTATTTAGGATACTTCATTTCAGCCAGACATCGACTGTCTTTCCACACATATTTGACTTATTATCTGTATACACCAAGTTCTGTACAAAATACCCTTTATCTGTAGGTCATCAACATATTCTACGTTGCTTATATCTTATGTTGTGGAGAATTCATCATTGAGAGATATATTTAATTTATCAGCTACCTATTTGATATTCAGGCTGCATTATATTCTATTCAGTTTGCCATTTCGCTGTTGGCTATACATAACCCAATGAACATTCTAAACTTTTGTGTAGTTCTAATTAGTCAGTCACGCCGTTGAAAATTTAGGGATCTTATAAATGTGTTTTAGTTTTCTTGTCTATTCTGATGCAATTTCATAAATACATTATGAAGGGCAACATTTTAATTCCACTAGTACCGCACTAAATTACAAACTTAATTAAGGTACATTCCGTTATTAATGTATGAACCAGAAATCTTCACCCAAATTCAGAAATCTAACACAAGGTATCATTCAGTATAAACATCGGCCAACTATTATTGTAAACGTAACTCCCGCCTGAAGTTCAGTCCAATTTCAATTCAACACGATTATTCCACACGGTAAAAGGCACATAGATTTCGATCTTTTATACGGATGGCTTAGATTTACAGAACCCGGAGTGGGCAAATACATTTCGAAGCAGAAGCGTGTAGTTTACGTCTGGTTGTCACATTCCGTTTCCTTTTGTTTTATTTGTTTCGTAGTAAAGAGTAACGAATCCAAAGCGAATTAACGGGTTCAAGTGTCGACTTGTATTTTCTATCCGTCGTCGGTTTTATAATACAATTTCGTAATATCCGTGTATTTTCCATTCCGATCAGCTGTTGCACGGAATTTGAATGAAGTGAGCACGTCACTGTCACGGTATGTGTTGTGGCCCGCAGATGGCAGCACAGAACAGTAACGTGATGAAAATTAAATTACGCTTTGTCAGTTTTGCCGAATTTGTAGCACTTGCACATACCGAAGGGTCTTTATTGATGCCCGTAATTTCACTTACGCTTTCCTGGCTTGCTAATTCAACATCGATGCGAAAGGACCCGCGAGAGTTAATAGTCAGCTACGAGAGCTCAACTCCGGAGACTACTGCTAGATGGCGGTCTCAACAGTTGTGCTTGTAAATGTACGGGAACGTTTCTACAGAAAAGTGTCTTTTTTTTACCGCGTGAAAAATAAAATGTGAAAACTTTGCACAGCATCAGCCTAGACTAGGGCCATAGCAGCAAATAGGTTAGGAATTCAGCCAAACTGCATCACATTATAGAAGTTACAATACGCCATAAGACACGGCTATTAGAAGATAGTTTTGACACTGGTGTGTAACTATATATACATCGCTTTGAGGGCAGTATTTCGTACTCGCTTCGGCGGTACATATACTAAAATTGGAACGATACAGAGAAGATTAGCATGGCCCCTGCGCAAGGATGACACGCAAAATCGTGAAGCGTTCCACATTTTTTCTTGAACCCAGTGACAAACTTTTCCCTGTCAATAAGATCAACAAATCAAATTTACTCAAAACCAAATAAATCTGTTCATTACCTGTACTCCGTAAACCTGCAAGCGACAAATTCCAATCTGTACGAGTTATTAGTGGCACTGTTACATCATTAATTAATGCGCGAGGTGGTTCGGAAAAGAAAAGTAATCACATCACGCCCCATTCAGGCACTCGCGAGTGCACCTAACGAGTTTGCACATCGCACCACTAACGGCAGAGTGCAGATATATCCGACACAGCTAATATTCAGATTTGCTCTGGCTCCTATTTTCACGTATATTGCAAGACGAGTCAATGTCGCCATGATTTATCAGAAATGTGCGGCCCCAACAATTGTAGCAGTGCTGAACTTTTGGAGGGCTTTTCCAGTTGGTCATCAGTGCCTACATTTATCTGTACTCTGCGAACCACTGTGAAATGCATGGCAGAGGGTACCTTCATCTGTACCAATTATTAGGGCTTATTCCATTCAGGTGGGGGGCACGGGAAGAATTACTGCCAAAATTCCTATGTGCATGCTGTAATTAATTTACACTCGTCCTCACGATCCCAAAGGGAGCAATATTTCATTTAAATCCACTTCTTGAAACTTTGGTAGTAGACTCTCTCTGGATAATTCCCATCTAACTTCGAGAGTCTACCATTTCAGTTTTTTCGCCCATCTATATACTCTCCTGCATGTCAAACAAACCTCTGACCATTCTTGCTGCCCTTCGCTGTATACATTCAAAATCCTGTGCTAGTCCTTTTTGGTAGCGGTGTGGGTCCTACACACTTGAGTAGTATTCTAGGTTGGGTAGCAGAAGTGATTTGTAAGTTAGACCGATAAAGCTGAAACTGTGCTTATGTAACCATTGCATTCTGTAGTCATTGGGCTCAGTTCGAAGGGAGACTCATCACTGAAGACAATTCCACTCCAGTCAACGAGTTTTCTGGCCGAAGATGTCTGCTGAGATGCCGCGGTTAGCGGTGAGATACCAACCAGACTATTGTCCGCCATACGGCCCGAGAACAAGGGTGATGTCCTGCGGTGCCATTTCTTTACTTAGCAGGACTCCTTTGGCCGTCATCCGAGGCACCTTTTCACTTCAGTATGTCGCTAATATTCTACGCCCTATTTAATTGGCTTTCGCGTCATGCCATCCTGTGCTTACATTTCATCAAGATAATGCCCTCCCGCATACAGCGAGAGTTTCCACTTCTTGTCTTCGTGTTTGCCGAACCGTGTCACAGCCAGCAAACTTGCGGGATCTCTCTCGAATTGAAGACGTTAGGAACATAATTGTAGAGCCCTCTAACCAGATGGACATCTTGACAATATAATGCGCCAATTGGACAGCATTTGGCACGATATCCCTCAGGGGAACATCAACAGCTCTGTCAATCATCGTAAGCGAAGTGACTGCTTGCCAGCGGGTTATTGACTTGGCTCAGGTTGTGAAGCTCTTTCTCTTGAATGAATCATGCAGTTTTACTGAAATTGTAATCATTTGTTCGTCTGTTCATCTGTGTCACACCTATCGATCCGTCCCAGTCGAATAATTTCTTCGTGGTGCTTCGTTTTTTGCCTTGGTGTGTATTTTCCTATTCTTCTTTTTCTGTGTCTTTAGTTAATGATCTGCCTGCAATGATCACACTCTCTTAAGCACATAACGTTTCAGGTGTGACAACTGTGATATATTGTTTTAATTTTGCATCACGAGATATTTACTTTTATGGCATCTATTCCATAATTTAATGATTGTTCTTTGTTTGCTTCGTGATTAGGCCAGAGGATTGGATGGTTTCTCCTAGGTATTTAAATTTGGTTACTTCAGATATTTTACCAAACTGTGTAAACATGGGATATCCATATAGGTACGGATGAGAACCTTCAATGTATTGAATTTTTTCATAAGAAATTTTCCGGTCACTTTTAGCTGATATTTCCTGGAGTTTTTAAAGGCAGTTAATTGCCTCTTCTCTGTTATGTGAAAGTATCGCTCGATCGTCTGCATAAACCAAACATTGTAAATTAATTTGCCTTCCACATAGTCTGCCAATGGTTATTCCGTTTACTTCTTTGCGCCATGCCCTAATTAACTTTTCTAGTACAAGATTGAACAGTAAGAGGCATAATCCGTCTCCCTGCCGGATCCGTGTTTTTGTATCGAAGGGCTGAGGCATTTCACTTTGGAATTTAACTTTGAGCTGGTAACGGTTAATGTTTGTTTAATCAACTGTCTTGTCTTTGCACCCACTGTGAACTCTTCTAGTGTATTGCACAATGTATATCCATCTAACGAATCGTATGATTTTTTGAAGTCCACAAAGCTGATCACCTTACTTTAGGGATTTGTAAATCCGTTTTGAGGTTGACGATTTAATCCACATACGATCTAATTTCCAAAAATCTGCTTGATATTCGCAAATGAAATGTTCTGTTTCTGTTTCAAAGTACCTGAGACAATAGATGTTTCGCGATCGATTGCCTTTTCTACGATGTCATGGACGTGTTCTTCCAGGGGTACGTGGTGTGCACACATTTCTCACTTTGCCGAATGCGCCCTCAGAAGAGTTTGCCCGTTTCCCCTGCCAGCATGACCACAAAGCCATTCCTCGTCGAGCACGCAAGTATGTAGATTGTGATGGTATGGCGTTCGATCTGCCTTGCATTTTCAACACATTACTCGGCTGTTTGCGACAACATGTGGAAGTGATGTGGGCTGTTACCGTGCAAGAATTACATGTCTACGTGAGCGTCCACATCAACGAGTGCAAGACTGCATCGTTGCCGGAAGAGGCTACACAATGTGCTGAAATTCCTGACCATCTCAATTTGGGATATGGACCTGCGATTTCTATCATACACAGTGCACAACTTTCATATGTATGATGATTTTTTATGCATGTGAGACCACTGCATCAGAGAGTTAGTTTTTCAAATGAATCTCATTAACTGTTACTCAGATGGCAATTGTTTAGTTTATAGTGTACAGCAATACAGTCTTCTCACATTGTCGCTGTTTTAATATAATGGCTGTAAGAAGACATAGATAGGAGCAAGTATCTTGTACAACTAATACCTATTTTCGTAACTGTTAGGCCGCACGGCGACAGGAAACAGAGCATTTCAAAATGAATCTGGTGATTACAAACGGCTACAACTACTTAATGCATGTTGGGACATCGATAAGAATATAGGATCCGGTAAAAAAAAGTTAACTTTTTTTTTACGTAGTTCAGATGTGTTCTGTATGGCTCGTTCATCAAACAGATAACATTTAAGTGATACAATGTTTCACATCGTACATTCTGATGCACATGTGAAGTCATCGACGTGAGCGCATTAGAAATGTGTATTTTGAGCTTAGGCATTGTTTTCATAAAAGGAGGAATATGCACATAGTCTTCCATATAACCTTATGAAAAAGAAATCCATGGGTGTCAGATCAGATCTAGATGGCCAAGCGCAGAATACAGCATCGTCATGTCCAGCGCGACCCACGTAACGCTTCAGAAGCCGTTTAAAAATGTGCGAACCATAATACACTAGTGCGGGGTGTTTCATCTTATTGAAATAGCGTAATCCGTGCAATCCGCATTAGGCTTTGACGCAGGGTTACCGTAATTTCTGTCTGAGAGACCGGGACATTAAGAAAACTGACTAAAAGCAGACGTAATTTTGGAAGCAGAAACCGGGGAACTTTTCTTAAGCTTCAGAAAAAGTGAACAATGCGTGTTGGGAGGTTGTGAACCGCTGCAGCGAACCGCCCACGGTGGAAGTCTCTCACAGCAGCAGGTTCTCTACCCAGGTACGTCAAGTACCGGCTACCCGTAAGGCAGTTAAGTCACACTATGTTCAAGGAGGAAGAAGTGTGTACTGTTGCGGCTGTGGCCGTATTAAAAGAAAGAAAGAGGAGAAAGAGAAAATTGCAAAGACATCACATTACTATCACAAGACTCTACAGGGTATAGCCGAATAAAAGATTTAATGCAAAGGTACGTTTACACATTTATTGTTTTGCCGATCAGCTGCTCTCGGAAGTACTGGAATTCACGATGTACAAATTTAAATTTTTTTGGTGAGCTAGTAGGTCTGATTAAGTTTGGACCTTAACCTAGTAGTAGAGTCCACTGATTTCAAAGACATGCCGGCCGCGGTGGTCTCGCGGTTCCAGGCGCGCAGTCCGGAACCGCGCGACTGCTACGGTCGCAAGTTCGACTCCTGCCTCGGGCATGGATGTGTGTGATGTCCTTAGGTTAGTTAGGTTTAAGTAGTTCTAAGTTCTAGGGGACTGATGACCACAGCTGTTAAGTCCCATAGTGCTCAGAGCCATTTGAACCATTTGAACCAAAGACATGTGATGTGTAACGGTATGATAGCACATCGCTAATTCCGCTGCTGTTACTAATTTTCGCTCTTTGAATGAATTTGGAACAAAATAACTGTCGATTTTTTTGAAGGGCATGCAGAGTACACGTTTGGTTTATGCTTTACGCTACCTGACGAACCTCAGTATCTGCTCGTCCCCCACGTGCAATGGAAACGTAACACTTACAAATTACACATTCTGTTTCATAGTCACGTCTCTCTCGTTTTATAAAGAACAATTTTTCTGAATGTTTCCCTTGGGATGGACACTTCCTCTTTGGCATGCTGAGTTCATTTGAAGCAATCAAACACTTTGGTAACAAATTAACCGCGATACGACTCGGTCAGAGGAACAGAGAACCATGTTGCTGCAAGCTCTCAGAGAAGAAATCTGTGCGTCGTATTGCGATTCACTACGCTTTCTGAACGATTGAAATTTTGATTTTTTACGTTCTCCGTAATCCTTATCGACTATCGCTGTGTATTAAATAGTTATAACTGTTTGCAAAACGCTGTATTCATTTTAAATCGCCCTGCATTTTTCGCAGCTCGCAAGTTAGAACGCGCGCAAAGTACGTGATACCACAGTTGAGCACGGGAATAAGGGTGCTTAACATTGATGGCTATGGGTTCAAATGGCTCTGAGCACTATGGGACTTAACTTCTGAGGTCACCAGTCCCCTACAACTTAGAACTACTTAAACCTAACTAACCTAAGGACATCACACACATCCATGCCCGAGGCAGGATTCGAACCTGCGACCGTAGAGGTCGCGCGGTTCCAGACTGTAGCGCCTAGAAACGCTCGGCCACCCCGGCCGGCGCTTAACATTGATCATTTACATCTCAGAATGTGATACAGAACAAAGCAATGACTTCAACCGTACATTGTACAAAGTGACTAGACGGCATCTTAAAGATGCGTGAAGAGGAGGAAAATTTGACATAAACACCTCGGGCAGGATCCTATACAGCTATCATATTATGAAGAAGTTGGTTGCTACGTGTCGCCTTCTGTTCAGAACAGTCCCGTCTAGGATTAAGATAGCGGGATTTAGTGCACCAGCCGAGTTGCTATACATGCGTGGTAGTCAAACCAAGAAGTATACGTGCATGCATGTGAAAACGGCTGTTGTATTTTTGGAAGACTGGAGTGTCTACAGCATACTCATTTCGAAGATGTAGAAGAAAGGGTTCACGACAACCCGAATTTGTGCCCCAGTCGTGATACGAGAAAGATCCACAAAACATCACAGAACTACCACCAGTCTGAACTACAAGCACCACACACCAACAGATTAAACGCCACAGTGAGCCGTAGATCCACACGACGCCTTGTAGCATTTGCAAAGGTACAAAATCACAACTCGCCGGACAACACTACACACCTTCAGCCTGCGTTGTTTCGCCAGTTGAACATATCCAGCTTCATGTGACGCTGTGAATAATGGCTTTTTGCGAAGTAGTCGATTCCAAAATGTCCATAGCATGCGGTACCCTTCACAGTGCTCGTTCGGAAACTGGTTGAGATGGACATGCTTTCACAGGAAGCAGCAATTCGTTCAAAAATGGCTCTGAGCACTACGGAACTTAACTTCTGAGGTCATCAGTTCTCTAAAACTTAGAACTACTTAAACCTAACTAACCTAAGGACATCACACACATCCATTCCCGAGGCAGTATTCGAACCTGCGACCGTAGCGGTCGCGCGGTTCCAGACTGTAACGCCTAGAACCGCTCGGCCTCGCCGGCCGGCCAGCAATTCGTGTTTGAAACCGTTTGTTAGTGACAATACGTGACACTTGTTTCCGGTTCCTGCCGGTTAGGGTCTTTCTATGACCACTGTTTGTACACTACGTTACATTCCTGCGAATGGTATACCATTCCTTGCAGACACGATAGGCCAGGGTTTTCAAACTGTGCGTCGCGACTCCCAGGGGCATCGCAGCCACACAATAGCGGCGTTGCGATGACTGCACGAAAGAACGGCAATAATTTGGTTTATTTGTTTTCCGAATAAAGAAACAACGTGTGAGCTAGTAGTGATCACTAGCGGACCGTCAAGTAAGTGTAGCTACTATGGCAGAGTGGTAGGCGACAGTCGAATCGTACTACGTGACTCATTTATTTTATTAAGTAACAGTCAGTTCGAAGAGTAGTTCTGTCGTATGTAGATTGTTTTGTTGTTTTGTCTTCTGCGATTTGTGCTTCTGTCTCAGAATGGAAAAAACTTTTAAATATACGTATAAGACGTGACGTTTCAAACGTGTCAATCAGTTCTAAAGAAGTGAATCGACGACAATGGAGGAAGTATAACGACAGTTACTTGAATTTCAGTTTCACATGTAGTGCTAGGGCCGCTTTAAGGCCCAAGCGACAAATGACGATCACAGTCGTCATTTGTTTCAAAGTCCTAGCTACTGAAAGCATGCTGCCTACCAAAATGAAACTACATTGCGAGATAAATGCCAGTAATTGGCAAACAAACCACGTGAATATTTTCCCCACAGGTTAAAAGAAATGACAGAAGAAAAGTAAATTTTCAATAACAAGCTATGATCTCTACTAAGGATCTTCATTCGTCTTACAAAGTTGCCTATCGTGTAGCAAAGAGCGAGAAATCTCACTTCACGGCGGAAGCCCTCCTTTTACCATCTCCTCTGAACATTTTATGTTTTATGATAGGTGAGTCAGCTGCCCAAGCACCTGGTAAGTGTGCCTTTTCCAGACAAAACTATTAGTCGTCGGATATTCAATGTGCCTGACGACATTAATGACTTGTTGGTTGGAAAATTCAAAGGAAATCGTGATTTCGCTGTTCAGTTGGTTTAAGCTACAGACAACCAAAATGATAACATCTAATTTGTTATATGTGGTTTATACACGACAACAAACAACAAACAAACAACTATTGATCATTATCGAAAGTATTTGAAGACCTTCTTTGCAGGAAAACATATCTTGGTTCAAAAGCAACAGGCCTCTTTGAAATACTACACTCTTTTTATAGGAGAATTCTGTAGGCGTGTGTACAGATGGACGTCGTATTATGGCTGGCCGTTACGCCGGATTGCAAGCTATGATACATAAAGAGGCTCTTTCGTGCCGTTTGGTCTCATTGGTTTACTCACCACGAAGAACTGGCACCGAAAAGCATGAGCTCGCTGGCATTCACTGGAGAATGTCCTGAAAAGGGTGTATGAACTCATGAATGAACTTTATTCATACTTTGGTAAAGAGATACATTTGGATTCCGAGAAGGCTTTAGACAGTGAATTTGTTTTGAAGCTGGCGTATCTTTGCGTAAACTTCGAAAAACTCAGTTATCCATATAAGATAACGTGAGCAAAATTCTGCAACTCTTAGACAAAATGTCAGTCCTCAGAAACAAACTTCAGTTGTGAAAGACGAAGTTGGATGATAAAGGTATACAATGATTTCCTTGCCCTTCACACGGTTTTACAAGACAGTGACTTTTAGTTGAGTGCAGAATTGAAGTCTGTGTTTGTGGGTCATTTAATGAATCTAATTTTGACGTAGAAAAGGATGAAATATATAGCCATAAATTGTTTTGCATTCTAACCATGGGAATAAATGTTCTGACAGCAGATATATTTTAAAACGAAGAATTAAGATGATTCTCGTTAACAATACTATCTATGCCAAACAAGAACTCTTGAATTTGAATCGAAATAATTAGTCCTTTTTTTAAAAAAACAAAAAAGTGTAAATCGGCAGCATGTAACCACACGAATATTTTACGTTTCGTTTTAGATATAAATATATGTTTTCTAGATTTCTTCTGATGACGTTGATTGTGAATATGATCTGTGGAACAACTAACTAACTAGTTTCAGCTTCGCCTTCAATGACGTCTCTACTCAAATTCTTATTTATCTGTATATCCAGCAGTGTCAATTGGAAAAGATCAACTTTGTAAAAAATGGAATGGAACTCTTGTTTTTCGTTTCTTCTAAATGTTGCACAAAAATAGCAAATTGAAATCTATTCTAGGCCAGTATTGTGATAATGCACGAATATATCGCAGATGTATATATGATCACAGTCTGTCCAGTAAAAGCCCGTCACAAGCGAACATGAATATACATAACTCACGTAGTGCCTGTCTTGCTTAGAATAAGAAGGTGTGAGAACTGTTACGCACTTTTTCCCGAAAGTGTTTAGAGCCTGCGCATGGGAAGGCAACAAATCAGCACCAAACGGCTGCGACGTCTCGCTCATAGCAGTAGGAAAAGACTTATCGATAGCCACCTGTCGCACTGCTGTTCTAATTTAAACTTTTGTGTTGCCAATTGCAGAGGAAAAACTGTGAAACTTTCAAGACTGTTCGTGCTGCAGTATTGCTGTCGAGGTGATTTCAAGCAGAGGCACATATACATGTAGTGATATTTTTGGCATTACCACTGTTGACTGCCGGCCGGAGTGGCCGAGCGGTTCTAGGCGCTACAGTCTGGAACCGCGCGACCGCTACGGTCGCAGGTTCGAATCCTGCCTCGGGCATGGATGTGTGTGATGTCCTTAGGTTAGTTAGGTTTAAGTAGTTCTAAGTTCTAGGGGACTGATGACCTCAGAAGTTAAGTCCCATAGTGCTCAGAGCCATTTGAACCATTTTGAACCAATGTTGACTGGGCGACTTCGACAGTATTCTGTATGGATGATGCAGAGGTAGGGTTGCCATCCGCCCCGATATATGGGGACCGTCAGCCTTATGGATCTTCTTGTTCTGACATCTCATAAGACCCAGTTTTGTCTCGATTCTGCAAAATAACTGTTACGAGCTTGACTCAGGTACTGAAGTAACTCCATCTGTTAGCGTAACGAGTAAATGCAGCCTCAGCTTTTTTATGTCAACAAGTCTTTGTTGATAAGGTTATCTGATAGATGGCGTTGTATGTTGCGTAATCTGTATCGATGATGCAAGTACCTTCTAGCTCTAGCGTCATCATTCGAGTAAATACCAGACTTCTCCAGTGGTAAGGGACTCGAACTATTTAAGCAGCGCCACGAGGGAAAATCGGACGGTTCCCACTTGAAAAGCGAACTGATAAGCCGATTCGTTCTAAACGTAATGCGGACAAAGAGTGAAAGTTAGTAATGTTTGAAAGATTTACCGCGGGTGTATAGGGCGTGAAGTGTAGGCCTATAGTGACGTTTACTTAGTTGACTAAAGAGTTATTGTTGGCTCTTTACAGTCTAATAAATGTGTCTTATCAAAGGGTACAACAATTCCTAAGAACGAAAGAGAAAGTGTCACTTTTCGGATGATTACACAAAAGAGTGGTCTTTTGTCAAGAAAGGACGTACGGATCAGGAAGGGTTGTGTGAGATTTTTAGCTGTTTCATCTCAGTAACTCACGGAGGTAAGGCAGATGTGAGGCATCACATTTCTACGAAGAATCGTACAAGCAGATTCGCGGTAGCATCGACATCAAAGCCTATTTCTACATTCATGATTAAAGAAGGTACCCAGGAAAAACTGCTCGTTGCTGGCGCAGAATTAACAACAGCTTATAAAGTTGTCAGGCATCATCAGTCCTTCAGTTCTCTTAACTGTACCGTAAAACTGAATGCAGCAATGTATCCTGGCTCTCCGCAAAGCAGTCTACCGCCGGGACCAAAGGTACAGCGATTCTTAATAATATTTTCACACCACACTCCGTATCCGAATGCATAAAACAATTGCACTAAATTTCATTTTACGGCTTATGCACCGACGCATTGAACCACAAGGCTGAAAAGATGTTAATTATAGTTGTTCAATATTTTACCGAAACTGATGGAATCCAGCAGAAGCTGTTGAAGTTTTATTCGCATAGTAATGAAACATCAGAGATAACTGCAAAGTTTTGTATGGACATTTTAAGACAACTGCAAATTCCATTAGGTAAATTAACCGCTTTTTGTGGAGACAGTACCAACTTCGGAGGTCTTCATCGATGCTGCCAGCGGAATGTGTTTCGCCAAATTAAAGAAGAACTAGGAAAAAATGTAGAATGAATTTAATGCCCTGCCCATATTGACCACAATACTATATCAAGTGCTGCTGGAGTCTTTAACTGTCGACATTGAAATAATCGTCATGAAAATAATTATTTTTGAATATACACGGTAAGGGCAGAGAAGCTGAAAGAGTTGTGCTCTTTGAAGGTATCGCAGTTTACAGTGCCGTATGTCTAATTAAACACGGATCTCCATTACTAGGAATTTGAGTGTGCTTTCCAGTGTAGAGGCGGTCAAATTGGGCCCAGTAAGCTAGGAGCTTTGGTAGCGGCTGTGGTGCTGTCAGATGTTACAGCAATTCGTCACGCCTGTGGTCACAGCCACACCTTGTAGTCACAAGCCGTGTTGCCGCTGGGACTGTAATTGGCTGCAGCTAATTAGCAAGCGTCCTGTGCCTTCCAGGGATTAGAAACGGGCTTTACGACCTCACCATTATGGAGTGCGCATGTCTGAAATGTTATCTGAGAGAGAACGCATAATGTTAATGGTAATTATAATTACCATCATATCTCAAATGTACATGACTGAGTCACAAGTATGCACAGAAACTGAGAGTGCTTTGTAGCAGTTTTTGGTATGTGTAGTTTTTGGTCCGATGTTCGGTAGACTCTTAAGGCCATAGTCTGGTCAGGCTAAATAAAACAATAAATAATATCACTCTTCAACGTTAGTTGTGTTAGTGTGGTCTCTTCTGTTTTGGAAGATGCATTTCTGTACTGGGAGTAAGGCCCCTGCTACGGAATGAACATAGTCTCCTAAAATGGTATCATATGTCATATCAGCAACCTTTTCTTGCAGTGTGATCATAAAAACCCACTCAAAACCATGGTACTACAGTTCAAATAATAACAGAACATCCTCCATGCTTCACACTTGATGGGAGACATGTGAGTAGTGTGCTTTCCTTGTGGTTCTCCAATCGCAAATACGTCTTCAGTAGAAAACATTAAAAAAGAGTGACCGCATTGGACAACATTATTTGGTCGCTTTGGTCTGTTGACCACAGTGTGTATTCTTGCATCTCCGAAGCATTTTTGTTATATTTGGCTCGTTTGCAGTGCATCCTTTTTGTAGTAGATCGCTAAGCGCCGTAGTCGCACAGAATCACTTACTTCTCGAACAACCAGTAACACTATGTCACGGTACTCCCTGTTGTCTGCAGTCTGCGCTGGTGTTGTGAAAAGTCACCCTACTACCAAAATACGACGTTCTTTTTTTTAAATGTATTTGTGAGGCGTCTTGTCACGGTCCGCGCGGCTCCCTCCGTCGGAGGTTCAAGTCCTCCCTCGCGCATGGGTGTGTGTGTTGTCCTTAGTGTACGTTAGATTAAGTAGTCTGTAAGCTTAGGGACCGATGACCTTAGCAGTTTGGTCCCATAAGATCTTACCAAATTGTATTTGTGAAAACGTGAAGTACATGTAGTGAAATGTGCACGCAAATTTCCAGAATAAAATATCTTAGCTTGTGTGGGATATATAAATATATCGCTGCTACGGTACCGATGTGAGGATAGAACGGTACAAAATCATAAGTGCAATCAAACATAGCTAAAACATTAATATGTCTGTCAAAAAGCTGTTTTTTTACTTAACGAAAGCAGAATAATGACGTAAACTGTGGCATAGAAACATGTTAAAAATACGTAGTGCGTGGCACTGAGTGTGATTTTAAAAAAGCTGCGAAACACATACGAAAATACACACTCTAGTCACATTAATATGACAACCTGTCAGTAGTCTGAATAACCACATTATGCTACGGGACGTGCAGGAAGACAGTCGGTGAAGTTGTGAAACGTACCGACAGGTATGTGCAGTCATGCCGACACCACTGCCTTGGCCAGCTGCGCTAGTTTTCTCAGTTGAAGAACCACTGCGCAACAGCCCGATCGAGATGGTCCCACAGGCTGTCAACTGGGATTAAATCCTGTGAGAAAATAAAATGCGGCCCATAAGTCTTGGTGTTGACTTAGTACTTACGTACCGCATTTTTAAAATGTGACTACGCCTATTCAGGCTGTTTTATTTTTATTTCTAGACCATGCCCTCTTGGACAAATTATAGATTCAGGTATATCTACTGAAGAAGGCTCAATTATTTGGACTGAAACCTAGGTAAAGGTTGGTTTCATTACCGCAATAGAGGCTGATAGTTCCTTATATATTATTTTACATTCCCATCGTATAAAGCGATGCCAGGTTAGTCTAGTGCTATGTTCGTGTTACCGATACGCATCAACATGGGCAGTGAAACCCGAAGAATAACCAGCACTCCATCACTCAAGCCGTGCTGCTACTGCATGGCGGTAGCAGTCAGCACAGGCCAGGCCGATGCTGCTGCTGACGAAGTGCTGGTTATTCCTCGTGTTTCACTGCCCGTGTTGATGCATATCGCTAACACGAACATAGCACTAGACTAACCTGGCGCCGCTCTATACGATGGGAATGCAAAAAGCCGCTATAGAACCATTTTGTTTGAATCGAGAAGCAAACCGACGCTTTCTGTCTACATCGGACGTCGCATGAAAAAACCGATTGACAGTATTTCTTTTGCCTGACTCAAGCTACATACTGAAAAAACTAAATTGCTAATATATGCCGGAACACTAGAGGAAAAGCACCTGAAGGCTCTTAGGAGAGGCTCCCTGTATATAAAGCTAAGAAGAAATAGCACACAGTAATGTTAACTAAGTGATTACACATATAAAAAAAAACTTTGTGTTCTGCCTTACGGCAGGTCTTGTCATGGGTGAAGCCTCGTCAGAGAGGTCCATCGCATGAGCGTCTAGGGAAGTGATTCCATTGGTGGTTTCCCGTTGCCTTCCATTGACGGTGATGAAATGATATTGAGGACAACACACCACCCAGTCACTGAGCGGAGAATATCTCCGACCCAGCCGGGAATCGAACCCGTGCCCCTTGGCGTGACAGACCGCCGCGCTGACCACTCAGCCTTCGGGGCGGACTGATTACATACAAACGCACACAAAAAGCGTCGGATCCGTAGCGAGATAGCTCTTAAATAAAAAAGCGTCATTTAATCAGTGTAAAATTTTAACTTGTTTTTGAGAATAAATAATTTGTAAGGGACTTTAGGATTGAGTCTTTAATATCCTCTCACCTATTCATCCGTTCCCGTTATGTATAAAGGCGTGTTGTTTGCGTTTTATGTGATACGGTCTTTCTCGCTGTCCGCTCCGTTTTGTCGTCCCGAACACACAACTTGTCATTTATTACGGTGCGAAATAGAATTTAAAAAAACACTACATGGCCGTGTATTATTAGAGACAGCCTCTGTAGACGTTTTGGGGTATTAGGCACAGGAAAGGGCGAAACCATACTCAATTCACACAAAGAAATTAATAAGGAAACTAAGGAGTATTCCGTGCAAATAAATCATGTAGTTTCGGTACAGAAGATTACGAAGATATCGAAGAACGAAGTGCATCCTGAGGCGGCATGACCCATTTGAAACTTGTAGGAGCAATCGTTTACGTAAACTGTCTTGCTCGCATCTGCGTGAAGTGTGAAGGAGAGTTTTAAAGTTTTAATTATAACCACAGAAAAGTAAAGTTTGGTAATTTTTTTGTTTGTCTGCGGACCTAGTAAACACTGAAACACCCTCAGCTCGGTGCCCTAGAAGACCGCTAGGTGAGACAAAACACAGTAGCCCAATCAAAACATAAAGTGGAGTACCGAGCGATAATTCATTTGCAGCATTAGCAGGAGAACTACGATGCATCAATCCACGTTGAGTTAGTGGAATTGTACGGCATCATGTGAGACAGTGGTGACTTGCCGCAGCCAGTGTTGCTAAATCAGCTAACTCTGGCTTCTTCTTAATAGCATTTAGCAGGCAAATGAGTGATTTAGCAGGGGTCCGGAAGAATGGCTTGTTTCACAATCATTTGGCTTCTTTTCATACTTTTCTTCTTGACTATAGGAAAGCATTAAAATCCATGATGATTAAAGGACAATTATTTGCATTGAACTGAGATTTCAAAGCACTTCAGTACTACATGAAAGTGTATTATTACACTGAATTAAAATACACATCAAAGCAAACTAAAACGGTGTTGGTGTGTGTTCCGGGCACGTCAGTATACATATACACAATACTAGACACGCAACTACGAAATATAAGCAGTTGAAAGCTTTACTGGAAACGCTGTTGCAGTATAGATGACATAAACAAAATTTCACAATTTCGCAATAGTGAAAGAAGCTGTTCTAAGCAAAGTAAACTTTGATTAATGCAAGATGAATCAGAAGTGATGTCGAACTTCTATTCATGGCAGTAATTACGTAAGTGTAAGAAATAATATTATAGTGCAGATATTGTGGAGTTTGCCTGAAAGTACCTAGCGGAAGCATTATTTATATTTTTATGTTGAAGAACGTTATATGAAAGAAACAGGCGTGAATCGGTGTACTTAAATACATTTCTGCGTAAAACTATCGGGGTTTTAAAAATGTGGTGATATTTTATATGCATATCATAGAAATAAAATGACAGATTGTTATATCTGCATTCGAAGTACAATACATCCAGAAATTATGTCTCTGATGAGATGCATGAGGCACGCCGCAACATTTTTATTCTTTAGTGCTTTCCAGAAGCTTTACATT
Source organism: Schistocerca serialis cubense (assembly GCF_023864345.2). Classification (NCBI taxonomy): domain Eukaryota; kingdom Metazoa; phylum Arthropoda; class Insecta; order Orthoptera; family Acrididae; genus Schistocerca; species Schistocerca serialis. The sequence continues at coordinate 725,700,383 of NC_064638.1, forward strand.
TTTCGCCGGCCATAGTGGCCGTGCGGTTCTAGGCGCTACAGTCTGGAGCCGAGCGACCGCTACTGTCGCAGGTTCGAATCCTGCCTCGGGCATGGATGTGTGTGATGTCCATAGGTTAGTTAAGTTTAATTAGTTCTAAGTTCTAGGCGACTGATGACCTCAGAAGTCGCATAGTGCTCAGAGCCATTTGAACCGTTTACATTTTTCAATATCTGTAAACTTTCCCTACCTATTAGAGCCACTAAAATGAAACGTCTTACACTCATTTAAGAAATTCTGTGGAAAAATTATTTCCTGAAGTTGTTTTAAACTGATTTACGTAACTGATTTTAATAAATCTGAGTGAAATAGCAATATTTTTCAAGAATTTGGCTTGTCTGTGTATAAAATTTGTCCAAATTGTTCTTCAGACAGTTGGAGTTATCTAAAAATATCTACCTTACTACATTTTAGTTCACCTTCCTCTCCTCCTTTAATACCTTACGCATAATTATCGCAAAATAAAACTGCACATTAGTACACCATGTTTTATTTCAGCTCTTTTCTGGCCTTCTTTGGACAAACATTTAGCTTATTTCGTTTTGGAGAGTTGGCAACACTGGACGCAGACACTTCCGTTGTGGTGAAAAATTCTAAGTGACGAAGATCATCTCTCTGAAGATCGCAAGAGACGTTGTGGCACTGGTGCTCGCAGACCGGCGTATCACAATGGTGGCGGTAGTCGAAATAGTTAATATCTGCCACTGATTGGTTTTCAGCATGTTGGAGACATTATGAAGGTCACAAAGGTCGCTGCTGGTTGGGTTCCGCGGCTACTCGCATTGATTCAAAAAGACCGCCGAACCGATGCAACAGACGTTCACCTGTGTCAGTCCAATCCGCATGACTACTTTATCCACCAACCCTGGACAAGTGCCAGGTACATCTCTATGGCCCCAAGACAACGGAGCGAGCGACGTGGTGGAGTGGCTACACACAGGACTCACTTTCGCGAGGATGGAGGTTCAAATCCGCCTCCGGCCGTCCAGATTTAGGTTGTCCGTGACTTCCCTAAATAATTCCAGAGAAATGACAGGATGGCTCCTTTCTAAGTGCTCGCCGATTTCCGATACCATCCATGAAACAATCCGAGCTTGTGCTCCTTCTCTAGTAATCTTGACGTCGACGGGACTATAAATCCTAGTCTTCCTTTCTTCCTTTTTCTTCCGAGACAAAGCGGATTAACTATTGCTAAAAAAAAGGTGAAGACCCAAGAATCATTGGGTAAGTTGATGCTGAGTGATTCTTGGGGCTGTTATTTTGTGGTTCCAACAGACTGAACTCGTATGCACGGTGAAGCGTACTGTCGAAATCTCCTGACGTGGTTATCCGAGACTGTCGAGTCTATGTCGACAAATACGTGGAAACTTGCAACTGAACGTGACGTCAGTCAGTGTCCAGTCCGTGCATTCAGCAGATTTCCCCTTCTTTATTAATTCAGATCGCTCGTGACTGTCTACATTTGCATTGGGAGTGCAGTACATATGAGGGGCTTATTTGTATCCTGCCGCGTCGGAGCAGAACACAGAGATTCTGAAATTACCAACCGATCTGGCGTCTTCTGATGATGGTCCTCGTCCATGCACAGTAGTAGCACTCAGGTCGTAGATCCTTCGTCCTTGGGTGAGGCTGTAACAAAGTATCTAGCGAGATGGCTAAGGCTCGCAAAGCTGTTAAATGCAGATTCAAAGTCACCAGGGATGCAAATTACTTTTTTAATTAATGACACACGCAGTTAACAAACGTACACTAACGATATCATACTTAATGTGGTTCAAACGTAAAACTTATAATCCTGATACACTATGTACACTGAAGGAGCTGCAGTCACAAATTACACCGTGTAATCAGATTAATGCGACGCCGGCATATATTCGATGTCAACGTGCAATAACCACTCACAGGCGGCAAGTGGCAGCGCAAGCAGTGGAGGGTATATACGAGGGTAATCCCAAAAGTAAGGTCTCCTATTTTTTATAAGTACAGAACTCTGTTTGTGTGACAGTTGGTCACACTGTTATAAAGAATGCTTCACGCGCTGTTTGTAAACATGCGCACGCCGCGCTGAGGCGCTGTCTTGATTTGGCAGCCGTTGAGAATGGAGCTCCCGTTGGATGTTACCGTCAAGTGCGAATTGCCCGCAGTTATTCGGTTTTTGAACGCAAAGGGCACTGCGCCGATTGAAGTCCACCGCCAACTGACGGAAGTGTATGGTGAGTCGTTCATGGATGTCGAAAATGTTCGTAAGTGGTGTAGAGAGTTTGCAGCTGGTCGGACCGAAATTCACGACGAACAAAGGAGCGGAAGACCGTCAGTTTCTGAGGAGACAGTGTTGAAGGTTGAGCAAAGCATGCGTTAAGATCGGCGAATCACCCTGGATGATCTCTACTCGTTTCCCGAAGCTTCGCTCACAGAATTTTAACGGAAACATTGAGCTACCGGAAGGTGTGCGCAAGATGGGTGCCACGCATGCTGACTGAGGACCACATGCGGCAACGAGTTGATGCTTCCCGCGCATTTCTTCACCGCCTTGCAGCCGAACAGGACAACTTTCTATACTCAGTTGTTACGGGTGACGAAACCTGCGCATACCACTTTATACCTGAGACCAAGCAACAATCAAGCCAGTGGCGGCATCCTTCTTCGCCAAAGCCACGGAAATTCAAACAAGCACAGGCTGCCGGTAAAGCCATGACAACTGTTTTTTGGGATCGGAAAGAGGTATTGTCGGTCGACGTTATGCCCACTGGGACCACAATTAACGCTGACAGGTACTGTGAGACTGAAAAATCTCAAACGGGCAATTCAGAACCGGAAAAGAGGAATGTTGAGCAAGGGCGCACACATTCTCCATGACAACGCTCGCCCACACATCGCTCGTCAAACCGTTGCTCTCCTGTTCTGTGGAACATAATCACCCGCCCACACTATAGTCCTGACTTGGCGCCCAGTGACTATCACCTGTTCCCTAACTTAAAAGAACATTTGGCCGGAAAGCAATTCACCTCCGACGACGAGGTGAAAGAAGAGGTTCATAACTTTCCGAACAGCATGGCGGCGAGCTGGTATGACATGGGCATACAAAAACTGCCACAGCGTCTACAGAAATGCATCGACAGAAATGGTGATTATGTCGAAAAATAGCTAAATGTTCAAGCTGTTAACTGATATAAACCATTGTAAAACTAAACAGGTCTATGTGCTTTTTAAAAAAAGGGGACCTTTCTTTTGAGATCACCCTCGTAAAGCATGTCGGGAGGACGCGGACAACAATGAAGTCGTCATCGTAATTAGGAAAAGGAGCGATTTATCTGACGTCCAAAAGGACATAATCATTGGCCTTCGGGCCAAGGGTGGAAACATTACCGAAACGGCTAAGTCTGTAAATTGTTCGCGTGCCGCCATGGTTGAAGTATACCGTGGATGGCAAAATGGCTTTATCCACAACCGGCACCAAAGGAACTCTCGTGCACTACAGGCTCTAGATAAATGTGAACGATGGCTGCGGAGATGTGTACGCGTGACCAGACGTGCATCTGTTGAGCAACTGACCGCCCAGGTGAACGAGAGAGCTGCCAACTGTGTCACTTCAACGACCAGTCAGCGAATGTTGCTGCCTATGGGCTTCCGCAGCAGGCGCCTGTTTCCTCTACCCGTGCTGTCCGCTATTCATCGGCGACGAAGGCTGGAATTTGCACGCCAGTACTGGAACTGGACGTTCGTTGGCGGGTGACAGGTGACCTTTTCAGATGAATCAGGTTTTACGCTCCATCGGACAGATGGCGAGTGGCGTGTACAACGTTAAATGTCTGAAAGTAAAGGGTCCAGGCCGGAGGGCATTCCCTGGGTTATCTCGTTATTCTGGAAGGCACAGTGGGTCAGCATAAGTATGCATCTATCCGTGGGGACCATGACCATCCCTACATGCAATTTTTCCTCAACACGATGGCATTTACCAGTAGGAAACGTAACGTGTCACGCAGCTTGCAGTCTACATGCGTGGTTCGAAGAGCACCAGAATAAGTTTGCCTTACTCACCTGGCCACCAAACTCCCCAGATTAAAATCCGGTCGAGAATTTTCTGGACCACCTCGATCAGGCTGTTCGTGCCATCGATCATCGTCAAAGAAACTTTGCGCAGTTGACCATGGGGGAGTCAGCATCGCTCCACAGCCACAACCCGTCAATGTCTTCCAGAACCTCACTGACTTTCATCCTTCGCGTCTCGCAACGGTCGATTCTGCAAAATTTCAGGACATGTGGTCACTTTAATGCTACTGGATAGTGTAAAGTATACATCCTACACTCTGATTTCTTAAGGTCATTTTATGTATGGAGTGCAACTTTAGATCTGAATCGTGCGGCACACTGTGAGGTACCGTATGGCTCCGTCTTACCTACTAAACTAGTCATCCTGAATCACTTTGCTGGGTCCACATTTTTGGGCGGACCTGTTTTGTGCCGTAAGTGCTTTGTCTGCATATCGTAATTGTAATGTTATTAAAAATGGCCGTAAATGACGTCCGAACAGAATGTATTATACACTACTGGCCATTAAAATTGTGCACCACGAAGATGACGTGCTACGGACGCGAAATTTAACCGACAGGAAGAAGATGCTGTGATATGCAAATGATTAGCTTTTCAGAGACAAACAGCAGCTGACCGGCGTTACCTGGTGAAACGTTGTTGTGATGCCTCGTGTAAGAAGGAGAAATGCGTACCATCACGTTTCCAACTTTGATAAATGTCGGATTGTAGCCTATCGCGATTGCGGTTTACCGTATCGCGATATTGCTGCTCGCGTTGGTCGAGATCCAATGACTGTTAGCAGTATATGGAATCGGTGGGTTCTGGAGGGTAATACGGAACGCCGTGCTGGATCCCAACGGCCTCTATCACTAGCAGTCGAGATGACAGGCTTCTTATCCGCATGGCTGTAACGGATCGTGCAGCCACGTCTCGATCCCTGAGTCAACAGATGGGGACGTTTGCAAGACAACAACCATCTGCACGAACAGTTCGACGACGTTTGCAGCAGCGTGGACTATCAGCTCGGAGACCATGGCTGCGGTTACCCTTAAGGCTGCATCACAGACAGAAGCGCCTGGAATGGTGTACTCAACGACGAACCTGGGTGCACGAATGGCAAAACGTCATTTTTTCGTATGAACCCAGGTTCTGTTTACAGCATCATGATGGTCGCATCCGTGTTTGGCGACATCACGGTGAACGCACATTGGAAGCGTGTATTCGTCATCGCCATACTGGCGTATGGGGTGCCATTGGTTACACGTCTCGGTCACCTCTTGTTCGCATTGACGGCACTTTGAACTGTGGACGTTACATTTCAGATCTGTTACGGCCCGTGGCTCTACCCTTCATTCGATCCCTGTGAAACCCTACATTTCAGCAGGATAATGCACGACCGCATGTTGCAGGTCCTTTACGGGCCTTTCTGGATACAGAAAATGTTCGACTGCTGCCCTGTCCAGCACATTCTCCAGATCTCTCACTAATTGAAAACGTCTGGTCAATGGTGGCCGCGCAAATGGCTCGTCACAATACGCCAGTCACTACTTTTGATGAACTGTGGTATCGTGTTGAAGCTGCATGGGCAGCTGTACCTGTACACGCCATCCAAGCTCTGTTTGACTCAATGCCCAGGCGTATCAAGGCCGTTATTACGGCCAGAGGTGGTTGTTCTGGGTACTGATTTCTCAGGATCTAAGCACCCAAATTGCGTGAAAATGTAATCACATGTCAGTTCTAGTATATTTGTCCAATGAATACCCGTTTATCATCTGCATTACTTCTTGGTGTAGCAATTTTAATGGCCAGTAGTGTTGCTTTCTATTTAGAGGATAGCTAATATGATTTTCAATTAAATCTGAATTATATTTTAAAAACTATTAGTAGGTGAAAATTTGAGACTGGGCGCGCTGGCCCAAGTATAATCCCCACATCTGCTGTTGCTGCAGCCAAGCAGTCTACAAATCAATATGATACGGAATGTGTACCTGTCGTACCGCCTGCTGTCTGCGTCGCACTCCTCTACTTACGCCATACATCAGCTAATGCATTGTCTTCTCGACTATGAAGTGAATCGTGAGAGTGAATAGTATGGCTCGCAGAGTCAGGAACGTTGCAAGACGATGTGGATGGCGTCATTGCTCCATGACAACACCCGAACTCATTCTGGATAGGTCTCAGTCACATGTGTTGCTTTTTCGGTTATCAGACTTTGTTTCGACTCCCGTATTCTCCTGCCATGGCACCCGGTGAGTTCCTCCTCTTGCATCGGAGGAAGAAATCATTGTGTGGCCGGCATTTCCGAAACGTTGCCGTGGCGATTCTCGGGGTCAGCCGTTTCCTCAATAGCCAAAAGTCAGACTTGCACCATCTAGGTCTTGGCCAAGTCATTCGCTCTTGGGAGAAATGTCGCTGTAGAGGGGAGTTACGTAGACAAGGACAACAAGGACAACTCCATCGCAAAATTTCATGATTGCATCTTGATTTTTTCGAGGTGATAATTAAAACTTCATGTCTGCCCATCGTATGTTCATTTTTGGCAGCTTCACACCAGTGGGAAACCCCCCCCCCCACCTCCTCCTCCCGCTCCCTGGTTTCCACACAGCTACTCTTCCCGTATGATGCGCGGCAGGAGAGCAGCGTGAGTAGCGAACGGCGGGTGGCGTGGCGATTCGGTTCGCTTCGTGGCGCGGCCACATTTAATTTCGCAACTGGGTTGCGTTACCGCAGCAACGGCGAACGGGGCCGGTATTTCGCGGCTATCGGCGGCCGCACCCTGATGAGCAGAGGCGGCGGCGCGTGTAAAGCCAGCCGCTCCACTCCATCGCCCCCCTCTCGCCTCCTGTCCACACACACTCCGTCGCCCGCCGCAACGCACTGCCCGGTTCGCGTTTTCATTTGCGGTCGAATCTAGAAGCGGCATCGTCTAGTTACCACATTGGAAGCTCTAATTCCTTTGTATGGAGGTAGATGTAACTGATATGTCGATTATCTGGAAACCGAATATGAACATTATTTAATGTACAAGGGCTTTCAAAAAGATTCATCCGGTTTCAGAAAACTATATCTTCAGCATGAATGAATATAGACTGCAGATGATTGGTTGGTTGGTTGGTTTGGGGAAGGAGACCAGACAGCGTGGTCATCGGTCTCATCGGATTAGGGAAGGATTGGGAAGGAAGTCGGCCGTGCCCTTTCAGAGGAACCATCCCGGCATTTGCCTGGAGTGATTTAGGGAAATCACGGAAAACCTAAATCGGGATGGCCGGACGCGGGATTGAACCGTCGTCCTCCCGAATGCGAGTCCAGTGTCTAACCACTGCGCTACCCCGCTCGGTTGACTGCAGATGAATTGTAACTTACGAATATGACTATTTTTTTTATTTTCAAAAGAACCATCCAATTTTACAGTAGTAAGTCTTTTACATGCATGCACATACAACTTTGGGGTACAATTTGCAGTTATATTCGTGATCATAGTTTTCAATCACATTTCTCATGTTCAATGTACCGTCAACCATACGCATCACAAACATCCAGACGATAGTCAAATTCGTCCCATATTTATACGAGCATGTCTACAGTTACTGCATTCTACACCTGAATCTACATTGTACTCCGCAAGCCTTCAAATGGTGTGTGTCGGAGGGTATTTTTTGTATCACTAACTGAGCCCTCCAACCCTGTTCCACACGCGAATATCACATGAGAAGAATGATTGTCGATAAGCCTCTGTATTGGCTCTAATTTCTCGAATTTTCTCCTTGTGGTCATCAGTCGAGGCGTATGTGGGGGGGGGGGGGGGGGGGGAAGTAATATGTTGTTCGACTGTTCCCGGAAAATGCTCTCTCGAATGTCAGTAGTAAATCTCTCCGTGATGCACAACGCCTCTCTTGTAACGCCTGCCAACGGAGTTTGTTGAGAATCCTAGTAACGCTCTCGTAGCGACTAAACGATCACGTGACAAAACGCGCTGCTCTTCGTTGGATCTTCTCTGTCTCTTCTATCAGTCGGGCCTGGCAGAGATCCCAAATAGAATTGGTCGAACAAGCGCCTTATAAGCCACTTCCGTCGTGGATGAGTTACATTTCCTTAACATTCTTCCTATGACTCTGAGTCTGGCATCTATTTTTCACACTGTTTGTTTTATGTTGTCATTCCACTCAAGGTCGCTCTGGGTACTTACTCCTAGATATTTCCAGCGATTTATCATCAATAGTGTAGCTGCACAGTATTGGATTTCTTTTCCAATATGTCACATTTATTTACGTTCAGGGTCAACTACCAGAGCCTGCACCATTCATCAGTTCTCTGGAGGTTATTCTGCAAATAGTTAGTATCTTTTGGCGTTGCTTCTTTGTTACAGACAACCGCATCATCTTCGAACAGTCTTAAAGAGCATCCGGCGTGTTCTACTAGATCATTTACGTATATTGTAAACAGTAACGGTCCTATCACATCTTCTTGTAGTTCTCTGGAAATTACCTTTACATCTGTCGATTTCGTTCCGTTAAGAGCGACGTGTTGAGTTCTATCAACAAGGAAGTCGTGAATCCAGTCGCAGATGCGCTCCGATACTCGATAACTACGCGGTGGATCTCATGGAGGAAACAGCGAGCTGGGTTTCTCAGAATCTCTGTTTGCGGAATCTATGTTGATTTTTATAGATCAAAATAGCTCTGAGCACTATGGGACTTAACAGCTGTGGTCATCAGTCCCCCAGAACTTAGAACTACTTAAACCTAACTAACCTAAGGACATCACACACATCCATGCCCGAGGCAGGATTCGCCTGCGACCGTAGCAGTCGCGCGGTCCCGGACTGCGTGCCTAGAACCGCTAGACCACCGCGGCCGGCTTTTATAGATCAACGTCATAATTCTTGAACATGCGGCGTCACATTCAACCAAATATTATTGGAACGGGAGAACATAGTCGGAGTGCGTCACAGACTCGCCTGCAGTGAAGTCGGGCGACCTTTGAGGACGACGGTGCAATGCGAAATCTATACGCCGCTTATGGCTGATCCATCGATAAGGCAGCTCGTTGTTATACACGTGATTCCTGTAATCGAGCGAGTTAGCTGCACCTACCGTCAATCACAGGAATCGGCAAGACGCCAAGGTATACTTTGTTTCGATGGGGAAGTTAAAATTCACCCCAAATCTTTTGCTTCTTTCATGTAGAAGATATAGTGTTGTAAAATCGGATTAATCGTAGAAAAACACCTTGTTTTTCTGAAGCGTTACGTTTTTTATTAACTTTATACCTCTGATTGGAATTAAAATGATGATAAACCCAGTACACAATAAGCTGACGGCGTTAAATAGTTTGAAAACAAAATTGATAGGAATAATCTATCTTGGTCACGAATAAGAGTACTTAGGACTATTTGTCGACTGGCTTCTCTTATAAAACCTGCGAACGTTGCACGCTGACAAGACTTATTGTGCAACAAGAGAAATATTTAAGAACTGATAATGACAGTGGGTCCCAGGCTGGGCGACACTATAAAACATTTTGTCTTAGATATAAGTAGTCTTTTGCATGTAGGACGATTTCGTCTCAAATCATACATTGCATGTAAATTCGTCATGATGAATTGCTCTGGAAAAAAGTGTGTATTAGTGTTTATATCACATATGTTAAGAAATAAAATATTTTATTTTTTCCTTAATTTTTTTAAATTGGTGAAAAATGTTTGTTTTGTAAATAACAGTGGAGAACTAAACCAAAAATAAATAAAAAATATTGGAAATTTGGCAGATATTTTTTAAAGCTCCCTCTTAGTATGTTTAAAATCAGTTGACACACAAACTTTTGGACTTTGTTTTAACTTACACATTTAACAAGAAAGTACAAAAATTTGAAATTTTTTCTAACGCAAAAACTTTTTTCTAAATTTGGAAAGTCACAGAATGCTAACTTTCTATTATATTACCACATACAACAAGTCTAATTACTATTAACAACGTCTTCAATGCTCCAGAACCTTTATTACGTAAACGTTTCTTAATAAATATTTTTTTAAAAAACATATTTTTACGAGTTTCTAAACATTTCACAGTTCTTGTAGACCTTACTGTAGTATCAAATCACAGCCAGTTGTCGATACTCTTTGTTGAGTTTTACGTGTCAATCGTCAATCATTTTCGTGTTTATGAACTTGTATTCTACTTTTGTTGTCCGGCTACGCACTAATAACGTAATTTAATTCATCATAATTGATAGTTTTGGAAATAAGGACCATAATAGTTAGTGAAATAAGGGAAATAAACATTCCAGATGGTGCCAATTTTACTATCACTATACATCACAAACCTATATTCCAATAACCCTATCAAAAAAGCCGCTGCAGTATTGAAGTACAACTTACTAACGCAGAAAAAGTGTTTACAAGCTGAAATTATTGAATTTAGAGAGTTACTAGAACTAATCCTGAACTTCAGTTACTTCGCATTCACCAGTAATATTGATCAACCAGCAGTCGGACTAGCTATGCCATAGACTCTTCCATATCCAGTGCAAAAGCAACATTTTCGTAAACCACCTAGAATAGAAAATATCTAGCAGCCAGGAAACTTGCGTAAAAATATAGATACTGCAAAAGATATGCAGATAATAGCTTAATTTTAGTCCATATATACGGCACGCAGTAGGCGAGTGATAGTCATGTAATCGAAAACCCTTTAACACAGAAATGAATTGTGACCTGATGTTGTTTAAGTTCGAAAGGAACTGATTATGAGTGTATCCGCGTGCTTTCCACATACTTAATGATGCTTAGCGCCGATTGTAGTTCGTTTCGCTAGTTTTTTTTGCCTATTTCAAACTCATGTAAATCATTCGAAACTGGGCACGGTCTATAAGTTCTTGGATGGTAGTCGCTAGTTATTCTCATAAAAGACCATTTGGCCTTGCTTCTACGACTTGCGTGAATCTATGAAGTTTATCTATTCGGCTTCCCAGGTACCAAAATGTACACATCTCGTATATATTCCCTGTCCCCAATTCCTGTTCACTTTCGACTATCATAGCCGCATTACCAATGAACCGTATTATGCTAATTTTCTGTCGTTGACAAAAACAACAGTCCTTTAATTCCCTCATTGCCTTTTCAGTGAACAGATAAACACCACTGGCGACAATGAACGTGCCGTACACCTTTCCTGGTTTTGATTTCTTATTCAAATGTATAAGTACACACTATTCTAATTCGCCTTGAAGAAAGAGTGAGTTTACGTCTCTCTATTGTCAGTACCTGACTGCCTAGAAAAAAAAAAAAAAAAAAGGTTCAAATGGCTCTGAGCACTATGGGACTCAACTGCTGAGGTCATTAGTCCCCTAGAACTTAGAACCAGTTAAACCTAACTAACCTAAGGACATCACAAACATCCATGCCCGAGGCAGGATTCGAACCTGCGACCGTAGCGGTCTTGCGGTTCCAGACTGCAGCGCCTTTAGCCGCACGGCCACTTCGGCCGGCGACTGCCTAGAAAATGGACAAAAAATTCATCCCATATTTATAGTGTGACAATAAGCACCGAAGTGAGACCTCATTCGCATTCTGAATGTGCTTTTCCACTCCAAATGCACAGTACACAATCGTTTCACAATGAGTTTATACATGCGAGCCGCTTGGTTGCGCAGAAGTAGTGAAGTTGCAGGGAAACGGTGGTAATTTCGTGACTCAACGTCTTGGGCTCTGCCCATAATGGCGTACATTGGAGATTACTGTTGTTTTGTGGACTTTTTTAATTTTAAATCCTGGCCATTGAACTACTGAATGCTAACAAAATCGATTCGCTATCACATCAAGCGCTGTACTCGCCTGAGTAATGAGGTATCAAATGGCTCTGAGCACTGTGGGACTTAACAGCTGAGGTCATCAATCCCCTAGAACTTAGAACTACTGGAACATAACTAACCTAAGGACATCACACACATCCATGTCCGAGACAGGTTTCGAACCCGCGACCGTAACCAAAAAAAAATGGCTCTGAGCACTATGGGTCTTAACATCTGAGGTCATGAGTCCCCTAGAACTTAGAACTACTTAAACCTAACTAACCTAAGGACATGACACACATCCATGCCCGAGGCAGGATTCGAACCTGCGACCGTAGCGCTCGCTCGGTTCCAGAGTGTAGCGCCCAGAACCGCACGGCCACTCCGGCCGGACCGTAACAGTCGCGCGGTTCCGGACTGAAGCGCCTAGAACCGCTCGGCCAACGCGGCCGGCCAAATGCAATGAAATTAATTACCTAATTTATATGTAGTAGAAAGTATGTCTTAAAATGAGTTGCGTGAGCAGTTGTCAGTTATTGGCAGCAATCAGATATAGGTTTGGTTGCATGGCAGCATGGCAGCGTCTGTTGAATGGTTCAAATGGCTCTGAGCACTATGGGACTTAAAATCTATGTTCATCAGTCGCCTAGAACTTAGAACTACTTAAACCTAACTAACCTAAGGACATCACACAACACCCAGTCATCACGAGGCAGAGAAAATCCCTGACCCCCCCGGGAGCGTCTGTTGAACTCGGCTATTATTGGTTTCCCTGTCTGAAGCTTATTGCAGTTTATGTGTGTGTGTTAAATCCTAAGGGACCAAACTGCTGAGGTCCTCGGTCCCTATACTTATGCACTAGTGAAACTAAACTTATGCTAAGAACAACACACACCCATGTCCAATGGAAGACTCGAACCTCTGGCGGGAGGCGCAATCCCTTGTTGCAGTTTGCCGGCCTGAGTGCCCGAGCGGTTCTAGGCGCTTCAGTCTGGAACCGCGCGACCGCTACGGTCGCAGGTTCGAATCCTGCCTCGGGCATGGATGTGTGTGATGTTCTTAGGTTAGTTAGGTTTAAGTAGTTCTAAGTTCTACGGGACTGATGACCTCAGCTGTTAAGTCCCATAGTACTCAGAGCCATTTGAACCTTGTTGCAGTTTAATTAATTAATTAGAGTTTTACTCCAGACGCGTTTCGCTTTTATTTATAAAGCATCTTCTGTAGTTATTCTGCAGATTGGATACATATGTTTCTACATTTTTGATTGTTTTAGATTTAACACAGCATTTGTGTTTATGAAATTGGTGTGCACTTTACTTGCGGTGTTTCTGCCTCTTGTTTACATATTCCCCACACCGATACTGCTTCTGTTAGCAACAAAGAGGGAAGAAGCTGTGGTTTGGAGCTATTATTTTTAAACAGAGCCGTGAATAGCCCAAGTAGCTAAAGTAGGAGTAATCACAGGTAAAAATGTAACTGGATTGCTACTATGGACAGTTGTTTGGAAGAGCAACACTCAGCGGCAGCAACCGCTGCAGTCGCAACTGGGGGCTCGTCCTAAAAATGAGCCAAATCCCTGTAGAACTGCGATTGTAATTCTAATTTATTGCAATATTCTGTGATCCAGGTCCCAAATACACTACTGGCCATTAAAATTGCTACCCCAAGAAGAAATGCAGATGATAAACGGGTATTCATTGGACAAATGTACTATACTAGAAATGACATGTGATTACAGTTTCACACAATTTGGGTGCATAGATCCTGAGAAATCAGTACCCAGAACAACCAACTCTGGCCGTAATAACGGCCTTGATACGCCTGGGCATTGAGTCAAACAGAGCTTGGGTGGCGTGTACAGGTACAGCTGCCCATGCAGCTTCAACACTCTACCACAGTTCATCAAGAGTAGTGACTGGCGTATTGTGACGAGCCATTTGCGCGGCCACCATTGACCAGACGTTTTCAATTAGTGAGAGATCTGGAGAATGTGCTGGCCAGGGCAGCAGTCGAACATTTTCTGTATCCAGAAAGGCCCGCACAGGACCTGCAACATGCGGTCGTGCATTATCCTGCTGAAATGTAGGGTTTCGCAGGGATCGAATGAAGGGCAGAGCCACGGATCGTAACACATCTGAAATGTAACGTCCACTGTTCAAAGTGCCGTCAATGCGAACAAGAGGTGACCGAGACGTGTAACAATGGCACCCCATACCATCGCGCCAGGTGATACGCCAGTATGGCGATGACGAATACACGCTTCCAACGTGCGTTCACCGTGATGTTGCCGAACACGGATGCGACCATCATGATGCTTAAACAGAACCTGGATTCATCCGAAAAAATGACGTTTTTCCATTCGTGCACCCAGGTTCGACGTTGAGTACTCCATCACAGGCGCTCCTGTCTGTGTAGCAGCGTCAAGGGTAACAGCAGCCATGGTCTCCGAGCTGATTGTACATGCTTCTGCAAACGTCGTCGAACTGTTGGTGCAGATGGTTGTTGTCTTGCAAACGTCCCCATTTGTTGACTCGGGGATCGAGACGTGGCTGCAGGATCCGTTACAGCCATGCGGATAAGATTCCTGTCATCTGCACTGCTAGTGATACGAGGCCCTTGGGATCCAGCACGGCGTTCCGTATTACCCTCCTGAACCCACCGATTCCATATTCTGCTAACAGTCATTGGATCTCGACGAATGTCACGATACGATAAACCGTAATCACGATAGGCTACAATCCGACCTTTATCAAAGTCGGAAACGTGATGGTACGCATTTCTCCTCCTTACATGAGGCATCACAACAACGTTTCACTAGGCAACGCCGGTCAACTGCTGTTGTGTATGAGAAATCGGTTGGAAACTTTCCTCATATCAACACATTGTAGGTGTCGCCACCGGCGCCAACCTTGTGTGAATGCTCTGAAAAGCTAATCATTTGCATATCACAGCATCTTCTTCCTGTCGGTTAAATTTCGCTTCTGTAGCACGTCATCTTGGTGGTGTAGCAGTTTTAATGGCCAGTAGTGCGTATTGCATGGTAGTTTGCGGGCTCTGAGCATACGATTTTGCAGCTGTTGCGTGAGTGAGAAACGGTAGCAAAAGGTAGGTGTGGGGACGTTCGCCGCGGAACTTCAAAGAAGAGGAAGAATGCTACGCAGAGGCGTGCTGAGTTCGTGTCTGCAGCGGCCAGCTGCAGCGGAGACCGACGGCGACGTAGCAGCAGTGACGGCCACTTCGACGCGCACCACCGGCGGCAACTTTCATCAGCAGCGACACTTTGGGCACCAGCAGTACAGTAGAAGCAGCCAGTATGACCGGCAAGTTAAGTACTTCCGCCGATAGCATTAATACGTGTGAGCCCGCAGGGCCATCGTCTGTGATGGAGCTTCCAACGATTAAGCAGTCACCAAGCATGTGTGGTTCAGATAATTTTGTGGGCCAGGTAGTCCAAAATCTGAACGTGGTGATGTTGATAGGGACGATATTAGTCCGAAACTCAGAGAAAGGAGCGGTAATTGCGAGTGATTCAATGGCATATTTAACGCAGATTCTGACAAATTTGAAATCTAAAATGCGCGATTGGGTGCAAATATGTTGTTGTTGTGGTCTTCAGTCCTGAGACTGGTTTGATGCAGCTCTCCATGCTACTCTATCCGGTGCAAGCTTTTTCATCTCCCAGTACTTACTGCAGCCTACATCCTTCTGAATCTGCTTAGTGTATTAATCACTTGGTCTCCCTCTACGATTTTTACCCTCCACGCTGCCCTCCAATACTAAATTGGTGATCCCTCGATGTCTTAGAACATGTCCTACCAACCGATCCCTTCTTGTAGTGAAGTTGTGCCACAAGCTCCTCTTCTCCCCAATTCTATTCAATACCTCCTCATTAGTTATGTGATCTACCCATCTAATCTTCAGCATTCTTCTGTAGCATCACACTTCGAAAGCTTCTATTCTCTTCTTGTCTAAACTACACTCCTGGAAATGGAAAAAAGAACACATTGACACCGGTGTGTCAGACCCACCATACTTGCTCCGGACACTGCGAGAGGGCTGTACAAGCAATGATCACACGCACGGCACAGCGGACACACCAGGAACCGCGGTGTTGGCCGTCGAATGGCGCTAGCTGCGCAGCATTTGTGCACCGCCGCCGTCAGTGTCAGCCAGTTTGCCGTGGCATACGGAGCTCCATCGCAGTCTTTAACACTGGTAGCATGCCGCGACAGCGTGGACGTGAACCGTATGCGCAGTTGACGGACTTTGAGCGAGGGCGTATAGTGGGCATGCGGGAGGCCGGGTGGACGTACCGCCGAATTGCTCAACACGTGGGGCGTGAGGTCTCCACAGTACATCGATGTTGTCGCCAGTGGTCGGCGGAAGGTGCACGTGCCCGTCGACCTGGGACCGGACCGCAGCGACGCACGGATGCACGGCAAGACCGTAGGATCCTACGCAGTGCCGTAGGGGACCGCACCGCCACTTCCCAGCAAATTAGGGACACTGTTGCTCCTGGGGTATCGGCGAGGACCATTCGCAACCGTCTCCATGAAGCTGGGCTACGGTCCCGCACACCGTTAGGCCGTCTTCCGCTCACGCCCCAACATCGTGCAGCCCGCCTCCAGTGGTGTCGCGACAGACGCGAATGGAGGGACGAATGGAGACGTGTCGTCTTCAGCGATGAGAGTCGCTTCTGCCTTGGTGCCAATGATGGTCGTATGCGTGTTTGGCGCCGTGCAGGTGAGCGCCACAATCAGGACTGCATACGACCGAGGCACACAGGGCCAACACCCGGCATCATGGTGTGGGGAGCGATCTCCTACACTGGCCGTACACCACTGGTGATCGTCGAGGGGACACTGAATAGTGCACGGTACATCCAAACCGTCATCGAACCCATCGTTCTACCATTCCTAGACCGGCAAGGGAACTTGCTGTTCCAACAGGGCAATGCACGTCCGCATGTATCCCGTGCCACCCAACGTGCTCTAGAAGGTGTAAGTCAACTACCCTGGCCAGCAAGATCTCCGGATCTGTCCCCCATTGAGCATGTTTGGGACTGGATGAAGCGTCGTCTCACGCGGTCTGCACGTCCAGCACGAACGCTGGTCCAACTGAGGCGCCAGGTGGAAATGGCATGGCAAGCCGTTCCACAGGACTACATCCAGCATCTCTACGATCGTCTCCATGGGAGAATAGCAGCCTGCATTGCTGCGAAAGGTGGATATACACTGTACTAGTGCCGACATTGTGCATGCTCTGTTGCCTGTGTCTATGTGCCTGTGGTTCTGTCAGTGTGATCATGTGGCGTATCTGACCCCAGGAATGTGTCAATAAAGTTTCCCCTTCCTGGGACAATGAATTCACGGTGTTCTTATTTCAATTTCCAGGAGTGTATTTATCGTCCACGTTTCGCTTCCATACATGGCTACACTCCATACAAATACTTTCAGAAACGACTTCCTGACATTTAATTCTATACTCGATGTTAACAAATTTCTCTTCTTCAGAAACGCTTTCCTTGCCATTGCCAGTCTACATTTGATATCCTCTCTACTTCGACCATCATCAGTTATTTTGCTCCCCAAATAGCAAAACTCCTTTACTACTTTAAGTGTCTCATTTCCTAATCTAATTCCCTCAGCATCACCCGACTTAATTCGACTACATTCCATTATCCTCGTTTTGCTTTTGTTGATGTTCATCTTATACCCTCCTTTCAAGACACTGTCCATTCCGTTCAACTGCTCTTCCAAGTCCTTTGCTGTCTCTGACAGAATTACAATGTCATCGGTGAACCTCAAAGTTTTTATTTCTTGTCCATGGATTTTAATACCTACTCCGAGTTTTTCTTTTGTTTCCTTTATTGCTTGCTCAATATACAGATTGGATAGCACCGGGGACAGGCTACAACCGTGTCTCACTCCCTTCCTAACCACTTCTTCCCCTTCATACCCCTCGACTCTTATAACTGCCATCTGCTGTCTGTAAAAATTGTAAATAGCCTTTCGCTCTCTGTATTTTATCCCTGCCACCTTCAGAATTTGAAGGAGAGTATTCCAATCAACATTGTCAAAAGCTTTCTCTAAGTCTACAAATGCTAGAAACGTAGGTTTGCCTTTCCTTAATCCTTCTTCTAAGATAAGTCGTAGGGTCAGTATTGCCTCACGTGTTCTAACATTTCTACGGAATCCAAACTGATCTTCCCCGAGGTCGGCTTCTATTAGTTTTTCCATTCGTCTGTAAAGAATTCGCGTTAGTATTTTGCAGCTGTGGCTTATTAAACTGATTGTTCGGTAATTTTCACATCTGTCAACACCTGCTGTCTTTGGGATTGGGATTATTATATTCTTCTTGAAGTCTGAGGGTATTTCGCCTGTCTCATACATCTTTCTCACCAGATGGTAGAGTTTTGTCGGGACTGGCTCTCCCAAGGCTGTCAGTAGTTCTAATGGAATGTTGTCTACTCCAGGGGCCTTGTCTCGACTCATGTGCTCTGTCAAACTCTTCACGCAATATCATATCCTCCATTTCATCTTCATCTACATCCTCTTCCATTTCCATAATATTGTCCTCAAGTACATCGTCCTTGTAGAGACCTTCTATATACTCCTTCCACCTTTCTGCTTTCCCTTCTTTGCTTAGAACTGTGTTTCCATCTGAGCTCTTGATACTCATGCAAGTGGTTTTCCTTTCTCCAAAGGTCTCTTTAATTTTCCTGTAGGCAGTATCTATCTTACCCCTAGTGAGATAAGCCTCTACATCCTTACACTTGTCCTCTAGCCATCCGTGCTTAGCCATTTTGCGCTTCCTGTCGATATCATGTTTGAGACGTTTGTATTCCTTTTTGCCTGCTTCATTTACTGCAATTTTATAGAGGTAAGTTCAGTAGAGACAAGTGTTGCAGGAAGTGTAAAAACTGAGGTGAAAAAAATTCAGTATGATATAGAAGGGATGATTGATTCAAAATTAGAACCTGTAAGAGCAAATTAGGGAAAATTTCTGAGGAAGTTGACCTGGTTAACACCGGAGTCGACATAGTGGAGAAAGATTTTGAAGAGAAATTGGAAAAATTACAGGATGAACTGGGCAGCGAGGTAAAGAATTGTGTGCTGAGGCAAAATACATTAGGAAGTGACCACTAAGTCTGTTAACAATTAGTCTTGTAGAGTGAGAAAGAGGTGGTGAAAAATAGACGACTGTTGGAAACAGAGATTAATAACGGAAGTTTTGCAACGGAAAAATAGCGGATTAAAGACGAAGGGCAGAATTAAATTCTTTAGCAGCGAATCAGCTACTAATGTGATAGGTTTTCTGTGGGTTAATTCAGGAACGACAAAGTGTTTTGCAGGTGATGGACGATACCATTCGGTTGATTTTCTTGCTACATGTAGAGATGGTTTTGTGCGAGGAATGTCGGAAGAGTAAAAACTAAATTCGCGAAAAGGCCTCTTGAGGGTAATGCACAATCATGGAAAAATTGAATGAGAGCTTCATTTTTTACCTATGAACTGTTCCTGAGTTGTTTCCTGAACAAATTCTAGAGTGAAGCGCAGCAAACGCGACTTCAGAATGAGTTCCTAAACGGACCAAGTTTCAAACGCGGAAGTGGGTCGATGCGGTAATTTGTTTGTGCGTGAGCTGGCGAAGTTGGCGCATATAAATGATCCGCTGGGAATATTGACGGAGTTTACGACGCTCCAGATACAATGGGATTTTTACAATGGGAACTTGTCCACAGTACGACAAATTCCATTGACGTGTTTTTAGCTATCATTGAGAAACTTGAACAGGCGTTGTAATTCAAGCCACGTAATTGAAACAGACAGGGCAATGGGTATCAGAGGGAAATTATAATAATTACCAAAATAGTTATCAACGTAATTTCATATTACAGGGAAATGGAAACTGAACTTTCACAACGAAAATCAAAATCGGGAACGAAGATTTGAGGGCAGGAGCCTCACAAAATGCAACGCCAGAATACGAGGTTGGGAAATTAGAGACTGCCACATCCCAGGTACGGAGGTGGCGAAATAAACCGGCGCTGAAAAGACACGTTGTTTTAAAAAATTCTGTAGGTGTCGAAGATTCAGCAAAGAAGCCACAAATGTTTGAGAGGCACACTATACACTGAAAAGCCAAAGAAAGTAGTATACCCGCCCAATATAGTGTTGGGTCTCCGCGAACACGCAGGAGTGTCCCAACACGACTTGGCAAGGGCTCGACTAATGTCTGAAGTAGTGATGGAGGGAACTGACACCATGAATCCTGCAGGGCTGTCCATAAATCCGTAAGAGTACGAACAACACGTTGCAAGGCATTCCAGATTTGCTCAATAGTGTTCATGTTTGGGAATTTGGCGGCCAGCGAAAGTGTCTTATTCAGAAGAGTGGTCCGGCAGCCACTCTGTAGCAATTCTGGACGTGTGGGGTGTCGCATCGCCCTGCTAGAATTTCTGAAGTCCGTCGGAATGCACAATGGATATGAGAGGATGCAGATAATCAGACAGGATGCTTACGTACGTGTCACCTGTCTGAGTCATATGCAGAGTATCAGGGGTCCTATATTACTCCAACTGCACGCGCCCCACACCATTACAGAGCCTCCACCAGCTTGAACAGTTCCCTGCAGACAGACATGCAGGGTCCATGGATTCGTGACGTTATTTCGATGCCCGTACACGTCCATCCACTCGATACCATTTGAAACGAGACTCGTTCGACCAGGGAACATGTTTCCACTCATCAACAGTCCATTGTCGTTGTTGACGTGTCCAAGCGAGGCGCAAAGCTTTGTGTCGTGCAGTCATCAAGGGTAGACGAGAGAGCCTTCGGCTCCGGAAGCCCATATCGATGACGTTTCTTTGAACGGTTCGCATGCAGACACTTGTTGATGGCCAAGCATTGAAATCAGCAGCAGTTTGCGGAAGGGTTGCATTTATGTTACGTTGAACGATTCTCTTCAGACATCGTTGGTCCCGTTCTTGCGGGATCTTTTGCCGGCCGCTGCGATGTCCGTAGATTTGATGTTTTACCGGATTCCTGATATTCGTGGTACACTTGTGTTATATAGGCGTTGATATGATATGTAAAGTGTACAAGTCACGTTAAATGCATCCGATCACTAATAAATGGTATCGCCGTATTCTGACTGTTTACATATCTCTGTATTTCTATGCGCATGCGTATGGCAGTTTTTTTGGCGCTTCAGTGTAATAAGTAAGAATAAAATTAGGAATAATTTTAAGCAGCCCAGCCGTTAAGACGGCGCAAGGAAGGTAGTAAAATGTGTAGAGAAATCTGATAATGTGGATATGAGGCTGAAAAATTTATTTTGTTAAAGGGAAGTGAGTGATGGAATGAAGGTATGTTTGTTGAAAGATTCTGTGATCAGAAGAGAGGCTGCGGTAGATCTGAATTTGGTGGAGGGGGAATATTTGGCCAATTATGATGAGGCACTAGTCGTCAGCAATAATTATAGTAATGTAGGTGAAAGTAATTTAGATGATTTTGTATCGGAGAAAGTAGGTGAGGGTATCTGCGAAGGCAGTGAGCCTGCGATCTCGTCAGCTGTAGATGAATTTTGCGGTGTATCTACGAAGTATTTGTATGTGACGGTATTTGCGAAGGCGGTGCAGCAATAGTCTCGTCAGCTGGTGATGAATTTTATTATGTATCGGCGGAAGTAAATGATTTATCGTTAAAGGCAAGTAAAGGTAATGTTTTAGAGGCTGAATTTGCGAAAGCTATTGATGGAAGTTGTAATGGGACTAGTTATAGGGTGTGTAATGAATGTTTCGATATAACTAAAAGTTTAGCAGACTGTGTATTACCCCATCCACAATATGTAATGATCAAAAATGAGAAAGTTTGGTTTTTCTTAACTTCTATTAGCAAATTAAACTGTATGGTTCACTTATGTGCCCAGTTAACATCATTAACATTATTTCAGATCATTTAACTGTAATTAACAAGAAGTTATGATTAGTTAGAAAACCTGATGTTGTGAATTAACATACTGTCGTAAGTTTCAGTAAAATTTATAATTTCATTGTCGTGATTGCATAGTAATGTTAGGAGAAACATGTATGTTGGAATTCAACTAGTTCAACTTAACTAAAAAACAAACTTTTGGACCATTTATCAGTGATCGGATGCATTTAACGTGACTTGTGCACTTTACATATCATATCAATAACGAAAAACCAATTACATCAGATGTAATTAACTTTTTCACTAACGGTTCTCGAACAGTCTGACTTAAACACTAATGATTTTCAGTCATTTTAATACTACTAAATTTTAGTACAGAACTTTAACCTGAAATTCCATTTTGGCATTTTGTACTGTACCTCAATTAATGTCAGACATAAATTCCAATGTCAAATCAAGCTGTGATTAATGATTTTACGGTAGGTATTGTTATTGTAACTTCATAACCAAATATGCCCACAAAAGCCAAAGAATAATGTTTAGAAATGTATTCAGAATGTAACATCAGTTATTGTCTTTAAAACCGTACGGCAGTTTGTTGTAGATCACTAATTTTTCATTGTAAATCAGTCAATGTAATTGTTTTTGACAACAGGCCAAAGAACATACATTGTTAAAATAGCGTATGTATCGAGGAGGGCAATTTTGCCAATGTAATGATGCAAAGGCTCCAACAGTTACTGGTTTGTCAGTATGTCGGGAGAAGACAGTTTATGTGTGAAGACCTTTCTAAATGCTTACGAAAAATACATCTTCTGTTAAAAGGATTCATCATTGTGTTGGAAAATATTTATTTTAACATCCAA
The DNA here is from genome assembly GCF_023864345.2 of Schistocerca serialis cubense. Lineage (NCBI taxonomy): Eukaryota > Metazoa > Arthropoda > Insecta > Orthoptera > Acrididae > Schistocerca > Schistocerca serialis. The sequence goes on from NC_064638.1 coordinate 725,723,046, forward strand.
GTGTGCATCACATCCTAAATCCAGGCAAATCTTCAATATACATCCCCTAATGGACTTTATTGATGGAGGAGATTCGATGGTTCGAAGCTAACTATTCCACTACAAAAAACTACATCACTCTCATACTACGATGACTCTCTCGTAATGAGAAGTATTTTAGCCTGAAATGCAGCTGGAGTGACGTTAGGAAGTGAACCAACGGCTCTTGATAAAAACATGAATTTTGAGTGGATGTTGAAGGATGAATGTGACTGTATATTATACGATGTGCTAAAGCAGGAGGTGGGGGCGTCCGATTGTGGAGAAAATATGAAGAAGAAAGGGTTCGATCCGAATTTGGCGGAATTCAAGTTTACCGCGAGTTCTAGTGTAGCAATAGCAGCAGTTTGTATGGTGTATCGGCGAATGTTAATAAAGTTATTGCTGATAATTTGCATAATGTATCGACGGAGATAATGGATGTTTTAACTAATTAATCTTATGAGTTATCGGTGAATGTCAATCGCCGAAGTGGCGTCAACTAAAAAGGACTTGCTATACGGCGGCCGAACTCCCTCGCATGGGGCCTCCAGGCCAACAATGCCACACTATCATTTCATTTTCATTTCATTTCATTTCAATGAAGTTAATTGTGATGTAGTTTGTAGTGATACGTCGAAAATAACTGAGGATTTGTTTGAGATAGACGAAGTTTTATTTTGTTTGGTTAATTGTGAGAATGTTGCAGCTACTGATATCGTTAATTCGGAGGAAGCGAACAGTATATTTGATGTTCACGAGGATGATGAAACGACGGGTTTCGAGGGTGATTTAAGTGCTACAGATGAGTTGGAGGTAGATCAGGAGAACCTAGGAATGCATAATGAGATTGAGATTTGCTCTGAAATTATAATGTGCGTCATAAATATGGAAGAAAAAGAAAGCGAAGTTGAAAGTTATCTTTTGAGGGAATAGTGTTTACAGGGGTGTGAAATTAAAAATATGCAGTCTGTAAGTGAATTAAACGATGTTCATGAAGAAAGAAAGTATGCGTTTCTCGAATCTAAAAACGGTGTTCCAGATGTGGTCAGAAATTTTGTCTGTTAACCTAAGAGCGTGTTGGTGAACGAGGAAAGAGGGCTCGATTTGAGCACCGAAAAAACGCAAAAAAGTGAGATTCAGCAGATATACTGGCGGAATTAATGTGAGCGGTAACGGTGGCAGAGTTGCACCGTGGAAGTGAAGAATGGCATGTATATTAATACAGGTATGTATATAAATATAATTTCATGTGTAGTATCCAAGATATTTGGGGGATTATTTCTGTTTTGTGGAAAGCATACATTTGGTTAATTTAGTAGGTATAGAAACGTATGGAAACACAACTTAGTGCAAGGTGAGTGTTGACGTTGGTCGCACAAATTTTATTGTAACGAGGTTGACAGAATGTAATTAATCTCTTCATTTATGAAAGAGTAAAGTACAAATATTACTATAAGTAAGATTTGGGAGGAAATTTCCGGGGATTATTTGTGTTAATTGTAGTATTTTCGATAGATTTATTGTGTAATAACTGTAGTTTATTTGTAATTACTGTTTGCACAATATTTGGTGCGTTGAGGTCATAAGATTTCATTAAAATTTTAACTGCTTGTGGTAGTGAAACATGTAATTCTATGCAAAGTATGAATTAAGTTTTTGAGAGTGTATCATGTGGATTAATTGTATGATGTATGTTAATTCGGGAGGGCCTTGAATAGATCTGTATGCAAAAGTTACGAGACAACTTCGTAATATGTTTTAGAGAATAAATTTAGGGATATATTGATGAATTTAGAACGCAGTTATTTGTGGAGTTGCAAGGACGGTTAAATGGGTGACCTCCGCGCAAGGTAGTATACGTTTTAAAGTTCCCAGTTAGACACGATAAAATTGTGGAGAAATGATAAAATATTAGTTGATTTATGGTGTGAAACAAGTGTCATAGCACGAAACACGTGCGGGAACATGGTCAGAGTTTGAAATGGTCTGAATAAAGTCTTTTTGGCTGTGCCATAAGTCGGTTTTTGCTTGCTATTCTGTTTGTGAATGTACCGATTCCACTGGGGTGGGCGTTCAGTGACTGATCTATGCTGATTCGGAAAGTCGTATGGTTATTGCTAACTAACCCACAGTCGTATTTCGACAGCTATCATCCGTCACCACTGACGGTGACTGCGGATTGCCGCATGTTTCAGCGCGGTACTTGACCAACGGCGTCATGAATTTTGGCTGGACTGCAAAACATCTAAACTTCTATGCCAAAAGACCGACTGTGTGCTGTATTGATGATGTGAAGTGCTACGATGTGGCTATGAAACGAGCGCAAAAGCACTAAAAAGTTTTGATAAATCGAGATGTCTAGGAAGTTCCATAAAAATTATGTGTTTATGTGGGCATGAAATTAATACGCGCGGTTTTTATAGTTTGTGTTATATTTAGAAAATGTGCGCTGATAAGATGATATGAGATATCCTAGGACGTACGTGCTGTTTCATACATCACCACAAAAGTGCTAAGGCTATTGTTCTGACAAGCAAGCAGGGTGTTGTGTTTATTATGTTATATATGTATTTACGCGGAAGCGCCAAAGAAACTAATACACGCATGCGTATTCAAATACAGAGATTTGTGAACAGGCAGAATACGGTGCTGGGGTCGGCAACGGCTTATAAGAAAGTGTCTGGCTCAGTTAGATCGGTTACTGGTGCTAAAATGGCAGATTATCAAGATTTAAGTAAGTTTAAACGTGGCGTTATAGTCGGCACACGAGAGATAGGACACAGCATCTCCGAGGTAGAGCTGAAGTGGGGATTTTCCCGTACGGTCGTATCATGTATGTACCGTGAGTATTAAGAATCAGGCAAAATATCAAATATCGGACATCTCTGCAGCTGGAAAAAGATCCTGCAAGAAAGGGACCAACGACGACTGAAGAGAATCATTCAACCTGACAGACGTGCAACCATTCTGCAAATTGCAGCAAATTTCAATGCTGGGCCATCAGCAAGTGTCAGTGTGCGAACCATTCAACGAAAAATCATCGATATGGGCTTTCGGAGCCGAAGGCCCACACGAGTACTCTTGGTGACTGCGCTACACAAAGCTTTACGCCTCGCCTTGGCCCGTCAGCACCGACATTGGACTGTTGATGACTGGAAATATTTTGCCTGGTCGGACGAGTCTCTTTTCAAATTGTATCGGGCAGATGGACGTGTACGGGTACGGAGACAACTTCGTGAATCCATGGACCCTGCATGTCAGCAGGGGACGTTTCAGGCTGGTGAAGGCTCTGTAATGATGTGGGGCATATGCAATTGGAGTGATATGGGACTCCTGATACGTCTAGATACGACTCTGACAGGTGCCACGTACGTAAGCATCTTGTCTGATCACTTGGATCCATTCATGTCCATTGTGCATTCCGACGGACTTGGGAAATTCTAGCAGGGCAATGCGACATCCTAGGTGCCCAGAATTACTTCAGAGTGGTTCCAGGAACACTCTTCTGAGTTTAAACACTTGCTCTGGCCACCAAACTTCCCAGATATGAACATTATCGAGCAAATCTGGAATGCCTTGCAACGTACTGTTCGGAAGAGATCTTCATCCCCTCGGTACTCTTACGGATTTATGGACAGCCATGCAGGATTCGTGGTGTCAGTTCCCTGCAGCACTACTTCAGATATTAGTCGAGTCCAAGCCACGTCGTTGTGGCACTTCTACGTGATCGCGGGGACCCTACATGATAGTAGGCAGGTTTACCATTTTGTTTCGCTCCTCCGTGTACTAACACTATTGTTGTGACCAGCAAGTAGAATGTCCTGTTTATTATGATATGTATGTATTTATTATGTGAGGTAAGTACGTCAAATTTCGTGTGACTTAATGCGCCAAGTTAGCGAGCTAATGTCCCACTTTAAGTGGAGGTGTGTAACGTTACGCGTATTTGGGTGAGCTAATCGACCGTTCAGTACTGGCAACGAGGTAGGGTGAATTTGTTTCACGGCTGAACGCTAGCTTGCCCAGCGCAGAGGACGTGCCGCGGCCAGCCCGGCTAGTCGACCGTTTCAGGTCATCCAGGTGCAGAGACAAGCAGCGTCGCCGGAGGCGGGTAAATCCCGGTATGGGGAGTTTGGGTGACTCGTCGGTCGCTTAAGAGAGCCGGCTATGCTCACAGCAATGGTGGGTATTGAGACAAACTGAAAGATGGCTTCTGACAGCTCTCGGGGACTCTATTACAATTTACAATCAAATACACAGGTCTGCGAACAAAAAAATGCATAGGATTTTTTAACATTTCCTTATAGATTTTGACCTCCCAAAAACAGGAAAAATATTCAAAAAATTCTGTCACATAGGTTTTCAAAAGTGGCTCTGAGCACTATGGGACTTAACGTCGCAGGTCATCAGTCCCCTAGACTTAGAACTACTTAAACCTAAGTAACCTAAGGACATCACACACATCCATGCCCAAGGCAGGATTCGAACCTGCGACCGTAGCAGTCGTGCGGTTCCGGACTGAAGCGCCTAGAACCGCTCGGCCACAACGGCCAGCACATAGGTTTTTATGTGTATTGCAGTATTTATGTTCATTAGTAATAAACGCATGTGTTTTTAATTAAATAATTTTTAAAAATTTATCAATTATAATTGATAAAATAAAATTAATTTAAAAAAAATTTACTATGTTAACTATTCCTTGTTACCGCTTGCAGGTTTTACCGTGAACTCCTGGGCGCCAGAAGCAAATGCAGACAATCTTATTGTTCAGTTTTATCGTGTTGCGACAAATGAAATGACGATTTGTATCTCGCATGAAATGAAGGATGGTTCAAATGGCTCTGAGCACTATGGGACTTAACAAATTGGTTCAAATGGCTCTGAGCACTATGCGACTCAACTGCTGAGGTCATCAGTCGCCTAGAACTTAGAACTAAGTAAACCTAACTAACCTAAGGACAGCACACAACACCCAGCCAACACGAGGCAGAGAAAATCCCTGACCCCGCCGGGGGGACTTAACATCTGTGGTCATCAGTCCCCTAGAACTTTCAACTACTTAAATCTAACTAACCTAAGGACATCACACACATCCATGCCCGAGGCAGATTCGAACCTGCGACCGTAGCTGTCACGCGGTTCCAGACTGAAGCGCCTAGAACCGCACGGCCACAAAGGGGCCGGCTGAAATGAAGAGAAACTCTCAGTAGACATATTGCTATTCACATGAACAGTGCAGTTGTTTCTGTCTAGTCATGGCTAAAAGAGGTTGTTTTATTTCTCCAAACAGTTTTTGTTATATTTGTGGTGAATACACTATTAAAAGTCAACAGAGAAACATAAGTGATTTTATGAGGAAGGTTTATTTTGCTTACTTTTAATTAAAACATGGTGATCAAGATAAACCATGGGCCCCGCATAAGGTGTGTAGAAGATGTGAAGAAGATCTTCGTTTGTGGTTTAAGGGTAAGAAAAAATGCATTTCGATTTGGAATTCCTGTGATATGGTACGAGAGCAGAAAAACCATACCACTGCTTGCTACTTCTGTTCAGTTGACGTAAAGGGATTCAATTCAAAGAACAAAAGAAGCATAAGTTACCCTAACCTTGACTCAGCTACACGTTCAGTACCCCTTAGCTCTGAAATACCTATCCCACAGCCACCTTCCAGTTTGGGTGAATACCCGAGTGAGTTGGAGGACGAAGTTACATTACCTCCTCAGGGTGAATCAAGCTCAGATTTTTCTTCAGACGAAGATGAAAGGCATCAACTAATTTCTCAAAGTGATCTCAATGATCTAGTAAGATATTTAGGTCTTTCAAAAGATGCAGCCGAACTGTTAGGTTCCAGATTAAAAAACAAAAGCCTTTTATCATCTGGCACCTCATTTTCATGGTACAGACACCGAGAAAAAGAATTTACCCAGTTTTTCTCAAAAGAAGGAAATTTAATTCTTTGCAATGATGTAGAAGGACTCACGCATTGCTTTGATATGCAGTATCACTCATCTGAATGGCGCCTATCCATTGATTTGTCCAAAACTAGTCTTAAAGTAGTATTATTGCACAATGGAAATGAATTTGCATCGCTTCCGATGGGACATTCTGTGCATATGGACGAAAACTATAACGATTTGGCCATTATCCTGGAAAAAATCAGATATCAGGACCATCAATGGACTTCAAAATACTCAAGATGCTTTTGGGTCAGCAGGCAGGCTATACTAAATACCCATGCTTCTTATGCTTGTGGGATAGTAGGGACAGAGAACACCACTGGACCAAAAGTTATTGGCCACCCCTAGAAACTTTAAAACCTGGAGAGAAAAATGTTACCAATACTACTTTGGTATCACCAGAAAATGTTTTGTTGCCCCCTCTCCATATCAAATTGGGGTTGATGAAACAGTTTGTAAAATTGCTCGAAGCTGTCAGAAGCAAAGTTGAAAGAGGGAGTTTTCACTGGCCCCGACATAAGAAAACTTTTTACCGATACCTTCTTTGTGGAAAGTATGAATGAAAGGAAAAAGAAGTTTGTTTATCGTTCAAGACCGTAGAGCGAAAATTTTTGGGAAATACTAAGGATCCTAACTACAGAACCATTGTTCAACGGATGCTAGCAGCATACGAAGCTCAAGGCTGCAAGATGAGCTTGAAGGTCCATTTTTTACACTCCCACATAGACAGTTCTTCTGAAAACCTGGGAACTTACAGTGAAGAACAGGGGGAGCGGTTTCAGCAGGACGTCCGTGATATCGAGAGACGGTTCCAAGGAAGATGGGCTGTCACTATGCTTGCTGTCTACTGTTGGATCCTTAAGCGGGAAACTAATGATGGAAATCGGAAAAGGACTCGGCGAAGTATCAAGGAAAAGATGAAAAGGTTTTATAAAAAACATGAATAAGTATAATATTGTTGCTATATGTCTCAAAATAATGTTTCATTGGTTGTAAAAAAAATTATGTTTGATAATTTTGAAAAAAAGACGAGTGCTTTTACCAGTTTTCTTCGTTTGAATTAGCAAAAAAAAACCTTATGTGATAGAACAAAATGGACATAGCTACTGAAATCAGCGCATTCTAAAACATATAATTCAGTAAAAATATCTCATGCAACTAACAAAAATTTTTTTAGCAGACTTGTGATATTAATACAAATCCTAATATATCTGCGATCACAGAAAAGTGAGGCACATCCAGTGACACTGCAGTATTTCAATATCTTTAGAATTACAGAATCTAACATTACACAGTGAAAAAAGATTTACACAACGAACTTCTGAATTAACAACTTTTAACTGCTTTATGCGATTTCAACAAATGATATATGAGATGATAGCATTCCACTATAGCTATCATACCTGAAAACTACGTATCTGTATTTATTTTACTTAGTTATTTATGACTTTTTTTGTATCCTTTTCATAGTGCAAATGTTAACCGGAACATCCTATTCTTCACATTTACACAGCAAATAAATATAGCATGATTACCTCATATTTTACAAAAAATGGTTCAAATGGCTCTGAGCACTATGGGACTCAACTGCTGTGGTCATAAGCCCCCTAGAACTTAGAACTACTTAAACCTAACTAACCTAAGGACATCACACACATCCATGCCCGAGGCAGGATTCGAACCTGCGACCGTAGCGGTCGTGCGGTTCCAGACTGTAGCGCCTTTAACCGCTCGGCCACTCCGGCCGGCATTTTTTACATAGTTGTGTATTTATTTAATGAAAAGTTTATTGTTTTGCCAGGAGCTTTATTTAAATGTTGATTGCAAATACTATTAATAAACTGTGCTAATTTAGAAGTGTTCAGGCGCTTGTGATAGAGGATGCTACAAAAGAAAAGATAACCAAAAGACGCTTCTGTGAATAAATAATTGTTTAAAAGATGTTTAACGACAATCTGTTGTTATTTATCATCAGCACACTTGCACAAGGATGCTATCTTGTTCATTTATGAACCAACTATTTCTTATACTTACTGTAAATGATGTTGGTGTGACCGATTATATATGACATTTGTTTATTTAGATATCGTTGTAATATTTTAATTTATTAAGGAAGTGGTCAAGATGAGTCAGATCATGTATGTAGAAGATGAGAACGATGTATTTTTGGGAGGGACGGCCTTCAGTCAGTGAGAGCTGGACAGTGGCAGAACACTGCTCTAGTCGTGCGAGGACTGGGACTTCTCGAATGAAGTGCTCAAGCGAGCGATTCTGGACACATTTACGCGAGTTCCGCAAGGAGGCAAACCTGCCTGTGGTAACGAGTGGCATTCGATTGTGGAGTTGTTTTGATTCTGAAAGGACTTTATATTTCGAGAGGTCTCAATGTGCCCCATTGCAGGACTCTAACCTTTTCCACTTGTGTTACTGAGCATGAGTGTTAATTTGTAAATCATGTTGAACTCTGGACTATTTTGAGCTGATAAATATTCCTTATATTGTGATCAAGAAATGGACTTAATCTTTGCGTATCTTTGATGGCTATTTAGTTTGGGGATATTGCTATCATTCTCATGACGCTCTCGACATAACTGTACAGCATTTCATAAAAGTATTTTTGTCTATATGTATTTTAATGGAATATCATAGGACCGCTTCCCGTTTACTTGAAATGACCTTCCTTGAATGAACATTATTCAGCAGAATTTTCTGATGTCTACATCGATTACAAATGGTACAATAGAATCCTTGTTTTTAAATTATTCATTTAACTTTTATTTCGTATTTCTGTATATTTTATTAACACACAATTCTAACTAACGCATAGACTATTTGACTGCAGGATCACAGCTACAGGTTAGTATTTGCAGCGAATTTTCGGCCATAATCTGACTGCATGTGCTGTTGGTAGATGATCATTCTGTCTGAGGTTGAAATGAAGCAACTACACAGTCACCGTTTTTGTAAGTGGCCTTCACAGCAACATCACGTTCAGGCTTGCTGCTGAGTTCCAACTCAGCAAATGGCGTACCTCGCAAAAACATGACAAACACTCAATTTTGCTAATATTACTGTTCCACTTTTAGAGACAATTAAAAAAGCCCATTTTTCTACCACACCTTGTACACTGAAGAGCCATAGCAACTGATAAACTCGTCTAAAATCGCGAGCACGCAGAAGTACCGCAACACGACGTGGCATGGACTAGACCTTGATGTTTTACCGGATTCCTGATATTCACGGTACACGCGTGAAATGGTCGTACGGTAAAATCCCCACTTTATCGCTACCTCGGAGACGCTGTGTCCCATCGCTCGTGCGCCGACTGTAACACTACGTTCACACTCGCTTAAATCTTGGTAACCTGCCATTATGTCAGCAGTAACTGATGTAACAACTGCGCCAGTCACTTGTTGTCTTACATAGGCGTTGCCGACCGCAGTCTGCCTGTTTACATATCTTTGTATTTGAATGAGCATGCCTATAGTAGTTTCGTTGGCGCTTCAGTGTATATGTCGGAAAATCATACAATTTTGCAATTAAATTTAGTGTCTTGCCAATAGAGTTAGTAGTAAAGGAGTAATAAACTAAAACATTATGGGTGGAGCTCACGTTTTACTGCACGAACAGCGAAAATATGGTAAGCGATATTTTTGTTCCTTTATTGTTATGTGGGGGACTGTCAGCGACTAAAAGATTCGAAATGGCTTGAAATTATTTGTAATCTGTGTTGGAGGTAACGAACTGCTCTCATTCTCAAACATTGTACTAAAAAGAGCGGCTGGTTTGAGCTACTTTGCCTCAAGACATACGGCGTGTAACAAAAAGGCAGAAACAAAATTTCAGCAAACATTCCTCACACGTAGAGGAAGGAAATATGTCATATGGACATGGGTCCGGAAACACTTTATTTCCACGTTCGTGCTCAGTTTTTACAGCTCTTCAACATATTAATCATCTACGTTGGAACGAAGCCTCATTCGTGAACAACACCTTTGCACTAAAGTTAGGGTTTTTCCATTGTTGAATCAACCATTCGCAGAAGTGTGTCCGTGCAGAAACATCAGCTGCTGATAGTGCTTGCACACGCTGTACGTGGTACGGATACGGCAGGTTGTCGTGTAGCGCTCCACTTACCTTCATCTGATCAATATTACTTGTGGCAGCTTATTGTCTTAGCTGACACTGGGGTTGCGGTCAGTTGTACGAAGAACGTCCTTATAACACTACTGTCCGCTACTGTTATACCATAACTTTAAAGTTGGGAGTCGGGTCGTGAAATAAAACTATCTTATTAAAGCAGTTATGGAAAAAAGCAACTGAGCAGTGTTACTCGCTGAGAGGAATTTTGTTACCGTGACCGTTTTGTACCTAACGAAGGTGGCTTATGCGAAGTGAAAGTCAGAATTACGTAAATATTTAAACAGTAACAAACAATATTTTACCTAGCTACACTGTTCAAAGAATAAAGAAAACGGTCGCCAGCCTAATTAGGCAAGAGAATGATTGACATTCTTGTTCAAGAAAATAGATATGAGTAACTTTAACGGACAAACACAACCTATACTTAGCCACACGCGAGTGCAATGAACTCTGGCACCTGAATACAGTATGTTCATGTTAAGGTTGGAATTAACAGATCAGAACAAACTATTTGCATAAATATAACAGATAGCAAAACACACTATTACCTTGAGGACTTAGTCAAACTGAATGGTCTCAATAACGCTACTATTAATATTCACTGTAGAATCGTAAATTGGACATAGGTTTAGTATTACTTCTCAAACAAATTCCTATCTGACATGAAATACGGATATGGTTCACAGCAAATTTAGTTACTGCACATAGATTAATTCTCTCACTACCAAACACCTTTCTACTTAGAATGAAAGTTAAATGGGGTTCACTAACAAATTACTTGAAATAATAAAGAAGTTACTGTTTTCATAGATAGTGGTTTTTCTGTTATTTGTTACCTAGCATAAGCACAATAGACAAATTGTTTATCATGTTACAACATTAATATGCACTTTTAATACAAAAGAGGAACCCAATATTGTACAGAATTTGACTTGAATAGCAAGAGTAATTGAAACTTTCTATAGTTAAGTAACTTGGTGCATTTGAACTACTTTCAATGGAGGGGGACCCTTAATCTTGACCACTGTAGCAGAGTAAACTAAACACACTTTCAATACACTAGAGAAACAAGTACTTAGCAAGCATGAACATATAACTCTCAACAGTTGCAGTTCTGAACTTTTACTGCAGTGAAACACAAATTTGAGATATTTGTAAGATCCTTTCAACAAACAATATTAATTTTAGCACACTCTATTGCCATATTAATTTTAATGTGCCTTCACTAAAGGACACTCGGCAAACACTTTAGCGTGGGAGGGACCCGAAGTGGATATGTGACTAAGGATAAACCATGGTAGGTACAAGAGTTCAGTCAAATTTTACCTTATATTTGGGTACACTATAACATCCTATGAGCTGATCCTTCACTGTCCATTACTATAGTGCCCATTACAGTGATTGCGTAATGTGGTGGCGATTGCATGTTGGTAGGTGGATTTGCAGGTAGAATTGTTGGCCTCTGTCATTTCTTGATGGCGATGATAGATACCAATTCCAGAATAGTTCCAGCTCTTTATCCATCCATCCGAGCCATTGGAAAGCGCCAGGAAAAGCCTCTCTCGGAACCAGCACAACACACAACTTTTACATGAGCAGTTGATAGTTTGGTAGCTGGTTCCCGACTGACTCTTGGTTCCACCTTTTCTACCTCGGCCAACCACAATTTGCGCGCGGTACAGTTCCGTTCCCGAGGGGAACCACAACACCTTTTACATACAAAATAACTAAGAACCCTAAGTGAAGGTCAGCAGTTACATAATAACAATCAAACATATTAATTAAAACAGAACATTTGCATATATTGGTATTTCTACAAAAGATTATTTAAACAAAATTACAATTATATACAGTAAGTTTGGTCTCCCTCCAAATGAGACAAAGAATTTAAATGATATATACACCACATTACATAGAATCAAACCATGCCATCGAAGTTTTTACAAAGGAAAGAGCGAACACTTTTGTGCTATTAATGCAATCAAACAATATTTACAATATCTTAATGATAGAACAGGCAAAACAGAAAATTTTATCTCAGTATCGCAATGGAGCTCTGGTGTTACACCCTCCTCTAGTTGATGTTTCCTCGTCCTTCGAAACCTCCCCCTGTCGCGAGTACATCTGAATCTACGTTATTGCAAATTAAGTTCCTGGCAGATGGTTCAACGAACCACCTTCATGGCAATCTCTATTGTTCCACTCTCAAACACAGCGCGCGGGAGAAACGAACACGTAATTCATTCCGAGCGAGCTCCGATTTCTCTTATTTTATAGTGATGGTTATTATTCCTTAAGTAGGTGAGTGACAATTAAATATTTTTGCGTTCGGAGGGGAAAATTGGAGATGGTAAGTTGGTATTGGAATTTCATGGGAAGATCTTGTCACAACGAAAAAGTTATTGTTTTAATGGTTGCAGCCCCAATTCGCATACCATATCCGTGGCACTCTCTGCCTTATTTCGCGATAATACAAAACGAACTGCCCTTCTTTGAATGTTTCGGATGCCCTGCATCAATCCTATCTGATGTGAATCCCACACCGCGCAGCAGTTTTCCAAAATAGAACGGACAAGCGTGAGGTAGGCAGTCTCTTTAGCAGACCTGTAACATTTTGTAAGTGTTCTGCCGAGAAGTCGCCGGCCGGGGTTGCCGAGCGGTTTTAGGCGCTACGGTCTGGAACCGCGCGACCGCTACGGTCGCAGGTTCGAATCCTGCCTTGAGCATGAGTGTGTGTGATGTCCTTAGGTTAGTTAGGTTTAAGTAGTTCTAAGTTGTAGGGGACTGATGACCTCAGATGTTGTCCCATAGTGCTTAGAGGCATTTGAACTGAAAAGTCTCAGTCTTTGGTTCGCTTTCTCGACAACTTTGCCCGTGTGATGGTTCAAATTTAATTGTTCGTAATTGTAATCCCCAAGTACTTAGATGAGTTCACACCCTTTAGATTTGTGTGATTTATCGTGTAACTGAAATTTAGTAGATCCTTGGAATAATCACGCGGATGACTTCACTTTTCATTATTTAGAGGCAACTGCCACTTTTCGCACGGTATAGATATCTTGTCTAAAACATCTTGCAATTGCTTTTGATTTCCTGTTGATTTAACAAGACTGGAAACGGCAGTGTGATCTGCAAGTAATCTAAGATGCTGCTCAGATTGTCTCCTAAATCAGAAACGGCACTACACCGGCGACCTAGTCCGTGACGAACACTAAACAGCGGTTGCTGCGTGCTTGATGTTTGTACAGCATTGCAGTGAGTCACCTGTCAACATTGCCTTCGTTCGATTGAAACAACAAAACCGGGCGGAGAACCTAAGAATTATAGCTTGCTGTACATTCTAACCAGACGTAACCAAGACAGTGTTTTAACATGTCACGTAAGAAAAGATTTCATGTAATTCTGGTACGTCCTGTTTTTGTGTTTTCCCCATGACTAATGCGATTATGGTAAGAAACAGGAAATGAGCTCTAACAAGGAAATGAATCCATGTCCTTATAACACATTTATTCCTCTTTGTATAAGGATTGCGTCCTGAAAGTTTGGCCATACCTTTTTGTTACGCGCTGTATACACAGTTTCTAACTTAAATACTTGATTTATTGTACTTATTTTTTGTATTTATTTATTATATTTATTCTCGTATTAAATCTTTAGCGAAGAATTCTATCTCTTAATGAGTAGATTGTGACACCATTTAAAATTTTTAATTTGTAAGCGGCGATCAAAAAGTTTATATTGTAGGGTGCTGCTGCAGCGTATATGCAACGTAGCGCGACTCCGATGCAGGTATACAGGGTGTCCCAGAATGTTGCGACAAACCTTGAGTGATTGTAGAGGGTGTCTTGAGGAAGAAATTGAGGATAGGAACCTTGTCCGGAAACGTCATCCAACGACGCTACAGAGCATCGAAGTTATGGGTGCTGGCGTCTGTCACTAGGTCACCCCTTCGGTAGCAAACGTGACTTTGTACGCTGACGAACCGTAGGCGGAACGTCTCGCAATGTTGTTTGTTATTCAGTGATCGCGACTGATCGCACGATCGCCAGTGGAGATGATGGGGCTAGATGCTGCATAGAATAGCCTTGTTTCCCATGAACGTGATGCTCTGTGCCTCGGTAGATGACGGTTTCCAGACGGGTTTCCATCCGCAGTTATTTTTTCTCCTGGAACCGTGTAAAATTTCCAATGCTTTTGGATATACAAGAGAAAAATAAACTGCAGATGGAAATCCATGTCCAAAACCATCATCCACCATGGCAACAGAGCATCGCTTTGATAGGAGACAAGGCCTTTCTACGCAGCAGCTAGCTGAATCTTCTCCACTGGCGATCGTGGCAATCAGTCACGGTGGATGAATAACAAACAACGTTGCTAGACGTTTCGCCTACGGCCCATCTGCGCACAGAGTCATATTTGCTGCCGCAGGGGTGGTCTAATGGCAGGCGCCTGCACCTATGACTTCGACTTTCTGTAACGTCGTTACATGGGTTCCTATCCTCGATTTGTTCCTCAAGACATCCTCTACAACCCATCGAACTTTGTCGCAACATTTCTGGGACACCCTATGTAAGTACCGAAGTGTAGATTAGTGTGGCATTCGTGTCTTTCCGACGTGTGTGCTGTACATGCGGAAACGTGAACTATAGCGACGTTATCACCAAATACGTCCAAACAACACCAACATGCTGTTGTTCTTTTCTTGACTATTGAAGGACAAAACACTGGCAGACATTCATCGATGAATGAGAATGTGTATGGGACAACATGTCCGTCGAAAACAGTCGTTGTGAAATGATACGCCAAGTTCAGTGCTGGTCGCGATTCGATACAAGACACCGATCGATCTGGCGGTCCAGCCTCGTCCATTATGGACAACAATAAGTGGGAGACACTCGAGTACTCGTCCTGTCGTCTTGATCTCTTCCTTTGCGCTTATCACTCCTTGGGTCCCTTAAAAGAGACTGTGAACGGCCGACGATTCCTGTCGGACGTTATGTGCAGTAGGCAGTTACGGATCTCTTCATGCTGCAGGACTTGATGTTTTGCGAACCGGATATCTTCAATCTGGTGAGTCGGTGGGATGATTGTCTCAATGCTCAGGGCGATTTTGCCTGATTGGCATCCCGATTCTGAACTGTACGGCCTTCGAACGGAAACTTCTTGAACTCCCCTTATACACTGAGGCAACGGCCTTGCCGCAGTGGATACACCGGTTCCCGTCAGATCACCGAAGTTAAGCGCTATAGGGCGTGGCCGGCATTTGGATGGGTGACCATCCGGGCCGCCATGCGCTGTTGTCATTTTTCGGGGTTCCCTCAGCCTCGCGATGCCAGTTGAGGAGCTACTCGACCGAATAGTAGCGGCTCCGGTCAAAGAAAACCATCATAACGACCGGGAGAATTGTGTACTGCCCACACGCCCCTCCTATCCACATCCTCAGTTGAGGATGATACGGCGGTCGGATGGTCCCGAAGGGCCACTTGTGCCCTGAAGACGGAGTGCATTATACACTGAGCTGACGACAGTCATGGGATACCTCCGAATATCGTGCCAGAGCTCCTTTTGCCCAGCGCTATACAACAAGCATACCACGTAGAATGGACTTGGTAAGTCATTGGAAGTCCCTTGCAGAAATAATGAGCCATGCTGCTGCTACAGGCATCCATAATTGCGAAAGCATGATTTCGTGCACGAGCTGATCTCTCGATCATGTCCCGTAAATGTTCAATCGGATTCATGTTGGGCGATCTGGATGACCAAATGATTTGTACGAACTGTCCAGAGTGTTCTTCAAACCAATTGTGAAAAATTGTGGCCCAGTGACACGGCGCATTGTCATCCAAGTAGCCGAACACAAACATTTCCAGTAAACGATCGGTTCAGTTGGATCAGAAGACCCAGTTCATTCTATGTCAACACAGCCCACGCCATTATGGAGCCACCACCAGCTTGTACAGTGCTTTGAGACAACTTGTGTCCATTGCTTTGTGGGATCTGTGCCACACTCGAACCCTGCCATCAACTCTTACCAATTGAAATCGGGACTCATCTGACCAGGCTATGGTTTTCCAGCCGTCAAGGGTACAACCGATATGGTCACAAGCCCAACAGAGACGCTGCAGGCGATGCCGTACTGATAGCAAAGGCACTCGCGTGGGTCGTCTGCTGTCATAGCCCATCAACGCCAGATTTCGCCGCACTGTGTTATCGGATATGTGCGTCATACGTCCCGCATTGATTTCTGCAGTTATTTCACGCTTTGTTGCTTGTTTGTTAGCACCGACAACTCCACGTAAAAGCTGCTATTCCTGGTCGCTAGCCGAAGGCTGTCGGCCACTGCGTTGTTCGTGGTGATGCCTGAAATTTGGTATTCTTGACACTGTGGATCTTGGAATTTAGAATTCCCTAACGATTTCCGAAATGGAATGCCCCTTGCGACTAGCTCCAACTACCGTTCTGCATTCAAAGTCTGATAATTCCTGCCGTGCGCCCATAAGCACGCCAGAAACCTTTTCACATCAACCATCTGAGTGTAAATGACAGCTCCGTCAATGCACTGTCCTTTTATACTTTGTGTAAGTGATGCTACCGCCATCTGTATAATGTATACCGCTATCGCATTACTTCTGTCACCTCAGTGTGTATCTGACGTACTGAAAATGAAATTTTTGTTTTGGAAGCTGTTAGATAGGCAACCTGTAACGGGAAGCAGGTGAGCGTGTTAGGGTTTTAGTAATGTAGACTGAGTCAAGGAAACTTCTTTGCGAGTTTTTTGTTTCTTAAATATTCGTCCCTTCGTGTGACCGATAGAAATGCCTCTGTTGTGGGGAACTCCCTTGACATGGAGCAGGAAATAATTGCCAAAGACGTCGAATGCCTGCAGCTGCCACGTTAGTCCAGTATCCACTGTATGGGCACATCTTCTCCTTCCGTGACTAAATTTTTATTAGTTAGGTGTAGATTGTCATATTTCGTTTTCTTGTGTCCGTTGGCAGAGACATGCGCGAAGTTTCTATTTCGTAGCAGCTCTTTTTTTTTTTGTAGTGACTTCTCAGAAAAACTTTTCAGCAGAGAGCTCAGAAACCTGATCGTTGGCCGTGACGCCGGAGGAGACTGCAGCGGAAGGACCTGAGCGGAAGCCACAAGCCAGCAGCCTCGGCTACGGAAGAAGCGGCCCGGATATCGCGCGAGGTTGCACGTCAGCGGCGGCGACGAAATGTCGAGGGGTCGGGTCGCTTCGGCACATTCGAGGTCTCGGGATCGATACCCGCCGCCCACGCACCGCTGCGTTCTTTCGAGCACTTCGCTGCCCCTGGGAGCTTCCGTACGGTCTGTCAACACGAGTAGCACGCAGCCAGCTCGCGTTACTTTAGTAGAGTTATTTCTTACAGCTCACCGGGATTTCTCAGTGTTGAAATAAATTTAAGAACCATGTTAGTCGCTACATTTTCCAATATTTCCAACAAATGTGGCCGGTAGCTTGTTTGTATCTTCGTACCAGAACAGACTTATTCACCATTTTGTGGCCGGCAAGAGCATGATAGGCAACAATGTAAAGTACGCCATCACCAGGCTATGCGTATTGGCTTGGTTACATCCGAAACCTTTTAGCATTGACTTGTGGAGAGCTCAACATTAGCACTGTAGACACAATCCCTTCAGTTTGTAAACAAGAGTAGCCGAATCCGACATAATCGAGGAACACCTTTTCTACTGGGAATTTGAACCTATAGGGGATATCAGAGTCAGCGATAACACACAATTTTATATGACTACTGCTCGTAAAGAATGAAGTTCTCACTAGATATTCTGCAGTCTTTTCTTTCGTAGGCTGGCCGCAGCAACCTTCTCTACTTTGCGATGTCCCATTTCCCAAATTTTTTATATGGGGCACCCTTCACACCTTAAGGTCCACAAAATTAGGGGCACTAAGCAAATCTGACAACTAAAGAGATGTGACAGACAACTGATACTTCTGCTTAACACAGTGGCTTTAGAAGCTCAACCTACAAGTATACCACTAGGATTAGCATATAATACACTATAGAAGAAGAAAATGACGGTATGTGTGGGCTCATGCTCGTATTGGTAAAGGCGATTTTTATTATGGCAGGAAAACAGTCTTTTTATACCGTCCAAGCCAAATATGAAATGAAGACTGGCAAGAAACTTTTGGCATACTCACTGTGGGATTCCAGTGATCAGCATCAGAGAGTAACACTACTGCACGTTGTGGACAGATTTCCATGTGTGATAACCGAGATCCGGAGATCCGAATGGTATCTGCTCTCTTCACGGAAGACTGAATGTATTATACCCTCACTCGTGACAGCTCCACTTAGTTACAATGTCGAATGTTCTGATAAAGGCTGATATTTATATTTTTCGACGCAAGTCTGTTCCTTACCGAGTGATGCAACGCAGTGTTGAGTCATTACAATTACAGTGAGGAGGACGCTGTTCAAATCCCCGTCCGCCCTTCCGTATTAAAGTTTCCATGGTTTGCCTAAATTCATAAAGCAAATGCCGAGGTGGTCCCTTTGATAAGGGCATATTAGATTTCCTTTCCCATCCTTTCGCCAATCCGGCATTGTGCTCCGCCACTAATGATCCCATCGTTGACAGGACATTTAATTCTATCTTTCTTCGTCGGTACATGAGACGACGCGCGCAGAGTTGCTTCGTCCGAACTTCTTTGGAATTCTTTAATGTAATAATCGAATACTTCTTCAAAGTGCGGGATTTCGGCTGCCAGCTGTCACTTATCGGCAAGGAGTCCTCGTAAAACGAAAGTCCGGGACTCGTATAGGTGGAGGTAGTGATCAAATCCCCTTCCAGCCATCGTGATTTGTGTTTTTCCATGGTTTCCTTTGTCGTCGTACTCAGATGAACCTATACCATGACGCTGATGACAAAGCGGAACGTGTATTTGTTGAAAGTCGTTAAGTGCTCCCATTATCGAACAATATATGAGAATTTGCGCCCCTCAGTGTTATCACGGCGTATCTGCTGAACTATATGGCGTACAATGATATGATATTGCACGTAGATTCAGTAGCATATTTGCATACTGTGTACAAAATGTGTTGCCGATAGAGTTAGTAGTATAGGGGTAATAAACTGAAACGTTATGTCTCTTGCTGAAGTTACTCTGCATCAACAGCGATATTGTACTCGATAATTTTTTTTCCTTTTTTTGTTTTGTGGGGGCTGTCAGCGAGAAAAAGCTTCCAAATAGTTTTAAATTATGTGTAATCTTGGTTGGGACTAACTAACAAGGGAACTGTCCTGTCCGACATGTGGAGACCTACCCTGAAATCTTTTACATAGGAAGAATAAACCAAAAGAAATGCACAGTCGAGATCTTAGTTGCTAAGGCGCACGGCAAATATTTTTTAAAAAAAATTGAAGTTTATCATTTCTGCCGCACGAAGAAGTGCATATGACAGGGGTTTGTACGGCCCTTCTTGCCTAGCGCGCGGATCGGCGAATAAACAGACGCAGCCGTGAGACGAGAACGTAGCACCGCATAGCACGAAGTCAAGGTGCACAGATATGAATTTTAAGCGCTTAAACCATACCAAAAATGTCTCAAATAATTAATTTTTTTTTTTGAAAACTTGAAGTTGATACCGGCAGCCAAACGTTGAAAATACCATTGTTACACTGACGAGTAGGAGAGGAAAGAGCTTCAAGGCAGTGCATGATGTTACATTACAGGCGAGTGGCCGCGAGGTTTAAGGCGACATGTGACGGCTTGCACGGCTCCTCCCGCAGGAGGTCCGAGTCCTCCCTCGGGCATGGGTGTGTGTGTTGTTCTTAGCATAAGTTTAAGTAGTGCGTAAGTCTAGGGACCGATGACCTCAGTAGGTTGCTCCTTAAGGAATTCATATACGTTTGAACTCACACCAGTCGGGACTTTAATTTGTTGACATGAGAAATTTTATAACACTTCCTGTAGCCCAGTTCTTATGATAATTTTTGAATAATTTGTATTTAACTACTTTATTCCCTAGCTGTACAGATGTGTTAAGTGTCTGTGGTATAATGAAAACTAACATTTTCGTTCCACAAGGCACATCTATTAAAAATTAATGCATTCAGAGACTTCGCGGTGATAACTGGTTTTGTTTAGGCATGTGTTTTACATATTGTTGTATGCAGCGGGCATACTTTGTCAAATTCGTAAAACACAATGATACAAACTGACAATGCACAAATGACTAAAGTTTAACAATATTGTTCCGCTGATAAACCTGAAATGAGAACCAGTTATCGGAAATTATATTGTCCAACAATTTTCTCAAAAAAAGTTTTACACTGTCGAATAATTTCTTTATCGAGAAGCTGAATCACACTATTAGCTCCGGATGGTATCCGAATTATATTAACAGTCTTCCCGTCGTGGGTTTTTCGATAGTTGCCTTTGTCAGTCTGCTCAGCTGAGTATATACTGTGCCGCTCATGGCGTCAACGAAACGTGTAGGTGTGGATTTACTTGAGACAGGTTGATCGTATTACTGTGCAAGATACCCTTTATTTCGGAGAGTTACGTGTCTAGTAATCGAATACAGATAGTGGACAAAAGCCAGTATCGTCTCCAGTAATCTCTTTGCCAAACACAATTGCTAAGTTACTGTATTTACATACAGCGTAATGTCACAGCTCCGACCTATGAATAAGGTAGCCCATTGATTTCTTGAGAAACAACAGCAGGATATTCCTCCGGCACTGTAAATAACGGAATAAAAATCTAAATTGAAATGTGGAGGGAAAATTAAGAGTAGAAATTAATCCACTCATGCGACAAGAAATGGCTGTATGTTTTGCAGACTTGTTGTCTACTGGCACCACGCTCCGTTAAGCATTTTTTGAAGTTATGCTGTCTGTTATCTCTCTTCCTGATGTTAGTAAAAAAGCAGCAGTCGGAATAACTTGCAGACATTATTTATTAGGCTACATCGATTCTGGTAAGATAAAGGAACGCTGCGTGCAACCATAGCAAAAAGTTGGGCTCCAGTTTGCAAGCATAGTTTATACATCAATAACACGAAGCGTAAACTTTCCACAACATTTATTTTCGTTGTCAACGCTTTGAGTGCCAATGACATCAAGGAAAATTTAATTTTAAAATGTTTCAGAAAACTGATCTTTATCATCATAGTAAGCAACAAGTGCTAGAAGAAATTGGCAAAAATTAAATAATGAATTGCTATAAGGAGCTGGTTTCACATTAGAACATAATTTTAAAATTTTTCACAAAATTAACATTTATTGTTGTAGTGAGAAATGAATATAAGAAGAAATTATCAAGAAGTAAGCAGTCAATTGTTTTATGTAGGTTGTTTCACTATAGAACCACTAGAAAATACAGTTTTCAACCACCCATCATTTTACGAGCTTTTTACTAGACACAGTGACATATCTCGAAACTTCCATGAACACTTACTGTCTAAAACAAATAACAAGCAAAAATGGGGCTAAATTTAATAAATTTATCTCAAAAGTACGTAGTGCCTCAGTGGTTTCATTTCGAAACGGCTCATAAAAGCAGTCATACAAACTCAGATTTACTTTTCAGTTACTTCAGATATATTTAATTTCACTGTCAATGATTTCTTCGATTTGATCACTATAAAAAATTAAAACACCACATGCCACTGTATGCAGTCACGGAGCACAATCTACACACCGACTGCTGCTTTGAACTCTGTATGTAATGACTGCTACAATACACTACGTTCGTAGAAATACCGCACTGTATCACTAGACGTCTCTGTCTTCCAGTAGCATTGGTCGTTTCATGCGAAAGGCACTGGTACTTAAAAAAAAGAAAAAAAAATAAATGTTGGTGTCAGGCAGAAGTGACTGGTACTCGAGGCGTTAAATGGTCCCCAGCGTAATAGGGCATTAAACAACGACTCAGTATCGTTTTCGCAGACTGTATCCTGATGGAGGAGAAGTATTGGGAAAGCAATTTATAATCCAAACAGGAGTTGAAGAACTCGCGGAAAAATACCAAACAGCAGTGTAAGCAATATGAAAATACATTGTCGATATTAATAGAAAAAAAATCTGTTGATGTCTAAAGTTTCGAACGACTAAATATTGCCTGCGCTCACAATGAAGATGAGACAAGTAACGTGAGGACTGAATTAGGAGCCATTTCCGACGTTAGTTCTTCGGGGTAGAGTGAGTCTGTAAAGTTTTCTCCGTCAACTTTTTATAGTAGCTTCATGAAATCTGCTAAGATCCGTACAGGGTGGGAAGAGGGACCAGACAGGAAGTTGCAAAGTAAAATTTACTTAAGCTTTTTCCGCCTTGGGGAGCAGTGCAAGGACGCGTATCCACGGAAAAGTTCCACTGAAGTCCGGAGGCAGTGCATAAAACTAATGAGCGGAGTCGAGGCAGCGACTGAGGAATAGCTAATGCACCGACTCCGGGAGAGGAATATTTTTACTTTGTCACTTTCCAGTAATACGAGAGCAGGTGGAGACAGAGAGAGAGAGAGAGAGAGAGAGAGAGAGAGAGGAAGAGGGACGGAGAGAGAGAGAGGGAGAGAATCACAGACTGAAGGAAAGTGTTGCGCGCCGTAGGACTTTGGGTCTCCTTTTCGACTTACCTGGCTCTTGCAAGGTAAGAGGCTGGGCCGGAGACAAGCTGTGCGAATTTGTGCAAAATCATTGTTTCTAGTTTTATTTTGAAAGCAATTTTACGACCACAATATACAGCTAAATTAAATGTAAGACTTGTGGTCCAGAAAGTTCTTTAAATACGACTTGACAACAATGCGGCAGTTTAGAGGAAGATGGAATTGAAGGTCGTAATATCCAGAACTCTGATGCGATTTATAAGCTCAGAGGATAGGGTAAGTTTATTGGGTAAGTACATTGAAATTCCGAACGAGAGGGAATGACTAGCCAACCGCGCAAATGAAGTAAAAACGTCTGATAAGCAAATAGAAGAGATACAGAACAGTAGAAGATGTAAGGAAAACATTAAACGGTATGTCGATGACAACAATCAATATTGCTAAAATTTTTCATTGAGTTAAGAACGGAGGAGAATGAATGAACTGCGTAAGATAGTTATACGCGTTATCATTTTATACAGGGTGTCCTTGGAGGGATGGTCAGTATTCAGGGATAGGGCAAGAACGATAATTCGAAGCAAAAAAGTCTACAAAACATGGGGTCTAAAAAACGCATATCATAAGATTACAAGCCCTTCTTCATCCTCGATACTGTGGAACAAGTATCTTCCACTGCAAACAGAATCAAAGATGGCGAACTGCTGGTCACGTGATCTTCTGGACATGTTTTCTAAAATTGGTTGTACTTGCAATCCATGCAGTGTCACGCTATTTTGTGTCTCCTTTTTGTATACAGTATAATGCGATGACGATCGTGACGGCACTCTTAAATTCACACCAATGCCAACACCATGCCTTTCAGTACTCGACAGTATTGTCCCTCAAATCTCCGACGATAGCAGGCAGTAACACATCAGTGGATGGAACTCAAAACACCAGAGACTTATCAGTTTATGTAATACTGAACAACTTACCACACACCTGATTAAAATCTAGAGCATCATTATGGGTAAACACTGCCCAACTCGCCACAGAAAGCTACAATATGAAAAGTGAATAAAGAAATCAGTGCTGATCCGTCCATGGTCAGAAGATGTTAGGTAATATACTTCCGCCCATCCAGCTGCTGGGTGCAAACCAACCCAGAAAAATACAGAATTCGCTCAACCGAATCAGGACTGGCCCCATCGTGACCAAAGCAACGCTACACAAGTGCGAGTGTGGAGCACAGGAACAAATACTTGAGCACATTTTGCATGATTGCCCGAAGAGACACTTCATGGGTACCAGGAAAGACTCTTAGACTCAGCATCTGCAGCATATAGCTGGCTAGAGTATTTAGATACCCAACTGTTATGCAAAGTAGATATCTCAACTTCAATTTCTTTTATCTCCTCCAGGTTCTCCAATTTTCAGTATTATCTGTATTTACATACATATATACTGATGAGCTAAAACATTATGAGCACCTGCATAAAGACTTGTTTGTCCGTCTTTGGAACGAAATACATCACTAATTCTGCGCATCAGGGAACCGACAGTTTGTTGGTAGGTTTTTGGAGGTATGTGGCATTAGATGATTGCACACAGGTCATGTAATTCGCGTAAATAACGAGCCGCTGATTTGCGTACGCGATATGGTGTCCGATGGCAGCACAGGTGAGTTCCATAGGGCTAAACATCAGACTAATTTGGTCACCGAGACATCAACGTGAGTTCACTACAATGCTCCTCAAACCACTTTAGCATGGTTCTGGCTTCGAGGCACGGATAATTATACTGCCGAAAGATGATACCGCCGTTTTGAAAGACATCAAGCATGCAGGTGGTTGGCAGCTCTCAGCGTGTCTTCGATTACTACCAGAGGTGCCTTGCAAGCGCAGGAGAATGTCTGTTCAGTTGAGATATCTATTTTGCCTAGTCCACTTGAAGTTGAGATATCCATTTTGCGTAGGAGTTGGGTATCTAAATACTCTAACCAGTTAATTGCTGCAGGTGTTGTGTCTTCGAGTCTTTCCCGATAGCCGTGAAGTGTCCTTTCGGGCAGTATTATGCTGTATACTATTGCTCTCACCAGCCTGCGTCCTGGTGCGCTGAATGTTTCAAGCCGCCGTTCGCCTCGATGACGGCGTTTGTGGAGACGACCATCGACGTAGCGTAGCAAAAGTGTGATTCATCCGAAGAGCCGACACGTTTCCGTTGATCGACGGTCGAATCCCGATGGGTCCGTGCCCACTACAATCGTAATTGACGATGTCGTTGGGTCAATTACGTCGGGATGGTCTGCTGCGGAGCTCCGTGTTCAATAATGTATGAGGGTCACTCCAAAAGAAATGCACTCTATTTTTTTAAATCCATCTTTTATTCTACATGTTTGAAAGTTTTACAGCTTGTAGATACATTCTTTAGGAACGGTATTTTCATTTCCCCACATAAATTCAATCCCTCTCAACAGCCTTACGCCATCTTGGAACCAGCGCCTGTATACTCGCACGGTAAAATCTGGACCAACCTGTTGGAGCCACTGTTTGGCAGCGTGCACAAGGGAGTCATCATCTTCAAACCTTGTTCCACGAAGAGAGTCTTTCAGTTTTCCAAGAGATGATAGTCACATGGATCCAGGTCAGGACTGTAAGGCGGGTGTTTCAGTGTTGTCCATCCGAGTTTTGTGATCGCTTCCATGGGTTTTTGACTGACATGTGGCCGTGCATTGTCGTGAAACAGCAAAACATCCTGCTTTTGCCGATGTGATCGAACACGACTCAGTCGAGCTTGAAGTTTCTTCAGTGTCGTCACATATGCATCAGAATTTATGGTCGTTCCACTTGGCATGATGCCCACAAGCAAGAGTCCTTCGGAATCGAAAAACACCGTAGCCATAACTTTTCTGGCAGAAGGTGTGGTTTTGAATTTTTTCCGTGGGTGAATTTGCATGATGTCACTCCATTGATTGCCTCTTCGTCTCTGGTGAAAAATGATGGAGCCATGTTTCATCACCTGTCACAATTCTTCCAAGAAATTCATCTCCACCATTCTCGTACTGTTCCAAAAGTTCGCAGCGTACCGTTTTTCTTGTTTCTTTGGGAGCCACTGTCAACATCCTGGGAACCCACCTGGCACAAACCTTTTTAAAGCCAACAATTTCAGTATTCTGCAACCACTTCCTTCCCCTATCCCAACGTAGCGTGACAATTCGTTCACTGTGATGCGTCTGTCATCATTCACCATTTCGGTAACTCTCTGCACATTGTCTGGAGTGTGTGCAGTACGAGGCCTGCCGCTGCGAGGACAATCCTCAATACTGCCGTGCCCGCTTTCATCACGTAACCTGCTTGCCCACCGACTAACTGTACTGCGATCGACAGCAGCATCTCCATGCACCTTTTTCAACCTCTTGTGGATGTTTCCCACTGTCTCGTTTTCACAGCACAGGAATTCTATGACAGCACGTTGCTTCTGCCGAACGTCAAGTGTAGCAGCCATCTTGAACACATGCTGTGACACCGCCACTCACGGGAACAGGTTGAACTAAGTTTGAAAACAAGCTGGAAGGATGTATCTACACACTGTAAAACTTTCCACATGCAGAATGAAAACTGTATTTTTACAAAAATAGTGTGCATTTCTTTTGGAGTGACCCTCGTACAATGAATGGTGTACTTCGAAACACGTGTGCGTGCACCAGCATTATGCTCTTTCGACAGAGATGCCACAGATCACCATCTATCGTGCTACAGGGCAGACAAGCCTCCGAACCCCACGATCTGTCAAGAGTCGTGGACTTCCAACCATTTAGCTCCTAGTGGTAGTTTCACTGTCCTACCTCTTTTCGTAGATGCTCACGACAGTAGCACGCGAACATTCGACTAGTTTGGCTGTTTTCGACATGCTTGTTGTCAGGCTCTGTGTAATAATGATCTGCCCTTTGTCAAAGTTTATTATCTGAATGGATTTTCCCATTTGGAGCCCCTATCTTCGCTAGGTTGATCCCCCGCCTATGTCTACTCCACTTATATACTTTAGTTGCCGCGTCACATGCCCGCAACGCTATCTGGGGGCATCCAACGTCCCAGTGCGCAGTGGTCACTTTGCTTTGCCTGATCAGTGCACACAGTGTGTAAAGGGCATAAGCGCAGATATTTCCGTTGATGACTGGATACGGTGTACTGCACAGCATTGTCAATATTTACGGTATTTGCAGACTAATAATTATAGCTATTATAAGTCATGTGTTTTTAGGTTGGGTAGTAATTCCAATTACTTGTGGAAAGACCAAGCCATTAATGCTTATTTTCCCTGGGCAGCAGATCAGGTATTGCAGTGTGGATGCACATACGCATAACCATAAGTCTGTACTGACAGGCCTAGTGCTCTTGATGGTGCAGTTATGACCGTACAGAAAACATTAGGTCGTAAAACTTGTGACGTTTTTATGGGAAGACTGTTTGACGCAGAGAAACTGCAGCCAACACACTGATGTGTGTACGTATTAAGGCACCACGTGTAAAATATCTGAAATATCTGCACTTATATCCATTACACAATGTATCGAAATATCTGATTATACTGATTCGTATCATTTTTTGCTATTTTCTATCGAGATAATTGTATGTAGTTGTAAAATATAATTCTGTAAGCCATACGGTAAATAAATGAATAACAGGAGTCAAATGTGTTTTTTTTTTTTAAGTCGCTTAGAATTTTATGCTGGCTGGGCGAGAGATTCACGACAAATGCAAACTGAGTAAGGGGCCAATGTGGAAGAGTGTTCTGTGCAAATCCGAATTTCGATTCCATCCAGACCTTGCATTTTCACAGCATTTATGGAGTGGATCTTGAGAGTAGATGGAAATGAAGTAGCAATCACTGCGCAAATGGGGAAGAATGCCGTCCTTTTTTCAGCCAAAGATTTCCGATTGATCCCCTGCTGTTCTCACATTTCAAATAGCTCTCATGTGACTTTACATCTGAGGTAATCAGTCTCCTAGAACTTAGAACTACTTAAACCTAACTAACTTAAGGACAACACACACATGCATGCCCGAGGCAGGATTCGAACCTACGACCGTAGCGGTCGCGCGGTTCCAGACTGAAGCGCCTAGAACCGCTCGGCAGGCGTTCTTACATTTCTCTCTCACCTAGCAATTATAGGACAGTCGATGCTCAACCTACGTGATTACCAAAGCAATTGAAAAATGTAAGAGACACGCATGGCGGCCCCAGTTTGTGTGCAGCTGATCCAAATTTTCCTCATGTTACTTTGCATCCGCGTACTATTGTCATGTGCCCAACTTTTGACGACTGTAGCGAATTCGAGTCCACAGTGTCACAATTGCTGCCCCGCCTCGCTCGATCGCAAATATTTAACACGTCAACACACGGATGGTGGTTGCATTTAGGTATTACATGGCAATGAGACAAGGCATGAATGTGAAACTAGGTGGAAATGACAGAGAAACTATCCTACTGCGCATATGTGTTCAGCGCTGTTCGAAGTGGCTTCTTTTTTTTTTCCCTACACAAATGTAAATTATATTCACGTTCAGGGTCGGCCAGAAATTCTACACACTTGCGGAACTGCTGCACATGTGCAACTTCCTGGTCACAGTGTGCTCTCTTACCAGACGTGTAAACAGGGAAACGGAACCGTCACCGCTCATTTTGTATGTCCATAAACACAGATGTCTCCGCTTCGCGTTATCCAGTAGCTGGGTACACTGTATCTGGGGCGTTCTCGTGCTGCTGTGTGCACTGCAGTCATGGGAAGGTATCGTGTTAATCCATCGCCGTATCAATAAACGTCACGGTTCTAAAACGAAACATGCCCACGTTACGTACCTAATACCCTTCATCGCAAGGGTACCAAACATGTCTCTCAATGATTAACGGATAATTCTTACGCATGTAAGTATACCGTGATCAACCAGTTTAATATCAAATTATTCAGATAAATATGTTCGCCTATGTAACATGGAGCAGGATGAGGCACACCTAGTAAATTACAATTTTAAATCAGAAAAAGAAAGAAATAAGTAATTATTCTCGATGAGAAACGGCGAAGTTAACATTGGGCACAAAGGCAAGACACACTGATAAACGCAAGCAGTTGCCAAGATTTTCGTCACTAATACTCGATCGAAACCTTGGTTTATTCATTTTCATTATGGAGAAAAATCTTTCGCATACATAAGTAGATCCGAACAAGGACATAACTCTCGCAGCTTCGTGACGCAGGGGCGGAAACTCTTACGGTGGAAAATTTTCATAGAATTATTTTGTACTTCGCACTGCCAAGAACTTGTCCTTCAGCCGTGTATTGCACTGCAGGTCGATCAACTCCATCTGTAGATGATTCGGAGCATCTTCAACTGATGCTGAAACGGCCGTACAAAACATCGGATCATATGAGAAACACTCGTAACATCCACAAATCGTGCTCGAAATTGCTCATTAATTTTTACAATTATTGATAAGTATTCTTTAAATCTAGCACTTTCGTGGACAAAACCAAGGGTAGGGAAATGTGCAGCGTTTTCAGACAATAGTTGGCTGTCCCAAAGGGCAAGCTTCCTTTCATAGGCATTTTACTTTTTCCAGCACGTCAGAAATTAAATTATTTTCACCTGGCAAACCGACTTCCATGTTGTGCACGTGACACGTAATGTCCACGAGAAGTGCAAGATCTGATATGCAGTAAGTGTGTCTCGTTTCGGCTCGTGTTTACCCTTCTCAAGTAAGAAATGTACTGTGGTCAAACACTAATCAAAAAATGGAGTGAGCGTTTTACCTCGACTGAGCCAGGGTCCTTCGCATAGTAAGGTATGTCGCCGTATTCCTCTCCTAATTCCTCCAGGAACTGCCGAAACAGGCGATGCGTAAGCCCATGTGTCTTCAGATAGTTTACAGTACGCACAACAGTTTGCATGACGTTTTCTATCGTTGCTGATTTTGCACAAAGCGCCTCTCGATGTAGAGTGCAGTGAATTCAATACAACGTCTCTTCTGTGCGTCCTAGCTTTTTGCGCATCCGTGCTATGAGTCCTCTCTGATGGCCTCGCATTGATGTTGCTCCATCTGTGGTCACTGAGACTAACCGATTGCAATCCATACCGACACCATCAATCGCTTGCTCGATGGTTTGGCGTCAGTATACATCTGTCGTAGTCCCTTTCATAGGTACTGAGTCCAAAATGTCCTCTGGTACACGCAGTGCGTTATCGACACCTCTAACGTATACAGGATGGTCCATTGATCGTGACCGGGCCAAATATCTCACGAAATAAGCGTCAAACGAAAAAACTACAAAGGCGGAAACTTGTCTAGCTTGAAGGGGGAAACCAGATGGCGCTATGGTTAGCCCGCTAAATGGCGCTGCCACAGGTCAAACGGATATCAACTGCGTTTTTTAAAATAGGAACCCCCATATTTTATTACATATTGGTGTAGTACGTAAAGAAATATGAATGATTTAGTTGGACAATATTTTTCGCTTTTTTGATATATGGCGCTGTAATAGTCACAAACATATGGCACACAGTTTTAGACGAACAGTTGGTAACAGGTAGGTTTTTTAAATTAAAATACAGAACGTAGGTACGTTTGAACATTTTATTTCGGTTGTTCTAGTGTGATACATGTACTTTTGTGAACTTACCATTTCTGAGAACGCATGCTGTTACAGCGTGATTACCTGTGAATACCACATTAATGCAATAAATGCTCAAAATGATGTCCGTCAACCTGAATGCATTTGGCAATACGTGTAACGACATTCCTCTCAACAGCAAGTAGTTCGCACGTGCATTGACAATGCGCTGACGCATGTTGTCACGAGTTGTCGGTGGATCACGATAGCAAATATCCTTCAACTTTTCCCACAGAAAGAAATCCGGGGACTTCAGGTCCGGTGAACGTGCGGGCCATGGTATGGTGCTTCGACAACCAATCCACCTGTCATGAAATATGCTATTCAATACCGCTTCAATCGCACGCGAGCCATGTGCCGGACAGCTATCATGTTGGAAATACATCGCCATTCTGTCATGCAGTGAAACATCTTGTAGTAACATCGGTAGAACATTACGTAGGAAATCAACATACATTGCACCATTTAGATTGCCATCGATAAAATGGGGGCTAATTATCATTCCTCCCATAATGCCGCACCATACATTAACCCGCCAAGGTCGCTGATGTTCCACCTGTCGCAGCCATCGTGGATTTTCGGTTGTCCAATAGTGCATATTAAGCTTCGCCGCGAAATAGAACGCGTGCAAAAAATCTATCATCGTCTCGTAATTTCTATTGTGCTCAGTGGCAGAACTGGACACGACGTTCAAAGTCGTCGCCATGCAATTCCTTGTGCATAGAAATATGGTACGGGTGCAATCGATGTTGATGTAGCGATTCTCGATTCTCGCGCAATTAGTCTGCTACTGATGTGCGGATTAGCCGCGACAGCAGCTAAAACACCTACTTGGGCATCATCATTTGTTGCAGGTCGTGGTTGACGTTTCACATGTGGCTGAACACTTCCTGTTCCCGTAAATAACGTAACTATCCGACGAACGGTCCGGACACTTGGATGATGTCGTCCAGGATACCGAGCAGCTTATATAGCACACTCCCGTTGGGCGTTTTGATCACAATAGCCATACATCAAAACGATATCGACCTTTCCCGCAAATGGTAAACGGTACATTTTAACACGGGTAATGTATCACGAAGCAAATACCGTCCGCACTGACGGAATGTTACGTGATACCACATACTTATACGTTTGTGACTATTAGAGCGCCATCTATCACAAAGCGAAAATAGTGGTCCAACTAAAACATTCATAATTCCTTACGTATTACACGAATGTTTAATAAAAAATGGGGGTTCCTCTTTTAAAAAAAGTCAGTTGATATCTGGTTGACCTATGGCAGCGCCACCTAGCGGGCCAACCACAGCGCCATCTGGTTTCCCCCTTCAAGCTAGACGAGTTTCGTTATTTTTAGTTTTTTCGTTTGATGCTTATTTCTTGAGACATTTGGCCCGGTCACTATCAATGGACCACCCTGTATACTTGTGGTGTACCTGTAAGATCTGTTGCTTCATCGCACGCAACAGAGCAAGCGATAAAGGCCTTAGCGTTATTTGTTAACTCGCTGTGCACTCCCTGTGCACATCCGGCCGTGACACCATAACACTTATACGTCGAGCCCCTGTTTGTTTGGAAAGATCAATTTCTAGAAACCTGCTAACGTTCGTGGGGCACAAATGTTATGCATCATTAACGAGGCAGTCTTTTACAAACTCCCCTTCGGAAAATTGTTTCCCCGATGTTGCTATTCGTAATGCAGTTTTGAAACTTGCTCGCAATGTAGATGTACTGTGATTGTCATTCTTGAAAATTTAAAACGGTACGAAACAACTCAAATCACTTAAGAAAGGGAAGTCTTCCAGTCCAGATGGTATACCAATCAGGTTCCTTTCAGAGTATGCAGACACAATAGCGCCTTTCTTAGCAATCATATATAACCGCTCACTTGACGAAAGGTCTGTTCCTAAAGACTCTAAAGTAACACAGGTCACACCAATATTATTCAAGAAAGGAAACAGTAGTAATTCATTGAATTACAGACCCGTATCACTGACCTCAATTTGCAGTAGGATTTTGGAGCATATCTGTACTCGAACAATATGAATCGCCTTGAAGAAAACGACTTATTGACACATAACCAACACGGATTCAGAAAATATCGTTTTTGTGCAACACAGCTAGCTCTTTATTCCCATGCAGTAATGAGTGCTGTCGACAAGGGATCTCAAATCGATTCCATCTTCCTAGATTTCCAGAAGGCTTTTGATGCCGTTCCTCCCATGCTACTATTAATCAAATTGCGTGCATATGGAGTATCGTCTCAGTTTTGTGACTAGATTCGTGATTTCCGCCGGCCGCGGTGGCCTTGCGGTTCTAGGCGCTTCAGTCCGGAACCGCGTGACTGCTACGGTTGCAGGTTCGAATCCTGCCTCGGGCATGGATGTGTGTGGTGTCCTTAGGTTAGTTAGGTTTAAGTAGTTCTAAGTTCTAGGAGACTGATGACTTCACATGTTGAGTCCCATAGTGCTCAGAGCCATTTGAACCATTTTGATTTCCGCTCAGAGAGGTCACAGTTCGTAGTGATAGATGGTAAATCATCGAGTAGAACAGAAGTGTCATAGGCCCGCTGCTGCCCCTGATTTACACAAATGACCTAGGTGATAATCGGAGCAGCCCTCTTAGATTGTTTGCAGATGATGCTGTAATTTACTGTCTAGTAAAATCATCAGACTATCAATTCCAATTACAAAATGATCTAGAGAGAATTTCCGTATGGTGCGAAAAGTGGCAATTGGCACAAAACGAAGAAAAGTGCGAGATCATCCACATGGTTACTAAAAGAAATCCGATAAATTTTGGGTACACGATAAATCGCACAAATCTAAGGGCTGTCAATTCGACTAAATACCTAGGAATTAGAATTACGAGCAACTTAAATTGGAAAGATCATATAGATAATATTGTGGGGAACGCGAAACAAAGACTGCGCTTTGGCAGAACACTTACAACATGCGACAAACCCACTAAAGAGACAGCCTACATTACACTTGTCCGTCCTCTGCTGGAATATTGCTGCGCGGTGTGGGATTCTTACCAGGTAGGATTGACGGAGGACATCGAAAAAGTGCTAAGAAGGGCAGCCCGTTTCGTGTTATCGTGCAATAGGAGTGAGAGTGTCACTGATATGATACGAGAGTTGGGGTGGCAGTCACTAAAATAAAGGCGGTTTTCTTTGCGGCGAGATCTATTTACGAAATTTCGATCACCAACTTTCTCTTCCGAATGCGAAAATATTTTGTTGACACCCACCTACGAAGGGAGAAATGATCATCATAATATAATGAGAGAAATCAGAGCTCGAACGGAAAGATTTAGGTGTTCCTTAAAACCCACGCCCCATTCGAGAGTGGAATGATAGAGAAGTAGTATGAAAGCGGTTCGATGAACCCTCTGCCGCCGGCCGGTGTGGCCGAGCGGTTCTAGGCGCTTCAGTCTGGAACTGCGCGACCGCTACGGTCACAGGTTCGAATCCTGCCTCGGGCATGGATGTGTGTGCTGTCCTTAGGTTAGTTATGTTTAAGTAGTTCTAAGTTCTAGGGGACTGATGACCTCCGATGTTAAGTCCCATAGTGCTCAGAGCCATTTTTTGAACCCTCTGCCAGGCACTTAATTGTGAATTTCAGAGTAACCATGTAGATGTAGATGTAGACTGTCAAATAGAAACGAAGAGTTCAAGAAGTGTCAATTATTAGGACTTACATTAAAATCCTGTTGATGTTCCTCATTCATTTAATTTAGGTTGACGTTTTTCACTGTTCAGTATACTACAGTCGTCTTTATGAAATGAATCGTAGTGTCTTATCAATCATGAACTTCCACTGGCCGCCTGTTATTCGGCGGCACAGCAAACGCTGTGAATTTTCACCTACCACTGTAAAGAAGAATTGTAGTTCCCAGTCGTGTTTAAATGACTGAGAACACAGATTTCCTGTTCTTTGCAATACTCGCCATTTCTCAGTACGTCTCACGTAAGGCTACAGTCAACAGAGAGACTCAAGACTGGGTGTGCTTCGGTCCTAGTATCGCGTAATCAAGGAAGCGGAACCGTCGCCAGTCATTTGGTGTACTTGTCTAGTCACAGATGCCGCTGTTCCGCTTTGCTGAAATGTGCGCACCTGTGCCGCACTTTTGCACAGTGCAGCATTTGGCCGGCCCTGTTCTAGATCTTCCCAGACACGTGTACGGACATCTGGTGTAAAAGAGTGAGCAGTGTTTATCATTCTCTGTTTCTAAACGAATCGTGCCGTTGATACGTTCGCTGTACACACTTTGCTTGTACACTGTCACATTAATGCTATCATTGCATACGCTAGACGTCAACGCGCAATAACCACTCACATACGGTCCCCCGCATCTGCCCTTGGCTGTGGTGTGTCATCTTCGTGCTGACTTTTTAGTGCAGTGTTTCCAGTGATTGTTAAGGGTTGTGCGTCTTTTCCGAAGTGTTGCGAACGGACATCATACTGTCGCTGGGTGTGATTTTTATATCTCTTGCGAACTGACTGTCGCCGTGTTTTTTAATTGTCTGTCTACTATTTTATCTGTCTGCTTCCTGCGTATTTTATTAGCATCGCCCACCCTTTGTTTTATGTTTTAACTTTCCACAGTTTTCCGCCGTTTTTACAATTCAAGTCACCGTTTTATCGCCTGCTTTTATTGTTTATTATCTTCTTATGTTTTAAAAATTCTGTAGGCTGAAAAGCAGAGTACTAAGCTGCTGCGAAACAGCACCCTTCGGGGGGAATAGAAACTCAATAAAGGAAAAAAAAGTCACAGACGGCAAGTGACTGCATTATCGGTGGTTGGTATGTAAAGCGTGTCTCGGGGGACGCGGAAAATAGTGCAGTCGTTATCGTAACACGGAAACGGAGCAGGTTATATAACGTCCAAAGAGACGTGATCATTTTATTTCGGGCAATGGTAGAAGGATTTCCGAAACGTCTAAGTTTGTAAACTGTTCGCGTGCCACCGTGGTGGCATACCTGCGTGGCAAAATGGTGCTAACCAAAACCGGCGCCGAGGCAACTGTTGTGTATCACGAGCCACACAAGGCGGGTTGAACGGCGGGTGCGGAGATGTGTACTTGCGAATAGACGTGCAACTGTTAGGAACCGACCACCCAGACGAAGCAAGAGGCTACCAACGCTGTCTCTTCGACGAATTCAGCGAATGTTACTGCGTGTAGGCCTCTGCAGCATGAGCCTGGTTGAGGCACAACATGCTGACTGCTGATCATTGGCGACGAAGGTTGGAATTTGCACGCCACTGTCGTAATTCGGACGTCCACCGAGTGGCGACGGGTGGGATTTTCAGACGAATCATGTTTTACGCTCCTTCAGACGGATGCCCATTGGCGTGTACGGGCCTAGCGAGGTACCGGGACTAGCAGTGTATTTAACACTAAATTCTTCTAGAATCTTCTTATGGAAATGATGCTCTAAGCCCCCCCCCCCCCCCCCTTTTCTAACTCCGACTTTTGCTGTTGCACATGGATTAAGAAGAAACGCGAACTGACTCTAATCGACTCTGCAAGTGGAGTAGAAAAGAGTTTGGCACCTGCAATAATTTAATTTGATAGAAATTAATTTGATAAATAAGTTTCATTAACGCGGTGAGAAATGAAACGGTTGCTCTACCGATCTACAGAACGCAAGTTGTGTCCAAAATAACAATTTGATTTATTATGAATAAACTCAAAATAATATAGACAACACATGAAACATTTACAATACGTCAAATCGGATACTCAAATAAATGCTGTGAAGGTGAAGTTGTCCATAAACTAGCTTGTGATGTTTATGACCAAGTGGTATGTGCAACCAATTCCCTTGCGACTCAAATCTTAAGAGAAACACCCAGCCAACCCAACATTAATTGCTGTTACCGTAGTGAGAACTCAGACAGTGAACACCCAAGACAGAACCACGAAAGAAAAGATGGGAACATGCACGCTCTGCTGAGCTCTGATTATTACAGAGCAAAATTACCTACTCTGCGGGTGCTGCGGACATACATTACCAAGCTGTCTTCTTAACTGCAAGGACACGATCTGGCATACCGGAAGCGAGGGCTGGTTGCTTCGACGTCCAGTCGTGGTGATGATAATGTCGCGAGTATAGACCGAAACAAATTATCCTAGTCTGGTTGTTCCAGACTAAAGACTTCCTATCAATACAAATGCGCCTCTGAGGGAGACGAAGAAGTCTCGCCACACAATCACTGACGGTACAGTGATTGATTTTAACAAGTGAAGTGACACAGTAACTCCGATACAGGCAACTTTAGCTAGAACTGCTCAAGACAGACAACATAGGTCGCTTGTACGCAGAACGCGCAGTTGCCAACTGTGCTCAGAAAGTTACGTTGAAGTCGAAATTTCAGCAACTTTGTCAAACAGTTACAAGTAAATGAAAGTATATTAGACAGCCAACGGAAGGCAGGCTGTCCAGAGCAGCGAGAGCTCAGTCTTGTAACCTACTCCGACGGAAAGGCGAGAGCCGACCCTCTCAAGAGCACCAGTAGAAGCAGAACACAGAACATTATCGCCCCCATGACAGTGGTCGTGGTTAAACGTTCCAATCAGAAACTCGAAAACCGGCGGAAAATTCCACTCTATTGCGGACGCACTACTATTCCACCAATGGAGATACTTGCCGCCAATATCTGCGCCGATTTTGCTGCGTCACGGAGCTATCCCCTGAGTAAGCCAATCACAGTTATGATTTTGCAGAAAATGCGGGAATGTACCCGCCAAGACTGCCTGGGAACACAAGTCATTCCCACGCCTCGCTGGTAGCCCGCCAGAAAGTGTTTTCCCTAAGTTTCTGCGAAGTAACGGAATCTCTAGCCCAGCCGCTCCATCAGGCCCCTGTGGGCGTGTCGCCCCCACACTTATGACAATGTCAGCGTCTGGAAAGCATCCACTCGGCTCCCTCACACCCGTCGGCTTAACCCTCTCAAGATCAACAGAACACGCCTGTCATCGGACCACCTGGGTGACAAGAGACACTGCGTGGAAAGTCCGCGTGTGAAGGAATAGCAACTTTTCACCACATGCAATTAGAGAGGAAAATCGAATTACTCAGAGTAAGATAGAAATATGAGAGGGGGCTCATGCCACCTCGCAGTCTGAAACAATCGTCGGAAGGTTCGAGACCAGAAGAGGGAGCTTTATCATCTGGAGACTGTTTTCGCGGCATCCTCTGGGTGATCTCGTCATTGTGGAAGGCGCAATGGATCAACACGAATATGCACGTATCGTTGGGGCCATGTCCACCCATGCATGCAGTTTGTTTTTCGTCGCGACGATGGCATCTACCAGGAGAACAATTAAACGTGTCACAGCACGTAGTATACGTGCGTCGTTGGAAGAGCGCCACGATGAATTTACTGTTATCCCTGGGCAGCAAACTCGGTAGATTTAAATCCAACCGAGAATCTGTGGGACCTCATGGATCGGCCTATTCGCTGCATACTGTCGGCATGACTCCACATCCCTGTCGGTGCCTTCCAGAATCTCACTGACTCTTCACGCGCGACCGCTCTGCAGAAGGTAGTTATTCAGGCTTTTGACATTTGGTTATATTAATGTGACTGGACAGTGTATTTTTCCTGACATTTCAAGCCCATTATGAAGTTATGTAGCAGTTTTTCAGTGACAGGGAACGCTCCAAGAGGGCGGGGGAGAGGGGGGGGGGGTGTACAGAATACAAGCGCAAGGCCGCCTTGTTAAATTAATGACAACAGTAGGCGAAATGAATTGTAAATTGCTTCATTTAGTTTCCGCCGGCGGAAACCGAGCGCTGATAAACGAGTTGGCGGGCGTGCAGCGCAGCTACGGTAGCGTCAATTAACCGAGATTAAACCCTGCGGAATGCAATCGTCCCGCCCCGTCAGCGGTCGCAGCGCGTCTGCAAATGACGGCGCGTCACGGCAGGTTGCGTGCGGCGGGGGGGGCGGCGGGGGCGGCGGGGGCGGAGGCATCGCGGGCGTTCTGCGGTCCCCGGTTGCACGGCCGGCTGCGACCGCAGGGGCGCTGCCGCTGACGGCTTCCGTATTAGAAAAGCCGCTGTAAAAGGACTCGCGACTGTTCAGCGACGAAAGAGTGCTCGGGCTTAACGTGCAGTGAAAAAGAGAAACAGAGCACATCTTTCAGTGAGACGAGCATGGCGGAAGGGATCAGTACGTTCCCATTCGTTTGTGATGGTGTAGGGCAACCGTGCCGAATTTGAATCAGGATAGCTGGACGTCTGTTTGTTCCTCAGGCTTGGAGATTGCAAGCGAACAGCCTTAACTGCTCTGCTATGTTTCTGATTCTTAGGAGAATCGTTAACGTTTGAGCTCAAGTCTCATAACAGGACCAACCAGTAACTGTCCTTTGCATTACTTCTACAGGGTGTCCGAGAAGGAATGGTCAGTTTTCAGGTACATGACAAGAACGACCATTTCAAGCAAAGCTCTTCATGTGGACATTTGCCCTTCTCCGAATGGTTTCCGAGATACAACACCCAATAACACCCAAACAAGCAGCCTTCCATTCCATGGTGCATCGCTTCACATCCATACCAATGTCGAAACAAAATTTCCAAACAGAAGTAGACACCATGAAATATATTGGATATAAAAATGGGTATAACCCTGAATTAGTTGACAAAATCCTGTACAAGAAACAAAGAAGTAAAATCTTGTCCTACATTTATGCCCCCTCTGCAATTACAACCACACCAAAACTCAACTGGTGTACTATTCCATATCTTGGTAAGCTACCAGACAAACTATCCAAAACACTGAAATACCAAAACTATAAAACATCATTTTGTGTAAGAGGCACTGCAGCTAATCTCCTATTCAACAGCAAGGAAAAAACAGATAAACTAAGCAACAGTGGGGGTCTACAAAATAACCTGCACTGACTGCAATAAACTGTGCATTGCTCAAACGGGCTGGGCCATATCGACAAGGCTGACTGAACATGAACTCAGCTGGAGATTAAATAAATCAGACTCCACCTTTGCTGAACATGTGCTCAAACAAGGACACAAATATCTAACACACACAGAAGTGCTACATATGGCCAACAAAGGCAGAAAACTCAGCCTACTAGAAGCACTTGAAATTAACAAACACTCAGCCCTAAATACACAGCTGGTCCTAAATGAGCAATTGCAACCGAGCACATCACCACTCTTAAACTCTACACAATACAGTAAAACCGTTACTAACCACAAAGTGTCACAATAGTAAACAAATTCACACCCCAATGTAATGTAATATCCCTTATGTGTTTACATTCCTAACTGTAAAAATGTAATATTTGGTATTTATTAATGCACAATTTTTCTAATAACAAAATGTAACCCCCAACGAAAACATCTCTGTTGCACAACCAATAGTTAGTGTCCAGTGCAACTGTTCACAACAAATACCTAAAAAAATTGTAATTTTTTAAATTATGTGTATTCTAAATAATCCTATTTGTTGTCATACATGGTACTGACAAACGATAAAATGTGATTTATTATGTTAAGGAACAAAAAGTCAAAAGACCCGTTTGACAATTCCAAAGACAATACCACAACTAAAGATCGTATGTAAGTTCGTTTATCTTAATTCATAATGTTTTGTTCATAAGAACACAAGCTCCTTGCAAACAATAGCTAGTAGTTATCTGAGGATGGCCTAATAAGACGGAAACTAGTTCATACAAATAAAAATCAGTCGAACAAAAAACCACCTAAGTGTGATTGAACCCTCAATATTTCATGCACGTTTGTGTTTGCGCTAGTGGCGCGCATGTACCAGGTGCTTATAATTGATGCGCACCTGCTCACGGTGATCCAGCGTTAATGCGGAACCGATTTACGCTGAAAAAAAAAGTGTTACATGACAAGAACGACCATTTCAAGTAAAGCTCTTCATGTGGACATTGCCCTTTTCCGAATGGTTTCCGAGATAGAACACCCAATAACATCTCTGGTGCACAAATTGAACAAACTATGTAAGCGGTAGTTGACAAAGTCAACATAATGCTGTTCTCATTTGTTTGGCGTTTCTTGCCCATTGCTAATCCGAACATCTTGTTTATGCGCTGGTCAACAGTATGTATGAATTTTACAAAATGCATGACACTGTGCTGTCTGTGACTCACTACAGTGGAAACCAATTCCCAGGTCGATTTTTCGATCAATATTTGGTGCGGCATGATCGGTAACATGTTGATACGTCCTGTCATTTTAGAACACCCTTAACTGGATGTGTGATGGAACATGTCATTTATTCTGCTACCGGTTTCGGTCTTAAACCATCTTCAACGGCAGAAACATTTCGCAGATTTAACACATGTCCTTCATACTTTCAAAAATTTTCAAATATGTGTGAATTTCTAAGGGACCAAACTGCTGAGGTCATCAGTCCCTAGACTTACAACCTACTCAAACTAACTTATGCTAAGAACAACACATCCATGCCCGAGGGAGCACTCGAACCTCCAGGGCGGGAGGGGCCGCGCAATCCGTGACATGGTAGCTCAAACCGCTCAGACACTCCGCGCGGCAATGCATGCTTTGACATACGTTACTAGTGAAGACCATAATTGCCAATAAAAATGAAAAATCGTAGCAAGATTACAATATAATGACCCACTGACAGTGGAAACATTTCTATACGTATTTCGTACATACACAGCGCCAGGTTTGCACCTGGTGGTCAAAACTGGAACTAAATTTTTTTCCCAATGTAAATCGGTTCCACATTAACGCATTAGAATATCTACCAAGTTTCGCTGCCGTAAGATGATTACAGCCCATACAGGATATCTGTGAGTAGCTGCACTTTATTTATAACCACCCAGTATGTGTCTTACCCACCCAACCTCTTTGACGTTTCCTTGTAGCCAAACATATCTCCTAGCTTTCAGTCTCTTTGCCCGAGGTGTCTTTCTGCCAGTAAACTAGCCACCTGAACGCGGGGTTGTCCATAGTGTGTAGTGAGTAAAGTAGTGCGAAGGACTGAGGGTGTATCATTGTGTTTGTGCACACGCTGGTTGAAATGCCACACATTTACACTAATGGAGAATGTACAAGTGATGTGTATGTTTACTGCTTCTACGATGGTAGAGCTCCCACTGCTGTCAGGGGAATACCGTCGGTGCTTTCCGAATTCCTGACCGTAGGGTTTTTACCAGAGTTTTCAGCACGTTGCATGAAACTGGTATTCTTCCAAGTTCTTCTGAATGTGTTGTTCAACGACAAGCGCAAGTGCAGCAACACATTGTTGGAATGGTGCACGTGATCCTTCTACCAGCATAACGTAGCTTTCTGCACGTATCAGTATCCCACGAACACGTTTATGGCGAACATTGCACGAGAAAACTTGTGCCTATTTTACATACAGTGTGTCCACAATCTTCACATTAGCGACAATGCCACACGGCTTGAATTTTGTCTCTGGTTAAATGACAACCGTCATTTGATTCCACTGATATTAGTGACTTGATAAAGTCACGTTTACACGGAATGGAATCAGTAACACACGTAATGATCATCGATGGTCGCAGGAAAATCCGCATGCTACAATGGAAATCGATTTCTGTGTCCATTTTTCGATAAGTGTTTGGTGCGGTATGATCAGTAACATGTTAGTAGGTCCAGTAATTTTAGAAGCACACTTAATCAGAGATGTGACGGAACATGTCAACCGCCCTTATCCGGACCGTTGGATTGTTTATGGTAGTACAGTTAACTGATCACCAAGGTCGTCAGACCTTACGCCATTAGACTTTTCTTTATGGGGTTGAATAGAATCTGAAGTATACAAACGAGAGGCGACTTCTCCAGATAAACGCTTGGTCACCTAATGGACGCTGCTGGCCTCGCCAATGTACGTGTAGAGCCACTCAAGACAAGCAACACAGCATGTTCTCTCGAGAGTGCACAAGTACAAGTTGATGGTAGGATATTTGAACATTTATTATCAGCTGTGCAGCAACTGTAATGTGACGTTTGCGATATTTCTTAGAGGTGAACATGTTAAAAATGCCTATTTTATTATTGATACTTTGTAAAACGCACGTTGCTATGTTTATTTATTTTAACTGTTGTACAGGCATACACGTCTAACTCTGACAATGTATTGAATAATACATTGCTTCAAATAATCGTTTGTCCCTGAATACTGACCATTCCTCCTGCGGTACCCTGCATAAGGATGAACAGGACTTTTTTTTCCATGTCTGGTCTCTGCTAAATACGGTTGATTGTAGGAGACAACTTGTATAACTTTCCACATCTGTAAATGACCCTAAAAATGACACTCTCGGTATTTCCTGCAACAACATCTTCAGGATGTCTAAGAGTCGTCAGGCGCATTATCTCTGCTGTTTCAGCAGGTATTTGCAATTTCGTTTTTGGATTGTGTAGATGGGGAGTCAACCCAACAAATACTGTTACTCATCAAGTTTTTCGTGCGAGGTCCTGTGTGAGACCATTTTTTTTAGGGTATGCGGTTGGGCTGCAAAGCGAAGTTTTGTGATTTATATGATATTGTAGATGGGAGTGACGCTTTCGGCAATTTGTTGCAGCCCCCCCCCCCCCCTCCGACTTTTTTCATTCGCTTGACGGTGTGTGGATCCCATATCAGTTTGCCCTGATTTGTGGACAGAACGATTTGGTGTCTTAGGTACGTTCACTGCAAAGCCAGTCTCCGACAAAAACTGAGAACATTTCTGGACATAAGTTGGTGCGAAATTTAATATTACTTGTCTTTCCAGGAGAAACTTCGTGAAATTCTATCAGTGACACAATATCTCTTGTCATTTAATTACTATTGTTGATGGTGATTAACATGTATAACACTGACGATGGGTTTTTCTAAATAAACACCTTTTCTGGTTCGGACTATTGAGCATAGGCTAAATCGGACATCCAACGTCATGTTACGGTAAAAATTTCAAGCACACGTAGTAAGAGCACTGTACCAGTACCTTCCCCTGTGTATTCTTGAAACGAAACAATT
Organism: Schistocerca serialis cubense; assembly: GCF_023864345.2. NCBI lineage: Eukaryota > Metazoa > Arthropoda > Insecta > Orthoptera > Acrididae > Schistocerca > Schistocerca serialis. The sequence goes on from NC_064638.1 coordinate 725,766,421, forward strand.
GAATGAAATCATACAATATATTCAAGGTTGACGAAGGTGCGATCAGTGTTTTGTTATAAGGGTTATCAGCACTGCACGTACATAGCTTGATATGACTGCGTTATTATTTAGCATGCACTAAAATAATATTGCAAACTTCGATTTCTGATTTGGTAGTACAGTGCGGTTAAATGATTGATGACTTTTTAAACCGTAATGCTACCAAACTACAGCAACTCATGAAGCGAAGATGTATGGACTTTTATTTTGAATTTTAGTGCCATGTAGCAATAATATACTTGTCACGCTAATCGGTATGCACGCGACAGCATGCGTACCTACACTACGGGCCATTAAAATTGCTACACTAAGAAGAAATGCAGATGATAAACGGGTATTCATTGGACAAATATATTATACTAGAACTGACATGTGATTACATTTTCACGCAATTTGGGTGCATAGATCCTGAGAAATCAGCTCCCAAAACAACCACCACTGGCAGTAATAACGCCCTTGATAAGCCTGGGCATTGAGTCAAACAGAGCTTGGATGGCGTGTACAGGTACAGCTGCCCATGCAGCTTCAACACGATACCACAGTTCATCAAGAGTAGTGACTGCCGTATTGTGACGAGCCAGTTGCTCGGCCACCATTGACCAGACGTTGTCAGTTGGTGAGAGATGTGGAGAATGTGCTGGCCAGGCCAGCAGACGAACATTCTCTGTATCCAGAAAGGCCCATACAGGACCTGCAACATGCGGTCGTGCATTATCCTGCTGAAATGTAGGGTTTCGCAGGGATCGAATAAAGGGTGGAGCCACGGGTCGTAACACATCTGAAATGTAACGTCCACTGTTCAAAGTGCCGTCAATGGGAACAAGAGGTGACCGAGACGTGTAACCAATGGCACCCCATACCATCACGCCAGGTGATACGCCAGTATGGCGATGACGAATACACGCTTCCAATGTGCGTCACCGCGATGTCGCCAAACACGGATGCGACCATCATGATGCTGTAAACAGAACCTGGATTCGTCCGAGAAAATGACGTTTTGCCATTCGTGCATCCAGGTTCGTCATTGAGTACACCATCGCAGGCGCTCCTGTCTGTGATGAAGCGTCAAGTGTAACCGCAGCCATGGTCTCCCAGCTGATAGTCCATGCTGCTCCAAATTTCGTCGAACTGTTCGTGCAGATGGTTGTTGTCTTGCAAACGTCCCCATCTGTTGACTCAGGGATCGAGACGTGGCTGCACGATCCGTTACAGCCATTCGGATAAGATGCCTGTCATCTCGACTGCTAGTGATACGAGGCCGTTGGGATCCAGCACAGCGTTCGGTAATACCCTCCTGAACCCACCGATTCCATATTCTGCTAACATTCATTGGATCTCGACCAACGCGAGTAGCAATGTCGTGATACTATAAACCGCAATCGCGGCTTCAATCCGACCTTTATCAAAGTCGGAAACGTGATGGTACGCTTTTCTCCTGCTTACACGAGGCATCGCAACAACGTTTCACCAGGCAACGTCGGTGAACTGCTGTTTGTGTATGGTAAATCGGTTGGAAACGTTCCTAATGTCAGCACGTTGTAGGTGTGTGAATGCTCTGAAAAGCTAATTATTTGGATATCACAGCATCTTCTTCCTGTCGGTTAAATTTCGCGTCTGTAACACGTCATCTTCGTGGTGTAGCAATTTTAATTTCCAGTGGTGTATTATGTTTCAAAACACTGCGCATATAAACCGGATTTTCCCGTGTCCATACCTCGGGTTCTATTGGTGACAAAAAGGTGGGATTAAGTATTTAGAATAACCCTTGTGCCAGGGGCCATTTGTATACCATAACAGAAGGATCATCTTAGTGTCACTATCCTATAGTACAGGGTCAAAGTATGAATATTACCCACTTCCTCCTGCGTAGGCAAATGGAGCAAACGACTGGCTCTTTTTGCATTTGATGTGGTCTACTGTGAGCTTGGTGGGACTTATAAAAGCAGCATTAGTTCACGTTACTTGGAAAATCCCACAAAAAGAGTTTCTTTGCTTTGTTTCCATTGTCACCAACGGACCAAAGCCTAGCCGAGGGCTCCAAGACGGCTATGCAAAGCAAACAGTTGAAATTTTTACGATATGTTCCTAAGATCGAGATCTCGAACAGCCTTGAAAATTTTCTTGATATCTTTATCTGTGTCTAAGATGCAGAGGATTAAAGTTGCCCTACTTCTACACGTATTATCCGGTATGAGGCGAAATCTGAATAGTAAATAACTGCAGCAAACTACTCAAGTTTAAACAGTTTATTCTGTAGGCATTTACCTAGAAGAGCCATCTCCCATTTTTGGGTACCAAAACCCAGCCACGGATGCACAGTTAACGGTTGTAATTTTGACAGTGTATTCCTAAGATCCCGATCTCGAACAACCTTGAATTTTTTAAATATCTTTATCCGTTTCCAAGATATAGAGGTACAAAGTTACCCTACTTACATACGTAAAATGCGGACTTAAAATTCGGTGTGAGGTGAAAACGTAGTTTATAAAGTGACGTAGGGCGGAGTAATATGCTGTAAATAGTCTCTGTTGTCACCTGGGAAAACCACCTTCCGCTACTGAACACATGCAAATTTTTTTTACGTGTAAAATCGGGTCTGAGGTGTAAAATTAGTTTTGGATCATTTCAGCTTCATATAAGTAAACTATATAAATTTTACTGACCAATAAATTTTTTTCCATGTGAGTTACACGCATTGCTGCAGCAAGGAAAAGATGGGAACCGGCGGAAAATTGATCCTATCGGACCACAAAAAATGCGAATATGTTCCTGTTTATTTAAAAACTCTGACTGAAAAGTGGTGTACAGCTGTCTCATTCTACCCTCCGCAGCAACCTCAAAATTTTTCGCAAAAAGTTTTGCATGCCGAGAGAGAAGAAGACGATGCCAGTGGCAGAGAGACGGAAAAGTAATAAATATTGGAATATTGTGGACTGTCGTTGTGTTATAGAAAGACCGAGGAAAACAATGACAGTGTAAGAGAAAGAGAGGGACATAGTGGCAGTGGAACATAGTTGACAGTGAGAGAACAGAGCTGGGAAAAAGAGTTCAAAAAATGGCTCTGAGCACTATGGGACTTAACATCTTAGATCATCAGTCCCCTGGAAATTAGAACTACTTAAACCTAACTAACCTAAGGACATCACACACATCCATGCCCCAAGCAGGATTCGAACCTGCGACCGTAGCGGTCACGCGGTTCCAGACTGAAGCGCCTAGAACCTCACGGCCACACCTGTCGGCACTGGGAAAAGAGTAAAGGAGACAGTGGGGGGGGGGGGGGGGGTGGTATTAAAGTGAATGAGAAAGTGGAAGTGGGTGTGAGAGACAGGGATCAGTGACAATGAGAGTCGGACTATATAACAATTGCAACAACGAAGAGAGAGAGAGATAGTGACAGTAGTGGGAAGAGACAACATCAGTAGGAAGGAATGAGACATTAGCAGTAAGAGAGAGCAAGAGGGAGATAGTGACAGTCAGAGAAGAAATAGGACAGAATGAAGGGGACATGCTGTGACACAGGAGGCAACGACAGAGAGAGACAAAGGGATAACTACGGGGATTTGGGCAGACTGAGTGGGTGAGAAAGTGCAAGTTGGACTGGATGGGTATGAGCGAACTTACAGAGAAGGGCTAGTGGGTGTTGGTGGTTACAGTTAGGGGAGGTTGTGGGAGTTTGAGGTCAGTTGCACTCTTTTTTTTTTAAAAGAAGTGCGAATGTGTTCCCATTTCAAGATTTTTGGGGAAATTTTTTAAAGGTGCTGAAGAAGGTAGAATGAGTCAGCTGGTACCCTACTTTTCAGTCAGTGTCTTTTAAATACACAGCAACATACTCGCATTTTTTGAGCTGCGATAGGAGCATTTTTCCGCTGATTTAAACTGTCATTTCATATCAGTGCAACGGTTAATTCTTTCAGGTTCTGCTTTAATATTTCGCAGATATAATTTTATCAGGACGGGTAAGTAGTTGTAAAAACTCTGGAAGTCCTCACAACAATTTATTTTGGAAGTTTAATAAGTGTTGAGAGCTGTACATAACAAAGTTTGTACCTTTTATTGCTGGACATACGCATGGTCGAAGTACGTATCAGAATTTTAATGGCGGACAAGTATTTTCTCCTCGCTAGATGTACCTCCTGCGTAAATTTCTGAATAATACACCATGGGATTAAACAGCTTCCTCCATACTCTCAACATACTGCCACTCCTCTTTTGCGGTCTACGCAGCACTGCTGATCACAAACACGGCTGTCCACTGACTGTTCGTTTCCTCGCTACACGAAAAATGCCTGTGCCCTGCCTTGCGTATCTCTCTCTCAAATGTTAAAAAAAGTTTACAAATAAATGTTGTCCTTCGTACTATACATTCTACTATCTGGATATCATTTAAACCTTCAACAAAACAATTGAAAATGCGTCACTGAAAAAATAATAAAAACGTCCTCCATCCACAGAACCTCACATACCAGTCGGTAGCGACTGACCGCCGTGTCATCCCTCGTCAGTGGCATCATTGCGGCAGGAGGTCAGCACGCCACTCTCCTGGACGTTGTTAGTTTACGTGACCTGCGCTGAAAAATAATGAAAGCAATTACAATTTTGCCCAAACACTACAGAGTTGACTCAATTTCACTGTCACTAAGATGACACTGGTTCTTGCTGTTATTATACACTGACGCCTGTGCTGAGATATTTGAGAGGAAAGTGCATAATAAATTGAGAGGAGACAAAGGAAATTGTTTGATGCCTCGAATTTACTGTGTTATTACACACTGTACACATTTATGTTGATTTTTAGTAGGTTATTAAATCGCTTTATATCGATTGTTTACTCACTGTCATCAAAAGTTCATCGTGTGAATGACGATGTGTACGTCTAGTAGAACGACGTTATCCCTGAGTCACGGAGTGAAACAGGTTCAAGTGAGTGGCCTGCCTGCACACTTCTGCCCCACTCCCCCACGCCCCTCCTCATCCACCATCCCACCCTTTCGGGTGCGTCCGGCGGAGACGCGTGGTTACCGGATGCGCTCAGACAATGGCCGACTGGCGCCAATCGCCCGTAAAGCCGAGTAATGGCGCCATTACTGGTGGCCTTTGTCCGCTCTAAGTGATGGCTCCCGTCCTCACTTGCCACAGCTAGTTCGCAGATTGGCAGGAGAATCCTTCCATCCCCGCAGTCTGATGTGCAGGGCGAAAGCAGTCCCCACTTACAAATGGACAACTCTGCCTGTGTAATCTCTTTTACAATCTTTTCTTTCTCATGTGTTTCCCATAATCTTCTACCGGCAAGACGCAGTTGTTCCTGCTATTTACGCCTCTTCGAACTCGCCTAAGATAGTGTTAACACATTCATTATGACATGTCTGTCAAAGTAGTCTTTGTTACTTTCTGTACAGCCTATGGATAGTAAGTGCTGCTTCAGTAGTGAAGGATCATGCGAGCGAAATTTTTGTATGGTGAAAAAGTAAAATTCTTCAACCCAAAGCCCTGAACGATCACTAAAATTGTTACTAGCCTTGGACCTGCTAGAATCGGCAAGGCGTTGCTTTTCAGAGTTTCAACACATACAGCCAATCATAGGGACATGTACAGTTCAACCTGAAATACGAGTATGTACGAAAATCATTTAGAGGGATACACACATGGCTGTGGACTTAATGATACAGATTTGAAAGAAACAATGATTGCGTCCATTTCCTAAGGTTCTCAATATTACGTGGACTGTGAAGAAGAAAAATGTATGTCACAGAGAGATGATGTGTAGCTGATGCTATTATATATCAAGAGAAGGCATGGCACAGATTGAGGCCCATATTGAGAGCACACTTGAACTTCATCAAATCAAGATTTATTAACCACAAATGGATGACGATGAACTTCACTTGTGAGAACATATATACTGTGTGTGTGTGCTTTAGTGTGTGTGTGTGTGTGTGTGTAATTCGTTTACTATGAGTCAGCCTCATATACAACTGAGGCTGACTCACAGTAAATGAATTACGCATACACACACACACACACACACTCACACACACACTCTCTCTCTCTCTCTCTCTCTCTCTCTCTCTCTCACACACACACACACACACACACACACACACACACATATATATATATATATATATATATATATATATATATATATATATATATTCTCGATTTGCAATGTTTCCCACTGGTGGGAAACGTTTGATGAAGTTCGGGTGTGCTTGACACGAGACAGTCTCTCGTAAGAACTCATTCCTCAAGGAACGGTATTCATCTCTCTTCTACAGTACCTGCCAATAGAAAATCTAGCAAACTTTAATGCCTCAATATGAGTCTCAACCTGAGATTTCATATAGCCATATCCAAAAGGGGTAGCGATGACTTATTAATAGAAGTGAATAAGCTAAAAATTGATGGAACTTATGAAGTACCGTACTTAAATTTGAGTACTAAGTCGTATATGTTCGTGAGGCGATCGAGAAGATTTTTATGTGTAGTGTGTGGTATTTTCCCTCGATTTTTCATCTAAATATGAATCGGCTTTAATAAGTGAACAGTTATCGCCAAGGTGAAACGAAGTCTTTTTTGAGAAGGAGCCCTCCTTCACGCTCAGTGATGCACCTGAAAAACCATAGGTGGAAACATCATGAAAGTGTACAGCATGTTATAGGATGATGGGTGATTAAAGGTGTAGACGATTGCTGAACACCCGGCCATAGACTTTAAAGAGAACGACAGACATCTAAACATGAAGAATTAAGTATGAGATGGAAAAAGGGGGGGGGGGGGGGCGGGTGTGGAAGCTGGCAATCTCTGTACCATGGAGCCAGTTTGGTTTAATTTGCCACAAAAGTTGTGGTGAATGTTTACTGAGATGCAGGAGGAATCCTTTTTATAGATTACAAAAGGTAAAACAATAATTGCTGAGTACTAGGCAGGTGTTTTGAAACACATGGACAAGAAGTAAACGCGTTAATGGACTTAGATTGCTAAAACTAAAAGAAGAGATCCTGGTTCCACTGCAGAATGCACGAATTTCAGGAACTACATCTCATTTCAACACCCCTCAGCCGATTTTATTGTACGCACTGAGGATTCTTACGCAGACGACAGATGATCTATGAAATAAGTGAAATAAGATCTTATTCCTGAGAAAAAAAAGTCAGCTTTCATCCGGACAACTCACCTGAAAATGTGCTGTGCCAATGGAAAAACTAAGGGATTTGGAGTACGAATTAATGCAACATCGAACCTATTTATCACAATTGGATGTTTTCACATCTGAAGAAACTGTTGAATTTACAAAAAATGGTTCAAATGGCTCTGAGCACTATGAGACTTCGCATCAGAGGTCGTCAGTCCCCTAGAACTTAGAACTACTTAAGCCTAACTAACCTAAGGACATCACACGGATCAATGCCCGAGGCAGGATTCGAACCTGCGACCGTAGCGGTCGCGCGGTTCTAAACTGAAGTGCCTAGAACCGCTCGGCCACCCCGGCCGGCTATGGATATACATTTTGAATCAGCTGAAGGGCAGTAATCGCCGTGCGTGGGCGTACTGCATTACTTCTGCACTCAGTCTTTACACATCTAATTCAGTCAACAGAAATCGGCGCTCAAAGAAATTGTTCTGAAAGAGGTCTACGTTGTAGTGTACTTGTTTTAAGAAAACAAAAAAATCGCTCATTCCAGGCAGATAAATCTGACCTCTTAGAACTGCTGCACGAAGCATCATATTTGTTTCTATTTTTTCGCAAGATAAAATCTCTTACGGGGAGCTTACTTTGAAAACAGCGCACTCAAAAGGGTTCCAATTCGTAATCTCTTCTTCAAACATATTGAGAAATTTAACCCACCTAAGTTACAAGACAGAAATGAAGGTATTCGCTTCTGGTCATGCTTTGTAAACGTGTGTTAGTTTCTGGGTGAGTGTGAAGACATCCCTCGCGACGCGCTGTATGCCCGAAGGAGGCCCAGTTAGGTCAGAGGGACGACGTGCCGATCGCAGAGGGACACAGCCCGGCTGGCCGTAAATTCCGGTAATGGGTTCCTTACTCTTAGTCCTCCTACTGCCTTGGTGATAGGTTTGCGGACTGATGGGATCCATCCTCTCTTCTGGAAACTCTGAAAACCCTGCGCCTCGAAGAACGCCAGGACGGAGCGGTCAGCGGTAACAGATGACTTCAAATAAAGGCGATCTCTCTACCGTTACTGTGAAAAATTTGCCTCACGTCGTGCGACATCGGCAAGGAAGATTTTATTCGAAGAATGCTTGATATTCTGCTTGGTGTAATCTTGGTTCATAGATCTCTGAACTGTAGTTTCCACATGATGCCAACAGTCATTTTACCAGTTTCTGACAATTGTAAAGTGTGCAGCATTTGTTAAGACACCCAACTTTCGACTTTACATTATTCTGCCTGAGTGTCAGTGATATTGGAGTGAAAGCCACCAGAGTAGGAAGTCTTTATATTTCGAAATACTCTCAAATATCAATGTCTTTGCATCGTATGATACATCTTCGAACATTCCTCTTTTTCAGAACTTTGCTTTCTAATGTTGTCACGTTTGCCACCGATATGTCATCGCGTATTTATGTGCTTTAACTCCTTGGCAGCGACCCAGTGAGAGATCTCAAGGTTTTTTGCAGTCCGTGAACGGAACAATTTAAATTATTCATGAGATAAATTTACAAGCAAGTATTATTAGGAAATAGTCATACGTCTTTCAAAAATGTTTATGTGTTCACTTATTTCTATACGAGTCTATCGGCTAAAAGCATATTTAGAAAGATGTCTTCGCCTCTTTCTGAGATGCAAAATGTGAATGTCGGGATTTACACTGTCTGGCAATATGTTGCAACACAGAGAGGCGTACTGAGACTGTGATGATTCAACTGTGATTGAAATAGCCAAATTACTGTAGTACATGAATAGTGACGACACGCTCGAGAATATACAACGTACTAAGCTACAACTCATTAGTTTCGGATGAGACCAAGCAATTGCAGTGTACCGGTAACAAATAAATAAAGTGAAATTAGCCGCCAGATGGAAGCAGTCTATTGCTACCTAACCACCAGAGAGCGACCACATAACCGTATATTAACATAGCGACTCGACTGCTGACCTATTGGTCTGATAATGCGCTGTTCCATAGTGCCCGAATGAAATCTATAATAATAAAACCCAAGCCTATGGAACAGTTAATGAACAAATTGCAAAGGACAGATAATTCTGAAATATTAAAACATGTTAAAAGCGTGGTTCATTATGACCAACGAAGTAACATGACACAAGTAAGAGATTCATTCTACTTTATTTAGCACGAGAAAGTAAGTTACATAAAAGATGGTCTTACTGTGAAACGAACGTATATTTGGAAATAGAAGTGCTGTCGAAGCAAGCAGAGCCCACACAGTCAACATTTAACTTGTGCTAATGGCGTTGGGCAGTGCACCAGATCGTTAACTTGAACAAATTTCCCACATGTCAAGGTTCCCTCAAGTACACACCACGTTGTCACTTAACGCATGCGACTAACAGGCTGCACAAGTCCTTACAACCTCATCTCACCAAGAATAGCGACCAAAGGCCCGGAATCCTACCCCGCTTTTACCTTTAACAACTTTGTCACATGACTCATTACCTTGCTCAAAAGAGTATCTACTTGCCTGACCATCATTCTCTTACAAGGAACGCCTTATGTGCGAGGTCGCAAGTTCAGTCATTAGTAAGACTCGTTTGAAAGTGTTGTGTTAACAATTATGACATGAAAGATATTAGTGACGCATCCCCGTGTGCATCAGGTAGGCGACAGAAATTAATGTGTGTCCGGGAGGTGCAGAGACCAGCCTTCAATGGGATTTACGTATTACACTTCACAAAACGGACATCTTCGACATTCAAGAAACGTTCAAAACAAACCATTAATTTGCACCATGAACACTGAATGAAAATGGTGCTCCACAGTGATCACAAAGATCCGCATCAGCAAGATCGAAGGCGAACTCCGTGGGACTTACAAACCGTACTGGACGATCAGCTAGGTATCCACTCTTAACAAATGCATATAGAGTCATACTGGTGTAACAGGATGATGAGAACTGATAGAATGTCATGGCATGCAACCGAATGCGAAACAGTCTGTCTTGGAGCTTATCGTGAAACTGGCTATCCTTTAAGGCGTAGCTGCAGATAGGGTGGTAATATGTTATATAGACACAAAAAAAATCCAGGATCTGAATTTGTTCATTGGTTCCAGGTGGTACGAACTGCAATGTCACACACATTTCAGGAGGAATAGTTTGCTCTAAAGGAGTATAACTTTTATACGTAGACCAGGAATGAATCAAAACCACGTTATTTTGACCAGCTGTTGGCCGAAAACAGTTGTCATACCATAGTTGTAGTTCTCTTACACCCATTTGCACACTTTTGCATGTTGTAACGTAAATGTTCCCTACTTCCCTTCCAAGATCACGCATACATGAAAGAATCACAGGGGGAAGAGCACCTCCAACTTCTTGCAGCACAGTATATAACTTTCCAACCAATTTACCATCCAGATTAACAGTCGGCGTAATTGTATACCAACGCGTTAAGGCATTGAGGTCAAATGATCTCGATACAACGCTTGTGATACCTGTAATTTCCAGTGTTGCTTCCGTATGCATTTCCTCTTCAAATCCAGATTGTTCGCAGTGGAAAATAAATTCGTTACTGGACGACGGGATAAGTTTGTTTATCTCATCTACAAATTTTCGGGTCTGATTGCCCAGTTTGCTGTGCATCGTCAAAATGATGCTTCGTTTGAAATCTCGTGATATTACGTCTTCCAGTTCTGTAGCACTGCTTGATGAAATCATTGTAATCTATGCCGCAATTTGATGCGTGTAACGTAGGTCACTATCAAGAACATCCTGTGAACTGTATCGAGCTTCCTTGAAACACGCAAACACCAGTTTTTTAACAGGTGAGCCTGCATATCCCTAGTTTTTCTTATGTACTATAGGATCACGTTGTAGCGGACTTATTCGAAATCTGTTCATAACTGTTGTTTTTACTATGCTGCGAATGATCTTATATGTACGTAATTATGTGTTTGATACTCGTTCCTTGGACAACAATTGTCCTTCACTACGTGTCACTGAGGACATGATTTCCTGTTCGACAAGTATGATGTTAGTTAGATAGTTTGTTACTATCGTGTTCCATGGATCATTTGGCACGATAAATCGTTAATGGTTCAAATGGCTCTGAGCACTATAGGAGTTAACTTCTAAGGTCATCAGTCCCCTAGAACTTAGAACTACTTAAACCTAACTAACCAAAGGACATCATACACATCCATGCCCGAGGCAGGATTCGAACCTGCGACCGTAGCGGTCGCGCGGTTGCAGACTGTACCCCTAGAACCACTCGGCCACCTCGGCCGGCCATTTGCTCTGTAGTCATGAATGATTCTGGCTGACTTCCACTGAGGTGTATCCATACCATAAGGCATTATATCATTTATCCTGACTAACTGTGCATCATGATCAGAGAGAGCATTTGTTGCTGGGTGAACAGTTATTTTCTTGCTTTGTGCCTCGTCAAAGAAAACGTTATCAATTAGGGACCTACTGTCTTTATCCACCCGTGTTGGGAAGTTAACTACGGAGAGCAAATTGTAGGATCCAAAACTACACGGCTCGACACCTGTTTCAAAATCACTTTCCCTTGTGAAGCACGTATCGTCATGATTGTACTCCTCATGCACAGTTGAGGGCATACGACACCACACATTCCACTGACTCATCTTGCAGAAACGTTAATATTTCGTGTGCCACTTCTTTCTCACTCTGCGGATTTGCTTGGGTTCCTTTCTGCCGAAATATCAACTTTGGTAACTGTTGTTGTTGTAGATATAACGCAATGTTTGCTTTGTTTATCGCCGTCACTGTTCTGCCTTGTATCAACACCGTTAGCACTGTAGTCAGTTATCGTCGACTAAGCAGTTCAGCTACTCTATAGAGCCTCATGCTGTGCTCACCATTGGAAGCTTCCAGTCCCGCCCCTGTTGCAATTAGCAGCCAATATTTTGGTTGCGTGGTAGACAGTATGTAAGGCGTCGAATGTCGTAAACATCACTGGGCTTTTGCGACCTCGCACTCATGGGTGTTCGCTGTTAGAGATTCGTTTTTTGCAGATGTTAAATATTCCGGATATATGCATTATAATGTTTGAACAACTGCACATGAATATATTTTCTTTATAGTCAACTTTCAGAAACAATTTTTTAGTAATTAATTAACTGTGGTCCGAGAACTGTATTTACCAATTTCAAGGCAACTGTAATTCCGAAGAATCTAACTCACGATTAGATTTTGTAGCACATTAAGAATGACATTTTCACTTCTTATCTACTTAACGCTGTTCACTAGCAGTATTTATAACTGAAGGCTGGAGCATTACATCTCACGTTGAGAAATTCCACCTGTGAACCTTGTTATATTTAGCCCTGTTGTTCTGTTAACTTTCACTACACAGATGTACTGTTCGGAGCAGTACCACCCAACATTAAAATGCTACAAAGAACTTTCACTAACGCACATTTTTGGTATAATTTTTGACTTAGTTATGTTCTCACATGTTGTTACAAATAATAACAACAATAATAAAAATAAAACACAGAACTTTATTTGAGAAAATTTCTTATTTAGATATTCGCATAGAGTAAATTTGAAACAATAGACAGTTTTCAATATAGCATTCTTTTTAGAGAGCATTACACTATTTTCCGTTTCTTAGTTGTAGTTACTTTACTGCTTGCAGTTCGGACACAAGTGGGGATAAAGACTTGCCTCTTACCTTGAACCTTTAGTGTTCATGATTTTTGGTAAATTAACGAAGCAACAAGTGCTCATCTCCTGTAGTTCTTTATTTTCATTCTTCTTCCTCTGCAACCTTACTGAGTGTTAGAAGTCTATTAATAAGACCCTCTCGTTTTATTTTCGTGCGTTGACTGTCGAACATTTCTCATCTGCGGTCCCTGTGTTAGGACCTGAAGAAACCACCTGCATTTTTGCATCAATGGATTGAGAGAAATTACACGAAGCCGGTCTTAGAAATTTCGCAAACGATATCATCATGTACGTTCTTGTCCACCGAAGAAACAGATCCAAGCGACGTTCGTGGGGTACGGTTTTACCGTCTTAGCCATCCGAGAACTTCGCAAGAACGATTCACAGTTTCATTCTCCGATTACCTCTGCCCCACATGGAGAGACTCTACAGAAATTCTTCCGAGGACGTTGCAGAATTGACATTCCTCACAGAAAGGAAGCGACGCAGACTGGCTTGGAGACTTCGTGGGAGATGTTTTCAAAATGAAGCACTACCATCTGTAACTGTAGCGTTAATATTCTGAATAGGCCTACAGTGGAGATCAATCTTATTCTGTTATAGGTGATGGGCTACGATTCAGCAGAAGAACTTTTTTTCCGTCGCAGACAGTCATTTCGTGTGCTGTAAGATCATGGGGAATTGTGAGGTTATTATGAATAATTGCCTCTCAGTTGCTGGGAATTTCCTCAACTTTTACTGTGTACCGTGGCAAGTGGAACTCGTGCGTTCAAGGGACTACCATAGCCTTTTAAATTCAAAGTGGTGCAAGATGTGGTTAAGTAATTGGTTTTTTAAAGAAAACGTTGGGGGAATTGTGTGAATGACTTGTCTGTGCGTTGAAATTTTTTGAAAGAATACAGAGTTATTTATAGCTAAAGGATAATTTGAGTCACCTTAATGCCGATTTCAGCCCCGTTTCTCTTCGGGATACAGAAAAACTAGTCATTCTTCTTCACAACGTTTGAGTTATCAGCAGATCGAAGTTCCGACGGTGGCAAGGTAAAGACAGTTTACGAACCTTAGCGTTAACGAACACGCCGCCGCGGACCAACACCCTGAAAGAGAAACCACATGTAGTGTTCGATCGGAACATTAGTGACAGACGTCAGAAGCTTGTGACATGGAATACATGATCTAGGGAGATATTAGCGATTGATGTGAAATGGAACGATGTGTGTTATCAGGAAGGCGAATGGAAGACTTAGGTTCGTTCTATTTGGAAAAAGTGCAGTGCATCAGTTTAAGAGACCAAATAAAAGATACTGTTGTTGTGGTCTTCAGTCCGAAAGCAGCATGCCACGGGAGTCTAATCGTAACCTGGGCAAATCTCTTACATGTGTACATAACTACGGCAATCTCCATCCATTTGAACCTGATTACAGTATTTATACTAAGGTCTCCCTTTACAATTTTATCCTCCGCTTCCCGCCATTACCAAATTGTAAGTTCCTTGAACTCTCACGATGTTTTTCATCAACTAATATATCCTTTTATTAATGATGTGCCATAAATTTGCTTTTTCTCCAATCCGATATAGTACCTCCTCATTTGTTATTCTATCCACCTCTTTCATCTTCAGCGTTCTTCTGTAGCACCACACTTCAGAAGCTTTTATTCTCTTCTCTGAACTGCTTATGATCCACTTTTCACTTCCATACAAGACTACACTCTAGACAAATACCTTCAGAAAAGATTTCCTAACGCTGAAATTTGATTTAGATATTAAAAAATTCCTTGCTGTTGCCAGTCTGCATTGTGTATCGGCTGTACGTCGGCTGTACTTTGCAGCCCATATGACAAAACCTATCAGCAACTTTTAATGTCTCAATTACTAATGCAATTCCTTCAGCATCGTTTGATTTAATTCGACTACGCTCCATCAATCTTGTTTTGCTTTGTTGTTGTTCCTCTTATATCCTCTTTCCAAGACGCTATCCGTTCTGTGCAACTGCCTTTGCAAGTTCTCAGACGTCACTGAAAGAACTGTAATGTCATCAACAAACCTCACAATTTTTATTTATTTTCTTTTTAATTTAGTTTCCAATTACTTCTTGGTTTGCTTCACAGTTAGCTCAATGTACAGAGTAAATATCATCGGGGGTAGTGTACAACTTTGTCTCACTCCCTTCTCAGCCCGGCTCTCCCCGTCGGACGTTCGAGTCGTCGGGCATGGGTGCTTGTGTTGCCCTTAGCGTAAGTTAGTTTAAGTTAGATTGAATAGTGTGTAAGCCTAGGGACCGATGACCTCAACAGTTTGGTCCCAAAGGAACTTACCACAAATTTTCATCTTCTCAGCTACTCAACACCTCGACTCAGACGATGGTATGTTATCTCTTACTACCTTCAGAATTTCAAACAGTGTAGTGTAATCAACTACGTCAAAGGCTTTCTATAAGATTACAAGTGCTATAAATGTAGGTTTGCCTTCCTTCAACCAATCGTATAAATTAAGTCAAGGGGTCAGTGTTGCGTCCCGTGTTCCTACATTTCTCTCAAACACAAAATGATCGTCCCCGTGATCGATTTCTACCACTTTTCCCCTCCCTCCGTAAATAGGTTTTTTTGCAGTCGTAAGTCTTTGAACTGATGGCTCGTGACATTCACACCTGCCTGCCCATGCCTTCTTTGTTGAAGTTGAAACTACTACATTTCTCCTGAAGTCTGAGAGTATTTCACCTGTCTCATGTGTCTTGCACACCAGGAGCAATACTTTGTTCGTGGAATGTTCTGAGAAATGTAGTCTACTGTATGGGCCTTGTTACTACATAGGCCTTACAGTCCTCTGTCAGATTCTCATCTTCACCTACTTTCTCTTATTTTTCTGTTGCATTGTTCAGGTGGCTTTCTCCTCTTATATACACACTGTATACGTTTCTTCCAAGTTTCAGATTTCTCTTCTTAGCTTAGTACTGGCTTCCTGTGCGAGTTCTTGATATAGTTACAGCTGCTTCTCTTTTCTCCAAAGATCTATTCGACTTTCCTATAGGCGACGTCTATTGTTCTCCTGCCAATGCATGCATATTAGCCTTGCATTTGTCCTCTAGGCATTCCTATTTAGTCACTTTGCAGCTTCAGTTAATGTAATTGTTTAGACGACTGTATTTTCTTTCGTCTGCTTCATTTGCTGCATCTTTATATTTTCTCCTGTAAGGCGTACTAGAATATGCAGCGCGTATGTGTACTGAATCGGCGATCTAGAACGACGGAGAGGCTTCGTCCCGCTGCAGCCCTCAGTGGTTCACAACCCCTCACAGGCCACAGCGGTCCACTCACCCCACCGCCGCCCACAGCGAACCCAGGGTTATTGAGCGGTTCGGGCCCCAGCGGACCCCCGGGAACGTCTCACACAACACGAGTATAACCCCAATGTTTGCGTGGTAGCGTAATTATGGTGTACGCGTACGAGGAGACATTGTTCGCGCAGCAATCGCCGACATAGTGTAACTGAGGCGGAATAAGGGAAACCAGACCGCATTCACTGAGGCAGATGGAAAACCGTCTAAAAGCCATCCACAGGCTGGCCGGAACGCCGGACCTCGAAACTAATCCGCCGGGCGGATTCGTGCCAGGGACCGACAAGCCTTCCCGCTCGGGAAGCAGCGCATTAGACCGCGCGGCAAGACGGGCGGGCTCAAGAATATTCAGTGGTGTGACGTACTTTATGATACCCCTTACGCATTTCATGCTCTCTGGGGCATTCGGAGCTGAACGCTTCTTTTCCTGCAGCGGGCAGTGTCTTGCAGTTCTTTCAGCAGTTTCCAAGCGTTACGGTTCACGAGCCTTTACGCGTGGAGGGAGTCGTTCAGGTTTCGCTTGGAATGGTGCTATGTAGCTCCGCCGCACCCTCCAAAAATGTATGAACAGTTAGCAGATGTCGCTAATGGATGAGGTCGGACGTTTTACGTTGAATTGTGGGGTAATGTCAAGTGATTAATCGTGGTATATGCGGAAGCTGTGCGTACTTAACACGCAGAATCAATGGACCAATCAGTATCATCATTGTTAGTCAATAGCATCCGTTGGCGAGCTGTTTTATTGTTCGAATAGTTATTAAGACTACCGTGAACCGTTACTGCGTGAAACTTAATTTGGAAAGCAATACACCAATTGCAATTTCGTTGTGAAAGTGAAACTAAATTTAACTGCCAATAAGAGCACGGTTCGTCTTACCATTGTTAGGACATGCTTTACTTACGAGGTCAGTGAACGAAGCATTTGATAAGAATTGTTATCCCTTCAAAGCAACCTTTATCGCTCCAATGCTGAAGAGGTTTAATATTCGTAAAGAAAATACATGTTTTCGGTTTCAGGCAACACAATCAGGTTTCGTAGAAGCGTTTCCCTACCCACGTCCAAACGTTGAAAAAAAACTGTTTCAATTAAGAACCACCAAAATATAGTGGGAGGAAGTTAACGCTCCTTTCGTAAATTAAATTCGGTGTAAAATGTTAACACATCATATATTTAGAGGCCTTTTGCTGTGTATGGAATCATTATAAAGTAGGTCCTTCGAAGGAATTCAGACATGTGTAATTGGAATTGTAATCTGTCGGTATAGTTTATATGGAAATGCAACAGAAATACTCATGAAACGCAAAATTAATCTTAATCTTTATAAGAAAGCCTACGTAGCTCTCCTTCGTATATCAGGTGTAGGGTTCATGAGAAGAACATACGAGAGATTAAGCCGCATGCCGAGGCATATGTACCCATACTTTTTTCCCTCTCATGCTCAATTCGAGAACATTTTACTACATAAGCGGTCCATTTTTCCACACAAGCGACAAATTACACTACGCAACAAAATACACTTTTTCCCCTGCTACTAGGTTGATCATAGTGATTCATATGCACTGATTAGTGGTTAGTGTTTAACGACCCGTCGACAACGAGGTCATAAATATTTATTTACCTCTGAAATGAGTCAGGGATCCTTAGTTACACTAAGATTGACAATGGCTTGGTTTAAAAGTGTGTAGAGCTTCTTGCTTTCCGTCTGTGAACATCATCTGTTGCTCTCTGCAAAAACCGACAGTAACCCCCGTCATGTTCGGATTGAAGCGGCCATGATATCTTCCTTCTGTGGTGACATCTCCTGTATGAATCTTTCACCATGCTCGTAACTCACGCCCACCATATTTGACGTAAGGAAGGTGAGATGCGAGTGCAAAAAATGCATCTTTAGTGACATTCGGCAACCTAGATGCTGGAAGGCTGTTAGCAAGTTGTCCACAATTTCTGCATAGTTGTTTGCTTTCTGGTTCTCAAGAAAGTTGTGCACCACAAGCACAAATTCTTCCCAAGCTGCTGGTTCTCTTTCCGTGAGCTCCAATGTGAATTGTGGATTTACCACTATCTTTCGTATTTCTGGTCCAACGAAGACTCCTGCTTTCAATTTTGCGTCCGTTTTCATCTTTCCAAACTTCCCTGTTAGGTACTGAAAATCACTATTTGTATTTTCCATCTCTGCAGCAAACTGTTTCATAAGACCCAGTGTGACATGGAGTGGAGATATATAAATCTTATTAAGTTCTGTAAGAGGTACATGTTGTGTGTCCGACTACAGGTAAATTTCTGGGTGGCCAGTTTTTCACTATGTAGTGATTCTTGTCATCGCGACTATTCCACAGGTTCAAATGGTTCAAATGGCTCTGAGCACTATGGGACATAACTTCTGAGGTCATCAGTCCCCTCGAACTTAGAACTACTTAAACCTAACAAACCTAAGGACATCACACACATCCATGCCCGAGGCAGGATTCGAACCTGCGACCGTAGCGGTCGCGCGGTTCCAGACTGTAGCGCCTAGAATCGCTCGGCCACTACGGCCGGTTATTCCGCAGGCAAAGAAAGCACATGTGCTTTGTATACCCAGTATGCATTCCTAACCAATGGGCTATAACCTTCAAATCACCGCAAATGTTCCAATTATGCTCAGAGTATTTAATCAGCATCAAGAGAGATTGTTCATCGTTCTGTAGGTTTCCTTCATTCCCACGGCATGAGCAATAGGAACTGATGGTTTCTGGTTGCCATTGTGTAGTAGTGCGCCTGTGAGACTGCTTGAGCTAGAGTCAATGAAAGTCTCCACTCTTCTGCTACGTATTTGTTAGCTAGTTCCTTTAGGAGTCCTGTCACGTCTCCACAGAAGCAAACACCGCTTTCATCAGCATAGTATGCTGCGAATTTCTTGTGGCGATATCGAAAATGCGTAACTGTAACATCTCGCTCGAGTAAGTTCCACTCCTTCAGTCTGGAACCCAGCAGTTCAGACTTTCCTTTCGACAGGGACAAATCCCGAACCAAGTCGTCCAGTTCGGCTTGACTGATCAAACGTGGCTTTTTAATCGTCACTGTCATTGCCGTCAGTATCACTTTATTCGTTGTTCGTTACATTGGATGCAGGAGGAATTGGTACTGTGTAATCTGTGCCATGCGCCACAGGCTTTAGAGCGGACTGATAATACGGATACGCGATTTTTGGTTCTTCTTGCTGTACCCGGATGTGTTGGTCAAGCAGAAATAGCAATCCGAGTGGTGATCTTTCTGATCTCGCCAAATCATGGGAACAGCAAAAGGCATTCGATTTCGTATGCCGTTTAACCACTGGGTTAGACCGGAGTAACAGACAGTGCAACAGAAATGAGGAGCTCAGGATTTTGTTTGCTCTCTGATTTCACATCCGAAGTAATGTTTGTACGCTGCACGTAGCTTTCTGGTCATGTTCTTGTGCTCGTCGGGCGTCGTATACCTGCCATAAACGTAGCAAAAGCAGTCTGGACAATTCACACAACTGCGCCTATTCATCTGTCGTTTACCGAATCATCTTATACGAAATCACTTAAATGCATGTTACTGCGACCGTTGGTTAATGAAACAGAGCACTACACTGGCATGAACTATTCTGTAATAACCTCCGAACTAATATTATAAAACATGTTGAAACCTGACTGCATGCTGTAGCTCACAGACAAGTTAGAACTTGTCACGGACTATTTACAACTTGTCCAAGTCTGCCTGTTTGTTTTTACTACT
Organism: Schistocerca serialis cubense; assembly: GCF_023864345.2. NCBI lineage: Eukaryota > Metazoa > Arthropoda > Insecta > Orthoptera > Acrididae > Schistocerca > Schistocerca serialis. Next base: position 725,786,374 of record NC_064638.1, read on the forward strand.
GCACACTTATCTTTCCACAGACGCATAAAGCAGCGTAACCTTGAGAATAAACACATAACACACAGTCGTACAATCGTACGTCAAACGCGGCTCATTGATGTAGCTACATGTTATCCCATGTACAAAACGCTCGCTTTGTTTAATCTTGTGTCCGTCGGCCGTCGTAATTTAACTTATTATTTAGTACACAAATTGATTGGTAATGGTGATTTTTGCCGACTTACGTCGTGGGCCTTAATCAAAATATCTCATTCAATTATGATTTACAATTAAATGCTTTTGTGGAGTTCTCTTCTTTAACAATATTAATCTTCAGTGGAAATTATTTGTGACGTTAATGACTGTAAGACTCACTGAATCTTATAACATGAACATATAAGTTGAACAATGAAATAAACTTTTCATATTAATTTCCTCGGCTAGTCAGTTCACTTCAAAGCAAAAGAATCTTTAGTTATTAATTCCAATTGCGGCCCACACACGGGCGAGAATATTTTTCCTTACCTCCGTTAGCTATTGCATTGTAGTCGGAGTCCTGGCTCTGGCTCTCGGCTGGTGTACTGAAAATAAGAATCTTAAGGCTACGTATTTTCTCCAACGTCGGGCGGCTGTGGAGAAAAATGTATATTATGTTAACAGCGGACGAGTTTTTCGGGTTCCGCTAATTTTTATAAGTTAATATAGCCACGTAATGGCGTCGTTGGCTGCATCGGCAGCTGCGATTGTTGCACTACAGATTACTCGAATGCAGGTTAATTCAAGGAAGGCGGATATGAAATCGAGATCACCGCTTACAAATTAAAAGTGAACCGTAATGTAAAATCAATATATTATCTGCTTAATTAGTACAAATATGCTTGCCATCACTCGCAAGATGTTCGTCTATACGCAACCAAGACAAGAGAAGAAGTGAAGACGACTAGAAAATTAACAAAAGAGCGCATCTTGTCGTCTCTTTAGATCATTTTGTTTCGTGTGCATCGTTATATTTCTTTGCCCTCGACACTTACACAGATAAATTATTATACTACAGATAGATGAGAAAAATACAAGTTCGCGTGAGCGGCTAGTGTCCACTTATTATTCAATTTTTAAATGTCTCTTCTTTATAAATACTATTTTAAATCTTTTCTTAGTATTTCACTGGGGACGGTTTATTGCCCCCCGAAATGTTTATGTCATAAAAATGTTCGCGTTAATTCCTTTTTTGACATAAATATTTCCTATTTCATGTCTACAGTGTTCACACACACGCCGTTTTTCCTTTCGCAGTCTACATATGTCACATCGTATGTTTTAGTCGTTGTACTTAGTGTTGTTTGTTGCACACAAAGTAATACAGATGAAGTTATTTACATAACAATATAATATACAAGTGGTTACGAGTATAGTCATGTACAAAAGAAAAGGACATAGACTACAATTACTTTGACAATTATGTTAGGACATTTTACATTTGCACAGTCATTTTGGCTGCTTCTTTTTGTGTTTGCAGCTTATGTAGTGTTCGAAGGTATACAACTGCGAGTTAGTCTGTAATTCCTGCAGTCCCAGGGGTGTTAACTGTTCGCTCTCCAATTGGCGCGGCCGTAGGGAAACCCTGGGGTAAAACCTCGGCGGAACGACAGACTAACCGCTTTGGTTAGTTTCACATAATTCCTTTTGGGATGTCATAGGAGTACAGAATGTGCATACGCTACGAGCAATTTTTCGTTGCACTATGCAAAGAAATGAGGTTATTATAACAATTAATATATCGTAGTTGTTGTTTGCGGTGTCGTTGATGATCTACGCTGCGATGTTTAGCTCGCGACGGCGCCGGTTAGTGTATTCGGCGCTCGGCGTTTGTGGCTGCTGCGGAGAGGTCAACGCCCGCTCGACGCCAGCGCGTCTCTCGCAGTCGTGGAACGTCAGAATCAGCTGATGGGCTGCACAGTTGGCGATGCGCTTTTGTCTCGGCCGGGCGTGGCGGAATGGGATGATCCCCCCTCCCTCCTCCCCCTTCACGCGCTTGATGGCAGGAGTCAGCTCAGCTACGCATCTCCGATGTAGTACATGAAACATACACGCAAACAACGTAGTATTTCCTTCCCGCTGCAAATGGTTACGCTAGTGGGAAAGGAACATTTATTAGTACGGCAGTTGTTGTTAAGTTTTCCCCAGTTTCCGAGTGTCAAGCCAGCATTTTCTTGCAGAATGCATGACATGGATCTTCTCCCGTGAATGCAGTTTTGATGCGACACTGTTTTCATTGCACGCCAGTTTCTGTTTTGGTAAAATTATTTATGTTTTCGCCGCACTCGCAGGCACTGGTGAGTGTCCCAATACGAGCTTAGCACAAACATTTGCCGTTTCTGCGGTCGCTGTTTTGCAAGTCTACGCATCGCATTCCAATCTCGCATTATTGCACTCACTGAAATTACAGTCTGTCCCAAAAATATCGACTGTGGGTTCACTTCACGTTAACAGTTTACGTTTATAAGCAAATTCACAGTTTTTCATGCGTAATATTAGCGTTTGGCGTCTTCACCGCTGTTGAACGTTCAATACTAGCACTGCACTGTCCGTATTCACAGTTTCAGCTTCATAGTTTTTCACACTGATTAAAGTAACTATTTCGATTAGTTCACAAACACTAATGTATTTAATTCAGTCTGAACTGGATTTTGGCTCGTGCTGGATTTTACCAGTTAGTCGCACTAATTTCATCGTTCCATTTTCCAGTTACAAAATGGTTCAAATGGCTCTGAGCACTATGGGACTCAACTGCTGTGGTCATAAGTCCCCTAGAACTTAGAACTACTTAAACCTAACTAACCTAAGGACAGCACACAACACCCAGCCATCACGAGGCAGAGAAAATCCCTGACCCCGCCGGGAATCGAACCCGGGAACCCGGGCGTGGGAAGCGAGAACGCTACCGCACGACCACGAGATGCGGGCAGTTACAGAGTCGTACTTGCCTTCAGACTTTTGACTATACAATTGTACTTCCGTCTCATCTGAGGTAAGTCACCATGTCATGTCTGCCTACTCATTGCCTACTTGCCTTCCAGAGCCAGGCTCGACTTTACAAAACTTTGCCTCTCGCATTATTTTATACATTTTGTAATCTAGGCGTAACGTACAAGTTCCTAGATTAGTGTTAGATTTGTGACTTTTGTTTACAAGATAAGTTTGTGCAAATCTCTGCCTTAGCAGATGGCATTATAATCTAACAGCGCTTCGCGTTTACTGATTTGCTTTGTACCTTGTCCACAACGCATGAGGTACCTTGGCTGATGTACACCTTGCACTCATGTTTTATAGTAAATTATGATTGATCATATTTCACGATCGGTATAGACATGGAATAACATATAAACTATAATATTGACTTTCATAAGTTTCATTACTGCTACAGTTCAAAAATATTCATGACGCACTAATGAAAAATTCTATCATCATTACATGCTGTTGCATTTTTTAATAATATTTTTAAAGCATTTTTAAAATGAAATTTCAAAAATATTCTTAAACCTACGTTCATTTTTCTTTCAAAATGCAATTGCTTTCAAATTGCTGTTACTCCTTAACATCTACAAAATTGTATCGTACTAATCCTGTATGCCTCATTGTCTTTACATGTTACACTAAAATTTGAACATTTAGACACAGAAAAAATACACTATAATCTTAACCTACTACTCACATACGTAAAAGTTGCTCTACTGAGCGAACTTCTTTAAGTCTTTGTATGGATCGAGTCCTTTGGTCTCTTCAGATTCTACGTCACCCAACAAATAGCTACATCCATTTGGTATGTTTATGATTTTGTAGGGCCCGGCTTACATCGGTTGCCGTTTCTTATTCTTTTTCGCTAAGAGAGATGACTTGGGATGAGTCCTTATTAGTACCAAGTCACCTGGTTGATGTAGTGTTACCTTCTTTATCTTCTTATCTGTTCATCCAGGTTTTCTGATCGCGTTCTGACAGGTACAATTATTTTGTTAATATCTCGCGCAACAAGCACGAGACGTATACTACCGTCCGCTTTCGCTACTGGTTCAATTATCCCCCAATCAAGCATTTTTCTTATTTCCTCCGTAACTGACTTCTTCTTTGCCCGCGGCATGGTGTAGTTTGCGTTACAGAAAGTATCGTGAGGTACCACTTCGATGTTATAGCTGTAGCCCTCGATAACATCGGGTTTTTCTGAAAACACATTCTCATAATCTGTAAATAGCTGAGTAAATTCGTTTTGTTGTTCTTCAGTCAACTATTCTGACTCCATGACTTTCATGGCTACAGTTTCCTTTTTTCCTCTCTGTCTTCAGTAATAAACTCTATATAATATGCTTGTCTTGTATTTAAGTCAGAATGTAAATTCATTACATGTATGCCTTCGAATCTAGACTGAAAGCTCCAGCAATATTTACCGTGCACTTGCCTTGTCCTCAACAATGGCAAAATTACGCGTCTACCCTCATTTATAAGGCTTACTTCCCTGCACAAGAGGTCGATTTTTGCGTCCCTCTGGCGCAAAAATCCCATCCCCAGAATGCAAGCAGCACCTAATCCATTAACTACTAGGAACGAGCTTTTCATTGCTTCATTTCCTACCGTAAACTCGACTTGAACCTGGTGCTTTATGATATGAGATTGTGCACCTATTGCACCTGTTACGCGACAATTCTTCACTGGCAGTACTAGTATTCTATCATTTTGACGCAAGTACTTGTAAAGATTTGCACTCATGGCATTGGTTGACGCACCGGTATCGACTACTATCCGTATTGGTGCTCCGTACATATCTGCTTGCAATATAGCCTGCACAACACTTTTGTCGGTTCGGCTGCGTTTCTGCGGTATGTCTACAGGTTCCTTTTCTATTTTTAAAAATGGCTCTGAGCACTATGCGACTTAACATCTGAGGTCATCAGTCGCGTAGAACTTAGAACTAATTAAACCTAACTAACCTAAGGACATCACACACATCCATGCCCGAGGCAGGATTCGAACCTGCGACCGTAGCGGTCACGCGGTTCCAGACTGAAGCGCCTTTAACCGCACGGCCACACCGGCCGGCTTTCTATTTTTATTCCCTCATTGTATCTCAGCATAAAAAGTTTATGGCTGTCATCAGTGAATGTGCCCTCGCTACACCATCCTGCAGCCAACAATGAAGAGGATATTGTGGCTGTTTTCAGTTTAACGGATGAGCATTAGTGGATTGACAGTTGTCTGTCACTTCTACTAATCTCACATTGTGGTTCTGGTTGTTGTTGTTGTTGATGATGATACTGTTGGATTGGCCGCCCTGCCTCCCCGATGGTGTATTTTGATTCTGTGCATGGCTCTGGTTTTGCGTTGGTCGGTTGGAACTTCCTGACATGTTCTGTGATGGACCTGGGTTGGCGTTCCATTGTGGCGCTGTGTTTTGTTGCCACTGTGGTGTCGGTTCATTATAACACGCCACTGGTTTCGGTTGTTCCGCCATTGCGGATTGCCGTTACCATTATATCCACTAGTCATGCGTCGATCTTGACGTCTCTTCCGATTTTAACGATTATAACCGTTGCCGTTATAACCATTGCCATTGTTTGTGCCTCGATTCTGTTGCCGGTGCTCTTGCCTATTCCTGTTACCATTTGGTACTGAGTTACTACTGTTACTGTTGCTGCCATTGTAATCGGTTTTTTGTTGATCACAGCCTGTATGGTTCCACTTGTTTTCGGTTTTCATGCCTTCGATCAATAAGTCAACAGAATCCACTATTTCCATGAATTATTATACATCATATTCCGGCACATTGATAAAATATTTTTTAATTTCACTGGGCAACTTCATTTTTATTAATCTGATTATGTCGCGATCGGACATGGGCTCGTTCAGTACCTGGTTTTGTTTATATACTTTTCAAAATATTTGCGTAACGTGCCCACCTTAGGATTGTATATTTCTGGACTGTACAACTCCTTGCATAGTCTTTCTTGGACTCCATCGGACCAGAATTTTTGCAAGAATGCACCTTCAAACTGTTGCATCGTTAGACATTTTTCGGACACGTAGGTGGCCCACAGTGCCGCGTCACCTTGAATAAAGGAGACCACGAACTGTATTCTTTGTCTTTCCTTCCTTGTCTTGGGAAACACATTCCTGAAGCTCTTATTGAATACCACAGGGTGGACATTTCGTTTTTCTCTATTGAAGGGTTGGAATGTCCTGTGTTTTATCACATTGTCCTCCTTTTTTCACATCTGATTGCTACTTTGTGTGGCATTCATTACTTCGTGATGTGTGCTGCACGGTATCGCATATTGTTCGTGCCCGCAATTCACATTAGGTTGCGGTTGCGCTCTCGCGCCTCGCATACCGTCTGCGTTATCATGGTAATCAGTACGCGGAGTCGAATTCATTATCTGTCCGTCACTGTTTACATTGCTTTCCAACACAGACAGTCTGCGCGCGACCTCCTGTTGCCAATTCGGCAACTCCGCTGTCACACGGGATTTGATCCGTGTTAATTCAGCGTCTAGTGCGGCAGCGCTAGCGTCGATATTTACACTCGCGGCCGCAGTCGCTTGTTCTACAGCTGTTTTTACATCGCTTTCAGTCTTTGCAGATATCTCGCGATCCTTTACTTCTAGCCATTCATTAAATTCTTTTTCGACTTTTGAACTTGCAATTCCAAATATGTATCAATACTTTAACGTGCATCTATCTTCACATTATCCACGCGTTTGGTTAATGTCTGGACATTGTCTTCTAGCCCGGCCGGCGATATCTGTAGTTTTTGCATCTCGCCGGCTAGGCTTTGCACAAGATCAGGTATTTCTTTGCAAGCGTCTCGCGTCTCGGCAAGTTCGCTTTGGATACTGTTTAGTTTCGTTTCTAGTCTTTGGTGTCGCTCTCTATCTTTCTGCTCACGCTCATGGAGCATTTGAGGAAGTTTCTCGTCTCTTTCTCTTTCCCTCTGTTCTGACATTCTTTCCTTTTCTCTTTCTATCTGTTTTCTATGTTGCTCTTGCTCATAGAGCATCGGCCCCACTGAGTATGCATTAGAGTCGTCGGTAGTACATTCCCATTTTGTTGTAGAGCGTCATTCGCCGTCCCCAAATCCTCGCCCCCCGTTCCGGAAGTTAAGTTATCCGAGGCGGTGGCTTTGGGTTCGCTCACGTTTCGCGCCTGAACCTCACTCTCAATATTAACAAGATTTTGTTCGTCTGGTCAAACACCTTTGGTTGTCCTATTTTTCCCATAGTAAATTCACTTTAAGCCACTGACAAATCCTTAACACTGACACACACACGAATAATTATCCCCTCCAATAATAAATACACACAATTTAATTTGCACTCTACTTACTATTTTTCGCCGAAGGTGTCTCATGTGCATATGGGTTCGATATTCTGCACAGAGCTACACAGGATGCTTGCACAATAGGCGTTATCTTCGTTATTTCTCTTTCACGTAATCCTTTTCCTTTCCTACCCTTTCTTTTCCAGGTCTCCACAGAATGTAGTTTTGTTGTTGTACGTGTAAAAGCATTCATATAGGCATTAATATTTTACAACAATTAGGCACATACATAATTACATTCATTACAATAGTAAGTACCATGTTAAAAATCTCTCATTTTTCTTTGATCGGGCCCCAAAGTTGCGGCGCCAGTCTCGCGTCCGTCGGCCGTCGTAATTTAATCTATTATTTACTACACAAATTGATTGGTAACGGTGATTGTTGCCGACTTACGTGGTGAGCCTTAATCAAAAAGATATTTCATTCTGTTTTGATTTACAATTAAATTCTTTTGTGTAGTTGTCTCTCTTTTAACAATATTAATCTTCAGTGGAAATTATTTGTTACGTTAATGACTGTAAGACTCGCTGAATCTTAAAACATGAACATATAAGTTGAACAATGAAATAAACTTTTCATATGTATTTCCTCGGTTAGTCAGTTTACTTTAAAGCAAAAAATCTTTAGTTATTAATTACAATTGCGGCCCACACAAGCGCGTCAGTATTTTTCCTTACCTCCGTTAGCTATTGGATTGTAGTCGGGGTCCTGGCTCTGGCTCTCGGCTGGTGTACTGAAAATAAGAATCTTATGGCAACGTATTTTCTGCATCGTTGGGCGGCTGTGGAGAAAAATGTATATTATGTTAATAGCGGGCGAGTTTTTCGCTTCCGCTAATTTTTGTAAGTTAATATCGCCACGTAATGGCGTCGTTGGCTGCGTCGGCCGCTGGGATTGTTGCACTATAAATTACTCGAAAGCAGGTTAATTCAAGGAAGGCAGACATAAAATCGGGATCCCCTCTTACAAATTAAAAGTGAACAATAATATTAAATCAATATATTATCTGCTTAATTAGCACAAATGTGCTTACATTTGTCAGCACTCGCAAGATGTCCGTCTACACGCCACCAAGGCAAGAGAAGAAGTGAAGACTATTAGAAAATTAACAAAAGAGCACATCTTTTCGACTCCTTAGATCATTTTGTTTCGAGTGCATCTTTATATTTCTTTGCCCTCGAAAGTTACACAGATAATATTATTATTATTATACGGGCACATGAGAAAAATATATGTTCGCCTGAGCGGCTGGTGTCCACTTATTATTCAATTTTTAAATGTCTCTTCTTTATAAATACTGTTTTTAAGTCTTTTCTTAGTATTTCTCTGGGGACGGTATATGTCCTACAACATTTCTAATTGCAAAATCGGAATCAGCGCACCCTATTACAAAACGCCCCCTTTGTTTTCATCCAGTAGCAAATTATTTGTTGCGTAGTGTAATTTAGCCACTCGTTCCCCTTTCCACCCCCTTGTCGTACATTAGTTACCGTTGCTTGCGCTCTTTGGGTGCTCTTCCAAAATATCCTATATCTACTGAGTTTGCAAACGGGTTGTTTCCATTACTATTGAGTATTCACACTGTCTACAAATTTTGGCACTTTGGACTCCCCTGGCGTCCTTTGCAGATAGGCTTCCCATTGTTGCCTCTCCATATTCATATTACGACGTAGAATGGAAGTATTTGGTACACAGAACTCTCAGCACTGCTCAGTATCATGTGGAGTACAGTTGCTCACCAGACGAAAAATTAGTCTTCTACAGGAGACATCACACTTGTACCGAGTAGCACTGCCTCTAGTCTCGATTAAGATCTCAAGTCTGGGAGGAAGAGAAAACACATCTTCCTCCAGGTACGACATACCCACTCACTGATGGTTGGATTCTGTAGAGAATGTTCATTACTACATTCCACCTTCTGTTTCACATTGTCCCTGACTGGTTCTACGGGATTAGATCGGATGATTTACCGAGCCAGTAGAAGTGCGATAGGGTCCCTGAGTATTTGGCAAACCAGGGAAACCGTGAACACGGATGCTCTCATCTTGAAAGACAGGAGTGTCCACAGCGTATTCATCTTGAAGACGTAGAAGGAAGCACTGTACGTGGTGCCCGATAATGGTAAAAGAAACGTCCTGGTTCAGGTTCATAGTAACCTGAATGAGTGGGACTAAGGCAAGGTACGAGAAACACCCCGTAAACAAGACAGCACCACATCCAGCTTCAGCTATACCGCCGGTGGGCCATTGGTGCACTCGACACGTTACGTGGACCTGCCGGACTACCTTACACGCGTCCAATCAGCTATTGTGCAGTTTGTCTGCTGTTTGGGCCGTTGAAGACGTGGAAATTTATGTATCGCTGCGGGAGATGGCATTTTTCGGGGTACTGGACTCCAAATGCCCATCGCATGCAGCAACTCCTATAGGGTCCGAAACCTCTCGTCATTGGGAAGGCGAGACACTCGTCTCCGGCCTGCGTCAGTTATGATCATTTTAGGACCACTTGGCATGGCTTCGGGTGGTTCACCATTCACTGCAGATACGCTGGACCGGCCATGTTGATATACCAACGAAGCGGGCGACTTCGTTCACGGTGTGGTAGTGAATACGCCCAACTACGATAGCTTTTTTTCTGCAGCTCTGTCTCGGTTGCAGATCCACCAACATACTGTGCTAACTCCATGTATCCGACTAGCACATATCAGGTGTAGAAGTATGAAACCGGAGTTTCCCTGTAAATGGTGCTAGCCGCCAATGTAGGGCACTTGAAACCGCGTCTGCAGCGTCACCTGCTTCCTGTAACGGCTGACGACGAATACCGACACACAGTAATCTAAGTTCCATACATCGGTATTTGTTTCATATGCGTCAACATGTCGAGTTTTGTGCCTGCTAACTACGATTTGCGCACAGCATTTCTGTTATCATATGAAGAAAACTGCTGCGGAATAGTATCGAATGCTTGTCGAAGCTTTCGGTGAACTTGCTCTTGGGAAAACACAGTGTTTAGCGTGGTTCAAAAACTTCAATAGTGGTGATTTTGACGTGAGAAACGACGAGCGCGGGAAACCACCGAAATAGTTCGAAGACAACGAATTGCAGGCCATGTTGGATGAAGATGATACTCAAACTCAACAGGAACTAACGGAACAATTGAACGTGACGCAGAAAGCCGTTTCTCTCCGGTTGAAAGCTATGGAAAAGGTGCAGAAAGTGGGTAAATGGGTTCTGCATGAACTGAATGAAAGACCGCAAGCAAATCGTAAGATCTGTTGTGAAAAGCTGCTCGCCAGATACAAAAGAAAGTCGTTTCTCCATCTAATAAAGACAGGTGATGAAAAATGTATATATTTTGAGAATCCTAAGCATCGTAATTCATGGGTGAACCCAGGGAGACCATCGACATCCACTGCAAGATCAAATCGTTATGCAAAGAAGACAATACTCTGTGTTTGGTGGGATCAGAAGGGTGCCATCTGTTATGAGCTGCTAAAACCCGGTGAAACGGTTAACACTAATCGCTACCAACAGCAAGTGATCGATTTAAATCGAGCATTATGTGAAAAACGACCGAAATATGGAAAAAGACAACACAAAGTCATATTGCTCCCTGATAACGGCCCGTCACACACAGCAAGACGGGTCAGGGAAACGATCGAAGTGTTCAGTTGGGAAATAGTAGGCATGCGGCTTATTCTCCAGACTTGGCTCCGTCCCATTATCATCTTTTTGCATCACTGGGACTCGCTCTCACTGAACAACGCTTCACTTCGTGTGAAAATGTACGATAATGGCTCACTGACTGGTTCGCTTCAAAAGAAGAACTGTTTTTTTGCGTGGCATTCATAGCTTGCCGGAGAGGTAGGAGAAATGTATAAATATCAGTGGAGATAGTTATGAATAAAATATTGTTGATCAGTTACAAACAACAGATGTCTAATTAATTATTGCATCCGAATTCGGGTTTCACATTTCCACACATGGTACACACCACTCCAGTGTGATGATTTATGTCAGTGATGGTGGTACATTGAAGGATTATGTGATCACCCGGACCCGGATCCACACCATCTACAGAGCTGCAAAGCGACCGTTGTGCTCTTTTAAAGTATTTTGTACGGTAAACGAAGGAAGAAAGATTGGGTTTAATGTACCATCAACATCGACGGCGTTAGAGACGGGGCACAAATTCAGATTGTGTCAAGGATGGGGAAGGAAATCGGCCGTGTCCTTTCAAAGGAAACATCTCGCAATTTTCCTTGATACATTTAGAGAAAACACGGAAAACTTAAATCTGGATGGCTGGACGCGTGTTTGAACCGTCTCCTCCCGATTACTTCTGTACGGTGAGCTTACGTCAGCAAAAACTCTGCGCTGGAGGGTAGGTAGTAAAGAAAGCATCTGACACTTTAAACTGTGTGCCATTTGTAATGTTTCGATATAAAGTAATTTGATTTATCAGTCACTGCTTAGGTGAAATCAGACTGATGACCTCAGAAGTTTAGTCGCATGGTGCTCAGAGCCATTTAGGTGAAATCAGTTCTGCCAAGGGAAAAGTTGAATACCCTGTAAGTACACTACTGGCCATTAAATTGCTACACCAAGAAGATGATGTGCTACAGACTCGAAATTTAACCGACAAGAAGAGATGCTGTGATATGCAAATGATTATCTTTTCAGAGCATTCACATAAGGTTGGCGCCGGTGGCGACACCTACAACGTACTGACATGAGGAAAGTTTCCAATCGATTTCTCATACACAAACAGCAGTTGACCGGCGTTGCCTGGTGAAACGTTGTTGTGATGCCTCGTGTAAGGATGAGAAATGCGTACCATCACGTTTCCGACTTTGATAAAGGTCAGATTGTAGCCTACCGCGATTGCGGTTTACCGTATCGCGACATTGCTGCTCGCGTTGGTCGAGATCCAATGACTGTTAGCAGAATATGGAATCGGTGACTTCAGGAGGCTAATATGGAACGCCGTGCTGGATCCCAACGGCCACGTATCACTAGCAATCTAGATGGCAGGCATCTTATTCGCATGTCTGTAACGGATCGTGCAGCCACGTCTCGATCCCTGGGTCAACAGATGGGGACGTTTGCAAGACAACAACCATCTGCACGAACAGTTCGACGACGTTTGCAGCAGCATGGGCTATCAGCTCGGAGACCACGGCTGCGGTTACCCTTGACACTGCATCACAGATAGGAGCGCCTGCGATGGTGTACTCAACGACGAACCTGGGTGCACGAATGGCAAAACGTCATTTTTTCGGATGAATCCAGGTTCTGTTTACAGCATCATGATGGTCGCATCCGTGTTGGCGACATCGCGGTGAACGCACATTGGAAGCGTGTATTCGTCATCGCCATACTGGCGTATCACCCGGCGTGATGGTATGGGGTGCCATTGGTTACACGTCTCGGTAACCTCTTGTTCGCATTGATGGCACTTTGAACAGTGGACGTTACATTTCAGATGTGTTACGACCCGTGGCTCTACCCTTCATTCGATCCCTGCGAAACCCTACATTTCAGCAGGATAATTCACGACCGCATGTTGCAGGTCCTGTTCGGGCCTTTCTGCATACAGAAAATGTTCGACTGCTTTCCTGGACAGCACATTCTCCAGATCTCTCACCAATTGAAAACGTCTGGTCAATGGTGGCCGAGCAACTGGTTCGTCACAATACGCCAGTCACTACTCTTGATGAACTGTGGTATCGTGTTGAAGCTGCATGGGCAGCTGTACCTGTACACGCCATCCAAGCTCTGTTTGACTCAATGCCCAGGCGTATCAAGGCCGTTATTACGGCCAGAGGTGGTTGTTCTGGGAACTGATTTCTCAGGATCTATGCACCCAAATTGCGTGAAAATGTAATCACGTGTGAGTTCTCGTATAATTTATTTGTGCAATAAAACTCATTTATCATCTGCATTTCTTCTTGGTGTAGCAATTTTAATGGCCAGTAGTGTATGTGTAAGGGCGTTCATAATATTTGACTTAACGTAGAAGGCGTGCTGGGGTGTAGCAGAATCTCTAATGCAGCGCGTAAGCGAAGTTCCCCTCCAGAAGTTAGAGGTAGGGTCGGCGCGCGGGCGGTGTCCGCCTCGCTTGGTAGGCCCTGAGCACACAGCGCAGCCTAGCTTGGGCAGTAATTGCTTCTGGGAGCGGGAAGGACCCTTGGGTGCCCGCGCGCTGGGACGTGGGCTCCAGCGGCTCATCCTCTCGCAGACTGCCAGTCACACTGAAAATATGTCCAGCGCATGCACTTGCTTCGGTCTTGTGCGATTGCACGGGTGTCACATTATGCATTTTGTTCACTGGCATACCTTTCTGTACAAAAGTTCTCGGATTGTAAGGTGAATGATGTGACGTACAACATACGAGCTATCAGCAGTTTTCTGTGCGGACGTTGGTGTCTCTCATATTTCATCACAACATCGATTATGTCACTGGGTCATCGACAGGTCACGTTTACATCTCGCATCCGCAGTTACCATACAAATTTTATCATGACCTCCTCTCAGGCATACTTTTTACTGGAAGATATGTTTCTGGTAATAATAATAAAATAAAAATAATAATTGAAAATGATTACTGACACTAATAATGATAACAATAATACACAATAATAGTAAAAGGCATGAAAAATGACATAGATTGATTTACCACATTTGAATACGTGTTTAGTGTTATAGAAGTGGAAGGGATAAAGAGAAACGAGAAGATTGATGTGAAAGTGGCAGTGGCAATGAGGAAAGAACAGAATTTCAATAAAGAGCTCTGCCAACATTGAGAGGGGGGGGGGGGGGGTGAAATTTGTGGGGGAGAGGGGATTGACGAGAATGAACTGCCAGACTAATATATGACAGAGGTGGCTACTGTGGTAGAAGGTGGGCCATTAACGTTTTTTTAAGTTTGGAAAGCGTTTAATTTCTCTGATTTTTGCAGGAATATTGTTCTGAAGTCGGGTTCCTGACACAGAAAATTAATTGGATACCGTGACCGTGTACAAAGTATTGAGTACGAGTTTTCTGCTTTGCTGTTCAGATAGTACTACAAGAGTTGAAGATAAGGAAAGAGGGAGTGCAATGATTGAGAAGACGATAGAGCAGACGTAGAGTATGATAGTCTCTATGCTTAGCGGCTCGGAGCAATGATAATTGGTCGTAGGCAGGACTGGTACTGTTGAAATAGGATATGGCCCCTACTCGTTTCACAAATGTATCGCACATAAGCATTCATCGCCAGTTCTAGCCTGTGTCAGCTTTCATACGAAATTACTTGGAGAATAACATCACAATAGACAACTATCAGGAGTATAAGTGACTCTACGAGTTTCTTTTTAAGCTCGAAAGGATATACTTTTTTTATATTTCTGAAGTGAATAAAGTGACACTGACACCTTCTTACAAACTGCGGCTATATGTTCAGTCCAGTCCATGTGATGGTACAGAATTAACTCCAGGTTCTTTTCGGAAATAGGGAAACGGTTATTACTGTCCCGTTTAAGCCGGCCGAAGTGGCCGTGCGGTTAAAGGCGCTGCAGTCTGGAACCGCAAGACCGCTACGGTCGCAGGTTCGAATCCTGCCTCGGGCATGGATGTTTGTGATGTCCTTAGGTTAGTTAGGTTTAACTAGTTCTAAGTTCTAGGGGACTAATGACCTCAGCAGTTGAGTCCCATAGTGCTCAGAGCCATTTTTTTGTCCCATTTAAGATTACGGAGGGAAGAGATTCTCTGAACTGCGTGGTAATACGTCTTTTGTGGGCGACTAAAATTGCTCGCTTTACAGATTTATTAGTTTCAAACCTATTTTAACGACGCACAGCAAGCTGTGGAGTCGGCCCGAAAATTTGTAGGGGAGGGAAACAAACTTATCCAATCTTTCAATACGGTATTTGTTTTCAACTCCAATCAGTCGCGATTTGAAGAGGAGACGCATGTGAAAGGAACCTTGGAAATTAGAGGTACCAAGAGGATTGTTTCAAGATCGACTAACATCATTGTCTTAATGCATTCGTATACAGATATGCCGACTTTTAATCTGGATACTAAATTGGCTGTAAAGTTTTTTATTGTATTGGGAGAAGTTGTAGGTGCTCTGCCCCTTGTGATTCTTTCTCGTGTGCGTGATCTAGCAAGTGCAGAAGGGAACATTTACGTCACAGTATGCAAAAGTGTGAAAATGGGCGAAAGAGGCTACAACTATGGTATGAGCACTGCTTTTGGCCCAAAGCTGGTCAAAGTGATTTGCTTTTGCTTGATTCCCGGTCTGTGTATAAAACTCATACTCCCTAGAGCAAACTATCTCTCCTGAAACGTGTGTGACTAGCAGTTAATACCACCTAGAACCACTGGTCACATTCAGTCTATAAACCATATTATCTCACTATCTCCAGCTACGCTTTAAAAAATTGCCAGTTTCGCGATAAGCTCCACGACAGACTGTTCTGCATTCGGTTGCATGGCATTGAATTCCATCAGTTCTCAACACCCCGTTACACCAGTACGATTCTATATGCATACGTTAAGAGTGGATACCTAGCTGAACGTCCTGCACGGTTTATAACTCCAAGGAGTTCGTCTCCGATCTTGATGAAGCGAACCTTTGTGATCACTGTGGCGCGTCATTTTTCATTCGGTGTTGATGCTGCAAATTAGTGGTATGTTTTGAACATTTCTTGAATGTCGACGATGTCCATTTTGTGAAGTGTAATACATTCATCCCATACAAGGTTGATCTCTACACCTCCCGGACACTCATTTTCTGTCGCCCTCCTGATGCACATGTTGGTGCGTCATTAGCAACTAATATTTTTCGTGTCATAATTGTTAACACAGCATTTTCAAATGAGCCTCACTACAGATTGAACTTGCGGTCTCGCACGCAAGGGGTTACTTGTCAGATGAGGCAAGTAAATCAGTATTTACATGCTGGACGGGTGTGCACAAGTTTGTTGGACTTGCATTTAGATATAACCGAAGATCGTCAGCGTATAGGTGACATTTGCAGTGGGAGACATCATCGTACAGCACTTGAACAAAAATTGTGACTTGTGAGTTTAGGAAGTGGAATGTCGAAGTCAGCAGTGTCGAAAGCTTTGCGGAAATCCAAAAATAGGACCCTGTGGGAAGGTTGAAGTCATGTATGTTAATCTTATAGGCAACAGGGGTGATTGGAAAAAGTGGAAACATTCGAAAGGAACAGTGCTACAAGAGGTTATTATTCCCGGGGCTTAAGACAACACATTTGTTAGGCTCAATCCATGACACTTTCGTTCCTGTACAGCAGGTGTCCCCCCCCCCCTATCCTCCCGAACGGCTACATATAAGGAAACTCTATCAAGTTGATAATATTTGAAGTAATTAGTAATTAATAAATGTCACAACAACTAAGTTAGGTGGGTAGTATTGTAGCTATACAACTGATCTGAGAACTATTAAACGAAAGCCTGTGTTCCACAAAAATATATTTATTCATAAAAAGATACGTTCTTAGGATCGCCGAAAGCGTCACGTATGTTTAAAAGGAAATTTATGTTGAATGTGTTAGCATAAGAAAAAGTATAAATTTAAAAATAAGAAAGAGTATTATGAGCTGTCATTCAGTCATAATCAACTGGGGAAAGAAATTATAGAAGGAAAACAGTACAGTTACTTGTCGTCTAAGACCCCAACACATAATCTCGCAAGTTTAGGTGATCACTCATTTGACCAAATAGCTCTAATAGAACAAGAAAAGAAGATAGAAGTTTAGCATCACTTACCAAAGTTCTTTTCACCACTCTACACATTTGACTGTTACTTTAGCCATATATCTATCTTGAATCCAATCTCTCTTTCTTCGGATATGATTTCAGCACTTCGCATTGCGCAGTATTCTTACTGTGGCTGATTTGTTGGTGACGGCAGCAGACGGTGCGGTGTGTGAAATGCTGGTGCGTTGATAATCGGTGTAACCACCAGTATGTTGAATGCAAGCACGTAAACATGCGTGCATTGTGTTGTACAGGTGCCTGATGTCAGTTTGTGGGATGGAGTTCCAGGTCTGTTGCACTTGGACAGTCTACAGAGACGGTTAATGCTGCGCGGGGATAACGCTGGAGTTGTTGTCCGATGATGTCCCATGTGTGCTCGACTGGAGACAGGTGTGGTGATAGAGCAGGCCAAGGCAGCATGTCGACACTCTGTAGAACATGTTCCGTTACAGCGGTGCTGTGTGGGCGAGCGTTATCCTGTTGGAATGCTGTTCGTGAAAGGCGGCGCAACACGGTATTATACCCTGAGCTAACGACGAGTCACGAGACTGACGTACAGATTTGCAGCCAGTGTGTGGGATAACAACGAGACTGAATGAGAGTGCTCCTGCTGTCACGAAAAGGCACCTCACACCACACCTCCAGCGTGTCTAGCAGACAGGCAGGTTGGCTGCCGGGCTTCAGCTTGCCTCCTCGCAACCAACACACGGCCATTACTGGTATCGAGGCAGACCCAGCTTTCATCAGAAAACACAACAGAACCTCCACCATGTCATCCATTGAGCTCTCACTTGACACCACAGAAGTTCCAAATGGTGGTGGCTTGGTGTCAATGCATTGCAAGCTATAGGGCGTGTGCCCCGGAGCTGTCTTTGAAATAACCGATTTGTAACAGTTCGTTCTGTCATTATGGTGCCAACTGCTGCTCAAATTGCTGCTGCGGATGCAGTACGATGAGCCAGAGACATACACTGAATACGGTGGTCTTCCCTCTCGGTAGTGCTACGTGGCTGTCAGGAACCTGGTCTTCTTGCACCGTACATTCTCGTCGGCGCCGCTTCCAGGAGTCTGGAACATTGGCTACATTCCAGCGAAATCTTTCTGCAGTATTGAAGAAGAAACATCCAGCTTCTCGTAACCCTATTTCAGGATCACTTCCGAACTCAGTGAGGTGTTGAGAAGGGCGTCTATGTCGCCTTGAAGGCATTCTTGGCTAACATCCACCCTCCACGTACAATTTCAAAGGTAACTAACGCTATTGCTGTCTGCCTCCGCTGTCCATTGATGCTGCTGCATAAAATCCGCTGTATAAATCAATGCAAAACAGCAAACCTTTGAGTCTAATCGAGGCAAGCTACAGCTTACCGAAAAATTTTCTAAGTTCAACAAAACGAACAGTTGGTTTCTGGAAGCCAGTTTGCACACCCGATCTTCTTCCTCCGAAGCCAGAACACTATGTCCCTCTCCAAAATCCTGACAGCGAAGAGATCTAACATTCTGCGTGGTGTCTGTTTGTTCTATGTCGTGTCTCCCTACCACTTTCGCGCAACGACGCTCTGAGCGTGTTTTTTAGGGAATTGACTAGTTTGAACCTGGGACCTGTTGCTGGTAAGGAGACGCCAGACCACACATGACATGTAGAGTTCAGAAGAGTTCAGTGAGACTAGCGATGATATACCCAAATACTTAATGATTTCAGCGTCAGCTCCACTGCACTCCCTGTAATAGAATCTTAATACTAACTAAATTTAGTGGAAGGGGTTCAAGACTTTCCTATTTATAGTTAGCTGGTAAAATAACGTCGAAAAAGCAGTTAAGTTTACCATTGGGAATTTTATTCTACTCACAAAACATTGTTTATAAATTGCACTATTGATAAAAGGAAATGTTTTAATACAGGATGGTAAAAACCAACTGCATTCAACAAAAATGTGAACGAATATTCCCTGAATGGGTTTCCAAGTTCCACAATGGATCGAAGGATGACCTATGCCATATCACATCTATAATCTAGGTTTAAATTAAGTTTCACAAAAGAGAAAACTATCAAAATGGTCTACAGTGACCCTCAATTATCTTTAATTACTTATCTAACTTGTCGTAAATTACAGTGGCTGATGTGGCTTCTCAATAACTATGTAATAGAAAAATCATCGCGTTTCAGCTTTTTACTTCAAGTGCAAATATGAACACCATGAGCTTTAATTGACGATCGACACTAGTATTATGCAAAAACGGGGTGTAACAGATGAGACTTCCGCAGTTCTGAGTGAAGCTTTATGCGCTGTTATGCGGCATCGCGTGCGTTCATTACCTTGTCGGTGTTCGTCAGGGGGCGGCAGGCAGCACACCTCCGCTCATCTCACCGTCTAGGAAGCAACTCTCTCCTAACTTCTCCTTACTACAATTTACCGAAGTTGGTTAAAAATCTATCTGACTGTGTTTTCATCTGACCAATCAGAGTCTCAATGTTAATCTTAAGCTCCGCCTACAAAAATTCTGTCTATCCAATGAGAAACGTTATACTTTTCGTGGTGGGGCAATGTTTTTAAAGTTTGCAACGTAACAGAGACGCGAAAAATCTCACGCTAAAACTTGCGGCTGGGGTAGCCCTTTTTGTGTTATCGTAAGATCTATACTGTTCTTCTGGAGGGCTCTAGCTTTTAACATGGGCTGGGGAGTGGTCCTAGCGGTTAGCTGGACAAAAATTCTGTCTATCCAATGAGAAATGTTATACTTTTCGTGGTGGGGCAATGTTTTTAAAGTTTGCAGCGTAACAGAGACGCGAAAAATCTCACGCTAAAACTTGCGGCTGGGGTAGCCCTTTTTGTGTTATCGTAAGATCTATACTGTTCTTCTGGAGGGCTCTAGCTTTTAACATGGGCTGGGGAGTGGTCCTAGCGGTTAGCTGGAGACGTGGGTGTCTGTCCCTTATCGTAGGGCCTTCCAGCTTAACACGGTTCTGCTCTCGGCTTCTGTTCTCGTTTCTCCCCTCGGAACTGCGTCTGTCTCACGGTGGGAAGGTATGACATGCATTTAGGCATTCTTGTGTTTGTGGTATTCCATTTGCTCACTCGTTACTCGTATTACTTTGGTTAATTTAATGTCACGATTTATTCGGAGCTATGTGACATACTACTGGATTTGCTTATCATGTCAGGGTTTTCATGGAAGGTGTTGGATTTGCCTGACACCTTACATATCACCACCCTTCGAACTTAATTTTTGCACTGAAGTTAGGCAATGATTGAATCGTTGTCTAAGTCAGTCAAAAATTATTCCATTATCTAAATTTTGTTGCCTACTGTTCAGCCACGTTATTCTGTTCTATGCTAGTTTGTATTACTAATTTATATTTTTATATTCTTCCCCATTATTATCAAAAATATGTTTATATTGACAAGGGAAGAATATTTTTATTCTATTATACTTATTATTTTTTAATTATTTTCTTTCTTTCTTTAATTGTGAAGTTTGTTTTTTAAGAAGTTTGTTATCGAAAGTGAGGAGTCTTTCACATCGATTTTCTTAGAAATATTGTTTTTATAAATGTAGTAATTAAGTAAAATATATTCCTAACACATTTTCTAAATATCATGTACAAATAAAATATTTTTGTTTCTAGACACTCATTTCAACATTTTACACTAACAAATAAGAATTATTTCCAAGAATTGCTTTGACAAAGAAATATACATACACAAGTATTGAGATATTATCCTAACAAATGACACAAATGTTAAAAAAAAGGGAAAACATCAAACAAGATAATTTTTTATTCTTTGTTTTTATAAGGAGAAAATAAGTGAAATATAGTTCTTCTTTTATTTTTGTGAGGAGAAAATAAGTGGCATATAGTTTGTGTTCATTATGCCTTACTTTTGTTCTTTATATACTGTCCATTTCAGAACTAATGACTTATTTTTATCGATAGTCTATTTTTTACTTAAGTCCATAGGCAATGACTGTTATTTTTTAGTTTATTAGCTGTCTGGTGTGCTTAACTTATTTAGTTTTTCACGTGTTTCTTTTGCGCAATTCCTACATCACATAATTTGATCTCACACATTCACACAATCCTATGAATGTTTAAGCATGAGGTTGGCGAATGTTTTTTGCTCGAAGGTGATGGACTTGAGTGAGATGGATGTGGGCAAGTACTTGATGTACAGCTTCGTTCGTCGTTCCTTGTTGGCTTTGCAAGTGTGTGTTGCTGTTGTGGAGGTCCCATAATGGAATGGAACTGTGAGTGCAGTGCAGAATCTCGTGGTTTACTGGCTTTGTATGCGTGAAAGTCATCGTTCTGTGTCGCTGAAAGCGGTCGTTTTTCATTGTAATACTTCGCAGACGACTAGTTTACAATAGGATAGGCATTTGGGAAGGTATGTCGTCTATTCTTCACCCATCTTCTTTCTTGGTCTCAATCTTGCGAATCTTCAACTTCTATTCTTCCTGCTTTTTCTCTGCTTCTTACTTGCTTCTTGGTTCTTTTCTGGGCAGGGTATGGAAATATTTATTGATAACTAGTCGCTTTGAAGTTCTCCTCTTAGTAACAGTTTGATAAATTGTTTGGGCATGTCATTTTTACTTTGTGGAAGTTTTCTTCAGTTTCGTGCATCGGCGTGCTGTTTAATAGCAGTAGTGTGATTTTTACACATATTTTTTTGCCAGTGGTGGCTTGCCCAAGCGGTCTTCTCGTCGGGCCGTTTTTTTGCTCACTCCGCTGAGTCGGGGCGTTCGGAGACCCTTCTGGCATTCGGTGTCCTGTCATGTCTCTGCAGGGTTCCGCCACTGTGTGGTTCCATGTTCTGTCCCGGCAGGGTTCCGCCACCCTGTGGTTCAGCTTGGCAGCAGATTTATTTACTGCCCACTTCAGCTACAAGGGCCTTCTGTTGGTCTCGCTGTCCTTTCCCTTCTCTCGACGCTTCTGCCTTGTAGGAATCGTGTCTTGCTAATTACGTCCTTTCCTTTCTTGATACTTCTCGCGTTGCAACTTGTGGGTCGTTGCATCTCGTCCTTGCTGGAGTTTTTTCAATGGTTCTCACAAAAAGTTTTACTTATAATCATCTAGCATATGTCTAGTACCTACATTGTTTTACGCCTTCTTAAAAAGCTTTACAAATTTCGGCACCCTTTCCATGTTACAATTCTAAGATATTTTGAGTCTTAACAAGAATCCTCAAATTCGTTTTTTATTTTTGTGTAGTGTTGTGGTGTATAGCATTTTAGTATCTCATGTTGTTAGACTATCTACGTTTGATCCCTTCACCTTAATCTGTGGTACTATTGGTGTTATTTTTGTTTTTGTTTTTATTGAAACTACTTTCTTTTTCCCACCTTCCTCTCTTCATTCTTCTTTCTCCTCACGATCTTATCTGCAACATAATCTTGAAATATTGTGCTGATTATTTACTTGAACTTCTTGTACTGAAAGTGTTTAATACTGCCAGTCTTAGGTAAAAATACCTCTGCTTTATCTCGTAAAATACCCTCTTATTCTCCTTTGCTGTGTTCTGAAATACCTTGAACTTCTTGCAATTTTTCGTCGATTTCTTTATGGACTTCTAACATGAGTTGAGGCGATTCCCCCTTTTGTGCATACCATTCTAATTCTTCATCCTTTTTATCTCGCATCATTCTTAATTGTTTGTTTATAACTGGTATTTCTTCTAATTTTAGCTTTTGCTCAAAGAGAAGTGTGACATTCCCGAATGTTATGCTATCTTTCCCCATATCTATTATCGCTCGTATCTCATTTAAAAATCTGCACATATAATCAAATCTACAGTTAGTTTAGGTATAATCATGAAGTTGGCTTCGATCTTTTGACCTTGACACGAAAGAGTTAACCTTGTTTGTCTCGTAACTTCCGCAGCATTGTTTCTAATAGGACCTCTTACTTTAATCTTACGTGTTTTCAGAACTGGCAATTCCTCATTGGCATTACACTGCATGAATAAATTTTCTGAGATCGCAGTCAGTTCACTTCCGCTATCAATTACAATATTGACTGGGATATGCTTTACCATGGCCTTCACAATTGATTGAATTTGAAAGGGTTGGTTCTATTCTTCTTCTTCTTGCATCAACGAATCCTCCACTGAATCATACATGAGTCTTTTTAGGAATTTCCCTTGTGAATTCGAACTTTCTGTAGGATAAGCTTAGACTGCTACTCCTCTCTCTTTTATTTCCTCTTCTCTATTTCTTCCTTCATTTACGCTTTCTTCAACACCCTCTACTTTTTCCTCATCCTCGTCTATCTTCTCCTTCTTTGTCGCTACTTCCACATAATCGCATCTAAATGCTCTAATTATCGCTTCATAACTTCCTTCCTTATATACGTTGGGTTGTGTGCCCACTCGTAACTTATTTTCAACTTCTGTCAACTGCGCATTATCCTCATTGAATTCGCTTTCCCTGGTTTCCATCTCAAATAGCTCTGCAATGCTCATTACTTCGTCCTTTCCTCCTACATTCATTGTGCATGCCTCTGGTAATTCATCTTCCTCGTCAGTATTCTCCCAATTAATTTCGTCCCAACACGATATTGTTATTTTCTTGTCTTCATTTTCATCTGGTCCCTACGGATTTGTTTCTTCCTTCTTCTCTTCTCATGATCAGATTTTTCCTTCTCTGTTCAAGATGCTGCAATTGTCCTGGGTCGGTGCGTCATTCTCTTTGGCATGGGCGCTTAGCTGTCAATTCGAACGTTTATCGGGGTTTGGTGGTCTTATCTCCACGTCTTCTATCTGTATTCTCTTTTCTTGTTCAGCTTGTTGATAGTGGTTTCTTTGTTGGTAATTTGTCGGTCTATTGGTTCTCCAGTACCTGTTCCAGTTGTCGTTATTCATTCTGTAATAGTTGTTGCCGTTCCTGGGTGAATTATAGTTATTGCCATATTCTCTTCTAAATCCATAACCGGTTCTTTGTTGAAATCTATTGTCGTTTCTTGGTGCGAAGTTATCAGATGGTTCGTAATTATTGTTTCTTCGTACTGTGTCTTGTGGATTCCACTGCTTTTTGCTTTCGTTTCCACGTGCGCTTCGTCTTTTTCTTGCGTCATCTTCCGAAAATATGAACTCTAGTTCCCTTAGAATACCTTTAAATGCTTCGACGTCATTGCCTCCGCGACCTACCAATGATTGCTGGTATTTCAAAGGTAGCTTCATCGCGCATAATTTAATCAACTCTCCGTCACTGTATGGTACATCTAAGCATTGATTTTTCTTTGCCATTAATTCGAAAAATTTCACGGGACTCTTCTCTCCTGAATTTTCAAAATATGGGTTCTGTAATAATTCGTACTTCACTCTGTTCCTTGCTTCGCTGGACCAATATCGTGAGAGAAACTTCTCTCTGAAATCTTCGTACGATCGGCATGTCGCTGCAACATTCTGCATGGTTTCTGCGACTGTTCCTGACATGTGTGCACATATAAAGTCTAATTTGTGTGCTAGCGTCCAGTGTTCTGGTAATACTACTCGGAATTGATCAATAAAAGTTCGTGGATGTAATGAGTTTCCTTCTCGAAAGTGTTGAAATTTTCTGACTGTGAGGAAATGATCGTTGTCGTACTTCGTCATAGTTCCATATGAAATTCGCGATTCTTCGCCACTTTTGTTTCTGATCATTTCTCCCGTCGTTCTTTCCGGTTGTGGTAGATCCATTGGATGTTGTCCAATGTAACTTTCGCCTACCCTTGCGTAGTATCGTTGGAGTGGTACGCAATAATTTTCTTCCATCGGTTGTGAACGTGTAGCTGAATGCATTGCACTGTACTCTTCGCGACCTGGCTTTCCATTGTCAGGTATTAGTTCGGTATCTTGTCTGGCTAACCTTGCTGCTTCATTGCACGATCCAAACTGTCTTGAAACATACATTTGTGGTTACGCATGTGTTTGTGATGACGTTTGTTCATCAAGAATTTTGAAACGTGTTTGTTGCTGTGCAGGCTGTCTGATTTCGCCCAGAATGTCCCACGCACTACTGTAATACTAACCGCAAGAGAAAACTGTGAAATGAAATTAACTGAAGAAACAACTGCACCTGAACCTCATAATTTCTCATTTATTGATAGAGGAAGACTTGATACTAAGAAGGAAATAAAATCGCATAAACCAGAATCTTCCTTATAGAAATCTGGAATTAAAATAAGACGAGGAGGCCCACTCCAGGCCAATACCTCCTAAAGGAATATTTGAGGGCAACCACGGAGACAGAGGCAATACAAGAGAGACAGACAGATGGCCCAAGCCATGCAACATGTGTAGTATTATCATTGTATGAAAGAGCAAACTCTTACTGCAGAACAACTTCAAGGGGTGGAGGATCATGTATTTATATCAGATAAGGAACGCAGTTCAAATCAAGACATGATCTCAGTACAGTAAATAAAGACAAACACTTTCAAATATGAGCTATTGATTTAACAGGACTTGATATCACCAAGAAATTAATCATTTTGTGTGTTTAGAGATCTCTCAGTGGTAGTGTGGATATTTTTTTCAATAAATTGACAGAAGCTCTAGATAAAGTCTCAAGTACAAATGTCAGCATAATTCTGTGTGGGGACATTAACATCAACACTAATATCGTAAATGTATCCAGCAGCACCTTCATAAACATCCTTCAAAGTTTTGGCATGTCCCTATTGGTCAGTAGTGCAACAAGGGTTACTACAATGAGTGCATCAGTAATTGACCATATGGCCACAAATATGGACAGGGAAAAATGTGATGTAGCTGTAAAAGATCTCGGACTATCAGACCATCACTGTCAAATAGCAACAGTAAAATCAGGCATTGAATCATGCACTAAACTACAAGCCTACAAACGACATCTATCAGAAATCAAAATAAAAGATTTTTCAAAAGAACTAGAAAAACAAAGCTGGGATGAAGTGTATAAGGAAACCAATGTGAATACAAAATTCTCTAAATTCTCCACATTGTTTAAATTGGACTTTGAAAAGGCATTTCCAAAAGTATGCATGTCTGTATCAACATCTCACAAAAACAGATGGATTATAGCATGTATTAAGAAGTCTTCCCAAACACTTAAACACCTCAGTTCCATGAAACAGATTCTCAATGACCCAGAATTCTTAAATTTCTATCACAGATACGAAAAGATCTGTAGGAAGGTGCTGATTGCTGCAAAAAAGTCATTTAATGACAAAATAATATATAATTCAGAGACTAAAAGCAAAGCAGTCTGGATGTTATAAAAACGGAAGTGGTGAGAGGCAAACAATCACAGAATAACATACTGCTAAGGGAGGAGGGCAAGGTAATAAATGATCAACAACACTTAGCAAACTATGTAAACGAGCATTTTTCAAGTATTGCAGAGAAGTTACAGCAAAAATTCCGCAAAACAAATGTAACAAATGCAAATAATGTTGCACTAAATACAATGATGCTACTTCCAACCACAGAGAATGAAGTCAATAAAACTGTTCAAAAACTAAAAAATAAAAACTCAGTAGGCTTTGATGGAGTACTAATGTGTGTACTGAAACAATGCATAGGGATTATACAAGGCCCCTTAAAAAATATAATAAGTGAATCCTTCACATCAGGGACATTTCCAGAGCAGTTAAAACAGGCAAGAGTTGTACCTCTGCTTAAGAAAGGTAATGCAGAAGATATAGAAAATTACCAGCCCGGTTCCCTGCTGTCAGCATTCTCAAAATAATAGAAGCAATTATGATAGACAGCTTAATGAACTACCTGAATAAATACAATCTTTTAAGTGAATCACAGGTTGGGTTCCGAAGTGGCAAAAATACGAAGTCAGCCATAGTAGAATTCACAAAAGTTGTACTTGATACTCTTGATAAAGATGAGTGTGTCACAGGCATATTTTTGGATCTTTCTAAGGCATTTGATACAGTTGACCACAAGATTCTATTAAATAAATTAGATGCATTAGGAATAAGAGGTGTAGCTAATGACTGGTTTCGATCATTCCTAGCAGATAGGGTACAAAAAGCAGAGATAACACATACTTCAAATAGATGTAAACATTTAGTAAAACACTTATCAGAACCAAAATACATTAATATAGGGGATCCACAAGGTAGCATATTAGGACCAATTCTATTCATGATATACATCAATGACTTTCCAAGTAGCGTTACTCATGGTGAAAAAATTTTCTTCGCTGATGACAGCAATATTATAGTCACTGAGAAAACAAGAGAACTCTTTGCTGAGAAAGGAAATGAAACTCCCAAGGAGGTTTATGATTGGTCAATAAGCAATAAAGTGACATTGAACATAAAACTAACATGACTTTCAGTTTGAAGAGGAAAAATGTCAGTGTTAAATTAAATGTTCATGTGTGTGTAGTGTGTGCAGTGACTGATAATGAGATATGAGTGAACGGTGTGGCATTACATTATTTTAATAAGTTTTTTGTAAAAAATGTATTGTATACCAGGAATAAATCTAATGAATATGTCTAACTAGAAGTCTGTAAATGTTTGTGTATACGAATTAGCTTATTTTAGATTGATCTAAACTCGTAAATACTTTGACATGTCCTATATCATTATAAGAAGAGATCTACAGATGAATAAAGCTACTACACCTGCCCTGGAGTGAAGCTAAATGACAAGAGAGCGGCAGTCAGTCAGTTGACATCTCTTCCACACCTGATGGACTTTGAAAAGAATGCTGTGCTAAGCTGTGTCTTCGTGCAGGCTCTGTACTGCCCTTGTACCCCGGTCCCTCAGTTCAGAACTCATGTAGTGGCACGTGTACCTAGGTAGGAGGACTGAACTGGAAAGTAAAATGCTAATGAGAAACGAAATGTAACAAAAATCATTAATTTTTTGGGATTCACGGTGACAATAAGGGTTATAAAGTATCATTTTCATTACGGTACCCACTCCACAACTATAGGAAGCGCCTTTCCCAAGGGCTTATACGTTTTAAACAACGTGACATTACTTCAAATGAGGACATGTTTTATTAATTCCTATTGCCGCTTTACTATCATTCCCAAGATGTCTCTATCTTGAAAGTTTCGTGTGTGCAAACGTGATGTACCTATTCCAAGCTCGACAGCTAATTAGGTGCCCGATATTGTACATCATATGTGCCCATCGTGAGTGGTTAAGACAGTCGACACGTATTTGGCTAGAGGGGGGTTCAAATTCTGTTCCAGACATCCTGATTTATGTTCTGATTGGTTTCCATTAATGGGATGCTGGATCCTTTGTATAGGGCTCGATCTGTTTACGTCGCTACTCTTGTCCAGTCTCAGTGATCCAACTGTAATGTTATCGACGAGGGAACATTAAGTGTCACTTTTTCTTCCATTTGGCTTTCGTTCTATAGTTATTCAACCAACAAACTGAGCAAGGGAAACTGGGTACCTTGATTACACTCCAACGATCTTGTGAAAGATACTTACACCGTAGGAACCAATTTAGTGTCGCGTTGTACATGTACATGTACAAAAGGACTGGGCCAGTGTGTCTCACGTCGGCCTGCTGATTAGGAACAGCAATGTTTGTGTTAGGTGATTTGAGGATGGCTAGCTGTTTTAGCCGAAACTAGTTATCAATTTTGCGACCTTGACTACTAAAGGATCATTTATAGCAATCAAATAACTTTCATTATTCATAGATCGCTTATTTCCAACCTGGTTAATTCAGAAATATTTCGCAAATAAAGCTGCCCCTTGGCATACATTACTGCAAAAGATGCACCAAAGTAACTACAGCAAAACAAATTTCGATCCATATCAAAGATATCTTTTTGTCAGGCCGAGAAATTTTTCTCGCGGCCTTAATATAACGTTAACTACGATGTTGTGAATACAAATACGTCAAGTAAATTGTGCACTATCAGATATGCTCATTTGGCAAAGACAGAAGGTCAAGTCCCCTTATCTTCAGTCACATCTTTGAAATTGACAACTGGCAAAGGGCGATCAGAAATCGGTAGAAGTTTCGAGATTCTCGAAGCAAAATGTAACAGAAATATCTGTGCTGTTCTAGACAAGCGGGCTATCCAGTTAGCACTCGTTGGTTCAGCACATTTCCGTCAGGATCTCTCTCTCTCTCTCTCTCTTTCTTTCTCTCTCTCTCTCTCTGTCTCATCAGCGTAATCCTCTTGACTTGCTATAGCTGCTGCAGTTACACGTGTTTCTGACGGTACTGCGAGCTTAACGCCGTTCCGCTTAGGCTACACGAAAAGCAGGAGCAAAGCTAAGCTGGTATTTACCCAACTATTCGCGCAGCTGAATCCAATCTCTAAATCACAATGCTCTTGCCGACAACACGCGAGAGCTGTTCAAAAAGTACGGTAGCAAGTCCTGTGAGAGGAAAAGTTGATTCAAGAAGTCAGAGATACACAGATACTAAGGCAATGGGACATATTTCTGTTCCACATGATAACTATGGTTGTCTAAGGATTTGTTCCATCGATAAACGAATCTGTGAAAACCGACATAAGAGAAATCGGGGGTCTAGATTTAGATGCCATTTAAAATTAATTTAGTGTGAGATTCGAGGAGGGTGTTGCAGGTACAGTCCATCGGTAGCGCCAATCACGCATAACCGAGACTATATTCAGCTGGGCATTATGCAACAATGCGAGACCTTTTGAAAGCAGTCGCATCATTTCCTCCGAACGAATCACTTTCTGCAAACGTTCAAGCGTCGTACAGTAACTGGCAGTCTTCAGGATCTTTACATGGGTGAAGAAATCAAGCAGTAGCACACTTTGAGTGTCCAATTGTGGCCAAAGCTTTCTTTCTGGATACAGTTTTTTTTTAATCTTTCATAGCGGGTGGAGTGGGGGGGCAGGGGAGGCAGTGAGGCAGCTCCAGGGGCATCACTATGAATTTGGGGGAGACCTTGCGATGGACTTTCTCGATATACATCTGCAGAAGGAAAGTCTGGGAAGTACTAGAACAGAAGGGAGTGGAAAAAGGGACAACAAGCAGGCTGGAGGAGATGTACTGTAGAGGTCTGGGTCGTGTGAAATGAAAGGACGGATTGGTTCCAGCACACAAATGTTGTGGAAGAGGGCAGTGCATTGTCACCTCCTCTTCATTGTGGTCTTGGATGAATAATGAATAAAATGACAGCAAAAACTGGCGGATGATTTGACGATCTGGGGAAACAGGAAGGAGGAGACTCAGGAAAAGGTGGATGCGTGGAAAGAGACAGTAAGGAAATAAATTTAACGAAACAATTGTGAGATCCTGGTTACAACTAAAAATAAAGATAGAGCAACTAGCGAAATAAGGATTGGAGTGAACGTTTGAAGAAGGTGTTGTAAGTAGGCTGTTTATGTTTTCTTATCGGTAGCGCCACCTCTGTGTGAAAATCACTGGCTGTGCTGTGTGCAGTCTGTGTCTAGTTTGCATTGTTGTCTGCCATTGTAGTGTTGGGCAGCGGCAGCTGGATGTGAACAGCGCGTAGCGTTGCGCAGTTGGAGGTGAGCCGCCAGCAGTGGTGGATGTGGGGAGAGAGATGGCGGAGTTTTGAAATTTGTCATGAACTGCTATATTTATATATGATGATATCAAGATAAATACATTGTTTGTTCTCTATTAATATCTTTCATTTGCTAACTATCCCTATCAGTAGTTAGTGCCTTCAGTAGTTTGAATCTTTTATTTAGCTGGCAGTAGTGGCGCTCGCTGTATTGCAGTAGCTTGAGTAGCGAAGATTTTTGTGAGGTAAGTGACTTGTGAAACGTATAGGTTAATGTTAGTCAGGGCCATTCTTTTGTAGGGATTATTGAAAGTCAGATTGCGTTGCGCTAACAAAATATTGTGTGTCAGTTTAAGCACAGTCATTTGTAATTGTTCAAAAGGGGACGTTTCAGTGTCAAGAACTTGGAAAGTGTGATAGAGGAAAATGGAAGAAATACGAAAGAGATCAATGAACGTGAGAGACAGGCAGAACCATTCCTGCGAAGTTTTAGGAGCCTGACTTGGAACAAAGACGTACCACAAAAAAGCAAAAAAGTAATATATAGAAGTTACTACATCCCAATAATGTCCTATGCCTCTGAAACATGGGTAATGAAGGAAAGAAATGTCAGCAGACTACAGGCATTTGAAATGAAGTTCCTTCGAAGAAGGATAGGTGTGGCAAGGAGAGATAGGATGAGGAATGAAAGGGTAAGGGAAATAGTGAAAGAGGAAACTTGCAGAACAGGTCAGAAACATCAGGGCTAACGTTGTATGGACACTTAAAGAGAACAGAAATAAGATTCCCAAGAAGATACACGAAACGGGGGTGCGAAAAAAACGACCAAGAGGAAGACCGAGGGATAGAGTGCCGAAAGATGTGGAGGAGTCTGCTGAAAAAAGAGGCGAGTCCTGGATCAGAGTGAAAACAGGAAGATGGAGGGAAAACAGGACTA
This sequence comes from Schistocerca serialis cubense, assembly GCF_023864345.2. Classification (NCBI taxonomy): domain Eukaryota; kingdom Metazoa; phylum Arthropoda; class Insecta; order Orthoptera; family Acrididae; genus Schistocerca; species Schistocerca serialis. Next base: position 725,817,880 of record NC_064638.1, read on the forward strand.
GATGGCGAGGCTCATGTTCCCAAACAGATCAACCTGAGTGGTACACTGGCGAATTGTTTGGAGTGTGCATAGCAAAATTTATTTCACTTTCGTGAGTTTTCACTATGACTAAGAAGCTGTTATCAGCAACTGTATGCTATTGACTTTCCTCGGAAATGGTCATTACCATAGAAAAGAAATTCTCTTCACTAACTACAAAATAATTGCTGCAATACTAAAGTAATGTATTTTGTATCGCAATTCTTCTTTGTTCCAGTCTACAGTGTCAGTATTCTCATCTCGATTATCATGCGTAAGCTTTGTTATGTTGGAAATAAGTACAAAGTCTGATCATAAAACGTAATAACAAATTGCTTATAAACCTAGCTATAAGTGATAATGGATTAAGGATGGGTCCGCCTGTTTGCAAGTACACAAATTATTGTTTTGTTTTAGCACCCAAACATGTTTCACCACGGTTGTTGCAGCCTTAGTGTTGAAATACATACATACGGGTTATATTTAGGTTAAGGAATATGATACATCAGATCTTTTTATCATTTAAACTGTATGTGCAGTTTATCTTTTATTTTGCATTGTTTGTGTGTCCTGTGGCTATCAACAAATATGAGCCACAGGTTCATATTAGGACATCATATGATCTGCAAACATGAGGGATGTTAGGAAAACGTCTGCATTGAAATTTTTTTATCAGTTGTCCGTGCTTTAAAATGTATATTCTGGTAAAATTCATGGCATATGCCCGTTTTTGTCCTTACGATAAATTTCTCGTAGTGAAACCAAACGGCTCATGAAATAGCTAGTGACGCGCGAGCAGAACATAATGCGCCGTATGAATGAATTCGAGTTAGAGATCTCTGATACAGTTCCGATTTGGAACATATGAAAAGCTGATGTATTCTTAAGAACTACTGTAGTTCGTGTAATTTGATCGCCTGAATTCAGGAACCACAAAATGTTTCCAGCGTGCCGAAAATTCAGTAACGTCATCAGGTAATGTTTTTCCTAAACGCCGTATGTATCGGCTGGCATTGTCGTCAAGATATACGCCGTAAATAAAATTAATATGAAAATATTGTGCTGCTCCTCCGTAACACGCTGTTGTCAGTTCCATCTCCGTGGACTGAAAAGTTTGAGAGTTTGAGCGAGCTGAATGTCAAGTGTATCGTGTGGTGGTTATACTGTGCGCCTCCACACGTTCTTACTAAAGTCGCAATTTTATCCTAAGTGATTTTGAACACAGTGTATGTAGCACTAGATGAACTGCAGCAATCTTACAAATACGGAGTGAAAGAGAATCTTCATATCATGACCAACTCTCATTTGGTCTATTGCCTCCAGGATTATACACTGAAGAGCCAAAGAATCTGGTACACCTGTCTAATATCGTGTAGGTTACCCACGAGCACGCAGAAGTGCCGCAGCATGACGTGGCATGGACTCGACTAATATCTGAAGTAGTGCTGGAGGGAATTGACACAATGGATTCCGCAGGGCTGTCAATAAATTCGTAAGAGTGCAAAGGGTGGAGGTCTCTTCTGAACAGCACGTTGCAAGGCATCCCAGATATGCACAATAATGTTCATGTCTCGGAGTTTGGTAGCTAGCGGATGTGTTTAAACTCAGAAGAGTGTTCCTGGAGCCACGCTGTAGCAATTCTGGACGTGTGGGACGTCGCTTTGTCCTGCTGGAATTGCCCAACTGCGTTGGAATGCACAATGGACATCAGTGGATGCAGGTGATCAGACAGGATGCTTACGTACGTGTCACCTGTCAGAGTCCTACCTAGACGTATCAGGGGTCCCATATCACTTCTACTGTACACGCCTCACGCCATTAGAGAGCCTCCACCAGCTTCAACAGTCCCCTGCTGACTTGCAGGCTCATGAGGTTGTCTCCATACCCGTAATCGTCCTGCAATTTGAAAAGAGACTTGTCCGACGAGACAACATGTTTCCAGTCATCAACAGTTCAATGTCGGTGTTGACGGGGACAGGCGAGGCGTAAAGCTTTATGTCGTGGAGTCATCAAGAGTACACGAGTAGGCATTCGGCTCCGAAAGCCCATGACAATGATGTTTCGTTGAATGGTTCGCACACTGACACTTATTGATAGTCCAGCATTGAAATCTGCGGCAATTTGTGGAAAGGTTGCACTTCTGTCACGTTGAACAATTCTCTTCAGTTGTCGCTGGACCCATTCTTGAAGGATCTTTGTCCGGCCGCAGCGATGTCGGGGAATGATGCTTTCTGGATTCCTGATATTCACGGTACACTCGTGAAATTGTCGTACGGGAAAATGCCCACTTCATCGCAACCTCGGAGACGCTGTGTTCCATAGCTTTTGCGCCGACTGTAACACCACATTCAAACTCGCTTAAATCTTGATAACCTGCCATTGTAGCAGCAATAACCGACCTAACAATTGCACCAGACACTTGTTGTCTTATATACGCGTTGCCGATCGCAGCGCCGTATTTTGCCTGTTTACATAGCTTTGTATTTGAATACGCATGCCTATGGCAGTTACTTTGGCGCTTCAGTGTATGATCTACGACGTCAGAGAGTAAATGTAGTTGAGAGAAAAGTCCTGAACACACTCTCACGCATAGACACATCTATATATACAGTCATGATTCTCTTTTAAAATACACTCCTGGAAACTGAAATAAGAACACCGTGAATTCATTGTCCCAGGAAGGGGAAACTTTATTGACACATTCCTGGGGTCAGATACATCACATGATCACACTGACAGAACCACAGGCACATAGACACAGGCAACAGAGCATGCACAATGTCGGCACTAGTACAGTGTATATCCACCTTTCGCAGCAATGCAGGCTGCTATTCTCCCATGGAGACGATCGTAGAGATGCTGGATGTAGTCCTGTGGAACGGCTTGCCATGCCATTTCCACCTGGCGCCTCAGTTGGACCAGCGTTCGTGCTGGACGTGCAGACCGCGTGAGACGACGCTTCATCCAGTCCCAAACATGCTCAATGGGGGACAGATCCGGAGATCTTGCTGGCCAGAGTAGTTGACTTACACCTTCTAGAGCACGTTGGGTGGCACGGGATACATGCGGACGTGCATTGTCCTGTTGGAACAGCAAGTTCCCTTGCCGGTCTAGGAATGGTAGAACGATGGGTTCGATGACGGTTTGGATGTACCGTGCACTATTCAGTGTCCCCTCGACGATCACCAGTGGTGTACGGCCAGTGTAGGAGATCGCTCCCCACACCATGACGCCGGGTGTTGGCCCTGTGTGCCTCGGTCGTATGCAGTCCTGATTGTGGCGCTCACCTGCACGGCGCCAAACACGCATACGACCATCATTGGCACCAAGGCAGAAGCGACTCTCATCGCTGAAGACGACACGTCTCCATTCGTCCCTCTATTCACGCCTGTCGCGACACCACTGGAGGCGAGCTGCACGATGTTGGGGCGTGAACGGAAGACGGCCTAACGGTGTGCGGGACCGTAGCCCAGCTTCATGGAGACGGTTGCGAATGGTCCTCGCCGATACCCCAGGAGCAACAGTGTCCCTAATTTGCTGGGAAGTGGCGGTGCGGTCCCCTACGGCACTGCGTAGGACCCTACGGTCTTGGCGTGCATCCGTGCGTCGCTGCGGTCCGTTCGCAGGTCGACGGGCACGTGCACCTTCCGCCGACCACTGGCGACAACATCGATGTACTGTGGAGACCTCACGCCCCACGTGTTGAGCAATTCGGCGGTACGTCCACCCGGCCTCCCGCATGCCCACTATACGCCCTCGCTCAAAGTCCGTCAACTGCACATACGGTTCACGTCCACGCTGTCGCGGCATGCTACCAGTGTTGAAGACTGCGATGGAGCTCCGTATGCCACGGCAAACTGGCTGACACTGACGGCGGCGGTGCACAAATGCTGCGCAGCTAGCGCCATTCGACGGCCAACACCGCGGTTCCTGGTGTGTCCGCTGTGCCGTGCGTGTGATCGTTGCTTGTACAGCCCTCTCGCAGTGTCCGGAGCAAGTATGGTGGGTCTGACACACCGGTGTCAATGTGTTCTTTTTTCCATTTCCAGGAGTGTATTTGAATACGCATGCCTATGGCAGTTACTTTGGCGCTTCAGTGTATGATCTACGACGTCAGAGAGTAAATGTAGTTGAGAGAAAAGTCCTGAACACACTCTCACGCATAGACACATCTATATATACAGTCATGATTCTCTTTTAAAATATTATAAAATTAGCATTTAGAAATATAATGTTGAGTATGGGTGTTACTGCACCCCATTTAATTAAAAAACGTTTAGGGCATTTCCAATCAACCGATCCGAGGCGTACTCGAACTCTAAAGGCGTCGTGCCATTTGGGCGTCGTGTGTGTAAGCGTTTCATGTGCGGCCGCTCAGCGGACGGGATTACGAGAGACTGCACAATGGATTGGTCTTTGCACTCATGTTCAATCATGTTGCCACCGGAAGGATAACAGCGGTTCCCGGTCTCGTTACATGGCTGTCTATGGCACATGTTGCGTAAGCCCCAATAACCGAAGGGGTGAAGCCTTCATAACAGACTGTAACTATAACAGTAATGTATTAAGATCGTGTTAATCCATATGTGCTACTACCATAATGGAACATAGCCTCTATTGAATTGTAGCAGGCATGTCGGTATATGACCTAAAAGTTTCCTGGGACGCCCTTGATAAGTATTAAATTACAGTGAGCGAACTATCTTTCAGAACCGGGCTGCAACTTTCTACTTCACAGCGGGAGCAGCCAGATCTCATTTCGGGAATTTAGGTGTTCTTATCGTTGCGACACCATCTCAACGTCATCGCCTGTAACCTTACGTAATGGTCGAGAATTCAGAATACTGTGTTATCAACCGTCCCACGCTCTACCCAACATCTTCCAGTTGCTACATACATCCCATTGGGCAGGTCCGGGATAAGAGATTGGCGTGTCATCACTTTGTTTTTATATAAGTTTTCTGCCTTGTTCGATGCGGCCTATCACGACATTTTTTCCCGTGGCAACCTCTTCATTTCAGTGTAGCAATTGCACCAAACACCCTCATTTATTTGTTTAATATACTCCACTCTCTGCCTTCCCCCAAACTTTTTACCTTCTATAGCTCCCTCGAGTACCATGGATGTTATTCCTTTATGTCTGACCATATTTCCTATCACCCTGTCTCTCCTTCAGTCAGAGTTCTCCCTATGTTCCTCTCCTCTCCGATTCCGCGGAGAAGCTCCTCATTTTTATCTATCCACCTAATTTTAACATCCTTTTCTAGCCCAACACCTAAAGCACTCCGATTCTCTCCTTTTCTGGTTTATCCACAGTCCATGATTCACGTCCATACAACGCTGTATCCAAATGTAATTCTCAAGTGTTCCTTCCTCAAATTAAACCCGACGTGTTGTCCTCTTCTCCTATACTTACCTGCTATTTATGTCTTCCTTGCTTTGTTCGCCGTGTGTTGTTTTACTTCCAAGGTAGCAAAACTTCTTCATTTCGTCTACTTCGTGGTACCCAATTTCACTGCTAATTTTATCGCTAATCTGATTTCTTCTACTTCTCATTACATTCGTCTTTCTTCGGGATACCACCAATGCATATTCCTCACTCATTAGATCGTTTATTGCATTCAGTATGTCCTGAAATTCTTCTTCACGTTCACTGAGAATATCGGCGTCATCATCAGATCTTATTGATATCCTTTCACCCAGAATTTTAATCACCCGTCTTACCCTACGCTTACTGTATATCATGTCTAATGGCAAATACTGAGGACCTAGAACGCGCGGTCCAAGGTGGCCACGCCTAGACCCATAACCAAGTAGTCCCAGCGCAATGTTTCAGTTTGTGAAGTCAGTCAAATCACCGATTGTAATGGGTTCATGTAGAATTTGTCTAACAGTTTCTGTAAGCGGGTTCATTGTTTGTTGTTGACGCCTTTTCGAATTTTCTTAACATAGCACAGATGTTCTCTATGATCACAAGTGTTACGATCTATGCCTTTGCCCCAGTGCTTGCCACATAATGGGCGCTCACCCCATCCCCGATGCGAGTATTATTGTATCAGAACACGGTCCTCAGTCCACTGCGTCGGAATTTCACCATTTCTGCCGCCGCATCAGTATAGAACGCCTTCCACCCGACGCAGAATTGTGAGGTGTAGCTGTTTGTCAGGACCTTTGACTCATTTGATAAAGCACAAATCAGCTACGACACGATGTACTGGTCCACCCTCGTTAACGGAGATAGTTCAGCCAAAATACTACACAGGCGCGGATCACAACACTTTTTGGTCTACTGCACCCGGTACAGCGCGTCCAACTCTTAATGCGCACGCTACTACCACCACAGAGACTCAAACATGTCGGCTAGTACGTTCCAGCGGAAACTGAGGTTGACTCAAGGAGTCGTCTGGAAAAAAGCTGATTTGAGCACTGCTGTGCTTTTCTAGGCATGATTTTATTGGTGGTGGTCTGCCCTTGCCTTCCTTCGCCTCTGAAGTGCCTTGCCAACATAGTTATAAGATGACTTAGCGTGGACTCCAAACGACAGCACTAAAAGGAATTTTGCACAATGACAGAGCTTACAAGAGGTGAAAAAAAAAGATAGTGACATAAAATTCTAGAACTGAGCGAGGATCCATAGTCTAACTTTTAATTACAAAGCTACTGAACCACACTGTCAGTTTAGAAGGCGACAAATGTTCAAGACTGAGATGTTCGGTCAGTCACGATCATTTGGTCAGGCATCACAACCATGTTTGAAGATTACAAAATTTAGTACTCCCTTTATAGCAGGCATGACGCTACAATGACAAAAATCTTGCAGCCCAACCTGCCTGTCGACGTGGGTCTACTGAACCTCTCTCCCTCTGCCACATCATCAGTACGACCACCATACTCGTGTTGATTCAGGGCCAGCGGGGAAAGTCACTGACGAACGGTGAAGCGGGACGTATGGCGGTGGAACCTCATCACTAAGCCCCTTCCGCCTCGCCCATTCTCTACACGGAATCTCGGCCTGTGATCGTTACACAACAGCAACACAATGAGCAACCCTTGGAGACGGGACCCCTTCCTCTTGAAGAATCCACTGTTCTGAAGACAGGTCAGAGTTTTTGTGCTACCAACCTCGCCGATAATATCTGAGCAGCCATCACACTTTCAAGGTGCTCCATCCAGTAACCAGCTTCGTAGTGGTATACTTTAGCGTTCAGGCTATATACGAGGTGTGGCTAGAAAAAAACCGGACTAGTACTGGTGAAACAATAAAACGAATGCAATAAGGCTGAAAGTCGCGTGGCCTGTCACGTGACTCTCGCTCCGCCTACTGCTCGAGTTTCATCTCCCTCCTGCACTCAGTCTGCCCGTGGCGTCTGTTTTAAGTAGTTGACGTTTTGTCTGTGCGTCGGAAAATGTTGAGTGTACAGAAAGAACAGTGTGTTAACATCAAATTTTGTTTCAAACTAGGAAAATCTGCAAGTGAAACGTTTGTAATGTTACAACAAGTGTACGGCGATGATTGTTTATCGCGAACACAAGTGTTTGAGTGGCTTAAACGATTTAAAGATGGCCGCGAAGACACCAGTGATGACACTCGCACTGGCAGACCATTGTCAGCAAAAACTGATGCAAACATTGAAAAAATCGGTAAACTTGTTCGACAAGATCGCCGTTTAACAATCAGAGCAGTGTCTGAGTAAACAGGAGTTGACAAGGAAAGTGTTAGGCAGATTCTTCATGAAAGTTTCAACATGAACAAAGTGTGTTCAAAAATGGTTCCAAAGTGTCTCACAATTGAACAGAAGGAACGCCGAAGAATGATTTGTTCTGACATCCTGGAAAACATTGAAAGTGACCCCACCTTCTTACAAAATCGATGCATTGGAAAACTCCTGGTTCTCCACGACAAAAAAAAGCACGAATGTCAAAATCGAAATTCAAGGCAATGATGATTGTTTTTTTTGACATCAAAGGGATTGTGCACATTGATTGGGTACCAGAGGGACAAACAGTGAATCAGCATTACTACATTAGCGTCCTGGCTACCCTACGTGAGCGAGTACGGAGAAAACGGAACGATTTGTGGAGAAAAAAGTCATGGATCCTTCACCAAGACAATGCCCCAGCTCACAGTGCGTTGTCAGTGAAGACGTTTTTGGCAAAACACAACATTCCCATCTTAGATCATCCACCCTACTCACCTGATTTGGGCCCCTGTGACTTTTTTCTTTTCCCTAAAGTCAAGTCAGCTTTGAAAGGAACTAGATTTGAGACTGTTGAAGCAGTAAAAGAAAAAGCGACGGAAGTAATGTATGGACTTACCGAAAATGATCTGCAGCATTGCTATGAACAGTGGAAAACTCGTATGGAGCGGTGTAGAGACCGAGGAGGAGAGTACATTGAAGGAGATAACATGAAATCGTAAATAATTGCAAATAAATGTTTTTTCCAGCATCAGTCCGGTTTTTTTCTAGCCGCACCTCGTATATTCCTCAGCGTTAAAAAGTGAGTCATATAGTCCTAAAGAAGGTAGTATCAGTCAACCACCCTGTGTTTTGGTTATTTTGAACTGCTCTTAGGAACAATATATAGCGCTTATCGACTTCATTCCCCGGCATCTGGTGTTTTACAGAGCACTGTTCACTCCTCTAACTCGGTTGTTACTGACCGTTCGGAACTGCCTTTATTTTCATCCAGAAAATCTGCGCAGAAAATCTGTGAATGCAGAAAAACTTTGCAGACGTTTGTTCGGACTTTTTAGATAGAACTCTAGAAGCTCTGTTTTTTGTTTCAGCTTCGATTATAAGGAGCATGTTTGACATTAACTCAGAACTTAGAAACACGACTACAGAATACAATGGAACGTCGGGAAGATACTGTATTTTCAACATGAATTGTACCTCGATAATTTCTTGTACACGTTCTTGAAATTACTGTGACGGAAGAGTGAAGCGTTTGAAATTGATCTCTATCTACAACAGCAATTAGTTTGTGGCCCGTAATGGACGGTGGATTGTAACGCAAGGGTCATTTTAATCTCATTGTAAACTACTTCAAATTTTTTGCTTCTTATGTGTCTGAAAATTGAATTGCTTGGAGCTTGTTGGAGATGAGCCTCGTGGCACTAGGGTTATAATAACAGGGAAATTTCCTCTCAAGCACAATATAAGCTCTAATGACTTGAGACAACTTCATTACTACATGTATGAGTCTTGGTACAGCGCTCTTTAACTCGAGGCAAACTAGACAAGTGAAAGGCGACAGAATCACGTGCGTACTGGAGTAATTGGAAACGTGTGCAGATACCCAAAAATTCCCATAAATTCACGTTTTCATCACTCTGACACCAACGTTTTACTAGAGAAGTAGCTTTTTGTAGGCTGTTACGTCTATTTACACCGAACTCGTAGATTAAATACACTCCAAGACAAAAAAAGGACGCACCACGAAGGAATTATCCGAATGGAATGGAAATCGATAGATGTGATGTACGTGTACATAAAAACAAAAGATTACAGTTTCAGAAAAATTGGATGATTTATTCAAGAACTGGAAACGAGCGTTTGGCGTCATTGGCCGGGAGGCCCGTGGCGGGGCAGGTCCGGCCGCATTGGTGCAGGTCTCATTCCATTCTACGCCACATTGGCTACCCGCGCGCCGGATGGGGATTAAATGACGATGAAGACAGCACAACATCCAGTCCCTGAGCAGAGAAAATTCCCGACCCAGCCGGGAATCGAACCCGGGTCCGTGGGGCGGCAATCCGTCACGCTGACCACATTTTTTTTTTTGGACACCCGTTTCAGTTCATCGTTGATCCATTAACTCAGTTTTTTTTTATTACAGAGACCAACTAACACTCTGACCGAACACGCTGAGTTACCGTGCAGGCATTACTCAGCTCTCAGGGCGGACATTTATTCAAGAGAAAGAGCTTCACCAATTGGGCAAGGCTATAACGCGTTGATCCACCTCCGGCCCTTATGCAACAAGTTATTCGGCTTTGCACTGATTCACAGAGTCGTTAGATGTTCTCCCGAGGAACATTGTGTAAAATTCTGTCCAGTTGGCGAGTTAGATCGTCAAAATCCCAAGTTGGTTGAGGGCCTGCCCATAATGGTTCAAACGTTATCAGTTGGGGAACGATTCAGCGACCTTGCTGGCCAAGGTAGGGTTTAGCACGCAAGAAGACAAGCAGAAGATACTCTCACCGCGTGCGGGCGGGCATTATCTTACTGAAACGTAAGCCCATGGTGGCTCGCCATGAAGAGCGACAAAACTTGGCGTAGAATATCGGCGACGTACCGCTTACCTAAGAGTGCCGCAGATGACAGCCAAAGGAGTCCTGCTATGAAAAGAAATGGTAACCGAGACCATCGCGTCCGGTTGTCGGGCTGTGTGGCAGACGACAGTCAGGTTGGTGTCCCACCGTTGCCGGCCGCGGTGGCCGAGCGGTTCTAGGCGCTTGAGTCCGGAACCGCGCGGCTGCTACGGTCGCAGGTTCGAATCCTGCCTCGGGCATGGATGTGTGTGGTATCCTTAGGTTAGTTAGGTTTAAGTAGATCTAAGTTCTAGGGGACTGATGACCTCAGATGTTTAGGCCCATAGTGCTCAGAGCCATTTGAACCATTTGAAATGCATAATCCAAACTCTAAGTATGAAGAATTAATCTTACTGCAAGGAAAGATGTGTGTACAGGATGGCGAGAAACAGTTTGAAAAGCTTGTTGCAGGATATGTTGTGCTGAGAAATAATTGTTTAGAAAAAAAAATGGATACGTTGCGCTGTGTCCGAGTTAATTAGCATTTAAGTTAGCCAACCAGGCCGTTGCGCACGCAAATTCAAGAGGCCTACCAGATACAATTGTTGTCGGTTGTTCCCATAGGGTAGATGATGGCGCTTTAGACTGCTCAACCCATGGCTCGGGTTCGATCCTTGCTACCGCCCCATGTCCAATTTTTGTATCACTCTCCTGTTCGGTGTTAGGAAACCACACGAACAACATGTTTGGCGACACAGTCTCTAGAGGGATCTCCGCACGCAACAGCCTCATTAGCTAACTTCAGTGCTAATCAATTCGAAAACGGAGCAACTTACCAAATTTTTTTCTAAACAATTTTCTCAGCAGAACCTACGCTGCAACAAGCTCTTCAAACTGTTTCTCACTATCGTTTATAATAAAATTCATGAATTGGAATATATTGATAATCAGAATATAATAAATAAATGCAGCGTAAAACGTGTGTCACACAAGGCAATCCTTCATTGTTACCACCATATTGACGTGTGCATGGCATTGTGTTCGTCCAAATTTTAAGAGCGTTGCCAGTAGCACTCGTACACCAAGCGCAAATACTTTCTAAGTTATTCTGCACGTTCTTGCTGTCATCCAGCGCCGATAATTTCCTGTGGATAGCACCATTCTTGGAATCTGAGGACGCTTTAGACGAAGTCTCTTTTGACGGAACATGATGGTGGTGATGGTAATTTCCTATGGGACCAAATGACTGAGGTCATCTGTCCCTAGGCGTACACACTACTTAATCTAACTTAAACTAACTTACGCTAAGGACAACACACACACACCCATGCCCGAGGGAGGACTCGAACCTCCGACGGGGGGAGCCGCGCGAACCGTGGCAAGGCGCCAGTGACCATGCGGCTACGCCGTGCGGCAACGGAACATGGGTTATTAATACAAACAACCTCAGTCATCCATTTCACTCTTCGAGCTATTGTATCTAGTTATATCTTCCTACAGTTCTGTGGAAACTCTTTTAAGGAAATCTGAAAAACCTGCCTGACTAAGCGCAGTATTCGTGTGAATGCACATGTTTTAGCATAGACTTTATCCGGTGGTTAACTGCATATATCTTTTTATATTCTAATAACTAATTCTAATTTACGTTCATGAAAACAATTAGAAAAAAATGAAATTTATAGTGATACCATTCTGAAGCTATTTTTGGCCAAAGGTTTCGTTCCACGTTGACGAATAGTCCATAATTACGAACAAAAATATAAACTTTCGTGGAATGAGTGAAACTGTAATGACGTTCACAACACATAAGTAGTTATAGGCTCAAATGAGCCTAGCATTTTCCATTGTTCTATCACTTAATATTACCATTCTTCTGAGTTAAAAAAAATCTGCCGCTGAATAGTTTTACGTTAATTAACCTCTCATATTAAATGTTAGCGCTTCACAGGCATGGAGATGTTTTTACAAATGTTCATTAGCAGCATTTATTCTGGTGCGCAACGTTATCGTTAACGACTGTTACAAATTTGTTGTGATTACCCACTCAGTGAATGTTGTACTTTCCGAACTTCCCAAGTTTACTCGAGTAAGAAAGTATTAGTGGCAATGAAATTGGAGATGAGTATACATCTTCTAACATCAAGTGACAGGCAGTTACCATGTGTAGGAATGCCTTAGTCTGCAGCGATTGCTACAGTATTCACTTCATTCAACTTTGACCATGTGTTGATTCTAGACTGCTCGTAAAACCGCGGTGACACAACTGTGATCTGCTTTCGAGACAGTGATATTTACTTAGAGTCCAGTTAAAAAACCAGCATACAAAACTGTTCATTTTCGGCAATAGCCAGCGTCTGAAATTCTGGAACTATAACACTTCCCAATGCATCGGCCAACGTCTTTATTTTCTTTAAAACTTTGCTCGTTACTGCCTGTAAAAATTTTAGGCAGACGTAGTTTCTTGATGATCACCTGTTCTTGTTAGAGTTCAGTGTCTTTCTTCTGTCCGAATTACCAGTACAGTTTCGCTGAAAGATTGACATCGTTTGTTAATTCTCGCAGTTCTCGGACGTTATTCACATTTGCTCTTGCAACTTTAACTGATGAACTTCGTAACTGTGTGGTGAGCACGGTATTAAGAGTTTCGAAATATTTTACTTCTTGCTGAAAAAAACTAGAAAAAAGACTTGTCTACTCCAGTTCTAATTCTGCTGAAAATCTTAGCACACATCGGTCTTATTCGTTCTTGGTGCCATGGAGAACGAAAACACATACGAAAAATTCATGTCGATTTAACTGGAGTTTGGTGTCACTAATAAATATATTAGAGCCAACGATGTCACATTTGGAAATTAATTGGGGTACCATGCATGGACGTAAGCAGAATTTAATCCAAGAGTGAGCAAGATTCTAATAGTGTAATTCTTGGAACAAGTGGTTCAATGTTTCTGAATAACGTGTTGTGCTCCACGAACTAAATTTTAAAGGAATTATACAAAAACCATTGTACCTCGAACGCCTGATAAATATCACCTTGGACTTTCTAGTGTAGATTGACAGCTAAGAGTATTGCAAATTTAATGCTATTGGCAAATTACAGTTTTTAATGTTACTGATGTGAATATGAATGCTACTTTTTAACTCAACGATTTGGAGTTACATCCTTATATGATTAAATTTAGACTTTCCAACGATTTACGAGATAAAGCTAGAAAACATTCACAAAAGAAAATTATTCTTATTCTAGCAACGTTAGGTTGGGATTGCAAATTAAGAATAAGGAACAGAGCAAATAGCCAGATGATTGGGAAACTTCTTTTGGTATAAAGAAAAATAACAGACAAAAATGCCACATTGATACTCCTCGAAGTGGAGAAACAGGAAATAAATTAAAAAAAAATGCTTATTCAGCCTTGAGGGGAATAATTTGTTTAGCTGAAAAACTTCACATTTGATCATGCTAATGGTTGTACTCTATTACTTTTCAGCTTTCAGTTTTTAAATATTGACTAGCATAACTAATGTCCAGCGAAATGAGTTTTGAAAGCCGTGAGGGATGTTCTAAAGAAAAGGTACGAAACGAAACAAGACTGCGAGTATAACTGCGGTCTTTAGTCAAAAGTAATCACCAGAGGTCTGAGCATAACTATCCCATTGTTTCACGAGCTGAAGGACTCCCTGTTCCCAGAATTTCTGTGGCTGTGACAGGAGCCAGTCCTCCACTGTGTCCTTCAGCTCGTCGTCTGAGTTGCAGAGCTTTGCTTTGAGATAAATCTTCCTGGCAGATAAAAACTGCGTGGCGGACCAATACTGGAACTCGGGCCTTTCGCGGGAAAGTGCTCTACCAACTCAGCTACCCAAGCACGACTCACGAACCTTTCTCACAGCTTCAGTTCTTCCAGTACTTCATGTCCTACCTTCCAAACTTCACAGAAGCTCTTCTGCGAACCTTGCAGAGCTAGCACTTCCGGAAGAAAGGATATTGCTGAGACATGGCTTAGCCACAGCATGGGGGATGTTTCCAAACTGATATTTGTCACTCTGCGGCGGAGTGTGCGCTGATATGAAAATTCCTGGCAGATTAAAACTGGGCCGAGAGTCGAACTCGGGACTTTTGCCTCTCGGGACCTCTTCATGTGAGATGTTTTTTTAGTGGTTCAAACACGTGGAAGTCGAAGGGCGACATGTCCGGGCTGTAGGGCGGATGCCCAACCTGATTGAACTGGACTCGCATTATCGTGGATCAGAATCACTCCCTCCGTGAGCAGCCCAGGCCGCATACTCGTGATGGCTTGGGTAGGCTACGGAGTGTCTCACGCTACACGTCACTGTTCATTGTTTCCCGTGTTCGAGGAATTCGATGAGTATCGGATCTCTGACGTCGAAAAAGACTGAGCATTACCTTACCTGCTGATGACGTCGAAAAAGACTGTGAGCATTACCTTTCCTGCTGAGCGCACAGCTTTGAATGTTTCAGGGGGAGCTGACGACACATGATCCGCATCCCTTGGTGTCTCACTACGTTATACCAAAGCGGCATATGAAAATTTCAACCGGTCTGGTTGTAACGACGTTTCGTACCTTTTCATTTGAACATTCCTTGTGTACAGATCGTAGTCCAAGGCCAGTATACGACTGGATGAAGCATGGAAATTTCTCAGAATCATCCTAACATTTTCCGGTGCAGTAGAATTTTGACACTCTAGGAACGAATGAAGGCAGCCCACGTCTCTTCAGTTTGTCAATTTATTGTGTAGCGTTGCCAGCTTAGCAGAGCTTGAAAAGTCGTAGCTCTCTAACCACTGAGTGTGGCACTGTGATGCCCATCACTGAGTTTGAAAAGCTCCAAATTCCTATAGAGAACATTTTTCCGACATTGACATTTCGCCCTTTTTTCTCTTCGAGCACAGAAAATTATATTTTATTTTTACGACTATTGCATTTGGGTTTTTATTACGTACGGATATACACATCTACAGCATGGTGATATTATTCGGACTGCTACATCTACATCTACATGACTTCTCTGCAATT
Organism: Schistocerca serialis cubense; assembly: GCF_023864345.2. Taxonomy (NCBI): domain Eukaryota; kingdom Metazoa; phylum Arthropoda; class Insecta; order Orthoptera; family Acrididae; genus Schistocerca; species Schistocerca serialis. The sequence continues at coordinate 725,833,187 of NC_064638.1, forward strand.
CACTCTTCAGTGCCTGGCAGAGAGTTCATCGAACCACATTCAGACTGTTTCTCCACCATTCCACTTTCGAACGGCGCGCGAAAAAAACAAAGACTTCGGAGTAGACAGTTGGTAATAGAAATTTCGTGAAAATATAGCGCCGCAACGAAAAGTGCCTTTGTTTTAGTGACTGCTCCTGCAACTCGCGTACCATATCCATGACACTCTCTCCCCTATTTTGCGATAATACAAAACGAGCTGCACTTCGTTCAATTTTTTCGATGTCCTCCGTCAATCCCATCTGGTAAGGATCCCACACTGCACAGCAAACTTCCGAAGACTGCGTACAAGCGTAGTGTCTGTTGCGCCTTCTTCAAATGGCACTGAGCACTATGCGACTTAACTTCTGAGGTCATCAGTCGCCTAGACCTTAGAACTAATTAAACCTAACTAGCCTAAGGACATCACACACACCTATGCCCGAGGCAGGATTCGAACCTGCGACCGTAGCGGCGTCTTCTTCGTGTTCTGCCTTCCTCACAACATTTTCTATGTAATCGCTCCATTTGAAGTTGTTTGTAATTGTGATCAGTAGATATGTAGATGAAATTACTGCCCTTAGATTTGTGTGACGTACCGTGCAACCGAAATTTAACGGATTCCTGATGTGGATGACTTCACGGCTTTTGTTGGCTTTTTTCGCAGGATACAGATGATTTGTATAAATCATTTGGTTTTGATTGTCTGATGGCTTAACTGGTGATAAATGGCAGCATCATCTGCAAACAATCTAAGATGGCTGCTCAGATTGCCTGCTAAATCATTTGTATAGATTAGGTACAGCAAATGGCCTATAACGCTTCCTTTGAAAACGCAACATATCACTTCTGTTTTACTGGATTTGTGATTTCCTGTCAGAAAGGTCATACTTCGTAGTAACTGACGGAAAGTCACCTTTGGTAACAAACTTCCACTTACCCAGTGAATAACTGTCACGCATCACCAACTAAGCGTCATCGGACACAATCATTCTCCATGTTGTGACGGAAAGTGGTGACTTTCCGTCAGTTACTACGAAGTATGACCTTTCTGACAGGAAATCACAAATCCAGTCTCAAAACTGCGATATCTTATCTATTTTTACCGACGATTTCACGTGTGTAAGATCTATGTACAGATAAGGCCCTCGATCTGAATGCGGCCTTCACAACATGGAGAATGATTGTGTCCGATGACGCTTAGTTGGTGCTGCGTGACAGTTATTCACTGGGTAAGTGGAAGTTTGTTACCAAAGGTTACATAAACTATGTAAATAAAAAAGACGTTTCTTTTTATGTCTTTCACCTTATTTTTATTTCTACAGACTGTGTGTCGATAACATACAATAAGAAAATGGCTCTGATCACAATGGGACTTAACATCTGAGCTCATCAGTCCCCTATAACTAAGAACTACTTAAACCTAACTAACGTAAGGACATCACACACATCCATGCCCGAAGCGGTCGCGCGGCTCCAAACTGAAGAGCCTAGAACCTCTCGGCGACTCCGACCGGGTATTGGCTTTCTGTATTGTCACACCAATATTCAAGAAAGGAAATAGGAGTAACCCATTGAATTATAGACCCATCTCACTGACCTCAATTTGCAGTAGGATTTTGGAGCATATACTGCACTCGAACATTATGAATCACCTTGAAGAAAATGACTTTCTGATACATAACCAACGTGGATTCAGAAAATATCGTTCTTGTGCAACACAGCTAGCTCTTTATTCCCATTAAGTAATGAGTGCTGTCGACAAGGGATCTCAGATCGATTCCATATTCCTAGATTTCCAGAGGGATTTTGATACCGTTCCTCACAAGTGACTATTAATCAAATTGCGTGCATATGGAGTATCGTCTCAGTTGTGACTGAATTCGTGATTTTCTTTCAGAGAGGTCACAGTTCGTAGTGGTAGATAGTAAATCATCGAGTAGAAGAGAAGTGATGTCTGACGTTCCGCAAGGAAGAGTGTCATAGGCCCTTCGCTCTACCTGATTAATATAAATGATCTAGGTGATAATCTGAGCAGACCCCTTAGATTGTTTGCAGATGACACTGTAATTTACCGTCCAGTAAAATCATCAGACGATCAATTCCAATTACAAACTGATCTAGAGAGAATTTCTGTATGGCGTGAAAAGTGGCAATTAGCACTAAACGAAGAAAAGTGCGAGGTCATCCATACGAGTAACAGAAGAAATCAGATAAATTTTGGGTATATGATAAATCGAACAAATCTAAGGGCTGTCAATTCGACTAAATACCTAGGAATTAGAATTACGAGCAACTTAAACTGGAAAGACCACATAGATAATATTGTGGGGAAGGCGAAACAAAGACTGCACTTTGTTGGCAAAACACTTAGAACATGCGACAAACCCACTAAAGAGACAGCCCACATTACACTTGTCCGTCCTCTGCTGGAATATTGCTGCGCGGTATGAGATCCTTACCAGATAGGATTGACGGAGGACATCGAAAAAGTGCAAAGAAGGGCAGCTCGTTTCGTGTTATCGCGCGGTAGGGGTGAGAGTGTCACTGATATTATACGCGAGTTGGTGTGGAGGTCACTGAAACAAAGGCGGTTTTCTTTGCGGCGAGATCTATTTACGAAATTTCAATCACCAAGTTTTTCTTCTGATGCGTAAATATTTTTTTGACACCCACCTACGTAGGGAGAAATGATCACCATAATGAACGGATTTAGGTGTTCATTTTTCCCACGCTCCATTCGAGAGTGGAATGGTAGAGTAGTAGTATGAAAGTGTGAAAGTGTGAATTGCAGAGTAACCATGTAAATGTAAATGTAGCAATTTTTGATATTGTATCATTGTTCTCAAGAGACAGGCAGAAATTTTGAACCTTGCGATGGAAATACAGCGTTGTATACGTAAGGGCGTGCACGTCATGTCCTGCCCTTGTATGTGTAATTTAGATGCTACGGTATTTACAGTACAAAATTGTTAAATTTTTTTGTAATGCCGCGTGCGATTAGCCGAGCGGTCTAAGGCGCTGCAGTCATGGACTGTGCGGCTGGTCCCAACGGAGGTTCGAGTCCTCCCTTGTGCATGGTTGTGTGTGTTTGTCCTTAGGATAATTTAGAGGTCAAGTAGTGTGTATGCTTAGGGACTGATGACCTTAGCAGTTAAGTCCCATAAGATTTCACACACATTTGAACATTTTTTGTAATGTAAAACTTATTTCCTGTGTCATACAAATGTTATCAGTAAATGACAGTGGGTGCGGCAGCAGCATAGCAAACTAATAGGCTGAAATATTCACATGAGCGTACGTGTGAGAGTGACATCTGTCCTGTTGACCACTAGAACTTATATATCAGAGTTCGGTTGTGTCGTTCAGGTGTAACACTAGACACATAGGCTGCTTATCAATGAGAGTATTTGTTGCTCACAGTTTGACTTTCGTAGGGGAGGAGGGGCTTGTTGTAACAGGGGTAAGTAGTAACAGGCTCTTTTCATTAGGATCTTAAATTTTATTAGCGTGTTTCTTTGACTCGATTTGACCTACAAACCCCGCCGCATTATGTTGCCATAGCCAGTGTCCCGCCGGCCGGGGCAGGGAGCGGAAGTGTGCACGCGCTTCACTTTTGCCAGGTAATGTAAAATTGTACTGTCGTAACATTTTGGTTTGCGGTATTATTATCGACTAATTGCAAACTTTGTATATCTTATTTAAATTCATATTTATCTATGTCTGATAATGTGTAACAGTTTTTCAGATTGCTAAATTGTTTAAATAGTTATCTCGATAAATGTTAAAAATCATACCATGGGGTTAGTTGTAACAAAATTCTGGGGCTTCTTGTAACGTGTTTTTTTCTTCTAGAATGAGGGTGTATAAAAGAAAGTCAGAGTAGGCAACACAAAGCCAAGAAGTGTACGAGTTAACGGCAGCTGAAGTTGTAGAAATAAAAATGCAGTATTCGGAAAACTAGTCAGACTTTCGGATTATGTCACGTCTCTCTGTATAGATACACAAAGAAAAAGAAGAATAATGAATGTTTAAGAGTTGGTTATGTTAAGCCTAGACAAGTATTTACTGCAGAAGGAGAGGGTAAGATGGCTTCCTAACTACTCAAGTGCGCCGAAATATATTTTAGACTACTTCCTATAGAAGTAAGGAAGCTAGCTTACCAATGCGGTGTATAGCTTAATGCTAAAAACATTCCTCCTTCTTGGCATCAAAATAACATGGCTGGTACTGACTGGTTCCAAAATTTACTTAAAAAGTGTATTTAAGTTGATTTTTGATAAGAATTACATAATACCTACTTTAGAAAGATGTCAATTTTGTTAACAGTAAACAAAGAATAAATGATTAGAGGTATTATTGTTGTTTTTTTGTCGTTACTACCTGCCCCAGTAGACGTTACAACTTGCCCCAAGCACTTCATCTAGCAAATAATTGATTGTAAAATAATGACCAATAGTTACTGTATTATTTTTACTTGATTTGGTAGAGGAAGAGTTACAGCATTCATCCATCTTTATTTAGTAGCAATTTCATAAATGGATCTCAAGATACATTAGTTTTCATGAAAACTGTTACAACAAGCCCCTCGCTCCCCTATACAAAGCTGTTCTTGCCTTTCGGTACCATATCCCGCAACTAGTTACAGTTAATAAAAGGTAGGTCCGTAAGCACATAATTACGCCAAATATGGACGTGCATACTGCATGTAAATTTTTCTGTACGACACATACTGTGTAATTTTTCAGGGGTGTGATTTGAGAATGGATGAGTTAGCTCGAAACCGTTAACCACTGTAGCAATAAATTATATATTCATGCAACTGAGACGGAGGAAATAAAAAATTAACAAATTTTATTCAGTTGTTTATTTGATTTTTCAGTAAACTGCAATGATTCATTGTTTACAAACCCATGTCAGAATTCTTCAGTTTGCTTGGAGCAGAAAACCTGTGACCGTTTAAAGTGTTGTTCATTTTTGTTGGTGTCGAAAATTTCACGCTCGTTTTCAAGATCAGTGAAGATAGTTTTGAAAATTTTATTTACTACAATGAGTACGACTCTTAAGAAAAACCGCTTGTTATTGAAATACGAGCCAAGAAGTGATGGATAAGAAACCCTTAAAGCTCTAACAGTTAAAAGAATTCCTCTTACATCTCCATTCGTCATCTATTGCATTTATCTTGTTAGACAGAAGCGTTGCATTCATCTTGTTAGACAGAAACGATTACAGAAAATTGGTAGCAGGGTAGCACTGAGTATCCACGGCCAGACGATTAGTCTGACATAGAGGTAATGAATTATATTGACAAACCTTCGCCTTGAACCAGTTCATCTGTTGGTGAAAACCGTATCAAAATATCCACGGTAGTTCTGAGATTATTCTTCACATACAGACAGAACATCGTGGAAGGGAAGTCTAATTTATAATATGTAGTGATAAGTGACAGCGTACTATATACAGTTCTGCAGTGAAATAACAGCCCAATCTCAGTATATATGCAAACGTATTAGTGAATGTGAAAGACTATATGTTATTCTAGGTTTCTGTCTATGAACGACGAAACGTGCTCTCTCAGTTGGACTTCTCTATTTCTTCTGTTAATCCAATGGTAAGAGTCCCAGAGTGATGAGGAATACTCAAGTGTTTTGTAAGTCACTTTTTTCGTGGATGAGCTACATTTCCTTGAGACTCTTCCAACGAATCTCATCCTGCCATCTGGTTTTACTAGAATTTGTCTGTATTGTCGTTACAATACAGTGCACTGTGGACTGTTACTACTAAACACCTTAAGGTTGTTACATATCCAGTAGTTTAACACCAGAAGGTAATCGGTCAGCAATGGATCTCTTCGCTTATTTATGAGCAGTTCGTTACATTTACTTACGTTCAGAGTCAACTTCCAGGCCCTGTACCATTATCGATCTTTCACATCGTATTGCGTAGCAACTTTCTTATAGATAACAGCATCATCTGCGAACGGGCCATGAATCTCCACCCCATCCACTTGGTCATTTATATGTATTGCAGACCGTAATGGCTCTATAACAGTGCCTTGGGGTACTCACGAAATGACTTTTACACCTTTAGGTGGAAGCCTACTACTCTGCCTTTAATATTGGTCCTAGCAGGAAACCTAAGCTGAAATTACTTCTTGTTTTTAACAATGTGTGAAGAAACAGACATTGGTGACGATCTTGCAGCTGTACTGAATTTGTTCGCAGCTGAGGAGTCTTTCTGTCATTAGCTGCATTAGATATGAAGAAATCACCTATCGGTGCCACATGAAAATATGTGTCAGACGGCGCTCAACCCGAATTTGCCGCTTTTCGCTTGCCGCCCTGCCCACTTCGGCTACCTGAGCACGTTTCCAGGATCGACCCAGACTTCCTTATGGCATACTGTCTACGAACCCATCGCTCATTTGGGAGGAAATGACGAGGTCGTTACGTATGAGAGGGAAAAGTGGTCGTTCTCTCACATAACTTGGAGACGTACCCGAGAATGATGCTTCTCTGGTAACTAACGGTTTCTATATCAAACACCGGTGACGGAGTGAGCTTTTGTTGAACCCATTTTCATATAAGACGTCAGAATAACCTCGTTTGCCTCCAAGATTTGACAAACGAGTGAGCAAAACACGAAAACGACAGGACGTGACCTAACACAGAGTTCCAGAGAGCCGCGGACTGAAACCTCTCGTGTAAGCCACACTTACCACAAACGCCAGACGCCTTACTCCGTGCGTCGTATGAGGCGCCCGTCAGCATTTCGTAGTTGTTGGACTTTCGATGTCCTAGGCCACCCTCCGTCTGCCTGGGAATCACACGTGCAAGACAGGTCATTCCACGGCTCTTAGGTTTGGGGGAAAGTAAAAGTGGTTAAATTTGAAAATCACCATCTGACGTAGAATTTTCTATGCTCGTCTGGATCTATACCTAGCTGTTCACTCCACCACCCACACCCTTTCGCGAGTGTTACTTTCGCATCCAAGGGGGGTGGGGAAAACTCTTGTCTATTCCAGAACGACGCTCGGCCACAGGTCAAGGGGGAAGAGGAGACAGGAGCATTTGAAACACACCATTCAAAAGCCGTGCGGGACACGCGTTTGTCCCTCTCTTTCCCGTCCTGCAAAACTCTCTTAAGTCCAAAATTGGCTGTCTGTACCGAGTGGTGGCGAGGAATTTTTGTTAGAATTCGAACTCGCTAATGATTCTATTCTTGGAGGTCCCGTATTTTGTCATCTCTTTCATCCGAAGGCTTCTTTCTCACTTCCAAAGTAAAGCAGGGGGAGCTGAGAGATTTTCGTTAAAGTTTGCGGTCTTTCTCACTCAGGGCGCGCCTTTGTAACGCTCAAAGTAACGTAAAGTTTCCGTTTGAAAATCAAACCGTCGTTCCCGCCCCATCTTCCTTCCAGAAGGCTCTTAGTGCCGTGTCTCCAATGTAAAATTAGCGTGGCACTCTCAGTACAGTGTCACTGGCATGACGCACATTAGATACAAATTTTTAATATGAAAGTGGCTAACCGTCACCTTTCATAGATTTCGTCCTGTTAAGATTACCGCTTTGAGTTCTACCTGCTGATCCCAGTCAAACATCTTGTACAATACTAGGTAAGCTCATCTTCCATTCAGTGAACGACAGAGCAGAATTGTACGAGACTGTTTGCCTGAAGGCAAGAAACATGTCTTTAACCTGGGCGCCTTTGTCCATGGCGATTTAGATTACATGGACGAACCGAGTGAACTGTATTCCACAAGATCTCTGTTTACACAATTCATTATCATTTTTATTTAGGAGTTTTTCGTTCTCCAGAAACTGTTATAATGTGTGGGCAGAAAGCATATTCCATAAATCTACTATAGAGTGTCAACAGCGAAGCAGGCCAAAAATTATGTGTATCTGTTCAACAAACATAGAAACGTCCCCTTAGAAAAATTATAAATGACTGTGCTTAAACTGACACACAATATTTGTAGCGCAACGCAATCTGACTTTCAAAAATCCCTACAAAAGAATGGCCCTGACTGACAGTAACCTATACCTTTCATGAATCACTTACCTCACAAAAATCTTCGTTACTCAAACTACTGCAATACAGCGAGCGCCAATACAGCCAGCTAAATAAAAGATTCTAACTACTGAAGGCACCAACTACTGATAGGCATAGTTAGCAAATGAAAGATTTTCATAGAGAACAAACAATGTCTTTACCTTAATAGTGTTCAAAAGTCATTTTATATATATATATATATATATATATATATATATATATATATATATATATATATCAGTTCATGACATCCAGTCTTACAAATTTACTGTCTGTGATGGACACACGTCTAGATCATCCGCTCTCAAAACTCCGCCATCTCTCTCCCCACATCCACCACTGCTGGGGGCTCACCCCCAACTGCGCAACGCTACGCGCTGTTAACAGCCAACTGCCCAACACTACAAAAGCGAATATTACAACAGTGCCAACCAGCCACAGACTGCACACAGCACATCCAGTGATTTTCATACAGAGCGCTTTGTGGTGTTACCAATATAAAACCTAAACAGCCTATTTACAACATTCGTGAACACGGGAATGACCTGTGCTTTTTTCCGATCTCTTGATACCCATTCGTTACTCCAGCGACCTACGTTAAACTGCAGTTTGAAGACGAGCAAGTTTTTTCGTGTAGAATGTCACAGGCATATCATCTGGTGCGGATGCTTTTTCACTGCTGAGCGATTTTAAATAATTTACTACTCCACTTCAATATCTGCCATTTAGGTGTTCGTACGATTACTTAAAGACAACCGTATTAAGATCTTCCGCCGTCAAACAGTTTCGGAAGACCGGATTCCGTTTCGTGGCAGTTTGGTCTGTTAGCGACTGAATATGTGATTTCGATACGCTTACTGATTTAATGTACCGCAGACAGGTCGGTTGACAAAATTTTGTCTTCAAATTCCTTGAACGCTCTGGCAGTACTCTCCTTACGTTCACTTCGGCTTTGTTGAGCTTTTGTTAGCTAACTTGCCTTTCACCTCTATTGACTCTGTGATAAGGCTCTCTTCACTTCAGTAACAACTTTTTAACATGCCTGTTGAAGCCAGTGGGTCTTTCCGACCCCTCAGAATTTTCCTCGGAATATTCTCAGAGGTGAAAAAAACCATGGGACACCTCTTAATATCGTGTCGGACCTCATTTTGCCCGGCATAGTGCAGCAACTCGACGTGGCATGGACGCAACTAGTCGTTGGAAGTCCCCTGCGGATATAATGAGCCATGCTCCCTCTATAGCCGTCCATAACTGCGAAAGGGTGGCCAGTGCAAGATTTTGAGCACGAACTGACCTCTCTATTATGTCCCATCAATGTCAGATGGATTCATGTCGGGTGATTTGAGTGATCATATCATTCGGACGACTTGTCCAGAAAGTTCTTCAAACCGATCACGAACGATTCGGCCCAGTGACGTGGCTCATTATCATCCATAAAAATTTCATCGATGATTGGGAACATAGTCCCGAAGTAGCCGGATGTAACCATTTCCAGTCAATGATCGCTTAAGTACCACGTAAACACGGCCCACACCATTATGGAGCCACCACCAGCTTGCACAGTGCCTTGTGGTAAACGTGGGCCCATATCTTCGTGGGGTCTGTGCCATATTCGAAACCGACCATCAGGTCTTCCCAGCTAAAATCGGGACTCATCTGACCAGACCACGGTTTTCCAACCAATATGGTCACAACCGCCGAAAGGCGCCGCAGGCGATGTCGTGCTGTTAGCAAAGGCACTCGAGTCGGTCGCCTGCTGCCATAGCTAATTAACGCCAAATTTCGCCGCTCGGTCCTAACGGATACGTTCGTAGTACATCTCACGTTGATTTCTGCGGTTTTTTCACGGAGTTTTCCTTGTCTATTAGCACTGACAACTCTACGTATACGCCGCTGCTCTCGGTCGTTAAGTGAACGCCGTCGTCCTCTGCGTTATGCGTGGTGAGAGGTAATGCCCGATATTTTGTATTCTCCGCTCACTCTTGACATTGTGGACCTCGGAATATTCATCGTGCGGCCGTAATCACGTCAGAAACCTTTTCACATGAATCTCCTGGGTACAAATGACAGCTCCGACAATGCACTGCCCTTTTACAGCTCGTGTACGCGATATTGACGCCATATGTATACATGGACATCGCTATCCATGACTTTTGTCACCTCAGTGTGCAAGTCTAAGGCGTATTGTACAATAAATTTCTTTTATTTCCCGTCTACGGTCACAAACTTGTAGGTCCTCAGACTACCGGTTTCCGTAAGCAATGACCATCTTCAGATCTGCAGCAAGATATGGGAAAAACACAAATACAACTAGTGGATTGTTTACAGCTTAAAACAATAAAATAGGCCGTGATGGCAAGTATTACTGACATAGAAGTGAAAACTGTGTGCTTATCGCGATTGTAAGCACACAGTTTTCACTCGTATGTCAGTAATACTTGCCATCACGGCCTATTTGTATTTTTTCACTAAACGGCAGTGCGGGACGATGTCAAATGCCTTCCCGAAGTCAAGAAACAGGGTATCAACATGTGCGCCGTTGTCTACTGCGCTCTGAATCTCATGGAGGAACAGAACGAGCTGAGTTTCGCAAGATCTCTATTTGCGGAGTCCAAGTTGATTTCTATAAAGGAGATTTTTCGATCTCCAAGAGCTTAATAACACTTGAGCATGAAAAATTTCCCACAGTTCTACAACAAACTGACGTCAACGATATAGGTCTAATTGTGTGGACCTTTCCTAGGACGCTTGTTGAAAACAGGAATGGCCTGCGCTTCTGTGCTACAAGGGGAGTAAGTTCTTCCGAATTATCCGTGTAGAGTCATATAAATATCTAATATGGTTCTGATGCCTTTCCACTGCTAAGCCATAGTAATTCCTTTTCTGTTCTGCTATCGGTTATTTCAGTATCTGTCAGTTAGAATTTGATACGATGGTTGAAAGGAGGAACTGTGTTGCAGTCTTCCGCGGTGAAACAATTTCAGAAGACCGAATTCAGTATTTTAGCCTTTTCTCTGTTATCTTTTGTTTTGGTGCCAGAACTGTCTCTAAGTGAATGAAGAGGTTATTTCGAACGGCTTACTGATTTTGCATAAGACCGAAACACGTTAGTGTTTTTACTGAGATCGGTGGACAAAATTTTACTTTCCATGTCATTGAACGCTTCCCTCATTGCTCTCCTTATGCTTAATAAAATTCAACGAGTACTACAAGCGCCTGGTGTCAATCTCGTTACCTTTTAGAGGCTAAACGACTGTCCAGCTCAACTGCTCGCCAGTTAGCTTAGCTCTCCAAGGTCTGGCCCGAGGCCCGGCGAAGAACTTTCGCTGCTCCACTTTGCGTCAGTCCAGCGTGGTGGGTGTGGCCCCGCCAAGACAAGGATCTGAATCATTCTCTGTAGTTTTCGAAATGCGTGTAAGCCAACTGGGGGCGTAGCTCAGATGGTAGAGCGCTCGCTTAGCATGTGAGAGGTACCGGGATCGATACCCGGCGCCTCCAGGACAATTTTTTTCTTTTGGTGTTGCTACGTTCTTAGGCAACAATTATCCGCAGTATACTCTACCTGTGACGCTGAGTTGGCAATCAGAGTCTTGTACTGTGGTGCTCGATCCGGATGTAGGAAGTTTAATCATGTGCTGAAAGAATATTTCATCAAAAGTCCTTCAACTAACGGGGGTAAGATAGCATGGTGTACAGTTAGTGATTAAGGGACGTCGCGCAAAAACTCTTGGCTAAATCTGAAAGACTGGGGCATTTGGCACTATAATGAAGATCCGACTGCAGGATGGGTCCCACGGTCCTAATGGGCACGATTACGTTAAATGCCGACATTCAATTTCGTCCTTTCCGCGCTCATGTGTAACAAATTAAATACGACACTAGCGCTTTCCACACGGCACAAAAAGCTGAAGAAAAAGGTATCGTAGCCTACATCTGGTATGTCGTTATCGCCTTGAAAATAAGTCACAGCATTCGTCTTGGATTAAAGTGAAATGAGATACTTGGTAAATATGTGGTGCCCTATTCCAGTTCCCATGGTATGACAGTGCACATATTGCTGCAGGAAGGGCGTAGGTACAAGCGAAGCACATTTAGAGCCTACGGTCTTCCACAATTAACTTCACTCCTTAAGTCTCCCCATATTTAGCCATATCAGTTTCTTCTTTCTTTATCACATCGATTACGAATATGACGTCATGGCTTGTCAAGCTGAAAGCACAGGCAGCATTGCCGCTTATAGTGACGTGCTCTATTATCAACGTCTGTATTTGTGTGTATATAGCAGTTCGTTTTGGTTATAACGTGACTGTTTTGGGACTATACTTTTCCTGTACGGAGCTTTTATCTTTGCAGTCGGCAACCGAGGAAACGGCGTAGCAGACTTTTCAGAAACTGTATACATTGTAAAAGAAGACCCAAATCTTCTTTCTAAAGTACAAGTAAATTACCACCTCAATGTTATATCTACAAAACAAATAAGGAAACAAACAGATGTTTGAATCTAACACTAACCACAACTCCCCAAATAATGTGCGTGCGACGGGTAAAACACTAGCTGTACGAACCGGTGGCATTCCGGTGTAAAATAATCTAAAAATAAATACGAAATAAGTACATTGTGAATGACAGTAAGCTTTACAAAGCATTGGTGATCGATCGTTCCCTCCCGAGACCTCCAGCGATTATTCGTTTCTCCCGTATTTGCAGGTACGGCGCGAGAAAAGGCGGCATGTTTTCTGAATGCGACAGTTTTTTTCAGATGCTACAACTAATAAATGTGGAGCCAGTAGTTTTATAATTTCGCCATTGCACGAGCAATTAGCTTCATCGAATTTGTGTTTCACTTCACGAATGTGACATTTCTGGGTTCCTCTACTATAGGATGGTTTGGCTTTTCCAAACGTAGCAGCAACCTGCCTTTATTAATAATTCTTAAATAACCTGTGTAAGTTTCATATCATATCTCGACCTTCACAAAGAAAGAAATCGCGTGAATCGCATGGAAATGATCTCGAATGACCTCTGCGTCTGTAGTGTTATTTTCTTCCTTCTGTCACACATAATCAATTTAGTTTGCTTCTGGAATGTTATATGTTGTTTTGGCTATAAGTGCAAACAGTATCGCTTTGCAACAATTTTACTAGATTTTTCAAAGTTACATCAACAGAGTCCATGCATTTGCTGTAGTTTTTGTTGGTTTATTTGTCCATTCATCAGTCTGAAACTGGAACGTCTTAGCATTTATTGTTTTAGCGCAAGCTGTTTATCGATGCTAGTTTGTTTTCAGTAACTCGATTGAACGGGAGGAAAGAGTACCGTTGCGTAGCAACAGCTTTAGTGCAGACTGCCTAGAAAACGTGCGGGCCATTTGTGTACTGTTTTGTGGAGCGCTAACGGAGAACTGTTGTTTACAAAGAAGGAGAGGAAGAAGAAGAAGACCGCAGCAGAACGCTCGGATATTGATAAGAGAAGCTACACAGCTTGTTGTAATTCTGAGTAAACAGGTCAGTTAACGCAATTTATATTATAAAATATGCTTTACAGGGTCAGTATCACTTCTTTCTCCTCTTGTTTGTATATTAAACCATCGTTAACAAAAATTGTTTGAGAATCTTTCGTGATCCGAAAGGACCTTTATTTGTCATACGGAAGTTTCGTGCTGAAGGTAATCCTAAATTACGTACGACGTTAAATTCGTCAAAGGGCAATAAGTTCTACTGGCGGACGATTAGGGTGTCGAGGAGATCAGCAAGCGCAAGCGTATTTGTCTTTCGTTTGTTATTTTTCCGTAAAAAATTGCTGCACTGTCGAAAGCTACGTCGTTCGACTCGACTCTCCATCTGTTTTGAGCAGATTCACCTGAAGTGGTGACTTATTCTGTTTCCATCCAAATACGGTTTAATTTATTGATCTATTATGTCTACTTGCCCAGTGCAAAGGGCATTGGAAATGAAGAGAGAAGAGATAGGGCGAGTGTGCTGAGGCACTCTTTGAAACGGCAAATGTTCCTATTACATCAGTTACGGTGCAACACACACTATTACACAGTAAATATAGATTCGTTGTAATAACGTAATAGTTCAAAATTCCTGTCCGTTACGGGCTGCCATCAATTGTAGAACACACCAACAAAGTAATCCAGATTGTCCAGTGTCCATATATTTATTATTATTTTCGATTATTCTCTTTTAAAAGAGCTACTGAACTTGAGTAGTCATGATTTCTTGTTCTTTCTTCGTTCTTCCCAAATTCTCTTCATACATTCACTGTGTTCTCTCTTGCGTTCTTCCGACCATCTTTTTCCCGTCCTGTTCTGCGTTCTTGTTTAAGTGTGTGTTTCTTTATGATGTTTCTAAACTGTTCTCTATTGTTTATGTTGTCTTGTGTGATCCCCAGTTCTTCAATGTCTTCTTCTGTTCCAGTGATTCACTTTGTCTTGTTTTTCCTCTTGTTTATTATCTCAAAGATTTGCCTTATGAACCTGCTTTTATTCATTCTGCTGATATGTCCATAAAATTTCATCCTTCTCTTTCTCGTGGTGTCTGTTATTGTTTCTATGTCTTTGTAAATATCTATAGTTGGCCTCTTCATCCAGATTCCTTCCCGAAGCACTGGTCCATATATTTTCCTCAGAATTTCTCTTTCCTGCTTTTCCATCTCTCTGATCTTCATATTTCCATGAATCACTGTATTTTCTGCAGCATAAAGTGCTTCTGGCAGGACTACTGTGTTGTAATGCCTTAGTTTCGCATTGACAGAAATAGATTTCTTATTATAGTGATTCCAAGTGAGCTTATATGATTTTTCTAATCTGGAGATTCTATCTTTATTCGCTATTGAGTTCAGTTCTGATGGTTGGATTATCTTTCCCAGATATCTGAAGTGGGCAACTTGTGACACTTTCCTGTATTGAGTAGTAATGGGGAGATTATCTACAGCCTTGTTTTCCATATACTGTGTTTTCTCGTAGGAGATTTGTAACCCAGTTTTCTGTGAGATTTTGTGTATTTTTTTCCAATGCAAGTTTGGCTTCCTCTCTATTGTACGTTAGAATGACAAGATCGTCCGCGATAGCCAGATACTTCACTCCGATCCTCTGCTCTTTTTTAATCCCAAGCTGAATTCCTTTTATTTCCTTTTTCCATCTTCTCATAATTTTTTCCAGAACCATGTTAAATAGAAGGGGGTACATTCCATCTCCTTGGCGAACACCAGTATGGATATGAAAGCCTTCTGATGTTTCTCCCGTGAATTTAACTTCGGAGGTTGTATCTGTTAATGTCTGTTGAATAATTGACCTTGTTTTCCTGTCAATCCTGAACTCCACTTAAAGTGTGGGATAATGTTTGTCTATCTATTGAATCGTAAGCCTTTTTAAAATCGTCAAAAATTACCATAATATTACTACATCTTCTCATTTGCAAAATTGTTTTTAAGTTCCATATCTGTTCGATGCAAAATCGATCTTTGCGAAACCCTGCCCGATACTCCCCTATTAACTGGTCCACTTGTTCTTCTAGTCTGTTTAACAGAGCCTTTGAAAGAATTTTGTACATTACAGGGAGCAGTGAAATTCCCCTGTAATTATTTTGATCGACATTTGCACCTTTTTTGTGGAGAGGGTGAATTAATGCACATTTCCACTCTGCAGGTATTTGATCAGTTTCCCAAATATTTGATATAATTCTATGGGTTGCTTGTGTGAGATTATTGTCATTTAATTTCCATACTTCTGCTATGATTCCGTCTTCCCCTGGAAACTTGTTGTTCTTCGAAGAATTGATTATTTACTTTACCTCTTTAAGTTCCAAAAATGGCTCTGAGCACTATGGGACTTAACTGCTGAGGTCATCAGTCCCCTAGAACTTAGAACTACTTAAACCTAACTAACCTAAGGACATCACACACATCCATGCCCGAGGCGGGATTCGAACCTGCGATCGTAGCGGTCGCACGGTTCCAGACTGTAGCGCCTAGAACCGCTCGGCCACTTCGTCCTGCCCTCTTTAAGTGATGGTGGATTTGAATCGGGACTGGATGTGGGTTTTTCGAAATCTAGTTGTTCTTTCGGATGCTCGCAGTTGAGAAGTGAGTTCAAATATTTAGATAAAATTTGACAGTTCTTTTTAGAATTCGTTTCCTGTGATCCATCGGGCCGACGAAAGCACAGATTAGGTGGCTGATAACCTGTTAGATTTTCTTTGAAAATTTTGTATAAATTTCTGTTTTCAGTACTTCTGCAAGTTCCTTCCAGTTCGTTGCGTTTGACTGCCCAATTTCCTCGAGAATTTCCCTCTTTTTAAGTTTAAGGTTCAAAAAATGGTTCAAATGGCTCTGAGCACTATGGGACTTAACATCTGTGGTCATCAGTCCCCTAGAACTTAGAACTACTTAAACCTAACTAACCTAAGAACATCACACACATCCATGCCCGAGGCAGGATTCGAACCTGCGACCGTAACAGTCGCGCGGTTCCGGACTGAGCGCCTAGAACCGCGAGACCACCGCGGCCGGCTAAGTTTAAGGTATTCTGGATCAATCTAACTGTTTTCTTCATTGGTGGTTTGTTTCTGTTAGGTTGAAATCTAATCTTTATTTGCAGCAGATGGTGGTCTGACTCGAAAAATCCCTTTCTTGTTCGTACTTTGAGTTTTTCTTTGCCATTCTTATTAGATATGGCAACATAATCTATCTGGAATTCATCTAAAGTTGAATCTGGTGATTTCCATGTTGTAAGTTTGTTTACAGGTTTAAGAAATTGTGTATACATGATTTTAAGATCAAAATTTTCGCAAAAGTTTATCAGTCTCTCGCCGTTTTTATTTGCTCTCGTGTGAGCTGTATGAAATCCCGTTGTTTTCCTGATTTTTTTTCTTTTTGCCGTGTTGTCCATTGAAATCTCCTAACATAATTTTCACGTGAAGAGTAGGGATTTTATTTGAGGTTTCCTTCAGTAGTTCCCAGAAGTTATCTATTGCCTGCGGATCTTTTCTATTGTAATCATTTGTTCAATGGTTCAATTGGCTCTGAGCACTATGGGACTTAACATCTGTGGTCATCAGTCCCCTAGAACATAGAACTACTTAAACCTAACTAACCTCTTGACATCACACACATCTATGCCCGAGGCAGGATTCGAACCTGCGACCGTAGCAGTCACGCGGTTCCGGACTGAAGCGCCTAGAACCGCTCGGCCACCGCGGCCGGTTAAATCATTTGTGGGGTCATGTGCATTTGTTAGTGTGTTTGCCTTGTATCCAGATTGTATTGAGATTGTCGAGATTCTTTCTGATGTTGAATGGAAGTTTATTATTGGGTCTATAATTGATTTGTGCATAACAAAAGCTATGCCAAATTGTTTGGGTTCCTTGTTCAGGTGGACTGCAGGTTTTCCTTTGTAGTTTCTGAAGTTTCCTGAATCAAAATGATTTTCATCAGTAAATCGTGTATCTTGAATCGAAAGGATTTTTATGTGGAATTTTTCAATAGTCTTTGTGAGTTGTTTGAGTTTACCTGCTTTGGAGAATGTGTTTGTGTTGAGAGTTCCTATGAAGTTTTTCAGTTTTTGTCTTAGAGATTTTGAGAAGCGCCGACTCTTCTGCGCATGACGTTCCTGGTCCCCCAGAATCCGATGGCCAGGAAGATCAGTCTAGAGACTGATGCCAGGCGTAGGGTATTTCTTTCCTTTTGTTCTATCAAGCTTATTCAAGTTGAAACTTGTTTTGTGGTGATCTTCTATGAAGATCACATCTTTACGACTTGGTTCTTGAGATCAAGAAGAGCATGGAACAGACGCTGACCACTACCCGCTGGATTCCAGAACAGACGCTAGTGGATTTGGGCTGCCTCTTCCGCCAGTTCCGCCGTACCGATGATCTTCATCTCCGCCTTCACTGCCGTTGAGGTCTTCACCGTGTCCCTGGCAAGGGGCCCTCACGAGGTACTATCACGCGGGCCAGGTGAACCAAGGTTTTTTGTCGACGTCCTCCCCCTCCTCCTTTTTCAACCGGGCTTGGAACCGGCTTCGGCGGAGATTGTGCCCATATATATGAAAGGCAGTGTCCTTACTCGCTGACTCATCATCATCTAACTCAAACCGCTGAGGATCGAAACTTCAAATTTGATGAGGATGTGGTCTTATACTGTAGGCCTCATTTAAGAAGGGGGCGAAATAGGGGATGAGATATTTTTTGAAAATATGTCGCTATTAAGGCAAGTTTGAAGGTAGATCTGCGAAAGTTGGTATGTGATTTCTCGGTCAGAAGTAAGCAAATGCGTATTTCAGAATTTTTGGAAAATTAACCCCTATGAGGATTAAGTAGGGGGTGAAAGTTTTTTAAAAGATAAAACATTAATAAAGAGCCACTAAAGTATTTTTAAAGCTGCATCTATAAAAATTGATATTTGACTCCTCGGTTACAAACAAAAAATATGTTTCAGTGTTTTTGGAAATTCAATAGGCGATGAAATGTGTTACGGAATATTTCATTATGAATGCATTTCTAAAGCTAAAACTCTGAAAATTTGAATACGGCTCATCGATTAGAAATAAAAACTATGTAGGCCCTACTAACTTACAGCATGCTGAAATAATTGTATGTCAACAACTTCTGTTAATCAGTATAATGAAAAAACCGCCAAAGCTGAAAATTTCATTTTTTTTATTGACTCGGTAACTAGTTTCGGGCCAAGACCTATTTTCATGTCGCCGTAACAGAGAGTCAAATTGATATTTCCGAAAATGCAAAAATCATGGCAACAATGTGGAAACGAACAATTTTAGCGGATACAGAGAACTGAAATTTGCTACTTTGGCTGGTTTTTCGCCATACTAAAAAAATATGTTTCATTGTTTTTGGAAATTCAGCTCCTGTGGTAGTAAAGTTGGGGATGAAAGTTTTATGGAATATTTCAATACGCAAGCATTTTTGAAGCTAAAACTCGAAATTTGGAGACGGTGTGGATCTTGCATTGTAGGCATCGTTTAAGAAGCGATTGTTCGAAAAAAAAGGTGTTTCACTGTCCTTGGAAATTCAACTCCTACGGGGGTGAAACAGGGGATGAAAATGTTTGAGAAAATAGTTCGTTATAGTAAAACATTTTTAAAGCTAAATATATGAATATTGGTATTTCACCTCTCAGTTAGATATAAAGAAATATATTTTAGGGGCAGAAAGTTTAGAAGGTGGTGTAATTTGTGAACGACATAAAAATTCGACTTGTGCAGACTATACAGTCAACGCGAGCGAAGCAGCACGCGTTAAGCTTGTCAGTCAATAATGTGCAGAACACCAATCCAAGACGTACGAGCCACGACGCGAAAGTATGGTATAAAGGGAGTAGAGATTTTAGCGCAGCACTAGTCGAAGTGTCTTGCGGCCTCCATCGTTGTGCCACAACAAAATCTTTTTCGTGCTTAAGTTCTCTCTGTAGCTGTTTTAATTCAGCACGTGAGTTTCAGGTGTTTCTGGTGGGACTCCAGTAGCCTCTATATGATGAAACTCACGGGTAGCATCTTAAACTGTTCTAGAGAGCTTTCTACTACACCAGATGAAAATAAGGAAGGAAGATTTGGTTTCAATTCTCTGTTGACGACGAGGTCATTGAAAACGGAGCACAAAATAGGATATAACAATGATGGGCAATGAAATTATTATAAGAACCTCATCGGAATTATTTTAAGATACTGACGGAAGCACAGAAAACGTAAAGCGTGGTAATCGGACGGGATATGAATCGCGCTCCTCTCGCATGCGAGTCCAGGGCACCGATGGCTCCACCACATCGCTCCGTGTGCAGTATGGTGAAAACTGCTCGGAATTAGATTGGCAGGTGCAGGTCACCTGTGCGTGGGGTCTGTCTTAGTTGTGTTCCAAGTGAACTGCAATGGCCTTCTTTGAAATGTAGTGGGAGAGATGGTATGGGCTTGAACCATATCCGGTGGTGAACAGATAATAACAGTGTATCTTTGGAGTTCTCTGAGAAGAGCTGTGAAAACAGATGCTGAACTTTTAAAATGGATAAGAAACAAACACATCGTTAGTCATAAAACTCTTGATAGGCCTGTGACAGATACGATATCGCCTACTTGTGGCATTTCTTATTAGTTAGTTCAAGTTAAGGTTCAGTTAAGAGTAGTTTCAGTCAGGACTGAGTAATATTTCAGACAGACAGCAGTTATGAAAGTAAAATGCCCTGAATTCCAATGGCAATTTCCTCCACAAGTGACAGTCAAATATTCGAAAAGTCGAAACCACAAGGCCGGAGCTCGATTTGAACACAACTCGTCCTCATACTTCTCGACAGAGCAAGCATAAATTTGCGTTTATTACACAGTGCCGGGCAAATAAAAGTGGCCCGGACGAGCGGAAACGATTGGACGTGAATGTATATATATAACCACATCCCTTGATGCGCACGCCACGTGTACGCCTGCCACGTGATCCAAACTGGTTCAGAGCGTAGTGCGGACTGCTGTGTCAGTGAGAGTGCAGCAGTGCAAAGTGGGCGATGGTACTCACAATGGAGCAGCGGGTGCTCGTTGTGAAACTTTGAGCGACAAAAAAATCGTGGAAACGGTGTGTCAGTTGTTTACTAAGTAGTTTAATTGTGTCAAAGTGCCAGCAAAGAGTGCCATGCCAGGCATAGTCCGAAAATAGCGCCAGACAGGTTCTGTTTTTAACGAGTCAAAAAAAAAAGGTTGAAATGGTTCTGAGCACTATGGGACTTAACATCTGAGGTCATCAGTCCCCTAGAACTTAGAACTGCTTGAACCTAACTAACCTAAGGACATCACACACATCCATGCCCGACACAGGATTGGAACCTGCGACCGTAGCGGTCGCGCGGTTCTAGACTGAAGCGACTAGAACCGCTCGGCCTCACCGGCCGGCTTTAACAAGTCAAAACACATTCTGAAACATTCCCGCACACCAGAAAATGTGGGTGCAGTTCACCAGAAAATGATTCAGAGTCCTACCAAGTGAACCCGACGCCTGTCGCAAGGAACCAACATATCATGTCAATCAAGCGGGCAAATACTCCACCTGGACCTGCACACGCGTCCCTACCGACTATATGTTGTTCATGAATTAAAACCAGCAGATGCTCCTCAGCGCCTCAAGTTTTGTGAGTGGCTGTTCACTGAGATAACAATGAATGGCTTGGACATGGATCTGTTCTTTACGTCTGATGGAGTCTGGTTTCATCTGAGTGGTAATGTCAACTCACAGAATTACAGGTTCTGGGCAGCGAAGAATCAGCATAACTTCCACGAAACACAATTGCATGATCAGAAGGTTGGGGTTTGGTGTGCAGTGTCTGCACGCCGCAATACTGGTTCCACCTTTTTTCATCAGACGCTGACTTCGCGCGTTACACTGCCAACATTTTGAAACCATTTGTGGCATCGTTAACGGAGGAGGAAAAGACCTAAAGTTACTTCCAACAGAACGGAGCAACTGCCCATACAGCCGGCCGAACCTTGGAGCACATTTACACAATCTTCACGCCTGACAGAGTTGTTAGCAGATGTTAGTCTGGTCGCGGCCTCAACAGGCCACCCTGGTTTCCTGATCTGTCAGTGTACGATTACTTTGTGTGGGGACTCCTCAAGTCTAAGGAAATCGCAGCAACCCTCATAGTTTTCAAGAACTGCAGCAGAACGTTTCGGATGAGATTGCAGCAATTCCAGCAGTCCAGCTTGGATCCGCCTTCAACAACTCGCTGACCAAGGCCCAAAAGTGTCAAGAGATGAACATCTGCTATAGTGTGATTTGTACTGTATTACCTTCCCTCTGCTATATTTTTTGTTCCCTAGAACTCTGTTGTACGTTCCATTTTTATTTGCCCCACGCTGTACATTATTTTCGCGGAGAATTTGTGGGAAATATCAACTGCTCGGAATCAGATTGACAGGTGCAGGTCACCGGTACTTGGGCTCTGTCTTAGCCGCGTTCAAAGTGAACTGCAATGACCTTCTTTGAAAGGTAGTGGAAGAGATGGTAAAGCATATGCCAGACTGATATTCATTGGAAGAATCCTAAGGAAATGCAATCCGAAAACAAAGGAAGTAGGTTACAGTAAACTAGTTCGCCCACTGATTGAATACTGCTCACCGGTGTGGGATCCGTACCAGATAGGATTGATACAACGGAGAGCAGCGCGCTTCATTACAGGATCATTTAATAATCGCGAAAGCGTTACGGAGATGATAGGTAAACTCCAGTGGAAGACTCTGCAAGAGAGACGCTCAGTAGCTCGGTACGGGTTTTTGTTGAAGTTTCGAGAACATACCTTCACCTTGGAGTCAAGCAGTATATTGCTCCCTCCTACGTATATCTCGCGAAGAGACCATGATGATAAAATCAGAGAGATTAGAGCCCACACAGAGGCATACCGACAATCTTTCTTTCCACGAACAATACGAGACTGTAATACAAGGGAGAACCGATAGAGGTACTCAAAGTACCCTCCACCACACACCGTCAGGTGGCTTGCGGAGTATGGATGTAGATGTAGATGAACTGTAACTTGGACTAAGTAGAGATTTTTGTTATAATCCCGTTACGTTTGATACTGTGTACGGCAGCGATTTAGTTTGGGGATTTTGTTCACGCGAAATTTCGTAACTTTGGGTGGTAATCGGTCTAAAGACGTCTTCAGGAGCGATTAATTTTATTTCAGACGTGTGTTTCCCCGTACATGGCAAACTGTCTCGCAGACGTCTCACCGAGGCAGAGGAGAAGAGAGTTTTGACAACGATTGATTTGCAAGTTATTGGTTCGTCAGCTATGTGTGACAATGATATGGCACACAAAGTGTGTCCGAAGATACGTCCCTGGTCGCCTTGGATCGGGTGGCCCTATAGCTAAAAATTTATCAACCAGGGCACTACCTGGCCCAGGTGGGACGGCAACTGAACGTGCCAAATGCTACCAAATTGCCCTGATTACTTAACAGAGCGTGGCAGCTAGCTAAATGAATTTAAGGCCTCGATTAGTGTTTGATTAATGCAGCAGCGTCACGTTTTCGGTAACAGGATTTAGCGAGGGAAATGCGGTTGCTTATTAAATAAATGTTTTCGTTGTTGGCTTGCATCGAAAATTCCGTTGTCTGTTGGCCGCTGTAAAGTGGTTATTAATGTTACATCGCGTTTGCTGAATTACGTGACACAGTCACTCGGCGACAAAAATTTACAATAATTCAATTTATAGCGTTTAAATACGTGCTGCCGTGGATAATAACTGCTGCTTTATTTTGGCTGCAACGTCTTCATTGTAGCAGACATGCATGCAAAGCACAGATTATCGAGGAACGCTTTTTTCTGTTATTGGTTGTTGATGCCGTGTTGCTTGACTTTTGAAAGGCATTGGGTACACTTCTGCACTGTCGTTTCACTGAAGATAATAAGAACAATCTTCCATATTCACCGTTATGATGGTCAACTGTGGTCCTGAAGAAGACCAAGATGATGTTTCTGGTGTGAAAGAATCAGCCGTCAGCGAAATCTGACGTGCAGGGTACGCCCGACTGCAAGTCTTATCTTGGTCGGAAGTCATTGCAATCTTCGTGGAGGCTCCTTTCATGTATCCCATATCGTGTAGCGAGGGCGTCCCGTCGGGTAGACCGGTCGCCTGGTGCAAGTCTTTTTAGTTGAGTTTCAAGGACAACTCAGTCGCTGTAGAGCGCAGAAAAATGGTCTACCTCAGGGAAGCGTCTTGGCTCCACTTCTCTTCAACATTTATATCAGCGACCAGCCATTGACGCGCGGCACGAGAGATTCTTATTTGCAGATGACCTAGCCCTTGCTTCGCAGAGCTCATGCTTTGAAACAGTGGAAAGAAACCTGACAACTGCACTTAGAACACTGTCAGACTACTACAATCGGAAGCAACTCAGACAAAACCCTTCGAAGACATAAGTGTGTACCTTTCATCTAAGGAACAGGGAGGCTAATCGTGAGCTACATGTTGAATGGTCAGGCATCCAATTGCAGCATCATCACGCCCCTAAATACTTGGGAGTCACTCTCGATAGAACTGTGACATTCAAAACCCACTGCAAGAACACCACAATGAAAAACTGCACTCGAAACAACCTAATTCGCAAACTAGCGGGGACACAGTGGGGCTCGCATCCACAAACTATTCGCTCTTCTGCAATGGCACTGTGCTTTTCTATTGCCGAATATACTTGCCCAGTTTGGTACAGGTCGTCTCATGCCAGACAAGTAGACACTGCTCTCAACGAAACCTGCAGGTTGATCACAGGTTGCTTAAGACCTATCCCAACTGGTAAGCTCTACTGCCTGGCTGGAATAGCGCCACCATGGGCACGCAGGACAGTGGCTGCCAACAAGGTGAGACTGAAAGTGCAACAGGACAGTGCCCATCCACTGCACGGACATAATCCACCACAACAACGGCTGAGCTCGCGAAAGAGCTCCCTGAGGACATCCAAGAAGCCCACTGTTTCACCAGAGATGGCAAGGCTGGAGTTATGGAAGAAGTTGACGTCTCACCTGCGCGGATGGATGCCAGCGGCTGAAAAACTTGGACACAATGAAAGGTGGCTGGTGTGGAAATCTTTCAACACGTTACGATCGGGAGTTGGACAATCCAGAGACAACCTGAAGAGATGGGACTTCATAACGGAAGACACGTCCTGTGATTGTCGACAAAGCACAAACCACAACCCACATGCTTCATGCCCTTTGTGCCCTACATCCTGCACGAAGAATGGTCTCCTGCAAGCCACTCCAAACGACTTGGAGGTTTCAAAGTACTGGGCACATGTAATATAAATACAATTTGTGTGTATATTGATGTGTATGGCTACTGCAGATTTGTATGT
This sequence comes from Schistocerca serialis cubense, assembly GCF_023864345.2. Taxonomy (NCBI): domain Eukaryota; kingdom Metazoa; phylum Arthropoda; class Insecta; order Orthoptera; family Acrididae; genus Schistocerca; species Schistocerca serialis. The sequence goes on from NC_064638.1 coordinate 725,858,111, forward strand.
TTCTGCCTCGTGAATAAAAAAAAGGATAATCTTGTATCGAACCAGATTTGTGACTAGATTCAAGACTTCTCCACAGACAGAATTCAATGCGCCGTTATAACGTGTCAAAACCTTAGTTTGCAGGGAAATTCCGGAAACGTCGCGCGCGCGCGCGCGCGCTCGCACACACACACACACACACACACACACACACACACACACACACATTGTAATACTAGCGCCATCACAAACCAAAAATGATCGACGGCAGAAGTTATCGATAGTGAAATTGATAATCAATGGGTGAGATAACATTAACTTCGTTTCTCTGTTTTCTTTTTTTTACTAGGGAAAGAGCAGGATTCCAAGCAGAACTAAACAAAACCCAACATTTCTCCCTTTTCAAAAACAGAGGGACAGAGTCAATGTTAAATCACCCGTTGATTACTAATTTCATTATAGATAACTTCTGATGTCGGCCATCTTCGGATTGTGATCATTATAAATAACTTCTGACGTCGGCCGTCTTTGGATTGTGATGCGCTAGTGTTTACAGGTGTGTGTGTGTGTGTGTGGTTGGTGGTAAACTCCTATGGGACCAAACTGCTGAGGTCATCTGGCCCTAGGCTAGGCTTACACTCTACTTGATCTAACTTAAACTAACTTACGCTAAGGACAACACTCACAGCCACGCCAGAGGGAGGACTCGAACCTCCGCCGGGACCAGCCACGCAGTTTATGGCTGCACCACCTTAAGACCGCTCGGCTAATCCCGCGCGGCGTACCTTTTTAACGTATCATCGCTGTTCTCCTACAAAATGGGTTACTAATAAGTTACCGAGAATGGTAAAGAGAAAATCATAGGTGGGCTATTAGCTGGATAGTTCGGTTACTGGAAGGAATGTAGTTTTAGGCAAGTTGTGGAATCCTTGTGAACGGGCGTTTGCGACCTCGGCAGAGTATACGGTCACTCCAGACACTAACAGCCGTGAAACACCTGGGAATAACCGACTTTGGCCTCCTAAACTGGAATGGTCACATAAAACTAGCTATAGGAAAAACAGAAGCCAGGCTGAGGTTAATCGGAAGAATCCTCAGAAAATTAATTTATCTACGAAGAAACTGGCTTAATAACACTGGTTTGAACTGTTCGTGAATACCGTTCATCAATGTAGGACCCATATCGAGTATGATTAATAGAAAAAATAGATTCAAACAAGAGGGGCGCGTTGCGTCACGGACTTGTTCAGAAAACATAAAATTTTCGCTGAGAAGAGCATCAATCTCCAGTGTCAGGCGCTACAAGAGAATCTTTGCACATGATAGAGAAGTTTACTTTTAAAATTCAGAGAGAATACCCTCCAAGGAGAGTCAGGAAACATGTTAAATCCTCCCAAACGCATCTTGCGAAACGACTGTGGCGTGAGAAATTAGAGAAATTCGAGCCCGTCCGATAGCTTACAGGCAGCCGGTCTTCGTACACAACATTCGCGAATGGAACGGGGAAAAGGGAGATGATGTCAAAAGTGTCCTCCACCCCACACCGTAAGGTGGCTCGTGAAGTATGAATGTAGCTGTACCTATATTTCTGTCTGTTATTAGACATGCCTGTGGGAGTATAGATAATTTGATCAAGGGATTACTTGAAAAAGACTCGATATGGTGATGGTGACATGTCTCATCCTAGACAGTCCGTTTCTAGAGTTTTGCACTTTTAGAATATATGTTACTCGAGAAGCAGATGTGTAAGATGAGACATGTAGCCATCACCATATCAGATCTTTTGGAAGTAACCCTTTGGTCAAATTATTCGTACTGCCACAGGCATGTCCATTAACACCAGAAGTTTTAGACATGCCTTCTTACACATTCCGCTTCTCGTGTTTTGCACCTTTACAGTATATGTTAGCTGTCTGTGCTGTTCTTTTTAACACCTGTTTTAGCTTGAAGCATTTCATTGCCTGCGCGTCAGGAGTCGAGTAAATGTAAAGGCCGCAACATCTGCTCGAACTTCTGCGTGCGAGTGGGTAACTTTACACAGAATATGTGACTGTGAACCTTCTGTGTTTGTTTCAGGTGAGACTGAGTATCCAAGACTTACCAACGCTTCCTCTGGTCACATTTTTCCTGTGACGCTGACCATTGTTGCTGCAAATAACGATTCAGGCAAGAAATGTGTAATTTTAATATTGCTTTTTTTATGTCTCGCCATAGTAGTATATAGAGAGAGCGCAGAAATATGTTGTAATAGGGCAAATAGGGAGAACATTTGATATCAGATACAAGGAACACATGAGAACATGGAAATACGGGACAAACCACTCCACTTTTGCAGAACACCTAAGAGAAAATGACCACAAACCAACCACTGGAGAAGATGACATGAGAATAATTAGAATCAACAATAACAAGCACCTTCTGACCATGCAAGAAAATTACCACATGGATAAAAGCAAAGCAGAGGGGAAAATCCTGTTGAATGACCAAGTACACATGCCAAGCAATTCATTATTACACTAATAGATAAAATAATAGAATAATGTTAGCAAAAAGGATAAACATAATAATACTGTCCAATGTAATAATAATAGAACCCAACATCTTTACAAAGTTTCCAGCCACTCGCTGACAGCTAGTAAAGCCGCCCCCCATCCCCCCCCCCCCCAAAAAAAAAGAAAAATCGGCTCTATCCCCCCCCCCCCCCCTCGGCTCACTCATATACACACACACACACACACACACACACATACACACACATCATCGCAGTTTACATCAGAAATAAAAGTTAGTAACGAACATATATTTCCTTAGGTTGGCAACAAATAGGTAAACAAAGAAGACGAAACACTTAATGGAGTCGCAATATTTACGCTGTGAAAAGAAGTGTACGACGAAATGGTTGTATCGAGTGACAAAAGAACGATAGTCCACCACAAAAAAGAGTGAGAAACATGGTGAACAGTGTGTGGATGGCGATAACACAAAGATGTGAATGTATGGCAGTGATAAAAGTGGTAGTGCGACTTCCAGACCAGATGTGAGGAAACGCAGATCAGCAAATCGTAAGTAATTACTTTTTTTACAAAAAATCGCGAAGTGAACTGTTTGATAATCTATAAATAACAAAACTGTATCGTTATAGATCCCGCTGATGATGCCTTAGTACAGGAGAAGGCGAAACGCCTATGGGATAAATAAAGTAACTAGCAGCAGGAGAAGGCAGTTTGATTTGCAAAACAAGTATATAATAGCATTGTGTTTAGAGATCGCTGGTTGGTTAGAATGTTTCAGCTGAAGATAGTTTTAGCCTCAGTTATTAATTTATGTGGGTGCTTTAATAATACGACTATCATTTCTCAGCAAGTCAAAAAACAACGGATCGGCCAATGAAATCCATTCCTTAGCGTACGGACGTGTGAGGATAAAAGTGCCTTTCTGCTCTACTGATATGACTTCAAAAATGTTACTATTATGACGCTTGCTCATTGAGTTTTGGGTCCTAACGTGATTTTTTCTTCATGCTTTTCATCATCCCATCAGTTACAGCTGACAACGCACGTGTGTGGCGGCATCATTGATAACTGATCTATTTTGTTATAGCTAACATCTTTTATTATGGTCTATTGGCGCATTGTTTCCCAATGGCAATCGGTTTCGTTCACTCACAGAAAATCTTGGCTATTTTAAAAAGACATAGTAAGTTTGATCGTCGCTGCGCAATATAAGGGCACATATAAATAAGACAGTGTATGTGATGCCACAAGCAGTTGCAGAGATAAGGCCGTTTCTTGTGTTGTGGATAGAGTACATAAACTACTCATGTAAACAGAATTTAAAAAAAAATCATTCTGTAGATACAGCATGGTGTCCGGGTAATGATCCATTATAGAGACAGAGATTTTACAGACAAATACCAGGGGAGCTGATAGAGAGGAAAAGGGAGTCCCAACTTGGAATATTTGAGAGCAGATATCCGGTTCCATCATTCGCCTTACAACTACGGGAAACCGCTGGTACAACTTGGTCAGAATCGGGGAATGGGAACTGTTTTAATTTAATTCTGGGACACATGTCCGATAAAAGTTGTATTTGTTTATTTGTAAAACGGGGGTAAGTCGATCACTCGTTCGACACGCACGTATCTATGCCGCTGCCGTACACAGAATAAAATAGCAAGATTTATAAAGAATTATCAAGATTTAATGCAGTGCTATATATGTGTGGTACATCAAGAAGATGAAGTCGTTATGCTTCAGGCAAAGCACCTTGGGAGATAAAATTGTGAGCAGTATAAAGAGTTAAAATTACAACAGAAAAGAACCTTTCACTTCACCCTGCGGACGTAGTTTGCATCTGTGTTTTGAATGTGCTTCCCTGTACGTGTATTCCATGAGAGGGCGCCGCTTTTCATGACTGAGTAAGACGTACAGGCAATACAGTACAGTAAAGTATGGCAAGCGGTTAAGAGCTTCGCTGTTGGGGCAGCTCTCGTCGTCGCTGGGCTGGTCACGTCGGCCGGTGCAGTGCTTACTATAAAGTTCAAAAAATTGTTCATCTGAAACAAGGTTTTTGCATCTATAATTTTGTCTGCTTCTTCTGCGAGATGCCATAAAACTGTAAGCTTCTCCATTGTCCCATCGGTTTTCAGACTTGCAGCCGGACGATGTCAGCATCTGTCCATGATATATATTCAGGTGAGTTTCACAGTGTATCTTACAGTGTGAAACTCAGCCGAAGACGGCTGAGTGATTTTCAGCGTAATGTCGCGGTAAGATGTAGACGTCAACCGGATGCAACTCGAAGCCTCATGGAATACTAATTACGCCAGGAAAAGTTCAGGACTATTCCCCATTATTTGAGGAAGCGACTCTTGGGGCTGTGTGAAGCACTCCTCTCTGCTGCCTTTAATCATTAACACAACAAAAAATGTTTTTTAATTGTTCGAAACCAGTTACCATTGTGAAAAATGCGATAGTAGACTGATAAAACACTGAAATGACACAGCTGCCGCGGATCTTGTCCACCGCACAGTGTTGCATGCTCTGATAAGATTCAATTTTCGTACAGTTCGAGCGCATTGTTTAAGATGCAATGTTCAATCGCTGCCTGGGTCCATAACTTGAAATTTTCCTTATGCTAGTTTGTCGAAATGCCAGAATGGTTCCTTTGAGAATTATGCAGGTGTTTTTTTCTTCCCCATACGATGTTAGTTTGCTTTTGTTGTTCTACAACTGTTACGATGATTGCGATGCACAGAATTCGACAGGATAATTAACTCCTTCATGCAGTGGCCTTTCGTGTGGCAATCAATCCCTTACCGAGCGAAGTTACGCAGTAGAAAGTACATACGTTCCATCGTTTCGCTGAATGACTTAAGGCAAGTAAAATGAAATTAATGTGTGGTTTTATTGGCTGCGAGACCCCTTTGAAAGAGCGGGACCGAGTTTCTTCCCCAACTTACCGTAATCCGAGCTCGTGCACCGCCTGTAATGACCAGAGCTGGGATTTTCATACACGATAAACTATGAATAGTATATCCATGCTCCTGTGCACTAAAAATCTGGTAAATATTCCCTAAAAACTTTAATATATGCAAAAAATTAACATTATTTCAACTTTTCGTTCCGAAATTGTTCCAGGAACGTTACAAATTCTACATTATTTAACTTGTTGAAAGGGAACTTGGCTGAAACTGACACTTTACAGATATCTTTTGAAAAATTATCATCATCATTTCCACCCCTGCTTGAAGTAAATTTTTGCTGGTAAGATTGTTTGGATCTTGGAGACATTTTTATTGACAGTAATTGTATGAGCAGCTGTTTTTAAATGTTGTGTAATGCGGATTTTTTTTTGGCAGGGCACCTATGACAGTGGTGTAAAAATAGAGAGAGTTTATCTTGGTTAAATAAAAAGAACAGTCACTAACTCGAAACTCGCATTGATATATTTAAATATGCAGGAAAAACAAAAATAAAACGTAGCCTACTTCCATTTGTTGCTAGAATAAGGCTTCCGTTAATCCATTGTCGAAGCAAATAAGCTTTACTGCTCTTCATCTTGTGCGCTGCAATATTTTCTCTCTTCCTGGTCACACTTGAGGAATTAACAAGGAACAGCACACTACTTACAAATTTAAAAGTTAACTGAAATGGCACTTTTTAATTGTTGGAAACGTTGTCGTCGTGGTAGAGGGCTTCGTTTGTAACATATTGCAAACCATATCGAATTTTATGTTGCGACGGGCGCACCGAACTGTATAGATCTGCCTCATGACCATAAAATGCTGTTTACTTTATGCTGAGTGCTGAGCGGCGTTATTTTATGTACTACTAGCTGAGAAACCCGACTTTGCCTCGGCATTGCTTTTTCTAGTTTTTTATTGGAAACGTAAAAAAAAAGAGCTGTGTTTGTAGCGAATTACCGAAAAAAATAGCATTTCCATGTATTCATGATAACATCTTTGAAATTACGAAACAGTCGTATAAAGAAATATGCACAACGTACAAATGTGTAAGTACAGTATCCAAATTAAGAAACATGGTCCCGGACAATTTCTGCATGCTGGACGCAGATGTTACGCTTGTCTACAACGCGATTCTGTAAACGTCTCTATGACAACGCCTTAACTTTGCTGGCGGTTAGATTTTGAAAAGTGTTGTTTTCGACACAGGGAGCGCGTGAAGTCGTTTCTCCATGACAGAGTTGTTATTCTGTTTACTCGAGTGATGACTCTTTAGCTCTCTGTGGTGTCTGACAAACTGTAGTTCTTTACGGGAGAATACTTGAGTCGAATTTCTGCTCCTGGCTAATGAGCAAACAGAAATCTAGACTCGTATTCTGTCTTGTACTGAGGTAATTTCAGCCCTGGGAGTTTGAAAACGGCGTACTGTGTCCCTTGTGTAGACGGAGAATTGCAGGTACGCCACGTACGTATTTCATCTGCACACATTTTGTCCACTGAGATTTTTCTGAAAATACTGATCAGAGTGAAGGTCTTCCATTTTTCACAGCTAAATAGTATCAGCCAACTTTGTGCCCATGTAATAGCGGGAAGCACGATCTGCAGCAAGTGAAACATACGTTCCGCCAATCTCGAAATTACATGTAGGGTCGAATCTGATATTGTGTACTTGATATTTATACCATTTCTTACACTCTACAAGTTTTTTGAGAATAAATAATTTACAGTGTCCACATTTTGATTCATTCTAGTAGGTTCCTGGTAGGAATACTTGGTCAGATATACTAAACTGAAGTAAAACCGCAACACGATAGTTCGGTTTTTGGAAAGCTCAAGGTGTAGTTTGGAAGTGACAGGGTCATCTATCTTAATCATTTGAAGGCCTAAGAATTCCATTGCAGAGACAGAATTAGGCAACCATACATACACACACCATATGTCACAAACAGCGCGGGGGTTTGCGCGGGATTAGCCGAGCGGTCTTAGGCGCTGCAGTCGTGGACTGTGTGGCTGGTCCCGGCGAAGGTTCGAGTCCTCCCTCGGGCATGGGTGTGTGTGTTTGTCCTTAAGGTAATTTAGGTTAAGTAGTGTGTCAGGTTAGGGACTGATGACCTTAGCAGATAAGTCCCATGAGATTTCACACACACAGCACGGGGGTTTACAGTGGAAAAATATCGGAAACAAGTATGAGTCGGTAATATTGTTAAGAGAATACTTATGTATTGCAAAACTGATTTTCTGCAGCTATATGATCCGATTATTTTATATGGAAAGGATTTTCTTTTGCCAGTTTCCGTCACTGCTGATGTAAAATAGATTGAATTCTGCGAACATTTGCTGAGATTGCAACTGGGATAGTAAAAAACCTAGAAAGGTTTTTCGTAGCATCATTAGTAATCAACTTGTTTACCCACTGCACAGCGATACTGAATTTAGAAACATCTATTTAGTGTGGGCTGAATATCAATAAAAAGACGACAGAATCCATCTGGTGGCGATGTTCTGTGCATGAATACGCAAGCCTTCCATTCTGAGCCAGCCGTGCTGCCTGCTAACTTGAAGCCCTTGGAGTGCATGTGGCTCATTATTATTGATCGGTTTTAGCTATACCTTCCACTGAGTAACGAGGTCAAGGCCTTTCCGAATGCTGATCCTCAGTGAAATGTACGAATGAAATGGGATTCGTGCTGCTGTCGTAGATGCTTTAGTTTTTCTCACATTTGTCGACTTACAAAAGGTACATTACATGATCTACTTATTCCAAAGTCCTGCTGATCTCTGAATATCTGCACTGTAACCTCAGCTCAAATGACTACCTAACGTTTCCACTGCTACTGCTGGAAACATCATAATGACATATGAAGATTGATTGTTAAGATTCTCTCACTTTTATCTGATATGATACAACGTTGTTCAGACAGTACGCTCTTATTTACAGTGAGAGGAGAAGCATACTGTTGTATTAAAATGTTTATGTATCGCTCACAAAATAAGCGATACAGACAGAAACACAATTGGCGCCCAATCAGATGGATAGAGGAAAATTTACACTACTTCCACACTTTTAAGAAATGATAGGAAATGGAGGTAATAGTGAAACTTCAAATTTGTGAACACTACAGACAAATAATAGTACGACAGTCTTGAATTAAATGCGTCGTAGTGAATCCGATATTTTGTCATTTGTTTTTTCTCTATGTATAAACAGTAGTTATAAGAAATGGAGTTTGTATAATAGCATAGTAGGTATTTCACGAAACAGATTATGTTATGACGTAATGAAACAACTTAAAACTTTTTGTGAATGGGTCACTCAAACCATGAACTTTGGTGTCGATGGGTAGTGTTCTTGACAATTGAGCTGGCAACGAATGGCTAAAGGTCCTCTCCCACAGATTTTATTCTGCCAGTATCTCCAGAACTGAACAAAACTGACGCTTCAGGGACGGGTCTTCGGGCCTGCGGGTGTACCTGGGCACTTCAATAGGCAATAGCATTGCCCCAAAAGACAAGGTTCCTTCTTCGAATCCCGCTATGGCACAGTGCATTTATCTGTCAGGAATTTTCTAAACAACGCACGTTCTGCTTCAGAGTGAAGGATTCATTCTAGAAACGTAATATAAGATTGATCTCTTTAAATGACTATAATTATAGAGGTAAATCTGCAGACCCATTGTCGCGGGCAACAATTTCAGTATCGTCTACAGCTTCCTTTTGTTGTAATTCAATCATGTGTAAGGAGGGCACAGGAGTTTATGTCATTTAGGAATGTAATGTTTCAAGGTACTTTCACATGATGTTGCAATTGGTCAAGTTATGTCAAAGGTAATTAAAAACAAACCTGGCCTTATCCATGCATGTACTACAAATACATAGGGAGGACAGGTGTAGTGACTGTACTGGTGATGGGAGATGAACAATATTGTGGAGACTGCCTCAGTAATGCATAATTTGTGCGCATGGGAATTACCTTGCAGATAGAATACATCTCCTAGACGCTGTAAGAACAGCTACAGAACAGACTGTATTAGGTTCTGGATATACTCTGGGGTGACGAAAGGCCTGGAATACCTCGTGATGTCATGTTGGACCTCTATTTGCGTGGCGTAGTGCAGGATCTCGATTTGGTATGGACTCAACAAGTCGTTGGAAGTGCAGTGCAGAAATATTGAGCCTTGCTGCATAGTGTTATTGGTGCAGGATTTTGTGCACTAAGTGACCCATCAATTATGTCCCATAAATGTTTGATGGGATTCTTGCTGGACGAACTGGGTGACCAGGTCATTGTTCTGTGAACAATTGTGGCCCTGTGACATGGCGCATTGTCATCCATAAAAATTCCATCGCTGTTAGGGAACAAAGTCCATGAATGGCTACAGATGGTCTCCAATAACCACTGCCAGTCAGAGACTGGTTCAGTTGGCAACTACCATTCCACGTCCAAAGTCTGTTGATTCCTACTTTGCAGCCATAATCACGTCGGAAACACGTCTTGTTGGAAACAAACTTATTGCAGTCATTCATGGTACTTGTTGTTAACAACAGTAATGCCTGCTAAACCCTTCGGCTTCAGGCTTGCATGCATTACTGCTCGTTTCTGGCTGTGTAGGTTTACTAGTGAAGAAGTGATCGCCATGCATTTCGCTAAATGCCGTGCAAGAGCAGCACAATGGCGCTACGCTGAGCTGTTCCCATTTTTTTAAATCCAAACGTTGCCATCTCCAAGCAACTGGATCCTTCCTTCTTACACTCGAAGACACTTGCATATTACAGTGCTTTTCGTTGTCCTGAACGTACTGTCACATAAATCCGGCCGAAGTGGCCGAGCGGTTCTATGCGCTACAGTCTGGAACCGCGCGACCGCTACGGTCGGGGTTCGAATCCTGCCTCGGGCATGGATGTGTGTGATGTTCTTAGGTTAGTTAGGTTTAAGTAGTTCTAAGTTTTAGGGGACTGATGACCTCAGCTGTTAAGTCCCATAGTGCTCAGAGCCATTTTATTGTCACATAAGCAAAAGTAAATGCCGTAACAAACCGTATAAATCGTAATTACATTTTTACGGAACAACCTCCGAAATATTATAGGTAGATTTGGAGTTCATCTTATGTATGTAGATGCCGAATCCGTCTTGCTGATGACCCTGAAATTTCAACACTCCCTTTGCTTAATCAAGACCGTTCACAGAACCTATTGGTGACCTAACGTCTGAACTGGGCGAGGTTGGCGGTGGAGACACATATGCCCGCCGTACTTCGCTGTTGGTACATGTGAAACGTCCCCTTAGAAAAATTATACATGACTGTGCTTAAACTGACACACAATATTTTTTAGCGCAACGCAATCTGACTTTCAATAATCCCTACAAGAGAATGGCCCTGACTAAATTAACCTATACGTTTCACAAATCACTAACCTCACAAAAATCTTCGTTACTCGAACTACCGCAATACAGCGAGCGCCACTACTGCCAGCTAAATAAAAGATTCAAACTACTGAAGGCACTAACTACTGATAGGCATAGTTAGCAAAAGAAAGATTTTGATAGAGAACAAACATTGTATTTACCTTAATAGTGTTCAAAAGTCATAATATATCTATCAGTCCATGATATCCAATATTACAAATTTACTCTTTCTGATGGACACACGTCCAGATCGTCCGCTCTCAAAATTCTGCCATCTCTCTCCCCACATCCACCACTGCTGGTGGCTCACCTCCAACTGCGCAACGCTACGCGCTGTTAACATCCAGCTGCCCAACACTACAATAGCAAACAACAATGCAAACCAACCACAGACTGCACACAGCACAGCCAGTGATTTTCATACAGAGCGCTACGTGGCGTTACCAATAAAAAAACCTAAACAGCCTACTTACACGTGAAATACACTGACCTGCAACTTGCACATGATGATGTCCCCTCTGCACAGCAGAAGCTCTGGCCATGGATTCGCTAGACTCCGGATCTGGATTAGTGGCTTGATGGTGTAGTGAGTGGTAGAATAATAACACGCTCCTTTTTTGAAAGGATGCCTGTTTTAATTCTAGTAATTTCCTGTGTGGTGATTTGCAATAAACACATTTACGCAATCACATTGTCATCCATGTGCGCCATACGCAGATACAACGGTCTTACATTTGTGTATCGCACCAAAACAATGACACTTACATTTAACGATCTCTAAAAAGTGCCGCAATTTAGCTGACACGGGGTATTCTACGGTGACCATCGGTCTCTACGCCCGACACGTAACCGTTCACCTCATCCGTCCATTTCCGATTTTAGCTTTTTTTCCCTTGACACAGTGTACGATTGTGCTTCCTTGTGTTTTAGGACACTCAGAGCCCTTCATTTGGTTGCCTATATAGATGTTGCCTTCTGGGGTGGACCAGTGGCAGTCTTCTTACGTGGCTGATGTAATGCCATAACACCGGAGACGCTATGCAGAACACACTCATTTCCGCAGTTTATTTACCCCCTCTCTCACACACAATCCAGTGGCAGCATTTTGCCCAACATCACGTAATCTTACATATCACTCATTGAGTACCCCCCCCCCCCCTCCCTCTACTCCCCGTCAACATAATCATTATAAAGTGTGTCAAGAATATCGACAGTGAACTATCGTAGTGTACGTTCAAGATACAACACCGCTGAGGTCATCCTGTCACTGATCATCGTTGGCCTTCTCTCTACGTTCGTAGCATAAAGCTAACTTCGCCTACGCAGAGATATTCTGTCAGATATTTTCCACCTCCAGCAACAGGACACGGGCACAGCTGCGCAATGCAGCTGGCACTGGTGCCGTTGTTATAGCAGCTCGGGCCATTCATCTGAGTTATATACTTCTACTCTGCAAGCGATGGTACGAACCGCAATGCATCGTGTTGTGTAGTCGTGTGCTGCACAGTTAATACAGGGACCCGATAGAGCCAGCCCAGCTTAATGCTAATTTGAAACGTGTAGCAAGTTAACTGCAGTGAACTCAAGTTGTTTGTCAAGCGAAATTGAACTGCTCCGCGACAGAGGTTGGGTGGGTGGTTGTAGCCGGGAGATTTACGAAGTATTACGGTTTCTCGTATGTATCACAAGGATTAATCGCTCTTAGTTTTAGAAACGCAGCGACTGTGTAACAAGAGATCAGCAGCCTCGTGAAAAGGTCCAATTTCTCAGTGTTCTTACTGATTGAGAAAAAGAAAAACATTATGTATTTCGTCTTTGCGACTGCTTCATTTCAAGGATAGCCTCTATTCGTTACATGTTAGTAGGTGTGCTTCATGGTGTCTATTTAACAGCTGAAGAGTCCACTTTTCTTAATTACAATAGCGCGTTTTTCATTTACTTTTAATAATAGTTGAGAAGAAATTTATGTCGTAATTGAACAAAGCACTTTATAATGATTGTGTTGAAAGGGGGTACTCAATGAGTGATACGTAAGATTACGCAATGCTGGGCAATATGCTGCACGAATACAAACCATGGAGAAACAGTATAGTACACAAGAAATCAATTACACACCTCTAACGGGAACGAAGCTGTCATCAACCCGAAACTTGGTTTTAACACTGCGGTGCTGCGGTAGTCGTGGTACTGAAAATGGTCTCCGCTTCGCTTCCTTTCACTTGAGACCAGCTTACAGGAGTAACTAAAGCTGGAATTAAATGGCCGGCCGTAGTGACCGAGCGGTTCTAGGCGCTACAGTCTGGAACCGCGCGACCGCTAAGGTCGCAGGTTCGAATCCTGCCTCGGGCGTGGATGTGTGTGATGTCCTTAGGTTAGTTAGGTTTACGTAGTTTTAAGTTCTAGGGGACTGATGACCTCAGAAGTTAAGTCCCATAGTGCTCAGAGCCATTTGAACCATTTTTGGAATTAAATCCATGGTGTAGCGTGATGATAAACAAATCGATGATGACACAGGTGGAAGTCGCATTAAATGCCAGAAAATATCCAAGGACCAACGTAAATTTTGCAAACGTGTACAGCCAGAAAGTTAGATAGGCCCCACAGTGCTTTACTAGGTTTTTTTTATATAGGGACTAGTACGACTTCACTTTTTTTCAACTTGCCGATATGTCAGAAATACAGTGATTGAAATATAATACTATCTGCTCTTTATACAATCAAAGATGTAGTTCAGGGGCAGAGAATTTTACTGGACTGGGGCTGGAGAGTGCGTTTCATGAACATTTTACACGAAAAATCGGTAGGCTGGGCAACTAAAAGCGAATAGGATTCTTCTAACTCGAGGAAGCACATCAGCTCCAATATAATCACTGAACAAAGCGACCGAAGGCCTTTAAAGAGACGCTGAGCTACGCCGTTTTAGCACTACCAATAATTCCTTGCTGTTATGTACATGAAGAATCTATGATGTCTCTATCACATTCGGTAAATTGGTGAACATGGATCATACAATGCAACGTGTTGGGCTATCCGTTGTATGAAATTCTCCACAGATCGCATCATCTCAATCCTGGTAGCGAATGCATAATCCTGTTACAATAGTTTCGGAAACATTTAAGGTGTAGCATAAATAGACGTTGTCGTTAAAGCATCTGTTAGCTTGTTTGTTAAATTGAGGTATTGCGGCATGGTCGATTCTCTCGGAGGTTTGTAGTTAGTGTTCGCTGCTACATCTACATCTTCATAATGTACATCCTCCACAAATCATTGCATAGTGCATAGCAGAGGTAATATTATACACTACCATCGGTTTTCGTTTCTACTCACTTCGCGCATTGAGCGAGGGGAACGTGACTGTATGTTTCTGTATGCGCGCTAGTGTCTCTTATTTTATTCTCAAGATCCCTATGCGACGTATACAATGGTGGCAACGTAACATTCGCACACTGTTAATCTAAATTTACTCAGGAGGGTTTCGCGAGAACTACATCGACTTTCTTCGAACGATTCCTGTTTAAGTTCCCTGAGAATTCCTGCTACACTTTCGTATAGGCTATACCCCCTTTTTGCGATCCTAGAAGCGCTTCTCTGACCCTCATCACATCATTAAGTAGCAGCAATCGACTCCTGCCTGTTATCCGGTAGGTGGCAATGATTATACTGCAGCGTTCTCACTACAAACGTGTGCTTATTAATTTTATTTCATCGATTACATAAATTGGGATTAGGCAACATGGAGCTACAAATTTCTACAGTTATAATGAAAACCGTAGTACATGCAAGTATATACGAGGGTTGTTCTACAAAACCGCCCCGATGTTTTTTTTACAGCCGTTAATATAAACGCAAGAAAACGTCCTACTACCCGCTTCAAACGTAATGTTTCTTCTGCACGTGTGCGGAGTTTTGAACAATTCCGGCATATGTCAGAACCCAAGTGAATCATTAAAATAGCTTCTACGCAAGACACTTGTTACAAGCAGCGTGGTATAGTTGAATTCTTGGTTTCGGGAGCATTCATAAACATTTGTAAGCAACGTATGGTAAAGATGCAATTGATAGGAGAACTGTTAGACCATGGGTGAAGAGAATTAAATTCAGAGATCTAATCTGCCACATTCGAGACGTCCTGTGAGACGGCTACTGTTCCAACACGGTGAATCGTGCGTATGCTATTATTGACGCATCGCAACTCGACATTTGGCTCTGCAGCTATAGATGAGAGATAGAACTATGTATGCAATGAATGAGACTTTTGGATATTCAAAGAGTTTGCTCAAGATGAGTCCCACGAATGCTCCTAACAGACCGGAAGATTGAAAGAATATCAATTTTTTCCGAAGTGATGGAGCTGTTTGACTCCAATGGAGAGGCCCGCATCTCGTGGTCATGCGGTAGCGTTCTAGCTTCCCACGCCCGGGTTTCCGGGTTCGATTCCCGGCGGGGTCAGGGATTTTCTCTGCCTCGTGATGGCTGGGTGTTGTGTGATGTCCTTAGGTTAGTTAGGTTTAAGTAGTTCTAAGTTCTAGGGGACTGATGACCATAGATGTTAAGTCCCATAGTGCTCAGAGCCAATCCAATGGAGAGGCTTTTCTGTCACAAATCGTTACAGGTGACGAAACGATGGTGCATCAATTTCAGCCGGAAAGAAAAAGGTACTCACTGGAATGGCCCCACTCGCGATTACCAATAAGGAAATTAAAGGCAGTTCCCTCTGTGGGCAAAATCATGACGACAGTCTTTTGGGATAGCGATGGTGCTATTCTCGTGGATGTTTTGCCGAAAGATTCTGCCATTAATTCAGAGGCACATGTGAAGACTCTGAATAAACCCAGTCACCGTTTCCGATTTGTTCGGTCTCACAATAATTCAAAAGAAATCTTCCTCAAATACGATCATGCACTCCCACACACACGTGTCATAAAACCCGGTAACACATGGCCAGACTGGATCAGACATCACGGCCTGACCGAGCCTCATGCCAGACCGGGTGCTCTCGGACGTCCATGTGTCTGGGCCATAACACGACGTGGCATGGACTCGGCTAATGTCTGAAGTAGTGCTGAAAGGAATTGACACCATGAATCCTGCAGGGCTGTCCATAAATCCGTAAGAGTACTAGAGGCTGGAGATCTCTTCTGAACAGCACATTGCAAGGCATCCCAGATATTCCCAATAATGTTGATGCCTAGGGAGTTTGGTAGCCAGGGGAAGTGTTTAAACTCAGAAGAATGTTCCTGGAGCCACTCTGTAGCATCTGTGGGCGTGTGGACTGTAGCATTGTCCTGCTGGAATTGCCCTAGTCTGTCGAAATGCACAATGGACATGAATGGATGAAGGTGATCAGTTAGGATTCTTACGTACATGTCACCTATCAGAGCCGTATGTAGACGTATTAGGAGTCCCATATTACTCCAATTGCACACACCCAATACCATTACAGAGGATAGAGCAGCTTGAACAGTCCCTTGCTGACATGCTTTGTCCGTGGATTCATGAGGTTTTCTCCATACCCGTACACGTCCATCCGTTTGATACAATTTGAAACGAGACTCGTCCGACCAGGCAACATGTTTCCATTCATCAACAGTCCAATGTCGGTGTTGATGGGCCCAGGCGAGGCGTAAAGCTTTGTGTCGCACAGTTATCAAGGGTACATGGGTTGGTCTTCGGCTCCGAAAGCCCATATCGATGATGTTTCGTTGAATGGTTCGCGCGCTGACACTTTTTGATGGCTCAGCATTGAAATCTGTAGCAGTTTGCGGAACGGTTACACTTCTGTCACATTGAACGATTCTCTTCAGTCGTCGTTGGTCCCAATCTTGCAAGATCCTTTTTCGGTCGCAACGACCGGAGATTTGGGGTTTTACCGCGTTCCTGATATTCACGGTACACTCGTGTAATGGTCGTACGGGAAAATTCCCACTTCATCGCTACCTCGGAGATGCTGTGTCTTATCGCTCGTGCGCTGAGTAAAACACCACGTTCAAACTCACTAAAATGTTGATAAGCTGTCTTTGAAGCAGCAGTAACCGATCTAACAACTGCGCCAGACTCTTGTTGTCTTATATAGGTGTTGCCGAAGGCAGCGCCGTATTCTGCCTGAATTCATATGCCTATAGCAGCTTCTTTGGCGCTTCCGTGTACATGTTCTGAGGAAACAGCTGTGGCTCATTGTTTATTGAACTACCTACGTACACCATGGGACTGTTTACACATGTTTATAAGAATCACATCCAATACCGATTTTCAATTCTCAACGAATATCACTAAAACAATGGTCACATGACATATACTTTTGATACTTTTATAGATGTTATAAGAAGAGATCAAGCTGTCGCCGTATATGTTCCATTGACGTATCTTCTCTTCTTTCCTTTACTTTGTCAGAAATACTGCATTACGACCTTCATTGATAATAGACAGGATGTGGGTATAGGAAAATGAGTTCAATCTAGTCTTCTCCTTCTTCGAATTCTCTATCGTATTTCCTTTCGTGGCAGGGACAGTACCACGTTCATGATTTGGCAATTAACTTTGTTTCGATCACGGTCTGGGTATGGCAAGCTAGCGCATTGCTCGTTCAGTTGTAACAGCAGGTTCCATCAAATAACCATAGGCTTCATAAATGTGGAACAGAAAATTTTTGTAGATGTACATTATATTAGTATACGGGGTGGTAGAGGTTAAGTGCAGATAATTCTGTTGGTGACTGCGGAAAGTGTCCTGAACAACATCATATCATGCACTTGTACTATATACGGCGTCTAAGGTGGAACGTCAGTGAATGGAACATGCCAAGCTAACGTAAACAGATGTGCTACTGTGATTTTTATTGCATACTGTGATTTTTACGACGTAACAATCATCTGTGAGAGATACATATACGGACATGGCTGTGTGCAGTGGTTTTTTATTATAAATGTTTTATATCTGACAAACCTTTATGTAAAGTGCTACGTTTCATCCACTAATATGACAAATTGACCTGAGGTCCCGACTCACAATTTTCCCTTAGGCAGCAGGTTAGGTGTTGAAGTGTGGACGCATGGACGCAAAGGGGTTAGTCTACACTGGCAGGCATAGTCCACTTCGTAGTGCAGAAAACACCAGGTAGTGGACTCTGTGACGTGTTTGCGGAACGACTGTTTGAGAGAAAAAACAAGTAACACACTGTAGTGGGTACATATTAAGATACCAATGATCACAATATCCGCACTTATACCGCTAACACTAAATCATTTGTTGTACCATTCATATCATTTATCTTTTTAATTTTTAATTTTATATAATTTTTGTTTTCGTTATATGTACGCTCCTTGAAATTCTGGTTTTGTCAGCAATGAAATATAGGGAGTGAAAGATTATCTATAGCTTGTACAGAACGCAGCCGGTAGTTGAGTCGAAGGCACTTAACTGAAACCGATTGAGACAGGAGCGCAGCCAGTGTCTGGAAAAGAAGTTATTATACGAATATCAAGAAAAGCAAAACACAGATAACGAAGTGTGGTGTAGGTGAGTCAGGTGACGCGAACATTAGGAAATGAGACACTGTAAGCAATAGGTGAATTTTCCTATTCGGGCAGGAAAATAACTGTTGGCAGTAGAAGTAAACAGGAATTAAACTGCAGACTGGCAATTGCAAGAAAAGACTTTCTGTTAGAGAAACTTTGTTAACAACTAATACCAGTTTGAGTTAGAACGCGTTTGGAGAACACCTTCGCACGGATGTGAAACGTGGACGAGGAGCAGTACAAACAAGAAGCTTGTGAAAAGAGGTCTTACAAAACAATGCTAAGTGTTAGATGGAGTCATCGGATATGAGTAACTAATGAAGATGGATTGGGTCAAATTGGGGATAGTAATACTTATGATAGATCTTGACGAAAAGGAAGTATAAGAGTCATTCTGAGACATCACGGGACTTAATTCGCCAAAGGAGTGAAAAGCCAAGGCTTCACTACAGTAAGTAAGTTCAAACGGAGTCGGCGTCAGTAGTTACACAGAGATGAAGAGACTTGTACAGGACAAACTAACGTGGAGAGCTGTATCAAACAGTTCTTCTCACCGAAGACAACGTTTAAACTGTGTGACTCCTTTAAATTAATTTAAAAAAGGTAAGTAAACTCACACCCCTATATCTTTCGCAACGAACTGCTTTTAGATCTAGAAAGAAAGCCAAATAGTAAACGTATTTCATTACAGACCAGTGATAACACATCCATGAAGCAAAACGCGTTTGCTGACAAAGATGCACAATTTCTTGTTGCTGCAGAGACCGATTTAAAATAAATGAAGTCGTCTCACGTTGTTAGCTGAGTCATGGCATCGTGTTCTCACAACATTTTGACGTGTTTCCTACATGTTATCTTCAGGCTTTAAGATGATGAGTAGAAACCTAATTGAAACGTTGCGACAGCACGACGCCATTAGTAGGCTGATAAACAGAGAAGATTTCATGAACGATGTTCGCCGAGAAAGTCTGAATTCTCGTATAGGTTTTAGAATACTTGCAATATCTAAAACCTGTTCACGACCATGTGTCGGCCATCTGTGTCGTAAATATCAACGATTTTAGTAAGATACGCATCAACGATTTTAGCAATGTACGCAGTACAGTTAGTTAACAACGGAGTGCCCCGATGTCAACATTACTAACATTTTACCAGGACGGATGAGCAGTTTGTGCTCTTACGCGCGTAGAGCACTCCTGACTGCCCAGAGGGTGTGAGAATATTGGTTACACATGACGCTACATCGGAAAAGTCGTGTAGTCGCATGATATAGAAACATATCTTAACTGTCAGGGAACGCTTTTGCGTGCATGTGATGTCATGTACACCATATCTAGTATTTAAGTGTGTTGTATTGCGCGTAAATCCAATGATAAAGGGGACTACGTTGAGTTCGGATTGTTTATGTTAATACACTCCTGGAAATTGAAATAAGAACACCGTGAATTCATTGTCCCAGGAAGGGGAAACTTTATTGACACATTCCTGGGGTCAGATACATCACATGATCACACTGACAGAACCACAGGCACATAGACACAGGCAACAGAGCATGCACAATGTCGGCACTAGTACAGTGTATATCCACCTTTCGCAGCAATGCAGGCTGCTATTCTCCCATGGAGACGATCGTAGAGATGCTGGATGTAGTCCTGTGGAACGGCTTGCCATGCCATTTCCACCTGGCGCCTCAGTTGGACCAGCGTTCGTGCTGGACGTGCAGACCGCGTGAGACGACGCTTTATCCAGTCCCAAACATGCTCAATGTGGGACAGATCCGGAGATCTTGCTGGCCAGGGTAGTTGACTTACACCTTCTAGAGCACGTTGGATGGCACGGGATACATGCGGACGTGCATTGTCCTGTTGGAACAGCAAGTTCCCTTGCCGGTCTAGGAATGGTAGAACGATGGGTTCGATGACGGTTTGGATGTACCGTGCACTATTCAGTGTCCCCTCGACGATCACCAGTGGTGTACGGCCAGTGTAGGAGATCGCTCCCCACACCATGATGCCGGGTGTTGGCCCTGTGTGCCTCGGTCGTAAGCAGTCCTGATTGTGGCGCTCACCTGCACGGCGCCAAACACGCATACGACCATCATTGGCACCAAGGCAGAAGCGACTCTCATCGCTGAAGACGACACGTCTCCATTCGTCCCTCCATTCACGCCTGTCGCGACACCACTGGAGGCGGGCTGCACGATGTTGGGGCGTGAGCGGAAGACGGCCTAACGGTGTGCGGGACCGTAGCGCAGCTTCATGGAGACGGTTGCGAATGGTCCTCGCCGATACCCCAGGAGCAACAGTGTCCCTAATTTGCTGGGAAGTGGCGGTGCGGTCCCCTACGGCACTGCGTAGGATCCTACGGTCTTGGCGTGCATCCGTGCGTCGCTCCGGGCACGTGCACCTTCCGCCGACCACTGGCGACAACATCGATGTACTTTGGAGACCTTACGCCCCACGTGTTGAGCAATTCGGCGGTACGTCCACCCGGCCTCCCGCATGCCCACTATACGCCCTCGCTCAAAGTCCGTCAACTGCACATACGGTCCACGTCCACGCTGTCGCGGCATGCTACCAGTGTTAAAGACTGCGATGGAGCTCCGTATGCCACGGCAAACTGGCTGACACTGACGGCGGCGGTGCACAAATGCTGCGCAGCTAGCGCCATTCGACGGCCAACACCGCGGTTCCTGGTGTGTCCGCTGTGCCGTGCGTGTGATCATTGCTTGTACAGCCCTCTCGCAGTGTCCGGAGCAAGTATGGTGGGTCTGACACACCGGTGTCAATGTGTTCTTTTTTCCATTTCCAGGAGTGTATTTTGTGTCTGATCATCCGAGTGGCAGGTGTGCGTTATTGGGAGAAAATTGTTTGGCTTTCTCGAGTGCGTCGCGCTCTAATTCTCTACGTTGATTCTTCGTGACAAGAGCAAAAACTTAGTCTGGAGGCGCCGGGTATCGATCCCGGTACCTCTCACATGCTAAGCGAGCGCTCTACCATCTGAGCTACGCCCCCAGTTGCTACTTACGCACCGGTGGACCCGTTCTCAGACAGTCCTCGAACTCTTAACTTTCACCGCTCCACTTGGAAGTGGTCCAGAGCTCCTTGTACACACTGTGACTGGGCGCCATCATCCAGCCGGGAGACTCAAATGCGTAGACATATGATCCGTTAGTAAGCGCTGTGATAATCTTGTTCAGAAAGTACATCGCTTACTTACCAAATGAAAGGAATCGACTCAAAACAGAGTGAATTTCTTCGAACTTTCGAGCGGTTCTAGGCGCTCCAGTCTGGAACCGCGCGACCGCTAGTTCTAACTAGTTCTAAGTTCTAGGGGACTGATGACCTCAGATGTTAAGTCCCATAGTGCTCAGAGCCATTTGAACCATTTTCTTCGAACATTCCGCACCACAGTGTTATTTCATTTTACTCCAGACATTTAGAGTAGCAGTACTGCACGTTGTCTAATTGCTGTGTACGAATAGGTATACAAAATGGTATTGTTTCAAAATGAACTAGGAATGGCTTGTCAATTTGATTCTTGGGAAATTAGGACAATATTTTCACTTGGCACAAATTCCCTACGCAATACGGGTTAAATGATACGCCATCCAACGTGAAACGGCATGCGTCATTAACGAACTGCTTGGTAAATAAGTGTTTACTGTTCTGAAAATGCTGAGCTGTTTCCTGACTACGTATTCCGCACGGATAACACAGAGAATCTGTTTACAAAGTAATGCTATTTAGCGAGATGACACAGTGACTTAGACAGTGGACTCGTATGTAGGGTGATAGCCTTTCAAATCTCCATCCGGCGATTCTGATTTAGGTCTTGCTTAAGGCAAATACTAGGATGGTTACCTTGAAGGACACACTTTAATTGCTTCTACAGCCTTCCCCGAGCCTGACATGGTCCGGTCTGTAATGATTGCGCCTTCGACGCGGCACCAAACCCTAAATGCCATTCTCCTGCGCGTATTTACGAACATTCCTGGCTTGAGTATCCTTGGTGTACTTATTCGGCTATTATGGAGCGCGTTGTATGTAAAGGAAGTGAAATGAATCGGCAACTCATTTTCTAAACACAGCAAGTACTACTATTACAGGAGAAAGCGAACCGAATACGTTGCCAGGCTGGGAGCACGACATTGCTTATGCCTAGAAGAAAACATGGAGGAGGGGGGTCAATAGTACCCTACACTCCAGTATTCTTACAAGAAGGCAGTTGTCATACTCTGTATGTGAATACGACAATGTCCTGCGTAGCACAGCGATGAAACAACCCATTAGTTTGAGGCTGTGAACACATCCTGCATAAAACGAAATATTGACCGGCAAGTTTGCTCCACAATATTCCTTGCGCGCCATCACTTTGACAACATTCATTCACGGTGTAATTTGTACGAATCACGGTTCGTCTGCATAAGCCACTAGTCACGATACTTCGTGTGCAGAAATTTTGCAAAATGAGATGGAACTATGTCCTTTCGTTTGCACAAGGTGACCCTTTTATTGTGAAAGCTGTTGAAACCTTATCCCATAAACAGAATATTTTGCGTCAGTTTCCTTGTTAGTTCTGATGCCCACCTCCGTGCGACAAAAGCTGTGAAGTTTTCGCAAAGTTGATTTTTCCTCGTAACGTTCATAAAATCGTAGATACTGCTGAGTAGTAATAACCCCTTTATCCACGTCGTCAGTGCGATATTTATTGTATGTACTTTACAACAACTTCTCTGGGGTAGGGACTTGGATTCTACTCCGCTAACGAGGAGATCACGGTAAGCGGCGTAACCGGATTTCCAAGAAACTTGGCTCACTGCCGGAGGGGTCAAACTAATCGAACGCGTGTCTCGGCTTTTCCGTAGACGTTAGACTGTTGCTGAGAAAACGACGGTCAAAGTTTTGGCGGTAATTTATGTGTCTCTTACCGAGCAAACAGTTCCACCGAGACGGTGGCACAGTGCCTTTCGCACCCCGGATTGGGAAGTCGACAACTACTTTCATTTTTATTTTTGTTTTTCATTTATCTATCCGTGTTCGAGAGGATTACTACACGAATGTTTTCCAATGTATATTGAAATGAATGAATTAAAAGAAAAGCAATTAATGAGTGGAAAAATTATTTGAAATTGTTTTCGGTGAAATTCCTGTAGTATATAGTGACCATCATCAATTGCAAACGCCAATTATTGGAAAAGTAAACCGTTATGAGTGGTATGCCGCGAAATTATTGACGGCGCGTGGAATTTTCAGCGATGTTAACGGGGTTTTGTTTCCAGAGTGGGATCCTTAACGAGAAATGTCACTGTGGCAAATCCGTTTTGGCGCGACGCTCGTGGTATTCGGAATCTGTTTCGAGTGTTCCACGATCAGTATCATCCAAGGAAATGCATACCAAATGTTCTTGAGGAGTAAACATAAGAATGAAATTATGAAGTGGGAACGGATATAAGAATGAAATATGAGAACTGAAAAAGATTGTAACCCATGAACATATATTGTATAATAAATGTGCGAGACTTATTGTGAAACCTAGATGTAATTTTACAATTAATAAAACGGCCTTGTATGCCCTAACTTTATAAGAAAGATTCATGAAGTAACTTTCTACGAACATGGCTAGGTAAATGACAAAAAGAATAAAAACAAGTTTCGAACAAGGGTCCCAAAGTGAGCGGCCGCGGATCTAGTGACTGTATCACCAGATGGGCTGAGCTTATCGCCCGCTAAAAGGCACCTCAAGTACATCGAAAACTTTGACGGTCGTTTTCTCAGAAACTGTCGAGTATCTGCGGATAAGCCAAGACACGTGTTCGCTTATTTAGGCTCCTCTTCTACTGAGCGAAGCTTCTGGGAAATCGGGTTATGGTACTTACAGTGCTCTCCTCGTAAGTATTGTGAACCTCCTTCCGTTTTTTGCACGTTGTAGACTTACTGAACTTTTAACATTTTGCTTCCACGTTCTGTAACTTATCGCGTCAGCACTGCCACTCTTTTCTGCTTCTCGTCGTCAATAACTTTAATGAAGGTAATAACAAGCGAACGAGTTTCCCTCGATCACTTTCCGTGTTAGCGTTGCGAGATAACAACACACTTGACTTTGAACCGGAACGTGGCTTCAGTTGGTCACGTGCCCAAGTTGGTTCCCTCTGCGACCAGGTGCAGGTCGATTAATACCCCTCATTTACTCTTGTAAACGTATGATTTCGCGCCAAGTGTTACATTATGTAAATTGATGAACCACATAGTATTAAAAAGTTGCTTGATCCAAGAGATATATTTCTAACGGCGAGTGCATAATATGAAGATGTTTTGCAGGGTACAGAATTCAACTATTCTAAAGTTAGTTGTCGGATATAGTTATTTGCCCCGAGTGGTATATTTCAGCGGAACTCTTGTTTTTCACAATTGACTGTAAGCACTTTCTTCACCGCTCAGCACTGTGTTAAGAGCAACTTTCGGTGTCAAATCAGCGTCTAAACCTCTGCATTGATCCTATCAGATGCGATTAAGGGCATTCCGGTCGCTCCGGAACTGGCTCGCAGCCAGTGCAACTTGGCTGCGGTGCGGGCAGTCTGCGCGGTACGGCGGAAAACTACTTTCAAGAAGTACTCCCGTGTGCTAGCAGCAACGTGATGCGCATGCGCTGCGGGTAGCGGATGTAACAACACACTCACTACGGCCAAATATTAGAGTGTGTTGCTGCATCGAGAGGATAATACTACAGGATTAATTTTGAGGCTGATAACAGTGTGCGTTTTAGAGATGCACGGAAATGGAAATCTAAGGAGAAGTTCACATCCATTTCAACGAGCTGAGCAACTGACTATTGAGCTTTTAAGCTGGAAACCTCGAGATATCGACGGTGCCTTTGGGAAGACTGCTTATCACCGTATGGTTGTCGATTATTTATCGATGTTTTCGAATCTGTGTAGTGGAAAAATATCCATCGTTGGAATTTGATACTTCGTGGCTGCTGAAGCAGCAAAATGCCGTTTCTGGCTAGTAAACAACGTGCCATGTTTCTGTTAAATTACGAAGCTTGGTGCTGTGGATAATAGCCACTATTGACGATGAACCGTCCTCGGAGAGAACGGTGGGTCCGGTAGTTCCACTGTGCTTTCTGAGGGGAGTCAGTGGTACACTGGTAATGTCTCTTTTTTCCCCAAAAACTTACAGTTCTACATTTTAGGTGAATATGATATCTACGTGTAATATTAGCATACTAAAGACACAGTCGTGCATGAAACTAGCAATGACGGTGAAAAGTGTATGCAAATCTGCAAAACTTCCGCCTTTAGAGTTTTGTTTCATTTACGCCCTCCAATCATTAATGAGACAGACTTATACTTTCTCGTTTCCGTTATTTTACTTGCAATCGCAATATGGATTACATTATGTGCTAGGAAACTATATTGTGACGAATTTCAGTCCATATAACGATTCCAGATCGAAAAGAGCTTGCAGGGCCTCAGAAAAATTGAAACTGAAATTTGTGGGAAGTTCTATGGGACCAAACTAATGAGGTCATTGGTCCCTGAGTTTACGCACTACTTAATGTGACTTAAACTAACTTACGCAAAGGACAACACACACTCCCATGCCCGATGAAGGACTCGAACCTCCGACGGGGGCAGTCGCGCGAACCGTGACAAGGCGCTCTAGACCGCACTGTTATCCCGCGCGGCAGGGCCTCAGAATACGGTTTCCTACCAGGATCGGGTATAGTGCTTGTAACGGTAACACCGACCACCTTAAACGGCAATCGATGCTAACGTTAAATCCCTGCGAGGGATTTTTGAGTAAGTTGTGACCGTGAGATAACAGATAACCTAATGGGAACAGAACAATCAGGCTGGGATTCCTTTCCGAAACACTGCACCAGAGTGTAACCAACAGCAAACAGATGGGTCAGGAATGGACGTTCTCCCAGCACAAAAGCAAGCTGCAATATTGCGTATTAATATCGGTCGCCAGCCTAATTAGGCATTCTTGTGTCAAGCAATATAATAAAGCAGAAGGCAATGCTAAGGCTAACCTAAGCTACCTTGACAGACACTAAACTCTTTCTTTATATCTGTTCACACTACAATACAGGAACCTAACCTTGCAAATAAATGTACTACTAAAATGGTAGTCAGACAACCACATGGCCAATGAGATAGCAAACAGTAACATGTGCCTCTCAACAACACGTACCTTAAATGAACTAAATGCAGCAGTTCGTAGACCGTATCACCAACACACATTAAACTAATAGCAATGCTAAACAGGAAAAAGCATGTAATGATTCTGAGTTAAATCAGGGGGTCTATTAATGATCATACTCTACATTGCTTAGTACAGGGTCTCTGTGCCTGTGCATTGACCAACTTGTTGTAGAATAGCTAACACAGTAAATATTTATTTCTTAAGTTCAGTTTGAAGTAATTAAATAGAATACAAATGTAACTACACTGGCTCTGAAGGAGCTATTGATTTGCTTTACTAACGAAGTAGCCTAGCACATAAGGGCCTTCAAACTTTCATGGTTTGAAGAACCATGCTCATTAAAAAAACTACAGAAGTATGTATGAGAAATTGTAAGTATTATCATCAGTAATTATTAATTAAGTAAAGAAGAACAAAGTATAAATCTTTAAATAACAGTCGTGCTTTGATAAGCAGTCTTTTAACCTACTCAAAATATAGTTGTCTGTGCAAATGCCAACACAACGTTAAATCCAAGTTCAAACACTTTCACATGAAATGAACGCTGATAAAACTTCGTACTTCTGATAAAAGTTCATAAATGCAGCAATTAATAATCTTTTTCAATTCAAATCAATATTATTGTTGTTTTAACTAACAACTTTTCTACTTTCAGGCAGCTTTTCAAGGAAGGCAAGTTATTTAAGATAATGACTGCAGATTAATTTAAAAATGCCCTGGAAATGAAGTTCTCAGAATATGAAACTGAACTTTCGACTCTATAACTCCATACATTAGAAAGCTATCACAACTAATTTTACAGCTGGCGAATAAACTAGGACACTTGGAATTAAATTCACAAGGATAGGATTCCTGTCCAGGTTTCTGATTTGGGATAATCGCAGGTGTAAGATAGAGTTTTTAGCAACACCACAATTATTATTAAAATCAACCAAATTTCACAAACACCTTAGTCCACTTACAGGGTGCCAAATGGACACAATTTAGATGAAGGCTGGTGGCACTGGTGGCGTAATTTGCAGTGGCTGTTAACCTGGCGACGATGCAGTCATGGCAGTAGTGTTGGGCTCGGCCTGTTACAGATCATTTTGACGTCGGAACTATGTTTTTACAGGGCCAAAAACCATGCTATGATAATAGTATCACCAGATGCAGCATCCGAGGCCCATACATACTGCTATTAAGTTCCTCTGGCCTCAAAACTCCAAGAACATGAGCCACACTGATCCGCTAGTGCTAGCGAGATGTTAACCAAAGCACTGCTCGGCCCAGACTCCTTAACCGTCACAAAGGATGCCACTTGTGCGCCAACCACACCTTTTTCACTCCGCCAGCCTACTTCCTTAGCTGCGGGGCTTCCCCCACGTCTTTTAGGTTCAGTCCTACATTCCCTAACTATGGAACAAGTCATTTACAGTACATTATATAACAACCATTCCAGTAGTTATTTAAACCAAGAAGCACAGTTTAATCAACATCGTTCAAAAAGTTCCCATAACTGAAATATGTATACACTGTCAAAGAATTTCCGTGGCAGATACAACACTCTACATATGCAGAACTACAAACTGACATAGAAACACCGATACAAATACAAAATAGGTCGAAAATAGGTGTTACATGCTGAGCCGTATGTGCTGGCATTACGGATGGTTTCACTATTTTAGCCTGATACAGATTAATCTTGTATCACGATATTTGCCACTGTGCGTAAGCCATTGTTATTCTAGCCCACTTGTCTAAGGTTAGATTCGCAAAATGCTGCTATCCAGAATGTTTGTCAGGTTCAGATTTCTAGCGTATTCGAAATGTCCAACATGGTGAATTACGTTATTTCAGTAAGCGTCAAATATTTTACTCATGCAACAGTAATGTTTTGTTTCGATTCGAACGTTACTGGTAACAGAAAAGGTGCTGATCATTTATTGTGGACGTGACTGGAAAGTGTAATAGAGGCGTGCTACCATTATAATCACAATGATGAAAATGGCTTTAAAATAGCTGGTTGGTGACAGAATAATAGTCACAGGCTGTTTCTGGACCCACTTATTATTCTTACGCGTTTCGGGCTCTGCCCATTTCAGATGACAGGTTGAGAAATTGGCAAAAGAAATTTTTTTTTTTTACTATCTTGCAAGGTTACACAAATGTCTTAAAAGAGGACACATGCCCAAACACAACTGAACATCAAAGACATTTAAATACGGCCGATACATAATTACTAGTAATAATTACATCTGTTGCAATATTGATACCATTTTTTCTTATATTACAAAAAAAAGTAATACCAACAGTAGGCACAGACAGATTTAGAGACTTGCAGGGTTTTAGTGACACACTCTTCTGACGTTGGATGGCGTAAGTGCTTTGACGCTGCTGTATATCACCTGCACGTAATTAAAAGTGGTAATTTGAGTACATATTATGGACATAAAGTATGTACAGATAGTTTCCTTACATTATGAATAAAAATTAATGCGAACTTGAGGTAAAGACAAGTTTGAAATACATACAGAGTTTTCAGTAAAGACATTTTATCATTTTATGCAGAAGACATGTAGTAAAAAGAGGAACGAAACTAGGAGCCTGTGTCTAGAGCTAAAAGTTGCTAAATAAACCATAAAATACGCAGGAGAACACAACCTAACCGAATGAAATATGGGAATGCAGTGTTTTGTTCGCATTTTTACCCTTCATTTGTTCGGCAACCGTTCGCCAAAAATGCTGAAGAACCATTGTCTACTGCTAGTGACCTAC
Organism: Schistocerca serialis cubense; assembly: GCF_023864345.2. Classification (NCBI taxonomy): domain Eukaryota; kingdom Metazoa; phylum Arthropoda; class Insecta; order Orthoptera; family Acrididae; genus Schistocerca; species Schistocerca serialis. Next base: position 725,887,442 of record NC_064638.1, read on the forward strand.
TCATTAACTATTAGCTTTTGGGTTTAACGGCGGATAGTGTAAATTTCAATCTCTTCCATGATATCTAGTGTTCTACCTTTCTGTTCCGAATATTAAAAAAAAACTATTTACTTTTGAATCCGTTGGATTCCCAAATAATTAAATTAGATTCAAATTTAAATAATCAACTAGAACAGACTTAATTATTTCGTCACACTGTTGTCACCCGGCCGCACATAAACGAGCTGACTTTACTTCAATTTTTTATGAGACTGCAAAACTTGTTTTAAATAGTGATACGACTGATTGGGAAATTGACACAATGGTTCAAGGTGGGGAAGCAAATGGATTTACCGATAAAGCAATTCAAAACCTAAGTATAAAATTTTTCTGAAAGGTGGCGAAACAAACAGTCTGTACTAAAATTCAGTCGCCCATATTTCTCATTCTTATATCGGCTCATACTCCGAAAAAACTGCCAACGTTTTTAAAAATCTGACATATAAGTTGGTTTTCGAATAAATAATAAACTAGGTCTGATTTTGCGCCAGAGCGTAGATGAGGGTACACAAATACAGCGACGAAGATAATTATAAAATAAGGTGCGGGTCATGTATTAGTTTTTATAGACGAGTAGAGAATTTAAGATAAGATTAGGGAGCACACATATGCCAGAAACGACAGCACCCTTGGTTGTCACCTGAGAGAGCAAAATCACTGTTTACAGTCAATCGAAAATAGCCTAAGTATTTTACACTCGTAACAAGAAGGCAGAACAATAGATATCATCAAAGAGCTTGAAATTTGCACTAACCGCCGTTCAATCCCGGATCTAATAACTGGTGAAGAGATCACCATCAGCAGACAATGGTTCTATAGCATTTTTGACGAGTTTTTTTCCGAACAAATAGAAGGTAAAAATAAGAAAAACAATCTGTCCTCAACAAATGGTAAAAATGCGAACAGAAATCTGAATTTCCATACTTCATCCGGTTAGGTTGCGTTCTTCTGTGTGTTTTGTGGTTTGTTTAGCAACTATTACCTCTAGACACAGGCTCCTAGTTTTGTTTCTCTTTTTACTGCATGTCTTCTGCATAAAATGTCTTTGCTGAAAACGGTATATGTATTTCAAACTTATCTTTACCTCATGTTGGCATTAACTTTTATTTCTAATGTAAGAAAAATCCGTATAAATATTACAATAGATATTGCAGTTATCACTAGGAATTATATTTCGGTCATACAGCGCAGCGCCGCAGCACTTACGCCATCCAACGTCAACAAGCTCTCTTATGTGGGACTGTCTGGCAGCCACATAACTCGGTTGTAAACAGCATACACGCTAGGTCATAAAGGTATTTGCTGAGTGGACTAATGAACTTTACGTTTCCTTCGATGTTAATTGTCATTCTTGTCAAAGTTGTACATTCATTTTGTACTAAAAAATGGTATGTATTCTGTTTTAAATGTCTTTAATATACAGTTGTGTTTTAGCATATGTCCTCATTTAAGACAGGTGTGTAATTTTGTAAGATTTAAAAAAAAATGTTAGCAATTTGAAGATTGGCAGAGCCTAAAACGCGTAGTGATAATAAATGGGTCCAGAAACTTCCTGCGACTACTATCTTGCGACCAACCTGCCATTTTAAAGCCATTTTCATCATGATGATCACTTACACTCGGTAGCAGCATCTTCTTACGTACCTCTGATACTTGCTTGTTGACCGGTGTGTTTTTGACGAACGTTGATGAAAGTTGATTGAAATAGCTGACTGTAGGCACATCTGTAGAAGAGAATGGTACACTTCACGTGGATAATTGAGTATGAGAAAGCTTTGTGCGAGATGTATGTAACTGGAGATTCTCCTTCCAAAAACTGCGCTGGTGTTACTATTTCCTCACGGTCTCCAATAAAGACCGTTTCAAGTTTATATGGAACAGTAGCGGGTGTTTATAAAATATGATTTATCACTGGTTACCCTAACACTTTAATCTCCAGATTTCTGTGTTCTCTAGAGTTGGTGTCATGTCTGATTATTTTGACTATATGCTGTGTGTCTATATCCCTAATGTAAAGCAATACTAAATTATTGACCACGTTCTGTCTATTGTGATATTTTCTGTTGTGCATGTATTTATATCAGTGCAACCCGTTTGCCATATGCATTAATAAAATCACGTAAAAATTAAAGAGCAGTAATTCTCCCAGTTCACTGAGCTTATATATATTGGAACTTAACAATTTTTGCATTCCCCTTACTTAACAGTCATATACAACCGTTCGCTCGACGAAAGACCCTTAACCAAAGACTGGAAAGTTGCACACGTCAAACCTATATCTAAAAAAGGCAGTAGGAGTAATCCACTAAATTACAGGCCCATATCATTAATGACGATATGCAGGAGGATTTTGGAACATATATTGTGTTCGAACATTATGAAGTACCTCGAAGAGAACGGTCTATTGACGCCCAATCAACACGGGTTTAGAAAACGTCGTTCTTGTGAAACACAACTAGTTCTTTAGTCGCACGAAGTGTTGTGTGCTATTGACAAGGGATTTCAAATTGATTCCGTATTCCTATATTTCCAGAACGCTTTTGACACTGTGCTACACAAGCGGCTTGTAATTAAATTGCGTGCTTGCGGAACATCGTCTCAGTTATGTGATTGGATTCGTGATTTCCTGTCAGAGAGGTCACAGTTCGTAGTAATTGACGGAAAGTCATCGAGTAAGACAGAAGTGATTTCTGGCGTTCCCCAAGGTGGTGTTACACGTCCTCTGCTGTTCCTTATCTATGATTTAGGAGACAATATGAGCAGCCGTCTTAGGTTGTTTGCAGATGATTCTGTCGTTTATCGACTAGTAAAGTCATTAGGTGATAAAAACAAATTGCAAAACAGTTTGGAAAAGATATCTGTATGATGCAAAAATTGGCAATGAACCCTAAATAACGAAAAGTGCGAGGTCATCTGCATGAGTGCTAAAAGGAATCCGTTAAACTTCGGTCACATGATAAATCAGTGAAATCTAAAGACCGTAAATTCAACCAAATACCTAGGAATGACTATTACGAACAATTTGAATTGGAAGGAACATATAGAAAGTATTGTGGGGAAGGCTAACCAAAGACTGCGTTTTATTGGCAGGACACTTGGAAAATGTAACAGATCTACTTAGAGACTGCCAACACTACGCTTGTCCGTCATCTTTCTCGTAGAATACTGCTGCGCGGTGTGGGATCTTTACCAGATAGGACTGACGATGTACATCGAGAAAATTCAAAGAAGAGCAGCACGTTTTGTATTATCGCGAAATAGGGGAGAGAGTGTCACTGAAATGATACATTATTTGGGGTAGACATCTTTAAAACAAAGGCGTCTTTCGTTGCTGCGGAATCTTCTCACAAAATTCCAATTACCAACTTTCTCCTACGCATGCGAAAATGTTTTGTTAACGTCGACCTGCATAGGGAGAAACGATCATCATAACAAAGTGAGGGAAACTAGAGCTCGCACGGAAAGATATAGGTGTTCATTTTTTCCACGCTCTGTACGAGACCGGAATAATAGAGAATTATTGTGAAGGTGGTTCGATGAACCCCTGCCAGGCGCTAAAATGTGATTTGCAGAGTATCAATGTAAATGTACATGTAGAAGATAGTTGATTAGTAGGACCCGTCTGTCAAACGCAAGTGCCAGGCTGTGCATAATACGTCATAGTTACATTAAGGAAGGATACAGCACTTCGAAACTACTCTAACAGGATGGTAATACTTTCATTACTTTGTCTGTGTTCCACCTATTTGTTTGAAAGCGCTCAAGTACAGCAAAATAATATGAGATTGTGAGATAGTGTAGTCAAGAAAAGGACGCTCTGTAGCGGACGTCATAGAACGTATGGAAACTGACTTTCACAGTCAGTTGTATGTAAAACACATTATACAGCAAACAATTTAATTTACGTTTGAACATTGTCTTTTCTCGCTACAATGACATCGTTATTATTTAGGCTGTAGTCAATAATTTTTTGATACCTGAAGGTAGAAACCGGTAGTAAATAAATAATTATTTTATCAGCACGTCTTGACAGTTTGATATTTAATACTTTTCAGAGCACGAAGTCGTGTTTGTCAAGCATGGCGCAGAGCTGGTGATTGAAGAGTGGACTGTGGACAGCAACTATAAAGACCGAAGGCAGTTAGTCGGCCGTATCTAAAATTAAATGGCGAGAGCAGAATATTTGAGAATGTGTAGTTTCTTGTATATTGCGTGGAAATGAGAGCGTGCGTTCTCTGAACGCGTTGTTGAAAGTGAAAAACAGATTATGTGGGTAAATTCTACGATGAGAGTACGTATACCAGTAAATTTATGAGTTCACGATATTAAAGTCTATTACACGTGATGGAAAAGCACGCTACAGGACTCAATTAATCAGTAAACAGCACTGACCGAATATTATTGACACTTACAGCTTCATTATAACACATAACACTGATCTACATACTACTTAATTTCTATGTAATGAGACAGGAGTTTTATTTTAATTTTTAAGGTCTTGGTTTAAATAGTAATTTTTTTTTCAGTGGATAAAGTAAGACTATTTTATCAATTACAGACGGATGTAGGAATTAAAGTTTCAGAATTAGCAAAGGGATGGAGACGTGTGCATGAGTGGGGCCACCTTTAAGTCTGAAATAACGTTGTTTATTTCACATACACAAGAACTTAAACAAAAAACGATTGAAATCAATAGGGCATCGTGGAGGTAGGAATAAAAATAAACTACACCGATACCAAATTTATACATAGTAAAATTACGCTTTAAATACAAATAATTATTTTGATGTAGCATGATCGGTATGTTTGATACATTTGTGAAAGAAATTTCAGTAGATTGGTACTTCATGCAATAGCTTCTTAGTAGCTGGAAAAGTTGCAATTTGTTCATCAACTTACATTAGCACTGAGCTTTTATTTCTGAGAGGCTATGAAAGAAAATGATAAAATTTGCAAATTCGTGTCCTGCAAATAAAACTGAAAATTTTGTGTTTTTATTTTTAACAGTTCACATGAAAATGTTCATTATGTGGCAGGAAAGTTAATTTGCGGAGAACGCTGTCTTAAGTTGCAACAGCAACTTGATGACGAGTTCTCTAGGGCCTCAGAAAATCCTTTTGGCGGTCTGATACTTCATCTACGCATCTTTCAACAACTTTTGTCACTTGTCTAGCTTGCCTCACCAAATCAGTTTTTTATCAGCTCTCTCACAGTCTATGAATGTCATAGTACTGATCATATATTTTCTAGAGTACATGACAATAATGCGTCCTTTGTTTCCTGTGACAACACCATCTTATACTCCGAAGTATGGTGTGCAATATTCTCTGTCTGTCTACAGATCTTAACTATTTCCATGTATTATGACCAAAGGGATCAAACATTTAGTGCAAATAAATAGATACCAGGGATCAGAGCATGTGTACCCGTATAACCACAGTCTAAAAAAAGCTGAAGTGGACATTACGAATCCCCATGAACCATGGACTTTGCCGTTGGTGGGGAGACTTGCATGCCTCAACGATACAGATAGCCGTACCGTAGGTGCAACCACAACGGAGGGGTATCTGTTGAGAGGCCAGACAAACGTGTGGTTCCTGAAGACGGGCAGCAGCCTTTTCAGTAGTTGCAGGGGCAACAGTCTGGATGATTGACTGATCTGGCCCTGTAACGCTAACCAAAACGGCCTTGCTGTTGTGGTACTGCGAACGGCTGAAAGCAAGGGGAAGCTACAGCCGTAATTTTTCCCGAGGGCATGCAGCTTTACTGTATGGTTAAATGATGATGGCGATCTCTTGGGTAAAATATTCCGGAGGTAAATTAGTCCCACATCCGGATCTCCGGGCGGGGACTACTCAGGAGGACATCGTTATCAGGAGAAAGAAAACTGCCGTTCTACGGATCGGAGCGCGGAATGTCAGATCCCTTAATCGTGCAGGTAGGTTAGAAAATTTAAAAAGGGAAATGGATAGGTTAAAGTTAGATATAGTGGGATTTAGTGAAGTTCGAGGACAATATTATGGAAATTGATGAGGAGGTAGGTGAAGATGAAATGGGAGATATGATACTGCGTGAAGAGTTTGACAGAGCACTGAAAGACCTAAGTCGAAACAAGGCCCCGGGAGTAGACAACATTCCATTAGAACTACTGACAGCCTTGGGAGAGCCAGGCCTAACAAAACTCTACCATTTGGTGAGCAAGATGTATGAGACAGGCGAAATTCCCTCAGACTTCAAGAAGAATATAGTAATTCCAATCCCAAAGAAAGCAAGTGTTGACAGATGTGAAAATTACCGAACTATCAGTTTAATAACTCACAGATGCAAAATACTAACGCGAATTCTTTACAGACGATTGGAAAACTGGTATTAGCTGACCTCGGGGAAGATCAGTTTGGATTCCGTAGAAATGTTGGAACACGGGAGGCAATACTGACCCTACGACTTATCTTAGAAGAAAGATTAAGAAAAGGCAAACCTACGTTTCTAGCATTTGTAGACTTAGAGAAAGCTTTTGACAATGTTGACTGGAATACTCTCTTTCAAATTCTGAAGGTGGCAGGGGTAAAATACAGGGAGCGAAAGGCTATTTACAATTTGTACAGAAACCAGAAGGCAGTTATAAGAGTCGAGGGACATGAAAGGGAAGCAGTGGTTGGGAAGGGAGTGAGATAGGGCTGTAGCCTCTCCCCGATGGTATTCAGTCTGTACATTGAGGAAGCAGTAAAGGAAACAAAAGATAAGTTCGGAGTAGGTATTAAAATGCATGGAGAAGAAATAAAAACTTTGAGGTTTGCCGATGACATTGTAATTCTGTCAGACAGCAAAGGACTTGGAAGAGCAGTTGCTGAGGGTATTAGGTTACGAAATGAGACACTTAAAGAAGTGAAGGAGTTTTGCTATTTGGGGAGCAAAATAACTGATCATGGTCGAAGCAGAGAGGGTATAAAATGTAGACTGGCAATGGCAAGGAAAGCGTTTCTGAAGAAGAGAAATTTGTTAACATCGAGTATTGATTTAAGTGTCAGGAAGTCGTTTCTGAAAGTATTTGTATGGAGTGTAGCCATGTATGGAAGTGAAACATGGACGATAAATAGTTTGGACAAGAAGAGAATAGAAGCTTTCGAAATGTGGTGCTACAGAAGAATGCTGAAGATTAGATGGGTAGATGACATAACTAATGAGGAGGTATTGAGTAGAATTGGGGAGAAGAGGAGTTTGTGGCACAACTTGACTAGAAGAAGGGATCGGTTGGTAGGACATGTTCTGAGGCATCAAGGGATCACAAATTTAGCATTGGAGGGCAGCGTGGAGGGTAAATATCGTAGAGGGAGACCAAGAGATGGATACAATAAGCAGATTCAGAAGGATGTAGGCGGCAGTAGGTACTGGGAGATGAAGAAGCTTGCACAGGATAGAGTAGCATGGAGAGCTGCATCAAACCAGTCTCAGGACTGAAGACCACAACAACAACAACATTTGGAGATGGGTCTGATAATGGGGCTATTAACTAAATGTATGGTAGGACATGTACATATGCGGGTTGGGTGTGTGAACAATGTGATGTGCTGCAGAATTGTGGTCCTCAGATCCATAAAGATTTTTTGCATAAGGTGTCGGAGCAGATGTCTCCTGGCACATAATCTGACTACTGCTAGCAGCATTCGTCACCATTATCGCAAGAGACTATTGTTACTCCGTTACTGATGTAATGTCCTGTAGGTTTCTTCATTTAGAATACCCCGTCATTGAATCGTACCATATCTGCATTGATCAAACAATATAATACACACTGCAAAAACAATGTCAGTACGTTATTCTGCAGACTCGGCGTGTAAAACGCAGACAATTGCCTGGAGTGTACCACGTTAGGCTACTGTGGTAACATGTCCCACTAATATATTATCTGCGGAATTACTGAAAAGTTTGAATGACATGTAGTGGCAAACAAGTGTCAGCGTATTTAAAAAAAATTAAAAATACTTAGAATGAAGCTTTATGTAAAATATATATGTCATTTTAAAGAATGAAGTCCCTAGTATTATTTTAGTTTGAAAAAAAAATTGTCATTTTCTAGATCTGGGTTTCTGAAACAATAAATACACGGTATATTTGAAACCACAAATCTGTGACCAATGTTTGCTGCAAATTCTAGTCTATGACAGTGAGATATAAACATAGACGTAAAAAGATCACAAAATTAAAGAACTGTGTTGAGAATAGCAAAGACAGTGGCATATACGAATAAGTACGAGTAAATGGTTAACCAGAAAGGCAGGAGTTGCGTATATTAAGGAAACTGTTGTTCTGAAAATGAATCCAATATGTGTAGAATGTGTAGCCTAACAAAATTCTCTGCTGGATTTCTCGTGAATATTAATGACTTAGACGACTATCGATTGGAAAATGAGTAGATGACATCTGCAGAGATCAGTACTAGTTGCGGGAAGCTACTCTTTTAACTATAGTTACTACCAGAACCATTGAAAATATCAAAAACTGTTTTCGTAAAACATTATGCTGGAAACAGGCGAGTATTTTGTGCGTTGTTACCTTTAGAACATTTGTAAACATATATTTTGACGCAAGTATAATTTTTGTATTGGAAAATGTCGCATTAATGGATTTCGAGAGCGTTTCAAAAGTGGGGAGTAGTTAAATGGCTCTTTTTACATTTAGCAATAAAGCTTTGCAGAGGAGAGTGGAATGTGCTATATACAAATCAGCAGACAGAAGGTACTGTGCCGTCTCAACTGCTAGACCACGTAACGGTCGACGACTGTGGCGGAACATAAACTGTGTTCACGTGATTCACCCTTACAATGGACACATTCCCCATCTGTTTTATGAAAGGTCTCTGCTTAATACAGCATGACAGCAGTCTAATGAACGCGCGATCTTCCTTGTTTCCTGTAAAGAAGTGAACAGGGTCTATCATTAAAATTAGCTTCTTTACAGTGGATCCATCCAGTTTCTAATAATCTAGGATTTTCGCAGCTCTTGTATCATTTCTCTGCCTATGTTGTTAGCGATGACGCACTAATTTCGTGCGTAAAGATGTAGACAGGACCATTCACCTAAGTGACCGAGGAAAAGACGGAGAACATTAAATGGATGATTGTATTCAGATTTTAACTGGGCTCCTTTCACAATACTCACGGTAGCATCATCTGTCGTAACTAGTCTGTTATAGTCCAAACGCTTTTCTTTAATACGGACCACACCGGCCACTTGTATAGTCACTGCATAGAACACTCACCTAATAACTGTTACACAAACCAGTGCAGTAACGACTTGAAATGGTTGGTTAAATATTAGTGGTTCAGTGCTACTGACATATCAGAGTAACACTAATCGTGAGAAATGAATGATACTAATGAAAAATGTGACAAAGTAACAAGAAATAACACCATTAAATCACTATAGAAGCTGGATTCATGTGTGCATCAATCCTGGATAACATATATAACACTTACAACATTCAATAGATTTATGATACGTGAGATAAAGTAACTCTTAATATTTATGTATATACAGGGTGGGTTTTTGTCACGAGACAACGAAATATCCGAAAAACGACGCACTGGATTAAAAAATCGGCAAAATGCTTGTTCAGTGTTTTTGAAAATGGTATCCGGCAATTCAAAGGTTGATCACCCTGCCACACCCCCCAGGGGTATGGCGTGGGACAACTTTGAAATCGTAAATGTAGTTTTTATTGTTGAATCGGATTCTACGGGAACAATTACGTATATTTTGTATGTGACACTTTTGTCATTGCGTGATTAATGGCGCTGTAATCAACAAATAACACAACTGGCTTCCCAAACGGTATTATCTTGAGAACATTGGATCAAAAACAAAAAAGGAGGCGAGTGTGGTAAACGGCTCAGTGTTTTGTAGTTTTTTTTGAAATATTCATTCATTCATTCATTTTCTGACTTGGTCTCACTATGTGCACGTTGTCCCTCACGTCTTAAATACTTTCCTTTATAATCTGACTATGTTATCAGTTAGAATGCAGATTACTACGATAAAAGAGAAAATTGAAATTCTTTACATTTATGGAGAAAGCAGTAGGAATGTCGATAGGGCTATAGCCCTTATGTTCAACGTTTTCCAAGCAAAGTACCATCATGCTCTTCTTTTTGTCGGATTATTTGATACTTCATAGTGAATCGGGAAACAGACTATTGTATGCCAAATATTGAAACGTAGGAATTATCATCCGTCCCATATTTCCCTCCATCAGGAAGTTCATGGCAATGATTTCCAGAACTGAAAAAAACACTTTTCCATTGTTCGCTTCGTCAGATACGGAGATACGCTAGTTTCTTTGCTCAAGCATCGTGCTTGACGAATCGACCATCACCAACCATGATTCGATTAATCGACATAACACGGGTTTTTGGAACGTGGGACACCAACACATGATACGCCAAGCTGAGCATCAGCATCCGTGGTATGTGTGTGTTTGGTGTGGAATAATTGGTGATAGACTCCTTCATTCATTCTTTATTGATGAGATCTTAAATGGTGATAAATATCGAATATCCTTGAAGGACGATCTACCAATACTGCTTGCAGACCTTCCCTTGGATTTGCGACAAACAACGTGGTTTCAACGTGTTGGTTGTCCAGCACATTATTCCGTAGCATCATGGGAAGTATTAGATCTAGTGAACAATCGTCGATGGATCGGAAGAGGCGGTCCAATGTCTTGGCCTACAAGATCGCCAGCTCTTAGCTCCGGCTGACTTGTTTGTGGGCTTACTTGTAGAGTGAAGTTTATAATGAAGTGCCAGCAACGTGTGATAACATTATGCAGTGTATCATCAATGCATGTCAGATAATGACATCGGTAGCACTTCTGAGTTCTATCGAATCTCCCACTTGCGGATAAATACGTGCGTCGAAGTTGGCGGCAACGTTTATGAACCTCTCACCCGTTTGGTGAGAGGTGACTGGACACACCTCAAACGAGTACCACGTTGGTTAGAGGTGAGTGGACACACCTCAAATAATCTTTTTTCACTATTACTGAACACGTCTGTTTTTTTAACCAGTGCATTTTTCTCGAGATGACACCGTTTTGAAACTTATGTTATATTTCGATTACAGCGCCATCTATCAGGCAACGAGAAAAGTGTTTTACACCAAAGTTGCGTCATTTCTGCCGTAGAATCCGAATCTTGTATGAAGATGGGATAATCCTACTCAAGATTTCGTAGTTGCACCCCACTACCTAGTATTTGGGCAGCGGGGTCAACAGTGGTATTGTCGGATAACATTTTTAAAAATACTGACCACACATTTTCCTTTTTTCCGGTGTGTAGTTCTTTCGTTATCTCAAGATAAAAAAAACTCATGCAGTACACATGAGTTTAATTGCGTGGCTTGATCTCTAGCCGAGTACCTGTCATTTTACAAAAGACGTTGCAAATTATGGCTGATTGTGCTCTTTCCAATATGTAGAAATTTTAAAACGCACGTATAGGTACCTGCGTGCCCCAGCTTAGAAAGGTTTGATATTTGGGCGACAAAACAATTTAACTAATGAACACTATAGAAGGAGGGATGATTGGAATTTAACTTCCTGTCTACAGTGCGAGAGACCGAGCAAAATCTAGGATGAAGAAGGATTCGGAAGGATATCTAAAATGCACTATTCAAATAAATTACCCTGTCATTTGCCTTAATTTACTTAGGCAAGATACGAAAATCTAGGTCTGGACTATTCGACACCGATTTGAAAGTTATCCCGAATAAGAGTCCAGTCTGTTAACCACTGTGTCGTCTCCCTCGTTTCACGACAATGGCGACCATCAAACGATTGTCACGCCACTATCCAGTTTTGCAGGTCATTAGCTGGTATCGACTTTGCCCCTTATCTACTAGTTTGTCTCTGAAAGGGAATATTCAAAACGAGGATATATTACTATGTTTCTTAGCTATTTCTGGAGACGTTCCTGGTAGCTGAATAGCTATGAATTGATCGCCTCTAACGGATTCAGGTTCCCCAGTGAATTAAATTTGTAGGTGGCTGGAACTGAGCTATGAAAATTATGCTTCAGATTGCAGTTCTTCCAATAATTTCTCTTTCTTTCCGTACTTTGTGCCGCAGTCAGAATCAAATGGTGAGCCATTTCACGATTTTCATAGGGCATAGGTTAGTAACACATCCAGTTTTTACAATTTCTATAGTTTAAGACCAAGGCTATGAAACAACATGAACAGCATTCAGTTCACCGCGAAATCGCGCTAGCAAAACCTGTTTTAGATTGAAGGACCTCATTTCAATGACCTGTCGACACAGATTCTCGTTCCCAGTCTGAGAGCAATGAGAAGAGTCAGGAAGATAGTTGGAAGGTTAAGAGAAGAGGCAGGAGTTTCGTATGTTCTATAAATTATTCAGCATCGGACACAAATAGACTGATAATGCTGATGGTACTGATAATATGATACGAACTCAAAGCTGGAATCCTATTTGAAAGACAACTAAGTAAGGAGAAGTACTGTGACCGATTTGTGTACACCATAATTTTTATAATCCATGGGCCATAAAGGTGCATAAACTGAATGTAAAAGGATACCACTAGAGGACTGGCCTGATGAACTGCCCCGTCTACGTCATTGCCAGCCTCAGCAAGCATTTGCGTTGTTGCCGTTATCGAGTGCTTCGCGTTCTCCAATTTATTTTGTTTTGTGTGTTGCGCGTTGTTTTCTGTTCTGATTTTGAAAGGAGTGGTCCATTACGGGATTCGAATAAGACTTTCACTGCAACAGAGTGGGTGAGCGACCCCTATAACCATGCGTTAGTTCTACTTTCGCAGAAGGTCGAATCACAGGTGTAGATTGCCAGTCCTACGACAGAGAAAAGGGGGGCGGGGCTGCTCTCCCTTCAGGCGGTTCTGATTTGTTTACGTTTGCTGTCGACTGCCACTATACCGCCACCGGTGCTTCTCTCTATTTTCATGGGGAATGTTTACTTCACTTTGTTTTCTGCCTTACGGCAGGTATTGTCATGGGGGAAGCCTCGTCAGAGAGGTCCACCACGTGAGTGTTTAGGGAAGTTATTCCAGTGGTGGTTTCCCGTTGCCTGCGGCTGATGATGAAATGATAATGAGTACAACACAACACCCAGTCCCTGAGCGGAGAAAATCTCCGACCCAGCCGGGAATCGAACCTGGGCCCTTGGCGTGACAGACCGCCGCGCTGACAACTCAGCTGTCGGGGCGGACGGGGATTGTTTAAGCAGATGCATATGTAGAATTCTTCTGGCATCGTAATTCGGCTGGAGATATCCACCTTTTCCACTCTCCAGAGCCACTTTCGTTTCAAACAAAAGCACACTAGGTTTTACATAACACCTATTTCTTACATTGTTCCTAAGCGTGACCATTTCTTAAATTTTCAAATTTACACCAATATGAATAATTTGTACACAAAATGTCATTAGAAAATTATTTAACATAATAAACAATTTACATAATATTTTACATGCATAACTCACATACAGTGCAAAGAACTTCGAACTCTAGTATAGCACACTTTACTTTACATCTACAGAAAATGTAGTACCAATATGCGAAAATTTTCAAAGCAAAAAAAAAAAAAAAAAAAAAAAAAAAAATTATAAAAATTTAAATGAACCCTAAACAAATAATGTTATACGCTTTACTAGATATAGTCCTTTTGCCATTGCCTTCTATCGACTTTTGAACTGATATATTCAGCCAGTTATAGATGGACCTAAAACTTAATGTGCATTCTGAATCACAGTGCAGTTCGGCATTTTTCAGTTTAACTAACATTTTCAGGGATGAAACAAGTGATAAATGACAGAAAAAAGTTTTAGGACTGATCGGGAATCGAATACCACACCTTCGAACCCATAGAGCGGCACTTGACGCTTTAGGCACCGAGTCGTACAAAAATGGACCTGGAGGCGCCGGGTATCGATCCCGGTACCTCTCACATGCTAAGCGAGCGCTCTACCATCTGAGCTACGCCCCCAGACGCAAAGAAATGACAGCCTTGAATGCTGTAATGGAACAGTAACCGGGGACTCGTGCTTTCTCTGCCCCTCGCAGGAGCTGCCAAACCAGTTTTGGCACCGACCGACCAGCAGATTTCACCAAACGCGTGTACTACAGTAATTTGCCGGGCGCCATGGCAACTGGGGGCGTAGCTCAGATGGTAGAGCGCTCGCTTAGCATGTGAGAGGTACCGGGATCGATACCCGGCGCCTCCAGAACATTTTAATGTATTAGCTCTAACTTTAGCTCACTACACGACATTTGGAAGAGTTCCTGCATAACTATTAGTTATGACAGCATGCCGTAAGCAAGCCAATGTTTTTTGTCACTTGTGAGCTACTGTTTCACCATGAGTCAACCATTACTTTGTTGTCTGTGAAAAATATCCAACGTTTCCCCCGTAGTTTATCAGTTTCATAACGATGGATGTTTAACTCTGTGTTTTGCCTTACGGCAGATCTTGTCATGGGGAAAGCCTCGTCAGAGAGGTCCACCGCATGAGCGTCTAGGGAAGTGATTCCAGTGGTGGTTTCCCGTTGCCTTCCACTGATAATGATGAAATGATAATGAGGACAACAAACACCCAATCCCCGAGCAGAGAAAATCTCCGATCCAGCGGGGAGTCGAACCCGGGCGTGACAAACCGCCGCACTGACCACTCAGCTATCGGGGCCGACGATGGAGGTGTAGCGTGTACTATTATTGTAAATTTTTATCAGCATCTAGTAAGTGAGATGAGTATGGTTGATATATTACGTTACAGGTCAGAAAGAGAGTGGGGTGGTTGAGCAAGATTCATATCCACTCTCAGGCGCTCTCGTTTAGGTCTGTCAGAGTTTTCCGGAATGGTTTGAAAGGAATGTCAGTAGGTTTCTTAAACAATGAATTCCATGACGTACTGATCAGCAGATGTACACACACAAGTTTATTGATGGAACTGAATTCACTCTCTGTAGTACTGAACTCTGTCATATTAAATATGGTTCGCTAGCAGCTCTTCGGCCAGTGACACACAGTTAAACGTATCACTACTACAAAGTTAATAAATGTCCTTAACAACGTAACTACTTTCGAAAAGATTCCGGGATCCGACCACTGAGCTAAAAAATTTTTATACCGCTAACAGGTCACACGCTGCCTGAAGCTCACTCCCAGCAGCTGCCACCGGTAACATTCATAACGATAAATACAAGGACGACAGTTGAAAGTGAATATAAAAAAATCCCAAAGAAACGTCACACGCAGTTTTCACGGTAACAAATTGGAATTTATTTGCTTCAATTAAAACTCCGTCCCTCTCACCAGCCACAAATATCTAATTATTTTCGTCAGCAGTCGAAATAACGTCGAAATGACAATGTAATTAACCATAATAAATAAATACGAACAAATATTAATGGAAAGGGAAGATAACGTCTGTTTTTATCCATTCTGTACAGCTGCTGTTTCAAGTTCAAAAATGGTTCAAATGGCTCTGAGCACTATGGAACTCAACTGCTGTGGTCATAAGTCCCCTAGAACTTAGAACTACTTAAACCTAACTAACCTAAGGACATCACACACATCCATGCCCGAGGCAGGATTCGAACCTGCGACCGTAGCGCTGTTTCAAGTCCTTACCACCTCTCATAGAATTACAATCAGATACCTCAGGTTGAAAAACAGCGGCATTAGGCGACATTCCAGCCCCACTCCCCGATTTATTACTGCTCCCCTTTTATGGCTTTAGACTCCTGTAACTGCAGTCTGATTTCTGTAAAAGTTGTAAATGACCTTTCCCTCCACTATTTTATCACTGGTACCTCCAGAATTTCAATGAGGGTGTTCCGGTCAACAGTGTCATATCTTTCCCTTAATCTTCAGATACTTTTCTTTAAACTACCTTCAAAGAAAAATTGAAGGGTCAATATTGACTCACGTGCTCCTAATTTATCTTCCCCGAGGTCGATTTGTACCAGTCTTCTCACTGTTCTCTAAATAATTGATATTAGTGTTTTGGAACGAGAATTTTTTTTCAAAATGGTTCAAATGGCTCTGAGCACTATGGGACTTAACATCTATGGTCATCAGTCCCCTAGAACTTAGAACTACTTAAACCTAACTAACCTAAGGACATCACCCAACACCCAGCCATCACGAGGCAGAGAAAATCCCTGACCCCGATGAGTTTTTTTTTTTTTTTTTTTTTTTTTTTTTTTTTTTTTTTTTTTTTTTTTTTGTTAGGTGTCGACTGAGCTGTTTGGCATACCACTGAGAAGGTACAGATTCTATCGCTAGTGACCAGCAGAGATGGAAAGCTGCCCATAAGCTCATGTGGATTAAAATAAAACAAGGTCACGCACCGAATAACTGCTTAGTGGAAGTGGCCCATTGGAGCATGAAGGTGTGGGTAGCACATCTCATACAGACATATCGATAATGAGGACCAACGGACTACAAAAGGACAGTAATGGTCACTATAAGAAAACGGTTTACTGCCGAAAGACAGCAACATGCTTTATTCTCTGAATCAAAAATGCGTACAACTAATAAGTGGACAAGAGATTGCAAATACGTACCATAGCATTGGCGCAGGAGTGCGGGTCCATGAAAGAACGATATAAGCTGTGTCGGAATATGGGCAATGATTGTGGTTGTCGGAACATGGGCCGCGATTGTGGAAAAGGTTAATGAGTTACAGAAAGGTCACAGAAATGTATGAACAAACACCGTTACTCCTAGACAAGTGTATGGTGAGTGCAACTATCTGGCTGTGAAAATGAAATCAGCATACGAGACCCTGATTCATATTAAGTGACTTTGTGTTTGCGTCGTCTTGTGTCAGGCAAATCCAACACCTTCCATGAAAACCCTGACATGATAAGCAAATCCAGTAGTATGTCACATAGCTCCGAATAAATCGTGACATTAAATTAACCAAAGTAATACGAGTAACGAGTGAGCAAATGCAATACCACAGACTAACACAAGAATGCCTAAATGCATGTCATACCTTCCCACCGTGAGACAGACGCAGTTCCGAGGGGAGAAACGAGAACAGAAGCCGAGAGCAGAACCGTGTTAAGCTAGAAGGCCCTACGATAAGGGACGGACACCCACGTCGCCAGCTATCCGACAAGACCACCCCACAGCCCATGTTAAAAGCTAGAGCCCTTCAGAAGAACAGTATAGACCTTACGATAACACTAAAAGGGCCACACCAGCTGCAAGTTTTAGCGTGAGACTTTTTCGCGTCTCTGTTACGTTGCAAACTTTAAAAACATTGCCCCACCACGAAAAGTATAACGTTTCTCATTGAATAGGCAGAATTTTTGTAGGCAGAGCTTAAGGTTAACATTGAGACCCTGATTGGTCAGATGAAAACACAGCCAGATAGTTTTTTTAACCAACTTCGGTAAATTGTAGTAACGGGAAGTTAAGGAGAGTTGCTTCCGAGACGGCGAGATGCATGGAGCTGCGCTGGCCGCCGCCCCTTGGCGAACACCGACAAGGTAATGAACGCACGCGATGCCGCATTTTCGAGCGCATAAAGCTTCACTCAGAACTGCAGAAGTCTCATCTGTTACATCCCCTTTTTACGTAATACTAGTGTCGATCGTCAATTGAAGCTCATGGTATTCACATTTGCTACGTAAGTTAAAATCTGAAACGCGATGATTTTTGTGTTATATAATTATTGAGAAGCCACATCAGCCACTGTAATTTACGACAAGTTAGATAAGTAATTAAAGATAATTGAAGGTCACTGTAGACCATTTTAATAATTTTCTCTTTTGTGAAACTTAATTTAAACCTAGATTATAGATGTGATATGGCATAGGTCATCCTTCGATCCATTGTAGAACTTGGAAACCCATTCAGGGAATATTCGTTCACATTTTTGTTGAATGCAGTGGTTTTTATCATCCTGTATTAAAACATTTCCTTTTATCAATAGTGCAATTTATAAACAATGTTTTGTGAGTAGAATAAAATTTCCAGTGGTAAACTTAACTGCTTTTTCGACGTTATTTTACCAGCTAACTAAAAATAGGAAAGCCTTGAACCCCTTCCACTAAATTTAGTTAGTATTAAGATTCTTTTACAGGGAGTGCAGTGGAACTGACGCTGAAATCATTAAGTATTTAGTTGTATCATCGCTAGTGTCACTGAACTCTACATGTCATGTGTGGTCTGGAGTCTCCTTACCAGCAACAGGTCCCAGGTTCAAACTAGTCAATTCCCTAAAAAACAGGCTCAGAGCGTCGTTGCGCGAAAGTGGTACGGAGACACGACTTAGAACAAACAGACACCATGCAGAATGTTAAGAGTCTCAGCGGGCACAAAGACAGTCCATGCATAGCACCCTAAGGGTGTGCAAAAGCCGACGACGGCTGTAGTGCTCGCTGATAATTCTAAGTTCAGCACGGACTTTACGTTCTGCTATAAGCTGGAAATACCTCTCTCTGCAGCTCTCAGACCCAGCGGACAGCCTTAATCCCTGGACCAAGTATCTTCAATGACGTCCTGATGAGTGTTCTGCTACTCTCCCCTACGCAATTTCGCCGGTTCTGTCAGTGTTAGAATCTCCCAATTAACTGCAACAGACTTTCCGAGTTCCAACCACTTACAATTTAATAAACACTAAACTGAACTCCGTCCGAAGAAGTGTCGGAAGACCCAATGGTACTGACCAACCGCCGTGACATCCTCAGCTGATAGGCGCCATAGGATGGAGACATGGAAGGTCGTGAGGCACGCACACCGCTCTCCAGACGGTTGTTACTTTCCTTGACCGGAGCCGCTGCTTCTCAGTCAAGTAGCCCCTCAATTTGCCTCACAACGGCTGAGTGCACCCAGCTGCCAACAGTGCTCGGCAGATCGGATGGTGACCCATCCAAGTGGTAGCCAAGCTCCACGGCGATCGACGGGAACAGGTGTTACTATCGCAGCAACGCCTTTGGGAATTTAACAAAGGAGCTTAATAAATTTCCTACCCTTGCGAATATTGTTGTGGTTAACTGGTGAGGCATACTTCTCCCTCAAGACGGGGAAAAAGGCAGAAAATCTCCCCTACTATGTATCAGATTTCAAGTCACGGCCAATGCAAAGACGTCCACGTACATATGTGCTGGAACTTCCCTCCCCCCTCTCCCCCTCCTCCCAGTAACGAAATTAATTACTAAGATCACCACAAAAATTAATCACCCACTTTGCACGCACAGACGAATCGTAAAACCTTTACAGATGGGGCAGCGATCGATTTACATGCTCAATCATGCCTTTACATGGCATAAGACTGTAGCAATCACTGAGACATTTATGTTTCATGTAAACAGTGCACGTCAACATGGGTAAATATAAAGATGTGACACAATGGAAAAGAGGGGAAATGGTGTTTGTCTGTGTCCATGGCCATCAGATGTATGCTGGATTAGTTGGTGTTTTGCAGTGGACTGTTCAGCATGTGTGGTGTAACACACATAGCCACGAAACACGATGTCTGAACAGTGGTAGGGAAATACCCTTAGAGTGACCAGAGACGCGTTTCACGGGCTGTGAATCAAAATCAGTTCCAAACCTGACAGAAATTATAGTGAAAAATGCAATCATCGGCAGTTATTACTGCTGCTTGCAGTTTTCATGCAGCGTTAGAGATCTGACTTGATTTACCCGTTGGATATTCACATTGGATTAACAAACAGGTTATGTGTCAATTTTTGGAAGCAGCTGCCACATAACATATTGGCACTTGTAATCACCTGCCTTTCTCCGAATTGGAATTACTATATTCTTCTTGATGTCTGAAAGTGAATACACAACGTGTTAAAGTAGATCAGCATGTCTCTTGATAATCGAAACTGAAGTGACATAAAATAATTATTTCAGTTTGTAAAGTCCTATGCAGTAACATTACTTATTTCAAATATCATATTGCAGTGGTGGATCAAAGAATAAAATGGCTACCAGAACTGTTTTTAATGGTGTTGTTCACAACATTTGTTGGCATGTTCAAGAAATATAGGATGAGCAATGTAATGTACTTCAATCAGTGTTTTTGCTGTTTCGAATGCCTGAAGGTGGTGTTATTTAAACGTTTGCTCACGATGAAAGTACGCTGTTAGTAGCAAGAGGATAAAGTGAATGCCATGTCGAGCTTCTTGTACCCACAGATTTTGCAGAAGTTCAAAAGTTAGGTCATAGTGGCATTTATTGTGATACGATGAAGAGGTCTTAGTTATCTAGAAGCTGCACTCCATCTCTCAATCAAAACAGCAGACAGTGCTATCTGAGATTGTCTGTGGGGTCATCTGCTGCCACAGACAACGCGAACAAAACTGCGAAATGCCTATGGACTTCTTTTGCCCATTTATTTTACTTGCGAAATAGGACTTAAAAGGAGGAAGTTCACGAGAAAATACTGTTGCTCTACCTGCAGCACGCACATATTTACGGATTCTCCCTTGGCAAATTACTTGATAGCTTTTGCAATCACGCACGACAACGATTTTTAGTTTGCACACAATGTAGCTTCATCAACTGCGCTCTACAAAAGCATCAGACGTCTTCTTGCACGATACTAAACACACAGACTTTCATTTGAACTGACGACACGGAAATGTCTCGAAAACTACATATCGGATCAAAAAAAGTTATAATTCCAATTTGTTTGTCTCGGAGTGGGACATCCAACGATACCACTCTCGAAAAGCCAGCTCAACCCGTGCGTGGGTGGCGGGGGCAACTTTGAAATCTTCAATGAGAACCCGCGTTCTTTGTTGCAGATCACGATTCTATGGCAAAATCTACAGACGTTTTGTCTGATGCATTTTCTTCGTTTCGCCACAGATGGCATTGTAATAGGAGGAACAGAAATGGATATACAATCGTAATTTACGACATGCTACTCAATGGCGCTTAAATATCGGATGGCACGTGGGAACCCACCTCCATGTTGAGAGGGTAGAACGGAACAGTATTTCATAACTTCTAATTGGGAACCCCATTCGCAACGTTGTAGTCCTCCGACGTATCGAACATGGTACTGCTCGACGGGAACTACGACTTACCATAACATGCAGTACGCTGTGACAGGAGATCGCGTGTCGTGCAGACGTAGAACATATAGCAACTGTAAACATTATAATACTTGCGCAGTGTTTATTGCCTCTACATCTACCTGTTATTTGGACTACAGATGTACTAGTGAACGATGAATGTTGCAACCACAGAAGGAGAAAAATGAAATGATCCTGATTTACGGAGAATGTAGGGAAATATTGAGGCTGCTGTTGCGTTGTTTGCCAAGCGTTTTCCAGAGAAAGCTTGCTCTTGTTAGTTCTTTTATGTGGTTGTGAACATCTTTATGTCTGATGGCAGCGTACAGAGAGGCAAAAGGAAACGAAGTAAACTTGTTACAGGAGAAGCTAATGAAATAACTGTATTAGCGCAGTGCACCACAAGCCACAGATAAGCACTCGGCAATTACATCGCGATTCCGTATGTTCGTAGGTAGTATTGTCACAATACTGTATTGTCGGAAGTACGAGGGTAATCCCAAAAGTAAAGTCTCCTATTTTTTTATAAGTAGATAGACCTGTTTATTTCTACAGTGGTTTACATCAGTTTACAGCTTGAACATTTAGCTATTTTTCGACATAATCACCATTTCTGTCGATGCTTTTTTGTAGACGCTGTGGCTTTTTTTGTATGCCCATGTCATACCAGCTTGCCGCCATGCTTTTCACAAAGTTATAATCCTCTTCTTTCACCGCGTCGTCGGAGCTGAATCGCTAGGACTACAATTAACGCTGACAGGTACTGTGAGACTCTGAAAAAACTCAAACTGGCAGTTCAGAACCGGAGAAGAGGAATGTTGAGCAAGGGTGTACACATTCCCCATGACAACGGTTGCCCACACATCCCTCGGCAAACAGTAGCTCTCCTGCAACAGTTTCAGTGGAGCATAATCACCCACACACACTGTAGTCCTGACTTGGCGCCCAGTGACTATCACCTGTTCCCTAGGTACGAAAGAGCATTTGGCCGGAAAGCGATTCAGCTCCGACGTCGAGGTGAAAGAAGACGTTCATGACTTTCTGAACAGCATGGCGGCGAGCTGGTATGACATGGGCATACAAAAACTGCCACAGCATCTACAAAAATGCATTGACAGAAATGGTGATTATGTCGAGAAATAGCTAAATTTTCAAGCTGTAAACTGATGTAGACCGTTGTAGAGATAAACAGGTCTATGTATTTTTAAAAAATAGGAGACCTTACTTTTGGGATTACCCTAGTATCATCCATACCACGCGTCACTGCACCAAGAATTTCATGACACCAATTTCCACAACCGGGTAGTGTTTTGTGAATGAGCACGTTCTTTGCGAGGCACTACTTTCCGATGAGTCTACGGTCACAAACCATGGTAGCGTTAACCGGTATAATACGCATTACTGGGGTGTAGACAGTCCCCACTGGTTACAAGACGACCATCAACGATCCCCGTCGGTTAATGTACACTCCTGGAAATGGAAAAAAGAACACATTGACACCGGTGTGTCAGACCCACCATACTTGCTCCGGACACTGCGAGAGGGCTGTACAAGCAATGATCACACGCACGGCACAGCGGACACACCAGGAACCGCGGTGTTGGCCGTCGAATGGCGCTAGCTGCGCAGCATTTGTGCACCGCCGCCGTCAGTGTCAGCCAGTTTGCCGTGGCATACGGAGCTCCATCGCAGTCTTTAACACTGGTAGCATGCCGCGACAGCGTGGACGTGAACCGGATGTGCAGTTGACGGACTTTGAGCGAGGGCGTATAGTCGGCATGCGGGAGGCCGGGTGGACGTACCGCCGAATTGCTCAACACGTGGGGCGTGAGGTCTCCACAGTACATCGATGTTGTCGCCAGTGGTCGGCGGAAGGTGCACGTGCCCGTCGACCTGGGACCGGACCGCAGCGACGCACGGATGCACGCCAAGACCGTAGGATCCTACACAGTGCCGTAGGGGACCACACCGCCACTTCCCAGCAAATTAGGGACACTGTTGCTCCTGGGGTATCGGCGAGGACCATTCGCAACCGTCTCCATGAAGCTGGGCTACGGTCCCGCACACCGTTAGGCCGTCTTCCGCTCACGCCCCAACATCGTGCAGCCCGCCTCCAGTGGTGTCGCGACAGGCGTGAATGGAGGGACGAATGGAGACGTGTCGTCTTCAGCGATGAGAGTCGCTTCTGCCTTGGTGCCAATGATGGTCGTATGTGTGTTTGGCGCCGTGCGGGTGAGCGCCACAATCAGGACTGCATACGACCGAGGCACACAGGGCCAACACCCGGCATCATGGTGTGGGGAGCGATCTCCTACACTGGCCGTACACCACTGGTGATCGTCGAGGGGACACTGAATAGTGCACGGTACATCCAAACCGTCATCGAACCCATCGTTCTACCATTCCTGGACCGGCAAGGGAACTTGCTGTTCCAACAGGACAATGCACGTCCGCATGTATCCCGTGCCACCCAACGTGCTCTAGAAGGTGTAAGTCAACTACCCTGGCCAGCAAGATCTCCGGATCTGTCCCCCATTGAGCATGTTTGGGACTGGATGATGCGTCGTCTCACACGGTCTGCACGTCCAGCACGAACGCTGGTCCAACTGAGGCGCCAGGTGGAAATGGCATGGCAAGCCATTCCACAGGACTACATCCAGCATCTCTACGATCGTCTCCATGGGAGAATAGCAGCCTGCATTGCTGCGAAAGGTGGATATACACTGTACTAGTGCCGACATTGTGCATGCTCTGTTGCCTGTGTCTATGTGCCTGTGGTTCTGTCAGTGTGATCATGTGATGTATCTGACCCCAGGAATGTGTCAATAAAGTTTCCCCTTCCTGGGACAATGAATTCACGGTGTTCTTATTTCAATTTCCAGGAGTGTATGTTGTGGCACCATGGGCAAAAAGCTCAATGGTCCGTACTTTATCGACGGCACGTTGAATGGATGCAAATACCTAACGTTTTTGGAATAGGAACTACCGCTACTACTGCAGAATGCCCTGGACGTTCGACAGCGTATGTGGTTTCAGCATTACGGTTGCCAAGCGCATTACGCAGCTGAAGCACGGGATGTATTAGATCTGACACCGGTAGGTACGTCGGCAGAGGTGACCCTATTAATTGGCCCTGTAGGTCGTCGGATTTGACATCGCCGGATTTGTTTTTGTGGGGATATTTAACATATAATGTATATCAGCAAGTGCCAACAGACCGTGAAGACATGGTCGACCTCATCAGAAGCGCCTGTGCTGACATTCCCGCAGCTGTGCTTCCGTCCCGTGTACGGTCATTTGGGACGCTGGTCACTAAGTGTATTGAAGTTGCCGGTACTACGTTTGAACACTTACTCTAATTGGAAGTAGAGTAGCGTTCGCCTCGACCCGCTGCTGCAGTGACGCGTCGAGTAGTCCCATGTTCGATATGTCGGAGGAATACAACGTTGCGAATGGGGTTTCCAAGTAGAAGTTATGAAACCCTCGCAGCTACCCTCGCAGCATGGAGGTGGGGGCACATGTGCCGCCGGCCGGTGTGTCCGAGCGGTTCTAGGGGCTTCAGACTGGAACCGCGCGGCCGCTACGGTCGCAGGTTCGAATCCTGCCTCTGGCATGGATGTGTGTGATGTCCTTAGGTTAGTTAGGTTTAAATAGTTTTACGTTCTGGGGGACTGATGACCTCAGACGCTGAGTCCCATAGTGCTCAGAGCCATTAGCACATGTGCCACTGGATATTCAAGGGCCATTGAGTAGCAAGTCGTAAATTACGAGTGTGTACCCGTTTCTATACCTCCGATTACGGCGCCATTTGTGGCGAAACGAAGAAAATGCTTCATAGGAAGTGTATGTAGATTTTGCAGTAGAGTCGTAGTCTCCAATTTCAAAGTGCCCCCTCCCCCACGTCGTCCACGCACGGGGTTGGGTGAGGCGTCGAGTGTGGTCTCTGCATGCGACCCCCGCCCCCGTCCGGGAGAACCAAACTGGAGTAATTATAACTTTTTTGAATACTATATATTTTCTGTGGTCTTCATAGAATGTTTAAAGCAGTTGCTGGGATCGTTCCTTAGAAAAGAATAAGCCTGTTTCCTTGCCCGTCTTTGTTCCTTGAGGAGCTAGATCTTAAATAAAACTAGTCATTTGGGTGTTAAACCTCAGTCTTCCTTCCTTCCTTAATTTGTCTTTTGCATACGGCGTTGACTGCTGAGCCTCAGTGACTTGCTCCTTCGCTTGCGATTGTAATTGTCACTCTACGAATGCTAAACCAGTTCTACCGTAAGCAATGAACCTGCTCAGTTCTCAGCTGTAATGACACAGCATTTACGTAGCTGTATAAGAAATATCCTAACAGATCCGCACCTGATCTTTCCTTACAACATAAAAAAAATAATTCTTGTGTGCACACAAACACACACAGTCATCAGTTCACAAACGTTGATTCTCACTAGTGTTCTGTAAGGTTGAATCGCGAAACTTTGTGATAGACGAAGAATAACTGGAGGCGCCGTGTATCGATTCCGGTAACTCACACCTTCTGAGCGAGTGTTGTGCTACCTGAGCTAAGCCCCCAAACAGAAAACGGAGAGATATGAAGATCAATTTGTTGCGCTTGGTTTTTGGGGTCAAGGCATGAGCAGTCACCCCGCGTCTCTGGTTCCATCCAGCACAACCACCGCTTGTGTGCGTGGCTGCACGATTTAGGTCGTGCCCAGGTCGCGTAAACTTGTAAAACACCACGGTGCTGTAGTCCAGATGACGCAGCACTCACGCACATTGTAAAGGCAGCTAGACTGGCACCCGATAGAATATCTGACATCGAGAGGATCGTATCCTATAATCATCTTGCCGATTCTGAAGCTCTTATTTCTGCGTTCAACCGGATTTGCGAAGCAGATGTGGTTTTGTAGCTCCACATTCTGAAAAAAAAAAAAAAACATCTGCGTACATTCAAAAGGAAAGCACATGCTCCAGTTTCTCGATGCATATCTTGAAAGAAGTTCAGTACCCAAAAAATATTGAAACTGAACTAAATAAACAAAGAAACGGTTACATCCAAAACATAACGATTATAACAAAACATACAAAACATAACGTTATAATGTCCCCTGTTGCCTCATTGGTTTTGTTCATCTATATCTACGTGATTACCCTGCTATTCACAATAAAGTGCCTGGCAGAGGGTTCAGGGGACCGATGACCGTAGCAGTCTGGTCCCTTCAATCCCACAAAGCAACCAACCAACCAGAGGGTTCAGTAAACCACCTTCAAGCTGTGACTTCTGAAATTTTCCCGGCGTATTTCTTCTTCTAATAATTTCCGGGTATGCAACCGGATCCCGTCGACAGAAATTGTTAGAAGACACCTTCAAGCTGTCTCTCTACCGTTCCACTCTAGAATGGCACGCGGGAAAAACGAGCACTTAAATTTTTCTTTGCGAGCCCTGATTTATCTTATTTTATCGTGGTAATCATTTATCCCTATGTTGGTGGGTGCTAACAGAATGTTTTCGCAATCGGAGGAGAAAACTGGTGATCGAAATTTCATAAGATCCCGTCGCAACGAAAAACGCCTTTGTTTTAATGATTGCCACTCCAATTCACGTATCATGTCTGTGACACTATCTCCCCTATTTCGCGATAATACAAAACGAGCTGCCCTTCTTTGTACTTTTTCGCTGTCATCCGTCAGTCCCACCTGATACGGATGCCACTCCGCACAGCAATACTCCAGAATAGGGTGGACAAGCATGATGTAAACAGTCTATTTAGTAGACCTGTTGCACCTTCTAAGTGCTCTGCCAATGAATCCCAGTCTTTGGTTTGCTCTACCCACAATATTATCTATGTGATCGTTCCAATTTAGGTTATTTGAAATTTTAATCCCTAAGTATTTAGTTGAATTTACAGCCTTCAGATTTGTGTGACTTATCGCGTAATCGAAAGTTAGCGGATTTATTTTAGCACTCATGTGAATAACTTCACACTTTTCCTTATTCAGGGTCAATTGCCACTTATCGCACCGTACAGATATCTTATCTAAATCATTTTGCAAGTCGTTTTGGTCATCTGATGACTTTACAAGACGGTAAATGACAGCATCATCTGCAAACAATCTAAGACGGCTACTGAGATTGTCTCCTATGTCGTTAATATAGATCAAGAACAATAGAGGGCCTATAACACTTCCTTGGGGAACGCCGGATATTATTTCTCTTTTACTCCATGACTTTCCATCTATTAGTACGAAATGTTACCTTTCTGACAGGAAATCACGAATCCAGTCGCACAACTGAGGCGATACTCCGTAGGCACGCAGTTTGGTTAGAAGACGCTGTGAGGGTCAAATGGCTCTGAGCACTATGGGACTCAACTTCTGAGGTCATTAGTCCCCTAGAACTTAGAACTAGTTAAACCTAAGGACATCACAAACATCCATGCCCGAGGCAGGATTCGAACCTGCGACCGTAGCGGTCCTGCGGTTCCAGACTGCAGCGCCTTTAACCGCACGGCCACTTCGGCCGGCGACGCTGTGAGGAACGGTGTCGAAAGCCTTCTGGAAATCTAAAAATATGGAATCAATTTGACATACCCTTTCGATAGCACTCACTATTTCATGAGTATAAAGAGCTAGTTGTGTTCCGCAAGAACGATATTTTCCGAATCCGTGCTGACTATGTCAATAAATCGTTTTTGCCCGTTGTTATTTTTATGACGCTTAGGAGTGAAATTGGAACGTAATATTGCCGCGCGGGATTAGCCGAGCGGTCCAAGGCGCTGCAGTCATGGGCTGTGCGGCGGGTCCCGGCGGAGGTTCGAGTCCTCCCTCGGGCATGAGTATGTGTGTGTTTGTCCTTAGGATAATTTAGGTTAAGTAGAGTGTACGCCTAGAGACTGATGACCTTAGCAGTTAAGTCCCATAAGATTTCACACACATTTGAACATTTTTTTTAACGTTATATTCTGGAACTGAAATTTCAGTACCATGTAATAAATGAAGAGCCAGTAAAATACTTTTTCACAACTGTGGTCGGTTTCACATACGTCTCCCTGTAAGGAGGCGTGAGTCGCCGAAGTGGCGTCCAAGTGCAAGAACTTGCGAGCAGGCGGCTGAACGTCCCCCTTGAGGGACCCCCAGCCAATCATAGCATACCAGTTTACTTTCCTTTGCACGCTGGGGAAAAGTGCATGATCGTCAGGTAATGAGTCAGACGTTTTACGAACACCCACTGAGGATGCCTTGGTGAAAAGGCGAAACGCGTCGGGGTGTATAAATGAAAGCTAATGTGCGGCATATAAAAGTGTACTTTTTTGCTACCTGCTATACTACAAGTATAGTTCATTAGTCTTTGATTCACTACTCCGTGATGTGCAAACGAGTACCAAACAGGCTGTAGCTTCATATGTTACCACGAGACCATTAATTTGTTACTACGACTTTCCACCTGAATTTTCAGCCATACAGTTTATGAATTTTAGTCCGCTTTAAAACGTAACGTTTTAATGCCGATGATTTGGTTTCGTGGGAGTATCGGTAATAATAACCACTGCTTTTGTTTATAGATGTAATTGAAGTTTATATGACCAAATGGCTTTACTGATAATCTCAACTGCCTTTAGCATCGGAGAAAAAAAACTAAAATTGCAACCTTTCCTCTCCAACCTCTACCTCATAAAAAAGAACTTCCACTGTTAATTCTGCCTCGATAATTAGTATCGCCGTCGTTCGCGTTTACGAACCGTTTAACGTCTCTTTTTTCTTCTTATTTCTAAATGCAGTTAACAGGGCAGAACGAAATTGCATTTATTGACAGAGTTAATACTTCAGCTCGAGGCTGAAATGGGAGGCTTTGTGTGCTGAGCTGGATAATGTGATAAATTTTGAGGGAGGTTACTCTAGAATGAAACCGTACGAACCCTTCTGAAAACTAAGAAGTCATTCCCGTCGTGTAAGTTATCAGCCTATATGAGCGTGATCTGTTTCAACTATTCTGGAAATGACGTATTTTCAAATGGTTTCATCAGTGTATCTGCAGTCCTGCGTTCATATTAATGGAGTCTCAAGTAGGGGATAGGGAGATATTTAACACTGAAGAACATAAACATTATTGTTGGATTTATTTTGTTTGTTGTTCGGTTTTCTGTTGAAAAGTCTTTCATCATACGCGAATTGTTATTGTGTGGGACAGTAGATCGCTGATGTTCAACAATTCTGAAAAATAAATATTGTAATGAAAACGAAGATAGAAATCGTCTTTGATACTGCAGCAAAAATAATGAAACATCAAACGTGAAAACTGTTCAAAAGTACTTAAATTTAGAAGACAGAATAACATAACTATAGAAATCTATATATTCCGACAGCAGACGATTCGGATATATAGTACACAAACGCACAGTTTAGATGACAGGATAACATAATTACAGAAAACTGTGTATTTCGACAGCAGACGATTCAGATATTCAGTACACAAATTTAGTGTGAAGAAGTGGCTGTATGCTTTAGGCTACACAATTACGTTAGGAATAGGGAGATATTAAGTTATATTTATTGAAAACCAAATACATAGTAATCGATATTTACATTATAAAAGTCAGTGTATAATGTGCAGCTGCTAAAACTCAGAAGTGAGTCTGAATACGATCACTCCCTGAAGAAGGTTCCCGTTTTTACCTCAAGGGCGTTCTTTTGGAGATATAACGGCTGGGTAGTTTCGCCCTCTAGAAATTTCTAGAACATTCGAGAACACTCCGCAACATTCCGGAATGTTCTGCAATGATCCAGGACGCTGTGGAAAGTTGGGGAATAGTCTGGAGTATTCGGGAAGATTCCAGAATTTTTGGGAACGTCTCGGAACATCCCAGATCGTTTTGGAACATTCCAGAACACTCTCGAATGCTATGGAATGTTTTAGAACATTATGAACCATCGAAGCCTTTTTGGTACGTTCTGGAATTCGCTTTATACATCCCTATCCCATTGATAGGAATGTATAAAGCACGACCCGTCGTAGGTTCGAACGTCAATTTCTTATCAGAGACCAAAGAAGGAACCGAAAAAGTAGTGCACTGGGTGAATAAAAACAAAGAGTGAAGTGTGAGTGGTCAAAGTGATACAGTGACTGAATATAAACCAAAAATAAAATGTGAAAAGTGTGTGAAGTGTTCTTAGTGTAATTGTTAATAAAAAGTTGGTTTGATTTATATTTTAGCTAATGCCAAAACGTAAAAGAGGAAGAGATCTTGCCAGCTCTGAAACAAAACGGAGAAAACAAAAAGAAGAGTGAAAAAACGAAACCGATGAAGAGCTCGAAGCACGGTTAAGTTTCCCAACGAACGACAATGAGCACCGTGAGAAGCAGAGAAGCCGAAGAACAACGAAATGAACGGATTGAGGAATCAATAATTACAACACAATCTTATAATAAAAGACTGCGAACTCATGCCAGCCATGAAAATATCACCCTACCTGAAGCGCGGACGAGGACAAGTAAATAATACAACCTAACAAATGAAGCATTCCACTAGGACCCGACGAAAGAACATGACAAACGCAGACACCTCGTAATCGGAAAAATTGATAACATCTGAAAATTTTGCAACGCGAAAAAATTTAGTGGAGAAACACAGGGATTCTGTTGCATGAACGGATAATTTCGATTACTACCACTGGAAGCACCTCCGCAGGAATTTTTGCATTATATGACCGGGAAAACTCCTGAAACAAAACCTTTCCTCAAAATATAAAAGCGTACAACGCCTGCTTCCAAATTACTTCTTTCGGTGTCACATCGATCAACACTAACAGAGGTGAAATCGATTATGTTTTTAGCAGTCAAGGGCAAATCATCACAACGTGAGAGCATCATTAACATTGTCCAACGAAGATCAAATATTTTAGCAAGTATATTTCACCTGAAATGAAGAAGTAGAAATTGATTAACGACGTACAAATATCAGTGGATTGAGACGAAAAGTAGTCCAAGATGCACAGAGGATCTTCCACGAATACAAACTGATTCACATATTCAAAACAGCACTAGACCGAATGATTTCTGGCGGCAATAAAGTAATAATTCGAGCCGACAAAAGACCACCTGGAGATAACGAACGTCGATTTAATGCACTTCAGATAGCCGGAGTCGCCACCGTAATTGCGGACAATGAAAACAGAAGCCGCGACACAGAGAGAGGGGGAAGAAAGAGATGAACAGAAAGGAGGGAGGATGAAGTGGGCTAATAGATAAAGAAGTAAATACCCCGTCAACGCTGGGTTTCTCAGCTAATTTATTATAAGGAACAGCATTAGATTAAAGTTTTTATATTTTGTAGGTCAAATGGAGAACACGAGAGCCGTTGTAACTTTTACTTTGTAATTGCTCAGCAGATATAAAGTCACACTTAAACAACGTACAGCTACGCCTGTGTTCATATATTTCGCCACCCCAGCTGCGGTTGCTCTGTCCGAGTCGCCAGTATAAAACTTATCAGAGTGTAAGAAATAAATCCATACGCTCCACTTCCTCTTTGGTATCGAGACTATACTTAATGTGTTATCTCTTACACTGACTGAAATTCTGTAGCTATACGGTGTCAGTATTTTAGCAAAATTCTGAAGGAATGGTTCTAAGTATGTGACAATATACGATTTAATATTATGGAAGGAACTACAAAGAGGGCACAAGGAAGGGAAGGCCATGATAGTTGGTATTTGTTTCTGTGTGGGATACTGTGAGTTAATACAGAGGTACACATATTGCTGGGGGCAAACCAAGTATTTAGGGGAAATCTTAACATCCTCTGGTGTTTGCTAATTATGCTGCTTAAATGTTCAAACACCTTTATACCAGACGTGACTAGAAGAATAGTGGAGCCACATACATTTGTTCCACAATAAATGAGTTAGAGCTAAACGTATACTACGCTATTCTGAACACAAAAATTAAGGGACCGGAAGTACTAAATCACACTGTGTGAGTGAAATCCCTAGGCACCCAGATGGATAACAAATAGAGTACATGAATAAGTTAAAAGAAGTAGAACTTTTTTCTGACTATTTTCACTTGAAGATGTGTTGCTCACACAGTTTGCATGGTTCCACTCGGTACAGCCCTCTGAAGATATCTTCTGGGGCAAAGTACCTAAGGTAAAAAAGAAAGCATGCACTATGAATATTGCGTAGTGCCAGTAACGCAACATTTGATGGTAGTTTTCTCAAGGACGTGCTAATAAATGTACTCCGTAATGCTATTGTTGGAAACTAGCACCACTGAGGTGAGTGATACGTGATGTTTCGCCTCTATCGACGGAGAATGGAGTAAACTTCAAGGTGGTGCACCATTGAAACAGCACAAAAATTCCCTTAGTCAGTGAATTTTTACTCAGTAAATTCTCGTCAGACTTTTAGAAGAGTTGTCCCTTAGATGTGTTACTGTATTGTAAAAAACACAACACAGTCTCCTTGCAGAAATGCTAGTGACTTCTGTAGTTGCTTTTTTTTTTTTTTCAAGACTGTATCATTCATGTGGCTTCTGGTAGCACATCGAAACAAGATGATTAACGTGGAAAAGGAATAGCGTCTTTGATTACTAAACAAAACGCTCTAGGTAGCGGCTAGTGATTGGAGGACTCGAATGAAGACAATCGATTCAGTCAGTTGTTGGAAAACAATCGACTCGTTCAGTTTTAGTTTTAGTTAACGCTTGAATTAATCATTCATTGTTTTGAGTTAAACCAGCCAGTGGCCGCAGTCCCATGAAAACAATCGATCCGACGGTAGTAGTTTTACCTGTTAGTTGGAATATTAGTGGTTCAGTCTGTAACGCCGGAAATGCATATCCTCCTATTTCCATCTATTTTACTATAAAGATATGACATTTCTGTCTCTCTATATACTGTAATTGTTTTACTGTTTGTGTATATATATTTATGGTTTTATGTCGATGTATAATTGGTTTGTTTTGTAAATATTATTTGTATTTTTACGCTGGGTCTTGCCTAGGGAAAACTATGCTATCGAACGATTACATCGATAGGTCGTGTGAAGAATGAAAGTGTTTAGGATCTTTGGGAGTGTTCTGTCTCGTGGAGCGCGGGCAGAGGAGAGTCTGGCTGGAGGAGGGCAGTGGAGCAGGTGTGTTGTGTGACGCTCCCGCGAGTTGCCGCGCTTTCGGGGTTTGGCAGCATGTAATTGCGCTCGACTTGCTATGTTAGTTTCTGACATGGCGTCGCGGACGGGAACGTTAGCTGGCACACATCAAGAGCCCGTTTCGGCTGGAGACCGTGTCGAGAAGAAGGCGCGCCAACATCCAGCTTCTGCAATAGCGACGGCCGACAATGAGTGACTGTCGCCACCTCCTCGATCGACGACTTCAAACCTTCAATCAACCAACAAGGAAGACTGGTAGCACGTAAAGTCTTAGAACTGTATGGCAGACCTCAGCTTTTCAAACTGTTAAATTTTTCTCATTAAATTACAGCAACGTAGCATGAACCTTTGTTGCTCATTGTCCCAATTGCGTTACCAAGCAGGGTCCCTTCCTTTTCCGGAATGAACTCGAGTGTCGTTGGAATTCAAACGCCAGCATTAAAGTAATATCATTCGATTTCACTGCTTCAATTTCAAAGTTCAGTTAAGGTATTCATAGCTGGCTACAATATTTAGATTACACAAGCACAAATTAAGAGTGCGAGTTTTGTTACCGTGTTTTAGCTTACCTGTGACTGCAGCTCAGATTGGTACGTACTAAATTTTACTATTGTTAATTGTTCAGAATCATTTAATTCAAGTTCAAAGTTAAATCTCTTATTTCTAAATTGCGTAGATTCAAGTAGTTTTTGAAATGATTGTTGAGGTAGCCCAAGACTAACCTTATTTTACTGAATTTCGTAGTGCTTCAGAAACAAAGTTCACTATTAATTTCAGTCACTAAATTAACTTTCAATTTTCCGGTTTCATTAATTCTTTTGCTAAATTAAGTCAGATTGTAGCGAAATTTATTACTTCTGACAAACTTTCAGTTTTCACACTACACGTGTCAGCCTTCAGTTGCCACGCTTCTAGTGCTAATTATATGTGTAATAACCTTTCTTTTTCAGTTACTAAAGTAATTGTCCATAGGACTGGCGACCGTAATTTCCCCCAAATCTCAAATATCTAATTACCGCTAGTTAATTGTTAACGTAACGGCCGCACATTTACTTTCTTTATTAACTTTACCCCTTTTCAAAATTAATTTCCACCAGTTTCATTTGCATTTTTCCTTTCATTTGCATTTTTCCTTTCATTTAGATGTAACCCTTTCCTCCCTCTTTACTGACAAATTAGCCTTCGGCGACGATTGCTTTTCCCAAATTTCCATTAGGTACACGCGGTTTAATTTTTCACTGTCATTGAGGTCGATAAGTGAGGGGGAGGTTACAAGTCTTTTCGAGTGAAACCAGTCTGTGGGAACTAAAACAACCGGCACAGTTCGTTGTAGATTTTCATATTTACTGAAGTTTGAATTCTTTGTTTTCAATCGAAATCAGTATGCATGTAGACGTGTGTCGGTTCTGTCGAAGATGATGATGATGATGATGTCTGGTTCGTGGGGTGCTCAACTGCGGGGTTATCAGCGCCCGTACAAATTCCCTACCTTTGCTCTGTCCAATCTCGCCACTTGCATGAATGATGAGGACAACACAAACACCCAGTCATCTCGAGGCAGGTGGAAAAACCCTGACCCCGCCGGGAATCGAACCCGGGACCCCGTGCTCGGGAAGCGAGATCTGTCGAAGGGACTGACAAGGAAACATCAGCAACTTCGCCTCATATTTTAAGGGGAAAGTACATTAGTAAAATATACTGAGGCGACAAAGGTCGTGAGATAGCGATATGGACGTATACAGATGACGGTAGCATCGCGTACACAAGGTATAAAAGGGCAGTGCAATGACGGAGCTGTCATTTGCACACAGGTGACTCATGTGAGAAAGTTTTCGATGTGATTATCACCGCACAACGGTAATTGACAGACTCTGAACGCAGAATGATAGTGGGAGCTAGATGGGTGGGACATTCCATTTCGGAAATGGTTCAGGAATTCACTATTTAGAGAGATCCACAGTTTCAAGATTGTGACAAGAATATTAAATTTCAGGCCTTTCCCCTCACCACGGACAACGGAGTGGCCGATGGCATTCACTTTAAGACCGAGAGCAGCAGCGTTTGCGTAGAGTTATCAGTGCTAATAGACAAGCAAATCTGCGTGAAATAACCGCCGAAATCAAAGTGGGACGTATAATGAACGTACCTGAATTTGGCATTAATGGGCTACGGGAGCAGACGACCCACTCGACTGCCTTTTATAACAGAACGGATGGAAAACTGTGAAAAAAACTGTGGTGTAGTCAGATGAGTAGCGATATGCGTTAGTAAGAGCTGATGGTAGGGTTCTAGTGTGGCGCAGACCACACGAAGCCAAGAACCCAATTTTTCAGCAAGCCACGGTGGCTCCATAATAGTGTGGGCCAGCTGAACCGATCACTGACTGGAAATGATTGTGTGTGGCTGCTTGGAGACCATTTGGAGACACTGGTGGACTTGATAATCCCAAAAACGATGGGATTTTCATAGATGATTATGCGCCATGGCGTGAAGAACGTTCTGGACAATTCGAGCGAATGATCTGGGCACCAAGATCGCCCGACATGAATCCCATCGAACATTTACGGGAAATAATAGAGAGGTCAGTTCATGCACAAAATCCTGCGCCGGCAACACTTTCGCAATTATGGACGGCTATAGAGGCAGTAGGGCTCACTATTTCTGTATAGGATCTCCAACGACTTCTTGAATTCATGCCATGTCCAGTTCCTGCACTACGCCGGGCGAAAGGAGATCCGATACTATAATAGGAGGTGTCCCATGACTTCTGTCGCCTCAGTGTATCAGCACGGATAGTCGAACCCCGCAAAAATTTGGGCTGAAAATCTTATGGTATGCAGTTATGACCTTCTAAAAGGACTGCTTTTAAATTTTCGCGTGCACCGATTGTTTGTCGCTCGCTCCGGCCCCACTGCAGCAGCCTAATGCCCGAGTAAGAGGTACTGTACTGTACAGCGGAGTGTCGGCCAGGGCTCTCTTATTCACGGTATGTTGAAGAAAGGAGAGGCAGGAGCAGGACACATCTGCCAAACGTGTTTTGAAATCTTCTTCCAGAACACATGTTGTGCGAATAATAATAAGTGATATGGCAATCTCACACACTTATAAGTTCAATATTATTTTAGCAATAGTACCCGCCAGGATAGCCGAGAGCGCCAATGCGCAGTCCGCCTTTAGCCGCGGAGCAGCTCGGACTTGTTTACGTCCCGGCTGCAAACGTTCGCGGAAGAAGCAGTGTTTACACCGTCGTCACTCGCGTGTGTTACTATTTGAATCGAACGCAATGGCACACAATTTCCGAAAAACCACGATACAGTTCACGTTCTGTAACGAGTATGCACGACCGAAGGCATTCGAAATCGAACGTTTCTTGAGGGACGAAGTGTAACTTAATTACACGGAGGTTCTTGGAATTCATTTATCGATCGTGAGCAGCACTCTTTACGTTTAGATGATTGACGACGCAGCATGCGGTAGGATCATTGAAGCCGCCAAACGAGGATTCCAGTTCCGACACTCCGATGGTCATATTGGCGAAGTATTAGCCGCTCATTCGGGCCTGGGCGTGCGTACGACTCGAGTCTTCGAGCTGCCTTTCGAGGTACCAGAATCCTTGGTCGCTGAATCGCTCCAGCCATATGACAGAGTTATCAGTCATACGGCCGAACGTTGGGCAAGTTTTAGCACGTATCCAGTGCTCAATGGTGTCCGACAGGTGCGAATTGCGCTTACGAAACATGTGCCATCGGACATCATCATCGGCGGCTGTCGAGCTATTGTCATCTATGATGGACAGCCCCGGACATGCTCAGGGTGTGGTGGTGAAGAACATCTTCGATCTGCGTGTATGCAGAGGAGACTCGTGCAACTCCCCAGCGGAGACCTCTAGAATCCGACTACACCAACGTCACTGCCGATGACTTACGTGGCGGCACTTCGCGGGGAGGTGACGCCGAGGTCGGAGCGCACTATCGAACAGACGCCGCAGTTGATTGAGGCGCCCACTGAAGAAGGAATGGCTCCCACCAACCTCCAATCCCAGACATTACAGGTGGTGCAGAAAGAGGATGACAGCATCACAACAGGCATGGAAGCTGAAGTGGAACGGCCCCAGGGCGTTGTGGCGGCGGCGAGAGCGCAGGTGATGCAAGATTCGCCAACACCAGAGGCCGAGGTTAGGGCCCGCAAACAACGCTCGCCAAAGCGCCGCAAGAAGCGCCGACTAAACTCTGTGGAGACGCTCCCTTCTCTTCTTGGGAGCCCAGATGAGTCTAACACTATGGAACTGTCTGATTTGGAACCACAAGCTTCGGATGTCGCAGACCATATGAATTCGGACAGTGAAAAGATGTCATGTCGCTCAGAAGACGCATCCGCTCAGGGGCCTGCTACCCCTTCTGCGGTGAAGTCTAATGCTGCGAAAGAACAACAGATGTCACACATCAATGCCGCACAGGAAAATTTGGAGCACCCCAATAATATCAGCTGGTATGAGTAGGACGACGAAATCACCGATGCGGACCATTCTACTGGTGGGGACTCGCATCCGTCCGCATCTCAAGAAACCTAATGCCGCAGGGACACGTCCGTCGGGCGACCCTCTGCGGATGTGCAAAGGGACTATCGATACGGTGAAACTTTGTCATTTTAACATCATATGGAGATGACAGCTACTCGACCCCAGGCATACAGAATAGGGACAGTGAATGTAAATACCATTAGATCGCCCGTGAAACAGCAGTTATTTAGGGACATGATATACGCGTCGGATGTGGATATACTGATGGTGCAGGAAATTTACATTCCTGAGTTCCAGGAAGTCCATGGATACATCTCCTACACCTCGCCGCACTCGAACAACGACAGTGGAACGGCGTTATTGGTCCGGGACGGGATTCCGGTCCGCGACCTGGCTTATCTACCTTCGGCACGAGGACTGGCGATAACTGTTAATGGAATTCGCATTCTCAATGTTTATGCCCTTTCCGGCACAGACAACAGACGGGCGCGTGCTAGATATTATTCGGAAGAGATTGTGCCCTTATTTACCGGCAGATCCGATCATTTCATTATAGGTGGTAACTTCAATTGTGTTTTAGCGCAAAAAGACCAGACTCCACATTACAATACCTGTCGTGAATTGCATGTGCTATGCCGGGATCTGGAGTTAAGCGACACCTGGGACATGATTCATAGGAACCATGAGGGATATACTTTTTATACCAGTCACTCGGCGAGCAGACTCGATCGAATATATGTTTCGGTTGGCCTACAGGATAAGGTGATCGACGCGGAACGATGGCCTGCGGCATTTACTGATCATCTGGCTTACATTTGTACCATATCACTCCCTAGGCAAAGTGTGTGGAGAAGCCGCGGGACATTGAAGCTCAATTCGTCACTTTTGGCGGACCCCGAATGTCGTCAGAGTGTCGAGGAGGTATGGGCCACATGTCAACGCCGTCTACCAACATTTACCTCCGTGCTTCAATGGTGGCTCGAGTGTACTAAGCCGGCACTAAGAAGAGCTCTCATACAGTATGGTCGGGATAAGACGAGATGGCAAAGAGACACTCTTGATTATTATTACACCATGCTTCGTGAGCTGTCCTTCCAGGTGCCGTCTGCAGAACATCATGCGGAAGTTCATCGTGTCAAGGCACAAATCCTGTCGATCACGCGACGACGACTGGGTGGCATCCCAATACGGGCAAGATGTCTTGACACCATCGCTGGGGAACGTACCTCGATGCACCATGTGTCGCGAGAACATAAACGTTACCGCCGGACATTGGTAACAGTGCTCCACGGTTTAGATGGCCGTCAACTGACAACACAACAGGACATTGCAAACGAATTTTTAGAGCATTTCCGCCACCTCTATGCCGGTACACCGACGGACCGTCTGGTGGGGGAAGAAATACTGCAACATCTGCAAACGACACTGACAGAGACGGATAAGGCAGCGCTTATGGAGCCACTCACAGAAGACGATATAAAGGTGGCACTCACAAAAGGAGCGGCCCATGAATCACCAGGGCCAGATGGGATTACGCTAGAGTTTTATCGAGAATTCGTGGACATGATGATGCCACAGTTGGTGTCGATGTACAATGAGGCGATGCGTCCGGACATTCGCCTACCGTCGGATTTTGTGACGGGCTTTCTTCTTCCCATCCCGAAGATGGCGGGGAGTCGCAGTGTTAATCAATATCGGCCTCTCACTATGCTAAACACCGACTATAAAATCTTTGCACGACTACTAG
Organism: Schistocerca serialis cubense; assembly: GCF_023864345.2. Taxonomy (NCBI): domain Eukaryota; kingdom Metazoa; phylum Arthropoda; class Insecta; order Orthoptera; family Acrididae; genus Schistocerca; species Schistocerca serialis. The sequence goes on from NC_064638.1 coordinate 725,926,964, forward strand.
CGTCTCGTCTCAAGCTGGCGATATCCAGGACAATATCCCCTGATCAGGCTTGCCTAGGGGTGCGAAGCAACATCTCCTCGGCGTTAAGTGAATACCGTGACGTTATCGGCCTTGCGGATACGTGTAAAATGCGAGCAGCGATGATATCTGTGGACTTCGATCGTGCGTTCGGCGGGATAAACCATGACTTCTTGGTGTCAGTCATGAGCCGAATGGCGATTCCTCCTGTTTTCATCTCCATCGTTATGAGGCTAATACGAGGGGCTACATCGAAGGTGATTGTAAACGGTCGGGAAGTGGGCTCGATTCCTATTAACAGCTCAGTCTGACAATGGTGCCCCCTCTCCATGATGCTGTGTGCGATAGCGCTTGAGCCGCTGATGTGTGTTATGAGGCGCTCACTTACTGGGATAGCGCTTAATGAGAACTCTTTCGTTTCTCGCGCATATGCGGACGACCTGATCCTTCTTGTCAGATCAGGACATGAAGTGCGTCAGGCTGTTGAACATCTAGACTCTTACGGGACGGCGGCAGGCAATGTCGTTAATATGACGAAATCCAAAATTATGCACATTGGACGGGGTCTGGACGACGTACCGGGACCGTTTCAGACTGTGAAATCGCTGAGATGTCTGGGGATTACATTTACCCGTTCACTACGGCGGTCAGCGGCGGCGAGTTCTCGGCGGCTTCTGCAGAATGTTCGTCTGACGATACGCAACAACTCACTGAGAGCCTTTGACATGATCCAACGTGTGGCATACACCAACGTTCACATAGCGTCACGACTGCCCCATTTAGCGTAGATCCTACCGATACCGAAGGGTATCGCCGACCGCCTCATGGCTGCCTTTGGTTACTATGTTAGTACTTGGATGTTATTTAAGATCAAATATGATACGTTAACGCTACAGTTCCGGAACGGTGGCCTCAACCTCACAAACGTGCGAAACAAAGCTCTGGCGCTTTACATGCGAGCGATGATACGAAATTGGCAACAAAGAAAGCATACCATAACGTCAGCTCTGATAGAAGTACTTGTTCCGCCTTCGTACGAACCCCCTATTGCGGTGGGCAATATTTCGCCTTCTCTTGCACACATTGCCTCATTTCTTGTTGATTACAGTTATGTTCGTCTGAAAGTACCTTCGGCGAGAATACCCACGACTCGGGAGATCTATAGATGCTTGATGGATCACCATGGCCGCAACATAATGGAATTCAAACACCCGTCGAGAACGTGGAACCACATTTGGTGTGCAGTGCATACTCCATTACTGTCAACAGCAGCGAGATCGATGTGGTATATTCTTATAAACCGTAAACTTGTGACAAGGAGTCGATTACATACAATATACATATGGTCGATTCTCCTCTTTGCACAAACTGTGGACTGTTAGCAACGGAAGAACATGGTTTAGTGTGTGGCGCAGCGAGGGACGTCTGGATGCTGACGCGTCGAAAACTGGCCTTCCTTCGGCGCACTAACTACACAGAAATCACATGGGATGTACTTTTTCTACCGGACAAGACCTGTTTTCCGAAACAAAAGACGTATGCGGTCAATTGGATCGCTGGACATACGACGAAATATTTGTATTCGTACGATATTAAGTCCGTGATGGATTACTGGATGTATTTACAAGAACAACACGAGCTCATACGGAGTCATACGAAATACAGGACTTACTTTTCCAATTTTTTAGGAAGTGTTTTTCACAATCAGCCCGACAGCTGGGGTGTCCCAGAACTGGGAAGACTCCTGCAGCAGAACGACTAGAGACAGTACTGCGCGGTTCAATTACATTGGCCTATAGCACACTGAGAAGAAAACCGGCCCCTACCTGTTGGCGCCAGTTATGACTGCATTATGTTAACGTGAAAAAAAAACAAAAAAAAAAAAACACACACACACACACAACGATGGTAAACACCGAAACCGCCTCGGATAATGGTCCTTCGAATGGTCGACGCAGGAGAAATAAATACCGCTCACACTGGCAGAAATGGTCAAGATTATATGGCTTGCTGATTTATGATGCGACACCGCGTGCTGCAGGGATTGTGATGCAGATGATAACCTCATTTTCACTCCCGCCCATGACTAGGATTGTCATTTACTATATTCCTGCTTAAAAAAAAAGAAAAAAAAGAGGGCGGCCTTTGCGTTGATTTTATGGTTTCCAAATTGTTTTTGCTGTCTCGATACTGTTCTTATTCCTAGGACAGCACAATTGCACGAATAAAGATTGTTTGTTTACCCTGCCTTCCTGTTCCCAAAAAAAAAAAAAAAAAAAAAAAAAGCACTGTTTCCTGGTCTCGGGTAGGCGCGCTGGCCCCGGATCGAATCCACCCGCCGGATTAACGACGAAGGCCGGTGTGCTGGCCGACTTGGATGTGGTTTTTTAGGCGGTTTTCCACATCCTACGAGGTGAATACCTCAGTTACACGACTCGCAGGCAGTTGCAACACATTCCCACTATTTCACGATTTACACTAGATGCAGACAGCTGGGCACACTACTTCCTTCCGGGGGGTATGGGGTGGTGGCTGGAAGAGCATCAGGCCACCCCTTAAACTTAACCATGCCAAATCCGTACTTCACCCTGCCAACCCTGCGCACAATGCGGGATAAAGGCAGTAACAAAAGAAGAAGAAAGAAGATTATTTTAGCAATAGTCTCGTATTGATATTCTACAGCTTTATATATGCCTCAATACCAAACTCAGTAAACGTAAGCAACTGAAGAATTATTACGAAATGAATTTTCGTTTTACAAATTTAATAACGCTAATCACGTTGAAGAATAGCGCATCACCTGCAAATGTCCTTCACCTTAACAGTGCCAGCATTAAAATTAAAAAAGAATGTTTATAATGAAACAGCGCTACCTTACCTCTTCAATCATACACCCGTTCGTTTAATTCATTTACAATGGATTTGTGAATCGCAACATACGAGGCGTCTTTTTTAAGTAAGGTCCGTTTAGTTGTAGACACTAGTAGCTTGCGGCCGCATACCACAACGAGCGCGTGCGTCGTGTACCGGCATGCCTCGGGAACAACTGTGCTCAGTTTCAGCTCTGTAGGTAACCTGTACGGTTCTGTTCTGTGCTTTCAAAATGTTTAAGACTATCAACTCGCCCCCCGCGTGTGGGGTTCGCTTAGTGATACGGTTTTTGTCAGCAAGGAACCTGTCTGCAGCAGAAATTCATCGACAAATTTGCGAAGTGTGCGGTGATACTATTATGACTGAAATCAAAGTGCGTAAGTGGGTACGAGAATTCAAAGATGGCCGTGACAACGTCCATTATGAGGACCACTCCGGTCGCCCTTCTTTGATTACAGACGATTTGGTGGCTTCAGCTGAAGCGAGGATTCGTGAGAACAGGCGCTTCACAATAACAGGTCTCTCAAACGAATTTCCTGACGTGTCGAGATCAGTGCTTCACAACATTGTTTCTGAACACTCAAAGTTTAGGAAACTGTGCTCCTGTTCGGTCCCGAAACTCCTAACAGAGGACCATAAAAACCAAAGATTTGAGTGTGCGATGACGTTCTTGACTCGTTATAGCGAAGAAGATGACGTCTTCTCGGGTCAGATCGTAACAGGAGACGAAACATGGGTTTCGCATATCACGCCCGAATCGAAGCAACAGAGCATGGAATGGAGACACACACACTCGCCTGTGAAGGTGAAGGCCATACAGACTCTGTCTCAGCGCAAAGTCATGGCTTCGGTGTTTTGGGATAGGCATGGTGTTTTTTTGTCGACTTCATGCAACGAGGAACCAATATCAATGCAGAAGTATATTGCCAAACCCTGAGAAAGCTACGCAGAGGGACTGAAAACAAAAGACGCAGCATGCTGACAAAGGGAATTTTCCTTCTCCATGACAGTGCACGACCTCACACTGCAGGTCAGACCCGCGATGTATTGGACAGTTTTGGCTGGGAAGTTTCAGACCACCCACCTTACAGTCCTGATCTTGCGCAGAGCGTTCACCATCTGTTCCTCCACCTCAAACAACATCTCAGTGGCAACCGTTACAATGATGACGACGACGTGAAAACGGTAGTGAACTTTTGGTTATCGGAGCAGCCGACAAGTTTTTATGAAGAGGATATTTTAAAATTAGTTGAGAGGTATGATAGGTGTTTGAACAAATTTGGCAACTATGTCGAAAAATAGTGAAGTATGTACTTTCTGAAAATAAATTTACTCTTTTGAAATAACCTTTCGTTGTGTACTTATGTTCAAACGGACCTTACTTAAGAAATTCGCCTCGTAAAAATGTTCACAGCAAAGTAATCTGTGCCACCATCTACAGGCTAGAAACCATGCACTTCGACACGATAAACAAAGCATGTTACCAGTGTCAGAATAGTATTTTGCAAATCTGTTAAGTCACTCCAAGTACATTACTTCGCGCTCGGGCGTTAAGCAGCCGCAGTGGGCCGGAGTTGGTTGGTTGCTTTGGGAGAGGGGACAAACAGCGAGGTCATCGGTCCATCGGATTAACGAAAGATGGGGAAGGAAGTCGGCCGTGCCCTTTCAAAGGAACCATCCCGCCATTTGCCTAAAGCGATTTCGGGAAATCATAGAAAACCTAAATCGGATGGCTGGACAGGGGTTTGAACCGTCGTCCTCCCTAATACGAGTCCAGTGTGCTAACCACTGCCCCACCTCGCTCGATGGGCCGGAGTACGTGAAAGTTTAAAAACAGTATTTTCAGAAGGTCATAACAGCGTACAATCGTAATTATGGCCCACATTTTCGCACTGGATCGATTTCTGGGGTTGATATATTGCAAAGCTACTTTTTGTGCTTAAAATATGAAGTCAAGTTGGTGATGTTTCCTCGTGAGTGAGTCCGCAGCTCGTGGTCGTCCGGTAGTGTTCTCGCTTCCCACGCCCGGGTTCCCGGGTTCGATTCCCGGCAGGGTCAGGGATTTTCTCTGCCTCGTGATGACTGGGTGTTGTGTGATGTTCTTAGGTTAGTTAGGTTTAAGTCGTTCTAAGTTCTAGGGGACTGATGACCATAGATGTTAAGTCCCATATTGCTCAGAGCCATTTGAAACATTTTCCTCGTGAGTGTTGTTTTCAGTCGGATTGTCCTCATTTATCTAGGCAAATGCTTGTCTGGTTGACCATCCAAAGAATATTAACGAATGATGACAATTTTCACGATAAGTGGCAGTATGTGCTTAGAAAGCAGGTGATCAGTCACAAAACAAATAAAATTACTACGGTGTATTATGCTTTCTGTTCGCGTCCCCTCGGCGCTTACCGAAAGAGAACTGTCGATGATGAGTGAAAACCTTGCGTGAATATAGATGGATAGATTCAATAAATTTAAATTAAAAAAATAATTTTTCATTTATTTTAACATAAATTTACAGTCTAGAACCAATTATTACACTTTTAGAACGAACCAAATGTTGATATTTATTGCTAAAAATCCGAAAAAATCGTATTTAAGGTAATAAATACGTAAATTTAGAAAATATTTCATTTTTAGGCATATATGCCTTTTTGTTTCTCTCCCTAAAATAACATACGTTATTTTTCGCTAAAAACTTTGGTAACCGTAGTCATGGCTGACGTACAAACTTTCAGATGGCTGACGTGGCCGCAGAGACTAATTTTATCTGGTTCTTTCATTCGACTGAAAAAAAATCTGAAAGAAAAAAGAATCTTCAGGGCAACAGGTTGTTAAACCTAAACGCTTGTTCTGTCCCTGGTCCTGAGTTAGATCTCAGCGAAGGCTTAGATTTGAAATGAAGATAATTAGCAATGGCGGTTGAGGAGTTTCCCCATTTCGCCAACGGATTTGTGAAAGAGCGAGGGAGCGGGCAGAGGTTCAGGGCCATTGAAGTAGGAATTATATCCTAAAGGTGCAAGAATCAGCAATGATCTACGACAAAGGATGGAGGCACTGGAAACTACCGCATTAAACACACATAATGGGTGTCCACGGCAAATGCGTCCAGTTGTTGAGAACATTTCATGATGATCTGTTCATTGGCAAAATAATAGGGGACTGCAAAGGGGGACGTGACCATAAAAAAATACTTAAAAATCAACGAAAAAGTAACGCCCTAAGAGTAGGGACGTGCAATGACAGAAGTCTGAATGTGACATGAAGCTAGAAAATCTGAAAAAGTTATGGAAAGACTCGATCTAGATAGAGAGCGGTTAGCCGGGTTGGGGGGGGGGGGGGGGGGGGGGAGGAGAGAGAGAGAGAGAGAGAGAATCAGATGAATATAGTGTAATATCAACAGCGGCGAAAAATGAGAACAGGATTCGTCATGAACAGAAAGGTGGGAAAAAAGTGAGCGTCTGTGAACAGCTCTTATCAGAACGTACAACAAACCAACACCATAAACAGTAAATCAGTTATACATGGCGACATAACAAGCAAAGTTAATGATACGCCAAGTGTATACATGGACATTCGGTGGGTAACTGTGTGTGTAAAGGGAGACGAAAATCTAATAATCGATGGGTACGGGAACGCTATAATATGGGACAGAAATGTAGACAGAGTTAATAGAGAATACGATCTCGGCCTTCAATAAATTTCAGCTAGTAGTAGCAAATACGCTGTTCTATAAATAAAAAAGGAAGTCGTACACTTGGGAAAGGCCAGGAGATACGGGAAATTGTCAGCCAGATTACATCGTTAAAGATTCCGAAATCCATTATTGGATTGTAAGATATATCCAGGAGCAGATATTGACTTATATTGCGATTTAATAATGAGGAGCATACTGAAGTTTAGGAGACTCGTCCGGAAGTATCAATGTGTAAAGCGTTGGGACACTGAAGTACTGAGAAACGATGATGTAGGTTTGAAGTTCCCGGAGGCTGTAGATACTGCCATATTCAATACCAGAACAGGCAGTTGAGATGAAGAGTAGTAGACTTCCACTAATAGGCAAGCACGGAAGTCGGGACAGGTACTAGGAAGGTAACTGCGAGAAAACTTTGGAAGACATACGATCTACTACAATTGAAAAAGCGAAAGAAGGAAATGCAAATATGTTCAGGGTAAGGAAGGAATACAGCGGTAGAAGTTACTTAGGAATGAAATTAATATAAAATGGGAGGAGGCTAAAGCGAAATTGCTACAGAAAAGATGTGAATATATCGAAAAGAAATGGACATCGGAAGTAAAGCATATGTAAAAGTATAAAAAACTTTCGGAGAAATTAAAAACAAAGGCGTAAATATTAAGAGTTCAAAAGAAATTCCATTGTTCAACGTTGAGGGGAGAGTGAATGGGTGGAGAGAATACATTGTGGGCCTCTACGAGTGGAAAGGTCTGTGACGTTATAGAAGAAGAAATGCTTGCTTATTTAGAGGACATGGGGAATGCAGTATTAGCGTCATACTTTGAAAGAGCTTTGGTTGAATTTCGATCAAAAAAGAAAGGATAGGTGGCATTCCTCCGAAATTTTTGATAGCGTTGGGAGAAGTGGCTACCAACGGATTGTTCACTTTTGTGTGTAGAGTGTACTAGACTGGAAAGCATACCATCGGACTTTCGGAAGAATATTACTCACAGAATCCTTTAGATATTAAAGGCAGATAATTTCGGGAACTGTCGGACTATAACCTTAGCCGCTCATGCACCCAAGTTGCTAACAAAAATAACACAGCAGAATGGAAAAGAAAATTAAGAATCTGTTGGAAGATGATCAGTCTGGCTTTAGGAAAGCTACGGCACCAGAGAGGCGGTTCTGGCGTTGCACTTCATAATGGAAACAATAATTAAGAAAAATCTATACACGTTCATAGTATTTGTCGACCTACAAAAAGCGTTCAACGGTGTAAAATGGCGCAAGCGAAATTATCAGAAAAATAAGAGTAAGTTACAGGGGAAGACGGATAGTATACATTGTGTATAAGAACCAAGGGTGAACAATAAGATTGGAAGAACAAGAGAGAAATGATCGGATTAAAAGTATACGCCGGCCGAAGTGGCCGTGCGGTTAAAGGCGCTGCAGTCTGGAACCGCAAGACCGCTACGGTCGCAGGTTCGAATCCTGCCTCGGGCATGGATGTTTGTGATGTCCTTAGGTTAGTTAGGTTTAACTAGTTCTAAGTTCTAGGGGACTAATGACCTCAGGAGTTGAGTCCCATAGTGCTCAGAGCCAAAAGTATACGGCAGGGACGGAGTCGTCTTTCTCCCCCACTGTTCAACCTGTATATCGAAGTAGTAGTCACGGATGTAAAAGAATGTTTCATAAGTGAGATTAAAATTCAGCGTGAATGGACATCAGTAATAAGATAAGCAGATGGCAATGCTATTCTTAGTGAAAGTGTGAAAGAATTACAGAACCTGTTGAATGGAAACAACAGGATAGTAAGCACAGAATATGGACTGATAGTAAATCATAGAAGGACAATAGTGCTGAGCAGCAGCAGAAAAAAGGCTAAAGAAACTCTTAACATCTACTTGATAACCCTGAGAAAAAAAAGCTTCAAATGGCTCTGAGCACTATGGGACTTAACATCTGAGGTCATCAGTCCCCTAGAACTTAGAACTACTTAAACCTAACTAACCTAAGGTCAACACACACATCCATGCCCGAGGCAGGATTCGAACCTGCGACCGTAGTGGTCGCGCGGTTCCAGACTGAAGCGGCTAGAACCACTCGGCCACACCGGCGGCCCCTGCAAGCAAAGTAACGTATTACAGATGAAGCAAGGACGACGTAAGAATCCTGCTAGAATGGGGAAACAGGGCATTTCTCGCCAACGGAAGTCTTCTAGTCTTAATTTGAGTACGAAATCACTGAGGGTGTACGTCAGGAGTACAGAATTGTGTGCAGTGAATCATGTTGCGGATAAAATCCCGAACCTTCTCACTGTTGGTGGTGGTGTGTCAGTCGGCTGGGAACGTTGAGTTTGGCGGCCACCATGGTGCTGCTAAAGAGCATTATGTTAAGTTCAGACACCAGATTTTATGACTTCCTTTTGTTTCATTTGTATCGGCAGATCAAACACTACGCACTCTTCTCAGCCTTCTAAAATAAACGCCGCTACAATTACGGCACAAGAATCAGTCGCCGCGAGTGAAAGAATAAGAAATCTTTCCCAGTTAGGTACTGAGTGACCCCTCAGCGTCTTCCGGCAAACAGTGCCGTACGACTCTTCGTAATGGCGAGACTTTAAAAACCCGTCTCATGAAAAAAATGTATGTTTTCAGCTGACTCGTCGCTAACTGTCGATGCAACTTCTGGTGTAATTTTATTGTCAGTGTGTTAATTGCCGTGGCACTCATCCGAACTACTAATTAATTTTTCTCTTCGTAAGAAGGGACACTTCACTTACTCTTCTACAGATAGAATTTCCTCATGAATATGGATGCTATCAGACTCAAAATACACGACGCTGGATACCTGTTAAAATATGAACAAAGTAGGAAGCGACTGTCCTCTGTGGAGAGGCAACGCATTTAAAACTTGGCAGGGGATATATTAAGCAGAGTCTACATTATGCATTCATCCATCAGACGAAAAAGCGGTGCTGTACTTTTCTACCCTTTCAGTTAATGCTACTGTAGGAATACTGAATGAAGGACGCCGAATAAAAATTGTAATATTTGTAGCTGAGAGCAGGCACTCATATTTTTGTTATATGACGAAGCAAAAATTTGATTTTTGTTGTCAGAATGCTCAACGCAGATGAAATTATTTCGTTTCTACAGTTATGCTCTCTTAAGACACTAAGTGATAATGTATGCCAGACCGGTAGGTGAATGAATGAATCATCCAAGCTCCTGTTAATCACTGGAGGTCACCTAAAGTGCGACTGCATCCCACTGAAATTTCTTTATACATACTGTGGAATATGGGAGTAAAGAGCGTGAAGTAACACAAATAAAAAATGCCGGCCGGAGTGGCCGAGCGGTTCTAGGCGCTATAGTCTGGAACCGCGCGACCGCTACAGTCGCAGGTTCGAATCCTGCCTTGGACATGGATGTGCGTGATTTCCTTACGTTAGTTAGGTTTAAGTAGTTCTAAGTTCTAGCGGACCGATGACCTCAGAAGTTGAGTCACATAGTGCTCAGAGCCATTTTAACACAAAAATCTCTGAGGTAATGTTTTGATTTAAGAATCCAGGCGACTTCAAAACTAATGCTAAACTCTATTTGATGCTCCAAAAAGCCTGCTGACCAAAACGCGAAATGAAGCTGTCTTCCAGCATGTAAACCACTACCAAGCAAGCTGCCCCACTTATAGTTCGTCTGGTGAGTTTTACGTTCTTTACAGCGCTTGTAGTACACTTTAAGGTGATGTTGGGAAATTAATATGCAGGAGATGACGGTTTTCTTGCGGACTACTTGTTTACTTAAGACAATAACAATTTGTAGTCTAAGATGTCACACAATAAGAAATAATTTATGAATAAAGTCAAACTTGTGCTTGTAGACGTTCGAACATAAGATTGAGTAGTGGTTGTACAATTACAATCCTTGTCCTTATAAAAGCTGCCAGAATATAATTTGAACGGAGTATTGTTGCAAGACATTTACTACCAGTTGGAAATTTGGTAGCGAATTAAAGACTTTACTTACTTTTCTAAAATATAACTTATTTTTGTTGATACACAGTATAGTTCTGTTAATTTATAAATTCAGTTTTCTTTATGTTTCACAATACACCATTTTTATATTGCATACGCATGGTCAGCATTCTTAACACACAGCTGGTTCTAGCCGAACTCTCCAAAATGTAGTTTTATAGTAGTCCCATTTACCCTTGGTAATGTAACACGAAGAGTAAACCAAAGAAAGACTAAAGTAATTTATGAACAAACTATTATTTAAAGAAATTGATGAAAAAGCTGTTACTTATATTTATTATGAATGATGTGAGTGTTGCTAGTGAGCTCAGGTGCAAAAACTTGACAGAAAGTGGGTAAATCCCAATATAGGGAATTTGGACAATGCTCAGATGCTTAAGGGGACAGGCAGTGCATCTGCACTAGCAGAGCGTCAGATAAGCTGCAAGATGGCTTTTTACAGCTTCGTGAAATTCAGCAATAACTCACAGTTACACAATAAAGCTAATCTGAATATATCTACGATGTTAGAAAAATGAGGAGCATCCAGTGACACAACAATGTTTTCAATACCTTTAATACTACAGTAGTTAGTATTTTACAGTGTCTAAACATTTTAACAATGAATGTTTGAATTAACAACTCTTAAACGCTTCATTCGATTTCAACAAACGATATCTCAGGTATACTGCATTGCACTATAGCTATCATCCGTCGTATCTGTATATATTTTATTTTTTGATTAATGATGTCCTTTATATCTTTTTCATTATGCAAATGTCTGTCAGAACATCGTGTTGTCCACAATAACACAGCAGATGAATGCAGCAAGAATACCCCATATGCTGACATAATTGTGTATTTCTTTAATGAATATGTTACTATTTTTGCGAAATATTCATTTCACTATTGATTACAAACACTAATGCAAAATCAGGGTAATTTAAAGAAGTGGACAATCGCATGTGTTAGTTGACACCACTAATGTAAAGAGTGCCAAAAGACGCTTTTGTCAAGAGGCCTAAATAGTTGTTTAAACAGTATTTTACGGCAGTCTGTTGTCATCTAATATGAGAGCACTTGCACAAGAATGTTGGCTTACTTATTTATGAACTGACTCTTATGTATTTTTATTCTAAATGATTTGAGTGTAACTGAATGCTTATAATATTTCTTTATTTAAATATTGTTGTAATATATCACAAGGTGTACAACGTTGCATCCACCGTTTGCCGATAGATGGCGACAATGACAAGCAGCGGTCGAAAGAAACAGATCGGAGACGTCAGGCAGTTAGCTTGGACCTCGGTCAGCAAAACCTCATTCAGACATCAGTCGATTTGTGTGAGCATCATAAAGTTGTTCTTGATTGAAAATGTCAGTTTACGAGCCTAATTCTCATCGTTTGCGGGAGGTGTTACCGTTTCGTTTCAATATGAAGAAAACATTGGTTGAGTCTCATCGAATGCTCTCAGATACGTATGGTAAGGACGCTGTTAGTGAAAGAACGTGTCGTGACTGGTTTCAACGCGTCAAGAACGGTGAGTTTAACGTCGTCGACCGGCATAGTGGTGGAAGAGAAAATGTTTTCGAAGATGCAGAATTGCTGAGTGAAGACTCGCGTCATCATGAAGAATTGGCACGATTAGTGGGAGTGGCACAGCAAGCCATTTCAAAACGTCTCAAGGCTATGGGCATGATTCAGAAAGAAGGAACTTGGGTCCCGTGTGAGCTAAAACCAAGAGACGTTGAAAGGCGTTTGTGTGTTTGTGAACAGTTGCTTCAGAGGCAAAAACGGAAGGGATTTCAGCATCGCATTGTGACCGGGGACGAAAAATGGGTTCGTTACGATAGCCCTAAACGCAAAAAAATCATGGTGATATCCCGGCCATGCTTCCACGTCGACGGCCAAACCGAATATTCACGGTCGAAGATCATGCTCTGCATTTGGTGGGACCAGCTCGGCGTCGTGTATTATGAGGTGTTAAAACTAAGTGAAACAATCACAGATCCTCGTTATCGAACGTAATTAATATGTTTGAGCAGAGCATTAAAAGGCAAACGGCCACAATGCAGCGAGAGGGCACGATGATAAAGTGATTTTGCAGTACGACAACGCTCGACCCCATGTTGCATCAAATGGTTCAAATGGCTTTGAGCACTATGGGACTTAACATCTGAGGTCATCAGTGCCATAGACTTAGAACTATTCTAATATAATGAACCTAAGGACATCACACACATCCATGCCCGAGGTAGGACTCGAACCTGCGACCGTAGCAGCAGCGCGGTTACGGCCTGAAGCGCCTAGATTCGCTCGGCCACAACGGCCGGCCCCCACGTTGCAAAAGAGGTCAAAACGTACTAGGAAACGTTATAATGGGAAGTCCTACACAAGCCGTATTCTCCAGACATTGCTCCCTCAGACTATCACCTCTTTAGATCAATGGCGCATGGCCTGGCTGACCAACACTTCCGATCTCATGAAGAAGTCACAAATTGGATCGATTTGTGGATCGCTTCAAAAGATGAACAATTTTTTCGACGCAGCTTTCGTACACTGCCCGAAAGATGGGAGAATGTAGTGGCCAGCGATGAAAAATACTTTGAATGATACATGTGTAACCAATTTGTTTCATTAAAGCCTCAAATGTTGGGGGAAAACGGCGGAAGTTGTACACCATGTAGTTTTTGCGGGACCTGATCAAGTGGAGACAGACCATGTCTGTAGATCTTAAGAACTATGTATTTTTGGTAAGGAAGGCCTCCAACCAACTGAAAAGCGGGCAGTGGAGTAGCACCATCGGAGTCAAGTGCAGATGACTTTTTTTCGAGTGGTGCGCTCAAGGGAGCTATTAGGGCACCTTACGTTGAGATCTTGAAGAAGACACTTTATGCAATTTCCTGAAGAACAGATTTGATCATGTAGGTGACTGATTCTGGGCGGTGAAGGCCGCTATGATACTTTAAGTTTTGGGACACTTTTATGTTAAGTCTCGGAGGAGGACACTTACGTTGGCTTTTGAAAAAGGCAGATCTGCTGATGATATGGTGTGTTTTTCGGTGGAGCTGGTGATAGACGACGTGCGATGATGGCAGCTACAATACTCTACCTTTTGCCGATTGCAGCACGGGACTGAGAAGAGACCGAGTAACAGTTTCCACTCATTGTCTCACGTGGATTAATTTGCAAATCATCGTGTTGAACTCTGAGCTGTTTTGAGCTGGTGAATATTTTGTGTATTGTGATCACGTATTGGACTTAGTTTGTCGTGCGTTTCTTATAACTGTTTAGCTTGGTAATTCTGCTACCGTTTTCATAAGGCTCAAAACGCAAGCTTACTGCTTTTGGTAGGGTTATTTTCTGTCTGTAATTTAACTGGGTATCGCAGGACTACTTTCCATTTAGTTGAGATATACTTGCTTATATAAACATTATTCAACATAATTCCCTGAAGTGGTGTACGTCAAATACAGACATTTTATTAATTATTCATTTATTTTTTAATATTCCTTCGTATTTGATTAATTCGCAATTCTGTTCAGTGCATGTGCTATTTGACTGCAGGGTTACAGCCACAGATTATTATTTGCAGCAGGTTAGCAAAAAAATGGTTCAAATGGCTCTGAGCACTATGAGACTTAACATCTATGGTCATCAGTCCCCAATCAGTACACATCACTGGAATCGAAGTAAAACATCGTAATTGCTGTTTGCTACAAAATTACTATTTACTGAAGATAGACAGTGTAGCCATCCATTAAGGTTAATGGTAAACAGTACGGTGTTAATAGCAACTTTCCAGCTTCAGATTATATATCAGCCAGTATCAACACTGTTTTAAACAGAATATAACTGTTATGGCCTGTCCCTCTATGGGCGAGCCATATCTATGTCGAACAAAAAGCAACTTAATTGCTCAACCACAGCTTTGTTATTAGTAAACAGTCTGAAAAATTGGAACAGGAAAATTACCAAAATGCAGGAAGCACTCCTAGAAATTAGGGACGTGATAAAATAATAGTTCTGGAGGCGCCGGGTATCGATCCCGGTACCTCTCACATGCTAAGCGAGCGCTCTACCATCTGAGCTACGCCCCCAGACAGCATCGTGAGGCCTCAGTGGTGTCTTTTCCAGGTCAGCGCCTTGGTTACCCACCTGACCACGCATACCTGTAGCTGCTACCAGCAGAACTGCGCCCAAGCGCCGCGGCGAAAGTTCGGCCACGCGCAGCGCATGCGTAACTTGAGCCTCCATGTCTTCACAGCTAGAAGCTCTGATAAAAGATAGTACCAAGCTGCGGTCTCGAGAGTACAGTTAATATGAACCAGTGTGAACCGATGAAGTTGAAGATGGTCGTCAGACATTGAGTGAAGTCATTGTGTATTTATTTATTTTTTTCATCGGCCTCGGTGCGCATCTACGATAATTTCTTGGATTACCAAATTTATATCCCTAGGTTTTTTTTTTTTTTAAGTAAATCTCTGATGGTGCCCAAAACACTCTGCGTTGTCGATTGATCGACGGGTCATTCTATGCCATTGGCATTATTTATTTATATGCTGTTTGGAGGGGCGGGAGTTCGTCATACCGCTCTCCCGGCCGTTGTAAGCTCTCCAGAGCTTGGAGCCGGTACGTATTCAAGTACCTCCTCAATGGGCCTCAGGAGGCTGTTCCGACTCTGCGCCTGTCGTCCCTGCCAGTACCAGGAAATAAACCCGAGTCCTCACGACAGGCTCACCGCTCAGGTCGGAAGTGTAATCAACGATGGATGAGGATTTAGAAATATCTGAACATCAACTGTAATAGTGCCTTTCCGCCGTCCATGACTAGTAGTGTAGTCATGTCTTTGTTCTGTGTGTCATTCTTGTTAGGAAGTCGTAAGTTTCAAATGATATTCATTTCTCTCGTTATCAACTTGGTTACAGTGGAGGTCAGTGTCGCACAGTTTCCACATTTCACTATCATCTCGGGGTAAATTTGGACGAAAAATTACGTCTTCTTGCAATAACTAAGTGCTTCTTTTAGATTGTCCTCTGTCCATATATGTCTGTGACTGAGGTAGATATAGGAAACATGGGGAAGGCGTGCAGGTGTATTACTTGCCCTAAATCTTTTGATTTCTGCTGACCCAGAACTATGGAGTTGAAGACTCAGGGAAAAGTGTGCCGCTTGTAGGTTGCCGTGAAAGATCTCCGTTCGGGGTACTGTGGCTCGAAAGAACGTGTCAAACTTCAGTCTCGAATGCATTAGTTTAGATGACGAAAAATAATACTGTGGCCTGCAACATTTCCCTCTGGAATTTATATTATAAGATACTACTATTATGAAAGCTTTGCCCATTATGTCACGACAAATAAAAATACTAATTATTATTCACAATAAAGGATGGCAGCCAAAAACAGTTGCAGGATAGAATTTTTTTTTATTAACTGTCAACTGCAACTGTTTTTGGCTGCCATCCTTTATTGTGAAGAATTTTAACAGTTGCTGCTGCAGCCATGTTTAAAATCTTGAAACTAATTATTATGCAATTCCATGGCGGTCGAGAGAACGTTCAAAGACGGCAAACCTGAGCAAAAAATATAGATAAGTGAAATTAATGATTGCTATCAAAAGATATAAATTGCTTATTCACGTAATTATCAGGTTACGCCCATTAATATCAATTAACATCAGTTTCTGCATGAGTTTTACAGAGGAAGTGTGAACAGATAAAGACTACACATTTCAAGGATAAAGATCTGTTGAAACTTAAATCAGTTAACGAACTTGTAATCTCCCCTTTCCTAATCGGCCTACTGGATTGGGATATAACTGACCGTGATCACGTATGCCTAATGAAAGTTTACCGTGAGTAGGGCTACCGTCATCGACGGAAAATAATACCCGTTAGTAGGATTAAAGTGCAAAACAGGCTCTTCTGAAGGGAGAACCTATTCCAAACCTAATCTAAATGCAGATAACAATTTTCAAGTGGGTGGAATTTAGTGCAATCGCTCACGAACCACACAAGAGGAAATGGGGTACCACGTAATGTTTAATACAAAGAAATATTGATTAGCAAAAAGGGAATGACTAAACCATCACCAGCCCATTAGAGCAATGAATAGCCAGAATCCTAAGAATGGTAATGAGAAAGAAAATTAAGCAAATAATCTTACACGTGGCAACAAAAGCTTGTCACGCTTTTTCACAACACAACAGTTCAAATTCAAATTGGTTCAAATGGCTCTAAGCACTATGGGACTTAACATCTGCGGTCATCAGTCCCCTAGACTTAGAACTACTTAAACCTAACTAACCTAAGGACATCACACACATCCATGCCCGAGGCAGGATTCGAACCTGCGACCGCAGCAGCAGCGCGGTTCCTGACTGAGCGTCTAGAACCGCTTGGCCACAGCGGCCGGCCAACAGTTCACGAGAAAACAAATGAATCAGAAGGCACTGCGTTTGCAGTTACTTAACCTGTAGTAGTAAATTTTGAAAGGAAAGTTAAATGAAGTTGCTGGTTAACTAAATGGCTCATTGTAACTGAAACTTTGTTACATAAAAAGTGACTTTCTGTTACCGCAGCGTAAAATTTAGAACAAAGCAAGAAATTTACTTTTGGTTATTGAAAGACTGAGTTGAATATACTATAAGCAAACGAGCAACCGATTTACTTTTATCATAAGAGCAAAAAGATTCATACAAATTCAGCAGAAGTCACTCGCTAAGCTAAATAAAGAACAAATGAAATTGTGCTGTATCTTTAGGTATTGGTTTTGCCAGTGAAATTTTACATTACCTTTAGTGAGTGAAATTAATATTCAAAATTGCAAATTCCTTAAGCCTCTGCTATACAATACAAGAATGAGCAGTTACTAAGGCGGCAAAATTGTAAGGTGTCAGGCAAATCCAACACCTTCCATGAAAACCCTGACATGATAAGCAAATCCAGTAGTACGTCACATAGCTCCGAATAAATCGTGACATTAAGTTAACCAAAGTAATAGGAGTAACGAGTGAGCAAATGCAATACCACAGACTAACACAAGAATGCCTAAATGCATGTCATACCTTCCCACCGTGAGACAGACGCAGTTCCGAGGGGAGAAACGAGAACAGAAGCCGGGAGCAGAACCGTGTTAAGCTAGAAGGCCCTACGATAAGGGACGGACACCCACGTCACCAGCTAACCTACAGGACCACCCTCCAGCCCATGTTAAAAGCTAGAACCGTCCAGAAGAACAGTATAGATCGTACGATAACACTAAAAGGGCCACACCAGCCGCAAGTTTTAGCGTGAGACTTTTTCTCGTCTCTGTTGCGTTGCAAACGTTAAAAACATTGCCCCACCGCGAAAAGTATAACGTTTCTCATTGGATAGACAGAATTTTTGTAGGCAGAGCTTAAGGTTAACATTGAGACCCTGATTGGTCAGATGGAAACACAGCCAGATAGTTTTTTTTAAACCAACTTCGGTAAATTGTAGTAACGAGAAGTTAGAAAGGAGTTGCTTCGGAGACGGCGAGATGCATGGAGCTGCGCCGGCCGCCGCCCCCTGATGAACACCGACAAGGTAATGAACGCACGCGATGCCGCATTTTTGAGCGCATAAGGCTTCACTCAGAACTGCAGAAGTCTCATCTGTTACATCCCCTTTTTACGTAATACTAGTGTCGATCGTCAATTGAAGCTCATGGTATTCACATTTGCTACGTAAGTTAAAATCTGAAATGCAATGATTTTTCTGTTATATAATTATTGAGGAGCCACATCAGCCACTGTAATTTACAACAAGTTAGATAAGTAATTAAAGATAATCGAGGGTCACTGTAGACCATTTTTGAGAGTTTTCTCTTTTGTGAAACTTAATTTAAACCTAGATTATAGATGTGATATGGCATAGGTCATCCTTCGATCCATTGTAGAACTTGGAAACCCATTCAGGGAATATTCGTTCACATTTTTGTTGAACGCAGTTGGTTTTTATCATCCTGTATTAAAACATTTCCTTTTATCAATAGTGCAATTTATAAACATTGTTTTGTGAGTAGAATAAAATTTCCAGTGGTAAACTTAACTACTTTTTCGACGTTATTTTACCAGCTAACTAAAAATAGGAAAGCCTTGAACCCCTTCCACTAAATTTAGTTAGTATTAAGATTCTTTTACAGAGAGTGCAGTGGAGCTGACGCTGAAATCATTAAGTATTTAGTTATATCATCGCTAGTGTCACTGAACTCTACATGTCATGTGTGGTCTGGAGTCTCCTTACCAGCAACAGGTCCCAGGTTCAAACTAGTCAATTCCCTAAAAAGCACGCTCAGAGCGTCGTTGCGCGAAAGTGGTAGGGAGACACGACTTAGGACAACAGACACCACGCAGAATATTAGAAACTTTATACTGAAACTGGTCATTAGGAAATAAACAAAAGTATGAAGAAAATAGTTAAACAATTTTCATATTTTTACGACACTGGGTGATAACATGGAAAGGAAATAGATCTTACTTGGTAGTTATGTCTGAGGACAATGACATCACAGGTGCCCTACAAGTTTTAACTATTGCAAGATATTATTCAAGAAAATTCTTAAAATTTGTGAAGGAAATACCACTAGGTAATGCCTGTACAATGTTAGTTATACCCTGTCAGTTAACAGTCTTACGATATTATAGCTGTGCGGACGACGGAAAATGTAGCCGACGACAATTCCGAGCTGCTGCTGTTGGTTGAGAACCACGAGTTGTCTCCAGAGCCACGGTGATTATGGGACATGCAACAGTTGGAAATGCAGCTTCCTCCGAGTGTTCACCCCTACTGTTTTCTCAGTACTCGCGGCTTAACGAAGTAGGTGCGCCCATACTGGCGCAATGATAGCTGCACACCGCGTCTGCAGGAGCGCCCAACAAAGACTTAGGCACTCTGCTGTACTTCCTCTATGCTCGCAGTACGACAGAGACTCTCCATACACAAAGATAAACAACAGCGGAGCTGGTGCCATTTCGTCGTTGCTATCGATACATTAAAATAAAGCTTCCTTGTCTGTTACCAAGCTAATTTACAATGTTTACATTGTAATTACAACCAAGTATTTACAGTCACAAATAAATGCACTACTACGTCCGTTACTTATTAAATATAGTTCCTGTAATAAAACTTACAGATTCAGAATTAGTGGTACGTTACAAGTTATCAACGGATATTAAACGGCGAAAAATTTTGGATGGTGCAGAAGGTATCTGCAATTTGGGTGTTACAAACTGGACAACGATACAAGACTTGCTAAAGGAAACACACTCTTGCATTCCTCTTTTTATCCCTGCTGCTAGACATTTAAATAAGTCCAGTCGTAAATCACAACTAGTCAGTTAATAAGCACTAGACACAGAGGAAGCACCGGTCAGTGTGTGACTGGATGCTCGTGCAAACAAAGCCAGCCCGCGGAATCTGAGACGCGTTATTAACCGCATGATATCTTCAAATTCTACAAGCGTTAATGAAAATACTGTAAGTACCTGAACAGAGACTATTATTACGGTGATGGACCGACTTCAAGCTGCGGTAATGCTCCGAGTCGTTTCATAAGGGACTCATAGGGTTAAACCTGTAACACTGAACGAGCGACGATAAGTGTAGAAATTAAAATAATGTCCTTGATAAACTGCTGAAAACAGCCAGAAGTAAAATCTGAATTATTGCCCTTTCGAAGAATGCGTGTGTTTTACACTTTTCAATGAGAATTACGTTGGTCAATGGACAATAAGGGAATGACAAAAGCAGGGGAGATGGACTCTTAATGTATGGAGTTCGAGCCGACCTTCAGCATAAGCAAATGTAACGTATTGTGCATACATAGGCAGAAAGACCCATCACTGTACGATTATACGATTGCAGGACAATCATTGGAAGCGTTTACTTCCATAAAATATCAAGGAACATGCGTACGGAACGATTTATAGTGGAACGGCCATATAAAACTTATCAGTGCTAAGGCAGACGATAGACTGAGATTCAGTGGAAGAATCATCAGGAACTGTATCTCATCCACAAAGGAGATAACTTACAAAACCCTTCTTATATCAATACTTGAATATTAATCGTCAGAAGATCCAAAGAAGAGCCACACGTTTCATTACAGGTCCATTTAGCGAACGCGTCACGGAGATGCTTAGCGCACTCCAGTAGCGACGCTGCGAGAGAAGTGTTCTGCATCGCTGATGCTGTCTGGGCTGGTGCTGCGCAGTAGACAATTGCGCAGCTAGTTAATCAGCGCTAAGTCAATTTCCGCATTCCGTACTGTGTGAACTTACATCATGAACTGAGGTGAGAAAAGCCGTGGGACACCTCCTAACATGGTGTCCTTTTGCGCAGCGTAGTGCAGCAGCTCGACATGGCATGGACTCAACAAGTCGCTGGAAGTCCCCTGCAGAGATATTGAGCCTTGCTGCCTCTACAACCGTCCATAATTGCGCAAGTGTTGCCGGTGCAGGATTTTGTGCACGAAGGGACCTCTCGATTATGTCTCATATATGTTCGATGGGATTCACGTCGGGCAATCTGGGTGGCCAAACCGTTCCCTCGAATTGTCCAGAATATTCTTCAAACCACAATTGTGACCCAGTGACAAGGCGCACTGTCATCCATAAAAATTCCTTCGTTATTTGGGTACATTAAGCCCAAGAATGGCTACAAATGGTCTCCAAGTAGCCGATCATGACCAGTGGAGCAGTCCACTTCGTACAACCACAGCTCACACAATTACAGAGTCACCACCAGCTCACACAGTGCCTTGGTGACAACTTGTTTTTATGGCTTCGTGGGCTCTGCGCCATACTGAAACCCTAACATCAGCTCTTACCAACTGAAATCTGGACTTACCTGACCAGGTCACAGTTTTCTAGTCGTCTGGGACCCAAGCGATATGGTCACGAGCCCAAGAGAGGTTCAGAAATCAAAAGGGTTCAGATGGCTCCAAGCACTATGAGACTTAACATCTGAGGTCATCAGTCCCCTAGACTTAGAACTACTTTAACCTAACTAACCGAAGGACATCACACACAGCCATGACCGAGGCAGGATTCGAACCTGCGACTGTAGCAGCAGCGCGGTTCCGGACTGAAGCGCCTAAAACTGATCGGCCACAGCGGCCAGCCTAAGAGAGGTGCTGAACGTGATTTCGTGCTGTCAGCGAAGGCTCTTGCGTCAGTCGTCTGCTGCCATAGCCCATGAAAGCCAAATTCGCCGCACTGTTCTATCGGACACCTTCGTCGTACGTCTGTCATTGATTTTTGCGGTTATTTCACGCAGTGTTGCTTGTTTGTTAGCACTGACAACTCTACACAAACGCTGCTGCTCTCGGTCGTCAAGTGAAGGCAGTCAGCCACTGCGTTTTTCGTGATGAGAGGTAATGCCTGAAATTTGGGATCCTTGGCGCAATCTTGACGCTGTGGATTTCGGAATATCAAACTCCCTATCGATTTCCGAAATGTAATGTCCCATGTATGTAGCTCCAACTATCATTTCGCCTTCAAAGTTTGTTAATTCCCGTCGTACGGTCATAATCACGTCGGAAACCTTTTCACATGAATCACCTGAGTACAAATGACAGCTCTACCAATGTACTGCCCCTTTATACATCGTGTACGTGATACTGCCGCCATCTGTATACCTGCATTTGTTTATGTGTGTGGATAGGTCCGAGCTGCCGGAGATGGCAGTCACGTGCACGTCAGGTGCACCTGTTTGTGTGTATGATTGTATGTATGTGTGTGTGTGTGTGTGTGTGTGTGTGTATGTTTCCTTTTCTGAAGACTGCTTAGGCCGATAGCTGATTGTTTTCGTTGTTCCTGGCTGCAACTTAGTGTATAATCTTTAAGCTGAGTAGCAATCTGTCGTTTCCCTTGTAGAGTTATTACAGTACAACGTAGTTTAAAATGCTGTTCATCCTGCTGTGGATATTTTAGAATTGCTTCTTCCGTAATTTTGTAAGTAAACTAAGAGGCAACCGAAGATGTGATCGGTTCTTTAAGTACAATTTTTTATACAATCCATTCTGCACTACAAAAATCTGTATCAGTGGTTTGTCTTCATGTCATTGTGGCTGGGAGAGATTGAATACACATTCCATTCAGTAATGCGTGTCTCATACTTAGTCGGTAAACTTACTAAATTTGCCATGAAACGGTTTGCAGTGGAGAGTGAACCGGATCGAAGTGAGGTAAAGTAAACCTGCGCTATTGCAGCTGTCTGTAATGTACCTGCACTGTCAGCCGAGTTGACAACGGACCACTGATTGGAGCTGCGCGGCCGTAGTCCATTAACGCTCTCGCCCTTGACCGTTTTTGGTGGGTATGAATGGGACATACTGAAACATTGAGTTAGAGTTCCTTCCTTCAGCGTAGCAAAACAAGTGGGTGTCTGTGTGCTGGAAATGGCGGCAATGAGTATTTGTGCAGTGCGATGTCTACAAATAGCTTTTTCCTCTCGAGAAATACTAAGAGGATCATTGATACCAACGTCCTCATCCATCCTGTTTCTGAGACGTTGTGCAAAACTTGGGGTTTAACGCACTATTTTAGTGCTACCTCTGCCCTTCTGCCTAAGGAATAAATGCTGTTCATGACGATTTTTTCACCTTTATTGTTAGCCAGAGGGACGTTAATTGATATTGTAATGCTGAAAATGTTAGATTTTTGATCTCACTTCGCGTGCGCTTCTGTATGGCCAATGGGTCGCTGGAGTCTAGTGGAGAAAAACAAAACTTGTTGGAATGGCGTTACATGGTATACTGATGAATAAAAAATTTAAGATTGATATACGAGATAATTGGAGCACGGGAGATGTGAAAAGATGAACAGTAACTGTGATACAAATGAATAAATAGCGATAATGAGTTATTGAAAAGGTCTTGTTCTGATTTGATATGACACAAGTTCTTAAAGTTAAAAATCACGCGTGAAGATAAAAAAACAGTAATTGTCATTTACGATGTTTCGTCTTAACTTTTGTGGTTTTCGTAGCCTGAAGCTGACCATAGTGAAAAATGGTATTCTAACAATAGTTACATGTGCAAACTGGAACTGTTGGCGTTGAAATGCTTGTCGAATTTACATTGACTATTACTATGTATTTTACTAGTTTTGAATGACTCTATGTAGATCATATACATAACGTTATCTAACTGGATTGAAATGATAATAATCAAGCTGTATTCAGATCGAACAGGACATGGGATGTGTGATCGGGACACTCAGAGCTCTTAACCCTCTCGTTTTCACCTACATGTTAGCGCTCCAGTCTCCAGCCAATTGAATTCCGTTTGCCTTTAGTAAAGTTTCCGATCGGTATTGGGTATGAAATGCAAGACGCAGTGACAATGGAAGTTCAGTAAAGTTTCCGATCGGTATTGTGTATGAAATATAAGACGCAGTGACAATGGAAGCTTGCAAACCAGAATTCGAAATCGTTACTTCCGGGTGGAGCGCTACGCCATATGTCTTTGTTAACCGCTTCGGCCTCAGACGCTGGTAAACCTGCTTATCATCACTCAAAGTGGCGCCGTAATGACTGACTGAGATTTGTCTTTGGAAAGTAACAGTTGGAGCATGTCAGTGTGAGCCACATCATCTCAGAACTACTTTCGTGTTTAGTGGCGAAAAAAATTTGGGAAATTTGTGGTACGATCCTATGTGACCAAACTGCTGAGGCCATCGGTCCCTAAGCTTACACACTACTTAATCTGACTTAAACTAACTTACACTAAGGACAACACTCACACGTACACACACACGCACACACACACACACACACACACACACACACACACAGACACACACACACACACACACACACACACACACACACATACATGCCCGAGGGAGGACTGGAACCTCCGACGGGGGGAGCCTCGCGGACCGTGACAATGCGCCCAAGACCGCGTGGCTCCCCCCCCCCCCCCCCCCCCCCCCCTTAGTGGCGAAAATGTGCAGTTACCAGTGTATCTGTTTTGTTCCCTTCCGCAGGTATATTACTGTACTTGTTGTAAACAAGGGTAAGAGTGAAATATCGGACTCTCTTTCAATCATCGTCGATCGATACTACATGGTCTCGCACCATTGGCGTGATGTTAATGCGCTATTGATACCCGTAACGTGTTTGTATATGGCTTCTGGAGGCAAATGTTGTGTTTCCATTCCTCGTGTCAGATTGTCAATGAGAAACCGTATTTTTCGAAAAGCGCGTTAGCATCTAACGTCACCTGAGCAATGTTATCTCTAAAAGTCTTCATGGTATCCTCATCAAAGCTGAGTGATGTTGACGACTAGGGCTTGTCTTCGTTTGCTGTTATTGTTCGCTGACGAAGTTTTGCTGCGAGTTATATAGACCGCCTGACTCTCTTCATTACTTCAAGATACTCCCTGATCTTTAGTGCGAACCAACAATCACACTTTACTTTTATAGAAATGTCTCACCTCCGAGTGATCAGTTACAAAGACAAATACGTGCGACGGCATGCTGGAAAGTAAAGCCTCCGAATTTTTATGAGAAAGCTCTTAAAGCTTTTAAAATAAAACAACGTTAGTAACGTGTACATTTTTATTCTTCATATTGTTGTTTCCATGTACGGTTGCTTTGTGCACCATAAGCCTGGTGGCTGTGATTCATGATAAATTGTGCGGTATAACATCTAGAAGGGACTGTATTGTTGCAGTCCTCGTACGGCAGGGTCCAAAGTAATTGAGGCTGCTCATTAAACGCAAAATGAAAACGTAGTCAGTTTGAATAAGGGTTTTTTAATCTCATGCTTTTATGATTGTTCAGTTACGTAAACTTTCTAGCTTAATTTAACACAGTGAATCACATGTGTAAAAAAAGTACGAGGGCTATTGGGAAAGTAAGGTCCAATCGTTCGCGAAATGGAAACCAAAGTGAAAAACAATAATGTTTTATTTTTAACAGTTAGTTACACCTGCCAGCTTCTTCACTACTCATTCGCAGCGTTTCACCAACTTTCTAATATCCTCGTCATAGAAGGCAGCTGCCTGTGCTTTCTGCCAATTCTCTACACTGATTTGCAGCTTGCTATCTGTGCCAAAAAGTTACCTTCATAGGCAACGATTCATGTGAGCAGAGATGGAACTCAGAGGAAGCCAAGTCCGGGGTGTGTGCTGGGTAATCAAACACTTTCCATCGAAAACGCTGCAGGAGCGTCCTCATTAACCCAGCAGTATGCGGCGAGAATTATTATGAAGAAGTAAATGCATGACAGTTACGTTGTGTGGGCTGCAGGAAATCAGGTGAAGTCAATCATAGGCACTCAACTGGCGGTTGACACTAATTTCTAGGCATCTTTACGTGCTCACTGTGTGTGAGAAGTACGACGTGACGCGATTGGTGGGTATACTAGAGACACTGTCCAACACACCTGAGCAAAGCTTCATCGGATTTTCACTGTAGTTTCCATTTCGCAATCGACTGGACCTTACTTGCTGAGTAGCCCTCGTATTCTTTGCACAACAGTAATTCTGAATATGTTGTGTATAAGAGTCCCGTTATGGAAATACGCGTATTTAGACCGAAATTTTATTGAAGAAGTCAGACTTTAACCGATGTGCATTTCCATACAAAGCGTTTTGTATCGTATGACATTTCCTTCTGTTACGCCCCCTTATGAATTACTCGAATGCCGCGTATTCAGTGTATCTATCGCAATTAGAAGGCTGCAGACAGTTTTAATAACAGGTGAATGAAAAGGGAGTCTAGAATAAAAGTCAAAATCCGTTAAGTAAAGTACTACGAAACTGATGATACTCGACGTTTGCGAAGTCACCGTCTGATATGAGAGTAGATAAATATACACTTTTTGAAATTTATTTTAACTCTGCAGTTACGGTCTTCACAATAGCCATATACTGAAGACTAAGATTATGAGGCAGCAGTAATTTTCTCGTTTCCACTATCGTTACGAAACATAAACAGTGTTGAAAACAAAGTGATTAATTTTTTCGATGAGTTCACATCCACTTTCTTCTTGTTTTTACTTCCTGTATTAGAGTATGTATTGCCTCTTACAGTCACATTATTTACCTGGTCTGCCAATGTCTTATTTTAGATCAGACTATAAATATTTTTATCTTTATCTTTAATCTTTATAGTTCATCCCCTGGAAGCATTCTGCCAGTTCTTTTTTTCTAACATTTCCTGTGAGCTATCTGAAGATTATACTCTTGATATGTGTTTTTCGTTTTATCTGGCCATTTATATGTTTCTAAAGAGCTTAAAACGTTCATTTATACGCTCTGAAAGTGGAATTCATAGCTCTTATTCACATATGAAGAGCACTGACAAAAAGAAACACACAGAAGTGGAGGAGGAAACGAAATTTCATCGGTTGAGAGGGTATGTGATGTTATTACAACGAGTACAAAATAGTCAAAATTACAAAGAACAGGGGAGTATGTGGCCATTTATATGCTGGACGTTGCACCCCGTCTGGCCTGGATGTAAGCACTGATTCGGACCATTGTCTCCTCTCACGATTTAAGTTAGTCCATAACTGTTGTAACTATCCCTTGATATCCGAGATACGGAGTTGATGCAGAACTTATCCCACACATGTTCAACCTGGGACACACATGCGGATCATGCTGGTCCCATGAGTACCTCAACATCACGCAGACAGTTCGCAGATACATGTCACGTGTAGACGAGCGTTGTTCTGTTGAAAAAAGGCACTACTACACTGACGCGTGAGAGGTAACGCATGAGGACACAGGATGTCTGTGACGTAATGTTGTACCGTCAGAGATCCCTCAGTAACTGCCAGCTGTGACCTGAAGTCGTACCCGATGGTTCCCCACACCACGACGCCGGGAATAACACCGCTGTGCCTCTCCAAAGCACTGGAAGAATGAAACCTCTGCGCCGGTCGCCCCCATCCTCGCCGACGATGGTCATCCGAGGAAGTTCAGAACCGCAGTTTATCGCTGAGCACAATGCGACACGATTAATCAGTAGTCCATGTTTCCCAGCCATGGCACCATGACAAGTACAGCCGATAGTGTTGTGGTACTAACGGCGGCTTACGCGTGGGACAGGGATTATGTAAATAGACACTCACACACACACACACACACACACACACACACACACACACACACACACAGACAAAATTAAATAATTTTAGGCACAGAAGTAACAAGTTTTCAAATCGTAATTTTGGCTTAAACAATTTATGTACTTTAAGGTATAAGTGGTTGCAAATGACAAACTGTAGAACAAAACGGTCACTGTAAAAACACAACACATCAGAAAAACCACACCATGTGGTAAAAAGGTATGAATTCGTAATTTATGTGTTTTTTTTCAAATATCTGTAATTACAAATTAAAAACTAATAGCTACATGTATACAAACAGCAAAGAATACTCTTAATCTTCAACAGACGAATAATAAAAGCCCACTGAGAATGCTGCAACTGCAGTGAAACATGTTTGGGTTAAAAAACAAAACTGTGTTTTGCTAAAGGCGTACCCTATCCAAAAACATACATAAAACGTCATGGTTGATGCAGCAGTTTTACTTCGTGTACAGCGAAAATGTAGTAAGCGATAAACTTTTTTCCTTTCATTATTTTGTGGGGGTGTGAATGAGAAAAATTTTCATATAGGTTTGAAATTATAAATTATGTAAATTTGTTGCCATTCGCTAAGTGCACTAATTCTCAAATAGCGAACGCACAGACCTGAGTACTTTCGCGCACCGGCATCTCATTGTTTATGACATCAAATCTCCTGAACTATGTGTCATCCTTTTTTTTTTTTTGGGGGGGGGGGGGGGGAGGGAGGGGGGCTATGAACCTTGGCAGGCGTAGGAAGAACAACTCACCGAAGTTTTATCCCAATTGTATGAATGGTTTAGGAACGCATAGAGGACAAAAATACAAAGAAACATCCATTTTTTTATATATAGTCTAACAATAATGCGGGACAGAGAGTAGTTCTAAAATAAGTCCACCCGCTACATACACACTTTGATGTTCTTCGTGAGTCTATAAGAGTAAAATATACACTCCTGGAAATGGAAAAAAGAACACATTGACACCGGTGTGTCAGACCCACCATACTTGCTCCGGACACTGCGAGAGGGCTGTACAAGCAATGATCACACGCACGGCACAGCGGACACACCAGGAACCGCGGTGTTGGCCGTCGAATGGCGCTAGCTGCGCAGCATTTGTGCACCGCCGCCGTCAGTGTCAGCCAGTTTGCCGTGGCATACGGAGCTCCATCGCAGTCTTTAACACTGGTAGCATGCCGCGACAGCGTGGACGTGAACCGTATGTGCAGTTGACGGATTTTGAGCGAGGGCGTATAGTGGGCATGCGGGAGGCCGGGTGGACGTACCGCCGAATTGCTCAACACGTGGGGCGGTGAGGTCTCCACAGTACATCGATGTTGTCGCCAGTGGTCGGCGGAAGGTGCACGTGCCCGTCGACCTGGGACCGGACCGCAGCGACGCACGGATGCACGCCAAGACCGTAGGATCCTACGCAGTGCCGTAGGGGACCGCACCGCCACTTCCCAGCAAATTAGGGACACTGTTGCTCCTGGGGTATCGGCGAGGACCATTCGCAACCGTCTCCATGAAGCTGGGCTACGGTCCCGCACACCGTTAGGCTGTCTTCCGCTCACGCCCCAACATCGTGCAGCCCGCCTCCAGTGGTGTCGCGACAGGCGTGAATGGAGGGACGAATGGAGACGTGTCGTCTTCAGCGATGAGAGTCGCTTCTGCCTTGGTGCCAATGATGGTCGTATGCGTGTTTGGCGCCGTGCAGGTGAGCGCCACAATCAGGACTGCATACGACCGAGGCACACAGGGCCAACACCCGGCATCATGGTGTGGGGAGCGATCTCCTACACTGGCCGTACACCACTGGTGATCGTCGAGGGGACACTGAATAGTGCACGGTACATCCAAACCGTCATCGAACCCATCGTTCTACCATTCCTAGACCGGCAAGGGAACTTGCTGCTCCAACAGGACAATGCACGTCCGCATGTATCCCGTGCCACCCAACGTGCTCTAGAAGGTGTACGTCAACTACCCTGGCCAGCAAGATCTCCGGATCTGTCCCCCATTGAGCATGTTTGGGACTGGATGAAGCGTCGTCTCACGCGGTCTGCACGTCCAGCACGAACGCTGGTCCAACTGAGGCGCCAGGTGGAAATGGCATGGCAAGCCGTTCCACAGGACTACATCCAGCAATTCTACGATCGTCTCCATGGGAGAATAGCAGCCTGCATTGCTGCGAAAGGTGGATATACACTGTACTAGTGCCGACATTGTGCATGCTCTGTTGCCTGTGTCTATGTGCCTGTGGTTCTGCCAGTGTGATCATGTGATATATCTGACCCCAGGAATGTCTCAATAAAGTTTCCCCTTCCTGGGACAATGAATTCACGGTGTTCTTATTTCAATTTCCAGGAGTGTAGATATATTCATAACATGTTGTTAAATATCTCATGAAAATGCCTTCTCCAAGTTGTAGGCAGTACTCACAATTGACCAGGAACCTCCTAAAGTAGCTTTGTCAAGCACCAATTTTATTTTATTATTTTTGTTTATTAATAGAAACTTATGTAGGCATGCTGTTCGTATTTTGTGTAAACTTTTTCCTGTCTACTCCATTTTGTTTATTTACTGTTCAATTTTTACTTTTTCAATACATTACCACCATACTGTCAAAGATGTTACTTACTGTATGTCTCTACTTCAATCTAGACGTGTAACTTCTCTTCCAATGTTGTTTACAAACATTGTAACTTCTTTGGTGGCAGTACTCAGTAAATGTCTGGAGATTGCCTGTAAGCCGAAAACCGGTTAACGCACTAAATGTAATACTGTAGAACAAAAGCAAACTGGTGCTTTTCATTTCTTATAATGTTGTTTTGTTCTACCAAGAACCGACGTAAGATTCAGTTAACATGACCAGAAACTGCTTTATTATTCACTCTGCAACAAATAAACGAACTGACTGATAGCACAACACAACAGTAAATATGTAATGACAACTTGATTGCTATAGGACGTACACATTATTATTGTTATTTTATTATTATTACATAGAGCCGCTTTGGACTACGGTTATTTCAACTGTTTCTCCTGTCTTTTCTTTCACATTTGTCTCATCTTTTCTCGATGATTCTTTCTTGTTTCTTCTGTCGAAGTGGCTCCAACCTACTTTTCGTGTTTTTTATGGAAACCGTTGGAGTCCTGTGATGTATTTCTAAGTGGCAGTCGTTCTTCAGTATCTTGTAGAGTGGTTTGAAATTCATCCATGTTTCTTCCAACTATTTGCACAATGTGTTATCCATCTCCAATTTACCAAAGTAAGCAAATAGTCTTTTTTTTTGTCAGTCTGTTGGGCTTCATCTTTTCTATGTGGCCGTAGGTTATTCTTTTCCTGATCATGCCTGTAAGTTTTTCAATATGTGTATAAAGTCCATTATTATGACATCTTCTGTATTGTTTGCCTTTCACTGTCTGTTGCCACTAACTCTATAGGAAAGAGGTGCCAGAAACAATGCCTTGGGTGAAATGATTTCTTTGATGTGTTAACAGAAGATAATTCCCTTTCGGTAAGTAATAAAAATATACTACTTGTCTAGCGCTACCAACAGTACGACAGGCAATATTTTTTTCGGCCCATACGGATGTAATGTATTTGGCCGGAGCTCGCTTCTGACTTTGAAGTGCTTAGTGTAGCGATCAGCCTAGTTCGCCACGCACCATGGAACCATTCAGATGGCATACGCAGCAAGTTCTAGCAATGTGGTGTAGTAGTTGTGAGGCGTGACATACACAGTTATGGCATTAATACGCTTGCCACAGACTATGACAGATGCAACCTTTTATGTGATATAATTCTGATTCACAATAATGCTCTTCTGAATTTTTGTATACAGACATAAATCCGTGTCTTATAGCAGGCTCTATAGACAGGTATTTACTCATCCTCCACGTAGTCTGCATATTTCTGAAGCTATGGCTAAGCATATTTGTTGGCAAAGTTTGAATGACTTCAAGAAGCGTTGATGGATTGAGTGAATCACCATGCGTCTGTTTGGTGTTACGAGTTGAAAACTGGGTCGGCATATCTACGACCGATACTAGATTATTACCAGTCTGTGACCCTTACCAAATTGAATTGATAGAAGAAAAACTTGGAAATTTGTGGTAAGGTCTTAAGGGACTAAACTGCTGAGGTCATCGGTCCCTAAGCTTACACACTACTTACTCTAACTTAAACTAGCTTACGATAAGGACGATACAGACACCCATGCCCGAGGGAGGACTCGAACCTCCGACGGGGGAAGCCGCGCGGACCGTGACAATGCGCCCTAAACAGCTCGCCTACCCCGTGCGGCTTGATAGAAGACATAGAGAAGATCCAAAGCAAAGCGGCGCGTTTCGTCACCGGATCGTTTAGGTGGCGCGAGAGCGTTAGGGAAATTTTCAACAAATTAAGAAACTCTAGCGGCAGAAGCTGCAACAGCAGCGTTGTGCATGACGTAGACGTTTACTCTTCAAATTTCGAGAGCGCCCGTTCCAAGAAGAGTCGAGCAAAATATTACTTGTTCCCACAAACCGTACATCTCCAAAAACCAAGACGAGTAGATCAGAGTAATTAAAGCTCAAGCGGAGGTTCACTGACAGTCATTCTTTCGACGCACCATTGGCGGACGGAAGAGGGAAGGTGGAAAGGACAGTCAAACCAAAAATACCCTTCACCACTTACTGTACAAAATATTTGGGGAAACTTGTGGGGAAGTGCAGTAGATGTAGATGGTTTCATGGTTCGTATTCCGCAAGTCACCTTAAGGAGTTTAATGGAGTTGGTGGTTCATTGAATCCTCTGCCAGGCACTTTATTGTGAATAGCAGGGTAATCACATAGATGTAGATATAGATGAATGGAGTGTAAGTCGCGAAGTGCTATCGTGTATTCCAACCTCCCCTCCTCTCTCCAGCCAACAGGCCCATGCTCGAACACCCCCTCCGTCACTTCCCGAAAGACTTAACTGGCCTTTTCTATTTCATAATAGTGGTAGGAAAGAATGATACCTGACAAATTAGTGTATAAAATCTAATTTCTATTATTCTATCGTTACGTTCATTTTATGAGATTAATGTGGAAGGAATGTCTTGCTTGACTCTTCTCGGAACATGCTCATTAAGAATTTTAGCAGTAGGTGTGTCACTGTGGTCAATGACGCCTCTCCTGATACTAAAGACGGTTGAGTATGTCTGTTGACTAAAAAAACTGATGACAAAATGCACCTCTTGAACTATTTTCTCTATTTTCTTTTAAACCTTGAAACACGTATGTTGTGTGGCGGCGATGGCGAGGCATTGCAGAGTCTCTGACCAGAGAGCTATTTGTCGTTCCTAGTCTGCGCTTGACCGCGCGAGTGTTCAGTTGCGAGTTAGAGTTCGAGAGTAGTAGCGCATGCGAGATGACATAGTCTGTGGTAGTAGCGCGCGAGAGATAGTCGCAGTTGTGTGTGAGGAGTCGGCGGGCGTCGACATGGCACTCTGGTCAAGATTCAGGACGAGGTATATTTTTAAATAAGGTAATGAAGCAGCATTGCGCACATTTGATAATGTAATGTAAATTAACTGTTACTAATTTGTTCAAGAATCGCCCCAATAATAATTTTGTTTTTTAAACCAACCATTTTTAACAAAGAATCCTTTTTTGAAAGAATATTTGCCTTACATTTCCATAAAGAAAAGTTCCCTTTAACTTAAAAAAAAAAAAACATTTTGCGATGCATTTCCTCCAAGCTATGGCGAAAAATAAGAGCAGATGGAGTTTTACTGAGGTAAGAATTTGAGTTTAATCAGGGCCTAAGATCGACATTTCGGTCTATTTGCGTTTTCATTATCATTGATTTGCCTTACATTTTTTGTGGGGAGCTTATACCTGGGTCAGATTGCTAACGTTTGATTTATTGTCGTTGTCATTAAATATAATTGCTGGTAGGTTACACTAGCTTTATTCCCATTAACATTTTTTAAATATTGACCTTTAAATTTAATTACGGGGAGGTTACACTTAGCTCTAGGTCCATTTACATTCGAGTATTATCTTTCATTTTTGTGGGGAGGTTACACTTGGCGACATCCGGTCCAGGATCGTATTTCGTTGAGAATCTTCTGAAACGTAGCCAGATATCTGCTCTTATTTGCTTAAATATAATTAGCATTTGGCGCAACGCTTTTACTAATTTGTGAATTTCTTTCCTCAGATCATCGGCAATTCTTTGTTCTGTTGTATTTGTGTTTGTTGCTTTTTGCATTTGTGCTTAATTCTTTTGTGAATAATTGTGACTTTAGCCAAAATGCCTCGAAAAACTGTGAATAGTGTATCGCGAGGCATTATGAACGAAATTACCGACTTAAACAACGTGACTGATAGTACTTGTGACAGGCAGTGTAATGATGACAGTCCTGCATTCACCGACAATCAGTGCGTTCCAACCACTAATGATGATTATTGTCTTAATGATGAACAAACGAACTCGGTTATGTCCTCTGTTGATTTGACGACAATCGATGACGTAGACTACAATATTACTACAGTGTCCGACAAAATTAATACTATCGAACAGTTGAACGCGGAATTACGTGATGAAATTTCTGATCTTAAATAAAAAAAACAGATACACACGCAGTAGATATTCAAACAGTGACAGACAGATTCGAACAATTAGAACTAACACAGGATTGCGATGTCATCAAAGCTGATGTTAAAAAACTGAACGAAACTACACGTAAGTTGCAAAAACAGATTAATGCGTCTGATTCTAAAACCGATGATCAGGTAAAAATACTGACTGAAAAATGTGATGAACTGGCCAGTCGTATTGACGTTATTGAAACTAATAATGATAGCAAATCAGACGATACTTCACCGGTTTCATTTAATCAAACACCTGAATTTCAAAATCTACAGCAGACAATTAATGAGCGTAGAAAACTGTCAAGTTTACAGCAAGAAGTAACACAGATGAAAAATATTCCAGTAAATAACACATCTCAGCAGACGCCACCTTGCGAACATTTGTCAGACCCACGCAGTGCGTATAATTTAGGTAATCAACAGAGAGTATACGACTTAGATTCCGAACAGACACAGACAAATAGATTCACTTACAATCATGAACCTGTTCCAACATACAGAGACGATAATTTTGATTACAAACATTTTCTGTCAGTAAGAAAATTTAAAGTGTTTAAAAATGACAGAACACAGATTCATCCGTTAGATTGGATACAACAGTTTAGCTTTGCTTTTCCACCGACTTGGCCTGTAACACATAAACTTGAATTTATTTGCAGTTTTTTGGAAGGCGAACCGGCAACTCGAATTAGACCGATCGCGAGACAACGTTATTCAGTAGAAGAATTTCAGAATGCCTTTCTATCAGGGTATTGGTCGAAAACGACACAGCGCGGAATTAAAGATCAGTTAATTAGCTTACCAAATTATGAGAACTCAAATTTTCCCAGTGTGACGCAATTTTTTGAACACATGGTACAACAAAACCAGTACCTAAGTGAACCGTACAGTGAATCTGCAATCATTCAATTATGTATCTCTAAATTACCACGGTCATTAAGAGTGTCACTTCTAACGGGTCAGCAAAAGGAAAATATTTCAGCATTCAGAGATCTGTTAAAGCTTTTAGAAGTACAACAATCTGATTATTCCTTTGTAAACAAAATTTTTTCGTATAATAACCAAGGTCAACAAACATACAGCAATTATGATCAGACACGTAATTGTAATAGGAAAGGCAACAGACGCTTAAGGAATGACAACCACCAAAACTTCAATAACAGACAAAATTCCAATTATCAATATCGTCAAAATTTTCAGCAACAGGAACCACATTTTGGTAACGACAGAGGTTTTTCACAACAACAGCAACAAAACCAGCCGGTTAGCATACATAACCAACAATGTAATGCACAGGGTCAACCTAACTTTCATGTTTCGCCGCGTGGACGCTGATACAACAAATAGTAACGCACGGCAGCAAAGGAACAACTACGTACAGAAAACACAGTATTTCAATTCCTATCGCAATGCACCGTATAGGAATGACTATCACGACAGACGTAAAAACGATGAGCACAATTATCAGCGTACGTACAATAACAGTCGGTCTTACGAGCAGCAAAATGATCCGCAAGAACATATTCTCATGAATGAACCCGACAGTAGGTATCATCCAGAGCGTAATACGTCTGGAAGAAGTAATAGAACTGTTCAAATAGTAGAAATGCCACAACATCCTCCTGATAATAATAACACGTCAGATAGAATCTGACTAGATACTGTACAGGTCGCATCTTCCAGTAACACGAGCACTACTTTAGACACGCAGAATGTTGTTCACGAAAATGTAATTACTTTTGACGACATCAGAGACACTCTTTTGCAGGAAAGACCAGTTATTCAGAAAACTATTTCACATCCTGTGATCGAAATTAAAACTGGTTCATCGAAATTTTCAGCAGTAATCGATTCCGGATCACCTATGTCAGTAATAAATGAGGAGACTGTCAACGAATGTAACAAAGAGAATACGTATCCTACATTACCATTAGGCAAAACGAAAGTAAAAGGAGCAGTATCGAGTAAAGGTGTAGACGTTAAATTACAGACGCATTTATCATTTTGTATTGCAGGTCATACTTTTCACTCAAATTTTTGGATTGTTCCTTTATTGACTACAGACGTTATTTTAGGTACTAATTTTCTCGTACAACACGACGCAGTGGTTGATTTTCAGAATTCCTATTTAATGTTGAAGGATGAAAATGTGCAATTGGCTTTAGAATTTCAGCGTTCCTTATCTGCGGAAGAACAAACAATTAATCGCACAGAGGTCATTTCCGCAACACGTAACATAGACTGTAATCTCACATTGTTCACGGATACGTACGTACACAACTATAATACTCCAGACGAAACTGACTACGACGTAATGCAGATGATTTCTTATAAAGTTAAACAAAGTAGTGTAAATACAGACGACGAACGCACGCAACTACGCAAAATTCTTTTACAGCAAGCTCCAGTTTTTGACAACATTCCTGGTACTATGTCCGGTTTTATGTATGAATTTCAAGTCAAACAGCACGACACATTTAAAGCAAAGCATTATCCCATTCCATATATCCATAGAGAACAAGTTAAAAAAGAATTGCAGGATATGCTCGACCAAGGAATTATTGAACCGGCAGTTAGACCGTGCACAAACCCGCTACATATTGTTAAGAAAAAAGATGGCTCACTTCGCCTTGTACTTGATTCACGTCACATTAATGACATAATTATTAATGAAACAGATCGACCACAGACATTAGAAGAACTTCTACAAAAATTTCACGGTACTGCTATTTATTCTACATTAGATTTGAAATCTCGATTTTGGCAAATTCAGCTTCATCCGAATTGCAGAAAATATACAGCTTTTCTCTGTTTTGGTGACTGTTATCAGTTTTGCAAATTACCATTCGGGTTAACTATTTCTTCTGCAGCTTTTATTCGCGGTTTGAACTCAATACTTCCGACAGAACTTAAAGACAGAATTACGACGTACGTAGACGACATTCTTATTGCAGAAGCTAGCTGGTCTGAACACAATATGATTCTTGAACGTCTGTTACAAACTTTCCATGCACAAGGACTCACAGTTAATCTCAGTAAATCGCACTTTGTAAAACTTCTATAAAATTTCTTGGACACGTAAATTCAGCAGAAGGCATTGCGCCTGATCCGAAAAAACTTCAAGCTCTACGTGACATTACTGTTCCTACAACGAAGAAACAATTACGCAGTTTTTTGGGCTTAATTAACTTTTTTCGCAAATTTATTCATCACTCTGCTTTAGACACACCTAGATTATGCCAATTAACAGGTAAAAACACTATTTGGTCATGGGATAAGCAAGCGCATTCTGAATTTGTGAACTTGAAAGAAGCCTTGTTGAATGCTCCACTTTTATCCCACCCAGATCTTACCAGAAAATTTTCCATTGCCACCGACAGTTCTAACACCGCTTTAGGCGTACACATTTTTCAGGAAATTGAAGAAGATGGCTCTACATTAATCAAAAACATCGCATTTGCAAGCCGCATTCTGTCACCTGCTGAGCGAAATTATTCCGTTACAGAACTGGAAACGTTGTGTGTTGTTTGGGCTTTTACGAGATTCAGGCATTTTCTTTATGGCAGACATACCACCGTTTACACAGACCACAGAGCTATACAATTTTTACTTTCAGCTAAATTTACTCACGACAGATTAAGTAGATAGAAACTTTATTTACAGGAATTTAATTTTACAATAGTTCACATTCCCGGAACACAAAATGTTATAGCAGACGCACTATCGCGTTCTCTCAGCAACAGTCATCAAGACGTAGCAACCAACTTCTGCAAAGCAAATTTCAGTGTCATGTACATTCAGCAAGTTGCCTTTGAAAATTTTATTTCATCGTCATTACAGGACATAGCACAAGAGTAAAGACAATGTGTGGAAAGAAATTAAACACCTTTGGCAAAATAAGAATAATGTTACGATTAGGAACCACTACACTGTACGCAATGACATTCTGTTTCGCCGCTCTCATCCAGACAGCAACAATTGGTTATTATGCATTCCTGACGAACTTGTTAACAAATTAATCTGGTATACTCATTTAAGCTACGCACATTACGGAGCCAGAAAATGTTTTCTTATACTGAGACAGAACTGTTATTTTACAAACATGGAAAAACGTATACGACGAGTTTTAGCGTCATGTAATATTTGCCAGAAAGCTAAGTCAGACACAACTTCACGTATTCCTCCATTATATCCCATTATACCTGTTAAATTAAGACATATGGCCGCAGTAGACATTTCTGGTCCAATTCCGAGAACTAATAGAGGTTATTGCTACATCTTTGTCGCTGTTGAACTCACTTCAAAATTTGTTACTCTCACTCCGTTACGCAAAGCTACTGCTAAAACTGTTTCGAAAGCATTTGTAAAACATTTTCTATTCCAGGTAGGGCATGTGATGAAAGTAATTTCTGATAATGGATCACAATTTCGTTCTGCTATATGGACACGCATGTTACGAGCTAGAAACATTTCTCCGATCTATATACCCAAGTACCATGCTTCTTCGAACCCTTGTGAACGATTAATGAAAGAAATTGGTAAACTGTGTAGAATATACTGCCACAAAAGACATATTGATTGGGACACACACATATTCTCATTCCAAGATGTAATTAATTCCATTCCAAATGAATCCACTATGCTATCTCCGTCTGTTATACTGAAAAACGTTGAACCACCAAACAAAATTAAAGAATTAGTAACATTTCCTACATCTCGTCGATTACGACAACACGTAATAATTGACATTGCGCTGAACAACATCAAACGTGCCGCAGAGCGCCGGAGAAGACAGCAAAAACAGGTTTGTACACGCCGAGACTTTCACATTGGACAGAAGATATTAGTACGTACACACTATTTATCCAGCAAAATAAAAGGTAAGTGCAGTAAATTTGAACTTCTGTACGCAGGTCCATGTCGGATTCGCAGCATTCCTCACCCCAATGTTGCACACGTCGAAACTCTGAGAACCAGAAAATCGAAAGGCAACCACCATTGGTCGAACATAAAACCCTTTATTGAGTGAACATACTTTACGATTTATCACGCTGTAATGCTATTTGCTAATTTTTATGAACATTTCTGCAATTATATTCACATGACTACTTATTGATGATTATTGTATTTTTTCTTGGCAAGTGCCCGGCAAGGTAAGGTTAGCAGGTCGCTCTTCTTGTCGTTACACATCAGACCGTGCATATTTTTCCGGATGAACTTACGCATTTTGTGAATAATTATGCAATTCTATGTAGTGACGTATTAATTTTATCAAATTCTCTCTCCATTAAAGTCTTTAATTCTCGCCTCTATTAACTACACTACATACAAGCTGAACACAACGAACATCACATTTTGCCTTTCTTATGTATGTACGATTGTTTTCATGTTTTGTTTGTATGCACTGTGAGATAGTTAAGGTATAACACACCAGTTGACTTTGACATTTTTTTTTACCCTGTGATATCTCAACATCGTGACTATTTTACATTTTTCTTTTTTTCTTCTGCATTGTGATATTCTCTGTACATTTTTGCCTTTGAACACTGTCTATGCTTTTGACATATTACGTTTTCTGTCATGTTATGCTGTATGCTTAATTGTGTCACCATTAACCAGTCATTATTTAGTGGGTATATGATTTAAATGCAAGGCATTAATCTTTGTTCATCAATTTCAGAAAGAAATGATGCGTAAAGGAAATAAATTAAACAGAAATGGGAATTTCAACTACGGAATAGACGAAAGAAGATACAAACACCTTATGAGGAAGAGTAAATGGATCAGAATTAACAAGCATTAACAAGAGTATACTATACACATCGTAGAATAGCAGTCTCAACTAATTTTTTCTTTCAGAATACAAGGCGATTGATGCAGGCTGTCAGACAGAACTACACATCTTAGTTTTAAGTGATGAAATATGCTAGAGATAAGGAATAGTTGTGTAATGAATAATGAAGTGATTTTTTTGCAGATGATAATGAATGCTGATGAAGAGTAATGATGAAGAATATGCTACTATGAATAATGAAGTTTTTCTTTTACAAATGAGGATGATGTTGAAGTTTATGAATTTATGCTATGTAGTTATTTAAGTATTTGTTGCAGTTTGTTTTGACAGTATGTTTTATATCGTATGGTATGATGACTGAAGGTTTTGGAAAGGACAGCTATGGAACACATTTTTTATACACATTTCACTACCTGTTAATTCGATGTTCACTACTTTTCAGCATAGTATGCGTTTCTTCTTTCAGCTCAATAATCCATTTTGTATTTTTTCCAGGAGAAGCCTTTCATGATAGTTACTAAACTTGTTACTTATTAAGCCTATACTAGTACTTGCATTTTTTTTTTACCCACTTGTGTCACAACCTTGCTACAGCTGACTCATGACGAATGACGTTACACATTTTTCATTTACAGGAACAACCCAGAAGCAATTTTTTTTTCTTTTTCTCTTCTTGCTTTCCCTTATAATTGCCCAAAGCAACGCGTTGCTAACTAACTAGCACAAAAACAAAAAAAAAGTATTACCAGTCCCAAATAATGCTCCTAGTTTAAGAGAATTCTGAATAATACTGATCAGCTCTGAATATTATGTCACTTCAGTAATTACTTCTTAATGATACAAAAAAAAAATATAAAATAATGCTTTGTAACTGGCAAATAACTGCCACTGTTTATTGTAATGAGACTACTTATAATGCCCATGATTATTAATGCTATGACTGTAATTAACTGATTTTTAATCATGACTTCTTAATGGTGTGTATCACCAGTTTCAAATAATGCTACTCATTTAAGAGAGTTCTGAATAATACTGAATGATGAACAATGTTTTATACTATTCAATACTTGCTGGCCATTAAGTGCCGATAATTAATATAACTAAATGAATTATGTTATTAATTTGCCATTAATTAGCTCCTGTTTTCAATGATGACTTTTCATGTTTTGGTAATCGGCTAATGAGTGCCAATAATTTGTATAACTCAATGAATTATGTTAATGCTATGCCAATAATTGACTCTCCTTTTCAATGATGACTTTTGATGAACATTATTCTGTCGTACTAAATATGCTTAGTGACTGGCCAAGGACTGGCACTGTTTATTGTAATACGATTACCCATGATGCCAGTAATTTAATTTTATGAACATTATTCTGTAATACTAAATACATGGTACAGAAATGTTCAATAACTGGGCTATGAATGCCGCAAACTACTAATGTAATCAAGACTAGTCTGTGACTTAATGTCCTTCACCTTCTGACCTAACTACCTGGAATTACTGTAATATCCATTTGTCCTGTCCATCCTCATGATCATGGAGCACTATATTTGGTTTTTGCACTAATTCTACGTTGGTGTGCCTTGTAAGAGCGTGGTGTTGACACGACATGCTGTCCACCACCGTGAGCGATGAAGACGTTATTATGGTCCCACTGTTTGGTGTACCTGATGTACTGCCAAAATGATAACAGGGAATATTACTACGACATTCAGTGTCTTGGATACGCTGATAAATACTTCTGGGAAAAGAACTGCAAGTTGTCTCACTTGGTGTTGTACTTCTGTGGAAAGATATGGACTTTCAGTGCAGCTGCGTGCAACCTAAGTGCTACAACCATGATGCAATCCTTCCTATTCCTTCCCTAATTCTTGTAAAATGAAAAAGTCATATACAGTGCATGTGCACTTCCTTTCTTTTGTTAATAAGATCAGTTATCCTGAAATTACTAAAGACTTCTATAGTGCATGTGCACTTTATTACACTCCTTGATTTGTTTGTTTGTTGTAGAAAAATACTAGAGAGTACTACAGTCCGTGTGCACTTTTGTCATTTGTCAATATAATTTGTACTCATTAGGTTTATTTGTCGTAAAAATATTAGAGAGTTTTTCAGTGCGTGTGCACTTTATGCCATTTGTACTCATTACGTATATATTTTGTGACTTTCTGATATGCTCTGTACTACAGCGCGTGTGTATTTTTGCCGTTTATCAATATATTTTCTGATTTGCTGATATATTCTCAACTGCACTGCATGTGCACTCATGTCACTTGTCAATATGATTTTTTGCCATTCTGTTTATTTGTTCTGAAAATGCTAAAGAATTGTTTCAGTGCGTGTGCATTTTGTTATCTATCAAATAATTTGTATATACATTTTTCTGATTTGCTAATATGTTTTGTACTCATATTTTGTCTTTGTCTGAAATGTTTTGGACTCGGTGCATGTGCACCACATTTAATTCATGTACTACATCTGAACATTCTGTAAATTGTAAAAGTTGATTAATTAAAAAAAAAAAATTTGCCGCGCTTGGCAAGTCCAAATGACTCACCATCGCTGCCAAATTTTTGCCCCCCCAGTGGAGGGTTATGAAACACGTATGTTGTGTGGCGGCGATGGCGAGGCATTGCAGAGTCTCTGACCAGAGAGCTATTTGTCGTTCCTAGTCTGCGCTTGACCGCGCGAGTGTTCAGTTGCGAGTTAGAGTTCGAGAGTA
Organism: Schistocerca serialis cubense; assembly: GCF_023864345.2. Classification (NCBI taxonomy): domain Eukaryota; kingdom Metazoa; phylum Arthropoda; class Insecta; order Orthoptera; family Acrididae; genus Schistocerca; species Schistocerca serialis. Next base: position 725,969,796 of record NC_064638.1, read on the forward strand.
GTAGCGCATGCGAGATGACATAGTCTGTGGTAGTAGCGCGCGAGAGATAGTCGCAGTTGTGTGTGAGGAGTCGGCGGGCGTCGACATGGCACTCTGGTCAAGATTCAGGACGAGGTATATTTTTAAATAAGGTAATGAAGCAGCATTGCGCACATTTGATAATGTAATGTAAATTAACTGTTACTAATTTGTTCAAGAATCGCCCCAATAATAATTTTGTTTTTTAAACCAACCATTTTCAACAAAGAATCCTTTTTTGAAGGAATATTTGCCTTACATTTCCATAAAGAAAAGTTCCCTTTAACTTAAAAAAAAAAAAAAAAAACATTTTGCGATGCATTTCCTCCAAGCTATGGCGAAAAATAAGAGCAGATGGAGTTTTACTGAGGTAAGAATTTGAGTTTAATCAGAGCCTAAGATCGACATTTCGGTCTATTTGCGTTTTCATTGTCACTGAGATTTCATTTTTTATTGAACTGACTTACATTTTTGTGGGTAGCTTATACCTGGGTCAGATTGCTAATTTTTATTTAATTGCCATTGTCAATAAATCATGTTATTTTGCTGGGAGGTTACACTAGGTTGTATTGTCGTTAACATTTAAATTTTAGACTTTTTCAAATATTTGCGTGGAGGTTACACTTAGCTCTATGTCTATTCTCATTTAAAATATTATTATAAAATTTCTCTGGGGAGGTTACAACCTCCTTGGTAAAGTATCTGTAGTGACTGGAATAGGTCGCAATAGTATTCCGTAAGCTAACGGCTTCGTAATGAGGCACGCTACCTTAGGATTCTTTCATTGAATCTCTCTGTCATATGTATACTTATACGAGATATTTCGATCTTAAATTACTCATACGAGCAGGTATTTTATCGTTGTGACTATTTTCACAGACTGATAGTCAATGGTGTAATGAAAAATTAATGTGTGTTTTCGTATATTTACGTGCCGTCTGTTTATGCGGACGATTAGGCGTCAGTCCTTGTGTCTCAGTGGTCAATCGTCTATGCCTAAAAACATAAGCTCATCATGTGAATACGCTGCCATTTTCGTATGTATAGAGCCTTGTTCTAGCTATACACTCGAAAATGACTTTAAAAAAAAGCAGTTGTGTACCGAAGGACAGGTCAAAATAAAAACAGGCTTAGTGAAAAATACCACTTCCATTTGACGGACAATAGGTGTTTATTCCGTTTTTTGAAGTTTTATGAAGATATATCTTTGTGGAAAGAAATATTCTTCGTGAGTGGCGCACGTCATAGGATACGTTTTGCCACCACGTATTAATTACAACATTAATTTACCGAACAGTAAAATATTTACACGCTACTAATTGGATTTTGTTCGGGATTCGGTTATAGTCCACAACGTTTTTACTCTTTACTCGGAATGTCAATTAACTTGACGGAGGAACTAATGGCTTTTTATATTAAACTAAAAATTAATTACAAATCATTTAAAAAATTGATGATTAAAATGCATACCCTCACTTTGGATGGTTAAGGCTAATTTATACTGGACCCTCCAAAATTTAACAACATTAAATTTAGTACTCTTTTTTATCTTCCGTTGAACAGGGACATTTTATGACGGAATAAATTACACTGGAAAAGAAGTTAACGTAATCTGACGTATACAGTATCCGTATTTGGAAGTGTCGACTACACTTATGCAATTTTATTTTCCCGGGAATTGTTCAGCAGTTCGTCGTAACCCCTTCCGCTTCTTCCACTTTCGTCGCTGTCGTCTAACGTGTTGCAGCTTTATTCTAAACATTAATATGTTCACAGTTTGTTGAATGCTGCTCTGTGTTACACGGTCAACAATTTGCCGGCTGTTTGGCTCTGAGCACTATGGGACTTAACATCTTAGGTCATCAGTCCCATAGAACTTAGAACTACTTAAACCTAACTAACCTAAGGACATCACACACATCCATGCCCGAGGCAGGATTCGAACCTGCGACCGTAGCGGTCACGCGGTTCCGGACTGCAGCGCCTAGAACCGCACGGCCACCGCGGCCGGCCTTGCCGGCTGTTCTCGAGATGCTGTGAGGGTGCGTCTCACATACACGTTTACACTTCCATTCTAACACTACATGTGTCCTTCCATGCCAGACCCCATAAAGAAGCGCTGGTGCAGGCATGGTGTATTTTTAATGTTTTGAAGACGAATATCGGCATGTAAGCAGCCCTAAAAAGTTCCAGTTCTGACCCTGTTAAAAAGCATCGGAATACCGACTTTTAAATCACTTCCTTAAAAGAAAAAGATTTGACTACACAATATTTTTTCCTTCTTCTGTGGCGGAGGACCCAACCCTTTCCCCCGGGTACGGGCGCCCTTGGCTGCTTGTGACTTTGCAGGAACATCAACCCAGGAATAGAAAACATCAAGGAGTTGTCAATCAAATGATATACAAATAATAGATACAAATGAAATTTATAATAATGTATGTTGAACTTGCAAATACTATTTCAGATATGGTAGACGTCAAACGACAATGATAGGGAAAAATTGTAACACTAACAAGGAGCTGTGCAGCATAAACGAAAGTTGGTAGGCGTGTTCCTACATCTGACAGATGACATCTAGTCAGATTTCGCGCCAGTCGCCTAAGAATGGCGCTGGTAGCTCTACTATGAAGATGTAAATCAGGTTTGCTTTAAATTCACGCTGTAACGATCGTGAGCATTAGTACCTTAGAGAATTGATGTTAGTGAGGAATGCTTTTAAAGCAACAAAGACGCCAATATCAACCCCTCACTGTGTCTGAACAGGGTCGTAATAGGGCAACAAGAAGCAGGGATGTTCAAAAAGTCTCTCCGCAGTGCCGTATGATTATTTGCCGCGCGTGCCGTATGATTGTTCGCCTGCCAGGGTTACTTTCCTTCAGTTGGACTCTCCCAACATTCCACTGTTTCGTTTCTCAGCCAGCGTCAATAGTATCGTTGGTGTGTGTCGAGCGTGTTGACGTGAACGTTTAAGTTTAGTTCCTTTGTTCGTTTGTTTCGTTTTTGTCACTGTTAAAATGCTAACCATTGAAGAACGTGTGTTTTTAGACGAACAAGTGTTCAAAGCTGGCGGTAAATACAGAGTTTCAGTTCGTCAAACATTTAATTCAGTTTTCCCGGAGACAACACTCCCACATCGCGATACTGTGTGAGATTTGATTAACAAATTTCGAAGTACGGGTTCAGTGGCAGGTGCACCGAGAAGTGGTCGTCCTAGCGTTTTGTCTGAGGATAAACTACTCGATATTTCCGATAAAATGTCCATGAGTCCGAACAAGGCAGTGAGAAAACTGGCCCAGAAAATCGGTGTTACTGTCGGAACGGCCCACATAGCTGAAAGGAAAAAATTAGAACTTTTCCCATACAAAGTGACAGTCCTGCAAGAACTGAAAGCCGGCCCGCTGTGGCCGAGCGGTTCTAGGCGCTTCAGTCTGGAAGCGCGTGACAGCTAAGGTCGCAGGTTCGAATCCTGCCTCGGGCATGGATGTGTGTGATGTCCTTAGGTTAGTTAGGTTTATGTAGTTCTAAGTTCTAGGGGACTGATAACCTCAGATGTTAAGTCCCATAGTCCTCAGAGCCATTTGAACCAGCCAAAAACTGGAAAATACTGATCATGGCAAGAGACTGCATTATTGTCAATGGTTCAAAAATTTCGTTGAACAGAATGGAAGGGATATTCTTAATGAAGCGTTTTTCATTGGTGAGGCGTGGTTTTATTGATCCGGGTACACGAACTTGCAGATATCTCGTATCTGGAGTACTGCAAATCCATTGTGTATTCATGAGGAACCACTTCATTCTGTGAAAATAGGAGTCTGGATTACAATTTCTAGACGTCGGATTGTGGGTCCCACATTTTTTAACGAAACAATAAATGCAAAACGATACTGCAGTGATATTCTGTACCTATTCATAGGAGAACTTGTGTTAAGTGAAATAGTGAATGGTTATTTTCAACAAGATGGTGCAACCGCGCATACAACTCGCGTTTCGATGTGACTGCTTGCTGATGTTTTTGGTGATCGCATAATTTCACAGGGACCTTGACCTCCACGATCGCCTGACCTAACACCACCTGAAATTTTCTTCTGGGGTGCAGCGAAAGCAACTTTCTATAACAACTGTCCAAAATCTATCGATGAATTGAAAACTGTAATATCTAGTTTCACTGCTTCTGCTATAGAAGAAATGTTACAGCTTGTGTTTGGAAACATGATTAGACGAATTGAATTGTGTATTCAACAACGGGGGGAGGGGGGGGGGGGGGAGAGAGATTCTTTCAACATTTAATGCGAAAATTTGTAAGTAAAACTGAATATTCAATAAATTAAGAACTTGTGTTTCACTGAGTTTCATTTCGGTATATTCACTTCGGCATACGGCACGCGCGGCTAACAATCATACGGCACTGCGGAGGGGCTTTTTGAACACCCCGTACGACATTGCAGAAAGACTTAGCAGGAATGTAGCCGCTGTACACGATTGCTGGCAGCGGAGGTCACCAGAATGTACGGTCGCTAGAAGGCAGGTCTCTAGACGGCCACGTGGCGCTACCGAGAGGAAAGACCATTGTGTTTAGCTTATGAGTCGGGCGCATCGTACTGCGTCTGCAGCAGCAATTTGAGTAGCAGTTGGCACACAGTGGCACACCGGACTGTTACATTTTGGTTACTTGAAAGTAGCTCTGAGCCAGACGCCTTGTAACGTGCATTCCGCTGACCACAAACCACCGCCATTTGCGACTACGTGGGTGCCCAATGCGAGCTCATTGGATGGCAGGGTGGAGGTCTGTTATGTTTTCTGATGAAAATTAGGTCTACTTCAGTGATGGCCGAGTGTTGGTTAGACGGAGAGGCCAGTAGAGGGCCTGTCTGCGTGGTAGGCACACTGGACTACAACTGGAGTTGTGGTCGAAGGCACGATCGTGTGTGACAGCAGCACTCTCATGGTTACCCCACACTTCCTGACTGGAAATGTGTGCGTCAGCCTGGCAACTCGACTTCTTGTGATACTGTTCATAAACAGCACTCCAGGTATTGTTTTCCAACTGGATAACGCTCGCCCACTGTTTTAACGCAAGATGCTCTGCAGAATGTCGACATGTTGCCTTGGCCTTCTCGGTTACCAGATCTGTCTCCAGTCGAGTATATTTGGGACACCATTGGACGACAACTGAACCACCGTCCACAAATAGCATTAACCGTCGCTGTATCACCGGCCAAGAGCAACGGGCACGGAACACTGCCTCACAAACTGACATCCGGCACGTGTACGATGCAATGCATACACATCTGCATGCTCGCATTCAACATTCTGGCGGTTACACCGGTTACTAATGTGCCAGCATTTCACATTTCCAATGGCTTATCTCGCACCAACATTAAAATGCGATCTTACAATGTGAATCACTCAATTATATTACGTAGAAAAATGTGTTCCCGAAATTTCATTGCTGTACATTAATTATTTTTTGGTGTTGTGATATTTTCCGTCGGTCTACTAGGAGCACTTGTTCACAGTTTAGAAACTCTCCTATCTGATTTTCAGAAATTCAAAAACATCTGTCAGTATTGGTCTCACCTTTTTGGAAGATTAGTGTCTTACCAACTTCGTTACCAACAGTATATTTGTCGAGGCAGCTGGGATTGTTTTCCCTTACCGCTGACGACGCTAAAAGGGAATTATGAGTTATAAATTACGTTTGTATCCTCTGAACAGAGGGAAAAATTTGTTGCGCAGCCAGAGTCCATCATTTACCCTGAAATAAAAACGCCAAAATTACATAAATTAGGGTAACAGATACATTATTATAAATTTTATTTGTATGTTGAACTTGTGAATTTCATTGATGAAATAAATCTTTTCAAACGTTAAACTATGCAAACAGCATGTTTTTGACACTTTCATGGACGGTAACGAGTTTTCGCAAATTTTCTGTGGATCATCTATGTTACTCGGGTCCTGTGCCTTGTAGCCGTTTAAAGCTCATGCTCCCCAGTATTTCACTGTTTCTTCTAGCGCCATGGGAGAAGATGTTTCTGTAATTTTGTAACAAAATAATCACGACCGTTTGAAAGTGGCTCAGCCTAGAGGTTTCGGGTGCGCTATTCCGTCTAAACACATGCGTCACTATCCGCCTTCCTATAAGACCGAAGAACTACTGTCAAAGAAACAATCTATTTGTTACGGAAACTATTAATCTGTATAGCATCACACCACCACACAAAGTTGTAACAGTCAACAAAACAGCTACTGGAGGCGCCGGGTATCGATCCCGGTACCTCTCACATGCTAAGCGAGCGCTCTACCATCTGAGCTACGCCCCCAGACACGAGAGTTTGTGCTTCGACATCGTACACTCGCTTCCAGGCCAGCGCCCTGGGTGCCAGCCCGACCACGCCCACCTGTCTCCCCACCCAGTCGGCCACTCTGCCTCCATGCGTGCCAGCGAAACCTCGGCCACGCACACACAGTTTGTGTTACCAGAAAATCTCAATCAGCTGGGGGCGTAGCTCAGATGGTAGAGCGCTCGCTTAGCATGTGAGAGGTACCGGGATCGATACCCGGCGCCTCCAGATATGATTTTTGAAAAAAAATGAGCCGCAATATTTTGACCGTGGAAAGGTAGCATTATCATTAGTCTCTTAATTAGTGGTTGGCATGAATGAATTGACGAGAAATCAACTGTCTTTTAAAAAAATTTTTGAATTAAGCTTTTAAGTCAAAAGGCTTGAAATTATCTCCAGGACGAGAAGATCCTATAGAACTTAACATTTCATATAGCTTTTTGTTGACCTTTCTATATTTGATGATAGTGTTTTGGTGGGGTGACATGAAGAATAAATAAATTGTTGATTATTATATCATTGATTTACGTTTATTATTTTGATCCATAATTTATGATCATAAATTAAGTTACCTTAGAGATAACAGCGTAATGGTTTCCGAAAGCTCATATCGTCAAACCAGACTGCGGCTTCGATGTTCGATTGAGAAAAATTTTGGGTGGAGGAGGCTAGTAATTAGGACTGTTCGGCCTTTAAATTCTTACATGATCTGAGTACAGACAAGCGCGAGCCAGGTCAGTTTCTGTCCAAAAACTGGTTACTCAAATTAGTACGAAAGGACCATGAGGGTAAAAAAATTTTTATTATTGATTGTCATTAATTTATTACTATTTTGACAGATCAATGCGTTTAATTTTGAATTCATTTATGTAGATTTTTTCTACAAGTAGTATTGATATTTTATGATTTATTTACATTTGCTTTGAATTTTCTTCTTTTTTTGTTATTTGTGTTTTAGTTAGTGTGGCTTTTTTTTAACGTTATTTGAGCGTGCGGTTTTAGGTTATATCCAAATTCGTAAAGGTCCAAATAAGGTAGGATTTTTTGGTATTCCTCAACCTTTTAGTGATGCTATTAAGTTAATTTGTAGGGAGCAGCCCATTCCTATTCTATCTAATTTTTTGCCTTATTATTTTTCCCCCGTTTTCAATGTAATAATTTCTTTGGCTGTTTGGGTAATTTTTCCCTATTTGACGTACATGTTTTCCTTTTCGTATGGGTTTTTATTTTTCTTATGTTGTACTAGACTAGGTATTTATACTGTGATAATTGATCTTCAAATTCAGATTATTCTTGGATAGGTTATTTAGGTTCTGTTGCTCAGACCATTTCATGTGACGTTAGACTAACCTTGATTTTATTATCTTCAATTATTTTAACTGGTAGTTTGAATATATTTGATTTTATGAGTTACCATCTTTATCACTGATTTATTATTATATCTTTTCCTTTAGCCTCAGTTTGTATTGCTTTTTGTTTAGCTGTAACTAACCGAACTCCTTTTGACTTTGCTGAAGGGGAGCCTGAATTAGTTTCAGGGTTTCATAAGGAGTATGATGCAGGCGGTTTTACTTTGATTTTTTGGCGGAATATACTAGAATTGTTTTTATAAGTATGTTATTAGCTTTAATTTTTTAGGGGGTGATTTTTATTCTTTAGTATTTTTTTAAGCTTGCTACTATGTCATTTGGATTTATTCGAGTTCGAGGGACTTCACCACGATTTCCTTATGATAAGGGAATGTATTTAGCTTGAAAGAGTTCTTTTGCTATATCCGTCGGAAACATCAAAACGTGATGACCAGCAGAGTGGTTAAAGGAGCAGCGTGGAAGTTGCTGCATTGATCCTTTTTTCTGAGTTTGTCACTTGAAGCAACCTCCGTAGCCGAGATCGCTAACGCTTATTAGCGCGTCGGCGCACTATCCAGAAGAAGTAAGCTCGAATCTTGGTGATGGAGAAAATGTTCATCACGAAAATTTCGCTAGTAAAGGGAGAAGTCCAAAGCCTGTGACAATACTGATCTGTCTGTCCAGCCAGCGAGTCACCTCGCTGTTGTTCGCTGTAGGCTGTATTAGGGTGAGTCAGGAGGAAAGGTACACTCTTTGAGGGGCGGTAGTATTGAAGATTCTGAACAAAAAAAGTCGTATGAACGTATGTCCTGTACTTAAGTCTCCGAGGAAACTAATGAAAACAATGGGGAACAGGACAAATGTAGGTGATTGCAACTGCGACCTAATGTTTTGTTTAATTGTTTACATTTCCTCACAAAAGATGTTCAGACAGTCAGCTGCCAATTGCAGTGCATTTTTCACCTCTTGTAGACAGCTGCTGTGTTACTGATTGCAGCTCATTAGTACGCTCCTTTACTTGAGTACAAGCATGATCAATCCGAGCGAGAGGTTTCTTCTTTGTGTCCACTCTGCTCTTGCAGGCTCCGGTCTTAAGCCAACACGACAAACAGTAATCTAATGTAGCAGGATTTGGTGACCTCAGCGGCCAAGAAATGACCTCATGGCAACCAGTCGAACTCCCAGGTTATGTTTCAGTGAGGCATTGTGACGCTGGACGTACAGGCGTACGAAATGGCCAGTAAAGACAACGCTACGCAGACTAATGTCACTTTGCGTGTATTCGCACAACTGTATGTCGGGTACAGTTAAGAAAGGGCATAAGTTCATTTGAAGCTTTTTTGCTCAGAATTGCCAATAGGCCTGCTATCAAGCCTAGAAGCATGTACCTATCTTTCTGACTCCTCCTATGTAAGTTCCGGGTTTCACTGTCTCTATTTTTCCATTTCCATTGGTACACACTACGCTGTATCACGCAAGTATTCTTTTGTCATCAACATGGCGCAGGCACACTTAAAATAACAAAGCATGCTGGACGAAGTAAAGGGAATGCGCTTTTCGATATAGTATATCTCTCGGTCGCCCGCTAAATTTAATATGGTTCTGAGTTTGTGACTAATGAGAAGATAATCCTAAAAGAATTAGGGATTTTTTTCGCTTTCAGTAATATCAGTGACCTTGTTGCAGTGGACGAGACGAAGGAGAATGGATACGACAACAGTCTTGATCACCTATTAATAAACAGAAGTCCCACCATTTTAGTAGCATAATTTGGTCGAAATACTGAATTCCGAATGCGACATTAATTAAATTATTTCAGAAGATCCATGAGAAAAATTAATTTTACCTTTTAAATAGTAGGTACAATGTTACATCAGAAAGAAAACGGAAGGAAGATACTGAATTTTTTCAAAAGTAAACTAAACAAATAGGAGACCAGTATTACGAATTTAGCGTTGTGGATTCTACACTATGCACTTATTGAGCGAGAGGTTGGAAGTTCAGTGCATACTTCGCAAGTTGTTCTTCGAATCTAAGACTTTCAGTTTGATGAAGTTAAAGGTAACTGATACATAGAGTATTCAGATATATTAATTGCTTGTTATGCTAATGGTTAAGTATCACAGCTACTTTATTGGCACGTATCAGATAAGTAGAAACCTGTATGTCATTTAATTAGCTGTGTATGTGCGTCAAATCAAACACTAGTAGAAACTCTGAATTACGTAAAATAAGGGCATTATTTCAGCACATGTGACTGTTATACAAATCGATGTAGACGGCAAGTAGTAAAGAGCACAGTTATTAAGCTGAGTTGTTGATGTGTAGCACTTTATGTCAGTGGGAAATGGAGACGGTGAATGGCATGTTTCGGCACACTAAGTGTTTGTGCGTAAGTAGGAAATACTGATTTACTCTGACGTTCCAATTACTGACGACACTCAAACTGCCCTACGAAAAGCTGTAATGCTATTTAAATAGCATAAATTGCGATTTCAGCATTAACCCGGTAGTAGTTAACACACGCACACACACACACACACACACACACACACACACACCTTAATACGTACCAGGTCTTTTTTAGTTTATGTACGGAATTGTGCCGAGAGTCAGAAGTAATTTTCAGAATAGTCACGAATGTAAACATACAGAGTTTGCGTCTGAGACAAAAGAGTGAATTTTAAAATTATTATCAGATAATTATATTCTCCCATTACTGTATACAACTGGGCGCGCTAAGGGTAGAAAGACGGGCCACTAACCAGTCAGGGTGGTTATGGAAGATTCGTTTTCCAGCAGAACGAAGTCCTGTAGCAATTAGGAGGGATGAGAGTAGGTATCTCATTCCTAGTTGGATGGCAGAGCCAGAGAGAGCGTCCACGCGCGATTCCGACGCTTTGGCCGCGTCTTGCAGCCAACATGTGATTCCTCACCCTCGCTCCTTATTGTAAGCATAGCAGCACGTGTGGCTGGACTGTCAGCAGAAATCCGAAATAACCTCTGCTGAGGCTATGGTTTGGCCTCGTACGTAGACCGCAGTGAAGTCGTACAGGGTTAGTCTTTGAAAACCGCGACGAAACTTTTAACTGGACGAAAATTTAAAATTAGCGACAGACATCCGCGATACTCCGCGGACTGGCAGGAGATCTGCACAGAATACTGGATAAAGTACAGTAATGGAAGTATGAGATACTGTGCACTGTTTCATCCGTTAAAAACAGAGGGCGCGCTCGCATGTGTGTGTGTGTGTGTGTGTGTGTGTGTGAGAGAGAGAGAGAGAGAGAGAGAGAGAGAGAGAGAGAGAGAGAGGTATATTTGAAAACTAGGAACTACACACGTAACTTACGTAGTAACACTTATGTAGTTATTTTCACTGGCCGATGATCGCTGATTAAAGACCATTCTGCTCATAAAATGAAATTTATATTGTGATGGCATAATTTTGCTTTTTTGAAACCACGGCGTGTAAACGATACGGGCACATCGTTTATTTATCGAGTTTTAAACAAACAACATAAAATACAAAAAAAAAACACAAATATTTACAGATCTGCTTCGAACGAAAGCTAAAGGTTACAAATATTACAAAAGAGTAGACCAGTGTTAAAACTGTTTAATAAATTGCTTAAGGTTTTAGGTATAACAGAAAACGCTCGTATTTCGGAAAGCATGTAGACTTTTATCACCCAATGTGAAGAAGATTGCTGCACATGCAGGAAATAGCCAGAGAAATCAGCAAAGTCAATAGGAGGGTCTTAATGGACTGCGCAACCTAATACACAGAAAATATTTATTTACGGTGTTCCTATAGAAGTAGTCTGGATTCCATACATATCGTACACTCCACAGCGTGTTGGATGCGGCATATTTGAAACAACTGCACTGATGCACACAGGACGGTTTGTCATAAGTCAGTTGATGTCTGTCCGTAACCTTATCGTAATAAGTAATTACCCTCAAAGAAATTTTTAAAACATGGGTAGACAGAAGTTTCATTATGTTATTGTGCCCCGTCGGGCTGCAATTTTGCGAGTAAGTCACCTTCTGCACTCAGAATCATGTAATGAGTTAGCGGCTTACTCGTATTGCAGTTGAATTCTTTAGTACTTTCTCGAAAACGGCTTCATCACCTAAAGAATTGTAAGCCTGTATACCCACGAAAATAACGAACGTTGCTTAGATCATCACGCCAGTAGGCCGGCCGGAGTGGCCGAGCGGTTCTAGGCGCTTCGGTCTGGAACCGCGCTACCGCTACGTCGCAGTTTCGAATCCTGCCTCGGGCATGGATGTGTGTCATGTCCTTAGGTTAGTTAGGTTTAAGTAGTTCTAAGTACTAGGGGACTGATGACCTCAGACTGGACTGGACTGTTTGGGGGAAGAGACCAAACAGTGAGGTCATCGGTCTCATCGTATTAGGGAAGGACAGGGAAGGAAGTCGGCCGTGCTCTTTCAAAGGAACCATCCCGGCATTTACCTGGAGCGATTTAGGGTAATCACGGAAAACCTAAACTGATGACTTCAGATGTTAAGTCCCATAGTGCTCAGAGCCATTTTAACCATCACGCCAGTAGTAGGTACTACACACCCATTTCGTGCTAATAGCCCGTTTCGCACTATATGTTGCCACTTTAATCGTGAATTAATACTATTGTGAGGCAAGTTAGCAGAAATTTTCGGTCCCATGTTCCACACTTTCGGCATTTCGAAATACTCGGAGTACATAATGCAAGTGTCATTCCACAGGTGGCACGTAGTAATTCCATGGAAACTTCTTGATCGCTAAATACTTTATTTATGACGCTCATCGAGTAATCATCATCATTTGACTGTGGCAAAAAATTTGCCCAAAATAGAGGTTAAATAAGCGTGTATATATAAGATCTTCTGTTTTGTCTTTCGTGTAAATTTTCCACAGTTATCTGATGTTAATTACTCGAAACTTGTCATGAATAAAGTATTTAGCGACAAAGACGTTTCCATGTAATTACTATATGCCACGCCTGAATGGTCACATACCTTAAAAATGGATGGCTTCATCAATCAAATGGATTTGAAAGCCCTCGTCAAAATATACAGAAATCAACCGACAGATTGCGACAACATGCGAGGATGGCTAGATACCAGCACCTGAAACATTCATTGTGAGCTTGGCCGCGCTACAAGATGGATGCAAACAGAGCAGAACAGCGAGCATAAGTGAAAATTGCCTTTTTAACTGGCAGAAATGCAGAACTACGAACAGCTGTGGGTGGCAGGGTATCACCCAAGAAGGTCATGCTCATTCTGGTGTATGACAGCCACAGTATTCTGGACTGTGACACTGTTTGGAACGGCCACCCTGTCAATACCCAATACTATCGCAACTTTCTGCTGTACCATGTGCGACGAACACTTCGGTGAAAACGTGCACCTCTGCTGGATAATGCTATCGTAGTCCATGATAACGTACAGCCAACACTGCAGGCGTCATCAATAATTGTGTACAGCGGTGGGGGTGCGAAATCCTCTCCCGCCCACCCTACTCACCAGACGTCAGTCCATGCGACCTCGACCTCGTTACACAACTGAAGAAACCATTGAGTAAGAGGCGCTTTGCAAACAGGGCGGATATCCTCACCGCATTTCGGCGACAAGCGGCGCACATTAATGGCAATAATAGTGGCATTCGACGCTTTCTCCGTCGTTGGGAACGCTGTGTAGGTGTGTGGGTACTATGGGAGACTATTTTGAAGGGCATTTTTGATTCTGATTCATTTTTGTTCCGTTTGTACTCGTGCGCAACAAATTTACACAGAGTTCCAATGCTTGTGTTTCATTTGAACCTTTGCTGTGGCCTCCTGAGCTGGACCCCTATTTTATCTTGGCATTCAGATACACACTGCATTATCGCTTTACTGCATGCCGTATAACTCCCATCTTGTCGCATTATTGCAAGATACGCCTCAGTTGCCATGACTTATGGAATGACCTTCGTATAACTAACTTGAGTTATTCTTAACGCTTGTAGTTAGGGCTTGATGGCTCAACGACAGTCCAGAACACATCGTGAAGATATAGGGCACCCATAAGCAGCTGACACTGATCTTGAGACAGACTTTAATCAGTGGGTTGCATTATACGAGGGACATTCAATAAGTAATGGAACACATTTTTCTTCTCGGCCAACGTCTGTTGAAAAAAATGCGGAATCTGTTGTGGGACATCGTGGAATATTCCCGCTTCATCCTCTGTAGTTTCACGAAGTTCCGATAGGTTCAAATGGTTCAAATGGCTCTGAGCACTATGGGACTCAACTGCTGTGGTCATAAGTCCCTTAGAACTTAGAACTACTTAAACCTAACTAACCTAAGGACAGCACACAACACCCAGCCATCACGAGGCAGAGAAAATCCCTGACCCCGCCGGGAATCGAACCCGGGAACCCGGGCGTGGGAAGCTAGAACGCTACCGCACGACCACGAGATGCGGGCGTTCCGATAGGTAGCAGCGCTATCGGTAGGCTTCAAAATGACGTCTGTAACGGACGTGCGTTCAAAGTCGAGAGCTGCGACAGTTTGCTTTGATGGGATACCAGAGCGTCACAGAGTGTCTACGGATACGTGGCGGTGAACAAAAGCACAGTGAGTCGTTGGGGAGGCATATGTCGTCATCGTAAAAAAGTCGCGCAAACCTGTGCAGTATCCCGCGTGCCGGCCGGCAAAGTCGGATTTCAGCGTGTCCGTCGTCACAAAAACGCTAAAGAACTTCTCCTTCTCCAAGACAACGCAATGCCCCACACAAATCTGCGCACCCGAGAAGGCACTCACAAAAGCTCATTGGAGTGTTCTTCTCCATCTATCCTACAGCATGGATCTCATACCCTCCAACTTCCACCTGTCTGGCCCAATGAAGGATACACTCTGCAGGAAGCAGTACGTGGATGATGGGGAGGTTATCGCTGCAGCAAAGCGTTGGCTCCATCGTCGACCAGTAGGGTAGTACCGTGTGGACATACAGGTCTTCCCAGTAAGGTAGCGTAAGGCTGTTGCATTAAATGGCTATTATGTTGAAAAATAGGGTTTTGTAGCCCAAAGAATGGAGAATAGTGTATCGGAATCCTCAATAAAAGCAACCTGCTTTCAGATAAAAAAGTGTTACGTTATTTATTGTACACCCCTCGCAATTATGCTAATGGCAGCATAGTAGCACCGCAAATCTTCATTTGATGGTAGTCCTAGATCGTTAATATTAATTTGATCATTTTGTCATTGTATCCTAGAAGCCCGCGAATAGCTTTCTTCATACGCTTTGTCTATGTTAACTATTGGCGATTTAGTGTAGTCAAAATACGGATTTTTAACTGACTCCTGTTGCAGTGTGGGACATCTCTCTTGACTGATATGTTATTATTATTATTATTAATAATAATATCATTATTACAAACTTCTGGCAGTAATCCAGGTGTTTCGCTGTTAATTCAACGCAGAGGCTTCCTTCTGCAGACGCTGCAGATGGATCGCCGCTTTGTGGTTTTCCATAGAAGGTATTTTACTCAGCTATGTACGTTTTGGGTAACGGTCGTCGTAATCAGTCTTTCCCGGTAATATGACCAGAACAGATGGTGTAAAAGAAGGGAACGAGACCCGATACCATACCAACAGGTTTTGTCGTGCCTGCCTTCGCTGACAGTAGTTATGGATTTCTACGAATTTTACCCACGGCTGCTGTACGACGATGAATTTTTTCTGAGAAAAGAGTTGCGATTTTCTTATCACGACAGCGCTTCATAATAAAATGATAATTAAATCAAGACCCCAAGCTGTCGACAGGCGTTGATATACATCAACGGGGACAGTTGAAAATGTGTGTCGCAACCAGGATTCCAACCCGGGATCTCCTGCTTACATGGCAGACGCTCTATCCATCTGAGCCACCGAGGGCACAGAGGATAGTGCGACTATAGGGATTTATCCCTTGCACGCTCACGGTGAGACCCACATTCCTAACTTAATGTCCACACACTACATTCGTAGTGCCCCTGTCCATTGCACTCATCACTCGCGGCAGACAATCTTACCGAGTCCCGTAAGAGTTCGGGCAATGCGTGAGCATCCAGCACAGAAGAAGAAGAAGGACAATGGCCGGTTAGCCTTAACTACATGAAGATTGTGTCTGTTCTTTCGCGCCTCCGAAGCTAGGCGACTTTTAACGTAGTTATTACTGCTGTTGCCTACTATGCGAAGCCTTTAGAGGCACAGGAATGCATTAGAACGATTTTCTAGCGTTCGAAGATAGTCATCATCTCCTATCTCGTATCATTTGGAAAGCTTTCTGAGTACGTTGATTTTCTCTTACATTTTTATTCAGTTTACGAAACGTGTTGATAATGGCTGTCGGACTGCCTTGGGTGTGTAAATGTCATCCATGAGGATTATAAAAAAAAATTTTCGCCGGGGCTTAGTAAGCTTTTTTATGGAAAATGGTTCAAATGGTTCTGAGCACTATGCGACTTAACTTCTGAGGTCATCAGTCGCCTAGAACTTAGAACTAATTAAACCTAACTAACCTAAGGACATCACACACATCCATGCCCGAGGCAGGATTCGATCTAAAAATGGTTCAAATGGCTCTGAGCACTATGGGACTCAACTGCTGAGGTCATTAGTCCCCTAGAACTTAGAACTAGTTCAACCTAACTAACCTAAGGACATCACTAACATCCATGCCCGAGGCAGGATTCGAACCTGCGACCGTAGCGGTCTTGCGGTTCCAGACTGCAGCGCCTTTAACCGCACGGCCACTTCGGCCGGCGCAGGATTCGAACCTGCGACCGTAGCGCTCACTCGGTTCCAGACTGTAGCGCCTAGAACCGCACGGCTTTTATGGAAATAAAAAGTGAAAACATAGAGATAATTTATTAGTAACGAAACTGTTTTCGAGCGAAAGTCTATGAATTTCAGTGCCACTTTGTATCTATACTTGCAAAGTAAAGGTGACTGTAACGGCGTTTACGCTGAAAAGATGAAATACAGGAACCTTACGTTGTGTGCTAAATGCTGTTTAGCTATATAGGCCTATATGGATATTTGTGAAATTTATTAATCTGTACGTGTTGGTATGTTCATCGATCCACACATTGAGAATTAACTTCAAATGGCATGACTACAGAGCCTGCTGTCAACCCTGGTAAATGCCAAACGTAGGCGAGCACTCAACCACCGAACTTACGCTCCCAGACGCTTCCTACAGGCCACTGTTGCCGACGTTTCGCTGCGGATAGCCACGAGGCAAATAACCTGTTCAGGCGTGGCCCCTGCAGAAAGCAATCTGGACTTCCGCACGGGCGGTGACCTGGATACCAGCCAGAAACTGGCCACTCATGTCGCAGATGCCTCAGCTCCGGCAGCAGGGGGTCGGAGGAAGAGTTCTCGTCCAGCGTCTTGGCACTGTAACAATCAGTAGTACATGTCTCCAGAAAGCACGATTAGGGTTTGCCGACCTCGTAACGCCGAAATCATCAGATATAGATCCCCAGTTCGTTTGGAGAAGGTTGAGTTAGGAACGGACCGTTGTCTTACTGAGAACTCAGTCACAATGTTCGACGTTAAAGTGACATGCAGAAGTAGCAATGCGCAGATGGTAATTTGAGCGCCAGTTCTCCATAGCGCACATCCGTTACATGATCACAGCAGCACCTCGTTCGATTTTTATGGCTTCAGTTATGGGTGCCTAGCTGCCTGCCTGCCTAGCAATATAATTTCTATAAAAGACAACACCATACTGTACCATAACCCTACAACAGATTGACGTCAACGATACATACCTATAATTAAGTACATCTGTTCTACGACCGTTCTTGAAAACGGGAATGACCTGCGCTTTTTTCCAGTCGCTAGGTACTCTTCTTTGCTCCAGTGATATACCACAAACTGCTGCTTGAAGGGAGATCTTTGCAGAATCTTCTAAGTATCTCAGCTGGTCCTGATACCTTTCCACTACCAAGCGATTGTAGTTGCTTTTCTATTCCCTGTTCGGCTATTTAAATATCTGACGTTGATGACTGGAAGAAAGAACCGTGTTGCGATATTCCACGGTGAAAAAATTCGGAAGTCTGAATTCAGCACTTCGGCCTTCCCTCTGTCTTCTTCCGTTTCTGCCCATTATGATCACAAACTGAGTGAATAGAGGATTTCGAACCGCTTACCGATTGCCTCTTAAGGTTTCTTCTCAGATCGGCTGACAAACTCGTACTTTCAAAGTCATTGAAAGCTTCTGTCATTGCTCATTTTCGCTTCGTTCAGCTTTTGTTTGTCTGCTGGCTTTTGACTTCTCTTGAATAGTCTTGATTTCTCTTGAATCTGTGATGAAACCTTTCTTAAAATCTTTTTGTTTACGTAGCAGTTTTGTAACGCGGCTATTACACCATCCCTTAGGATCTTGCTTGGAACGTACTTGCGTAAGGCATGGTAAACGATGATTTTGTATTTTATCCATTTCTGCTCCACATCTTCGTCCTTAGTACTGAATATTTGAGCTGAATATTCAGATACTCTGCAGTTTGTATCCTGTCATTTTTCCCAAGCAAAAATATTTTCTAACCTTTCGTAACATTCCTTTTGAAATACATAGTTATTCTTGCTATCACAGTCTTATGATCACTGATACCTTCCTCTGCGTTAACTGATTCGATAAGTTTATGTATCTTTATTGATGGGAGACCTAAGACGTTACGTTCACGAGAGGGTTCTCTAATTATCTGCTCCAAGCAATTTTCGGACAAGACTATCAGAATAATGCCACCAGTTTTGATGACATGACTCTCCCCTTATATAGCTAGCAAACTGAAGTAACCCAGTATCACAACGGCATGACCAGAAAAATTGATAGTCTATATGTTCTCTCTCAAGCGCGCTACCACTGCAGCTCCGGACCCAAGAGGTCTATTAAAGCATCCGATTACTATTTTTGACTGACCTTTGATGCTTAACTTCAGCCAGATCAAATCACATTCGGAATCCGTGATGACGATAGAATTCATTACTGCAATAAATACACTTATACACAAAAGAGCCAAAGAAACTGGTACACCTACCTAGAATCATGTGAGCCCCCACGAGCACGCAGAAGTGCAGCAACACGACGTGGCATCTAGTGCTGGAGGGGACTGACGCCATGAATCCTGCAGGGCTGTCCATAAATCCGTAAGAGTACGAGGGAGTGGAGATCTCTTCTGAACAGCACGTTGCAAGGCATCCCAAATATGCTCTTTAATGTTCATGTCTGGGAAGTTTGCTGGCCAGCGGAGTGTTTCAACTCAGAAGAGAGCCACTCTATAGCAATTCTGGACGTGTGGTGTGTCGCATTGTCCTGCTGGAATTGCGCAAGTCCGTCAGAATGCACAATGGACATGAATGGATGCAGGTGATCAGACAGGATGCTTACGTACGTGCCACCTGTCAGAGACGTATCTACACATATCAGGGTCCCATACCACTCCCAACTGCAAACGCCCCATACCATTACAGAGCCTCCACCACCTTGAACAGTCCTCTGCTGACATGCAGGATCAATGGATTCATGACGTTGTCTCCATACCCAAACACGTCCATCCGCTCGCTAAAATTTGAAATGAGACTCGTCTGACCAGGTAACATGTTTCCAGTCGTCAGCAGTCCAATGCCGGTGCTGACAGGCCCACGCGAGGCGTAAAGCTTTGTATCTTGCAGTTATCAAGGGTACACGAGAGGGCCTTCGGCTTCGAAAGACCATTCGATGATGTTTCGTTTGGTTCGCACGCTGAGACTTGTTGATGGCCCAGCATTGAAATCTGCAGTAATTTTCGGAAGTGTTGTACTTGTGTCACGCTAAACGATTCTCTTCAATCGTTGTTGGTCCCTTTCTTGCAGGATCTTTTTCCGGCCGCAGCGATGTCGGAGATTTGATGTTTTACTGGATTCCTGGTCGTACGGGAAAATCCCCACTTCATCGCTACCACGCCCGGGTTCCCGGGTTCGATTCCCGGCGGGGTCAGGGATTTTCTCTGCCTCTTGATGACTGGGTGTTGTGTGCTGTCCTTAGGTTAGTTAGGTTTAAGTAGTTCTAAGTTCTAGGGGACTGCTGACCATAGATGTTAAGTCCCATAGTGCTCAGAGCCATTTGAACCATTTTTTCATCGCTACCTCGGAGATGCTGTGTCCCATCGCTGGTGCACCGACTATAACATCACGTTGAAACTCAATTGAATATTGATAACCTGCCATTCTAACAGCAGTAACCGATGTAACAACTGCGCCAGACACTCGTTGTCTTATATAGGCGTTACCAACCGCAGCGCCGTATTCTGCCTGTTTACATATCTCTGTATCTGAATACGCATGCCTATACCAGTTCCTTTGGCGCTTCAGTTTATGATGGTTAGAGATTTAGGAACCAAATTTTGAATTGTAAGACATTTCGAGGGGACTCTGACCAAAATTTATTGGCTGATAGAACCAGAGGTTGTTGAGAGTTTCACAAGGAGCGTTAGGCAACGTTTGGCTACTACAGGGGAAAGGAATACAGTAGAAGACAAATAGTGAAGACAGCCGAGGATGAAATAGGTAAAAAGACAAGGCCTATTGGGAATCCTTGGATAACACAAGAAATATTGAATTTAACTGTTGAAAGGAGGAAATTTAAAAATGCAGCAAATGAAGCAGGCGAAAGAGAATACAAGATTTTAAAAACTTGGATTCACAGGAAGTCCAGAATTCTAAGCAGGAGTGGCTAGAGGACAAATGTAATGATTTTGAAGCATCTTTCGGTAAAGGAAAGATATACCGTCTGTTGGAAAATAAAAGAGGGCTTTGGCGAAAGAAGAAGCAGCTGTACGAATATCAAGATCTCAGACGGCAAAAAAAGGGAAAACTGAAATGCGGAAGGAGTTCATAGAGTGCCTACACAAGGGAGATGAAATTGAAAGCAATATTTTAGAAAGAGAAGTGAACGTAGATGAAGATGAGATGGGAGATATAATACTGCGAGAAGAATTTGGCAAAGCTCTGAAAGATCTAAGTCGAAACAAGGCCTCAGGAGCAGACGATATTGCGTCGGAACCACTGATGCGCTTGGGAGATCCAGCCATGACAAAACTCTTCCACCTGGCGCGCAAGATGGAAGAGACAGGCAAAATACGCTCAGACTTCAAGAAGAATGTAGTAATTCCTATTCCAAAGAAATCAGTTGCTGACAGGTGTTGAAGTTACCGAACTATAAGTTTAATATGTCATAATTGCAAAATACTAACCCGAATTCTTTACAGAACAATGGAAAAACTGGTAGAAGCCGTCGTCGGGGAAGGTCAGTTTGGATTCCGGAGAA
This sequence comes from Schistocerca serialis cubense, assembly GCF_023864345.2. Classification (NCBI taxonomy): domain Eukaryota; kingdom Metazoa; phylum Arthropoda; class Insecta; order Orthoptera; family Acrididae; genus Schistocerca; species Schistocerca serialis. The sequence goes on from NC_064638.1 coordinate 725,990,848, forward strand.
ATGTAGGAACACCGAGGTAAGACTGACCCTACGACTTCTCGTAGAAGATAGGTTAAGAAAAGGCCAAGCTACATTTATAGCTTTTGTGGACTTAGAGAAAGCTTTTGACAGTGTTGAGTGGAATACTTTTTGAAATTCTGAAGGTAGCAGGGGTAAAATACAGAGAGCGAAGGGCTGTTTACAACTTGTACAGAAACCAGACGGCAGTTATAAGAGTCGAGGGGCATGAAAGGACGGCAGTGGTTTAAAAGGGAGTGAGATAGGTTTGTAGCCTATCCCCGATGTTATTCAAATAAAAAAAAAGAGATCAGAAGATGACATTGTACTTCTGTCAGAGACAGAAAAGGACTTGGAAGGGCAATTGAACGGAACGAACAGTGTCTTGAAAGGAGGATATAAGATGAACATCAACAAAAGCAAAATGAGGATAATGCAATTAATTCCGGTGATGCCGAGGGAATCAGAGTAGGAAATTAGACACTTAAAGTAATAGATGAGTTTTGCTGTTTGGGCAGTAAATTAACTGATGATGGCGAAGTAGAGATTGGCAATGGCAAGAAAAGCATTTCTGAAGAAGAGAAATTTGTTAATATCAGATATAGATGTAAGTGTTGGGAAGTCTTTATGAAGGAATTTGTCTGGTATTTAGCCATGTATAAATCAGTGAGGAAGGCTATGAGAGCGTTTATGCTAGATGGAGCAAATAAGCAGTTGTGCCTATCTCACTTACACAGTGAATTGACATCAGTTACTTCCAGTAAGACGGACGTAGAGGAATTATGGGCAAAGTTTAATCTGATTGTAAATCGTGGCCTGTACAAGTGTGTGCCTAAACTGGATAAACGATGGGAGAGACCCAACATGGTTTTATAACGAAATTCGGAAGACGCTGAGGAAGAGGCTGCTGCACTCTTGGTTCAAAAGAGAACGCACGAATGACGACGAGAAAAGGTTCGTAAACATTTGTCCGTCTGTGAAAAGATATACGCGCGAAGCATACAGCAGGTTCCACCGCTAGCAAAAGATCTGGCAGAGAACCCCAGAAAATTCTGGTTCTATTATAAAATCGCTAAGAGGGTCTATGACTTCCACTCAGTCCCTTGTTGACCAGTCTGGAGTGGCTGTTGAAGATAGCAAAACGTAAGCCGAAATTTTAAATTTTGCGTCCAAGAAATCGTTCACACAGGAGACTCATACAAACATACCGTCATTTGACCATCGGACAGGCTTCCGTGTGGGCGACATAGTAATAATCATCCCTGGCGTAGAGAGACGACTGAAAGCTTTGAAAGAAAATAAATCATCAGGTCCGGATGAAAGCCCAGTTCGATTTTACAAAGAGTATTCTTCGGCATTTGCTGCTTACCTAGCTTGCATTTGTGGTGTGTCTTTCGCCCAGCAAAAGTCACAAACGACAGGAACAAAGCGCAGGTGACTCCAGTAAATAAGGAGGTAGAAGAACGGACCCACAAATTTACAGACCAATATCCCTAACTTCGGTTTGCTGCAGATTGCTGCAGAATCTTTGGATATATTCTCAGATGGAGTATAATAAACTTTCTTAAAACTGAGAAGCTACAAATTCTGTACTACAGAAGCTACAAATTCTGTAGAATATCAGGTCGGATTGACGGAAGACATCGAACCAGTTCAGAGGCCGGCTGCCAGATTTGTTACTGGTGCGTTCGAACAACATGTAAGCGTTATGGAGATGCTTCGGGAACTCAAATTGGAATGCCTGGAGAGAAGGCGACGTTCTTTTCGAGAAACACCACTGAGAAAATTTAGAGAACCGGCATCTTAAAGCTGACTGCCGAAGGATTCTACTGCCGCCGTCGTACACTGCGCGTAGGAACCACGAAGATAAGATGAGAGAAATTAGGGCTCGTAGGGAGGCCTATACATATTCGTTTTTACCTCGGTCTATTTGCTAGTGGAACAGGAAACGAAATAACTGGCAGTGGTACAGGGTACCCTCCGCCGCAACCTTACTGTGGCTTGCAGAGTATCTGTGTAGATGTATGGAAGTGAAACACGGACGGTAAACGGTTTCGACAAAAAGAGAATAGAAGCTTTCGAAACGGGTGCTGCAGAAGTATGCTGAAGATTAGATGGATCGATCACGTAACTAATGAGGAACCACTGAACAGAATTGGGCAGATAAGAAATTTGTGGCACAACTTGACCAAAAGAAAGGATCGGTTGATAGGACACATTCTGAATATAAAGAGATCTCCAGTTTAGCAGTGGTAAGGGTGGGGAGGGGGTGGGCGGAGGGAGAGGGGGGGGGGGGAGGGTGCGAGGTGCCTGGGCTAGCAGTGTATTTAACACTAAATTCTTCTCGAATCTTCATATGGAACTGATGCTCTAAGCACACACCCCCCCCCCCCCCCCCCCCCCCCGCCTTTTCTAACTCCTACTTTTGCTGTTGCACATGGATTAAGAAGAAACACGAACTGACTGTAATCGACCCTGCAAGTGGAGTAGAAAAGAGTTTGGCACCTGCAATAATTTAATTTGATAGACATTAATTAAATAAAGGAAAGTTTCAGTAACGTAGTGAGAAATGAAAGGTTTGCTCTACCGATTAACAGAATGAAAGTTCTGTCCAAAATAACAATTTGATTTATTATGACTAAACTCAAAATAATAAACAAAACACATGAAACATTTACAATACATCAAATTGGATCAAACTGGATACTCAAATAAATGCTGTGAAGGTGAAGTTGTCCATAAACTAGATTGTGACATTTATGACGAAGTGGTATGTGGAGCCAATTCCTTGCAACTCAAATCTTAAGAGAAACACTCAGCCAACTGAACATTAATTGCTGCTACGGTAGTGATAACTCAGACAATGAACACCCAAGACAGAACAAAGTTAGAAAAGACGAACAGGCGCGCTCTGCTGAGCTCTGATTATCACAGTGCAAATTCCCTAGTCTGCCGGTGCTGTGGACATACATTACCAAGCTGTCTTCTTAACTGCAAGGACACGATCTGGCGTACCGGAAGCGATGGCTGGTTGCTTCGACGTCCCGTCGTGGTGATGATAATGTTGCGAGTATAGCCCGAAACAAATTGTCCTGGTCTGGTTGTTCCAGACTAAAGACTTCCTATCAATACAAATGCGCCTCTGAGGGAGACGAAGAAGGCTCGCCACACAATCACTGACGGTACAGTGATTGATTTTAACAAGCGAAGTCACACAGTAACTCAGATACAGTCAACTTTAGCCAAAACTGCCCAAGACAGACAACATAGGCCGCTTGTACGCAGAACGCTCAATTGCCAACTGTACTTGGAAAGTTACATTGAAGTCGAAACTTCAGCAACTTCGTTAAACAGTTACAATAAAATAAAAGTATATTAGACAGCCAACGGAAGGCAGGCTGTCCAGAGCAGTGAGAGCTCAGTCTTGTAACCTACTCCGACCGAAAGGCGAAAACCGACTCCCACCAGAGCACCCGTACAAACCGAACACAGAACATTCCCGCCCCCACGACAGTGGCCGTGGCTAAACGTTCCAATCAGCAACTCGAAAACCGGCGGAAAATTCCACTTTATTGCCAAAGCACTACCATTCCACCAATGGAGATTCTTGGCGCCAATTTCTGCGCCGATTTTGCTACGTCACGGAGCTATGCTCTGAGCAAGCCAATAACAGTTACGATTTTGCAGAAAACGCGCGAATTTGCCCGCCAAGTCTGCCTGGGGACACAAGTCATTCCCACGCCTCGCTGGTAGCCTGCCAGAAAGTTTTTTCGCTAAGTTTCTGCGAAGTAACGGAATCTCTAGCCCAGCCGCTCCTTCAGGCCCCTGTGGTCATGTCTCCACCGCTATTATGACAATGTCGGTGTCCGGAAAGCATTCACTCGACTCCCTCACACCCGTCAGCTTAACCCTCTCAAGATCAGCGTAGCCCGCCTGTCACTGGACCACCCGAGCGACGAGAGACACTGCGTGGGAAGTCCGCGTGTGAAGGAATAGCAACTTTTCACCACATGCAATTAGAGAGGAAAATCGAATTACTCAGAGCAAGATAGAAATATGAGAGGGGGCTTCTGCCATCTCTCAAGGGTTAAAAACCTCAGAGGGAGACCGAGAGGTGAATACAGTAAGCAGATTCAGGAAGATGTTGGTTGCAGCAGTTTTTCAGAGATGAAAAGGCTCACACAGAATAAAGTAGCGTGGTCAGCTGCATCAAACCCCGCCATAGGCGATTAATCTGTCCTTACGATAAGTATTTCAATCTGAACTTACAATTTGGTGTTATTCGCTTCCGGGATTCAACCAGCTTTCTATTCCTAATTTAATATGGGCATTGTATCCTTCAATAAACAATACTAATTCTGGGATCTTTCCTTTATTGATATCATATTATCCCTTTCTGTATCCGATTTGCGAAGAAGAGCATATTCTGGGAACTTTGTGGCTGATGTAACTTAGATTATGGCAGGCAATTCATCTCCGATCTTAAGGGGGAGGGGTTCTCTAACCTAAAAAAAGAATGTGCACGCCACACGTACTCCGCTACCCTAGTAGTGTGTAATGCACCCCTGATCTACTAATGAGAATCCTACAATCCTCCACCTGGTAGCAGAGGTCAAGAAATTCGCATCCGATACGGTCGCAAAGTCGTCTGGGTCTCTGTTCTAGACATTCCACACAGCGCTAAACCAGATGACCGCTGTCTACCCTGGGGACAATGCTACAGATAGTCAGCTTAGCCTGCACTCCACTTGCGATGCTAATTGCCTTCACCAAAACAGCCGTCCGCCGTAAGGGACCGAGGATGGCCTCAGAACCAAAGGGGGAGGCGTCATTCGTGCCGACAAATGCCACTATTTGCAGCCGGTTGCAGCCAGTGTGCTCGATAGCCGCCGACAGAGCCTCTTTCACGTCTTGGATGAGACCACCTACTAACCATCATACCGAGTGGAAACTGGTATTCTTTCTCGCCCTGCATGCCGTTTCCCTGAGTGTTCCGTCACCCACCTAACGTTGGAGCTTTGGCCCGATTGAAGAAACAAATAATCTTTTCCCATCTCTTGTCAAAAGAGATATCTCATATCTATAAATCCACAGGCACCCATGTTAAGAGCGGTTATCAGGTTACATAAGACAGGTCTTTCGGCGAGTCCGATTCTCATCACCAGAAATGGTGTTTTCTACCAGGCAGAAAAATTCTTAGCCCATTATATTAACAGGCATTATGCAGACCCATCTAGTTTTTCGTTACGCAACCGTGGACATCTAATTTCCATTCCTAACGATGCCAAAATAGCTTATTCAGACATTAAAAAACGTATACTACGCACGAAGTCCAGAATATTACTGCTGAAAAGTGAGGAGAGAGGCTAGTGTGATTGGTTAATACAAACAATAAAAAAATGCACGGAAGTACGTTTTTTAACACAAACCTACGTTTTTTTAAATGGAACCCTGTTAGTTTTGTTAGCATATCTGAACATATAAACAAATACGTAATCAGTGCCGTTTGTTGCATTGTAAAATGTTAATTACATCCGGAGATATTGTAACCTAAAGTTGACGCTTGAGTACCACTCCTCCGCTGTTCGATCGTGTGTATGGAGAGCACCGAATTACGTAGGGATCCAAAGGGAACGGTGATGGACCTTAGGTACAGAAGAGACATTACGTCCACATGCTAATACCTTTTTATTGGTCTTTTTCACTGACGCACATGTACATTACCATGAGGGGTGAGGTACACGTACACACATGGTTTCCGTTTTCAATTACGGAGTGGAATAGAGTGTGTCCCGACATGTCAGGCCAATAGATGTTCAATGTGGTGGCCATCATTTGCTGCACACAATTGCAATCTCTGGCGTAATGAATGTCGTACACGCCGCAGTACATCTGGTGTAATGTCGCCGCAGGCTGCCACAATACGTTGTTTCATATCCTCTGGGGTTGTAGGCACATCACGGTACACATTCTCCTTTAACGTACCTCACAGAAAGAAGTCCAGAGGTGGAAGATCAGGAGAACGGGCTGGCCAATTTATGCGTCCTCCACGTCCTATGAAACGCCCGTCGAACATCCTGTCTAGGGTCAGCCTAGTGTTAATTGCGGAATGTGCAGGTGCACCATCCTGCTGATACCACATACGTCGACGCGTTTCCAGTGGGACATTTTCGAGCAACGTTGGCAGATCATTCTGTAGAAACGCGATGTATGTTGCAGCTGTTTGGGCCCCTGCAATGAAGTGAGGACCAATGAGATGGTCGCCAATGATTGCGCTCTACCTGTCTGAGCCAGCGAGGATTGTCCACGGACCAGTAATGCATGTTCCGTAGATTCACTGCCCCGTGGTTTGTGAAACACGCTTCATCGGTAAACAGGTAGAACTGCAACGCATTTTCTGTTAATGCCCATTGACAGAATTGCATTCGATGGTTAAAGTCATCACCATGTAATTGCTGGTGTAGCGACACATGAAACGAGTGAAAGCGGTGACGATGCAGTATGCGCATGACACAACTTTATCTCAGTCCACCGGCTCTCGCAATGTCCCGTGTACTCATGTGTGGGTTCATGGCAACAGCAGCTAACACACCAACTGCACGCGCTTCTCCTGTGACGGGCCTGTTACGGACCCGTTTGCGTGCTACGACCATACCTGTTGCATACAGTTGGCGGTAGATGTTTTGCAATGTGCGGCACGTTGGATTCTCTCTGTCCGGGTACCGTTCTGCATACACCCTGCAGGCTTCAGCTGCATTTCGTCGACACTCGCCATAGATGAGTATCATCTCCGCCTTTTCAGAGTTCGAATACACCATGGTCACAGTTCCTACAACACTACACTATCACACACGTCTGGTAACACGGTGTACTACAGTTGGTCTGCGTGCGTAGACGAATGCAGAATAACAATAGCAGAAAGCGCTACATGCGGACACTGCGATAGCTAGACCAAACCACTACAGTGCACTACAGCCACACTCGTAATCACGGTCGTCATCGTAAACATGTCCCTGCAGATGCTGCTCGCCGACCGTGGCCCGTGTTTGTTACAACACGCAACTGAACGTCGGAGGTTTCAAGCGTCAACTTTAGGTTACAATATCTCCGGATGTAATAAACATTTTACAATGCAACAAACGGCACTGATTACGTATTTGTTTATATGTTCAGATGTGCTAACAAAACTAACGTACAGAACTAGCACTCCTGAAAGAAAGGATACTGCGGAGACATGGCTTAGCCACAGCCTGGGGGATGTTTCCAGAATGAGATTTTCACTCTGCAGCGGAGTGTGCGCTGATATGAAACTTCCTGGCAGATTAAAACTGTGTGCCCGACCGAGACTCGAACTCGGGACCTTTGCCTTTCGCGGGCAAGTGCTCTACCAACTGAGCTACCGAAGCACGACTCACGCCCGGTACTCACAGCTTTACTTCTGCCAGTACCTCGTCTTCTACATTCCAAACTTTACAGAAGCTCTCCTGCGAACCATGCAGAACTAGCACTCCTGCAGAGTGAAAATCTCATTCTGGAAACATCCCCCAGGCTGTGGCTAAGCCATGTCTCCGCAGTATCCTTTCTTTCAGGAGTGCTAGTTCTGCATGGTTCGCAGGAGAGCTTCTGTAAAGTTTGGAATGTAGGAGACGAGGTACTGGCAGAAGTAAAGCTGTGAGTACCGGGCGTGAGTCGTGCTTCGGTAGCTCAGTTGGTAGAGCACTTGCCCGCGAAAGGCAAAGGTCCCGAGTTCGAGTCTCGGTCGGGCACACAGTTTTAATCTGCCAGGAAGTTTCATATCAGCGCACACTCCGCTGCAGAGTGAAAATCTCATTCTGAAAACTAACGTAGTTCCATTTAAAAAAACGTAGGTTTGTGTTAAAAAACATACTTCCGTGCATTTTTGTATGGTTTGTATTAAACAATTACACTAGCCCCTCTCCTCACGTTCGGTCTGTGGAATCGGTTCGTCAGTATTTGATGTGGTTTACGAAATATATCCAGCGGTAACGTTAGGTGGCTCACCCTGTATAAAGGGCCCAATGGATTTTGCGGTTCCCTGGTGGACCACTTGAATTCACAGCAGTCTTTTATTCAGTTTAAAATCGAACACAATGTTAATGGCGCATTACCTTGATTTCTTAAACACATTAAGGAACAGCACTTTTGTTTTTGATATTTGCCGGAAACGGTCAAGCACCGACGCCGTGCTCCATTGTTATTCTCATCATCCCATGAAACATAAAAAGGCTGCCTTTAGTTCACTCCTCATCGGCCTCCATCAACTCCCCCTAACCGGGAGTACCACTACTGAGGTAGTGCTCCGTCAACAAAGTTAAACATTCTACAGTGACGGTATCAACAAACTGATCTGTCGTTGGGAGAAATGAGTACTTCGCCAGGATGTCTAGAACGGGAAACAAATATGTAAATATGAAGAATAAAGGCGCAGAATGTTAACACATTCAATTTTACTTAAAAAGCTTTGAGTTTCCACGTAAAAATTTAGAGGCATTACTTTTCAGAACGTCTCGTACAACACTCATGCTCATAAATTAAGGATAATTGCGGAATGTGGTGCCACACAATGTGGCACTATACAAAACTGTCGCTAATGGCATAGGCACATAGGGAACACACACGACACAGATCTGTAAGTCCACGGTATTGGTGATAAGTTGAGAAAACCGTCCCTAAATACTTGTGCTACAAAACACCATTGTTTCCTGTGCATGTACCTCGACATCAATATGGGATATGATCACCATGCACACGTACGCAGGCGTCACAACAGGTTGGCATACTCTGGATCAGGTGGTCGAGCAGCTGCTGAGGTATAGCCTCCCATTTTTGCACCAGTGCCTATCGGTGCTCCTGAAGTGACGTGGGGTTTGAAGACGTGCAGTGATACGTCGACCGAGAGCATCCCAGACGTGCTCGATGGGGTTTAGGTCTGGAGAACGGGCCACTGAAAAGGCGGACGTACTGGTGCAAAATGACGTCCCGATACACCTGACCTGTTACAGGTCCTCTGTCAAAAACATGCAAAGGCGTGCACCAATCATAATCCCACCTCACACCATCAAACGATGGCCTCCATATAGGTCCCTTTCAAGGAAATTAAGGTTCAAAAATGGCTCTGAGCACTATGGGACTTAACTTCAGAGGTCATCAGTCCCCTAGAACTTAGAACTACTTAAACCTAACTAACCTAAGGACATCACACACATCCATGCCCGAGGCAGGATTCGAACCTGCGACCGTAGCGGTAGCGCGGTTCCAGACTGTAGCGCCTAGAACCGCTCGGCCACCCCGGCCGGCGGAAATTAAGGGGTTGATATCTGGTTCCTGGTTCACGCCAGATGAAAACCCGGCGAGAATCACTGGTCAGACTGTACCTGGACTCGTTTGTGAACATAATGAGGGACCACTATTCCAATGACCATGTACTGTGTTCTTGACACCAGGTTTTACGGACTCTCCTGTGACCAGGGGTCAGTGGAATGCACCTTGCAGGTGTCCGGGCGAATAAACCATGTCTGTTCAGTCGTCTGTAAACTGTGTGTCTGGAGAAAACTGTTCCAGTGGCTGCAGTAAGGTCCCGAGCAAGGCTACCTGCAGTACACCGTGGCCGTCTGCGGGCACTGATGGTGAGATATCGGTCTTCTTGTGGTGTTGTATACTGTGGACGTCCTGTACTGTAGCACCTGGACGCTTTCCTGTCTGCCGGAGTTGTTGCCATAATCTTGAGGTCACACTTTGTGGCACATATAGGGCCCGTGCTACAACCTGCTGTGTTTGACCAGCCTCCAGTCGCCCTACTATTCTACCCCTCATAACGTCATCAACATGTGTTCTTTGAGCCATTTTCAACACACAGTCACCCTTGGCACGTCTGGAAACGTCTGCACACTTACTCGCTGCACCTTATTCTGACAAGCACCAACACACCTCTGTGTATGTGGACTGCTGCCAGCGCCACCGTGCGACGACCGCAGGTCAAATGCACCGCATGGTCATACCCCGAGGTGGTTTAAAGCCGCAAACCTCCCATCACAGCGTTGTTTCACCATGTATCAGCATTATCCTTAATTTATGAGCATGGGTGCATGTCCATAGCCAGTCCTAAACCCGCCTAAAATGTGTAGACATATTTTTATAACTAAAACGGCGAAAAGTCCACGGCTAAAATGCTTGTGGTCAGGAAGCACCACACTGACGTCACGGGTCACGAAATCCGTGAAAGGAACTGCAGGTAGAGCGTAGCGTTTCTATTCGCTGTGGCAATGGCAGGGGACATGGAGGCGGACCCATCGCCCTGGCAGCCTTTTATCCCCATGAAAGATCCTCGGCACTCAGTTGTACAGCAGTCAAAGTGAATCTGGGTCATCTCAGAGGGACTGAAACGAGGAAAAGTCCCCACCCATATTCGGGATTGAACCCGGGATCCCAATGGGCGAGTTTAGTGCTCTACGCGTTAGACTATCACGACTACATCATTACACTGTAGTGCACTTTAAAAGTGGAGGAAGAATAAATTCATCTGCCCGTTTTCATGAAAATCTCTGGCAAGTGAACATTAAGGAAGAGTAGGGCTGATTGTTGAGATTGTTCATTTTCTTATACTCAGACTATAAACCGCCTCGATTGTAAATAGTTTTATTGGTTCAATAACGACCGGTTACGGGCGATTATAGGTCCATCTTCAGGTGAACAAGAACCGTGAGGTGCGCGACCGCCGTACACTCGACACCGCGGCTTGGTGTTACTGGGCTAGCGTTACTGAGTCGTGAACAGGGCTCCAAAACACCCTAGTTTCGTATCGGGCTGGACTGCTGGTTTTAACTGTCCCGTTACTGGATGTGTACTATGCAGAAAAAGGGCGAAATGGTAGGAAACATGTGCACCAGATATTAATTACTTTTTTTGTGTGAAATCTTATGGGACTTAAATGCTAAGGTCATCAGTCCCTAAGCTTACACACTACTTAACCTAAATTATCCTAAGGAAAAACGCACACACACACACACACACACACACACACACACACACACACACACACACACATGCCCGAGGGAGGACTCGAACCTCTTCTGGGACCAGCCGCACAGTCCATACTGCAGCGCCTGACCGCTCGGCTAATCCCGCGCGGCTATTAATTACTTAATAAGTAATTGTGCGAGGCGCATCCCAAAGGTCCATGAGGCCAACGCTGCACTCATGATAAGAAGAAACAGAACACCTTGAACGAGTAGAGATAGGACGTTTACATTCACAGGGCATGTACATGAGTATGTTCTGCAGAAATGATCAGCATTTCAACCATGTCAGTCTGTGGATTCAAGGTCAGCATCGATATCGCGGGGCAACACCGCGTGCCGCTAAAATGTGCCTGCGGCTCTCCTTGTCGCTATAAAGCGATGGTAATGGATCAGTGCCGGCCGCGGTGGTCTAGCGGTTCTGGCGCTGCAGTCCGGAACCGCGGGACTGCTACAGTCGCAGGTTCGAATCCTGCCTCGGGCCTGGGTGTGTGTGATGTCCTTAGGGTAGTTAGGTTTAAGTAGTTCTAAGTTCTAGGGGACTTGTGACCTAAGATGTTGAGTCCCATAGTGCTCAGAGCCATTTGAACCTTTTTTTTTTAATGGACCAGTGTGACTTGAGCAGACGTGGAGGATACGTCGCAGACGTATGCGCGAACCGTCAAATCAGTGGGTCTGAAAGAGGGCGCGTTACTGCCATGAGAGAATGTGATGCACCCATCGGGGATATTGCTGCTCGTGTGGGAAAAGTGTTTTTGCAGTGCAACGGGTGTGTGCTGAATAGTTCACGGAAGGCTGTAAACGCGACGATATGGGTCAGATTGCATCACACATACCATCCCTCACGAATATTTACACCTCATCCGATTGGCATTGCAAAATATATCTGCTTCCTCCTCGGCACTGGCTCAACACTGGAACAGTGTAACATGTCGTGCACTACCAGCAATGAGAGTCCGTCGCCGTTTGTTACGGCATCGGTTACATGTGCTACATGGCAATGGTGTATACAACGACGTCACTGGGGACAGGAATGGCATCAGTTAGTTCAAAAATGGTTCAAATGGCTCTGAGCACTATGGGACTTAACATCTGTGGTCATCAGTCCCCTAGAACTTAGAACTATTTAAACCTAACTAACCTAAGGACATCACACACATCCATGCCCGAGGCAGGATTCGAACCTGCGACCGTAGCGGTCACGCGGTTCCGGACTGAGCTCCTAGAACCGCGAGACCACCGCGGCCGGCGCATCAGTTAGTGTTTTCGGACGAATACAGGTACTGTTTGTTTGAAAATGATGGCCTGATTTTGGTTTGCCGCGGACAGGGGGAGTGACATCTCAGTGACTGTATTCGCAGAAGACATACATCACGAACTCAAGGCTTTAAGGTGCGGGGTGCTATTGGGTACAACCAAAAATCACAGGTTGTGCCTGTCCATGGCACTGTGACCAGTGTGACCTACATAATGACATCCTGCGACACGTAGCCATACCCTTTCTGCACAACATCCCAGACGCCGTTTGTCAACAAGACAATGCACGATCACATGTTGCACGAATCCGTGCCTTCTTGGTGTCACAGAATGTCAGCCTTTTGCCCTGGCCCGCCAGATCAGCAGTCATGTCGCCAATCGAAAATGTTTGGGATGTTGTCAAACGTCAGGTGCAGCGGTGCGACCCAATGTCAACCACCACAGATGAAATTCGGAACAAGGCGGATGCAGCGTGGTAGGTGATACCTCAGGACGCTATTGGCGTATTATACGCGTCGATGCCATCACGCATGGAACGAGTTATCAGGGTCAGTGGCGGTCTCTGTACCTACCAGGTAACAGGGCACATGCTGACCGACGTGACTGAAATGCTAATCATTTCTGCAGAACATACTAATGTACATGCCCTGTGGATGTCCTATCTCCAGTCGTTCAAGGTGTTCTTCTTTTCTGAACATCAGTGTAGTTAATATTTTTTGACAGTGTGCGCTTAACGGGTTCTGCTACATATTCGGTGTGCTTGTGCTGTTGAAGATTGTCTCGATGTTAGCTTCCTGTACAGTATCCATAGCACTGTGATACACTATAGTATCAAAGCGAGTGGGAACCAACGTTAAAAGAAACAGTTCACAATTGCCTGAGGTTCCGTCTTGCAGAGAAAAATACAGCCACTGAAAAATTGGTCTGGAGGCGCCGGGTATCGATCCCGGTACCTCTCACATGCTAAGCGAGCGCTCTACCATCTGAGCTACGCCCCCAGGTACAGCAGAAAATAACTTGACGCTTAGTTCAAGACTGCCTGCCGAACTTTCTCTGTTGCGTTTGGAGCCAGTGCGTGACTCTGGTGGGGGCCTGGAGTAACGTGGTGGGGCTTTCGGCTAAAGAGCCGAACTGGAAACAGAGGGAGGTGTCCATTAGGGTAGCCCAGTACCTGAGGACATTTTGCGGGGATACGGCTCATCCTGGCGGGGAACTGCATCCGCGTGGAAGTTCCGGAATGATTGAAAACCGTGATCTGTTCTCGAAGCATTAAATCTGTTCTTCGACTAAGCCATGCGGGTACGATTTGCAGCCTACTTCGCTACTGCCGTCTGCTAATCCTTCTCCCCTGCTCTTAAGAACTCGTCAGATTGCCTTCTTCGTACCTTCCGGCATGCATATTCGAGGAAACATTATATCGACACTGTCAAATACAGACATTGCACGAAAATATTTCATGCCAAAGCGAAGGTAATCTGACGAGAAAACTAAATAAGTCTTTCTCTGCGTGGGAATCACATAATTGTGCGAGCATTATGGGAAGCAAACACTTGGAAAAACCGAAGTTTGGATCTGTGCGTGAAGCGTGGGCGGATAGCCGAATGCCGGTACGGTAGCTCAGCGTGTTCATTCAGAGGGTTAGCCGCTCTCTGTAATTAAAAAAAAAAGAAAAAAAAGAAACTGAGTAAATGATAAACGATGAACTTGAGGGGGTGTCGTGGGACGTCCGCCCCGCACAGGTGCAACGAACTATAACGAAAAAAAGGAGAAGAAAAAAGCAATTAAGGCGATCGCTGGCAGAAAGCGGGAAATCCGGGACAGAGTCCCGATCCGGCGCATATTTTCATTTGATTCCAGTAAACTGTATAACTTTAGTGGTACAAGATTCGCAATTTGCGAATACATTTCACCTTTGCCGGACCTTTTCGAGAACACTTACTGCCTGTGCACGACCTTCTGTCGGTCTGCACGCGCTCATTGTAACGTAGGCAGCGGGGGCGGAGGGTGAAAATTGGGTCGCGAATGCTGAAAGGTTGAGAACGCTAACGTAAAAGAATGTGCGAAACTCGTTACATTTGCAAACCTTACAAGCAAGTAACGTATTCTACCTTACAGTAATGGCTCATTTAATCACTATTGTCGTATATTTTACGTGTACCAATTTTGCGAAGGAACTGTTTCCATTCGTTCTGAAGGTAAGTGAAATGCGTGACCGTTGGGAGTGACCATAAAACGCTAATACCTTACAGTTTTTGTTAAAAATGTGGCTGATTTAGGAAGAGGGCTCCATCGGGTGGTGCTACCAGTTATGTACATAGCGTTTTCATGACTGATAATCAACCCTTTGATGGCACGAAAAGACTGCAAGGCAGCTGCACCATGACCATTCGAAAGTAATTTAAAAGAAAGACATTTACTTCTGTTTCTGAACTATTTTTTTTAATTACCAGGATACGAACCCGTGATCTTTTGCTTACCTTCCATCCCATGGTGGCGTTACCGTTTTTTCTCCTGGACAGGAAAGGGAAACTACAAAAACAGATCTACTTTCCACCACCACTTGTGCCCTAAGAAAAGTAGAACTGCAACTCTTCAGGCCTGTGCCAAAACAAGTAACGTATTACTAATACGTTGGTAGGAAAGGAAGAAAGTGTGCGAAGAGGACACACAGGGGAGCAACGAAAATGAAAGGTGTTGTATAGAGACTTTTTTACGTATGTACCGAAATTCCGGGAGTCGCTCACGCCTTCGGATCGTAGAACATTCAAACGTGCCTTCTCGAAATTTTTATGGTGATTCCCTTTGTAGTTCGTTGAGAGCATCATGTGGGCAAATAAACATCAGCATGTCATGGTTCAAATGGCTCTGAGCACTATGGGACTCAACTGCTGAGGTCATTAGTCCCCTAGAACTTAGAACTAATTAAACCTAACTAACCTAAGGACATCACAAACATCCATGCCCGAGGCAGGATTCGAACCTGCGACCGTAGCGGTCTTGCGGTTCTAGGCTGCAGCGCCTTTAACCGCACGGCCACCAGCATGTCATGGCTTGGACATTCCAACTCTATGGCGAATCATGAAAGGCGCTCCATAGAACATTTGAAAAGAACTCCTTGTATGTGGGGTTGCGAACAAGTGCGCGGTGTCAGTCAGTAAGTCCAGTAACCCAGTTCCCATTCCTCGTCGGGACCAAAAAGTAAACTATCTGACAATATTTGTATCGTACTGGGATGTAGAAGTACATTTCTGTGTCTTAATGGCTTATTTAAATATGTTTCGTGTTTTATTTAAATTTTAAGGCCTTGAAGTTTAACTCTTTAATGCTCCCAGCAACAAGCAAACCCATACAAGTACGTTACGAACTAACACGAGGTGAATAAAAGCGTATAGAATCTGTCCTGTCCAACGTAACGAAATCGGTGATTGTTCTAATTATTTGTACATAACCTTATGCATTTTTTCTGCTTCCATATGAAGCCACTCATAACTTATTGATTTATTGAATCAGTATAAGTGCTCTATGTGCATAGTCTGTAGGCCGGTGCCGACTGTGAATGGTTTGTGTGGCTACTAGTACTCAACCTTCTTGGTATATTTCGTGCAACGTCTCTATTTCTGTTTTCATTAGAATCCAAATGTGTGAACAGTCCTGCTGTATTTAACTTATGTTATAGTGTACTCAGCAGCACAATTTGTAGAACCAACTCAAAGACGTGTCTCTGGCGCATAGGTTCGCAAATTGCATTCGCAAAACACTGGGAAGTGAATAAGTGCTCCGTGAAAATCCGTTGGTGCACATGTTGTCTTCTTCGTTATTCAGCCTCTTTTTCGACAGATCCACATACACAAGTTCTATAGATTAAATGCCATCTTTAGCAACTGTAAGAAAAGTCTTATTTACACCACACTCGTTTCACATTATTTTAAAGCATTTTCAGTGACCACTATAACAGTACGGTTTTTTCCCTTACAATTTCGTTTGTTGTAGTCATTAACAGTTTGCCTGCTTTACTTATTACTATAAACAGTTTTTATTTTTTTCATTATTCACGATTTTTTGTTTTTTCTTGTATTTTTCTTCGTCTTCCACGTGTATGTTAAGTTTATGCGCGCAGCTCTTTCACTGCACTTAATATATTCACATTTCTGTGTTGGGAGGTATCACACGCGAAATGGTGAAGGAACAGTGATTCCTCCCAACACACAAGTGTCAATATATTAAGTGCAGCGAAAGTGCCGTGTGCAAAAAAACAATCATGCACATGGAAGTCGAAGACGAATGCAATAAACAAGCAAATCGTGAATAACTAAAAGAATAAAAACTGTTTATAGTAATATGTAATGCATGCGAGCTGTTAATGACCGCCGGCCGGGTTGGCCGAGCGGTTCTAGGCGCTACAGTCTGGAACCGCGCGACCGCCATGGTCGCAGGTTCGAATCCTGCCTCGGGGATGGCTGTGTGTGATGTCCTTAGGTTAGTTAGGTTTAAGTAATTCTAAGTTCTAGGGGACTGATGACCTCAGAAATTTAGTCCCATAGTGCTCAGAGCCATTTGAACCATTTGTTAATGACCACAACAAACAAAATTGTAAGAGAAAAAACCATATCGTTACAGTGGCCATTGAAGACACTTTAAAATAAAGCGAAACGCATCTGGTCTAAATAAGACTTACTACAGTTGCTAAAGACGGTAGTTAACTTACACAGCTTTCACTAACAAGTTTATTCGATATTTTCACGATACTAAATATTTTTAAAATTTTATTACGATTTCTGTGTTATTAATTATGATCAAAAATTTAAGTAATCACTCAATAAAACGAGTTTTTCTCATTTTTAAAAATTTTATTAATCTTCAAAATAAACAAGGAGTTCCCTCGAAGTACTATGATTCTCAAAATTTTCTGTGAGAGAAGATAGTTGGAAACCCCAACTGTAGCATTTATCCCGACACAGGAGACGCACTGTTAGCGCGATTTGAAAAGTTTGTCTTATGTAAACTTTTTGGTCGTACAGCCTTCCTGTCGCCACAGTGGTCAGTTATCGTGAGGGAGGGAAGTTCAAAAAAATTTTCAAATGTGTGTGAAATCTTATGGGACTTAACTGCTAAGGTCATCAGTCACTATGCTTACACACTACTTAACCTAGATTATCCTAAGGACAAACACACACATAACCATGTCCGAGGGAGGACTCGAACCTCCGCCGGGATCAGCCGCACAGTCCATGACTGCAGCGCCCAAGACCTCTCGGCTAATCCCGCGCGGCGAGGGAGGGAAGTGGAGTGCTCCATCTGCCTGTGAATCACGTAAACTTTGTTCTATGTATTGTGGTGTTTTAAGTGACTGTGTATGGTATGTTCTGAAACGGAGTTTGGAGTCACCACAGCATGTGTGTTCAGAGCCTGAGAAACCGCTTAGCAACCAGTTTCATGCTGGTCGGTGTACCAGTGCAACGGTCGTTTACCAGCCACGCGAATTCGATTCTTGCGTGGTTCATCTCCCTGTCTCTCTCACAGAGGCCCATGAGCTACTTACACAGAAAATGCTATTGTCCAAATTCAGGGTGTTTCAGGAGGGGTAGTAGATATTTTAGAATGTGCAAAGTACAGACTAATTGGAGAAACATTTCATGTAACATGTGCCCAGTTTGTATTGGTTACAGAAACATAGGTCGTCACAGGGATAAGTTTTCGTTTCGCCTATCGATACTCCACATGCTCTGGACTTAGCTACCGATTGCCACTTTTATTTCGAAATTAATTATACACTTATGGCCATTAAAATTGCTACACCAAGAAGAAATGCAGATGATAAACGGGTATTCATTGGACAAATATATTCTACTAGAACTGACATGTGATTACAATTTCACGCAATTTGGGTGCATAGATCCTGAGAAATCAGTACCCAGAACATCCACCTCTGGCCGTAATAACGGCCCTGATACGCCTGGGTATTGAGTGAAACAGAGCTTGAATGACGTCTACAGGTACAGCTGCCCATGCAGCTTCAACACGGTACCACAGTTCATCAAGAGCAGTGACTGGCGTATTGTGACGAGCCAGTTGCTCCGCCACCATTGACCAGACGTTTTCAATTGGTGAGAGATCTTGTGAATGTGCTGGCCAGGGCAGCAGTCGAACATTTTCTGTATCCAGAAAGGCCCGTACAGGACCTGCAACATGCGGTCGTGCATTATCCTGCTGATATGTAGGATTTCGTAGGGATCGAATGAGGGGTAGAGCCACGGATCGTAACACATCTGAAATGTAGCGTCCACTGTTCATAGTGCCGTCAATGCGAACAAGAGGTGACCGAGACGTGTAACCAATGGCACACTATACCATCACGCCGGGTGATACGCCAGTATGGCGATGACGAATACACGCTTCCAATGTGCGTTCACCGCGATGTCGCCGAACACGGATGCGACCATCATGATGCTGTAAACAGAACCTGGATTCATCCGAAAAAATGACGTTTTGCCATTCGTGCACCCAGGTTCGTCGTTGAGTACACCATCACAGGCGCTCCTGTGTGTGATGCAGCGTCTAGGGTAACCGCAGCCATGGTCTCCGAGCTGATAGTCCATGCTGCAGCAAACGTCGTCGAACTGTTCGTGCAGATGGTTGTTGTCTTGCAAACGTCCCCATCTGTTGACTCATGGATCGAGACGTGGCTGCACGATCCGTTACAGCCATGCGGATAAGATGCCTGTCATCTCGACTGCTAGTGATACGAGGGCGTTGGGATCCAGCACGGCGTTCCGTATTACCCTCCTGAACCCACCGATTCCATATTCTGCTAACAGTCATTGGATCTCGACCAACGCGAGCAGCAATGTAGCGATACGATAAACCGCAATCGAGATAGGCTACAATCCGACCTTTATCAAAGTCGGAAACGTGATGGTACGCATTTCTCCTCCTTACACGAGGCATCACAACAACGTTTCACCAGGCAACGCTGGTCAAGTGCTGTTTGCGTATGAGAAATCGGTTGGAAACTTTCCTCATGTCAGCATGTTGTAGGTGTCACCACCGGCGCCAACCTTGTGTGAATGCTCTGAAAAGCTAATCATTTGCATATCACAGCATCGTCTTCCTGTCTGCTAAATTTCGCTTCTGTAGCTCGTCATCTTCGTGGTGTAGCCAGTAGTGTATGAAGTTGTGCATGAGTTTACACAAATTTTTTCAACTGTGATTGTGATATGTTGGCCAATTCTGTTGTACCGTCTAAGCTTTCCGCGCGTGTTTACAAACGCTGAGTATGCCGAAAAGGTATTTGTGTGCGGGTTTTGAATTGTAAACGCTGTTTCTGCTTGTAGAGAATACGGTAGACGATTTCCTAACCGCAGAGTACCAGCGTCAAGTGTGTTTGCTCGTGTTTTCACTAAACTGCGTGACTGGTGCAGCCCCCAGCAGTTGTATCCTACCCGAACGTGCAGATGAAAAGAATGTGATGAAGCAGAAGAAATTACTCACTTCGTAGAACATATCCTTTTGTTTACTGGTGAAGCCAGTTTCACTCGTGACGGCGTCAACAGCACTTCTCACATCGGAGGTCCGATGAAAAAACTGCATGCCTTTGTGGAGACATTCTCAGGAACTCTTTTCTGGAAATGTGTGGTACGGTGTGGTAGACACTCAATTGAAGGGTTGTGTTGTGTTAGCGGGTCGTCTGACAGGGTCCTGTTCTCTAGACTGTTGAAAACGAGATAACTGCATTACTGGAAGAGGCTCCTTTGGCTTCAAGGATGGTTAAATTCTTCCAGCATGACGGGGCCTCTGCACATAATAGACGTCAGGTGGCGTATAATCTAAACCTTACATACCCTGCAAGGCGGATCTGCAGAGATAGTCACGTTTCTTACCCACCAAGGTCCCCGGACCTTACGTCTTTAGATTTTCGCCTGTTGGGAAGATTGAAAAGCGAAGTCTGTAATGAAAAAGAGTCGAACTGATGGCTAGTGTTACCCTTTTGGACGCAAATATGACATCAGAAGAGCTGCAGCTGATACTGTCAAGAGAATTTTAAAGTGCGTTGCAGTTGGAGGTAGAATTTATGAAAATCAGCTTTGAATTTAGTCATTTGTCTTTGTTTAACACATTCTGTTAGCATCTGTTTGAGTTACATTCTAACAGCTGTGTCTCTATAGTTAACAAAAATTTGGACTCACGTTCGTTGCAGCTTGCAGTTAAAAAAAAAATTATTCCGGAACCATCCTTACACTATCATTTGACCATTATGTATCATCTCATTTTTACCTTCGATTATAAGCACAGTTTCAATTCAATGTTTGAAACAGCTCCTCCAAGAAGAAAAAGCTGTTCATTAACTAGAAGATATAGTGTAGGACTGTATGAGCCCCCTTGGGCAAATGGCGTACTTAGAACTATGGCAGAACGTGTAACAGCAGAGAAATTAGTGTAAAAGGTGCTTGTCTGAAACTGGCCTCGAAATCTGCTACTTCGTTTTCATCGCGGTCCATCGTATCTTCCCCATGCTATTCCACTTCCTGAGAATCAGCTCCGTCATTTTGCAGTGGTGCCTTTGATGAAGGCCGCCACTGATGTTAATAAGAACGTCTGGAAGAAGACTTAATCAGTTAAAATTCAGCAGTTCGTAACAATCGCATAGGTACGATGTACCTCTGCTGACTGAGAGAAAGGACCAAACTAGCAGCATATTATGCATATACGAGTAGTACCACTGAGGAAAAGTACTAAATCCAACTCTGTTTTACTAATGCTTCTGTTGGGCGATTGACCCAGAAATAAAAACTATAACGGTTAAATATTTCTAATAATAATTCGAAATATTATTGGTAAAACAGGATAAAGAATACGAAAGTAGCATGTTACAGTAACAACCCTCGAAAAAAAACTAATAATGAAATTGTTATAGGAACGCGCACGTTTTTGACAACCTACCTGTACGTGAGTATGAAGCGATAGCGGAAGGGGAATATTTTGAAATCGAGCAAATAAATTTAACTCGTCCTTTTTGGTGTAATATTGAAGTCAGAATCTGAAACCTACGACGAGTCTGATCTTTCACTTGATGCTCATTTCCTGTCTCCAGACCGGCGCCTTTCGCCATTGGTACACTGCGCACAGTTGTTAGCCATTACTATTCAGTGTTCTCTCTGGTTAGTGTCAGACATGATCATACGTTGCCCAAAGATTTCTCTGGGGTCATTTGTTCTGATACACGCTGTCAACGATTCTCATTTGCGTTGTCAACAATACACGTCAATGATACTAATCTGTTTGTTCACGATTTGCTCTATTGTTACATTAATGTAACTGAGCTAGTAATCGGTATTTTCTGATAGAGTTCGTCGCCGCTAATTCGTTATAGAATTTATATTTATCAATGAAAACGAACTGCGAATAATCTGTAATGTTAATTTATACTGTGATTCGGTTTTCGGCTTACTGGACAAATTAATATTATGCAATATCCACAGTTCGTGTTTTCATTGTAAGCATTTTGTTGAAATAAGGCAGAAAAGGTGTGTAATCACGTAGCAGCTTGGTGTTAATAGTCCCGATAATTAAGGACTAATAGCTTTAAATAAAGCTAAATCGGGACAACCGAGCCTAGATTTCTACAGCTATTTCTGCTTTCCCCTCACGATAGGCAACAAGCTTAACTTCTTCGCCAGTTTTATAGCTTAGCAGGTGAAAAAACTTTTTGAATACCCCATTCCTTAAGTACACTCCCAGTCGAACACTTCCCTTTTATCTGTAACTTTTTGTGTTCTTCTGAAATATGTACAGCGTGAAGTTGGAATAAGAAACAAGCAAGCGTTGTGTTAGTGCCACCGAGTGTTCACGCGGTATGGAACTTGACTCCCACAGCAAAGTGAAGCGGTATCACCCTGGGATAGAGGTGACGCACATACTATTAAAATGTAGTTTTGATGTGTTACTGAATGTTGAGCACGGCCATCCAAGTGCAGGTTTTCCGTGGTCGCCCTAAATCGCTCCAGACGAATGCCGGGATGGTTCCTCTGAAAAGGACACAGCCGATTTCCTTCCCCATCCTTTCGTAATCTGAGCTTCTGCTGTGTCTCTAATCACGGCGCAGACGACGGGATGTTAAACACTAATCTTCCTTCCTTTTTTATTGTACGTCTGGAATTTTAAAGTAGTGCTGTATGTGTACGTCGATTTGGATAAACTGAAACACGGAACCGCCATAAAATAGTTCGATTTGGATGGCGTATCACCAATGAAAATAGACCAAAAATTAGTGACGTTCAGAAGCAGTGTTTCTCTGTTAAAGTTTTAACAGCTGAGAAATGGATGTCTGAAATCAAACATGGACGTACCTCTCTTGGAGGTGAAGGGCGTCACGAAATTGGAGATGCACAATATTGTTTTAGGAGATACGCTATGAATGGTATCCTAAATACCTGAAAGTGTAGCCCGTATGCGTGAGGGACTACGACACTTCTGACGTAAAGGATGGTGCGCGTTCTTTGAACGCTGGCCAAAAGGAACTTGCAAAACATATACACAGGTGCAATTCTTTAATTGAAAACCCAGTCTTTCATTGTCCAGTCCAGAGATTTTCACATTCATTCATACACATTGTATCGGAAGCTGTAGAGTGATGTGAGTGGACGTCTCCAGGTGCTCCCTTGTCCAGCGCTCTGACCGTCCAGTTAAAAGGCGTGTACTCCCTAGACCAATGAACAACAAGCAATTACTTCGTTGGCCGAGGTTTACAATGGTGTGACCGAGCAGCAAACTGGAGCCAATGAGGCCGCTGGCTTTGGTTGCGGTTCGAACTGCTGGTGGTAACATCAAACCGTTGACGTTTGGTTGACCTTGGGAACTTTCTTCTAGTGTGAACCTCGGCACTAATGTTCATTGGTTTAGTCGCGATTTGCTGTGTGTGTTGAACGAGCATGTACTCACTGTATTTGCAAATATGTTAAGCTGACACGTGAATCCTCAGTGGCTAAATATTTCAGTGTGACTGTTAACCTTTCCGCAGCAGGTACAGATCTCCTAAAAGAGGAGTTATCTTTGGAAGTATTAGGGCGTACGCGATTCAATAACAATTCGAAGTCACTAGCTTTCATTCGGAAGAAAATATGAAATTCAGCTTTAAGGTCAGACGTAAATTTTGCCCCATCACACTGCTCCCTACCCTTTGAGAGATCGCCCATCAGCGTCATTTCTTCTTTTTCTTTTTCTGGCTATCAGTTTCTTGCAGTAAAACGATTACTCTACATGCGACGACTGCAAAATCCTCTGTTTCCTCGTGTGTGCCGGTTAAATTGCAATTAAAACGCTACTTCTACCTCTAAACTCTGCAAACCACTGTGAAACGCACGGAAGAGAGCACGCCCCGTTGTACTAATTATTAAGGCTTCTTTCCGTTCCATTCAAGTACGGCATGCCGTAAGAATGACTGTTTAAGTGCCTCCGTGTAATCTTGTCCTCACGAGCCTTACGAGAGTGATACGTAGGAAGTTGTTGTATACTCTGTCATCATTTAAAGCTGGTTCTTGAAACTTTGGAAGTAGGCTTCCCCGGTATACTTTACGTCTATCTTCAAGAGCTTGCCAGTTCAGTTCCTTCGACATATCTGAGGCGCTCTCCCACGTATCAAACGAACCTGTAACCATTGGTGCCGCCCTCCTCTGTATACGTTCAATATCCACCTTTAGTCCTATTTGATATGAGTCCCACAAAGTTGAGCAATATCCTTATAGACTTTATAACAATAAAAAAATGGGAACGACTTCAACAAGTTTTCAGATCCAACTGCGATTCCACACTGCCTCATCCTGTAGCCACAACCCGTTGGTTTGCTGAGGATGACAGGCCGAACCCCAATGCGTTGGTGACGGACCTTCGGACGAATGCATTGGCTGTCGTTCGTTGGCCTTCGGTGGCCTAGTGCGTACGGACTTCTACTCCACCTCCCCACCAACGCGGCCTCCTGGCTCCACGAGTAACAGAGAAAGTCGGGCATGCAGCGTTTCAGCAGAATGTCAAACACGTTGTGGGTATCTGGGGGCGTAGCTCAGATGGTAGAGCGCTCGCTTAGCATGTGAGAGGTACCGGGATCGATACCCGGCGCCTCCAGGCTACATTTTTTTCGTCGCTGAACAATCTGTGACAATGAACAATAAAATAATCGTTCGGTGGGACTAGCTAAGAATTGTCTAGAGAACAGACGTGCCGCTAACGCCAGTCCACTAGCAAGTTATATTTTCATACGAAGTAAATTCGTAGGGCTTCGAAGCTGATGGAATTGACACCTCTTTGGCAAGTTGCGTGCTAATGTCACGACTGAAACGCTCTGAGGTTGAAGGCGAATCTGTGACATGTAAAACGGGAACAAGCACAGCACTCCGTTTGCAGCTAGGTACCCAGTAACACGTGGCCAGTCATCGACTGTACCTTGTTACACACGCACTATTAGATACAGAGACAAGGCCATCATACACTCCTGGAAATGGAAAAAAAGAACACATTGACACCGGTGTGTCAGACCCACCATACTTGCTCCGGACACTGCGAGAGGACTGTACAAGCAATGATCACACGCACGGCACAGCGGACACACCAGGAACCGCGGTGTTGGCCGTCGAATGGCGCTAAGTCTGCCTTCGGCAGGGCAACAGAGCAGACGCGTACGTGTTGACTTCGTGCGGCGCGCGAGCTCGCCTTGTTTACTTTCTGACGGCCGTTGCTTAAGTGCCGGCTTACCTTGTACGATCCATGGCGAACCGTTACCGTAAATCAACACTCCGATTTACTTTCTGCAACGATTATGCCCGACCCAAAGCACTTGAGGTGGAGCGTTTTCTGCGAGAGGAAGTGAAGATCCCGGCGACCGATATTATAGGCATACATTTGTCCATCGTGAGCAGCACGGTCTATGTGAAAATTATTAACGACGCGGCGTGCGAACGCATACTACGTGAGACCAAACAGGGGCTCCGCTTCTGTCACGCTGATGGCAATGTGGGGGAGGTAACCGTCGACCACGCAGGCTTAGGTATGCGAACGGTACGCATTTTCGAATTGCCATTCGAACTTCCAGCTGAGGAAGTCGTCGCGGCACTACGCCCATACGGCACAGTCCACGGCCACACTGCGGAGAAGTGGACACAGTTTCGGACGTATCCTGTCCTAAACGGGGTCCGACAGGTCACCATAGATCTCCGAAGCCACGTCCCGTCCTACTTACAGATCGGCGGATGCCGTGCCATAATTATATACGATGGCCAGCCTCGGACCTGTTCCGGGTGCGGCAAAGAAGGCCACCTTAGATCCGAATGCCTACAACGGCGTATTACGCAACTTCCAGCTGCCGAAAAACCACCCACGTCGCAACCTACAGTGCTACCGGTGACCTATGCCGCTGCTCTGGCTTCTCCTACCACTTTGCAACGTCGCCCGGTCACCACAAACGACGCCACCAACGAGCCCGACCAGACACTGACGGAGAGCGCCTCGGACGACCCGCCGCCTCGGCCGGCCATTGACGCCGCTCCGAAGATGCCGACGCAACCAGACGCTGACCCTGATCTCGGAAACACGATGGAGATCGACTCGCTCATCGTTCCTACAGCGGCCTTTCTGCCAGAACGACGTGACTCCCTTCCGTCGTCGGACACGGAGGGTCGCACAAGGAAACAACGTTCCCCGAAACGTCGCAAGCGAAGACGTCGCACCGTTTCCGGCCAAGAGGAGACGTTACAAGTCGAGGAGGACGTACCCGTCGACCAGCACGAAGCCTCAGAACCTGCAACTGCTGACGAAGACGTAATGAGCGCGGAGACATCTATCGGTGTGCCTGCGCCCCGTGCTGACGCTGACCTAAATCATGAACGTCTCACAGGCGACACGACACCACGCACAATTACAACATCTTCTGAAGACAAAATGGACGATACACCAGTTTCCGCTTCCACGGCGTGGCACGAGGAGGAGGTCACGGAGCAGGAGCCGTTACGGGACCCTGCGCCGTCACGGCCGCACCACTAATCATACTCTCCCCAGACTCTCCTGCGGCCCAGCGGGATAACGTTCCGCTGCGACGCCCACACCCTTGCGCGGACGGCGGAGTGGACCAGCCACCAGCAATCCGACACCAGGCCTACCGGATAGCAACCATCAACACCAACAACATCCGTTCCAGGGTGAAAATCCGCCTTATGCAGGAGATGTTCTGGGCTTCGGATATTGATTTCGCCCTTCTGCAGGAAGTTCACTTGGCTAGTCTCCCGGATATTAATGGCTATACCGCCCACGCCTCCGCGAGTGATCCTATGGGCCGCGGGGTGGCCATCTACGTCCGCCACGGGATTTCTGTGACCGATGTCGCCTTCCTTCCATCAGCTCGGGGCATGGCACTCACTGCCATGGGGACACGCATCATTAATGTCTACGCTCCCTCAGGCACCGACCGACGGCATGAAAGAGCCCAGTTTTATTCCGAGGAAATCGCTCCGCTGTTTTTAGGGCGTTACGACCATTGCCTCCTAGGAGGTGACTTTAATAGCGTTCTGCATCCTAAAGATCAGATTCCCCACTATACTACATGCCAGGAGCTACGTATAGTGGTGCGAGACCTCCTGCTTCACGATACCTGGGAAGTACAACACGGCGACCTTTCTGGCCATACCTTTCTTACAAGTCATTCCGCAAGCCGACTAGACAGGATATATGTCTCACAAACTCTTAGATCTGCGATACGGGGCGCAGAACGCTGGCCGCTGGCCTTTTCCGACCATTGCGCTTACATCTGTACGGTCCTCCTTCCGCCGCAATCAGTATGGCGCAGCCGTGCGCCATGGAAACTCAATACCTCACACTTGCCTGACCTGGCGTGTCGCCAACAAGTCACTGAAACGTGGACAGCCTGCGAACGACGCCTTCCCCGCTACCGCTCGACATTGACATGGTGGTTGGACTGCGCCAAGCCGGCGATCCGGAGGACACTGGTGAGATACGGGAAGGACATGGCCGACAGGCATCGCACCACTGTTGACTTCTATTACGCGATTCTCCGAGATCTGGATGCTCAACCGCCAACCCCGGACAACCAGTTGGAACGGCAAAGAACTAAGGCGAAGATAATTGCGCTGGCACGCCGGAGATTGCAAGGGGTCGTGATACGGACGCGGCGCCACGATCACGCGGATTTAGAAATTCCATCCATGCATGATATAGTGTCCGACAACCGAAGGCGTCGTCGGCAGATCATCAGCACTCTGACAACGCCTCATGGAACGCAGGTGACCACTCAGAATGACATCGTCCGCGCATTCGTCGAGCACTACCGTCGTACTTACAGTGATGGCGACGCTGAAACTGCAGCAGACGACTCCATTTTGAATTACGTCACGCGCACCCTCCCCCACACGGAGGCGGATGCTTTGACAGTGGCGGTCACGCTAGACGAAGTCAGCAACGCAATCGCCAAGGGTGCAGTCAACAGATCGCCCGGCATTGACGGCTTACCGATTGAGTTTTACCGTACCTTTCGGGACCTCATGGCCCCACGGTGGACGACTATGTATCAAGAACTGATAACATCAAACCAAGCAATCCCACCCGCCTTTGCTGAGGGCATCATTATACCAGTCCACAAACCAGCCCGTGGTTCGATGGTCACGAGTTACAGACCGCTCACCCTCCTCAATGCCGATTACAAGATTTTCGCGCGCTTACTGGCAATGCGGCTCCGAACTACACTCCCTCATATCCTCTCGCCAGAACAAACGACGCCTGGCGGACAGATTAACATACAGACTGCTACAGGGGAATGCCGCGACTTAATTGCGATAGCGGCGGCCTGCAGGCTCCGGGCAGCGGTCGTCGCTATAGACTTCGACAGCGCCTTCGATAAAGTGCGTCATCGTTTTCTGTTTTCGGTGGCAGCCCGAATGGGCATCCCCCCTCCGTTTCTCGACGTCATCCGGCGTCTTTACGACAGTGCCAGTTCACGTGTCCAAGTCAATGGACGTATAGCAGGGCCGGTACCTATCTGCCGTTCGATACGGCAGGGGTGCCCCCTCTCTACCCTCCTGTATGCTATTGCCCTTGAGCCCCTTATTGGGGGCTTGACGACCAAGCTCTCTGGCCTCACCCTACGCCAACACACTTTTCGCTGTCGGGCATATGCTGATGACCTCCTCCTCCTCATTCGCTCCGGCTCTGAGATTCGGGATGTCCTCGAATTGATTACCCGTTATGGGGCTGCCGCTGGCAGTGCCATGAATGTCGCCAAATCTTCTGCAATGCACATTGGACGAGGCCTCCAGGAGGGTGAAGTGGCACCACTGCCGCTTGTGCGGACTTTCCGGTACCTGGGCATTACCTTTACCCCCACGGTCACACGCACGGCGGCAACGAATTTCCGTCGCCTGTTACACGTCATCCGCAACGACGTCCGCCAGAACCTCTTGCGCCGCCAGGACGCACTTCAACGGGTTGCGTTTATTAATCTTTATGTGGCATCAAAATTGGTTCACATCGCGCAAGTTCTCCCTCTGCCAACTGCAATTGGGCGCAACCTTCAAGCGGCTTTTGGCTATTACCTCACGGCTGGTTCAATGTTTAAAGTCCGTTATGAGACACTTACCCTGCCCACACGGTATGGTGGCGTCGGGCTCGTCAATGTCCGTATGCGAGCTGCAGCCTTGTACATGAGTACCATGAGAAAGCAGTGGATGGGCCAGGGTACATCTCTAACACGCAGCTTGCTTGAGGTCCTCCTACCTGCTTCCACCTCACCACCAGTGTCTGTCGGCCATATCGTGCCGCATTTGTCCCATCTTTCGACCTTTTTCGTCGACTACAGTTACATACATACCAGTCTCCCAGATACACGCCCACCTAGGACTAAGGATTTTTACAGCCTGTTGCTGCGCTGTGTTCCCCGGAATGTGATGGAGAACAAACACCCCTCCATCCAGTGGCCCATAGTGTGGACTACCGTCCACCAGCCCTTCCTCCCTACGAACGACCGGGCGCTGTGGTATCACATAGTCAACAGGAAATTTGCCACGAAGCAGCGCCTGCACAACATTGGCTTGTCGGAATCCCCTCTTTGTCTCCTTTGCCAGCAACTGGACACTGATGAACACCGTCTGACATGCGCCTCATCGCAAGAGGTATGGCGCTTCGTGCAGCAAATCATTGCCTGCTATATCCGGGTGCCATCAGACACAGTCGAGCCTCGAATGTTTCTATACCCGGAGGACCGACATTTTCCCGCCGCCAAATGTCATGCTATTACGTGGGTCAAAGGGTGGGCGGTCGCTTATCTCTTTAATGAGGGACCTAAATCCCGCCTCGACTTCTGGACCTATTTACGAACAGCCCATGCAGCTCTCGAAAACACGCCACGTTACCGAACATTATTTGCTAACTATCTTCGAGCGGTCTTTGTTAGACCTCCACTGAGTTGGGGGGTGCCTGGCACAGAGGACACCCACCCCTCCTCCCCCGGCGGTGTCTGAGTTTCAACCGCCTACGGTCTATTCTACTTCTGACCTCCGCGGATGGGAGAGCGCGTCGCAGATTGCGCGGATTTTATTTCCTTTTGCTTTTCCTTTTCCCTTTCTTTTTCTTTACCTAGAATTTATATTTCTTTTCTCTTTCGCATATGTGTTCCCATCATTTCATGCTATTAGTGAATATTACAAAAACACATGCAAATAAATAAATAACAACGCCTTCCACTCCTGTTGATTCCTGTTTCTCCCACTTCCCTAAGCACCACAGGCTCGGTGGTGGAGAGGGGGACACTGTGGCCAGGCCTCAGGTTTCGACCCCTGCCCACTTTGCCCCCCGAGCCCCCACCGGTCGAAAAAAAAAAAAAAATAAAAAAAAAAAAAAATAAAAAATGGTAGAGCGCTCGCTTAGCATGTGAGAGGTACCGGGATCGATACCCGGCGCCTCCAGGCTACATTTTTTTCGTCGCTGAACAATCTGTGACAATGAACAATAAAATAATCGTTCGGTGGGACTAGCTAAGAATTGTCTAGAGAACAGACGTGCCGCTAACGCCAGTCCACTAGCAAGTTATATTTTCATACGAAGTAAATTCGTAGGGCTTCGAAGCTGATGGAATTGACACCTCTTTGGCAAGTTGCGTGCTAATGTCACGACTGAAACGCTCTGAGGTTGAAGGCGAATCTGTGACATGTAAAACGGGAACAAGCACAGCACTCCGTTTGCAGCTAGGTACCCAGTAACACGTGGCCAGTCATCGACTGTACCTTGTTACACACGCACTATTAGATACAGAGACAAGGCCATCATACACTCCTGGAAATGGAAAAAAGAACACATTGACACCGGTGTGTCAGACCCACCATACTTGCTCCGGACACTGCGAGAGGGCTGTTCAAGCAATGATCACACGCACGGCACAGCGGACACACCAGGAACCGCGGTGTTGGCCGTCGAATGGCGCTAGCTGCGCAGCATTTGTGCACCGCCGCCGTCAGTGTCAGTCAGTTTGCCGTGGCATACGGAGCTCCATCGCAGTCTTTAACACTGGTAGCATGCCGCGACAGGGTGGACGTGAACCGTATGTGCAGTTGACGGACTTTGAGCGAGGGCGTATAGTGGGTATGCGGGAGGCCGGGTGGACGTACCGCCGAATTGCTCAACACGTGGGGCGTGAGGTCTCTACAGTACATCGATGTTGTCGCCAGTGGTCGGCGGAAGGTGCACGTGCCCGTCGACCTGGGACCGGACCGCAGCGACGCACGGATGCACGCCAAGACCTTAGGATCCTACGCAGTGCCGTAGGGGACCGCACCGTCACTTCCCAGCAAATTAGGGACACTGTTGCTCCTGGGGTATCGGCGAGGACCATTCGCAACCGTCTCCATGAAGCTGGGCTACGGTCCCGCACACCGTTAGGCCGTCTTCCGCTCACGCCCCAACATCGTGCAGCCCGCCTCCAGTGGTGTCGCGACAGGCGTGAATGGAGGGACGAATGGAGACGTGTCGTCTTCAGCGATGAGAGTCGCTTCTGCCTTGGTGCCAATGATGGTCGTATGCGTGTTTGGCGCCGTGCAGGTGAGCGCCACAATCAGGACTGCATACGACCGAGGCACACAGGGCCAACACCCGGCATCATGGTGTGGGGAGCGATCTCCTACACTGGCCGTACACCACTGGTGATCGTCGAGGGGACACTGAATAGTACACGGTACATCCAAACCGTCATCGAACCCATCGTTCTACCATTCCTAGACCGGCAAGGGAACTTGCTGTTCCAACAGGACAATGCACGTCCGCATGTATCCCGTGCCACCCAACGTGCTCTAGAAGGTGTAAGTCAACTACCCTGGCCAGCAAGATCTCCGGATCTGTCCCCCATTGAGCATGTTTGGGACTGGATGAAGCGTCGTCTCACGCGGTCTGCACGTCCAGCACGAACGCTGGTCCAACTGAGGCGCCAGGTGGAAATGGCATGGCAAGCCGTTCCACAGGACTACATCCAGCATCTCTACGATCGTCTCCATGGGAGAATAGCAGCCTGCATTGCTGCGAAAGGTGGATATACACTGTAGTAGGGCCGACATTGTGCATGCTCTGTTGCCTGTGTCTATGTGCCTGTGGTTCTGTCAGTGTGATCATGTGATGTATCTGACCCCAGGAATGTGTCAATAAAGTTTCCCCTTCCTGGGACAATGAATTCACGGTGTTCTTATTTCAATTTCCAGGAGTGTAGTTTTATCTGAGACGTGCTGTCCCAGAAATGAAAATAGGTCCATGTGATAGAAATAAACGATTTTTCGTTCATAAAAAACAATTTTTCTTTGGAAGGAAAAAATTTCCCATTATAAGGGTTCTAGTTCTGAGGTGTAGTTTTTTATGTAGTACTCTGCAATGCAGAAAGCTGTGCACTCGTGAGTCTTCAATTATTTACATTTTTCCGGTGGCGTCCGTCATCCGTGTGAGATAAAGTGTGTCCGAACATGCAACTTCCTTTTAGTATCACTATTTCACTCATTACGTTAGAAAATTCACAGAAAATGTGACAGCCAGTAAAAATTGGTTACAAAATTCATTAACGTTTGAAACTTACAGTACAATTTGTGATATAAATTCTCGATTACCAGAATATGTTCTGCTTAAAGCAAAGACAGAGACAATTCAATATAGTGAATCAATACTGTGCGGCCTAAACTTTGATGCATGCCTGTCGATTTGACGCCGCTTAGTCGGCCTGCATGTCAGTGTTGCAGCTTAAAACGTCATTCCATCCCCCGTCCCCCAAAAATGAAAAAGGCGAACCGGCAGTTACCGACATCTCCATCACATACTTGCGATACTAAACACTAAATTAGGAATCGTTTTCAAGAATGAAACGCTTTCACAAAGGCGCATGTGTCTCTCGAGGTCTTTCTGTGCAAAAATCCATGAAAACTTATTTATCCACGCAACCTCGCCCCCTCCACTCATGCGCGCGCTCTCTCTCTCTCTCTCTCTATCACACACACACACACACACACACACACACACACACACACACACACACGCACGCAAACGCACACACAACTTCAAGACACTGAAATGATTTCATAAAGCTCCTACTACGTCTGTAGCTTGAACGGGTAACCGCGTCGAGATTTGAATCTTCGTCCAAAGAGGGATGAACACTGTGAAAAATGAATTGCAAAGCTGTATGTTTACCGATTTCTTCAACATCTAAATAACATAAGTAATGCATTTACTAAATTTATATAAGCCCACTTTAAAATACAGGCTGTTTGTTTTAATTGAGATAACTAAGTGGCTCGTAAACGACGCATCGTACGGAGAAAATGTTCTAGGTGAAAAGTTAATGTCAGTAAAGGGGACAGCTGTCTGTGCTACAACAGCCCACCTTCTAACCACCCCTCCAGCGTGAACGGGTCAACTTTCTGTTCCACATCCGCATTCTACGCCAAGGAATACATTCCGTTTTATCAAACCATTGTTTCCCATGGGTGGTAGATGTACTGTAATCGACAAATATCAAGTGTGCCTATAATTGCAATTAAGAACAGACCCAGAATGAGATTTTTACTCTGCAGCGGAGTGTGCGCTTATGTTAAACTTCCTGGCAAATTAAATCTGTGTGCCGGACCGAGACTCGAACTCGGGACCTTTGCATTTCGCGGGCGAGTCTCGGTCCGGCACACAGTTTTAATTTGCCAGGAAGTTTAACATAAGCGCACACTCCGCTGCAAAGTGAAAATCTCATTCTGGAAACATCCCCCAGGCTGTGTCTAAGCCATGTCTCAGCATATCCTTTCTTCCAGGAGTGCTAGTTCTGCAAGGTTCGTAAAAGAGCTTCTGTGAAGTTTGGAACGTAGGAGACGAGGTACTGGCAGAATTGAGGCTGTGAGGAGGGCTCGCGAGTCGTGTTTGGATACCTCAGATGGTAGAGCACTTGCCCGCGAAAGACAAAGGTCCCGAGTTCGAGTCTCGGTCCGGCACACAAGAACAGACCCATTCACTTTACATTTATGATGTGACTGTAAACCTTTGTCCCCTGACGGTTGATATTTCTTTTCGAGACTTACTTTAGTGTAGTTGCTTTTGACAGGTGGTGACATTAATGTGACCGGACAGTATATATGCTCGTTGAGCTTGACTTGTCGAGAAGAGAGACTGATCCAGATTCCTTTCCTATGCCACGATAGCGCTCTGCGTTCGTACTGCGTCTGTAAGTTGCGCTCACTGTTACTGGTTCACTCAGCGCAGCGTGACGCAACTTCGCGCGCTCCCAGCTGGACCGCACGGCGGGGCCACAGATGAATGTGTTGCTGCCGGCAGGCGGCAGTAGCCTGCAACTGGAAGGCACGGAGCGCCTGACAGATGGCGCGCTGGACCTGGAAACCTGCGTCAAGGAGTATACGCTCACAGTCGCCCGTAAATGTTCTCTGCACTTTCCTGCTCGGCCATTTATCGCAAGCTGGACTCGCTGTTCTCAAAGCTGCTTTCATTGTACCTTATTACTATCACAGCGGCTTAATGTTGCCTCAGTTTTCATTTCATTTTTGTTAAATTCATTGTGAGCATTCTTTAGCAGCAGCTAAAAGAAACTGCACAGTGCGAAAAATGAACACACGTAGAAAAGATCACAGCATTTGCTTTGAGTTACTGAATTACTCCCACGAGCAGGCAATATAAAAGCCCTGATCTTTTAAGTTAGTTATTAAGTGTGAACCTTCCAAGCCACAGAATGAAACTGGAAGCGCAGTCTGACCCGAAATAATTCAAAAAACTGGACAAGAACTGAAACAGATGTTCCCTTTCCGCTTGTAGCGTCTAGCAGTCCTCAAGAGCATGTCCGCTTAAGCATTCACTCATCGATTCTCAGTATGAGAGGAAAAAATTGAACCTACAAATTCAGCACATAATTTACGAATGCCCCTTCCATTCAGTACCTCAGCAAGATGCCGGATCACTTCGCAGCACATATAGTTAGCACCGATTGCGGCAACAGCAGTCGTTTACTTAGCGTTCTGTATCTGAAACCTAATTTGGTTCTAAGAGAGAGCACTTATTTCTAATGGTTTTTAGTTGGAAACTGAGTGGCCTCTTATGAATAAAAGTAGCCAAGGCCGAGATTAGAACCAACAACTTAAAGCAATATGGCGGTTTGGCAGTTTAGCGCTGTAGCAAGTACAAGTAACAAAGAAATGACTTGGATTAGGGGGAAATAATTCAGATGTAAGTTTATAAACAAATAAGTGTATAATGTTACTGAAAGACTATAGTTGGTTTACAAGCCCACATTGTTCTGCGAAGCAATACAGACGTGCAGGAATTTCACAATGACCATCGCAAGTTCTCAATATACGGGGGTTGTTCGGAAAGTAAGGAACGATCGGTCGCAAAATGGAAACCACAGTGAAAATCCAATGAAGTTTTGCGCAGGTGTATTGGGGAGTGTCTCTAGTATGCCCATCGATCGCGTTGCGTCGTTCTTTTTAGTTCTGAGCACACAGGGAACAAATAGAGATACCTAGAACAATAGTATCTCCCGCCAAGTACGAGGGCCTGGTGAGAAATTTCGCCTGAAGTTAAGCAGCCAACATTACATAACTGTCGCGCGGTTTCTTCTTGAAGACAATTCTCAGCCGCATTCTGCAGGGGCATTGTTTTCGATTGCAAATGTTTGATTACACACAATACAGCCCGTAATTGTCTCCCTCTGAGTTTCATCTCTGCTCATATGAACCGCTGGCTACGAAGGCAACATTCTGGCACAGACAACGAGCTGTAGGCCAGCGTAGAGAATTGGCGGGAAGCACTGGCGGCTGCCTTCTATAACGAGAGTATTGTAAAATTTGTACAACCCTACCACAAACGTCTAAGTCGGGTCGGCGACTAAGGAAATAAGTAGCTGGAAGTTGTAGATAACTGTTGCAAATAAAACAGTTTTGATTTTCACTGTGCTTTCCATTTCGCGACCTATCGTTACTTACTTTCCGAATAGCCCTCGTACTACAACGTTCAGAAGACAAAAACTTTTTTATAATATAGGATAGGATGATAACTTTGAATCTACAGCACGACGGATTGAAAAGCTAACATTCGTCGCTATAATCAACTTCCATTTATTCAAAATTGAGCGACCTAAGCGTTTCCATTGCACCATGCGGAAGAATACTGCCGCAGGTATGACCGCGGAGTAATCGTCAGTAATCTGCGCAGAAATTTAGTACGCAATCCCAAGACAACCTAACCAGTTCACCTTGGCTTCAGCACGGCAAATAATTGAAGTAACCTCACCCAATTTCTTCATCTTTGTAGCATCTCCAAATCACCTCAGATCCACATCAGTCAAAGCCAGTCTTCCTCTCAAGGCAGAAATCTCACCACTACCACGTCCGAACACTCCAAGACAATAATTAGAATGACAGAAACATGTTCAAACAAGCAAACCCTAATTGCTTCCAGACCGCGAAAGCTACCCCATTTGTCTATTGACAAACCGCCTTCCCAAAGATGCGAAAATGTCTCTGTGGAGACACAAAGAGATTGCTCAAAGAGATTATTTCGATAAATCGAAGATGAATATGGTAGCGATAAGCGAAGTATTCCAAAGATCACCACTGAGATCTATAAAAAGAAAAATATAGTGGGTAAAAATGAAATTTTCGAATGAACTGGCAACTTTCAGTCCATGCTGTGCATGCTGCTACACGGTTCTTGACGGTAAATATATAGTGCCAATGATACTGATTTTCTGTCCTATTGCATTCGTATATTGAACGAGGGAAAAGTATTTGTCTGCACGCCTTGGTGCGTGCTCTAATCAACTCGAGGTACACAACACCCAGACAACAGAAACTTTGCACAATCGGCCTCACACACTAGTTCTCTGTATTTACAGTAGTGTACAAATTAAGTGAGACAAGACGATTATACTGTGCACATTCGTTACTGTACGTACAATACAGTTTGTTGCTTACTGATTATGAACCTTCCTGCCACAAGGTGGAGTATCAGGACACACCTCACAAGCCCCTGTCGTATACAACACTTCGCTAAAAAACTGTTTTTCCCCTCATAAATCAGAGTCATTTGCTTTATATACATAACACATACTACCGCACATTAGCGCTGTTTCCTGTGCTAACGAAAACAAACAAGACGCGTCGGTTCCGACACCGTTTTGTGGGAGGAAGGTTGATAGTAATGTTTCTTTCTTTTGCTTTAAAGACCTGAACACGTTGTGGCTTAGATACACCCAGAGTAGAGAAAATTGTTCATACTTCGTCGTCGTGAAACCACACTCACGAAACCACACAATTACTAACATGGATTCTTTGTTTAACAGTTCATTTTAACAAAACGCTTTTGCACTATACCCCACTGAAGCACATTAATTCTGTTTTCTTCCATGGACATCTTCACTGCTTTTGAAATGTGTCACAGGACCAGAGCCCGTTGAAATGTTCCTCCATTATCTTCAGAGGTCTGTAGGAATGCCACAATCTTGCGCCTAAGGATTTCCATGTATCTGGTTAAATTAATGATGCCACCAACTGGAACTAGTGCCTAAGTAGCACCTGCAGTGAAGAAAGCCCAACACATTTTTCGGGAGGGTATTTTACAGTCTGTTCAAGATGCTCAGCGCTCACTACCCAATGGGTGTTTCGCCTGACAACCGTCGCTCTGTACCTTTGAACAATAAAATTTGGCTCATCACTGAAAATAGCGCGTTTCCAGTCATTGGAGGCCGAAGATTTATATATTTTTGTCGCCGCCAACCAATTTCTCTTCATGAGAGGTGTCAACAGCAGCTTTCGTGTCTTCCGCCCACAATCAAGAAGCCTACACCATACCACTGCAGAGTCAGTTCAAACGGAGCCAATAAACCTCACTGAAGATCCTTACCGGTCTTGAGAGGATGAGTTTTACAATTTCTAAGTAGAGTTTTGTCAGTTTCTAGTACAGTTTTTCGTTTCCGTCCACATCTGCATTTTCTCTGTGGAGACAATGACATAATATCACTATACGCCCTAGTAAGTCTTGAAACACTTTAGCCGGCCGCTGTGGTCGAGCGGTTCTAGGCGCTTCAGTCCGGAACCGCGCTGCTGTTACGGTTGAAGGCTCGAATCGTGCCTCGGGCATGGATGTGTGTGAAGTCCTTAGGTAGGTTTAAGTAGTTCTAAGTCTAGGGGACTGATGACCTCAGATATTAAGTCCCGTAGTGCTGAGAGACAGTTGAACCATTCGAAACACTTGATTTTTCCCACACCAACAACAGAGGCAATGTCTCTTATAGGCATAAATCTGTGTTCATGAACAGGAAGTGTTTTTGTCCATTTTAGCACAGCTTTCTCGGCGAGAAGACAAGTAACACATGCTGTTGCCATACATACAAGAACTGAACTGAACGGGACCTACAGTTGTTGCTTATAGTCAAGGCAACAAAAGCCCGCCAAGAAGCCAACAATTGGGCAGTTAAAATTGGTTACAGATAGCCAACTTCAATTCTTTATAGAACATGAGCTTGCCCCAATTAATTTGCACACTACTGTACACGGTTTCGCGAGAAAAGTGTCGCTTTTGACACTTCCTGACAGATTAAAACTGTTTGCTGCACCGGGCTCAAACCTCGGATCTTTGCGGCAACTGTACTGCCGACTGAGCTTCATTTCCGCTCGTGCTTCGTCTCCTTCCTTGCAAACATCTGAGATGTTCTTCTGCATACCTTGCGGGTCTAGGACTCCCGCAAGAAAGGATACTGTGGAGAAATGGCTTAGTCACAACCTTGAGGATTATTTCCAGAACAAATGATCATCATCAGCGGAATGTGCGCTTGTTTAAAACGAGTGAATTGACACCAATGAACTTTCTGAGTTGCAAATACTCTTGATCAAAAAATACGTAAGTTATATCACACAGACATATGCATCGTCAATGTCATTATTAACAGATTACAGGTATTGCCAAAGAAGGGTACTGAAGGACTTAGATCGCTGAAATAGATTCTAAATTCATTTTTTATGTACGCCAATCAAATGGCCACGTGATCACACCGGACCTTCAGAACTCCACTGGGATCTTTCCTATGGGTTAGTCCACCCTCCCCCTGCCCTTACCATCCCATCCTTCATCTCTTCCTAACTGTATTATGGCTTTACTTCGCAGATGCTATGGAAAGTTTGTGAAACTTGACGTAAATAAGCGTACGGTCTAATATCACTTTAACCTAATACTAACTCCTGCATTACATCCCAAACAATCAAAAGAAAATAATGTCGTAAATTAAATATACATTATAGTCTACTGAATAGCTAATACTTGCAATACCGTGACAATTTCTTCCGCCTCCAGAATAGAAACCAAATATGCTAACTTTGTTCTTAATTATCACGATTACGGAAAAAGTTACTCAGTTACAGAAAATCGTCACAAAGTTGTCAAAAATTACACCTGAACATAACAGAATTTGTCCTAATTTTATAATGTTAGATGTGGTGAAATTTTCAGAGTTTGCGGAACTCAGACGATGGCGGAATTCCGA
Source organism: Schistocerca serialis cubense (assembly GCF_023864345.2). Taxonomy (NCBI): domain Eukaryota; kingdom Metazoa; phylum Arthropoda; class Insecta; order Orthoptera; family Acrididae; genus Schistocerca; species Schistocerca serialis. Next base: position 726,030,181 of record NC_064638.1, read on the forward strand.
AGTTCGACGAACCTGATAGTTACTAGCAGAATTTCCATCTGCTTTTCTAGTAGTACTGTGTTACCTTGCTCTCGAAGTAACGCTGCAACTTTTGTCAGGGAATATATGCCCCGTTGGTACGTATTTTCCGTCCGTGCTGCACCGACCCACGCAGTTCTGCGATGTGAATTACTTGGTTGGCGCGCTGGCTCTTCGTTCGTTTAACTGTCACTTTTTAAATTGTAGCTGCCGCTCAGCATCCCGTCACGTGAAACGTCAGTCATGCGTGCATGCATTCTGCAGCGTGCTGTATTGTGTGGGCGACAGTAACCGCTTCTGTTTATGGGGCCATATCGTACGCTGACATTTTATTCATTGACGCGGCATTGAAAGTTCGCCTCCGTATCGTTAATCCTTTGTCGTGCCCACATCTTTCCGCTACTGACAAAGCGCGATGTTTAATCATTTACGTCACTGCTACCGTTCCGTGAGGCCTCGTTTATTCACAATAGTCTCATCGATCGTTCGTAACTGCAACTTTTCCCATTATATCCTACGCTTCGTTAGAGCGACGTTTGCGAATACACATCCTGGTTTTATTTGTCTTTTTATCGGTCAATGACACATTTTGTTACTCTGGTGTTTGACCAATCTTTTCGTTTTTCATTAGCGTGTAACAGCAGTTCGAGCCGAGGTCATCAAAGACGTTTATTCTTGAGCTTCATAAGTTATATTAAAATAGTGTTTAAATCAGTATCCTGCGTGTATATGACTAGTTCATTGACCAAATGAATTTTTACTTTATTGTTACCAGACTAGATAGAGCAACAAGAATGTTAGCACGTTATCTTTTTCCGTTTCTGGTATCAATGTATTCATATACAACTCTCTGTGTACTATCCTCTGTTCATTACACAACTTCCTAAAAACAGACTTGTCAAAAGTGCTTCTTTAGTAATTCATTCTCTGCTATTAGATTACACACAATGCATTTGAAAATACACTACTGGCCATTAAAATTGCTACACCAAGAAGAAATGCAGATGATAAACGGGTATTCATTGGACAAATATATTATACTACAACTCACATGTGATTACATTTTAACGCAATTTGGGTGCATAGATCCTGAGAAATCAGTACCCAGAACAACCACCTCTGGCCGTAATAACGGCCTTCGTACGCCTCGGCATTGAGTCGAACAGAGCTTGGATGGCGTGTACAGGTACAGCTGCCCATGCAGCTTCAACACGGTACCACAGTTCATCAACAGTAGTGACTGGCGTATTGTGACGAGCCAGTTGCTCGGCCACCATTGACCAGACATTTTCAATTGGTGAGAGATCTGGAGAATGTGCTGGCCAGGGCAGCAGTCGAACATTTTCTGTATGCAGAAAGGCCCGTACAGGACCTGCAACATGGCGGTCGTACATTATTATGCTGAAATGTAGGGTTTCGCAGGGATCGAATGAAGGGTAGAGCCACGGGTCGTAATACATCTGAAATGTAACGTCCACTGTTCATAGTGCCGTCAATGCGAACAAGAGGTGACCAAGACGTGCAACCAATGGCACCCAGTACCATTACGCCGGGCGAAACGCCAGTATGGCAATGACGAATACACGCTTCCAGTGTGCGTTCACCACGATGTCGCCAAACACGGATGCGACCATCATGATGCTGTAAACAGAACCTGGATTCATCCGAAAAATGACGTTTTGCCATTCGCGCACCCCTGTCCGTGATGCAGCGTCAAGGGTAACCGCAGCCATGGTCTCCGAGCTGATAGTCCATACTGCTGCAAACGTCGTCGAACTGTTCGTGCAGATGGTTGTTGTCTTGCAAACGTCCCCATCTGTTGACTCATGGATCGAGACGTGGCTGCACGATCCGTTACAGCCATGCGACTGCTAGTGATACGAGGGCGTTGGAAACCAGCACGGCGTTCCGTATTACCCTCCTGAACCCACCGATTCCATATTCTGCTAACAGTCATTGGATCTCGACCAACGCGAGCAGCAATGTCGTGATACGATAAACCGCAATCGCGATAGGCTACAATCCGACCTTTATCAAAGTCGGAAACGTGATGGTACGCATTTCTCCTCCTTACACGAGGCATCACAACAACGTTTTACCAGGCAACGCCTGTCAACTGCTGTTTGCGTATGAGAAATCGGTTGGAAACTTTCCTCATGTCAGCATGTTGTAGGTGTCGCCACCGGCGCCAACCTTGTGTGAATGCTCTGAAAAGCTAATCATTTGCACATCACAGCATCTTCTTCCTGTCCTTTACATTTCGCGGCTGTAGCATGTCATCTTTGTGGTGTAGCAATTTTAATGGCCAGTAGTGTATTTACTCTCCTCAGAGAAACAACATTGACACAGGGTTTAACGGAAGCACTTTAAGACATCAGCAGCAGAAAGGGTGACGTCATCAATCGCTGAAAACTGAAAATAAGATGCTTGAGTAAAAGTATTTAATGAGTTTGTCGCAGGCTCACAGTCTATTACCCTAGGAGGAGGCTCATGTATCTTTTGTGAGTAAGTGCACGGCGAGAATGGGGGTCCAGGAGGGTCTAGGCAGACACCTAGGTGTGAAAAAATTCATCCTATACTTAGTATGTACTGCAACTGAGGGGGATGCTTTTACTCTGTCAAGCCATTACTGTTTGTGAAAGATATTGAAGATAAATTTGGTGAAGTTGAGTCATTGGGGGAAATTTGCAATGGATCACTGTTGCTTAAGCCTCCTCTGCTACCCGAGCTACAGCCCTTCAGGCATGTGAACGTCTTGGTGAAATACCAGTGACAAATGACCCCACACAAGACTTCGATTATTGTCCAAGAAATCATATTCCACTGAGCTTCAAACAGACAAAGAGCCAGAGGCAAATCATGCATAGTGAGATGTAAATTTTGTTCAGTATGTCTAAGAAGGCCCAAAGAATAGTAGGTGCAGGTGGCTTTGTCTTAGCCTTTGAACGAGATGTCCTCCCAGAAAAGGTTATTCGTGTTGTATAGGTGTGACAGCCAGAGCGAGAGCACCAGCAGCAGCGAGTACTGTTTGTATAAAGCGTTTATTTTGCATTTTGTTTACGACCTTCCACTAAGGAAGGGATTCTATTTGTGTTTATCTGCTCTGCATAGTAACTAACAGTTCTTGATAAAACTTTACGTAGTTTTCGTGTTAGATTTCTTAGTGTTTTCTTGATCGTTTAGAACAGAAAGCGCCCTAAAACCGTCTTTTGTTTGTTTCGCGGCCGTTAGCCACTAGTCACTTGAATCAGCAGTTGTCTTGTGACAGCCAGAGCGAGAGCACCAGCAGCAGCGAGTACTGTTTGTATAAAGCGTTTTTGTACTTATTTGCTGCGCTTAGCTTTTAAATAGTTTTTCTGGGAAAACCTAGCGTAGTTTTCGCGTCTCGTATTTCAGTGAGTGTTTCTTGATTATCAGAGTAGCTCATCAGAAGATTATCTTGGGAATTTGTCACCGTATAGAGTAGGGTAAACATAGTCATGTGTAGGGACTGTGGTTGTTGTGAGCGGACGCAAGGAGAATTGGCCACTCTTCGGGGGCAGGTGGAGGCTTTGTCTGTTAGGCTCATCGAGCTCGAGGCGCAGGCGTCGGCTCGTAGTGGCGTTGGGGCAACTGTGGTGAGACCTATGCCTACTTCGGTGGCCTTGGAATCACATGGAACCCCTGATGTCGCTGCGTCTTCCGGCAGTGAGCATCTTACCGGTCAGCCATCACTCCAGGGTGAATGGCGGACAGTGGTGGGCTCGCGCGTGCCTGGCCGAAAGGCGAAGGTGGGATCTGGCCGCGTGGCAGCTGCCTTACCCCTTTCCAACAGGTACGGGGTGCTTCCTAGTGGTGATGACATCGTTTCCGAGCCACCACAGGATGCCTCGCCTGTTGGGCCAGTGGCCGATTCTCCGGCAAGGTCCCGACAGTCACAGAGGGCGGGCCTATTAGTTATAGGGAGCTCCAACGTTAGGCGGGTTATGGAGCCCCTTAGGAAAATAGCGGGTAGGTCGGGGAAGAGTGCCAGTGTGCACTCGGTGTGCTTGCCGGGGGGTCTCGTCCGTAATGTGGAGGAGGCCCTTCCGGCAGCTATTGAACGCACTGGGTGTGACCGGCTGCAGATAGTAGCACATGTCGGAACGAATGACGCCTGCCGCTTGGGTTCTGAGGCCATCCTTGGTTCCTTCCGGCGGCTAGCTGATTTGGTGAAGACAACCAGCATCGCACGCGGAGTGCAAGCTGAGCTTAATATCTGCAGCATAGTGCCCAGAGTCGATCGCGGTCCTCTGGTTTGGAGCCGTGTGGAGGGTCTAAACCAGAGGCTCAGACGACTCTGCGACTATAATGGTTGCAAATTCATCGACCTCCGTTATTGGGTGGAGAACTGTAGGGCCCCCCTAGACAGGTCAGGCGTGCACTACACACCGGAAGCAGCTACTAGGGTAGCAGAGTACGTGTGGCGTGCACACGGGGTTTTTTTTAGGTTAGAGGGACCCCCCCTTGGGCGAAACGATAAAATACCTGACGGCTTACCAGAGAGGACATTATCATCGTTGATAAAGGACGTCCGTCCTCAGAGACCAAAAACAGGAAAAGTTAACGTAATATTGGTAAACTGCAGGAGTATCCAGGGCAAGGTTCCTGAATTAGTATCTCTTATTGAAGGAAATAGTGCGCATATAGTATTAGGAACGGAAAGTTGGTTAAAACCGGAAGTGAACAGTAACGAAATCCTAGACACAGAATGGAATATATACCGCAAGGACAGGATAAACGCCAATGGTGGAGGAGTATTTATAGCAGTAAAGAATTCAATAATATCCAGTGAAGTTATTAGCGAATGCGAATGTGAAATAATCTGGGTTAAGTTAAGTATCAAAGGTGGGTCAGATATGATAGTCGGATGCTTCTATAGACCACCTGCATCAGCAACCGTAGTAGTTGAGCGCCTCAGAGAGAACCTGCAGAACGTCGTGAAGAAGTTTCGTGATCATACTATTGTAATAGGGGGAGACTTCAATCTACCAGGTATAGAATGGGATAGTCACACAATCAGAACTGGAGCCAGGGACAGAGACTCTTGTGACATTATCCTGACTGCCTTGTCCGAGAATTACTTCGAGCAGATAGTTAGAGAACCAACTCGTGAAGCTAACGTTTTAGACCTCATAGCAACAAATAGACCGGAACTTTTCGACTCCGTGAATGTAGAAGAGGGTATCAGTGATCATAAGTCAGTGGTTGCATCAATGACTACAAGTGTAATAAGAAATGCCAAGAAAGGAAGGAAAATATATTTGCTTAACAAGAGTGATAGGGCACAAATCGCAGAATATCTGAGTGACCACCATCAAACGTTCATTTCTGAGGAAGAGGATGTGGAACAAAAATGGAAAAAATTCAGAAACATCGTCCAGTACGCCTTAGATAAGTTCGTACCGACTAAGGTCCAAAGCGAGGGGAAAGATCCACCGTGGTATAACAATCATGTACGGAAGGTACTACGGAAACAAAGAAAGCTTCATCATAGGTTTAAGAGTAGTCGAATCATAGCTGATAAGGAAAAGCTGAACGAAGCGAAAAAGAGCGTAAAGAGAGCAATGAGAGAAGCATTCAACGAATTCGAACATAAAACATTGGCAAACAATCTAAACAAGAACCCTAAAAAGTTTTGGTCATATGTAAAATCGGTAAGCGGATCTAAATCCCCTATTCAGTCACTCGTTGACCACGATGGCACCGAAACAGAGGACGACCGAAGAAAGGCAGAAATACTGAATTCAGTGTTCCGAAACTGTTTCACTGCGGAAAATCGTAACACGGTCCCTGACTTCAGCCGTCGCACGGACGCCAAAATGGAAAATATTGAAATAAACGATATCGGAATTGAAAAACAACTGCTATCACTTAGTAGCGGAAAAGCATCCGGACCAGACGAGATACCCTTAAGATTCTACAGTGATTATGCTAAAGAACTTTCCCCCTTTCTATCAGCAATTTATCGTAGATCGCTGGAAGAACGTAAAGTACCTAGCGACTGGAAGAAAGCGCAGGTCGTTCCCATTTTCAAGAAGGGTCATAAATCAGATGCGAATAATTATAGGCCTATTTCGCTTACGTCAATCTGTTGTAGAGTAATGGAACATGTTTTGTGTTCTCGTATTATGACGTTCTTAGATAATACAAATCTCCTTCATCATAACCAACATGGATTCCGCAAACAGAGATCATGTGAAACTCAGCTCGCCCTATTTGCCCAAGAAATTCACAGTGCCGTAGACACTGGCGAGCAGATTGATGCCGTATTCCTGGACTTCAGGAAGGCATTTGATACGGTTCCGCACTTACGTTTAGTGAAAAAAATACGAGCTTACGGAATATCGGACCAGGTTTGTGATTGGATTCAGGATTTCCTAGAAGAAAGAACACAACATGTCATTCTTAACGGTTCAAAATCTGCAGATGTAGAGGTAATTTCGGGAGTACCGCAGGGAAGCGTGATAGGACCTTTATTGTTTACAATATACATAAATGACTTAGTTGACAACATCGGTAGCTCCGTGAGGCTATTTGCAGATGACACGGTTGTCTACAAGAAAGTAGCAACATCAGAAGACTCGTACGTACTCCAGGAGGACCTGCAGAGGATTAATGCATGGTGCGACAGCTGGTAGCTTTCCCTAAACGTAGATAAATGTAATATAATGCGCATACATAGGGGCAGAAATCCATCCCAGTACGATTATGCCATAGGTGGTAAATCATTGGAAGCGGTAACGACCGTAAAATACTTAGGAGTTACTATCCGGAGCGATCTGAAGTGGAATGATCACATAAAACAAATAGTGGGAAAAGCAGGCGCCAGGTTGAGATTCATAGGAAGAATTCTAAGAAAATGTGACTCATCGACGAAAGAAGTAGCTTACAAAACGCTTGTTCGTCCGATTCTTGAGTATTGCTCATCAGTATGGGACCCTTACCAGGTTGGATTAATAGAAGAGATAGACATGATCCAGCGAAAAGCAGCGCGATTCGTCATGGGGACATTTAGTCAGCGCGAGAGCGTTACGGAGATGCTGAACAAGCTCCAGTGGCGGACACTTCAAGAAAGGCGTTACGCAATACGGAGAGGTTTATTATCGAAATTACGAGAGAGCACATTCCGGGAAGAGATGGGCAACATATTACTACCGCCCACATATATCTCGCGTAATGATCACAACGAAAAGATCCGAGAAATTAGAGCAAATACGGAGACTTACAAGCAGTCGTTCTTCCCACGCACAATTCGTGAATGGAACAGGGAAGGGGGGATCAGATAGTGGTACAATAAGTACCCTCCGCCACACACCGCAAGGTGGCTCGCGGAGTATAGATGTAGATGTAGATGTAGACATGAAATTGAACGTCCCACTGCCAATGAGATGCTTCTGATGCTTTTACTTAGTGGTCATCTTGCTGCAAAATGCGAAAACTGCAGACGATCACTCCATGAAGGTAGTTCTAGTGTGGACAACTACCTTTGTGTGTCAGTTGCACAGAACGTCATCCTCAACGTTCACAGGTTTTCCCAGTCTTCTAGAAGGAAAACAAAATCCAGAAAAATAAATTTACTGACCATCCATTGTATACTGTGGCATGCAAAAAACATGAACACTTACTTCCTGTTGATATGACGTCCAAGTAAGTCACAGCTATCGTTGTCGCAATCTCAATTTCTCGAAACTAGTTCTCCCACTACCATCCTCTGTTGTGGTTCCCAAGGCATTGCCTTCAGGAACCACTTCCTTCTCCCAGGCGTATACTGGTGACAAGACTCCCTCTTGGGACCCTTCTCCCTGGGTTTGCACAGATCAGAGGGCCAACACAAGCCAGTGGCTAGAGGCACCATGACCTATGAGTCCCAGGGCTGCCGGCTCTCCTTGCAGCGCCACATATATCGTGGATAGGACCTCTAATAATCCCAGCCACCAAAGGCTGCAAAGAGTAAGAAGGAGAATCGGAACAAGGCCACTCTGGTGACCTCAGAAGCGCAGGATCCTCCCATGCTGTTGGATTATGAACGATGCTCAAACATGTAATTCCACCACCATCTGCGACAGGCAGTGTGATCCTAGGGCATAACCAGTCCTCCTGGCCCCTTCACAGCTAATCTGGACATCCGTAATGTGAACTCACTTGGTGATTTCAATTGACTTGCAGTGAATACCCCTTCAGCATGTATGAGCCTTCTGACAGACAGTTTGTTACCGACCGTGATATGTGTCGCTTTACTGATGGTACTCCTGTCTACTTCAGTGCCGTCCATGTCACCTTTTCAGTCATCGATCTAGTGAGCTCTTCCTCCAGCCTTGTGGCTTCACTGCATTGGTCACCATATGACGATCTACGTGTCAATGACAGTTTTCCACTGATCCTATCGCTTCCTTGCCGCCGCTGGATGGACCAACTACTATGTTGGGTAGTTCGAAGAGCTGACTGGCAGTTACGCATCTCTGCCGTTACCCCCGTCCCCTCTCTGTCAGATTGTATCCAAGAGGTTGTGCAAGACATCTCTGATGTGATCACCCACACCGCTGGAACTGCTATTCCCGTTTCTACAGGTCCCCTCCGTTGCTGGCTGATGCCAGGAAGACCAAAGTTATTGCAGTAGCTATTCAGGTTCACTAAAGAGTACTGAAGTATTCCAAGCGACATTCCTTGCAGATTTACCTTATCGCTTTAAAGTGACTTCGTGATAAGCTCACTATCTAATTAAAAACAGTAAGAAGGAATACTGGGAGCGCTCTGTCTCCTCCCTGGGAATGTGTGCCTCTTCCTCCCAGGTGTGGGTCGAGCCCTGTAGTCCTCTGGGCTGCAAGTGACCAACAACTGTTCTGGGTCCTGCCCTTCAAGGTGTTCTTTGTACTGATGCATTGGTTCTTGCTGAACACCTTGCGACCAACATGGCGACAACATCGGCGTTCCCTTTTGATCTAGCTACCTATCTCCTGTAGAAATGAAAAGCTGGAGATGTTCCCCTATATTTCACCCATCGTCAAGCTGAGTCATATAATAAGCCTTCCACTGACTGGAAACTGCTTCAGGCTCTTGTCTCATCTTGCGATGTGATCCCTGGCCCCAATTCTTTTCATAATCAGATGATGTAACATCTGAATGTTACTAAAAGGCTACATTTACTTGGGGTCTTAAACCATATATGACTCAAAGGCGTCTTTCCTACCCACAGAGTACATTAGGTCTCTACTCTCAGGGCCTTTTGGCCCCAAATCATTGTGGTTTCTGGAAGTGGCAATCCGCAACCCACCATCTGGTATGGTTGCAAAGACCAATCCAACAGGCTTTTTCTAAACGCCAACACCTCGTTGGCCGGCCAGAGTGGCCGAGTGGTTAAAGGCGCTACAGTCTGGAACCGCACGACCGCTACGGTCGCAGGTTCGAATCCTGCCTCGGGCATGGATGTGTGTGATGTCCTTAGGTTAGTTAGGTTTCAGTAGTTCTAAGTTCTAGGGGACTTATGACCACAGCAGTTGAGTCCCATAGTGCTCAGAGCCATTTGAACCATTTGAACACCTCATTGTATTCTTTTACCTACATAAGGTGTATGGCACTGCTTGGAGCCATCAAATGTTACTTACCCTCTATGGTTGGGGTTTTGAGACTCCCTACCGATTTTTATTCGCCATTTCTTATCCCGCCAACTGTTCCAGATTCGAGTGTCATTCTCTTCCTCATTACTGTCAATGGGCTAGTAACCTTTGCTGGGCGACTTGCCACCCTTGCACTATATGTCGAGAATGGTTGCATTTCTTACAACTCCCATTCAGTAGCCTCAGCTGAACGACGTCTCGGATGACGTCTGATGGGCTTCTGTGTGGACCTTTTCCCATGATTTCCAGTTATCAAAAATGTTCAAATGTGTGTGAAATCTTAAGGGACTTAACTACTAAGGTCATCAGTCCCTAAGCTTACACATTACTTAAACTAAATTATCCTAAGGACAAACACACACACCCATGCCCGAGGGAGGACTCGAACCTCCGCCGAGACCAGCCGCACAGTCCATTCCAGTTATCTACAGCATCTTCTGCAAAAATTTCTGGAATCGTATCAAGGTCCATCTGACCCAGAGCACTGAGTAACAAGCTCTTGGACGTTGTTGCACATGCCCCAGTGTTTGAGCCTCTATTTCAATCGAAAGCTGACTTGGCTGCCCTATGTTTGTAAATTAAAGACTAGTTGTATGTGGAAGCTAAACGTTTTCTCGTTCCTTGCTCACATATCTTGGGGCGTGGATCGTGCTCCTCTTCTACATATTTACTGAGCCCCAGTGTCATCCTGACTGGACTATGGTTGTCAGGTTTACAGTGCAGCACACTCAGTTTTGAAATTGGTGGACCAAGTCCATCACTGTGGAGTTCGTCTAGTCACTGGAACCTTCTGGATTAGTCCCGCAGACAGTCTCCTCGCTAAAGTGAAGATCTTACCTCGTCATTTCCGATGGTACCAACTCTTGGTCTTCCTTGCAATCGCAATTTGGTCATCCAATGTACCACATTCATTTTGCATACAAGGGGCGTCAACCTCCTGATATTCGCCCTTGGGTGGGATTGCCAGTTGGAGTGTGCCTGGCAGCCCTCTGCCAGGACCTCTGCCTTTCGTCCCTGGATTGTGCTCCCCAACACTCCCTTGGTTGGAGGTCAAGCTACGAATTAGGACTGATCTATTTCAACGTCCTTGAGCCTGCCACATCCATGACCTTTCGGTGTGTGTTACTTCCAGTTCATTGACAGTTCTGGATTGCTACCATCCTTTGCACTGCTGGCTTTCAAACTGTGGATAAGAGGGGATACACTTTTTCGTCCCCCACAGATCAGGAACACCATTCGTTGCCAGGAACATGTGTTCTTATAGATGAGCTGAGAGCCGTTAACAGAACCCTCCAGTTTATTAGAGGGACCTCCCGTGACTGCACTTTAATATGTAGTAACTCAATGAGCAGCATTTAGGCCGTTGGTACATGTTACTCTTGGTCTCTGCTATTCATGACCTTCCCATGAACACAGTCATAGTGACAGCTCGATTGTCTTTATGTGGGTCTCAAGTCATATGATCATACCAGAAAATTAACTGACATACAGTTTGACTAAAGGAGTGATTACTTAGCCCCATTCGCTCTGCTGATCTCTGGTGCCGATTTGCAGGTGCGAATAAGATCTCTGTTCACTCGTAGATGGAATGAAGCTTTATTGGCTACTGCCTCCTCTGATAAACTCTGCACTGTCAAGGAGACTGCCGCTGCATGGCGCTCTTCCTTTCGTTTTTTCCAGGACGACTCTCCAACGTTGTAGACGTGGAGCCTTACAGATATCTTGGTGGAATGCCCCCTTCTTCTGGCCCTCCACGATGAGCATGGCATTCTGAATTCTATGCCTGTTTTTATTTTCAAATATAAGGTTTTAAGATACCGTCAGGACAGGGAAAGGGTGGTTGGGGTTGGGGCATCTCCCGCTGCATGCTGGGTTTGGGGACTCCCGGTCCTATCTCTTTGATCAGCCCACTCTTTCATCTCTCTCTTACTGTGTTTTAGTTACTTTTAGATGCGATTTGTGTCCTTTTCTGCCGCATTCTATTTTGTATTTTAGAGGTAGCACACTGTTGGTTAGACGCATTGTTGGTGAGACTAGCCCCGTCGCACGTAGAGGTCTGTGGACGTCCACATGTTGCCTTACCTATTTCTCTCCTGTTGTTGTTATTATTGACAGACCAGCAGATGTCTATTACACTTTTGGCCTTCTCACCTTCACTGTTCTGAATCGGTCGACTAGAAGACATTCTTCGCTCTTTTAACTGTCTTTGCCCTTTATCAGGCTGGCAGGAGTCAGAGGTGGGATGGGGCTTTCTTCGTCATTGGATGATCCCTGCGAGACCCCCCGTCGTCTCTGACTTCTGTTCCAGCCCATACCATTCTCCGTAAATTCATTCTCAGCTCTGGCATCAGTTTTGCCTTCAGTGCCTTAGTTTTACTGCTCCTATGTACTTTCGTCATCAGAAAACGTACTTTGTGAGCGTCACTAATAATTCCGGAGGAACTACCCCTGGATCGAGGGACTGATAACAGAGCTGTTTAGTTCCTTGAGCCCGAGTCAGCCAACCAACCAATCACAAGCTATTATGCATAACTGCACTACTCTGTGACAAATTCTCTTCATAGAAAATTGCTGTAAAACTGATCCGTAGCATTTCATGGTGTACTTTCAGGTGTTCAGTCAAGTTGCTGATTCCAACAAGTTATGCCATTGCTCAACCACGTCCAGTAAATCTGAGAGATTATATAGTTTATTGTTCTCACACACCAAGCGAATTTTGACAAAAAAATAAAAAAACCTCACCACCATCAGCAACAACATCGATATCATCAGTTTAAAAACCACTGTCGATTTCAGGCCTCCTCCAGACTTCTATAAGGATTATGTTCTTCACCCGTACACATTCACGTGGGCCGGCCGTGGTGGTCTAGCGGTTCTAGGCGCTGAGTCCGGAACCGAGGGACTGCTACGGTCGCAGGTTCGAATCCTGCCTCGGGCATGGATGTGTGTGATGTCCTTAGGTTAGTTAGGTTTAAGTAGTTCTAAGTTCTAGGGGACTGATGACCACAGATGTTAAGTCCCATAGTGCTCAGAGCTATTTGAACATTCACGCGGTATGGATATTTCTTAACGTCATCTATTCACGTGCTCTGGTGTCTATTCGAATACCGCAAGAAACTGATGTTTCATCAGTTTCGCCTTTCTAATGTTTAGATGAAACCACGTCAAACGAAGATTGTGCAAGGACGTGTCATGCGACGCCCATTCGCTACAAAAATAAAATGTTATTTACATTATAATTTTAACTGCGAAACTTATAGAATAGTCCTGGGTTATTTACAGAAGGCGACTGCGAAACACGCAGAATAAGTAATTGCGGATGTGAACCGTGGCTGGAAACATCTGCAGTGCTGGGCTGTCTTCATATTGCTGTCTTGCAGCTGTTGTATTCAATCGCTATCGGAAATACTTTAAATAGACCAGTAAACATCGTACAGCTTTAATAACGTAGATTGACGGTTCCCCTGAAAATACTGGGGTGAATTACTCGCGACGTATTGCGCAACAAAGGAATAGAATTGGTGACTTTTTTCACTGTGCTTTCTTCGTTTGACGTATGGAAGCCATAGGCTTGTTGTGAAATCTAAAATGTTAATGTTGTTAAATATTTTGGTTTCCACAACTTTGCCACAACTTGGTGGTCGATCTATTTGTGATACAACGCTGGACCAATTTCAACCAAACTTAGTACATATATCCCTTACTGTCAGGCAACAATCGCTGTGGGGGTAAGAACCATCTACCTATCACAGTTCAGGAAATATGATGTGATAAACAATGAGATGCGTCAACAACTGCCGCATAATGCATGACGTTTAAATTTTTTACATTTTTGTTACTGACTCTAATCATGGTAGCACCTGGACATGTAACTAGAAACATTGTTTATAATAAAGTTCTCGGTTAAATAAAATTACAGGGAACTATATTTTGCGTACTATGTTTCTTATTTTGGATACTGTACTTACATGTTTGTACATTAACATATTTCTTTGTACGACTGTTTCATAATTTCAAAATTATTTCCATGAATACATGGAAATGAAATTTTTTCGATATTATACTACAAAAACAGTTCATTTTCTGTTTCCGTTTCTAATAGAAAATTGGCAGAATAAATGGCCGGGAAATGCCGGGTTTGCCAGTCTGTGTTTTTAAATCCCATTACGTGAGGCCGGCCGCGGTGTCCGAGCGGTTCTAGGTGCTTGAGTCCGGAACTGCGCGACTGCTGCGGTCGCAGGTTCGAATCCTGCCTCGGGCATGGATGTCTGTGATGTTCTTAGGTTAGTTAGGTTTAAGTAGTTTTAAGTTGTAGGGGACTGATGACCTCAGACATTACGTCCCATAGTACTCAGAGCCATCTGAGCTATTTGGAGCCATTACGTGAGAATGAAACTCGTCTGCTTTGAATGCAACATTATAAAGAATAGATTTGTGAAGAGATTAAACTTAGACTGTTCGCGATCCTTCCCGAATAATGCTGTCATGACACCATAGTAACAAACAAAAAAAAAAAAAAACAAAAAATATGGGACGTAACATCTGAGGTCATCAGTCCCCTAGGACTTAGAACTACTTAAACCTAACTAACCTAAGGACATCACACACATCCATGCCCGAGGCATGATTCGAACCTGCGACCATAGCGGTCGCGCGGTTCCAGACTGAAGCGCCTAGAACCGTTCGGCCACACCGGCCGCACCATAGTCAGAATGTTTAACGACGTACGGTGCGGGCAAGATATCTGTAATAAATGTGTAAATGTTCCTAACCTTAAAACGGAGTATTCTGTCAATCTTCATTTCCAGAAATGAAAGAAAATTGTACACATAGCAGGAGAAATTACGCGCCAAAATGCACAAACATCGTACCAGTTTATGCCAAGAGTTAACGTTATTTTCGGTACCTCTTTGAGGGCAGCGCTCAGTTTAGACCTGAATTAGTTTATTTCCCATTTCTGTCCATCTGTGACCCGCCACCAATTTCCAGTTCTCCGTGCGCGTAAGGGAAAAAATGTACCACAATATGATACCTGGGCACCTCCCTCGTTCTCTCTATTTGTGTCCTCTCTCTCTCTCTCTCTCTCTCTCCGTCTCTCTCTCTCTCTCTCTCTCTCTCTCTCGCACACACACACACACACACACACACACACACACACACACATTCACATGCACAGAACCACCCTATCCCCTTCCTTTGTTCCTCTCTCTTACTCGTACGTCTCTAACCGGAGGGCACACACTCACGTCGACATTCACGTACACAGAATCACACATAGCACGAACAGAGACGGACAAAAAGTGGGAGAGCGAGGGATTAGTGAATGCGAGGCGGACGGCAGGCAGCAGGAAGCTCGCGAAGCGGCGTTGTTAGGGGCGTACGGCGCCTGCGGTACCTCCATAAATATGCACACAACAGGCGGCCAGCGAGGGCGGCTCCCGCCTGATTAAAACTGCCCCGGCACCGCGGGCCGTCCGCGCCATTTACAATGTAAAAACCGCGACGTCCCGCCGCGCCTGGTTTGCAGTCGAAGCCAGACGCACCCGGGGTGGAGCAGAACAGGTAGGCGACGGCGCCACCAACTGCCCGGAAGAAAAACACTGACGCCGAAACACCGGGCCGCTTTATTGCCCTGCAGGTTATTTCGCAGTGGCGTTCAAGTCTTTACGTAGCGACACCGCAGCCGGCAACAAAAACAGAGCCGTCAGTCAAGAATACACTGCTAAATTTGTTTCCCTGCGAAACTGCTTTCTTTTCGCGGAGGCACCTGAACTAGTATCCGGCGACGGACAGAAGTTTATTTCTGTTGAGAACTAACTAGTTCTCGGGCTTAATGGCCGTGGTCTGTGAAACATCCTGCTTTTTAACGTTTCGTCCATGGCTGCAGTCAGTCAACCTCTCTTCTTGTTTCTACTCCGGCTGCACACAGTTTGAGCTTAGGATTATGCACTCAACTATAACGTATTTTCTGCACGGTTACCAACTTACATTATATTTTTCTAAAATTTCGCTAGACTATTTTCAGTCTAATCCAACGGCCTTGCCGCAGTGGTAACACCGGTTCCCGTCAGATCACCAAAGTTAAGCTCTGTCGGGCTGGGTTAGCACTTGGATGGGTGACCATCCAGTCTGCCGAGTGCTGTTGGCAAGCGGGATGCACTCGGTCCTTGTGAGGCAAACTGAGGAGCTACTTGATTGAGAAGTTGCGGCTCCGGTTTCGGAAACTGACATGCGGCCGGGAGAGCGGTTTTCCATTGTTACAACCTCTCGATATACTACAGCATCATCCGCAAAAAGCCTCAGTGAACTTCTGATGTTATCCACAAGGTTATTTATGTATATTGTGAATAGCAACGGTCCTACGACACTCCCCTGCGGCACACCTGAAATCACTTAGAAGAGCGTAGCGTTCCAAAGGATTGGAAAAGGGCACAGGTCATCCCCGTTTTCAAGAAGGGACGTCGAACACATATGCAGAACTATAGACCTATATCTCTAACGTCGAACAATTTTAGAATTTTGGAACACGTATTATGTTCGAGTATAATGACTTTTCTGGAGACTAGAAATCTACTCTGTAGGAATTAGCATGGGTTTCGAAAAAGACGGTCGTGTGAAACCCAGCTCGCGCTATTCGTCCACGAGACTCAGAGGGCCATAGACACGGGTTCCCAGGTAGATGCCGTGTTTCTTGACTTCCGCAAGGCGTTCGATACAGTTCCCCGCAGTCGTTTAATGAACAAAGTAAGAGCATATGGACTATCAGACCAATTGTGTGATTGGATTGAAGAGTTCCTAGATAACAGAACGCAGCATGTCATTCTCAATGGAGAGAAGTCTTCTGAAGTAAGAGTGATTTCAGGTGTGTCGCAGGGGAGTGTCGTACGACCGTTGCTATTCACAATATACATAAATGACCTTGTGGATAACATCGGAAGTTCACTGAGGCTTTTTGCGGATGATGCTGTAGTATATCGAGAGGTTGTAACAGTGGAAAATTGTACTGAAATGCAGGAGGATCTGCAACGAATTAACGCATGGTGCAGGGAATGGCAATTGAATCTCAATGTAGACAAGTGTAATGTGCTGCGAATACATAGAAAGAAAGATCCTTTATCATTTAGCTACAGTATAGCAGGTCAGCAACTGCAAGCAGTTAATTCCATAAATTATCTGGGAGTAGGCATTAGGAGTGATCTAAAATGGAGTGACCATATAAAATTAATCCTCGGTAAAGCAGATGCCAGACTGAGATTCGTTGGAAGAATCCTAAGGAAATGCAGTCCGAAAACAAAGGAAGTAGGTTACCGTACGCTTGTTCGCCCACTGCTTGAATACTGCTCACCGGTGTGGGATCCGTACCGGATAGGGTTGATAAAAGAGATAGAGAAGATCCAACGGAGAGCAGCGCGTTCGTTACAGGATCATTTAGAAATCACGAAAGCGTTACGGAGATGATAGACTCCAGTGGAAGACTCTGCAAGAGAGACGCTCAGTAGCTCGGTACGGGCTTTTGTTGAAGTTACGAAAACATACCTTCATCGAGGAGTCAAGAAGTATATTGCTCCCTCCTACGTATATCTCGCGAAGATACCATGAAGACAAAATCGGAGAGATTAGAGCCCACACAGAGGCATTCCGAGAATCTTTCTTTCCACGAACCATTCGAGACTCGAATAGAAGAGAGAACCGATAGAGGTATTCAAGGTACCCTCCGCCACACCCCGTCAGGTGGCTTGCGGAGTATAGATGTAGATGTAGATGCCCCTCCATATCCGCATCCAGTGACGCCTGTAGGCTGAGGATGACACGGCGGCCGGTCAGTACCGTTAGGCCTTCACGGCCTGTTCGGTCGGCGTTTAGCTTAGTTTGTATTCAGTCGAGAATCTATAACTTATTCATTTATTTCTTGGACACTAGACCGCACGAAATACATCAACAGTCTATTAAAAAGTCTAAATAACAAAACTTCAGTTCACTGCAGCGTGAGGAGCTACAGGAGTGACCACTTGCGCTACTAAAATGTGAGAACAATTTGATACGAATTAACTATGTCCTTTGTGAAACCGCTTTCCCTTAGTTTCAGTTCAGTTGTTACACGCAATATGCCTCATCATGGAAATGTCAGTGTAGGCCAACATTTTTTCAAATATCGGCAGTCTCCAAGCAGAAACGCATGAATGAGCAAGGCTGTGTGAATCATTGCTGCCGGTGGCAGACACCCATCACTGGTCGGATCACTGGCCCTAATTCTTCTTAATCAGTCATCAGAATATAGATAGCTCACTTGGCAGGCCACTATACCCATGGAAAAAAATCGCAACACCAAGAAGGTGTTTTGCGACATCAACGAAATTTGATAGGCATGTTTCTACACGATGTCTATTAAAATTTCGCGCCAGTCGCATAAGTGGCGCTAGTAGCGCCAGTATGCTTTAAATACACTCTGTAACGGTCGTGAGCCTTGGTTACCATTAAGATTGGACGTGGTAAGTTGATATTCGTCAAGAATGCCCTTGAGGCGACGAAGGCGCCATTATCCACATCTCACTGGGGCAACGAGAAGCGTGGAAGTTCCTTCTATGACAATGTAGAAAGACTTAGCAGGAATGTAGTTACTGTACGTGGCTGCCGGTAGTGGTGGTCACGAGAATTTATAGTCACAATAAGACCGGGTTCCAGACGACCACGTGGCACTACTGAGAGCGAAGGCCATCGTGTTCCGCGTATGAGTCGGGCTATAGTACGGCATTTACAGCAGCAATTTGAGCAGCTGTTGGCACACAGTGGCACAACGGACTGTTACAAATCGGTTACTTCAAAGACAGCTCCGAGCCAGACGCCCTGTAGCGTGCATTCCGCTGACTGCAAACCACCGCCATTTGCGCCTACGTGGGTGTCCATTGCGAGCTCATTGGATGGCAGGGTGGAGGTCTGTTGTATTTTCTGATGAAAATTAGTTCTGCTTCAGTGCCGGTGATGGCCGTATGTTGGTTAGCAGGAGACCAGTAGAGGGCCTTTAACCAATCTGTCTGCGTGGCAGGCACACTGGACTACACCTGGAATTGTGGTCGAAGGCGCGATCTCGTGTGACAGCAGGAGCACTCGCATGGTTATCCCGCACTTCCTGACTGGAAATGTGTGCGCCAGCCTTGTGATTCGACTTCTTGTGTTACTGTCCATAAACTGCAGTCCAGATGTTGTTTTCCAGCCGGATAACGCTCGCCCGCTGTTTTAACCCAAGATGCTCTGCAGAATGACGACATGTTACCTTGGCCTTCTCGGTTACCAGATCTTTCTCCAGTCGCGCACATATGGGACCCATCGGACAACTGAAGCACCCTCCACAAACAGCATTAACTGTCCCTGTATCTCCGGCCAAGTGCAACGGGCATGGAACACTGCGCCACAAACTGACATCCGGCACCTTACCATGCAATGCATACACATCTGCATGCTCGCTTTCAGCATTCTGGCGGTTACACCGGTTATTAATGTGCCAGCATTTCACATTTGCAGTGGCTTATCTCGCGCCTACATTAAACTGTGATCCTGCAATGTCGACCACTCAATTATATTATGTAGAAAAATGTGTTCCCGAAATTTCATTGCTGTACATTAATTATTTTTTGGTGTTGTGATTTTTGCCGTCGGCCTGTTAGGAGCACTTGTTCACAGCCCAGAATCTCTCCTGTCTGATTTTCATTAACTCAAAAACAGCTGTCAGCATTGGTCTCACCTTTTTGAAAGATTAGTGTCTTACCAACTTCGTTACAAACATTATACTTGTCGAAGCAGCTGAGATTGTTTTCCCTTACCGCTGACGACGCTTAAAGGGAATTATGAGTTATAAATTATGTTTGTAGCCAGCCAGAGTCCATCGTTTACCCTAAAATAAAAACGCTGAAATTACATAAATTGGGGTAACAGATACAAATAAAACGTATAATAATGTATGTTGAATTTGCGAATTTCACCGATGAAATCTTTTCAAATGTTAAACTATGCGAACAGCATGTTTTGACTCTTATATGGACGGTAACGAGTTTTCGCAAGTTTACTGTGTGTCATCTATGTTACTCGGGTCATGTGCCTTGTAGCCGTATAAAGCTCATGCTCCTCAACACTTCACTGTTTCTTCTAGCGCCATGGAAGAAGATGTTTCGGTAATTTTGTAACAAGATAATCATGACCATTTGAAGTGGCCCAGCCTACAGGTTTCGGTCGCGCCCTTCCGTCTACACACATGCGTCGCTATCCGTCTTCCTGTAAGTCCGAAGAACTCTTCTACTGTCACAGAGACAATCTATTTGTTACGGAGACTCTTAATCTGTATAGCGTCACAGTACCACACAAAAGCTGTAATAGTCAACAAAACAGTTACTGGAGGCGCCGGGTATCGATCCCGGTACCTCTCACATGCTAAGCGAGCGCTCTACCATCTGAGCTACGCCCCCAGACATGAGAGTTTGAGCTTCGACATCGTACACCCGTTTCCAGGCCAGCGCCCTGGGTGCCAGCCCGACCACGCCCTCCTCTCTCCCCACCCAGTCGTCCACTCTGCCTCCATGCGTGCCAGCGAAACCTCGGCCACGCATACAGACTGTGTTACCAGGAAACCTCAAGCAGCTGGGGGCGTAGCTCAGATGGTAGAGCGCTCGCTTAGCATGTGAGAGGTACCGGGATCGATACCCGGCGCCTCCAGATACAATTTTGGAAAAATGTGTTCCCGAAAGTTCATTACCCTTCATTAATTATTTTTTTGTGTTGCGACTTTTTCCGTAATCGTATAAAAAACTGATCCTCTCTCTATTGTTGAGTAGAATGGCACGAGGTTAGGCCCTCCATACCGCATCCACTGACGCCTTGCGGTCGGCCAGTACCGTTGTGCCTACAAGGACCTGTAGACGGAATTTACTTTTACATTATAAAGACGCTTTCCTAAGAGGTCAATGGCCAAGAAAACTTTTAACAATGGAGATTCTGTTATTCAGAAAATGGTCGGCAAACGCTGTCTTAGGTGCACTGAATCAAATTCTGGAGACGATGATACATACTGCGTAAAGAGGTAGGGCATCTGAGAATGAAGTTATTACCGCTCTTCAAGCCAGGCACTTCATAAAAACCTGTGCCCTCGAAGTAATTCAATTGCATCCGCCCCAATGAAGATGCAGCAGTTGAAGTGAGGAATAAATAGGAAAGCTCTGCAGCGGACTGATAAGCAATGACCTTTGCAGGGGGATGGGGAGCTGTGCGTTGTGCGTTGTGTGTTCGATGGATTGAGGATTACTACAGCAGACACTCGTAGAAGGCGGCTACAGAAGACAGACTCTTGATTGTTCCAATACACTGTGTTTACATACAGACATGTTGGCTGTGGTCAAAGAACTTGGACGTAGCGGGTGTAAAGATGTTGCTCATACAGAAACATGTAGGCTATGGTCAAAGAACTTAGACACAGGAAGTGCAAGGGTGTTTCACATACAGAAACTTGAAAAGCTGTATAGACTGCGAATTTTTTTGATATACATTATGAAACTTTTTGATCCACATTTTTGTCGGAGAACTTTGAGCTAGGAAGTACAATGATGTTACACATATGACATTTTGAAAGCTGTTGTGACTGGTAGCGGAAATTTTTCTACACCCTATAGTGATCTGATTACTTTCCCCTCCCTTCCTTCCACTCAAAAAAGTCTACAGTTTGGTTTCTATTAATGCTAGAAGCGTGGAGTTTCTCTTGAGTCTTGTGAAATGAAATTAAAAGTTCTTGTATGTCGTACGCAAAGTGATGCCTTCTTTTCCCAAACTGGTGATGCCTTAAGATAGCCTATTAAGCGCTGTTCTGGAATCGGATAATGTGATAAGCGGTTCTTCCACACGTTGGCAAGCGTATTGGAGAACCTTAGTGTCGCTGTCAGCTATGCAATTAGAATAGTGATACTCACCGGAAGCACAGCTCGAAACATAACTAGCTGTATTCACTCACGACGTTTTGAAAAGAAGAGATGGAGGTAAACAGGTAGATTCGATCTTCCCAGATTTCCGAAAGCTGCTCGATAATATAACACATCGCCAACTGTTAATGGAGGTATGATTACAAGTAGTATCTTCGCAAATATGTGGTTGTCTAGAGGAATATTCGTTAGGTACAACACAGTAGCTTATATTGGACGGTAAATGTTCACAGAAACAGTAGTGACAAAGGGTCTGCGACGTGTGCCCCAAGGAAACAATTGGTTCACTGCAGTTCTCAATAGCAGCTCTCTTTAAAAGATGGATGTATACAGGATAATGTCTATACCGAAGCTAAAGAGCACCTTAGTATTTAATTACTAGACTGCTGCAGAACATCTTGAGCACTTGACATCGTACAAGTATTTAGGGATAATGCTAAGAAGTGATATGAAATCTGACGAGCACGTAAAATCATATTACGGAAAGCGAATGGAAGACTTGGATTTGTTGGAAGGATTCAAGGAAAATACAATGCATCTGTAAAGGAAATTGTATACAAGATACAGAAGTAACGAATTCTAGAGTATTGTTCCATCATTTGGTGCCATTAGCAAATATCCAAGACAATTGACACCGAAAGAATTTAGAAACGCGCTGCTGGGATCCGAACAGGTGAATGTAGCATGAAACAACGAAGACGTAATTCTTGATTGAAAATGTTTGTCACAGTTGCGTGTATTCTATACAGGCGATTAGTTTCGACGTAGCCGTTCATTTTCGGACCAGACCTGCACAGAACTGCTTATCGAGTCGGATAACATTACACGGTCTTACAACAGATACGGTGGTAATCATATTACAGCCTGATACTTTCAGCAGGTGAAACAGTACTGTAGTAATGAAACAGTACTTGACGGGTGTGATTATATTCTTGCGTTCATGCAAGAGACGTCTCGCAAACTCGAAAGGTGAGCATCAATGAAGATAGAAACCAGGGGTAAATTTTAACTTGTGCATCGAAACTAAGTTTACGTTGGTGGCAGTTCCAGTTTTGGTGGTTGCCGATATGAGTCTTCCTGGTGCAGCCATCTTGCTTATACAACCGTTCATCACCAAGTGTATGTCGAATCGAGATTACGATAGCAAAAGACGTTTTGTGTTCTCCGTTCAGTTACAACTGTGCGGCGTGTTTTCTGCCGAGAGTACGGCGCTGCAACTTCCACAGTTTGGAGACACTGGTTGTTTACGTTAGTTTCGTTCATGAGGTTACGTAACAGAATTTTCCACGTAGTCCACCGAAGTCTACTCACCATGCCAGCCGGGAGTTAGGCACTCTTCATGCGTCTGGTGTGTTTCGTGGCGATGTTCATATTTCGAACGAAACAGGCTAAGTTGATACAGTTTCTTCATCAATTTGGATTAACAACAAGGTGTTGTGTTAGGAAGGTAATTTAGAAAAAAATCAAATGGCTCTGAGCACTAAGGGACTTAACATCTGAGGTCATCAGTGCCCTAGAACTTAGAACTACTTAAACCTAACTAACCTAAGGACATCACACACATTCATGCGCGAGGCAGAATTCGAACCTGCGACTGTAGCAGTCGCGCGGTTCCAGACTGAAGCGCCTAGAACCGCTCGGCCACCGCGGCTGGCAGATAATTTCATTTGACGTTAGTGGTCACTGATGAGAATACGTTCCATTCAAATGGAAAAGCGAATCCACATAACGTAAGAATATGGGAAACGTGGCAGCCACATACTATAGTTGACCACGAGAAGGAGGCTCCCAAATCTTCGTAGTGTTTTGTGCCTTTTCCTGAGAAGAGATTTTCGAGAGAAGGATGGTTACTGGAACTGCTGGAGATCTATTTTTTTAACACAATTGTGAGAACATCCAATTTCATTTTTCAATCGTACCACCGCAATGACAGCTGCAAGTACGCGTGTTTGTTAGAACGAGATGTCTGAAAGATTGTGCTGGGAGTAAGGGTCTCGCGTTGCGGCATTGGCGACCAAGATCGCCTGAACTCACAAAGTGTGATTTCTTTGTGAGGTTTTGCGAAAGGTTCAGTCTATGCATCTCCTTCGAGGAACTTTGAGTGAACTGAGAATCTTCATATCAGAACAGTGGATGCGGCGACTACAGACACCATAGGACGAGTCTGACTATCGTATGCATGTTTGTCGTGCGTCCGGTGCAGGGCGTACTGAATATTTGTGAAAAGTAAATACTAAACGTAATTGCAAAAAGTACGCCAATGATGCATGTCTATGTACGTGAAAGATAAGCCCTTGTAAAATGTCATGGTTCTTTTGAAAATAAAAAGTTTGTTGTCCTCTGTGTTAGTTAAAATTATCTCCAGGTTTTCGTCTTCGCCACTCATATTGAAAATTAGCGGTTACCTGCAGCTGTGCTCGCATATCAATAGTTTGGTTACAATAAGTGGTGGTGAGTAAGTAAGCTGTTGTACGTGCAATAATGTCAGCTGCACTCACGTGTCTGCCTATGTTCTTCCTAAGGATTCAGTCATCTCCATACCAAATTTCATCGAAATTGGTTCATCAGTTCAATGGTGAAAACGTAAGAGACAATTACTCTTACTTTTAATAATATTAGTACGGAAGCGTGGATTAAACACGTTGAGGATTTTACAGGGTGTTTCAAAAATGACCGGTATATTTGAAACGGCAATAAAAACTAAACGAGCAGCGATAGAAATACACCATTTGTTGCAATATGCTTGGGACAACAGTACATTTTCAGGCGGACAAACTTTCGAAATTACAGTAGTTACAATTTTCAACAACAGATGGCGCTGCAAGTGATGTGAAAGATATAGAAGACAACGCAGTCTGTGGGTGCGCCATTCTGTACATCGTCTTTCTGCTGTAAGCGTGTGCTGTTCACAACGTGCAAGTGTGCTGTGGACAACATGGTTTATTCCTTAGAACAGAGGATTTTTCTGGTGTTGGAATTCCACCGCCTAGAACACAGTGTTGTTGCAACAAGACGAAGTTTTCAACAGAGGTTTAATGTAACCAAAGGACCGAAAAGCGATACAATAAAGGATCTGTTTGAAAAATTTCAACGGACTGGAAACGTGACGGATGAACGTGCTGGAAAGGTAGGGCGACCGCGTACGGCAACCACAGAGGGCAACGCGCAGCTAGTGCAGCAGGTGATCCAACAGCGGCCTCGGGTTTCCGTTCGCCGTGTTGCAGCTGCGGTCCAAATGACGCCAACGTCCACGTATCGTCTCATGCGCCAGAGTTTACACCTCTATCCATACAAAATTCAAACGCGGCAACCCCTCAGCGCCGCTACCATTGCTGCACGAGAGACATTCGCTAACGATATAGTGCACAGGATTGATGACGGCGATATGCATGTGGGCAGCATTTGGTTTACTGACGAAGCTTATTTTTACCTGGACGGCTTCGTCAATAAACAGAACTGGCGCATATGGGGAACCGAAAAACCCCATGTTGCAGTCCCATCGTCCCTGCATCCTCAAAAAGTACTGGTCTGGGCCGCCATTTCTTCCAAAGGAATCATTGGCCCATTTTTCAGATCCGAAACGATTACTGCATCACGCTATCTGGACATTCTTCGTGAATTTGTGGCGGTACAAACTGCCTTAGACGACACTGCGAACACCTCGTGGTTTGTGCAAGATGGTGCCCGGCCACATCGCATGGCCGACGTCTTTAATTTCCTGAATGAATATTTCTATGATCGTGTGATTGCTTTGGGCTATGCGAAACATACAGGAGGCGGCTTGGATTGGCCTCCCTATTCGCCAGACATGAACCCCTGTGACTTCTTTCTGTGGGGACACTTGAAAGACCAGGTGTACCGCCAGAATCCAGAAACAATTGAACAGCTGAAGCAGTACATCTCATCTGCATGTGAAGCCATTCCGCCAGACACGTTGTCAAAGGCTTCGGGTAATTTCATTCAGAGACTACGCCATATTATTGCTACGCATGGCGGATATGTGGAAAATATCGTACTATAGAGTTTCCCAGACTGCAGCGCCATCTGTTGTTGACAATTGTAACTACTGTAATTTCGAAAGTTTGTCTGCCTGAAAATGTACTGTTGTCCCAAGCATATTGCAACAAACGGTGACTTTTCTATCGCTGCTCGTTTAGTTTTTATTACCGTTTCAAATATACCGGTCATTTTTGAAACACCCTGTATAAGCATTGTCTTCATTACGTTGAATCGTATTATGTAGTACATACCAGTCAATAAACGCATTTTCACAAATACTATATAGTTCAAACGTCAAAGAGTAACAGCTTTTTCAAATAGTAAATATCCTTTCCTATGTCACGTTATAAGACTTTAAGTCTACATTTGTATCACACTCCGCAATCTACCTAACGGTGAGTGGCGGACGGTACTTCGGGAACTGCCAACTGATACCGATCCACTCGCGAATGGGGCGTGAGAAGAATGACTGTCGGTAAGCTTCTGTATTAGCTCTAATTACTCAATTTTTCTCGTCGTGGTCGTTACCGAGATGTATGTGTCACGAAATAATACGTTTTCCGACTCTTCTCAGAAAGTGCTCCCTCGAAATTTCAATAGTAAACCTCTCTGTGATGCACAACGCTTCTCTTGTAAAGTCTGCCACTGGAGTGTGCTGAACATCTCTGCGACGCTCTCGCGCTGACGAAACGAACCCTTGACGAAACGCGCCGCTCTTCGTTGGATCGTCTCCATCTTTTGTACCAGTTCTACCGGGTAAGGATTCCAGATAGAAGAAAGATACTTAAGAATGTGTATAATAAACCACTTCCATCGTGGATGACTTACTTTTCCTTAAGATTCTTCCTGTGTATCTCAGTGCCGGCCGAAGTGGCCGTGCGGTTAAAGGCGCTGCAGTCTGGAACCGCAAGACCGCTACGGTCGCAGGTTCGAATCCTGCCTCGGGCATGGATGTTTGTGATGTCCTTAGGTTAGTTAGGTTTAACTAGTTCTGAGTTCTAAGAGACTAATGACCTCAGCAGTTGAGTCCCATAGTGCTCAGAGCCATTTGTACCTCAGTCTGGCATCTGATTTTCCTACTATTTGTTATACATGGTCATTGCACTTAAGGTCTGTCTGGATAGCTACTCCTAGATATTATACTGTGGACACTGCTTGCAGCATTTTGCCATCAATAGTGTAGTTATACAGTAGTGAATCTCTTTTCCTGTGTATGCGCAATATGTTATATTTATTTACGATCAGGGTCAACTGCCAGAGCGTGCACCATTCACCAGTCCCCGGGCGTTGCTACTTTCTTATAGACAACCGCATCTTTTGCAAATAGTCTTAAACGGCTTCCGATGCTTTCTGCTAGATCATTAATATACGTTTTAAACAGTAGCGGTCTTATCACTCTTCCTATGGGTACTCCAGAAATTGCTTTTACTTCTGTCGATTTGTTCCGTTAAGAGCAACGTGTTGAGTTCTGTCCGCAAGAAAGTCTCGAATCCAGTCGCAAATCGAGTGCGATATTCGATAAGCTCGTAAACCTTCACTAATTTTATTTTTTTCACTAAAATCACGATATAATTTTTTTACGTTATCAGATTGTGATGAAATAAAGCCTACATATTGTCCAAAGCTCCACTCAATTTATCCATGAAAATTCGTCCAGTAGTTTTGAAGATTAGCATGCTGAAATAGACACGTTGCTTTTACAGTTTTATTATTAGTACAGATATAAACACGTGACGCTCCAATCATGGACTGTGCGGCTGGTCCCGGCGGAGGTTAGAGTCCTCCCTAGGGCATGGGTGTGTGTATTTGTCCTTAGGATAATTTAGGTTAGGTAGTGTGTAAGCTTAGGGACTGACGACCTTAGCAGTTAAGTCCCATAAGATTTCACACAATTTGACCATTTTTATAAACACGTGAACTCAGACACATATTTTTGAAACACATTTTGTATTTAGCAAAACAGTGATACGTTTAAGAGGAGAATAGGGCATATACAAAACCCTGAAAGCAATTGGACAAATTTCTCCTCGGTTATGTAATAATGGAATTGGAGGACGTCTAATGAAACTTGTACGGGAAGTCATATCCCACACAATGTCGGACAGCATGAGTCATGGAGACATTTCTAATGATAAGTCACGCTTCCACCACATTTGGCGCTTGCATATAAACATGTGAGTGGAATAATCCAATTCTGCAGTCAGTGACTTACAAAGGAACATTCCAAAGGGCCTATAAACGATCTTGATGAGATTTGGCGGGTGTGTATAAGGGAAAAGTAGTGCAATACTTATTTTTTTGTTTTTGTCCAATTTCATTTGTAAGAGACAAAACATAGCTCGAAAGGTAATTTGGCAGTTTAGGTTTAGAGGAGATATCTTGGATACGATGATGATGTATATGGTTCAAATGGCTCTGAGCACTATGGGACTTAACTTCTGAGGTCATCAGTCCCTTAGAACTTAGAACTACTTAAACCTAACTAACCTAAGGACATGACACACATCCATGCCCGAAGCAGGATTCGAACCTGCGACCGTAGCGATCGCGCGGTTCCAGACTGAAGCGCCTAGAACCGCTCGGCAACTCAGGCCGGCGATGATGTATAAAAATATTTTTCGTGTAAAAGTTAATATGTAATTGATGTTATTGAAAACTGTATAATTAGCTTTTGTGATTGATTTGAAATTTTATAAAATACCCCAGCACCATTAACTAATGTTGAAAAGTGAAAGGTTCTGTTACAACATAAATTAAAGACGCTATCAACCCACGTACACTGCTATGTAATAAAATCGGTTTCTGAAATACCATTTTTGGAAAATAAGCTGCACACAGTGTTCTGTCAGAGTATTTTTAACATGTTGTTGTTGTTGTCTTCAGTCCAGAGACTGGTTTGATCCAGCTCACCATGCTACTCTATTCTGTGCAAACTTCTTCATCTCCCAGTACCTACTGCAACCTACATTCTTCTGAATCTGTTCAGTGTATTCATCTCTTGGTCTCCCTCAACGATTTTTACCCTCCACGCTGCCCTCCAGTACTAAATTGGTGATTCTTGATGCCTCAGAATATGCCGTACCAACCGATCCCTTCTTCTAGTCAAGTTGTGCCACCAATTTCTCTTCTCCCCAGTTCTGTTCAATGCCTCCTCATTAGTTATGTGATCTACCCATCTAATCTTCAGCATTCTTCTGTAGCACCACATTTCGAAAGCTTCTATTCTATTCTTGTTTAAACTATTTATGGTCCACGTTTCACATCCATACGTGGCTACACTTCATACAAATACTTTCAGAAAGCCGGCCGGAGTGGCCGAGCGGTTCTAGGCGCTACAGTCTGGAACCGCGCGACCGCTACGGTCGCAGGTTCGAATCCTGCCTCGGGCATGGATGTGTGTGATGTCTTTAGGTTAGTTAGGTTTAAGTAGTTCTAAATTCTAGGGGACTGTAACCTCAGCAGTTAAGTCCCATAGTGCTCAGAGCCATTTGCACCATTTGGACTTACAGAAACGACTTCCTGACACTTAAATGTCAGATTTTTATTTTACGTGTTACATTCATGGTTTTTTTGTTTTTTTTTGGTGTATCGTTTCACGTATGTATATTATGTTAATTGAAAACCACGAGGGTTGCCCAGAATGTAATGCACCTCATTTTTTTCTCAGTCGAAAGCAACGCTATGAATGCGGAAGGTTACGCATGTTTTATTTGAAGTCTAATAAGTGAGCGCGCCAAGTTTCCATCACTTCCGACAGATAACGTAGTTGCAGGACAGTTTCAAAATGGCGTCTATAGGTGATGTAAATTACAAGTAACGTGCCGTCATTGAATTTCTCACTGCAGAGAAAGAAACTGTGGGGAATATTGACAAACACTCGTGCAAAGTCCGTGGAGCATCTGCTGTCGACAAAAGTACAGTTAATCGCTGGGCACGGAGGGTGAGGTCATCAGAAGGCGGTTCGGCGGAGCTCCACGATTTGCAGCGGTCGGGGAGACCATCCACGGCTGTCACGTGACATGTTGCAGCGAGCTGATGTCATTAGCGATTACAGACGCATTGCGACACGGCAGTTTGCGCTGCATCCGTCAATAAGGAAAGGAAGTGTGGATGCAGTTATCTGCACTCTTGGATATCCGAAAGTCTGTATACCGACAGGGCATACACGTCCTTGTCTCACGCTGAAGGAAGGCCGTAGGACGGGGTGGAGATTACGGGGGAGAATAGGGTGTGTAGATAAAACACCATTCTTTGGTGTGTGTAATTCTCATTACATTCAATAAAGAACTGAGGAAGAAAAAAATGCGGGGCATTACTTTCTGGGCAACCCTCGTATAAATAACTCATTTTATGATAGAAAATAATTACAATAATGACAATAATCTTCAAGGAAATGCTCAATACATAACGTTTCTTACAACATGCACCTAAAAGGAAAGAAATTTCTTCACGTAATATACACAACGGAGAAGGCAATATAAAACAAAATTACGAAGGATTTCAAATTGTCACGCCGCGCGGGGTAGCCGCGTGGTCTGGGGCGCCTTGCCACGGTTCGTGCGGCTCTCCCTGTCGGGAGTTCGAGTCCTCCCTCGGGAATGGGTGGATGTGTTGTCCTTAGGGTAAGTTAGATTAAGTAGTGTGTAACCCTAGGGAGCGATGACCTCAGCAGTTTGGTCCCCTAGGAACTTAACACAAATATTCAATTTGTCGCGAGTGATCTAAGTATCTCAGTTGTATCAGCATATTTCAGTACATAGGTAAGCCCTGTCGAAGAGAATTGTTTGTGTACTAGTGACTGTAGTTTGACTGCATTGTTTTCTAGTGGAGACTGACATCATAATCGTTCAACAGACCTGGATCTGAAAACGTTCTCGCGAAGTTCTTTCAACATCGAAAACCGTATACATTCCACACTGTACCTGTGCCATCGAGCCCTTTGGGATCACCAGATGAAGAAGTTCCTTATCCTCGGGTACGATGCTCTAAACAGTTCTTTCAGACTGATCAGAAACAAAAGAATACGTATTGCACTATTTTGCCCCCCTCCACACATAAAGATCGGCTATTGACGCTTGGGAAGGCTCCCTTCTTAGTGAGAACGGATATAAATCGGCTGCTGTATCACATTTTGTAATGCCAGAGGACAGCCGTAGAAAACAGATATGTACGCAGTGACAAAAACAGAAGCATAACGTGACTAACGCACCGTAAGCCCGGACACAAAGCGAGATGTCAGCTGCCGCTGTACGCGAGT
This sequence comes from Schistocerca serialis cubense, assembly GCF_023864345.2. Taxonomy (NCBI): domain Eukaryota; kingdom Metazoa; phylum Arthropoda; class Insecta; order Orthoptera; family Acrididae; genus Schistocerca; species Schistocerca serialis. Next base: position 726,061,047 of record NC_064638.1, read on the forward strand.
GCGGCCGCCAATTCGGAGAGAATTTTTCTGGAGGAAAACACACATCAGAGGCAGGCAGTTTGGGGGAAGGCAGCGCCGCGCCGCCGGTATGCGGCCGACCTGTAAATAAAATTCAAAGCATTCCTGGCGGGCCTTTGATGCCGCCGTGCGTCCCCGGGCCGTCTTTTTGTAGCAGAGCCGTCCCGTCCTGTGCGATGCGCTTCTTCCGCGGAACAGAAGAGTAGCGCAGCGGCGAGTGCGCGCGACAAACGGCCGCTTCTGCACGCGACGTGCGAGGGCCCTCGTTCCGAAGGGCGGAGCTGCGGCGGCCGGCGGGCAGCGCGCGGTCTGAGGGCAGCGCTGGCCAGCGGCGTGCAACCCATTGGCTGATACTACCGGCTCACAGCCGGTCGCAAGTTTCAAGTCCGATGTTGTGTTTCCGTCTGAGAGAGAGGCCGAGCGACTGTAGCTTCTTCTTCTCTGTTAATAGACACCATTGGAAAGCTGAGAAATCGATCTGTTTGGTGGTGTATAACACACTCGATTTCTTACAACGTTTTGCGAGCAATTGTTTTCAGGTTAAATCAGGTTCATCCCCTCCTGCCTGCCCCCCGCTCCTCCAAACCTCTCAAGACACAGCCTCCCGAAATTGTGTAGTGTGCATAACAAGGAAGAAGAAAAGTATGAGTGTAAGAAATGTCTAGGAGCTTTGCATATTCTTGTACTTTTTCGAGTATGCCACACCAACAAAAACTATTAAAACAGTATTATCTTCACTCTTTATCACTTCAATAAATATTAAAGATAGATTTGTAAAGAATACCGATCAAAAAACTGTGTAATTTTAAGAAAAGTGTGTAAGACAAAATATGATGATTTTCGTAAATTTAAACAGTGCATAAGGGTCGTCTCAGTAAAGGAAACAAAAGAAAAATTCGGAGTAGGTATTAAAATCCATGGAGAAGAAATAAAAACTTTAAGGTTCGCCGATGACATTGTAATTTTGTCAGGGACAGCAAAGGACTTGGAAGAGCAGTTGAACGGAATGGACAGTGTCTTGAAAGGAGGATATAAGATGAACATCAACAAAAGCAAAACGAGGATAATGGAATGTAGCCGAATTAAGTCGGGCGATGCTGAGGGAATTAGATTGGGAAATGAGACACTTAAAGTAGTAAAGGAGTTGTGCTATTTGGGGAGCAAAATAACTGATGATGGTCGAAGTAGAGAGGATATAAAGTGTAGAATGGCAATGGCAAGGAAAGCGTTTCTGAAGAAGAGAAATTTATTAACATCGAGTATTGATTTAAGTGTCAGGAAGTCGTTTCTGAAAGTATTTGTATGGAGTGTAGCCATGTATGGAAGTGAAACATGGACGATAAATAGTTTAGACAAGAAGAGAATAGAAGCTTTCGAAATGTGGTGCTACAGAAGAATGCGGAAGATTAGGTGGGTAAATCACATAACTAATGAGGAGGTGTTGAACAGAATTGGGGAGAAGAAGAGTTTGTAGCACAACTTGACTACAAGAAGGGATTGGTTGGTAGGACATGTTCTGGGGCATCAGGGGGTCACCATACAAAAACTTTAGGAAATGCAATTTCAACTTCAAACGAACTGTTTTTCTTACGTCACCTCTTCAGAAGGCCCTAGATTTGTACTCAGCATCCTCTTTCCCTTTAAGAGTTCTCTTCTGGTTTCTTGTTTTCTGCCTTCTTTTACTCTGCCAGGTCAACGACTTTTCAGCTGCACAGAGGCACTGTAAATCTATGTTTCTCAAGGTTTCTAGAGCTAAATTTCTTATTTTAAAGCCCTTTGTTTCTAATACCTTCGTCCTCCCTACGTTCCCATCATTAAATATAAGAACTGCATCATAAGTTGCAGCGCTGACAACTGCAGCAGATGAAAATAAGGCATCGTTTCCATATGAGTGAATTGGGAGGCTCATCCGAATTCTGTGTTTTGCTGTGAACACGACGGAACAGAGTCACAGATGATCTATAAAACAAAAGAGTACATATCCCAGACTCCTAGATATATCCCATGCAGGTTTGCTTGAAAGTAATTCATGGAATGTTTGTTCACCGTGCTGGTACTGAAGTGTTGCTTCAAAAAGTGGGCTTAGCAGCAAGGCCATTATCGTCGTCGTCGTCCGTCACCAGTGTTCAGCCCAAAGGTAGGTTCTCACTAGGTAACTCTCCATGCTCTCTTGTGTTCTGCCATCCTCTTCCTATTCGCGTAATTTCCACTCCCCTTTATGTCGCCCATAAACTTATTTCTCCTTCTTCTTCTCCTCAATCTCCTCCCACGAAGTAGATCTCCCAAAGCGTCTGTTGACAGGCATTCCCGTCTCATCGAATGTCTCGTTCAGTACTTCTCCCTTTCTCCTATAATCTGCAGCTGTATTCTTCTCTCACCAACAATTTCCAAAACTCTCGTTACTCACTGTTTCCATACAGCTTATCCTCTCTATTCTCCTCCACATCCACATCTCAAACGCTTCTAGTCTTTTCTCATCCTCTCGGCTCAGTGTCCATGTTTCTGCCCATAGAGTACCACAGTTGAGACAAAACACTTGCTGGGTCTTTTCCTCGGACAGTATCTAGTTTTCCACACAATTTCTTTCTATTGAACGTCTAGTTGGCTGAAGCAGTGCGAGTTTTCAACTACTGATGGCAACTCAAGTCCTCAGCAATAGTACCTCCAAGGTAGTTAAATGCTCTTACTTGGCTATTAACAACTTGTCCGATCTTTATACATGCATCTCCTTACTTTGAAGATAACCATCGTCTGTTTTTGCTGTACTGATTCTTATCCCATATCCTATACAAGCATCATTTACAGTTCGTTCACTTTCTGCCACTAATATCGCGTGATCAGCAGATCTTTCCTTCAATCCACACTCCTCTTTTTCCATCCAAGCCTTTCGCAATAATCTCTTCCAGGTATAAGTTTAACAATAAAGAAGAGAGGCAACATCCCTTCCAATGCTGCTTCCTCCAGACATTTCATTTCCAGTCATTCTTATTTTCTGTCGTAAGTACAGATTCTGTACCAATTGTCTCTCCTTCCAGACTACTCCATTCCTCTTTAAAATATCCATCAGCTTGGTCCGTCATACTCTGTCGAAAGCTTTTCTTATACCAATAACCACAGCAAAAATGGCTACCTTTCTCCATGTATCTTTCTCCTATTATTCTTAACAAACCAGTAGCCGCGAGGGATTAGCCGAGCGGTCTTAGGCGCTGCAGACATAGACTGTGCGGCTGGTCCCGGCGGAGGTTCGATTTCTGCCTCGGGCATGGGTGTGTGTGTGTATGTTTGTCCTCAGGATAATTTAGGTTAAGTGGTGTGTAAGCTTAGGGACTGATGACCTTAGCAGTTAAGTCCCATGAGATTTCACACACATTTGAACATTTTTGAACAGACCAGTAGCATCTCTTGTTCCTTTTCCTCTACTAAATCCGAACTGTGCCTCCCCAGTCCACCTATCCTATTTTCCATATGGTCTGTTCATCACTCTCAGCAGTACTTTAGCAGCATGAGAAATTAGGCTGATAGTCCTATGCTCTTCACATTTTTAGGTATTTCTCTTTTTCTCAGTTGGTATCATTACCGTTGCAAGAAAGTCATCGGGCCATTCCCCTTTGTCATATATCTCGAGTCACACATTTAATTACTTTTCAGGCGCTGCGGATGCGATTTCATCACCGAAACTCTGGGAAATTGTCCACGAGTTCTTCTAATAGATAAAAAATAAATTGAAAATTGATGTTTTCGGTCAATTTCCCCCCATAACCCATTGAGTTACTAATATTTTTCCTCATAGTGGACCCTATACGCATAGTTTAAATTTACAAAAATCATCATATTTTGTCTTACACACTTTTCTCAAAATTACATAGGTTTTTGATCGGTATTCTTTACAAATCTATCTTTAATATTTATTGAAGTGATAAAGAGAGAAGATAATACTGTTTTAATAGTCTTTGTTGGTGTGGCATACTCGAAAAAATACAGGAATAAGCAATGCTCCTAGACATTTCTTACACTCATACTTTTCTTCTTCCTTGTTATGCACACTACACAATGTCTGGAAGCTTTGTTTTTGAGACACTTGGGAGGGGGGCGCGCGGGGAGGGGGGGGGGGGGGGGTAGGGAGGGAGGAGGGGATAAACCTAACTCAACTTGAAAACAATTGCTTATAGCTCGCAAAACACTGTAAGAAATCGAGTGTGTTATACGCCACCAAACAGATCGATTTCTCAGCTTTCCAATGGTATCTGTTGTTGTGGTCTTCAGTCCTCAGACTGGTTTGATGCAGCTCTCAACGCTACTCTATCCTGTGCAAGCTTCTTCATCTCCGAGTACCTACTGCAGCCTACATCCTTCTGAATCTGCTTAGTGTATTCATCTTTGGTCTCCTCTACGATTTTTGCTTTCCACGCTGCCCTCCAGTAATTACTGACATTTTGTTTGTCTCCATTTTTATGTAGTGGGTGGATTAATGCTGTTTTCCATTCAACTGGAATCTTTTCAGCTTTCCAAATGTTCTGAAAAAGCAGTGCAGATCCCTTATGATTTTTGGTTCTGACCACTTCAATACTTCTGCTGTAATGGAGTCTTCACCATTTGCTTTATTGTTTTTAAGTGTTTTGATGGCTTCATCAATTTCTAACTCTGTTGGTGGGAAATATAGATTTTGAGGTGTCACTGGAAATCCTAATTTATCTGTTGGAACTGAACAGTTTAACAGCTTTTCAAAAAGTTTTTGCTAAAATTCCACAATTTTCTTCGTCATTTAATCCAATTTTGCCATTTTCATCTTTGAAACAAATGCTTGGTGCCTGATATCCTTTAAGTACCTGTTTCAAAGTTTGGTAAACAATTCTAGTAGGTATTATTTTAGGTGAAAGTTTCTTGTATTTCAATAAACCTAGAATTTTCAAAGTTTCTTTCGATTTTCCGGTTTATTTTTGATGTTTCTTTTCTTTGTTGTCTGTATAGTTCAAGGTATTCGTCTTTTTTCGAACATCTCCATTTTCTCCATATTTGAGCTCTTTGTGTTAGTGCTTCTTCACACTCCTCATTCCACCATGTCTTCTTTTTGTTCTTGGCCAATCCTAAAGTTTTCTTTGCTGCTTGAGTTATTTGCATCTGGAGTTCACGCCAATCACCTTCTTTATTTGTCTCAACTTCTTCTCGAAATTTTCCTATATTTTCTTTTGTAATATTAACTGTAGTGGTGTTGTACCTGATCACTTTCTTGGTCACCTTTTTGGTTTTAGATGGGAGAAATTTTATTTTAATCTTAGAGAGATAATGATCTGAATCGAATTCCTCATTTCTGACTATTTTCGCATTGATTAGTTCCGTGATATACTTTTTAGATATGGCTACGTGATCCAGTTGAAATTCTCCTAGGTTTGGATTTGGATGTCGCGAAGTTTTGAATTTTATTGGTAGTTTGCGGAAATGTGTGGACATGCGTTTTAACTGGAACATTTTACACATATTGATCAGTGTTTCACCATTTCTGTTTGTTCTTGAGTGTGCTGGATATTCACATACAATAGTCCTAAATTTCTTTTCCCTCCAATTTGCGCACTTTACCTTACATTTACAGAATTATAATTAAAAATTATTAAAATTCTCCTGTTCGATATATTCAAAAAGTTCATTGGAGAAGCTTACTGTGTGAAAGAGATTAAACAGAGCTAATTTTGTAGAACTCTCTTGAATAGTTTCTAAAAAAAAGGTACATATATTACTTTTTGAAAATTAAATTTTTAAATTCCCTAAAAAAAGTTAAATATGTGTAATCCAAGGGACTTAACAATAAAGGTGTTGATTTCCTGTAAAACATATCTTCAAAATTGTTGATATAGTGCATTTTTTAAATAGTGTGTTTCTCATGAACGTCCTGCATTAAGCAGAACGCTCCCGAGCAAGAGTTCTGTCACCAGTACACGCAATGTGGAAACTTCCAATCCCGGAGCGGGAAACTTCTTATAGTATCGCGCACATCATTGCCAGAATCTCAACTCCTTATCTTCACCGCATCTTTCCGTATTAATATACTGCTGGGCATAGCAGGCACGGTAGCAAATATCGAAATTTTACCATCACAATGGTATATCGCCATATAGTGTACCAAGCACATCGTAAACCGTTCATAACTGTGCCTGTCATCCGAAAAATCACTAATGGACTACCTGCAGCAAGCTGTGTCTTACCACACTACTCGTTGTGGGCTAGCAACAGTTGAATAGGGAATTAGCACTGCAGGCATGGGCTGCCATTAACATACCAACACAACTGCTTGTGTTTTGAGTGACACCGTGCCTGGGAGACATGGACCACTGACGAAAAGCGTCGCATTCTGTTCAGTAAGGAATCATGGTCCTGCACTAACACAGATGACCGTTGTCGGTGAGTACTGTGGGGAGGCATGGGGTACAACTTCAACCACACCTGGTAGTGACTGAGGGACTCCGGCGGCACAATGGTACGTCACAGACATCCTGCGTCCTCTTGTGTTACCTCTTATGCGACAATGTCGAAAAGCCATTTTTCTACGGGACAGTGCTCGTCCACACACGACACATGTCTCTACCAGCTGTCCCCATGATGTTGAGGTACGTCTGTGGCGGCCAGCAAGACTTGCGCCATAGCAAGGGTGGTGGGGTTTCGGGTTCCGCTGGATAGGTCAGGAGTCCACTACACGCAACAAGCGGCTACACGTGTAGCAGGGGTTGTGTGGCGTGGGCTGGGCGGTTTTTTAGGTTAGATGGCCTTGGGCAAGTACAGAAAGGGCAACAGCCTCAACGGGTGCGGGGCAAAGTCAGGACATGCGGGGACCAAGCAGCAATCGGTATTGTAATTGTCAACTGTCGAAGCTGCGTTGGTAAAGTACCAGAACTTCAAGCGCTGATAGAAAGCACCGAAGCTGAAATCGTTATAGGTACAGAAAGCTGGCTTAAGCCAGAGATAAATTCTGCCGAAATTTTTACAAAGGTACAGACGGTGCTTAGAAAGGATAGATTGCATGCAACCGGTGGTGGAGTGTTCGTCGCTGTTAGTAGTAGTTTATCCTGTAGTGAAGTAGAAGTGGATAGTTCCTGTGAATTATTATGGGTGGAGGTTGCACTCAACAACCGAGCTAGGTTAATAATTGGCTCCTTTCACCGACCTCCCGACTCAGCAGCATTAGTGGCAGAACAACTGAGAGAAAATTTGGAATATATTTCACATAAATTTTCTCAGCATGTTATAGTCTTAGGTGGAGATTTCAATTTACCAGATATAGACTGGGACACTCAGATGTTTAGGACGGGTGGTAGGGACAGAGCATCAAGTGACATTATACTGAGTGCACTATCCGAAAATTACCTCTGACAATGTTGAGTGTTTATGGAAAAAGTTCAAGGCAATCGTAAAATGCGTTTTAGACAGGTACGTGCCGAGTAAAACTGTGAGGGACGGGAAAAACCCACCGAGGTACAACAACAAAGTTAGGAAACTTCTGCGAAAGCAAAGAGAGCTTCACTCCAAGTTTAAACGCAGCCAAAACCTCTCAGACAAACAGAAGCTAAACGATGTCAAAGTTAGCGTAAGGAGGGCTATGCGTGAAGCGTTCAGTGAATTCGAAAGTAAAATTCTATGTACCGACTTGACAGAAAATCCTAGGAAGTTCTGGTCTTACGTTAAATCAGTAAGTGGCTCAAAACAGCATATCCAGACACTCCGGGATGATGATGGCATTGAAACAGAGGATGACACGCGTAAAGCTGAAATACTAAACATCTTTTTCCAAACCTGTTTCACAGAGGAAGACCGCACTGCAGTTCCTTCTCTAAATCCTCGCACAAACGAAAAAATGGCTGACATCGAAATAAGTGTCCAAGAAATAGAAAAGCAACTGGAATCACTCAATAGAGGAAAGTCCACTGTACCTGACGGGATACCAATTCGATTCTACACAGAGTACGCGAAAGAACTTGCTCCCCTTCTAACAGCCGTGTAATGCAAGTCTCTAGAGGAACGGTGGGTTCCAAATGATTGGAAAAGAGCACAGGTAGTCCCAGTCTTCAAGAAGGGTCGTCGAGCAGATGCGCAAAACTATAGACCTATATCTCTGTTGTCGATCTGTTGTAGAATTTTAGAACATGTTTTTTGCTCGAGTATCATGTCGTTTTTGGAAACCCAGAATCTACTATGTAGGAATCAACATGGATTCCGGAAACAGCGATCGTGTGAGACCCAACCCGCTTTATTTGTTCATGAGACCCAGAAAATATTAGATACAGGCTCCCAGGTAGATGCTATTTTTCTTGACTTCCGGAAGGCGTTCGATACAGTTCCGCACTGTCGCCTGATAAACAAAGTAAGAGCCTACGGAATATCAGACCAGCTGTGTGGCTGGATTGAAGAGTTTTTAGCAAACAGAACACAGCATGTTGTTATCAATGGAGAGACGTCTACAGACGTTAAAGTAACCTCTGGCGTGCCACAGGGGAGTGTTATTGGACCATTGCTTTTCACAATATATATAAATGACCTAGTAGATAGTGTCGGAAGTTCCATGCGGCTTTTCGCGGATGATGCTGTAGTATACAGAGAAGTTGCAGCATTAGAAAATTGTAGCGAAATGCAGGAAGATCTGCAGCGGATAGGCACTTGGTGCAGGGAGTGGCAACTGACCCTTAACATAGACAAATGTAATGTATTGCGAATACATAGAAAGAAGGATCCTTTATTGTATGATTATATGATAGCGGAACAAATACTGGTAGCAGTTACTTCTGTAAAATATCTGGGAGTATGCGTGCGGAACGATTTGAAGTGGAATGATCATATAAAATTAATTGTTGGTAAGGCGGGTACCAGGTTGAGATTCATTGGGAGAGTGCTTAGAAAATGTAGTCCATCAACAAAGGAGGTGGCTTACAAAACACTCGTTCGACCTATACTTGAGTATTGCTCATCAGTGTGGGATCCGTACCAGATCGGTTTGACGGAGGAGATAGAGAAGATCCAAAGAAGAGCGGCGCGTTTCGTCACAGGGTTATTTGGTAACCGTGATAGCGTTACGGAGATGTTTAATAAACTCAAGTGGCAGACTCTGCAAGCGAGGCGCTCTGCATCGCGGTGTAGATTGCTCGCCAGGTTTCGAGAGGGTGCGTTTCTGGATGAGGTATCGAATATATTGCTTCCCCCTACTTATACCTCCCGAGGAGATCACGAATGTAAAATTAGAGAGATCAGAGCGCGCACGGAGGCTTTCAGATAGTCGTTCTTCCCGCGAACCATACGCGACTGGAACAGGAAAGGGAGGTAATGACAGTGACACGTAAAGTGCCCTCCCCCACACACCGTTGGGTGGCTTGCGGAGTATAAATGTAGATGTAGATCTCTCCCAGATATAGCACTGTGAGACAGCTCGGACATCACCTCTGTCCCAGTGCCAGTATGAAGGATATCGATGACCAGTTTAAACAGTTGTGGGCCAGCGTGCTTCAGAAGAGGATACATTGGCTCCATGACACCCTTTCGAATGAAGTCAATGAAAACATGCGGACCGAAGGAAGTGCAGCCGCCTACTGATAAGTGGGCTCATATTGCCAGATTCTTTTTAAATAGGACTCGATTTTATAATCGCTGAAATAACATCACATACACTCTCAACCAATAAACCTTCATTTCCTTCTACCTTCAGGGTACTTCACATTTTTTGTCAGCCAATATGGTACAGTAGGAACAATACGTCGTTGAGTTGGTACGTGATTTGATTGTATACAGGCTGCAAGATTTAGACCTTTTGTTGCTGCCAGGAGATAGCTACTCTGTGTACTAATCGCGGTGAGCGAAAAGTCGAAATGAGCTTGCATGTCAGGTATGGGTACTTCATTCTGAACTGCTGCAGCGGTGTACAAGGGTTCATCAATCGTAGTGGCTGGCAAGTGTTGGCGTTCCAGGTTCTCAGCCATCTATGACCACATGTATCGAATGGGTTGAACACCCACTGAATTGAAGTAGGTAAGGAGAGCACTGGGAACATGCGGTCTTATGTGAATGTATGATTTTCCCGGCGTATACAGCTCACGAGACGCGATCAGAATGCTCTGACGGAGACACGAACGGCGCACCCGCTTCCCCCTCCACCCCGCCCGCCGGCTCCTCTGGACCCAGCCTCCCGCGACCAGGTGGTGGGGGGCACACCGCAGGTATAAAGGGACCGGCATCCGCAAAGTCTCGGCACTTCGCCAGAAGATGATGAGTATGTCACTCGTTGAAACGTCGCAGTTTGAAGACACCGCCACCCGGCTGGAAGCCCGAGAACTCTTCGCCATGCGGTCTTATGTTAACTTGTTGAAAGACAGTGTCATAGTGTCCGCGAAAACAGCGCACATACTTCAGTTAGAAAACGTCAGAAATGTAACGTCTGCTATGCAAATTACCTGCTATGCAAATCACAAGTGGTATTGTACCAATAGCTTCACGCCAAGTCCTGCGCCTGTATGTCGATGATGAATGCAGTCTGGCAGTGTTCGTTCTCTTCAGTGCCACCACATACCGATACACCCATCATGATTCCTCTGAAAAAAAGACATTGTCGTGCCACTCCTGCATCCTGTCTGTTCTTTGGTGCAGCCCTGTTTGCTGCCACTTTATGCAAAGCAATAACGGTGGTCGCTGTGCTGACAATTCATGGCGCTCCAGACGTTGTCGTACTGTCTGTGTGAAACTTGTCGTGCTGCAAACAAGTAGATTTTCTGGCTTGAGGTGCGTTACATGGCTCTGCCATGGTACACAGTTGAGTGAACCATACACCTTGTAAGATGGCTATAATTTCGCACCTTACAAGCGCTCATCCACATACTTTTCCGTGATCTACAACCACATTAGGTGTTATTTGTTATGTAGTACATCGTATGTATGAATATTTAAAGGAGACTGACATTGTCACATACGCCTTGTAAATAATTGTTAACGTTTATTGCATGAAAGGTGACGGAGTGACTTTGTTATCATACTAGTAGAGGTTGGAATGACAGTGGAAATGAAACTACAGACGGAACTCAAGCCCTGTGTGGAAGGCCCACACAGGTTTATTGGTCCTGCTTAAACACAGGAAATACCAAGACGGACGTCGTAGGACCTAAGCGCTGGAACACAATAGAGTCGCGACCGGCCGACATTATAGCCGAACCGGAAGGATTATACTTCGGAAACTAGGAAAATCTTGGACGCGCGTGAGAGGAACGAAGAAGCGGCACCTCGGAAACCACAAAGGCTGGGTTATTTCCAAGGATTTTCATTCAGAAGCGTACCATTGTACGAGTATAGGTTTTTCCTCGCAAACTTTCCGCGCTGGACGACAAAAGACTATTCCGTGGTTTCGGGAATGTGATTCGTTTTCGGAATTACGATGGTGGGGAGGTGAGCCTTGCTGGGAGGCCAACGGTGGAGAGACGAAGTCTTCCGTTGTGAGCGCCCGTGTGTGACGGTCGCTCGAACACAGCTTTGTTGGACGGACTTGCTGTCTTTGCTCTCAGGAGAGTTTATAGTTAGAACAGTTAGGCACTGTACTGTTGCGAACTTATACGATTCTGGACTTCGCCTGCGGGTTGGAAGTCGTCGTTGAGTACGCAGTGTTCAGGGATTGAGAGCACTTCTTCTGCCTATACTTACGTTGAGACGTTATCTGAACTCCATCCTTGTGGTTGGGAATAGGCGTTTCTCGTCTGTAGAACACAGAGAGGAGAAGACAGTATTAGAGTATATTAGTCAGAGGACCGCCTTCTGCCGTTCTAGTGTCTGAAAGAGTTTATTTGTGGCTGGAGTTTTTCCGCCGTGGCAGACGAGTACGAGAACCATCACTTCGATGCACCGGACGCAGTACACACGGTGATATCGCAAATTGCTTCAGCTTACTAGGCTATAAAAGCTAAACAGCTGTGATCACGTTAGTTTACTTCCACTGAGGTTTCACACCACCACACCACCATAGATCATCTTTGAAAGTACTGTCTTCTAGTATTTGGTACGTAGATGATGTCAGTCATTCCGCGTTATTGATATTAGACCATGCAGTCATAATAAGGGGCAGAGTTGGGCAATTGACCAGTAATTTTCTTAGGAAATGTAAACTTTGTAATATAAAGTTTTTCTTTGAATCTACAAGAAATATATAAGCAGGAACAACGTTTATCATTTAGTAGGATTAGTTGTCTTCATCATTCATTTATGTTTAGATTGTAATTTATATGTTAAAGTCCATTAAGATATCCTAAGATCTGCTTCAGGGGGTAGTCAGACAGGGCCAAATCTTCATTTTGGCGTTCAGTATTTTCCGTTGCGCACATTCATTTTACACCCGCCTGGAGTAGCATCTTGGAACCTGTCCTCTCCGGTGTTAGTTGCGTAGGGCCATAGAGCTACTTCATGGTCTTAAGTGATCCTAGAGGATTTCTGTTCGTGTGTAAGAGGGAATTTAAAGTAGATTTGGACGGCAGGGAGAATTTGGAACGAAGTGGCCAGGTTAATCCGTGCAGTTGTGTGAATCGCTGTGCCAAGGTGGTTTACTGGCTAATACGCCTGCGTAGTAAGCAGGAGACCTGAGTTAGATTCCCGGCCTTGATACAAATTTTCACTTGCCACTTCTGTCTGTATGCACTATGTGATCAAAAGTATCCAGGCACCTGGCTGAAAAGGACTTACAAGTTCGTGGCGCCCTCCGTCGGCAATGCTGGAATTCAATATGGCGTTGGCCCACCCTTAGCCTTGATGACAGCTTCCACTCTCGCAGGCATACGTTCAGTCAGGTTCTGGAATGTTTCTTGGAGAATGTCAGCCCATTATTCACGGAGTGCTGCACTGAGGAGAGGTATCGATGTCGGTCCGTGAGGCCTGGGACGAAGTCGGCGTTCCAAAAAATCCCAAAGGTATTCTGTAGGATTCAGGTCAGGACTCTGTGCAGGCCAGTCCATTACAGGGATGTTATTGTTGTGTAACCACTCCGCCACAGGCCGTGCATTATGATCAGGTACTCGGTCGTGTTGAAAGATGCAATCGCCATCACCGAATTGCTCTTCAACAGTGAGAAGCAAGAAGGTGCTTAAAACATCTCTGTAGGCCTGTGCTGTGATAATGCCACGCAAAACAACAAAGGGTTCAATCCCCCTCCATGAAAAACACGACCACAGCATAACACTAGCGCCTCCGAATTTTACTGTTGGCACTACACACGCTGGCAGATGACGTTCACCGGGCAGTCGCCACACCCACACCCTACCATCGGACCGCCACATTGTGTGCCGTGATTCGTCACTGCACACAACGTTTTTCCATTGTTCAATCGTCCAGTGTTTACGCTCCTTACACCAAGCGAGGCATCGTATGGCATTTACCGGCGTGATGTGTGGCTTATGAGCAGCCGCTCGACCATGAAGTCCAAGTTTTCTCACCTCCCGCCTAGCTGTCATAGTACTTCCTGTGGATCCTGACGCAGTTTGGAATTCCTGTGAGATGGTCGGATAGATGTCTGCCTATTACACATTACGACGGTCTTCAGCTGTCGGCGGTCTCTGTCAGTCAACAGACAAGGTCGGCCTGTACGCTTTTGTGCTGTACGTGTCCATTCACGTTTCCACTTCACTGTCACATCGGAAACAATGGACCTAGGAACGTTTAGGAGTGTGGAAATCTCGCCTACAGAGGTATGACACAAGTGACACCCAGTCACCAGACCACGTAAGAAGCCCGTGAGTTCTGCGGAGCGCCCCATTCTGCTCTCTCTCTCGCGATGACTTATGACTACTGAGGTCGCTGATATGGAGTACCTAGTAGTAGGTGGCAGCACGATGCACCTAATACGAAAAATGTATGTTTTTGGGGGTGTCCGGATACTTTTGATCACATAGTGTGCATGAAAAGATACTGGAATGTAGTAATTCCCCCTACGTATATCATGCGTAAAGACCATAAAGATAAAATCGGAGGGATTCGAATCCAAACGGAGGCTAATCGGAAATCGTTCTACCCGCGAAGCATTCGTGAGTGGAACAGGAAAGGGGGAAAATGACAGCTGTACACAAAGTACTCCCCACACCACACAGCAAGGTAGCTTGTGGAGTATAGATGTAGAATACTACGAAGGGGTATCTCAGTAGAGTTTCTTTGCTCTTAAATAACGGTGATCCAAATGACACATTTACTGCACTTATCACCAACAAGCGAAATTCTCTGTTGTCCCAGCGCCGCCTGGAGCTCAGCTCCACCAAAGTTATACCGTTCCCTCAAAATCGCTGAACGTCTGCCCCCCTACCGCGTCCACCTACCCTGACCCACCTGAATCCTGTATGTCTCTCTCGTCTCCTACATTCAACTCAACAGATTTGCTACGCTTCACGTAAAGTTGACACCAACAATACTTCCTTCATGACTACCAACTCTCGTAATCTTTTGGGCTTACATCATTACAGTCTCCTCTCCAACTCCTTCCCTAGACGTTTCTCCATATTCTGTCCCAACGAAACTTTAACCACCTCGCCCTGTCAGACCAAGAAATCAGCTCAGAGCACTACCAACCTCCTAACTTAAACGACATACTGCTTTTTCTCTCCGTGGCACAGTTCCTTTACGCCCTCAAATTCAAACAGTTTGGTTCGAGGCCCTCAATCCCCTCTAAATATCCTACATTCTTGCAAAACAGTCTCCCGAAAAACATCATCACATACAATATTACTCAGCTCCTAATCATAAAAAATAGACTTTTATCTGTTTAAGAAATCCCCAAGAGAACCATCGCTATTTTAGATTACCCTTTGATTGGTCTTTATTCGTGATCGGTCACCTGTATTTCAAGCAGAGAACACACGTTCTTACAAACTGGTCCTGAAGTGCGATTGACTTACTAAAGTCATAAGTTTTGTAATGCACAGAAGCAAGTGTTCACAAAAATATAAGCTGGAGGCGCCGGGTATCGATCCCGGTACCTCTCACATGCTAAGCGAGCGCTCTACCATCTGAGCTACGCCCCCAGATATAGGACAACGACCTCACATTAAGCCGAACTGCTACGTGCCACACTTTCTCCGTTGCGTGTGGAGCCAGTTGGCCGTGTCGGTGGGGTGGTGGAGCAACTGGAAGGCAGAACGCAGGACTGGACAGCAGCAGAAGCCGTCCACTCACGTCGCTCTGTAGATTACGTCAGGTCCACAATGCTTTCTGTCCCACACATCAGTAATGACGATGTCTTCAAGTATGTGGATCGTGTCATAAAAGGAGAATACGGACTACAACTTGTAAGGGTACAGATTTCGGTACTGTACTAGACTGACGGAATCTAATCTTAAGCTACTTTGCTACAGCGCAGCCCCATAGTTCTAGGAGGGCAGATTGGTGCCTAGAGATGGTTTGGCGCGAAGGACTGAGTCAGTCGCGCCAGAGCCATCACGCTAGCAGGACGCGTACATGAGTGAGAGAAGCGATCGTGGTCAAAGGAACAATTTTGAAGCAAAGGATTAATATCGTGTCGGGGGAGTTATTATGTGATTAAATAACGATCGTACAGTAATAAATCGGCCATGGTAACGTGATAGATGAGTGGCAGCAATTACAGTGTGCGATCAGACGAAATAGGGACGTAATTTTTTAATTTAAAATGAAGTAAATTGTATCGTACAAAAATGTTCACCTCCTAGTTATTATTAGAATTTTTGGAACGGAATGAGTCATAGAACGGTGTGGTAGAGTAGATAGTGCAAGTGTCGTAAGCGCATGGTCAGAATTTAGTTATTGGCACATGTACCTTGGGAGTGAGTTCACACTCCAAAAGTGGCTACATATGAATTTCCGACGCCTAATTTTCCAGCCAATCAGACTGCAGCAAATAACTCAAAAAATAGTATCGAGTGGCGACTTACAAACTAACAAAATAAAAAAATAAAAAGCAGTAGCGTAATGTTCCTTACACAGACTTAAGTGAAATGATCCTCGTGGTTGTAGAATAACTGGAAAACCTTAATCATATTTTTGTTTAGGAGGTAATAACAAAACTGACACAAAAAGTGTAAATGTATCATGCACTCAGGTTGCGGCGGGGCAGGGTCGTTCGGTGGTTCTTTTTGTCTCCTTTACTCTCTGTCACTTTCATCGAAAAGGTCACCTACCTCTATATTTCTTCCTTCCTACGTCCCATCACTCTGCAGTAGTAGATACACGCTAGACAGTGTAAAGGAGCGTTGATGAAACAACTACGAATACCTACCACACAGAGGCCGTAACTCAAGTTGAAAATCAGTTCCTGTAAGTTCATTTTCACAAATTTCGGGAGGTAGAAGCATGCAGTTTAAGTGCAGTAAGCATTTGGAAATTCTATTAACGTATTTTTATTCAAAAGGAAGCACATGAAATGGCTATCAAGTCCGTATTTAATAATACAAATGCTTTATCATTCCAAGTTCACTGTTTATCCAGCAGCGTGAAAGCAACTAGAATTCCTGCAAATCGGTCCCGATTATTAGCGAGTTGACCAATCGGTCGTTTCAGTGGTCTTCTATGTCAGAAGTGCTCGCCAAAGTATTCCATAAAGAATATGCCACGCGGAATTGTCTCTATGCCCAAAAGATCACACGCTTATAAAACTTCAACTAATTACTTCCGAAACATCACACTTCCCACAAAATGTTCGTAACTTAAACCGCTTTAGTCACGACGTGTTCTATCTGAAATGACCTCACTAGCTCTTCATTTTACACATTATTTTCGCGGAGACATCTAGCGTGGTGTTACTAGGGAACAGGTTAGCGAGCGACTCTCTCGATGCTCCTCTCCTCTCTGCCTATTTAATTATCTGCGCGCGGGAATCGCCTAATTCTGATTGGCTATTGATCTGAATGACCAATCAGAACCATCCTTCCAGATCATCCTTGCTAGCCAACCACTAATCAGATAGTCATTGACGTAATTACAATTTCAATTTTTAATGTATTGTTTAATAAAATAGAGCGAAATGCAAAATATTCTTTAAATTAATGTAGAAACTTATTCCGCTTCAGACTTTTATTCTAGCTGCTCTCTTACAAAAGCAAACACATTGACATACGTCATCAGCTCGTGGTTACAACACAATTTTCCCACCGTTCAATTTTATAAGGTTTTACATAAAATGACATTAAGTTTTAGTGAATGATTTTTTATATTACATAACGTAGAGTAATTAAAATTTTGAAAATAAATTTCCAATTAAGTGATTTTATATACTGTGAGCTTTGTTATGACTACAGATGATATGAAAGACATTTGGTTATTATTACTAACTGAGTTTTGAAACATAAGTGTCGGTTTTAGGACATTTAAGTAATTTTCTCAATCTCCGTTACTGTAATACATAAAAATCTGAAATTGACAGGATCCTTAACTTAATAATAAAAGATTGTGTACCAAGTTTGAACAAAATCGGATGATAATTACTGTGGTTTATCTAGATTCGTAGGGGGTATGGATTTGCGTACCGACTGAATGTCACGGCTAGTAACGTCAGCTGCGCTTAAGTCAGAGCGAAGAAAAAACATAGCTATTCCGAAGCCACCGTGCTACACGGCTGCGTGTCTTACTGCATCGAATGTTATTTCGTAATACGAGGTGCATTCAAGTTCTAAGGCCTCCAATTTTTTTTCTAATTAACTACTCATCCGAAATCGATGAAACTGGCGTTACTTCTCGACGTAATCGCCCTGCAGACGTACACATTTTTCACAACGCTGACGCCATGATTCCATGGCAGCGGCGAAGGCTTCTTTAGGAGTCTGTTTTGACCACTGGGAAATCGCTGAGGCAATAGCATCACGGCTGGTGAATGTGCGGCCACGGAGAGTGTCTTTCATTGTTGGAAAAAGCCAAAAGTCACTAGGAGCGAGGTCAGGTGAGTAGGGAGCATGAGGAATCACTTGAAAGTTGTTATCACGAAGAAACTGTTGCGTAACGTTAGCTCGATGTGCGGGTGCGTTGTCTTGGTGAAACAGCACATGCGCACCCCTTCCCGGACGTTTTTGTGGCAGTGCAGGAATGAATTTGTTCTTCAAAACATTTTCGTAGGATGCACCTGTTACCGTAGTGCCCTTTGGAACGCAATGGGTAAGGATTACGCCCTCGCTGT
This sequence comes from Schistocerca serialis cubense, assembly GCF_023864345.2. NCBI lineage: Eukaryota > Metazoa > Arthropoda > Insecta > Orthoptera > Acrididae > Schistocerca > Schistocerca serialis. The sequence goes on from NC_064638.1 coordinate 726,079,189, forward strand.
CCCATAACATGGACACCATCATTTTTTCAGCACTGGCGGTTACCCGAAATTTTTTTGGTGGCGGTGAATCTGTGTGTTTCCATTGAGCTGACTGGCACTTTCTTTCTGGATTGAAAAATGGCATCCACGTCTCATCCATTGTCACAACCGACGAAAAGAAAGTCCCATTCATGCTGTCGTTGCGTGTCAACATTGCTTGGCAACATGCCACACAGGCAGCCATGTGGTCGTCCGTCAGCATTCGTGGCACCCACCTGGATGACACTTTTCGCATTTTCAGGTCGTCATGCAGGATTGTGTGCACAGAACCCACAGAAATGCCAACTCTGGAGGCGATCTGTTCAACAGTCATTCGGCGATCCCCCAAAACAATTCTCTCCACTTTCTCGATCATGTCGTCAGACCAGCTTGTGCGAGCCTGAGGTTGTTTCGGTTTGTTGTCACACGATGTTCTGCCTTCATTAAACTGTCGCACCCACGAACGCACTTTCGACACATACATAGCTCCATCACTACATGTCTCCTTCAACTGTAGATGAATTTCAATTGGTTTCACACCACGCAAATTCAGAAAACGAATGATTGCACGCTGTTAAAGTAAGGAAAACGTCGCCATTTTAAGTATTTAAAACAGTTCTCATTCTCGCCGCTGCCGGTAAAATTCCATCTGCCGTACGGTGCTCCCATCTCTGTGACTTATTGACAATGAACGCGGCCTCATTTTAAAACAATGTGCATGTTTCTATCTCTTTCCAGTCCGGAGAAAAAAAATCGGAGGCCTTAGAACTTGAATGCACCTCGTAACTTGCTACGTTACAAGATGGATATGATAAATGTTATGAAATTGTAGTCAAGCATCACTAAACAGAAAATCAGTTTACAACGTCTATTACCACTGATCACATTACACGGCCACAAGACGTATGTGTTACTATGTTGTTGGGACCACGTCGTTATGAATAAAAGCGTGCAGACATCACGGTGTGAAGTTTTACGGGTCTCGGATGTAGTCCTGTGATATTATATCCAAAGCTGCTTGCATCTGAGCGCACAGTTCCTGCACGTTGGTGGATTTAGATGGTGTCCTGATGGCAAACTCCATGGTATCCACATATTGTCGTTCATTGAGAGATGGTACGATGAGGCTGGTCATGGCAGAGCATTCACAGCTACAAGGTACGCTGGGGGATGTGGCAGCAGTATTAGGACGAGCATTGCCGTGTAGAAATAAGGCATGTGCTTGGGGATCACCATAGGTAGAGCCACTGTTTGCAAGACGTCTCCCAGATGCCATGCGCCCGTCATGGAGCCCATTAGGGACACTAACGGTGAACGGGCACCATATGACATCGCTTCCCACACCTTGAAATCAAGCTGACGGACGTGTGACGTGAGACCACAAACCGCTCTTTGTGGCGCTCTGCACTGCGTCTCCAGACAGAGAGCCGGCGGTCGTCGTCCCTGAGACAAAAGCGGAACTCGTCAGTCATGACCGTTGGATCTGTTCACGCGTGGCAGACAATCTGTCAGTCGTCCTGTCTTTTCGTGCAAGTGAGACGTTCTAACCCTCAAGTGCATGCGTGCCTTCCTGTATCCACTTCCATCAACAACGGACAAAGGTAGTGTCTGTCTCTCGAACCCGTCTAGTTGTGCAGGCTGCTGTCATACGTATCGCCTAAGAATTGTGCACATTCACGTGATGCTGGCCAGCACGGTCGTTTGGGGCTCTCTTAAATCAACCAATCGGCGACGTCATGGCACCTCTCACGCTCCCTGGGTGCGTGTCCGACAGTGCAAAGGTAATTATTGGCATAGCGGATGGCGTGCAACATAACCACCAAGTTTCCAGTGGATCGGTTGGATTCTTCTGGATGCAGCTCTTTTTATGACGATCATTGTATTAATTATAAACAAGTTGTTTCGTATTACCGGCTTTGAGGGTAGTAGAAGGGACTTTGTACATAGTTTTGATAAGAAATCCATCTGCGGAAATGTTCCGTTTGGATGTAAAGTATATATGAACATCGGATCACCTTCAAATCTTCCGCTTCGCAGTACGCTGTTAGTGTAGGGAATGAGCTCTGACTTGCGTGTCTACAAGACTGCTCCTCGTAGCGACTCGGATGTTCGTTGCAGAAGGTACATCCGCGACGCACTCTTTCATACACGCGAAATGCAAATCCTGATTCGCGTCCGTGGAGCACCACAGTCGACCATCCTAGTTGCGAAAGTGCCAGTTTATCGCAAGCAATGTTACAGTAGGACTGAGGCGATCCGGGAAACGTTCCCGTATTTGCAGTGTAGCGCTTTATAATTACGTATTTTACCGTGGAGCGAAAGATTTTAAAGTTATCCGAAAACGTATTTCTATATCCAGACAGTAAGTTTCGCAACATACGATATGAAATTTTGATAAAGTCGCCTCTAAAGTTCTTAGAACCCTGTAACAGGAGTTGCGAAGCACCCTTTATGCTTTAAGTATCTGTACAGAGTAATTCGTCAGTGGAATAGGACGAGTAAGCGACTTCATGCTTCGCGGTCAGAAACAGTTTGAAGAGCTTCTAATGGTGTTGCAGGAAGACTGTGATGAGAAGTAATTGCTAAGAATAAAATTCGTTACGCTATGCCGTTTCTGAGTTAATTAGCAGTGAAGTTATTGAATCAAGCCATTGCGCGCACAAATTCAAGTGGCCCGCCAGATATAATTAGTGTCAGCTGTTCTCATAGCGTATATGGTAGCGCAGGAGACTGCTCACGATTTCGCTTGCGTTCGTTCCTTACTACCGTTCCACGTCCAATTTTTGTGTCGTTTTCTTGTTCGCTTTTAGGAAACCACAGGAGTAACACGTTTGGCAACACCGTTTCTGGTGCGCCCCTTGAACTTGCGCGCTCAACAGCCTGACTGGCTAACTTCAGTGCTAATTAACTCGGAAACGGCGCAACGTATCGAATTTTTTCTTAACTATTATTTCTCAGCACAACCTACCCCGCGAGCACATTACAAGCTTTTCAGACTGTCTCTGACCACTCTATTTATTTGCATTGCCTTCTCTGTTTTTATAAAGAGAGGATGTTTCTTTCATAAAAAATATGCTTCTTTTTTCAGCGTAGTCCACTATTAGGTCAACACGTCTTGCTCAGTGCTCAGTGGGACTCTGGAAATCCTTCAAAAAACAATTTAGGGCTGCCATTTCTCTTCTTTTAACTCAAACAGCTTTCCAGCACGTTACTTTGTGCGGGAATGTGCCAAAATATGACGAATAAATTAATGCTCCAACAAATCATGCTTGAAATTCCTCGGTTTCTCATTGCCTAAACACATTTCATAACCCGTAACTTCAGTAAATGGTATTTCCTGATGACATATCAGCCTGCAACCAGACACCCATTCGTCACTCATTGCTACCCAGCCGAGGATGGTGAACTACCGAGTCCAGAAGCCACCACTCAGCTTCGCCACCCATCGCAGTGAGCATCCATCCCCGGCCATTACAGAACGTATGCGTCACTACACACAATGTTCGCATTACCGACAAGTGTCCGAAAGTTACAGGACCTTGGAGCACGGTCTGTGAATGAGGACATGTACTCTTCTACCTGCGTTCGCTTAGACAGCGCGAATCTGAAAGTGTAAGCTTCTTCCACTGCCTATATTTTGAAATGTATACCATCGCAAGATGTTGTTTGACCATTGTTAAACAAAAGGTTGACTTTCATGTTCGAAAGTTGCTTCATATAGTATTCTGATGTAAAGCTAGCCACAGAAAACAATTCATCGAGGCGTCTCATGAAATGTGGCTAGTCTGACCTCCAAGGTGGTGGCGTTAATCAACGCCGTTACCTTCAGTCCCTAATGCGCCGATACATTTAGACCCAACTTTATGTGCCTGACGCTGCCCTTTCATGTTGGAGGACATCTGAAATTCTTTGTGTACGGTGGAAGGTGACTGAAATTCTTACCACTAAAAAGAAGAAATCGCTAGAGAATCAAGAACGTTCTCGATACAGCAGCAGTACAGAATGTTTTAGTGCCGTTGCGTTGGCACTGACTTCCTTGCTCCTGGATGGAAGTTCCATGTCTTTTTTTATTTATTTATTAGATTATGTACTTATTTATTTTGAAGATGATGTACGAGTACATGACAGATCCCCCGTAGAGTAGGTTGATTTGTGTCAAGCTGTAAAACCCATAGTTAAGCTAAACACCCCAAACACAATTAGTCCGTTTGAATCTGAGTTCGACTGACGTATTAAACTGATTTTCAGAAGTTAAGTAACGGATGGCAGTATCCAAACGTGCCTTGCCCCTTTTTAAGGAAATCGACGTGAAGCACGTTTCTAACCTGCAAACACAGTGACGGTACAGCTAAACTGCCTGACAGTTTCTCGAACAGGAACCCAAGGAAAGAAACCGTTTGATGTACCCTCGAAAGCACCCTATTCCACCCCGCACACACACACGTGAATTGAGCTAAAGGTTAATCTTTGGATACAACTGACCAGCAAAGGATATACGACAATCACAACACTGAGAAGAATCAAATTTCACGCAATAATCTGAATTTATTGTGCTCCAAAAGTTTACATTTACGTTAGCAGACATACATTTTGCACTGACACTAGTCGTGAAAAGATTTCAAAATGAATATTTTTGCAGATTGCATATGGGGTTGAGAGGAGTGGCAAAAAGAAATGCGAGCAATGATGGTGTCAGCGGAATATGATGGGGTCTCACCTAGCCTTTACTGCGTAGCGTAGGCTGTAAAATCTGCACGTGTAGCTGCAGACCGCAGGACGCCGTTTCATCTTCCGATCACGTAAATTGCGAAGGTAATTCACGCTTGCCGAACGATAAACGTCACAGTCTATATCAGAGGTTGTTACCACTCCTCTCAGCGCTTGCATGAATCACTACAAGATTTTCGCCAACATAGTATCAACCGCAATGGACATCTTACTACGCAATGACTACACGACGCGGACGTTTCGTGTGCTCCAGAAAACTGTTAGAAGTGAGAGTGAGTGATCTTGCTGGGACTTTTTTAAAAAATTGATCCCAGCAAGGAATAGTACACCATCGTGATATGCTCTTTTTTGTTGCCATCGTAAAAGGAAGAACCTTAGGAAACTGGACTAATTTTACAATCGGATTCCGAGGGAACTCTGCAGATCTTCTGGGCTGCCGTTGTATAGCTGGCTTTGGCCACGAGCTACCTCCTAGCAGAGATATCATTGAGCACAAGGCGTCAACCTCCGTACAAAGGAACCTACTTAACGGTCAGAGCTATCTTGCTGAAAATTAATAATTATAAATAGAAAGATATTACATCTTACTAAAATCATCCAAAAACATTCTGTACCCTACTAATAACAAGATCTAATACATGTGTCCCTCTCGTCTCCGGAACACACAGATCATCGTCGTATGTATTCAGTATTTAGGTATTGTCTATAAGAACTTACTTGCGAAACTAAAATCACAGTTCGTTTCAGTTAAGTGTCCTCGTATTTTGTTCATAAAGTTACACTGAAAGCAGCACACTGTTTGGGTGTCACGCTACTCACTGTTCAAATGATTACAATATGGTACACGCAGACCGACAATGAAAGGTGTAAGAAATAACTGACGGCATAGTCATGTAAGAAGGAGTAGATGGAACAGTGCATTAAACACTGATGATTGAAAGGCCTTGTGCAGGATGAGTCCTTTACTGAACTCTGAACATAAGAAAATGCGAAACAAATTTCTCAGCAAATTTTCGCTGTTCTAAAATTAATGTATGTGACTGTGTGCGTCGACTTGATTCTGTGGAAGACACATTTGGCATGATTTCAGGCCAGACGTCACATCAGAATGAAGTCGGTGTCCTTGCACAATGATAGGCGAGTTCGATTTAACGTTCCATAAAGATTATTATCCAGAGTTCTTTTTGGGATTCTGAAGGGGTGTTTCTTCTTGACCATTAAATAGCAAAGAGTAAAATGCTACTCATACGTTTTGTAGCGACTGAATGAAAAAAATACGTGAGGAGTGAACTGTATGAGCCCCAAAGTGTGCTTTGCCAAGGAAAAAACTGGGGAACTTCATATACTGAATGGTGTGCTTAGTTTGTTGGGTGTCCGTAATTTTCTTGATATGCCGGTAAAATTTCACTCAATGTTTCTTCATGTCATGTACTATGTGAGATACGTGTTCTGTCTCTTATCCTCTTTCCAGTCTCTTTATGGGCCTTAGGGATTCTTCTCTGTAGTTTCCAGATATTTTCTGCTGCACCTTTTCGATCCGTAACCAACGTGTCTGATGCGTATAATAATAAAATAATGATATAATATATTATTAGTATTATTTAAAAGCTTCATTTTCAATGCAGTGCAAATGAAAGCTTTGTAATATTGTTTTTCGATGTCAGTCATACGTTTTACAGTACAGTTATTCATCTCAACCATGGAACTGCACGTGTTCTAAATTCCAGCATTTTTGTTTAGGGAAAAGGCTGCTAGAAGTGCTCTATGCTAAAACACTGATCATAAAAACACAATATGAATGTAATCATTACGCTCTAAGACACCGATCAATCATCCAGTTTAATAGCCACTCCTTTTTATGCACACATTGATTCATCTTTGTTCGTGATCCATCACTTACATTACAAATGTGGAACACGTGTTCTTACAGTCTGGTCCTGACGAGCGATTGTCATATTAATGTCATAGGTTGTGTAGTGCGTGGTACCATGTACTCACAAAAAATTAAGGCCTGGAGGCGCCGGGTATCGATCCCGGTACCTCTCACATGCTAAGCGAGCGCTCTACCATCTGAGCTACGCCCCCAGATACAGCTGAAGCGGCCTGTCCTCAGTTTTTGGTGTAACGCTGCGTGCCGGATTTTCTCCGTTGCGCCTAGAGCCAGTCGTACTGGTGGGGAGGTGGAGTAAAAGCCAGAACGCTGGGCAGGAGAGCGGCAGTAGCCGTCCACTCACGACACCCTGCAGGTGGCACTGGCTCCGCTACACTTTCCGTTCTGAAGATCCGTACTGTAGGGATGGCTGTTATCGCTCAAAAAACCGGTTTACGGTTATATCGTTTTTTTCCACGCGATTTAAAGTGGCATTAAAACCGCTCAAAATAAGCATTTCTGAAGTAACCGATTCCTGAAATAACTGATTTTCGGTTTTTTGTTATTATTTCCTGTAATAAAAGTAGAAATTGAACAAAGATAAAAAATTGACACTCTCCGTTTCAAGATACATGGATTTAAAATATTAAATTAAATAGGCGACTTAAGAAAACTAGTCCGTCCACAGTTCACTGCTTTTCCCGAAAAGTAATAAATAGTTGAATACTACAAACAATCACGACACTCCTACTGATTGTAGTTTTTTGGAAATTTGCTCAAAAATCATGTTGTAATCGGGGACCATGCCACTCTTAGTGCACGACGAGAAGTCAGTACAAAAAGAATGAAAAACTGAGTTTGAAGAACACTGTTTTTCGCGTAAATTTGCCCGTTTGAAGGCCTACAAGCAAATAAAGGCTTATTATATAGACATAGGCAGAAGGTCAGTTAGTTTCTATTTTTATTGTATGCTATGAATCAATTGTTAAGTTTCTAATTTATTGCTGTTGCCATAATTTCCTTCCTCTTCCTTTATTTCGTAGAAATGGCAGACAAATCTTTAATCTTTTAAAGACAATGAAGCATTGTACTTCATCGCTATGTCACTTCATAGAAATATTTCCAGACTAGGGTTGGTGCCATTCTCCGATACGAAGGATACCCGGCGACGACCGCAAGAAACTGTCATAGCGACGATGTCGCAGCAAGTCTTGTTACTCCGCACGTGCTCGCGTATCTTAAACCACAACACACGGTAACTGGGCCATTATTGTCCCAGCAATGCTGTGCCAATTCTTATGCTGTGTGTATGTAGCTCGTTTCCATCAGCGTTGTTAATAAGATAGCACTGACCGCTTTTCCTGTTTTGTGTAATAACGTAGTATTTAAAACGAATGCAAATTTTACGAATAAAAATTACTCCTCTTTTAAAAGGTTTATTTAAAAGCAAAAAATTTTAGAGCTGCTGCTACAGCTAACTGATATTTCAGTTGTTTTACTCGGTTATTAGAGAAAAAAATTTAAAAACTCTATTACAACCGAGGCCAAACAAATACCGAAAAATAGGTGTTATTTAGAACTAAAGTACCGGTATCGGTTTCAACCGTTCTGTTTTTCCCTTTCCTGACTCGGGGTAGACAATGGTCTCTGACCTGTGTACTCTACAGGAGATGCTCCACTTGTCGAAGCTGCTGTTCGTTTCGCATGGTGCATATGCTACTCACGCTTTCATATACACGGTCCACAAACCCTGGCCCGCATCCGTGGAGCACGACAGTCGACATTACTAGTAGCAAACATACCAGTTTCTTTCAGATGTTGTTGCAGTCGGAGAAAAACGGTATGTAATGGACTGAGGCAATCTGAAAACCGTTCTCTAAACATGTGTTGTGCAGCTATACCATTACGTATCGTATCGTAAAGTGGCGTGCTGAGAAAGTGACGGTACATTTCTGGACATGGGTTCTCTATCGAAATTTTATCTTTTAAGTCTCCTCAGACCCTGTAACAGTAATTGTGAAACACGCTGTGTACACTGCTTGAATGTACTGAGTAATTAATCAGAAGGTTAGGAGGAATAAGTGATTTTAGATATTTATCTTGCCTTTTCTTTTTTACACTGGAGCACTGTGCTTTTTGCAAAAAATACGTCGCCTTTTACGACGCTCAGTGCCTTTTTTGGTACATTCCGCCTGTAAAATGAGACTTTGGAAATCAAAGTGGCCACCTACGGCTGCCATCTCCTCTTCGTTTGGCTCAAATCGCTGTAGAGCGACAAATTTCGTTGCATGTGGGAATCGGCATTAATCTGGTGACTATTGTGGATGGATGCTCCAACGTATCGTATTTTAAATTGTTCAGTTGTTTCACTGCCCAACCACTTTCAGATCAAAGGCATTGTCTTGAAGTAAGATGATTTCTTCAATTATTTCATTTATATTTTTTTATCCTTTTGGTCCAGATGACTTGTGTAAAATTATTACCATCCCAAAGTAAAAGTGAAGTAATTACCGATCTTCATTGACGGTACACACATTAACTGACTACATGCGCTGTATATTTACATAAATTTTGTTACATAAGTGTGCCCACTGGTGGTTTGGCAGCACTTTTCAGCCTCTAGTCTTGCACATGCGAATTGATGTGATTGTCACCCGTTGGAAGTATAACAGCACAGCCTCTAAGTTCTCGCTCTACCTTTTTTGAAGTCCTTTCTTCTCACAAGATCGTAAAAAATCTTTAATTGAATTTGTGTCTAATGTCACTGTCACATTTCTATGGCATTTAATTGTCAACGGTGAAGATCCTATTGGGTAGACACGATCACGTGCGCAAATTTCCTCATCAGTGAGTAGATGTACTTGAAACTGCGTATAGCAGGCTGTTACGTACGGCCTGTATTCTAGGTGCTCATTTTTCTAAGACTTACGTTTAACTAATGTCAAAGCATGTGTAAATTGCCAACTGCAGCATCTGCCACGGGCTCAGTCTGAAGGCAGTAGCGTCTTCGGGCAACTGAATTCCATTCTGTGGTTGTGTTTGTCCTCTTTTTCCCACTGGTCTTTGTAATTCACGAACTTAAGTTCTCTTTGCGACGCTTTTCCAGGCGTTTGAAATGAAATCTGGTTTTTGGCTTTCAGAATCTTTGTAATTTATTAATGTAATTCACGGATCGACATGATTAACAGTAGTCATGAATCAAGCAAAAAGAAGAGCAAACTTTCTTTCCTTCGTGTTGTCCTAAGTTAATTACACAGGAAAGTATCACACATTAAGTAAACACTACCTTGTTTATTCTAAACAAGTGAACTCTGTGACCGTAGAGCGAAGAAATGCGTAAGGTTTTCTGTGTACAATACATTCCATATTGGCAAATTCGCTATGAGAACATGACATTCTAATAAGAGATTTTGAATTCATTATTGCAATGTGATGCAGAAATATCCTCATGTTGTCGGGCTGAGGAGCATCCAACGTGTCAACAATGAGTCAGGTGGGTATCTGCTATCGCACGGATGATTGTAATTAAAACTTACTGCTCTGTGCTAGTGATGATACGGTTGAACGAGGAGTGAAATGAAGGATGGTGATAGAACATGATTCTAGCGTGTAGTGTACACTAGGGCCGGTGAAATTTTTAGAAATATTGGGAAACCGATATATCCGTATAACGATATTCAAAATGTCATTATCGGTCCTCAATACATCGACGACAAAATATCGACGTATCGGCCTATAAAAATATTGGCTGCACATTGTAAATATACTGCCGGTTTTAGATCTGCATATTTAAGTATTGATTTATTGATGGTTCAAATGGCTCTAAGCATTATGGGACTTAACATCTGAGGTCATCAGTCCCCTAGAACCTAGAACTACTTAAGCCTAACTAACCTAAGGACATCACACACATCCATGTCCGAGGCAGGATTCGAACCTGCGACTGTAGCAGCCGCGCGGATCCGGACTGAAGCGCCTAGAACTGCTCGGCCACTGCGGCCGGCAATTGATTTATTATTAGTTATTCTGTATATCAACAAGCTACCTGGCTGCTTCTCCCCCTTAGGGCAAGAATTGAAAGGAAAACGATGCACGTTCACGCTTGGCGATAACCACTTCCGTAACAATGGTGCAGGTTATGACAATAAAAGATGCCCGATGGGTCTGTCGTTCGGTTTCGTCACATAGCGGTTGTGTCCGGAGCACTGTATGCAGACTTCCCCGGTTTTTCATTTCTGCAAACGCTAGCGACCTAGTAGTTGTGTCAAAATTACGTGGTGTAGTTAAACATTGCAGTTTCTGTTGGTAGCGCCGAGCGTCAGCCTGTCCCCTCACAAGTCTTTACCCATCGCAAAAACAAATCTTGTAATTTAGATTATGGTCACCTTTTCAGCAATTGTTTCTGAAGAATGCCGATGTTATGAAATAGAGCACTAGTTGCGTTAAAAATTGTTTTTTAACGTGACTGGTTTGCTATTTCTCCACACCGGAAATCTCGTTATTCCATTCACACGGCCTCCCCCCAGTGCAGTCGGACTACTGCTTTGTGCCGCCTATACTTGTTTCACATAGAGAGATACGGGACGTGACGGGAGCTCAGAAAGTAGTCAGACTCCTTCACCCAGTGAAAATAAAATTATGTTCTTCTACAGTTTCAAAACGAGGATAATGGAATGTAGTCGAATTAAGTCAGGTGATGCTGAGGGAATTAGATTAGGAAATGAGACACTTAAAGTAGTAAAGGAGTTTTGCTATTTGGGGAGCAAAATAACTGATGATGGTCGAAGTAGAGAGGATATAAAATGTAGACTGGCAATGGCAAGGAAAGCGTTTCTGAAAAAGAGAAATTTGCTAACATCGAGTATAGATTTAAGTGTCAGGAAGTCGTTTCTGAAAGTATTTGTATGGAGTGTAGCCATGTATGGAAGTGAAACGTGGACGATAAATAGCTTAGACAAGAAGAGAATAGAAGCTTTCGAAATGTGGTGCTACAGAAGAATGCTGAAGATTAGATGGGTAGATCACATAACTAATGAGGAAGTATTGAATAGAATTGGGGAGAAGAGGAGCTTGTGGCACAACTGGACTAGAAGAAGGGATCGGTTGGTAGGACATGTTGTGAGACATCGAGGGATCACCAATTTAGTATTGGAGGGCAGCGTGGAGGGTAAAAATCGAAGAGGGAGACCAAGAGATGAATACACTAAGCAGATTCAGAAGGATGTAGGCTGCAGTAGGTACTGGGAGATGAAGAAGCTTGCACAGGATAGAGTAGCATGGAGAGTTGCATCAAACCAGTCTCAGGACTGAAGACCACAACAACAACAACAACAGTTTCAAAAGAACTATTTCATATATTTACCGAAAATTCCGAAAAAAATATAAAATAAAAATATCGCCACGTGATATTGCTATTTTGATATCGCTGTATCTGGGAAAAAATATTGCCGATATGTACCAATATCTCTTGGAAAAAGTGTCAATATTTTATCAGCAGCGCTAGTGATACCTCAATACATAGGCTCCACAGCTTCGGCTCATCGAACGTGTGTATCACGACAGAGTTCTCATTACTGAAAAAGTGCCCAGACTTTAATACAGAACCTCGCAACGTGGTCTGTTCGTGAGGATATGTACTCCTCTACCTCTTTTCACTCGGATAGCGCGAATCTGAAAGTATAAGTTTCTTCCACTGGCTGTATTTTGAAACGTGTACCTCCTGAAGGCGATATTTGACCATCGTTACAGTGCGTCGATATATTTACACCCCAAATTTGTGAGCTTGACGCTGCCCCTTTGTTTTGGATGACGTTGCGTACGATGCAAGACGACCGTAATTTTCATAACTATACTGAAGAAAAGCACTAGAGGATCAGAAAAGGTTGGGGTACAGCGGTACAGATCATAGCGCCGTTGCGTTGGGACTTCCATCCTTACAGTAGATGCAGTTTCCATATCTCTTTTTACTTATTTTACCTACTTGATGATTTATTTTGAAGATGATGTATGTGACATATCACCCGAAGAGTAGGTTGATCTGCGCCAAACGTGAAGTCCCATAATTCAGCTAAACACCCCAAACACAATTAGCCCATTTGCATCCACATTCGTCCGACGTATTAAACTGATTTTCTACTGGTAGGTAACCGATGGCTCCAATTAAACGTGGCGTGCCTCTCTTTAAGACCATCGACGTGCAGCAACACTACTGACGTTACAATGAAGCTGCCTGACAGTGTCTCGTATTCGACCCTCACCGACAAGCACGATTCGAGCAGTGAACTGTCCCATTTGTTAATCAAGGTATGTCATGGGGGTGCAGGTGAACAGGAAAGGTGATGCCACAAACGAAACACTAAGAAAAGCCAAACTTGACTCCATAATTTGAATTTTTTGTGCTTCAGAAAATATACATTTACATGAGCAAACATACATTTTCCACTAGAATTCCGGGGTGTGAAGAACGTGAACTAGTAGCCATATCATGATTCAGTTGTTAAGAACGGCATCAACCGAAAAAAGAGTTCACAGATTAATGGAGACACTATAGGGTTGAGAAGAGTGGTATAAAGGACTGCAGGTAATGAAGGTGACAGTGGAACATGGCAGCTTGTCACCTAGCCGGTGGGCGGTAAAATCTGCACTTTAGGCTACAGACTGCGGTGCGGCGTTTCATCTTACGATCGCGTTAATCAGGAAGATAATTCACACTTCGAGAGTGATAAATGTTACGATCAATCTTAGATGTAATGTAATGTGTGTGAAATCTTATGGGACTTAACTGCTTAGGTCATCAGTCCCTAAGCTTACACACTATTTAACCTAAATTATCCTAAGGACAAACACACACACTCATGCCCGAGGGAGGACTTGAACCTCCGCTGGGGCCAGCCGCACAATTCATGACTGCAGCGCCTTAGACCGCTCGGCTAATCCCGCGCGGCAATCTTAGATGCTCTAACCAGTCCTCTGAGTGCGTGAATCCTCAGCGCAAGTCTTCCGACAACATAGTGTCCACTATAAGCGACTTCCTGCTAAGCACTGACTACCCGACGCGGACGTTTCGTGTTGGCTGCTTCGGAAAAATGTCAAAAACGAGAGATTATGTCCTAGCTGGGACTTGTTTAAATAACCCCTCCCAGCTATAGTAAATGGAAGATCCTTAGAAAATCGGAGAATTTTTAGACGAGAGTTCTGTGGGAACTCTGCAGATCTTCTAGGCTGGCGTTATACAGCAGGCTGTAAGCGCGAACTATCACTTAGCAGAGATATCCTTGAGCAAAATGCGTCCTCCTTCATAAAATGAACCTGCCTAACCGCCAAAGCGACATTGTTGAAAATTAATAGTTATATAAGTTGAAAGGTATTACATCTTATTAAAATCATTCATAAAAACTCCGTACCAAACTACTAACAAGACACATGACTCCCTCTCGTCATACAACATGGCGAGGCATTTAAAGCTGTTTTTGGAAATATTTAAAAACTACAAACCGGATTAAAAAAGATTGTTATTCGATCCCGCCTGCCCCACTCCCCGCGGATGGGAGCGGCCACAACTTCGAAATCTTAAATAGGAACCCTCATATTATATAGTGCATTCGGTTTCTCTGGGGAAAAATACGTAACTTGAGAATTTAACTTTTTTTTCTTTATGTGATAGATGGCACTGTAATCGACAAAAATCAGAATGGGTTAAAAACCGCTGAAAAATGATAAAATCTCAAAAAATACACATCAGATGAAGTTCAGGAGGTGAGAAAGGCAGTTATTCAAAAATCATAATGACAAACCAGTTCTATAGCAAAAATACTTGATTACGTATACTTATAAGGTGTCCACAACTAAAGTTCGAGGATCAAAACGCTCTAGAAAGAGACCCACTGCCCAGTTGACGTCAAATTTGAACAGCATGTTTTTGACGCAGGAGGAAACGTCATGAAACCAAAAAAGATTTTACAAAAATTTTACCAATAGGTGACGCCCTAAGCGTCTTATGACGACTTACGACAAATGCACATTCTACCATCCGTACTGTTCAATGTGCTTCACTGCACAAGTTCGGCAGTTAACAGTTGTGGCACTGTTAGTTAGGTAAGCCCATCGACCACAGCAATTTAGTACCAAAGCGGATGGGAGAAATCAGTTTTTAATTGTCCTGGGGCCAAAACTCTCACAAAAAGCAAAATGACACCTGTTTTTTGTTGTTCTGGTGCCGAAAACGGCATAAAAGCCAAATGACATCGGTTTCTACTTTTCGCGGCATTGGTGCAAGACATGTTCAATATGCTGTCCACCGTTTTCTGCCACATGTTGAAATCGAGAAACAGCATGTTCCACAACAGATCGGAGTGTCTCGGGGGTCACGTTCAGAATGCGTCGCGCAATCCGTGCCTTCAGTTCACTTACTGTACATTCGTAATTGGAGCACTCAACACATTATCTTTCAGATACCCCGCTGCCAGAAGTCACACGGAAAAGACCAGGTGATCAGGATGGCCAGGCTGTAGGGAAATAACGGCTCTACCGGTAGAGCTCTTGCCCGCGAAAGTCAAAGATCTCAAGTAAGAGTCTCGGTTTGGCACACAGTTTTAACCTGCCAGGAAGCTTCATATCAGTGCACACGCCGCTGCAGAGTGAAAATTTCAGTTCTAGGTTTCCAAAATGCCTCTGCAGCAGCCGCTTCACTGGCCGTGCAATCAGCGGAGGAGTGCCATCTTGCATAAAAATGATCCTACCCACATATCCACGTTGTTGAGAAGTTGGAATGACGTTGGCGCGCGGAAGACTCTCGTAGCGAATAGGTAACAGGATCCGCAGGACTCATCTCCTCCAAAAAATACAGCCCTACGACGAACGACGCCGTCAACCCCTACCACGCAGCCACCTTCGGTGAATGATGTGATGAAGGTTGGTGTGCGGGTGGACTTTCCGATAACCACATTCTGCAATTCTGCGTATTGACATGTCCTTGGAGATGGAAATGGGTTTCGTCTGTCGGCGGAATGTTCTACGGCCAATCATTGTCCACTTCCATGAGAGCAAGGAATTCCAGAGGGAACGTTTGTCTTGCTGGCAGAACAGCAGGAAGCAACTCTTGAACGTGGGTGATTTTATACAAAAAAATTTATAACAGTGGAGGATGTTTCGTAGGATTTTATGCGCCCTGTTCGCAGGCGTGTCCAACGTTCGCGCAACTCCCCGTGTACAGAATGTTTGCACATCACCGCCCGACCCCTCCTGCAATGGTGCGGCCATATCTTCGTCAGATGTCGGATCAACAGCTTCGCTTCCTCTGCGACACTGCATGTCAAAAGAACCTGATTAGATTAGATTAGATTAATACTAGTTCCATGGATCATGAATACGATATTTCGTAATGATGTGGAACGAGTCGAATTTTCCAATACATGACATACTTAGGTTAATTTAACAACATACTTAAGTTAATATAACAACTTTATTTTTTTGTGTTTTTTTGTTTTTCTTTATTTTTTATTTTATTTTTTTTAATTTTTTTTCCTTAATTTATATCTAAAAATTCCTCTATGGAGTAGAAGGAGTTGTCATTCAGAAATTCTTTTAATTTCTTCTTAAATACTATGCTTTCGAATTGATTGATTGTTTCT
The DNA here is from genome assembly GCF_023864345.2 of Schistocerca serialis cubense. Taxonomy (NCBI): domain Eukaryota; kingdom Metazoa; phylum Arthropoda; class Insecta; order Orthoptera; family Acrididae; genus Schistocerca; species Schistocerca serialis. The sequence goes on from NC_064638.1 coordinate 726,095,434, forward strand.
CCAAACCCTTAGCAGACATAGGACTAACGCCTTTTTTCATACGTTTGACTGTGCGGAACTTCGGCAGGGCTCCTGGCGCACAGTCGCCATTCTTGTAAAAGAGCTTAACGAGCGGTAAGCAGTCCTTCATAGTCAGTCATGTCGGGCGTTTCGGACGCAAACTGAGGAACAGCCGTGTGCATAGCGTCTGTTTGTGTGCATATTCTTAGGCTTACAACGCCATCTATTGATGAAATTTGCGTAAAAATTTTTTTTTTGGTCAGTGACGTTTACCCTTGCTTCAGTAATATGTTGTTCAAATTTGGCGTCATTCTGAGCAGTGGTTCTCTTTCTACAGCGTTTTGAAACTGGAACTATGATTATAGATGCCCTGAATTTGATTCCAAATCTGACGCCCCTCCTGCACCTTGGGTTGGGGCGGATGTGTCGAGGTTGGTGTCATTTGATGTTCCCCTTTGAGATGAACCATTTTTATTACGATCTTTTTGTAACTCGATTTGTAGTTTTCCAGATGTTTCCAAAAACAGATTTATATGCCTCATCCTGTACATTCAGTATTTAGAGGTTGTCAATTAAGAATTTGTTTATCAAGCTAAAATCAGAATTCATTGCAGTTCAGTGTCCCTATGTTTTGGTCATACAATTACATTGATATCAGCAATATTTTGGGTGCCACGCTACTCACCGTTAAAATCATTACAATGTGTTAGATACTGATCAACGATCGAAGGCGTAAGAAATGACTGACACCACAGGTATATAAGAAGAAAGTGTACATGAAATGGTGCATGAAATATTGACGATTGGAAAGCTTTGTGATGGATGAGTCAGTTGTTGAAAGCTGCCCGTCACAAATTTCTCAGTAACATTTCGGATGTTCTAAAACTAATATATCCGCCTTTGTGCGCCGACTTGATTCTGTGCAGGATGAAGTCGGCGTCCCTGCCTCACGAAAGGCGAGATCTATTTAAAATGTCAGAAAGATTATTATGTCGTGTTTTTTTACGATTCAGAAGCGGTGTTTTATTTTGACCATTACATTGCAAAGAGCAAAATAGTACGCTAGTGTTTTGTATCAACTGGATGAAACAATACGTGATGAATGACGTGGTGAAAGGGTACAGTACCGCCCGACATTGAAAATAGGTACAACATACTTCATTATTTTTGTCAGAACAACACATTTTTTTTGTAAAACTAACTCAATTTCAATTAATACAGCGAAGCCGGATACCAGTGTGGGAAAGAATGACAATTTATTTATTTAATTGATCACATGTGCACTCCCACAAAATAAATCCCTACATCCAGTTTGGTGAGATCTGTGAAATGAATGAATGTATGGTCGTCTGCTAACCGCAGATAGTGAATGTGAATATATGATCATCTTTGAGACAATCCTTTGGCCACCTTTGGTGGGACCAAAGAGATGAAATTTACCTGAGCTTTGAGCGCCTGAAATGTGGCTGACCAATACGGTAGCATGGTCTTCCCCCACCTCGACAGAGGTGCGAGATGACCTGGAGAACGGCCATGTTTCAGCACTCTGCCGCTGGATCTTGTGCTGTTAAGACCTGTTTTAGTTGTGCTCCGTAATGGGGAAAGAGTGGAGACATGGTATGCATGTGGAATGTTTAAGAGTAGTTTGAAATAATAATTTCTCTATTTCAGGAACTTTTGTGGGGAGAATTAAATGTCAGGCAGGTAATATTAATGGGATCGTAGTAATCTTCGGAAGTGACCAACGGTCACAATGAAACCACGTGTAGCAATAAGTTGAAATACTTCCGTGTGCTTAAGTTAAGCTGAATTACTAGCGTGTGTACAATAAGTTGAAATATTTAAGAAATAGCGTGTGTACCATAAGTTGAAATATTTAAGAAATGGCGTGTGCAGGACTTGATATTAGAGACGAGTACTTCCACGTGGTGAGTACTGTGTGAGTCTCAAACTGTGTATGAGACAAAGGATAAAGAGAAGTACTCGTCCATGGTATCAGTTGAGGACTCGCATGTGTGATGAATACGTTCTTAATATTACTTTGCGTGATATGATTCCGTGTGATGCTAGATTCAAACTCCGAGAGATGCAAGGTGAGTCGGCCGTCTATCCAGCAACGCCACTTGGCTTGCATTGCGCAGGAAGACGTGCATATATCTCCAGAGTTCATAGTAGGAAAGTAGAATTACGAAGTGGGGCAGTGTCGTGTGAAACTGGGATAAATATTAATTGAAGTGGGAAAGCTGAAAGTGATAATGTTGTGACTATTACCTGTGTAGTATTTCATATTGTAGTGTGGTGTATGTCATGTAATTTGGGTATGTGTGGTTTGCATGGGAGAGTAGCGAGGTAGTTTCAAAAGATTAGGGGGTTATGCTTGTTGCTTCTGTACCGCTCGGTCTGGAGGAAAGTTTCGTGATGATGATTGTGAGAGTCGAAGTGTGAGAAATAATAAAAGATCCACCATCCTATCCAGAAAGTGCACTGTAGCGTTAAATGATTACGAGACCATAATATAGAGATTCACCAATGTAAAGCCATGCCCACTGGGCGGAATTTCTCATGTGTTATTGTTGTAGGTTATAGAATTTGTGTGTTTAGGTTATAGAATTTATCGGAATAAATAAGATAGTGAAAAGAAAAAGATTGGTGGACTTTTCCTTCGTATTGTATGTTGTTATGATGTCCCGAATTTATAATGTGTGCGCCATTCATATTCAGTGCGGTGGCCACGTGTTGATAAAAGCCGTTAAATAAAAGACATAAAGAAAATGTGGTATTGCCAATGCGTAGTGAACAGTCTGAGTTCTGTAAATCACTGATAGTCAGATGTGCGTTTCCGTTGCGTATTATTCATACAGGAGGATAATTTGTAACTTAATTGTGAGTACGAGAGTGCATGTTACTCGATAAATAAGAATGAATCCACTCGCTTGGCAGACCACTCATCTTGCAGGCCTGACTGCTTGATGCCACAGTATGAGCAAGGCATGTGGGTGCCTCTCAGTGTATTGAAATTGAAATAAAAAGGAAGAAAAACACCTTTCACTAGGACAGCGCGCAAACCCCAAACGTGCTTTCCCAGTGAAAAAACTGTGGAATTTGATGTTCGAATTGTTGGAACATTCATCGCATTCACTAAATTAGGCACTATCTGATTTGCACCTGTTCTTTCTTTCGTGGCTGAAAAATGTTTTCAGTGGAATAAATGTCTTGTTGCAGCCGTAGATGGGTTCTTTTTTAAATTATTGAGGGTATTTCAATATCGTCTTCGCGACCGCAATGAAATGCGAGTTTTCGTCATCAAACGGGTTCATTTTATTGAAATATATCATCGTCTTTAAGGTTTAATCTTGTCTTATATGTATATTGTATAAAATCACTTGTCTTTTATCAATTGTGTATTGTATAAAATCACCATACGATAAAATAAATAAAATTGTCAGTGGTAGTATTTCACACCTGGTTTTCCGTTCGCGTCAAGAAACGTCTACTAGTACGCTTTGGGTTATTTCTTCGTTAAACACTGTTGAGTCTGATCTAATCTCATACTGCTTTGCATAACTATCCATTTTTGACGTTACGCACAAGGCGATGTGGTACTACCACTGTTGATTTGGATGCAAATAAATGATACAAATAAACAGTACCAGTACTTCATTGTGTTGTGTTCAACATAATTGTGTAGTTCAGCAAAGCATTGTGGGATTAGGTCAGAATTAACAGTGACAAACGAAAACATAACCCAAAAACGTGCAAGCAGACAGTCTTTCCTGATGCGAAAGACAAACCAAGCATGAAATACCACCACTGCTGTTGTAGTTAAATGAAACGAAACGCATTTGGCGACAAGAACTATCACTTTCTTATAGGTGCAAAGACATAATTAAAATAGATCAATAATTGTAAAGCAAATACGGAAAATTTGGTTACAAAAATGAAGAAATTTGTAAATTGTCCAGAATCACTTTTGGCTTATGGAACATAATTTCCGAGTAGGAAGGACCACGGTCCTGATGGGGAATAACTCCGAGAAATAAGGCCATTTTTAACATAAAACAAACAGTAGTTAATTTGTCAGGCCCAAGACTGATAATTTTGATACCGTGCAAAATGGACGAAGCTGCAGCTGGGCTATGAGAATGGACGGCTCGTCCTGCTATCCGGGTCAGCGCTCTGCCTTGGAACCTCTCCAGTTACTCCGCCTCCCCAACACGGACCACTGGCTCCACACGCAACGGAGAAAGTCCGGCACGGAATTTGAACAGCAGTCCAGGACGTATGCTGTTGTATCTGGGGGCGTAGCTCAGATGGTAGAGCGCTCGCTTAGCATGTGAGAGGTACCGGGATCGATACCCGGCGCCTCCAGCTCATATTTTTGTGAGCTCGTGCTCGTCACCATACACAACCTGCAGGTTATAAAGCTAGCGATCGGCAGCACCATTTAATACCTCGGACACCAATTATCTTTGTAGGAATTTTTAGTTTACTAATACAGTAAACTAAGGAAAAAATTCTTCTGAAAAAGTAATTACAGGTTTAGTGCCGGTTTCCTTTCACCACGCGAGGCGTGGCGGGGGCGAGCTGTATTTCCGCGACACACGGAGTGTGGTGCGGCTATTACGCGTACGCCCACAGTGGCTCAGCAACCTTAGGAATTTCAGTTCCGTATTTTATATAAGTATACAAATGGTTGTGTTTTATTTTATATATTACTTTTTTTGGAGAGGGGTGTATTTATTCGAAACATGTTTAGGATTACCAACAACAACCTGCTTTTATTCAATAAGTGAGGATACACACAAAATACACATTGGTATTTTTTTACAAAACTAAGCTATGTCTAATCTAATACCACTGCTGTGTCTAAACTAGGTTTTGTTTTATTAAATTATTAATGAATACAAAATAGTGTAAATATTTATGACAGTAAGTAGGATGTTTGGGCAAGTGTAATATCTTTATTCGTGTAAACTTTATTACAATTAAGTTATACAAATGTTGTGGGTCAATAATCATCAAAGGTTCGGAAGTCTGGGACAAGAAACAGTCTTGGTTCTTTTGGATAAAGTGGGCTATAAAATGACGCGGAGACCCTAACTTCTTCGTTCCAGCAGAGTTTACACTGCCGTCGTATGGTTTCCCCGTTTGAGTCTTTGGGACAGGTCTCTGGAAGCTGAACATTGTTGAGAGATTTTGCAGTTGTTATAGGTTTTGTGCCTCCGACCAATCCGTCGATTACAGATAGGCAAAAATTCAACAGATTCATTGGCTTGGCATTTCCTCTCTACTTGTCACACAGGGTGGCCCACTCAAATGCTTCAACGCAGGAATTTCTGGATCAACAACAGATATTGAAACACGACTTTCGCGGGTATAGATGTAAGGCAGGAGCCCATGAAAGTAAATACTGTGAGACATTCTAAAACGTAAGCAAACATTATTTTGAACAGAAACTTACGGTTTTTTAAATGAATACCTTGTATTGTTTCTTACACAATCAATATCGTGAAAAATCACAAAAAGAGTGGCGTTGGTGTCATAACAACACATCAATTACATCCCAAGAAATCGCAAAGCGAAGTTGACGCTTGAAGTAAACGGAACACGCCGCTATTGCACATCCCGAGTTTCAAGCGTGAACCCCACGTTGCCCGTAATCGTGATGTTATTGACGTAACACGATGCTGCTAACGCAGTACTTATTGTTATTTACTGGAAACAATAGAAATGTACAGTCACACACAATGAGAAATAGGGAAAGGGTTTCCTCGTTTGTGCTTTATTGAAATTTACTACAGTACTAGAATGGACATATTGATAACGAAACGTCTAATATCACATGGCAGAGTAAACAGAATTAATGGCGGACCAAGGATCTAACAGGGGTAAATTCTAGTTGTACGTAATTGTACATAACTTACATAATCGTACATTATAAGTATAGGACGTCTCACTGAACATTTTTTGATGATTACGTTATACTAGTAAATTTAACTGTTGCACATGGTGAAACGATTACACAGATGCACAATTGTATCTGCAAAACAAACATACATCTCGTCAGAAACACACAAAATGTACGCCGGCATGCAATCACATTTCCCACAGCAGAAAATCTACAACGTATGTTGTAAGAGATCGCCATTTACATGGCAACTCTGTGCACGCTCCAACATTGATCGACCCACTGCTGTGAGTGTTTCTGTCGTTACTGTGGCACATGCACGGTCCGGCACACAGTTTTAATCTGCCAGGAAGTTTAATATTTTCTTACTTTTTAAAATGTCTCATAGTATTTACTTTCGTAAGCTCCTACCTTACATTCATTACCACGATAGTAATTTTTGAATATCTGTTGTCGTTCCAGAGATATTTGCACTGAAACGTTTAAGTGGTTCAACCTGAATAGTAATTGCGAATTGATGAGCATTACTTGAAAAATATGTAATCCTAATGTCTCGTATCACCTGAGAGTTTTTCGGCACGTCGGATGATATGAAAGCAATTGGTCCTGTCGGTCTGCTCCTTTCACATACTTACTGTGTACAACAATAAGTTGCGGTTTCCTCGTGTCTACAACCCTCTTGTTCCATGTCTCCACTAAATCTCCCGTGGATTCCAAGATATACACAGGACATCTCCCTTATCTTGCCATTTTGCAATGCAGATTCCTTCCTTTGTATACACTAAGATTGATTGTCCCCTCTTTAACTTCCTTTTTCTCACTTCTCTGGGGGTTACCGTGCCTGTTTGGTTGGGGTGTACCAGTAAAGTAGGTTGTGGTACGCAAGAGCGACTGTGCCAAAGCTACAATACTGTAGTATCTGTCTGCTTACGGGCTATGACCACTATTTCCTTTCCCTGCTGTTAGACTGTCTACCACTTTTTCAGAGAGTCTCTTCCTCCCTGTTTCTTTGTCGTCAACGGGGGCCCGTAAATTAATAGCTCTTGCTCAAAACTAAGTTCTATCAGGACGTGTAATTTGAAACCATATTTATGTTTCTTATTTTTTATGTACTGCCTGATGGTAATCAGCCCCTCCATAGGAAGAGAGGTCTTTTCCCGTGGAATGTACGAGTACTTCCTCCGCCCTGTCATTAAAATATTGTAAAATTGGTCGAATTTTATGTATTTTATCAGAGCCGACGTCATTGATGGTATCACAAAAGTGTAAAGCTCTGAGCAGTAAAAAATACCTGTTACGTGACATTGCGATCCGAAAAAATTCTCTCTCATAGCGATAGCCAATTTTCTAATAGTCACTAATTCTACTGAGGCGAATGAAGCCCGTATGAAAAAAGATGGCCAGAAATACTTTTAGTTCTCCAATTTCGGTATCCTTTCATCGCATGATTCTGGGGCGTGGGCTCTCAGAGTCGCTAAAAAACAGCCGAAAAGAAACTATGGCGCCAACTGACTCTGGCTCCATTTTGAGAGCTTGCACCACAGTAAAGGTAGCGACTGCCTCTCTGATCGTTGGTTTTACCACTTCGAACGCTCAGCTGAAACGGGTATGACTTATACAATTTACTCGTGTGGCTCAGGTTTAGAAGTCTCTACTCAGTCATGCTCTGGCGTCTCTCCTGGTCCTAACATTCCTTCTGCCTGCTATTCAGAATCAGAATCAATTGAGGAGCCGTGCTCCATCTCGTCTCCATCTCGTCGACTGAAGGAGGGGAGATAGTTCTGTGTGTGTCGTCTACTGTGTCGACTCTATCTCCTTTAAATTTTTTAGCCGCCTGGTCTGGAAAAAAGCAACGGATAACTATCAAATTAAAAATATACTTCCATATTAATAAAGTAGAATTCTTATTTTCTTTTCACCTCGCTGTGTAATAGCTACCAAAAAGTAGCCAAAGTTTCATATTTTGCATTCATTTCCGGTCGAGCTGGTAGAATGAGAAGGTCTAGGTAAATCACAGGAAGAAATTTCATCCTCGCAATCAAGTGAAAAAAATGTTAATTGTCAGAGATGAAGTGGAGAACAAGGAATGCTGAAAACATTGCGTACATTCCTCGTCAGATAATCTCAGAATATTTCACTGAGAAAAAAAAAATTATTATTGAAAATGAAGTGAAAATTCTGCAATGAAATTATGATATGGAATATTAGATATTTATGGAAAGCTCGCAGTGACTAAGATAATAAAAGACAAAAAAAAACACGATGGGTACACATTTTAAATTATACTTATTATAGATTTACCTTCAACAGGAAATAATTTCCTCTCACGTCCAAGCCTGTTTTGAGACATGTTTAGAAAAATAAATTTTGTGTGTAATTACGCTGAAAATAATTTCATAGATAAAGAACTATAAACTGAAAACAAATGCACTTACCTGCAGAAGTTTCACCACAGAATGGTAGAAAGATAAACCAACAGCTAAATCGCAACCGACGTTCACTGCAGAGTGCCCGGGACGGGGGTACCGAACGTGTTAGAAGCTCCCTTGAATACGACTACGAACTGAAAGAGATGAGTCCCAATACCTTTTCATTGCCAGTCTTCTACACCGACGACCAAAGAAAGTGGACAGTTTAGTGAGATGAATGAATATTGTCTGGTCTCCTGCTCGGAGCAAACTTGTCGATTTGTCGCGACTTAGGTAACTTGGGTGCAAATTTCGCTGCCTGTTTGTTAAACAAATGGCTCATTTGGCCTATCGGGGCTGAGTGAGCACAGTAGGAGACCTTTCACTTTCCCCATCCTCAAACAAATCTGAGGTGGTTAGCGATAATTATGTTCGCGATCTTTACACAGTACTAAGCATTACTCCAGGAAGGTAGTTATTTAGTAACATACATTGGTTTACTACCACAAAAGGGATTCACGTTAACAATTTGTCCAGTTTACCAGTTTCTTCGCTTCATCCCCTCTGCAACGCGCTAAATGAAACCATTTCGTAAGATGCATGTTACGTCTGTCACTTGAACAGGTAAGTGGTTGTGGAGGAACGCTGTCAAGAAACGATTCTCCTTCCAAAGCGAGAGGAATACTTTGGGGAACATAATCCTTCCCTGTTTTCTTCAATTTTTAATGTTTGTGTCTGTAACTGTGAAGGCACAAATGAATTATACGTGGTCAGTAATAGAGAAATGCATACTTATTTTAAAAATTAATGGTCTCTCCTATCAATCTTCTCAAAAATGAGATCGACAGGAAGTGCAAAATGGCTAAGCAGGGATGGCTAGAGGACAATGTAAGGATGTAGCGGTTTATCTCACTAGGGGTAAGATAGATACTGCCTACAGGAAAATTAAAGAGAGCTTTGGAGAAAAGAGAACCACTTGTATGAATATCAGGAGCTCAGATGGAAACCCAGTTCTAAGCAAAGAAGGGAAAGCAGAAAGGCGGAAAGAGTGTATAGAGGGTCTATACAAGGGCGATGTACTTGAGGACAATATTATGGAAATGAAAGAGGATGTAGATGAAGATGAAATGGGAGATATGATACTGCGTGAAGACTTTGACAGAGCACTGGACGAAATTTTCAAGCATATAGAACATCAATGTAAGGGAATTTGTCATTGTGCATGTTATAATTCCATAAAAAAGTTCTTGTAGGTGTTTCCTTCAGTAACAAACTGAGAGATTCAGATGAGGTGATCTAATAGGCCAAGGAATAGGAGCACCTCTTACAATCCATTCTCCAGGCAGTGCAGCACTATAGTTTATGTGAACCTCCAAACAACATGGGGCGCCTGTGCAAACAACGTTTCTTCAGATACACAGAAGGTAGTGTCTAGTCACAGACCACCTCAATGTAAATGTGATTGAACATCACTCCATTTCCGGAGAGCGCCGACGATAATGTACCCCACTCCATTGTCGCGAGGGCCTCTACCCGATTTCATCAATATTTTTTCGACGCTGTTCGTTGCTTGGGCATTCGTACTACATAGGTCATTATTTTTGTCGAACATTCTGGCTGGTTTCATTATGGGGCCTGCTATGAATTTCTTTCTTATTTTATGAACATAATTTCTCGATTCTCATTATTTTGATATCTTCAGAAAATCCTGTCGTGTCAATTATCACACGGTCCGCCTCCGTAGCGTAGCGGTAGCGTTACCGCCTACTACGCAGGGGGCCCGGGTTCGATTCCCGGTAGGAGACTGGGTGTTGTGTGACTTTCATCATTACTGAGTCGCAAGTCGCCGATGTGGCGTCACCTGAAGAGGTCTTGCAATACGGCGCCCGAACTCCCCCGGATGGGGCCTCCCTGCCAACAATACCATACGATCATTCCTATTTCCAATGGTTACACTCATTTTTATTCGCAAGAGAAACCAGCAAGATTTTTCTTCGCCGAGTGATTGCAACTAATCTGAATTGAAATTCGTGTTTGTCCAGACAGCAAAGCGAAAAAGAGTGAGTTCACACTGCGTGGAGCAATACTTTCAGTAAGTTACGGTTAGCAGATAAAGCATCACAGAGGGCACTCAATGCCTGACATACCCCGAAAACGAACTCGGGCCGCACACTATTGCGGACGCGAAACAGGACACCTCACCATTAACGCTCCTTTCCCTGGATCTGAGTCTGTCTGAAATAATTCACTATGCTGCATCATTTTGCTGTAAATCTTTATGAACAAGTTTAAGCCTATATGTTGAGGCGAACTCGACAATTATTTGTAAAAAGAGTTCGAGTCACATACTAGCTTTTATTTGCAGTGTAAAACCACTAGCGGCCACTTCTATCACTTTTATCATTTTCTCGACTGATAAAATAATGACACGCATGGTTGACAGTTGAAAAAAAAACGACGTTTGCAACTTGTCAATATTTGCAAAATTTACGTTAGGTTATGCGTGTTCTTGCTAACTGAATATGGCCGGACCCCTTACAGCCACGTCACAACACGTCCTCAAACAAGTTAAAGTCTGTTGCCTCATGTGCGAGACACTAAATTACAAACGACATGTCAAAACAAAAGATGGATCGAGAGCGTAACACGTCAAAGTCTTCAGACTGAGTACACGGTTAATGTCTCTCAAGAAACACATGAACTACGTGATCAGATGCATCCAGACACTTGTTGGTGGACATTACTATCGGTTCTATCCTCCATTTAGTTTTATGACGGCCTGAACTCTCTGCTGCGGACATTTTTAGTGAGATGTCTGAATGTCAGTGGAGCAATGGCAGCTCATTATTCCTCAAAAGCCGAAACCAGATAAGGTAATGATCTTTGAAGCTAATCTGTAAAGAAGTCGACGTTCTCGGGACAGCGTACATTTCAGGATTGTTGTCCACAAACCATTGCCTCAAAAACGCTCCTTTATGACAGGGTGCATTGTATCTTGATACAATCATCGTCTCCGAAGTGATCCGTACAAGGTGCTGTAACATGTGTTCGTATCGTTCTCCATTTATTGTTTTCTTAAGCCCAATAAGGGAACCACATTCTAACCGCGAAAAAAAAAAAAAGCTGTATCGTAATACAACCTCTTCCTTACTTCACTGTTGGCACTACACATGACGACAGGCAGCATTCTCTAAGCATTCTCAAAACTCAAGTCCTTCCCTCGGATTGCCAAAGCGTTCACCAGGCCAAATCATTCGTGTCCAGTCGTCCACCGTCCGGTAGCGTCGCACCTTACGCCACCTAAAGCCTCGTTTAGCCTTCACTGCAGAAGTGTGTGGCTTATATGGAGCCCGCATCTCGTGGTCGTGCGGTAGCGTTCTCGCTTCCCACGCCCGGGTTCCCGGGTTCGTTTCCCGGCGGGGTCAGGGATTTTCTCTGCCTCGTGATGGCTGGGTGTTGTGTGCTGTCCTTAGGTTAGTTAGATTTAGGTAGTTCTAAGTTCTAGGGGACTGATGACCATAGATGTTAAGTCCCATAGTGCTCAGAGCCACGCCACTTATGTGGAAGTGCTCCACCACTGTACCCCATTCCTTTTATCTCTCTACGCACAGTCAATACCGTCACAGCGCGATAGCGATGGAAATGTTACCGATGATGGCGCCTCTAAAGTGGAGTTACTAAATACAGTTTTCCGTAATTCCTTCACGAAAGAAGACGAAGTAAATATTCCAGAATTCGAAACCAGAACAGCTGTTAGCATGAGTGACATAAAATTAGATATCTTACGTGTTGCGAAACAACTTAAGAAAGGCAAATCTTCCGGTGCAGATGGTATACCAGTCAGGTTCCTTTCAGAGTATGCAGACACAATAGCGCCTTTCTTAGCAATCATACGCAACCGCTCACTTGACGAAAGGTCTGTTCTTAAAGACTGGAAAGTAGCACAGGTCATACCAATATTCAAGAAAGGAAATAGGAGTAACCCATTGAATTACAGACCCATATCACTGACCTCAATTTGCAGTAGGATTTTGGAGCATATACTGTATTCGAACATTATGAATCACCTTGAAGAAAATGACTTATTGATACATAACCTACGCGGATTCAGAAAATATCGTTCTTGTGCAACACAGCTAGCTCTTTATTCCCACCGAGCGAGGTGGCGCAGTGGTTCGACACTGGACTCGCATTCGGGAGGACGACGGTTCAATCCCGCGTCCGGCCATCCTGATTTAGGTTTTCCGTGATTTCCCTAAATCGCTGCAGGCAAATGCCTGGATGGTTCCTTTCAAAGGGCACGGCCGACTTCCTTCCCTGTCCTTCCCTAATCCGATGAGACCGATGACCTCGCTGTCTGGTCTTCCCCAAAACAACCAACCAACCAATCTTTATTCCCATGAAGTAATGAGTGGTGTCGACAAGGGATCTCAGATCGATTCCATATTCCTAGATTTCCGGAACGCTTTTGATAACGTTCCTCATAAGCGACTATTAATCAAATTGCTTGCATATGGAGTATCATCTCAGTTGTGTGACTGAATTCGTGATTTCCTCTCAGAGAGATGACAGTTCGTTGTGGGAGATGGTAAATCATCGAGTGGAACAGAAGTGATATCTGGCGTTCCGCAAGGTAGTATCATAGGCCCTCTGCTGTTCCTGATTTACATAAATGATGTAGGTGATAATCTGAGCAGCCCCCTTACATCGTTTGCAGATTATGCTGTAATTTACCGTCTAGTAAAATCATTAGACGATCAATTCCAATTGCAAAATGATCTAGAGAGAATTTCTGTATGGTGCGAAAACTGGCAATTGGCACTAAACAAAGAAAAGTGCGAGGTCATCCACATGGGTACTAGAAGAAATCCGATAAATTTTGGGTATACGATAAATCGCACAAATCTAAGGGCTGTCAATTCCACTAAATACTAGGAATTACAATTACGAGCAACTTAAATTGGAAAGGCCACGTAGATAATATTGTGGGGAAGGCGAAACAAAGACTGCGCTTTGTTGGCAGAACACTTAGAAGATGCGACAAACCCACTAAAGAGACAGCCTACATTACACTTGTCCGTCCTCTGCTGGAACATTGCTGCGCGGTGTGAGATCCTTACCAGTTAGGATTGACAGAGGACATAGGGAAAGTGCTAAGTAGGGCAGCTCGTTTCGTGCTACCGCGCAATAGGGGTGAGAGTGTCACTGATATGATACGCGAGTTGGGGTGACATTCAGTGAAACAAAGGCGGATTTCTTTGCGGCGAGATCTATTTACGAAATTTCAATCACCAACTTTCTCTTCCGAATGCGAAAATATTTTGTTGAAACGCACCTACGTAGGGAGAAATGGTCATCATAATAAAATAAGAGAAATCAGTGCTCTAACGGAAAGATTTAGGTGTTCCTTTTTCCCACGCGCCATTCGAGAGTGGACTGGTAGAGGAGTAGTATGAAAATGGTTCGATGAACCCTCTGCCAGGCACTTAAGTGTGAATTGCAGAGTAACCTGGTAGATGTAGATGTAGACTGCTGGTAGCACTTTGGAAGTCACGAGTGATTTAATGTTATTTTTTAGTCACCCTCTGCAACATTCGACGGTCCATGTTCGTCGGTACATCACGCCTCTCTGGTCTTGATTTAGCTGTTCTTCTTGATTTGCGTTTCCGTTCCACCATCACATCAGCAACAGTAGACTTGCGCTGGTTTAGACTCCATCCCTGATGGATTTGTTAATTACGTGACATCCAGTGACTAGTCCACGTTCGAAGTCACTGAGCGGTCCTGACTGACCCCTTCTTCTGTTTGCTCTTCTCTACTGATAACACTGGACTGATGACCTTAGCAGTTAAGTTCCATAAGATTTCACACACATTTCTTTTTTTACCGGATGAGCTATCCGGGCAAGACTCATGTTGAAAATAGCACACAGAGAGAGATTCAGTCTGCTGACTTATTTATAATTGAATGATGTTTAGTTAAAAAAATATTCAATCCAACGGATGTCCCTTAATTTCGCGGAAAGACAGATATTCCGAACATAGTCTCTTGCGTTGCATGGCGGTTGAGTCGTAAAGAGATAATAATGTATAAATCCTTTCACTGTAATCAAAATAATACGATTCATGACTTAAAATTTTCTTACTCATATTTGTTAGCACACGTCATTTAATTAAGCCAAGTAAATAATTTCTTTGACCTCTTAGTCTCTCTCTCTCTCTCTCTCTCTCTCTCTCTCTCTCTGCTTCCCTAATTAGAATCCTATAAACAGTTAATTTTGTCCATGACAGATCCGGAAAGAAAAAACTTACTTTTAGACCAGTACAATTCACAAGATTGAATACAGTATGATATTTGATTTATTTTGTCTCTTTTCTCACACCCATTCACCGACAGGAGAAATTGAATAATAATTTCTCCACCATATTTGTATTACTATTGCACATGCCGCCGTATCTACAAACTTGGATGTTGTGGTAGATTAAACGTTCATTAGGTTAAATAACGATTGATGGCAAACAGGAAAACAGATGCGTCTGACTTACGTCAGTGGCACATTGGAACAGAACTTCTTCGTAAAAGGTGCACAAAGCAAAGAAGACACAGATGACTTATAATTACCATACGTGTTTTACATAGTCTTAGGGTGAAACTTCTCACTGATATTCTCTTTAATATTACCGATCAAATTTGTAGCTACGATCACGACGGGACAGAGAGTTACGTTCTGCGCCCACATTGCTGGAAGAAAACAAACCATTTCTTTTCATTAATTTGATGAAAAACTGTACACATCGAAAAAAGTTTTGCATCGCCTTGGTTCCGGCAGTTCTGGAATCTGTACAGAAAATTGGAACAGAGATCAACATCAACATCATTTCAGCTCTTTTTATTGCTCATGAAAACCACACATTACATCTTTTACCACCATACAGCGAGACCTTCAGAGGTGGTGGTCCAGATTGCTGTACACACTGGTACCACTAATACCCAGCAGCACGTCCTCTTGCATTGATGCATGGCTGTATTCGTCGTGACATGCTATCCACAAGTTCATCAAGACACTGTGGGTGCAAATTGTCCCACTCCTCAACGGCGATTCGGCGTTGATCCGTCAGAGTGGTTGGTGGGTCACGCCGTCCATAAACAGCCCTTTTCAATCCATCCCAGGCATGTTCGATAGGGTTCAGGTCTGGAGAACAAGCTGGCCACTCTAGTCAAGCACTGTCGTTATCCTGAAGGAAGTCATTCACAAGATGTGCACGACGGGGGCGCGAATTGTCGTTCATGAAGACGAATGCCTCGCTAATATGCTACTGATATTCTAGCACTATCGATCGGAGGATGGCATTCACGTATCGTGCAGCCATTACGGCGCCTTCCATGACCACCAGCGGCGTACGTCGGCCCCCCATAATGCCACCCCAAAACAGCAGGGAACCTCTACCTTGCTGCGCCCGCAGGACAGTGTCTAAGGCGTTCAGCCTGACCGGCTTGCCTCCAAACACGTCTCCGACGATTGTCTGGTTGAAGGCTTATGCGACACTCATCGGTGAAGAGAACGTGATGCCAATCCTGAGCAGTCCATTCGGCATGTTCCTGGGCCCATCTGTACCGCGCTGTATGGTATCGTGGTTCCAAAGATGGACCTTGCCATAGACGGCGGGAGTGTAACTGCGCTTCATGCAGCCTATTGTGCACAGTTTGGATTGTAACGAAACGAAAAGCATTATTCAAGATGGTGGCGTTGCTATCAGGGTTCCTGATAGCCATAATCCGTCATCCACTACAGTAGTAGCCCTTGGGCGGCCTGAGCGAGGCATGTCATCGACAGTTCCTGTCTCTCTGTATCTCCTCCACGCCCGAACGACATCGCTTTGGTTCACTCCGAGACGCTTGGACACTTCCCCTGTTGAGAGCTCTTCCTGTCAGAAATTAAGAATGCGGACGCGATAGAACCGTGGCCTTGACCGTCTAGACGTGGTTGAACTACAGACAACACGAGCCGTGTACCTCCTTCCTGGTGGAATGACGAACTGATCGGCTGCCGGACCCCGTCTGTCTAATAGGCGCTGCTCATGCACGGTTGTTTGCATCTGGGGGGGGGGGGGGGGTTAGTGACATTTCTGAACAGTCAAAGGGGGACTGTGTCTGTGATACAATATCCACAGTCTACCTCTGTCTTCAGGAGTACTGGGAACTGGGATGATGCAAAACCTTTTTTTGATGTGTGTATTACCGCAGATGACTGTCGGAGTTAGTTTTGAAATGTAAAAAGATACTTGATTGATTGTCAAGTATACGGAAGTGACTGAATACTTAAAATCTTATTCTACGACAAACTGCTCCTTTTCAGATATACTGCGAGATGAAGATAGGTTATCAGCACTTATTTATCACACGTTTTCTGTCATCAAAACTGTCTGTACTATTGATCTGTGTAAGTGACAATATGAAATCACTCTCAAATTTCGACGAGCGAGATGGAGTCGATGTTTCAGGTTTCAGATCTTTAAGAAATTTCTACCACGAAATTTGGCCGGCGTTGGGAGAAGAGACGATGACGTTGTGTCATTTATGAGGAGCCTGAGTGTTTACTCCTTGTGAATTTAGAAAGTAATATTAAACGTCCCGTCGACGACAAAGTCACTAGAGTCAGAGTTCTGTCTCCGATAGGGCAAGAAACTTTTCGAAGGTGAACCGTCCCGGCTTTCGCCTTGATCGTTTTAGAGAAGCCACGGTAAGTCCATAGTTCTGTATCACAATAGTGGAACGCGGTTTCAAGCGGTCGCCTCCCGAATTCGAGCCCATTGTGGAAACCATTGCATCACGTGTCTTGGTCCGGAACCGTGCCTTAAATTCAAACCTCTCCGCATTTTCCTCGGAGACGAGAATATTGGGCACTCTATATGGTGATCCGTCCTTTAAGGTCCGCTACCCCATCGATGTTTACCAATACAAATTACTTTTGTAACAGCGTCTGCTTCATGCAGTTTCTTCCGTTTCACTATGACCTTCATCCATATCCTATTTAGGCATAGCTTTATTTTTGTTAGGGCTGCTTCTTCTGTCATGAAAATTAAGCAGGCATCCGACATGTATTGGTCCACAACAACACCATCAAGAACAAGCTACACTGACTGTGACGCTGCTGAAGAATGATGTGAGGTACTGCAAATTTTTACCATACTTTTGAACAAAAATATCCACTTTTTCTTTATGTACCTGTGTCATTGTCTAATTTTCTATTGAATTTTATATTGAGAACACTGAATGAGCTAAATCTCATGTGATATGAACTTTTGCCGCTATTTGTTTACTTGAAGTTGAGATGTACTTATCTTTACTTTCTGTCAGACAACCGAGCTCCTATTAAAATTTTCTCAAATCAGCATCCCGCGGATGTACTTATATTGTGGTCGTTTTCTCCAACGTTGTAGGTTCACGAGGCCATATGATGTCTCAAATGATCTTACAGGTTTAAGTAACAAAAAGAACTTCATTAATGTTGTTTTTAGCATTTTTAGCATTCAGAAAAAGTAAAAACATATATTTGTTGCCCATCAGTATGGACTGTGATTGTTGCCATCACGTCATTACTCAGAAACGAAAATACACACCGTCATCTGAAGAATCAGTGAAACCGCCACATATCGCTGCCGCCACTTTGCTAATAACCAACTGCCACGGTAGTTAGTTTCTTAATGTAGTTTTGTGGCGCCATTTTATGGCGTCATTCGAGCCATGCATCAGTATCATAAATGCGTTTTGAATCGGATTTATTTAGAGCATTCCAAATAACACATCAGATGAATTCGGAATTGCGAATAATGACTGACATCAGCTGTAGAATGGAATGACAATGAAAAACTGTGCCGGACCGGGACTCGAACCCGGATTTCCCGCTACGGAGTCTGTCCGTGGACCGTGGCGACATTCATCTTCTCTTACTGCAATAGCTCCGTCTCCTAAACTATTCATGTAGGTAAAGAAAGTAGACAATGGGAAAGCTACAAATCGGTAATAGTCGATAACTCAAATTAACTCTGAACATATCTGGAAAAATAAGCCGTAAATGTCAGTTAGTCCTGCCACAGTGTTTCATTGAGTCCACTCACAATTCTGAGTGATTCGGCAAGCTGCCACGTGTCGTAGGGCAAATATTGAAATAGAAAATACAACAACACACAATGAAAACTAAACAAGACTACGTCCAGTCCCTAGAGAGAGAGAGAGAGAGAGAGAGAGAGAGAGAGAGAGAGAGAGAGAGAGAGAATTACTCAAACGAGGTGAGTCAAGAAAATGGAAGATATTAGCCATGAGTTCCGAAATATGATCACAAAGATAGGGGCATTACGATGGAGCTTACCGCACTGGTCTCTGTAGAATCGTGACGCCGAAAGCTCACGGTTCTAACATCGTGATTGCACAGCAGCAACCGACATAAATGCCACTAGTGTCCTATCGCGAAAAATGCTTATAAGATTGGACTGCCTTCACAAAAGCCTGCTCCCAGCGTAATGTAAGACAACCACTATGCAACAAAATTGTGGTAACTTCCGTACTACTACTACTATCTACAATGTGAAGACGTCCAAGATGTGCATCCGAAGGTGCTAGAGAGTGTTGTGGCCATACTTTTGTAAACTCAGGTGTCCCACGGTAGTGTGCGTCTACGGATGTAAAAGGATTTCCGTAGCGAACATGACAGGGAGGTGGATGTGGAACTGTTGCCGCCGGCCTTGGTGGCCGAGCGGTTCTAGGCGCTACGGTCTGGCACCGCGCGACCGCTACGGTCGCAGGTTCGAATCCTGCCTCGGGCGTGGATGTGTGTGATGTCCGTAGGTTAGTTAGGTTTAAGTAGTTCTAAGTTTTAGGGGACTGATGACCTCAGAAGTTAAGTCCCATAGTGCTCAGAGCCATTTGAACTGTTGCCGCTGCCCCTGACCAATGGGGCGGCACATCCATTTAGTGCACAAGTTGGGAGACCTGTCTTGGCGCCACTTCTCTGAAAATGGGAAGAATCTGTGCTTTTCTGCGTTCTCGTGGTTCCAAATTAAATTCGAACCTAATGACCTCTAGCATTACGGATTCTCGCAATATAGTGTACTTTCTAAATTAATTAAATGGTGAATGAAAATTATTTCACCCGACCTACAGATTGTCCTCCATGCAGGAAAGCCACCAGTGGTGTCCATTAGCTGGAGATAATTTCTCTTAGTATTAATACAGAGAATTATTTAGTATAATGAATTTCTAATTAATTGGCAATCAGATTGGGATTACTATCAGTGAACTCGGAATTTTGCAGTCAATTCAAATCTGTGACTGAAATTAAGAAATTTATTTCATTTGACTCCCTTGTGATGGGACTGTATTGGACAGCCGTCGTGGCTTAGCCAAGTGTGTTGCACTCGTATATCTTCAAAAAGTCTCCGTGTTACGACTACATGACCGATGATTCTGTGTGGGACTTGAGAAGAACTGTAATCACCCAGATGGGGATGTCTATACCGTAATTAATTTTTTTGAACACAAAAATATCTTTCTGCCATAATCTGTGTTCGTCTTTTCATCGCATAAAGGCGTCCTTTGTGTGAACATACAACCAAGTGGCATTATACAGAGTATAATGGGTAGAAGTGCAGATATTTGTATTGGTGGCTGAGAACAGTGTACTGGATAACATTACATTAGTATTTACTTCATTTGCAGACGAATAGTTGTAGCTGTTATGCATAGCATGTTTTAGATTGGTGAGTATCTACATGTAGATATGGCAAGAGCAAGCATTAAAGCTTGTTTTCCCCTGGGCAGCAGGTCAGGTGTTGAAGTGTGGATGTGTGGCCCCAAAACGGCTAGGCTATACTGACAGGCGTAGTCGATGTAGTGGTGCAATTACAATGCAGAAAAAATCAGATATTAAGTTATGTGTCATGATTGTGGCAAGAGTGTTCAGTGCAGAGAAAAAACAAGCAACAAACTGATGTGTGTACATATTATAGTACCACATATAAAAATATCTGCACTTACAGCCATTACACTGTGTATATTCGCACAATAGTGGGTTTCCCAGTAAAAAGTTTTCCCATTTAACCGTTTTGCTTAAATAAGAAATGACGGCCGGTGTGGCCGAGCGGTTCTCGGCGCTTCAGTCCGGAACCGCGCTGCTGCTACGGTCGCAGGTTCGAATCCTGCACTCGGGCATGGATGTGTGTGATGTCCTCAGGTTAGTTAGGTTTAAGTGGTTCTAAGTTCTAGGGGACTGATGGCCTCAGATGTTAAGTCCCATAGTGCTCACAGCCATTTGAACCATTTTGAAATAAGAAATATGCTTGTCTTACTTCGGCACACACTCTTCTGCTATCTTAATTTCAGGGAGTGCACATGGAAAATACGTTTGTCTTGCACAGGTTTCATCTACAAAACGAGCCTCATTACACGTCCATTCATTAATGCAACAGCATTACTGGTAAAGTTTGAAAGCTATGTACGGGTACAAAGCAGCATAGACTACTCTCATAGGTTGTGACAAATAAGCAACAGTATTCCTGATTAAGTCTGAAAGGTGCGTGTGGCTATCAAGAAAAGTAGATTATTCTAATAGGTAATGACAAATAAACCCTGATACTATGAAGATGTCTATTTTTAATGCCCAAGAGAACAACTTAGTAATACGATCTGACCGAAAAATACGTAAATTGAAAATGCTCGTAAGTAGAAAACACTCACATAGGCACTTTCATAAAGACAGCGGAACAAAAAGAAATGGAGCCTACATGTCTAATACATGTAAGTAGCACACGAATGAATAGGTTCGAAATACAGTAGATTGATTTGAACATGAGTTGTCTTTCTGCTTATAGCGTTCAGTTATGTAATGGGACCGTAGATCCTTCGTATGTACACAAGTTCAGAATGCAGAAAATAGTTAATTATCAGTAATCAACTGCAATCCTGATTCCCCTCATATATAACACTATTGGCTAAGTGAAGCGACACTGCACAGTTTCTCGTTGAAGCAATCAGCTGTCCAGCTAACGTTCTATCGGCACTTGCAACATGATTACCATGCAGCGAAATCCTACTCTCTGTCACTTACAGTTCTCAGTGCCAGCTGTGTATTTCGAGTACCTATCCATCGAGTAGTTAACTTTCGTAAGACAACAAAATGACCACCTGCCAGCGTGGCACTTTAAAGTAGATCAAAGGCGAAGAGTGATACAGTCTTCGATAAAATGAATTCATAAGACGTGAGTTTGACAAGTAATATATTCTACATCTACGTAGATACTCCGCAAGCTACCGTACGGTGCATGGCGAAGGGTACCCTGTACCACTACTAGTCATTTCCTTTCCTGTTCCATTCGCAAGTAGAGCAAGGGAAAGGCGACTGTCTATATGCCTCCTAATGAGCCTTAATTTCTCGTATCTTATCTTCCTGATCCTTACGCGCAGTGTATGTTAGTGGCACTAGAATCTTTCGGCAGTCAGTTTCAAATGTCAGCTCTTTAAATTGTCTCAATAGTGTTTCTGGAAAAGAATGTCGCCTTCCCTCCAGGGATTCCCATTTGAGTTCCCGAAGCATCTCCGTAATACTGACGCGTTTTTCGAACCTTTCGGTAACAAATCTCTGAATTGCTTCAGTGTCTTCCTTCAAACCGACATGGTACAGATCCCTAAAACTCGAGGAGTACTCAAGAATAGGTCGCACCAGCGTCCTAATTGCGGTCACCTTTATAGGTGAACCACTGTTTCCTAAAATTCTCCCAATAAATCGAAGTCGACCATTCGCCTTCCATACTACGGTTCTCACATGCTCGGTCCACCTCAAATCGCTTTGCAACGCTACGCCCAGGTATTTAAACGACTTGACTGTGTCAAGCAGGGCAGTAGTCATACTGTAGCCGAACATTACAGCTTTGATCTTCCTACTCATCCGCATTAGCTTACATTTCTCTACATTTAGGGCTAGCTGCCATTCATCACACCAGGTGGAAATTTTGTCTAAGTCATCTTGTATCTTCCTACAGTCACTCAACTTTGACACCTTACCGTACACCACGGCATAATTAGCGAACAACCGTATATTGCTGCTCACCATATCCGCCAAATCATTTATGTAGGCACATATAGAGTACAACAGCGGTTCTCTCAGACTTCCCTGGGGCACTCCTCAGGGTACCTTGTCTCTGATGAACACTCGCCGTCGAGGACATCATATTGGGTTTATTTAAAAAGTCTTTGAGACACTCACATATCTGTGAACTTATTCCATGTATCAAATGCTTTCCGGAAATCTGCCTGTTGTGCTTGATCCATAGTTCTCAGAATATCATGTGAGAAAAGTGCAAGCTGAGTTTCTCACAAGCGATGCATTCTAAAACCATGCTGATTCGGGGACATAAGCTTGACCTTCAAGACAAAAGAAAAGCTTTACAACCCCGTAGGGACATTCCAACCTAGGGTACAATTCCAAGATTCAACCTTACATACCAATGTAAGATTGCCTGAAATACGGGATTCTTAGATAAATTACTCTTACATTTCAGGAGAAGTCAAATCTTTGAATTCGTAACAGCACTGACTTAGATAAAGTAAAAGCCGATGCAGTAACCAATTTCCATACAGTTCATAGTAGCGTAGTTTGACAAGGTGGCCAAACACAAGATCGGATACCAACCAAACATTCAAAAACTAATCTCACCACGTAAAATTAATCGTTATCGCAGTAAATAAATTCAGTTGGTCTCAGACGGTTCCTTACGCATTTCAGTGTCTACTCAACAGCGTGCACCTCGGCCAGACAAAATCACTTCCCTCTCAATTTTTGAACGCAGCACAAAGTGCCTCTTCGACTGTATCATTCCAAGTACCGTAGGTCTCTAGAAGAGCGTAGCGTTCCAAAGGACTGGAAAAGGGCACAGGTCATCCCCGTTTTCAAGAAGGGACGTCGAACAGATGTGCAGAACTATAGACCTATATAGCTAACGTCGATCAGTTGTAGAATTTTGGAACACGTATTATGTTCGAGTATAATGGCTTTTCTGGAGACTAGAAATCTACTCTGTAGGAATCAGCGTGGGTTTCGAAAAAGACGATCGTGTGAAACCCAGCTCGCGCTATTCGTCCACGAGACTCAGAGGGCCATAGACACGCGTTCACAGGTAGATGCCGTGTTTCTTGACTTTCGCAAGGCGTTCGATACAGTTCCCAACAGTCGTTTAATGAACAAAGTAAGAGCATATGGACTATCAGACCAATTGTGTGATTGGATTGAAGAGTTCCTAGATAAAAGATTGCATTATGTCATTCTCAATGGAGAGAAGTCTTCCGAAGTAAGAGTGAGTTCAGGAGTGCCGCAGGGGAGTGTCGTAGGACCGTTGCTATTCACAATATACATAAATGACCTTGTGGATAACATCGGAAGTTCACTGAGGCTTTTTGCGGATGATGCTGTAGTATACCGAGAGGTTGTAACAATGGAAAATTGTACTGAAATGCAGGAGGATCTGCAACGAATTGGCGCATGGTGCAGGGAATGGCAATTGAATCTCACTGTAGACAAGTGTAATGTGCTGCGAATACACAGAAAGAAAGATGCTTTATCATTTAGCTACAATACAACAGGTCTGCAACTGGAAGCAGTTAATTCCATAAATTATCTGGGAGTAGGCATTAGGAGTCATTTAAAATGGAATGATCATGCCGGCCGGGGTGGCCGAGCGGTTCTAGGCGCTACAGTCTGGAACCGCACTACCGCTACGGTCGCAGGTTCGAATCCTGCCTCGGGCATGGATGTTTGTGATATCCTTAGGTTGGTTAGGTTTAAGTAGTTCTAAGTTCTAGGGGATTGATGACCTCAGAAGTTAAGTCCTGTAGTGCTCAGAGCCATTTGAACCATTTTTGAATGATCATATAAAGTTGATCGTCGGTAGCCGATGCCACATTGAGATTCATTGGAAGAATCCTAAGGAAATGCAATCCGAAAACAAAGGAAGTAGGTTACAGTACACATGTTCGCCAACTGCTTGAATATTGCTCACCAGTGTGGGATCCGTGCTAGATAGGGTTGACAGAAGAGATAGAGAAGATCCAACGGAAAGCAGCGCGCTTCCTTACAGGATCATTTGGTAATCGCGAAAGGGTTACGGAGATGATAGATAAACTCCAGTGGAAGACTCTGCAAGAGAGATGCTCAGTAGATCGGTACGGGCTTTTGTTGAAGTTTCGAGAACGTACCTTCACCGAGGAGTTAAGCAGTATATTGCTCCGTCCTACGTACATCTCGCGAAGAGGCCATGAGGATAAAATCAGAGAGATTAGAGCCCACACAGAGGCATACCGACAATCTTTCTTTCCACGAACAATACGAGACTGGAATAGAGGGGAGAACCGGTAGAGGTACTCTAGGTACCCTCCGTCAGCCACCGTCAGGTGGCTTGCGGAGTATCGATGTATATGTAGATGTACGAACAAGGTGTGATCAAGAGTAATGACGGACTACTTTCAAACGAGAAAAATCATTTGTCCCACACCCGCAAACGAATACGATTGGTCAAGAAAGCCGGCCGCTGTAGTCGAGCGGTTGGAGGCCCTTCAGTCCGGAACCGCGCTGCTGCTACGGTCGCAAGTTCGATTCGTGCCTCTGGCATGAATGTATGTGATGTCCTTAGGTTAGTTAGGTTGAAGTAGTTCTAAGTTCTAGGGGACCGATGACCTCAGATGTTATGTCCCATAGTGCTTAGAGCCATTTGATTGGTCGAGAGCAGTCCGATTCGCCAAAAACTGACGTTTGTAACAGTGATCAAGCAAAGACACTGGTAAAGAGCTTGTATCGGTACATCGAAACTGGTAGAGCAAGATCTCATAGATGACAGCAAGTACAGGCATCGCGATGCAGAAAAATGCAAACTCTAACGTGAGGAAATGAAAGTGCCGAGTAACAGGAACCTCTAAAGTTTTATTGCTCTGTTTTCTTCAGAAAGTTTTCTTTGAACTTTCCGTTATGCTTCGACAGCGCG
Organism: Schistocerca serialis cubense; assembly: GCF_023864345.2. Classification (NCBI taxonomy): domain Eukaryota; kingdom Metazoa; phylum Arthropoda; class Insecta; order Orthoptera; family Acrididae; genus Schistocerca; species Schistocerca serialis. The sequence goes on from NC_064638.1 coordinate 726,120,774, forward strand.
AACGTTGTCATTAAAATTACTGAGTCAGTATTCGTTATTGGTGACTCGTGCCAGAAAATTCACTGAAAATCAAGGTAAACCTGTTTCATAATTTTTAGATGAACATTTATATAAATACTTGAAGACGGCTGTAGACTTTCTTTGTTAGAGATATGTGTGATGTCTGTTCTGTCGCACATGTCCAATAGAACAGACACCACTCACATCTATAATTCTGTGGGGCCGACGGCTGTGCGATGAAAAAGTTTCAGTGCGGATATAAAACCAACGTCGAACTCGTACGGGAATCAGAAATATGCGAGCAGGGGGTTAATGGGCGGAGGGTCATTGTTGCGCGGCGAGCAGGAAGTCGCGAACTTGCGTATGATGGAAAACGCGTCCGGGTGGACGGGGCAGATTAGGCAACAGTTGTAGAGAAGCGGAGCGTCAGGGTTTGAATCCCAGTCCGGTACAAGTTTTCGACTGTCGCCGTTGCATTGCCGCAATTCCCTGTGCGGCTTGAAGTCAACACTTCCTTCTTATCCCTTTGGATCCCTTTTCCTTTGCTTTCCTTTCACCCCAAATACTCATTTTTTTGTTACATCAGAACCAGCTTTTATTATTCGAAAATTTAGTGTATGATCAAGAAGGAATCTTTCATCTGAAGCTATAGATTAGATATAAATCTAGTGGTCTCACTAGATCTTAGATTGCCAAAATAAGATGGAGAATGCGAAGTTTAGTATACAGGGTGAGTCACTAACTATTGCCACCTAGAATAACTCCGAAAGTACGATAGTAGCTGAAAAGTTTGTGGGACAAACGTTGCTTGGGACAACGGGGGCCATAATGTGACGTTGGTTTTTTGGTGCTAGGTGGGTCGCGTCAGAGATATGGTCAACTTTTTTTTAATATGTAAGCTATAGTTTGGTACTTATTTTCTGATAGCGGCTACCGAGACGAATCCAGTGATGTGTAACAGTAAAGCCTTTGAAGGTCAACGAGATCAAAAAGGTGGCATGAACGTCCATTTATAGAAGGTGTTCGATTGGTAACAATGCAGTGCTGCAATGGAGTAGTATTCCTTATCACTGTGGCACTTATCGAAGGACATGCTTAGACAATTCTCTCTCATATATCGTGCAAATAGTAAATATTCGCCGAACACAGTGTATCCATCTAACGTACCATTGACATGTAAACACCATTCGACGGTTTCGCAATACGACACTAATAGGAACGGTAAGAATAGTATCGTCGAATTATGCGAATGTGAATGATGTATTCCTTCGAAGAACAAGTCGATATGCTTCTCATTTACGGAGAAAGCCAAAGAAATTCAGTGAGGGCAAGAGACTTATACGCTGAAAGATATCCTCAACGAACTCACTCTACACGTCCTACATTTAAATATGTGTATGAGACATTGAGAACAACTGGATTTTTAACGCATCGGAAACATATCCGGCAAAGGAAAGTTACTAACTAGGAAACGAAAATTGGTACTGTTGAAACTGTGGTTAGAGATCCTTGTGTCAGTTCGCGTCAAAACGAAAGGGGATCTGGCATGAGCCAGAGTAGTATTGTTCGTGTTCTGCATCGCCACAAATATCATCCTTGCCATATCAGTCTCCACCAAGAATTAATTGGTACGGATTGTATGCGTCGCGTTGAATTCTGCCGATGAGCTCAACTTCAGATTCAGAGGAATGACACATTTATTAATTTGATTTTTATTTACTGATGGGGCTACATTCACAAACCATGGAAATGTTAATCTGAATAACATGCATTACTGGGCAACTGAAAATCCATGTTGGCCGCGGCAAGTTGCACATCAAAAACCGTGGTCGGTGAATGAATGGTGTGGGATTCTGGAGGGCAGAGTTATGGGCCCCTGTTTCATCGAAGGGAATCTTCATGGTAGGAAGTACACCACATTCCTGCAAGAAACATTAGGTCTGTTACTGGAAGAAATACCTTTAGGAACAAGGAACAGAATGTGGTATCAACACGATGGGTGTTGTAATATTTTCCAATTCATTTTTGGCCACAGGTACAGTTTTATTAAGAGTAATTTCTATAAATGTGTACGCTGCCATTCCGTATAGGCAGCTATCCTGGAACATCAAGCCTCACAGAAAAAATAATTAAGCAATTTGTTTAATTGGCTTATCGCGTAATATTAAAGAAAGATGTTTCTTAATCCATCGCGAGTAAGACGGATGTCTTCACATTGGAATACGTATGATATTTCTGGCGATAGCGCCCTGAGAAAATTTAGCCGTGGCTATCAACAAACATAAAAGAGAATTTTTAACCAAACATTTCATTCAATTATCAGAATATTCTCTTTCATTCAAAAAAAAGTTACGCGGTAGAGTCCGGCAGATTTTTCGCTGATGGCTAGACATGATTTGCAGAGACAGTTCCCAAATCGTCAATTTGACGCGGAGGACGCGTCGTGGCCGGCTCGTTCGCCATACTTGACGCCTCTGGATTTTTTCTTGTGGGGATTCGTGAAAGACATTGTTTATAAAGACATTCCAACTACACCTAAAGATATGCGAGAGAGAATTGTCAGAAGATGTGCTTCGATAAGTTCTGATGTAATAAGGAATAACACTCAGTCCACGATAAGACGATTGCAGCACTGCATTGATACCAATCGTTATCACTTCGAACACCTTCTGTAAATGGACGTTCATTCCACCTTTGCAGCCTTCGTTGACCTTCAAAGACCTTACTGTTACACATCACTGGATTCGTCTCGATAGACACTATGAGAAAATAAGTACCAAACTATAGCATCCCATTAAAAAAAAAGTTGACCTTCGTATCTCTGAAGCCACCCCAGCCAGCAACAAAAAGCCAACGTCATGTTATGGCCCCCGCTGTCCCATGCTACCTTTGTCCCACAAACTTTTCAGCTACTATCACACTTTCGGAGTTATTGTAGGTGGCAATAGTTAGACTCACCCTACACAGGGTGTTACAAAAAGGTACGGCCAAACTTTCAGGAAATATTCCTCACACACAAATAACGAAAAGACGTTATGTGGACATGTGTCCGGAAACGCTTAATTTCCATGTTAGAGCTCATTTTAGTTTCGTCAGTATGTACTGTACTTCCTCGATTCACCGCCAGTTGGCCCAATTGAAGGAAGGTAATGTTGACTTCGGTGCTTGTGTTGACATGCGACTCATTGCTCTACAGTACTAGCATCAAGCACATCAGTACGTAGCGTCAACAGGTTAGTGTTCATCACGAACGTGGTTTTGCAGTCAGTGCAATGTTTACAAATGTGGAATTGGCAGATGCCCATTTGATGTATGGATTAGCACGGGGCAATAGCCGTGACGCGGTAGGTTTGTATCGAGAGAGATTTCCAGAACGAAGGTGTCCCAACAGGAAGACGTTCGAAGCAATTGATCGGCGTCTTAGGGAGCACGGAACATTCCAGCCTATGACTCGCGACTGGGGAAGTACTAGAACGACGAGGACACCTGCAATGGACGAGGCAATTCTTCGTGCAGTTGACGATAACCCTAATGTCAGCGTCAGAGAAGTTGCTGCTGTACAAGGTAACGTTGACCACGTCACTGTATGGAGAGTGCTACGGGAGAACCAGTTGTTTCCGTACCATGTACAGCCTGTGCAGGCAGTATCAGTAGCTGATTGGCATCCACGGGTACACTTCTGTGAATGGTTCATCCAACAATGTGTCAATCCTCATTTCAGTGCAAATGTTCTCTTTACGGATGAGGCTTCATTCCAACGTCATCAAATTGTAAATTTTCACAATCAACATGTGTGGGCTGACGAGAATCCGCACGCAATTGTGCAATCACATCATCAACACAGATTTTCTGTGAACGTTTGGGCAGGCATTGTTGGTGATGTCTTGATTGGGCCCCATGTTCTTCCACCTACGCTCAATAGAGCACGTTATCATGATTTCATACGGGATACTCTACCTGTGCTGCTAGAACATGTGCCTTTACAAGTACGACACAACATGTGGTTCATGCACGATGGAGCTCTTGCACATTTCAGTCGAAGTGTTCGTACGCTTCTCAACAACAGATTCGGTGAATGGATTGGTAGAGGCGGACCAATTCCATGGCCCCCACTCTCTCCTGACCTCAACCCTCTTGACTTTCATTTATGGGGGCATTTGAAAGCTCTTGTGTACGCAACCCCGGTACCAAATGTAGAGACTCTTCGTGCTCGTATTGTGGACGGCTGTGATACAATACGCCATTCTCCAGGGCTGCATTAGCGCATCAGGGATTCCATGCGACGGAGGGTGGATGCATGTATCCTCGCTAACGGAGGACATTTTGAACATTTCCTGTAACAATGTGTTTGAAGTCACGCTGGTACGTTCTGTTGCTGTGTGTTTCCATTCCATGATTGATGTGATTTGAAGAGAAGTAATAAAATGAGCTCTAACATGGAAAGTAAGCGTTTCCGGACACAAGTCCACATAACATATTTTCTTTCTTTGTGTGTGAGGAATGTTTCCTGAAAGTTTAGCCGTACCTTTTTGTAACACCCTGTATAACCCGGCAATTAAAATACCCATTATAACTATGTGTTACTATAGTTATTATTTTACGTATTTCCATGTATTTACTCGTGACAACACGGCGTATGTGCTGCGGGCAGTTTCTGAAGCTCCACCTCGGCATTCGGGGCCGTAATATGTCGCTGGGGCTGCTGAAGCAATAAGCTCCCTCAATTTTCCGGCAGTTGGCCACGCCGCACCCCTGTCTGGCTTAGCGTCGCTGCTGTAGCTTCGCAGCCGGGCAAGCTAAACCGCCCGTGTTTAACTGCATTAATATTACCGCGTTAGTGGCTCGCAAGCGGTCGTTAATTCGCCGACGAATAGCTGGTTATTTGTAATACAATTATAGACACCACTAGGCTAGCTTTTCTCCCATTGCTCCAGGCTCTGATTATTATCCCAACCGTTACACTAGGATATATATGTTTTTAACACTGTATTGTCATGTATGTGGTGTGTAGTTTTTACGAATTATCGTCACAAACACTAAGAGGTTCCGCTGAGCGACGCCAGGCAAGTAGGGATATGTGTTACAGTTTTTTTATTACGGGTTTTATGTGAGTTAATATTCTAAAAATGTTTGTTTTGTGTTGGTTTAATCACCCACGACCGAGTTCGACAAGGTGTTCAAGTGCCATTCTGACGACGCGGCAGCGGGTGGTAGCAGGCACACTATTGGGACGAACAGACGGCCAGCGGAGGAGAGCACATGGAAGAAATTGTCGAGACTAATTTTTAATTATTAAAGCGTCTTGGTAATAAATGAACATAAAATTATATTTACTTCTGTGTCTGATGGCTGACTCTTAACATTAAAAACCAGTGAAATATAAGATTTGTACGTGTTTGCGATTGAGTTGTACGGTATAAGTGCTGAGAAGACATAAAATGATTCAGTTGCGAGTACTGATTGATACCGCTATGATGAGCCTGGTGTTTCTAAAACCTTCCGAACCTAGGGTGGGAAGTATGCGTGGGCGACTGACAAATTTTTACTATTGCTATGAAATTTTAAATCTATGGGATAGTCACCCACTCTATCAGCTCATTTTTTAATAATTTTATTATTTTAAGTAATTAGATGATGGGGAAAATTAAATTAAAGCAATGTAAAGTAAGTTTAAACTTTGATATTTATTTTAAAATTTATCAATGTTCAATACAAATACTCACACTCATTCATCCTTTCACACCAGAAGGGAAGGAGATGACAATATCTTAAGACATCATATTCACTACGTAAAGGAGGCGGATGTGGGTTTCATAGGAAACTGTAATATAAGAATTACATATAAAAATGTATTTGAAAGTGTTGTGTGACAAGTTGTTCTTATTTATATGTGAATATAACAGACTCCATTGCTCAGCCTCCTCCCAGATAAATTTAGAAATACCACAGTAAATTTTGAGGTGCAAATGTAGGACGTAAACAACAATAAATCGAGCAAAATAGCATGAAAGGAATCTAACAGAGACCTTTCACCGCTAACTAATTTTGAGACTTTCTACTTGCATGTAGATTAGCCAGGCACTTTAAAGAACTAGTCTTATAGCTCAGTGGAAGTTATTAGAAGCTTAAATTGACAGTTAAATGACAGAGAGTGTTCTTACGCACAGCCCGCATCTCGTGGTCGTGCGGTAGCGTTCTCGCTTCCCACGCCCGGGTTCCCGGGTTCGATTCCCGGCGGGGTCAGGGATTTTCTCTGCCTCGTGATGGCTGGGTGTTGTGTGATGTCCTTAGGTTAGTTAGGTTTAAGTAGTTCTAAGTTCTAGGGGACTGATGACCATAGATGTTAAGTCCCATAGTGCTCAGAGCCATTTTTTCTTACGCACAGAATAAGATCAGAAGTGTAGCAGTGTCTCTGACGGTTACCATTGCGAAGGTTTAGACTGATTACTTGCACTTCAGTTTTCAACGCGTACTGAACTCTAATAAAGGTTTACGAACTGTTAATGCTTGTTAACAAGTATAATAATGATTTGATAGTTGGAGGAAAATCAAAGAACGATGTTACTACAAGTGTGAATTCTGTGCATGTGGGATGCGCCTAGTGAACCGATTACAAGTGTTAACGGCATATAGTTGTTGGCACCCTGTACGATAGTTAGAATTATTGTTGGAGTGAGATTTTCATACTCATTATTCCGGTTACCAACAAGAGTGTTGTCTCTGACTGCAATTGCCAACTGACGTCAACAGTGACATTTAAACTGTATTTACGACGTGCAGTTAATGAAAGTATTTGAAGTTAGTTATTTAAAACGGTTACGTATTCAACAAAAGGCATATTAGGAAATACTTTCATTCCATGAGAGAATGAAAGAGAACATTGACACTAGATATTATCAGTTGTTGACACATCGGTGAATGGAATCTTCGTTTGTTTCACAATATCTCTAACTCTTGCCGCGAATGTAATTCGTTATTATACGTCCATGAGTCTACTCTTCGTTAACGAAAAGGATCTCCTATTAAAGAATTGCATTTAATTAGAAGAAGATTTAACCTTCATGAAGATTGTAGCGGTTTCGTCCCTACCTCGGTTCTACTACGATTTGCATCTACGGCGTGGGCACACACGGTCACAGCAGCAATTACACGACATATAAAAGTCCTTATCCATAGTTAATTCTTCGCAGGCAGCGTGCAGTTGACGTCAAGAGTGCAAGGACAGCGTAGTTGCGAGATTACAATTTCTCTATTACGTTCTGCACTATTTGCATTTACTCCTGCGCTTCCCTTTTAAACAATATGGCGTAGTTGACAGCATTAAGAATGAAAAGCGAAAATTGAGGTCGAAATTCCGTTCCGTGAAAGCAACAGTTATTAGTTTCCTATTTGTATAAAACAAAGAAATGTGTTGTAAACTACATCACCGTAAAAATACGGCCAAAAAATAACAGAAATTGCTGTTGTTCTCAAAAAGAGCTTCGCTGACGGAGCACAAAGAATAAAGTGAGTTGGAAACAGAAAAATTTTAATTGAGGGGGAAGCTTCCGTTATTAGACACAAATATCTGTGTCACTGCGAGAAGGCGTTAGGCTCTACAGCTAAGCAAAAAAGAAGCCAGTGAGCTGCTTGGCAGTGTGCAGCCGCCTGCGAGTGCGCTCAGCGCCGTGAAGGACAGTTCGCTTTGAATAAGGTACGCCTTTGAAGTGGGAGGAACTAATTGCTGACACACTAATTGGCGCTGGACTATCGGAATGAAGTAACATCGCATTTGCGGTACACTGTTTCTGTGGGCCCGATGTACGCTATCCGCAGCGGGAAGTAGTAACACGTAAAAACGGTGCGTAACAACTGCAGGCGTTTCGCACCAACACATACGCCGATATGGGTAACAATCATTTGTGCAAGTTAACGCGTTTGTCTTTCACACTTCACAAACGAGATTCGTGACGTGGGAAGATTAATTACATTGACACAGCCAGTATGTGTGAAGGAACACAGTACATGAATAAATTACTACCATTTTTGTGTAACGAACAACTATTCTGTTGCACTTGTAAATCCACGTTAACCCAGACATGATTCACTATTACAATACAGTTGTGCTTCGCTTTCGTTTAAGAATAATCTTCAATCGCCTTTCTATAGTGTTTCTTACTTAGTGGTTTAACGTAAACATTATTCATGGATTTTTTGTATATACTGACTAGATAATTGTATTTATTTTTTGTTGATAGACCCTGCCGAATTTCGCTGTTCCTCGATGAGATCAAAACAGGTTGAAAAGTGAATATGTAGTGAACTAAACGCTCTTTTGCTTACGGTCATTGTTTTCATTCGTGTTTATTGCTTCACTCCTTTTCTTAACTTTGTATCCATTGATCTAACGAGTAATTTATTCGTTTCTGGAAAAACTGTTTAATGTTTCTGAAATTTTATTTCCCAGTCATCAGTTTCGTGTAGAAAATTGACGTTATTTTCTGTTACATTTTGTGCGTGAACGTCTGTGTGTGTGTGCGTGTGTGTGTGTGTGTGTGTGTGTGTGTGTGTGTGTGTGTGTGTAGGGTGAATACGTATAAATATTTTTTTCATTATGACTTAATTTGGTATTCAGCGGAAGGAGAAGGTTCTATGTGAGAAGCAATTGAAACTGAGCACACATAAAGTAATCCCGTGTGAACTCGCGTAGAGTTAAAAGAAATTGTGATTTCGAAGCTGTAGTGACACAGCACGAACAGTGAAAGGCAGCAGTATAGGCAAAGAAAAAGGAACTGTCTCTACATAATCCACATACATCAAAACTAAGACGCTGGCTGTTTTAAATATATAAGCAGTGTTTACGTAAAACCACTAGTCATGTAATATTTCAAGAAGCTTACTGAAGACAATTTGTTTATTATGTGAATTAGAAATGGAAGTTTTTGTAGCTGCTATTTTAGCGACAAATTTGCTTGATATATACGAAACGTAAAAAAGAGGTGTTAGACGAAAGGACAGTACATATAACGGGAAAACTGCTAGCGACTGTATGAGAGACTCTGTTCTAGTAAACACGTAAAAATGTTGTTGATGGAAATAACGAAATATTTTCTGTCTCAGTTACTTGATTACTTTCCTGAGGAATGTACCGAAACAAAACGACATTATAACAAAATAAAGCTTTATTGTGTGTCCAAAAATGAGCCCATCATGCGTAGCTACGAACAGCAGATTTATTTCTTTACAATATGTTACTTTCTTCCTACTTTGCAGTTCACTTAAATTTAGGAAAATCTTTAGTATGATATCAGATCTGAATAGGACGTACGTGGTAAAATTCGTTAGACAAGTGAGATAGTTGAACATCTGCCCACGGATTTTACCGTCCCGTGAGTTGCGGCCTCTGCCTCTTTCGAATCTGCTGTTATTTGATTGCTTCATTATTATGGTTTTCGTACATTCGAAGTGATTTCATCTACATCTACATACATACTCCGCAATCCACCGTACGGTGCGTGGCGGAGGGTACCTCGTACCACAACTAGCATCTTCTCTCCCTGTTCCACTCAAAAACAGAACGAGGGAAAAATGACTGCCTATATGCCTCTGTACGAGCCCTAATCTCTCTTATCTTATCTTTGTGGTCTTTCCGCGAAATGTAAGTTGGTGCCAGTAAAATTGTACTGCAGTCAGCCTCAAATGCTGGTTCTCTAAATTTCCTCAGTAGCGATTCTCGAAAAGAACGCCTCCTTTCCTCTAGAGACTCCCACCCGAGTTCGTGAAGCATTTCCATAACACTCGCGTGATGATCAAACCTACCAGTAACAAATCTAGCAGCCCGCCTCTGAACTGCTTCTATGTCCTCCCTCAATCCGACCTGATAGGGATCCCAAACGCTCGAGCAGTACTCAAGAATTGGTCGTATTAGTGTTTTATAAGCGATATCCTTTACAGATGAACCACATCTTCCCAAAATTCTACCAATGAACCGAAGACGACTATCTGCCTTCCCCACAACTGCCATTACATGCTTGTCCCACTTCATACCGCTCTGCAATGTTACGCCCAAATATTCAATCGAGGTGACTGCGTCAAGCGCTACGCTACCAATGGAGTATTCAAACATTACAGGATTCTTTTTCCTATTCATCTGCATTAATTTACATTTATCTATATTTAGAGTTAGCTGCCATTCTTTACACCAATCACAAATCCTGTCCAAGTCATCTTGTATCCTCCTACAGTCACTCAACGACGACACCTTCCCGCATCATCAGCAAACAGCCGCACATTACTATCCACCCTATCCAAAAGATCATTTATGTAGATAGAAAACAATAGCAGACCTACCACACTTCGCTGGGGCACTCCAGGTGATACCCTCACCTCCGATGAACACTCACCATCGAGGACAACGTACTGGGTTCAATTACTTAATAAGTCTTCGAGCCACTCACATACTTGGGAACCAATCCCATATGCTCGTACCTTAGTTAGGAATCTGCAGTGGGACGCTGGCCGTGGTGGTCTCGCGGTTCTAGGCGCTCAGTCCGGAGTTGCGCGACTGCTACGGTCGCAGGTTCGAATCCTGCCTCGGGCATGGATGTGTGTGATGTCCTTAGGTTAGTTAGGTTTAAGTAGTTCTAAGTTCTAGGGGATTGATGACCACTGATGTTAAGTCCCATAGCGCTCAGAGCCATTTGAACCATTTTTTGCAGTGGGGCACCGAGTCAAACGCTTTCCGGAAGCCAAGGAATATGGTTTGGAACATCGCAGACAATCGCAAGGACAGCCTTATATACATTCGCATAAAGTGTTACTGACGACGCTGTTCGATCCATACAATGGATCTGGGACTAATTGCTGAAACAAAAAGGGGAAGGAAAATTAGGGCTTAACATCCATTCGACGACGGCACGATTACAGATTAGGCGGAAGCGTAGCGTGATAAAGGATGGTGAAAGAAATCAGCCGTGGTATTTTGCAAAGACCATCCTGAAATTCATCTTAACGCCTTTAGAGGAAGCGTGAGTGGTTGCATGAGGATCTGAACCCCTTCCCATCCGCCCCTCTTTCCAAAGCCGCGCGATCTGAGGCGTCTTGTCGTGGTCCGCGCGGCTTCCCCCGTCGGAGGTTCGAGTCCTCGCTCGGGCATGGGTGTGTGTGTCGTCCTTAGCATAAGTTAAAGTTAGTTAAGTAGTGCATAAGCTTAGGGGCCGATAACCTCGGCAGTTTGGTCCATAAGACCTTACCACAAATTCCCAAAATTTCCAAATACGAGTCTATTATTTTAACCGTAGTGTCGAATTTCTCAGTAAATACCGAAAGAACTGTTGCGTTTCTGTACTCCATCACGAGAAGCATCGATAGTTCACACAGTCACAACGTGCGCTGTTTTTGATATATTACTTGTGATCGGCTCTGTGTTATTATTTTAGTGTATAACGAGAAATATACTTACTTATTATCTAATTGCGAAGTTTCCATTAACTGTAAACTTAACCTGACTGCAGTATTAATCAATATTTTTCCTTTCAGTTAACATAAATGTACTTTTTAAGGTCGACGATGCTTATTACTCAGTCGTGTTTACGTAACTAGTGAATACTCCTGCCTCTCTCTTCTAGCAGTGCAATCTTCTGAAACCGCAAACAAGCTGTGATCAGTACTGTTTCCAAATTTACAGTCTGTCCTTTGCCCTGTTTGACATATTTTGTTAATTTTCATGAGAATCTTGCTTGTTAGTTATAAGGTTTATAATTTAAGCAGCAACCAGCCACAAGTATGGTTTAAAAAGTTCATTTAACTTAAGCCATTACCGGTTTCGGATGTATTACTATTCCATTTTCAGATGGCTCTTATAAGCTTCCTTTTTTCCTGCTGGGGCTTCGTTTTGTTTTCGGTACTGTTGTGGTGTAATGATGGATGTTTCGGTGTGACGACTTGTGTTATACATTATACAGTTAACACATATTTGCACATGGACTATGTAAGTGGTGTTTAATTTCCCGTAAACTGCTACTACTCACCCCATTTTATTTTTTATGGCAGCATGCACGCTCAACATTCACGAAACGTGGCCTAGCGTGGCAGGAGTAACAGAACAATCGTACGTGCTGCACTCTCTACAGCTCTACATTGGCAATAATCTCGGAAACCGTAGCAATAGAAATTACCCAACCTACGTTTCCTTCAGCACTGTAAAACGTCACGTTGTCGAAAGGAATACCAGTGACAATAAAAATGGCAACTCTGTACTGATATGGTAGATAGCGCACCACCCAGAGAGCCGATTTATTGGTTAACTTTTTGAGTACTGCGTCTTTCAGTAATGTGCATTTATGCTACATTTGTAATAACTACTGTTTTAGATATTTTTCTCTATTTCGATGTCTTTTTCTATTTTCAGCACAGAGGTCACAAGTTTTAAATAATGAGAAGTCTACTGTACAGTTTGATGTAGATATTTTATACTTTCATCCTTTCTTCGTTTCTTGTTCAGAAACGCTGTGCAAAGTCAGTACAACTTGAAAACAGTGTGAGAGTGCACAGACTAAATGTCCCTAACGTTGTGTTAGATGTGATCCCTTAACAAAAAGATACTCACAATTATGTAACTCCTTATATTATGCGGGGAATTCAAGCATTTTGAATTTATCTCTGGTCGAAGACAATAACATAGCATCTGGGATATTTAATGCCGTGATATTCTCGTTGATTTTAAAATTCTGCAGTTCAGAGGAAAATATCCGATGAGTAGCAAAGGGATCAATAGGCGACGTCTTCATATCAAAAGCAAGCGCTCAGCCATCCGAGCTATCCTCCTCTCGCCCCTCCCCAGCCACCTCCACCACCGTGTTATCAAGTGTCCACGGATCAGCACACTTTTCGCTGAAGCACTTTCCCTACTCTGCTTTGCTCTGCTCGGAAGCTGTCCTACCAGCTGAAAGCCGGCGGGTCTCCAGACCTGTTCAGTCCAAAGCGTAATGAAAGTCAAAGGACGCTTTCATCAGCTGGGGGCGTAGCTCGACTCTACCGACTGGGAATGGTGGATTGAATCTCACAGACGTGTACAATAAAGCACAAGCATTGTACGTCTGTAAAACATATAAACTGTGGAAGCGGTCAGTCGACAGTGTCACCGCATTCTTGTTAAATGAAATAGCGCCGGTCAGCCAGGACGCCCCAATAGACGTTCACCACATCCCAAATGAACTTTACCACCTAAAACATTTCTTCGTAGAGTATAGCTACATTGGACTGGGAACACCCGAGAAAGATGTCATCAAAGTCAAGAAAATATACCCAAACTTAATGAACTTTCAGACCTAGAACAAAAATACGTCGGTCACTCTTGGCATGATATCTGGAGGAACATACATCACCCATATTTACCAACAAAAGTGCGGTCATTGTGGTACTACTTTGTGAATAGGAAATTTCCAACGAACTCCAGACTGCATTCCATTCACCTGGCTGATTCCCCTTTGTGTACCATTTGCAACCTGATTGATACAGATGAACATCAATTTGTCTGTGGAAATGCGAATAATATATGGTTGTCAATCAGAAAAAAATTAGCAACTATGCAGAGAAAACCGCCGTATTTGATAACGCCAGCGTGCCTTTTATACCCGGAAGAGGAGTTATACCCCACCTGGAAGAAAAATGCCGTCAACTGGTTGAAGGGACACGCAGTATTTTACCTGCTGTCCAGTAAAGAAAGGAGCGAAGAAGAGTTTTGGACGTACATTTCCGACCAGCATCACAAGATACTACGCATGAATAATTATTATGATACATACGCCAACTTCCTCAGAAGAACAGTCATGTGAACTCCATTTTCGATGATGCGATTCAGAACATGAAGAAACGAGAGACAATTTGATCTTTGAAAAACAAATACGATCAAGTGACGAACATCACTATCTGGTTTAGACTTGGATTTTTTTTTCTAAAATGCCAAGGAACCTTTGTTTTATTACTTTTAAATGTCAGTTGAAAAATATGTACTACTGTAGAATGTTATGACTAATAAAAAAAAATGGCAAAAAAAAAAAAAAAAAAAAAAAGATGGTAGAGCGCTCGCTTAGCATGTGAGAGGTACTGGGATCGATACCCGGCGCCTCCAGGTACCTGTTTTCCTTAAGCAACACGTCCTCAATTTATGATGTGCTGCCTCTTGTCGTAGAACACGTCAGCCGCATTTGAAAACTAGTGTTTGAAGATATTTTTATTCCCAGTAGTGAGCAGCAAATACTTCAGAGTATTCACCGTGAACAGTATGCAAGAGGATCTTTAAAAGTTTGAGCGACACTCCTATGATCATTCGTTGGTAAAGACGGCAGTTAAGTAGTTCACCGCGATAAAGTAGCCGGCCCAAATATCTCACGAAATAATCGTCAAATGAAAAAACTACAAAGAACGAAATTTGTCTAGCTTGAAGGGGGAAACCAAATGGCGCTATGGTTGGCTCGATAGATGGCGCTGCCATAGGCCAAACGGATATCAACTGCGTTTTTTTTAAGTAGGAACCCCCATTTTTTATTACATATTCGTGTAGTGCGTAAAGAAATATGAATGTTTTAGATGGACCACTTTTTTCGCTTCGTGATAGATGGCGCTGTAATAGTCACAAACGCAAGGCTCAATTTTAGAGCCGGCCGCGGTGGTCTAGCGGTTCTAGGCGCTCAGTCCGGAACCGCGCGACTGCTACGGTCGCAGGTTCGAATCCTGCCTCGGGCATGGATGTGTGTAATGTCCTTAGGTTAGTTAGGTTTAAGTAGTTCTAAGTTCTAGGGGACTGACGACCACAGATGTTAAGTTCCATAGTGCTCAGAGCCATTTGAACCAATTTTAGACGAACAGTTGGTAACAGGTAGGTTTTTTAAAATAAAATACGGAGCGTAGGTACGTTTGAACATTTTATTTCGGTTGTGCCAATGTGATACATGTACCTTTGTGAACTTATCATTTCTGAGAACGCATGCTGTTACAGCGTGATTATATGTAAATACCACATTAATGCAATAAATTATCAAAATGATGTCAACCTCAATGCATTTGGCAATACGTATAACGACATTCCTCGCAACAGCGAGTAGTTCGCCTTCCGTAATGTTCGGCAATGCGTTGGCGCATGTTGTCGGTGGATCACGATAGCAAATATCCTTCAACTTTCCCCACAGAAAAAATCCACATGTCATGAAATATGCTATTCAATAGGTCTACCGCTTCAACCGCACGCGAGCTATGTGCCGGATATACATCATGTCGGAAGTACATCGCCATTCTGTCATGCAGTGAAACATCTTGTAGTAACGTCGGTAGAATATTACGTAGGAAATCAGCATACATTGCACCATTTAGATTGCCATCGATAAAATGGGGGACAATTATCCTTCCTCCCATAATGCCGCACCATACATTAACCCGCTAAGGTCGCTGATGTTCCACTTGTCGCAGCCATCGTGGATTTTCCGTTGCCCAATAGTGCATGCTATGCCGGTCTACGTTACCGCTGTTGGTGAATGACGCTTCGTCGCTAAATACAACACGTGGAAAAAAAATCTGTCATCGTCCCGTAATTTCTCTTGTGACCATTGGCAGAATTGTACACGACGTTCAAAGTCGTCGCCATGCAATTCCTGGTGCATTGAAATATGGTACGGGTGCAATCGATATTGATGTAGCATTCTCAACGTCGACGTTTTTGAGATTCCCGACGTACTTGGGCATCATATTTTGTTGCAGGTCGTGGTTGACGTTTCACATGTGGCTGAACACCTCGTGTTTCCTTAAATAACGTAACTATCCGGCGAACGGACCGGACACTTGGATGATGATGTCCAGGATACCGAGCAGCACACGCCCGATGGGCGTTTTGATCACAATAACCATACATCAACACGATATTGACCTTTTCTGCAATTGGTAAACGGTCCATTGTAACACGGGTAATGTATCACGAAGCAAATACCGGCCGCACTGGCGGAATGTTACGTGATACCACGTACTTAAACGTTTGTGACTATTACAGCGCCATCTATCGGAAAGCGAAAAAACTGGTCCAACTAAAACATTCATATTTCTTTACGTACTACACAAATATGTAATAAAAATGGGGGTTCATATTTAAAAAAAAAAACGCAGTTGATATCCGTTTGACCTATGGCAGCGCCATCTAGCGGGCCAACCATACCGCTATCTGGTTTCCCCCTTCAAGCTAGATGAGTTTCGTTCTTTGTGGTTTTTTCGTTTGACGCTTATTTCGTGAGATATTTGGCCCGGTCACTATCAATGGACCACCCTGTATGAAAGCTGTCTGAAAATCAGTTACGTCTAATATGTGGACGTAATATTCCCAATAATGTCAGAAGATTCATCGGTTCCTAAACCGCTTCGCTGATGATAGTTACGTTCTTCGTATTACTTACTTCGAGTGATGTACATACTGGAATTTTCCGGGCAGATAGATAAGATTTTGAAACTACATGGCGGATTAAAACTGTGTGCCCGACCGAGACTCGAACTCGGGACCTTTGCCTTTCGCGGGCAAGTGCTCTACCATCTGAGCTACCGAAGCACGACTCACGGCCGGTACTCACAGCTTTACTTCTGCCAGTATCTTGTCTCCTTCCTTCCAAACTTTACAGAAGCTCTCCTGCGAACCTTGCAGAACTATCACTCCTGAAAGAAAGGATACTGCGGAAACATGGCTTAGCCACAGCCTGGGGGATTCTGGAGATAAGATTTTACTTGCGAGCAGAGTGCGTACAGCAATGCGTATTTGAGGTACTAACGGGCTTAGTATACGCCGAATGTCGTCAAGTGTAGCTGCGAAATCTCTCCACTTGTAGCATATGTTACAGCATAAATTGCTTGCGATGGCGTGCTCACACCAGGTGGAAACAATCAATTCTGGAAACAGTTGTTTGGTTCCCGGTAGAAACTCACCATTAAGTTACCACATGCAGAAGACTGCTGTGTGGAACCCATGAAACGAAGAAACGCTGTACAACATGAAATGTAAAGTAATAGATTGACACTCACATATGAACTGTCCTAGCGTCGTGAGGCGGTTTGAGTCACAACATAAGTCTCATTTCACGTGAAACTGAAGATTGCACCAGCTCTACGGAAGTCTCCTGTTAGAAGATTTCCAGTAGTCAACGGAAACGGTTCTCTTGGTATTCCAGACTAATTCCAAGAAGACACAAAAACATTTCATACAATAGAATGTACAGTCACTGTCAGTAGATACCCTGCATAGTAACTAAATAAGTGGCAGGCGGAGGCACTGTATCGCAGATGGTTTCTGTAGCTGTGTGTTCGACGACCTGAACTCATATCTAGGTTCGGCTCAACAGTTGTAAGTCTTTGATGGGCTTGGACATCACTGCATTATACAGTATGAAATACATACCTAATTTGCAAAGACGCAGAAACTCAATGACATGATCTTCTGTTCATAGACCACCAACGTGGAATGGCTCTAATGTTGCGCCCCTGACTGGAGTAAGTTATAGAGCGAGTAGTTATTGGTTGTATGCGAATTCTGCATTGTAGTTTCCACGGCACTCCTTCATAATAACAGTAATAGGGATAGCGTCTTTGATTAGTAAAAAAAACTTCCTCTGTCCTGCGTTCGAACCCCGCCACCGCTTAAATTTTGAATAAGAATCATCTGAATTGGCGGCCGAAGACATATCGGCGTAAGAGCACACACTCATTCTGCCAACGGCCTTGTCAAAGAGGGGGGAAGAGTGAACAGAGGTTGAGGGCACTCTCTTGCCCTTGAGGTAGAAGAATCACCAATGATTAACGCCATGAGGATGCAGAAGGCAATGAAAACCGCTGCATTAAACAGGCATACTGTGTATCCACAGGTCATGTTGCCTGTAACTAAAAAAGAATTATGATGGTCTCTTCATTGGCAAAAAATTCCGAAATAGTCCCCCATTCGTGTTTCCAGGAGGAGACTGCCAAGGGGGAGGTGACCATGAAAGAAAGATTGAGTAACCATCGAGAGGATAATGTTCTGCAAGTCAGGGTATGGAATGTCAGAAGTTTGAACGTGGCAGGAAAGCAAGAAAATCTGAAAAGGAAAATCCAAAGCCCCAGTCTAAATATAGCGAGGGTCAGTGAAGTGAAATGGAGAGAAGACAAGGATTTCTGGTCAGATGAGTACAATATAAGGTAATATCAACAGCAGCTGAAAATGGTATAACAGGAGTAGGATTTGTTATGAATAGGAAGGTAGGGCAGAGAGTGTGTTACTGTGAACAATTTGTAAGATGGCAAGAACTATGCCCCTTACATGAAGTCATTAAAGATCACATTGAGCAAACAGTAGGGCTGAACAAAAATGACTGACAAGGCACAATGCATCTTGTAGAGGGTATAGTATGGACGTATTGGGATAATTAACGTTGGGTGATGGTTTTAAAGTAACTCACATGACATGAAAAACTTTATGGAAACGCGTCGATTTACTGGAGGTTAGTTTAGCCCAGGGAAGTATACAGAGTTGACCATGGCGCGTGGCTGGGGAGCGGCGAAGGGAAGCGACAATAGGCAGCTTAGGGCGGCACAAACTCTTGAGAAAGCGGTAATGCGGCACGGCCTCCAGCCGTCTTAAGATGAGTGACAGTGAGTAGATGGTTGACCCCATGCTGGTGTACCGGGAACTTGTACGCCTGTTGATAAATGTCTGTCGTTCCTTTTTTAATGGAACATGCAAGAAAGCCGTGCAAAGCTGCGGTTGAGCGGTCAACAGAGGTCAAAATATGCGTGTTCATGACTATAGCAACTTCACGCTCAATTCAGGGTCCGCAGAGTCTGAAGTAAATCAGGTGAAGAGCGACAGAATGAAATACGCCGGCCTCCGATGGGAACATAGGACCAAGGAATTTGAAGTACTCTCCTGGGAGTCATAATTCCGAAAAAATTGGTGTTTGTGCAGACGCTAACCTTGATGGGTGGCCTGGGAGGTGCTATATAGCAGAAGTTGAGAGGAAGGGAAATTTTGTGGGAATTTGTTCACTTCCCAGAGCAGGCATCGGTCAGTGCTGGGAAGCGATGCATAATTAACGCGACTTGCGCTGCAATTGGCGTAAGTGATTTTGCTGGAGCGGAAACCGAGGAGAAGAGCAGACTGGGAGAAGTCCCTGTAGGGGACATCGGTTCCCAGCTTGCCTAGAGTGCGGACGTGGCGTTCTTTACTCAGCTTGCCTGAGAAAGAGTGAGCATCTTTGCAGTTTAGGACTTAGCAAATGGAACGATTGAGCTTGGAGATAGAAAGTTTTGGTTCAGCTATGTACTGAGCAAGATAGCTAGGAGTGAATAGACGATCGCAGCCTTGCAGCACTACAAGGTCGGTCGATGTCCACACAACGCCGCTGCTCTGCCACGCTGTATTCGGTGATATTGTGCCCGCTCCGGCCACTGGTTAATTTGTTGGATCACGTCGGCAAAGTTTCCGTGAGGGTCTCATGGGCCGTGTACTGTAGAATTCTTCTCGCACTTCGCATTACACCTGGGTCAGTCGATAGGAATTACTTTTGAGTTATCGAGCTTTACTCCACGCAAACGCAATTTATTACTACTGCCTGGTAGGAGAGTGACGTAATGTGATGATTGAAGGTCGTGAGTTAAAATAAATTTGTGATAATCGACTGCATCTGTTTTCAATCAAGTAGCTGAAATCCCAAGTCAGTTTCTTAATTAATTTTATGTTCAACATTTGCATCTGGTGTTCAATAGCTGCATATAACATCAATGTGCACCCCTTTTCTAATTAAAAGTGATCAATTCTGAATCAGTTAATGTCAACACAGTCACCGCAGTTCATTCAGGAGTCACAGGGCCTTATTACTTTCTTTGCGTTATCCGATATTGCGGCAGTTTTGCACTCTCTGTTGATCTGTTAGTCAATTATCTGGTTTTGGCGTGTGTTCACCCAAGCTAAGTGATGGGTGGGGTGTTACAAATTCAGTGATAGGGTTGTTCTCATCAAAATCGACAGCAAACCAACATCGACCACGATAGTTCAATTACACATGCCGATTTTGAAAGCTGATGATGAAATGATAAAGTAGGGGGATACTGAACGGGTAATTCAATATGCAAAGGGAGAATAGTCATGGGGGACTGGAATGCGGTTGTAGGGGTAGGAGTAGAAGAAAGGGTTACGAGACAATATGGGCTTGGTTTTAGGAATGAGAGAGGAGAAAGACTAATTGAGTTCTACAACAAATTTCAGCTAGTAATAGCAAATACTTTATTCAAGAATCATGCGAGGAGGAGGTATACTTTGAAAAGGACGGGATATACGAGAAGATACTGCGACGGGGCAGGGTCGTTCGGTCCGGTCGTTCTTTCGCCTCCTTACCCTTTCTCAGTCACTTTGAACGAACATTTCACCTACCTCTGTATTTCTTCCTTCCGACGATCCTTTACTCTGCACTAGTCTATACACGCTAAGCAGTGCAAAGCAGCGTTGATGAAACCACTACCTAATACCTACCACACAGAGGCCGTGTAACTCAAGTTGCAAATCAATTCCTGTAAGTTCAGTTTTACAAATTTCTGGCGGTAGGAGAATGCAGTTTAATTGCAGTAAGCATTTGAAAATTCTATTAACGTCTTTTTATTCATAAGGAAGCACATAAAATGTGTATCAAGCCCGTCTTTAATAAGGCAAATGCTCTATTATTCCAAGTTCACTGCCTATACAACATGTTTCACACGGAAAAGCAGCCAGAATTCCTGTAAGTCCGACCCGATTAATTTTGCGATCTAACAGTCACTGATCCAGTACTATTAGCGAGTTGAGCATTCGGTCGTTTCAGTGGTCTTCTATGTTACAAGTGCTCGCCAAAGTATTCCATCAAGAACACGGAATATGCCACGCGAAATTGTCCCTACCGAAAATTTCACACGCTCATAAAACTTCAACTAATTAATTCAGAAATATTATACTTTCATAAAAATGTTAGTAAATTAAGCCGTTTTAGTCGCGACACTTTCTAAACGCGATAACTCACTAGTTCTTCATTTTACGTATTTTCACGGAGACATCTAACATGGTGTTACTCGGAAGCAGCTCAGCGAACCACTCTCTCGATGCTCCCCTCCTGTCTGCCCATCTAACTATCTGCACGCGGGAACCGCTTGATTCTGATCGGCTATTGATCTGAATGACCAGTCAGAATGATCCTTCCAGATCATTTTCGCGGCAAAACGTGCCTTACCCAACCACTAATCAGGGTCATTGACGTAGGGTTGCGATAATCCAAGGGCGAAAATCGAGGACAAAATTCGGTGATTATAAAGATGTGGTTGAAACACGGACCAATATGTTGTGCAAGTGACCATTGGTTTGCGTTTCAGTTGAATCTTCATCATTACTTTACAGTGGTTATCATGAAGATGTTGTTGAAACCTGGAATCACACAATATCCTTTCACCTTTCTACACGTCAGCCAAATCTTCATAATTACCATAATTGAAACAGTAATTCTGTCAGCAAAGAAGTTCAAATTAACAAGGAAAATTAATCCAATCATTAATGGTGCCTATAAAGGAGTGGTCAATGATGATGAAAATTAATTGCAACTGGCATTAAATAACATTTTAATTAAAGCACTGAACACAAATTATTAACATGTACACAATCATGCTGCTACAATTGACACATATCTTTCACTTTATGCTTTAAACCAGTCATATTTCTCTGAGCCCTCGACAGAAGAAAGAAACTCGCTCCGATTCTGAATCAGCCTATGAAAATCTGTGCAATTTGTGTTTTTCATGTTATTTTGGATTTGGAGCATGGCATTGACTGATGTTAAAGCTAGCCTGTGTCTTTCTTCTGTCCATTGTGCGTTCACTAGGGAAAACACTCTCTCCACCTCCACATTGACATTATGCCCTGTAATGGAGAAATAGTACTGCACAACAGCAAACAGTTCTGAATACAGCTCTTTAGAAACACAATTCTCAAAAAATTTAACCCACTTTTTATGAGGCATCATCTCCAAATTCTGGTTATCTTACTGTGTATGAAAACATTTCAGTTTCACTATCTGGTCAAATAGCAAACTCTCATCCACTTCAGTGCACATTCAACTTTTTCCCAATCAGGTAAAGTCTTCAACAGTATCCAGTCAAATGTTCAAGTTCGGACAAAGGCTTGCCGCATTTTATCAGATAATCTGTAACTGTCTGATAAAACGCCATGACATCCTCTTGAAATTTTAACTGCTGACACTAGGAGAGATTTGACATTAACTCTTTTACTTTCGTAGTCATGAATTTACATTTCTTTATTTCCTTTAAAACATGCACGAAGCTTTTAAGTTTCAACCTAACCTCATTCACAGAGATGTCCTCTTTCTCAGTGTTGGCGATTTAAGAGTTTGAAACATGTATATGAATCTTTCAATTGCAGGAAATAATCTCATCCACCTAGTTTTCACATGTCTAAGTACATCTTTGTGAGTCTTATGGAGGAAATCACAAAAATCCCTTAATGCTGCTACAAGAAAAGTATAAATCGAAAAGTGGTTATAGATCTTAATAATTATACTTTGCACATCTTGTGAAAGTATGTCGGTTCATGTACAGCATTATGCTGTACATGAACTGGGCAACCTACCCCCTACTATACACTTGTTTAGTTTGTTTTCAAATTTTTCGAATACATCGTTTTCCCCTTTTATTTCAACACCTCCAAAGTTAGTGTTTGTGTTATCACCACCAAAAGCACAAAATTTGTCACTAAGGTTGAATTCTAAAATTATTTTATACACACACTCAGACATTGTATTGGAGGTTTCATTGTCGCACTCATTCAAATGTAATAAATTATTTTGAACACCTTGTGTAATGTCAAAGTATTGGACCAGAACAGGAAACATTTTTACATGCTTGTGATTACTAGCGTCTGTATTGATCTCAACACAGTTAATTTCTGATAGACTATTTTTAACATTGTCTTTTATGAAAGGTGCTATAACATTGTTAACAATTGCTTCAGTTTTAGTTTTTGCACTCGAAAACTGAACTGCTACCTTTGAATCACTAAAAATTTCACTAATGATTTTTGATGTTCAAGACGAAGGTGAATGGTGGTTTTCACAGCATGAAACGCGAATGTTGCTTCTGCTGCAGCAACCTTTTTAGATTCTGTCCGATTAGCACTAACAAAACTAATCAACTGTTCGGAAGCTGAAGCAGATTTCACAGCTCTTGTGTGTTTCTTGCTTGTTCTATGGTCATTGAGAGCTCGTTTCCCTCCACTGGCGATTGAAATGTAGCAACTGTACTGAAATAATTTAGGATTAGTTGCCATTTAACCAAAAGCACGCGAATTAACATTTTAGTTTATGTACGGTATTCGTAAACGTGCACAAGCTATTGTGCTATGTTTCGAAGTGTCACAACAACTAAACTTTTACACCTCAAAACACATGTTTTTGACAGCTCTTTCATTCTATGGTCACCCTGAAAACTAAATTTGATGGCACGGTGAATATATATTTTTCAATAACTGTAAACTCGCCAGAAAATAAAATTGCGGGAGACTTGGTTTTTGAACACGTACAGTTGAGTAATCTGATAAATCATAATACTCATTTGTATGCTTTCTACAAATGATAGGCATTGTTTACTATTACGTACCTACAATGCATTGTACTTACCCACACACTTTGCAAATAGCCTCATGTTCGTTTCTGCCACGTTTAATACTTGGAAACGCATCAATATAAACTTCTCGAAAATGTACTTCTCGTTTCGACATTTTAAATTTCAAATTCTGTGCAATAACTCCAGAAGTACACTTCGCACAGCTGAATGTTAACTTTACACTAGCAAAGAATTTCAGATGCCCACAGCAGAGACGTTGTAAACCAACAGCGGGAAACTCAAACAATTGCAAAGAATCGATTGCACTGCACTGCTTCCACAGTGTTTTCTGAAAATAGCCGAACGATTCTTAAGTGACACGGAATATCAGCCCAGGTTTCAACGGCTGTCGTCAAGTTTGCAGGAGTTACGAAACACTTAATCGGAGGCCAGTGGCAAAACTTGCGTAAAAAAGTTTTTTTTACTGACTAACCACTTTTTTCGCCGACATTTTCCTCTTCGTTCAGGACACCCGTCTTCGAGAATAAAATCGCGGACTGTCCGCGAAATCCGCGACGTTTGGCAACCCTACGTTGACGTCATTACACTTTCAATTTTTAAAATATTATTTAATAAATTAAAATGGAAACTTTTTCCGTTTCCGACTTTTATTCTGGCTGCTCTCTTACAAAAGCAAGCACACATCGACATACATCAGCATCGTGGTTGCAACACAATTTCTTACAATATTCATTAAAAAAAGCAAATAATAAGTTTGATTAATTTTTATACTGCATAACGTAGAGTTATTAACCCAGATAGTCCTGATTTATTTGTTTTTCAAAATTGATTTATATCTTATCTACATTCATTCACAAGGTTGTAAGGAAGAAAGTAAAAACAATTTTGAGTATTTATTTTTATTTAGTATTTCCAAAAATGGGCGTCCTTCCATAAGGACGTCAGGACAATAAGGGAACATGTTTTTAAAGTATATGACATTGCACAATTAACCTATACACATATTTTATGCACTAGTATGATAAGACGAAAAGCAACAAACATTTTACGCACATAGTAGTAGTTTTTTTGTGGCAACTTCGAGACTTCAGCTGCTTCTTCATTTTTGTGACATCATCCGTTGGTAATTCAGTAATATAATGTTTTCTTCCATCAAATCTAGAATCTAGTTTTGCCCTCTTACTAGGACGTCTTCTGCTGGTAGTGACTCTTTTGTGACTTTCAAGAATTGCAGTGACAATTCGATGATGAAATGTCAGATGATCTATGGGTGCTTCATTGTGCTTGTAAAGATCCCAGGCATTTTGCTGTGCAAATCTATAAAATGTGCAATGATCGGGAAATGCCACTTTTTCCCTCTTATAGAGCATCTATATAGGGATACATTTTGGTCAGCTCGATCTATGCCTCCCATATGAGTATTGTAGGAGTGTAATAAGTTAGGTTGAGGCACGCTAATCCTTTTCCTTCGTTCCCTGGAAAAACTTGTTGCAGATCATAGTGGTTGCACTCTGTCAAAGTTGGTGGCTACAGTAACAACACTGTTGTCATTCCAACATACAATGGAAATCCCGGATGCTGAGTCAGAACAAACTTCATATAATCTTCTATTTTCTTTTATCATTTTATCTACAGATGATAGAGTACAACTCTTAACTCTGTTGCCTCTTATTGTTCCTGTTGCTTCCACACCCCTCTCTTTTAGGTCACGTAGTAGTTCAATGCTCGTAAAGAGGTTATCAAAGTATATTTGATATGGAACATGTAGAAGTAACTGGTCAACATAAGTCATTACCACACCGTACCCCATACCTTTTGTTTCATAGTCCTTACTACACGTGCCAGCTCCTTGGTAGGGTTTGAGCCAAATATATCCACCACTTGTGCCTCCACGCCAAAATTTGAATCCGCATCAGATTGGTTTCCCTTTTATGAATTGTTTGCACCCGTGACTTCCGAAGTATGGGACCATCAATTCATTGACAGAATGATGCCGCACGTGAGGCACAAATTGTTTGAATCTATCATTCAGCATACACAGTAATGGGCGGATTTTGCCAAAATGGTCTGATTTATCTAAATTGTCATTGTTGCATACATGCAAATTGGAAAAGATAAAGTCAAATCGATCTCTGGACATGACATTTGTTACGGGGTCGTTGTGACTGTCTATATCTGATTGCCAGTACATCTTTCTGTGTGACACTGTTACATATCCACTTAACAGAAGTATTGCAATAAACACCAACATCTCATCTTCTGAACAATCTTGGCTGCCTAGAAGCACTTTGTTATCAAAAAACTGTTAGAAATATTCAAATGGTGTTTGCCCTTTCTTCATTCCAACTGTGAATATTAGAGGCCATACAGGTGTTGGATTAACTATTTCACCACTTTTCCACTTATATTTCTTGAGGTTTAAAACTTTATCCTTCGATAGCCTTGCTGGTTTGTTTGTGGTTGTTGTTGTTGTTATTGTTGCTGTTTTTGTGCTTCTGGAGGGTCCTGGAACAACATCAGAGGTAAAGGATTGTTTCCTTGTTGCATTCATAGCATTACCATTGGTAGAAATGGCCAAATCACAAAGTGCAGTAGCATTGAGCTGACTTGCTGGTAATTTATCTACACTTGGATTTTCTTCAGCACACGAATCTTCATCTGTTACGTCATCGGTTGACTTTAGAAGAGGGTGTAATGTTACATTCACACCAGTATTAGATATTTCCTCATCTTTTAATTCTAACATGTCCAAAAGTTCCATCAGTGTACATCATTTTCTGTGAATTACCCTGACATCCTTCTGGAAGGACGGTTGAAAACATTATTGAATTACAACCGACGGAAACTTTCAATCGTAATATGAACCCATAAATAATATAGCTTAATTCTTTAAGATATTATATGACAAATTTCAGAATTATTGGCGCAATATGAAAGAAAATATACATACCCATCGATGACAAGGTCAGTCAGTTCGTCCATGGTAAAATCGGCCCTATTTTCAAGACACAGTTTCTCACTCACTATGAATGACACTGTCAAACTGATTGTTGCAGCGTGCAACTGACTCTGTCTACTTCATATAACAATGTGTGGCAGTCCATTGCAACAATGCGTTATTCACAAAAATAAATAATTTCAACAGTGAGTGATGTCACCCTTCCAAAAGGATGTCAGGGTTATCTGGGTTAAAGTTTTGAAAAGAAAATTCCAATTAAGTGATTTTATATACTGTGATCTTTGTTATGACTTCAGATGATAATAATAAAAGACATTTGGTTATTGTTCCTAGCTGAGTTTTGAAACATAAGTGTCGGTTTTAGTACATTTAAGTAATTTTCTCAATCTCCGTAACTATAATAGATAAAAATCTGAAATTTTGACAGGGTCCCTACCATAATAACAAAGTTTATGTACCAAGTTTGAACAAAATCGGATGATAATTACTATGGTTTATTTAGACTCGTAGGAGGTATGAACTAGCGGCCGGCCGCGGTGGCCGTGCGGTTCTAGGCGCTCCAGTCCGGAGCCGCGCTGCTGCTACGGTCGCAGGTTCGAATCCTGCCTCGGGCATGGGTGTGTGTGATGACCTTAGGTTAGTTAGGTTTAAGTAGTTCTAAGTTCTAGGGGACTGTTGACCACAGCAGTTGAGTCCCATAGTGCTCAGAGCCATTTGAACCATGAATTTGCGTACCGACTGTTGCTTGAGACCGTTCTTACGGCTGGTAACCTCAGACGCGCTGTGAGTCAGATCAAACAAAAACATAGCCATCCTGAAGCCATCGTGCTACACGGCTGCGTGTCGTACTGCATCGAATGTTGTCTTGTAATAACTGTCTACGTTACAATACCAGTTAGATTACATCATGGACAGGCGAAGATTCCGAAAACAGATACTGGATTGTTAGGATACCCAGGAGCAGATACAGACTCAAATCAAAATGTAGTAGTGATGAAGGTTAGGCTGAAGTTTTAAGACATTGGTCAGGAAGAATCAATACGCAAAGAAGAGGGATATAGTGGTGCTAAGAAATGACGAGATAAGCATCAAGTGCTCTAAGGCTATTGATACTGCAATAATAGGCAGTTCAGTTGAAGAGGAAAGGTAACTGCGAAGAAACCATAGGTAACAGAAGAAATACTTTAGTAGATCGATGAAAGAAGAAGTACAAAAACTTTCAGAGAAATTCAGGAATAGAGAAATACACATCAATTAGGAATGAAATAAACAGGAAGTGCAGGAAAACTAAGACAGGATGTCTGCGTGAAAAATCAGAAGCAATCGAAAAAGAAATGATTGTCGGAAGGAGTGAGTCAGCATCCAGAAAAGTCAGAACAAACTTCAGTGAAACTTAAATTAACGTCGGTAACATCAAGAGGGCAATGGGAATTCCGCTGTTAAATGTGGAGAAGAGAGCAGGTAGGTGGAAAGAGTACACTGAAGTCCTTTATGAGGGTGAAGATTTGTCTGATGGGATAGAAGAAGAAACAGGAATCGATATAGAAGAGATAGAGGATCCAGTATTATAATCAGAATTTAAAAGAGCTTTGGAAGTCTTAAGATCAAATAAGGCAGAAGGGATAGATATCATCCTATCGTAATTTCTAAAACCATTGGGCGAAGTGGTAACAAAACGGCTATTCACGTTGGTGTGTAGAATGTATGAGTCTGGCGATATACCATCTGAGTTTCGGAAAAATATCATCCACACAATTCCGAAGACTGCAAGAGCTTACCAGTGCGAGAATTACCGCTTAATCAGCCTCACAGTTCACGCATCCAAGTTGCTGACAAGAATAATATCAGAAGAATGGTAAAACATTGAGGTGGTGTTAGGTGACGATTGGTTTGGCTTTTGGAAAGGTAAAGGCACCAGAGGCAGTTCTGCCGCTGTGGTTGATAATGGAAGCAAGACTAAAGAAGAATAAAGACACGTTCATAGGATCTGTCCACCTCGAGAAAGCGTTAGACAATGCCAAATGGTGCAAGATGTTCGAAATTCTGAAGAAAATAAGGGGTAAACTATAGAGAGAGACCGATAATATACGACATGTACAAGAGCCAAGACGGAATTATGAGAAAGGAAGACCAAGAACGAAGTGCTCGGATTAAAAAGGTTGTAAGACAGTGACGTAGTCTTTTACCCCTACTGTTCAATCTACACATCGAAGAAGTAATGATGGAAATAAAAGAAAGATTCAAGAGTGGACTTGAAATTCAAGGCGAAAGCACATCAACGATAAGATTCGCTGATGACATTGCTGTCCTCAGTGAAGATGAAGAAATATTACAGCATCTGCTGAATAGAATGAACAGTGTAATGGGTACAGAATATGGACTAAGAGTAAATCGAAGAAAGATGAAAGCAAGGAGAAGTGGCAGAAGTGAGAACAGCGAGAAACTTAACATCAGGATTGGTGATCACGAAGTAGACGAGGTTGGGGATTCTGCTACCTAGGCAGAAAAATAACCCATATCGGACGGAGCAAGGACGTAACAAAGACTAGCACTGGCAAAAAGGGCACTCTTGACCAAGAGAAGTTTACTAGTATCAAACACAGGCCTTAATTTGAGGAAGGCAATTCTGAGAACGGATGTTTGGAGCATAGTATTGTTTGGTAGTGAAACATGAACTGTGGGAAAACCGGGACAGAAGAGAACCGAAGCATTTGAGATGTGATGCTACCGACGAACGTTGAAGATTAGATGGACTGATAAGGTAAGGAATGAGGAGGTTCTCCCCAGAATCGGAGAGGAAAGGAAAATGTGAAAAACTCCGACAAGAAGAAGGGACACGAGGATAGAACATCTGTTAAGACACCAGGGAGTAACTTCAACGGTACCAGAGCGAGCTGTAAAGGGTAAAAACTATAGATAGAAATAGAGATTGGAATGTATCCAGCAAATAATGGAGGATTTAGATTGCAAATGCTGCTCTGAATTGAAGAGGTTGGCACAAGAGAGGAATTCTTGGCAGGCCACATCAAACAAGTCAGAAGACCGATGATAAAAAAAGGAAAAGAACCTAGTATGAATGAAATACCATAAGAAATTGTTTAAGTCTGAATAGGAATGTGTTAGCAGTAAGAGAAAAACTATTCGTAGCACGTAGTACATCCCGATATATTACCACTTGCAGACGATGTGTATTTTATAACCAGATTACGAGGGCATGCTGAAAAGTAATCCCTCTGAATTTCTTATCTGAAAACTCAAAGCTTTTTAAATAAAACAAACGCTATTAAAATTCTACATCTTTATTCTTTATGTCTACATATTTGCAGCCCTCTGCCGCTAGAGGGCTCCGAATTGTAGAGTGTAACAGGGCGGCGTGTAGCGTAACTACGAGGGTAATCCCAAAAGTAAGGCCTCCTATTCTTTTATAAGTACATAGACCTGTTTGTTTCTACAATGCTTTTACATCAGTTTACAGCTTGAACATTTAGCCATTTTTCGACATAATCACCATTTCTGTCGATGTATTTTTGTAGACGCTGTGGAAGTTTTTGTATGCCCAAGTCATACCAGCTCGCTGCCATGCTGTTCAGAAAGTTATGAACCTCTTCTTTCACCTCGTCGTCGGAGCTGAATCGCTTTCCGGCCAAATGTTTTTTTAACGTAGGGAACAGGTGATAGTCACTGGGCGCCAAGTCAGGACTATAGGGTGGGTGGGTTATTACGTTCCACTGAAACTGTTGCAGGAGAGCAACGGTTTGCCGAGCGATGTGTGGGCGAGCGTTGTCATGGAATGTGTACGCCCTTACCCAACATTCATCTTCTCCGGTTTTTTCAAAAAGGGGACGTTTCATATTATACATGACTGTGCTTAAACTGACACACAATATTTTTAGCGCAGCGCAATCTGACTTTCAATAATCCCTACAAAAGAATGGCCCTGACTAACATTAACCTATACCTTCCACAAATCACTTACCTCACAAAAATCTTCGTTACTCGAACTACCGCAATACAGCGAGCGCCACTACTGCCAGCTAAATAAAAGATCCAAGCTACGGAAGGCACTAACTACTGATAGGCATAGTTAGCAAATGAAAGATTTTAATAGAGAACAAACAATGTATTTACCTTAATAGTGTTGAAAAATCATAATATACATAGCAGTTCATGACATCCAGTCTTACAAATTTCAAAACTCCGCCATTTCTCTCCCCACATCCACCACTGCTGGCTTCTCACCTCCAACTGCAGAACGCTACATGCTGTTAACATCCAGCTGCCCAACAATACAATGGCAGACAACAATGCAAACTAGCCACAGACTGCACACAGCACAGCCAGTCATTTTTCATACAGAGCGCTACGTGGCGTTACCAATAAGAAAATCTAAACAGCCTACTTACAGTGTGACAACGTTTCTTAAATGTGTGATTAGCGTGTGTCAAAAGCGAGACTTGAGTACCGGCCCACTTTTCATCTCGTTGCATTCGGGAACCGCCTAAACACAATATCCACGCTGGCTGGCTTAATAACTCTCGTCGTTAAACCGCAGATTCGATTCGGGGGAGGCTCACCTCCCTGAATCCCGGAAGCGGAACTTTAACAACCTCGGCTATCAGTGCGGGTTGTGTCTAATGTAGCTTTGAGAAGACTATTTGTCGCTTAGCGAAAACGTTTTCACAATTCTTCTGGGTGAAAAGAGAATTAAGATATCTAAAACGATTCCGAAAATATCGATAAAATATTGTACATATGAAGAGTAAAACTAAAGACAGCTGATTGGGACTTGCCAAACACACAGTATTAAAGGAAAGTATGTGTTGTTTCGTAAAGTTCGCGGAAATGCTCTAGCGGTACATCCTAGGAACGTTTTGATTCAAGAAAACCTGTCCGTTGTTCTAGGCAGACAGAGATGTTCCAAGGTTGCGCTTCCGAAAGTCGATTCCCGCCAACGGACGGTGTAGGGTGGTAAGGGGAGCAGGGACGGGGTTGGGCGGGCAGAAGGCTGTTGGGCGTAATCTGCTGGGGAAACACGCAGCGGGCCGCGGCCCGGCGAGAGTGGGTTCGGCGGCGCCAGCCCGCGGGCCAGACTTGCAGCCTCCGCCCCTGCTCCTACACGATCGCAGGACGACCCTGCTGGACAAACAACAAGGCAGCAGCGCCTCACAGCTCAGGCGGTGGAGGCTTCTCCTCAGTGAAAGCTCCTCCAGACCGTCCGCTCTGCACGCTGCCGAAGGTTCCGTTCGTGACTATTCCGAGCAGAGGGCATTCGGCTTCACTTTTATATTTTCACATCTGTAACATCTAACCCATGCTTTTAGAATTGATTGCTGTTGTAACGAAAGAAGTTCAAGACTTTTTTGTCAGATTGTTCGTCGGACGTAAAGGACCACGATAAGTTTGCAAGCATCATGAAGGCTGCTCTCGTTTATTGTTCTTTAGATTAAGCCAGATGTATCTAATCGATTTCGCGTGTCTTGCACGATACTCATCAGACGCTAGTAACCAGTTTCTCATGTCGGAAGGCCTAGAATGTCACTCTGTTGGAGTGAATTTGTTTTGATTTTGTTTATCGTGAGGCTGTATGCCCCTCTAGATCTTTTTTGACGTTTGTATGCTAGATTATTCCTCTCTTCGGTTTCCAGTCAAAGGTTCTGAAATGCGTTTTGTCCATTTGAAGTCATATCTTATTTACGTACGTGGCCATCCAACGGAGCTCTGCATTTGTGTAACGTGCATACATTTTGTACTATTTCTAGAATAAATTCCTTGTCTCTAATTTTTTATGTACATGCCGTTTCTGTAATTTGGATCCAGTGAATTACATAAGATCTTTCTCTTTTAATTCTAACTCCACCAGTAAACAGCTTTCCGAAAGGATAAGACATCAAATACTGCCAAATACCGGCTTTGGATAAGCATTATTATTATTATCTCGTGGCAGCGATGGTAGTAGCAGTAATAGTAGTAGTAGTAGTAGTAGTAGTAGCAGGAATACGAGTTGTAATATGTCGCATGTAACCAGAGGATCACACTTGCACTTCATTCTTTGATTGATTCTATGTTTTTTGTGACGAAGTATCGTATGCGTTAGTATTTCAAGTTCTCTCCAAGACATTTCGTTAGAAACAGAGCACAAGTGATATTTGTCAAAGATGGAGCGGAAATCGCCAGTACCTGTTACAAGAAAATCATTTCTACTTTCGCATGATATGTGGAGAATCTTCATTTCCCACGGGTGGATGGTAGTTTGAAACTCACTTCTCCCGAAAGCGAGACCAATATCTTAGCACCTTGCACTTTGTTAAGATCACGGTATGATCGTCTATTAGCAAACTAGTTAGAGGTTATCGTTACCTCTTGTGCGCAGACCTTTATACTGATGATCTGCGCCCTATTACAACCTATCCGTGAACATCCGTATAGGTGGCTGGTACGCATGCCGTGTGGCCCATGACCAAAACCACTAACCGAGGAGAACAGGGCAGTTCTTTAGACACTAACCTCGCATTCGGGGGATAGTTCAAATTCCCGTCCGCTCAGTTATATTTAGGTGCCCTTTATTTCCCGAAATAACTCTAAGCAAATCCCTGGGACTAATCCAAAGAACATGCCCCGGGATCAATTCTTTTCCCTTCCGACATCGAGCTCTGTCTCTGACGATCTAACTGTCGATGAAACGTTATATTCGAATCTTTCTCTTTCTCGTAGTAGACAATGCCAACCATAATGCTCGAAGATAGTTTTCGCCCTATAACACCCGCCTTTCGTGACACAAACTAGTGTTACCATCTGGGAGGATTTTTATTTTTTACCGTGAGTGTGTCTAATGGATAAGGGAATCGGACAGTAATTTTAAATATATTGTAATTTAACAGAAAACTAAACAGGCTTTAACTCTGAGTTTTCAAACGAATGAAACAATAAACGGTCGCCAGCCCAATTGGGCACATAAATTTGAAATATTATGTTTAATAAAATTGAATTTTAGTTGTTGAAGTGACATCATTAAGATACCCTTTGAATAGCTCACTGGATACACACAATACAGGGCAACCTAAGTTGTGGGTAGCAGTAGTTACCATTAATGCACAAACCAGTAATCATAGAAAGCAAAATTGTACCCAACTCATAATGATAACAGTTACAATCACTATCATTACGCGACTCAGTATTGAGATGTTACTGCAGGATGCACCGAACTAAAGTTGGACATGGAGGGCTTCTGACTTAACTGACATATAAATACCACAAATAAAAATTAAATAACACTACAATTACACTGTTTATACTCCCATTTATAGAAATGTATCAGTTTTCTGTAGTAGCAATAATGTTCCATTTATCTTTGTAATATGAGAAAATTAAGGTGGGGACCCATAAACTGATACTGTCTCACTAATCAAACTATATGATTATTTCAGTAGTAAAATTCAATTCTACTAAATTTAGTTCTTAGCCTCACTTGGAATAGTTTATGTTTTCAATTTTTAAAGCAAATTATTCAAAACTGAGCTC
The DNA here is from genome assembly GCF_023864345.2 of Schistocerca serialis cubense. Taxonomy (NCBI): domain Eukaryota; kingdom Metazoa; phylum Arthropoda; class Insecta; order Orthoptera; family Acrididae; genus Schistocerca; species Schistocerca serialis. The sequence goes on from NC_064638.1 coordinate 726,154,882, forward strand.
GATTAACTTAAAAAAATCGTTTATGATAGTAATCAAGGCTAAATTGTGTATCAAATAAGTTTAAATTATGTGCCTTTTTCATTACCTGTGAAGTAGGTATTTTAGACAGTAACATTTACAGTCTGGCACTGAATTTTAGCACATTTAATACTCAGAAATAAATCACTAATTCTTTATAAACAGGATACTCGGTTTTCTGAACACTTAGGAGGGGATCCTACATAAGTTCATGATTAGGATAAAAGTTATGGTTCTAAACACAGGTTTATAGCACTTAGATTATTGTTGAAAACACCCACACAAATTAACTGGTCCATGCTCTGATACATATCTGTATGTATGAAGCTGGTGGAGCAGTGCCGAAGTAAGGGTGGCAAGCGACGTGGCGGCTAACTGTACTCAACAGCTCTTAATGTTTGAATGCTCTATAAAATTTCTCCTGGCGACGGATTTTTAACGTGTTAGAGCCATTCCTCATTGCTGAGAGTAGCATGCAACAGCCAATTCCATATTTGGGGCAAAATTCTTTGCAAAACGGCTTCCAATTGCCTCCTTTGGCACCTTCAATGTGTACCGTGCAACGGCTAGCCACTGACTGCATACCGTTACCACTAGGGAGCCGGGCCAGTTCGACCGCCAAAACCACCTTTTACAACGCGCCAATCGACTTCCGTTGCGGAGGGATTTCCCTTCATCTTTTATGTTATACAATACAAGTGTCCTAAGCATGAACCAGCTTCCAATATACAATGTTTTCTATATTAACATACACGTATTATAAAACTTCATTATTTTAAACATTACTTAGTTTTTTTCCACACATATATTACGAACTTTAAATTTCCTGCTACAAATCAATGACCTTAGGTAACAAAGAACAAACACTTATAATCACAGATACACAGTGACATAGTATAAACCTACTTCTAATCGATATAGGTGTTACAGGCCTACAGTCTGGAACCGCGCGACCGCTACGGTCTCAGGTTCGAATCCTGCCTCGGGCATGGGTGTGTGTGATGTCCTTAGGTTAGTTAGGTTTAAGTAGTTCTAAGTTTTAGGGGACTGATGACCTTAGAAGTTAAGTCCCATAGTGCTCAGAGCCATTTGAACCGTTTGTTACAGGCCCAGCATCAAAGACAGCCATGGAAGCTTCGCTTATCCATCCTTTTCCAATGGAGCTAATTCTACATCTATAATAATATAGATTTTGACTACACTCCAATTTTACATTTAGTTTCTCTTCAGAAAATAGCTAGACATGCTCACCACAGAAGAAAAAATTTATCTCCTGCGAATGGACTTGACTGAAGTGGTGTTGTGGTGCGGTGGAGAGGATACATTTATTCGGGGACAGGGACGTGTGCTTGGTCAGTGTCCAGTCATAACTTGCATGGTACAGTTTATTATATTACAGTGTCACAGAATGGGGAATATGAAGTGACTGTCTTCCGGTGTACTTTTATTATATACATGGGTTTCGCAAGTATATCACCTAGTCATTCTCAGACGAAAGCTACAGTAGTTACGCTGAGATGAAAAGTCTGACGCATGTTAGACTAGTGTGGAGATCTTCATTGAACCCCTAAAAACCATAACAGCACCGCAACGCGATCTCTTACGCCCGAACCGTCAATGATGTGTATCTTGCTTCACAAGACAATCACGTAAAGAATGAGACGAAACTCGAACGTAAACTGGCATCATGTGCGTTGTGTCCCGGAGCTTCACAAAGTGCTTCCCTATGAGGATTAAATTGTTGAAAGATATTAGCGTTTTTCTTTCCTTATCCACACTCGAACGAAAACCCTTGGAGGAACTGCATCACATAGACATTTGGAGTGGAGTTGCTGGAAGGAGCCAGTGCTTGTTGCTACCTACAAAGTTTTCCTGACGCACAGCATACTTTCTTCAAAGTATACCACAAAGGCTACAAAATATTGAGATCTGTTGACTGTGGTGGCTGACGGAGATGTGACAATCATGCTCGTCCTCATGAAACCAGTCCCGGACGATGCGAACTGTCTGAACAGAGGCCCTGTCATTTTGGAACACACCATCAGCATAGGGAACGAAACATTGTACCTGATCAGCCAAAATGGCCACAAATCCTTAGCAGTAATGCGACTTTGCAGAGTACTGTTGGGGCCCGTGTGACACCACCGAAACCTCCCCTTGTTTCACTCTTGGGACGTAAACTTGGCCAGAATTTGGAAACATTGTGAAAAAGGCTTATCCGACCAAATGACTTTCTTCCATTGCTCTGTAGGTTTTATGGTTTCAGCGTCACGTTTTCCTGTCACAGGAATTTGAGTCACGAATCATCGGTTTTCGAATTCCACCTAGCCCTGTAATTCCCTGCTTATGTTGTTTTGGTGCTAACAGGTTTCGCGATTGTGACATTTAGTTCTGCAGTAACCTTTGCAGCTCACTTCCCTTTATTTTTCGTCACAATCCTCTTCAGTGCCTGTCTGTCATCACCAATAACACTTAGCGGATGTTTTTCCGCTTTCCCTGTACACAGTAGAAATCTTCGATATGGTGCCTCTTCAAACACCAAATAATTCGGCTGCCTTTGTTGCGGAAGCAACGGCCTTGCCGCAGTGGATACACCGGTTCTCGTGAGATCACCGAAGTTAAGCGCTGTCAGGCGTGGTCGGCACTTGGATGGGTGACCATCCAGCCGCCATGTGCTGTTGCCATTTTTCGGGGTGCACTCAGCCTCGTGATGCCAATTGAGGGGCTACTCGACCGAATAGTAGCGGCTCCGGTCAAAGAAAACCATCATAACGACCGGGAGAGCGGTGTGCTGACCACACGCCCCTCCTATCCGCATCCTTAACTGAGGATGATACGGCGGTCGGATGGTCCCGATGGGCCACTTGTGGCCTGAAGCCGGAGTGCTTTGTTGCGGAAGCACCTATCATCCGAGCACCAACAGTCTGCCTATATTCGACTTAACTTTGCTCATACATAATGCACTCACGACTACACAAAACACTGTTCTCACCATGACTGACACTTGTAGTGTATTGAAGACATTGCACACAGGTGTTGTTCGTGCTCAAATACAACAGCACAACCTACAGACTCGACTAGCATCTACATTTAATTCAGGCACGCATTTCTCTCAGTGCTTCCATATTTTGTCCAACCCCTGTAGCTTCACTGTCGATGTTCGAGCGCACCTTCTGTGCGAAATATGAAATATCGAGGTGCACACACGTGTTCTGTTGTCTCGAATAGGTGAACCTCGGAGGCAAGGTTGTGTTTAAGGCCATACATCGCTCGTTTGTATGTGGAGCACGCGACTGATGTTAGTGCACGGTGCTAAAGAGCGCTTCTCGAGTTGTACAAGGTTTGTCCACGAACTAAGTTTCGTTTGGTTGTATAAAACAAACACGTACAGACGCAGAAAAAATATTTATTGTACAAAAGCTACAACTGTTAACCTACTTTTCTGCATAGCTGCCGAAATTTTGTAGGCACTTTTCATAGCGTCGCACAAGTTTTTGTATGTCTTCTGCATAGAAGGTTGCCGCCTGTGTATTCAGCCATGTGATAACATGTCATCGTTGAAGTGTTGACCGCCAAGGACAGATTTTAGGTCTAAGAAGAGATGAAAGTCGCTAGGAGCGAGGTCCGGGCTGTACGGAGGATGATCAAACGCGTCCCAGCGAAATTCCCGTAAGAGTTGTTTGGTCACATTCGCCGTGTGAGGTCGGGCATTATCGTGGAAAAAAAACACAACACTTTTTGACAGTAATTTTCGGCGCTTGTTATGTATTCTTAATTTCTTAATGGTCTCGCAGTAACCATCTGCATTGATTGTTGGTAAGAAATCAATCAGCAAAATGACTTTTCTATCCCAAGAAATTGTGCACATGACTTTTCCAGGTGTCGAGATTTGCTTAGGGGTTGAAGTGTGCCTCGATTCCATTGACTGCCGTTTTGTTTCAGAGGTGTCGTTCGATACCCAAGTTTCATCCCCCGTGACTACCCGAGAAACAAAATCATCGCCTTCTTCATTGTAGCGTGTCAAAAACTGAAGTGCACTGCCCATCCGTTGTTTTTTGTGTTGTTCAGTAAGAATTTTGGGTACCCAACGTGAGAAAAGTTTTCGAAATTTCAGTTTTTCAGTAGCAATTTCTTGAATTAGTGATCGTGAGATTTGCGGAACTTCCGCCGGCCGGTGTGGCCGTGCGGTTCTAGGCGCGTCAGTCTGGAACCGCGTGACCGCTACGGTCGCAGGTTCGAATCCTGCCTCGGGCATGGATGTTTGTGATGTCCTTAGGTTAGTTAGGTTTAAGTAGTTCTAAGTTCTAGGGGACTGATGACCACAGATGTTGAGTCCCATAGTGCTTAGAGTCATTTGAACCATTTGCGGAACTTCCATAGCAAGGACACTAAGTGAAAACTTACAGTTGTGCTTAATCTTCTCTTCAGTTGTGTGAACCATTTCATAAGTAACCACAGACAGGCGTCCACTTAGTTCTTCACCGTACACTTCATCACGTCCTTCATTGAACAGTCTGAACCATCTTCTAACCATCGAATCACTCATAGCATTTTTTCCGTCAACCGCGCAGATTTGCCGATGAATTTCCTTTGGTTTAACTTCCTTTGCATTTAGAAAACGAATCACAGATCTGATTACACGCGCGGCGGCATTTTAAATTACGGGTGACATTATAAACAAGCACTACAAAGCACACGTCGACAACAGTGATCTGAAAATAGCGTAAATGTCTTTTCTGTGATCGTAGCGCTGCCGCGTATAGAAACAGAAAGGGAACTTACTTTGTGGACGACCGTCATATTTCGTGTTACATTTGGGGAACGTGCTACATGCATGTTGGGACAGTGGCAGACTTTGGTGCTTCTTTCAGTTTTGTGTCTGGCGTTCCCCAAGATAGTGTTATAGGCCCTTTGATGTTCCTTATCTATATAAACGATTTGGAAGACAATCTGAGCAGCCGTCTTAGGTTGTTTCCAGATGACGCTGTCGTGTATCGACTAATAAAGTCATCAGAAGATCAAAACAAATTGCAAAACAATTTAGAAAAGATATCTGAGTGGTGCGAAAATTAGCAGTTGACGCTAAATAACGAAAAGTGTGAGGTAATCCACATGAGTGATAAAAGGAGTTCGTTAAACTTCGGTTACACGATAAATCAGTCTAATCTAAAAGCCGTAAATTCAACTGAATACCTAGGTATTACAATTATGAACAACTTAGAACACATAGAAAATGTTGTGGGGAAGGCTTACCAAAGACTGCGTTTTATTGGCAGGACACTTAGAAAATGTAACAGATCTACTAAGGAGACTGACTACTCTATGCTTGTCCGTCCCCTTTTAGAATACTGGTGCGCGGTGTGGGATCCTTACCAGATAGGACTGACGGAGTACATGGAAAAAGTTCAAAGAAGGGCAGCACGTTTTGTATTATCGCGAAATGTCGGAGAGAGTCACAGAAATGATACAGGATTTGGGCTGGACATCATTAAAAGAAAGGCGTTTTTCGTTGCGACGGAATCTTCTCACGAAATTCCAATCACCAACTTTGTCCTCCGAATGCGAAAATATTTTGTTGACAGCGACCTACATAGGGAAAAACGATCACGACTATAAAATAAGGGAAATCAGAGCTCGTACGGAAAGATATAGGTGTTCGTTCTTTCCCCGCGCTATACGAGATTGGAATAATAGAGAATTGTGAAGGTGGTTCGATGAACCCTCTGCCAGACACTTAAATGTGATTTGAAGAGTATCCATGTAGAGGTAGGCAATATGGTCAGTTATGAAGCAGTGCCTGTACCTTGCCATGCAAGATCACTATGTTGAATCCTTGTCACTTTTGAGTCGATCCCGGTAAGAGAAAATCAGTTGATACGGTTTGAAACGAGACAGCCAGTTGTATAATTTCGTCGAGATTTGCGAGGTGATCTTGGTTGTTTGAAAAGAATTCGTAACTCAGTGCAGAGGGAATATAATACTGCATCCACATGTGAAGACGACAAGTGTAACACGGTAAATGCTGACATGTTACGTGCTTACGTACTCGTAGTACCACATTTCTTGTTAACATAGGCCGCGGGTGAAATTTTAGGGCAGTTATATTGGGGCTTCGTTGAAAAGTGTGTGTGTGTGATTAGTGGTTCAAAAATGGCTCTGAGCACTATGGGACTCAACTGTTGTGGTTATCAGTCCCCTAGAACTTAGAACTACTTAAACCTAACTAACCTAAGGACATCACACACATCCATGCCCGAGGCAGGATTCGAACCTGCGACCGTAGCAGTCGCACGGTTTCGGACTGCGCGCCTAGAACCGCGAGACCACCGCGGCCGGCTGTGATTAGTGTTTTTATGAACAGTGCAGTGACCTCTTTCTTATCTATCTCATTCCCTAATGAGTAGTTTAAGGAGGGCTGTTGTAAATCTTATTTTTTTCAGCCCAATACCCCAGTAGTATGATGGTGAGCTGGGGATTACAGTTCTGGTTCAAATGGTTCAAATGGCTCTGAGCACTATGGGACTTAACATCTGAGGTCATCAGTCCCCTAGAACTTAGAACTACTTAAACCTAACTAACCTAAGGACATCACACACATCCATGCCCGAGGCAGGATTCGAACCTGCGACCGTAGCGGTCACGCGGTTCCAGACTATAGCGCCTAGAACCGCTCGGCCACTGCGGTTGGCTACAGTTCTGGCATTCTTTTGTTAACCAATGCAAAGCTCACGAAAATCTTGGTCGGAAATGGTAGAATGGAAGTATTTTTATTTTGTGCGACTGATTTTAGGAGAGAACGATGCTCATATTGTCGTGTAGTTAGCTCACGGTAGCCACCCATTCTGTTAAAGCCTTATCGAAACTAACTGTGGGCGCCTGAAATTACTAACAAGTTTCAGAGACGATATCTAAGTAATCTGTGTGATTTTCTGCGATTAAATGGCTGATGACTGATGCCAGTTACAGCCGCAATGTTTTCCAGTACATTTCAGGGATATTAGTGGCAGTTATGAAGCAGCTTGATACCCAGCTACGTGTCGCAGTGCTTAAGGACTAGATTTCGCTGTTTACTTTGTGCAGCTTCAGCTGCCGAGAGTTTAAGCGTAGTCCTTCGTAGCAGCAATCGCTAGCCACTGAATCACGAACGCGATCGGGAAAGACTCCCGTGGTCCTGTGCCCTCGGGCTGTGTTGCGGCTCACCCGCTCGCAAGCCGAGTAAGCCAGGGCGGAGCGCGCCTGATTAAGCGGCCGCATGAATATTCAAGCGGCTCTGATCAACGCCGACCCTTCCTGGCTTTTTTAATTTGTGGAACACCACGCGTAGCTCTTTATCTCAAGCACCGCCCGTGTATTACACGCAACACTCCTGCCGTGTCTTCTCGCTCGTCACCTCACAATGCGCTCCAGACCTCTTAATGCTGCTCTGGGTCGTTTCTTCCAGTGCTTCCAGTAGCACACGTCTGATCTACCACATTAGGTCAATGATAAAACATTACTTTCTCGCATTTGGGGACCCTGTTGAAATGTATACAATTAATCCATGTTCCAGTTGCCGCTAGAATACTGGTAAAACCTTATGAGTATAATGTGAAAATGTGGTCTATTTTGAAACGATATAAAATCACAGGTTTCGATCATCAACGGCTTTCTTCGCATGTCGAAGCTGATGAAACTGCTCATTGACCAGTTTCGATGTCCGGAAGAAGGCTGTTGATAGTCGGTCCACAACGGCAATTTAGTTATTTTTTCATTGCTTCATGTGATATGTTACACCCAGATGGAATCCAGTAAACTCAGTTAAAATGGGACCTGAAAAGTCACGAAGAATACCAGCACTCCGAAGCGAATGGTGTCTCAAGATTATGGAAGGAAGGAAGGAAGCAAGGAAGCAAAGAAAGAAATAAGGAAAATTAGGGTTTTGCGTCTCCTTGACGACCAGATAATTGGTGACGAAGCACATGCTCGGATTTGGACAGGGTGGGGAAGGAAATCCGCCGTGTTCTGTCAATGGAACCATCCAGGCATTCGCCTTAGCCTGTTTCGGGAACTCACGAGAAACCTAAATGTGGATGATCGGTCGGCAATTTTAACCGCCGTCCTACCGAAGGCGAGTTCAGTGCTCCACCTCGCTCGGCAATAGTAGGGAAGAAGACTCATTGTAACGGGAAAGTATGAGGAAGAATTGGAAAATAGGTCTTTGTGAAATTAGCTGGCTAAGGCAGAGGTTGATTCACTCTTTCAACACCATTTGCATTTGAATGCGTGTCTTCTTCAGACTTTCGTTTGCTTCCAGCTCGACCTCTTTCTCCACATGTCTTCTGCTCTCCTCTACATACTCAGTACATCCAGTATCAGTTTACAGTTATATACTTTTACCAGCCTCCGCAATTTTTACCCGTATGCTGTTCGTCCGCCGCGCGAGGTAGCCGCGCGGTCTGAGGCGTCTCGTCACGGTCCGGGTGGCTCCTCCCGTCGGAGGTTCGAGTCCTGCCTCGGGCATGGGTGAGTGTGCGGTCCTTAGCGTAAGTTAAAGTTAGATTAAGTAGTGTGTAAGCTTAGGGATTGATGACCTCACTAGTTTGGTCCTATAAGACCTTACCACAAATTTCCAAAATTTGCTGATCGTTCTAGGGGCAAATTATGTATTTCTGCGTTCTGTAACTGATATTCGACTAACCTTTCCCTTCTTCTTATCAAGGTTTTCAGTAAATCTGGCCCTGCCCTTGGGTACCCATGTGTTCACTGTAGTGACAGTGCGTAGTAGCTGTTGTGAAGATATGAGTGTTCGAATTGGTCACCATCGCACCGTTGTTGTCACCAGGAACTCTTCTGTCTCTTTCACATGAATGTATTATATAAGGGAAAAATTCAAGATTCTTACATAAAGGTTCTCGAATGGTTGAAATGGCTCTAAGCACTATGGGACTTACCATCTGAGGTCATCAGTCCCCTACACTTTTAACTAATTAAACCTAACTGAACGAAGGACAGCACACACATCCATGCCCGGGGCAGGATTCGAACCTGCGACCGTAGCAGCAGCGCGGTTCCGGACTGAAGCGTCGAGAACCGCTCCGCCACAGCGGGTGGCAAGGTTATCGAGCTTCTACGAATATTTTCGAATGTTAAACGGATGTTTCGCAGTGTTCTAGAATATTCACGATCGTTAACGGATGTTTTGCAACATTCTAGAATATTCTCGAACGTTCTAGAACGCAGCTTAGAAGATGCTCATGTCACATTGTATTGCACTACGCCAAAATCGTATGCTCAGAGGAGCTGAGCAACGCAGTAAAAATAAAACAACAACTCATCGACAAAGTTTATCCGCTTATAGAGCAACTACGTAAACAAGAAATGGTTTTGTCAGCGAAAAAATTTACAAACAAAATTACGTAACTCAGCAAACAAATCGCCGCAAACAGAGTATAATTTCAGGGGGAGAAAAAATATTTAAATCCATGGTTACCATGCTCACCCAAAACAAAAGCGTAAACTTCCCAACAGAATTCTTAAATCTGCTCAGTGTTCTCGGTATGCTCTCGCAAGTAAGCTTCTGTGCAACATCACAAAAGAGAAAATATTAACCGGAAAAGAGGAAAGCCAGTATTAATAAAACGAATTCCATAATTACAACTAACTTACCATTCTTCTTTAAAGGGCTCTGATTTATGACAAGATCAGGGTACAATATGACTGCCAATAAAGCACGTGGGCAAACATTCCAGTGTTGCGCAATGAATGTAAAATGACTCGTGTTTCATGCAAGGTCAACTATACGTAGCGTGTTCGCTTACTGAAAAACAAACCTTATTCGTCTTTGCACCCGAAAGCAAACCAGCAAATGTTTTTAACAACTGGGAGCTGCAAGGGACGGATAAAACTATCGAATCATCGGAAACACGAAATATTGGTAATAGTCAATACAGTGTAGGAAAACCGTTGGCATTCAAAACAGCTTCCAGTCGCCTTGGACCATTCCAAGACGAGAGGTCTTGTAGGGTTTTCAGGGCAACCTTACACCATTCTTCCTCCAGGTAACGATGATGGATGGTAGCGATCACGTACCATTCTCTCCAAAAAGTAGACAACAAATGCTTAATAATATTCAGATCTATGATATTGCAGTGCCTGTGTTATTCCGAATTACGGTGCAAGGGAATATACATAATGGATTTACGAGTACAGGTAGTAGACACATGGTTGACGACATATGCAAATTAAGGCCTCGACGTGAGTCGTGGTTGGATAGCCAAATGGTAAGACGACCGCTCACAATAAGCGGGATACCCGGGTTCGAGTCGGTGCGCCACAAATTTTCGTTGCCGCCATTCCATTATATACAGATGATGGTCGTCCATATTCGCAACTGCGAATACATTTAAAACATTGAGATCTGCAGATTGCTGGACGGGAGATATGCGTCAGTTCGTTGTTGTGGTCGCAACACCAACCCTGGACGGCGCGAGCCGAGTGAACAGAAGCTGCGTCGTCTCGGAACGCAGCATCACCGTTCAGAGTTAACATTGCACCGTGGGATGATCTGATCAGCCAGAATAGACACTTGATCCTTGGTAGTAACGTGGCCTTGCAGAGTGACCAAAGCGCCCATGGAATATCACGACATGGCTGCCCAAATCATCGCCGAAACCATGCCATGTTTCGCTCTTGGGACGTATATCTGCCACAAGTTGGAAAAACTGAAAAATAAGACTCATTCCACCAAACGACTTTCTTCCGTCGCTTCAGAGTCCAGGTTTGATGGATTCAGCATCAAGTTTTGCTATTACGGGCGTTGGTATCATTGATGAGCTGTTTTGGAATTCCACCTCGCCCTGCGTTCCTTGGTTATGCAGCTCTCTTTGTGTTGTGGTTCTGACAGGGTCCGCGAGTGCCGCATTCATTTCTAAAGTGACTTTTTCAGCTGTCATCCTCTCGTTACTCGTCAGAATCCTCTTCCATGACAGTCTGTCACGATCATTCAACATACACTACCATCCACTTGTGACTTAGGAGACTTTTTTCCCTGCTTTCCCTGTATGTGGTATAAATCTTCGATATGGTGTTAAAACGCCAATCACTTCGGCTACCTTGGTTACGGATGTGTTCACCAAACGAGCACCAACAATTTGCCCACGTTCGAAGTCACTTAGCTCCAACATGACACACCCACAGACTACACATAACACTGTTCTGACCATGACTGACTTACAATTTATTAAGGACGTTGCACAGGTGTCATTCGTGATCAGATACAACAGTTCAACGAGCAGGCTCGACTAGCATCTGCATTTATGTTGACGGATGCATTTCTCGCGATGTTCGCATGTTTTTGTCCAACCCCTGTAGCTACTACACGTTAGACTTCAACCTCAGTGTATAGGAGTTACGACTCCGGTACTAAAGTCGCGAAAATATTCGTCGTCTTGTACAAAATGCTCACCCATGGGGGAACAACAACGCGATCTGTCTACTGCCAAAAAAATATTACGCAGCATAGCGCAACGCAATGTATGATGGGATCTTTAACATGTGTTAAAGTAACTCAGAATTTTAAGGAAGACGTCCAACCATTGTAACACAAGCATAAGAGCGCATTCCTTTGTAGAGAATACGCATGCAATGCAGATGTTAACAGCACTTCGTGAAGCGTAACACCTAACAGCAGGAAGCATGAATCACAAAAGAACCAACCTTCTATGTATTCACGACTGCAAAATGTTTCGAAGTTCTCTGCAGCTCAGATGTACCGTATATTGGGTGAAAATTGCATCCAAAGAAGAAGAAATGGTTTCTGCTCCCAGTAGTCCATAATATTATGAATTCTACTGCAGGCAGCCTCTTTTCAATAAGCAGTGTTCGTATCGGTTATTGGAACAAATAAAGGATAACGTGCATTTACAGATACAAGCTGTAAAACTCAGAAATGATTCCAGGAGGGAAATAATTAAGGAAAAACTTGAGACTGATTCCAATTGCTATTCACTGAATAAGCATGATGGTTCACATACAGCAGATAAATATGTCCTCAAAGACATCACGTGAAAGTACAATTCCACATATTCTCAATAACATAATATTTACGCCATACGCCTTCATATCAAATGGCTCTGAGCACTATGGGACTCAACATCTGAGATCATCAGTCCCTAGAACTTAGAACTACTTAAACCTAACTAACCTAAGGACATCACATACATCCATGCCCGAGGCAGGATTCGACCGTAGCGGTCGCGCGGTTCCAGACTGCAGCGCCTAGAACCGCTCGGCCACTCCGGCCGGCGCCTTCATATCCCCGTAATACTATGTAGTGAGTGGCAAATAAAAATGGAAATCGAATAATATCTGCTGAAGGCTCGAACATAAATAGATACTAATCCTCGGTAAATAGGACAAAGGCGCGTTCCGGACAAACGTCTAACCTCAGTCACAGTGACAACAAAGCTGCAAAGCTGGAAAGTCGTGTACGTAAGATAAAATGGTGTCAATGCAACGTCAGCAAACAATGTTCTCAGCATGATTGCTGAATATTGAACCTTAGGAAGGGCCATCTCAGCAATACACAAGTCAACAACGTGTGGAGTAGAACCATGCTGGCTGCAAAAGGCGGCGACCACGGGCGACGAGCAAGTGCTTGCCACATGACTGCCGGCCGCTGTGGCCGAGCGGTTCTAGGCGCTTCAGTATGGAACCGCGCTGCTGCTGCAGTCGCAGGTTCCAATCCTGCTTCGGGCGTGGATGTTTGTGATGTCCTTAGGTTAGTTAGGTTTAAGTAGTTCTAAGTTCTAGGGGACTGATGACCTCAGATGTTAAGTCCCATAGTGCTTAGAGCCATTTGAGCCAGCCACATAACCCTATTAGAACTGAAAACTAACCGCCGAGCCCCCAGATTGGTTGTGCGCGCGGAGTACAACTTGCAGGTAATCATTATCATGCAACCAAAGATGTTATTTCTCTAGCAGACGAGAGCTTTAAGTAGATAGTCTTTGACCCAGGCGACAGAGTCTTTGAACCACGCGACTGATTCGGAAATAGGATACTACTACATAATAAAAAGGTGCTTCTAACTGACAACTTCCACAATACATTATGAGTAAGTTTCATACTACACAGAAGAGCTAAAAAAAAACTGGTATACATGCCTAATATGGTGTAGAGCCTCCGCGAGCACGCAGAAGTGCCGCAACACGACGTGACACGGACTCGACTAGTGTCTGAAGTAGTGCTGGAGGGAATTGACTCCAAGAATCCTGCAGGGCTGTTCATAAATCCGTAAGAATACGAAGGGGTGGAGATCTTTTCTGAATATCGTGTTGCAAGGCATTCCAGATATTCTCGGTGTTCATGCCTGGGGAGCTTGGTGGCTAGCGGAAGTGTTTTAACTCAAAAGAGTGTTCCTGGAGCCACTCTCTAGCAATTCTTTAGTTGTGGGGTTTCGCATTGTCCTGCTGGAATTGCCCAAGTCCTTTGGAATGCACAGTGGACATGAATGGATGCAGGTGATGAGACAGGATGCTTATGTGCATGTCACCTGTCAGAGTCGTATCTAGTCGTATCATGGCCTCCATATCACTCCAGCTGCACTCGCGGCACGCCATTACAGTGCCGCTCGATACAATTTCAAACGAGACTCGACCGACAAGGCAACATGTTTCCAGTCATCAACAGTCCAGTGTCGGTGTTGACGATTCAAGACGAGGTGAAAAGCTTCGTGTCGTGTACTGGTCAAGTGTGTACGAGTCGGCCTTCGGCTCCGAAAGCCCATATCGATGATGTTTCGTTGAATGGTTCGCACGCTGACACTTATTGATGGCCCAGCATTGAAATCCGCAGCAATTGCGAAAGGGTTGCATTTGTGTCACGTTGAACGGTTTCTTCAGTCGTTGTTGGTCCCGTTCTTGCAGGATCTTTCTCCGGCCGCAGCGATGTCGGAGATTTGATGTTTTACCGGATTCCTGATGTGCACGGTACAGTCGTGAAACGGTCGTACGGGAAAATCCCACTTCATCACTACCTCGGAGATGCCGTGTCCCATCGCTCGTGCTCCGACTAGAACACCGTGTTCAGACTCACTTACATCATGATAACCTGCCACTGTAGCAGCAGCAACCGATCTAACAACTGCGCTAGATACTTGTCTTATATAGGCGTTGCCGACCGCAGCGCCGGATCCTGCCTGCTTACATGTCTCTGTACTTGAATCCGCATGCCTACACCAGTTTCTCTGGTGCTTCAGTGTGTATACCTGAGATGATTAATCAAATGAAAAAAAAAAGAAAGAAGGCCAAGCTAAACAGCTGTTCTTCAGATGGTATGAGCCTAACAGTTTATCTTGTCATTTCTTTGTGTTCATTATTATGCCTTTTCTCTGGGTGATTGCAGGATGTCTTAATTCCTTACTCGTCCAATACACCAATGTTCAGCCATCTCCTGTGATGACACACTGCAATTGCTACTAAAGTTTTCTTTTTTTTCTTCCCCTTTGTTTACGTTTCGCAACAATACACCAAACATGGCTCTCCAGTTATCATTGGCTTGTCTCCAGTGTCTTTGGATGTTTGTGGGGAATCTTTTTGCACTGTTCAAACGGTGATACTATGTCTTTGTTGCCTTTTATTTATCTGTTTTACTTTACTTACAGCATAATTCGTCCACCTCTTAAATACGGGGTCTTATACAAGTTTAAACTTCTACATCTACATTTATACTCCGCAAGCCACCCAACGGTGTGTGGCGGAGGGCACTTTACGTGCCACTGTCATTTCCTCCCTTTTATGTTCCAGTCGCGTATGGTTCGCGGGAAGAACGACTGTCTGAAAGCCTCCGTGCGCGCTCGAATCTCTCTAATTTTACATTCGTGATCTCCTCGGGAGGTATAAGTAGGGGGAAGCAATATATTCGATACCTCATCCAGAAACGCACCCACTCGAAACCTGGCGAGCAAGCTACACCGCGATGCAGAGCGCCTCTCTTGCAGAGTCTGCCACCTGAGTTTGCTAAACATCTCCGTAACGCTATCACGGTTACCAAATAACCCTGTGACGAAACGCGCCGCTCTTCTTTGGATCTTCTCTATCTCTTCCGTCAACCCGATCTGGTACGGATCCCACACTGATGAGCAATACTCAAGTATAGGTCGAACGGGTGTTTTGTAAGCCACCTCCTTTGTTGATGGACTACATTTTCTAAGGACTCTCCCAATGGATCTCAACCTGGTACCCGCCTTACCAACAATTAATTTTATATGATCATTCCACTTCAAATCGTTCCGCACGCATACTCCCAGATATTTTACAGAAGTAACTGCTACCAGTGTTTGTTCCGCTATCATGTAATCATACAATAAAGGATCCTTCTTTCTATGTATTCGCAATACATTACATTTGTCTATGTTAAGGGTCAGTTGCCACTCCCTGCACCAAGTGCCTATCCGCTGCAGATCTTCCTGCATTTCGCTACAATTTTCTAATGCTGCAACTTCTCTGTATACTACAGCATCATCCGCGAAAAGCCGCATGGAACTTCCGACACTATCTACTAGGTCATTTATATATATTGTGAAAAGCAATGGTCCCATAACACTCCCCTGTGGCACGCCAGAGGTTACTTTAACGTCTGTAGACGTCTCTCCATTGATGACAACATGCTGTGTTCTGTTTGCTAAAAATTCTTCAATCCAGCCACACAGCTGGTCTGATATTCCGTAGGCTCTTACTTTGTTTATCAGGCGACAGTGCGGAACTGTATCGAACGCCTTCCGGAAGTCAAGGAAAATAGTATCTACCTGGGAGCCTGTATCTAATATTTTCTGGGTCTCATGAACAAATAAAGCGAGTTGGATTTCACACAATTGCTGTTTCCGGAATCCATGTTGATTCCTACAGAGTAGATTCTGGGTTTCCAAAAACATGATACCCGAGCAAAAAACATGTTCTAAAATTCTACAACAGATCGATGTCAGATATATAGGTCTATAGTTTTGCGCATCTGCTCGACGACCCTTCTTGAAGACTGGGACTACCTGTGCTCTTTTCCAATCATTTGGAACCTTCCGCTCCTCTAGAGACTTGCGGTACACGGCTGTTAGAAGGGGGGCAAGTTCTTTCGCGTACTCTGTGTAGAATCGAATTGGTATCCCGTCAGGTCCAGTGGACTTTCCTCTGTTGAGTGATTCCAGTTGCTTTTCTATTCCTTGGACACTTATTTCGATGTCAGCCATTTTTTCGTTTGTGCGAGGATTTAGAGAAGGAACTGCAGTGCGGTCTTCCTCTGTGAAACAGGTTTGGAAAAAAGTGTTTAGTATTTCAGCTTTACGCGTGTCATCCTCTGTTTCAATGCCATCATCATCCCGGAGTGTCTGGATATGCTGTTTCGAGCCACTTACTGATTTAACGTAAGACCAGAACTTCCTAGGATTTTCTGTCAAGTCGGTACATAGAATTTTGCTTTCGAATTCACTGAACGCTTCACGCATAGCCCTCCTTACGCTAACTTTGACATCGTTTAACTTCTGTTTGTCTGAGAGGTTTTGGCTGCGTTTAAACTTGCAGTGAAGCTCTCTTCGCTTTCGCAGTAGTTTCCTAAATTTGTTGTTGAACCCGGGGGGTTTTTCCCGTCCCTCACAGTTTTACTCGGCACGTACCTGTCTAAAACTCATTTTAGCCTTGAACTTTTCCCATAAACACTCAACATTGTCAGTGTCGGAACAGAAATTTTCGTTTTGATCTGTTAGGTAGTCTGAAATCTGCCTTCTATTACTCTTGCTGAGCAGATGAACCTTCCTCCCTTTTTTTATATTCCTATTAATTTCCATATTCAGAGATGCTGCAACGGCCTTATGATCACTGATTCCCTGTTCTGCACTTAAAGAGTCGAAAAGTTCGGGTCTGTTTGTTATCAGTAGCTCCAAGATGTTATCTCCACGAGTCGGTTCTCTGTTTAATTGCTCGAGGTAATTTTCGGATAGTGCACTCAGTATAATGACACTCGATACTCTGTCCCTACCACCCGTCCTAAACATCTGAGTGTCCCAGTCTGTATCTGGTAAATTGAAATCTGCACCTAAGACTATAACATGCTGAGAAAATTTATGTGAAATGTATTCCAAATTTTATCTCAGTTGTTCTGCCACTAATGCTGCTGAGTCGGGAGGTCGGTAAAAGGAGCCATCGAGCACGTCAAAATAGTGCGCACCCTACACCTCAGATTTGACATTATGTCTATTTTCAACCACCAGCTAGCTCTTGTTCCGTTTAATGGGGTATCCTATTCGATTCCTATTAACTTTCAGCGATACTGCTCGTACGTAAGCATCCTGTCTGATCACCTCCATCCATTCATGTCCATTGTGCATTCCGACGGACGTGGGTAATTCCAGCAGGACAATGCTACACCCTACAAGTAGAGAATTGCTGCAGAGCGGTTCCAGGAACACTCTTTTGTGTTTAAACATTTCCGCTGGCCACCAAACTCCCCAGACATGAACATTATTGAGCATATCTGGGATGCCTTGCAACGTGCTGTTCAGAAAATATCTCCACCCCCTCGTACTCTTTCGAATTTATGGACAGTCGCAGGATTCATGATGTCAGTTCCCTCCAGCACAACTTCAGACATTAGTCGAGTCCATGTCACGTCGTGTTGCGGCACTTCTGCGTGCTCGCGGAGGTCCTACACGATATTATGCAAGTGAACCAGTTTGTTTGGCTCTTTAGTGTAGGTACTCACCAACAACGCAGCCTTCGTCCTTCACTGGAGCATGAACGTAGACAAAAATGAAGGCGAAATGTTGGTACTCAACAAGAAATTACATTTCGATACTGTGGAACAACTTACTAGCCTTACATATCTAGGCACCATAATAACTGAATATAAAATTGAAACAAATGAGTCCTCGGTCAAAACTTTCTTAGTCTTATTGATTAGGTTCCAATACTTCTAAGAGTGCCTCCATCAGAATTAAAACAATTAAAATGGCCTACAACATAGTTACAAATGTATAGGGAAAGACATTTTTTGTATAAAAAGTGTAAGTACCTACTAACAATAAAAGACAGAGGCAGTACTTACATTTCACATATAAAATAATTTATATGTGACATTAAGTACTGCCTCTGTCTTTTATTGTTAGTCAGTACTTATACTTTTTATACAAAAAATGTCTTTTTCTACAAATTTGTAACTTCGTTATAGGCCATTTTAATTGTTTTGATTCTGGGCCGGCCGAAGTGGCCGTGCGGTTAAAGGCGCTGCAGTCTGGAACCGCAAGACCGCTACGGTCGCAGGTTCGAATCCTGCCTCGGGCATGGATGTTTGTGATGTCCTTAGGTTAGCTAGGTTTAACTAGTTCTAAGTTCTAGAGGACTAATGACCTCAGCAGTTGAGTCCCATAGTGCTCAGAGCCATTTGAACCATTTTTTTTGATTCTGGTGAAGGTACTCCTAGAGGTGTTGAAACCTGGTCAGTAAGGCTAAAAGTAATTGTGACCAAGGGCTCATTTGTTTCAATTTTAATTTAGAAACGGTCACTGAACCAAGCAGCATGTATAAAACATTGTGACAACTGAATATGTTGGCAGAATTGTACCATTTAAGACAACATTAAGTAAAAACTTGATGAATTTACTGGCCTTGAAAAATTTAACCAAAACTTTAGACGAACGGTGTGCAAACCCTCGGTCTTTGTCCGTAATGGCTAAAATTGAAGGAAGGTATGACACCCAGAAAGGAATGCATTGCAGACATTCCCGACATAGTCTGGCGAGAAGAACGCTTAAGAACTTACAGGAGGAATGAATTACGAATGAAAAAATAGAAAAAGTGTACAGTTACTTGTGTGACCTCCACCTACTTTCGTTTCCACATTAACGTCCAATAACCACTCTCAGACGGCAAGTGGCAGCACTAGCATTGCCAGGGAGGAGGGGGGGGGGGACGCGGGAAACAGTGCAGTCGTTGTCGTAATATGTAAATGGAGCCATTCATCTGACGTCCAAAAAGTATGATCGTTGGCATTCGGGTATTTCTGAAACGGCTGCATGCCGCCGTCATTACAGTATGTAGAGCACAACAAACCGGTCTTGAGACAACTGTGGTATGCCACACGTCATAGAAATCAGCAGCGGAGATGTGTCCGGGCGAATAGACGTGCAACTGTTGAGCAACTGATCGCCCAGATGGACCAAGGCGCTACCACCTGTGTCTCCTCAACGAAAGATCAGCGAACACAGCTGCGTGTAGGTCTCCGCTGCAGACGCCCTGAACGCGTACCTGCTGTTCATTGGCAACGAAGCCTAGAATTTGAACCCAAATCCGCACCAGCAAGTCCCATGAGTGGTGGTAGGTGGCCTTATACTAGACAAATGGCAGCCATCCTGCAACAATCGTCGGAAGGATGCTGACGAAGGAGCATTACAGTTCTGGGGAATATTTTAATGGCATTGCCTGCGTTATCTAGTCATTCTGGAAGGCAGAATAGATCACTACAAAAATGCTCGTATCCTTGACGACCATGTCCACCTCTAAATGCAGTATGTTTCTCCTGGGCACGATGACGTCTATCGACTGTACAACGCAACGTGCCCCACAGCTAGCAATGTATGTTCGTGATTTGAAGACATTATGATGAGTTAACAGTGCTCCCCTGGCCTCCAAACTTTCGGGAGTTGAAACCCAATTGAGTATCTGAGGGGCCACCTCGATCGCGCTGTTCGCCCCATGAGACCGGTAATTAAACAAATATCTCTTACAGATATGGTTCAAATGGCTCTGAGCACTATGGGACTTATCTTCTGAGGTCATCAGTCCCCTAGAACTACTTAAACCTAACTAACCTAAGGACATCGCACACATCCATGCCCGAGGCAGGATTCGAACCTGCGACCGTAGCGGTCGCGCGGTTCCAGACTGTAGCGCCTAGAACCGCTCGGCCACCTTTACCTTTCCTCCCAGCGTTGATTCTCTTCTGTCGAATCTGGGGCCAGAGTCGGGACGTGTGGAGCGTGGCCACGTAAAGGACACGAAACTGGATGTAACATTGTTAGCTAATGCGGGAGAAAACAATGAAAGAATCACGTGTCATATTTGCCTAAGACATCCCATCTTATGTTGTTCGGTCGCCTGGTGCAAGTCTTTCTGTCTGACGCCACTTCGATGACTTGCCCGACTTTGTGATGAAGATGAGACGAAATGATTAGGACTATAGAAACACCCAGTCCCCAAAGGAAAGAAATTTCCGACTCGGCTGATAATCGAACCAGAGACCGTGCGATCTAGAGGCAACGATGCTACTCGCTTTTTCCTTCTTTTAATGTTTCATAGGTTTTTTTTTTGCTTTTTTTTAGTTGACTCGTGCCCATTCAGCCATCTCGATAGTATAATGTCAGTTATGACCATACGAACACATAATTCCCGAGTGGAGAAAATCCCCGGCTCTGTCGGTGCTAGACCACGACCTACGGGCAACAGGCAAGAAACAAAACTCTATTGCAAGCGATTTAAGCAGAATGTTTCTCACTGATTTTCATATAACTGGAAGAATTACCTATGTAGTGGGCTTAACGCACGAAAGGCAGAATTGTGATTTTAACAGTGTATGTGTAAGAATCAGCGTCTGTTATTTGATGGTAAATTCCGAAAGTGCTGTGAAAATTAACCTAGAGTGCTATTATTCAGTACTTTCACAGTTATTAAGAGTACCCGTTCGTTATAACGTCTTTAACCGGGATCGTTTTGGTTAGAGCACGCGGTCATTGTTTGAAGCGAGTATGGTAAACGGCGGAGACTTCTGCTACCAATTAAACAGCCCGATTGCCTAAACCTGATCAAATTTTGATAACAGTTTGCCAGTTAAGAGATTACGAAGTCGAAGGCTGCAGTGGGTTACACTGAGGTAACAAAACACATGGGGTAGTGATAAGCACCTATACAGATGGCGGTAGTATCGCGTACACAAGGTATAAAAGGGCAGTGCACCGGCGATGTCATTTGTACTCAGGTGATTGAAGTGGAAAGGTTTCCGACGTGACTATGACCGCACGACAGTAATTAACACACTTTGAGAGCGGAATGGTAGGTGGAGCTGGACACATGGGATGCTCCATTTCGGAAAGCGCTAGCGAATTCTATATTCCGAGATCCACAGTGTCGAGAGTGTGCCGAGAATACTAAATTTCAGGCCATACCACCCATCACGGGGCCGGCCGCGGTGGTCTAGCGGTTCTGGCGCTGCAGTCCGGAACCGCGGGACTGCTACGGTCGCAGGTTCGAATCCTGCCTCGGGCATGGGTGTGTGTGATGTCCTTAGGTTAGTTAGGTTTAAGTAGTTCTAAGTTCTAGGGGACTTATGACCTAAGATGTTGAGTCCCGTAGTGCTCCGAGCCATTTGAACCACCCATCACGGACAGCGGAGTGGCCAACAGTCTTCACTTAACGACGGCCGGCATCAACATTTGCGTAGAGTTGTCAGTACTAACAGACAAGCAACACTGCATGAAATAAGCGCAGAAATCAATATGAGGCATACGACGAACGTATCTGTCAGCACAGTGTGGCGAGATTCGTTGTGGATGGGCTATGGCAGCAGACGACCAACGCGAGTGCCTTCGCAGCATCGAACGTGGTGGCGTAGTGGGGAAGCCATCTTGATTTATGTTTTCCGTAATTTCCCTAAGTCAATTAAGGCTAAAGCCAGGTTGGTTCCTCCGAAAGGGCAGGGCCGCTTTGCTTCTCATGCCTTCCCTAATTCGCCGGCCAGGGTGGCCGAGCGGTTCTAGGCGCTACAGTCTGGAACCACGCGACCAGTACGGTCGCAGGTTCCAATCCTGCCTCGGGAATGGATGTGTGTGATGTCCTTAGGTTAGTTAGGTTTAAGTAGTTCTAAGTTCTAGGGCACTGATGACCTCAGAAGTTAAGTGCCATAGTGCTCAGAGCCATTTGAACCATTTGAACCTTCCCTAATCCGAGCTTGTGCCTTGTCTCTAATGACCTCGTTGTCGACGGGACGTTTAGCACTAATATCCTCCCTTCTTCTCCTTTGCTAACAGCACGGCATCGCCTGCAGTGCCTCTGCTGGCCTCGTGACCATATCGGTTGGAACCTAGACGACAGGAAAACCGTGGCCTGGTCAGATGAGTCCCGACTTCAGTTGCTAAGAGCTGATGGTAGCCATGGACCCAAGTTGTCAACAAGGCACTGTGCAAGCTGTTGGTGGCTTCATAATGGTGTGGGCTGTGTTTACATACAACGGACTGGGTCGCCTGGTCCAACTGAACCTACTAATGAGTATAAATTGTTTCGTTCAGCTACTTGAAGATCATTTGGAGGCATTCATGGATTTCACGCTCTCAAAAAGTTATGGGATTTTTATGGATGACAATGCGCATGTCACTGGGCCACAGTATTTCGCGACTGGTTTCAAGAACATTCTGAACAATTCGAGCGAGTTATTTGACCACCGATCTAACATTTATGGGACATAACTGGGGGTGGGTTCGTGCGTGAAATCCTTCGCCGGCAACACGTTCGCAAATGATGGGCGGCTATGGAGGCGGCGTGGCTCAGTGTTTTTGCAGGGGACTTCCAACGACTTGTTGAGTTAACCTGGAAAAAGGAGGTCCGACACGATTTTAGGAAGTATCCCCTGACTTTTGTCACCTCAACGTATTACGCATGTAATCTTCAAATTAAAATTGACAACGTGTTCGAAACTGAAGATTGTGGTCAAAATTACTACTAGGACATTTGAAGAGAGGATGCTAGAATTTCTGGATATTATTTATCAACAGTCAGTACTTGAAATGACGACTTCTCAGTTGTCCACTGGACGATTGAGTTCCGCTGAGATGAAGATCAGCCTGAAGTGGAGTTTCTTGCGAGCCTTTCTTCCCGTAACGCTGGTGACGGCGTACGGCGTTTGTTAGACCCACTGAATAATGGATCACGACGCACGCCGCCACCTGAGCCATTGCGGTTCTGGGGGTGGAGTACGGGGAGCGGGCAACATTTTCCTGGCGGCCTATGGGAGGCTCTCAGCTTCTGCCCTCCTCTGTAGAGCCCTTGCTTCCACAACGCGCTCTGTGACGCAAGACCGAAGTTAGGGGAGCCGGGGAGTGGGCTGTTGAAGGAACCTCTGCGAGGACGTTACCCCTTAGCGTGACGAGAAACCGAGACAACCCGACGCTCGCAGAGCGCGCTCTGTTGTATAAATGCGTAGACTGCCTCCCCCTCGCCATCTGCTGGGAACACCAATGTGTACAAGGTTTATAAAAAAAGTAACGCAACTCCTTGGTAGGAATATTTTTATCTCACTTAGAGATATTTAATTCTACTCTTCTTCCAGGCGCTAGCCTCCGCCACTCACAATCACACACTTGTGGAGTGTTTCACCTTCGCCATTCAATCCTGGGAAGCTTCTTTCGGAACATCCTTCAGGTCTCGAAGAAATTCTTCTTAATGTCGTGATATTGATAGGAATGGCGTTGTTTCAACATTGATTTTAATTTCGGAAACAAGGGAAAGTCATACGGGGTCGATGTGTGGGGACCAGGGTAAAACGGATGGATCTTCAAAGTGTAGCGAACCGTCGACTCCGAAGTCATTAAAAGACTGAGGACTAACTGTGATCGAACAAAGGTTACGGATAAAAAACATGTAAATGATCTGCATGCGCTTGTAGTGTTAAACACACTATTTTTGAAGGTAAAATTAACTTTTGTAAAGATCATTTTCACAGAAGAGTACTTAACTTCACAGTCTATGAGGATTCGGTTCATTCAGTGTCCACCACCTACAGCGAAAACATCATATGAATTCGCAATTGCGAATGTTCAAATGTTTGTGAATTCCTAAGGGACCAAACTGCTTAGGTCATCGGTCCCTACACTTACACACTACTTAAACTCACTTATGCTAAGAACAACACACACACACACACACACACACACACACACACACACGCACACACACACACACACACCCATGCCCGAGGGAGGACGCGAACCTCTTGCCGGAGGGGCCGCGCGAATAATGACCACCATCAGCTGTAGAATGTAATGACGACAGTGAAAATTTGTGCCGGACCGAGACACAGGGCGTGAGTCGTGCACGGATAGCCAAACAATAAGGAGACCCCTCGCGATAAGCGGGAATTCCATTTTACAGCTGATGGTAGTCATTATTCGCAACTGCGAATTCATCTGATGTGTTTAGTAACGGCTGTGGTTGCTGGAGTACATCGTCATCAGAAGAGTACCGGCACTGCAATATAGTACTTACAATTACTCTCCGAGTCTCGATGATAAATAGGCACGGAGTACTCAAATGATTCTTCTTTTCATTATTAATTAATTTTTCATCAAAATTATACAAACATCTACATTCACCAAACCTGTATCCAAAGCGCTTAATAATAAAAAAAATCACAATGAAACAACTGAAATGAAATAAACTCCGAACTCGTGACTGCCAAACTACCGAAATACAAACTACTTTCTGGCGCGCTTCTTACTACTACTAGGTATTTGTATGAGCGCCAGACCAATCAGGATACCTCTAGTTTACTTACAGTTATTTTAATTATTTCTGACTTTCGTATAAGTATAAATTTTAACAAATCTTATCATTGGTTAAAAGCTACAAGACTGGAAGCGGGTGGCTTAATGAACTGCTAGAGGACTTGGATTCGGCTGGAATCTCTGATCTTGAGGTAGAAGATGGTTCCAAATTTTGAGCTATGGTAAAGTTTCTGTCCTCACCACCTAGAGTCCTTAAACGTCGGAAGCTCCTTTCACAGGAGAGGAAGGAGAAATTATCAGCAGGGCTCAAAAGATATTGGGAACGGAAGAGAGTACCGAAAAAAACTAGTCATAAGCGCTCCTTAGTGGGCTTAAATCAATAATAGTAAATTGTAGCAAAAATATATATTTTCATATATGAAAAATCAAAGAAAAAAGTAGTGAGTATATATACGTAAATTATCCACGATTTAAAGATGGAAGATTCCAGAATGGAATGGCTATAAAACATTGCTTGCATCTTGCAACTAAGTGATTTTCCTTAAATAGTTTTTCGAAAAACTAACTACATTTTTCGTAATCAAAGGTAGTTACTTAAATAATGAATGAAAATTTTAGTCTGGAACAGCTTAAATAAAATTTCATGTGAGTAATCTGTGTGACATTTCTTGCGATTTTAACAACTTAATAATAGAAACTTCTAATTTTTTCAAGAAACATTTGTCTTTAAAATATTGTTTGCACTAATATTCTCTGTTTTATAATAAGATTAATAGGTTGGAAAGCTTTGAGAAACATTATGATAACGTGTTGTGACTGACAAAAATTACGTACGTTAGAATAGACGAGTAAGAAAGATATTATTTTTACGATGGTTAAAACGTATCATTTACCACTTTAGAAAAAAAATTTATCAAGTATTCCGAATCTAAAACAGTACTAAAGGCGTGGAAAGTAAAAGTGGTACAGATAAATTCATACGAGAAGTTAGCCTACTTCTCGGTATGTTTCAGTAGGGAGAGAAATCGGAGGTTCCTTTTGGAAGGAAACATACCGACATTCATCTTTAGGAAGACCATGGAAAACCAATATCTGGATGGACCGACGGGGTTTTAGACGACCGTTCTCCCGGGTGCGAGTGCAGTGGTGTTCGTAAGGTGGCTGGTGGAGTACAAACATCTGATGTTTCTTTTTGAGAATTTTCTTTTATATTCTTTTTAAAACGGAAGAATGGAATTTCCATCATCGTCTGCACATACTCTGGTGGTTGCACGATATTCGGCACGCTCCGAATTATTGATTTCCTGAGGGTAACCGTCACCAGCTGAGTTCGGAGATATTCCTGGTCGAGTGCCATCATCATTGACAACCACTCTGTAACCAGGGCAATCATTCGCAACCGTATCAAGTCTGCAGGCTTGATTCAAAAGTGCATTCGTTTCTGTAAATTTTACTCTACTTTCGTGCAGCATTTCAAGTTGTGTCGTCCTTCTTGTGAGATAGCGAGCAAAAAGAACAAAAGACGAAGAAAAAGGGAAGCTACGGATTCTTGTGTCACTTTTCATTCAGATAAGAATTTGGGAAACAATACGATATATCTGTAATATGAACAAATATGGCTACGCGAGACGTTGTCACGAATACAGTACTGTCAGTGGCTCAACGTTGGGACACTTCGTTTACGTAAACAAAGAAAATTTCATTTGATTATCTGATGCCTCACATCCACGGAGAACCAGTGGAACACCTATGACGTTATGTGATAAGTGTGCGTCACCGGACTACTACCGCGATCTCATACTCAAGGAAAGCTCAAGCGATGAGTGGCTTCATTTCTGTGAAAAAAATGTTGTCGTGTGCAGAACGAAACTTCAGTGAATCTTTTTGACTTTGTCTAATGGTATCTCACATATAAATTACTGTTGAACTCTGTGACTTAGCTATCGGGCTTCTGAAGCACTCAGAGAGGTACCGCGCTGAATACCGGGTGCAAAAGAAATTGCCTCGGCCTTGGAATGGAACTGTGTTCACTCAGACTAGTGACTACTATTGAGGAGCTGCTAGTAAAACAGTGTCATACAGTCGGGTCTCTTGTTGGCTTAGTCTAAATGAAATGATCTGACTATAAGCAAGACAAGAACGCTATGTTTTACAGTCTGTAGCATCCGTGTGTTTCTCATTTCATAATAATTACTACAGGATACTGAAGTATTTATTCAACTACCTGATTTCCTACTTCCGCCCCCACCCCCAAATTCTCTTCTAATTCTCTCCCCCCCCCCCTCTCTCTCTCTCTCTCTCTCTCTCTCTCTCTCTCTCTCTCTCTCCCTCCCCCTCTCCCTCTTCTTCCCTCCCCACCCCCTCTCTCTCCCGGTCCTCATCTCCTTCAGTCTCACTCTCACTCAGTTTCACAGTCCGTTATCTTAGACCACTGTATCACCACGAATCCAGTGATGGGGCGAAATCATCGCCAGTAATAGACAAAGAATTATAAGAGCCGAAATCTCACTGTTCATAAAAAACGGTATTACGTAAACTAGGGCATAATTGACGCTGATATCACACCACACAACCACCACCACCACCACCACCATCACCACCATCATTATCATCATCTCCAACATTAGTTCTTCGTAATTCTTGTGCTTTCAACTCCGTCACCTTTTCGTTTTACATGTCCGGTTTAGTTTTATACACATAGTTTCAGTTACTTCATAAAATACCTTGCAAAACAAGAGGACGAAAAATATTCTGGGGGATACGGCTCGTTCTGTATTGACTTTTGCTGGAGATGGAGATGACTCATTTGGGGATCTACCCACGCACGAGAACTCTGAAAAATATAAAAAAATATAGTATTTCCTTTAGTGGGAAAAGGAATTCTGGAGGCGCCGGGTATCGATCCCGGTACCTCTCACATGCTAAGCGAGCGCTCTACCATCTGAGCTACGCCCCCAGCTCTGGACAGAACTGTCCTGCTAGCAGACACTTCGTACCGAACTTTCTCTGCTCCGTTTGGGAGACGGCCAGTCGATGGGTGTGGCCTTCGCAGTGGGCAGCGTTACTTCGGATGCCAGAAGGCGGACTCCAGTATTGTGTCTCAACTGGTGGAAAGTGACTCTGTGATATCTGGGGGCGTAGCTCAGATGGTAGAGCGCTCGCTTAGCATGTGAGAGGTACCGGGATCGATACCCGGCGCCTCCAGAAAAGTTTTTACCAAGCGTTTCTCATTATTTACTAATCCTTTAATGGAAAGGTCTGATGTACCAGTAAGAAAAGGAGTTAGTGCGATTACTGTGTCTTCACCTTACGAACGAACCTCCTGTTTAGAACACAACTGAGTTTAGAATGAAAACAAACCGAAAGCGACAGTAGGGGGAGGGTGGTTCAAATGGCTCTAAGCACTATGGGACTTAACAACTGTGGTAATCAGTCCCCTAGACTTAGAACTACCTAAACCTAACTAACTTAAGGACATCACACACATCCATGCCCGAGGCAGGATTCGAACCTGCGACCGTACCAGGAGCGCGGTTCCGGACTGAAGCGCCTAGAACCTCTAGGCCTCAGCGACCAGCTAGGGGGAGGAGTCGGAAGCTATGTGTGCATGAGAGACAGTAGAAGTGAAGCTGTTTCCTAGTTAGGGAGGAAAACTACACGAGCTTGCTGGATTTAGTAAAATTTAACAATGGCTTATTTCAATATGACTTTCTAATAAACCTCGGCACGTGATACAAACCAGTCACATCTCATCAGAACAGACAGCACTGTTGATGTTGCTGAATGTTAGTGTAACATCCACTGGTCCGTTGACAACCATCAGAAACTTTTGATCCGTCTCGAGGTAACCTGGTTGACAGGCCTCGCTTACTTATACTCTCAAGGATTACGAATCTGATCTCTCATGTAGAATTTTGCCCTCGAACATTGTATTAACACTAGTTCTTGCGAAATATGATGCTGAAGTTCTTGTAAGATGGACTGCAAGTATAACTAGGCGAAATGTTGCAAGAGTTTAAGACACTGCACCCATATCTGGAACCAGCGAAGGTACAGATCGCCGCCCAGATGTCCAGGGTAATCATGAAGTCTCGATTCATTTCTACGAAATAATGAATATAATTACATAATACGCGCGTTTCCGGTGTCAGTCCTTGTACACACTTTCATTGCACTTAGACATAGCCCCCGTCCATGTCGAAGCATTCCTACCACCGTTGAAGAGCAGACTTGAACACGTTCGAATACCTATGTTCTGAAGTAGCCGACGCTGCATCCAAGACTTGAGCTCTTATCCTGGACATCTCTTACCTTTATGGATTACCTGCACGCATGGTTAATAACAGGACACCAACTTGTATTAATCTGTGTACTGTAGGAAACAAGGTGTCAAATCAGATGAACGCGATGGTCATAGTCTTGCTGAAGCTCTGCCTGTCCATCTGTTAGTGAACGTTCGATTTAGGCTATTCTCGTACTGTTAGAGCAAAATAATGGGGTGCTCAATCCTTTTGGAACACAGCAGTGTCAGTAATGCCTTCTTGCTGGAACTGTGGTTTCAGGAATTGCTCCAACATATCAACGTAGATGTTTCCCGTAATTTTCTCTTATGCAAAAATGATGGGTCAATAAACAGCAGTCTTTGTGAATCCAAGCCTCACATTCACCTTTGGTGTGTCTCTTTGCCACTTAGTGGCAGCATCAGGTAGCTTCTTGCCCCATAAGCGCAGCTGTGTTTGTTAACGTACCTAAAGATGTGGAATCACTAACACAAAATGTGTTACTTGAAGGCCGGCCGGTGTGGCCGTGCGGTTATAGGCGCTTCAGTTCGGAACCGCGTGACCGATACGGTCGCAGGTTCATCCTGCCTCGGGCATGGATGTGTGTGATGCCCTTAGGTTAGTTAGGTTTAAGTAGTTCTAAGTTCTAGGGGACTCATGACAACAGATATTAAGTCCCATAGTGCTCAGAGCCATTTGAACCATTTTTTTGTTACTTGAAGTGTTCGATGTATGCAACTCCTCTCAAATTGCAACACGCAGCTTACGAACTGCTTAATCCTCTTGGTCTAATTTATGAAACATCCGAATGTGGTACGCTTTATTTCTTTAGCGCTAGATGTAGAACTTTGCAAATAGTTAATTTTTAAGCATCTAACCCGTTTCTTCGTCGTCTAGCTTACGCATTAGAATTTCTTTCGGTTCCTTCTATGATTCACTAAACATTATCTAGTGGTACAGAAAGTTCTGCGATGCGTGATTCATCGGCAGCGTTCCTAGTTCTTGGGAACCTATTATCAAATAAAGAATGTTTGGTCATGTTGGTGCTGGCTTGTATGATTTCAAGGTGAACTCCTGTTGCTGTTACAGATAAGATAAACCGCGCAATCGCGCTCTAACAACAGCCACGCGTCCTTCTGTGCTAAGCAGACTTCTTGATAATCACGAAAAAAGACAACAGGCCCACGTCAGCACAGATTTTCATTATGATTATTGGACATACATGCAGCCATTATTTCTTAGAAATGGTCCAAGACGTTATGACCACCCTACGTTAGTTAATCTACATCTACATCTACATGGATACTCTGCAAATCACATTTAAGTGCCTGGCAGAGGGTTCATCGAACCACCTTCACAATTCTCTATTATTCAAATCTCGTATTGCGCGCGGAAGGAACGAACACACATATCTTTCCGTACGAGCTCTGATTTCCCTAATTTTAACGTGTTGATCGTTTCTCCCTATGTAGGTCGGTGTCAACAAAATATTTTCGCATTCGGAGGAGAAAGTTGGTGATTGGAATTTCGTGAGAATATTCCGTCGCAACGAAGAAAGCCTTTCTTTTAATGATGTCCAGCCCAAATCCTGTATCATTTCTGTGGCACTTTCTCCCATATTTCGCGATAATACAAAACGTGCTGCCCTTCTTTGAACTTTTTCGATGTACTTCGTTAGTCCTATCTGGTAAGGATCCCACACCGCGCAGCAGTATTCTAAAAGGGGACGGACAAGTGTAGGGCAGGCAGTCTCCTTAGTAGGTCTGTTACATTTTCTAAGTGTCCTGCCAATAAAACGCAGTCTTTGGTTAGCCTTCCCCACAACATTTTCTATGTGTTCCATCCAATTTAAGTTGTCCGTAATTGTAATACCTAGGAATTTAGTTGAATTTACGGTTTTTAGATTAGACTGATTTATCGTGGAACGAAGTTTAACGAATTCCTTTTAGCACTCATGTGGATGACCTCACACTTCAGTTCAGGTTTGAGGCGAACGCCGGGACGTTCCCGTCTACTACCACATATCAGCCAATTTACCCTCACCGTGTCCGACGAATCTGGACTCCTTCCCTCATGACGGCCTCCTTCAAGGAGCTGGAGCTCTGAACCATCTCTGCTGTACCAAGTATAGGACGAACGCGAACTTCACTGACAAAATTTAGGTGTTTGTGTAGGTATATCTTCTGAGCATTTTGGTACAATGAACTCCTGGTCTACGATGGTTGACTACAGAGTTCTTGCATTTCATTTGATTTCTTACCGTCATTTATTTTTTCATCTGCACTGCTGTGAAAAATGTGCAGATGTGGACGGCATGCGCTGTGTGTCTTCTTTGCAATATTTGTCACGTTCGCGCACGGTAATTACTGTTGACTGGAATCGCCCGCTTTACCATGTTTGTTTTTCAGGCAGTGTCATTTTTACGTGAACAGTCGCCGCACTCTGCCTTGATCATGGTGGTCGACATTTTGGGCAGCACTAGTAAGGGAATAATTCTTCGTTTGTTGCCAATTGAACTGCACTCTGACAGAATGGAATGAACATACTTAGATAAAACTAAACGTGTTTCGTCCAAGCGTTGTTACATTACACTGTGTTTTGTGTTGTATATTTTAGTGAGGCTTCTCACGGTTGTGAAGGTGTTTACACAGAAACCAAGGTTAATTGCGGCAGCAAATCGAATAAATCGTAATTACGTAACTACTCTGTAACGAATCACAGGACACCACGAATCTCTTATAATGAAATCAAGACAGCCTACAAAATTTTGTAGGTGCAATTAGGATTCACCCTGCATAACAAATTAGCAACAGAACAGTAAGAGTTTTACTGCTTTCTGAGTAATTAGCTGTATAGCTGCAGACGATGTTAGCTGCGTTCCCAAAAACTGCGGTTAAACAAAGTACTATAACGTGAGTCCTGCTCGCATTCGTAGCCGTGGAGGCTATGGCCCCTCCATCGTCGCGGAGAAGCCGCTCCCAGCACCATGAACGAAAGAAATTCATACAAACAAAATGTGGACGGCAAAAGTACGAAGGTCCGTCGCCTAAAGTTTCTGGCAATCACACTGCCCTAGTTGAAATTCTGTCTAGTACGCAGTGTCTGAGTGAGTGTAATGAGGTACGAGACGCTGTTACAGCGATTTGTCTTTCGAGTGAGAACATGGAGCTCTGCGATGCCTGGTTATTCCAGAGGAGGGCGCTGTGTGCCAGTACTGAGTTATATCCTCTTTATTTCCATACCGATTTTCAGAAACATAGCAACAGGCAGCAAAATATACAGACGAATCATAGTTAATAGCGAAAACTGATATTAGTGAAAATACTCGACAATAGAAGTAAGAACGTTTCACTGGACATCGGTCTGGAGATGATTGTTATCAACATAATTGCGAACGGGTGATTACAAATCCCCACAGACTTCAGTATGAAATACTGCCGTATTTAGTACAAACGTAGTTTACACTTAAACTTTTCGATTAAGTTCCCATCTAATCGAGCTCAAATTTCAGCCATGACCTAACAGAAATACAATGCAACTTCAGTACGATTCACCATTTACTGCACATTCTGAGGTGTAATACGAGTAGAAGATGTTTCACTTGTCGTCCTCCAGTTTGGATGCAATAGTGAAATCCTCTCAGCAGTGAGTTACAAAGTCTTTCAAACATCGCTGGATAACCTCGTAACGCTTGTCAATACTGTACAGTTCGCTGATCCAGTTCTTCTACCGTATCAGTGGCACTGGTTTTACACTTCACTTTTGAGGTAACCCGCAGATACATATAACCAGAGGTTTGCGGTCTGGTGAAAGGTGCAGGCCCTGCTCGAACAATCCGTCTTGGCCCATTTTCGTTCTTAGATATCGTGCTCCATCATGTGTGTGACACATTCCTCAATGGTTGCAAGGGAACATCGTGAAGCAATCCTGGGAGTATAAGCTGAAGGTATCCATCAGGTTTTCATGGAAGACTGTATAGTACTTATCAGTGTACGTGTTCACGTCAAAGTGAAATTAGTAAGCATTAAAGATTTCTTATGGCATCCGACTGCAAGAGAAATTGCGGTGCCTATATGCATAGTTTCAAAGTTTATGCACAGCGACTTTAACTTCCATTACCTCATTACTTACTGTAAATTAATGTCTTAATGTTTCATTAATTTATCTCTCTAAACTGATTTAGTAATGATCGCGCCGTTCGGTGCAGTCATAAAATAGGTCTTGTTACTGCAGATTAGCCTGCCTCCAGTTGCAAAGTCGCCGGTAGCAGGATCAAATGGCTCTGAGCACTATGGGACTTCACTTCTGAGGTCATCAGTCCCCTACAACTTAGAAGTAAAACCTAACTAACCTAAGGACATTACACACATCCATGTCCGAGGCAGGATTCGAACCTGCGACCGTAGCGGTCGCGCGGTTCCAGACTGTAGCGCCTAGAACCGCTCGGCCACTCAGGACGGCCCGGTAGCAGGAACCTGTGCGATGTTTCCCTAGACCGCTTGCGTAAGTGATTAGAGATGGATGTAAATCGCTGCGCCTCCTGCTCCATACTTAATAAATCATCTGAAAATTATTTTCTACGAAATAAAACTCCAGGAAATCACTCTACAGGGAATAATGCTAGCCATTCCAGGGGAAATTTCAGGGTAGAATTCAGACAATGTGTCCCGGTAAAAACGCAAATGTTCATAACTAGAATGAAGACCCGCACTATTATATGTATTTGGTAGGCAGGGCATGCGCTTATTCAAAACTTCATCCTCCGTAAATCAGGCACTATACCCTCACACATAATTAAACACTTCTAAACAGTCTGTTGCATGCGAAATTCAAGGCGATAGTGACTGATTCAGATAAACGCCGTTCGTTTAGTTACTGTGTACTATATACGCCTTTCCCTTCACTGACGAATAAAATAATTTGCAACTTATCAAGCTAATATTTCCTTGTGGGACCTGAGTTTCTCCTGGTGTATACAACTTTCAAATAACTTCCGGGAATTCAGCCAGGTAACACTTTCAGCGACCGCCGATATTTCGGCGGGAGAACACCCCGCCATTTTCAAGGCAAACTGCAACGGACAGGCGGCGTACATGCGGCGTACTGAAGCAGGAAAGATAACACACACACTGAACACTAGTGCCACCAAAGATGACAAAAGTCTGAGCTATCGATAGTGACACTATGAATTCGCAGGTGAGGTAGCATTGACTCTGGCCCTCTGTTTTTTGACAAGGGAGAGAGCCGGATTCCAAACAGAGTTTAAACAAAAATCTCCGTCCTTGTTAACGATGTTGCTCGCTAATTTAATCTCAACTGCCTCTCTAATAACACTATCGCAATAGCTGGACGTGCATGACAATATCTCGGTGTTATTATATAACATGGGGTGACCAGTATCCAAGCAATGTTCGGCAATAGCATATCTACTTGGCTGCTGTAATCGTGTGTGCCGTTTATGCTCAGTACATCGGTCCTCCACGGTCCTGATAGTTTGACCAATATATGCCATGCCGCAGGTACAAGGAGTACGATATACACCAGCCTTACGCAGTCAAAGATCATCCGTAACAGAACTCCAAAGTGCTCTAATTTTAGATGGAGGTCGGAAAACACATTTCACATCGTATTTCCGTAAAATACGACCGATCTTGTTGGACGTGTTTCCTATATAAGGCAAAAAAACAGTAGACTTAGGTGTTGACTCAGAATTATCATCAATCACCCGATATACAGTTGGTCGATAGCGCAATGCACTTTTCACAGTAACATGTTTTCCATCTTCATCTAAGTCATTTTCTGTTTCTATAATATTGTCTGCAAGTTCATCTCCCTTGTACAGATCTTCTACATACTCCTCCCACCTTTCAGCTTTCAGTTCTTTGCTTAGGACTATTTTTCATTTGAGCGCCTGATGTTCATACAGCTGTTTCTCTTTTCTCCAAAGGCCTCTTTAATTTTTCTGTAGGAGTATAGGAGCTGTCAAACTTTCCCCTGGTGCTATATGCTTCTAAATCCTTACATTTGTCCTCTAGCCATTTCTGCTCAGCCATTGTGGACTTCCTATCAGTCTCATATTTAGACGTTTGTATTCACTTTTTCCTGCTTCATTTACCGCATTTTTGAAAATTTTGTCCTTTCATCCATTAAATTCAATATTTCCCATGTTATCCAAGGATTTCTACTTGGCCTTGTCTTTGAACCTATTTGATCCTCTGCTGCCTTCACTATTTCGTCTCTCAAAGTTACCCATTCGTCTTCTACTGCATCCCTTTCCTCTGTTCGCGTCAATCGTTGCCTAAGGCTCCCTCTGTTTCTTTGAACTTACCCATATCCTATCTCTTTAATTTACTACCTTTTTGCAACGTATTCAGTTTCAGTCTACAGTTCATAACCAATAAAGTTTGGTCAGAGCCTACATCTGCCCCTGGAAATATCTTACTATTTAAAATCTAGTTCCTAATTCTCTGTCTTACCCTTACATTATCAATCTGAAACCTTCCGTCCATGTCTCTTCCACGTGCACAACCTTCTTTCATGGTTCTTAAATATGCGTTAGCGATAATTAAATTGTGCTCTCTGCAAAATTCTATCAGGCAGCTCCTCTTTCGTTCTTTTACTGCAGTCAGTATTCACCTATAATTTTTCCTTCTCTTCCTTCTCCTACTATCGAATTACAGTCCCAAATCACAGTTAAATTTTCGTCTCCCTTAACTATCTGAATAATTTCTTTTGTCTCATCATACATTTCTCCAATCTCTTCATGATGTGCAGGGCTATTCGGCCTTAAACTTGTGCTACTATGGTGGATGTGAGCTCCGTGTCTATCTTGGCTACCATAATGCGTTCAGAATGCTGTTCGTGGTAGCTTACCCCCATTCCTATTTTGTTATTCGTTATTAAACCTACGCCTGCATTACCCCTCTTTCATATTGTACACATAGCCCTGTATTCACTTCACCAAAAGTCCTGTTGCACCTGCCATCGAGCTTCACTATTTTTTACAATATCTAAATGTGACCTATCCATTCTCCTTTTTAAATGTTCTAACTTGCATTCCGGATTAAGGGATCTAACATCCTACGTTCCGATCCGTATAGCGCCACTTTCTTTTTTTCTTTTTTTTTTTCTCCTGATGAAATTGTCCAGAGTAGTCCCCGCCGGGAGATCCGAATGGGGCTCTATTTTACCTCTGGAATACTTTACTCAAAAGGATTCCATCATCATATCACTATACAGTAGAGCCGTATTCCCTCGGGAAAAATTACGACTGCAGTTTCCCCCCTCGCTTTCAGCCGTTCACACTACCAGCACAGCAAGGCCGTTTTGATTGATGTTACAAGGCCAGATCAGTCTATATAGACTGTTGCTCCTGCAACTACTGAAAAGGTTGCTACCCCTCTTCAGGAACTACAAGTTTGTCTGGCCTCTCAACAGATAACCCTGCGTTGTGGTTGCACCTACGGTACGGCTATCTGTGTCTCAGAGGCACGCAAGCCTCCCCATCAATGACAAGG
The DNA here is from genome assembly GCF_023864345.2 of Schistocerca serialis cubense. Taxonomy (NCBI): domain Eukaryota; kingdom Metazoa; phylum Arthropoda; class Insecta; order Orthoptera; family Acrididae; genus Schistocerca; species Schistocerca serialis. Next base: position 726,191,208 of record NC_064638.1, read on the forward strand.
TCTATGGTTCATGTATCGCACACACTTACATTTGGCTCATTACGCTGGTAAAATAAACCTCTCTCACTGTTTTGGCACACGACGCGAACGCTCATGAAAATGGTCGCTTTGGAACGCTAACCAGTGACTATATCTGGGTCGGCTGGACTTTAAATAGAGTCTTTAGTGGTAAACGGCAGAAACACTGAAGCTGATACACCACTTGTTTTCGGTGCACGATGATTTTCGTTCTGTTGCGTAACTGCGTCACGTGATCTTAGCTGCGCTCGTGTAGGAAGCTAAGCGTGGAAAGTCAGTGCCAGAGAGTGAGCTCACAGTTACCGCAGTTCTAAATTCCGGCGCGTCCCGCCGGGGCGTGCAGCTGGCAGCAAGTTGGATAATCTGCGAGCGCAGAGCGCAGCGCAGTTTGGCTCGGATACTTTTGAGACAATTACGTATAAGCGTGCGGTGGGCTGGGAGCAAGTTGTGCCGTAACCGGGCCACGGTTGCCGGAGGGCGTCGTCTGCTGCGCGGGTTGCAGCTAATTAGGGGTCGCCGCGGCGCGGAGTAGCACCTCGCGGAGCCGACACGCTTTATTCCGCGGCTGTGCGTGCGCCTCCGCAGCTTCCAAAAGAACATCCACTATGAAGGACCTCCCGTTCCGCTTGATGCATTTCTGACGGTCCTGAAGTAACTTAACGTGTGCGAAACTCTACAGATGTAGTACATTTCGCCTTCAGCCCCGCTGGAAAATTTGTTTCTTTGGTCTTAGGAGGATTGCGTTCCTCATTAGGGTTAGAAACTTCTCTTACGGTTAACATTCTGAACGCCAGCGTAACACGATGCATCATAAGCGGTCGGGGAGTCCGCAAATTGTTTCAGAAATTTCGGCAGTGGAAATCATAAAATCTTGATCAAAGAAATTGTTGGTTACTAAAATTGCAGTACTAGGAAGAGTCATAAATGAAGAAATTTCACGTATTGTGAATACACATTGTACTAGAAAGGATTCACGACAACATTTTTCAACACTTTGGGGATGTACTCGGGTGGACTGTATTAAACAGACCATCCACCACTTTCAGCAGTAAAGTCTCTGGCTGGATATCGAGTAGAACTGGGCTGGCATGACAATTTGGGTACAGCTTTTCGTTTTACTCTCACGCTGTGACACAGTGCATTAAACGCGGTGATTGGTTATGTACCAGTTTCTTGATAGCCCGTGGTCAGATGTTTTCAGTGGGTAATGTTCCAAATGATTGGAAAAGAGCACAAGTAGTCCCAGTCGTCAAGAAGGGTCGTCGAGCAGATGCGCAAAACTATAGACCTATATCTCTGACGTCGATCTGCTGTAGAATTTTAGAACATGTTTTTTGCTCGAGTATCATGTCGTTTTTGGAAACCCAGAATCTACTATGTAGGAATCAACATGGATTCCGGAAACAGCGATCGTGTGAGACCCAACTCGCTTTATTTGTTCATGAGACCCAGAAAATATTAGATACAGGCTCCCAGGTAGATGCTATTTTTCTTGACTTCCGGAAGGCGTTCGCCGGCCGGAGTGGCCGAGCGGTTCTAGGCGCTACAGTCTGGGACCGCGCGACCGCTACGGTCGCAGGTTCGAATCCTGCCTCGGGCATGGATGTGTGTGATGTCCTTAGGTTAGTTAGGTTTAAGTAGTTCTAAGTTCTGGGGGACTAATGACCTCAGCAGTTAAGTCCCATAGTGCTCAGAGCCATTTGAACCGGAAGGCGTTCGATACAATTCCGCACTGTCGCCTGATAAACAAAGTAAGAGCCTACGGAATATCAGACCAGCTGTGTGGCTGGATTGAAGAGATTTTAGCAAACGGAACACAGCATGTTGTTATCAATGGAGAGACGTCTACAGACGTTAAAGTAACCTCTGGCGTGCCACAGGGGAGTGTTATGGGACCATTGCTTTTCACAATATACAGGGTGTCCCAGCTATCTTGTCCACCCAAAATATCTCTGGAACAATAACAGCTATTGGAAAACGACTTTCACCGGTATCAATGTAGGGCTGGGGCCCATGAATTTACATATTTGGAAACATTCGAAAACGAAAGCATATGTGTTTTTTAACACAAACTTATGTTTTTTTAAATGGACCTCCTATATTTTTTCTTCAGCAATCCATAGCATGACAAAGCACATACACAATGGCGTCGATTGCATCGCAATATTCCCATTACATCCCGAGATATTAAGACGCGAAGTTGACGCTTGAAACACCCGACATGCGCTGCTAGCGCACGTCCTGAGGCTCAGGCGTGAACCCCATGCTGCCCGTAATCGCGATGTGATTGACATGCGTAATCACACTTCCATACTTATCAAGAGGTCCGAAACGAATAATACGGTCTGCTGCCATCCTGCAGCATGGGGTTCACGCCTGAGCCTCAGGACGTGCGCTAGCAGCGCATGTTGGGTGTTTCAAGCGTCAACTTCCCGTCTCAGTATCTCGGGATGTAATGGGAATATTGCGATGCAATCAACGCCATTGTGTATCTGCTTTGTCATGCTATGGATTTCTGAAGAAAAAATATAGGAGGTCCATTTAAAAAAAACATAAGTTTGTGTTAAAAAACACATATGCTTTCGGTTTAGAATGTTTCCAAATATGTACATTCATGGGCCCCAGCCCTACATTGATAACGGTGAAAGTCGTTTTCCAATAGCTGTTATTGTTCCAGAGATATTTTTGGTGGACAAGATAGCTGGGACACCCTGTATATAAATGACCTAGTAGATAGTGTCGGAAGTTCCATGCGGCTTTTCGCGGATGATGCTGTAGTATAGAGAGAAGTTGCAGCATTAGAAAATTGTAGCGAAATGCAGGAAGATCTGCAGTGGATAGGCACTTGGTGCAGGGAGTGGCAACTGACCCTTAACATAGACAAATGTAATGTACTGCGAATACATAGAAAGAAGGATCCTTTATTGTATGATTATATGATAGCAGAACAAAAACTGGTAGCAGTTACTTCTGTAAAATATCTGGGAGTATGCGTGCGGAACGATTTGAAGTGGAATGATCATAAATAATTAATTGTTGGTAAGGCGGGTACCAGGTTGCGATTCATTGGGAGAGTCCTTAGAAAATGTAGTCCATCAACAAAGGAGGTGGCTTACAAAACACTCGTTCGACCTATACTTGAGTATTGCTCATCAGTGTGGGATCCGTACCAGATCGGGTTGACGGAGGAGATAGAGAAGATCCAAAGAAGAGCAGCTCGTTTCGTCACAGGGTTATTTGGTAACCGTGATAGCGTTACGGAGATGTTTAACAAACTCAAGTGGCAGACTCTGCAAGAGAGGCGCTCTGCATCGCGGTGTAGCTTGCTCGCCAGGTTTCGAGAGGGTGCGTTTCTGAATGAAGTATCGAATATATTGCTTCCCCCTACTTATACCTCCCGAGGAGATCACGAATGTAAAATTAGAGAGATTCGAGCGCGCACGGAGGCTTTCAGACAGTCGTTCTTCCCGCGAACCATGCGCGACTGGAACAGGAAAGGGAGGTAATGGCAGTGGCACGTAAAGTGCCCTCCGCCACACACCGTTGGGTGGCTTGCGGAGTATAAATGTAGATGTAGATGTAGAACAGATCTGGAGAACATGCTGGCGAGGGTAATAGCTGATACCCTCTGTATAGAGGTTGGTCGAATACAACAGGAAAACGCGTTATTGCATTATGATGTTGAAAGATAGTCACGCAGAGGTTGTAATGATACGCTAGCAAGGAACTGATACTATTTAAATGACTCATTCTTTCGCTTTTTGGGATGCAACTCGTATTTAATCTAACAGAACACGAGAAACTGTAAATTACAATTATTTGATAATTCACAAGTCATGAATAATTTCACAAGTTTTATAATAACATGTAAGCTTTCACGGCCGGCGTCTTCATTAATTAAAGCTTCCGGGCTGAATTGCCGTGGCCCATATATAAAACTTCTCCTTCTTGACGTTTCGTTGCCTACTGCGGGCAACATCTTCTGAGGTTAGTCGCCGACTTGCTTCCAGCAACATCCAGGTCAGTAGACGTACATGTTACACTGTTGTATTTGATACGAAAAGCAATGGAAGAAATTTGGTGCCTTGTAAAACGCCGCAAAAGATAAAACTGAACAAGGAAGAAATCGTATTACTGGCCTCAGTGATAGACTTTTCATCTAACGAAGCACTTGCTTCGCTCTGACGTTCTTCCGGGCCAGTGTTAATAAAGACCGCCGACACCTGAGGGCGGTGCGAAATTCCTGCGCCGAGTGAAAGAGGGGAGAAAAGGAGGAAAAAGGACGACGCGGGGAGAACAGGCCGGCGCTGACTTTGTTACGACCCCGGTTCGAAATTCCTGGGGCGGAATTAATATCGCGGCGCCTGCTGAATGGAGGTGTTAAAGCGCAATTTGCCTGCTAGCTGCGTCGGCGTCGGTTTTGGCTCGGTCGCTGGCGGCGCTCAATTTTCAGCGACAAGGACAGGGCATCGCCAGCGCAGCACTGCGACTTGATTAGCCCGCCCCCGCGACGCGTCATCCCTCTGGCGCCGACTGCCGCGCTGGTCTTGTCTTCCACTTCTTGTGCCTGGCAAATCTGCCGCCTTATCCAGCGCCAGGCAGAGAAGTTCCAAGCCTGTCACGGAACTTGAAGAAAATCCTGGCAATAACGCTGTGTATTAGCACACGCTGTGTATTAGCACACGCTGTGTTTATTCCACTGTACTGGCGCACAAAAGCCGCGATTATCGGACTTAGCCCCTGAGGCAAAAGAAGTACACTACTGGCCATTACAATTGCTACACTACGAAGATGACGTGCTACAGATGCGAAATTTAACCGACAGGAAGAAGATGCTGTGATATTCAAATGATTAGCTTTTCAGAGCATTCACACAAGGTTGGCGCCGGTGGCAACACCTACAACGTGCTGACATGACGGAAGTTTCCAACCGATTTCTCATACACAAACAGCAGTTGACCGGCGTTGCCTGGTGAAACGTTCTTGTGATGCCTCGTCTAAGGAGGAGAAATGCGTACCATCACGTTTCCGACTTTGATAAAGGTCGGATTTTAGCCTATCGCGATTGCGGTTTATCGTATCGCGACATTGCTGCTCGCGTTGGTCGAGATCCAATGACTATTAGCAGAATATGGAATCGGTGGGTTCAGGAGGGTAATACGGAACGCCGTGCTGGATCCCAACGGCCTCGTATCACTAGCAGTCGAGATGACAGGCATCTTACCCAAATGGCTGTAACGGATAGTGCAGCCACGTCTCGATCACTGAGTCAACAGATGGGGACGTTTGCAAGACAACAACCATCTGCACGAGCAGTTCGACGACGTTTACAGCAGCATGGACTATCAGCTCGGAGACCATGGCTGCGGTTACCCTAGTCGCTGCATCACAGACAGGAGCGCCGGCGATGGTGTATTCAACGAGGAAACTGGGAGCACGAATGGCAAAACTTCATTTTTTCGGATGAATCCGGGTTCTGTTTACAGCATCATGATGGTCGCATCCGCGTTTGGCGACATCGCGGTGAACGCGCATTGGAAGCGCGTATTCGTTCAAATGGTTCAAATGGCTCTGAGCACTATGGGACTTAACTTCTGAGGTCATCAGTCCCCTAGACCTTAGAACTACTTGAACCTAACTAACCTAAGGTCATCACACACATCCATGCCCGAGGCAGGATTCTAACCAGTGACCGTAGCGGTCGCGCGGTTCCAGACTGTAGCGCCTAGAACCGCTCGGCCACCCTGGCCGGCCGTGTATTCGTTATCGCCATACTGGCGTATCACCCGGCATGGTGGTATGGGGTGCCATTGGTTACACGTCTCGGTCACCTCCTGTTCGCATTGACGGCACGTTGAACAGTGGACGTTACATTTCAGATGTGTTACGACCTATGACTCTACCCTTCATTCGATCCCTGCGAAACCCTACATTTCAGCAGGATAATGCACGACCGCATGTTGCAGGTCCTGTACGGGCCTTTCTGGATACAGAAAATGGTCGACTGCTACCCTGGCCAGCACATTCTCCAGATCTCTCACCAATTGAAAACGTCTGGTAAATGGTGGCCGAGCAACTGGCTCGTCACAATACGCCAGTCACTACTCTTGCTGAACTGTGGTATCGTGTTGAAGCTGCATGGGCAGCTGTACCTGTACACGCCGTCAAAGCTCTGTTTGACTCAATGCCCAGGAGTATCAAGGCTATTATTACGGCCAGAGGTGGTTGTTCTGGGTACTGATTTCTCAAGGATCTTTGGACCCAAATTGCGTGAAAATGTAATCAAATGTCAGTTCTAGTATAATATATTTGTCCAATTAATACCCGTTTATCACCTGCATTTCTTCTAGGTGTAGCAATTTTAATGGCCAGTAGTGTATTTTTGCGTGTAATATTTAAAAGTATCAGTCGTCAGGATACAGCCTGTATCCGAAGGTCAAAGCGAATTAGCTCTTTAGTGATGTAATGAGCAGTAAAATTCAGAGACGCGCTCTCGAGAGACGTACTTTTTTCCTTTTAAAATTTTCAGTGGCGGCTTTATAGAGGAACAGACTGCAGTCGTAGACTGCAATAGAAGTATGTTTCCATTTTATTTAGTTTTTAAGAATGTTTTGCGCTTGCCGCATTATACATTGGGACGCTACAATTAGCACGTGTGGATTACCACTGCCTCAGTGTAGGTCATACTCATGTCAACTAGTCTCGTGAATTTGATATTTTAACTCCTCTTTCTGGAATAAAAAGCGCCGAACTACGCAAGCTTCTGAAAAATCGTAATCAGTCCACATTAAGTGTAATGTGGTCCGATATCAGATTCGTGTTTTCCTCCGTCACAGCAATAGCCACCTCCACAAACATTACTCGCTGAAGCACTAATTAAAATCGTTAAAACTCTACAATGGGAATAAATGAAAGAATAGAAATACTGCTACTTACTTACATTGCATTACGATGAGGTGGCAAAAGACATGGGATATCTCCTAATATCGTGTCGGACCCCTTTTGCCCGGCGTAGTGGAGCAACTCGACCTAGCATGGATGCAAGAAGTCGCTGCAAGTCACCTCCAGAAATACGGAACCATGCTGCCTTTATAGCGATTAATAATTGCGAGAGCCGGCCTCTGTGACCGAGCGGTTCTAGGCGCTTCAGTCTGGAACCGCGCGCCTCTGCGGTCGCAGGTTTGAATCCTGCCTCGGGCATGGATGTGTGTGATGTCCTTAGGTTAGTTAGGTTTAAGTAGTTCTAAGTTCTGGGGGACTGATGACCTCAGATGTTAAGTCCCATAGTACTCAGAGCCATTTGAACCACTAATTGCGAGAGTGTTGCCGGTGTAGAATTTTGTGCACGAACTGACGTCTCGATTATGTCCCATAAATGTTGGGCTTCATGTCGGGCGATCAGGGTGGCCAAATCATTTATTCGAGTTGTCCAGAATGTTCTTAAAACTAACTGCAAACGATTGGGACCCGGTAACATCGTTGATTTGGAACCTGAACTCCATTAATGGCTGAAAGTGGTCTACATCTACATGAACGTAACCATTTCCATTTCCATGATTGTTTCACTTGGACAAGAGGACCCAGTCCATTCCACTAAAACACAGCCGAAACCATTATGAAGCCACCACCAACTTGCACAGTGTCTTGTTGACAACCTGAGTCTATGGTTTCGTGGGATCTGTGCCACACTCGTACCTTGCTATGAGTTGTTACCAACTGAAATCGAGGCTCATCTGACCAAGCCACAGTCTCCACGCTGTCCAGGGTCCAAATGATGATGTCACGAGCCCAGGAGAGGCACTGTAGGCGATATCGTGTTGTTAGTAACGGCTATCGCGTCGGTCGTCTGCTGCCACAGCCCATTAACGCCACATTTCGCCGCATTGTCCTAATGCATACGTTCGTAGTACCTCCCACATTGATTTCTGCAGTTATTTCACGCAGCGTTGCTTGTCTGTAAGCATTGACTACTCTACAAAAACGCCGCTGCCGTAGGTCGTTAAGTGAAGGCCGTCGGCCGCTGCGTTGTCCGTGGCAAGAGGTAATACCTGAAATTTGGTATTCTCGGCACATTCTCGACACTGTTGATCACGGAATCTTGAATTTCCTAACGATTTCCGAAATGAAATGAGCCATGGCTCCAGCTACAACTGTCATTCGCGTTCAAGGTCTGTTAACTCCCTCATTGCAGCCACAAACACGTAGGAAACCTTTCCACTTGAATCACGTTATTAAAAATAACAGGTCCACCGATGCACTGTCCTTTTATATCTTGTGTACGCGACAGTGCTGCCATCTGTATACCTGGATATCGCTATCCCATAACTTTTGTGTATATGAACCATTCGATTTGTAGTGGTTCAGAAATGCAAATCGTCATTCTCTCTTTATAACCCAAGACAATCATTCTTGTGCTACACATGTTTTTAATATCTCATTCTTATTCCAGAATCATTTTAAAGTCCATAAACTGACTCTGTAGTATATCATCTAGCACAATCCTGTGACTCTCAAAAGCATCGAAAAATAGTTATATCTGTTGTTATATCCCTAAAGCCACTAGCAAATGTAATTTTTATAATTACTTTTACGTCGATTCACATTTAAACCTCCCTGGTCCAGTACTACATTGTTTCTGGCATGAAAACTAAGTAAAACTGATATTAACTACTTCTCCCTCTCTTCCTACATAGTTTAAAGCATTTTACTTAAATTGCATTTCATTGGTGTGTGGAAAAGAAATTATCTGCAATTTCAGCGGACACAGGAAACACGCAGCTTCAGAACGGAATTCGCGTGAAAAATTTATGCGAAAAGTGTTACCTTACGACTGTGTCGTCAACAGCGTGGATGCCGTACGTCTGCCATTAATTCAACACTTCAGCATTAGCAGCACTCGTGATACGCTGGAGCCTTACCATGGAAATTAGTGTCATTTCCCCTATAATGGGCTTCATCGTGATAATCAGTTTTCTGTTACCTTATCAGGTCTTTGGCGTCTTCATTTGTGGCGAGCGGTCGCTTTCTTTTTAATGGTGCTGTTGCATGTGCTGCCGTCCAGTAAATTACCCAGAATTTCAAATCTCTTCCTCTCTCGCTTCTTCTTCTTCTATTTCGCATAACTTTCAGAGACTATTTTAAGCCCCTTCTCCTTTATTCACAAACGTCAGCCTTGATCGAAAATCTATTCTACATGTTGCTGTTGTTGTAGTAGTCTTCAGTCCTGAGACTGGTTTGATGCAGCTCTTCATGCTGCTCTATCCTGTGCAAGTTTTTTCATCTCCCAGTACCTGCTGCAGCCTACATCCTTCTGAATCTACTTAGTGTATTCATCTCTTGGTCTCCCTCTACAATTTTTACCCTCCATGCTGCACTCCAGTGCTAAATTGGTGATCCCTTGATGCCTCAGAATATGCCCTACCAACCGATCCCTTCTTCTAGTCAAGTTGTGCCACAAACTCCTCTTCTCCCCAATTCTATTCAATACCTCCTCATTAGTTGTGTGATCTACCCATCTAATCTTCAGCATTTTTCTGTAGCACCACATTTTGAAAGCTTCTGTACTCTTCTTGTCCAAGCTATTTGTAGTCCGTGTTTCACTTCCGTTCATGGCTACAATCCATACAAATAGTATCAGAAACGACTTCCTGACACATCTATACTCGATGTTAACAAATTTCTCTTCTTCAGAAACGCTTTCCTTGCCATTGCTAGTCTACATTTTATATCCTCTCTATTTCGACCATCATCAGTTATGTAACTCCCCAAACAGCAAAACTCATTTACTACTTTAAGTGCCTCATTTCCTAATCCAATTCGCTCAGCATCACCCGACTTAATTCGACTACATTCCATTATCCTCGTTTTGCTTTTGTTGATGTTCATCTTATACCCTCCTTTCAAGACACTGTCCATTCCGTTCAACTGCTCTTCCAAGTTCTTTGCTGTCTCTGACAGAATTACAATGTCATCGGCGAACCTCGAAGTTTTTATTTCTTCTCCATGGATTTTAATACCTACTCCGAATTTTTCTTTCTTTTCCCTTTACTGCTTGCTCAATATACAGATTAACATCGTGGAGAGGCTACAACCCTGTCTCACACCCTTCCCAACCACTGCTTCCCTCTCGTGCCCCTCGACTCTTATAACTACCATCTGGTTTCTGTACAAATTGTAAATAACCTTTCGCTCCCTGTATTTTACCCATGCCACCTTCAGAATTTGAAAGAGAGTATTCCAGTCAATATTGTCAAAAGCTTTCTCTAAGTCTACAAATGCTAGAAACGTAGGTTTGCCTTTCCTTAATCTTTCCTCTAAGATAAGTCGTAAGGTCAGTATCGCCTCACGTGTTCCAACATTTCTACGGAATCCAAACTGATCTTCCCCGAGGTCGGCTTCTACCAGTTTTTCCTTTCGTCTGTAAAGAAATCCCGTTAGTATTTTGCAGCTGTGACTTATTAAACTGATAGTTTGGTAATTTCCACATCAGTCAACACCTGCTTTCTTTGGGATTGGAATTATTATATTCTTCTTGAAGTCTGAGGGTATTTCGCCTGTCTCATACATCTTGCTCACCAGATGGTAGAGTTTTGTCAGGACTGGCTCTCCCAAGGCCGTCAGTAGTTCTAATGGAATGTTGTCTACTTCCAGGGCCTTGTTTCGACTCAGGTCTTTCAGTGCTCTGTCAAAATCTTCACGCAGTATCGTACCTCCCATTTCATCTTCATCTACATCCTCGTCCATTTCCATAATATTGTCCTCAAGTACATCGCCCTTGTATAGACCCTCTACATACTCCTTCCACCTTTCTGCTTTCCCTTTTTTGCTTAGAACTGGGTTTCCATCTGAGCTCTTGATATTCATACAATGGTTCTCTTTACTCCAAAGGTCTCTTTAATTTTCCTGTAGGCAGTATCTATCTTACCCCTAGTGAGATAAGCCTCTACATCCTTACATTTGTCCTCTAGCCATCCCTGCCTAACCATTTTGCGCTTCCTGTCGATCTCATTTTTGAGACGTTTGTATTCCTTTTGGCCTGCTTCATTTACTGCATTTTTATATTTTCTCCTTTCATCAATTAAATTCAATATTTCTTCTGTTAGCCAAGGATTTCTGCTAGCCCTCGTCTTTTTACCTACTTGATCCTCTGCTACCTTTACTACTTTATCCCTCAGAGCTACCCATTCTTCTTCTACTGTATTTTGTTCCCCCATTCTTGTCAGTCGTTTCCTAATGCTCTCCCTGAAACTCTGTACAACTTCTGGTTCTTTCAGTTTATCCAGGTCCCATCTCCTTAAATTACCACCTTTATGCAGATTCTTCAGTTTTAATCTACAGTTCATAATCAATAGATTGTGGTCAGAGTCCACATCTGCCCCTGGAAATGTCTTACAATTTAGAACCTGGTTCCTAAATCTCTATTTTACCAATATATAATCATCTGATACCATCTAGTACCTCCAGGATTCTTCCATGTATGCAACCTTCTTTTATGATTCTTGAACCAAGTGTTAACTATGATTAAGTTACGCTCTGTGCAAAATTCTACCAGGCGGCTTCCTCTTTCATTTCTTACCCCCAATTCATATTCACCTACTATGTTTCCTTCTCTTCCTTTTCAGAAAAATGGTTCAAATGGCTCTGAGTACTATGGGACTCAACTGCTGAGGTCATTAGTCCCCTAGAACTTAGAACTAGTTAAACCTAACTAACCTAAGGACATCACAAACAACCATGCCCGAGGCAGGATTCGAACCTGCGACCGTAGCGGTCTTGCGGTTCCAGATTGCAGCGCCTTTAACCGCACGGCCACAACGGCCGGCTCTCTTCCTTTTCCTACTCTCGAATTCCAGTCACCCATGACTATTAAATTTTCGTCTCCCTTCACTACCTGAATAATTTCTTTTATCTCATCATACATTTCATCAATTTCTTCATCATCTGCAGTGCTAGTTGACATGTAAACTTGTACTAGTGTGGTAGGCATGGGCTTCGTGTCTATCTTGGCCACAATAATGCGTTCACTATGCAGTTTGTAGTAGCTTACCCGCACTCCTATTTTTTTTTATTCATTATTAAACCGACTCCTGCATTACCACTATTTGATTTTGTATTTATAACCCTGTATTCACCTGACCAAAAGTCTTGTTCCTCCTGCCACCGACGATCACGAATTCCCACTATATCTAACTTTAACCTATCCATTTCCCTTTTTAAATTTTGTAACTTACCTGCCCGATTCAGCGATATGACATTCCACGCTCCGATCTGTAGAACGCCAGTTTTCTTTCTCCTGATAACGACGTCCTCCTGAGTAGCCCCACCCGGAGATCCGAATGGGGGACTATTTTACCTCCGGAATATTTTACCCAAAAGGACGCCATCATCATTTAATCATACAGTAAAGCTGCATGCCCTCAGGAAAAATTAGGGCTGTAGTTCCCCCTGGCTTTCAGCCGTTCGCAGTACCAGCACAGCAAGGTCGTTTTGGTTAGTGTTACAAGGCCAGATCAGTCAATCATCCAGACTTTGCCCGTGCAACTATTGAAATACTGCTGCCCCTCTTCAGGAACCACAGGTTTATTCTACATAGTGACCCAAAAATGCTTTGTTGTTGTTATTGTTTTGGTCTTCAGTCCAGAGACTGGTTTGATGCAGCTCTCCATGGTGCTCTATCCTGCGCAAGCTTCTTCATCTCTAAGTAACTACTGCCACCTACACCCTTTTGAATCTGCTTAGTGCATTCATCTCTTGGTCTCCCTCTACGATTTTTACCCTCCCCGACCCTCAATACTAAATCGATGATCCCTTGATGCCTCAGAACACGTCCTACCAACCGATCCCTTCTTATAGTCAAGTTGTGCCACAAATTACTCTTTTCCCCAATTCTACTGAGTACCTCCTCATTAGTACGTGATGTACCCATCTAATCTTCAGCATTCTTCTGTAGCACCACATTTAGAAAGCTTCTACTCTATTCTTGTCCAGACTATTCATCTTCCATGTCTCACATCCATACTTGGCTGCACTCCATACAAATACTTTTAGAAAAGACTTCCTGACACCTAAATCTATACTCGACGTTAATAAATTTCTCTTCTTCAGAAATCTGTTAACAATTGAAAAAATTCAGTACTTCACATAATAATGTAAGTAGAGAGGTAAGAACAGACACAGGTGCTTGAATGACATGCGATTTTACTGAAAAAAAAACTGCACAAAATGACCAATAGATAGAGCCTTATGTGATACAAAAGCAATAATTTGTATAGCCACTGATTTTTAGCAAAGACGATGTCCTTTATAACAAATGCTCAACATGTGGGCCGACATTCATCAACAATACCTGTAGTCGAGGGACAATGTTGTGAACAGCCCTATACAGTATATCAGTAGGTATGGTGAGAAATTGCCGTCGGATGTTATCTTTTAGCGTCCCTAATGTGGCCGGACTACGCCGATAGTCTTGGGAGTTAAAATAATTCCATAACCAGTAATCACATGAATTGAGGTCTGGGGACCTTGGAGGCCTAGTAATACGGAATTATCGGCTCAGTAAGTGACCTCACCAAACGATTGCGCAAGAGATCTTTCACATGTGTAGCAATATGAGGCCAGCACCATCCTGCATAGAAGTGGTACAATCGAGCACGTGTTCATCTGTCAGGCTATGGATGATGCAAATCTGTAACATATCGGCATACCTCGCACCAGTCTCACTGACGGTTTGAAAAGCAGCACCCCGCATTTCCTCGAAGAAAAAGGGTCCGATCACGATTGATGTGTTAAATCCTAACCACACCGTCACTTTTTTGTCGTGCAATGGGGTTTCCACGACAGTTCTAGGATGTTTGATGGCCCAGTGTGTGCAGTTTTGAATGCTGACAGACCTTCGGAGTGTGAAATGGGCTTTGTCGGTCCATAACACGTTAGACAACCAGTCGTCATCTTCCACCATTTTTTGAAATGCTCACACCGCTAATGCAGTCCGCGTTACAAAGTCGGTGGCTAACAGTTCATGATGACGCTGTACTTTGCATGGATGGCATTGGTGGGCACACCTTGTGCTCCTCAACAGTAGTGTGTGGAATGTCTGTGCGACCTGCGACTTCACGAACGCTGACTTCACCATGAGAAGATGAACCCGATAAAGTCACCATTTCTTCCTGAACAGTCTGAGCAAAAGTAGCATTTTTCTGATCGCCCACAAGGGGGCGATCGTCTAAAGAAACCGTGCTTCGAACTTAGTGATCATTTTCTTCACGTATGCACTTGTCAAAAGACTTTTACCGGCTCAAATGTCCTTCTCAGAGCGATAGTATCGTTAAACTACAATAGTGGAATCTCCACTCTGATAGTGCAACTTCACTAACAGTGCCGTTTCTGGTAAAGTCAACAGGCCGCTATTGCTGAATCCCTCTCTCACTACAGCTCAGATTACGAGTATACACGATTCTCATGCGGTGCCAACGACGTTTTGCTATCCATCGCCATCTGTTGACCGGTTTTTACATTTATTTCAAGCATGTATGTCAAGTTTTACCTCTCTACCTGCACTATTCTGTGAATTGGAGCATTGTCAAATGTTAACAGACTTACGGGTCACCCTGTACTATATTAGGCAAAGTCGTTGATTAACGTTATTACTAAAAGTCTCGAAAAGTTCTTGAAGGAATTATTTTATATTTTTACATGATACTCTAGTAAACGTTCTGACGGACACAGGCTATATTTTTTTATCTGTATGTAATGTATAATAGGGGAAACATTATTAGCAAAAAATCTCGGAAAGTGCCTGACCGATTTACATCAAATTTTACACGATACTCTGATAACCATTTGTAAGGGAATACTCTACAAATTTTTAACATATATATATGAATCATAACTATGTATGCAACATATCGTAGGGAGACATTCTTAACAAACATCATGAAAAGGTCTTGATTTACTTCATATTTTTACAAGGTACTCTAAGAAACATGGAGAAGGACATAGTCTACATATTTTTATATATGAAGGAGAAACGTTATTACCAAGAATCGCGTAATGTTCTTAACCGATTTGCATCAAATCTTTTCGTGATACACTAATAAACAATCAGAAGGACATGGGGTATATGTTTGTTAAACAACAATGTACAGGTTTTCTGTTAAAACAAACTGTGAGAAAGAACTACAGTGCTGTGCTGTGAAAACGAGTGGTTTCGTTTTCTTTCTAATCGTCAGTTAAACTACGATAATAGGGCATTTGAAGCATTAAACCGTTGTTTCTCCCAAATACACTGGTGTCCAAAATTAAAGCAACAATCGGAAATTTTGCAAGGTTTCGTTTGTTTTGCCACAAAATAATGTAAGCAGGTGATAGTAAAATAGAAACAATGTAAAGAATACAGAACGTAATCAACTGCAACATGCATAACTGTAGGCAAGAATGTTCTTCGGTTTTTTATAACTTAACTGGTTTGCACACATATTCTGACAATTGGTTAATGTGCTCAGTATGGGTCGTGACCACTTCTGGCACCAATGCAGGCCTGACAACGACTGGACATCCCGTGAATGATGTTATCAACCTCATGTTGGGGCAATAATGCCTATTCTTCCTGCAGAGCTGCTCACCAATCTTGGAGAGTGGCTGCTGGATGCTGAAGTGATGCAACCCGTCTACCCTACTGCATCCCAGACATGCTCTATGGGATTCAAATGCGTTCAGTATCTTTCGTTTCCAAAACAATATCAACCATCCTTGCTCTGTGAGGTCGAGTATTTTCGTCAATCAATACGAATCGCTTCCCACGCCCGGGTTCCCGGGTTCGATTCCCGGCGGGGTCAGGGATTTTCTCTGCCTCGTGATGGCTGGGTGTTGTGTGCTGTCCTTAGGTTAGTTAGGTTTAAGTAGTTCTAAGTTCTAGGGGACTGATGACCATAGATGTTAAGTCCCATAGTGCTCAGAGCCATTTGAACCATTTTTCAATACGAAGCCTGGGCCCACAGCACCTCGCAACAAGCGCCCATGAGAGCCCAAGACCTTCCCACGGTACCTGACGGCAGTTATTGCTGATCGACCAATACAACTTCATGAAGAGGTGTCCGAGTGGTCAACATAATCCCTGCCCACACCATTACGGATCCTCTTCAATACTGATCTCTTTCCACAATGATTGCGTCCCGAAATCGTGTTCCACTTGCCCTCCAGATGCGAATCCGTCAAGAATCCTCTCCATACCAAACCGGGACTCATCTGTGAAAAGAACATTGGTACATTGGTCCTCCGTTCGACCGTCCAGAAGGCACGTTGAAGGCTCCACGCTAGACGTTCCCTTCTGTGAAGACGCGCCAGAGGTAAACAGACAGCAGGTGTGCATCAATAAAGGCCACTCTGGTGATGCCTTCTGTATATGGCTTGCCTCAGTACAAGACCTTCAGAGGGGTGCTGCGAGGTCGGATGCCAATTGCAGTGCAGTACTAAGGTAGTACCGTCGTCCCTTTACAGCCAAATAACTGTCCGCTCTTTCTGATGTCACACGTGATCGGCGCTGTCCTGGTCTCCGAGATACAATTTCGGTCTCTGTAAACAGTCGTCTCATCCGTGAAACAATAGAACGGTTCACAAATGGCTCTAGGCACTATGGGACTTTTAACATCCCCTAGACTCAGAACTACTTATACCTAACTAACCTAAGGACATCACACAGGATTCGAACCTGCGACCGTATCAGCAGCACGGTTCTGGACTGAAGCGCCTAGTACCTCTCGGCCACAACGGCCGGCAACGGTTCACATTAAGCTCTAGTGCGTACATCCATTCCCTTCACGTGTTTAGGCCAAGTATTACGCGCATTTATGCGATCAGGAATGCTCAGTAGCAGCGATGATACACGTACATGTGACAATTATGCGTCAGCAAGGAGCATTAACAATAATATCATAGGAGGTAATATTGCGCAACCTTAGTAGGGACAAGTTCCGACTATTCGGGAGTACGATCTTACAATCTGAGACAGTGTTCCGAGACAAATTTCCATCACAATGTCCGCAAACGTGACGTCAGATCCACCTGGCAAAAGCGACCTAAACGCCCATGGATTATATATATATATATATATATATATATATATATATATATATATATATATTATTGGCTGAGGGAAAAAGGTGGGGTCTCTCTTATTCGTCGGGAAGGCGGGGCGAGTTAGTAGCCAGGCGCAACTCAAAACACACGGTCGAGTAACTACTGTGCGACGAGGGACTACCGAAGCAGCAAGACACCAGGTTATGATACAGAAACCAGAGAAGTAAGGCAAAGTCGCTTCCTTCTCGCTACAATGCCACAGAGAGCATTGTAAAGCTATCGGGCCACATCAGTTTTTGACTCTCCCGCTTCCATTTTTCCTATGGCCCTCCACAGCAGAGAGTCTGTAGGCATATTTACTGTGCCATACTGCACGGTTTGTGACTGTCTACACAGCGATGGTGGATGTGCGAATAGGCGGCAAACACTACCCCGCTTGATAGGTGCGCTGACGTCGTTACTGGCGTGGTTGTCCGTTGATCGGAATGCCATCTTCCGTGCAGAACACAATCGTAACAACATCTGTTGACAGTTTGTGTGATCATACCGTGAAATACGCACAGGACTGAAAAATAGCAGCTAGTTGCTTTAATTTTGGACGCCAGTGTATGTTGTATATAATTTTAAACAAAAACAGTGTACATAAGAATGTGCAGTTCTGTTTTATTCCTTGCCTTTACCGAAAGCAGGAAAGTTATGTTTATGTCTTTCCGCCTGATTAGAATAGTACTACAGAGACTGAATCCTACCCATTCGCAGGTTAAAACTATGTGAAATACTGTCACTGAAGGTACTATCCACACAGATGCAGCAGTTAGAGAGGTCCCTCTTCTACCCCGTGTACCATTATCCCACGATATTTACCTTTATTTGAAGCAACTTCTATACGCAGTTTCGGATTATTGCCGTCACAAGACCAGTTAGAAAACGGAGAAATACCGCTGATGTGACAATAATGAGTTCATTTGGCTGAAGACCAAATACTGTGTACAGAAAATCTAAGAATATATGAAGAATATAACATGGCTGACAACAAAAGTATGCTGATACAAGTATGAATGTCAAATATTCTGCAGACGCAGGGACGTAAGAAGTGCTAGTGATGGCCTGAGGGGTCCTGTACTTACACAAACACAAGCCATAGCCGCTAGAAAGCGCTCGTACTCAGATACATACATAATCAGCATCGTAGTTTGAATAGATTAAAACAGAATATTCGTAGTCATTAATTAAATTGGTTTCAAGTAGCTAAAGTGTGTCTAACGGTGCAACATAAAGTACTGTATGTAGAGATAAAATCCATACCTGAAAATCAGAGTAATAGGTGTAAAAGGTTGTGAGGAAGGGAGATTGTCATCCCCTAGGGAACGACGTCGTTAGAGACGGAGCACGAACTCGGATTAAGGAAGGATGTGTGCTGTTTCAAAGCAACCATCCCAGCATTTGCCTGTAGCGATTTACGGAAATCACCTAAAACCGAAATGTGAACGACCGGACGCGGATTTGAATTGCCGTCCTGCCGAATGCGAGGTCACTGTGCTAAACGCAGTGCTACCTCACTCGGTATGTAAAAAGTGTAGTCTACTAATCAAGAATCCTTTAGCATGACAAAGCGAGTAAAACACGACATTATGTAAAAAGTGAACACCTGAAAGAGTAACTATTTAATTAAAAGTCTCAGTGGCCGTTAGGGAATCAGAGAGCAGTGCAGCCGGCGCCTCTCTGTGGATTGTTTTAGTTTTCCTGTGGCGGAGTTCGCGGGAGTGGAAACGGTCGACTCGTGTCGCCACTGGTGGTCAGGGGAAGCGCCGTGGCCCCGTAACGAGTAGCAGCGGCGGCCAATGCTTGTTACATCAGCAAGTTCCTAAATAATTACAAACTGGCATTTAAGTTAAACTCACTCTGTACACTAAGCAATGACTCAGGTTGTTTTCTTAGCAGACTTACGTAGAATGCTTCTCCTTTCTTAACCCTAGAGCACTTAAGTGTGGAAATGTTACATTGCTACTAAACCATCGTAAATGTTACGACTCCTAACTTCATTCAAGGGAATCCATAATTTGTGGGTAACGTACTAGTTAATTACAAGTATTAGATCGCCAATGGTATGTTACATACAAAATAAGTGCAAAAAAGTCTTGTTTCATGACAATTTTAATGCTCAAAATGTCACTGGCAAAGAAGGCGTACTTTGCGTTACGCACTGGGTGCAGGTTATTATAGTTATTATAACTCCAAGAGTACGAAATTCTTCATTCAAAACGAGCAGATTCTTATGCTTTAGGTGTTGTAATTATGATATAAGCAAGACCCAGCCCAGTGTTTTGCACAAATCGCTCTTGAGCAGTGGCCAAAAAATGTTACAATTCCTCTTTCCTCCCTTGAGGTGGTTGTATGTTCTGCTGTTGCTGCGCAGGTGAAGTTCCCCAAGTAGATCATTCAGTATGTTAGCGTCAAAACCACTGAGAACTCTCTATAACGTGCAAATTTCAGTAGCAAAAGACGAGAATAGCACGGGAGAGGGTCTGTGTGATACGAACTAACACTATTCTAACTCTGACTGCTTGATATTTCACCTAAGATGCCACAGTAAGACAAATTATAAGCAATAAGCCGACTCTTAGAAGACAGGCACACCGTTATTGAACACTGGTAATATTTACATCATCGCCAGTGCCGGCAAACCGCTAGTCAGGCAAGTAATTCCGCTGTTGTTAACAATAATGATTGTCATGGAGGTACTCGAGAGCACGATTCGCTCATGTGTTGGCGGAAACCGTGAAGAGATACCAACTGCAATCTTTTTATTAATCTAGGGTTAATATGAGTGCAGTCCAGTTGCTTGTTTGTCTTACATTCACTATCTATCTCTGTTGTCGCACTGTTCTCTTTAGCTCCTCATTTTTCACCCTATCAATTCAACTTACGTTTTCTGGCTTTTGCCATGTTCAGATCTACCTATAGTTGATTTGAAATGACATTTGAAACCTTCCCGTCTCCTCTAAATCTGTTTTGTTACGCAACCTTCCCTTTTATAATAACCTATGTAACCTTCCCTTAGGATTTCTATCTCTTGCTTAATAATAACAAATGAAATCTTCCCTTTGAAATTTATTCTCTTTCTCAGTCTTCGCATACAAATTTAATTGCTGCTTATTAAAAGTGATTTTCTGATTATTTCAACGAAACATAGAATGTGTTGTCGTCGTGGCCCTCAGTCGTTATCTGCAATAACCCAAAACTGTTGCTTACCTTTTTTGCTGTTACTGGATCGCCATCTGACTGCTACATCGATCTGCGACATGAATATACTTACTCTGGTTTACTATACTGTATTAACTGCTGGTGGGCTGTTATAACTGGCTGCATTTATTACCAAAGCTGACGCTATTCTTTAATAGCAAAGCTGACGTTATTCTTTAATTAATTTGACTGAAATTACGTAATTCATAGTTACACTTTTTCTTGACAACAATAAAATTTTTGCAAAGTTTTATGTTGATGGTTTTTGGGATGGATTATAATCAGTATTGCAACATTGCTGGCAAAAATTAATTATATTCTGAAAACGCTTCAAATATTTACTGTTGGTAATGAAATGATTTTACAAACGTTCAAATGGGATTTACTTTTTACAATAATCTTACAACTAGCATTGCGCAAACATACCTTCAATAGTCTTGAGTTTCGCAAAGAAAATAATTTAATAATATTAGTTCCTCTTATGATAATAGTTAGTTGATGTCTCTGTACATCCGTTTATAATCTCTTGTAAATCATAGCTGGTGGCTGGCAGGCACACTATTTCTCTCAACCTCTCGCTTCAGACCTGCTACCAACTCGCTTCACATCTCGCTTGCTACTGACTTCCTACGAACGCTAAAGTGCGGTCTCTCCTGCCAACAATGCTTTCTGGTGCAGACAATCCCTGCTACCATTACAAAATGTATCAATGCGCGGTCTTCGCCGCTCTTTTCTTAAAATGTATCCGTACGCGGTTTCTCCCGCCCTTTTTAAAATTATATCAACAATACTTTGGTGCAGATATTCCCTGCTACCACAATTATTTCCAACATGTCAAATATTAATTATTCCTACGTAATCCTATTAATAAAATATAAACATCTTTCATAAATTGTGGTTTGACAATAGACAATAGAAATATACACGTCTTACACATTAATATGAGCCTTCAAGAATAACGTAGATGCTTAAATGCACAATACCCTTGGTTTCATATTTGCGTAATGTTTGTTTGTTTCTTTGACTTCCAAAATAAAAATACTAGTGAGATGCCCTCAACTCTTTCGCTGCATCAGTATTGTCAGCTCCACTCCAGGTAAAAAAAAAAAAAAAAAAAACACAGCACCGTTTCGAGAAATACGTACGTATTTTGTTGTCAAAGCGTTTGCATGCTACAGCTGTCGGTACCGCGCCATGAGTCTCACCGTAGCTATTCACCTACGGCTGAATGTTGCGTCTCTTATGCTAGTGGCTTGTGACGTCATTCCCATGTCGTCAAACAAGCCCTACATGAGAATTACGACGGGTCTTGTGAATCAAATTAAGTTTCAGGTAATGTTAAATTACGTTGACGGCCAGTTATATTGATGATTCAGTGCATCCAAATGACGCTGGGAGTCCCACACAAACTGCCGCTTCTGGTCGCATGCAATTGGTGTTGATAATACAGTGACTGAACCGAGATGAAATGCGGGTGGGAGGGAGGAAGCTGGAATGACTAAAAATATACAATCTGCAAAAATCGCATGGAAAACGCCAAAGTAAAAATGAAACAGGTTGTTATTGTGATGTATCTTAAATGCTTGGTTGATCAGAGGATTACGAAACGGAAATTATAATTTGTTTACGCAAAGTATTACAAGAGTCATCGATGCATCCTTATCGCTGTTTTAAAAAAGATAGTAGTAATTAAAATATCGTCTTCTGACTAAAGTTGGTTATCACAATTCAGGTATTTTGACGTTGTGATTCAACTGAAACACATCAATTGCTCCAAAAGGCCTTTCTTAAGAAGTGTCAGTAGTTAGACGAGCAGTGTTTTCATATCAGTCTTTGCAAGAGTAATTGATGGAAGACAATGCCCACAAAACCTGTTATGTCATTCGGAGTAAGGGATAGTTCTATATTCCAGTACATGTTACTAAAGCCGGGGACAATTTCTAAAACATAAACCAATTATGAAAACGTGAACCACACGACAAAAGTTAACAAAGCAAGTCCAACTAAAAACATCGATACAAAAAGTGACGGATAATTTAAAGCTAGTGTACGTCGTTGCCGAAAGCGTCTCTTATCTTACTCGAGAAGCAACTTCCGTTGCGTAGAATTTATGATTATAGATTACTGAGCCATTTTCATCTCAACTAATTGCAATTTAGAATAGATTGAGTAGTCGCAGTCGATTTTAGATTTACTAAAAGAGCGTAGAGATCAACAAAATAACACTGTCCTGTCACATTAATGTGACCACCTGTAAGAACCCTGAGTAACTCTCTTTTACAGAGCAGACAGACCGCTGCGAGGCGTGCAGGAAGAGAGTCAGTGAGGCTGCGGAAGGCACCAACAGGGATGTGGAACTACGCTGATCCAGTGCCGTGGCAGACACTTCACGCCGTAGACACCAACGGGCATCTGTCCGATGGAGCATAAAACGTGATTCATTTGAAAAGGCCACCCGTCGCCACTTAGTGAGCTTTCAGTTGCGACACTGGCTTTGCAAATTCCAGTCTTCGTCGCCCGGGAGCAGCAGTCAGCAAGGAGGCATGAGTCATGGCGCCCGCTACGGAGGCCCGTGGGCAACAACGTTCGCTGAGAGGTCGTTGAGAATACACTGGCTTCATCTGGGCGGTCAGTTGCTGAACAGCTCCCCGTCTATTTTCTCGTGCACATCTCTTCTGCCGTCGTTCACCCCTGTGGTGCACCACAACTGCCTCTGCGCCGGTTTTGGATAGTGCCATTTTGACTTGCACAGCACACTTTAACAAGGCCGACATGAGAACAATTTGCAAACTTGGCCGTTTCGGAAATGCTTCCGCCACCAATGATCATGCCGTTTTGGACGTCAAATAAATCGTTCCATTTCCACATTACGTCAAAGACTGCACTGTTTTCCGGGTCCCCCCCCCCCCCCCTCGCCGCCCTCCTCACCCCCCCCCCCCAATACTTTTTATGCACGCTCCACTGCTCATGTTGCCACGTGCTGTCTGTGAGTAGTTACTGCACGTTTAAGTCCAACATAGAGGTTGATCACTTTAATCCGACTGGATCTTGTATATCACAATGACCACAAGTCAAACGCCTCCAGCCTTGCTCTATTTTCCTTACTAATTTTCCACATTTCAGTATCATACAGAAGAACAACCCATAGAAAACGGTTTATGAGTGTTTGCCTCATTTCTTTGGCCACATTGCTCCTTTTCTGACGAATGGCTCTTTGGCGTTTTACACTAGTTAGACTTTCTGTACTGAACTTCCAGTCACTGTCTATTTTGCTTATTACATGTTAGGCTTTGCGCATGTTCTGATGTTTCTGTCATTATCATTACCTTTTTATTTTCTCCTTGCGCAATTTTCTTTTCTTTTTCTAGTGATTTTCGCTCCATAGTTCTTTCCTTTAACTTCAGTAACATCCACTAATTCCTGCATTTCTTTTTTATTCGGTGCGAGGAAGGCCCTGTCGTCCACAAACCCCAAACACCACATTGTACTTCGTTCAGTATGTAACCGTAGTGGGCAGTGATCAGACATATTCTCTAAGCACAGAGTGAGAAGGGTGGGAGATAGATAGCAACCTTGTTTCACTCCTTTTCCTTAGTTAGTCCTGTTGGTTATTTCTGATCTCGCTATCAATGACACTTTTTGATTTAAATAAAATGATCATATGGTACTCTAGAATAAAAGCTGATGCAGAGCCGTTTAATGAAATCCTGTCACAGCAGTCGTGGTGTATGATACAACAGCTCAAATAGTATCATTAAAGGCTTGGTCTTCTTTTAAAACCTTATGCACAACGTGAATCAGCTTGTCTAAACTGTCCATAAAATACTGTGCGTCTCCACTGAAGCAGTGGCATTGTAGAAACAAATGTGCATTGTAATTCCGACGCAATGGTACGTCTATTCAGTTAACCTAATGGCAATGCACAAAAATCTACGTGAATAGTTGCAAAACGACGTGGAATTCAACGAGGCCATAATGTCAGTTGCTGGAAAGGCGATTTATGGAGAGAGCGCTGCGAAAATGTTGTGCACCTAAAAAAACGCAATTGCGACTAATTGTTGAGTACTGGACGAGTGTTTGTGTTCCAGACATGCCCAGAACATTCATTCCCCGCAAGCCACCCTTCGATGTGTGGCGGAGGATACCTTGTACCGCTGTTAGTCATACCACGTCCTGTTCCACTCGCAGATGGAGCAGACGAAAAACGACTGTATACTTCCATATGAGCCCCAATTTCTCTTATTTTCGTGATCGTTACGTGAAATGTACATGGCAATAGCATTGTTCTGCCGTTGTTTCAAATGCTGGTCCTCTAAATTTTCTAAATAGTGTTCTCGCGAAAAGAACACCCCTTCAGGGATTTCCATTTGAGTTTACGGAGCATTCCCGTAATACTGACGAGTTGATCGAATCTGACGGTAACAAATACAGCATCACGCCTCTGAACTGCTTCAATGACAAACTTTAACTTGACATGGCGGGGATCCCAAACACTCCAGCACTACTCCAGAGTGGGTCGTACAAGTGGTCTGTACGCGGTGTCCTTTATGGTTGAATCACACATTCCTGGAATTCTCCCAATAAAATGAAGTCGATCACACGCCCTTCCCACCCCCGACCTCAGGCGCTCGATCCAGTTCACGTTGCTTTGCTACGTTACGCGTACTTACTTAAACAACGCGACTGTTCCAAGCAGTACAACACTAATAATGTATTAGAAAATTACAAAATTGTTTTTCCTACTCACATGACTGAACTTCCATTTAGAGTTAGCTGCCTTTCATCACCAGAAATAGAATTTCTGCCCAAGTCGTCTTGTAATATCCTACAGCCACTCAAGGTTAACATCTTGTTTGGTTGATTTTGGGGGATGGGACCAAACAGCGGGGTTATCGGTCCCATTGGTTTAGGGAAGGATGAGGAATAAAGTCGGCCGTGCCCTTTCAAAGGAACCATCGCATCATTTCCCTGAAGCGATTTAGGGAAATCAGGGAAAACCTAAATCAGGGTGGCCCGAAGCGGGTTTGAACCATCGTCTTCCCGAATGCAAGTCCAGTGTGCTAGATAAAACCTTCCCGTATACCACAGCGTCACCAGCAAACAGTCGCAGGTTGCTGCTCACTCTGTCCCTCAGATGTTTTATGTGTATGGAGAGCAGGAGCGATACTGTCACACTTCCCTGGACTACTTCTGACGATACCTTTGTCTCCGATAAACACTCGTCGTCCAAGACAATGTCCTCCAGTTCTGTTACTTAAGAAGTCGTCCAGCCACTCACTTATATGGGAAACTATTCCATATCGTCCGAGCGAGAAACTTCTGCACAAGTCCTTATTTCTCTGCAACATATCTCAGGTCTTCGTTTCATTTCGACTCATTTGTGTTGTTATTTCATGCACGGCCTTTCAGTTTCAGTACAGCGTAGCTTTGAGCTTCTGACGTGTTGCCATTGGGCCATGTTTTTTTGGTAGAGTGAAACTAGCAGTAACGCGAGTAATAAAGGAATTGTGGCGTTCTGTGTTCAAATTAATTCAGAAAATTATTATTCTCTCGCTCCATCCTCAAGGGGAATTGGAAAAGTAATAACTAACATTAATACAAAGCACCTGGCACCAGGCACTACACATTGGCTCACAGATACTACACTTAGCACGACTCACGATTACGCTATGGAAATGCTAACCCCCCCCCCCCCTCCCTCCCCACCCCACACACACATATTTAACAAAGCTCAACATAAGTCACTTACAATAGAAATATAGTATCCAATAATTAAGCCCCACAAAAGACAACGCAGAAGAGCATTAAGATCAACATGGATTCAGCACGACGCATATTAATCAGTGGCACGAATGCAACGTTGAATGTGGCACACTCACCCCTACATTTCTATTAACATACACACTGTACGCATGTAATCAATAACAACGCGTTGTTATTGTTAACGTAGAATTAATTAGAACAGCGTTTTCAATAAACACTAATGACCTGGCCACACGTGTACTGTGTGCGTGTCAAGAAAAGGCAAATCTTTGTAAAAGCTGTGTTTGTACAATGCAGTAATTGTACTTGTTGTTTTAAGTATTTTATAGGATGAAGTGGTGCATGCGTGAACTGACGTTATTTCAGCCATTGTCGTTAATGACGTCTGTCATTAAAATATCAGTCAAGCCACAAAGGGAACAGCTAGATAAAACAGGGGAAAAGAAAACTGAATACACAAGACTATAATTCGTCTCGATATGTTCTGCATGTAAAGTGAGCCTGACCGTTCAAATACCGTAAAACGGGGTACTTAGAAGCAGTTTTCAACTTTAAAAGAACAAATTAATAATTTTAAAAGTATATATAAAAGTCAAAACTCCATAGGATTGCAAGTCTTGTGCCTAACTTTATCTTATAATTACAACTCAAAAAACTTGGTCTTTCTGTTCACTCCATAGAGAGGGATGAATAGAAACAACAGTGTTATCCTTATTATTTTTTCTGATTATTGGTTTTCGGGGTGAATAGGGACATATCACAATGTGTTCTGAATCTAGGAGAATAAGAAACAAAATTTATCTTGTTCAAAAAAAGTTTTGTTCAATACAAAACCTAATAACGTTGTATGACTTGCGTTTTTAATTAGATTTCCAAAAAGCCTTATATCTCTAACGGCTATTTATTGTAACATTACATTGATAAACTTTGTTTGTTAAAACATTAAGTCACTGTCATAATGTTTAAAAATGATGTCTTTGAATCTACTAGTCGTATCCCCAGAAGCAATGAAGAGTTTTTCAACATCATCTCCTTCACTAGAAAACGTCATCTGTTACATCGTCTTTTTTTAATTTAAAAAAACCATCAACGAAACCTTTTCCTTTTAATAATAAATTTTACATACATACAATTTAAAGGGGGTAAACAAGAAATTTGCGGCACAACTTGACTACCAAAAGGGATAGGTTGATGGGACATATTCTAAGATATCAAGGGATCATCAGTTTAGTACTGGGTGCAATTGTTATGTGGGGAAAGAGGAGGTAAAAACCGAAGAAGGAGACCAAGATATAAATACAGTAAGCAGTTTCAGAAGAATGTAGGTTGCATAGTTAATCGGAGCTGAAGAGGGTTGCACGGAACAGAATAGCATGGAGTGCTAAATCAAACCAGTCTTCGGACAGAAGGCAACAACAACAACAGCAATTGAAATGATTGCTTCCTTTTTCCGTATACTTTAATCACTGCACAGTTTCCTTGGTTGAGAACAGTATCAGTATCAGTATTGAGAACAGTATCTTTCCGTCGAATTCTTGGTCGTCTTCTGAAAAAACACTGATGCTTCTATTCATCCCACAATTTACGAAAGCACAACCCTACATTTTTAATTAGTCGAGACACATGTCAGATTATAGTGTACTTTAAAAATGAAGGTCTGGTTAATGAAATGAAATTGCAAAATTGGTTACTAAGTACTTAAATTAAAACAACACGATTAAATTGATAGTTACAGATAAAGTTCAAGGGAAGCAAATTCAGTACCAGATCCGATGTTTGTCATAGAGTGGACAGAAGAGCAACTGACAGTGCCACCAACTTACAAATTCATGATTTCCCTGTTAGATTGGATCGCTACCAATGTAGACAAACAGATCTTTGAATGATATTCCCATTTATCTTCCAACAAGCAGAATAGAACTTTTTGGTAGTTTCGTTTCATTTCATCCCGTTTTATGGTAAGTAACCTGTGTCTGTCTATGGTAGCATGTCCTCCAGAAGGGCTGAGATGTTACTCATATCACTTGTCTTGCTCACTTGAGTTGTTGATTCGCGTACATCCCTTCGTTCCCAGCACAAACCGTTAGGTCAGTCAGATCCATCGAAGCTTCTTCACTCTACGGTAGTTGTTAACACGTATGTACGATTTGTTTCAGTAACTGGCGAAATCCCACATAGTCTATATTGGGAACTGTGAAAGTAATTTTACTTTCAGATGTTACTGTTACGTAGCACGTAAAACATGATAATAATCAATTACACAGTACACCCACGCATTCCGAAATCTAACATTGATTAGCCTTGTATCTCTAACGGCTATTTATTGTAACATTACATTGATAAACTTTGTTTGTTAAAACATTAAGTCACTGTCATAATGTTTAAAAATGATGTCTTTGAACCTACTAGTCGTATCCCCAGAAGCAATGAAGAGTTTTCCAACATCATCTCAGCATACAATGCAGGCCTTCGCCGCCAGTGTTTGTGAGATTGTTGGTATTTGATATATGGGTATGGTCCAAGGCATAATTCTGTGCCTAGCGTTTCATCTTTCGCTGCTGGAAACTTCATAAGAGGATTTAAAAGTCAGAAAAATGTTAAAATTCAAGCTCAGCGAGCCGGGCTCTTTGTATGTATGCACCTAACAGCTGATTCATAGCGTCATGAAACCGCTGACAACTGATTTGCGGCGATGTATGCTATGGAGCTTGAAGAGGCGAAGAGTTGGCGCTATTTGTTTTACTTAGCACTAGGGCCCACAGCTTGTCTAATTTCAATCCTTCTTCTTTTCTGTTACAGCTGCCTTTGTACTTCTGAATTTCTTTGGCCTTTCTCTACATCCTAGCTTAGTAACTATTAGAACTTGCTAAAACCACAGAGTCAGACAAACGAATTGGATGATTTCGCGGTCCTACTGCGTGGTGTGCTACTGCTGATTTATCCGTCTTGTACAGGCATCAGTTGCTTTTGTGTTCCTTTAGGCGAGTGTTAAGACTTCTTTTTGCATTTCCTTTATACACTGACTGCAAGTGTAAGGAATTTTATATACTCCTGCTGTGGCAAGCGGCGGGTGTAGATCCCTGGTTATGTTCAAATATTCGCACACCTTTCTTGTTAGTTTAAACATGGTATCAAAAACGTGTTTTCTATATACTTTGTTAATGCGATATGCTATAGTTTTTAAAAATGGAAGTAAAACTTTCCCCGTAATTGATGCTTTTCCATTAGAAACTCCAGACATTTTAGGATGTAGCGCTCTATTTATCTTCCTGTTTCTTGTGAAGATCGTTCTTAAATCGTCGAGCTCGTCCTGCAAGTACTGTGCTTCACAGATCCTTTTAGTCCGGTCTAGTAATATTTTGATTACTCGTCTTTTCTCTTTGGTATGGTTATTAGATCTATCCTGAGTGGGATTTCTGTAGATTTGATGCCCTAAAGGACTGAAATTAGAGAAGCTGTGGATCCTGGTGCTAAATAAAACAAACAGCGCAATGTGTTCCCCACTAAGAGCTCAACAGCATACGTCGGTGCGACCGCTTGATCTTACGCAGCGGTCTGATGACTTCACGAACCCACAGTTGCTTGGATACATACAGCAGTCGAAACTGATATATAGGCACTCACTATCCTGTTGTGTTGTCGCACTCTAAGTACTTTCCCCAAACTCCGTTCTTCCTAATTACCTTAAAATTTCTAAAAATGGCTCTGAGCACTATGGGACTCAACTTCTCAGGTCATTAGTCCCCTAGAACTTAGAACGAGTTAAAGCTAACTAACCTAATGACATCACACACATCCATTCCCGAGGCAGGATTCGAACCTGCGAGCGTAGCGGTCGCGCGGTTCCAGACTGTAGCGCCTATAACCGCTCGGCCACTTCGCCCGGCCTTAAAAATTCTCTTCGGCATTGATTTTGTTGGGATTAGTAGTTCTTGTAGGGAAATTGTCGCCCACTCTTTTAGTGTCGCTCATTTCAGCTCACATACGGTCTCAAATTAACTTCTATTCCGATGAACCGTCTCACAAGTCTTCCCCAAAGGCTTTCCTCGTGGTTCGATGTCTTTATCTACAAACCACTTTTTGTTTGTAACAGCAACATACATACACTACCTTGTTGAAACATCAGAAATGTTCCCATAAGTCCTCATACACTATTCATATACAGTGATATGTAAATAGGCAGAATACGGCGCTGCGGTCGACAAGGCCGTTATAAGACAACAAGTGTCTGGCGCAGTTGTCACACGGGCTACTGATGCTACAATGGCAAGTTATCAAAATTTAAGTGAGTTTGAACATGATGTAATAACCGGCGCACGAGCAATGGAACACAGCATCTCCGAGGTAACGATGAAGTGGGGATTTTCCCGTACGACCATTTCACGAATGTACCGTGAATATCAGGAATCCGGTAAAACATTAAATCTCAGACACCACTGCGACCGGAAAAAGATCCTGCAAGAACGAGACCAACATGACAGAAGTGCAATCTTCCCACAAACTGCTGCAGATTTCGATGCTGGGGCAACAAAAGATGCCAGCGTGCAAAACATTCAACGAAACATCTTCGATATGGGCTTTTGGAACCGAAGGCTCCTCGTGTACCCTTGGTGACTGCACGACACAAAACTTTACGCCTCGCCTGGGCCCGTCAACAGCGACATTGGACTGTTGATGAATGGAAACGTGTTGCCTGGTTGGTCGAGTCTCGTTTCAAATTGTATCGAGCTGATGGATGTGTACGGGCATAGAGACAACCTCATGAACTCATGGACCCTGCATGTCAGCAGGGGACTGTTCAAGCTTGTGGAGGCTGTGTAATGGTGTGGGGCGTGTCCAGTTGGAGTGATATGGGATTCCTGCTACGTCCATATAGGACTCTTGACAGGTGGCACGTACGTAAGCACCCTGTCTGACCACCTGCATCCATTCATGTCCATTGTGCATTCCGACGGACTTGGGCAATTCCAGCAGGACAATGTGACACCCCACACTTCCAGAAATGCTACAGAGTGGCTCCAGGAACACTCTTCTGAATTTAAACACTTCAGTTGGCCACCAGACTCTCCAGGCATGAACATCATTGAGCATATATTGGGAGCCTTGCAACGTGCCGTTCAGAGGAGATCTTCACCCCCTCGTACTCTTACGGCTTTATGGACAGCCTTGCAGGATTCATGGTATCAATTGCCTCCAGAACAACATCAGACATTTGTCGAGTCCATGCCACGTCGTGTTGCGGCACTCCTGTGTACAAGCGGGAGCCCTAAACGATTTTAGGCACGTGTACCAGTTTCTTTCGCTATTTAGTGTACTTTCTAATCATTTCTGTCTCTAGCATCTCAGGGTATATATTATAGTGCATTCTAGTGTTCATCCCAGCAATGCCTGACTTACCTCCAGCACAGAAGGCTGCCAAAATCATAACAGTTCCACCATCAAAATTGCTGCTTATTCTTACTGGCTGCTCTGGTATCAGATCATGCCAACAGTATTGAAATCCATCCTGCCAATCTAAATTAAACATCTCATCATCACTGAACATCACTTTATCTCATTATGAAGTCAATGACACATGTTTTTCATCCAACTCCAATCTAGCATGTTATGTTTGAAAGTTAGAGCGAATTTCATCAGTCGTTTCTTGAATGTCTGTCATGGGATAAAATTTGTCATACACGACTGGTAATTACTGGCAACTGTAAATCAGCAACAAGCTGAGGTGAATGAAATCTGTGGCCCTTGCTTTGTGCAAAAGTAACCCTTTCTATGCCTCAGATAATGCTCTAGTTTGCGCATATTTTCCGTTCTGTACATATTGTACCACTCATCTCACGAAATTGTCAGTCACTGTACCTGAACTGTTAAACTTCTTGGCAATTTGACGATTAGAGATTCTCATTTCGCTGTTCATGCCAATTTTTGATTTTTCCTCACATGATAATTATTTTTCATGTGGCACTGTCACAGTCGTGGTTTATGTACACAACACACACTGTCACTAATGGTGTCTATTCCTATCTGCAGTAAAGACACGTACGAACACATTAACACCGCGCAAATCCGACTGCCTTTATGCCTTGTTCCACCTACCAGCAGTATCGTTGATTTCCTGTTCTGTAGCGTACCGCTCACATCAAATACCGTATCATTTGACTGAGTTTGGCTTTCAATCTATGGCATGTACTTTGTGCACAACGATTCCAACCGGCAATGTTAGTTTTCCTGCAGATATACCGTACTTCCGTCCTGATTTCCATTTCTGTATAAACAATTCGATTTGCTAAGCTTGTCTAAGTTTTCAACGGCTTTCTGACTCGTTAAAGCTTCTGATGAAGTGTCCAGGAGTTCAAAACGAAATATTTGTCAGAGAATTATGCCTTGGACCACGGGATTATGTCCACAAATAAAATATCGGCAAAATCACAAACAGATATATGTTATAGTAAGTTAGCAAAGCGTAAATGTTACCTTCTTAATGTAGGAAACATGTTTTAGTAAAATAACAATAATTGCGTTCGCGTAAAATAACTAGAAGTATACTTTTTTGTAAACGCTATAGTTTTAATTTTGTTGTGTTTAAGAATGCGGTCGAAACAGTTATAGACCTTCACTGACAATGAGTCAGTTATGAATTTTTCATTTAGTACATTGTGTACACATTTTCCATGATATCATTACGTCTACAGCTCGTCTAATTAGCCAACTTTACGACCTGACAGATTAAAACTGTGTGTCGAAACGGGACTCGAACCCGAAACTTTGTGTTCCACGGAAAAACTCTCAACAACTGATCTATGCTCGCGTAACATTTTATTCTATTTTCGTAAATGATTACATTGTCCTGTGTTAAGTGTATGTGTCGGTATTCCTGATCTTTAGTGTGTTAAGTGCGAAAGTGTATCTTGTGTAGAAGTCCTGGTGAGTTCTTCTGAAATGGATCATGTAAAATTTCCTGGGATATTCCAGAAAGTTCTTTCACACTGCAGCGAAATTTGATGTAATGTATAGATAGAGCTCCGTAAGCAAATTGAAACACAAAATTATGCACACGATTACGAATCTGGCTGATAACATTTGGAAATGAAGATCTCGGCAACTCATAACTTAAATTTGGATGCCGGTGGCTTTCAAATACTCTGTGAGCAAGTTATACTTACATTGATCAAAGCGGTGGAGTAAAACAGGAACCCTGGTAGGGAATGGGTAACCTCTCGCAACCAATTTCTTACACAAGTCTGATTGTGCAGTCGCGCACTCGGAACATGCCAATATGATGTGATCTTGGAAACTTTTTAAGACACCAACTTACAATTTTCCATAAATTATTAAATGCATCTTTCTAGATACACGGAACTAGAGTTATTACTAAAACTGTATTGTGAGGCATGTTATCATTTTTTTCCAACATTCAATTTTTGATAGAATTTTGTAAATAAATAAACATAAAAACAAAACAAATCAGGATATTTTAATTACTCTTGTTCAATATGTGTTGAATCTCACACTTGGCATGCTGTGAAAATTTCATGTCTCTACCATGAGTACTTTTTGAGAAAACGGATCATTTATTGCAAAAAATGTAGTTCAGAGATATTGAGGTTTAAAACTTTTTTTACTACAAATTCTTACACAGACTTACATTTCTGCGTCTTGTATGCACTATAACTGCCCTGACCCATAGTATGTGTCTTTTTCAGTGTCACAACAGCCCAGTGCTTCCTTTCTCCTTTTCTTTCTTGCTTCTTTTGTCATTTGCAGAGTGTTAACTCTGCTTCACATACACGAAGCTCATCCAGTTCCCGCAGTCCTTTAGCTTTGTTCTGTCCAAATCTTACCTCTAACTTCTCCAGAACCGTACGTCTTTCACAGTGCCCACCATTAAAAGTTATTACAGCATCAGACACTGCTGACTTTAGAGTCATAAGGCCAACAAATACATTTTTAAACTCACGGCACCACACAACATTACTGAAGGACTCATTCACCTTCTGGGCCTTCCCATATAAACACTTCCGGAGTAGCTCAGGATTTGCCAAATCTCTGTAAATAGGTTTGATTGCCTCCTTTACTGACAAAGGAAGATAATGTTTATGTGTAAATTCATGCAGGGTGCCAGAAAATTCAGCTTGCCTGTGTTTACACCAAGTGTTTGGTGGAGGTGGACACAAAGCATGACACGGCTTTTCATCGGTTGATATTCGATGAAGGAAAGTATTCCACACAGCTCTTTTCAGGTTCTCTAAATTGTCACAGTTATCACTAATGGCCTTACCATAATATTCCTGTAAGTTAGCTTACTGCAAAAATAGCCGATAATCACACTACTTTCAAAGAAAACTAGTATCAGAAACAAAAGACTGATTTGTTTATTCGTAATGCCAACTTCTGAGACGTAGCAGTAGGCACAAAACAAAGCAATTCACAGCCTTCTAGACTGTGTAGTCCCCTAGATATAACTGCTGAACTGTGGCGGTATATGCGTAGCCGCGAAATTTGACAGTCACACGTCAACATTCAAAATATTATTTGAAGGTCTCACAATTGTCTGATTTTAATGTATTATACACGAAAATGTTCAGGAAAGTTCAAAGTACATTACGGAGTAGAAAACAGAAAATGTCAAATTTCAACAAAATTTCACGTACGATGTCCCCCTAAGTTTTGCTACTGCCGTTGTGTCCTTATCCGCAGTGTTCAGAAGTGGTAATCATTAACCGATATAGGTGCGCGGGGTAACACCCTGTCCCAGCCTTATGCGAATGATAGAAGTCACATGACGTCTACGAAGCTGCACCAAGATGAACCGTAGTCGAAGATCTTCGGTTGTGGGGCCGCCAGGTGGCCGCCCATAGACTGCTGAGGGACATGCCGTTCAGAATTCCAAGCGTGATAAGCTGCCTTCCGTATCGCCGATGTGAGATCCGTATAAGGGATCGGCGTTGGGCGTAACAGGCCTTCTGTAATACTCCTCTTTGCAATGCGGTCAACAGTTTCATTATGAAGAATGCCATGATGTCCTTTAATCCAGAGTAATTGAACGACAATGCCCAAGGTCAGCGCGTCTCTTACGGCCGCCAAGACGTCCAGAACATACCTTTAGGTGTGTTTATCAATTGCAATGTTGCAATTTCTGCAGCACACTTTGAGAGTCGGTAAGCATCAGGATGAAGTTGAATGTCCTGGTACCATAATGAATAGCTTCCTTGATAACTAGCAGCTCCGCCGTGTAGATAGAAGATTCAGGTGGAAGCGCAAACATCTGGTAGGCGCCACTAAAATAGTAAAAGAAGGCGTATTCCACAACCGCCCCAGGTTTAGAACTGTTCGTGTAGATGTGAGCGTACTGCAGTCATTGTATGCTGAGAAAATGCTTCAGTTCGCGAGTGATGTTGGTCTCCGTTCGAAAATCTTACGGTAGCTATGCCACTGGGGCTGGAGTTAAGAAGAAACTAAATGAAAAACGAAAACAGGGGAACGAATGGAAAGAGATGGTGCCATTTCTCGTAGCTGCGAACTAGTAAAGGAGTTCTGGTGAGTCGTCGTCCATGAGGTGTCTGTGTGAGTTTCCAGAATCGACCCACCGCCTTAAGAGAGGCACAACCAGATACTGAAGATCGACTGAGGAGAAAAATGTCGGACAACATCTCCGAGGACAAGACGAATCACTCTGTAACCAATGACGTCGAGCTTGCGCAAAGTTAGTTGCGTTGCAGTGCCGTAGACAATGCTGTCGTAATCAAAGACGGAACGGATTAAAACCTTATACAGAGTCAAGAGCATAATCGGTTCCGCTCCCCACCATACTCGGGCAAGTATGCGCAAGATATTCCCAGTGTTATCCACCTTGACGGTGAGGTACGCAATATGTAGCGCCCATGTGAGTTTGCTGTTGGCCGGCCGATGTGGCCGTGCGGTTCTAGGCGCTTCAGTCTGGAACCGCGTGACCGCTACGGTCGCAGGTTCGAGTCCTGCCTCGGGCATGGATGTGTGTGATGTCCCTGGGTTAGTTAGGTTTAAGTAGTTCTAAGTTCTAGGGGACTGATGACTACAGATGTTAAGTCCCACAGAGCTCAGAGCCATTTTAGTTTGCTGTTGACATAGGCTCCAAGGAACTTAGCATGTGCACGAACGGGAAATGTGTACGGGCCGAGATGAAGTTCGGATGAGAAGTCATTACGCCATTTCCTCGTGAATATAACGAGGTGACAAAGTGAGCCCATTTTTGAACTCCCTTGTGACTAACATTTCACATGCGTCGTTAAGCCACAGGCGTGTAACCCAAAAGTACGAAGAGTGAGCATATATACAGACGTCGTCCGCGTACTGAAGGCCTTTGACGGTGGGGCTGAATGAAATCTCTAGGTCGGGAACATACAGGGAATATAGTAAGGGACTCAGAATCGCGCCCTGCCGGAGGCCACGAGACACTACACGGGGTCCATGCAACATACTGTCCTGATCGCGGATACATACGGTACGGCTACCAAGCAAACTGTATATAATACGTAAAATCACCACCGGGAGATTCAGCAGTTGCAATTTGTTGATAAGTTCAGGTATCAGGACATTGTCGTACTCTCTCGAAAAGTCAAGAGATCAGGCCGTTAGTGAAGAATGTGTTTCCAACATCCATCGCAAGCGAGGTAATCTTATCATAAGTAGGTCTGCCTCCTTACGAAAGCCGTTTTGCGTCTACGAGAGCAAGTTCTCATGTTCCAACAACCATTCTAAGCGAAACTTGAGGAGACGTTCGAATGTCTTACACACGCTGGACGACAGTACAATCGAGTGATGCGATGTCGCTTGACCAGGGTCTTCCCCAACAAATTAAGAATTGTGGAGTGGTGGATCTGGTCATAGCCACCTGATGAGGACGTCAGGCCCCTGTGGAGTTCGGCGAGAAAGGAGCCGTGGTTAAATCGTCTCGTAAATCGGCAGTGGCACCTATCGCCACGCTTAGGCATGGCAGATGGAGGTGCGACAATAGTGGCAAACTCGTCTGTCCGGATCTGCAACCGCTTGGGATGTGTCGGCTTCCGTTTGAGCGAGTTCACCGTCAAATACGTCCTTTAGGTGTGTGCACAGATAGTTGTACGCATAAGTTCCTCCAGTGTTCTTTCTTGCGGACCTTAGTGGACGCATCCATCCGTTTGTAAGTAACATAGTTCTCCCACGTGGTATCTGTTTCAGAGGACTGCAAGTGATTCTCCGTTGCACTATCCGACGCGAACGTTCTGGCTCCCAACAGGAAACCGAGGGTCAACTGGTGCCAGTCATCATCATCTTCTGTGGGACTGAACGCGATGCCGCTATATTGATGTAATTCCTAAACGTAATGTACCTTGTTTGCGGGGACGCCACGGTAGGGAATGACGATAGTTGGGCATCCATTAGTGCGCCATACTGGACCAATGACTAGCGTAGTGGTTAGACCCCATAGGATAGGGAAGAGTAGTCCATGTAAAAAGCGAAGAAAATGACGCCGAACACAGAGTCAAATCGGCGGCTGAGGGTCTCTGTCCAGGTAATGGTTCAAATGGCTCTAAGCATTGTGGGACTTAACATCTTAGGTCATCAGTCCCCTAGTCTTAGAACTACGTAAACCTAACTAACCAAAGAACATCACACACATCCATGCCCGAGGGAGGATTCGAACCTGCGACCGCAGCAGCAGCGCGTTCCGGGCTGAAGAGCCTAGAACCGCTCGGTCACAGCGGCCGGCCCAGGTAATGGAAGTAACGTAGGAGGTCCATCATTGACGAGGATAAGTTTGAACTCACCAATCATTATAGGGACCCCCCCCCCCCCCCCACAGTCTGTGAGAGCGTTAAAATCCCCACAAAATAGGAATGGAGGTTCCAACTGCCGAACTAGTGCGTACAACTCTTAAAGGGGAATATACGACCTTGGCGGGCTGTAAAGAGGGTTAGGCGACCGATATAAGTAGAGAGCCTGGCTGCTACCGCTTGAAAGCTTTCGGTAGCCTCGTGGGATATCTGTACTGTGATGTGATACAATCCATTATTAATGAAGAAGGCGACACCTCCTCGACCATCTTGTCTGTTTTGGCAATAAACCTGGTATCCTCGAAAGCAGACAACAGGAACTGTGTATGACATGGCAGTCACAGCTGTCTTCCGCGTCCAGAGTTCATGTTGGAGGAAACCTTTATTGTCAATCGCAGATCGTGCATTCAATTGGGGGTCGCTGGAAAATGCTCTCTTGGTTGAACTATCGGGACACGAATAGCGACCCGTCCTCGCATGTTTACTTCTGCCAATACGTGCTCCTTGTCTTCGAATGTCACAGAAGTTCTCTAGAATACCCTGCGGGACTAGCATTCCTGAGAGAAAGAATATTGCGGAGAAATGGTTTAGCCACGGATTGCGTTTTTTTTTTCCAGAATGAATTTTAATTCTGCAGCGCAGTGTGTTCAGATTTGAAACTAGAATGAGTTGTGATCGTTGTTTACACTTTGCCGTAGCTTCGGATGCAGTTTTTTCGTGTTTAAATGATTATGTATGTGTTGCAGAGGGTCACTTTCTGTGATATACAGCCTCTGTACGGGGTGATTAACTTTAAAAATCTGTTTGTTGATAAGAAAAAGCAAAATTTTCGTCTTCAAAATCGCTTATTTTTGGAAATATGTAATTTCTTATGTGCCGAATAAAATTAACGTAAAAATATGTCTAAAAGTAGTTTTATTCGTAGTTTATTCTCCTAAGAATAGCTGTGTGTCTTAGGATACTGAAATTTTCTGCTTCATTATTCACAATCGTACAATATTGCCAGAGAGCTGTACATTTATCATATTACTGTTTATGAAATAATATTTCATTTAGAATCAGCAAATACCATGTTGTCAACAGATTTTTTAGTTTCAGAAATATTTTTGTAATTTTTATTGACGTGCTACTCATCTTGAACCGTATACCGATAGTACACAGAATCGTCTTTGGCCATTCTTCTGGATTACTGAGTGCAATATGTTGTCTGCATCTTGTCTCTTGTGACTTGGGTATGGGAACTGCTACGTAATTTTAATTTCTGCTTTTTCTAGGTAAGCACTTTATTGTGGCAGTCCACCTCATGGACTCCACGTCCTGAGCATTTTATCGACACAAAGGTAAGTGAATCTTCTGTGTCCTAGTTACAGTCATGAGTATTTGTACTTAATTTGCTAAATTATGATACGTTACTAACTTGAAAATGAGTTATTTCATATACTTTTCTGATTTCTAGAGATACACGTTTACTTATGGAGCGTGGTCTCTTTTCCAATACACACAATGATGTAGTGGTCACAATAAAGGAACGCGAGCTAGAAGACGGCAATCTAGATTTCTGTGGCTTCTGTAGATGATGAGTTAAAGTAAGTGCCAAGATGTTTTTTTTAAGTAGTCCAACCGTTTTCCTTTCCTTACTCTCCCCTACTCCAAGCGTGTGCTTCGTCTCTAATCTTTCTTTCTTTCTTCATGAGGTGTTCTGTTACACGTTTCGGTACTAGAGCAAACTCCAGTAGTGAGTACAATAATGAAGTGTCGATTAAATGAATAGTAATATGTAAGGGAAGACTTGGCCTACTTTTAAATCCCTATATGGATTGAGCCTCTTTCTGTTGTGTCCTAACATTTTTATCTATGCATATCAAATGGCTGTGATTCTAGAACAGAGGTGGCAGAGATAGATTTAAATGATCTGACCGACGCAGTGAGCAGCAATCTGCGGCTGTTTGCTGATGACGCTATGGTGGGGTGGAACGTGTCATCATTGAGTGACCAAACAAAATTTCTGGTTGGCGTGATGAATGCCAACTTGCTCTTGATGCCGAAAAACCTAAGTTGAGACAGAAGAGTAGGAAAACAATCGAGTAATGTTCGAATACGGCATTATTAGTGTACTGCCTGACAAATTAAAGTCGGTTAAGTATCTAGGCGTAATGATATGACACATGATTTGACGATCAGCAGCTGTATGAAAGATTATTCCAAATTATTAGCTGCATGTCATCTGCGAGGGTAATCCCAAAAGTAAGGTCTCCTATTTTTTTATAAGTACATAGACCTGTTTATCTGTACAATGGATTACATCAG
The DNA here is from genome assembly GCF_023864345.2 of Schistocerca serialis cubense. NCBI lineage: Eukaryota > Metazoa > Arthropoda > Insecta > Orthoptera > Acrididae > Schistocerca > Schistocerca serialis. The sequence continues at coordinate 726,231,401 of NC_064638.1, forward strand.
ATTACAGCTTGAACATTTAGCTATTTTTCAACATAATCACCATTTCTGTCGATGCATTTTTGTAGACGCTGTGGCAGTTTTTGTATGCCCATGTCATACCAGCTCGCCGCCGTGCTGTTCAGAAAGTTATGGCCTCTTCTTTCACCTCGTAGTCGGAGCTGAATCGCTTTCTAACCAAATGTTCTTTTAACCTAGGAACAGGTGATAGTCACTGGGTACCAAGTCAGGACTATAGGATGGGTGGGTGATTACGTTCCACTGAAACTGTTGCGGGAGAGTAATGGTTTGCCGAGGGATGTGTTGGCGAGCGTTGTCATGGAGAATGTGTACGCCCTTGCTCAACATTCCTCTTCTCCGGTTCTGTATAGCCGTTTGAGTTTCTTCAGAGTCTCACAGTACCTGTCAGCGTTAACTGTGGTCCCAGTGGGCATAAAGTCGACCAACAATACCCCTTTCCGATCCCAAAAAACGGTTGTCATGACTTTACCGGCAGACTGTGTTTGCCTGAATTTCCGCGGCTTTGGCCAAGAAGGATGCCGTCACTGGCGTGATTGTTGCTTGGTCTCGGGCGTAAAGTGGTATGCCCAGGTTTCGTCACCCGTGACAATTGAGTCCAGAAAGTTGTCCTATTCGCCTGCAACGCGGTGAAGAAATACACAGGAAGCATCAACTCGTTGTCGCACATAGTCCTCAGTCAGCATGCGTGGCTCATATCTTGCGCACACCTTTCAGTAGTTCGATGTTTCCGTTAAAATTCTGTGAGCGGTGCTTCGGGAAACGTCAGGAACCAACGTGCAGAGGTCATCCATGGTGATCCGCCGATCTTCACGCATGCTTTGCTCAACCTTCAACACTGTCTCCTCAGAAACTGACGGTCTCCCGCTCCTTTGTTCGTTGTTTAGACACAGCGCGTGAAGCACTCTTCATAACAGTGTGAGCAACTGCCACACAAACAGAGTTCTGTACTTATAAAAAAATTGGAGACCTTACTTTCGGGATTACCCTCGTACATGGCATCAGCTACTATGAATATGGATGTAGTATCACTTGGGGGCACGAAAATTTGTACACGACCGGGACCAGAATCCGGATTTTCCGCCGGCCACGGTGGTCTAGCGGTTCTAGGCGCGCAGTCCGGAACCGCGCGGCTGCTACGGTCGCAGGTTCGAATCCTGCCTCGGGCATAGATGTGTGTGATGTCCTTAGGTTAGTTAGGTTTAAGTAGTTCTAAGTTCTAGGGGACTGATGACCACAGATGTTAAGTCCCATAGTGCTCAGAGCCATTGAGCCACCGGATTTTCCGCTGTCGCCCTAACCATTTCGGTTATCCGTGCAAGCTCCACGGCCCCATTCAAACCCCCCATTGTTACTGTTTCACTTCCTTGTATCGTAGTCTTAAGAACGTCTCCCTTTAAGCTCGCAACATTGCTTGTATCCCTCGGGGAGAATGACACTACCACAAGGAATTGAGGCCTTTTTTATCGTCTTATGTCCCGTCTCGTCTTATGTACATAGTACTGCCATATAAGGAAGCGGACAAGGACATATGGAGATTCGGATCCGGCCGTGACGCGCACATGGACAGCCGAAATGATTAAGGCGATCGCTTGCCATAAGCGTGAAAATCCGGGTTCGAGTCCCGGCCCGGTACAAATTTTCATATGTCACAAGTAGGTAATACATCTACACCATTGCAGCTGATGTCACTGACTTCATATTCAGCGAATAATTTAGAGTAATGACATGATATGGAACGAGCACGAAAAGACTGTGGTAGGGAAGGCAGATAATCGACTTTGGTTTATTGGGAAAATTTTCGGAAATTGTAGCTCATCTATAAAGGAGACAGCATACAAAACGCAAGTGCGAACTCTTCTTGAGTACTAGAGTGTTTGGGTTCAAAATGGTTCAAATGGCTCTGAGCACTATGGGAATTAACTTCTGAGGTCAGCAGTCCCCTAGAACTTAGAACTACTTAAACCTAACTAACCTAAGGACATCACACACATCCATGCCCGAGGCAGGATTCGAACCTGCGACCGCAGCGGTCACGCTGTTCCAGACTGTAGCGCCTAGAACCGCTCGGCCACTTCGGCCGGCGAGTGTTTGGGGTCCCACCAGTTCTGATTACAGGAGGATATCGAAGCAATTCAGAGGTAGGCTGTTATATTTGTTACGGTAGTTTCGAATAACAGTCGATTACTATGGAGAGGCTGCGTGAACAAAAGAAGGAATCGCTGGGGGGGGGGGGGGGATGTTTTTTTCGCGAAGCACTATAAATACAATTTAGAGAACCGGCATTTGAAGCTGGCTGCAGAAAGATTCTACTGCAGCAAACGCAGATTTCGCTAAGGCCCACAAAGATAACATGAGAGAAATTAGGGCTCGTACGGAAGATTGTAGATAGTGGTTTCTCCATCGCTCTATTTGCGAGTGGAACAGGAAAGGAAATGACTAGCAGTGGTACAAGGTATCTTCCGATACGTTCCATAAGGTGGCTTACGGAATGAGTATGTAGATGTAGCTGTAGATGTAGATGCTGTTTGAAAACCCAGTTCATTGTTCAGATGTGGAATGTACTGAGGAAGGGCAGAGTAGGGGTGTGGGGATAGAGACATACAACACGGTATCTCGCTTCATAGCGAGCCTGATGCACTAAGTGACTAACTAAATCACAAGAGCGTGGTTTCATTAGCCAAATCTTTTCTTTCGGACCGTGTTGTATATGCGTGCCTCTGGGTACCTGAGCCCTTTCTATTGACACGCTGGTTTTGGCAGAACATTCACTTGTTTCACTACTCGAATGAAGATATGGTTATCTTTCATCCTGAGTTTGCAGTAATTACTTGGCTGCGTGTGCCAAGTTTCGATGCAGATTAGCACACGAATTCTGGTCGCAACGGCCGGCGACGCATAGGCAGCTGCGACACGCAGGAGCGTAGAGTTGCGAACAGTGCCGGCGGGCTGGTGGTGGTGGCGGTCCCCTGGAGGGCGTGGCGGTCCGCAACTCTGGCCCCCTGGCCTCTCTGCGCTTTGCTCTGGGCAATGCGGGCAGCCGCTATTTGACTTGCCGGCGCAGAAACTGTGCCTCTGTGTGCTCTCGTGTGGCACGAATGTAAAGCGCGGAGCGGTCGCCTGCCAGACAATACGAATATTAGATGTTCTCAGTTCAGGTTTACTTGTGACGATTAGAGGAATACGGAACAAGCAGTGGGAATTAGTCGTCGTTCGTCTGTTGGTTGATGGTTCTCTTTGTAACGTCTCGCCGTAATTAGGATTGATAACCTACAACTAGGACGCCATTTTGTATAGATAATGTGGTGCTCCATTATCAGGGTTGCTGTGGATACAGCGATATTGGTCTCAGCCCGAAAGAACTGACACCATTCTGATCCTGCAGCCACTATGGATCAAGACAAAAAGTAATTAAAGACGTGTCTGAAACAACAGACACCACATACACTGATGAGCCAAAACATTATGACGACCGGCTTAATAGCTTGTTTGTCCGTCTTTGGAACAAAATACACCACTCACTGCGTATCAGGGTTCCGACAGTTTATGGAGGTATGTGACATTAGAGGTCGACGGACAGGTCATGTAATTCGTAAAAAAATGGACCGCTGATTAGCGTACACTGTGATGGCGCCAGATAGCGATTCAGATGGCGACTTTGGTCGCCGAGACATCAAGGCGAGTTCACTATAATGCTCACTGTAGCACGGTTCTCGCTCCGAGAAACGGATAATTATACTGCTGAAAGATGACATCGCCGTCCCAGAAGACATCAAGCATGAAGGATGTTGGTGGTTCGCAGTGTGTCTTCGATTACTACCACAGGCCCAATCCAAGTGCAGGAGATCACTACCACCAGTCCCATCCAAGCGCAGGAGCGTAACACTGCTCTTATAAACCTGTGTTCGTGGCGTGCTGCACGTTTCGAGCCCCCGTTCACCTCGATGACGGCGTTTGTGGAGAAACGTCGACTTAGTGTACGAAAAATGTGATTCACCAGAAGAGCTAACATGTTTCAATTGACAGATGGTCGAATCCCGATTGTCGAAACCTCATTGTCCCGTGTCCACTGCAATTGTAATTGACGATGTCGTTGGGTCGTCATGTGAACACGTAGGTGTGGTCTGCTGCGGGGCGCCATGTTCAACAATGTACGATTAATGGTGTGCTGCCGGCCGCGGTGGCCGTGCGGTTCTAGGCGCTGCAGTCCGGAACCGCGGGACCGCTACGGTCGCAGGTTCGAATCCTGCGTCGGGCATGGATGTGTGTGATGTCCTTTTGTTAGTTAGGTTTAAGTAGTTCTAAGTTCTAGGGGACTGATGACCTAAGATGTTAAGTCCCATAGTGCTCAGAGCCATCTGAACCATTTTGAACGGTGTGCTCCGTGCGTGCACCAGTATTGTGCTCATGCGGCAGAGATGACACATTTCACCATCTATCCTACTTTGCAGAGCGCGCACAAGCCACCGAACCCCGCGTTCTGTGAAGAGTCGAGAACGTCCAACCATTTAGCGCTTAGTGGTAGTTTAACAGTTCTACCTCTTTCCGTAGATGCTCATGACATTAGCACGTGAAGTTCGACCAACTTCACCGTTTTCCAGATACTCGTTCACAAGCTCGGCGTAATAATAATCTGTCCCTCGTAAAAGTCGCCTATCTCAATGTATTTCCCCGTTTGCAATTTATATCTTCGCAAGGGTAATCCCCCGTCCGTGTCTGCTCCGCTTTTTTTTTTTTTTTTTTTTTTTTTTTTTTTACCGCATCACGTGTTCGCAACGCCGCCAGACGGCAACCAACGTATCGTTGGGCAGTGGTCATAATGTTTTGGCTTATCGGTGTATATGTAATAAAGGCGATGATCCCTCCAGTGCAAATGCACACCAAGCTCTGACTCATACGGGAATAGGCGAGATGCCGTGAGTAATGAGGCTAATGAGCAGGGACACTATATCAGTAGTGTGTGGTGTAAGTTGAGAATTTGGGTCTCGCGGGAGATTTTAAAATGACTTTTAATAAAATGAATATATATATATATATATATATATATATATATGTGTGTGTGTGTGTGTGTGTGTGTGTGTCTGGAGAGAGAGAGATTGATTTTTGATTGAGACTTTACTGTAAGTCGTAACTGGTACCTGAATTTTGGTTGCTGCCTCCTTAAATGATCACCTTCTGCACCAGTTGGTGACGTATTATAATTTGGAGGAAGTTATTGTTCTTTAAGATTTAAAATACGACTCTGTTGGTTACTTGGCCGTATTGCAGATAGCCGGCCGAAGTGGCCGTGCGGTTAAAGGCGCTGCAGTCTGGAACCGCAAGACCGCTCCGGTCGCAGGTTCGAATCCTGCCTCGGGCATGGATGTGTGTGATGTCCTTAGGTTAGTTAGGTTTAACTAGTTCTAAGTTCTAGGGGACTAATGACCTCAGCAGTTGAGTCCCATAGTGCTCAGAGCCATTTGAACCATTCGTATTGCAGATAGCTTTGAGCTAAAGTATTCTTAGCCTTTCATACCTAAGGGACCACTGTTGTAAGTAAATAAGATCAAACAACAATCTGCTTTTCGTGAGAAAGGGAGATTGCTTGGTACATAAACTTCCTTCAAACTACACGTCCTGCTACATCAAAATTGGTCAGTGGAGTTCAGCACCACACTATTATACAAGAATATAATCCAATTACTGTAATTAAGAAATGGTGAGAGGTCGTTACGTATTGAATGGAAACTATAGAGAACGCATTTCCTTTCCTGTATTTCAGTGAACTTTGTACACTTACAATTCTGTCGATTGGTAGCCGGCGACGACAATGAAGTTCACTTCCTTTTCCAAATACAAGATATTTCTATTATTCACTTCCAGAAAATTTGTATACATAAATGTTTGGCAACTCTTACACATACTTTACTCGGTTTTATCAATGAAATAGCGATTTTCATTAAATGTAACAATACGTTCTGAGCGACGGCCTAGCAACACCTCATCTTTCCACAAGTTACAGATTAACAGTCCTCTTTTTTTTTAATAAATCAATTGTCCTTTTTTTGAGTCCATACTCAAAGATTCACAACTACTATTGTTGCGGGGTTACGCGCTAAAGAGTTTCTTGTTGTCCAGCTCCACTTCATTTCACTTCAAGTACGTTTCGAATCAAATTTACATTTACGGTATTTACATATATTACTGAGCTTCTCAGAATAAAATTAGGCACAAATTAGTTACGAAAAGCGCAGTGAGGCTCACATAACATTACAAGATGTGCTGGAGTAATCCATGCGGTTGTGCTGACCACTGTGTCCAGGTGGCGTAGTGGTCGGCGCATCTGCTTAGTAAGTAGGAAACGCAGGTCGAATCCCAGTCTGGCAAGAACATCCGACTTGCCCGATTGATTCAAATCAGTGCACACTAGCAGCTAATGTCTTTAATTAATTTATGTCTTAATGAATGTCCTGACGAAATACAGTCAAAAAAACTGACTCATATTCTTATGGATCCATATTCAAATATCAGTTCGTTCAGATAGTTTTAAATGTGCCTGGTTTCTCTACAGCAGTGCCGGCCAAGATATAAGTTCATTAGCCATGACGTGCCACAAGTGCCGTAGCAGTCAGCCTGCCTGCACATTTACCCCACCGTCTGGGGGTGAGGAGGGGAAAGCTGCGATCGCATCGCGTTTAAACGATAACGCAGCCTCACAGCATATCACTCGGCTTTGTATTTCACGTTTGTCAACAACGTACAAGACAAACAAAACAAATTTTCACTATCAGTTAATTATTTTTTGCGTGCTGGAGACATAATTTTTATCCGCTACAGACTGTCGGCGTTCGGACAGATACAATTTTTCAGATTTTCGCTCTCAGGTTCCGATGTAATCATGACATATGTAGTTTCTTAACTGGAAAAGCGTCTTTTACGCACGTACACACATGTTGATCGAAGTATTGTAGCACTTTTGCAACCTCATTGTGGAGACGTAGAAACTCCACTTGAGATCGAAAGTGTAGACATCCTGTACAGTTTTATGTAAAAGATCAGTCTTTAAAACGGGAATTACCTTGCGGACCAACCAGTCACACCTGCACATGCGCAGGGCTGCTTTTAATTGAAACGAGAAATTGTCTCGAAAACAGCTCGAAATAAATGTACGATTTACAGTGTTCTCAAAACGTTTAGAAACTACCCTTGTAATTCTTTAAAGACTACAATGAATTCTTCAACCCTCGCGTTTCCTCTAACACTGTATACTTGAGAGATTGAGCTGCTTTTGCCAGAATTTTCCCTTATACAATGCGATTTTTTGTAAGTTTTTCCTCACCTTGCAATATATTATTGTCGCGGTGGCAATCAACTCCACTTAAAATGCGAGATCTACAATCCTTTCCGAATTATCTTATTTTCTTTTCTGCATTCCTGTATCCTAAATAAATTCAACAACAGCGGGTTTAAATCGAAAAATCGTGTCAGGCACGACCCTTGGCTTAACCAACGTGCACTGCCGTAATATATAACGTCTCCATACACTACGTTCAGGTCCATCGAAAACTATTGCAACTGACAATAGAACAATGCATGCAACTTTATGAATTTTACTATTCGTAACGTCAATTTGTTGACATGCTCTATGCCTGTAAATATAGCACAAAATGCTTCTCTGTGTGCAGAACAATGAATCCCCTCTGTCGATCGCCGTAAATTTTTGCTCTTTCAACGTCAACTAAATCTTTCAATTGTTTCTGTATGGTATTGTAAAAATTTGCAGTATCCGTTCACTATGTGACTGCATAAGACATACTGAGAATTTACTTCCCTTTCTTCTGTCACTCATATTCAGTTTTGAACTCTTGTGACCTATATCGCTTTCTGTACAAACAGCCACTGGACCTGTGAAAGTCGTTCGTACCAAGGACAAATAGCGACACGTAAAGAGCATTGACTCAACGATTCTGCCGGAATGAAGAGAGTTGTGTCGACCGAAAAAATGCACACCGCATTACTAAATGAAAACTCGCCCCGTGCCGGCCATACTCTACAGGATGTCCATAATTCGTATTACAAACTTAGAGTTTCTAGAAGTGGATCATCACGCCAAAAGGGGTCCGTTTATCTCACAAGGGAAACAAAAGCAACTCGACTTTTTATTAATAACTTTAAGTTGATATTGGTCACTCAAACACAGTGAAGCGCCAAAGAAATTGATATAAGCACGCGTATTCAAATACAAAATGGTTCAAATGGCTCTGAGCACTATGCGACTTAACTTCTGAGGTCATCAGTCGCCTAGAACTTAGAGCTAATTAAACCTAACTAACCTAAGGACATCACACACATCCATGACCGAGGCAGGATTCGAACCTGCGACCGTAGCGGTCACGCGGTTCCAGACTGAAGCGCCTTTAACCGCACGGCCACACCGGCCGGCCTATTCAAATACAGAGATACAATCGCACCAAAAAGTATTGGCACACGTGCGTATTTATCGTTGCTGGTTACAAACGCCGCACTTTCCGGTACACAGTACATGTACGTGCTACCTCACATACCAGACATTACAATTCTGCCCATAGTGCCTACCATTAACAAAGAAATGCAGTGTTATGGGCAAACACGTATCTCCTCTGCACACAAAAAGTATTGGCACAGAGCATGGCATCTCGGTATATTGCTGGGTTTTCAGGTACCGGAACGCCATCTGCTGACACATTAGACACTGCGTGTTGTTGACGGCCCGGTCGCCAGTATGTTGCTGTAGTGCGCGATAGTGGTCAGCATGGGGCCGAAGAAGAAGGAACATTCAGTGGCGTTGCGTGAGAGAGTGGTATTGCTCCATTCACAAGGGAGAAGCTATCGACAAATCGGAGCAGAGGTGTCTGTGAGCTACACCACGGTAAGAGCCATCATTCAGAAATATAAAGAGACTGGAACAACAGTGAATAAGTGTCGTCCTGGACGTCCAAAAGTGCTTACAACCCGAGAGCGTCGCCATATCATCGCACTTGCTCGGAAGGAACCTGCTACAAGTGCAGCAACTATTGCTGAGATTGTTCAGACAACGTCCGACAAGACGGTTAGTGTTCAGACTATACGAAATGTGTTGAATGAGGCTGACATGCATGGACGTTCTCCCAGGAAGAAGCCATACATTTCGGAAATTAACCGGCAGAAACGCCTGCAGTTTGCCAAGGACTACATCAGCAAGCCGATGGAGTTTTGGAACACTGTGATATTTAGCGACGAATCGAAGTTCAATGTGTTCGGATTTGATGCAAGAAAGAAAATTTGGCGCAAGCCGAATACGCACCTCGACATCAAACACATGCATCCCACAGTCAAACACGGTGGGGGCGGTATCATGGTCTGGGGCTGTATGGCGGCTTCCGGCGTTGGAAATCTAGCTGTAATTCACGGCACAATGGATCATATGAGATACATTGACGTGTTGCGAGGTAATTTACACGCTAGTGCACAGAAATTGGGCCTTACTGGGGTGTTTCAGTTCCAGCAAGACAACGACCCAAAACATACCGCCATGAAAACCCGGGAGTGGTTACTGTACAATGCCCCCAGAAGGGTTCTAACACCACCTCAGAGCCCTGATTTGAACCCCATTGAGAACCTGTGGGCTCATCTTGACACACAAGTCAGAAAAAGGCGTCCGTCCGGTAAAAACGACTTGGAGAAAGTGCTCCTGGAGGAATGGTCGAAAATTACCCCTGATATCACCCGGAATTTAATACAAAGCATTCCTAGGCGTTTACGTGCTGTTATAGATGCTAAAGGGATGCACACTAGCTATTAGATGGTGAACATCAATGAAGAAAACGAACACACTGTCCGATTCATATGCGTGTGCCAATACTTTTTTGGGTGCAGAAGAGCGATGTTTTTTTTCATGACACTGTATGTTACTTTAAGGACAGGTGATTTTGACATATTTGTAAACTATGTAATGTAAGGTGTCACATGTATGGGTTCTGTTCTGAAATATATGTTTCGTTTAACCTACAACCACTAAAATGTAACTGTGCCAATACTTTTTGGTGCGATTGTATGTAAACAGGCAGAATACGGCGCTGTTGCCGACAACGCCAATATAACACAACAAGTGTCTGGCGCATTTGTTAGATCGGCTTATGCTGCGGGACACAGCATCTCCGAGGCAGCGATGAAGTGGGAATTTTCCCGTGCGACCGTTTCACGAGTGTGCCGTGAATATCAGGAATCCCGTAAAACATCAGATCACCGACATTGCTACAGTCGGAAAAAGATCCTACAAGAACGGGACCAACGACGACTGAAGAGAATCGTGACAGAAGTGCAACCCTTCCGCAAGCTGCTGCAGATTTCAGTGCTGGGCCATCAACAAGTGTCAGCGTGCGAACCATTCAGCGAACCATCATCGATATGGGCTACTGGAGCCGAAGGCCGACTCGTACACACTTGATGGCTGGACGACAAAAAGCTTTATGCCTCGCCTGCGCCCGTCAACACCGACATTGGACTGTTGACAACTGGAAACATGTGGCCTGGTCGGACGAGTCTCATTTCAAATGGTATCGAGCGGATGGACGTGTACGGGTATGGAGACAACCTCATGAATCCATGTCAGCAGGGGACTGTTCGAGCTTGTGGAGGCTCTGTAATGGTGTGGGGCGTATGAAGTTGGAGTGACATGAGATCCCAGATACGTCCAGATACGACTCTGACAGGTGACACGTATGTAAGCATCCTGTCTGATCACCTGCATCCATTCATGTCCATTGTGCATTCTGACGGACTTGGGCAACTCCAGCAAGACAATGCGACACCCCATACGTGCAGAATAGCTACAGACTGGCTCCAGGAACACATTTCTGAGTTTAAACGCTTCCGTTGACCGCCAAACCCCCCAGACATGAACATTGTTGAGCATATCTGGGGTGGTTTGCAACGTGCTGTTCAGAAGAGATCTCCACCCCCTCGTACTCTTACTGGTTTATGGACAGCCCTGCAGGACTCATAGTGTCAGTTCCCTCCAGCACTACTTCAGACATTAGTCAAGCCCATGCCACGTCGTGTTGCGGCAGTTCTGCGTGCTCGCAGGGGCCCCACCTATATGAGGCAGGTGTACTAGTTTCTTTGTCTCTTCAGTGTAGCTTGGAAGTTTCTTGGGCATGTAGCGGATGGATCGGTCATTGTACAACGAATCTTTGCCGTCTTCATGAGGATTCTACGGCTGTCAAACGCCGTTAATTTGCTAGTCGACATGCGAGTAACATGGGTCTCCGATTTAAGAGTTTTGTTTTACTGAGCGATTGCTGCTTGTTCTTGTGTGAAGGCGTCGCTGTTGAAACTGTGAAGTTGGGAACTAGGCTCGCCCTCGGCCAAAGCCTTGGTAAGTAATGAGTGTGGAGCCGCAGGTGCGGGTCTAAGGCGTGCGCGCGTGGCTTGCAGCTCTGTATGGCCGCTGGGGACGCGTCCGTCTCCATTTGAGAGTGGCGCCGCGCTGTTTGCCGGGGCCGCAGCACAGAGCTCAGGGCTCCAGGCTGGCGCTGAGCCGCCGGCTCCGGCGCATCAGTCGCATCTGCCGACCGTTTAGCAAGAGGAGGGGACAAGCTACTGGCAATCACTGGAGACGAATCACTAACTCTGTTTGGCAAAGGTAGCACAAAAATTCAATCGCGGTCCTCTTAGGATGATCTATACCTACATGTATCTTAGGAAGGGTCTATATCTACATGTACCACATCTATATACAACTCCGTAAGCTACTACACTGAGATGACAAAAATCAGGGGATAAAGACATGCATATATACGGACGCGGGAGTACCGCGTACACAACATATAAAGGGGCAGTGCGTTGGGGAGGGGGGGGGGGGGGGCTGATATTTGTACTCAGGTGGTTTATGTGAAAAGGTGTACGACGTGATTATGGCCGCACGACGGGAATAAACAGACTTTGAACGCGAAATTATGGTTGGAGCTAGACTCATGGGACATTCCTTTTTGGAAATAGTTGGGCAATTCAATTTTCCGAGGTCCACAGTGTTAAGAGCGTGCCGAGTACACCAAATTTCAGCCATTACTTCTCACCACGCACAACGCAGTGGCCGCCGTCCTTCCCTTAACGACAGATAGCAACGTCGTTTGCGTAGAGTTGCCAACAGGCAACATACCCGTACCCGTTAGCACAGTGCGGCGAAATTTGGCGTTAATGGGCTATGGCAGCAGACGGCCAACGCGAGTGCCTTTGCTAACAGCACGATCGCCTGCAGCGCCTCTCCTGAGCTCAAATGTTCAAATGGCTCTGAGCACTATGGGACTTATCATCTATGGTCATCAGTCCCCTAGAACTTAGAACTACTTAAACCTAACTAACCTAAGGACATCACACAACACCCAGCCATCACGAGGCAGAGAAAATCCGTGACCCCGCCGGGAATCGAACCCGGGAACCCGGGCGCGGGAAGCGAGAACGCTACCGCACGACCACGAGCTGCGGGCTCTTCTGAGCTCGTAACTACGGCGTGTTCAAAAAGTCTCTCCGCAGTGCCGTATGATTGTTAGCCACGCGTGCCGTATGATTGTTCGCCTGCCTGGGTTAATTCCTTTCAGGTGGACTCTCCCAACATTCCACTGTTTCGTTTATCTCAGCCAGCGTCAGTAGTATCGTTGGTGTGTGTCGTTACGTGCTGACGTGAACGTTTAAGTCTAGTTCCTTTGTTCGTTTGTTTCGTTTTTGTCAGTGTTAAAATGCTAACCATTGAAGAACGTGTGTTTTTAGTCGAACAAGCGTTCAAAGCTGGCGGTAAATCACAGTTTCAGTTCGTCAAACATTTAATTCAGTTTTCCCGGAGACAACACTCACACATCGCCATACTGTGCGAGATTTGATTAACAAATTTCGAAGTACGGGTTCAGCGACAAATGCACCGAGAAGTGGTCGTCCTACCGTTTTGTCTGAGTATCCTCAGACTCGGTATTTCCGACAAAATGTCCATGAGTCCGAACAAGTCAGTAAGAAAACTCGCCCAGGAACTTGATGTTAGTGTCGGAACGGCCCACACAGCTGTAAGGAAAAAATTAGAGCTTTTCCCATACAAAGTGACAGTCGTGCAAGATCTGAAAAGTACTGATCATGGCGAGAGACTGCATTATTGTCAATGGATCAAATATTTCGTTCAACAAAATGGAAGAGATATTCTTAATGAAACGTTTTTCACTGATGAGGCGTGGTTTCATTTATCCGGGTACATGACTCGCAAAATTCTCGTATGTGTATTCATGAGGAACCACTTCATTCTGTAAAAATAGGGAGTTTATATTGCAATTTCTAGACGTCGGATTGTGGGTCCCATATTTTTCAACGAAACAATAAACGCATAACGATATTGCAGTGATATTCTGTACCCATTCATAGGAGAATCTGTGTTAAGTGAAAAACTGAACGGTTATTTTTGACAAGATGGTGCAGCTGCGCGTATAGCTCGCGTTTCAATGTCACTGCTTGCTGATGTTTTTGGTGATCGCATAATTTCATAGGGACTTTGGCCTCCACGATCGCCTGACCTAACACCACCCGACTTTTTCTTCTGGGGTGCAGCGAAAGCAACTGTCAATAAAAACCGTCGAAAATCCATCGATGAATTGAAAACTGCAATATCCACTTTCACTGCTTCTGTTACAGAAGAAATGATAGAGCTTGTGTTTGGAAACACGATTAGGCGAATTTAATTGTGTATTCAACAACAGGAGGGGGAGGGGGGGCACTTTCAACATTTAATGTGAAAATTTTAAGTAAAAATGAATATGCAATAAATTAATAAGTTGCATTTCACTTAGTTTCATTTCGCTATATTCACTGCGGCATACGGCACGAGCGGCTAACAATCATACGGCACTGCGGAGAGACTTTCTGAACACCCCGTATATCGGTTGGACCCTAAACGAGTGCAAAACCGTGGCCTGGTCAGATGGGTCTCAATTTCCGTTGGTAAGAGCTGCTGGTAGGGTTCGAGGGTGGTGCAGACCCGACGAAGTTATGGATCGAAATTGTCAACACAGCACTTTGCAAGCTGGTGGTGTCTCCATAATGGTGTTGGCTGTGTTTACATGGAATGGACTGGGTCCTCCGGATGTTCGGCTACCTTGAGACCATATGCAGCCATTCATGAACTTTATGTTCCTGAACAAAGATGGAATTTGTATGCATGACAATGCGCCATGTCACCGACCCACAGTAGTTTGAAGAACATTGTCGACAATTCGAGCGAATGATTTATCCATCCATACCGACCGTCATGAATCCCATGGAATATGTCAGTTGGTGAACAAAATACTGCACCGGCAACACTTTCGCAATTAGGGATGGCTATAAAAACACCATGGCTCAGTATTTCTGCAGCTGACTTCCAACTACTTGTTGGTCCGTCCCACGTCGAATTGCCGCACTACGTCAGAACTAAGGAGATCCGACACGATATTAGTAAGGATATCATGACTTTTCTCACGTTAGTGTATACAGTGCATGGCGGAGGGTACTGGGTATCAGTATTAACGTTTTTGTGTGCTGACCCACTCGGATACTGAAAGGGGGAAAATGTCTGTCTGCAAGCCGGTGTACGCGCCCCTGTATCTCGTATCTTATTCTCGTAATCCCTACCCGAGATATTCTGTAGTTTTCTCCGAATACAAGTCTCCAAATTTACGGAGGGGGTTTTAGCAAGAAGTACGCGTACGCCTTCTTTATTCCAATGATTTCCTTATAAGTTCCCTAGTTATTTCTGTTACACTCTCGCATGGGATAAACCAACGTATTACAATCCTAGCAGCGCGTCTCTGAATTAGTTCCATGTCTATTGCAGTATTGTATTGTATTATATGTAAACCAGGGGCCTACAAACGACGGAGAGGCTCCGTCCCCGCCACAGCCGCAGTGGTCCACAACCCAACGACGACAGCCGCAGTCCACTTTACTCCTCCGCCGCCCCACACCGAACCACTCTCTCAGGGTTATTGTGCGGTTCGGCCCCCGTTGCCCCCCCCCCCCCCCCCCCCGGGAACGTCTGTCTCACTCCAGACGAGTGTAACGCTTATGTTTCCGCCGGCCGGTGTGGCCGTGCGGTTCTAGTCGCTTCAGTCTAGAACCGCGTGACCGCTATGGTCGCAGGTTCGAATCCTGGCTCGGGCATGGATGTGTGTGATGTCCTTAGGTTGTTAGGTTTAAGTAGTTCTAAGTTCTAGGGTACTGATAACCACAGATGTTAAGTCCCATAGTGCTCAGAGCCATTTTGAACGATATGTTTGCGTGGTAGAGTAATGGTGGTGTACGCGTACGTGGAGAACTTGTTTGTGCAGCAATCGCCGACGTAGTGTAGCTGGGGCGGAATAAGGGACACCAGCCCGCATTCGACGAGGCAGATGGAGAACCGCCTAAAAACCATCCACAGACTAGCCGGCTGACCGGACCTCGACACAAGTCCGCCGGGCGGATTCGTGCCGGGGACCAGGCGCTCCTTCCCAATCCAGAAAGGAGTGCGTTAGAGCGCACGGCTAACCGGGTGGGCACTCTACTGCCGTACCTAGTCGATAAGAACTTCGTATATGATTTTCCTTACATATGCCTTCGATTTTCCCACAACCCTTGCAACAAATATCAGTATTCCATTCACCATCCCTAATACTGATTTTGTGTGATCGTCCCGTTTCATATCGCTTCTTAGTATTACCCATAAATACTTATACTAAGTCCAGTCCTTAAGTCCAGTCCTCAAGACGTTCACTATTAACCCTGTGATCAGATACTTTCTCGTACTTTTTCTTGTAGGCATTATTATGTATTTATCCAAATTGAGAGAGCTGTCATACTTTATACCGAGTGGAAATTTTGTCTGAGCTAATCTCTATTTCCTCACGATCCTCGAACGACCACACTTTCCACATATTTCTGTGACAAAAACATCGTTAGCGAACAATCTTCTAGTGCTGCTGATCCTATCCCACAAAACACATATGTACATAGAGAACATTACAATCCTATTCTGCTTCCTTGGGGATCGTCAGAAGTCGATTCCATTTTTTTTTCAAAATTTTTCATACTCGGATCAATTACAAAGTTATTTTAGAGTTCCATTACGTTAGTGTGGATCAGAACAGACCCGAGTGTCCGTACAGAAAGAAAAGAAGCCTGTTAGCGGACGCAACACGGTCCGGTCGGTGCAGGAGCGAAATGTCTGGAGCATTTACATTTATAGTGAACTAAATTAATGCGAAATTAAAAGTGCTATCACATCAAAGAATAAGAGGCAGCTGATATTCGCTAAACTGATATTAATCTACATGAAAGCAAACTGTCGCTTCTGAGTGCACGCAAATCACACAGTGTGCAAAATGTTTCATCCGCCAAATTTGTTTAAAATATGAAATGCAGATTTATTTCGACTCTTATGTGGTGGTTCATTTTAGATTAAGTTCCATTTCTGAACAGTGCTGTTCACTCCCAAATTATATCTTCCTTCAGTTGTATTATTGGTTTTTGTTGGTATCAATTTTTTTCCTGTGGGTATTACACATATCGATTTCGACTGCATTTCGACTAAATGATGTAGATTCTTACAGATATTGCATAAAGAATCAGAGATCTTCGTCGCTGAATATCAACGGGGTAATTTCGTTGAGAATGATCCAGTCGCCACTTTACATACACCTGTAAGCCAACTAAGAATATGCGAAAATTAAAGTATTTTGGAGCTTAAATTTTTATCCACTGCTGAATAGGTCGCTAAAATAACTATTAACTTTTCTGTTTAGAAGTGATTTATTGACGAGTGTCGGGCTCTGCCCATCACCAGAAATATCAGAAATAAGAACAAAGTCTTCATAGAGAGCATGGAGTCATGTGTAGCATTTATCAGTATCGGAACTTGAGTTAAGTTCAATAAATCAGCATCTGAACAGCAAAGTGAATAGTTATTTTAGCGATATACTCAGCAGTGAATAAAAATTCAGGTTTACATAATGGTCCCATGCCTCCTATGCAATTTCGTGTCTCACCTTAAGTACTTTAGACCAATATGTTTCTTTTAATCGAGAAGCTACACGCCTTGTCCGTCGTGAAAGTGATCCGTTTCGTATTTTTGTGACTGTCCCTTCGGAGTTAGATCCTATTAGGGGAAGCACGTGTAAACGTTGTCAAGTGCTAAACCAGATTCACACAAAAGATGACGAACCAAAGAAGAGCCGGCCGAAGTGGCCGAGCGGTTCTAGGCGCTACAGTCTGGAACCGCGCTGCTGCTACCGTCACAGGTTCGAATCCTGCCTCGAGCATGGATGTGTGTGATGTCCTTAGGTTAGTTAGGTTTAAGTAGTTCTAAGTTCTAGGGGACTGATGACCTCAGAAGTTAAGTCCCATAGTGCTCAGAGCCATTTGAACCATTTTTGAACCAAAGAAGAAGCGAAATCACAAACAACTGTCAGTAATATTCAAATGTAATCGGCATAACTGTTAACACATTCACCACATGGTGAGACAAGATGCTTAATGACTTCATGAAAAAATGTTTGCCGTAGCCTACGGAACCGTGTAATTCTGTGGGGAGGGGGGGTTGGGAATGTGTTAAGGATGTGCAAGAGCTTCCCAGAGAAATTTCTGCAGAGTAGTCGAAATAACCTTAGCAACATCAACGCATAAATTACCCTGCAACAGAATTATGCCGTCTGACAACCCCCTGCCCACTGAGTTTCTGGAATACGGCGCCACGATTAATGCACTGCGGTACGTGGACACTTTGCTAAAACTGGAGAGCACCATCAGGTCCAGGAACGTTGACTGACAGTTTGTTTAGACCTTTCAGACTTGGATTTTTTCTGGAGGAGTACTGTCAAGTGATTTTTTAGTGATTTTAGACGCATAATTTATACAAACTCTTGTACCCATTTTCAATACATACTTTGAACATTTGGCTTCTTTTTATGGCCTAAAATAACTAATTTTGAAATTTTCACTGTCGTTATAAATAAACTGATAATTTAATAATTGCCATGCAAAATAATACTAAAAATATTCAGTTCCACAATGGAGTACAGCTAACCAACAACTTCCGTGAATTCTGGCGATCACAACCTGCTGCGCATTGCAACATGCACGTGCTGATACTTTTACTGTGGTGCCCAAGAGGTGGGAATACTTGTGCATGACGAAAAGATTGAACACTCCCATGTATATACATGAGGTTACCATTGAGAAAAAATATTTCTGTTGCTGCTGGAAATAGAAATGAAGTCCCATGCTTCTTGACAGAGCGTAGTGGAACGATGCGGGAGACCCGCACTACCGTACTAGGCAAGGTCCTAATGGAGGTGGTTAGCCGTTGCCTTCCCCCGACAGTAATGGGGATGAATGATGATGATGAAGACGACACAACAACACCGAGTCATCTCGGGGCAGGTGAAAATCGCTCACCCCGACGGGAATCGAAACTTTCTTTTTAACAATATCATACTTGTAACGATGTACGAAGATGACAGTGAGGTATAAAATTTATAAATTTCGTCTTTTGTTTCAATTTTTTCCAAGTGTTAAATTTTCCTTTCATATTTTGCTTTCGTTGTTTGGCTTCATGTCAAGAGTTCATGGCATAGTTCCTCAGAGTTATTTGCTTGTATTCTGGTTTAGGTACACAGTTCGCTACAATCAATGCCAATTTCGTTAATTTTCAGGCGTGGCAGTAAATACGAGTACAGTAACAACAGTGGCAAATATACTGTACAAATTATTACAGAGAAAGGGTATTAGTTTTAGCAAAGGTTACACGAGAGGCTTGGAGCGAAGAAACACAACACATATTAATGTCACAAAAAAATCAGAAAAGGGAAGGAATTTAAATACGAGAGCACTAATATACACAAGAAGGGATGAAATTAAATGTGAAGGACTACAGGGGTAGATGGGTTCGGCACGATTTTGAGTTTCGTCGAATCAAGTTTAATGGGAGAGAGTGGCACAGATTTAAGATTAGCACTGCTGTGGGGAGAAATCACAGTGCCGTAGACACTGGCGAGCAGATTGATGCCGTATTCCTGGACTTCAGGAAGGCATTTGATACGGTTCCGCACTTACGCTTAGTGAAAAAAATATGAGCTTACGGAATATCGGACCAGGTTTGTGATTGGATTCAGGATTTCCTAGAAGAAAGAACACAACATGTCATTCTTAACGGTTCAAAATCTGCAGATGTAGAGGTAATTTCGGGAGTACCGCAGGGAAGCGTGATAGGACCTTTATTGTTTACAATATACATAAATGACTTAGTTGACAACATCGGTAGCTCCGTGAGGCTATTTGCAGATGACACGGTTGTCTACAAGAAAGTAGCAACATCAGAAGACTCGTACGTACTCCAGGAGGACCTGCAGAGGATTAATGCATGGTGCGACAGCTGGCAGCTTTCCCTAAACATAGATAAATGTAATATAATGCGCATACATAGGGGCAGAAATCCATTCCAGTACGATTATGCCATAGGTGGTAAATCATTGGAAGCGGTAACGACCGTAAAATACTTAGGAGTTACTATCCGGAGCGATCTGAAGTGGAATGATCACATAAAACAAATAGTGGGAAAAGCAGGCGCCAGGCTGAGATTCATAGGAAGAATTCTAAGAAAATGTGACTCATCGACGAAAGAAGTAGCTTACAAAACGCTTGTTCGTCCGATTCTTGAGTATTGCTCATCAGTATGGGACCCTTACCAGGTTGGATTAATAGAAGAGATAGACATGATCCAGCGAAAAGCAGCGCGATTCGTCATGGGGACATTTAGTCAGCGCGAGAGCGTTACGGAGATGCTGAACAAGCTCCAGTGGCGGACACTTCAAGAAAGGCGTTACGCAATACGGAGAGGTTTATTATCGAAATTACGAGAGAGCACATTCCGGGAAGAGATGGGCAACATATTACTACCGCCCACATATATCTCGCGTAATGATCACAACGAAAAGATCCGAGAAATTAGAGCAAATACGGAGACTTACAAGCAGTCGTTCTTCCCACGCACAATTCGTGAATGGAACAGGGAAGGGGGGATCAGATAGTGGTACAATAAGTACCCTCCGCCACACACCGTAAGGTGGCTCGCGGAGTATAGATGTAGATGTAGATGTAGATGTATCACTTTTGAATGCACAATCACCGGGGAACATTGACTACTTTTGTGCACTTCACTAGGGCACTGTTGCTGAGACGCGAGCGGAGAGCGGTTGACGGGGCGTGGCTGGAGGTGGGGGTGGCGGCTGCGGTCTGCGGCTAGCCGGCTCCAGGGCTATCCGTAGAAAATTCACGAATTCTGTTCGGTAGCTTTTGGACACCATGGCCTTTCTATTTTCTTCCCATAGGTATGTGAGATATCCAATTTTGTCTTTGTGTTTGAGGTCTATAATTGAGTGGACTATTTGGCCTGGGATCCATGAAGTTGTTGTTTTGTCTCGGAAAGGGTTTTATGTCTGATGCCGTCAGAAGCTCGCGTGTTATGTTTGCTGGTACCGTTCTGTTTATTAGCGCTACCATTTCTTTGCAGGTATCCCATATTGTTGCTGCGTTGCGCATTGGAAACGGTGCTGTAGCGTGTCCCTCTAATCGCACGTGTGGCATTTCTCCGACGGCCTTAACTTAATTGCAGTTGGACAGTATTGTCTCGTTTGTAACTTTGTATCAGATGGATTCTATCTTCGTGTGAAGTGCGCTTTCGTTCAAGTTTTTCCACTCTTGTTTCCAATTCATATCTGGTTTTTGGCCTCTATCCTGTTTCTCTGTGCTTTCCCTCGTAGTCCCATACAGGATGATCCATTGATAGTGACCGGGCCAAATAGCTCACGAAATAAGCGTCAAACGAAAAAACTACAAAGAACGAAACTTGTCTAGCTTGAAGGGGGAAACTAGATGGCGCTATGGTTGGCCCGCCAGATGGCGCTGCCATAGGTCAAACGGATATCAACTGCGTTTTTTTTTTTTTTTTAAATAGACCTAAGTTAGCTAACATCACACACATCCATGTCCGAGGCAGGATTCGAACCTGCGATCGTAGCGGTCACGCGGTTCCAGACTGAAGCGCCTAGAACCGCACGGCCACACCGGCCGGCTGCGAAATCCAGTTCATAGATGGTGGCCGCTGATGGAATGGTGTATACGATTGGAGTTAACCCTTTCAGCGTCAGTTAAGGCCTCAAGATGGTATACTGAAGCACCGCAATTGGTAGCCATGTAGTAAATGACATCGAAAGGACGGCTGTAGGTGTTCATTTTATTACATAAGTAGTATTTGTCATCGTAGGGTGATCAAGGTGGACGCCAGTTACGCAGCATTGTCGTCATCAGGGTACACGCCGGTTTCCAGACAATATAGATACTTCAGTAGAGTTTAAACTGAATTTACTGACATCCCCAAGGCAATGCAGACGATGTATCAAAATCCAAAGAGAAACTAGTACGAATTAACGAATCCTTGAGACTTAAATGAACTAGAATATCTTCTTGTAATTGAATCAAATGAGGATTACCTGCGAGTTATCTCGGATCAATTCGCTGCAAGTTGGTTACTACAGCCACAGTTTTTTGAAAGCCGAGGAAACAAAATTATTACGGAATACATGCACCTAAGACCGCTGTTGATAGACGACTCACCGCGCCAAACTGGTATCACAGTGATCCTCCAAACCAAGCTGAGAATCGATGTTACTGTCGTCCCAGGCAACTGCTTGCTCTCTTCCTGCCCGCATCTCGTGGTCGTGCGGTAGCGTCCTCGCTTCCCACGCCCGGGTTCCCGGGTTCGATTCCCGGCGGGGTCCGGGGTTTTCTCTGCCTCGTGATGGCTGGGTGTTGTGTGCTGTCCTTAGGTTAGTTAGGTTTAAGTAGTTCTAAGTTCTAGGGGACTGATGACCATAGATGTTAAGTCCCGTAGTGCTCAGAGCCATTTTTGCTCTCTTCCCGAGCGAAATCCTTGGTCTGGTACCAGATACGTAATGAGCGCAATGGCGAGTTCGACTACAGTTAACATAGATACACAGTCACTGAAAATGATGGGACCAATGAGGATGAAATCAGTGAAAAGCGACGACATGAAATGGTATCAGTGAATCTATTAAGAAATGCCGAGCCTGAATTCTGTTTCCGATTAAAGGAGGCCATTGGACAGACCAAGAAAGCACTGGATGAATCTCTTTGATCAGAATTGAGTTTCAATCAGTCTAATTTAACTCCTTCAGTTCATCTAGTGAGAGATCAAAAACATTGTTGTCATCATGTACACGCTGGTTTCCAGGCAATATGGATGCATCCCCAAGCGTATGCTGACGATGTGTCCAAATCCAAGGAGCAGTCAGTACGAATTAACGAATCCTTGAGACTGTAATGAACTAGAATATCTTCCTGTAACCCGGAGACCTTTGAGCTGTGCCCTCTGTGGTGTCACCGCCAGACGCCACACTTGCTAGGTGGTAGCTTAAATCGGCCGCGGTCCATTTAGTACATGTCGGACCCGCGTGTCGCCACTGTGTGATCGCAGACCGAGCGCCACCACAAGGCAGGTCTCGAGATACGGACTTGCACTCCCCCAGTTGTACGACGACTTTGCTAGCGACTACACTGAAGCCTTTCTCTCATTTGCCGAGAGACAGTTAGAATAGCCTTCAGCTAAGTCCATGGCTACGACCTAGCAAGGCGCCATTAGCCTTACATAGTTTGATAGCTATCGTATGAAATGTCTCATCAAGAAGGCTGTATTCACATCAAAGAATAAAAGATAAGTATTCGAGGAGCTGCATACTTTTCTTATTAGAATTCACTACTTATCCTGTTCCAGATTTCACGCCCGTCTGCGTTAGATAGTGTGCATTTCGGCCGCCTCTATCTGCAAGGTGTTGGCACATTTACCAACACATCACCCTCTCCATAGCGTATCACAATGACGAATTGGCAGAGGATGGCGCGGCGGCAGGTCTGCATGCGTCGTTCTCAGTACCTTCCCACGGAACCGGTGGATATCACATGTCTTGTACAATTTGTTTTCGTGGGCTATACAATTATCGTGCATCTCCCTGTTGCAGACGTTAGTTGCTTCGTTTTCCGTTGTAGTGCATAGTGCCCAAAAAAAATATAGTACTGGAGGCGCCGGGTATCGATCCCGGTACCTCTCACATGCTAAGCGAGCGCTCTACCATCTGAGCTACGCCCCCAGACAGCATTTAGTGTGCCGAAGTGCTATTAAATGGAGTTACTTCTGCTGAATGGCCAGTCCGGTTTCACAATACTTGGGCTGGACCGGCTCCAAGTGGAGCAGAGAAAGTTCGGGTGCGAGACTTGGGATACAAGTCATTCGGTGAAGTTTTCTGTGCAACTGGGGGCGTAGCTCAGATGGTAGAGCGCTCGCTTAGCATGTGAGAGGTACCGGGATCGATACCCGGCGCCTCCAGAGTTACATTTTACTATCCGTGATGACATTGCTGCGAGCTATCGTGGGCACTGTCCGTAAAAGTAAACTTTTCTATGAGGCTTCCGCTGCTACTTCTTCAGGATCTTGTCGTTTCGATGCGATGCTGGAATCCACTGGGTGATCAAAAAGTCAGTATAAATTTGAAAATTGAATAAATCACGGAGTAATGTAGATGAAGAGGTACAAATTCCGATGGAATGTTATCTATCCCTTCTGCTTTATTTGATTTTAAGTCTTCTAGAGCTCTTTTAAATTCTTTCTCTAGTACTGGAACCCCTACGCTCTTTCTTATTGACTCCAGTCGACATATATTGATCAAAACAGTTCGGTTAACCTTACTTAATGCGTAGCTGACCACCGAATGTCACGAGAGGTGGACCCGCCAGTATATTTGTAAAAGGAGGCGGAGACTACTGTGTTGTTAGCAGTAAAACCCCCGCGAGCACGCAGAAGTGCCGCAACGCGACGCGGCATGGACTCGACTAATGTCTGAAGTAGTGCTGGAGGGAATTGACACCATGAATCTTGCAGGGCTGTCCATAAATTCGTATGAGTACGGGGAGTGGATATCTCTTCTGGACAGCACGTTTCAAGGCATCCCAGATACGCATAATAATATTCATGTCTGGTGAGTTTGGTGGTCAGCGAACGTGTTTAAACTCAGAACTGTGTTCCTGGAGCCACTCTGTAGCAATTCTGGACGTGTGTGGTGTCGCATTGTGCTTGCTGGAATTGCCTACGTCCGTCGGAATGCACAATGGAGATGAATGAATGCAGGTGCTCAGACAGGGTGCTTACGTACGTGTTACCTGTCAGAGTTGTATCTAGACGTATCAGGGGTCCCATATCACTCCAACTGCATACGCCCCACACCATTACAGAACCTCTACCAGCTTGAACAGTCTCCTGCAGACATGCAGGGTCCGTGGATTTGTGAGGTTGTCCCCTTACCCATTCACGTCCATCCGCTCAATACAATCTGACGAGGCAAAATGTTTCCAGCCATCAACAGTCCAATGTCGGTGTTGACGGGCCCAGGTGAGGTGTAAAGCTTTCTGTCGTGCAGTTGTCAAGGGTACACGAGTGGGCCTTCGGTGCCGAAAGCCCATATCGATTATGTTTCGTTGCATGGTTCGCATGCTGATACATGTTGATGGCCCATCATTGAAATCTGAAGCAATTTGCGGAAGGGCCAGACACTTGTTCAGATGTTCAAATGTGTGTGAAATCTTATGGGACTTAAATGCTAAGATCATCAGTCCCTAAGCTTACACACTACTTAACCTAAATTATCCTAAGGACAAACACACACACCCATGCTCGAAGGAGGACTCGAATCTCCGCCGGGACCAGACACTTGTTGTCTTACATAGGCGTTGCCTAGCGCAGCGCCGTAGTCTGCCTGTTTATATATCTCAGTGTTTGTATACGCATGCCTATACCAGTTTCTTCGGCGCTTCAGTGTAGTATCCTTCCACGTGCGCTGACTCGCTGATAAAAATGGCACGTGTATCATACTTTCATGGCGCCACCAAACGTCTCGCAGTGAGATATTCACTGGGACTTTTCTCAACGAGGCGACATTGATTAGTAGCTGACGAGATATGTGACTTTGCATAACCCAACACTCGCAACGTGAGACAGTTCACACTGATGATGGAGAATCTCTTTAGATAGCACCTTGCTGTACAGCTCATTAAAATTACACTTGCTCTAACTGAAGTATTTTTCATTATGGTCCACTGTCTGAACGTTGTCTTTTAATTGGATGTGCATCAGGCCAGTGAACAGACCGCTCCGTCCCTTTCTTTGAAAGGGGTAATCGATCAGACGCACGTAATTCTCACAGTAAAGTGTTTCGTGCAGCCAGGGAAATGATCGGTTGAAATATGTCAAGGAGTTCTGACTTTCCAGTTTAAAGCCGTTAACGAAAGAACACGGATAGTGTTCGGTCGTCGGCCGGCCGAAGTGGCCGTGCGGTTCTAGGCGCTGCAGTCTGGAACCGCGAGACCGCTACGGTCGCAGGTTCGAATCCTGCCTCGGGCATGGATGTTTGTGATGTCCTTAGGTTAGTTAGGTTTAATTAGTTCTAAGTTCTAGGGGACTAATGACCTGAGAAGTTGAGTCCCATAGTGCTCAGAGCCATTTGAACCATTTGTTCGGTCGTCTGCCTCAGAACAGTGCGCCGCCAGCCTCTCCTTTTCTTTCACTGAAACACAGTTAAAGGTACAATATAAATTGAGTACATGGTATGATTGTCCATGTAAAATAATGAACTCCACTAATTACGAGAAAATAGACATTTTGTAAGCCACTCGACTCAGTTTAAATATGTTCCATACAAGCTACCATCACAGTTTAATACATACAGTCATGATACTCTCCGGTGCAAAGCTGTTACTGTTTGACAGATGGAGCGCCGTCGCAGTACTAGCGGCGAGAAAGCAGTCAGTCAGATGCGTCGTAAGAATACTGTTTGTTTTCAATTATTTTCTACTTAATTAACGGAATAGTTGTTACGTTTTCGCGTTCCATGCGTTAATAAGTTACCAAGAGACATGAATTATCGTGAAATACATGAAAAAAGCTGCCGAACCACACTTATTCTATGACATAAGCTACAACTCATTCATAGAGAGATACTTTAGAATATGTCTATACTTGCAACTTATTCTAATGAAAGCAAGAGAGCAGAAACACATTTCATGCATGAGAAGCGTGTATTTGTGTTATTGTCTGTTATTACCATAAGTCCTTGCGTAGAGACTTAAAAACTTTTTGCGGGGTCCAATGATTCGCTTTCTTACACTTCACTCGACTTTCCAATACGCGAATATTTTTTTAAATCTAATTGCTGTTGCTTCAAAAGCGAATGTATTGAATATTCTTGCCGTTTCTGGTTCAGATGTAGCACCAATTGTGGAATTGGTTTCCTCTATCCTGGGAAACAGTTTTATTGCTTTTGACGGTTTATTATCACGTCTGTGTGGTTTTCCCTTAAGCTACAGTTCTGGTTTATTATTGGACACATTAAATAGTGCAAGTATTACATTCCATATAGGTTTTCTACGGTCCACATTTCACTGATCTGGCTCAAAGTGCAGCTAACAAAACTCTGCCTTGTTGGGTATATACACAATCTCTTTCTACAAAAGATCAGGTATTCTGAGATTTACTAGCAATTTCATTTTATTAAAGGAAAACGACATTATTCAGTAAGAGTTTGTACGCTACAACAGAATCGTAAAGAATCTGTCCCGTAATGCACCGTTTAGTATCTTCCAGAATCCTTAGGAAACCAAATGATCATAAATGTGGTGAGAATTTTTAGTTATTGTGGATTTTTATGGTACTACATACATTCCTTACTGTAAAAACTATGTTACAAATCAATAGAAATGTTAGTATTCCCGGTCATCCATATCATATTCAAAAGTGTCACTTGCTTGACACTTGGGGCGCTGCTATCGCTGCGGGTAACAAGAACGAGACGAAGCGTCGCGACTGTTGTGTCAGTGAGCGGTACCACAAAGAAAAGAAGAAAGTGCGAAGACAAGTGAAGCTGCCCCTACTTTTTTTTCAGCGCCGTTGTTTTAAATTATGTTATAGTTCTGTAAAATTCTCCCCTTTTAAATGTTCACTGGAATTACAAAAGTGTTTACTGGTTTATTCAAGATGACATTTTACCAGATGTATGTATCAGTGCTTTATCTGTCTTTTAAAATAGACCACTACCGACTCAGTTAGAGGATAAGAAAAAGGGATACACTTCATTGCCACCCTTGAATGCTTGGAGCTATCGCGTTCGTAGTAATCACTTCGAGCATTCTACTGCAGCAAGGGTAATCGTCTCTCAGCGTAAGTTTTTTGTATTAAGTTTTAGTAAGAAGCCACATTTTATGGAACAAGAAATAAAAAATGTTTGACAACTGTTCCATTCGAGTGTCTACAGCGATGGTAAACCATCGGAGTAAACCATTGGAGTAAACGCTAAGATGCCAAGTAAGCTGATGATGACAAAAATGATATAATTTTTAGCATTTGATGAGAACTTAGTACTCGTAGCTGAACTGGTTTATCTGACTCATTTAATGCGTTTCAAGTACTCTGCCCTACTCGAGGGCGGATTGCAAGTAAAAAGAGCCAATTAAAAAACCGAAGCGAGAGACATTACAATTCCTTTGATGCTGTTGTCGCTTTATAAAACTTTACATGATTTACTAACAGGTACCAGGTTACATGTTTATAAGGTATAAATGTGTTTAAAATCTCATAAGATTTTACAGATTTTCCATATGTTCAAATGTTTACATAAATAATTTGTCTGTGTTGGAAGCGTTCAATTAGGTCATCTCTTATAACTGTAAATTGATCTGTAAAGTCACTATACATCCTTGTCTATTTAACACATATGTTCCTCTGAAAGTCTTGTTACGAAAATTCTTGTACATAATAATAATAATAATAATAAAAGTGTTATTTGATCGATGGCTCGTGGACCAGAGCGTGGCTGCGAGCGAACGAAGTAGGGGCCGACAGTATCAGGTAATGCGAGGACGACTGCGTTGACAGTTGCCGTGCGGGTGCGTAATCAGAAGGGACAGCTGACGAACGGCCCTGGTCGGACTGGGTTATGCTCTTGAATCAGCTCGTGAAGGAATTCATGAAACAATTGGACAGGTAGTATGGATGTTAATAATGACTTGACATGCAAAGCTGCTCTGTTATAAAATCGGTTTAGTACATTTATTTTACACGGTTTTTAATTTGCGCACATACCACATACACTGCCGGAAAAGATTATTACACGTGGAAAGACGACGTCGATTTTGATCCGATGACGGCATGTGCCACTTGAGGGATCGTAGATGTACTGATAATGATTTCAACAGTCTGCCAACAGATAGCGTGGTGGTATAGCTGCCAGAGCGCAGTCTGTGTCTACCCTTTTATAGGGAATGCCCACAGCCAGTAGGCTCAGTGTGGTGTAAACGAGTGAATCAAGCAGACGCCATGCCAAGGAGAAGCACACGTGTTTCCTATAGTCACCTGAGCGAGTCTAAAAGGTGTCAAATTGCGACTCTACACAACGTTTTTCCACTGTTCAATGGTCCAATGTTTACGCCAAGCGAGGCGTCGTTTGGCATTTACCGGCGTGATGTGTGGCTTATGAGCAGCCGCTCGTCCATGAAATACAAGTTTTCTTACCTCTCGCCTAAAGTGTCATAGTACTTGCAGTGGATCCTGATGCATGGCATTCCTGTGTGGTGGTCTGAATAGATATCTGCCTAATACACATTACGGCCCTTTTCAACTGTCGGCGGTCTCTGTCAGTCAACAGACGAGGTCGTCGTGTACGCTTTTGTGCTCTACGTGTCCCCTCACGTTTCCACTTCACTATCACATCGGAAACAGAGGACCTAGGGATGTTTAGGAGCGTGGAAATCTCGCGTGCAGATGTATGACACAAGTGACACCCAACCACGTGACCACATTCGAAGTCCGTGAGTTCCGCGGAGCTCCCCATTCTGCTCTCTCACGATGTGTAATGACTACTGGGGTCGCTGATATGGAGTACCTGGCAGTAGGTAAGCACAATACACCTAATATGAAAAACGTATGTTTTTAGGGGTGTCCGGATACTTTTGATCACATACACGTAAACACGAACTGTTGCAAACCCGTTATTAGCATAGTGACTACGGGGATGCAAACACCTAACCCGTCTTCCACTCACGCCGCAGCATCGACTCGGACTGTTGATATTTTGAGTAACATTGCGAATCCGATATGTTGATATTTAAGAAAATATCATTATCGGCCCTAGATAAATCGTAAAAAGAGTATCCAAATATTGATTTATCGACGGAAAAATATCAGCGTACCGGCCTATAAAAATATCTGCTGCGCATTGCAAATATACTGCCGGTTTTGGAGCTATTTATTTAAGTATTGTTTTATTATTAGAAATGCTGTTAATCAACAATCTAGCAATCTGCTTATTTCCGTTAGAGCAAGAATTGAAACGAAAACGGTGCACGTTCAGGCTTGGCGATAACCACTTCGTCAACAATGGGAACTGCGTAGGCGGCACAATAAAAAATGTCCGTTGGGTCCGTCGTTCAGTTTCGTCACGTATCGGATTTGTACAGAACACTTCATGTCGACTTCCCTGTTCATTCATTCCTGCTAGCGCCAGCTACCTAGCAGTTATAGTGTCAAAATATTGTGGTGAAGTTAAACGTTGCAGTTTCTGTTGAGCGCCGATTACGTCAGCATGTCCCTTCACATGTCTCTGACCACCGCAAAGACCAGTCTTGTCATTTAGATTTTTGTCATTCATTTTCAGTAACTGCTTTTGAAGAATACCGTTGTGAAGAAATAATACACCAGTTGCGTTTTTTTTAACGCAACTGGTATGTTTTTTCGTCCCCACGGAAATCTTGTTAATCCATTCACACCGCCACCCTGCAGTGCAAACGGATTTCTTCTTTGTGCCACCTGTATGTGCTTCTCACAGTCAAAGAGAAAGACTGGAGCCGGCTGGGCTGGCCGAGCTGTTCTAGGCGCTACCGTTTGGAACCGCACGACCACTAAGGTCGCAGGTTCGAATCCTGCCTCGGGCATGGATGTGTATGGTGTCCTTAGGTTAGTTAGGTTTAAGTAGTTCTAAGTTCTAGGGGACTGATGACCTCCGATGTTAAGTCCCATAGTGCTCAGAGCCATTTGAACCATTTTAGAAAGACTGGACGTGATGAAAGCTCAAAACGTAGTAAGACTCCTTCACACAGTGAAAGTAAAATTATGTTCTACTACAACCTCAAAAGAATAATTTGAAATATTTACCGAAAATTGCGAAAAAATATAATATAAATCGGCATTCGATATCGCCATTTTGATATCAATATATCATGTAAAAGATAACGCCGTTATATATTGATATGTTTTGGAAAAAGTATCGATATAACGATATCGTAGCAACAGCCGTAGCATCGACGTGCATGGCTCGAGTGGCGGATCACTTGGCAGATGGGATGTCGCGTCGTGGTCTTCACCAATGGAAGCGCATTCTGCCTGCATGTTATCGCTGGTCGTTTGCGTGTACGACGTAGTAATGGTGAGCGATGTTTCGTAGATTACATTCGTTCAAGATACACTGGCTCCACCGCAGGCCCTGTGGTCTGGGGTGCGATAAGCTATAACTCTCGTTCACCTCTGATGTGTGTGAAGGGGATGCTAACCAGCGCTTGGTACATGGAGAATGTTGTTAGATCCATTCTTTTGCCGTTGTTAAAACAGGAAGGTGATGCGTTGTTCCAACAAGATACTGCTCGCCCACACACTGCCTCTGAAACTCAATGTGCTTGCAAGACGTGCAGAAATTTCCCTGGCCAGCACGATCTCCATGCTTGTCTCCAATGGAGCACGTGTAGGATATGATGGGACGAGAAGTGACTCGTGCGACTTGTCAACGAACAACAATTACAGAACTACGTGAACAGGTGGAACTGACGTGGGATAACGTATCCCAGAACAGTATTTGCCATCTGTGCGATCGACTGGACGGCAGAGTCAGTGCCTGCATTGCCGCCTGTGGAGGCTACACCACGTACTAATGTGGGTGTTTCAACGTGGGTCGATGCCTTTCACTTCAGAACCGCTTGTGCTATTGATGTGTAAATGTAATCATTTCATTTACTTCATATTCACTGTTGCAACAATGAATCGTGAGTGAACTAGAAAACTCTAAAAGGGTGTACTAATATTTTTCTGGCAGTGAATATGGGTACACCTATACGACCCGGATCTGATAGGGACTTTCGCTGTTTACTAACCATGAGTTGGTAACCCTGCTTGTTGGTGTAAACACGTAACATTCTTATACACTGACTGTCTTTATCAGCTTATGCCGGAACATGTAACATACCAGCCCCTAGAAATCACTTGAGTATTCATGACAGGCAACTAGTGAGTGTCACAGTAGCTTAAACATCCATAACCCTCATCTATTGCTTCTGTGCACCACATATGTAGCTTGAGACGCGGCGACGCAGAGTCTGCAGCGACGTTATTGGCGTTCACAGCGGCTAGTCCGAGGCTGCCGTTTCCACCGGAATCGTATGTATTTAGGAGTGCTTGCACTTATCATCATCTGCAGGATTCACAGAAAACGAGGAGCGTCCTTAAATTAATTACTCTATTTCACATCTTTTCCAGATCATCAGAAGTGAGGCACTGCGCAATTTCAAATGTTTTTCAACTTCCGCTTCTGTGTGCTACTTAACGACATCGCCCGCGTCAGCCTCCTATACATATTACTTTAATAATTCGAGTTTGACTGATAGGCATGAAGGTCACATACATGTCTGTTCTGGCCTATATTCACGTAGGAACATATAAAGTCTATTTCGTTTTAGTTCCTCAGATCGTAAAACTTCTTTTTTTTTATTACAAGGGTGAAATGATATTTACAACAATTATATAAATGATATAAGGTACTGAATCTTTGTTTTCTGAATAGATGGGAATGTGATCTTGGATATTTAACTCAGTGGCGTGTTACTTACAACCAAATCCTTATTTTCTTTACGAATAATAGAAGAACGATCTTCAGTACTCGTTAGTCCATTGTCTTCTCTCACATGCAATAAATCGTCACATACCCCAGCACGAATCGGCAATTTAAAAAAAAAAAAATATCGAAAGAAATACACCGTAAACACGAAAGGGAACAGTGTAATATGTTCTTGCAAAGTCGCAGTAGCTATTAGCAAGTCTTATAGCTATACCGTAATTCTGTCCAATGGTTCCCGACCAAGAACAGTGCCTGGCGCCTATGTGTCGGCGAGATGATGTGTCCCAGAAAGTTAATAGTATCTTTTGCAAAATTCGATTTCTCCAAGTTGACAGTGACCCCATTATTTCCGAATTTTCCCAACAGTATCAGTTTAATATGTTCTTACCAAGTCGCAGTGGCTAATAGCAAGTCGCTTAGGTATACTGTAATTTTGTCAAATGGTTTCGAGCCAAGGAAAGTGTCTAGCTCCATCATGAAGACCCCCAGAGCTAATATTTAGGCCAAAGGGCAGTACTTTAAATGGGTATAAACCCCCTCCAAAAATGGAGGCGGTGAACTTGAGTGAATCCTCCGTTAATCTCGTCTGTCAGTAGGAAGAGTGGAGGTCTATAATGGACAGAACGCGTACTCCGTTGAATTTTTGAATTTACTCTTCTAATATGTCTGAAACTAAAGTTTTATTGATGGTTCTTGCATCCAAAACCTGGCATACACTTCCTCCAGACTTCGACAGGGCTAATGACGGACTGCTGTAAGTTGAATAGGATGCCTCTGTAATATCCAGTTGCAGCATCTTTAGAATTCCTCTTTTTACGACCCCTCTTCTAGCCCACGGGATGGAATAGTCATATAACAGTATGTTTTATGGGGAACCACCTCCGTATGATACTGATGTCCTTTACTTACTCCAGGTCTACTGGAGAAGACACAAACATAACATGGTAATAAGATTGCTAACTCGAGTCACTTTTGTGAAACAGGTGCTGGACTCGGATAGTCAAAGTGACTGCGTGCACGGCACCCGCGATTGTGTGATTTTTGTTCTAACTCCTAGACAGAATCTGCCATGATGGACCTTAGTTTTAATTAAATTTAAAACAATATTTCTACCATCCACTATCAAATGGCACTGGCTGCTTGGCAGGTTGTTCTTCGCATTCCTTCCTCACAGGAAGTCTATGCCCAACAAGCAGTTCACAGTTAAGCCTTTCACGACGAGAAGCGTGCAACTAATGGCTCCATCCTCAAATTTAACATTAATCTATGCTTACTTATCCATTCTGTGGCGTCTGCCCTCGAATAGCAACAGATACCAAACAGTTCTGCAGTGGTAGAATGGGCACTTTCAGCGTGTCGCTAAGTCTCTTAAATAAATTACCAGCAAAGACATTCATGCTAGTTCCTGTGTCAAATATAATGAAGGTTGGAATTCCGCCCACAACAGCATTAACTGCTGCCTGCACAAGTTGTTGTGCAGGTTCTGTACACAACTCAGTTTCTTCACTGAGCTGATACCGATGTTCTCATTATAAGAAATCTCAGTGGAAATGGTGCTCCCGTCCAGTCCTACGACTGTCATCAGACAGTGCGATGAAGTCACATCTAGTCTGTCGCTTCGTTTGTTGATGAGGGGCGTTCCTCTATCACCTCTACTACGCGAATGTTTCGGTTTTTAGGCGGTGGCTAGTCCGGTGGAGGTCCCGCATTGGACACCAGTCTGTTGTTATGTTAGGATGTTGTGGCGGTGGTGGACTCACTTTGTTTGGGTGCCAGTGGTTGCCATAATTCGAGTGTCATTAGTTACCGTGGGATCCATTGCGGTTTGCATGAACCTATTATTATCGTTCCTCGTTCGCCTGTGAAAATGCGGTGAGCTCTGGATGTTTACATTATTGTTTTGATTTACAGTTCCGGACTGCGGCTCCGCATCGTTGCCACGATAGCCGGTGTTGCACTCATGTTTATTGGCGTTCCCACTGGAATTTGCATGCTCACGCCACCTTTGCCATTAGAACATGTAAAGTCCTTCTGTACAAAGTCGATCGGATACAGGACCGACAAGAAATGTTCCATCTTCGAACATCCATATTTAAGTTGGACAATGGTGGGACATCAGCTGGTATAATTTTTATTAAAAATGAAACCCCTGCAGCTGTACTTAAGATTTCATATTTATTTGGCTTCTAGTTTCGACGTTGCGTCAACGCCATCTTCAGGCCCGTACACTTTTTGGAGCTCGTATTGGTCTCACCGCGGACTTCTAGTACTCAGCCACACACAATTGATATCATCAAAGTGTGCGGGCCGGAATATGGGGTTGACGCAACGTCGAAACTAGTAGCCAAATAAATATAAAATCTTAAGAGCAGTTGGAGGAGTTTCATTTTTAATAGAAATGTTCCAGGTTACAGTCTGATATAGTAATTAATTTTTCACAAAAGTTGATAGGTAATTTAGCATTCAAAACCTGCAACGCATCTTTATGCGGTACGGGATCATCCCATTAGCGAGCATTGTTAATATATTGGGTAAAGTATTTCTTCAAGCTACCTGACATTAGGTTGCATGTTTCCTGGTTAAAAACCACTTTCCTAACTCGTTCTTGCATGCTTCGTGGCCAGTACTTGGCCTTGCATGCTTCGTGACCAGTACTTGGCCAGGAATGTTTTCTCACAGTGATCATATGTCATGCAATTCTTAGCATTTTCAGTCGCCCATAGGGCTGCCTCGCCCTGTATGTATGCTGTGGCGAACTGAGTCTTCTGTCTTCTGCTCCAAGACTTCGAAGATACTCCCCTAACGAGTTTTATAAAAGTTATTGGGTGAGGAGACTTCTTTTCTAGTGAGAATACCTGGAATTGGCGATGCTTCAATAAACTTTCTTCTGAAAGTATCGCCATCAAAGTGGGGGCCATCCCCACTCATTCAGGTTGCTGAGTAACTTATCTTGCCTCATTGTGGTATATTTGTTGACTGGGACCAGTCGCCAATACATTTCATGGCTACGACTAGGAAACGCTGACCCGTCATGTGGCGGTCGTTTCAAAGCGGTGAGCTCGCGATGTAGCTGAGTGAACTGAGCAGAAACGGTGGCGCGCTATTCGGGAATGGTTTAGCACGTACTTTATACGTTGTAACTCACTCCAGATACACTGTCGGAAAAAATTCTCTACACCAAGGAGGAGTTGTACGACATAAACGAAAGTTTGTAGGTGTGTTTCTCCATTTGAAAAATGATGTCTATTCAAATTTCGCGCCAGTCGCATAAGAGTGGTGCTAGTAGCGCCACTGTGAGGTTTGCTTTAAATACACGCTGTAACGGTCGTGAGCGTTAGTTGCCGTCGAGATCTCACGTGGTGAGTTGATGTTAGTCAAGCCGGCTGAAGTGGCTGTGCGGTTCTAGGCGCTGCAGTCTGGAATCCTGCCTCGGGCATGGATGTGTGTGATGTCCTTAGGTTAGTTAGGTTTAACTCGTTCTAAGTTCCTAAGTTCTAGGGGACTAATGACCTCAGAAGTTGAGTCCCATAGTGCTCAGAGCCATTTGAACCATTTGATGTTAGTCAAGAATGTCTTTAAGGCGACAAAGAGGCTGTTATCAGCATGTCACAGACTTTGAAGAGGTCGTGTAATATGGTTGCGAGAAGCTGGATGTTCGTACTGCAGAAAGATGTCACCGGAATGTAGACACTATACATGACTGGTGGAAGCGGCGCTCACGAGAATGTACGGTCGCAAGAAGGCCTGGCCGCGGACGGTCAAGTGACACTACCGAGAGGGAAGACCATCGTGTTCGGTGTATATCTCTGGCGCGGCGCCCAACATATCCAGCAGAAATTTGAGCAGCACAAATTAACACACTTTGAACGCAGACTGGTAACTGAAGCTAGGCGCATGGGACGCTCAATTTCATAAAACGTTAGGAAATTCAATATTCCAAGATCCACAAGAGCTTGTGGAGAGTACAAAAATTTCAATCACTACCTCTCACCACGGACATTGCAGTGTCTTAACGGCCTTCATTCAACGAGCGAGAGCAGCGGCTTTTGAATAGCGTTGTCATTACTAACAGACAAGCAACACTGCATGCAATAACCGCAGAAATCAATGTGGATGTACGATGAACATATCTGTTACGACAGTGCGCATAATTTGGCATTTAATGGGCTATGGCAGCAGACGTCCGACGCGAGTGCCTTTGCTAACAGATTTCCTGCAGCATCACTCCTGGGCTCATGGCGATGCGATATTGGTTGGATCCTACACGACTGGAAAACAATGGCCTGGTCAGCTGAGTCCCCATATCAGTTGGTAAGAGCTGATGGTAGGGTTCGAGTGTGGCGCAGATACCACGAAGCCATGGACCCAAGTTGTCAACAAGGCTCTGTGCAAGCTGGTGCTGTATTAATAATGGTGTGGCCTGGTGTGGAAACCACTTGCAGCCATTCATTGACTTCATGTTCCCAAACAACTATGGAATTTTTGTGGATGACAATGCGCCATGTCACCGAGCCACAATTGTTTTCGGTTGGTTTGAAGAACATACTGCACAATTCGAGGGAATGATTTGGCCGCCCAGATCGCCCGACATGAATCCCATCGAACATTTATGCACATAATCGAGAGGTCAGTTCGTGCACAAAATCCTGCATCGGCAACACTTTAGCAGTTATTGACAGCACGGCTCATTTTTTCTGCAGGAACTTCCAACGGCTTGTTGAGCGCAGCCGGCCGTTGTGGCTGTGCGGTTCTAGGCGCTTCAGTCTGGAACCGCGTGACCTGTGCGGTCGCAGGTTCGAATCCTGCTTCGGGCATGGATGTATGTGATGTCCTTAGGTTAGTTAGGTTTAAAATGGCTCTGAGCACTATGGGACTTAACTTCTGAGGTCATCAGTCCCCTAGAACTTAGAACTACTTAAACTTAAACCCAAGGACATCACACACACCCATGCCCGAGGCAGGATTCGAACCTGCGACCGTAGCGGTCGTGCGGTTCCAGACTGCAGCGCCTAGAACCGCTCGGCCACTCCGGCCGGCAGTTAGGTTTAAGTAGTTCTAAGTTCTAGGGGACTCATGACCACAGATGTTAAGTCCCATAGCGCTCAGAGCCATTTTGTTGAGCGCATGCCACGTCGAGATGGTGCAGTAATCGAGGTAAAAGGAATCCTATGGGCCGCGCGGGATTAGCCGAGCGGTCTCAGGCGCTGCAGTCATGGATTGTGCGGCTGGTCCCGGCGGAGGTTCGGGTCCTCCCTCGGGCATGGGTGTATTTGTTTGTCCTTAGGATAATTTAGGTTTAGTAGTGTGTGAGCTTAGGGACTGATGACCTTAGCAGTTAAGTCCCGTAAGATTTCACACACATTTTTTGAATCCTATGGCTTTTGTCACTTTTGTGTAAAGTGCCGTCCGTTATAGGTGCAATACCGTGAACGCGGCTCTCACCAAAGGTTAAAGTGACAAGAAGTGTATGGCATGTTTGAATACGCAGTTACTTGTCATTTCAGCGTAACCCATACAAAGTAGGTACACCTTTCACATTTGTAAGTAGGCTGTTTAGGTTTTTATATTGGTAACGCCACGTAGCACTCTGTATGAAAATCACTGGCTGTGCTGTTTGCAGTCTGTGGCTGGTTGGCATTGTTGGAATATTCGCTATTGTAGTGTTGGGCAGCTGTATGTGAACAGCGCATAGCGTTGGGCAGTTGGAGGTGAGCCGCCAGCAGTGGTGGATGTGGGAAGAGAGATGGCAGAGTTTTGAGAGCGGACGACCTGGACGTGTGTCCGTCAGAAAAACGAAATTTGTAAGACTGGATGTCATGAACTGATATATATATATATATATATAATGACTTTTCAACACTATTAAGGTAAATACATTGTTTGTTCTCTATCAAAATCTTTCATTTGCTAACTATGCCTATCAGTAGTTAGTGCCTTCAGTAATTAGAATCTTTTATATAGCCGGCAGTATTGGCGCTCGCTGTATTGCAGTAGTTCGAGTAACGAAGATTTTTGTGAGGTAAGTGATTCATTAAAGGTATAGGTTATTGTTGGTCAGGGCCATTCTTTTGTAGGGATTGTTGAAAGTCAGATTGCGTTGTGCTAAAAATATTGTGTGTCAGTTTAATGTTGATCAGAATAAGTAAAGAGAGAAATGTCTGAGCACGTTCATTTCTGCTCAGCTGTTTGAAAATCAAATAACGTAAGAGGTTGTACCAGCACAATAATTCATAAATTTTTCCAAGGGGAGGTTTCACATTCTGGGAAAGTTTAACCATCGGGTTACTCTATCAGAAATCCTATCTGAACGTTGCTTCTTTATGAGAATATCGTGTTATTCCCAGTATGGGAAGAAAAAACGTCTACCAGCAGGTATCTCAATCCGGTAGCGGCAGGATAGTGGCCTGTCGGGACTCCGGTTTATCGTTCCGCAATGGTGCTGCTGACGTTTGTCAGCAATCGACGACTATCATGCGAATATGGAATGCAAAGGTGCCACACTCAACGCTACGCGGGGCCATAGTGGCGCAGAGCGACAAGTATGCTAGACATGTTTGCTCTGCCGTTCAGGATCGTAGCGCCACTTCATATACCTCCAGTTTGTTTAGCTTTGGCTTCGTTTGCAGCAAGACAAAGAATCCACATGGGAAGCGCGATGACTTCTGGAGCACCTCGGACGGTCAGAGCGCCGACCACCGTTGCAGCTTGCTCGATGCGGCAGCAAAGAGAGACGCGCCGACCGTGGTGCACACAACGAGAGCACAGGAGTGGCGCGCTGTGGTCTTTCCGGATGAGTGCCCATTCTGTACTCTTGTCCGGTTAATGGCTGACGCTACAGATCACACTTTATTAATAATTATAGTACAAAGTTACATCACCAGTTAAGAGTTACATTTTCAGCAAGTACACCAAGTCCTTTCATCCATACATGTATTTTTTCATCATTACTAACTTTACGACATGAGCGGGTATACAGTGTAAAAGGCATATTAGAATATACATAACTAGGTCTAGATTGGGACTTAGCATCTATTCCACAATGCCAGGTCTTGTAAGCGATGACATCTCGGTCAGCGAAGTATTCCAATAGGTAGAGAGGCATTCTCACATCGGACGATTGCTAAAGTAAACCATGGTACTTGTGTGCGGTGGTTCTGAGGGGAATCAGCGTCGTCACATTAATTTTATCCATACTTTGCAGCTGCAAACGTGACTGTATTCAGTACACTGGAAGTAAAAATTAGAAAACGCCTTCAGTCACACTTTTTCGTGTTTTATTAAATACACGAAGTATTTCGGATCCTGTGGGTTCATCATAAGGTGTAATCGTCTTAATACATGAATTACAAGGGTTGTCCAGAAAGTAAGTTCCAATCGGCCGCGAAATGGATAACAAAGTGAAAACCAGAAACGTTTTATTTGCAACAGTTAGGTACACCTTCCACCTACGTCTCTACACAGTCGTCGCTCCAACTTCGAATGTTGTCGTAGTGTGGCATCAACTTCCCAATATCCTCATCATAGAAAGCAGCCGCCTGTGCTTTCGGCCAGTTATCTGCATTGGTCTGCAGCTCGTTGTCTGTGGAAAAAATTTGTCTTCATAGCTAGCAGTTCTTGTGAGCAGAGATGAGAATCAGGGGGAGTCAGTTACGGACTGTATTGTGGGTGATCAAACACTTCTCATCGGAAAAGCTTGAAAGGTGGCTACACTGAGCCACTGCGCCAGAGATTGGGCAAGGCTTGTCGAGATGTTGTAGTTAGGAGTGCTTGTTCCATGTTTTATCCAGTTAAAAAAAAAAAAAGCTCGGTACGAGCTTTTGTTGAAGTTTCGCGAAGAGACTATGACGATACTCTTTGGCGCAATCTCTGGCGCAGTGGCTCAGTGTAGCCACCTTTCAAGCTGCAGGAGCGTCCATATTCCCCCTGCAGTGTGCGGCCAAGAATTGGCATGAAGAAGGAACTGCTCGACAGTTGTGTTATGTGGGCTGCATGACACAGGCGAAATCTCTAACCAGGCCCCCATACTTGGCCGGAGACGCTATTCCCTACGCATCTTTACGTGCTCACTGTTCACTCAAAACTGAAAAGAGCGACGCGACACGATCGACGGACATACTAGACACACTGCCCAACACATATGTGCAAAGCTTTACCGGATTTTCCCAATGGTTTCCACCGATCGGAACTTACTTTCTGGATAACCCTCATATTTTTGCTCGTGAATGAGGTGAAAAGCTTGTTCCTGTCATGAAAAGGTTTGATGTTAGGTTATCAATTTCGGAAGTCAAATGCGGAAAATATGTGCGAGACAGTCGAAAAATAAACAGTGTAAACTTACCACACAATCCAAGAAAAACATTTTTAACTTTTTAACACCATCATACACTGGTTTCTCCATCCTGTTTTTGCATATCACTTCGCTCAAGAGGCACATTCGTATACATATTTTTGTAAACACTTCGAAGATCTTGTGCCACTCGATTGATGAGGTATGCATGAACAGGATAGAGAAACCAAAGTATGATGATTTTAAAAAATTACGAAGGGTTTTCTTGGATTGCGTGACAAGTTTACACTGTCTATTTTTCCACTGTTTCGCACGTATTTTCCGCATTTGACTTATGAAATTCATAACCTCACCTCAAACCTTTTAATGACAGGAACATGTATTTCACCTCATTCAAGAGCAAAAATAAATCATGTGTTAAGACGATTTACACCTGATGATGGACCCACAGGTATCGAAATGCATCGTGTATTTAACAAAACATGAAAATTTGTGACCGAGGGCGTTTCTTAATTCATACTTTCAGTGCCGTCACACTACATTCATCATTGTCATTTGCACCTCGTGCCGTTGCTGTTACTGTTCGAAAGCAGACTATCGTCGAATACCTTGTTAAAGAGAAAAAATTGCCGCTGTAAATCATCTCAGACTTCGGCATAACCGCGATTATTTATTTTTTCAAATGGATCCCTACAGCTGTAGCAACCTCACTCACAAAGTGAAATGTATGTTTGCCTAGCGTGACTAAAGGGTCTTTTACCGACTTCTGAATTTAAAGAAGCGACTGCTTAAGATTACTGCCCACATTTATTTCGGTAAGAGGTGTGTAGGTTGTTGTTGTTGTTGTTGTTGTCTTCAGTCCTGAGACTGGTTTGATGCAGCTCTCCATGCCACTCTACCCTGTGCAAGCTTCTTCATCTCGCAGTACTTACTGCAACCTACATCCTTCTGAATCTGCTTAGTGTATTCATCTCTTGGTCTCCCTCTACGATTTTTACCCTCCACGCTGCCCTCCAATGCTAAATTTGTGATCCCTTGATGCCTCAAAACATGCCCTACCAACCGGTCCCTTCTTGTCAAGTTGTGCCACAAACTCCTCTTCTCCCCAATCCTATTCAATACCTCCTCATTAGTTATGTGATCTATCCATCTAATCTTCAGCATTCTTCTGTAGCACCACATGTCGAAAGCTTCTATTCTCTTCTTGTCCAAACTATTTATCGTCCATGTTTCACTTCCATACGTGGCTACACTCCATACAAATACTTTCAGAAACGACTTCCTGACACTTAAATCTATACTCAATGTTAACAAATTTCTCTTCTTCAGAAACGCTTTCTTTGCCATTGCCAGTCTACATTTTATATCCTCTGTACTTCGACCATCATCAGTTATTTTGCTCCCCAAATAGCAAAACTCCTTTACTACTTTAAGTGTCTCATTTCTTAATCTAATACCCTCAGCATCACCCGACTTATTCGAATACATTCCATTATCCTCGTTTTGCTTTTGTTGATGTTCATCTTATATCCTCATTTCAAGACACTGTCCATTCCGTTCAACTGCTCTTCCAAGTCCTTTGCTGTCTCTGACAGAATTACAATGTCATCGGCGAACCTCAACGTTTTTATTTCTTCTCCATGGACTTTAATAGCTACTCCGAATTTTTCTTTTGTTTCCTTTACTGCTTGTTCAATATACAGATTGAATAACATCGGGGACGGGCTACAACCCTGTCTCACTCCCTTCCCAACCGCTGCTTCCCTTTCATGCCCCTCGACTCTTATAACTGCCATCTGGTTTCTGTACAAATTGTAAATAGCCTTTCGCTCCCTGTATTTTACCCCTGCCACCTTTAAAATTTGAAAGAGTGTATTCCAGTCAACATTGTCAAAAGCTTTCTCTAAGTCCACAAATGCTAGAAATGTAGGTTTGCCTTTCCTTAATCCTTTTTCTAACATAAGTCGTAGGGTCAGTATTGCCTCACGTGTTCCAACATTTCTGCGGAATCCAAACTGATCTTCGCCGAGGTCGGCTTCTACCAGTTTTTCCATTCGTCTGTAAAGAATTCGCGTTAGTACTTTGCAGCCGTGAATTATTAAACTGATAGTTGGGTAATTTTCACATCTGTCAACACCTGCTTTCTTTGGGATTGGGATTATTATATTCTTCTTGAAGTCTGAGGGTATTTCGCCTGCCTCTTACGTCTTGCTCACCAGATGGTAGAGTTTTGTCAGGACTGGCTCTCCCAAGCCCGTCAGTAGTTCCAATGGAATGTTGTCTACTCCCGGGGCCTTGTTTCGACTCAGGTCTTTCAGTGCTCTGTCAAACTCTTCACGCAGTATCGTATCTCCCATTTCATCTTCATCCACATCCTCTTCCATTTCCATAATATTGTCCTCAAGTACATCGCTCTTGTATAGACCCTCTATATACTCCTTCTACCTTTTTGCTTTCCCTTCTTTGCTTAGAACTGGGTTTCCGTCTGAGCTCTTGATATTCATACAAGTGGTTCTCTTTTCTCCAAAGGTCTCTTTAATTTTCCTGTAGGCAGTATCTAGCTTACCCCTAGTGAGATAAGCCTCTACATCCTTACATTTGTCCTCTAGCCATCCCTGCTTAGCCATTTTGCACTTCCTGTCGATCTCATTTTTGAGACGTTTGTATTCCCTTTTGCCTGCTTCATTTACTGCATTTTTATATTTTCTCCTTTCATCAATTAAATTCAATATTTCTTCTGTTACCCAAGGGTTTCTACTAGCCCTCGTCTTTTTACCTACTTGATCCTCTGCTGCCTTCACTATTTCATCCCTCAAAGCTACCCATTCTTCTTCTACTGTATTTCTTTCCCCCATTCCTGTCAATTGTTCCCTTATGCTCTCCCTGAAACTCTGTACAACCTCTGGTTTAGTCAGTTTATGCAGGTCCCATCTCCTTAAATTCCCACCTTTTTGCAGTTTCTTCAGTTTTAATCTACAGTTCATAACCAATAGATTGTGGTCAGAATCCACATCTGCCCCTGGAAATGTCTTACAATTTAAAACCTGGTTCCTAAATCTCTGTCTTACCATTATATAATCTATCTGATACCTTCTAGTATCTCCAGGATTCTTCCATGTATGCAGCCTTCTTTTATGATTCTTGAACCAAGTGTTAGCTATGATTAAGTTATGCTCTGTGCAAAATTCTACCAGACGGCTTCCTCTTTAATTTCTGTCCCCCAATCCATATTCACCCACTATGTTTCCTTCTCTTCCTTTTCCTACTCTCGAATTCCAGTCACCCATCACTACTAAATTTTCGTCTCCCTTCACTACCTGAATAATTTCTTTTATCTCATCATACATTTCATCAATTTCTTCATCATCTGCAGAGCTACTTGGCATATAAGCTTGTACTACTGTGTGTAGGTAGCCAGGTTAATCCCGTGGTCAATTGTTTGGCATCTGAGAATGTGACTTTAAAGTCAGGAAACTAGTTGTGAACCAATAATTGACATCAATAGATTTTCTCGCGGCAACTGTTGCGGTTATTCACCTATTCAAATGTTTTAATGAGTATTGTGATAGGAGATGATAGCTGATTCTGTCACTATGAGTCTGTAACAAAACGCCAAGTAAAGAAACGCACCATTTGGATTTGCCGTTGGAAAAGAAAGCTAGAGAGTACGGTCTTACGGGACTTACGGATAAGCTATGAGCACCGTATTGTAGGATGCGGAACATTGCAATCTCTTGTGTTTTCCTGAACCCAGACAGACCAAAAATGCTGGTCACGACACATGGGAAGCTTACTCATGGAATTACGGATAAACGCTCACAGAAGATGAAGTGCAACCTCACACTGCTCACACCTTTCCGAAGAAAATTTGGGTGCGAAAATCTTACGCGCTCTCCCTACAGTTCCGACTTCACGCTCACCGACTACCATCTCTTCGGTTCTGTGAACAAACTCCTGCGAAGACAGCGGTATGAGACTCTGGAGGACACCCAGAAAGCGGTGAGAGTTGGGTTGTTTGGGGGAGGAGAACAAACAGCGAGGTGATCGCTCTCATCGGAGTAGGTTTAATTTTTTTTTGTGGTATTCAAAAAAATTTAAAAACCTCTCTCACACTGGCCTGATTTAGCTTCACTGATCAGGATAGTAAAAACATGCGTATGTTAAGGGAATTTTCATTCACAAAGCAGGCTTATCGCATTCAAACAATTCAATACTGTTCTATCGTGATTAAATTGAGCTTAACTTAAATTCCATAAGGCAGTGAAGCAATTTCGAAGTCTCGGTGCGACGAAAAT
The DNA here is from genome assembly GCF_023864345.2 of Schistocerca serialis cubense. NCBI lineage: Eukaryota > Metazoa > Arthropoda > Insecta > Orthoptera > Acrididae > Schistocerca > Schistocerca serialis. Next base: position 726,276,037 of record NC_064638.1, read on the forward strand.
TGTCAGTCGATCTCCTGAAAACATTTGTAATAATTATTAACTTTCGGTGATCACATGGGGAAGACCGGAGATCTGCTGGTAAGACCGTGTTAGCCTATTTATTTGAAGTAACTGGATATCTTGAGCATACAAAACGGCAGGTTCGTCCAGTGTAAATCAGACGTTCCCCACTGATCCTGTGCAACACAGCGTAGTAAGCAGACAGTCAATAATAATCAGTTAAATAATACGCGAACACACTTACTTTAGTTTAGTTCATGTATTAAATTCCTTCTCACACAGAATCTCATCAAGATGGCGACTAGCTCAACAATACATACATATACATCCTCCTTCTTTCACGGCTAATCGGCAAGCATTCCTTCATTCTTTTCATAAGAGAAAACATAGATAGCAGAGAAGCTATTCCATGGAGTAAATGGACGCTCCAAGGAATAATAGGGCTTGAAACTACTTTGCATTGATATTGAAGTTCAGGAATCGGTAAGATAAGAAGAGATATTTCGAGATATGTACTAAGTTATATAATTTATAAAATTTCTGAAAATATCGCGGAGAGACCGCTGCAAGAGACATTACATAGGAAAGGACGGGAAAGGAAGTTGGCCGTGCTCTTTCAAAGGAACCATCCCAGCATTTGCGTGGAGTGGTTTAGGGAAATCACTGAAAACCTGTATCAGGATGGTCGAAAACGATGAGACACTGTCTCGTGACAGAGGAACTGACTTGCACTGCAAGCAGATTTTAAGACTTACTGGGCGATGCGACAAACGTGTGCAAAGAAATCGGGACTACACTGATGCAAGTGGGAAGTGTTACACCGTGAAGCACCAGTCAGACCGTGAAGCACCAGTCAGATACTTTCAAAATTTAAAATTTGGTGAAGATGCTCATCATGTCACGTGTATTAAATAATTAAACATACATTCCATTCGAAAATGTTGTTCATAGCCATCATGAATATGAGATGCGTCTCCTACGGGCACGAATACACTCTAGTATTCGTTGTGACATGCAAGCACACAGCTTGCGAATGTCAACTTGAGGAACCTCTTGCCATGCCTGAAACAATGCCGTATTAGGTCGTGAAAAATTACTTGCTGGAGGCCCATTGCATCCCCAACCTCCTCTATCGGTGACAGATCGGGAGCGAAAGGCGTGTAGGCCAGTAAGTTATTCGTACATTCCTCAAGGTGTTTGTGGTGTGAAATCGTATGCCATCTTGCATTTTCCTGTTGAAGTATGCAATTTTATTCCATGGTCATAAAGCATATGACAACAGGGTTCACCACTTTCGCTACTTACTAGTGAACAATCACCCTCCATCCAACAATTACCAAAGCAGTCCTGTTGTGATATCCGATAGCTCGCCACACCATGATTCCACAACTTGGAGAAGCACTGGTCTCAAGAATCAATGGTTCCTGTGCTCTGGTATCAGGTCATCTACGAAGTGTGTGTGTCAATCTGACTACCACGATGAGAAGAGAGATTCATCGCTGAACACCACAGAGTGACTCAGTCAAATCTGGCGATCTGTGCGATCTGTCAGTATGATGCTTCCACGCTCCGGTCGCAGGTTCGATTCCTGCCTCTGGCACGGACGTGTGTGATGTCCTTAGGTTGGTTAGGTTTAAGTAGTTCTAAGTTCTAGGGGACTGATGACCTCAGAAGTTAAGTCCCATAGTGGTCAGAGCCTTTTGAACTATTTTTATGCTTCCATAGCCGTCATGCCAATGATACGATGTTTGCCAAAGTCCGAAATATGATGGTAAGATGTCCATGTACGTCCTCTGGGCTTGTTTCGTTGCTATCTTCGCTTCAGAAATTCAGTTAACGTCACACACACCTAAGACCCTTCATGAACTCAGACTATTCCTCGTCTCTGGGAATAGCTTCTTTTTGTACCGAGTCTGCAAAACGACGAAATTTTGAAGAACTTGTATCACAGGCGTGGAAATATTGGAGTATCAGTTTGGTAACATGCGGTCAAACGTACTCATGGCTTATCTTTTTTCCGTTTCCCTCAGCGAATGTCGAAAAGTGGAAGAATAATCTTTAGATGATGTAGAGGGTAGTTACAAAGTTCTAATTATCATCCCAAAAATGTCGTTAGGGAATTATTTTTTTGTTTGTTTGCAGGTAAATGCCTACAGTCGTGGTACACAAAATTGCGCACCTTGGTGTACCGATATTGGAGACATGTACTTTAGAAAATAAGAAAAATACACTGTATTTTTTTTCGAGGCTATAGTGAAAACGTCAACTATCCCATGTACACGGTTTGTCTAATAAATGAAATGCGTTGTACATGGTTTCAGTATGTAACTCGCACATTACCCGCACCATTATTGAGAGATTTCCCTGTGAAAGCAAGATCCATACAGTTATAATTATAAATTTATTATGACTACTATTCAAAAAAATTATTTCGAAGCTGTTTGAAAGTTGTTGGTGTGTTACCGAAAAGCAGGGAGTATTCATTTAATTACAGTGACCACTTGTTTAGCTTCAGAGAATTGTATTAATGGGAATTGCCGCTGGCAAATAAATGGCGAGGAGAGCCTCCAGTGAACGGATCAAACGCGATTACGGGCAATCCAATTGCGCGGACATCTGGCCCGCCGCCAGCGCGGCTCCGCCTCCCTGCGGGCTGCCTACACAGCGCGGCGCAGAACACAGCTGCAGCTGCTGCCTTAACGTGGCTGTCGGTGGCCAAGGCTGCTACGCTTTATTCAAATGGTTCAAATGGCTCTGAGCACTATGGGACTTAACATCTATGGTCTTCAGTCCCCTAGAACTTAGAACTACTTAAACCTAACGAACCTAAGGACATCACACAGATCCATGCCCGAGGCGGGATTCGAACCTGCGACCGCAGCAGTCGCGCGGCTCCGGACTGAGCGCCTAGAACCGCTAGACCACCGCGGCCGGCTACGCTTTATTCCCGACGGTAATGTTCCTCATGCAAATGCTCGCTAGTTAATACAAGAATTCGCACTGTAGCTCCTGTAGCTTTAATGACTACAGAACTGAATTATCATTTTCGAAAGCAGCTCTTGCTGATGCTGTCCTCAAGATGAGAATTGGGACTGTTGCTCCGCGTAACGGGGAAGCAAAATCATTGTGTAATGGGACAGTGATCTCAGTAATTGAAACATAAAATATTTTCAAAAAAAAAATAAAATATCAAACTTCTCTCGAACAGTGGAAATAAATTATACATATCGATACACGAACATTCATAATAAATTTAAAATATTTACGCCCTTTTCAACATTAACACGTATTTAGTTATAATAAAATTCCTGCTAGACCTTAAAATACCACCACCAGAAAGGATAGCAAATAACTAAATTTTGTTTGAAACGCCACAAGGATTTTCACACGCCTTTTTCATTCACTTCCAGGTTGATTATCTAAATGGAGGGAACTAACGGTGCCACTTCCTTAGGCAATGTTTCTATTTAGATGTATCGAAAGACAGTGACTGGACAAACTGCAATCTTTCTGTATTCATTTCCTTTCGTGAAACGTGGTGCTGGAATGACTTGTTCTCTGGATGATTTTTGTGTGGTTGGGAAAGCACAGCGTGTTGGATTAGAGACAGGTAGGGCAAAGGAACCTACAAAAAGAAGCGATTCTTTTCCATCAGCGCAGCCTAGTGCCTCTTGCGGCTGTCTATTTTTAAAATCCGGATCCAGGGGGTAGCTGTCTATTGCGTATTTGCAACTTGGGCCCTGCCCTGTGGCCGAACTGTGACCAGGACACCTCGCTATCAGCAGGACAGTGTTGCTTGCTCATGTACACTACTGGCCATTATAATTGCTACACCAAGAAGAAATGCATATGATAAACGGGTATTCATTGGACAAATATATTATACTAGAACTGACATGTGATTACATTTTCACGCAACTTTTTTGCATAGATCCTGAGAAATCAGTACCCAGAACAACCACCTCTGGCCGTAATAACGGCCTTGATACGCCTGGGCACTGAGTCAAACAGAGTTTGGATGGCGTGTACAGGTACAGCTGCCCATGCAGCTTCAACACGATACCACAGTTCATCAAGAGTAGTGACTGGCGTGTTGTGACGAGCCAGTTGCTCGGCCACCATTGACCAGTCGTTTTCAATTGGTGAGAGATCCGGAGAATGTGCTGGCCAGGGCAGCAGTCGAACATTTTCTGTATGCAGAAAGGCCCGTACAGGACCTGCAACATTCGGTCGTGCATTATCCTTCTGAAATGTATGGTTTTGCAGGGATCGAATGAAGGGTAGAGCCACGGGTCGTAACACATCTGAAATGTAACGTCCACTGTTCAAAGTGCCTTCAATGCGAACAAGAGGTGACCGAGACGTGTAACCAATGGCACCCCATACCATCACGCCGGGTGATACGCCAGTATGGCGTCGTCGTCGAACTGTTCGTGCAGATGGTTGTTGTCTTGCAAACGTCCCCAGCTGTTGACTCCGGGATCGAGACGTAGGTGCACGATCCGTTACAGCCATGCGTATAAGATGCCTGTCATCTCGACTGTTAGTGATATGAAGCCGTTGGGATCCAGCATGGCGTTCCGTATTACCCTCCTGAACCCACCGATTCCATATTCTGCTAACAGTCATTGGATCTCTACCAACGCGAGCAACAATGTCGCGATACGATAAACCGCAATCGCGATAGGCTACAATCCGTCCTTTATCAAAGTCGGAAACGTGATGGTACGCATTTCTCCTCCTTACACGAGGCATCACAACAACGTTTCACCAGGCAACGCCGGTCAGCTGCTGTTTGTGTATGAGAAATCGGTTGGAAACTTTCCTCATGTCAGCACGTTGTAGGTGTCACCACCGGCGCCAACCTTAGCATCTTCTACATGTCGGTTAAATTTCGCGTCTGTAGCACGTCATCTTCGTGGTGTAGCAATTTTAATGACTAGTAGTGTATTATTGAGAGCTATCTGCAGATAATCATCGCTCGCTTTCCCGAAAAAGACATAGCTTGCACGACATAACGGTCTAGCTTTATGGCCTGCTTTCCAGATTCAGAGGACCTCTGATGCGATTAGTGCCGGGTGTCAAAACGCGCTATTGCTAAATGAGTCAATGACATCACTGTGACTGAGGTGCACCGGCCCTTTTCTGAGATGAGAAGGCGTTCTGTCATGTGATTAGTTTGGTAGCATGATGCACTGTCTTGGCGGGATTTTGTGTGATGGAAACACGCTGTTGTTCAGCCAATGTGTATGCATCTTTCACTATTGGCTGGCATGCAGTGTATGGTGGGAAATGATAAAAAGACGTAGAGATCAATGAAAATTTGAGGAGTCGATGGTTTCGCGCATAGGAGAGCAGATCGGAAGGGGTGTGGAGCTGTGCATACCAGCTGGGTATGTTGGAGATAGAGATCAGCGCACATCCTAGGAGACGAATGGGGTCCAGAGTTGCGGCAGCAGCAATGCGCTCTCGGCTTCTCTACTGCAGAGCCATTGGCACAACAGTGGCTTTCACTACGGTTTGCTGGCTGTGAATAATTACAGTGCGCGTAAGTAGCAGCATTGGCGTGATAGGGCATTTCTTGTTCCGCACTTGCAGACATCTGTACGATCGTCTGTTCAGGTCCATCATTGCTGTACTGAATGTTCGTGCTCCTTGATTAACCAGCAGGTTTACAGTCTCTGTTTTCGTTTGAGGTTCATGAACTTTAAAGTTTATGTTAAGATCCATACGAGCATTACAATGGCATGCTTTTGTCATTCAGTCAGGTAACTCTGAAAATCGACGTAAATCCACTAACTAGAATTTATTCGGGATGGTTCCTTGGAAAAGGGAACGGCCGACCTCCTTCCCCATCCTTCCCTATTCCCTCGCTGTTTGGTCCCCTCCCCCACATCAACCAGACAACCAACAAGAATTTATTTGTGGAATCTGTGTAACGGGAACTTTATTCGACCCTGGTTGAACACTCTGCGGTAGTTCATCTATCACAGTGGCTGGCAAATGGTGTTGCGCCAGTCCTTCGGAGACTCAAGCCCAAGTCGGCGAAAGACATGGAGAACGTGCTGGAGGGGACAATGGTCGATAATCCCTCTGTATCGATGTAGGCAAGGACAATGCAAGCAGCAAGCGGTCTTGCGTTATCTTGTTAAAAGATAACGTCACGAAGAACTCGAGGACAGGACTGAGCCATCGGCCTTAACATGTAACTGCTGATGTCAAAATTACCAGCTATGCAAAGTAGAGATGATCATGTTGTGTACTCAAAGATACCGTATCACCATCGGCCAGTTTGGAAATATATCACAGTGTATCAACACTTAGTGTAGAGTCTGAGGATGATGCAGTCATTTTTAGGGCTCCGTACCTCAACTAGTAAAAACGGAATCCTTATAGAATCACTTCGTTGCCTGTCTGTCCGACTGTTAAACCCCTTTTTCTCAGGAACGGGTAGACATAGCAAGTTGCAATCCATCTCTCGTACTAAGGTTTACGGTTCCTTGTCAGTGGACAAAGTTTAAGCTCCTAACTCATGCAGTCAAAAGATACGACCATTTATGTCATATATTTTGATAGTCGCAAATTCACTCGTAAAAACGTATAGGGTACTTCCCGGTGGCCTAGGATCGTGAAATTTGGCAGAAGCAAGGTTGCACAGTACAGATAAAGGAAAAGTTAGAAAATTGTTAATTTTTGATTATTACACACGACAAAATATTTCTTTTGTCATTAGTAATCTGACTTCAAACTTAAAATTAGAACATTATCGGAAGTGTTGAAATTGCCAGGACCGATATCTTGTCACTATCAATGTCAGTAAAGGCAAAAGTCGTAGAGATTCTCGATTCCTGGTTTAGGTGAACTGTCTATAGAAATAATTAAGTTTGTACGGTGCACGAATCCTCCTAGGACGTGGCCAGCTTTTATTACGTCGTTTTCAAGTATTACCCTCGTACATTAGGATCCACACCCATTATTTTTCATTTATAAAAGTGTCTTGGATCGCTTTTCAGTAGATACGTAATAACGAAAAGAACTTTATGCCAAAACTCTTTTAATGTCTTCATTGCAGAATTCTTCTAAATGTTAAAACTTCTATTTGTGTACAGTTGGGAAGTTTGTTAGAAAAGTAATGGGTGTGGATTTATAGGATACATCAATGTGACACATATCACTAAACCGTTAATTATTAATTTACGTCCTCATTCTTTACCAGTTCACAAATGGTTATTGAAATCAGTAAACAACGCGTGGTCATCAAGATATAGACGCTTTGCTGTTAGAGCAGCCATTGTTTACTATACCTGCCCAGGTTTTTGCGCCCTCTTGCTTTACAGCTTTTATTTTGGAAGACTGTCTGTCGATCAGTACGCGTGCTTGTATTGTAGTGATACCAGTTTCTTCTGTTGTCTTCATAATTGCTTATGCTACACATTTTTAAGATCTTCTTAATATAACCATTCCTGTGTTTCAGTTTTTGTAGATACGGATAGTTGATTTGCATGTAATGCCGGTAGAGTAGCCGTTGATTACAATATTCACCGTTGTATGGCCTCTAAACTGAGAGAGAACGATCTCAAGACTTTTACGTGCCTTGGGTCTGCATTTCGCTCCTGAACGTCTCATACCTGCTTCCGTTGTTCATACGGTTCATCCCTTTATTTAGCTGAAGTGTAATTAAAGTGTAGTTATGTAGTTAAAGGTAGAGCGAAAAGAACACAACATATGCACTAAGAATTTTTATCTTGAGGAGCGCGAATTACTGACATTTCCTCACGTTTTATTCTAAAGCCAGTTTAAGACTGTACACCGTACACTGACATAGCAGTGCACAATCGCTGGCCTCCAAAAGTGAAAGCGGGTGGGCTTGTACTGAGTTGCGCCTAGATAGCTCAGTTGTTAAGAGCGTTGCTTGCCAAAGACCAAGGGCTGAATTCAGCTCCTTTTCGGGACACAATGTTAATCTGTCAGGCAATACCATACAGTGCACACTGTTACAAAGTTGAAAGAATATGATTCTAAACCCCAGTTTACTTGTATATTAGTCATAGTGTCACGTACGTTGGGAAAGTTCCTTTTGCGCATTCTACTACGTCCGTGCATTCTTTCTACTTTTCTGTTTTTAAATGGTATCCACCTTTCGTACTTCGGTACTATTACGAAAGGCATAAAGTAGAATACAGAAGAGATGTGCATTTAGAATGCCAACATCTGTGGCTTGCCAAGGAACCTATAGTCCGTCCACAAAGGAACGAGGGCTCCGTAGTTCTGGCTCGACAGAAGTCGATAAAAATCGGTCGACTTTGTCCTGCTGTTGTTTTGTGTCCTGCCGCTGCTAACAGCTGTCTAATACAGAACCCTGTGTGTGTAGACATTACGAAGTAATTGTTGTGCTGTATCGCAGATTAATACGCCTCTTGATCAATGACCAAGGGGTTCGTGGCCCTTATGAGCAACGCCAGATACTCTTTCCACAACACGGGGAAGGGAAAGGGGTAGTACGTATGGAGTAGAGGTAGAAAAATAATTGATAATGCCGCTGAACGTTGCGAGCAGGAGTATGAAACCAAAGAGTTGCGCCGCCCGCTCTTCCAGCCGATGACACGAGCAGGGACGTCCACAGGTGCAAGATTCATCAGCGTGAGAAGAATTCGAAATATTTGCAAAGATAATACCTGGGAAGTCACCAGGAACTCCTGGGACAAAGATGTAAATTTCATTTCAAAATTTTCTCTACGACGCTGCTTTTAAACTGTCTTCCCCTTTATCTGAATTGCTTTAAAATGGTCATTGTGTTTGAGTGTCTCATCTACAACTACACCTACATCTGCACTCCATAAGCCACATTAGGGTGTGTGGCGGAGGGTACTTTCCGGACCACTGTCACTTCCCCTTTTCCTGACCCATGTGCGTATGGTGCGCGGGAAGAACGATTGCTCGTAAGCCTATGTGTGGGGTCGAATCTCTCTCATTTTATTTTCACGGCCTTCTCCCGAGATATACCCGTATCTATTGCAGGAGTTCCTGGTAATGTTTCTCTTGCCAGGAGGGGTCCCCAGGCGTAGGACCGTCTATTGTGTAGGTTAGGATCTCTGGTATTATATGACAGCCTGCAGTCTAAAAGACTGATGGGGCCTGGTTTGCGGGTAACCAACGAAACAGAATTTCTATGATCCATTACATTATCAAAGCTGCAACAAAAAAAGTTTAACTTAATCAGCTGGTGTAATAGAACGGATGCAAGGTGTTACACCTGGGTCCATAATTCACACAACCGTGTGTGATTTCACGTTTCCTGTAAGTTTCGACTATGCCTCTGACTCAGTTTTTGCTTTCGTAGACGCGCAATACGTAGCAGTTGACAGTCGACACAGCGGCCAGCAGGTGTCGCTCTTAACGCCGCATGGAGCATGAACTGACATGTGAGCGTGAGGGTAGTGCTAGCGCGGTCTGTTCCCCTACCACTGCCCTTCACCCCTCGGATGACAGCGTGCTGGAAGTCGGTGGGCGGAGCTTGCTTCTTCTGCTCCCCGCGACCCCTTCACATTTGGTGCCGCTCCTTGTGAACAAACTACAAATATCACCTGGTTCGTGACACGCGCGCTAGTTCAGCCGCGCAGCGTGTTGTCGTCAGACCAGGTCACCGCCAACCGGAGCGGTGAAAGTAGAGGCTGACGGCACGGTAGATATCGCTCTCCAGCGTTTTTGTTACGTCTGGGGGCGTAGCTCAGATGGTAGAGCGCTCGCTTAGCATGTGAGAGGTACCGGGATCGATACCCGGCGCCTCCAGTAATAATTTTAAGTACTGTTAAGGGCCTCTAAGTGATTCAAAAGTAAATGAGTTACTAATTAAGTTGAAGCGCATATCAAATAGGATGAGACGCACGAATAATGAAATTTTCTGCATGTAAATTTTTAACATTATCGATCATCTGTGACTAGTGTTCCTTTTCACATCTCGCTTTGCAGTAAAGTGTTTAAAAGAAAAATATGAAAATTTTTTGTTTAACGAGTCTGCGAACGAAACATACCGCGATTAGATATCACCTGGCATCTAAAATTAAGTATATTAGACTTGTAATCAACACACACATCTGTAATCACTGTGTACTCATTCCTCTCCCGAGGTCACTCTTTCGAAGCCCGTGCAGGATCTGCCACAGAACACGTTGCATGCTGACCTGACCACGCTGTCATAAATAGCCCTAAGGTTTCAGTCATTCTCCGAAATCTTTGAAGTGCAACGCACCACGTGCACATTGGATATACACGAAGAAGAAGTGGACCTTATCGACCAACAAAGGAAATGTGCGGTACTTCTCATCCACCGTTTGATTGCCGTCGCAAAAACAGTTCGAACTGCTTGACAGTCGCCATGTTAAACGCATACCGGCCAGACAGAAAAAAGACGTCGGTAAATCTAGCAAAGATTCCTTTCAAACTAAAACACGTAAGGAAATATTTCTTGCAATAAGGATACGTACAAGAAATAGCCGACGACCCACGCGTAAGGACAACAAAAACGCTTTAAGCAGAAGTGAGAGGAGAAAAGCGACGAAACAGAATTGAAATAAGAACAAACAAACCTTAAATGGAAACAAATTTGGCTTACAATTTTAACATTACTAAGACTTTGACACGGAGACTGTGATACATAATGAAACCTAAATAAAGGAAATGTGAGGAAACACGTAATGTGTGTGAAATCTTATGGAACTTAACTCAAAAATGTTCAAATGTGTGTGAAATCTTATGGGACTTGACTGCTGAGGTCATCAGTCCCTAAGCTTACACACTACTTAACCTAAATTATCCGAAGGACGAACACACACACCTATGCCCGAGGGAGGACTCGAACCTCCGCCGGGACCAGCCGCACAGTCCATGAGTGCAGCGCCTTTGACCCCTCGGATAATCCCGCGCGGCAGGAAACACGTACCGAGGGCAAAACTTGGACCAAGTTGCATTAAATACCAAAGTAAAAACAACCTGGTATAAGGGAATAAACGAATTGTATAAAACTTGCAATAATCAACCTGAGAACAATTGACAAATGCCATAATTGTGACTCCAGTAACACTTTAGAACATCGCTTCCAGCGCGGGAACACAGCAAGAACATGCTAAGCATGCAAAGAAATGCTAGCGTTCATCAACAGAACCGCTCCGTTAAACATAAACTTAGAGCTACCGACCGCACCGAACCCAAAACTTTTTCCCAAACAAAAAAGGCTAAGCACCAAATGGATTTTAGGCCTGAATGTGTATTCAGTAATCGAATTAAAGCACAAAAACAGCATAGAATAACTTTCATACTTATGGGAGAGGGAAAAAAACTTGATTTCCAAAAGATACCGATCAGAATTCAGGAACATTTTGCAAAAAACCCTTGAGATGACCTTCAAGGAAGCCACTCAGGCTGCGTGACATCTCTGCCTCCCCCCTCCCCCCCCCTCACCGGCAGGGGCCCCAGCTGAGAGAAGGTCAGTGTCTCCACCCATGCCCCTCTTGAACAGTACCCTCCCCTGCAAAACACGCAGAGGGCAGTGATTCAGTCTCGTGTGAGATTTGTTTTGTTTTAGTGCCATCGGATGTCATCACCAATTCCACTGAATAGTGAATATCAGAGAAATGAGAAATCAGAAGGTAATATTAATATTCTCTCTCTGCCAAAAACAGTATCAAATAATCAACCAAAAATTAGAGCTTAATGAATTTACATATGCTTAAATTAACCTGTGCTAAGAATATTACTACGCTAAAACGCACCCATACAAAAAGCTAATACTACTCTTAAACCTCGTGCATAATCACTATAAACATGAGGTGACTAATTTAAACTATCCCTCGGTACGTGTTTCCTGCCGCGCGGGATTATCCGAGGGGTCAAAGGCGCTGCACTCATGGACTGTGCGGCTGGTCCCGGCGGAGGTTCGAGTCCTCCCTCGGGCATAGGTGTGTGTGTTTGTCCTTCGGATAATTTAGGTTAAGTAGTGTGTAAGCTTAGGGACTGATGACCTCAGCAGTCAAGTCCCATAAGATTTCACACACATTTGAACATTTTTGAGTTAAGTTCCATAAGATTTCACACACATTACGTGTTTCCTCACATTTCCTTTATTTAGGTTTCATTATGTATCACAGTCTCCGTGTCAAAGTCTTAGTAATGTTAAAATTGTAAGCCGTATTATAAGCTTAAGTGTTTAATCGCATTGCCCCTATGATAAATATGTCACATTTTCCACATACAATATTGTTCTCCAAACTATATAGTGAAGTCCTACGAAAATCAATATATACTAAAAATTTCACTGCAAACTAGTAACAGTACAATCTGTCAACCTACCCTCTTACATCTGTATTCTAAAAAATGTGTATGCTAATAACGTAAAGTTATTTATTTGTTGACGTCAATCGACAAACAAAAAACTCATACACAAAGAAGGAAGAAGTGAACAAACCTAATTCAAAAACGTCACAAAAAGGCTGAAAGCTTTCCAAAAATAAACATAAGGAAAAATATCCTCAAACCAAAAAGAAAACGAACTCTAAAACACGCGAAACATATTCAGTGGAAATGTAATAAAAGAGAGAAGTTCAAAAGGATAAACTGAAACGAAAAATAATGTAACATTCGTTAATAAGTTTTGCTACTTGCATGTATATACTAAATTGAATAAAATTTGATGACTATTAAAAGAAGGATAGATACTTTTTATATCTTAAATTACACACAGAACGCCAACGGTTATTGGACTGTTTGGTGTGGAATTTCACTGTTTCGCCGTTGGTTCTATGGTATTTAATTGTAAATAAATCTAATGGCCAACTCCTCAACTAACTGACGCTATGCAAATCCACGACCTTGTAGCGCAAACTGGCTTGACATGTACATCTAAATCTATACTCTCCATATTAATGGTAAAGCACATGGCAGCGGTCACTTTATACGGTGTCATATATTATGGCTTTTCCCATTCGGTTCGCGCGTAGGAACGTAGGAACAATGACTACTTTCGTTTGTCTGTGTGAGCTGAGTATCTTACCGGTCTGTGGGCAATAGTTTCGGATGGAAATTGAAGAAATCGTAGCTAAAGAGGAGCAAACAGAATTTTCTAAGAATGACTTCGAGAGGGTATTTGTCGTTTTTCTACAATTAGTTCACATTTTTAACGTTTGTATTACAGTCGCACGCGAAGCAGTCAGACTTATGCACAATCGCACTGCTCTTCTTTATATCTCACCTGTTAGTCTGACTTTATATGGCCCATAAACTTGAGAAGTATTCTTGTATTGTCCGTGCAACGGTTTTCACTCAGTCTCTTCCGCATACAAATTATTTTTCTCCCATGCTATGGCAGCGAATCGAAATCTGCCGTTTACTACGTCTACGGCTGGCCTATGTCCCATCAGAGAAACAATAAATTTGTGAAGGACTTAATTTCGACCAAACTTTGTGATTCCTCTGTGGCAGTCAACCTGCCATAGATAGGCGTAGCTTACTGACACTTCCCTTGGTCCATAATACGTATTACTTCCCTAATCAGAGGCGATGTGACTGCTAAACTCTACTAAAGGTATTCTGTTTGTGTAGCAGGCGTAATAGCGATTATCGCATAGTTACACCTATCGATCGAATGTTCGTGCCGCATTGCACGAACTATTGAATAAGCAACTGATCTGTTCTTTAGAATCTCAGCAGTGAGCTCTCATGTTTATCGAAATCAATTATATTTTTCTTTTGCTATAATCTAATTCCCGTCAGTAGATGGAGTAAACATTTGCAGTCCATTTATATAAGTTTTAGCACGACGTTGGCATACTGATTTCAGAGTCCTCTTATTTCTTTAGCATAACGTGTCAACTAAATTACTGTGTCGTATCTATAGGTTTTGTACACTTTGTTTGACGCGTTATCTACAATTATGGAAAGCCTATCCGCTCTAACATCAGAAAAGGGTCCTCCGAACGTACCGTTCTTGTCCATGAACCATGACGCTTGCTCTCACTCCATAAAACACTACGGAGAGGTTTGGGATTCAGCGCGGGACAATGCAGTTTGCGAAAGTACTGAAGGCTGGGAGAACAGCAAAAGTTTCTTCAAAAGTCTAACTGGAAATGTTTCCTTTTTTCGGGCGCAACAGCAGTGTTCCTTCAGGAAACGTGTGTTGCGTTGTAGTTGACGGTTCAGTGTTGGTGGCTGCGACAAGTACGTATAGACTTCAGCGTCGTGTTTTTGTTATTCTCAACGATGGTACAGAAGGCATCAAACCTCGTATCGTCACATAGCCTACACTAACACCAAAAGGACCGCCGAGCTTAACGCAATTATTCGCCGGGTATATGACCGCCAACGTTATAATAAATATCCTCATTCCACTGGACTCGTGAAAGCATTACAAAATTAAACACAGATGATTGGTGCAAACTACAGTAATCATAAGCTGAACGGTTGCACCTCTTCCCTTGATTGCCAAACTCACTCTGGTGGTGGGATTGGAACCGGCTACGTCAGAGTTAACTGCCACTGCGCCAGTGTGCATTACCGATCTCGACAACGGAAACGAGTTACCGTATAGTACGGTAGCAACGAGCAACACACAGTAATTCGCCACATTTTGATAATAAGTAATATCGAATATCGATTTCCTAATCTCTTGGAGAGGAGTGAAACGAAGGAACGGCAGAAAATAAGAAGAAAAGTTTTTTTCTTTTTGAAAGCGCGTGAACTGTCAGCTACTGCCCACCTGTTTCTGTGTTTCCAACACGGAACCGAGAGAGTAAACTACAAAAAAATGTGTTTCGTCTTCTTCTTGAACAATACAATTTACTGCTTCCATTCATTACGAACCAGCAACAAAACCCCACGCTTTGAAAACAGGATCCGAGCCTGCCGGCTGTAATTTATTTTCTGCGTCGTTTTCCTTCATCAGTCTACGTGAATGCAATGTAATTACTCGCGCGAGGCTACGACCGATTTCCTCAGTCGTTGTGTAAACAAAGTTCCTGGTCCCTCCCTAATGAGCTCGCTATAGACCTTACCTAACAACCTTTCTTCTTCAGAGGGGTTTACCGAATATTTCCATTAAAGTGAAACCTTGTGTTTTACATTAAAGCTTCATACGCAATCAATAATCATCAATTCTGTTCCCATTCAAGCGTGGATGCGCTTAGCCTAAGTAGATTACATCCAATAGACTACAAAGATGCTCAGTAATTAATTTCCACAAAAAAATTGCCAATTGATCCCAAAAATATAGGCGTGTAGAGATATTCGCTACTAAAATGTTCAAACAAAATAATTACGTTCATCAAATTTCGCTAACTGTCAAAAATGTAACAGTCTTATGTAGAAGAAATTCTATACACGTACATACCACCAGCTGGTATTCGAATGATTAGAACTGCACAAATTTTGGAAGGCTAGAACGGCCAGCATACTGAATTAATGTTTCCACAGTAGAAAATCACAAATATCCTTCTTCCTAATATGATATGTTTCATGAGACAAGATTCTGATACCGTCTTCGAACACGACAATGTTCTTACATACACAGCTTATAACGTACCTACGAGTTAATATCTAGTGTAAAAATGGTTTTTGTGACACGTGTATTTAACGTTCAGTGATTAACAGAAACACCATAGCTCTAATGTTGTACGGATTTATTTTGCCTTTTGCTTTGGTTTAATGTTATAACATTGAGTATCTGTAAATGTGTTTGAATCGATAACATAAAACTGAATACTCCTTTCTTTGTTAAAACTTTGATGTCGTGGTTTGATTCTATGCAATGTAATTTATCCGTCATTTAAATTCTTTGTCCCATTTGGAGGGAACAAAACTTACTATATATAATTGTAATTTCTGTGTGAATAATTTTTTGTAGAAATATCAATATGTGCAAATGTTCTGTGTTATTTAAAATGTTTGTTTGCTGTTATGTAAACTGCTGACCTTCACTTAGGATTCTTAGTTAATTTGCGTGTAAGAGATAGTGTGGTTCCCCTCGGGAACGGAACTTAGTAGCGCGCACAAATTGTGGTTGGCCTAGGTAGAAAAGCTGGAACTGAGAGTCATTCGGGGACGAGCTACCAAGCTGTGCACTGCCATGTAAAAGTTGTATATTGTGCTGATTCCGAGAGAAGTTTTTTTTGCCACTTTCCAATGCCTCGGATGGATGGATAGATAGCTGAAACGATTGGAATTGGTATCCATCATCGCCACCAAGAAGGGACAGAGTCCAGCAATTCTGCCTGCAAATCCACCTACCAACATGTAGTTGCCACCACATTGCGCAATCACTGTATCGGAATGCTATAATAATGTACAGTGAAGGATCAGGTTATTAGATGTTTTAGTGTACTCAAATATAAGGTAAATTATAATTGAATTCATGTACCTACATTGATTTTTCCCTATAACAACACCTTTCAGTTTCCTCGCCCTTTAAACTATGATTACTGAGCGTCCTAATTTGTGGAAAAAAAATGAAAGCCTCAGAACATTAAATAATGTTGTTTGATCTTTGGTAAGAAGGGAGTATTCAGATTTACCGTGGATTTAGTGAAATTGCGGGAGGTAGTAAATGTAGTCTTGTAAAAGCCTACCAGGGATGGAAACAGTCTAACTTAAAGTTTTGTGGAGTTTCAAAGTCTCCTATTTAATCATTTACTTGAAAGTAGAAGACTGTGGTAATAAAGACAATTTGCAGTTTCTTTTAAAGATTAAAAGCTCTTAAAACTGAGGCTTATAAAGTGTTGATTAGTTAATGATCATAGTGCTGCTTGTAGTATATTTTAAAAGGTGAGTCAGTTCTTGCAAATTTGTCAACATTATGTTTCACTGTAGTAAAAGTGGAAAACTGCAATAGTGGATAGTTATATATTCATGTTTACTAAGTGTTTGTTTCTCTTGTGTATTGGAAGTGCACATTAATAGTATAACAGGATCCACAGTTTGTCTGTTGTGCTAATGCTAGGTAACAAGTAACAGGAAGACCACTATTTATGAAAACCATAATTTCTTTATTCAAAAGACAGTGAGAAGTAACCTGTTAGTGAATTCCATTTAACTTTCATTCTAATTAGAATAATATATAGTTGAGATATATTTAACCTGTGACCAGTCCATAAAAATGCAGTGAACTGCATTTATAATTTGAACAAAAATACTGAACCTATGTCCAATTAATGATTCTGCAGTGAATAGTAATAATAACGTTATATAAAAACCATTCAGTCTGAATAAGCACTGAAAGTAATAGTGTGTTTCGTTATTTGTTATATTTATGCAAATAGTTTGTGCTGCTCTAGCTGTTACTTCCAACCTTAACGCTAACATATGCAGGTGTCAGAGTTCATTGCACTCGCGTGTGATAAAATATAGGTTGTGTTATCCGTTAAAGTTACTCATACCTACTTTCTTTTACAAGAACGTTAATCTTTCTCTTGCCTAATTAGGCTGACGACCGTTTTCCTTATTCTTTAAACAGTGTAGCTAGGTAAAACATTATTAATTACTGTTTGAATATTTACGTAATTCTGACTTTCACTTCCGATGATCCACCTCCGTTAGGTACAACACGGTCAACATAACAAAATTCCTCTCAGAGGGTAACACTGCTCAGTTGCTTTATACCATAATTACTAGAATAAGAATAATTCCATTTTACAAACTGCCTCCAGCTTTGAGGTTATGGTATAGCAGTAGCGGACAGGAGTGTTATACGTGGCTTTTCCGTGACAGGACTACTTTGTTCTGTTGGGGCATAGTACATAATAAGCCAAACTTGGTATTTGATTTATAAGCTACGTAAATACAATTGCAGTGTTGTAAAGGCATCGAATATAAAGATAAATGCTTATCGACAGAATATAGATACAAGCTGGTCCTTATCGTACGAGTGTTTACTGTGTACAACAATGGTCGAAATAAAAAAGTAATAAGTTAAATTTTCTTTGTAGTTTCCCGTAATTTTTTATACCAAAATTGCTTGAATGAATGTAGATTGCAGAAAAAACTGTCGACAGCTCCAAAAAGAGCAAAAGTTATATTTGGTAAGTGACTTTGAAATCACACAAATATTGGGCACAAATGAAAATGCGGTAACTGAAAAAGCGCACATTAGCGAGCTGGACTAAAGACTTTAATTTTCGATGCAATTATGGTAATTATAATTCTGAAAAGCAATAATATGCTACGACCAGCAACACGTCATAGAATCAATGTTGTATTGCATAACTCACAGTGATGCTGTCTGTTTAGATTTTTGTATAATCGTGATCAAATGTAATTACTGCTCTGTAGTGATTGCTCGTCAGATGATACCGTAAAACTTTCAGTCACGGCAACAGTTATGTCAGTGCTAATGTTTCGTAGGCATACGCACATAATATCGTTTACAGAACACATCATAAAATCCCTTAGACTACAAGACAGCCAAGTATCCTTTGTCAGAGAAATATGAAGTCATTTAAATCACTTACAGTTTGAACTGACTGTCTGCAGTAGTAGTGCAACACTATATGAACCACTGTATTTACAACTGCTTTTTGTTAAAATAATTACTTGAGTGATAATCAACTGTAAATTTAACTGAATCTGTTTTTTTAACTATTTCTTTCATTCATGACTTTCTCGGAACTTCATGCTTTTACTAAAGACACCCTAATGTTCCAAAAAAGTTACTTAGCTGACATGCCCATTAAACAACTATAAAAATACTGGCTGGATCGTACTTCGTGAGGAGTTGCTCGTGGTGTGATGTTATTGTTACATGAAAGATATTCTTTGTGTTTCGTACAATTTACATTTTCCTGACATTGCAAGCGTGTTTTCCGTAACGATTTGACATAATTTCTCACTTATTCTTTCAGCATACATATATTTCCATAAACGCTAATTACCGATAAATTTCAGAAATACATATAGTCACAAAAATTGTATTGCACTCCTGAAATCAAGTATCTGAAAAATACGCGAGGCACTAGGTTGTAGTGTTAAAAGCTCTTGTATCTGTGAACTGCCTGCACAATGTTAAGATGCTCTATTGATCAGCAAGACCCAACTATCAGTCCCCAACGGAACATGTGAGGGGTTAGCTTGGACGTCAGCTCTATCCCAGAGCCGATATCCAGTGTATCGAGGTCCAGTTACAACAGTTGTGTGTCAACTTAGCGCAGGAGATGATACATTGTGTTCAAGAGTAGCATCACATATTTGTAAAAATGAAGCACTAATAAAATGTCAGCTTTGTTTTTAGAAAGGCTTTTCAACAAAAAATGCTATATATGCTTACACTGATCAAATATCAAATGTATTGAATAACCGAATATCAGTCATTGGGATATTTTGTGGTCTCTCAAAGGCTTTTGACTGTGTGAACCATAAAATTCTTATAGACAAGCTTAAGTATTGTGGTATGAGCGGGACAGCGCACAAATGGTTTAATTCGTATTTAACTGGAAGAATGCAGAACATTGCAAATTACGCCACACATAGTCTACAAAAGTCAGCAGAGTCCCCTAGCTGGACAGGTATCAAGAATGGTGTCCCACAGCGTCCACTCTTGGGTCCCTTATTGTTCTTAATATATGTTAATGATGTGCACTCTATATTCATTAAGGTGCAAAGCTAATTCTTTTTGCGGATGATACAAGTATAATAATCACATCCAACAAGAAAAATCAGTTGAGAAAATTGCAAACGATGTCTTTCAGAAAATTATTTAGTGGTTCTCTAAAAATGGACTCTCACTAAATTTAGAGAAAACACGATATATACAATTCAGTACAGTAAATGGATTATCGTCATTGATAAATTAGGCTATGAACAGAAGTCTTTTGCTAAGGCAGGATATTCGAAATTTCTGGGTGTGTGCACTGATGAGAAATTGAATTAAAAGAAACACATCGGTGATCTGCTGAAATGGTTAGGTTCAGATACTTATGCTAATAAGGTTACTGCAAATTTTGGTGATAAACATATCAGTAAATTAGCCTACTACGCCTATTTTCATTCACTGCTTTCATATGGCGTCGTATTTTGGTGTAATTCATCATTAAGAGAAAAACTATTCATTGCAAAAAAGCGCGTAATCAGAATAATAGTTGGAGCTCACCCAAGATCAACTTGCAGACATTTATTTAAGGAACTCGGGATATTCACAGTACCTTCGCAATACACATATTCACTTATGAAATTTGTTACTAATAACCCAGACCAATTCACAAATAACAGCGAAGTGCATAGCTACAACACTAGAAGAAAGGATGCTCTTCACTATTCTGGGTTAAATCCGACTTTGGCACAGAAAGGGGTGAATCATGCTGCCACAAAAATCTTTGGTCATTTGCCAAATAGCATTAAAAGTCTGATAGATAGTCAAACAACATTTAACAACAAATTAAAAGAATTTCTCAATGACAACTCCTTCTACTCAATAGACGAATTTTTTGATAATAACTAGTAAGTGTAAAAAAATTTATTTTGTGTAAAGAAAACTTACGTTAAAGTGACACGTTCCACATCATTACGAAATGTCATATTCATGATCTATGGAGCAAGTATTAATGTATATGTGTATGTATGTACCATGGTTGTATGGCATCATCTGCGGCCGAACCAGCGGACGCATCCAGGTTCAACGCTATGCAACATCCTGCTCACATGAGACTAGCACTGTGCTCTAACTACAAATTTTGCCTTTCATTTAATTTGATGAATAACTTAAATAAAACCACGTGAAACACCATGTGTAAAGTTTCATTTTATTTTCTTCCCTCCTCGTTCTAGGTGTTTAACTCGTTTCTATAGCATCTTGCTACAGTATTTCTATCGTGGACTTGTAAATCATCATAGAAGTTATTCGTGAAAGGAGAAAAAATTATAACCAATTATCAACACTATACTGTGAAAATTAGTGGTTAGTGAACTCTTTCTGTGCAACAACAAGTGCATCTTAGAGATCCACTACGAAATGTTTTCGAAATTTACGGTCAATGGAAACAGTTACCCACTAGGGAGTTCCATTGCTCAGATATTTTTAATTTTTTATTTTACTGAAATGTCCTGGACGGCATTATACTCTACTCGGTTTGGCTTTCAGTGGTAATAGGAACTGCGCCCCTGTAAAACGGAGACCAAACATCAATGGAGGACACTATATCGCATAGGAATATTTTGAATTGTATGCATATCTTGAATCACGGGTCAAAAGAAAATAAGGGCGTACCGCTTTCCATAACACCATGCCTAGTAATGCACTGCGGTGTGTAAACCAACCTTCGGGTGATAACAGCTTCACTTGCTTATGTTTTAAAGTTGTCTTTAATATCAGAGTTAGTAGGATATTACACATTACAAGTGACCAAGGGTCACAGATAATGGGACCCAAAAAGCTGCAAGTTTTTTTACTGTATGTAGCTGATTCTTAAGGTGGTTCAAAAGCACTATGGGACATCTGTGGTCATCAGTCCCCTAGAACTTTGATAGAACTTTGAACTACTTAAACCTAACTAACCTAAGGACATCACACACATCCATGCCCGAGGCAGGATTCGAACCTGCGACCGTAGCGGTCACGCGGTTCCAGACTGAAGCGCCTAGAACCACACAGCCACACCGGCCGGCGATACTTAAGTTCTGCAGAGCAATGTGTATGGCAGCCGGGATGCTATCCCTGGGCACCTTGTTCATGGGATTGCAGTTTTAGGACAACCGAGAAAAAATGACGACTGAGAAAAGAAAACAGGTAGAAGAGAGAGGACGAGGTAGGAATGTACCTATTAAACGAGTATACTGTACGACACATATTTCAAAGGCTGTGACGTCATAAACACTAAATTGCTTGAAAAAATGCTGCATCACGCATGAACTTTTATTACATTTATTCTTTACTACTAAGACACTGCTACAGTCGAGTCAGCTCAAGTAATTTCTTAACACCTTCTAGCGTTTTGTACAGGTTTTTACTGCGAAGCACAAACGGCTGTAAGCGAAAACAATCGTCATCTGTACAACTATGAAGGGGCATTGCCATAGAAACGTTTACAAAATCGCGTTGTAGACGCGCGAAGCAGCCGCGTCTAGCGTACAGGAACTGCTCGGGATATTACGCTACCAACACTGTTCACTTTTTGTTTTCGCTTCTAATAGAAAACTGGCAACATGGATACCCGGGCAATGCCGGTTTGGCAGCTAGTTTGTATAACTGTTGAAATGTGTGCCTTCCATTTAATTGCGAAGACGTGTTGATTCTAACACAGGAATAAACAGGCTAAGCAGCGTTGAGGATTAACCAAAAAGTGGTGGGATAACGGCCCGGTGGGGGGAATAAAGTCAAATTCTGCCCTGGGTGCCAGTTACCCCACTTACGTCACTACCTAAAACGGCTGCAAGCGCAGTGAACTGTTCAATCTTTATCATCTACAGAAATACTCCAGAAGCCACTGCACAGTCCGTGGAAGATAGCACGTAGTGCCAGTATTATCGGTTTCCTGCCATGTTCCACACGCATCCTGGGCAGGGGAAAAATGAATGCCTGGACACCTCTGTACGTGTCGTTATCTGTTCGATCTTACTCTCGCGGCCCCTTCGCGAGATAAACGATGTGGCAGTATAATGGTAGTCATGGAGGAACTGAGCGATTAATTGACTGTTGATGAACAGAGCGCGTAGATGAGACTGGTCTTACCCAACACAACATGTGCCGTGACAAGGAAATCTAGCTTATAACAAGATCCTCGGAGACTACGTCATACCTGATGTTTTCCCACTACGGACTCTCAGGATATTTTTAAATCGCTGTTTGCACTGTTTAGCTTGCACTGGTGCTAGTTGTTTGGCTTTATGTTTAATCCTGTTATTCGGAATGATGGAAGTTGAAGGTTTATCGTCTCGTCCAAGACGAAATCATTAGATGTTGTGCACAAACTCGGATAGGCCAAGGATAGAGAAGCATATAGACCGTGTACTTCCAAATGCATCTTAGAACATGATTCAAGCGGTTTAGAGATTTCCAGAATGCGAGTCCTTCGTGTATTTTTAATGACAGTAAAAGTCACACGGAATCATGTTTCAAGTATGAGGGAATGACTCACGATTTTCATTGTTGATGTCTCAATGTATTTTGAAGTCCACATGCAGAGTCATTGTCGCGATGAAGCAGCAGCTAGTCCTTGAGTCCAGACTTTTTCTGTCGTATTAGCTGGAAAACATTGACCGCATACGTGGTCGTAGATTATTGTGTTATGTTCTGAAACATCTGTTGCTCCATGTTCCTATTGTACTGGAAACTCTGCCGTAGCAGACCTCTATTTAATCCATCGATTTACGTTCGATAATAACGTCTTTTGTCAGGTAAATAAATTGCATCTCGAGTAGCACAGAAAAATTAAGAACGCGCAATAGTTTCAGTGAACCCCTGTGGACTACAGCTGAGTGTCACGCTGAATACAGCCATCGCCAGACTCCTGTACAGCTGTATTTCGTTCGCCTTATCATTTCGATACGTTGTGTAATCATTAACTTGTGCTACTTGGAATATTTTCTGTCGACGCTTTGTAGCGCATGACTGATTTGAACAGTGCTGCTAACTGCACGAAATTTATCAACTTTATATTCGTGTGTGATGCTTTCCATTTTGTATATTGTATAGAGCGATAACTGTTATATGATCCTGATGTAATGACAGCCTTTACAGGAAGTCTAAAAACGGCAATATTCTGAAATTGTTTAAACATATAAAATAATATATTAGTATGAAGGTCAGAGTAGAGCGTTATTAATTAAAAAAAAACTGACATTGTATGGAAGACAGGCAGGAATTGTGCGGGCAAGTGTACAGTAGCCACCGGAGAGTTCAGTCGATAGATAGCTGTGCTCAACAGGGACATGTAGACCTCCGTAATGCTATTAGGCAGTTTCAGAAAGATGAATTATCGGCAGCACGTATGTAATGTTTTGTTGAGTGAGGTATAGAGAATGAACAGGCGAAATTGAGGGGGTAACACGTACTACATAGTAATAACATCTGCAGGTGATAGCTGCTCCGTGTAGTAGAAAGGCTTAGCTCACGTAACTACACCTTCATTTAGTGTTAAGAAAATAAAGCAATACATCTAACTGATGTCCAGTATGGGTGTGTGGCGTTCAAAAACCCTAGCCTACAGTCCAATTTCTGTTTGCTGTGGACAGGCCTCAGATAATTATTTAGGATAACAGGCCTCAGATAATTATTTAGGATAACTGTACGTACGTGTGTTATGGTTAAATGCAGGAATTGTACCATTCTTACAATTTTCAATATTTCCGGGTCATTTCATGAAAAATGAAGGTTTTGCTACATCTGTAGCACTTCCTGTTCCTTAGTGGAAAATCAACACGGCTCGCATCATCAAACCTTCGCTGCGTATTGTTCACATTTTGGTCTATCTGTTTTTTATTGTAATGTTAATGCTTCAATGTAAATTGCACAATTGTTACATCCTTAACCATAGAATGACCCTTTCATTGTTCTGGATTCATTATGTAACGCAGTATCTCAATCTCTGATTTTCACTGTGGCTTCGTTAATCAGTACTGCCACGTTCCACTAATGTGGCGTAATGAACAGTTCGTTATTTGAAGCAACGGCATACATGTTTAATAATTAACCATTATAAAGCCACCTTGCTCAATAGTGGAGCAACATCAATGAAAGCGTAGTTAATGTAAGTAAGGTCACTCTGTGAATGTCTGAATGTGTGTGAGTAGGAATTTGCTGAAACGAAAGAGAGATAGCGAAAGAGTCATTTGAATTAACTGAATTAATTTTCAGCTTCTAATCAACTTGTCTGTATAATGGTGGTCAATTGGAATTTACAAAAATTGGTACGGAAGTTTTGTGATTTACTTATCTGCCATTCTGTGAGTATAATATAACGATAAGAACAGCGTTGTTTGCAGTGGTAATCAATTCTTTCTATTAACAGTCCGATTGCCGTGAATTTTAATGAAAAGATCCACTATCCAGCGGGATTTGTCTAAATGTGTGCTTCTGCAGAGCATTATTGAAGCGAAAGACAATTTTGTATGACAAAAACCGCGAGAAGTAGACTTGTATTGTTACGACATGTACAAGTTAGCGTGAAATCGTAATTATCCTCGAACTGAGTAATTGCGAAGATCCGTTTAGCGTTACAGCCGGTACCGCATCCATGAAAGGACAGTGCAATTAGCCATATGGCAGAAAAGTAAGGCATTAAGTATTCATTCCTAATTACATGCAAGAATATTTACATTTCCGTGTGAATATTGAAGACTCAGAGATTACAAATGACGCGCTTAGATGATTTCTTAACGACCAACTCTTTAAAAGCACTGTTGCTGACGAGGCTGCGCTCTGCAATCACAGACCCATATGTAGCCAATTAGAAATAAGCAACTAGCATGCATGCAAAGGCGGATAGCGAATGCTGCGACTTACCTGTCTGCTAAACATAATGTGAGATGTTCGTAATATTCGAGGCTAGATCTCCTAAATATCTCCCCGTATTTATATCTTCTTCGATTTTCTCCTCTTTCTGCGTGTTTAGGCATTATTATTTTAATATTGCAGAATATATTCGTCATTATTAGCGATTTTAGGGGAAGGAATTAACGCTTTTAATTCAGAACACACACTATCGTATCACAGGTTTAAAAAGAGTTTATATACACACATTCTTTTCTGTCTGACCATGCAGGTAAAAAAAGAAGAGATGTCACAACAGACTTACGCTGTACGTTGTTTTGAAGCCGGAGAGAGCGGCGCGTGCCGCCATTTTAAGTAGCCCAAAACATTAGCAGTCTGTTGTTTACGATTGCTTCTTGCTCATTATTTCTATCGTGTACATTCAACAACTGTTATAAATACTAAAAATTACGGTGCTTACTTGAATAACGTAGTGTCAGGAATCCAATTTCGAACGTTTTTGTTTCCTTGATGCGTGTTTGCTCTAGTAATACGACATATTTAACCTCATTAATGTAACTTGTTTTTTTGATGGATTTCGAATAACGAAGAACAGAAGGATATCATGTAAAAAGGATGCTTTCGTAATGCATTTTATTCCACTTGTAGTATATTTGTATCGATAGCAAATTAAACTGGAACTCGGAAACTAACGCTTGTTTGCTTAGTGGCACTGCTCTTGTTCGGTACATGTTGAGCTTTCAACTGGTATGCACCACATTTTTATGTTCACGTTTGCAAAACACTTACCTACGTGTTCTTTGTTAGCTCATAAACGTGTGTAATGAGGAAAGAAGCAAGACATGCTATCGCATCTTGTACATGTCAACAAAACGAACGATTATTGAAACGTCAAAGAAATAGAACTGCGTAGTGGTATACGTCCATGCAGAACAAAGTTTTTATGTTATTAGATTGTCAGTGCGTTAGTTTCGCTGTAGTTTACCCATCTTCTAACTTTGACATCTTCGACACGTCATTCAGTGTGTGGCTAATAATAGAAATGTACAGGGTGAAAAAACAATGTATAGTTTTTTAAACGTCTTCCAGCATTGTGGAATGCTATAAATGTTGTTAAAGGAGTAGTCTCAAACGCTTAAGACCCAACCTGTTTTTTTCTTTTCTCGGAATGTTTCTAGCCAGTAACTCTGCCAGTTTTTTTTTAGGAATAACCAAACATAGTACAATTGGAATGTACGTCTACTTTGATCATCCGCATGATTTTACTTTCAAATTTCATTTTGAGGTTTTCAAAGTATATATGCTTTGTGATATACCAACAGTTAGTTGTTTCATGTTCCACATACCATTTGTCCGATAAATCATAATGATATGGAACGGGTCGTTAAATACTGACATCAGTTTTTTTTGTAGATATGCCTCCATGCTGAGCATTTATTAGTGTTAATGGTTTTTAACTGAAGACAGACAGATCTTAGTTAGTAAGTCCTACCCATCACAGTTTACACATTACATTAATAGACAATCTTCCGCGGAATAGGAGGAGTAGTCAAAGATAAACGTTCTCATTTTAGTTTCAAATTTTACTTTTCTGCGTGTCAGGCATTTTATATCAGTGGGTACGTGAACAAAACGTTTGGTTGCAGCATTGTGAACCCCTGTTTGTACTACAGAAAACTTTAATATGGCGTAATGAATGGGATTTTTCTTCTTCTAGTATTGTAGTTATGTACATCATTGTTCCTGTTGAAGTGCAGTGTATTATTTACAACAAACTTCCTGAGGCAGTAACTATACTGTGAAACGGATAGAATGCCACTCAAACGCCGACCACAAGGCAGGCACTACGAAAAGAGTGTTCTCATAAATTTTCAGCCAAACCTCCGCCAGAAAGGAAGCATACACATTCATACAGTTATACACGCAAAACTCATGCACACATGACCGCTGTCTCCGGCTGTTCTAGGCTGTTTTAATGGGGAGGAAATGTGAACAATGAATAACAGTTATCGACGAGAGGAATTTAGGACATGAGATGCTGCCCCAACAATCAGCGCGGTTACGTAGCCGTGAGTTGTGCTGGAACAAAACCGATGATACAGTGTGGCTAGGATGTTGGAGCGTTTGCGATTTCGAAGGCACTGAAAAGCACGGGAAAGAAGAGACAGCACAGGAAAGAAGAGACAGAACGAACACTGAGTAAAGTAAGCCAAATCTAAAGTCAAATGACAGAAATAAAACCGCTACAATAAAAGTAAAGAGTACGACAGTAATTCATGTATACAAAAGAAAATATTGATTGAACGGCTCCGCTTATGAATGAAATGCGATTCTTTAAACTTTAGATTACGTTCAGATCGAGTAGTACACCCATAAACAGCGCAAGCTGGCATTTTTGATGAAAGAACTACGTCTCCACACAATCAAACCACCCATCACTGTCGAAACGGCACGGACAGGTCAGAGTGACGTCACGGGGAAGTATCACCGTGGTGAACTATGGAGATATGAATGCGGTGAACCTAATGTTTTGTTGGTAGTTAAGAATGCAAGTTTGTGACGTAATGGCACCTCCCCCTTTTTTTTATTACCTCCATGTTTTTGACAGTGTAACTCGTTCTCTGACTGCAAGCAACAGCATCAAAGAGACAGAGTACAATAGAGGGGCAACCATGAGGGTAAAACCAAGAAGGGAGTTGTCATTACGTCACAAACATGAAGTCGGCGTCCACCATCTTACGTAGCCGCAAATATTAGTATCTCCGTATTTATACCCCCGTGATTCACCGCAGTGGTACTTCCTCATGATGTCACTTTGACGTTGTCATGCCCAGTTTCAACCGTTTGGGATGTCTATCGAGTTTTGTGGCCGAATCCCAACTAGTATCTGGTGATTTCATTGTACGAAGACGTCATTGTTTCACCAAAAATGCCAGATTGTATCAGTTACGGGTGTACTAATTGATCCAATCGTAAACTGAAGTTTAAAGGAATAACATTTCATTCGTAAGTGGAGCCATGCAAGTAATATTTTCTTTTGCATACATGAATTATGTTCGCTGCGCTGTTCACTTTTATGCTTTCCTGTGTTTTTCATTGCCTTCCAAACCGCATACGATCCGACATCCGCACTGTATCAACAGACACGTCTCCGCGCAACACACGGCTACGTGGCCGCACTGATAGGTTGTGCAGCATCGCATGGTCTAAATTCCTCCCCCCGATAATTATTCGTTGTTCACATTAACTCTCTCTCTTTAAAAAACATTCTGGCTAGAACAGCCGGAGACAGGGTAATATGTGTGTGTGTGTGTGTGTGTGTGTTTTGCTTCCTTTCTGAAGAAGTCTTTGGCAGAAAACTTACGTGAACACTCTTTTCGTCGTGCCTGTCTATTGCTCGGCCTCTTAGTAGCAGTCAACAAATCGTTCAAATGGCTCTGAGCACTATGGGACTTAACGTTTTAGTCATTAGTCCCCTAGAATTTACAACTACTTAAACCTAATTAACCTGAGGACAACACACACATCCATGCCCGAGGCAGGATTCGAACCTGCGACCGTAGCAGTCCCACGGTTGCGGACAGTAGCGCCTAGAACCGCACGGCCACCGCGGCCGGCAGCAGTCAACAGATTCGCAATATAGTTATTTCCTCGTGAAGTTTGTTGTGAATAATCCGTTGCATTTCAACAGGAACAGTGATGTACATAATTACAGTACCAAAAGAAAAAAAAATTCATTATGCCGTCAAGGTTCTCTGCAGCACAAAGAAGGGTTGACAATGCTGCAACGAAAAGTTCTGATCACTTATCCAGTGATATAAAATGTCTCACAGACAGCAAAGAAAAATTTGAAAATAAACTGAAAACGGTTCTCTTTAACAACTTTTCCTGTTCTGCAGAAGATTATCTATTGCTCGAATGTGTAAACGGTGATGGGTAGGAATTACTGACTAACATGTCTGTCTGTAATTTAAAAAATTAATAAATGATCAGCATGGAGACATATTTCCAACAAAAAAAAGTTTTATTGTATGACTCATTCCACATCATAACGATTTAGCGTGGAAATGCTACACGGAACATGAAACACTGACTATTGGTATATCACAAAGCATGGTATAGGCTTATATGCTCTGGAAACCTCAAAATGAAATTCAGAAGTAAAATCGAACAGAGATCAAAGTAGACGTACATACCAATCGCGATGTGTTTGGTTGTTCCTGAAAAACTGACGGAGTTGCTTGCGAGAAATATTCCGGGAAAAGAAGCGAATCGGCTACTGTTGGAAAGGAAGTCTTATATGCTACATAGGTTACCCTATCACTACTAAAAAAGAATAATTACATACATGTTGAAGCAAAATATCCGTTTTACGGGATCTAAGCTCTTGAGATCATTCCTTTTATCACATTTATGGTATTGCACAATGCTGGAGCATGTTTACAGAATTATATTGTTTTTTCTCTTTAAACTGGTATTACTGGTCACATACGGCATGGCGTATCACAGGTTAGATTTCAAAGTGAGAAGATGTGTAAACTACTGTGAAACTACTGCATTGACAATCTGATAAAACAAGAACTCTGTTTTCCATGGAGGTAAGTCTGTATGCAGTTCTGTTTCTTTGACATTTCAGCAGTCGCTCAGTTTGTTGACATGCACAAGACGAGATAGCGTACCTTGCTTCTTTACTCACTGTGCACGTTTATGGGCTAGCAAAGAATACCTACATAAGTTTTTTGCAAACGTGAACATTAAGAATGTTGCACATCGAGTTTGGGCCTCAGCACTCTTGCAGGAACAAAACCTTCTTCAGTAAGCAATGGCATTACGATCGCTTCAGCGGTTTGCATTTTTTAGCCTCCGGCTTGATTCTTTTTGAATGACCTTAATATGCTTTAGAATGTACGACGTGAAACTGTGTGTAGCTTAAATGTTGCCCATGTGACCAAGGGGAGTCATAAACAGAGTGATTTTTTCCACTGTGTACAAACTCAAGCGATTGATCGATGAGGGGATACGGAACAAAAAAGTCTAATGAACTTATGTCAGGAAATGCATGGTTTCCATGCTAGAGAGCATTTATTCAATCATACATCGTTACAGAGACTGCGGTCTAATTCGCGCTGTATCATGCAGCCTCTGATACAGTATGTGTTGAAAGTGGTTTCCATGTGTGCCTGCCTCAACGCATGCGTGTACGCGCCGTAGCATGTTCTTTCTCACACGTTCACATCGGTCAAGCTGCATCCGAACGGTGTCAAAGGCAGCATGAAGTCGCTGCCCCAGTATCTCCACATCTGGAATGGGCTCTGGTCATAAGATACTTTTGAGATGGCCCCATAACCAGTAATCGCACGGATTGAGATCCGGTGAACGAGCAGTTCATGCAACTAGACCCCCTCGTCCGAACCGGCCGCTGTGGCCGAGCGGTTCTAGGCGCCTCAGTCCGGAACCACGCGGCTGCTCCGGCCGCAGGTTCGAATCCTGCCTCGGGCATGGATGTGTGTGATGTCCTTAGGTTAGTTAGGTTTAAGTAGTTCTAAGTCTAGGGGACTGATGACCTCAGATGTTAAGTCCCATGGTACTTAGAGCCATTTTGAACCATTTTTGAACCCTCGTCCGGTCCATCGACCAGCGTAGACACGACTGAGATGCGTCCGGACGTTAATGGCGAAGTGGGCTGGAGCGCGATCACGTAACAGCCACACAACCCTTCGAATCATCAATGACACTTCTTCCAGTAGGGTAGGCAAAGTCACCCGCAAGAAACGCCGATAGTTCCGGCCTCTTAGGACGTGGAAGGAGACTGGTCCCAAAATACGGTCGCCAGCTATCCCCACCCACACATTCCGTCTGCACCGATGCTGATGATTCGCAGTCACCATAGCATGGGGGTTCTGCATACTACCCCACAGATGACTGTTATGAAAGCTGAAGATACCACTCCGCGTAGAGGTGGCCTCATATGTGAACAGAATGGATGACACAAATCTCGGAATGATGGTTGCCTGGTGAAGAAACCAGTGTCAAAACTACTCCCGATGCTGAAAGTCTATCGCTAGTAAGCCCTGCACACGCACAGTAAGTGATAATAGT
Source organism: Schistocerca serialis cubense (assembly GCF_023864345.2). NCBI lineage: Eukaryota > Metazoa > Arthropoda > Insecta > Orthoptera > Acrididae > Schistocerca > Schistocerca serialis. The sequence continues at coordinate 726,307,592 of NC_064638.1, forward strand.
AGTAACAATTGTCATTGAGAATGTTCCACACGGTCGTCTGGCTTACCCTGTACTGGTGGGCCAACTGCCTGGTACTGACACAATGTTAATCACATTTTCCTCCAAATCTGGTGTCCGAACATTTCAGGTCCGACCGTAGTGATTTCCTGCTTCCTGAACGACGCTGCCGGCCGCTGTGGGAGCGGTTCTAGGTGCTTCAGTCCGGAACCGCGCTGCTGCTACCGTCACAGGTTCGAATCCTGCCTCGGGCATGTGTGTGATGTCCTTAAGTTAGTTAGGTTTAAGTAGTTCTAAGTCTTGCGGACTGATGACCTCAGATCTTAAGTCCCATAGTGCTTAGAGCCATTTGAGCCATTTTTTGAAACGACGCTGTCTCAGACAAAAAGTGAAACACTGTTGCTGTGATTGTTGTCGGTGCAGATAGGTCTCCTGATACAACGTTGCTGCCCGCCGCCCGTTGCCATTGGCCTCTCAATAAGTAAACACCATGTTGGCAAGCTGTCGATTCGACTACGTCACCACTGTGTACAATGCTGTATCACATCCACTACATGATGAGTCAGCAAGAGAAATGAATCGGACACGACATTACCAGTTACTACGGCAAGAGAGGGCGCTAGGGCCTGACATGTGAGGAACAGTACTACCCTCTAGGAGGAAACCATGCATACTGTAACTGCGGCTGCATGGTACAGCGCGTATTAGGCCACAGTCTCTGGATCATGATGATGATGATGTTTGGTTTATGGGGCGCTCAACTGCGCGTTTATCAGCGCCCTTACAAATTCCCAACCTTTACTCAGCCCAATCTCGCCACTTTCAGGAATGATAATGAAATAAGGAGGATAACACAAAACACCCAGTCATCTCGAGGCATCAGTCTCTGGAACAAGGTATGATTGAATAAATGGTCTCTAGCATGGAAGTCATGCATTTCTGGACATAAGTTCATTACACCTTTTTTGCCCCTTATCCCCTCATAGATCAGTCACCAGAGTTTGTACACTGTAGAAAAAAACCACCATTTATAAGGATTATTCAAATACAATGGTACTAAACGTCGTAACAAGCAAGCCGGTTGAAATTTGCATATGCCGCCTTAGGATAACGTAATGAGACCCTCAGCAGGCAACATGATGCTGACATTCAGTTTCGTTGTCCTATGTCCGCCACTTTTTTTTTCTTATGGGACTTAACTGCTAAGGTCATGAGTCCCTAAGCTTACATACTATTTAACCTAAATTATCCTAACGACAAACAGACACATCCATGCCTGAGGGAGGACTCGAACCTCCGCCGGGACCAGCCGCACAGTCCATGACTGCAGCGCCCGAGACCGCTTGGCTAATCCCGTGCGGCTGTCCGATACTCGTCGAATTCTTTGAGCACGGTAAAGCCATTAATAGTGAAGCGTCGTGTGAGACACTGAGACTCTGTGGCGCGTGCAAGTCCATCAAGAGTAAACGGCCTGGGCTGCTCATGGAGGGGGTGACTCTGCTCCACGATAAAGCGCGTCCACGCGACACGTAAGATCACGCGAAATGTAATGGCCAAGTTGAAGTAGCGAGAGCAGCATGAGCGTCCACCCTACAGTCCAGACATCTCGTCCTACTAGAAAAAGAGGGAACAGAACGGAGGAGAGGCTCCTATCAGAGCCACAGGAATTCTGGGAACAGGGAATACTTCGGCTCCTGAAACAGTGTGATAGTTGTGCTCAGGCCTCTGGAAACTGAAGAAATACGGTGTTTTGCGTACCTTTCCTTTCGAAAACCCCTCTTACAACACTATAGCCAGCCGGTGTGCCGAACGGTTCTAGGCGCTTCAGCCTGGAACCGCGCGACCTCTACGGTCGCAGGTTCGAATCCTGCCTGGGGCATGAATGTGTGTGATGTCCTTAGGTTAGTTAGGTTTGAGTAGTTCTAAGTTCTAGGCGACTAATGACCTCACATGTTAAGTCCCATAGTGCTTAGAGCCATTTAAACCACTTGAACAACACTATAAAGTACGTAATTAAAACTAGTATTTCATTTTACATCATCAGCAATTTTTGTCGATGTATCGTCATCCACGAAAGATACAAACGTTTGTAATCTTTATACACTACTGGCCATTAAAATTGCTACACCAAGAAGAAATGCAGATGATAAACGGGTATTCATTGGACAAATATATTATACTAGAACTGACATGTGATTACATTTTCACGCAATTTGGGTGCATAGATCCTGAGAAATCAGACCCAGAACAACCACCTCTGGCCTTAATAACGGCCTTGATGCGCCTGGGCATTGAGTCAAACAGAACTTGGATGGCGTGTACAGGTACAGCTGCCCATGCAGCTTCAACACGATACCACAGTTCATCAAGAGTAGTGACTAGCGTATTGTGACGAGCCAGTTGCTCGTCCACCATTGACCAGACGTTTTCAATTGGTGAGAGATGTGGAGAATGTACTGGCCAGGCCAGCAGTCGAACATTTTCTGTGTCCAGAAAGGCCCCTACAGGACCTGCAACGCAGTTGTGCATTATGCTGCTGAAATGTAGGGTTTTGCAGGGATCGAATGGGTAGAGCCACAGGTCGTAACAAATCTGAAATGTAACGTCCACTGTTCAAAGTGCCGTCAATGCGAACAAGAGGTTGCGAGGTGCCAGAGCTAGCACTGTATTTAACACTAAATTCTTCTAGAATTTTCATATGCAAGTGATGCTCTAAGCCCCCCCCTTATTCTAACTCCAACTTTTGCTGTTGCACATGGATTAAGAAGAAACGCGAACTGACTGTAATCGACCCTGCAAGTGGAGTAGAAAAGAGTTTGGCACCTGTAATAATGTAATTTGTTAGAAATTAATTAAATAAAGGAAAGTTTCATTAATGTAGTGAGAAATGAAAGGTTTGCGATACCGATTAACAGAATGAAAGTTCTGTCCAAAATAACAATTTGATTTATTATGACTAAACTCAAAATAATAAACAAAACACATGAAACATTTACAATACATCAAATTGGATCAAATTGGATACTCAAATAAATGCTGTGAAGGTGAAGTTGTCCATAAACAAGATTGTGATATTTATGACGAAGTGGTATGTGGAGCCAATTCCTCGCAACTCAAATCTTAAGAGAAACACACAGCCAACCCAACATTAATTGCTGCTACAGTTGTGAGAACTCAGACAATGAACACCCAAGACAGAACAAAGTTAGGAAAGACGAACAGGCGCGCTCTGCTGAGCTCTGATTATCACCTAGCAAAATTCCCTAAGCTGCCGGTGCTGCAGACATACATTACAAAGCTGTCTTCTTAACTGCAAGAACACGATCTGGCGTACCGGAAGTGATGGCTGGTTGCTTCGACGTCCCGTTGTGGTGATGATAATATCGCGAGTATAGCCCGAAACAAATTATCCTGGTTTGGTTGTTCCAGACTAAAGACGTCCTATCAATACAAATGCGTCTCTGAGGGAGACGAAAAGGCACGCCACACAATCACTGATGGTACAGTGATTGATTTTAACAAGCGAAGTCATACAGTAACTCCGATACAGTCAACTTTAGCCAAAACTGCTCAAGACAGACAACATAGGCCGCTTGTATGCAGAACGCTCAATTGCCAACTGTACTCAGGAAGTTACGTTGAAGTCGAAACTTCAGCAACTTCGTCAAACAGTTACAATTAAATAAAAGTATATTAGACAGCCAATGGAAGGCAGGCTGTCCAGAGCAGCGAGAGCTCAGTCTTGTAACCTACTCCGACTGAAAGGCGAGAGCCGACTACCACAAGAGCACCTGTACAAACCGAACACAGAACATTCCCGACCCCACGAGAGTGGCTGTGGTTAAACGTTCCAATCAGCAACTCGAAAACCGGCGGAAAATTACACTCTGTTGCCGAAGCACTACCATTCCACCAATGGAGATTCTTGGCGCCAATTTCTGCGCCGATTTTGCTGCGTCACGGAGTTATGCCCTGAGCAAGCCAATCACAGTTACGATTTTGCAGAAAACGCGGGAATTTGCCCGCCAAGACTGCCTGGGTACACAAGTCATTCCCACGCCTTGCTGGTAGCCCGCCAGAAAGTGTTTTCGCTAAGTTTCTGCGAAGTAACGGAATCTCTAGCCCAGCCGCTCCTTCAGGCCCTGCGGGTGTGTCTCCGCCGCTATTATGACAATGTCGGCGTCTGGAAAGCATTCACTTGACTCCCTCACACCCGTCGGCTTAACCCTTTCAAGGTCAGCAGATCCCGCCTGTCACCAGACCAACCGGGTGGCGAGAGACGCTGCATGGGAAGTCCGCGTGTGAATGAATAGCAACTTTTCACTGCATGCAATTAGAGAGGAAATTCGAATTACTCAGAGTAAGATAGAAATATGAGAGCAGGCTTCTGCCACCTCTCAAGGTGACCGAGACGTGTAACCAATGGCACCCCATACCATGGCGCCGGGCGATACGCCAGTATGGCGATGACGAATACACGCTTCCAATGTACGTTCATCGCGATGTCGCCAAACACGGATGCGACCATCATAATGGTGTAAACAGGATCCGGATTTATCCGAAAAAATGACGTTTTGGCATTCGTGCACCCAGGTTCGTCGTTCAGTACGCCATCGCAGGCGCTCCTGTCTGTGATGCAGCGTCAAGTGTAACCGCAGCCATGGTCTCCGAGCTGACAGTCCATGCTACTGCAAACGTCGTCGAACTGTTCGTGCAGATGGTTGTTGTCTTGCAAATGTCCCCATCTGTTGACTCTGGGATCGAGACATGGCTGCACGATCCATTACAGCCATGCGGATAAGATGCCTGTCATCTCGACTGCTAGTGATACGAGGTCGTTGGGATCCAGAACGGCGCTCCGTATTACCCTCCGGAACCCACCGATTCCATATTTGCTAACAGTCATTGGAACTCGACCAACGCGAGCAACAACGTCGCGACGCGATAAACCGCAATCGCGATAGGCTACAGTCCGACCTTTATCAAAGTCGGAAACGTGATGGTACGCATTTCTCCTCCTTACACGAGGCATCACAACAACGTTTCACCAAGCAACGCCGGTCAATTGCTGTGTGTTTATGAGAAATCGGTTGGAAACTTTCCTCTTGTCAGCACGTTGTAGGTGTCGCCACCGGCGGCAACCTTGTGTGAATGCTCTGAAAAGCTAATCGTTTGCATATCACGGCATCTTCTTCCTGTGGGTTAAATTTCGCGTCTGTAACACGTCATCTTCGTGGTGTAGCAATTTTAATGGCCAGTAGTGTATTTATTTGAATTGCATTTCATTGTTCAAAGTACGGAGATGTGGTTCCTTCTTCTTGCTTGTGAGATGAAGTAAGTAACAGGGCGCTATGAAAGCGTGGTGCAGACGCTCGGCGGCACTAGTTTTGTTGAGGAGGAGGGCTGGTCCCGCCGTGACCCAGAACGTTCTGTTGCCCCCGGCCTGATGGAGACGTACTGACTGCCTGGCGCCCGACGGCCGGCTGCTGGACGCTCTTATCGTAAGTCGCGCCGCCCCCGCGACAAACAACAGCAATAAACCGGCCGCGCCAGCTACGTAGCAACGACACGGCACTGCACTTCCCTCCCAACTTAGCCCGCGCAGCGAAAGGATCTGCCCCCGCAGTTTCTCCGCGTCTTATCGTGCCCGGGCAAACAGCTCAGCAGCCGACTGAGAGAGCTGCGGAAGCTGGTCACGTCGCCCGCACTCTGGACAGTAACTCCCAGTTATGCCCCCGCAGATGTGTAACTCGCGTAAAACAGTGTATTGGGCGCTCTAAGTTTCCAGTTTATTGGCCCCAGTGGAACTTGAGACGGAGCTATCTCAGAGAGTTTGTTGCGCTGCTAGACAGGAAAAGGAATTGCTACCGACCCGTCGCACAGAAGAATGGTTTATGGGAGAGACGGGGGATGTGGCGGCGGGAGATTGAGAGACAGGGACCACCTCCCTACCAGCGAAGGAAAAATCATGATTCATTTTAACCACTCTAAACTTATTGTTTGTGTGACTTCCGTCTCAGAAAGCAGGGCTAGTGTACGATATTTGCACCGCCAACGATTTAAGCACCAATAAGGCGACACTCATTCCATACAAAAATTAATCTGAACGTAGAGGAAACGATAGGTGGTTGACATTACGAAATTAGGCTACATTCTTATAAAGAGAGAGCAACTTGATGTAAGATAGTTGGAATGGTTGCACGAAAATTGGTCGCACGCAAATCCAAGTCTGAAAAATGGAACGAAGTTTTTAACTACAATTTAAAGGAATGAAGTTTTTAACTACAGTTTAAATGTCTAAATCGATGCCTGTGGTCAAAGGTGGCAGTAGTAACAGCGCAGGCAGGGGCGGCTTGTCCGTAAGGGCCAGAGGGGTCCGGCCCCACCAGAATTTTGTGATATAATTTTATTCTGCGTATTTTTTCAGTATTATATGAAATTAATGGTTTCAGCATGACATGATTTTGGTGTAGTACGGGCGTCAGAGACCATAGGTAATCAGGAACGGTTTCCATTGTTCCGTTGCAGAAACACACGATGTTTCTCAGCTGCCAGTAGTGGGGCAAAATCGACCGCTGCTCCTCCCTCTCCCTCCCGCCACTCCATCCTTCCGCAGAGACGAATCTGTTTTCCTATCCCCACCCTGTGCAGCCGAGGGCTGAGGGTGAGTACGTGGTGGCCCCTACTCCACGCACACAACCGGCCTCGTAAACTGCAGTCACAGTGACGTGACCCAAGTCTTTTCCGGTACTACACCTCGCCCCCTCGTCGTAGCATAGCTTGGGGATATCTCGAGCCGACCCAGTCGACTGACCAGCTGACGAAAACCCCCTCCTTCCCGAAACGTCAGCCAACCCTGCTGTGTCTGTCTCACCTGCTCACACCTGTAGCCTCTCTTTGGGGCCAACCGACCTGGGCCTGTAGCCCGAATGTTCACCTGCACCACTTAACACTAGAGTTGGGCAACACGATTCTTTTTCCCCATTCGATTCCTACTATTCAATCTCACATTGCGAATCGATTCCTACGATTCGTTCACGATTCTTTCACGATTCATTCTAGTCTGCGATGGCACGATTCTTACGGAATGCAAAAAGTTCTACATCTTACTCACAGATGGCAGGACATGTCTGAAATTTTCAGTGGGGTTAGAACCGATCTGTGTCATGATAACATATGGCAGAAATAGTTTGTTTATGAGTAAACATGCATATAACGTTACAAGTGTGATTCTCGATTTATACGTGTAATGGATTGGATTGGATTGTTTTGGGCGAAGAGACCAAACAGCGACGTCATCAGTCTCATCAGAGTAGGGAAGGACGGGGAAGGAAATCGGCCGTGCCCTTTCAAAGGAACCATCCCGGCATTTGCCTGGAGTGATTTAGGGATTGAACCATCGTCCTCCCGAATGCGAGTCCAGTGTGCTAACCACTGCGCCACCTCGCTCGATATACATGTAATGCCTTAATTGATGAAAGGTCACGTTTGATTTGAATGCATCTATTGTTTTATTTCAGTATGCCAGGAAAGAGGAGTCGATTTGTGCGAAAGGTGGTGCAAAATTGCTTCCTTTGTTCACACGCATCCTCCACTTGACTGCCATCTGGCGGTCGTAATCATTCTGCACGACTTGGCATGATTCGGAAGTTGCCTTCGAAGCATAGCGTACTAAGAATCGATGAATCGTTGGAACTTGGAATCGTCACGACTCGGAAACACGCAATCATTCTTACGATTCTTTTGAACGACGGTTCGTCCGTGTCACGATTCGATTCTTACGATTCTTTATTTAGAGCCGTTCAAATGAACGACTCATTCGCGAATCGCCACAACTCTACATAACACACCTTCCTGTATGTCATCAGGAAGTGCTGCAGGCAACAAAAGTGGCCATGTCTCTGTAGTGTTACATATTGTGGATCTGTGTCGTTGAAACTCAACAATTTTTACAGTGCTTTTGAAGTTAATAAAGCAGATTGTTTATTAAAACGTCTTGTAATTTACTAAGTAGCTAGAAATCAAGCGGCTAGGGGAAAATCAACCAAAAGGCTTCTCAATGTCTCAATTCGATGGAAAAAAGAACACAACTTCCTACAAAAATGCGGGGTTAACAGTGAGCGATGAGAAACAAATGTTATGTTGTTTCTATTGTGTGCTATTTAGTGGGGAAGGTTTGCGGACAACAGTCGGCTCTAAGCATCTAAGTGATGGAATTAACACATGAGGAGAGTGAGATATATTGAGAAAATGCTTCTAAATACAAAATGTTTGGCACCATTAACATAGCTGCTCGGATTGATTCAGCGTATAATTCAGAAACGCAATGAATTAGTTACGAAGAATAGACACAAATCAGAGATGTAGAGTGCTTAATGTTAAGTGGAACTGATGCGATAGCACTAAGGGCAATTTCTTAGGTTTCTTATCTTTTCGAGGCAATCTTGATAGTGTGTTAGATGACCACTTAAATACCTCGAGTACTTCCAAATGTAAATATACGTCAAGCATTATATAAATTGTACCTTTTTAAATGTATGTATCAAGTTCACATGGCAGAGCTGATTAAAGACATTAATGCTGCCACTTTTGCTTCTGCGCCGGCAGATGAAAAAACACATATTTCGTGCGAACGTTTGCTTGTCATTACACTGTAGCAAAATTGCTTTCCTCTGATGTAAATGACAAAAATGAAAGTTACATATCAACAGTTCTGAACAATTCCATTATAAAGTTCATGAACTATTTATCTGTGCCCCCACCAACGAAAATAAGCACGAACCTCCACTGAGTGGAGTGGGTATACAGCGTGTCGGGGGGAAGCGTAAAACAGTCGTATTGTGGAAACGGAGCGATTTATCTGACGTCCAAAAGGGCATGATCATTGGCTGTTGGGCCGAAGGTGGAAGTATTTCCGAAACGGGTAGGTCTGTAAATTGTTCTCGTGCCGCCAGGGTTAAAGGATACCGTGAATGGCAAAATGGCGCTATCCAAAACCGGCATGACAGAGGTGAACGACAACTTATACGTTTGTGACTATTACAGCGCCATCTATCACAAAGCGAAAAAAGTGGTCCAACAAAAACATTCATATTTCTTCACGTACTACATGAATATGTAATAAAAAAGGGGGGTTCCTATTTTTAAAAAACGCAGTTGATATCCGTTTGACCTATGGCAGCCCCATCCAGCGGGCCAACCATAGGGCCGTCTGGTTTCCCCGTTCAAACTAGACGAGTTTCGTTCTTTGTAGTTTCTTCGTTTCATGCTTATTTCGTGAGATATTTGGCATGGTCACTATCACTGGACCACCCTGTATAGCCAAAGGTATTTTGTGTCTGTGAGGAAATGGCCCCGCATTTAGAATTTTGCTCTTACCCTGCCGTTAACACTTGACTTTGCGTATCTCCTCCAAAGTAACTTCTCTCTGTACTGCATTAACCCGAGCACCTTCAAGTTTATGCGTACACCAGCGCTAAAAGGAATCGAATAGAGTTTTGCATTTAAATGTGTACTCGACACTATTGTAGTGAAACCACAATCACAGTACATAAAATTTTTCTTTATTAAAAAAATTATGTACTGTGACTATGGCTTCGCTATTGTAGTGTCAAATAAACATTTAACTTATATTATGGTCACACACCTTACGACAACTGTGTCGGAATATAGAAGAGTTTTGCACTGCTGTTCGAATGCCCTTGTTTGACTTTCCTTGACCGATTTTCCTATTTCGTTTACACACTTGCTGAGGAAATAATAAATAGGATGGAAACTTCAGAATTCCTAGTTGTTCATGTTGATGAGAATGTAAACTAGAAATTTTGGAACTCCTAAAACCACTTAGTTCAGTCACATTTGCACGTAGAATCATTGCAGATACTGAGGAGAGACAAATTAGTAAGCTTGTAATGTTCTTGCTTTAATTTGTTATGAAAGCGGTGCTGATAGACAATAAAAGCGGGTTAAAAGCTGTGGGCTGTCTGGGGAAGTTAACCTTGGATTACTGAGCAACTGTTTCACCAGGTATCCAGTCTAGCTTACCAAGTTCCCAACCAGACTAACATTAATTATAATCTTTAATAGTCATACAACAACCGGTGATATATATATATATATATATATATATATATATATATATATATATATATATATAAAAGAGAATTTAAATAAAAAGAAATAAATCAGTTTATATTTGGAAATTTATTTTAACATTGATCATTGAAATTTCAGCGTATTAAGCTTGATACATAACTAAACTGGTGCCTTATTTAGGATTGTGAAAATGTGAGTTTGTAATCTTACAGAACACATCAAATATGGAGCCAAGATTGGGAGACTGCATACAACACTGCATTCGTAAAATAACACACGAAGAACGTTGAAACATACGCAAGAGGAAATTAACCGCTACCAACCGATTCAATTTTCACCCAAAGAAGTTATGTTCATAGTCCAATCCTGACCGTCATGTAATTACCACACACTGGTATACTAAATTCATACTAACTCTCTGTGAAATCTTCCTGAAAAGAATAGCTGAGGGCTACTTTGATGATTACACCACATGCTTCACGTGGTCAACTTGGTTTACACAAAGAGTGTAACTCCACAATAATTTTGATAATTAAAATAAATTAGATCGAAAAGCAATATACAAAAGAAAAACCTTCGACTGGTTACTAGCGTCTTACTAATAACCTGATGGGTCAAACAATTGTATAAACACGTGGTACTGGTCTCACAAAGTACACCCCACGTGGGTTGAACATAAAGAAAAGTTGCTATATTGAAAAATATTGTCAAGATGAGACGTTATAATATCACGCACATTCGCATTTAAGATTGATGATCTTAGTAAGAGTTACTGATCAACACGTGGTTCCACTTTACTCATAAAGTAGTGACAAAGCAACGACTGGAAGATATTCTGAACTGTGACTCGAATTACACTGCATTGCAATTTAAGATAACATTAGATATTTTAGAGCTAAACCTGAAATAAAGGTGATTAAATTTTCAGTTAGGCTGAACTTAAGAAATCCATAGTCCTACGGACTTAGCAGACACGCGCTTAGCCGGAGATCTTACCACTTCAGACGCTCGCCGCGGACCGACTGACCTGGGCCCCTACCAAGGGTGCTTCTGTATACAAAACGGAAGTGACCAGAGAGGCAGCTTCCTATACCAACATGACAAGGGATGGACAGGACCATACTAAGAATAGAAACCTCTTTGCTTTTAGAAAGCGTAGCTACCTGTTCTGACGTTGGTCCTACTGTTCTCTAGCAGACAGGCTTGTCTGCTACCGTCCAGTATGCAACTAGAAATACATTTGCTCATTCATCCTCTCACACAGAAGGGAAGGGGGATGACAGTATCTTATCATATATAGTATATAAAAGAAAGCGGATGTAGGTTTTCCGTATGAGACTGTGTGACATGAATTACGTATAAACTGTGTTTTAAAGTGTATTAGTGTGACAGATCGTTCTTGTTTATGTGTAAAAGTAACATGTTTCACTGCTCAGTCTCCTCCCAGATAGTCAGAAACACCACAGTAAATTTAGAAGAGGAATTTATGCCGTAAATGACAACACATTTAAGAAAATAACATGAAAGGAATCCAACAGAGACCTTTCATAACGCCAACGCTCCGGGAAAAGACTGTGCAGGGAATTTTCTGGCCATGCTAGGACATTCCCAAGCAGGCTTCTCACACCCAACTTAAACCAAAAATATAAAGAAAAGGCAAAAGGTCACCAGCTACTTGCTAAAACACAATAATTTCAACACATCTATAAGATCTACCAATTTCTAAGAGAAAAAAACAATCTGTGACACCTATTTACAAGATAGTGTAGACCTAATTCGGTCAGTAAGTAAAAACAATGGTTCCTGTGTCATTAATAAAATACAATTTCTGGTTGTTACCCTTATGGAGTTCACCAGCATTTGCTCATTGCAAGTGCCAACTGATCACAGGAAAATTTATGACTGTTTATTGACAAGTATAATTTATGTAAATAGCAAAGGTGCCACAACAATTAAAAAAGAACATGAAAATAACATCAGTATTAAAAAGCAGAACATTACAATGCACAATCCGCAAAAGCAAAAAAAAAAAGACTATTAAGGTAAATACATTGTTTGTTCTCTATTAAAATCTTTCATTTGCTAACTATGCCTATCAGTAGTCAGTGCCTTCAGTAGTTTGAATCTTTTATTTAGCTCTCAGTAGTGGCGCTCGCTGTATTGCAGTAGTTCGAGTAATGAAGTTTTGTGAGGTAAGTGATTTGTGAAAGGTATAGTTTAATGTTAGTCTGGGCCATTCTTTTGCAGCGATCTTTGATAGTCAGATTGCGTTGTGCTAAAAATATTGTGTGTCAGTTTAAGCACAGTCATGTATAATTTTTCTAAGGGGACGTTTCATAAAGAGATCCTCATTTATTCTGACAGATATAGAATAGTAATAGACAGATAATATCACTGAAAGCAGAAAATCGGAAACAAGGCTACTAACAGCTGGAGACCTGGGTTTGCCAGACCCATAATACACACAGATCGGATATTCCCCTGAGTTTCGCATTAATGCAACACAGATCTTGCTTCTCTCACGAGCGACTCTTTTCAATTTACCCAAAAAAAGCCATAAACATCACTTCAATCAATCACATAGAAACATCTTTATCATTATTTTTACCAACATGTTATTCAAAATGCATTTATCACAAATGTAAACTAATCAATTGTTTCTCTTCACCGTCCTCTCGAATCCTCACTGTCCTTTCTACTCAATGTATGGTTTTACGTTTGACACTTGGTGTAGCCCTTTTGATTTCTTTGATCGAAGGGTTTCAACTTCTATGGCGTTTTCATGGGGAATCTTTGAAACGTCCCCTTTTGATGAATTATATACGAGACTGTGCTTATCCTGACACACAATATTTTTTAGCGCAACGCAATCTGACTTTCAAAAATCCATACAAAAGAATGGCCCTGACTAACATTAACCTATACGTTTCACAAATCACTTACCTCACAAAAATCTTGGTTACTCGAGCTCCTGCAATAAAGCAGCGCCACTACTGCCAGCTAAATAAAAGATTCAAACTACGGAAGGCACTAACTACTGATAGGCATAGTTAGCAAATGAAAGATTTTAATAGAGAACAAACAATGTATTTACCTTAATAGTCGTCATATATGTAGCAGTTCATGACATCGAGTCATACAAATTTCAAAACTCCGCGATCTCTCTCCCCACATCCACCACTGCTGGCGGCTCACCTCCAACTGTGCAACGCTATGCGCTGTTAACATCCAGCTGCTGCTGCCCAACACTACAATGGCAGACAACAATGCAAACTAGCCACGTACTGCACATAGCACAGCCAGTCATTTTTCATACAGAGCGCTATGTGGCGTTACCAATAAGAAAACCTAAACAGCCTACTTACATAGCCCCCATGCTCCCCACAAAAAATTTTACAAATGGTTTTGGGCAGTGGCCAATAATGATTTGATAAAATTTTTCATAATTACAATAACAAAGATAGTAAATGCACACACTTATTGATACGATGTTGGTCAAAAGCTAAAATTTTCTCACAATCCATAAAGACAGTCCTGATCGTTCATCACAGTAAAATATCAGTGTTTTTCTCAAAGTCTGAGCAGTAGAAGAAAATGCACATGGAAGTAGTGGATTTCCATGTAGTCTTGAAGAAGTAGTGTTGTGCTTCCAACAGAAAGACAATGCTGACTCTTGACATGCTGACAGGTAATGGGCCACAACAGAGCAAACCCACAGCAGAGTCAGTCGACGTTTTGAAGAATATTGGTAGATAGGTCGTCACAGAGCATACCCATTGTAGTCCTGTTAGAGATTACGGTATTGGTGGCCCACCAGAGGTGCAGACCCTCTGTAGTCCTTGTAGAAATAATGGTATTGGTGAGTCATCAAAGGTGTAGACCCACTGTAGTCCTTGTAGAAATAATGGTATTGGTGGGTCATCAAAGATGCAGACCCACTGTAGTCCTTGTTGAGATGGCCAGCAGCCATCTGTTGTGACTGTCCAGGTGCACAATCACCATTGAAGAGTCTTGCAGATAATATAGCAAGTCCATAACCACCACTTGTGCACTCACAAAGTTTTTGGAATTGTCCTTAGAACCAGCAATGCTGTTATCCAGTCCCTTGCTGAATTATTAACACACGTGCAAACACTAACAGTCCCTACGTCTCACATATTGTCCATATAGTATGACCAACAGAAATGTGTGCAGTGAAATGGAACTTACAAGTTACTTAATTTGATGAACTGCTGTCAATTACAATTTTATAACATAAGAATACAATCACAAAGATACAGAAAACATCATCAAAAACATAATAATACAGATAACATTTGTAGTACAGGCTTTACAAAAGAATCGAAATAACATATCCATCAGTGTTACAGGAATTATGACATAAGTTCATACATAAAAGATCAGAATAACTTTTGAAACATCAACTTCACACATGAGCATTAAAACAAAACAGAATAAATAATGTCTAAACATCTTTACAAAGTAAATAACATATTATTAGAAAAATTCTACAACATAACTCTTATTAGCTAAACACATAAAGACAGGAAGAACACAAATATACAAGAGTACACAAACACATAGGTGGATAACACAATGGAAAGGACAGGGTTCGTTTTCAGTGTAACATTTGGTTCTGCAGTCTAACCCAAAACTTCATTCCATAGATCTTTCGTCTTATTTCAACATTTGTTTTCACTAAAACATCCTATCCAAGCATGCTTTCTGTATTTATATGTTCACATATTTCTTATCTCATTATTTATTTTCCATTATCTTACATCATTTATTTCCAAGAAAATCCTACCTAAACTTGTTGTCGCTAAACCCCACTTTTTTGTTCATATCCTCTTTCAAAATACTTTTTTGGCCAAACCATATTCTTATAGCTTCTCAATGCATTTCTTCCAATTCATCAGAACTCGTTCTCTTATATAGTCTACCCCCTCTTAAGCTAACTTAAATCTACTGAGCTTAGATGCTAAACTAAGGGACGAGGCAATGCAGCAGCGTAAAACAATTAATACAAACAGCAATGACAAAATATTCAAATTGGCCAAGCAAGCAGCAATAATACAACTAATATTAACCAATGTGCAGCAACAAGAAAAATAAATCAGTAGTAAAACTAGCTTAACAGAGTAATACAAAGTGAAATTTAGTAGCAATATGCCTGGCAAACAGTGGAAACAAATGCAATAAATTATATCTAAACGTGACAAAGCTCAAGCAGAAAAATATTACAGTAAAGACAACAAAGCAGATAAGGGAAATGTCTATCCACATCTTAATATCTATGTCATTAAAGTGGTGCACCACAACTTATTCTACAAAATAAATTACCAAGTACTTGAAAAGAAAATTATGAATGCAGTTCCTGTGAAGGTAAATGTCTCTTTGTGCTCCCTCATTTTTTTGAAAAAATTATTATTTACTCGATCTGTAGACAGAAAATATTTATATTTTTACATCTCTAAAATTCTATTTTAACCAATGCTGCAGTGCAGCTAGAAACTAGATATTAAAAAAAATGAAAATATTTACAAAGGAAGGCATGAAACATCATTCCTTAGCCATATGGCATTTCATAAGGTAGTAAAAAATCTCTCAACTATAAAGACAGTAGTCATAATGAGGTGTATAGACATAAAATATTTATCATTTCATTAGGCATTTCAGTAAATCGTAAATTAAGAGCTCCTCAGTGTTTTGAAGTTTGAGCGTGTCGTATTTGCGTTGCTTTCTACAAAGGAATGTCAATAGCGAGGATAATGGCCTCTTTTTTTTTTCTCCACCTAATGGCTTTCTTTTGTCAGGCGACAACCTCTCAGCTGGGCGCCCAAAACGCATTACGTCAAGTTCACTTACCTTTCTTACTGAAATATTTACGACAACAGTTTCCGCTACGGTGGCACTCTCAAATAAAAATATTTCACAGGTCAAGAATTTGCGTTACAAATCTGTAGAAACAAAATCCTATTGATATAACAGAGTCCAAAAAGTTTTTGTCGGCATTGTAATACATTCACGCATTTACATACATTTCATAACTCTTAAAGTACGATTCTTGGTTTCCAACAACCTTTTTCACAAACCAGAGTCCGTAACCACTACACATTATTCCTTACCTTATTCGTCGACACTTCTTCAATATTTCATCATAACAGATACGTAGCATATTCAAATAACTCATATAGCATCAGCTTATTGATCATAAACATACCGCAACAGCATAATACACATCGTCGTCGTAATAATACAATCATAACACCTCAGTCAAATCTTGAAAACGTCATAGCTTTCTGCAATAATTTCAAAGCCTAAAGAAAAAATTCTCTGCTCATTGCAATAGTGTCATCTACCTCAAACGTACCTTAAAAATCATGATCTCATACCAACTACATCATTCAAAGCTCTCGTAGTATCACAATGGTTCCGAAAAAATATGAACAGTTCACAAAGTACAGACAAAATACAATTTTGTAAGTGTGAAGTTATCCAACTGTGTAATTACGTAAACATCTGTCACTGACGTGGTAAAGAAAAGTTTATCTCTCAGTTAAATGATCAGATAGCTGTGTAATTTGTGTGTTAGAGAAATATGGTACCAATGTGTAAAGTTGTATAAGCAAATACCATATTAGCTAGGGCTCCTTGTGCTTGCCAAACACATGGTACACAAAGTAAGCGTGTACCCCCCTGAGGATTAATGTAATTATACCCTCAGGTGTTACAGATTACAGCAATGGAATGAAATGTACCACGGAAAACTTTCTTTGTAATTCAAAAATCTTTAAAAATAAATGTTTTAAGTATAAAATTAATCACTCAAATACGTGTCTTGTAGCGCTGATGTGCGTCTTGCTTTAAGATAATCTCTGTGGAAATGTCGTAGTTATCGTCCTCTGTAAGCAAAGTTCTGCTGAAGCCAATGTACTTACCTCATGATAAACAAAAGTGAAATGCTTTGCGTATAGATATCTTAGTTATTACGCTTATTGCCGTGATGAAGAAAGTACTGTGCTGTAACCTATTGTTGTGCTATGGAAAAGGCAGTCTCATTGTAGCTATACCACAAAAGTTGCTACTAAAACATGTTTTACTTTCCAAAAGAATTCAGAAAAACTGTGCAGATATAAAACAGAAACACTGAAAAAGCAACATTGTAAATTGTCACTCATTAGTAGCGTCGTGATAAAATCGTGTAGCTGTCACATAAACTAACCACTGAGTCATCTGGTATCTAACTGAAGGTACTTTAAATCCAGAATGTATTTTCAACTAAACCAAAATGTTGCATTAAAATCTCATTAGCAGTACGGTGAATGTTCTAAGTATGTAAGCCTTATAGTCGTTACGTAATCGTGCAACTAACAGGCAAGAATGTACATACACAATAACACTGTGACATCTGTTCACTATAACAATGCATTCGTAATTTCTCTTGAAATAAGTTCTCTTGTTTCTTGACTGGATATTTAACTTCAAACATTGTTGCATGTTAACAGATTCTAAGTCTGACAAAGCATACTAGCGATGTAAAGTGAAAAGTTATATGGCAAAGACAAAGTTAAAAAACATATTATCTTTCAATAAACGGTTTTACATGTGAAATGTGGTGCAAGCCTTTACTCTTACTACTATGCAGAGCTCCAGCTTCAACGGAATCATCGTGTGGTATATGTCGGTAAAGAATACTGGAATTTTTCTCAAGATTAGCATCTATGTTATTTTTCTCTGAGCCAGCTGGCGCACGCGGCTGCCTGCTGTGTGAGTCATTGTCTCTCTCTTTGTTGGCGCGCGTCGTTATTAGGATTAGGAGACCTAACTTCTACAAATTCACGTTGTCGAAAGTGCCCTGCTCTGTTTGAATCCCGCCAGTTCTGATGAAATTCAGGTCTGTCGTTATGATTATCTCGTCTGTCGTCATGTCGGTAGATTTCATAATTTCTTTCTTGTCGGTCATGTGGTGGAGAATTTCTTCCTGAATCGTACCTGCGCTCTGAACTGCAGCGTCTGAAGTTATTCTGTCTCCCTTGATAAGAATTGTTTTGGTTCCCATATTGTCTGTTTCTAAGGTAATCTCTGTCATATTCATTACTACGGAAATGCGGTCTTTCTCTGTAACTATTATTACTCTCCCAGTGGTTGTCATACGAGTGCTGTCTGTTTCGGTCACGATTTACGTTGAACGAATAGCCTTGTCGTGTCCAGTTATTATTTCTGTCATCACGGAATTGTGACGGATGTGACCTGTAGTGATTGATTTCCTGTTTTCGCATTCCGCGACTGTCTGTGTCAATTTCCAGTTCTTGTAACAGTCCCTGAAAAGCTTCATTGTCGTCTTTGCAACGTCCTGCCAAAATAATATGTCGTAAATGTTCAGGTAATTTGATTAAGCAAATGCGGATGAGTTCTGAGGGGCTGTATGGGTTTGACAGGTACTGATTCTTGTGCAACATGTCTTCAAAATATTTCACAAGACTGGAGAATTCAGATTGTTCGAAATGTTTCATCATTATGATGCTATGTTTTACTTGGTCTTGTGTAGCTTGACACCAATACGCTGAGAGGAAGGCATGATAAAATTCTCCTTCACTGTGACAATCGTGAATGACCGATCGCATTCTTACAGCTGGTTCATTCTCCAAGTAGCCACACATAAATTCTAACCTGTGCTCCAATGACCAGTTGGGAGGAAAACAATGAGAGAATTGATGGAGCCACGCTTGTGGATGAATGTCGTTGGCAGAAT
The DNA here is from genome assembly GCF_023864345.2 of Schistocerca serialis cubense. Classification (NCBI taxonomy): domain Eukaryota; kingdom Metazoa; phylum Arthropoda; class Insecta; order Orthoptera; family Acrididae; genus Schistocerca; species Schistocerca serialis. The sequence goes on from NC_064638.1 coordinate 726,326,439, forward strand.
TCTTAAACGTTTTGAATTTACGTGTAGTAAAGAACAGCTTATAGTCGAAATCATCGTGTCGGCGAGTAGCATATCGGTCATTGTTACGTCGTGTCGGCGGTTCCATCTCAAAATCCAATGCGCCTTGCCAATTTCTTTCATAATTTCCGAAATGCCCTGTGTTGTTATTCTGTGGCTTTTCCGTATTTCTAAGTTCCTCTTCCCGTGTTGGAGCGCGAGTGTCCTCTGAAATATGAAGTTTTCGTATTACTTGTGCCAACTGATCTTGTACTTCCCGGATTTCTCTTTTGTATTGCGTATTAATTTGATTCTGATTTGGTTTGAATTTCTTAATTTGTTCATACTCTTCTGTGTCAGTGATGGCTACAGGTCTTGTGTCATTCAGATCATCATCTACCTTTGCAGAGAAGTTAGTGAACTGATCCGAAAGTTCGGCTACTTTCTCCAATAGTGTACTTATTTCCTCAGTGTGTTATTCTGAACCAAGTTTCAGAGTGTCCATTTGTGTTGAAATCGTATCTACTGCGTCCTTTAAGTTTTCTTGAGTTTTTGCAAGTTGCGTAACCGAATCGGTAGATGCAACTGAGTCAATTTTAGCTTGCAAGGTGTCGTGATTTTCATTAACAATAGTTTGCAGTTCTTTTATGGCTGCTTCGTGATTCTGTAATGCATTTTCATGACGCGAAAAAATAGGTTGGAAATGCTCACAAATTTGGATTTTTACGTTATTACAGACTTTTTGATATTTCGATTCGATGTTATGTAACTCAGTAGTTAAATCTTCACGTGTTTGTTCAAGCGTGATGTCTAACTTTTGAAGATTTTGTTCCATTGTGTCTAACTTTTTAAGATTTTGTTCCACTGTGTCTAACTTTTTAAGATTTTGCTTCACTGTGTCTAACTTTTGAAGATTTTGTCCCATTTGTCTCTGATTTTGTTCCATTTGTTGCATTAATTGCAATAATAATGTATTAGTGTCTGGAATCTGTTTCTCTATGCTGTTTTGCAGTGCATTTTCACCGGCAACATTCACATTTTGACAAGCAGAAAATGTGTCTTGACTCATTTGAGAAAACGGTGAGGACCCAAAACCTAAGTCTACAGTATTTGCGGTATTGTGTTCTGTCATTTCGGATTCCTGAGGTGAGCTGTTGCCGACCGATCGATCGATAATGCTTCCCTGTTCACTACCTGTTTCACTGTCTACACCATTATTTGCCGCCCGCTCCATTTCTCTATGCACAATTACCAAATTACTACTTTGAACATTAGTTAATTCATTACTCGGTGGCGCTAACACACTGCTTTCGTCTTCACTGTCATTTCTCAGTTTACTTTGGAGCCTAGTATTACGTTTTTCACACGCCATTATTGTCACAATATTTCACACGATAATACAGAAAAACACAATTTGAAGAGCAACAATAAGAGAACACATTAACATAGCACTGAAAATAATATCTCGTTAATTGCAAGCGCAGCAGCGAAATACTTGGTGCAAATCTACGTGCATGCCACACCTGTTTTACTGTACATCAATGAAAGACTGCAACTACAAAGGAGATTCTCTCTACAATTACGCGCTAGCAATAAACAAAAGCTACACCAATTACACAAACTACAAGAAAAAAATCAGAAGATTCCAGTGAGGTATCCTCGGCTAAGGGTCGACATATGAAACGTCCCCTTTTGATGAATTATATACGAGACTGTGCTTATCCTGACACAATATTTTTAGCGCAACGCAATCTGACTTTCAAAAATCCATACAAAAGAATGGCCCTGACTAACATTAACCTATACGTTTCACAAATCATTTACCTCACAAAAATCTTGGTTACTCGAGCTACTGCAATAAAGCGAGCGCCACTACTGCCAGCTAAATAAAAGATTCAAACTACGGAAGGCACTAACTACTGATAGGCATAGTTAGCAAATGAAAGATTTTAATAGAGAACAAACAATGTATTTACCTTAATAGTCATCATATATATAGCAGTTCATGACATCGAGTCATACAAATTTCAAAACTCCGCCATCTCTCTCCCCACATCCACCACTGCTGGCGGCTCACCTCCAACTGCACAACGCTACGCGCTGTTAACATCCAGCTGCCGCTGCCCAACACTACAATGGCAGACAACAATGCAAACTAGCCACGGACTGCACATAGCACAGCCAGTCATTTTTCATACAGAGCTCTACGTGGCGTTACCAATAAGAAAACCTAACCAGCCTACTTACATCTTCCTTATCCGATACAGGCTGTTAAAGAGATTAAAAAATTTCTTGCAGACACCTGACCGTTTGTTAGACAGCTTGTGTGATCTGATAAGAACTTTTTGTCCTACATGAAACACTGTTTTTCTCACGTTTTTCTTATACACCTTGACTCTGGCTTCTGCTGCACGCTTGATGTTACGTAAAGCTAAGTCAACAATTGCGTTCTGGCGTAGTCTCGGCTCTAGTGGCCAAGGCACCACCTCTTTGATTTTGCTCGAAGGCTCCTTGTTTTTTAGCACAGTGATTGGCGGAAGCTTTGTTGACGTATTAGGCAACTCATTAATTATGTTCTGAAATCCTTTTAGATGTATGTCCCACGATCGGTGATCGCGACTGCAATATAACCTACATAATTTTCCTAATTCATGCATAATACGCTCACTGGGGTTCGAGCTGGGGTGAAATAGATATATATATATATATATATATATATATATATATATATATATATATATATATAAGTTTAATTCTTCTCCTTCGAAGCATCCGCTGCCAGTAATGCGATCTAAATTGTGGTCCATTATCCGAGATAACCCTTTTCACACGCCCAACTTCATGCAGAAACTGCAGATGCCACTGCCCTTCCTGTGGCTCGCCTCAACGGAGTCAAACACACAAACTTGGAGGTTAGCTCCACCGGTACGAAAACATATGCAAAACCTGCTTTAGATCGTATTAGTGGCCCAAATAGATCCACGGCCGCGAGGTCACAAAGTTTGCTTGGTATTATCGGGTGCAATGATGCAGCATAAGTCACTGTGGCCGCCTTTGCTCGCTGACAGGGTCCGCACACTCTAAGTACACAACGAATACGCCGTAGCATGTTATTAAAACAGCATGTCTCCTTCAGTTTTTCACAACATTTCTGTGCTCCGAAGTGACCATAACTCAAATGTATGTACCATATAATTTTGTTTACGAGTTCCTCCGGAATAACCAACACCCATCTGGAGTCGTCCGGGGTTCGTTTCTTCAATAGCATTCTATTGCGCACTAAGTAGTACCGGCGTATTCCTACATTCTCCTTGTCCTCCCACTTCTTCTTTATATCTTTCAATACTGCGTCCTTATCCTGTTCGTCCGCTATACTCCCTAACGAGGTGGTAACAAAGTTGTCGAACGCTACATTCTGTAAGTACAGGATGCTAAAATTATTTTCACCGAGTTCCCCTTCTTCAGTGTATTTTTCTGTCCCGGAATGTATTCTACAGTGAAATTATATTCCTGTAGGTATAGTGCCCAGCGTCCTAGTCTCCCATGCGTGATTTTTGTGCTCATAAGAAACTGGAGTGCACGATGGTCAGTGTACACCCTGGTGGTCCTCCCAAATAAGAAATACCTAAATTTTGAGAATGCCCAAACAATCGCCAGTGCTTCGAGTTCTGTCACGGAATAATTTTTTTCACATCGAGAGAGCACCCTGCTCCCAAACGAGATTGTTTTCCAAGTTGTAATGTCTTCCTTTCCTTACGTTTGAAACAGTACCGCACCTAATCCTGACAAGGAACTGTCCGTCATTAAACAGAATTCTTGTGTCAGGTCGGGATGCATGAGGATGGGAGCCTCTACCAATGCCTTTTTCAATTTATAAAATTCATCATGTGCGTCTTGATCCCAGACCCACAAAGCGTTCTTCCCTGTTAGTCCACATAGACGGGGTGTACCAAGTACACTAAAATTTATAAATCGCTTATAAAAATTACACAGGCCTAAGAATGCTCGCAACTGTTTTTTATTTGTCGGCATTGCACACTCCGCTATCGCCGCAATTTTCTCCGGGTCAGGTTGTATTCCATTTGCTGAGACAATATGGCCCAAGAATTTTATGTTCTCTCGTCCGAACTGTGACTTATCTAATTTGACCGTAACACCAGCCTTCTCAAAAACATCCAGTAGTCTGTTCAGAACGTCATTATGATCCTCCCACGACTTTTCCGCAATTAATATGCCATCCACGTAAATTGTCACTCGCTGTTTCAAATCATCAGGCAAAATGCTATTTAATCCCCTTATAAAAGCAGCTGATGAGACGTTTAGACCGAACGGGAGACGCCGGAATTGGAAACAATTTCCATAACACAGGAACGCTGTATATAATCTGCAAGATGGGTGTAGCACGATTTGCCAAAAACTCGAACGGAGGTCGACAGATGATAGTACCTTTACCCCTTGGAAACGTTGTAAGAGTTCCTCAAGGCTCTCAGGCCTGTCCGTTTCCGACATAATAATTGTGTTTATCTGTCTCGAGTCTAGTACCAAACGAACCGAGTTGTCGCGTTTTGGTACGACAAGCAAGGCTGAGTTGTACGACCTTACTGACCGCTCAATTATTCCTTGTTCTAACATCTTGTTTATTTCCTTTTTCACCTGGGCTTTATACGCCACGGGAATAGGGTATGGTCTAACAGAAAACTTCTGATGGTCACGTACTCTGAATTTGTAAGTAAAACCCTTAATCGCCTCCGGAGTCTCAGAAAATGATTCCTAAGTAGGCAATACAATTTCTCCTTTTCCCTGTCCGTGCTTCTGACACCCGCGATGCTCTTTCTCAGCAAAAACAACATCTTTCCCCTGCTCACCAGACGTAGAGCACGACTCACTTACATAGTCCACGAGTAGCTCCAGTCTGGGTTGCGACTCGGTTTGAGCTTGAAATTTTAGGCAACTAATTTCTGACTCGGCACGTAATATGCATCCATCAAATACTAAATTAAGTGGCTGATCCCCAACTTGAACTGTCATTACTCCTCCACCCATGTCAATTACTGCATGGTGGGCATTCATGAAGTCATTTCCTAAAATCATTGCCACATTCAGCATTGGGAGCACAAAGAAGTTGTACTCAAACTCTCTTCCCTGGCATGTAAAATTAAGCCGAGTCTGCCTTCGTATTTCTACGCTCTTACCGTAGATTGCGCCCTTCACCTTTATTCCTCGCACTTGAAAAACGGGCCAAGTCCCAGTCCATTCGCATTTTTGAAATACTGCCTCGCTCACTATCGAGAAAGGGCTCCCAGTGTCAATGACACACTTAAAACATATTTCGTTTACTGCAACTGTCACGACTGGATTTATTCCCGAATTTTAGCACAAATCCTCTCTAATATCTTCCCTCTCTCTATGTACCCTATGCACTCATTTTCCATGTCGCTCATTTGTTCCGATTGGGCGCCTTCTGCGCTGATCTTTTGTCATTGCCGGTTTTGTTCATTTCCATTTGCTGGATTATGTCTAGGGTTAGTCGGCCGAATTTCAACATCATGAGGTGCTCCGCCTACAGTCCTATTCCCACCGTGTTCACCGTAGTATCGATTCTGGTTGCCGTAACTGTTGCGTTCACGATCCTGTCCACGTCCTCGATCATTTCCGTTGTTCCACCTGTGTTCGCGACTGTTACGCCAGTTTCTATACGGCCGGTCCCGATTATTGTTCCGTTCGCGTCGCGACGACCAGTCACGCCGCTGATTAGTACTACGGCCACGACTGCGATCGCGCTGCTGTGCCCCGTAATAACTTTGTGCCTGATTAGGAGGGCATTCTCCTGTATTGTATTCCAACTCTTGGAGAAGTGCCTTAAACGTTTCCACGTCCTCTTTGCATCGTCCCGCAAGAATGACGTGGCGCAAGTGCATCGGCAATTTGGTGATGCATATCCTAATTAGTTCCGCAGGCCCGTGTGGGTCGTATAAAAATTGATTTGCCTGCAGCATGTGGTCGAATAGGCGTGCTGGGCTGCCGAAAGCAGACTGGTTCAAATTTGGCAGCATAATTATGCCATGCTTGACCCTATCTTGTGCCGCTTCCGACCAATAGGCGGACATAAAGGCTTGTCGAAACTCCCGAGTGGAGTTGCAGTGACGCACTGCCGACCTCATGCAAATCGCCGGTTCGCCTTCCAAATAGCCACACATATATTCTATCTTATGTGAACTTGCCCAGTCAGGGGGAAGACAGAATTCAAATTGCTCGAGCCATGCTCGTGGATGTATTGCTTTTTGCGAATTTCGAAATATCTCAAACTTTCTCACCGTAAGGAAATGTTTGAAATCAAATCCCCGCATTTCCTCCCGGCGAGACCCTTGAATGTTTCTATTTTGCTCTTGTCTGCTCCTCAAAATACATTCTTCCCTGTCATCAAAATCTCCCTCGTGGCCCGAGTCCCTCTCTGCACTGTTCGTACGGCTATTTTTAGTGCTATTGCGCGAGTTCGGAATCACACCCAATGCGGCTTTCCAGATGCGCCACGCATTCTTGTAATTCGCCTGTTACAGCTTTGTGCCGCCTGTTCACTTCGAACTGTCCCTTCTGAAATCTAAGAAGTGAACGCACTTCTTCGGTCTCTGCGACCGCTACCTGTGTAGCCGTCTCCTTCATTGTGCCTACGACGTTCGCTAATGCCGCAGTCTTATCATGTATTTGTCTGTTGTCCTCCGCCCCAGTCTGCTTCAATTGTTCTACTTGCTGTTCGAGTGCATGAATTGCTTGACTGTTGTCCGCTACTGTGTTGCTAACGGATGCAGGACAATGCGTTTCCGCCTCCTGGATCCTTGAGAGTACCTGCTGGCGTTCCCTTTGGCATTCTTCTTTCAGCGCTTGGAAATTCCTAAGTAGCTGTTCCTCTCTCTCTTTCGATTCTGCATCGCGACTCCGCTTGCCCTGTTCTAAGGCTTGCAGATGGTCATCGATTTGTTCAAATGCATGGCCTAATTCTTTCATAATATCGCATTTTATTTCACTTGCCAAATTGTTTATTCTTTGTGAGATATCATCGGACACTCTCTGCATCGACTTGTCGACTTTATTTGTCTGCTGGATTAGTTTTTCGTCTATTTGTTCGCCTAGCTCTCGGATCGATTTTTCAGATTTCTGCGTCATTTGTTCGCCTAGCTCTCGGATCGATTTTTCAGATTTCTGCATCATTTGTTCGCCTAGCTCTCGGATCGATTTTTCGGATGATTCTTTTTGTTCTCGGAACGATGTTTCTGATTTCTCTGCGTTTTCTTTATTTTGATGCAATAAGGCTTTTATGAGTTTTGCCAAATCAATTTGGTTAGTTGGAGGCAAATTAATTTCTGGCTCTGCTGTGAGCCCGTTCGTCCTGTTTTGCATTTCCTCTGAAGTATTCCCCATTGCATTTTCGGAACCGTCTGACGTGTTAATATTCGAAAACAAATTATCCCCTTGGTCCATGTTGCTTAAGTTGTTGGACCGCCTATTTTTAGCTTGGTTACGTGTCTGCATTAGTTCAATTTATACGCAGTACGCAACACACTAAACAGAATAAATGTATCCCCCAAAAATTACGACAGTCACATGAAAAGTACCCAACCTAGTATGCACTTTTTCACATGCAAAACAAATTTATATCTTTGATCGAAGTCAGTCCAGTTTACAAGCGAGAAAAAAAACACACACATATAAAACACACAAATATAGAAAACAAAACGAGACAAACAACACAACGCCGTGAATCTTTTGAAAGTCTGCTCAGAAACAACGCAGAAGTTGTTTGAGTGCTACAGGGGAAAAAAAATTAAAATTATACAACGCTCGCAATCTAATGTTTCAGAGATTCCAGAGTCTAGCGGAATCACAGAACAGAGTCGCCATGTGTAATGTTGTTGCTTTAATTTGTTATGAAAACGGTGCTGATATACAATAAAAGCGGGTTAAAAGCTGTGAGCTGTCTGGGGAAGTTAACCTTGCATTACTGAGCAACTGTTTCACACATGAAGAATGTTGAAACATACGCAAGAGGAAATTAACCACTACCAACCGATTCAATTTTCACCCAAAGAAGTTATATTTGTAGCACAATCCTGTCCGTCATGTAATTACCACACACTGGTATACTAAATTCATACTAACTCTGTGAAATCTTCCCGAAAAGAATAGCTGAGGGCTACTTTGATGATTACACCACATGCTTCACGTGGTCAACTTGGTTTACACAAAGAGTGTAACTCCACAATAATTTTGATAATTAAAATAAATTAGATCGAAAAGCAATATACAAAAGAAAAACCTCGAACTGGTTACTAACGTCTTACTAATAACCTGATGGGTCAAACAATTGTATAAGCACATGGTACTGGTCTCACAAAGTACACCCCACGTGGGTTGAACATAAAGAAAAGTTGCTATATTGAAAAATATTGTCAAGACGAGACGTTATAAGATCTCGCACATTCACATTTAAGATTGATGATCTTAGTTAGAGTTACTGATCAACACGTGGTTCCACTTTACTCATAAAGTAGTGACAAAGCAACTTCCTGAAGATATTCTGAACGGTGACTCGAATTACACTGTGTTGCAATTTAAGATAACATTAGATATTTTAGAGCTAAACCTGAAATAAAAGTGATTAAATTTTCAGTTAGGCTGAACTTAAGAAATCCATAGTCCTACGGACTTAGCAGACACGCGCTTAGCCGGAGATCTTACCACTTCAGACGCTCGCCGCGGACCGACTGACCTGGGCCCCTACCAAGGGTGCTTCCGTATACAAAACGGAAGTGACCAGAGAAGCAGCTTCCTATACCAACATGACAAGGGACGGACAGGACCACACTAAGGATAGAAACCTCTTTGCTTTTAGAAAGCGTAGCTACCTGTTCCGACGTTGGTCCTACTGTTCTCTAGCAGACAGGCTTGTCTGCTACCATCCAGTATGCAACTAGAAATACATTTGCTCATTCATCCTCTCACACAGAAGGGAAGGGGGATGACAGTATCTTATCATATACAGTATATAAAAGAAAGCGGATGTGGTTCCGTATGAGACTGTGTGATATGAATTACATATAAACCGTGTTTTAAAGTGTAGTAGTGTGACAGATCGTTCTTGTTTATGTGTAAAAGTAACATGTTTCACTGCTCAGTCTCCTCCCAGATAGTCAGAAACACCACAGTAAATTTAGAAGAGGAATTTATGCCGTAAATAACAACACATTTAAGAAAGTAACATGAAAGGAATGCAACAGAGACCTTTCAAGCTGACACATTTTGCATATTTTCATTCAATAATGTCATACGGAATAATGTTCTGGGGTAACTCGTGTTTAAGAAAGATAATCTTCTTTGTTCAAAATTCTTTCTGTAAGAGTAATACGTCGTGCACACCCACAATCATCTTATAGACATCTGTTTCAAAGAGATAAGCGTCCTGATTACTACTTCACAATATGTTTATTCTTTCATGAAGTTTATTGTAAATAATGCACTCCTGCTTAAAAGGAACAATGGCGTACACAATTACGATATCAGAAGGAAAAATGACATTCGTTAGTGCATATTAATGTTGTCTTTAGCAGAAAGATGGGTGCTCAATGCTGCAATTTTTTATATCTCACCCACAGATATAAAATGGATGACACATATCTATGTAAAATTTGGAAACAAACAAAAAGGTTTCTTCTTGACATGTCCTTCTACTCTGTAGAAAAATTTCTATTACTGTAACGTGTAACCTGTGGTGGGCAGGAATTAGTAACTCAGATCTGTAGATATCTGAAAAAAAAAAAATCCTGTACAAATGTTCAGTACTGAAAATTAAGGTATGACGTGTATGTGAAATGACTCGTTCCACATCATTACGGTTTATCGTGCAAATGATGCATGGGACATGAAACTACTGAATTATTCAGCTAGGCAGTACCACATTACACACAGCAGCACAGACCTTTACCTCACTGCTGGTGAGCGACGTATAGAACCCTCACTTGAAGCGACAATCTTGGCTTATGAGCAGAATTTAGGTAGCGTTGCTCCAAACTACCTTGTGCTGTTATGCTGAAATGTTAATCGTTTGCACGTCTGAATATCGAGTGTGTAGTATTCGTGCTAATTTAACGTTTGTTGCCCGCTGTCTTCTTCAGTGGGTCGCAGATTTAGTGGTCAGCTGTATAATGAAGTCGAAGACCCGCCAGTATACTTTTTTTTCACTAGCTGCTTATTTTTTATGACTCACCGCCTAATTTCTTATGGTGGGTCGTATGTTGCCACTTAGCCGCTGTGACTGGGTCCGGTGTCCAGTGTGACTGAAAGTAACACCACCCCGGCTCCCGTCCCCACTCACACCATTGCCCGTGTCCCGCCACGTGAAGGCGGGCTCTATTTGTTTGGATCCATTTGATATCTTTTTTTTGTGCAGCATTAGAATGAAGAGAATTGAATAGAGAAGAGATAGGTATAATATTGCCCGTCACCTGGTTGTGGGCAGCGGCCCGGGTCTTGGAATGACCCACAAGACGCTGGCCATGGCTCACCGTGCCTTTAACACCTACCATCCTAGAAACTAACTTAACTAGAAGAGATTAGGGTACGTTAAAGCTAGAAACTAAGACTAAGACCTCCATATCCAGCCTGCTAAACTATTTACGATATACAATAGAAAGGTAACTGATTTTGTGCTTGGCTCAAAGTTGCTAATGAAAGGGTTCTTTTGGTAATACGAGGGCAGTTCAATAAGTAATGCAACACATTTTTTTTCTCGGCCAATTTTGGTTGAAAAAACCGGAAATTTCTTGTGGAATATTTTCAAACATTCCCGCCTCGTCTCGTATAGTTTCATTGACTTCCGACAGGTGGCAGCGCTGTACGGAGCTGTTAAAATGGTGTCTGTAACGGATGTGCGTTGCAAACAACGGGCAGTGATCGAGTTTCTTTTGGCGGAAAACCAGGGCATCTCAGATATTCATAGGCGCTTGCAGAATGTCTACGGTGATCTGGCAGTGGACAAAAGCACGATGAGTCGTTGGGCAAAGCGTGTGTCATCATCGCCGCAAGGTCAAGCAAGACTGTCTGATCTCCCGCGTATGGGCCGGCCGTGCACAGCTGTGACTCCTGCAATGGCGGACCGTGCGAACACACTCGTTCGAGATGATCGACGGATCACCATCAAACAACTCAGTGCTCAACTTGACATCTCTGTTGGTAGTGCTGTCACAATTGTTCACCAGTTGGGATATTCAAGGGTTTGTTCCCGCTGGGTCCCTCGTTGTCTAACCGAACACCAGAGCAAAGGAGAACCATCTGTGCGGAATTGCTTGCTCGTCATGTGGCTGAGGGTGACAATTTCTTGTCAAAGATTGTTACAGGCGATGAAACATGGGTTCATCACTTCGAACCTGAAACAAAACGGCAATCAATGGAGTGGCGCCACACCCACTCCCCTACCAAGAAAAAGTTTAAAGCCATACCCTCAGCCGGTAAAGTCATGGTTAGTCTTCTGGGACGCTGAAGGGGTTATTCTGTTCGATGTCCTTCCCCATGGTCAAACGATCAACTCTGAAGTGTATTGTGCTACCCTTCAGAAATTGAAGAAACGACTTCAGCGTGTTCGTAGGCACAAAAATCTGAACGAACTTCTCCTTCTTCATGACAACGCAAGACCTCACACATGTCTTCGCACCCGAGAGGAGCTCACAAAACTTCAGTGGACTGTTCTTCCTCATGCACCCTACAGCCCCGATCTCGCACCGTCGGATTTCCATATGTTTGGCCCAATGAAGGACGCAATCTGTGGGAGGCACTACGCGGATGATGAAGAAGTTATCGATGCAGTACGACGTTGGCTCCGACATCGACCAGTGGAATGGTACCGTGCAGGCATACAGGCCCTCATTTCAAGGTGGCGTAAGGCCGTAGCATTGAATGGAGATTACGTTGAAAAATAGTGTTGTGTAGCTAAAAGATTGGAGAATAACCTGGTGTATTTCAATGCTGAATAAAACAACCTGTGTTTCAGAAAAAAAATGTGTTGCATTACTTATTGAACTGCCATCGTAGTAATAAAGGTAATGACGCTAACGGTTTGTGTTGAGCCTACAAGGCTCCTAGTAGAGTACATCAGGCGCAAGCACCTCTCGGCCCCGCCGACAACACGACCTGAACGGTGGTTTTCCCCGATCTACCATAGGTATCCGTCGTGTTGGACTCAAAAGATCCTTCCATCCAGGCCGTGCGTCGCCTCTTACCAGAAGTTATTAGTGTAGTGGAGGTTGTGTTATAGGCTGTGTAGGTTGGTTGTACAAACAATACATGCTGAGCCAATGAGACTTATAATGATACGTGGTGTGGCAGCCAGCACCTTCCGGCAGCACCAGCAACACAGTCTGAACGGTGGTTTTCCCTGATCTACCATAGGTATCCGTCGGGTTGGGGTCAACAGAGAGGAACCACAATTACGATCCTTCCATCCAGACTGTGCGTTGCCTCTTAACGGAAGGCGTAGGTCCCCTGAAGAGGTACCTAGCTTTAAGCACTTATTAGACATGGAGGTACTGTTAACTATTTACATATAAGGTGCACTCCCGCCAGGATAGCCAAGAGCGCTATCGCGCAGCTTCCTGGACCTGGGTAGGCGCGCCGGCCCCGGATCGAATCTGCCCGGCGGATTAACGACGACGGCCGGTGTGCCGGCCAGCCTAGATGTGGTTTTTAGGTGGTTTTCCACATCCTCCTAAGTGAATACCGGGCTGGTCCCCACGTCCCGTCTCAGTTACACTACTCGCAGAGATTTGAGACACGTTCACACTATTTCACGATATACACTAAACGCCGACAGCTAGGGTACACTAATTCCGTCCCGGGGGGTATGGGGTGGCGGCAGGAAGGGCATCCGGCCACCCCTTAAAATTAACCATGCCAACTCCGTACTTAACCCTGCCGACCCTGCGCACAATGCGGGATAAAGGCAGTAGCAAAAAAAAGAAAAGAAAGAAAGTGTAGTGAAGTCGAAGTTTCCTTGTGTGCCAGACATGCAACGCACTCACTGCCAGCTCCAGGTCGTGGCTGTCCAGAGGAGGTGCCCGCAGCCTGGAGCCAGCAGTGGGAGTTCAAACAGCTGTCCTCCGCGTGGGCGCGCTGGACTGCCAATAGCAGCAGCAGCGGCAGCACCAGGGACCGCCAGAGCGGCGGCACCTGCGGCGCTGAGGCTGACGGGAAATCCATAGGCGGCCCTTATCGGCGTTGTCGCGAGCACAGCGCGGCAGAGGCCGGCCACAAAAGGCCTCGCGCTATCCCTGGTCTGCCGCCCACTGCGCGATAGTCAGAGCCTGCTGCCGCCGTCTCGAGACTCTGTTACGGCAGCCGGAGGTGGGCGTCCTGTCTTATCTCCCAAGTGCTCTGGTAGTGAACAGCGAGTGCATTCAGCGGGGACACTTCAGAGGGTGGTTACTGTGCCCAAACCCAGCGTGAACAGAAAGATGTGCATTTCAACTTATTGATCACCTAGCGGACGGGTAGCCGAATTTTTCATTTTGCAGGAAGCTAATAAAAACCATATTTAGGCAGATTCCTACAGCAGACATTTTGATTCCCAACATTTGCCACCTTATTTTTCCATAGCGTACGGGTTGATTCCTATAAGGTGTGTCACGTCCCGGCGCAGCCTCACTATACCAGAATGAAGTAAGTGCGAACTGCGTAGCGCAATCGGGACGTTAATGACAACGGGTTAGTTATAAATTTCTGTCAACCTCTACAGGGTGATACAAAAAGGTAGGGCCAAACTTTCAGGAAACATTCCTCACACACAAATAAAGAAAAGATGTTATGTGGACATGTGTCCGGAAACGCTTAATTTCCGTGTTAGAGCTCATTTTAGTTTCGTCAGTATGTGCTGTACTTCCTCGATTCACCGCCAGTTGGCCCAATTGAAGGAAGGTAATGTTGAAATCGGTGGTTGTGTTGACATGCGACTCATTGCTCTACAGTACTAGCATCAAACACATCAGTACGTAGCATCAACAGGTTAGTGTTCATCACGAACGTGGTTTTGCAGTCAGTGCAATGTTTACAAATCCGGAGTTGGCAGATGCTCATTTGATATACGGATTAGCACGGGGCAATAGCCGTGGCGCGGTACGTTTGTATCGAGACAGATTTCCAGAACGAAGGTGTCCCGACAGGAAGACGTTCGAAGCAATTGATCGGCGTCTTAGGGAGCACGGAACATTCTAGCCTATGACTCGCGACTGGGGAAGACCTAGAACGACGAGGACACCTGCAATGGACGAGGCAATTCTTCATGCAGTTCACGATAACCCTAATGTCAGCGTCAGAGAAGTTGCTGCTGTACAAGGTAACGTTGACCACGTCACTGTATGGAAAGTGCTACGGGAGAACCAGTTGTTTCCGTACCATGTACAGCGTGTGCAGGCACTATCAGCAGCTGATTGGCCTCCACGGGTACACTTCTGTGAATGGTTCATCCAACAATGTGTCAATCCTCATTTCAGTGCAAATGTTCTCTTTACGGATGAGGCTTCATTCCAACGTGATCAAATTGTAAATTTTCACAATCAACATGAGTGGGCTGACGAGAATCCGCACGCAATTGTGCAATCACGTCATCAACACAGATTTTCTGTGAACGTTTGGGCAGGCATTGTTGGTGATGTCTTGATTGGGCCCCATGTTCTTCCACCTACGCTCAATAGAGCACGTTATCATGATTTCATACGGGATACTCTACCTGTGCTGCTAGAACATGTGCTTTTACAAGTAAGACGCAACATGTGGTTCATCCACGATGGAGCTCCTGCACATTTCAGTCGAAGTGTTCGTACGCTTCTCAACAACAGATTCGGTGACCGATGGACTGGTAGAGGCGGACCAATTCCATGGCCTCCACGCTCTGCTGACCTCAACCCTCTTTCATTTATGGGGGCATTTGAAAGCTCTTGTCTACGCAACCCCGGTACCAAATGTAGAGACTCTTCGTACTCGTATTGTGGACGGCTGTGATACAATACGTCATTCTCCAGGGCTGCATCAGCGCCTCAGGGATTCCATGCGACGGAGGATGGATGCATGTATCCTCGCTAACGGAGGACATTTTGAACATTTCCTGTAACAAAGTGTTTGAAGTCACGCTGGTACGTTCTTTTGCTGTGTGTTTCCATTCCATGATTAATGTGATTTGAAGAGAAGTAATAAAATGAGCTCTAACATGGAAAGTAAGCGTTTCCGGGCACATGGCCACATAACATATTTTCTTTCTTTGTGTGTGAGGAATGTTTCCTGAAAGTTTGGCCGTACCTTTTTGTAACACCCTGTATATCGGAGATGAGAGGGAGAGAATCTCCTTGGTTTGAAGCAAATACGTTTACTGAAAATAGGTTACAGAATTGCAATATGCAGAAAAGATTGGTTAGTTTCCATCAAGTTTATTCTCACATATACTTATGTGAGGTGTTTGACCATAAACCCCTTAGTAAGATTCAGTCTATTTATTCGGACTTGCTACTTCAAAGCTAATTGGCGGTACATATAAGAAACAAGTACAAAGCAATCACTTGTTCTTGGTTAGCACTGAAATCCCTCTAAGTAATTGATACAAAGACTGACAACCTCTGTTCAACACTAGTCCAATGAAACTCTAAAAATCCTACTTGGCCTGCAGTTCCTGAGTGTTCACCAGAGTCTATCACAGTCTTCTCGTAGTTGAAGTCTTTACCAACTGTATCGGCTGCTATGGGCCTACTCGGCCCCGCTGGCGTCTCGCTGCGGAATCTCCAAACTGCCGGCACTGGCTCTGAATCTGCATCTGAATCTCGGCCTCTAGCTATTCCGCTGCCTGACCATTTATTTCGTTTCTCATGTACCTGGGTGCACACGAGTTGATTTGTTTCACACGACCCTTTCATTTTTAAGTGATCGGACTGCACAAGAATGCCTATGGTTCCACATGACACTCTCGTTTCTAATTGGTCGGCTTGTACAAGAATGCCTTCGGTTCCAGACGACACTTTCGTTTCTAGCTGCACACAACTTAATTTGGTTCCACACGAGTCTTTTCCGCACGTGAGTGACACTCTCTCTTGCTGTATTATCGCCCTGGTGTTTGCGTCTTCCATTGTGCAAATTTGATTCACGCTGCTTCCTCTGGCAGGGAGTCAAACACTAAGTTATTTGATCTACAAGTCATACTTGGCACCCTCCGCCTCTTATCTTGTCCCTACGTCCTGGTTGTCTATTTATTAATGTCGGCTGGCTGTTTGCCTATAGAGCCTTGATTCTTATTATGGTCACAAAAACAAGAATAATAATTAAAATTTTCTACGGTCACAACACCTCCCCTCAAAATTACATTCATGTGCACTTATCCAAAGTGACATTAATACCTGTAAAATATAGTTACAAAAACATTTTAACGTCTATTGGCTATAATTACACTGTTATCTGTGTGTCTCAGATGTCTTTCATATATGACCATTTCCTCGTGTCTGTTTACTGTGTAACGTCCCCTTAGAAAAATTAATTATGACTGTGCTTAAACTGACACACAATATTTTTAGCGCAACGCAATCTGACTTTCAAAAATCCCTACGAAAGAATGGCCCTGACTAACATTAACCTATACGTTTCACAAATCACTTACCTCACCAAAAATCTTCGTTACTCGAACTACTGCAATACAGCGAGCGCCACTAGTGCCAGCTAAATAAAAGATTCGAACTATAGAAGGCACTAACTACTGATAGGCATAGTTAGCAAATGAAAGATTTTAATAGAGAACAAACAATGTACTTACCTCAATAGTGTTCAAAAGTCATAATGTATATAGCAGTTCATGATATCCAGTATTACAAATTTCAAAACTCAGCCATCTCTCTCCTCACATCCACCACTGCTGGCGGCTCACCTCCAACTGCGCAACGCTACGCGCTGTTAACATCCAGCTGCCGCTGCCCCACACTACAATGGCAGACAACAATGCAAACTAGCCACAGACTGCACACAGCACAGCCAGTGATTTTCATACAGAGCGCTACGTAACGTTGCCAATAAGAAAACATAAACAGCCTACTTACAACTGATCTTAATGGTATTCGATTAAGTTCATGTCGTCAATGACACCACAACATTTCCCCTTCCATTTTTCAAAGACTTAGGAAGTATGAAACCGGAATTCGCTCGCAATAATTACACGTCTGTTGTTTGAAACTGATACACAACATTTTACTCAAAATAATCGCCGCTGCTAGTTATACGTTTTCCCACCTCTCTGGCAGTCTATGAATGACCCGCAAAAAAAAAAAAAAAATAAATAAATAAATAAATAAGAGAAGGCAGTTCTTCTTTTGAAGCTAACCAGTCAGTGAGCCACTTTCGTACACTTTCATACAAGTTGAAGCGTTGTTCAGAGAGAGCGTGTCCCAGTCATGCAAACAGATGATAATCGGACGGAGCCAAGTCTAGAGAATAAGCTGCATGCCTACTATTTCCCAACTGCACGCCTCGATCGTTTTCCTGACCCACCTTGCTGTGTATGATGGGGCGTTATCACGGAGCAATATGTCTTTGTGTTGCCTTTTTCCATATTCCGATCGTTTTTCACATAATTCTCGATTTAATTCGATCATTTGCTGTTGGTAACGATCAGTGTTAACCGTTTCAGCAGGTTTTAGCAGCTCATAAGAGAGGACACTCTTCTGATCCCACCAAACACAGAACATTGTCTTCTTTCCAAAGCGATTTGGTCTTGCGGTGGATGTCAATGGTTTGCCTGGATTCATCCATGATTTACGGCGCTTAGTATTCTCAAAATATGTCCAGTTTTCATAACCTGTCACCATTCGTTGGAGAAACGACTTTCTTTTGTTTCTCGCGAGCACCATTTTACAAGTGGTCTTCCTATTTGCTTGCTGTTTTCCGGTTTCATACTTCTACACCTGCTACATGCAGTGGGTACGGCTGAAAATGTTTGGATTTTTTATATTTCATAATGTAAGTATAATGCAAGCAAAGTTGCAATATCAACCATAAGTAACAAAATTATGGAAGTGGGAGAAACTTGTGACAGATGTTTCGAGGATGTTCATACCGGGTAGTGGTGGAATTAGACAGCATTTCGCAAGTGGTCTCTCCATTTGCTTGCTGTCTTTCATTCAGTTCATGCGGAACCCATTTTCCCACTTTCTGCACCTTTCCCATAGCTTTCAACCGAAGAGAAACGGCTTTCTGCGGCACATTCGATTGTTTCGCGAATTCCTGTTGAGTTTGAGTATCATCTTCGTCCTACAATTCGTTGTCTTCAAACTTTTTCGGTAGTTTCCCGCTCTCGTCGTTTCTCACGTCAAAATCACACTTTCTAATTTTTTGAATCACTCGAAACACTGTGTTTTCCTAAGAGCATGTTCGCCGAAAGCTTCGACAAGCGTTCCATGCGAATCTGGAGTAGTTTTCTTCAAATGACAACAGAAAACCTATGCTGTCCGCAAATCGTAGTTGGTAAGCACAAAACTCGACATGTTTACGAGTTTTAAACAGATACCGATGAATGGAACTTGGGTTACTGTGTGTTGACATTCGTCGTCAGCCGTTACAGGAAGCAGATGGCGCTGCAGACGCTATCTGACGGGCCCTACACTGACGGCTAGCACCATGTATGGGGAAATTCCGTTTTCATTCTTCTACACCTGCTACATGCAGTAGGTATGCCTGAAAAAGTTTGGCTTTTTGATATTTCATAATTTAAATATAATACAAGCAAAGTTGCAATGTCAACCATAAGTAACAAAATTATGGAAATGGGAGAAATTTGTGACAGATGTTTCGAAGATGTTCACATCGGATAGTGGTGGAATTAGACAACTTTTCAGTTTGTTCTTTTATGCAGTTTTGTTTGTCACGCTTTTTCTCGGAGTCGTTTCCTTCTCGCTTCTCATTTCAACTGAAGTTTCAGTTTGAACACCCTTTAATGTGTCTAACATATGGAATGCGTTGCGATAGGAAGAGTAAATTGAGCGTTCGGTTTAGAGTGCGAAATTTCCTGTGGGACCAAACTGCTATGGTCATTGGTCCCTAGGCTTACACACTACTTAATCTAACTTATGCTAAGGACAACACACATATACCCGTACCTGAGGGAGGCCTCGAATCTCCGACGGGGGGAGCCGCGCGAACCGTGACAAAGCGCCATAAACCAGGCGGATAAGCAGCGACTCAGTCGGTTCAAAACTACCACTGAAGTCCGTCCACATAACGGGTGGACAGTCGCTATATGCAAGAATATAGTTATGAAGTAAATAATCAAAAAAGTCATCTAGACGTTCATTGTTAGGTCTGTGGGACATCAGGTCTTCGACGATGCAAATTTCAGGTTGGTCAGTGCACTGGAGACACACCCCAAACAAAGTTTTGAGAAGTCTTCCGATTTCGGATTTCTTTGATTCAAAACCGTTTGATAATCCCAATGACTGATTGAATATTTCTCCACCATGTCTACACGAGATGACATCTGCAGCCCTTTATATTCGCATCGCTATGGTGGAATACAGTCACTCAAAGCAAAGCATACTATGCTTAGCATAGCTGTTTTTCCTTGCATTGCTTTTTTTCCTTTAGATAGCATGCTGTTGCGCTGCATTAATTTTCACCACTTTCCAGCAGTACTAAGTTTGTGTGGCCACAAGACCAGTTATGAAAATTTGTGAGGACCAGTTCAACACAAGTAGATCATTTACAGTTAAACCTTACATTTTAAAATTATCATCAGGGGAATTAAGTAAAGTTCAGTTTCAATTTATTTTGTTTGTCATACAGCCTTATTCTTGAGTACAATGTTACATGTACGCGTGCGAATTACTTGATGTTTGGAATTTTATTTAGTCAGTTCGCGTACATAAAATTGTAGGCACTTTAATACAAAGCGTTTTGGACATTTACTCTTTCAAAATTCGATATGTATTTTTATGTAGAATTTTTATTGTTAGTTTTGTTTGTTGGTGCTGTAAGGCATGCACTGTGACGTCACGCACTGTAGCACTGTTCGCTGCACTGCAAAATACAGGATTTCACAGGATATCTTATTTAATGTAAATTTTCACATTTTCTAATTATTTTGGTAAAAGTTAATTGCAATACAGTATATAGTTTCAGCTGAATTTTGTGACTCAGCTCGTCAACGTTTACGTAAGCACACCTCTTACATTGTTGAAATTCATATTACAACAAAGACATACATGAAAGTTTAAGACTAGGAAACCAGTCTATGCGCAAAACAACAAACAACATTAATAAAAACGAAATAGTTGTTAGGGTCAAACCTCGGCCACCTAAAATCGCCAATAAGGAATTTAGGTTAAGGACTGGATCTCAGGGTTTGAATCATCATTCACCATTTATTGGACACAAAATGATTTATTCATAAAATGTTTCAGAATTAATTCAAGCAATAAACTTTACAAGAAAATATAAAGGTTTTTTAAACTAAAAAAAGGTTTACTATTTTAAAATAACAATTCAGCAATATAAAGCTTCCAGATAGGAAAACAATAATTTAATTTAAAGGAACTTCAGAATTCGTTTGGATGACCTTCACAACAATCCATTACAGGGCAAAAGATCAGTAAGTAACCCTTCATTTCACATGAACAAATTAACAATAGATTTAGCAATTAACAGAGGGTCGAATGTTTTATAATTCCCATAACTTATTTACAACAGGTAACAAGTCCCAAGGGACGCAGTTACGCTAATAATAATTCGCCTGCAGAAGGAAGAAGATGGTGGAAATAAAGGGCAAGAACTCGATCTAGGAAAACGAGAGGACCATAAACCCTGCTTATTAAAACAATTTTGAGCTATACGTGATAATAGCTTTTAGCTTGGTGACTCTTAGTGAATACGAGGGGCGAAGTTCTTCATGCCTACTAAAGTTTTTAGGAAAGTAGTCTATTAACATATGAACCTGTTTTCTTTTAAAATATAACAACCTTAAAAGTAGACGAATATCAGTATACAACCCAAAGGTATGTTCATAAAATTAAAACGCTTTGCCTTAACACAGAATTTAGTGACCGCTTGGAGAGCACAAGCTTTTAAAGCAAACACTCCAAAATTATGCAAAAGACTCTGAGAGCTAGTACAAAACAAATACACCTTATCTTGCACATGAATTCTGTGCACGGGGTGGGCTCCGATAACACCGTCGCACAAAACGGTAGACACAGGTAACGCCTTGCTAGCCAGACCGCTCGACTGCTGGCAGAGGGACAAAGAGTGCACTGCTAGACTACGGACGTGCGAGACAAGTTCACAAACCCCAACCAGGTTCGAACACTCACGCCCGCGCGTAGCAGTTCTAGGCCTACAAGCAGTCGAGTTTAGTGTAGACATCTGGATGACAGAGCAGACATTAGTAAACATTAAATTAGAGAGGCCTCAAACGCGTGCATACAAATTCAAATTAACTCAACTAATCCAAGAACAGCTCAGTGAACCCCGAAGTGCGGTGACACAATTTCAACTGAGTGTACAAAAGTATAAATCACGAACACCTTTGGGCTATTCTCGAAGCAAGTGAACAGCCGAAGCAAATTTAAATCTTTCAACGCTTGGGTCAAAGCCACATCAAAATTGTGATAAGTTTAGTTCACAAAATATCCAATTATAAATCTCCCTTACAGTCACTGCTTGTCCCGTGCATAGGCGACACTCAAAACTCCCCAGAAAACAAAGCTGTCGAGTACACCTCTGCACGGCAATACACAGAGTTGTCTCGAAAAAAATGAGCGCCAGTACTGTGAGAGGGTGAAACAAGAAATACCCACAATGGTCACAGATTTTCAAGATAACAATGTCAGAGAAACAATTCATTACTATTCAGCACCACTGTGAACGTAACAGATCGTCACACCGAACTGTGCAGTAAATCATGATCATGAGTTCAGATTCCAGTAGCAACGAACTGCATTTAAAACAACTTCACGGTAAAGACACCTGCAGATACAGAGGCTAGAAAACATGGTCAAATAAAACGAGGTAAGCACAGGAGAATCGCCTTAAAACATTTTCAAGAGTTCACGTCTGTGCCAGCATAAATTCTCCAATTGGCAGATAAGTGAACCAGGTCCACAACACACCGCAAGTACTGCCGGCACCTGTCCTCACCCATCTCCGGCGTCCCGTTCATTCCCTGCCAGTGCGCGCAACTTCTCCAGTCGAAACCCACGGCCAAAGATCAAAACAGAGGGCAAAGGTCGAGATCTGTAGAGTCGCCACAGCTCAAGTTAGGTACGCAGGAGACAGTAGTGTCGTATACTCCCCATTTCCGTCCACACTGATTACTGAAACATCATAAGTAGATTCTCATGAGGCAGTCTACCTTAAAGAGGCTGTCAGTTCAGGTTTTTCAGAATTTACGTCATGCTTTCCCACGATTCAGACAAACCTGCGACTATTTGTGCCACCTTTCTTTCCATACGTTCAATATGCACTACCATATGATGTAGGTTCCTTAGACTGGAGAAATACTCTACGATGGAACATTGGAGTGTTTTGCAAGCAGTTTCCTTTTGACCTTTCTCCATTTTACCAGTATTGTGGCATTGCGCCGGCCGGTGTGGCCGAGCGGTTCTAGGCGCTTCAGTCTGGAACCGCGTGACCGCTACGGTCGCAGGTTCGAATCGTGCCTCGGGCATGGATGTGTGTGATGTCCTTAGGTTAATTAGGTTTAAGTAGTTCTAAGTTCTAGGGAACTGATGACCTCAGATGTTAAGTCCCATAGCGCTGAGAGCCATTTGAACCATTTGTGGCATTGCACCGAAGTCTGCTAATACTGACTCATTTCGTGTGTTGCAGTAACAACTATTTGTTTATTAACTGTGAACTAAACTCAGCACAGCTTTAGAGAACGAAAGTCCACACTAGAGTACAACTTACAGTACATCTTGACGAAGTGTAGCAAGTCCCTTGCACGCTCCCCGTGTGATCCACATTCCCAACATGTCCACACCACTACATTCGTAGTGCGCCTTATAGATGTTTGGCCATCACACTCATTACACGTGGCAGATTAATCTACCAAGTCCCCATTGATGTATATCAACGGCTGTTTGCAGCTAGGGTGTCGATTTAATTATAAAAAAATGGTTCAAATGACTCTGAGCACTATGGGACTTAACATCTGAGGTCATCAGTTCCCTAGAACTTAGAACTACTTAAACCTAACTAACCTAAGGATATCACACACATCCATGCCCGAGGCAGGATTCGAACCTGCGTCCATAGCGGTCACGCGGTTCCAGACTGAAGCGCCTAGAACCGCTCGGCCACAACGGCCGGTGATTTAATTATCATTTCATTCTAGAGAAACTGCACAGTCATCAATGCTATCTGTTCTTTCGGGCACAGATACTCCCTTCGTATATATAGTTAAAATATGGCTACCCAGCCATTGACCTTCTTGTGTGAACGCACACGCTATACCCCAACTCGTACAGGACTTGGTGGATTGACCTACCAGGGGTAATGTGTGTGATGGGCAAACATCTATTAGGCGCACTATGAATGTAGTGGTGTGGACATGTTGGGAATGTGGGTCTCACGGGGAGCGTGCAAGGGATAAGTCCCTGCAGGCGCACTATCCTCTGTGCCATCGGTGGCTCAGAGGGATAGAGCGTCTGCCATGTAAGCAGGTGATCCCGGGTTCGAGTCCCAGTCGGGGCACACATTTTCAACATGTCTCCAATGATGTGTATCAACGCCTGTTTGCAGCTAGGGTGTCGTTTTAATTACCATTAAGGTATTTTAATGGCCGTTCACCGCCCAGAATCTATTACCTACATGATCCAATACCACACATTACCACGGACAGGTCTGCCTTCTTCCAGAACTAACGTAAAACTGTCTTCTTCAAGATCTCGACGTAAACGTCCCCGCATCGCTTGAGCCCAGCACTCGAAAAGTTTGTCTCTCCACTTGACTCCAGCAGTGTTCACCACTGTCTGCTTCTCCATTGGCTGAAAGCCGTCTCCGCCAAAAATACGTAGTTCATATGTTATTTCGCGCTGAATTAATCTATTGCAATAACATTTAAAAAAAGAAATTTTATAAACATTCGGTCGCACTCAGACCATTTACAATAAATGTAAATAATACTTTGATTCATAAATAAGCTAGTATTCTTGCACGTATATTCAGTGACAACAGTGTGTCGTTAAATATTGTTTAAGCAGTTATTTGTCTGCTTGCCAGAAGCGTCTTTTGGCCTCCATTTCACTAGTGGTAACAGCTAACACAGACGACAGACCACTTGATATCAAAAACCCTGGTTAAATTAAGATAGTGACAAAACAGTAAAACAGTCATTAACTACACCACTATGATAAGACATGAAGTATTCATGTTGCATTCAGTTGCTGCGTTATTTTGGAGAATAACATGTTTTGGCAGACGTTTGCATAATGAAAAGGATGTAAAACGCAATAAATAAATGAAGAAAATAGGAAACTACAAATGCATGGCTTACAGGGATGATGGCTGTAGTGCAATGCTTTCATCTGAGATATTTTTTTCGGAAATCACGTGAAACGTTTAAAAGTTGTTAATTCAAAGGTTCATTATGAAAATATTTAGTCATTGTAAATTAATAACTTTTGCAGTTTTTAAGATGTTGAAAATACTATTATTTCACAGGACATACCCTATTTTTCTGATATTACCGATGTATTCAGGTGTCTTCTATTATTTGACTGTGATTTATTATAGAATTTCTAATAGGTATAAGAAGCCATATTTCAGGCACGCTTACATTCTGCCATTACTGGTACATCTTCTGTCCCTCTAAGCGAGCGAGTACTGTCCACAAGTTTTGAAGTTTACCCATTTTCTGCTATGTGCTCCCTGCATTTTTACCCAGGCTTACCAGAAACGGTCGCTTCTGTTGGCATGCCTGTCAGTCCACGCCAGTTAGCCTTCAGCTGCACAAAAATATTCATCTCCTACCAATTCTAGGTAGCCGAATAACTCGCCTACATATGCGTGACGTCACAGAGCTGTGGCCGAACGTTCAGGGGCCAGCGCTGTATGTACTGTATCTACCTTCACTTATTATTGAGCCTACGAGATCATTCTGTTTTTATGTCCATACCAGGTATGAATTGACTGACACCAAATGTGACTCACTGACGTTTTAGTCACAGGATACTACGTTTAATTCACTTTGGTAAGCACATAATTTTATAATACTTGACGCAATGTAGGCATTATTTTGAAACTGTATTCAGATACTATTTCTCAGCTTTTTTTCAAGATGTTCTTCATTAAATAAAATTCTATTGCCTACAAAAAGGCTTGAGAGATTACAGTGGAAAGAGCTGCAATTGTTTTGAACTAATTTGAGAATTTGGCGGTGTCACCGAATGCAGAATGATGTTCCAGAATGCTTTTAGCCGAACTGAAATTTACTGGGTAATTGCTGTGTTTGAGTTCGCCGTAGCTCACGGATTTACAGGGTCGAATCTTGCGTAGAGAGCACCCGGGCCGGCCGAGGTGGCCGAGCAGTTCTAGGCGCTACAGTCTGGAAGTAGTTCTAAGTTCTAGGGGACTGATGACCTCAGAAGTTAAGTCCCATAGTGCTCAGAGCCATTTGAACCATTTGTCTCTGATGGACACACGTCCAGATCATCCGCTCTCAAAAGTCCGCCATCTCACTTCCCCACATTCACCACTGCTGGCGGCTCACCTCCAACTGCGCAACGCTACGCGCTGTTAACAGCCAACAGCCCAACACTACAATGGCGAATATTACAACAATGCCACCCAGCCACAGACTGCACACAGCACAGCCAGTGATTTTCATACAGAGCGCTACGTGGCGTTGCTAATATAAAAACGTAAACAGCCTACTTACAACCTAACATCCCTATTTCATCTCATATTCTTTGTCTGCTACTACATTTTTTCTTCGTTTTTGATTCTTACATCACGAAATTAATTAATCCTGCCGTCCAATTTCTGATAACAGGTTTGTGTAGACTCACTTCCTCTATTTTCATTTCTCGTATTTTTTCAGCCATTCTCGTCCACCTAATTCACTTTTACCATTATTTGATGGCAGTACATTTTAAATGCTTCCGGTTCCTATCAGGAACTTATTCCTCAGTTTCATATCAATGGTTTGTATGAGGTATGACTATAAAATAACGGGACTGACTATCACAGAGTAAGTACGCATGCCCCAGTCGACGAACGACCAATAGCTGTGAAGCCCGAAGCTATCTCAGTCAAATGGGACATCTCTGGTGTTTGTAGACAAATCAGTGTGGCCGTGGTCTTTGTTTGCGTGAGAGCCGTTATTTTGTTTTACCGGAAAACAAGAGTAACAATAGAGCAAAGAATTGCCGTGAAGTTTCACACGAAACTTGGAAAAACTGGTACTGAAATATGTCCTTTACTAAAAGAAATATATGGGGAAGAGTGTTCATCATCTGCGCGAGTTTTTGAGTGGTTCAAGCGTTTCCAAGATGGCCGAGGAGACGTTGAAAGTGACGTACGCCCTGGACCCCATTGAACTTAAAAAACGAATGAATATATCGAAAAAGTAGATAATCTTATTCAATCTGACCGTCGATAGGTTATTTGACATTTCACAGACACTGTAGTAACTGACAAAGAATGGGTAAAGCAAATTTTACACAACCAAATTCGCGTGAGAGGAGTATGTGCGAAACTGGTGTCGAAAATTCTCGTGATCTAACAAAAAGAAGCTCGTGAAAATGTTTGTACTGACGCTTCGAATACTACAGAAAATGAGTGATAACATCTAAATAATTTTAGTTTTTCGCTTTCGATCCAGAAACTAAGCTCCAGTCCAAGCATTGGAAGGGCCAACTTCACCGAGGACAAAAAAGAAACAAACGACGCGAATTGTGGAAGAACAAGTTACCGCTTCTGCATAAGGACAATGCACCAGTTCATATCGCATTGTCTGTTAAGATGTCTCGAGCGAAGTACAGCAACCCTGCGCTAGGCCACCCAAGTTATTCGCGTGACGTGACAGAATATGACTTTTTTTTTTATTCACCAAGTTCAAATCTACATTAAAAGAAACAAGATATCACTCCGATTAAGCAGTGAAAGAAGCGCGGCTCGCATCATCAAGGAGCTCACAGAAGAAGACATCAGCAATGTTTCCATCGATGGAAAATTTGCATGGAGCGTTTTAGGTATGAGGATGGAGAGTGTATTGATGGTGACAATAACAAAATACGTATGGTTTTGAAATAAAATGTTTTGCAGCAATAGTCGTGCTATTTTGTAGCCATTCTTCGTAGAGTTCTTTTATGGGAAATTGCTCTCTTTTGGCTGCACTAATAGAATTCCAATATCTTGCTTGCTCCGACCATACTGTGTACTCATTGAGGTTAAGATAGTTGTTGTCCTCCTTTTTCATACGTCCAGCTTGATCTTTCTTACTGTTAATCCACTTTTCGCCAGAGGTGTTAACCCACTTGCACATTGGCGTTTATCCCTAGTGCACTTTAATTGCTCCTTCTCGGTTTTACTTCTTTTTTTCTATCCTACTGTTGTAGGTAGAAGCGAAGTTCATAAATGCAGGGACCGGCGAAACGAAACAGGCGGTCCCGATGGTGACTAACAGCGGAGATCACAAGGTGAATTCATAACCAATACAAGACCAGAGCGTAACCGATTCCTTTAAGCAAATACCACATCCAGGGAAACAAATCAAAATCACAAGACGTTAATCAGGCAAGATGAAAATATACTAAGATGGTATCTGTTCTTTCGGACATGATGGTATCTGTTCTTTCGGACATGTCCGAAAGAACAGATACCATCTTAGTATATATATAGTTAAGGCTCACCGGCCACTTGACCATCTTCTTCTTCTGTGCGAATGCACAAACAGTGCCCGAACTCTTACGGGAATCGGCAACGCGCCGCGAGTAATGAGTATAATGGGCGAGGGCACTACGAATGTAGTGCGGGACAATACGTTGATAATGTGGGTTTCGCGGGAGGCGTGCCAGAGATAAATCCCTGCAGTCGCGCTATCCTGTGTGTCTTCGGTGGCTCAGATGGATAGAGCGTCTGCCAAGTTAGCAGGAGATCCAGGGTTCGAGTCCCGGTCGGAGCACACATTTTCATCTGTCCCCGTTGACGTATGTCAACGCCTGTAAGCAGCTAAGGGTGTTCATTTCGTTGTAAGGTCAAAATACTCCGCTATCCAATGGCGCGTGCACAAGCTTCAATGACTAGCGAGCAACTGGCCGCAATCAGCGGGCTGCGGTATGTGGGTAAACGCTTCAGAGGGCAGCACCGCCTCACGTGCTTGCCACGATAACAGCACGGCCGCGGCTGTCGCCTGCACCCCGCCTGTCTCTGACGTGATCTCTCTGTCACCATCGGGCTAGGCGGGTAATCCGAAATGCTCTTGGACACTAAGTCTTTCTTCATTGCCTCTCCAGTACCAATGGTGCTAAGCTGTAACTTAACACGAATTTGCCTTTCTTAACTTCCGCTTTAACTACTTCATCTGGGTTTTTGTACATATTGTGACATACCTGTTTCACTCTGTTCTGTTACCTCACTCCGCATAGAGTTGTAAAAGTTCGTTCCACATTGCACTGTCGAAGTCCCACTGTTGTTCCTCAAACACTAGGGAGGCAATCTGATTTTACTAACACCTTTTTTCCTTTGCTAAGTGCAAAGCCAGAATTGCTTAACTGTTACATTTTCCTTTTGTTTGAAACGAAACTAATCTTCGTCCATAATTTCTTCAATTTTTTCTTTACTCTTCTATGTATTATTCTGGTCTCCAATTTACATGTTTATGTGACTGACCGTCTAATAGTTTTCACGTTTATCTGCTCCTACCTTTCAGTAATGCGATGAAAACGCTTTTCTACTAATCTGAGGGCAAGTCATCTATTTCGTAGATTTTCTTACATAGACCCAAATAATCTTGTAGTTCATATATCACGCACAAATTTCATTAGCTCCGAAAGTAGATCACTAACTTCTTTCAACCATTTTGAATTGCGATCATTCAGTTCTCTGCCAACTGCTGATCACACTATTGGATCACTCATTTTTTCCATTCAACTCCTACTTTCTTATCAAACGTCGGAACCATTCTTCTATATTGTGCAGTCCATCGGCGTTCCCTTCTCATCTCTATGCTCTTTCTTCTGCATATAGCAGATATTTCCCATCTGTACCTCTTTAGATAACCCTTTTACGTTTTACTTCTACGGAGCTACTTTTGGTTTTCCGAATGCTGCGACGGTTTTTCCCAGGATACAATATTTCCCAACCTTTTCGCATCGCGTTCTCATCCATTTTAATGTACCCTGTTCAAAATTAAACATAAATTTTTTCGAAGGAGCCTCCACTTCTGGCTCCCCGCTTCATCTTATAATTATTATAGTTTCTTCTTTCGTTTGTAAACTGGAGTAGCTCGAAAGTTATGCATGGATTCAGAACTTCTGCTTTCGCTGTACCTGTGTTGTCCTGTCCTGTCTTAATTATTTACTTCATTTCATCCCATTCCTCTACTACAGAGGTACTACCGATGCATTTACGTGGTCTATTGGTCATAGCCTAGCATAGTTTCGGTTCTGTCTGTTCTGTCCTAAATTTTCAGTAATTAATCAAATTTTTATTCCCTTCATGTCAAGCTTACTGTTCAGTAGTGCTAGATTTAGAGATTAGCCTATGCCCGCACTTGACTTAGCTCTGCAGTTCTTTTTTTTTTTTTTTGAGTCGTCAGTTCTTTGACCCGTTTGATGCGGCCCGCTACACACCCCTCTCCTGTGTGAACCTCTTCATCTCACAGTAGCACTTGCAAACTACGTGCTCAGTTATTTGCTGGATGTATTCTAATCTCTGTTTTTCTCTACAGTTTTTACCCTCTGCAGCGCCCTCTACTGCATGGAAGTTAATGCCTGATGTCTCACCAGATATCCTATTATCCTGTCCATTCTTTTTCTCAGTGTTTTCCATATATTCCTTTCCTCACTGACTCTTCAGGGAACTTCCTCACGCATTACCGTATTAGTCCAACTAATTTTCAACATTCTTTTGTAGCACTACACCTCAAATCCTTCGATTCTGTTCTGTTTCGGTTTTCCCACAGTCCATGCTTCACTACCATACAATGTTGTGCTCCAAACGTACATTCTCAGAAATTTCTTCCTCAAATTGAGATCTATGTTACATAATAGCAGACTTCTCTTGGCCAGGAATGCCCTTTTTGCCAGTGCTAGTCTGTTTTAATCTGTTTTTTACGTCCTTCTTGCTTCATCCCTTTGGGTTATTTTGCTGTCCACGTAACAGAATTCCTTAACTTCATTTACTTCGTGGTCCCCAATTCTGATGTTGTTTCTCCCTGTTCTCATTTCTGCTACGAGTACTTCTCATTACTTTCGTCTTTCTTCAATGTACCTTCAGTCCATATTCTGTTCTCATTAGATTCTTTGTTCCATTCAACAGATCGTGTAATTCTTCTTCATTTGTTCTGACGATAGCAATTTTATATATATGAATCTAATCAATGCTATCCTTTCACGATGAATTATAATCCCACTCTTGAACCCTTCTTTTATTTCCGTCATTTTTTTATCGTAGTATAGCTTGAACAGGACTGAAAGATTACATCCTTGCTGTACACCCCTTTTAATCTGACCAGTTCATTTCTGTTCTTAGTCTTATTCTTTCCTGGTGCATGTTGTACATAATTTTCGAGGGGCGTTCAATAAGTAATGCAACACTTTTTTGTGAAAGCAGGTTGACGTTATTTAGGATTCCAGTACACCATGTTATTCCCCACTCATTTGGCTACAGAATCGTATTTTTCAACGTAATCTCCTTTCAATGCGACGGCCCTTCGCCACCTTACTGGGAGGGCCTGTATGCCCGCATCATTCACGTACTGTTCCTCGCGGAATGCATCTTTGATTGAGCCAAACAGTTGGAGGTCGAAAGGTTCGAGATCCGGACTGTAGGGTGAATAAGAACAGTCTAATGAAGTTCTGTGAACTCCTCTTGGGCGCACAGACTTGTGTGAGCTTTCAGAATCTAATTACAACCCCCGATTCATTCTGTATCCCTGCAGCAAGAATAACCTTTACAAAATGTTCCCTGAACTGATGGTCCATTCACAATGACAGTGGTGGTGTCTGCTTCAGTTTATGGGCTCTGAGTACTATGGGACTTAACATCTATGGTCATCAGTCCCCTAGAACTTAGAACTACTTAAACCTAACTAACCTAAGGACATCACACAACATCCAGCCATCTCGAGGCAGAGAAAATCCCTGACCCCACCGGGAATCGAACCCGGGAACCCGGGCGTGGGAAGCGAGAACACTACCGCACGACCACGAGATGCGGGCGCTTCAGTTAATGGGGACTTCAGGCACGCTGTTTGCATAAACACAACAGTAAATACAGAATACAAAAAAACATGGTGTAAAGAACAATACAGTGATTTGTGCGCCCTACTCTATCACTTACATAAGAATTACAGTGAAAAACACAAACACATAGAAGGTATAACATACAATACAAAAACAACACTACAGAAATAAATTTAAGAAAAAAAAAACAAGTTTCATGGGGTGTCAAGTTGTGCTTGCACATTGCACAATGTTCGCGACTGTGCTGAGAATGAGGCACTAAATCACATTGTTAGAAATATTCGAAGCACTTCACAAATTCGTTAATTTCTCTGAGGGGTTTGGTATGTTGCGTCATATCCATTGATGCACGTGGTTCCATGGCTTGAGCATCGGAGGGGGGCTTTTGGGATGGGGCCACAGCACTGACACACATAGGGCTAAACGTTGGATGTTGTTGCTACGTTGTTGCAACAGCAATAGGGTGTGCTGGAGCATCTGCAGTACGCTGTTGAGATTGCAGCAAGACCCACGCATATGATCACGGCAGTACGGTAGGAAGACATAGTGATAGGCTCTCCTCACGTCGATTAATTGTCTCTGAGGTCTACTAGTTGGGATACATCACTAGTCCAGATCTCTTCTCTCCCTGGACAGTACTTTACGTTTCCCAATATTGTAGTTCGATGACGGATGATGGCACGAGGAGTGACTCCAGAAGTGTGTGAGGTCATCCATACAGGATCGAACTAGGAGCGACGATTGCTACAACTGCTCTCTAATAGAGAGGAGAAGTTAGAAATGAGACAATTCATGTGTTAGAGTTTGTGGCACGATACTGCTTTGTGTATGCAGATCGGCCAATGCTAGTGAGTTGTAAAAACTCAAACAGGTGAGTATATAGCGTCCCTTTCTGTCCTGAGGCACATGAGGCGCAGGTTCTGACACTGTACGTGATCTTCTTCGTGTACTCAAGACAACGTGGTCTGGTGCAGGGAATCCCTACAAACGGCTGCCGCGTCCGGAGAGCTAGCTGGCTGTTGCGTGTTCATCGCGTGTCAGTGTCAACGGCCAGTCTCACTTTCGCTTGTGGCCCGGCGAGGGTTGTCCCCCCGCCTAATCCCTCAGGTATACGGCCCGGTGATGTCAGCTTGTAGGACCGGACGCTCCCGCGCCCTTCTCGTTAGGTGGCGCGCTGACACTCCCCTTCTTGCAGGTAGCCGATGACCTCTCGTTTTTGCTCTGGCTGGCCTCTGCATTGCCTCGATACCCATCATTTGCACAATTCTGACAAAAATCTTATGCCTAACTTTTTCCCATGACCTATGTTATTATAAATTTACATAACGATACATTGATGGTCTGTCATTTCAGACACTCTTATTTTACTTTTATAGTTATTAATCTATGGCTATCATTATAATCGTGGTGTATGTAATCTAGACATGGAAATAATTTATCTTGATATTTGTGTAGAGACCGGTCTCACTACTGTACATGGTGTGTGACGCTACACTGGATGAACAGCTAAATGTGCGGGCCCGCACTAATATTACTATTAATTATATAATCGACAGTAGACATGCTCAAGAATTAACTACCATTTGCCAACGATCAACATTCTATGTCTTTTGAATAAATTATGTTATTATGCAGCTCGAAGTTTTACTGAGCTTATAAAGAACAAGCAACTATTCTACGTTCGCTCGCCGGTCGTCCCTCCATCTTGGGTCTGTGATTTGATGACTTGAAAAATAACATCCCAACAGGCGCGCGCCAAACACTTGTGGTAGAAAACCCCCACAATATTAATCTAGTTATTGTTAAACCCTACAGTTTAACTTATCCTAGTATATCGTACCTTTTTTTTTGTTTGTTTGTTTACCTTATACAATACTCCTACATAATTCCTGTTACGTTGAGATGTCTCACTGCTCGCCGCTATTGACGACAGTGATGTGCGCACCGTACGACATGGCCTCCGAGTTTTCATTACGCCTCACTGAAACTCCAGAGACTGGGTTAGCCATGGCTATACAAGACAATAAATTTATAGTTGCAACTTCTTTTTCTATGTGATGCGGTTTTCGCGATCAAAGCACACCTTTCCAGAGGCAATGAAATATGACCAAGCCAGAACTGGTTCCTGTTGAGGATTCCGTCGCCCACCACACGCCAGCTACACTTTATGTCACGAATCTCCAAGTATACACTCCTGGAAATTGAAATAAGAACACCGTGAATTCATTGTCCCAGGAAGAGGAAACTTTATTGACACATTCCTGGGGTCAGATACATCACATGATCACACTGACAGAACCACAGGCACATAGACACAGGCAACAGAGCATGCACAATGTCGGCACTATTACAGTGTATATCCACCTTTCGCAGCAATGCAGGCTGCTATTCTCCCATGGAGACGATCTTAGAGATGCTGGATGTAGTCCTGTGGAACGGCTTGCCATGCCATTTCCACCTGGCGCCTCAGTTGGACCAGCGTTCGTGCTGGACGTGCAGACCGCGTGAGACGACGCTTCATCCAGTCCCAAACATGCTCAATGGGGGACAGATCCGGAGATCTTGCTGGCAAGGGTAGTTGACTTACACCTTCTAGAGCACGTTGGGTGGCACGGGATACATGCGGACGTGCATTGTCCTGTTGGAACAGAAAGTTCCCTTGCCGGTCTAGGAATGGTAGAACGGTGGGTTCGATGACGGTTTGGATGTACCGTGCACTATTCAGTGTCCCCTCGACGATCACCAGTGGTGTACGGCCAGTGTAGGAGATCGCTCCCCACACCATGATGCCGGGTGTTGGCCCTGTGTGCCTCGGTCGTATGCAGTCCTGATTGTGGCGCTCACCTGCACGGCGCCAAACACGCATACGACCATCATTGGCACCAAGGCAGAAGCGACTCTCATCGCTGAAGACGACACGTCTCCATTCGTCCCTCCATTCACGCCTGTCGCGACACCACTGGAAGCGGGCTGCACGATGTTGGGGCGTGAGCGGGAGACGGCCTAACGGTGTGCGGGACCGTAGCCCAGCTTCATGGAGACGGTTGCGAATGGTCCTCGCCGATACCCCAGGAGCAACAGTGTCCCTAATTTGCTGGGAAGTGGCGGTGCGGTCCCCTACGGCACTGTGTAGGATCCTACGGTCTTGGCGTGCATCCGTGCGTCGCTGCGGTCCGGTCCCAGGTCGACAGGCACGTGCACCTTCCGCCGACCACTGGCGACAACATCGATATACTGTGGAGATCTCACGCCCCACGTGTTGAGCAATTCGGCGGTACGTCCACCCGGCCTTCCGCATGCCCACTATACGCCCTCGCTCGAAGTCCGTCAACTGCACATAGGGTTCACGTCCACGCTGTCGCGGCATGCTACCAGTGTTAAAGACTGCGATGGAGCTCCGTATGCCACGGCAAACTGGCTGACACTGACGGCGGCGGTGCACAAATGCTGCGCAGCTAGCGCCATTCGACGGCCAACACCGCGGTTCCTGGTGTGTCCGCTGTGCCGTGCGTGTGATCATTGCTTGTACAGCCCTCTCGCAGTGTCCGGAGCAAGTATGGTGGGTCTGACACACCGGTGTCAATGTGTTCTTTTTTCCATTTCCAGGAGTGTAATTCCTTTGTTATTCATCTGTGACAGTCACGAGCAGCAGGCTAAATCCGCACCCAGCACATTGGCATGGTAGGCTTTATGCCCGCATTTCTACCGTTTGGTGCACCATTGGAGTCAAACGCTCACTGGTTCACCCAGACTTGCAACTCAACGATGCTGGCGCACCACTGTAAAAACAATACTGCGTATATTCATCCTCGAAATCACGCGACATACCACAATCTTGTAGTGCACTGACGCGTGCTTGCAAGCATTGTTATGACCGTCCCGCGAACTGGTTGTGGCCGCTATGGAGCGTATCACGACTTCCCAGAACGCTTCTAGGGGCACGTTCTTGTATGCGCCCGTTTCTGCGACGTCTCTTCACTCATCATTATCCCTCAACATGGACACCAGACTGGAAAGGACAAAAACATTGCTCATGGAATGCTAGTGCCTCCTACTTCATTGACATTGTAAGTCGCGAACATAAACCAAAAAGGATAGCAGCAGTAAATTCTTATGAGAGACAACGCATCGTGTTAATACTTTAGCAATCTTAATCTATTCATTCAACGATTCTTGCTCCCCGAAGAAAGGTTCATATATTTGCCCATTCTACTATGTACACCACTTACCCTTCTACTATTCCACGAACTCCTTTATCTGGGAGATGTGGTGGAGTCCTATGGACTTCTTTCCTTTCGGCGTCTCCAATTCATGAGCAATGTGGTGAGCTGCTCTCGCCGGCCGCGGTGGTCTCGCGGTTCTAGGCGCTCAGTCCGGAACCGCGCGACTGCTACGGTCGCAGGTTCGAATCCTGCCTCGGGCATGGATGTGTATGATGTCCTTAGGTTAGTTAGGTTTAAGTAGTTCTAAGTTCTAGGGGACTGATGACCTAAGATGTTAAGTCCCATAGTGCTCAGAGCCATTTTTTTGAGCTGCTCTCCTTATACGGTACGGGCCGTTGTAAACAGAATAGAATTTTTGGCATTTCATTTTTTGTTTGTTCAAGAGTCGGAAAGACTTCACGAGCACTCTTTGTCCAATTTGGAAGTGTCGTACAGGAGCTCCCTTGTCGGCACGTCTCTCCCTGACCTCTGATGCAGCCCGTATCCTCTTGAGAGCCAAATCCACTACGGCTCGGTACTGCGTTCGTGCCCTTGGTGGCAAGTTTACGACCTCGGTTATCAAGTCCTTAGGAATCCGGTTTTTCAGTACTGTAATGGGTGCCAATTTTGTTATCCTATGGGGCGCCTCACTGATCACCTCCTGGAAGTCTTTAAGGAGGAGGAGGAGGAGAGTAGTGTTTACCGTCCCATCGACAACGAGGTCATTAGAGACGGAGCGCAAGGTCGGGTGAGGGAAGGATGGGGAAGGAAATCAGCCGCGCCCTTTCAAAGGATCCATCCCGGCATTTGCCTGAAGCGATTTAGGGAAATCACGGAAAACCTAAATCAGGATGGTCGGAGACGGGATTGAACCGTCGTCCTCCCGAATGCGAGTCCAGTGTGCTAACCGCTGCGCCACCTCGCTCGGTAGTCTTTAAGGAAAACGTCCCATGTCGCGTGCTGTTTGTTGCAGTACAACCGGCACAAGTTTGAGTTCCTTAATAACCCGTTCTGCAGCATTCGAGCTCGGATGGTGTGATGATATAAAAATGTGATCACTTTTACATCGACGCAACGTCTCCTTCCATGTTTTTGACTTAAACTGTGGCCCGTTATCAGAAATAATTCTACTCACAAGACCAACCTGTGGTAGGAAATCCCGGATTAGGGCTCGTGATACAGTTCGTCCTGTCGCCCTCTTCAGTGCCGTAAAGGTAACGTATTGGACGTTAGTTCAACAAAGACTAATGCGTAAGTATATCCTCTTCTTGTTCTTGGCAAAGGCCCCATCAAATCTGTTGCCGCTAATTGTCTTAATTTGGTCGGTACGATAGGGTACAATGGTGCCTGCATGCTCACAGTGGCGTGCTTAGCCTTTTGGCAGTCTTTACACACCGATAGTACCCTCCGAATTCGACGCTCCATGTTTCGAAAGTAACACATGGTCCTTAGCTTGGGATTGCACTTGCGTGGTCGGAAGTGTCCATAGCTGAGGTGAGTATGCCATATAACCTTGTTTATTAGGTATTCAGGGATGCATACCCCCCATTCAGTGTCATTGGCATAATTTCGGTGGAAGATTATGCCTTTCCGCAAGAGGTAGAACTGCCTGACGGTGGCGTGTCTTCTGTCTATCCATTTCTGTTTCAATAACACTAGGGCAGGGTCCTTGTCTTGCTCCTTCTTGATGTCCTGCATACTACAGGTAATAAAATTTTCAAAGGCTACTTTTTGCATATAGAAAAGGCAGTAGTGATTTTCCTCCAGATCTTCTTCCATGTCGTGGTCAAATCCGATCGGTGACCGCGATAAGGCGTCTGCAATAATTTTCTGACTGCCGGGGATATATTCTATCGAAAAATCGTACTGCTGCAGATATGATGCCCACCTAATGAGCCGCCTGTGATTAAGCTTTGCAGTCATCAGGAACTCGAGTGCCTTGTGGTCTGTGTAGACTCTCGTCTTGCGACCAAACAGAAGGTACCTGAATTTTTCAAACGGCCATACAATAGCCAGCGCCTCTAACTCGGTTACTGAGTAATTCCTCTCACTCTTGGCTAGTACTCTGCTACCAAACGCAATTGTCTTCCACACCCTGTTTCCTTCATTTACATAGTCTTGGAACACCATGACAACCAGACCTGAGTATGAACTGTCCGTTACTATGCAAAGCTCTTGTCCGTTACTATGCAAAGCTCTTCTGCTAAATTAGGGTGTGAGAGGACGGGTGTTTGTAATAATGCGAATTTTAATGCTTTCCATTCGGATTCGGCCGCTTCATCCCAGTCCCAAGGAATCTTCTTTCCTGTAAGTTGATGCAACCTAGGACTGCTCTGAGTTTTGACATATATAAAGCGGTTATAAAAATTTACGATCCCTAAGAACCCCTTAATTGCTTCTTTGTTGTAGGAATGGGAAACTTTTCAATCGCTTCGATCTTTTCGGGATTTGGCGCAATGCCCTCACCCGTGATGATATGTCCTAGAAATTTGACAGAGGATGTCCCAAAATTCGATTTTTCGATGTTGATAGTCACTCCGTATTCCTTGAATGTCGCAAGGAGTTCACCGAGGACCGCATTGTGCTCTCCCCAAGATTTCTCCGCGATCAGCAAATCGTCCACATAGCTGGTGACATGACGTTTGAAACTACCGCTTAGTATGCCGTCGAGCCCCAGGGAATGAATGCAGCAGACGAAATGTTCAAACCAAATGGTAGACAACGAAACCGGTAACATCTTCCAAATGCTAAAAACGCTGTGTACTGTCTGCAATTTGGATGGAGCTCAATTTGCCAGAAACTCGATTTTAGATCAACTGATGAGAAGATTGATATTCCATGGAAGTTTTGTAAGAGCTCCCCTAATCGTTCCTGTCTGTCTGTTTCGGGTTCTATTATTGTATTAATTTGCCGCGAGCCCAAGACTAAACGAATACTACCATCTGCCTTCTCGACTACTCTTAACGGGTTATTATAGGCTGAAGCCGTAGGTTCTATTATTCCTTCACTAAGCATTCGCGTAATTTCAGCTGCTACTTTCTGTCGATATGCCACCAAGGGGATTGGGTAGGGTGGCACAAGAAACTGGTTGTGCGGACGTACACCGAATTCATATTGGAAGTTCTTTATTGATCCTGTCTTGGGAATGAAAACCTCCGCATGTTCTACTAGTAATTTATGAAGTTCTTTGCGCTGGTCGGACCTTATATTCTTTATTACTTCCCATTTTTCTCCTATTTTCTCATTTATTTCTCCCATTATTACGACTTCATTCTCATCCGTGTCCTCTCCCCTACCCGCAACGTCGACCTGTCCTTCCTTTCTGTCTTTCTGACACGCATAATTTATCCGTACACAGTTAGACGGTAGTTGAGCTGGGATCAGCTGGTCGTCGAACTTAATGTTGACGGGATTCCCTTTCCTCAAAACCACTTCACCTCGTCCTAGATCAACTATCGCTTCATGCTCATTTAGGAAGTCCGTTCCTATTATCATGTCGATCGCCAGATTTGGCATGATCCAGAAGTTAGACTCTATTTTGTGTCCTTGGCAGGAGAATTCCAGTCTTGTTTGTTGGGTGACCTCCGTACATTTACCCGCTAATGTCCCTTTTATTTTGGTTTTCTTAACCGATAGGACAGGCCATTCCACCTCCTGAGAGCACCTCTTGTATGCTGCCTCAGATATTGCTGTTATGTAGCTTCCACTATCTATTATCGCATTCATACTCTTTTCAGCTATTGCTACTGTGATAAGAGGCTGCCGAGCCTGTCGAGTTGTTGTTTTATGTTCTTCGAGCAGGATTTCTGATAAATCCTTCGTAATTTATCATCCGTAGTTGGCCAGGTACGAGATTACGTGCGAAATTCCGGGGGCCTGTGTTCGCACTAGTCTGGCGTCAATCCCTTGTTCAGCTCCCCCTCCTCTGACGTGCATTAGGATTTGCGGGTCTAGTTTCAATCTGCTGGCTCCACTGTTGTCCTTGGTTTCTCTCTCTCCAATTACGGTCGCTTTGCCGTACGTTATTCCTCCTATCCCAGACTCCTTGTCTAGATTGACCCTGTTCCCTGACGTTCTGGTTTCCGTCTCTCTGGTTTCCATAACCTCGAATAGCGTAACCTTGATTTCGTTACCCTGGTTTCCTAACTGACCAGTGCGATTATGCGATCTGTTGTCGTCCTCCCTTCCTCGCCCGTGGTATTTGTTACTTTGCCCCTTCTTCCTGTCCTTTGCGTCTTGTTTATCAAAGACTACTTCGAGTTCGCGCAATAAACTTCTATGTCAGCTCCACACTTCCCGACAAGTGTCTCTTAGTACCTAACTGGCAATTTGGAAAAGCAAAATTTAATGATTTCTCCGTTGCTATGGACTATCTAAAAATTGATTCTTCTTGAGTAAATCATCAAAAAATTTGGTTGCGCTCCTATGCCCGGACACTTCCAGTTCAGGACAAAATATTATTTCCTCTTTAATCCTGTCTTGCGTTTCCTTTGACCAGTACGTCCGCAGGAATGCACCAACAAATTCCTGATAACTCCGACACGTCGCTGCCACCCCCGCATCTTTTCCGCGGCTTGGCCTTCGATATGTCCACACATGAATTCTAATTTTGCCTGGGTTGGCCATGATGACGGTAATGAATTTGTAAATTGCCTCACCCAGCTCTTCGGATGCATCGGCCCTCCATTATATTTGAACTTCTGGAATTTTAGTATCGACAGGAAGTGATTGTGATCAAAATCCTGTCCCATCCTCGCACTAATGTTGTCACTCGTTTCCGATACTTGCGCGTCTGCTGAGTGTCCTGATCTATCATGCTGATAACTGTGATGTGCTACCTCTGTATCACAGTGGAAGTGGCACTCAGAATTCACTCTCCTAAGTGGGCTACAATTATTGCAGCTATTACTCGCTGTTTCTGAGTGTGCATTGTTAGTTCCGCACTCGGTCATTGGGCTAGAGCTCGGCGGGCTTTTCCTCGGAGACACAATTCTGTGTACTCCATCATTGGTATCCGAACGCGCAGTGCTGGTGTGCCCGTTTCGCTCTAGTTTTGCTATCCGACTCTCTACTTCTTCTATTCGTTTCGTGGTGTTCGTAACCGCGATATCACCTTGAGTTTTTAAGAACGCTAGGGATTTTGAGTGGGCTTCTGTTGTACGTTGCAAGCGTCCTGCGAGTTTAGAAGTTGCTTCCGCGTCTTTCATTGCCCCTATTGCTGCCGTTTTGGCCAGGCCTGCTACTTTTTGTGCAGCCATTGACATTTGTGTTACTTCTCCACATTCTTTCTTTATTGTTAGTAATTCCCCACAAATTTCCCCTATATGCGAAATTATTGCCTGAGTGTCCTTCTTACGCTGTTCGTCAGCTTATTCCTTCTCCTTCTTACGCTATTCATCATCTTCTTCCTTCTCCTTCTTACGCTATTTCTCAGCTTCTTCCTTCTCCTTACGTTGTTCGTCAGCTTCGTCTTTCATTGATCGTAGGAAGCTCAGTATTGGGTTTATGTCATCTTTTTGATCCTCTTCAAACATGGGCGATGTAACTTTGGACACCTGGGCGCTAGAATTCTGACGTGACCGAGCTGGCCCCTGCCTACTCTCGTTCGTTTGATTATAAACTTCTGCTACCGTCTCGACCTGTGTGCCTGTCACTGTTTCATCCTCTACCTCACTATCATAATCACGGCCGCGACGTTGCTCTAAGATCGCTTCCAAATCACCGTCCTCATCAATGACCCTGTCGTCCTGTCCTGCTAAAAATGTGGCCATCTCATCTCCGAACTTATCCCCGTCAGTAAACTGCCCCTTATCCATTATGTTATCCTCTTTTGTTTTAGCTTCGCTAGATAATAGTCGTGCCTTACTTCTCGTGGTCATTCATGAAAAACAAATTTATCTAAAATGCGCAATAAAAATATTCTACTCCATATATTTTTCCGCATAGACATAAAATTTCAACAACGCCGTTCCAACGCTGTAATTACATGCACGATTTGTTGTGGTACAGAAACCGCACACAAACCCGACAAAGTGTGATGTGGTACGCACACCACATGACAGAAACACATAAAACAGCGAAAAAACAAAAAATATATACGCTGAAAACAAAAGCTGTAATCATGCGCCGCTACTTAAAACTAATCGCGGAACTACAAGAAAAAGAACTTGGGTATTAATCGTTAAAAAAGGTAGAGAAAATAAATTTGAATGTTCCTACTAAGAATACTGTTTGCTTATCAGTGATTCACAGGAAAGATCCGAGGCTAAGGGTCGCCATTTTATGCGAGGTGCCGGGGCTAGCAGTGTATTTAACACTAAATTCTTCTAGAATCTTCATATGGAAATGATGGTCTAAGCCCCCCCCCCCCTTTTCTAACTCCGACTTTTGCTGTTGCACATGGATTAAGAAGAAACGCGAACTGACTGTAATCGACCCTGCAAGTGGAGTAAAAAAAGTTTGGCACCTGAAATAATTTAATATGATAGAAATTAATTAGGTAAAGGAAAGTTTCATTAATGTAGTGAGAAATGAAAGGGTTGCTCTACCGATTAACAGAATGAAAGTTATGCCCAAAATAACAAATTGATTTATTATGACTAAACTCAAAATAGTAAACAAACACATGAAACATTTACAATATATCAAACTGGATACTCAAATAAATGCTGTGAAAGTGAGGTTGTCCATAAACTAGATTGTGACATTTATGACCAAGTGGTATGTGGAGCCAATTCCTTGCAACTCAAATATTAAGAGAAACACCCAGCCAACCCAACATTAATTGCTGCTACAGTAGTGAGAACTCAGGCAATGAACATCCAAGACAGAACCACGTAAGGAAAGACGGGAACAGGCGCGCTCTGCTGAGCTCTGATTGTCACAGAGAAAATTCCCGAATCTGCCGGTGCTGCGGACATACATTACCAAGCTGTCTTCTTAACTGCAAGGACATGATCTGGCGTACCGGAAGCGATGGCTGGTTGCTTCGACGTCCTGTCGTGGTGATGATAATGTCGTGAGTATAGCCCGAAACAAATTATCCTGGTCTGGTTGTTCCAGATTAAAGACTTCCTATCAATACAAATGCGCCTCTGAGGGAGACGAAGAAGGCTCGCCACACAATCACTGATGGTACAGTGATTGATTTTAACAAGCGAAGTCACACAGTAACTCCGATACAGTCACCATTAGCCAAAACTGCTCAAGATGGACAACATAGGCCCCTTGTACGCAGAACGCTCAATTGGCAACTGTACTCGGAAAGTTACGTTGAAGTCGAAACTTCAGCAACTTCGTCAAACAGTTACAATTAAAAATGAAAGTATATTAGACAGCCAACGGAAGGCAGGCTGTCCAGAGCACCGAGAGCTCAGTCTTGTAACCTACTCCGACCAAAAGGCGAGAGCCGACTCTCTCAAGAGCACCCGTACAAGCCAAACACAGAACATTCCCGCCCCCACGACAGTGGCCGTGGTTAAATGTGCCA
This sequence comes from Schistocerca serialis cubense, assembly GCF_023864345.2. Taxonomy (NCBI): domain Eukaryota; kingdom Metazoa; phylum Arthropoda; class Insecta; order Orthoptera; family Acrididae; genus Schistocerca; species Schistocerca serialis. Next base: position 726,369,590 of record NC_064638.1, read on the forward strand.
ATCAGTAACTCGAAAGCCGGCAGAAAATTCCACTCTATTGCCAAAGCACTACCACTCCACCAATGGAGATACTTGGCGCCAATTTCTGCGCCGATTTTGCTACGTCATGGAGCTATGCCCTGAGCAAGCCAATCACAGTTACGATTTTGCAGAGAACGCGGGAATTTGCCCGCCAAGACTGCCTGGGAACACAAGTCATTCCCACGCCTCACTGGTAGCCTGCCAGAAAGTGTTTTCACTAAGTTTCTGTGGAGCAACGGAATCTCTAGCCCAGCCGCTCCTTCAGGCCCCTGTGGGCGTGTCGCTTCCGTTCTTATGACGATGTCGGCGTCTGGAAAGTATTCACTCGACTCCCTCACACCCGTCGGCTTATACCTGTCAAGATCAGCAGTGCCCGCCTGTTCCCGGACCACCCGGGTGACGAGAGACGCTGCGTGGGAAGTCGGCGTGTGAAGGAATAGCAACTTTTCACTGCATGCAATTAGAGAGGCTCAGATTAAGGTAGAAATATGAGAGGGGGCTCATGCCAGCTCTCAAGGCCTTGGCATGTTGTGGAGAATGAGAAGTCCCTTTGCAGTTTTGTGGCGAGAAAGACGCAGAAGTCATTGGTTCTTTCCGGCCGATGAGCACACGGGAAATCGGAGAGGTTTGTGCGACTTCGTTGCGTTGATAACAGACGCATCACCCAATGACTCACCTTGCTTTTGTGTACTACTAGTAGTCCACAGGCATTCTCGAAGCGCCAATATATATCTGCGATGCTCTGGATTTCCGCGAAAAGAAACTCACTAACAGCTCTCTGCTTGGAACGCACCTCCGTTACAGACGCCATTTAGAAGGCTACGTAAAGCGCCGCCACCTATCGGAACTTCGTGAAACTTTGGGAGCAGTCTTTGACGCATAAATCTAATATTGGACTGCTTCCATGGAGGCAAGACTGAAGAAAAACCAAGCCACTTTGTTAAGGTATTACTGCAATAAGTCCCAGGACAAATTCCGCATTTTTCAACCTTAATTCACTGAGGAAAAAAAGTAATGTATTTCTTATTGAACGCCCCTCGTGTTACGTGTATTTCCCTGTAGCTTACTACTACTTTGCTTAGAATTTCAAAAAACTTGCACCATTTTACACATTCGAGGGTTGGATTCCCTCACTCCTTCATCGAAGACTTTCACTGCCTGGGCTACTCTCAGGGTGCATCTTCGACGTGGAAGATCCCCACCATTTCCTTGCCGTGTCGTCTGCTCGCCGTCACTACTGCTCGCCGTCCGGTCCTCCTCGCCGCCGCCGCCGCCGCCGCCTGGCCGCCGCCTGCCGGTGCTCGCCGCCGCCGCCTGGTCGCCGCCTGCCGGTGCTCGCCGCCGCTGCCGCCGTTTGGTCGCTGCCTGCCGCTGCCTGCCGTCGCCGCCGCCGCCGCCGCCTCGTCGCCGCCAGCCGGTCCTCGCCGCCGCCGCCGTCTGCCGCCGCCGCCGCCTGATGGTGCTCGCCGCCGCCGCCGCCGCCGCCGCCGCCGCCGTCGCCGCCTGCCGGTGCTCGCCGCCGCCGCCGCCTGCCGGTGCCCGCTTCCGCCGCCGTCTGGTCGCCGCCGCCGCCCTTCTCGCGCGCCGCCACCATGTCCCAACCCACCACCACTATCATTTTCACCTCTCCCTCCGCTGCTCCAACCATCATCACATGGAGCTCATCCTCCACCCCACTTCCCGTCCTTCCTTCTCTCCCTGTCCACCCCACCCCTGCGCCACTTTCGGCTGTACCCACCCCCAACTCCTCCTCCCCTATCACTGTCGCCCCATCGACAGGTACTGAGTTTCCGCCGCTCCCTGCACCGCCTCCGACGGGCTCCAAGCCAGCACGGATCTCGGCTCGACGTTCCACAGTCTCTGTGACGCCCACGCCCCCTCCGTCTGCGTCATCCGCTGCTCAGGGTGGTCCTGCTCCCCGCCATCTCCCCCTGCAACCCGTCCCCCTGCCCCCTCTCCACCCAGTCGTGACTACGAAACCTTCAAAGTGCCCGAATGTTGACCCTTCCCCCGAAATCTCCTCCAAAAAAAACCCCAATCCCCGTGACCCACCCACCCCCATGGACGCGGCCCTGACCCCCGCCCCCGCCACGCCTGCCACCCACACCTTTGTCCTCTCCAATCCTGACCCTCAATTCCTTGATGCCCGCTCCCTCACCCTCGCCATCCGGAAATACTACCCCAATGCCCCCATCTCCCTTCTGATTCCTCGCAAGGACTCGGTCCTCATTAAACCCCCAATGCCTCCTTCCACACCGATCTCCTCTCCCGCATCCCCCGTATCCAATTTGGCCAACGTGCAACCCTCACCCCCTACCACACCCTGTCCTCTCCCCGTCAGCCTCAACCTCCCCGACGTCCGCCAACCTTCACCGCTGTGATCACGAAGCTTAGCCCAATGATCACGGAGGCTGAGGTGTTGGCGGAGCTCAACTCCTGGCCCGACATTGAAATCCACTCAGCCCGTCGCATCTTTAATGATGCCAGGCCGACTTTTCTCATGCGGATATTCACCGAATTCTCCTCCTCCATTGACCGCCTCCTCACCGAGGGAGCCCTCATCTACAATCAGCGCCATAAGGTGGACCCCTCCCGTTCCCCAGTCCAATCCTACCGCTGCCAAGGCTGTCTCACCTACAACGACCACGTTACCTCTGCCTGCAAGAACCCCCCTACTTGTCCCCACTGCAAAGCATCCCACTTCCTCAAGAATTGCCCCAACCTCACCTCTCCCCCCTCCTGCAACACTTGCAACGAACCACACCCAACCTACTCCTCGAAGTGTAAAGCGAAACCTCCACCAGTCACCCCTGAGCTCACCGTCCCTGTCCGTCCTGTTGATGACCCCATCCACCCCAACAACTCGCTCCGCCCTCCCCCTACTGCCAAGGACATCATCCGTTTCACCACCATTGTGCTCGAAAACATCCACCCCTTCCAGCACTCACACACTCTTTCCCAAATCGCCCTCGCTGCCTGTTCCATCTTCCATCTTACCACCTATGCCACATACTCCCACAACCAGGCCCACTTCATCTTCACCCCCCTCACCACCCTCGTCTAACTCTCCCCTCCCATGGTACAACAACCCTACCGTATCCTGTACCACAACATTCGCTCCCTGCACACCCACAAACTCCTCTTCCTCCACACCCTCCGTCAGCACCACGTGGATGCCTTCGTCCTAAATGAAACCTTCCTTCAACCCCATATCTCTGTCTCCACGGCTCCTTACACCCTACACCACATCGATAATCTGTACCCTCTGGCGCGTGGCGGAGTTGCTATAGGCCAACTCAAGCACCTCCCTGTCCAGCCCCAACCTCTCCTTAACAGTCCTGCCGAGCATCTCACCCCTAGCCTCTTCTTCCCCACCCTTACCATCACCTGTGCTACCATTTATGTCCGCCCTCGCACCCCCATCCCGTACGATTTCCTGGCCCACATTGACCGCACCTTCTCCACCTAAATGATTGCCGCCGACCTCGATATCTACAGCCGTGATCCTGCCGACCTCCAGTGGTGGCATCAGTTTCTCACCACTCTCCAGGGAGACCTGGTTCCCCTGCCTCAGCACACCCAACCTGAATCCAACACCACTCCTGATGTGGTCCTTGCCTCTCCCAACCTCCTTGGGCGCATCACCGCAGATGTCCTTGACCTCATTGGCAGTGACCATGCTCCTGTTCTCCTCACTATCTCTAATGGTCGCCATCCCCACAACGCTCCTCGCCCTGACGTCCCTCCTAAACTTGTCCATGATTACTCCCGTGCCAACTGGGATGCCTACTGGGACTCCATTCACTCCCAGGTTGATGGCCACGACCTTACCCTCCAATCTCCTGATGACATCTCTCACACTGCTGCCTTCCTGCACCAGACTTTGTCTGACGCCGTCGCCACCCTTATCCCCACCAAAGCCGTCCACCCTCACCGTCCCGCCCTGCCTCCACAGGCTGTCCTTCTCCTTCGAGAGCTACCGCTCTTTTCTCCGCACTCGTGACCGGGATACACTTACCCGCCACCGGCAATTACAACGACACATCCGCAACCTGCTTACTGCGAAGAAACGCCGTGCCTGGCGCCAGACATGTACAAAACTCAACACCATGCTCCCCATCAACTCTTCCAAGTATTGGTCTGCTTTCCACTGCCTTACTGGGAACCGCCCCACCCCCAGTACCCTCTCCTCCTTAATGATCGTCGCTTTCCTGACAACCTCAGTAAGGCCAACCACTTTGCCTCCCACCTCTCTGATGTTTTTTCCATCCCAGATGATCCCCACTTTAATTATTCCCTCTTCCCTGATGTCATGGACTGTACGAATACCTCTGTTCCTCCCCTTGCTCCTAGCTTCCAGTACTTGGGCCACACACCACCATCTGAACTTAACACTCCCATCACTCCCCAGGACATCAGCCTCACACTCCGCACCAAATGCAACACTGCTCCCGGCCACAACTGCGTTACCTACCACCACCTCAAACACTGCCCTCCCTCGTTCCTTTCACTCCTTGCCACCCTCTACAATGTCATCCTTGCCACTGGCTTCTATCCCGACCTGTGGAAAACCTCCCGTATCCTGATGTTGTCCAAACCCAACAAGCCTCCATCTGATGCCTCTTCCTATCGTCCTATCTGTCTCACATCGGTGTTCAGCAAGCTCTTGGAATCCATCCTTTCCCGGCGCATCCATCACCACCTCCGCCAAAACCACCTCCTCCCAAACACCCAATGTGGCTTTCAACCTTCCTTCTCTGCTGATGACCAACTCCTCCACCTCACTCATCTCCTCTCCCTCCAGCTTAACTCCCGTCACTCCGCCATTTTTGTCTCCCTTGACCTCAAAAAGGCCTACGACCGTGTCTGGCATCCCAGTCTCCTGTTTAAACTCCAAACCTACGCCCTTCCTATCAACTACATCCGTCTGGTGGCCTCCTTCTTCTCCCACCGCCCCTCCTATGTTACCATTCATAATGCCACTTCCTACACCTTCTACCCCTCTGCAGGTGTGCCCCAGGGCTCTGTCCTCTCCCCTCTCCTCTACTTCATGTACACGGCAGATATGCCCCAACCCCCCCCCCCCTCCAGTACACCTCTTACAATATGCGGATGACACCGCATTTCTCGCCCTCGCTCCTACCCTCCAACGGTCCCAACGCCTTCTCCAGAATCACCTTGACCTTTTTGCTGCATGGTGTAACCAGTGGCTCCTGAAACTCAACCCTTCCAAGACCCAGGCAATCATCGTAGGTCATACCACTCGCTCCTTCCGGCTCCTGGATTTCTCCCTTACTGTCTGTGCCCGTCCTGTCCGCCTCACCCCCACCCTCACCTACCTTGGCCTCACCATTGACCGTCACCTCACCTGGATCCCTCATCTCCGCTCCATCCAATCCAAAGCCCACAACCGCCTCCGACTCCTCAAACTCCTCTCCGGCCGGACATGGTGGTTGCACCCCTCTACCATCCTCCACACCTACAAATCCTTAATCTGTCCCATCCTCTGTTATGCCAGTCCTGCCTGGATATCTGCCCCCCCCCCCGAATTCTATTAGTCCCTCCTGATCCTTGAGTGTCATGCACTCCGCCTCGCCTTCCGTATATGCCTCCCATCCCCCACACGGATCCTCTATGATCTCATTCCTTTCCCCCATCTGCTCCTATTCCTCGAACATATCCGCATCCTCTACACCTCCCACCCTCTTGAACCCCCTCACCCCCTGGTTGCTCCTCTCCTCTCCGATCCCCGGCCCCTGCCCCGTCTTCACCGTTGTGTCCCCCCTACCCTCCATCTCTACACCCTACATCTCCTTTCCCAAGGTGGCTTCCATCAACTCCCCCTCCCGGATGATGCCCTCTCTCCCTCCATTTATCCCTCCTATCAACTCTGATCCTCACTCCCCCTCCTTTCCTCTGTCCTTTTCCCAGGCTCCCTCTCCCCCCCTTCCATCCTCTTTCTTCCCCACCTCCCCTCTCTTTGCCCCCTTCTCGCCCCCGCGTCCTTTTACATTTCCCTCCTCTGCCTCCTCTCATTCCCTCTTGTGTCTGCCCTTCTCCCCCTTTATTAGTCCTCTCCCTCCTTGGTTCCCCCCTTTTCGTTTTTCCTCTCCTCACTCCTTGTTTTCCCTCTACTCCAGGTCCCCCCCACCATCTGCCATGGATCGGGAGTGCCATCTTTGTGTCGCCTTTTTCGTGCAGTGTTTTACAGTGTGCTTTTCCAGTGCGCGCTCCGTGTTGTGTCTTTTGGGAAGTGTAGCGAACAGCCATCATACTGTCGCTGGGTGTGCTTTTTATCACTTGCGAACAGAAACCAGACTGTCGCCATGTTTTTTAATTGTGTGTCTACTATGTTACTTGTCTGATTCCTGTGTCTTTTATCTACGTTATCAACCCCTTTTGCTTTCTGTTTTAACTTTCCGCAATTTTACGCCATTTTACACTTTAAATCGCCATTTTATCGCCTGTTTTTCCTTGTTTCTTTCTTCTTCCTTTATTTAAAAAAAGTCTGTCGGCTGTAGAACAGCATAGTACGCTGCTGCCGGCCCGCCCCCTTCAGGGGAATTGAAAATCAATAAAGAAAAAAAAAACACCATTTTACGTAGAGGTCGATAGTTGTTATGAAAGTGAAAGTGTCTTGATTTTATTCAGTCTTTCTTCCATGGAAGCAGTCCAGTTCTAGATTTATACATCAAAGACTGCCTACAATGGAGATTGCATCTGCCGATCTTTTCTATGTGTGCCTTCTGCTGTTGTGATTTACAAACAATGTTCTCTGCAACAACACAAATGCGTTCACAGAACTCTAGATGCCAATTGCTGTTGCTGAATAAAGAGGTTAGGTACTTTTTATTTTGATAAGACTTAACACAATACTGAGATAGACGATCCGGAAGTAATCATACATTTTCTGACTCGTAGCATACTTTAATATTGACAGTTTATTCATAAATAATCGAATACTCACGCTTCAAAATTTAGAAGTATAGATGAAAACCTTGAAGCAATAGTAAATATAACTCCACTAATCACATCCCCCACCCTGATAGTTCTACATGAATTACAATTGTAACATGCAATAACATGAAAAAAACATATGAAATTAATTATTGATCCTTTTACAAAGCATTTTCTTACCAATATTTTTTTATTTGAATACCTGGCTATGTTCACTTTACCATTTTTTTGTTTACAATTCCAGCCACTTTTATGGATTTTCAATACTTCTTTGTTAAGGAAAATAGTCAACATTTAACTGTGATAATAAGCTTTTACGAGATCTTGAAATTACTTGCAGTGGGTTACATCTTCGACTTTTTTTTTAATATTCACGTTTTTCCCTGTATTGTAAGTATTTTAGGTCCTATAAAATGAACAACTGAAAAAGATTTAATAAGCATTCTAGTCCTAATAATCTACTATTCTATTTCCATTAATTGAAAACCATCGTTATAAAACCCTAATCATAAATTACTATATATTATTTTCACGTAATACTTTTTTTTTGTATTTACACCTGTACATTACGAAATATGGTTCTTTGAACACTGTGATTTTGCACTTCCTACATGGGCTCGTTGTATGTCTTCTTAACCGAGCGAGGTGACGCAGTGGTTAGACACTGGACTCGCATTCGGGAGGACGACAGTTCAATCCCGGGTCCGGCCATCCTGATTTAGGTTTTCCGTGATTTCCCTAAATCGCTCCAGGCAAATGCCGGGATGGTTCCTTTGAAAGGGCACGGCCGACTTCCTTCCCTAATCCGATGAGACCGATGACCTCGCTGTCCGGTCTCCTTCCCCAAAGAACCCAACCCTATGTCTTCTTATAGCCTTTCCTGTATGATTATTTGCTTAGGCTGAGCGTACTTCGCACATTTTCTGGAGCCTTAATTCACTTCGTGGAGGTAGAAATGTTTTCAAGGAAATGCTTTCCTGTAGCTAGCCTGCTCGGGTGGCCCTCTATGGAACCTTATGTAGAAGCGCCTTCGCACGTGGGTAATTCTGCACAGAATACTATTATGAATGTAGACAAAGGCAAGCAAATTTCCACCCCCTCTCCCATTTCACTGTATTGTTCACAAATGCACTGTACGAAATTCTCTGACGAGACAGAATGGCTCCGGCCTTTGTTCTGTTGTATGCATTCCTAGCAACACACTAGAAACAGATCGAGCCCGTCTGTATAGGTGATTTCACATTTAAAAACGAGAGGAAGCGTCAAATAACGGGATCGGTAATCTACCGGAATTCCCGTGTCCTGTTAATTGATGGGACTAGCAGTTAAAGTGTTAGCTATCTAAATAAATTACAGCGATAGTCACGAACGTAATGCTACAAGTGTAAGCTCATAAACGTCGGTAATGTCATCTGCTTTATTCACCACTTAGTGATATTTTAAAATGGGAGACGGAGAGGTTTTCCCTTTATGTTGCAAAATACTTTAGTGTTTCAAAATCAATGGGACAAAAAGAAAGTATTCCTATGACTACAGTAATGACTTTATTTCAGAAATACACGTCTAGACTGAAATGTTTACTCTGAGTCTAGGTTGGAAACAATGAAACAATGGAAAGTCGCCGTTGTTGTTCATTTCTGGCGTTACTAGTCTAAATGGTGACATCTGCGATAGAATAGGCGTATTATGTCATGGAATATGCAAAAACATCATCCATGATCATTCTTCAAAGACGTTTTCGAACAAAGTTTGTTAAAATGACACGACACCGTCACAACATTGCTAGTTACGCAAAGCTATTAGAGGATACAGAATGCTTATGCAAGAAGAAAACTACATGACAGTCGTTCGTCGAAAATGAAATGTTGGAAAACATTCGTACGATTTACGAAATAAGCCCCAGAAAATCGATGCATCGTGCCATGTCGAGAAGTGAATTCGTCGCAGTCAACAGTGTGACGGGTATTGCGCAAGCGTCTGGATTTCGTGGGTCACAGAATTCAAATGTCTCATGCGTTAAAACCAGCCGAAACAAAGACAATTATGCACTAATTTTCAAGCATGGATGGAGGTAGGTGGGTTCACAAACAGGGTTGGGGTCTCTGACAAAGCAACATTTCACTCAAGTGGAGAAGTGAACAAGCATGATCTGAGAATACGGAGTGCAGAAAACCCGCATGTATCTCTGGAACGCGAACGTGTTTCTCCGAAATTTAACGTTTTCTGCGCAATAAAAAACCGCAGAGCCTTAGGTCCTTTCTTCTTCGCAGAATTAACCATTGCAGGCATAACCTATCTCGACATGCTTTCTCTATGGTTGTTGCCTCACTTGGCAGATGAGGTACCCGACTTCATTTTACAGCAGAACGGAGTCCCCCCACGTTGCCATAACCTCGTACGAAGTCACCTCAATGAAAATTTTCCATAGCACGGAATGTTCGTGCAATTAATGTTGTGTCCACCATGTGGCCTGACGTGACACCAGCGTGCGTTTTTTCTTTTGAGGAAGTGTGAAGGACATGGTTTACGTACCCTCATTTCCACAGGACTTAAGCAGCTACGGAACAGGACAGTCGGCGTGGTTAACTCCAGTGATCAAACTACGCTGACATGGGTCTGGCAGGAAATCCAGTACCTGGCAGGAAATCCAGTACCGGTTAGAAGTCTGCCGTGTCACAAATAGATGTCCGTAGTAACTGTGAGAACGTGTATTTCTCAAATAAAATCATTACTGCAGGCACAGGAATACTTTGTTTTTGTCCCATTCATTCTGAATCAGCCTGTATTATCATGTCAGTATTTATATAGAGTTCTCGGTTCGATGTTTAAGAATGACGAACGACGCGATAATAATTTTCCGCGTTGGATAATAACCTTGTTAATGTTCCCACTATGTATGTAATCCGTCCTCACCATTATCAAATATTGTGATATTAAGTTATATTGCACGAGCCTCCTTGTGAGATGGGAGCAGAAAAATGTTATGTATTTTGCATTATAACCATATTGATTAGGATTTGTTGAAGTTGTTTTGGAATCAGCTACAGCCCAATTAAAATAGTGAGCCTTGGCTGAGGAGAATATGTTTCACGTACACAATTTGTCGCACGAAAATTTGTAGGTGTCTCACACACTTCCGATGCACGCTTTTACCGTAATTGTGAACGACTTTACACCAACAGTATTGCCGGGCTGATTCTTCGAAAAGCAAGCAAAATATGTGCCTGGAGGCGCCGGGTATCGATCCCGGTACCTCTCACATGCTAAGCGAGCGCTCTACCATCTTTTTTTTTTTTTTTTTTTTTTTTTTTTTTTTTTTTATCTCATTTTGTTCGTTTTTTGTTCGTTGTATCTGCTCGGGGCGGACGTCGTAAGACATCCGTTTAAGTTCGTTGTTGATCGATTAGCTCAGTTTTTTTTATTACAGAGGGCTGCTAACCCTCTGACCGAACACGCTGAGCTACCGTGCCGGCTACCATCTGAGCTACGCCCCCAGCTGGTAGCCACTCCTTGGCAAGCGACAGATCAGCTTCTTCAGCCTGAACTTTCACTGCTCCACTGACACGCGTTCCGCGGCCGGCTGCAGCCGTTCAGCTTGCAGAGTGAGGACGCATCGACAAACGGGAGAAAGTGGTACACACTTTAGAGTGGCAGCGTAGATGGACTCACCTAGCCTAAATATATAGAAAGTTTTCAAAGACCTGGCTCATTATATCTGATGAAAGTGTTCGGCGTCAAGAGCGCTCATATGATATATTGTAGTGGTGAGGGGTGGGGAGCAAGCCGAAGTATTTTTATAGTTTGGAAGATGGATGATGACTTGTAAGCAGCCATATAAAAATGTTCCGGTCCAGACCCGGTTAGAAACCTATGGAATACAGACTTTTAAAACATTTTCCTGAAAGCAGAACACCTGGCTATACTGTATTTTTTCCTTTTTCTGAGAGTTTGGGAGGGGGGGGGGGGGAAGTTAGGCAGTTAGACCCCCTAGTATGAGCACCCTTGCAGGCAGTTCATTCTACAACGTCTGGTTCAGTACCTCCGAACAGAAGCAGATACGAAGTCATATTTCAGCATCGAAGGCTTCTGTGTGAGTTTGATGTATGGCAAAGATTTGCATTTAGCCTAGTTGTCAGTGGTTCGAACAGAGGGTAAATCTTTCAACTCTGCTGTATTATTCAAGCGACATTAACCAGTGCATAGTCTTCCAGGTAACGATGCATGCAGGATGAGACCGTACTCTACTGTCAAAGTTTCGGAGATAGAGGGGGCCTTTGGTCTCCGGTGATTCGGTAGAAGGCGATTTCTTAGTTTCAGCGGAAACAAATACGCTTCAAACCACAAACATCAGGAGGACTCGCCATAATTTCACGCCCATGAACGAAACGCACTTCATAATTCTCGTGAAGTTTCTTTACTGAAAGAATAACTTTGACGATCGCTGTGAATCACCAACGCCTTATGTCAGTTATCAGTAGCACAAACAAACAGGACTTCTTCTCTCTTAGGGCTCATGATTCTGCTCCTTCATCCGTGTGAGCTGCTTCCCGATCAGCTCATAATATAGCTTTCTTGATAGCAAAAGTTAAGTAAAACAACATCTTTTGGAGACGAAATATGTTTAACATGATCTGTTGCTACTATGTGGTTGACTATACATCAGTGACTCCATCTGGCACGTCATACATACCTTTCTAAGTGAAAACGTTATATTATGTCGACAACTTTTACATTGAACCTGCAAGTACAGACAACTATAACATGGATTAATTAACAACTGCGTCAGGCGTGTACAGACTTGCTAGTACCGCGAGTCGCTAACCCGCTACTGCGACTACGTAAGGGCCGCTAGTTCAAAAATATCGAGCCGTAGACAAGTTATTCCGCATTGGGATCCCCCTGCCCCAATTCTAGCTAGACTGGACTCAAAAGAACCATTTTACACCAGGACCCGCTCGCTCCATCTCGGAAGAGGGGCGGGCCGCATCAGATCAAAGGAAGACCGCATGCTGCCCGCGGGCCGCTGTCTATGCGTCCCTGATCTGTACGGTGGTTTAAGGTGATCCGACACTATTGGATGAATAAACGAGTTTATTATGAACGTGGTTATATGAAACACAGTTCTCACATCATACATAACAGGAATCACAGCACATCAAAGTATCGAGCTATGGACGGCGAGTTGCCTGGGAATTCGGTGGGCGTTTCATCGTCATAGGTCTAAAAATTTCTCCTTACACTCTCACACATTGTACACAAAATTACAAAACCACGTAATTGCCTCCCATTGTGTATCAGAAGTTCCAAATTTATCTGAAAGGTGCCTACATCATTTCTCTGTAATCGTCCAAAATCGTGGCGCTCTGCGACTTCACCATCGGGCTCGACGAAACTCCAAACAGCGAGGTGTACACACTAGAGAAGAAAAGACCACAGTTCGAATGTTCATGTAACGTGTAAGGTGGGTTAATGACGTCACATTGGCATGAAATTACACCACAATTCTGCCCAGCACCAGCGTGGAAGTAACACACAATGGAAAGATCGTCACAGCCCCTCTTGCCAGAATTTCGGCCCTTCTTTTGACGCCTCTGCCATAGAGGTCAGAACCGCGGCGCACAGCGTTGAAATCACGTGGTTTTCTTATGGGTGGCCGAGGAAACCATTTCAGACACATCGTCGCTTAATATTGACATGAACAGACATCAAGAGATAGCATAAAGGGCCTCAATGACACCATCACTTTCCTTGAGGCGTTTTACACATTACGCGGTCGTAAAACGACAGCTCTCAGTGCGACGAGCAACAGGACGACATTCTTGTCAACCTTCGACACTGTTGACATCATCTGGGCGGTTGAACCCTTCTCGACGGACATTACGGGGCTGCAACCCCACTGAAAATAATCTTACACTTTCGGAGTGGAGCACCATCGCAATATTTTCTCTCATGTACATGTTTGAACCCCTGGGGACCGTTCGAAACCATTTTCACGCGATCCGAAACAGCGAAGGGTGCATTGCTTTTGCAGTCCTTTTGTTTCGTGTCTTCGAGTGGCGTGATCACGATGGCAGACGCGTGAATGAAACGGCAGAGAGACCCTCTAACCCCCTCCCAGTTTGGAACAATGTTCGGCGGAACCTGCCCACTTATTAAGAATCTTAAAAATGCGAATTTACATAGACAATCTGCGAAGTGGTCAGTAGTTCTAGGCTCCTAGAGCCAAGCAACTGCAATCTGTGTGTCAAGGGGCTGCTTTCGAGGTTGTCTCTCAGCACATCTTTAAAGTTCTCAATAAAGATGACGGGTGTCAAAGGGCCCCTTTGCCGTTTTATTAATGCTGTATCAATGCCGCACCCCCAGCCCCTCCTCCATGATCAAGCAACAGATGAAACAGGAGGGCTGAAAAAAGCATGTTCACCCGTTGCTGCTTCGGATCACGTTAAAATTTCGTCGAATGGTTTTCAACGGTCTCAACTTGAGATAGCTTAAATGATAGTCCCAGCTCAAGAGCTGCTGTGCGAAGGCATGTTATCGGTGCTTCAGCCCAGCTTCTACAGTTCGCCGAAAGAATCAACGAAACAATTTTTCGAAGTTAACAGGATATTCTTCAGTGTGGTTTAAGATTATAGATTAATTTTACTCTCTTAAAAATCTCACAGTGAAAGGTCTCTGTTGGATTCCTTTAATGTTATTTTCTTAAATATGTTGTCATTTACGGCATAAATTCCTCTTCTAAATTTACTGTGGTGTTTCTGACTATCTGGGAGGAGACTGAGCAGTGGAACGTGTTACTTTTACACATAACCAAGAACGATCTGTCACACTACTACACTTTAAAACACAGTCTATATGTAATTCATGTCACACAGTCTCATACGATACTGTCATCCCCCTTCCTTTCTGTGCGAGAGGATGAATGAGCAAATGTATTTCTAGTTGCATGCTGGATGGTAGCAGACAAGCCTGTCTGCTAGAGAACAGTAGGACCAACGTCGGAACAGGTAGCTACGCTTTCTAAAAGCAGAGAGGTTTCTATTCTTAGTATGGTCCTGTCCGTCCCTTGTCATGTTGGTATAGGAAGCTGCCTCTCTGGTCACTTCCGTTTGTATCTGTTAAGCACCCTCGGTAGGGTCCCAGTCAGTCTGTCCGCAGCAAGCGTCTGAAGTGGTAAGATCTCCGGCTAAGCACGTGTCTGCCAAGTCCGTAGGATAATGGATTTCTTAAGTTCAGCCTAACTGAAAATTTAATCACCTTTATTTCAGGTTTAGCTCTAAAATATCTAATGTTATCTTAAATTACAACGCAGTGTAATTCGAGTCACAGTTCAGAATATCTTCTGGTAGTTGCTTTGTCACTACTTTGTGAGTAAAGTGGGACCACGTGTTGATCTGTAACTCTAACTAAGATCATCAATCTTAAATGCGAATGTGCGTCAGATTATAACGTCTCGTCTTGACAATATTTTTCAATATAGCAACTTTTCTTTATGTTCAACCCACGTGGGGTGTACTTTGTGAGACCAGTACCACATGCTTATACAATTGTTTGACCCATCAGGTTAATAGTAAGACGATAGTAACCAGTTCGAGGTTTCTCTTTTGTAAATTGCTTTTCGATCTAATTTATTTTAATTATCAAAATTATTGTGGAGTTACACTCTTTGTGTAAACCAAGTTGACCACATGAAGCATGTGGTGTAAGCATCAAAGTAGCCCTCAGCTATTCTTTTCGGGAAGATTTCACAGAGAGTGAGTATGAATTTAGTATACCAGTGTGTGGTAATTACATGACGGACAGCATTGCACTATGAACGTAACTTCTTTGGGTGAAAATTGAATCGGTTGGTTGTGGATAATTTCCTCTTGCATATGTTTCAACGTTCTTCGTGTGTTATTTTATGAATACAGTGATGTATGCAGTCTCCCAATCTTGGCTCCATATTTGATGTGTTCCGTAAGGTTACAAACTTTCATTTTCAGAAACCTAAATAAGGCACCAGTTTAGTTATGAAACAAGTTTAATATGCTGAAATTTCAATGATCAATGTTAAAATAAATTTCCAAATACAAACTGATTTATTTCTTTTTATTTAAATTCTCTTTTATATATATATATATATATATATATATATATATATATATATATATATATATATATATATATATATCATCTGTTGTCGTATGACTATTAAAAGATTATAATTAATGTTAGTCTGGTTGGGAATTTGGTAAGCTAGACTGGATACCTGGTGAAACAGTTGCTCAGTAATGCAAGGTTAACTTACCCAGACAGCTCACAGCTTTTAACCCTCTTTTATTGTCTATCAGCACCACTTTCAGAACAAATTAATGCAACAATATTACAACAGGCCAACGAAAAATCGTTTAACGTTTTTTTAACTTTTTTTTACTTTGATAGCTGATCTTTATAGATTTTTATGAGCTGAATCCAAATCTTGCCTTAATTTTTTTTTTGTATCACCCATAGTTTTCGAGCAGTATGCTTTTCATTTTATAGTATAAAACTCCTATGCTATACGGTAAACGGGGAAATTAATGAAACGCTCTGTTATAACATAAGCATGGTTTGTATTTACAGTAAGCTACTCAAAACAATGATATGTCTTAATAGAGGTTTCACTTTTCAGGTGGAATTGGTTTGTATTTTCTTTCTCTTTTTTCTTTGTAGCCTCTTATGTAACTTTTTCTACGATTAGTTGCTTGCTGAACATCTCGGTGAAGTGACCAACAGTAGTCCACAATAATGTTGATGTTCCAGCGGCCTTGGTAGCGTTTTCCCATCCCTTTAATGTCCTGGTGGAAACGCTCGCCTTGCTCCTCACTAATATCTCCCAAATTGTGCATGGTGGATTCAAAGTTAACATCAAACATCAATTTTCTAATGTCAGGTTCGACAAAGACGCCTTCTTCTAGTTTAGCTTCTAAAAGATGTGGAAACTTTTGGCAGAGATACTTATACATGATCCATCTTTAGGCAGAACCTTTACAAACTGTTTCATTACGCCTAACCGTATACGTAGAAGTGGTCGAAGTACGTTTTCTGGATCTACAAGGTCTTTGCGTAGAATGTTCTTCTCACCAGGTTTTAAACATCCCCTCACAGGCAAGTTCTCTCTGCACCAGTGTTGATCCCTAGCCCTACTGTCCCATTCACACAAGAAACATGGAAATTTGATAAAGCCACCTTGCTGACCAAGGACCATGCATGTTACTTTTAGATAGCCACATATCATCCAGTCATGAGCAGAATAGCCTATTTTAATTGGCACTGTTTCTAGGTTGTCATAGCTTTCTTTCATATGCACAGAATGTCCAACAGGTATAGATGCATATATGTTACCATTGTGTAACAAAACAGCATTTAAACTAGTTTTGGATGAATTAATAAACAGCCTCCAGTCTTCCTTTTTGTATTAAATACCAAACTCATTCATCAGACCCGGAATGTCTGAATAGTACACTAAATCACCTTCTCGTTGAAAAAACTTGGAAAATTGCTGCTCTCTCTTTCTGTACATGTATATGCTGGTTCCAACTGCCAATAAGTTCTTTTCTTTTAATCTAGAACCATGCAATTAGCTTTTTCCTTTCGTTAAGCCCAGACCCCTAAACAAATGGTTAAGCTCGGTCTGAGTAAGCAATTTGGGCTCTAGACTTTTTGTATTACAGTGGAACTGATCATCATCTGGTTCATGTAAATCAGATTGTACATCAGAAAATACTTCTGTTGGAATAGAATTTAAATCATCTGGTGGTTCAGGAACCGGCAAATCTACACCATGCCCTACTGGTCGGATGGCGGACAGAAGGTTAGGGTAGCTTATTACATTCTTGTTTTTCGAATTGTGACCAGTAATATCAACACTGCAAAAGTAGCAATCATCGGAATGATTTCTTGCCTCCCTCTATATCATAGGAACAGCAAATCTAAAGGCTTTTTACTCATTTTTGGACCGTTTTCTCAGATCTTCAGCACACACATGATGTACCTTATGTGGCCCCCAATATTAATCTTGATCACCAAGTTTATCCCCGGCGGAAACACAACTTTTTACCGAGCGAGGTGGCGCAGTGGTTAGCACACTGGACTCACATTCGGGAGGACGACGGTTCAATCCCGTCTCCGGCCATCCTGATTTAGGTTTTCCGTGATTTCCCTAAATCGCTTCAGGCAAATGCCGGGATGGTTCCTTTGAAAGGGCACGGCCGATTTCCTTCCCAATCCTTCCCTAACCCGAGCTTGCGCTCCGTCTCTAATGACCTCGTTGTCGACGGGACGTTAAACACTAATCTCCTCCTCCTCCACCAAGTTTAGATCCAAAGTATGATAGATAAACCTTTTTCACAAAGTCTGTAATGTTTCTTTGGCGTTTTTAAATCCCAGATTCACCACAAATATAACAAAAACTCTCAGCAGAGTTTTTACAGTCACGATTAGACATTGTACTGAGCACATGTACAGGAAATGGGAAAGTGAGATTAGGCTAGGAGTAAACAAAACACCATCTGTTAACACAAAAATAGCATCGACCTTTTCTTGCCAGCAAATGTTCTTGAGCAGTGCTACCAACGTCACCTACATTCATTACACCTCCTTCTTGAATTATTTTAACTGTATAAAATCTGTTAAATTCTTTAAAAAAATCGCTTACTTTAATAAATGTAACTAAAATGTGAAGAAATGGTGGGTGTTACATTTTTTTAAGTATCGTATTAGGATTTCCCACCCCAAAAAACATAAGAATAAGGTATTTTCAGCAAAAAAGTTTTTCCATCGTTGGTCTGTGTCTCGATCAAGTCGGTCAACATGTTAACACTGGTAGCGCGTTCGATTCCTCACACACCCTCTATTGTGGCTCGAGTTAGACTTCTTTCTTCTGTATGACAAAGTATTGTATTCCTGGTCGCTCCCGACCTGCTAAAGCCAAAAGTCCACTTTGCGTTCCACAATTCACACTCTCCAACTCTAAAAGCCGTTGCGAAATCCTGCCTACCACCACTCTCTCCCGAACCCTCAGGAAGTTTGATTTTTCTAGTTGGAATCAAAATGTTACCAAAGTCACCTTACTGTCATATTTCATCCATGTTTCACACTTAGCGTAGAGTTTAAACTGTTTCTAAGTAACATTCCTAACAATAGGCTCTGCACCATTTGAACGAGCAACAGTATTTGCTACGTCCTAGCTCCTTCTATGTAGCACATGAAAACACTGGAGCGTGTTTCAATGAAGCATGTTTTCTAATAATATCTCGTGAAATCTGAAAATTTTAACAAAATGACATCTCGAAGAGACAAAAACTATACGTAAAGATACTTCCCCCAAAGTAATGTGTCTAGCACCCATAATATAGGACCCTTACCCTTAAGAATTTGGTGTGAACTCACCATTGCACTGACATTACGACAGGGATCAGCAAAAAAACAAAGGATATGAAGCTTGATTTTCACCGTTTTGCAAAATACAATAAAACGCTGCCTACCTCTCTTTATGAAAATATCGATATTCCCTCTTTGTTCCATTAGCCTTTGCTCCATTAGTCAGGTAACTAAATTTCAGTAATCAGTAATTTCGCAGTTTCTTTTCCCTCTGGCGCTGCAAGTGCAGATACACGTACAAAGAAATAGTGGGTTGCTAATAACGACAAATAATCGTTTATAAAGTAACATAATTTGGAACTGTGGATAGAAAAGCTATTTATGTTTTGCTCGGTCCTGCGTAGAACGTACAAACTCACTTTTCCCAGTTGTAACCGATGCCCGACCCCGCATGTCAGTTACACGTAGTCAAACGAGTTGATCGACAATAGCGCGGAAATATTGGTTACGTTTGAAAAGACAATTGCGTGCAGAAAATTTGTTGGATAACGAGATATTCGTCAGGAGTGCTGTTCTACTTACTGTCGGAAATTGCGTTCTCAGTCCTGCTGCAAAAGCGAATGGCAGTGTGTTACATCAGAGCGAAATGACGCACATACGGTTCGTCCTTTGATATGCCGTGTTCACAGCTGATGTGCTTGTATTCGTATTCGTTTAGCAACAGCGTCATGTGCCTACATGCATTATCAACCTTTACAATGTTGTTCTATTTTGTCATTAGATTTCTTTGCCCGACACTGTGTTCAGTGTTCTGATTTGAGTAGAGGGTAATGAATATATCTCACTACGTAAATTTCGTATACAAACTGTATTGTTGGTTATATGTGAACCATATTTTCATTCATAACAATCATTATATATCTCCAGGTCTGAAAAAGTCCTGCAGGATACTTGAAAGAGCAGTGACGTAGCCCATACAGATATTATTTTAGTAAACACCCTTATGCTTGCTTTGACGCAATTCTTTATTCCTGCCGCATACAGGAGCAGACCTGTTGTGTTCATGTAGACACAGATAGCTGCTGCGTCCGACATCATCGATATTCTGCCTTATGTTCTCAAATCTAGGTCTGCTCCTGCAATTATTTCGCTACACCATTCCTTGAACTTTTGTCTTCAGAAATGACTTACGTCATGATGTGTGCCCATCCGGCCTCTCTTTTGTTTCATTACCTTCTCATTAGAATTTTATCTCGTTGGCGCGTTGATGGATGTCTTCATTCCTTAGTCGATCAGTTCACTTGATTTTCAAGTTTTCTGTAGAACTATATATATATGGCTTATAATCATTTAGTTTCTATTTTCCCTATTGTCAGAAGTTCACAAACATATAGAACTCCCGTCCAAACATAACTTTTCATCAACCTTTTTCTGTTCTCGCGTTTTATAATTTTGGATCTAGTAGCTGTTCTTTTTATAGGAAATCTTCTCCCTTTATGCTGTTGTACGCTCTAGGCTCCCACTGTAATTAAGGTCTCCTCTCTTGTGACGTATCTTTTTTGTTCATTAATACTGTCACATTATTCTTCAGTTTAATTAACATCCGTGTCTCTAGTTGGCATGTGTAATGTATGATTATGATGTCTGTGGAATAGCCATTCAATTTGACAATCAGTTGTATTTCTGGTTAGTGCAAATAACCCTTTACTGTGTTGTCGAGTCCTTTCTTCATAAATATTAATGTTCCTGCTCTACCAATTGTGTCCCAGTATGAATAAATTATCTTCAAATCTCATTCTCTTCTGCCCATCGTATCATGCTGATTTCTAAAATATCTATAGACATACTTCCTGTTTCCACATTCAGATTTTATAGTTTTCATTCTGACTTAGAGTTCTAACATTCCACCTACCTACCTAATTAACAGACGCTGGTCTGATAGCCCTCTCCAGTAGCCCCTGCTGGGATATCCGAATTGGTGATTATTTTACCTCCAAGATATCTGACGCAGGGGAAGCCGTCAAGGAACTTTTATCAGAGAAGTCCCTTTTCTTTTGTATGGTAACGTGGTGGTTTTTCGTCGATTTCCATTTCGCAGTACTGCAGCTGCAGCCTTTAGGCCTTCCAGCCTCGCATCCAGGTATCATCACACCAGTCTCCTCTATTTTCGTCAACTGTGAAAACTGGTGGGACTGGAACCTTCCTCCAGGATGAAGCTTCTCTGCGTACCAACTCCAGCAGAGAAAGTTGCAGCTGCTGCTACTCCCCATGTGTTGCATTGGTAATTGTCTGCTCCCAATCGCCTAACAGACAGTTGCAATATTCATCGTAACTTTGCGAAGAGGCCCTAACGAGGTTCTACCAGCCGGCACAGTTGGTCCAAAGATTTGTTTAAGGTAGGGTAACGAGATTTCCAATACCGAAATATGGGACCCAAATTAGAAGTTAAAATGAATCGACATTTTGTGGAAACTTTTGTTAATACTGACCTATATAGCAGATTTGTGTTAAATAAATGGCTTATCCGCCAAGTACATAGATCATCGTACTATTTTCTTAAAATTCGCACTAAACAAACTATCAAAATAACTTGGTTTATTAATCGAGTAAATATTTTATTTTATTGTTGCCACATGCAAACACACTTTAATATAACAATGTCTTTAACTAGGGTAGAAAATGATTATTATTTACATAGGCTACTTATTTTTCAATCTCAATTGGCCTGGACGTTTCGTCGTAGGTAGTTTATGAAAAGTCTTTTTTGTTTTATTTTGCAGAAGAATTAAGACATTCAGGAGTTTAGTATTTTCAAACGGAATTTTATTAAATTTAACACTTGAAGGATCCTGAAAATGAATGTTTGTTGTAACTGAACCTCTTCGTTTGATCACTTCATAATTCATTCGTATCGAGGACACTCTTTCCACAGTATTATTAGTGCCAGGTAGAGCCAGGACAAACGCAGTAATGAGCTGCTAAATCTAACAGCAGTTACCTTGAGATGTTACGAAGTTGAAAATGATAGATCTCGTTGAGTTTGGTTTAATCAAAGAGTGTGTTTTCTTTATTCTTTTGGTGTCATCGCATTTGCTCTTCATTTGATTTACTACACGTTACTTAAAATCATGTTACTGCAAAATATGCACATTTTCTGTTCAAAAACGGTCAATGAAATGTGTGACAATACACGTCCCATAAGTATTTCATCGGAACAACGGGGTGCTGAAACTAGACAAGGGACGATCCCGTAAAATATGGGAAGTCACCCTAGTTCAAAGGTGGTGTTAGTCCTCGAACACTCTCCCCTTATTGTATGTTGCGACAGATTCAGTTCTGTTTGCCAACGGAGAGGTCAGGGCAGCGAGTCTGTGATACAGATGTTATATCATTAAATCCTTTGAAAATAGTGTGATTTTATCCAACAAGTATAAAACAGACGTGTAAGCCTTCATTAACTCTGACAAAAGGTGCAGTTAGTTGAACTGTAACTTGGGTGGTACTAAATTGTCGGTGTAGAAGACATCAGTTTCTACTCATTGCTCAGAGAACAACATGCGCAGGGCGTCGCGATTATGCGCACATCGTAGCTAATATTTGATGCATTGTTCATTGCTTTCAGAGAGATTTTCAGTTGTCTTCTGATTCTGCGAGTGTCCCTTATGCGTCGCAGTTCCAACTTGCGGGAAGCAGTTACTTATGAATGCTTATTCTACTTTATTTATTTTAATAGTTAAGGAAGGCGTGCCGGCTGTTGTGACCGAGCGGTTCTAGGCGCTTCAGTCCGGAACCGTGCGACTGCTACGGTTGGAGGTTCGAATCCTGCCTCGGGCATGGTTGTGTGTGATGTCCTTAAGTTAGGCTGGTTTAAGTAGTTCTAAGTTCTAGGGGACTGGTGACCTCAGAAGTTAAGTTCCATAGTGCTCAGAACCATTTTGAACGGCCCGGATGGCGGTGCGGTATCAGCCTTAATGTCGTTCGCTTACGGCCCGACAACCAGGAATGATGGCCTGGGTTGCCGTTTCTTCTCATAGCAGGATCCGTTTGCTTGTCATCCGCGGTACCCTCACAGCAGAACGGTACGTCGATGATATTCGAGGTCCCGTTTCGTTACCCTTCATGGCGAGCCATTCTGGGCTTACATTTCAGCAACATAATGCCTGCCGTCACACGGCGAGTGTTTCTATTGCCTATCTTCGTACTTGTGAAATCCCACCTTGGGCGGAAAAGCCGCTGTATCTCGCCCCAGCTGAGAACGCTTGAAGTACCGTGGGCCGGACCCTCCAACCAGCTTGAAATTTTGACGATCTAACTCGCCAGTTGGACAGAATTTGGCACGGTATTCGTGAGGAAGACACCCAGTTACTCTATGCATTCCAAGCCGAACAAGTGCTTGCGTAAGGGGCAAGGGTAGCCCGCCCGGTTAGCCGAGCGGTCTAATGCACGGCTTTCCGGAGCGGGAAGGAGCGCCCGGTCCCCGGAACGAATCCGCCCAGCGGACTCGTATCGAGGTCCGGTGAGCCGGCCAGTCTGTGAATGGTTTTTCGGCAGTTTCCCATCTGCCTCGGCGAATGCGGGCTGGTTCCCCTTTTCCGCCTCAGCTACACTACGTCGGCAATTGCTGCGCAAGAAAGTTCTCCATGTACGCGTGGACCGCCATTACTCTACCACGCAAAAACATAGGGGTTACACTCATCTGGTGTGAGACGTTCCCTGGAGGGGTCCAGCGAGGGCCGAACCGCACAATAACCCTGGGGTTCGGTGTGGGGCGGCGGAGGGGTGAAGTGGACTGCGGTAGTCGTCGTGGGGTTGTGGACTACTGCGGCTGCGGCGGGGACGGAGCCTCTCCGTCGTTTCTACGTCCCCGGTTCACATACAGCACAATACAAGGACCAAGGGTGAACCAACGTGTTATTGAGTTGCTCACTTTATGGCTCTCTTTCTTTTGAATAAACCGTGCAATTTTTTAAGATGGTAATCATTTGTTTCTCTAGTCCGCCAGCTTAGCTGCGGGGGTAACGTGCTTGCCTCCCATGCAGCGGGCCCGGGTTCGATTCCCGGCTGCGTTGGAGATTTTCTCTTCTCGTGGACTGGGTGTTGTCATCATCATTTCATCCTCATTACCGGCGCGCAAGTCTCCCAGTGAGGCGTCGACTGAAATAAGACTTGCACCTGGCGGCGGAGCTTCCGCAGATGGGGCCTCCCGGCCGACAATAGCATACGCTCATTTCATTTGTTTGTCTGGACATGTACATCGCGTATACCGATTTCCATCTCATTCGTGTAGTTCCTTCGTGGTGCGTCTTTTTTAGAGTGTATTTAATGGAGAGGTCGTCAGTTGAAGGAGGCAGCCGAAAGAACTGATTATCCGTAATCGCGTAAGATAAAGATCTCGAGAGAGGATTCCAGTCCTGTTCGCGCATAAGCGTATCTTCAGGGCGTGCAGACATTACGGCCAGCCTAGGCCACTGTGGTTAGCAGCCCCTTGCAGGCAGCAGGGAGGGGCGCAGCTGCTCGAGCCGCTGCTCATCCAGCACGGCCCCCTCGTTCTCCTCATTTCCCCCTCCACCGCCGCCCTCGCAGCGCCGGCCCGTGCCTTGAGACGGCGCGTGCCCTGAATGAGCAATTAGCGAGATGGGCTCTCGTGACTGGCTAATCCCAGAGGCCGGCCCAGGCCGACACGTGTATCTCGCTGCCGCTGTCCTCGGCTCGCCTGTGATTAACTGACTCTGTAATTACCGTGCCAGGCCGCGAAAACAACTCGCCCCGTGGCAGCGGCCAAAACGAGTGTGGCACGCACCAAAGTCATGAACTTTTCCGTTCAGCAGTTGGGCCACTAAGCCGTACCAACTTCTCAATTCTTTTTCTTACTTTCTTGGCTTTTTCCCATTTCTCTTCGAGGATAAGGCTTACGCAAGAAACTTGGTAATATGGCAGTGAAATGTGGCAGCGTGTGGTGATATGGTACCCACCCTACGCAACCTTTTTACAACCGTGGGGGTGTTATTCGTAACGCGCACGGCAGAGGGACAGTTCCGAATGAAACATGATGCACACACATTACCCTTTCGAACCTTTAATTGTGTTTCGCTCCCCCGCCTGAAAGACCTACGAACATAGGTTATAAGCTTCCGTCTCCTTGGAGATTATATGGGTTAATTAATAATTATTATGTTACATTCCTCTTGTTTTATTTCACTGTGTATATCGAGACTTCGTTCATTGTTAAATGCAATGGTGTGGTACTAAGTGATGGAGACGCATTAAGAACTGGTAAAATTTAATTTATTTCCTTTATCACACTGCACAAACATAAACAGACTATTATTCAAACTGTGTGCCACTACTATTAAACATACAGATAAATCCTCCGCTACACAACCACCTAGGCTCACGCAGCGTACACCTTCCACAGCCTCTCAACAACTGCCTCTGCTCACGACTCTGTGCGCCACTGGCCATTGTCGCCCTCCAAAGAACAACCACTTGCAGATACTACACACCAGTATCCTCACAAGGTCTTCCAGTCATTGAATATTTTGAAATGCCTGAATAACGAAAAGTCTGAGATCATCAACATGAGTACTAAAAGGAACTCGTTAAACTTCGGTTACACGATAAATCAGTCTAATCTAAAAGCCGTAAATTCAACTAAATACCTAGATATTACAATTACGAACAACTTAAATTGGAAGGAACACACAGAAAATGTTGTGGGGAAGGTTAACCAAAGACTGCGTTTTATTGGCAGGACACTTAGAAAATGTAAGAAACCTACTAAGTAGACTGCCTACACTACGCTTGTCCGTCCTCTTTTAGAATACTGCTGCGTAGTGTGGGATCCTTACCAGATAGGACTGACGGAGTACATCGAAAAAGTTCAAAGAAAGGCAGCACGTTTTGTATTATCGCGAAATATGGGAGAGAGTGTCACAGAAATGATACAGGATTTGGGCTGGAAATCGTTAAAGGAAAGGCGTTTTTCGTTGCGACGGAATCTTCTCACGAAATTCCAATCACCAACTTTCTCCTCCGAATGCGAGAATGTTTTGTTGATACCGACCTACATAGGGAGGAACGATCACAACGATAAAATAAGGGAAATCAAAGCTCGTACGGAAAGATATAGGTGTTCATTCTTTCCGCGCGCTATACGAGACTGGAATAATAGAGAATTGTGAAGATGGTTCGATGAACCCTCTGCCAGGCACTTAAATGTGATTTGTAGAGTATCCATGCAGATGTAGATGTAGATGCCTACGCAAAAGAACATGGGAAGCTGACACGTACCGCCTTCTGCAGTTTTATAGGGGATTTGTTCGATCACGTTTAGATTATGGCACCGTGATGCTACCACAAGACATTAGATGCTGTCCACCATGATGGCATTCGGATATCGACTGGAGCCTTTCGGACCAGCCCAGTTCAGAGTCTGTGTGGAGGGGCTGGTGAACCACCACTCTGGATTCGGCGATGTATCCTTTTGGCTCGACAGGCGGTGAAAATCTCAGTGTCACCTCAGATATTGGCATTTAGTTCAGTGGTCCAACTCACATCTAAACGGCTGTTCAGGAATCGGCCATATGCGACCAAGGCATCTGGGATACGTGATACAGACTGTCTCAAGGATCTGGATCTATCAGGGATCAAAATAAAGAGCCAGGGATGGAACGCATTGCCGCCTTGGCGTCTTCAGAGCCCCAAAGTGACCTTGTACTCCAGATTATGTTTTTACAACCTTTTTTTCGTCCATTTTAAGTACGTACCACATTTTTATCGATGTTTATGCAGATGGATCCCAGTAAGAGAAAGTCGTCGGTTATTCTGCTGTTTTTCCTGATAGGGTTTTTAAAGTGCGTCTTCCATATAAATTTACAAATTATGATGCGGAGTTACAAGGCATTCTGATGGCATAGGAAAGGGTTCACAGACATCACCGTACAATGTTTCTTGTCTGTTCCGACTGGCTTAGTGCACTGCAAGCACTTCATCAAATTTATCCAGTAGACCCGCTGATTCCGCTAATTTCCGCTAATTTTGATAATAAAGGCTTGTACCTTTACAAGCGGAAAAATCAGTGCTTTTGCATTGTGTGTGGTTGTGGCTGAGTTGAGTCTACGTCAACTTTCAAATAAAGTTATTGATGAGTTGAGCGGAACATGTAGCTTTGCGAATGGATTATGGACGGATCAGTGAATTTCTTCGCTGCATTTTGAGAGATGAAAATAGTCTTAAGTAACGACCCAATGGAATATGCGTAGATCACGCTACAAAACAGGCAGGAACAATGAGCGTGCTTAACGCTGGAGACAGTAATGCGCCGAAAAGTGTAAGGGAACCTTTATACAGTTGTGGAGATCATATGCCTGTGGATATTGATGGTGATGACGACGATGGAATAAATGTTAGTATTACAAAACTGTTTTAACACAGATTTTTTAAAAACAAATTTTAGTCATGACAGCACCGTAATCAATCTCTCTTTAATATTAGCAGGCGCCGCGCGGGATCAGCCGAGCGGTCTGGTCACTGCAGTCATGGACTCTGCGGCTGATCCCGGCGGAGGTTCGAGTCCTCCCTCGGGCATGAGTGTCTGTGTTTGTCCTTAAGATAATTTAGGTTAAGTAGTGTGTAAGCTTAGGGACTGATGACCTTAGCAGTTAAGACCCATAAGATTTCACAGACATTTGAAAAAAAAATTATTAGCAGGCATAAAGGTTGTTTGTCTCCAGAGGGTAAGCACACCCAGATTGGGAATAACGGCGCAGGTGTAACTGTATGCAGTAGCTTCCCGAGAGTGACGTTAGTTGGACAGTAATTGAATCCATTTCCCTTTTATTAGTTTCAAAGGTGCTTGCGTTTCCAAACATGTGTTATATGGTATCCGATAACTGCGGTCTGTTAACTAATGTTTGTCAGTGAAGTACTGACACTATTAGTTGATGATGATTTGAGGTGAGGGGCGCTCGACATCATGGGCATCAGCGCACTGATGAAAAGTCAGCATGCTAATCTCATGGGTGGGGACGAAGGGTGTCCTCACATGCGGAGCAGTTTATAATGTATTAAAATCTGCCTCCCTTCCCCACCAATTTAGGTATGAGGCCTAACAGTTCACAAAATTTCACCACTCTTAACAATGGAATCAGATTCAGCGAGGATGGTGGGCAGATCTCCACAGAGACTGGGGGCTGCCCTTATTTCAGTACATAGGACATGTCCGAAAGAACAGATACCATCTTCATATAGTTAAGGCTAACCGGCCATTGACCTTGCTCTTCTATGCTGGATGCACACGCGTTGCCCGGCTCTTATGGGAGTCGGTAAGATTGTCTGCCGCGAGTAATGAGTGTAATGGGCAGGGGCAC
Organism: Schistocerca serialis cubense; assembly: GCF_023864345.2. Classification (NCBI taxonomy): domain Eukaryota; kingdom Metazoa; phylum Arthropoda; class Insecta; order Orthoptera; family Acrididae; genus Schistocerca; species Schistocerca serialis. The sequence goes on from NC_064638.1 coordinate 726,397,276, forward strand.
TACGTATGTAGTGTGTGGACATTATGTTGGGAATGTGGGTCTCACGGGGAGCGTGCAAGGGATAAATCCCTGCAGTCGCACTATCCTCTGTGCCCTCGGTGGCTCAGATGGATAGAGCGTCTGCCATGTAAGCAAGAAATCCTGGGTTCGAGTCCCGGTCGGGGCACACATTTTCAACTGTCCCCGTTGATGTGGATCAACGCCTGTCGACAGGTTAGGGTCTTGATTGAATTATCATTTCAGACGACTTTTTTTATCAACTTTACCTATTCTCAGAGGGCGCCGCCTGTTGGCACTATTCCGTGTAGGTGACGCTGGAGCCACTCCTCAGGGCGAGTGGGGGTGCAATTGGGCAGTGGGGCTCAATGACAGACTGGTAGTCGAGAGAAATATTTTGTCATACTTAAGTTATATATCTCGTCATTGCTAATGCGAGGCAGAAACGGCCCACTCTGCAACGGCAGGCCGGTGATGGTCAGCGGATGGCTGACTTCCACCCTGGCTTAGAGCGCCGTGTAGTGTTGATGCCAGGCCAGCAGCAGTCCCACGGTTCGTCAGTCGATCAAGTGTATGATGTAAGTGGCGCTCTGTTTTTTGTACTGCAACTGTGTTCTGCTGCAGAATGTCTGCACCGGTGGTGTTGTCCGGTCGGCGGCACTGTGACACCAAGTTGCACAGGGCGGACTTAGAGAATGCCTCGACCAGATCTTGAATCCATAGCAGCAGATGCTGGATCCCCGTCGTCTCGTTGTCAAGTGTGGTAGTACTGTAGGACTCCAAATGAATCTACCTCAGAATTCATTGTTATTTATGGTAGTCAGTGAAATTACATTGTCCCCCTCCACGGGGAAGACCCGGCACATTCGAGTCTCGTGCGTGACTGGTTCCACACTGTCACTACTTCGGCTGTCGATTTACAGCCTAAGTAAAACATTGCCAAGATATGCTAGATTGACTATACACTTCTTACATGACATTAAACTTTATAGCTGCTGCCTTGGAGTTACTTCAGTATATCTATTACCGATCACGCTCGTGTGGTGGGCTCATCCTTGCTCGTACATGGCTTCCTCCAATCCTCTACAAGCTGTTATAAATTCACTCTCCATCTCTTGCTCGTTGGACCCAGTTCACTGTTATGTGGGTTACCCATGGACGTGGTTTCTGAACAGCATCTCATTTCAGATTAATAAAAGCCACGCACAGCAAAATCAGAATCACTATGGTGCAAGGAATTACGACAACCAAGGTCACAGTTATCCGTCGTCTACCACCTGCACTGCTATCATCTGACTTGATGAATGAACTAGACTTGGTTTCCAGGTAACATTCAAGAAGGTAAGGTTTTGTTTAGGCAACATACCCAAGGGTTTGTCTCCCCAATACAGCTGCGGATGTGTTATATTTAAAAGAGTAACTCGCCTCATTGTGACTGGGAAATGGAACGTTGGTGCCATAATATCACACGTTGTTTCGTTAATTACCAACCCACTGCCTCTTAACTGAAAGCGTCTTGCTCCCATGAGTTTCCCTTTTTCATACCAACTTGACACCACTATTGGATCATTGTAGATCGAGTGAACTCAACGTACACCTGCTTACTGGAATTATGGCTTTCGCTTCGCTTGGTCGACCCTCTTCCTTACCCCTGAACGGTTACATGGCACATGCACTCCCTCCCATTTGGATCTCGCAAGTGGGACATATGGTGACCAACCCTCTCTGGTATTGCTGTAGCTCTTTTTCAGTCATTACCACACACTGAGCCCCTTCTTCTGCTGTCAGTAACACACCACCCTTTTTTATCTGCAAAAACTTCCCCACTGTTTCTAACTTCAATGGATAGGTGTGCACCGTGTAACACCTAAACAATGCGCACTTGTCCACCACCACTACCTACACTGACACAAGCAGCTGTGCACTATCCATTTTTACTTTTACGGTAGATAATAGATGTACTGAAGTAATTCCAAGGCAGCAGCCATAAAGTTTAATGTAATGTAAAAAATGTATTTTCAGTACAGTATAATGTTGGGAGCATTTTACTTATGTTGTAGAAAAGCAGGTTCTGACTGCCGTGCTATGCTACTAACTGTAGTTCTGGAGGTAATTCCGTCTGCCCCTTTCTCAATCCTTTCAGATATTGCTCAGGTAACGGTAGTACTGGACTCAGTTGTCCATGTTGCGCCTGATGAACAGAATCTTGCATGCTTGTTAACTCAACTGTTGTGCCCAGATACTATCGCCTAGTGACTGCAACAGAATTGTTAGCGTCGTTCTCGCAATCACTTTTATCCAAGCATGAACTGCGTCTAAATACTTGTTTGATTTGCTAGCTAATGAACTGGCATGATCCTTTACCTCTGTAGTTTGTTGTCGAAGCATGTGTCTGTTGTTCAACATACCTCTCTCCAAACTCATTATCCACGTGGAATGCCATACTTCAGTCGCCCCTTCCCTTATGCTAGTTCTCTTGCGGCCTGTGCTGCTCTTAGTCCATTTAACTCGTTTGCATCCGCTGTCTCAAATCTTGAGTATCCTTTCCCCTACATCTATCCATTCCCTTTTCTTCCTCAAAAATTCGCGTGGTAACATTCCTACTACGTTTTGTAGCTGCTCTTTCAACTGTGCATACACTGCGACCAACTTATTGTGCTCCTGAGCCACCTCTCTGAGTGCTCCATTATTGCTCGCCAACTGTTGCAAACCCAAAAATATCTACTACAACTTCCTTATTTCATGCCATAGTTTCAAATGGTTCAAATGACTCTAACCACTATGGGACTTAACATCTGAGGTCGTCAGTCCCCTAGACTTAGAACTACTTAAACCTAACTAACCTAAGGATATCACACACATCCATGCCAGAGGCAGGATTCGAACCTGCGACCGTAGCAGCAGCGCGGTTCCGGACTGAAGCGCCTAGAACCGCTCGGCCACAGCGGCCGGCTCCATAGTTTCCATACATTAAATACCAAATTTAACACCCGCTTGTGACTAGATAATACCGTATCCTGCCGCCTGGAAAACAAAATTCCTCCACCCCGCTGATGATCTCGTAGTGACCCTACTCCAGTAAGAGGTACAGTATTGCCCCAACTAGCATTATTTCTTCCTTCCTCTCGCCAAAAGGCAACCTGAGGACAGGGACCATTATCATCTCTCCTATACATAGAATCCTGCTGTCTCTGATCACCATCTTTCACACCATCAGTAAAGACAGTCTTAACACTAACATACACACTAAATGGTCAAAAGTATCCGGACACCCCGAAAAACATACTTTTTCATATCAGGTGCTTTGTGCTGCCACCTACTGCCATTTATTCCATATCAGCGACCTCAGTAGTTATTAGACATCGTGAGGGAGCAGAATGGGGCGCTCCTTCGAACTCACAAACTTCGATCGTGGTCAGGTGATTGGGTGTCACTTCTGTCATACGTCTGTACGCGAGATTTCCACACTCCTAAACACATCATGGTCCACTGTTCCCGATGTGATAGTGAAGTGGAAACGTGAAGGGACATGTACCGCACAAAAGCGTATAGGCCGAGCTCATCTGTTGACTGACAGAGACCACCGGCAGTTGACGAGGGTCGTAATGTGTAATAGGCAGACATCTATCCAAGCCATCACGCAGGAATTCCAAACTGCATCAGGATACACTGCAAATACTATGAAAGTTAGGCGGGAGGTAAGAAGACTTGGATTTCATGGTCGAGCGGCTGCTCATAAGCCACACATCAGGCCGCTAAATGCCAAACGACGCCTCTCTTGGTGTAAGGAGCGTAAACATTGGACGATTGAAGAGTGGAAAACGTTGTGTGGAGTGACGAATCACGGTACACAATGTCGCGATCTGATGTCAGGGTGTGGGTATGGCGAATGCCTGGTGAACTTTATGTGCCAGAGTGTGTAGTGCCACGATGTGGTTGTGATTTTCATGGAAGGGCTTGCACCCCTTGTTGTTTTGCGTGGCAGTATCACAGCTCAGGTCTACATTGATGTTTTAAGCACCTTCTTGGTTCAAATGGCACTGAGCACTATGGGACTTAATATCTGAGGTCATCAGTCTTCTAGAATTTAAGGACATCACACACATCCATGCCCGAGGCAGGATTCGAACTTGCGACCGTAGCGGTCGCGCGGATCCAGACTGAAGCGCCTTGAACCGCTCGGTCACAGCGGCTGGCGCACCTTCTTGCTTCCCACTGTTAAAGAGCAATTCGAGGATGGCGACTGCATCTTTCAACACGATCGAGCACCTGTCATAATGCACGGCCTGTGGCGGAGTGGTTACCCAACAATATCCCTGTAATGGACTGACGTGAACAGAGGCCTGACCTGAATCCTATAGAACACGTTTGGGATGTTTTGGAACGGCGATTTCGTGCCAGGTCTCACCGACCGACATCGATACCCCTCCTCAGTGCAACACTCCGTGAAGAATGGGCTGGCATTCCCCAAGAAACCTTCCAGCATCTGATTGAACGTATGCCTGCGAGAGTGGAAGCTGTCATCAATGCTAAGGTTGGGCCAACACCGTATTGAATTTCAGCACTAACGCTGGAGGGCGAGCCGGTTCTAGGCGCTTCAGTCCGGAACTGCGCTGCTGCTACGGTCGCAGGTTCGAATCCTGCCTCGGGCATGGATGTGTGGGATGTCCTTAGGTTAGTTGGGTTTAAGTAGTTCTAAGTCTAGGGGACTGATGACCTCAGATGTTAAGTCCCATAGTGCTTAGAGCCATTTGAACCATTTTGATGGAGGGCGCCACGAACTTGTAAGTTATTTTCAGCCTGGTGTTCGGATACTTTTGATCACATAGTGAACATACGATCCTACCTACAATTACTTCTACAATCTAAGCAACACAGAAAACAAAATTGCAAGAATCTTAAAAAACATAAAACATATTGGGTACCTCCTCGGCCTTAACGAATATGGTATGCAAGGTGCATGGTCCTCCTCCTGTTGCTCATTCCTCCATTCCTTACTTTTTGTTTTTTAATTTGGTTCTACTGATATTCTCTGACGTTCCCTTGAGCTGTCTAAAGAGTCCAACATGTATAATTGTTGACCTCGTTGGCAAATGTAGCTTCACATTCATAGGTGATGTGGTTTCAATCACTTGGTACGGGCTTTGTATTTTGCTACAGACTTCTTTGTCTTTCCTTTCAGAGTATACGGACTCAACAACACAACCCACTGGCCCGCCCTTAATTGAGGTAGATTTCCTGTACGTGTTACTGCTCCCTCTTGCCTTTCCAATGCCATGGTGTTCGCTCTTTCAAACTTCTCTCCCATTTCTCATGAACTCTCGAACTGACTCCCGTTTTATGCTTCCTTCCTCTTTACTCATCTTTTCACTGTACACCAGACTGAATGGTGACAATTCCGTGCTGGTGTATACTTTCGAATTATACACACTCAACACAAAAGTTAAATACGTGTCCCAACCCATATTGTGGGAGTTAACATAACAACCAAGCATACTCCCATTCGTCCGATGAACCTGCTGTATCATACCGCTTGACTCAGGATGTAGTGGACTAGTTCTTAACTTCTTCACTCTCAACAATTGACACAACTCGTTCTTCAGGTGTGACGTAAGTTCGTTTCCATACCCACTATTATTGTCTCTGGCACCCCAAAATTCAACACCCATCCATTCAACAATGCCTGTGTGACTGTGAAAGACTGCCTGCTGGTTTGGCACCAGCACCATCTCAATATAACGAGAGGACTGTTCTATTACAATCAACTCAAAACGATTCCTTGTTGAAATTTTGTTAAATGGGGCTGACAAATCAACCCCAATAAAATGAAGTGGTTAAATCACTTCTGGCAACCTCTGCAACTATACTTATTTCTGAATTGTATCTGCATGTTGCACACACTTCAAAGTATCATCTTCCCTTACTTTCAACCAGTATTTTTCTGCCAACCTCCAAATCGTTGCTCTGCACACTCCATGGCCACACAAAAACATGATCATGCATTTCTCTCAGTATCTCTTTCCTTAGCTTCACTGGTACAACCACTCATGCTCCCAGTCTCGTCTCCTTACATAACAGCCCATCCCACAAGCTGAACTGCTGCTGCTTACTGTACTGCTTACATTCTCTGTCAACACCCTGAGCTGTATGCCACTCAGCGAGGTTCTGACGTAGTGCTTTTATCATCACTACCTTCCCGATTACTGCCTCCCAATTTCTGTGTTTCTTCCCTAGTTTGTGAATTACTTCATACTAGAATTTACTGAGTTTTAATGCCTATCTCGTCAGTCTCCTGGATAGGTCCTTGAAACATGCCTCAAAGTTGCATAGTCAGTCACTACTTTAAACTTCCTCCCTTACAGATGACACTGGAAGTATGTTACTCTGTACACCAGGCTAAGCATCTCTCTCTTATTCATAGAATAATTCCTCTCAGCTCCTTTTAATTGTCTTAACGGGAAAGCAATAGGTTGTCGTTCTCCATTGACTTCCTGATTCAAAACGCATCCAAGAGCATGGTCCGATGCATCACTAGACTCGGCATCAATTCTTCCTTTAACTCATTAAATGCTTTCCGACACTTCTCAGACCACCAAAGTCGATATTTTTTTCCTAGTAACTGAGTAAGCGCTCTTGCTGTATTTCCAAATCCTCTCACGAATTTTCTGTAATACATCACAAAACCCAGGAAAGACTGTAACGTTTTGCTTGTCCCTGGTACGGAAAAATCTCACACTACCTGTATCAACCTTGGATCAGTCCTCACACCATGCTTAATAATTAAATGATCCTAGTAATTTACTTCTTGAAATGCAATATGACAGTTTTCAGTACTTGCTTGAAGTCTGTTTAACATTTCCTTCAGTCGCTGCCAATGCTGTTGCATATCCCTTGAAAAAACAATTATGTTGTCCAAATACGCTAAACACTGCTGAGTCTTTGATCCCTTTAACACTGTGTCTAACAAATGCTGGAATGCTGCTGGTGCATTTTTCAAACCAAATGACATCCATCTATAGTGGTAATTTACCCAAAATACTGAAAATGTTTTCTCTGGGGCCACCTCCAGCTGATGGTACCCACTCATCAAGTCCATCATCGAGAAATACTGGCACTGCCCAAAACTGTGATGTTTGGATTAGGGCAAACATATGTTATTGTCTTACTCTTCAAATGGCAGCAGAACCGAAACTTCCTTGGACAATCTGCAGACATTTTTGACACAACTACAACCCCTCCCCCACTGGCTACTACTATCTTCTACCTGTATTATGCTGTGAGCTAAATTATGATTAATAAGCTCCTCTAACATCGGCTGCAGAGACCATGGGATTCTATATAGCCTCCTGTACACTGGCACTTCATTCCCCGTAGGAATCCTGTCTTGCGTCATGGGCAATCCAGGCAATGGCCCCACAGAAAGAACAAGTCTTGAAACTCTAACAACAGTCATTCCATACATGCCCTTTCTGTTTCCCTCAAACGCTTAATCTTCTCACGCAATGCAGTTTTATCTGCATCCTAAGTCCTTATGTAGGTTACATCTTCTGTACAGCGATCTTCTTCTTCCAGAATTTCTAACGTTACCACTTATGTGCACGTTACAGCTTAAAGTCCTTGGCGCCAAAATTAGGCACATTGATAGATATTACCCCGCCTCCATCCCTTTCTTGTATGTGCACAATACTTTGGCTTAACAATATGCTGCATCTAATACAACACTATCCTCCAGCAGTTCCAGTATACGCAACATAGCTACTGGTAGATCAGGCTCTGCACTCATCTACAGAGACTTCCTGGTGCTACTCGACACAGTAATGCAAATTAAGCCTTAATGTCATTGCTCGTGGGTTAACTGGAATTCCTTCTACAAGAGATGCTTCTCGCAACAAATCAACATTGACAACAGGTTCTCCTAGCTGGAATGTCTTTCCACTAGGATCCACACATGTAATCTAAGATCACTTACGGCGTGATATTGATGCAGAAAGTCTAACTCTAGGATCATGCTGAAGACCTCTCTTACACGAGACATGACTTCTATGCACTACCTAAACTTGGTTGCCTCCAATTGAAAATTCACCATTCTCGACCCCAGTGGACTTAACAACTGCCACAGGTTCGGCAGCAGGGGCAGAATGCCCAAGTAAATTACAGTGTGCACATCGCATAGTCTCTAACCAAAGACCCTTACCATAGCCATTAAACAGGGAAATTTCCACTGATTCCTCCAACCTCACAAAAGTAACTTTGAAGTTGTGATGGCCCCTCACATTCTAACCCGTGAATGCCATCAAAACACGAACAATAGTCTCAATCATACCACAATGGAGATACTATTTTTTGCAGTTCGGATGTCCAGCTGTGGTTCCGGTACGCGCTCTGTTGTCCACTGGCGGTGACGTCAGCTCTCCTGACACCACTCTGTAGAGGGCGCCGACTCTTGGCAACACCCTGTGTGGGGTGGCGCCGATTTCACGCACCCCTCCTTAGGATGAGCGATGGGGTGATAGGATGTGGGGCACAGTGACTGGTAGTCGAGAGAAATATTTTATTAGACTTCAATTACACATCATGTCTCTGATAATACAAGGCAGACATGTCACACTCTGGCGCGGCCGGCAAGCACGGTGGCCAGCTGACACAAGGCTGTCAGCACCAAGCGATGCTCACGTCAGGGAGCAGCAATACCACGGCCCAACATTCGGCCAAGGTCACATTCTTGTGCTGCAGCTGCATTCCGTAGCAGAACGCCCATGTCCGGGCGAATCAGGCACAGCTCCTGTCCACCACAGTATTGAGGGAAAACTGCTGTCCACTGGAGAAGACCTTCCGTCGCCTCACAGGGATCTCACAGTGGCAGGCACAGTGCTTGAGAGACGTGCTCTCCTTCTTGTGCCGCAACTGTGTTCCACAGCAGAGTGCCCATGCCCAGGTGATCCAGGCCCAGCTCATGTCCACTGCAGTATTGAGGGAAGAATGCTGTGCATTGGACACGACCTTCTGTCGTCTCACAGGGATCTCAAGGTGACAGGCACAGTGCTTGGGAGATGTGCACTCCTACTTGTGCCAGAACAGTGTTCCACAGCAAAACACCCGTGCGCAGGTGACTAATTCCAGCTCATGTCCACCGCAGTATTGGGGAAAGACTGTTGTGCATTGGACACGACCTTCTGTCGCCTCAAGTAATCACACAGTGGAAGGCACAGTGCTTGGGAGACATGATCTCCTTCTTGTGCCGCGAACTGTGTTCCACAGCAAAGCACCTATGCGCAGGTGACTTAGGTCCAGGTCGTGTCCACCGCAGTTTTGAGGAAAGACGTCTGTGGGGTGGACATGACCGTCTGTCACCTCACAGGGATCTCACAGTGGCAGGCACAGTCCTTGGGAGACATGCTCTCCTTGTTGTGCCGCAACTGTGTTCCACAGCAGAGCGCCCATGCTCAGGTGACTCAGGCCGATCTGATGTCCTCCACAGCATTGAGGGAAGACTGCTGTGCATTGGACATGACCTTCTGTCGCCTTACAGGGATCTCGCAGTGGCAGACCCAGTGGTTTGGAGATGTGCCCTCCTTCTTGTGCAATAACTGTGTTTCACAGCAGAGCGCCCATGCCCAGGTGCCTCAGGCCCAGCTCGTGTCCACTACAGTATAGAGGGAAGACTGTGGTGAGTTGGACATGACCTAAGACTGCTGTTTATTGGACATGACCGTCTGTCGTCTCACAGGGATCCTACGGTGGTAGTTATAGTGCTTGGGAGACATGCTTTCCTTCTTGTGCCGCAACTGTGTTCCACAGGAGAGCGCCCATGCCTAGGTGACTCAGGCCCAGCTCAAGTCAACCATAGTATTGACGGAAACAACTGTGCCCTGGACACGACCCTCATCCCCCTTAGAAGGATCTCACAGCGTCTGGCACAGTGCATGGGAGGCGACCCACAACTGCCCGGCAGGAGCAGGCGGCAGTAAGTGTACATGGGCAGATCGGCGACACTGTGGTGTCAAGTCTGACGGGCTGGACTTCGTGCAGGAGGCAGCTGCCCCCTACCCAGTTGCGAATCCATAGCTGCAGCCGGCGGTACCCAGTCGTCTTGTCGTCTGCCATTGCCCTGGCACCATGGTGGTGCTGCTGGACTCTGAATGAACATTCCTCTAAATTCAAAGTTATTTATATGGCTCTGGGGTGCATTTGTTGCACTGTAACCCAGCCTCTAGTCAGATAGCTCGTAGCATCTTTTGACCTGGTGTGGTGACACCATCCTGCCCACACTAGCCATTACCGTCGTGCAAAACAGGTTTCGTCAAACACAACTAGCCTGTCTCACAATCCTTTTCTGAACATGTTGCTATAATCTGTAAGTCGGTACAGTGCGCTTACCAGCACCTACCATGACAACGTATAAAAAAACCTACAACGACACATTAACTTTATTTGTTAAATAAAAATATATTTTATTTATCTTTCGTCAGTTTAATAATGTAAATGTTGATATTCCCCTTAAGTTTAGTTTGGTGCTAAGCTTTGCTGGGTATTGTCCAATGTGTAATCTCGTTCATCAGTATTAGTCTTTGTAAGGTTGGTAGGGAACCACAACACTAGGACGACGGCACCAGAGATGGACAAGTGTAGGACTGTGATTCCAGCAGCCGAATATAAGTCAGAAGTTACGTCGCAGAAATGAATAGTTGGTCGAGAGGCCGCAAGACTCGAACACGGTCTTAAGTGAGACAGTGTTTCTTGGTAGCTCGATGTGAAAGGGAAATAACGATTTGAGCAACGAATAGACGTCAGATACTACAAACTGGCTAGGTAAGCATCATCGTCATAAAATTCTGTGAGCTGATCTAACGTCTTGTCAGTATTGTGACCGCTTTCAGCAACACATAGCCAGAATTACAGTTTTTAAATTACTGTTACTGGCATTCACGCAAGCCTTGTTCGTAGAGTTATTTCACCAATTCTCTGGCAACTCAGAATCTGACAGCTGTAATAATTAACTTCAGCTACTTACGCCATTGACTTCAGCAGTGGTATCATAGAGACCGACTCTAGGCCAGCTTCACACAACAGTGTTCTCCGAGCAGAGCCGGTGCTATATAATCGCGTTCTCCGTCTGATAATAAAACAACAGCCGTCTTCCACGATCTCTCCCTGCAGTTTCTATAACTTCCTAAAGCATGGGCGATTTAAATGTGCTATCACTGTGTGTATCCTCCAGAGTGACAGAAAAACTGATTAGAAGCCACTCTTGTACAATTTAATGTATTAGAGACACTTGCTTACTAACGTGTAGCCCCGAACCACCCAGAGGACTCCATGATATAGACTCTGTAAGACACTGGTATATTTGGAGAGCCATACAATCTCTTGACCACTCACCCGCCATCCAAGATTCGTGCAGGCCGTCGGAGCTATGACCCGGGGGCGAATATATTGCTGGAAAGAATGCCAAATGTGCTCAAGAGCATTCAGGACAGGTGACTGAGGTGGTGATGGGGGAGTGAAAGAGAGTGCACATTGGCGACCTCAACCCAGTGGGGTGTTGCGCTAATCGTTCTGACACAATTCGCGACCAATAAGGCGGTGCTTTGTGTTCCAAAGGCAGAGATCGCCTGAGAATTGCTGTTGATGAAGGAACGATTGTGTATCAGCAGACAGTAGCCTTGTTGTTGAGAGAATACGGCAGAGTTAACACGGGCCTATTTCATTCTGCATGAAAATCTCTTACATGACAAGTAGTATACTCTTATGTACGAAAAGTTCGTTCACGTATGTGCTCGCGTGTAGTGCGAATATGTCTGTTCACCATTACAAGTAAGGGCTTCTGGATGACACGGGTGCTCACCGGTCTCTGACTGTTGTCCAGGAATAAGTATTTCATTAGCTTTTCCCTACGACCAGTTCTAACTTTTGACAGTAAAACATGCGAAAACCATTGAAAAACTGAAGGTTTCTCAACAAGGTAGTCTGAAATATATATTGGCAATAACATGGAGGCAGTCTCCAACTTTCACTGACTTCCTTTGTCTTCATCGTTACGAGATGTTTCAGTACACCGCTAGGTAATTTTGTTGGCCGAATTATATCATGGAGACATGAAACTTCCACATGCTGTACGAGATAATGTATTTGAGAGAAGAACACTGATGGCGATGTGCTCTCGTTAGATGGAGGATGAGATAGTTCGGTAAACGTAAGTTAGTGGCCTGCTGAAATTACAGCTGATGCTGAAGACGGAGGAATTCGTCGAAAGCTCGAGACTGACAAATCGGACGCAGCAAGACTTACGCGAAGCATTTGTTTAAGTAGAAATTATTAGTTTGAAATATATTTCCGATAATGATACATCTAAACTAAGTTTATTCAGAGCTCGCGTAATGTAAACGCGTAATGTAAACGAGGAAGCGGTCGCCTTTATCTGTGAGGGACAGGGTAATTTTCTCGACGGAGACGTGCACACAAGATAAAAATACTACATAAAACTGGTATGTAAAAGTTCACTTTCGCAAGTCTAAGGTAAATAATTTTCAGTGTTCTCTGGACTTGCTCAAGGTAGTAAAATAGCCAAATCGCTTTAGTGAGCATTCTGATATTGTTTTTAGTCTGGCACTCGGGAAAAAATCTGAACAGCTACTCAATAGACAATATTGTCATAGTTATTAGCGTGTTCTGAAAACGATGGAGTGAAGTCCTTCCTGACGGAAACTGTGTAGAGGGGATATAAAGCACCGGTGAACGGAAACCAAACAAGCCCGCCTTCACTACTAGTGCAATAATTAGCAAAGTTCGTGGAAGCTTTATCTCGGTCTGTTTAATTAAAATGGCCGATACACTCCGTTCTTTTTCACAGAGATTGGATCGCCTCGCTGCGGCCGTCGCTGGTGCACGCAGAAGGAAAGTTAGTTACGCGGAAACTTTCCAAATAAAATGCTGCGGTTTTCGATTTGTGGGACAGCTGTGGCAGAACACGGAATTCGGAAGGGCACAGCTATTACCAATCTCCGCCTGTGCATGATACGCCGCTGTACGGCCTGTCCAGACTAGCCATAACCGCAGTCGACAGAAGTTAGCCAAACTGTCCCACCACTCCGTCGTTAATTAATATTTGATCTTCCTAAACATTGAACCTCTAGGATTATCCCAGCCAATAATGGTATATATTTATTTTCTTTCACTGCGGAGCAGCTTCGTTACTTTGGCAAAATAGCATCTGATTTACTTACCTGATAATTTACAAACGCTAGGGGCAGTCCCAAAAGGTAAGACTCTAACCTAGAGATACATGCGTTATTTCAATGTAATGCCACGACATTTCAGTGCGCTGCTGTTCTCTACTCCAGTTATAAAAAAAAGTTTGTTCCCACTGTCCTAAGAAACTCTGCTCTTGTGCCGATAAGTCCTTAATGGCGCAAACACAAGTCAGTTGAGATTAAGTTTGGAGAATCAGCTGTTCCCGTGGCTGTAAGACCACACTGTGAATGGTATCTATTGCAACGGACGAGTTCTTCGCCACGAAATTGACTGATTGCCAGATAAAAAGACGAAAAACACCCAGAAGGCTAGGAGGAAACGAAACGTAACGAGTTGAGAGATTATGTGAGGTTATTTCAGCGATTAACAAAGAACTGGGCACTTATCAGTATGACACTGCGCCCTCTCCGGCCTGGATGGATGCACTGATTCGGTTGGGAAGGGGGTTATAAGGCCGTTACACCTTCTCCTGACCTAGGCTGGCCTAAACCTATTGTCACGAATCCTCGATATCTTGGATACTGCATCAACTTCCACTCCATACGGAACCGATGTGCACAGCCACTGTAAGTTATTATAAGGAAGAATAGGAACACAACGATCGGTCACAGGCCTATTGGCTTTTTTATTATTCTTGAATGCCCAGATTCCTGCTACAAACAGCCATCTCGGTCATAAAATACAAGGAAATCACAGAATCGGGTCTGATTTACGTAAAACAATAAGTAAAAATCACATTATCCAGTAGAAATGATCCATTTTGGACAAATCCAACAAGCGTCCAGGAATACATGTCACAGTACGACTTTATTGGTGTACAGGGTGAAGGAAACTGAGGTTGTTGTTTACAACGATTACAGCAGACTCACTTAGCATCATGTAGTATATGTAACGTCTTACATATTCCAAATAGTAGCTAACCCTCTTTTACGATATAGTATTTTAAAACCCATTTTTATTAAATAAAATCAGCAAATATATTTGCATATTACATTTAAAATTCATCAAGAAAAGCCGATTTACAGTGTGTTTATTCACGTCTTAGTGGTTAAGTGATTCACCAAATCTTAAGCAAAAGATCATTAACTGGTTCATACAACGGTCTCCTACAGAAGAGAACTAACATCGGAATGTTGGCCTGCCTTAAATATGACAACACTAGGCATGGTGGTATGTGAGAACATACTATATTATTATTATTAGTGGATCGGTTTGTGTTACATTTTGTTAGCACTACCAAACAATGGTTTTACCATGAAACTAGTGAAACACCATTCAACTATTAGCCTTAGGGACTAAGCATAAGCCAGTGTGTTATATTGTTATTTGCAAGTTGCGCACAACAATTGCAGCTAGAAGTACTATTTTGAAAGTAAGGTCGGATCGGTTGCGAAATGGAAATCACTGAAAATAAAAAAATGTTTTATTTCGAACAGTTAGCTACACCTTCCAAATACTTCTCGACACAGTCGTCGCTCCGACTTAGACATGTGTCGTAGCTTTTTAACAACTTTCCATTACCCTCGTCATAGAAGGCAGCCACCACCCTCGTCATAGAAGGCAGCTGCCTGTGCTTTCTGCCAATTCTATACGCTGGTCTACAGCTCGTTATCTGTGTCAAAATGTTGCCTTCGTAGCCAGTGATTCATGTAAGCAGAAATGAAACTCAGGGAGAACCAATTATGGATTGTATTATGGATGATCACACACATCTCATCGAAAACGCTGAATGGGCATCTTCACTGCCCCTGTAGAGTGCGACAGAGAGCTATCATAAAGAAGTAAACGCATGACAGTTATGTTATGTGGGCTGCATGACATCAGGCGAAATCTCTCACAGGCCCTCGTACTTGCCGGAAGACACTGTTTTCTAGGTATCTTTACGTGCTCACTGTGTGCTCAGAAATGAAAAGAGCAACGTGACACGATCGACGAACGTACTAAAGACGCTGCCCGACACATCAGTGTGAAGCTTTCTTGAAGTGTCACTGCGGTTTCCATCTCACGCCGGATCGGACCTTGCTTTCCGAATATCACTCGTACACCATACATTACGTAAGAAATATATGTCAATAGACGGCGTTAGTATGTTTTTATTAACTGTACCTAGTTATAATGGTCTTGTAATATTGATCTTCAGTATTTTAGTATGCTGTTAATAGATCTTAGAAACGAAAACGATTTGTATGCAGTTTTATATTTCCTTTAAATTAATTATTTAGCTTATCACTTAACCACTATGATGCTAGCGACTATGCTAGCTTTTAGCGTTTGACAAATTCCAGTTGGTATGTAAATATATTTTATCAAGATAATCTTCAAAAAATGTTTAATTTTTATTTCTAATGTGATGCAACAATTCTGTAAAGGGCAGTTGTATGAACCAATTAATGATTTTTGCAGAAGATCTGGTTGATCGCTTCACTACTAATTATGCATAAACACATTGTTGAAAGGGTACAGTACCGCCCGACATTGAAAATAGGTACATTTTTCGTTATTCTTGTCAGAACATATTTTTTCTAATAATAACTCAATTTCAATTAATACAGCGAAGCCGGATACCAGTGTGGGAAAGAATGACAATTTATTTATTTAATTGATCACATGTGCACTCCCACAAAATAAATCCCTACATCCAGTTTGGTGAGATCTGTGAAATGAATGAATGTATGGTCGTCTGCTAACCGGAGATAGTGAATGTGAATATATGATCATCTTTGAGACGATCCTTTGGCCACCTTTGGTGAGACCAAAGAGATGAAATTTACCTGAGCTTTGAGCGCCTGAAATTTGGCTGACCAATACGGTAGCAAGGTGCTCCCCCACTTCGGCAGAGGTGCGAGAGGACCTGAAGAATGGCCATGTTTCGGCACTCTGCCGCTGGACCTTGTGGTGTTAAGACCTGTCTTAGGTGTGCTCTGTAAAGACAAAAGAGTGGAGACATGGTATGCATGTGGAATACTTAAGAGTAGTTTGAAATAATAATTTCTCTATTTCAGGAACTTTTGTGGGGAGAATTAAATGTCAGGCAGGTAATATTAATGGGATCGTAGTAATCTTCGGAAGTGACCAATGGTCACAATGAAACCACGTGTAGCAATAAGTTGAAATACTTCCGCGTGCTTAAGTTAAGCTGAATTACTAGCATATGTACTATAAGTTGAAATATTTAAGAAATAGCGTGTGCAGGACTTGAAATTAGAGGCGAGTACTTCCACGTGGTGAGTACTGTGTGAGTCTCAATCTGTGTATGAGACAAAGGATAAAGAGAAGTACTCGTCCATGGTATCAGTTGAGGACTCGTGTGTGTGATGAATATGTTCTTAATATTACTTTGCGTGATATGTTTCTGTGTGACGCTGGATTCAAACTATAATACTCTGAGAGAGAAGCAAGGTGAGTCAGCCGTCTATCCAGCAACGCCACTTGGCTTGCATTGCACAGGAAGACGTGCATATATCTCCAGAGTTCATAGTAGGAAAGTAGAATTACGAAGTGGGGCAGTGTCGTGTGAAACTGGGATAATTATTAATTGAAGTGGGAAAGCTGAAAGTGATAATGTTGTGACTATTCCCTGTGTTGTATTTCATGTTGTAGTGTGGTGTATGTCATGTAATTTGAGTATGTGTGGTTTGCATGGGAGAGTAGCAAGGTAGTTTCAGAGGTAGTGGGTTATGCGTGTTCCTTTTGTACCGCTCGGTCTGGAGGAAAGTTTCGTGATGATGGTTGTGAGTGTCGAAGTGTGAGATATAGCAAAAGATCCACCATCCTATCCAGAAAGTGCACTGTAGCGTTAAATAATTACGAGACCATAAGGTAGAGAATCACCAATGTAAAGCCATGCCCACTGGGCGGAATTTCTCATGTGTTATTGTTGTAGGTTATAGAATTTGTGTGTTTAGGTTATAGAATTTATCGGAATAAATAAGATAGTGAAAAGAAAAAGATTGGTGGCCTTTTCCTTCGAATTGTATGTTGTCATGATATCCAGAATTTATAATGTGTGCGCCACTCATATTCAGTGCGATGGCCAGGTGTTGATAAAAGCCGTTAAATAAAAAAAAAGAAAATGTGGTATTGCCAGTGCGTAGTGAACAGTCAGAGTTCTGTAAGTTACTGATAGTCAGAAGTGCGTTTCCGTTGCGTATTATTCATATGGGAGAATAATTTGTAACCTAATTGTGAGTACGAGAGTTCATGTTACTCGATAAATAAGAATGGACCACTCGCTTGGCAGACCACTCATCTTGCAGGCCTGACTGCTTGATGCCACAGTATGAGCAAGGCATGTGGGTGCCTCTCATTGTGAATCTGCGTTTGTTGATATATTTTAAAGGTGATATGCGAATATACTCGCTGATTTTATTTAATAAAAAATGGGTTTTGAACTACTATATCGGAAAGGAACTGGGTTAGCTAGTTTATGGAGCATAGAAGGCATTACTTGTATTAGATGACGCAAACTGAGGTTGCTGTATGTGTTGTAAACAACCACCTTAGTTTCCTTCTGTCTGTACGGCAATTAAGTCATGTGGTGTCATGTACCGCTGGGAATTTGTTGGATTATAACTCACTCAAATGGTATCTTGACCAAAATGGGTCATTTCCATTGGATACTTATTGTTTTATGTAAATCAATTCTGTATCTATAATTTGCTTGTATTTTAGCACTGAAGATTCCTACTTACAGCTGAAATCTGGATATGCAAGAATAAAAAAGCCAACAGGATTGTGACTGATCGCTGTGTTCTTGCCCTTCCTTTTCTTTAATATTGAAGGAGTTGATAGCCAGGCTGGTCCCACACATGTTCTTTCATGGACCGAGCTGAGGATGTTGTTGGCCACAAGAGTACTTCAACTTCACATAGACATGTGCCATGTCCTGACGAGGGTTCCTCCGCTGATAGATGGCACCATGATACTGTCGGATGAGAGATAACATATGAGGACGTAAGATGTCCTTGACTTCTACCAGCCATGATCTGACTAAATGGCTCTCCACAGCAAGACGCCAATAGTAACATCGTTACTTCTCTCCAAATGTTGCATGAATGGGACCTCTTGCCAGATCGTCGCCATACTCGGCGACAATGGCCGTCTGGGATAGTGCAGATCTGCTATTCGTCTCTGAGCTCAATCCGACGCCAGTCATGAGCAGTCCACGCTTCCCAAACACAGGACAGGAGATCTGTAGTCCAGTTGCTGCGAATCTCTGACCAGTGGTGTAGGGAACCTGTTGCTTGTTTTCAGATGGCAGGCGCAGATATTAAGCTGTTAGGAAGTGCTTGGCGCACAGTACGGCGATCCTGCTACCTGGTGGCATTGTTGGCTGGAATCTCGTCATCGAGAAAACCTGTCCTCAGATTCCCATGCAGTCCAATATTTGGCCACTGTCGCAACTGAATGCTCCCCAGATATGGATATCACTCGGTTCGATCACCAGGCCAAATGAAGAACCAAAGTGTGGCCCCTTTCAAAGTCTGTCGTTGCTGATAAGGCTGTCTCAAAAGAATACATGGCATCTCTGTGTTTTTCACAGTTGTCACTCAACATCTGACGCAGTTCATACCCCTTGTATACCCCACCAGGCCTGGTAACAACATTAATCAGCGCACACTCCGCTGCAGAGTGAAAATCTCATTCTGGAAACATTAATTACAAACAGTGCTAATGCACTCTGGTGACTGCCCTACCAGTAATGGGCAATTGCAACTCTAATCAATTAAATACCCATTGATGGTGTGTATGTGTACGAAATTAAAGTGACATCTGACCATGTCCTCTGGGTGCTTCACATATTTGCTAGGCAATGTACATGATGATAACGATGTTCCCATGCTGAAGAGAGTCTATCATAGTAGTACCCTTGCAGTTCCAGAAAACTGACGTCATCATCTCGAAATGCATATTGCCGTGGGCGAGAAGTTTTCTGATTTATCAGCAAGAGACCCCAAATTTTCTTTGTGACTAGAAGGTGACATACCTTATCAATCACAGTAAGAATAAGGGGCACCTACTTATCACTGATCCTCCTAAAATTTACGTGGTTAATAATAATAGCTCATCTTCACGACACTTACGTCCATAAAGGTACTTTCCTTGCAGCTTCACAGCAATGCTGCACACTGCAGCATTATTCTGTAAAATGTAGTGCAGTTGCTGCAGTATCAAATTTTCCAGAGACAATGACCGGATTGTCCAAGAGTATGTGTAACCGGACAAAGCGAAATGTGTGCCTGGCGATACGTTTTGCATTCTGGAATGTTACTTTTTGAACAGAAGTTCGGTGTAGTTTTAATGCACTGTGGGTCAGTGAATAATGGAACAGGAAGTACAGCCTTTTGGCGTTCGCATTATGTTCATATCCCAGCTAGGAATACAGAAGAGAAAAGAACATACAACTCTTGGCTATACAGGAAGAAAATAGTGAGGAATTTACATTTCATAGCCGACGAAGTTATTAGAGAAGAACAGGGTATATTGGTACACAAAAATTTCGAAAATGCGTTGAGATATTATTTAGCTCACACTACACGTGACATCGTAGGGGGACAGTTTTTCCCAAGCTGCTACTTAACATAATTAACTAACAATTATTCAGATGCTGATACACGATCCATTTAAATTATCAATGCTGCTAGAAAGGAGGCACCAGTGACAGCAGATAGAAGTATTAATCTTTTTTTCTTTTTTGACTTTGTACAGTGATGAGTCCAGCAGTGTTTTTCCGGAACTCAGGACAGGTAACCAGCTACTAGAGCAGACAGGGGCTTCGAGGAACAGCGAGGCAGGCACACAGTAAAAACTTTTTCGCTGAAAGACAATAGTCAGATAGGCAGACAATAGTCAGATAGGCACGGGCCGCATGGTCCAAGAACAAAGCAATGTTGTTTTTTGTTTTAGCAGGTGCAAAAATATATGGGAGTTGCCGAGTGGGTGGCAGGGCAAGATACAACGCCCTGCAGGTTTTAGACTTTCAGAAAGCGAGAAACTTTATGAATACCCTTAGAAAAGATAAAATCTACTATGTCAGGAGAAAAACGTGACATATTCAGCAAGGGAGATAGTCGTTGTGAGCCAAAGGACACTATAGGTGTTCATGTCTAAATTTTGCAAGGAAGCGTACGACTGGCTCACAGCAATTATTTTGATATAGGGAATGAGACTCCCGAGTGCATACGTGCAAGCATTTCTACTGAGGAAAATGCAAAAATACACACACAGTGGGAGAGCATTTCTGTCTGCTGCCCCATCTATCAGAGAATTCAGAGGTCCGAGTAATCACGACAGTGTCGTTAGAAGTGGAGTAGTAAAATTTTTTTGTAAACTTCTTGTTGGTTGGAACTTACGGCATGAAAGAGAACAATTCCTTTTTGGACGGCAGGCACAGGTGACTTGGTCGCAGTGTGTCAGAGACAGAACAGAGATATCTTCACTTTAGATGTAATCACAGGTACCGGGACTGAACTTAAACTTCTCAGCCATTTCTACTGCGGTCCACTGCACATGTCCATCAATATCACCTAAATGGCTCAAATCTGTCCTACTCCTTTATGAGCAAAATTAGGAAACGGATACAACCCTGACAGCTGCTTTGTCATCAGCAAAATCCAAGACAGCTTTGTTAAAAATGTATTTGAAGCTGAAACTTCCTGACAGATTAAAACTGTGTGCCGGACCGAGACTCGAACTCGGGACCTTTGCCTTTCGCGGGCAAGTGCTCCACCAACTGAGCTACCCAAGCACGACTCACGCCCCATCCTCACAGCTTTACTTCTGCCAGTACCTCGTCTCCTACGTTCCAAACTTCACAGAAGTTCTCCGGCGAACCTTGCACAATATCCTTTCTTTCAGGAGTGCTAGATTTTCACTCTGCAGCAGAGTGTGCGCTGATATGAAACTTCCTGACAGATTAAAACTGTGTGCCGGACCGAGACTCGAACTCGGGACCCTTGCCTTTCGCGGGCAAGTGCTCTACCAACTGAGCTACCCAAGCACGACTCACGCCCCATCCTCACAGCTTTACTTCTGCCAGTACCTCGTCTCCTACCTTCCAAACTTCACAGATGCTCTCCTGTGAACCTTGCACAATATCCTTTCTTTCAGGAGTGCTAGTTGTGCAAGGTTCGCAGGAGAACTTCTGTGAAGTTTGGAAGGTAGGAGACGAGGTACTGGCAGAAGTAAAGCTGTGAGGACGGGGCGTGAGTCGTGCTTGGGTAGCTCAGTTGGTAGAGCACTTGCCCGCGAAAGGCAAAGTTCCCGAGTTCGAGTCTCGGTCCGGCACTAAGTTTTAATCTGTCAGGAAGTTTCATATCAGCGCACACACTGCTGCAGAGTGAAAATCTCATTCTGGTATTTGAAGCTCTTCCAAAACGTCAACATTGGATCATTGCAATTCAAATCTTCTTGGCAGTCAAACTTGTTAACATACCCTTTCGAAGAAGATTCAGTTTTAAAAAAGCCAGATGGACGGACTTCTGCAGGGGATTACACTATGGAATTAACAACATTAATTCTGTACCTGAAAACTACACACTTTTTGTAGAAATTCTCCGTAAAGTGTCAAAAAAGCACATTCCAAGAGACTATAGACATAAATTCATACGAGGACTGCTTATGGGTACCAAAAACATCTTAGCTAAATATGAAGAATTGTATCCAAGACCATTTCAGTGACGAGACAATAGCTTGTGGGAAAACTCTTCTGACAAAACTAAGTGAAAGAAGACAAAAGAAATGGCACGAATTTTGGAGAAAATGGAAATGTCACATGGCAGCAAAACTGCAGTGAATCTGATCAGAAAGCTCAATGGAAACGCAAAAGAAAGCAGAGAAATCGCTAGTGACACTTAGTCATACGATGCACAGTAATTACTACTGAGTGTCAAGCCCAACAAAAAGATGTAAGAAAAGGAGGCTACCATGTGATACCAACACAGAAATCCACTTCTCGTCTCATTTCATAATGAGAGAGCTCAGTAAGGGTACGAACTCTATGAAAAATGGAAAGGCAGCTGGTACCTAAAGCATCTCGGATTGAATGACAAAAATGTGATGTTAAGCCTATTTAATCACTGCCAAGAAATGGGGTTGAAGAAAAATATCCGCTACCAGTCACAATAAAAGGTGTTTATTCGTCACACGACCGGTTTCGGGCTTGCGCCCATCTTCAAGTGTTAAACGAATGTATTAACACCTGAAGATGGGCGCAAGCCCGAAACCGGTCGTGTGACGAATAAACACCTTTTATTGTGACTGGTAACGGATATTTTTCTTCAACCCCATTAAGGAACAGTCACGGAGTTTGACAGCATCCACTATGGATAAAATTCATTTACTGCCAAGAAACCTATAAAATCTCTAAACTATTGAGGAAATCCAAGGTAATAGCGCTGATATAAGAAGAAAACGAACCTGACTCACCAAGCAGCTATTGGCCCATATCCCTTTTGTGCCACCCCTTCAAACGGCATGAAAGACTGATTCTTAATCGAATCACTAACATAATTGATTCAAAGTTAATAACGCAGCAAGCTGCCTTCGTGTAAATCTTGTTACTGGCCAGATCTTCACACACACACACACACACACACACACACACACACACACACAGAGAGAGAGAGAGAGAGAGAGAGAGAGAGAGAGAAGGGATAAGAAAATAAATTAATAACGGGCTTGGCCCCGGTCGATCTAAGTGCCGCCTACGATACAGTAAACCACTAAAACTGTTATTCAAAAGCTATGATATTACTCGGGACCATCAACTGGTAAAAGTTGTGGAAAGCGTGCTGCAAAACCGACAATTGTACGTCACTCTAAAAGAGAGGAAGTAGAAAAACGGTCTTGCTCAAGGAAATGCAGAGGGTACTGAATGGTATCTGACCTCACTGAGGATGATGGTGTCAGAGCAAGAGCTTCAGCATAGGTGAGGAAATAGGAGATAAGCATGGCAGAATGGAAGCTATGAACGGGCCGTGGGACACTCCTGGGTACCTCAGTTGCTAAGAGCTTTGACTGCCAAACTTGTACCTAAGTGTCATTGCGCTGTATTCAACAATATTTATTCTAGATAGACACGGTGTAAACGTGAGACATTTCACCGCTGTGTCACCCGCACGTGGAGAGCCCTCCGGAGATGTATTATCCTGTCCCTTACAAAGGAAGGGTACGTTGTTAATCGACAAATAATTTTTTCGATCATGGATTCGTACTGAAGGCTAAATTACAAATACAATGATGGAATGATGGTAATCAGAAGGCGATTTCTCAGCCTTCTGGACCCACTAATATGATTCTTAGTTGCAGTACCACCATTGGACAGAGGGGGCTGGGGATGGAGGGGGGGGGGGGGGGAATTAATTTTATTATCAGGCAAACATTTAATTTAAGAAAGCCAGAATATGACGTTAATCAGTAAAGAACTTAACCGTTGCATTCAAATTGGCGACACAGACACCCGTTCAAATGGCTCTGAGCACTATACGACTTAACTTCTGAGGTCATCAGTCGCCCAGAACTTTGAACTAATTAAACCTAAGTAACCTAAGGACATCACACACATCCATGCCCGAGGCAGGATTCGAACCTGCGACCGTAGTCGTCGCTCGGTTCCAGACTGTAGCGCCTAGAACCGCACGGCCACTCCGGCCGGCACACTCAGGAGTGGGAGGAACCTTTTTCTAGTGGGAGCTGCACTCCCGGTGCCAACACAGAATCTCCTTCCTAAGGGAGACGAAATCTTCCTCATTCCTCCAACTAAAAAGCCGCAGGAACGGCAAACACTGTCCCCCCCACCCCCCACTCCTTCCTGCTAGGTTGGATACGGGAACTACTTTGCTTGGCGGACGCACTCCGCTATGTTGTCATGGTTATAAAATTTTATTAATGTGAGTGGTGGACTGGCGTGATGCCAGAGGGCATCCGGAAGGGAGCCAGCGCTCCATATGGAGTAAGACTTCCTGGAAAGACTGATAAGGGCACGGCAATGTGGTAAAGGGCTAGCGAGGACAACACCCCCAGACACCAAGGTGAATAAGAATCACGGTGTAACTGCCAGAATGTTCAAGAAGCTTCTGGGTGATTTTTGGAGGGATTTCGGTTCTTAGGAAAACCTTCGATACTATCAGTCGAAAGTAACGCTGCCTAGAGTAACTCATCCAGAAGTTCCTGAAACATCAACATGAAAGTGATAGAGCACCGGACCAAAAGACAGTCGCTGTCATTGCTGTAAGTAAGAATGAATCATTACCAGAAAGCAGAAGAAGCAGTACTGTAGCCAAGTCTCCTAGTCACTACAGAATGATTCTTCGAAGCTGCTGTAGTAAACTATGAGAAGATGTACACATTCGAGAGAAGACAACTGAGTTGCCTATAAGTATCCAGCAACAGGTAGTTTCTTGAGTTTTATGCCTGTTAGTAAAGGAAAAAATCTGTAGAGTTCGTCTCTTGCGTACTAGCAACGAGTAATAGTTCATATTTTCTATGTGTCGCAATATAAGACGGTACAGGCGCTGTATCGCTCTTGTGTCCTAGTCTCAACAGGGTATCGGATTGCGTAAGTCGCAACGGGTAGTATTCGGTACTTTCTGCTTGTCAGACTACAGGAACGAACTAGTGCTGCCTCGCCTTTGTCTCCCACTGTAGTTAAAGTATTTGATTGTGTATTAAACCGGGGACCTACAGGTTTCGACCCGTTGTAGCCCTCAGTGGTTCACAGTGCACGAACAGGCCACAGCAGTCCACCCACCCCACCACCGCCCCACACTGAATCCAGGGTTATTTGTGCGGTTCGGCCCCCACGGAAACGTCTCATATCAGACGATTGTAACCCCAAATGTTTGCGTGGTAGAGTAATTATGGTGTACGCGTACGTGGGATTCAGTGTTTACACAGCGATCGCCAACATAGTGTACTGAGGCGTGATAAGGGGAACCAGTCCGCGTTCCCTGAGGCAGATGGAAAACCGCCTTAAAAGCCATCCACAGGCTGGCCGGCACCCTGGATCTTCGGCGGTAATCCGAAAGGATACCACCCTTCGATTGACCATTCGGTTCTAATCGAAGCGTTAGGTGTATTGCAGGTGCCAGCCAGCCAGCCAGCCAGCAGCAGCAGCAGCGGTCCCGGTCCCGGTCTGCAGCAGTGGTCCAGCCGGCAGCAGCCAACCAGTCCTCCTGCAGCAGCAGCAGCAGCGGTCCCGCCCGCCAGCCAGCCAACCAGCATCCAGCAGCCAGCAGCAGCAGCAGCCCCGGCCCCGTCCGCGGCAGCAGCAGCAGCAGCTGCGGCGTTCCTGCCACCCGCCGTCGCCGTCGCCGTCGCCGTCGCCGTCGCCGTCCCTGGTCTTTGTCCGTCTTCGACCGTTTTCGTCTTCGTCTGTCCCCAGTTTGTGTCCTTTCTTTTTCGTCCTGTGCGTTTTTTCTCCCTGTCGTCATGTCCGCCCCCACCCCCACCGCCACCGCTACCACCACAGCCATAGTTTATACTTCCCCTTCCGCCGCCACCACCACTATAACATGGTGTGCCCAGTCACACCCCCCTCCTTCCATCCCACCTCTTCTCACTCTCCCTTCGCCCTCGCTCTTTGTCGCCCCCTCTCCAGCTTCTTCCTCCCGCTCCTCTCGATCTGATCCTTTCCCCCCACTCCCCCAGCCTGTCACTGCCGCTCCAGCTAGGGTGGTGGCTCGTCGAGCCACTGTCCATGCCCAGCTCTCCCCATCGCCTTCGCCATCACTGCCGCCACCGTCGCCGTCGCCTTCACCGTCACCATCTCCGGCGCCGACTGCTGCATCCACGCCGGGACCTGTCCCTTCCCACCACCTCCCTATCGCTCCCGTCCCTCATATCACCACCCGCCCTTCTGCCACCATAAAACGCCCTAGTGGCACCACCACCTCCTCCGCTCCCAAAAAGGCCCCGCCCCGTCCTCCTTCCCCCCCCCCCCCCAGGTTGCCATGGATGTCTCCCCACCTGGCCCTGCTCCCTCCGCCTCCTCCTCCTCCCCCCCCCCCTCTTTATACACATACCTCCTCTCCTGTCCCGATCCTTCCCTTCTCGAGGCCCGGAATCTCTCCCTCCTCCTCCACCAACACTTCCCTGGTGCCCACATCTCTCTCCTCACTCCCAGATGGGATTCTGTTCCCATCTCCTCCCCCAGCCCAACCCTCCATACTGACATCCTCTCCCGCCTCCCCATCACCCGTTTTGGCCGTCTCCTACCTGCCAACCCCAACGCCCGCGTCGCCCGCCGACCCTCACCGCCGTAATCACTCGGCTCAGTCCGTCGATCACGGAGGAGGAGGTGATGGAGGAGCTCAAGGCGCATCCCACGCTGGAGGTGCGGGCGGTCTGCCGCATTTTCAACTCGGCCGGCCCAGCTCGCCTTATGCGGGTTTTCTCCGAGGACGCCCCCTCCATTGACTGTCTCCTGAAGGAGGGTGCCCTCCTCTTCAACCAGCACTACAAGGTCGACCCCTCCCATTCCCCTCCTCAATCCCTGCCAGAGGTGTCTGCGCTATAACGCACACCCAACAGCTGAGTGCCGTGAGGCCCCCACCTGCCCGCATTGTAGGCAAGCGCACTTCCTCCGGCAGTGCCCTAACCTTCAGTCCCCTCCCTCCCGCAATCTCCCCCATCCCACCTACTCCCAAAAGTGTAAAGCCCGACCCCCTCCGACCACTCCTGAACTCAATGTCCCTGTTCGTCCTCTGGACGCCCCCACCCCTCCTGGCAATTCCCTTCGTCCCCCCCCCCCCCCACTGCTGAGGACATCATCAGGTTCCTCACCATTGTCCTCCAGAATGTCCATCCCTTTCAGCGCCCCCACACCCTCCAACAGATCTCCCTCGCTGCCCGTTCCATTTTCCAACTCAAAATGTACGCCACCTACTCCAACAACCAGGCCCATTTCACCTTCTCCCGTCTTGACACCCTCGTCTAAATCCCTGTCATGGCGCGACAGCAGCGTATCCTTTTCAACAATATCCGCTCCCTTCCCGCCAACAAGAACCTCTTCCTGCACACCCTTGACACCCACTGCGTGGATGCCTTCCTCCTCAATGAAACCTTCCTCCAACCCCACCACTCCATCCACACCTCACCCTATCTCCTCCATCGCTCCGATAATCCCCTCCCAATTGCGCGTGGCGGAGTTGCCATTGGTCACCACCGCCAGATCCCCATTCGGCTTCAACCTCTCCTTCCCGACCCCACCGAACACCTGATCCTTAGTCTCTTCTTCCCTGGCCTTACCATTACCTGCGCCACCATCTATGTCCGCCCCAACGCCCCTACTCCTTTCGACTTCCTCTCCCACATCGACCGTACCTTCTCCTCCTACGTGATCGCCGTCGACCTCAACATCCATAGTCGTTCCGCTGCCCAGTTATGGCGGTGGCATCGGTTCCTCTCCTCCCTTCAAGGCGACCTCATCCCCATCCCCCAGCACATCCGTCCCGAATCCAACTCCACTCCTGATGTTATCCTCTCCTCCCCCAACCTCCTTGGCCGCATAACGGTGCATGTCCTGGAGCCTATTGGTAGCGACCATCTCCCTGTCCTCCTCACCGTCTCAGACGGTCGTCGCCCCCGCCCCGACCCGTGTAATGACCCTCCCCCTAAGTACGTCCATGACTATTCCTGTGCCAACTGGAATGCCTACCGGGATACCCTTTCCACCCAAGTCGATAGCCACCCCTTCACCTACCACCACCCTGACGATGTCACCCATGCTACCTCCTTTCTCCAGCAGACCTTGTCTGAGGCTGTGGAGGCCCACATCCCTACTGTCGCCGTCCACCCCCACCGTCCTACCTTACCCCCACAGGCCGTCCTCCTCCTCCGTGAATCCCGTCGTCTCTACCATGCCTTCCTCCGCACGCGTGACCCAGACACACTACGACGCCACCGGCAACTCCAGCGACACATTCGTAATTTGCTCGCGGCTAAGAAACGCCGGGACTGGCGACGGACATGCACCCGTTTAAATGCTACCCTACCAATCAACTCGTCCAAGTTCTGGTCGGCCTTCCGTCGCCTTACCGGAACTAAACCCTCCCCCTATTATCCTCTTCTCCATGATGATCACCCTTTCCCTGACACCCTTAGTAAGGCCAATCACTTTGCCTCCTACCTCTCCGATGTATTTTCCATCCCCGATGATCCCCAGTTCGATTACTCCCTCTTCCCGGATATCTGCGATTGAACTGACACCTCTGTCCCTCCCCTCGCTCCTGGTTTCCAGTACTTGGACAACATTGCACACACAGAACTCAATGCCCCTATCACTACACAGGATCTCATTGATACACTCCGCACAAAACGCAACACCGCTCCTGGTCACGATCATGTCACCTACCGTCACCTTCGTGAAGCTCCTGTCTCTTTCCTCTCCACCCTGGCCAGGCTCTACAATGTAGCCCTGTCCACCGGTTACTACCCCGACCTGTGGAAAACCTCCCGTATCCTCATGTTCCTTATACCTGGCAAACCGCCGTCCGCCGTCTCCTCCTACCATCCCATCAGCCTTACCTCGGTCTTCAGCAAGGTCCTGGAATCTATCCTCACCCGACGCATCCACCAGCATCTCCGCCAGCACCGCCTCCTTCCCGTTACCCAGTGTGGCTTTCGGCCATCCTTCTCTTCCGACGACCTTCTCCATCACCTCACTCATCTCCTTTCCGAACAGCTTAATTCCCGTCACTCCGCCATCTTCCTCTCCCTGGACCTCGAACGTGCTTATGACCGCGTATGGCATTCCGGTCTCCTCTTCAAGCTCCAAACCTTCGCCCTTCCCATTAACTACGTCCGTCTGATCGGCTCCTTTCTCTCTCGTCGTCCTTCCTATGTCACCATCCATAACACAGATTCCTACACCTTTCTCCCCTCTTCCGGTGTGCCCCAAGGCTCCGTCCTCTCCCCCCTTGTGTACCTTTTGTACACGGTGGACATGCCGCCGCCGTCAGCCCCCATCCACCTTCTCCAGTTTGCCGATGACACCGCCTTCCTTGCCCTTTCCCCCACCCTACAGCGCTCCCAACACCTTCTCCACTCCCATCTTGACCGGTTCACCGCTTGGTGCAACCAGTGGTTGCTCAAGGTCAATCCCTCCAAAACCCAGGCGATCATTGTAGGCAAAACCACCCCTTCCGCCTCCTTGATTTCTATCTCACCATCTATGGCCGTCCTATTGCCCTCACTCCCACCCTTAAGTACCTTGGCGTCACCCTCGACCGTCGCCTCTCCTGGACTCCCCGCCTCCGGACAATCCAAGCCAAGGCACGCTCCCGACTCAGTCTCCTCAAGCTCCTCTCCGGCCGTACGTGGGGTCTGGACCCCTCCACCATCCTCCACACCTATAAATCCCTCATCCGCCCTATCCTTCATTATGCCCATCCGGCTCGGATCTCCACCCCCCCCTACCTTTTATAAATCCCTCCAAATCCTTGAACGTCATGCTCTCCGCCTCGCCTATCGCATCCGTCTCCCCTCCCCCACGCGGATCCTGTACGATCTCATCCCCTTCCCCCACCTCCTCCTTTTCCTTGAAAGGATACGGATCCTGTACACCTCCCGCAAACTCGATCCTCCTCACCCGCTTGTCTCCCCGATCCTCTCCCACCTCCGCCCGCTGCCGGGCCTGTATTCGCACGTCCCACCCGGTCTCCATCTCTCCACCCTCCTTACCCTCTCCCAAGGTGGCTTCCGCCAGCTGCCCCTCCCTGATGATGCCCTCCTCCCCTCCATCTACCCCTCCTACCAACTTCGATCCTCCCGCCCTCCTCCTGTGCTTGCTCCTCTGGGCACCCTCACTCCCTTCTCTCCCTTTTCCCTCCCTCCTCCTTTTCTCCCTTCTCCTCCCTGGGCCTCCCCTCCCCTGTCCCTCTCCTCCTGCCCCCGTCTCCTCAGCCACTGGCAACCTTTTTATCCCCTCTCCCCCACCTCCCCCCTGTTCCCCTCTTGGCAGGTCCCCGGACTCGCACACGCTAAGTGGACATTCGCGCGCCGGAGATCACCGCCATCAGTGTTTCGTGTGTGCCATCATATTTAGTCTTCAGTGTTCACCGTCACACTCCATCGTTCACCTGTGCCATCGACATTTTCAGTGTGCCTCGTGTCAACAGTTTGTAGTGTGCATTGTCTTCGAGTGTGAACGGCTTCATGTTTTTTTTATGTTCATGTGTCTACTGTTTTTCTCCCGCCGTTTTGTTCCAACCCATGTGTCTTCTCTGTTTTATCATTGTACTCTCTTTGGCTGAAGAGCGGCGTATTGTGCTGCTGCCAGCCTACCTGTTATACTGGTATTAAAATCACAATAAAGAAAAAAAAAAAAACTGGCCGGCACACCGGACCTCGAGACGAATCCGCCCAGCGGCACGCCTTCCCGGTCGGGAAGCAGCGCGTTAGACTTCGCGGCTAGCCGGGCGGGCTTGATTGTGTATAGTTGGAACGATTGCAAGCAGAGCGCTCGTCTCACTGGAAAGGACTAACATAAAGACTTGTAGGGTGTAATCGTTGATATTGAAAGACGTACGTTTATTTCAGTACATCTATCATTACAGTCTATCGTATCCAGTAGATACGGACTTCTATCATTTTTATATGCCATATTCATCATATTCTACTCGGACAAATTCCTATCTGAAATGATCTGTGGGGGTATGTATTTTGTTTAATGCTAACTTTGCATCTATCATCAGCAGCCTCTATTTCATGAACACTTCCTGACTTGCATGAAATCTATTCTGTTAGTTTGCCTGTGCTCTAAGGCAAATTTTCTGTTCTCGTAGAGCCTAGAAACGGAGGACTACACGAGGCGGGGAAGGGGGAAATCGAAGAATAAGGAGATAAATGGTGGCAGAGGATCCCATCTCTCTTGTCTCTCTTGGCGTACCTGATTTTGAGTGCGTAGGTGGAACGATCTTCCCGTCTAATTCGTGGGTGAGAGTTTCCACCAGTTGCTGACAGTTCGCGGTAGACGCTTCGAATTCTTTCTGGAAGACTTGTCAGTTAAAACGAACGAACAAGGGATCCGCAGGGCGCGCATTCGTTGCGAGCCAATTGGTCCGCCGTGTTGTGCTCGGAAGCTAGACCCGTGATTGGTCGGAATGCGCGCCAAAAGTGCGTCCTCTCTGGGGTTTTGAGGAGTGAATGGTGACACCTGAACCGGGACAAGCTACAGTCTGGACGTGTTAGAGATGCTGTGGGTCGGTGGGGGCTCGCTGTGCAGCTGTGCCACGAGGCAATGACGGTGAGACGCAACGCAGCTGCTTGCTGGCGTACTGCATGATAGGTCACCATCAGAGTTTGTTCGTAGTCACAGTTCTTTGAACAGAACTCTATCTGAATCGCTAAAACCTTTGCGACGTGTGTCGTCAGTTAAGTTTCTTACACCGTACTGTTCTAGGTTCACCAGTACGTTGATTCTCTTGCTGCAATAACTGTAAGTCATATCCATTTTTCTCTCGCTCTGCTCTTGTCCCGAGCAAATCGGTTAACAAAATTGTAAGTTTATCAGCACTGCGAATCTCTGTGAATGGGTAATAGCAGTTTTCTTTGTTGTTCTTTACCCTCAGCTACGCTTAACTCTGTTGCAGCAAGTTTATAAAATCCTTTCCCTTGGTCCCGCAGTTGATAATTTTGTCTGCTAAATTACTGGCAGGTCTTCATTTCGTAAGGGACATCAGCATTTTAGAACATTGCTTGCTACGCAATTCAGATTTCTTTCATGTTAAAGTAACACTTAATAAATACATAACTTTGAATTCTGTCATTTACTTGAAAAGTCCCGCATGCCATTCAGATGCATCAGGCAGTAGAGTTAGAAATATATAAGGTACGGCTAAACTCTGTGTTCGTCTCCATAAGGCCATACTGTACCGCTTGTTTCCGTTGCGTTAGGTTAAAGATATCGTTTTACATGTTTTCAGAGCAGACATCCCCCCTATTTTAACTTACCACATTGTGGCCATTACACTCATGGGGTACGACACCATCATCAGCGCATGTGATAAAAGAATGATAGGAACCAGTGATTAGGAATTACTGTCACATTTTTGCCTGTTTTCAGCCACAAATCGGATCACTCCATGCTACCAAACACAATAATAAAAGCCAGCACCTTATAATGTGCATAAATACAAAGCCAGTGTAAGACACCCCTCCGGTTCATGTTGAACTATTGGGAAATACACTAGTGGTCATTAAAATTGCTACACCAAGAAGAAATGCAGATGATAAACGGTTATTCATTGGACAAATATATTATACTAGAACTGACATGTGATTACATTTTCACGCAATTTGGGTGCATAGATCATGAGAAATCAGTACCCAGAACAACCACCTCTGGCCGTAATAACGGCCTTGATACGCCTGGGCATTGAGTCCAACGGAGCTTGGATGGCGTGTACAGGTACAGCTGTCCATGCAGCTTCAACACGATACCGCAGTTCATCAAGAGTAGTAACTGGCGTATTGTGACGAGACAGTTGCTCGGCCACCATCGACCAGACGTTTTCAATTGGTGAGAGATCTGGAGAATGTGCTGGCCAGGGCAGCAGTCGAACATTTTATGTATCCAGAAAGGCGGTCGTGCATTATCCTGCTGAAATGTAGGGTTTCGGAGGGATCTAATGAAAGGAAGAGCCACGGGTCGTAACACATCTGAAATGTAACGTCCACTGTTCAAAGTGCCGTCAATGCGAACAAGAGGTGACCGAGACGTGTAACCAATGGCACCCCATACCATCACGGCGGGTGATACGCCAGTATGGCGATGACGAATACACGCTTCCAATGTGCGTTCACCGCGATGTCGTCAAAGACGATGCGACCATCATGATGCTGTAAACAGAACCTGGATTCATCCGAAAAAATGACGTTTTGCCATTCGTGCACCCAGGTTCGTTGTTGAGTACACCATCGCAGGCGCTCCTGTATGTGATGCAGCGTCAAGGGTAACCGCAAGCAGCCATAGACTCCGAGCTGCTGCAAACGTCGTCGAGCTGTTCGTGCAGATGGTTGTTGTCTTGCAAGCGTCACCATCTGTTGACTCAGGGATCGAGACGTGGCTGCACGATCCGTTACAGCCATGCGGATGAGATGCCTGTCATCTCGACTGCTAGTGATACGAGGCCGTTAGGATCCTGAACCCACCGATTCCATATTCTGCTAACAGTAATTGGATCTCGACCAACGCGAGCAGCAATGTCGCGATACGATAAACCGCAATCGCGATAGGCTACAATCCGACCTTTATCAAAGTCGGAAACGTGATGGTACGCATTTCTCCTCCTTACACGAGGCATCACAACAACGTTTCACCAGGCAACGCCGGTCAACGGCTGTATGTGTATGAGAAATCGGTTGGAAACTTTCGTCATGTTAGCACGTTGTAGGTGCCAACCTTGTGTGAATGCTCTGAAAGGCTAATCATTTGCATATCACAGCATCTTCTTCCTGTCGGTTAAATTTTGCGTTTGTAGCACGTCATCTTCGTGGTGTATCAATTTTAATTTCCAGTAGTGTAAATTGTTCTTGAATTTGAATACTTCTTACATTGCCGACAACTTCTCTCCGCTCCAAAATCACTAGTGCTAAGTATTATAGGACACTTTGTCCGCCGACCGCTGTGGCCGAGCGGTTCTAGGCGCTTAAGTCTGGAACCGCGCGACCGCTACGTTCGCAGGTTCGAATCCTGCCTTGGACATGGATGTGTGTGATGTCTTTAGGTTAGTTAGGTTTAAGGTGTTCTAAGTTCTAGGGTACTGATGACCTCAGATGTTAAGTCCCATAGTGCTCAGAGCCATTTGAACCATTTTTGAACACTTTCTCCCTCAGTCCGTTAAAGGTGACTCAGTAGAGCTCACCCCGCAATGTCGTGAGTGTACTGTTTGAACCACGCAGGCCACACCTCCGTCCAAAACCGGTGATTGGACTTGCGCCAGTATGCGACGGAGTTTACTCCGAGACCGTAGTACCACGGAGAGCTGCTCTCTGGTCCATACCGTGGAAGGTCCTTCGCTGAGCTCGTTCAGACGCAGTTTTTTGACAGAGCATCTCGTACACTGAATCTCGTCATTAGAAGATGCCACCATCATATTTAACAAGAGCTAGCTTCTGTCACTGTTGAATCAGTCGTGTTAAATTAACATTGGGAGAATTTCGGTCGTGCCATGGCGGCTTTCAAAGCCGCAATAGCCGCAGAGAGGGCCGCCCTGAAGGAGTTCGTCACTGTCCATTGCCAGCTGCAGCAGCTGAGGGATGAACTGGAAGCTGCCAAGTAGGAGATGTCCATACACGCCACCTCTTCCCCAGTGGGACGGAAGGCGGGTGTGAAGGCAGCGTCGCAGATCTGCGTCCTTCCCTCCTCCCGGCGCCTGCAGAAATGCGGAAAGTCGAGGTAGTGCCCGCCGAATTAGAAACGCCTGCTCATTCTCCCAAAGGCGAGGTCGGACAGCAGCAGACATAAGTAGTAGAAGGCGAAGAGACGCCTACCGCGGCAGCCCCACAGGAAGAGGCTGCGACGACGGAGGGCGCTTGCTTGCCACTCCCCGACAAACGTAACGTGCAGACTGTCCTCAAGAAGATTGCTGAGTCGCTTCGCAACGGTACCTATCCCCACGTTGATAATCTCTATCCCTTCACACCTCCTGAATTTCCTAAAATTTCCGTGCCTCAAAAGCCATTTGACTCCCGTGGCTCCCAAGGTCTCATTACCAAGAACGAACTGAGAATTAGCAATTCACATCCTGTTATTACCCCTAACTATTGGTGGCACATAATGTCGCAGAAGACTGCACAGAAGAGAGAAACAGGCCCAGTCACCGCTAGCTTGTTAGCAGACATGTTTGTCTCTATTTTAGTTGACGCCAGGACACAAGTTAGGTACCATCAACATCAACCCCAAAGGAACAGTAGGATCTGCAGTCATCTGCGCAAACTCCTACACATACTGGACCAAGGGAAGGTCCGTCATTTACGGCAACGGCAACGGTAGTACTGCGAGAGTATACCCACACGTACCTCGTCTGCTGCAATTACACGTTCACGGTGCTTACATCACGAGCTTTCTGCACATCACGCACACCGATGACGATGGGGGAAGAACTGCCGCGTTCATCCCCTTTTGTATTTGTACGAGCATCTCTCATTGACAACCACTATAAATCGTGTACGTTATTTCTCGTGGCTTTTCGTTCCACTAGTTAGTACACTCTGGGGGCTGCAAGATTTATTGTTCACGTGTTTTTCTATTGTCTTGTTTTTCCTGCAGAGAACCGGCTACGTGACGAGTCATCTAGAATTGAAGGGTTTGGTGCAAGAAGGAGGCAGCTCCACTTTTTCCAGTTTGTAGCAAATTAAAAAAAAGTTTTAAAAATTCAGTTTTCACCAAAAAGAACAATTTGTCAGCCTTTTTATAGGCTATGGGGTATCTAATACTACTGACGAGAATACACACAAATGCATGCACTCAGGTACGAGCAATAGAGTTTTAAATTTTGGAGCTGCCTCCGTTTTGCTCCAAAGTGAATGAAAAACTCTTTGCAGGACCTTTTTCTTCATAATTAACCATATTTCGGTTTAAAAAACATTTATTAATAAAGAAAGTAAAACATTATTGGCATAATACATTAATTCTAGAGTTCTTCTTCAGTCTTCTAGCTCCCCTTCAGTCACCTCAGGATCGTTTGAAGCATCTGACGTCAACTGGTCGTAAAACCACATTTCGTTTTGCCCAACATACTTTCTGGACAGCTCTTTGACATCTTTAAACTTTTGGCCTTTAAGCGGGAGGAGAGAATCATAAACTTGATGAAGGTGGTCCATTGCTATGAGACTCGCAGGTCCTTGGCTGCAAATTTGCGCATTATCGAAGACAGTCATCCCTATGGTCGCACTGCATTTAATAATCCCTTTACCGATGTATGGCTGTTCATAGAGGAATATTTTGTACTTAATGATTAAATATTTTCCTCTTTTCTTGTTCGATAATGATACGTAAGGGTTCTCTACAAAAAAATTTTTCAAAGTGACAACAAAGTGGACAATGATTGTCGGGTCCACTTTACTGACATGAAAGGAGCGATGCTTACACCGGTCTGCTGAACAATACGTAACACAACCTCCGTTCCGCTATTGTTTGGGGAAGAAGGAGGCACCTCCCGGAGCTGCCTCTGTTTTCATACAAACTCGGAGTACAGGCAGCTCCAACTGTTGGATTTCTCTGAAACTAGTGGGTGGAGCTGCCTCTTTCTTGCACCAAACGAAGTGGCTTTTTTTATGTGATGGAATGTTCAACTGAATAGAGCCAAAAAGTGAAGCAGCCTCCTTCTTGCGCCAAACCCCTCAATTGTAGACTGATGTCGTCCCTTCCCGCCACAAGGCTGTCTCACATTTAAATGTTTTTATAAAATTCTACATATAATTATTCCATTAATTACTGCTTGTCTGTTACTTGTTAGTGAACTTATCATTGTTCCTTATTACGAGGGGCGTTCAGTAAGAAATGTCACGCATTTTTCTTTCTCATTTGAAAAATGCGAAATCTACTGCGGGACAATGTGGAATGTTCCCCCTTCAGCGCCAATGGTTTCATGAAGATCCGATAGATGGCGGCGCTATATGTAACCTTCAAAATGGAGACTGTAACGGTGTGTTCCATGCAGTGAGCTATCATTGAGTATCTTTTGGCGGAAAATCAGAACACCACAAATACATGGTGTTTATAAATGAATATCTGGGTTTTAACGCTTTATAATATTTATTACATTAAACTTGCAGTTATAAATGATATGTCAAATGAAAGAGCAACTCAAACAGTTGTGTTTGGCACCAGTGCGCGTGCGCAGCGCGCAGTGTTTCCGCCGCAATCCGCTAGACAGCGGTAGTAGCGAAGATGGCGACTAGTGAACAGAAAGCTTTTTGTGTTTTGCAGTTTGCAAAGACTGAATCTGCAGTTACTGTGCAACGTGCGTTCCGGCTGAAGTTCGGTTGTGATCCTCCAAGTGCTAATAACATTCGTAGATAGTACCATCAATCTGAAGATACCGGCTGCCTTTGTAAAGGGAAGAGCACAGGACGACAAAGAGTTCGTGAAGAGACTGTTGAGCGAGTGAGAGAGTCGTTCACTCGTAGCCCAAAGAAATCAGTCTGGAAGGCTAGTTGTGAATTACAAGTTCCTGTGTCGACTGTTTGGAAAGTTTTAAGAAAATGCATATAACTACATCCTTACCGTTTATAGTTATTACAGGCTCTAAAGCTGGCAGACCATGGATTACATCCCAACTTTGAAAACGAAATGTTGTTTGGCTCTGAGCACTACGGCACTTAACATCTGTGGTCATCAGTCCCCTAGAACTTAGAACTACTTAAACCTAACTAACCTAAGGACAGCACACAACACCCAGCCATCACGAGGCAGAGAAAATCCCTGACCCCGCCGGGAATCGAACCCGGGAACCCGGGCGTGGGAAGCGAGAACGCTACCGCACGACCACGAGATGCGGACAAATGTTGTTTCATGATGATTAAGATTTTCTGGATCATGTTGTGATGAATCGACGTTTCACCTTAGTGGACATGTTAACATTCACAATGTGCGCATCTGGGGCTCAGAAAATCCTCACAAGGTGGTACAAATGCGACGAGATTCCCCTAAAGTGACTGTTTCTTGTGCCGTATCCCAGCGGAGAGTTTATGGGCATTTCTTTTCTGGTGAACCTACTGTAACTGGCACTTCTTACCTTGATACACTAGAGCAATGGCTCTTCCCTCAGTTGGAAGAAGATGGGCCACCTCACTGGCATAGCGAAGTACGTGATTGGTTGAACTTCACTGTACCCAAGCGCTGGGTAGGCACAAGGGGCACAATGACAGGACTTGCTTTGCATGGCCTCTACGTTCGCCCAACCTAACGCCATGCGAGTTTTTCCTTTGGGGCTTCATCAAGGATCGTGTGTATGTGCCTCCACTGTCAGCAGACCTCCCTGAATTAAGAAATCAAATTGAAGCAGCTGTTGCTATAATCAATGAAGACACATTTATCAACATTTGGAAAGAACTCGGCTATAGACTTGATGTGTGCCGTGTGACAAATGGTGCTAACATTGAACATTTATAAGGTTCTTGGTAAAACCGTTTGAGTTGCTCTTTCATTTCACATATCATTTATAACTGTAAGTTTAATATAGTAAATATTATAAAGCGTTAAAACCCCGACATTCATTTACAAACACCCTGTATTCATAGGCGCTTCCAGAATGTCTACGGAGATCTGGCAGTGAATAAAAGCACTGTGGACGATGCGTCTGTCATCATCGCAAAAAGGTCGCGTGAATCAGTCAGATCTGCTCCGTGTAGCCTGCAACACACAGCTGTGGCTCTTGCTATGTTGGAACGTGCAGACACACTCGTTCGAGATGATGGACGGATTACAACCGAACTCCTCTCTGAACAAATGGACGTCTCTGTTGGTAAAGATGAAACACTCGTCCAGCAGTTGGGGTTTTCTACATCTCTATACATACTCCGCAAGCCACCGTATGGTGCGTGGCGGAGGGTAACCTGTACCACAACTAGTCTTTTCCTTTACTGTTTCACTCGCAGATAGAGCGAGGGAAAAACGACTATCTATATGCCTCCGTATAAGCCCTGATTTCTCGTATCTTATCTTCGTAGGCAAAAGTGTGTGCCCGCGGGGCTCCTCGCCGCGTAACAGAAGACTATAAAGAGCAACGAAGGACGATCTGTGCGGAATTTCGTGCGCATGACGAGGCTGATCATGACAATTTTTTTCCCGAACATCGCCACAGGCGATGAAACATCGGTTCATCACTTCGAACCGGAAACAAAATGGGAATCCATGGAGTGGCGCCACCTCTACCCCGAAGTAAAAGTTCACAACCGCACCCTCGGTCTGTAAAGTCGTGGCGACGGTCTTCTTGTATTTCTGTTTGATGTCCTCCTTCGTGGTGCAACGATCAACTCTGTGTTGTATTGTGCTATCCTCAAGAATTCGAAGAAACGGCTTCAGCGTGTTCGTAGCCACAAAAATACAAACGAACTTCCCCTTCTCCGTAATAACGCAAGTCCTCACAAAAGTCTGTGCAACCGATAGGAGCTCACAGAACTTCATAGGACTGTTTTTCCTCATCCAACCTACAGCCCAGATCTCGCAAATTCCGATTGCCATCTGTTGGGCCCAGTGAAGGGTGTACTCCGCAGGAAGCAGTGCCCAGATGATTGGGAGGTAACTGATGCAACAAGACGTTGACTCCAACGACGACCAGTGGAGTGGAACCACGTGGGTGTACGGGCCCTCCCAGTACAGTAGCCTAAGGCCGTCTCCTTGAACGGAGATTGTTGAAAAATAGTTTTTTAGCCAGAAGAGTGGGGAATAATATAGTGTATTAGAGTCTCGAATAAAACCCGACTGCTTTAACAAAAAAAAAAAAAACTATTGCTTACTAATGAACGTATATCGGGCACTCTGGTGGAATCACTTGCCTTGTAGTCGTCATCCAGTGCTGCCAAGGTCGGCGGACAGATCGGTAGGCAAGATTTATTTTATCTGGTGACAAGGAAGTGGTATCAGATAGGATAGCCAATTCAATGTCATAAATATCGATTTCATATTAATATATATTTCACACGCGCTACAAGAGATTAAAATCTACACTTGAGCCCACGATACAACTGGCGATTCTTTACCTACCGGCTAATCGTTCTGGAAAACATGACTTACCAGGCCAGCTGCAAAGCTATCTAAATATTTAAAAACGTTTACGAGAAGATGAAATCATTATACAGATCTTAAAATTAAGAAAGCTTGAAAGTTAACTACGCAACAATTCTTTATTTGATAACTCACGCTATTAGGTTAGAAGACATTCAAATGTAATCTCAGTACAGAAATAATCTTGCAACTGGCGCAACCTGCGCTAATGAACAAGTAATGTTGGGAACGTCAGCATATCTGCTGCTTCGGTGACTTTTTGAATGGTTCAAATGGCTCTGAGCACTATGGGGCTTAACATCTGAGGTCATCAGTCCCCTAGAGCTTAGAACTACTTAAACCTAACTGGCCTAAAGACATCACACACATCCATGCCCGAGGCAGGATTCTAACCTGCAACCGTAGCGGTCGCGCGGTTCCAGGCTGAAGCGCATAGAAACGCTCGGCCACAGCGGCAGGATGAAGTCGCATAAAAGTACCATACAACAGTGTGTATCCGTGATCGATCTGAATGGAGGTTTCCTTGGTTTGTGGTACACAGGTGGTAATCAAATACCGTAACGGAAATGTACGCTGCACAAGTCTATTGAAAGATTTGCGCAGCACCAATACTACTCTATAGCAGAAGTAAATGTTAAGTTATCTGGAATTAGCGCGAGCGGAAAGTGCTATGACGTCATGACACACGGGTAGCGTTATCAGTGTGTTTTTTCTCGCCACTGTTGAGTGCATGGTCACAGCAAACACTGATAACATCAACAGCGCCCAGTAGAGCTGATTATTCAGAATAAATGTACGCTTAATCTTCGTGAGGAATGGTCTCTCTCCTTAACCTATTAACAGATTATATTCTCTCTGGGAAATAGAGCCGTTTCAGGCTAAAAACCTCTGCTATTGAAATTCCTATAGCTAACAGCAAAGACACTATGTAGTTAAAACAAGCAGATATAATAATGGAATATATGTAACGACAAACCCGTTGAAAGGCATTTTTCACCTTAGTAGGTGTCGTCTCCATTGTGTATTGCACATAGTGATGACACATACAATTAAGTGGAAAGTATAATGATATTTTTCTAACCACCGTCTTATGCGCAACTAACTTCTTTTATAACTGGACCATACATTTATCACGTATATTGTGAGAGATCAAGGAACGAAAACAATATTCAAGGGAACTTCACAGCAAACATAAACATAGCCAAAGCCTTGCAGACAAACAAAAATTACGCGAAGCGAAATGTAGTGTGAGTAGGGCTATGCGAGAGGCGTTCAATGAATTCGATAGTAAGTTCTATGTACTGACTTGGCAGAAAATCCTAAGAAATTTTGGTCTTATGTCAAAGCGGTAGGTGGATCAAAACAAGATGTCCAGACACTCTGTGACCATAATGGTACTGAAACAGAGGATGACAGACTAAAGGCCGAAATACTAAACATCTTTTTCACAGAGGAAGACTGCACTGTAGTTCCTTCTCTAGATTGTCGCACAGATGACAAAATGGTAGATATCGAAATAGACGACAGAGGGATAGAGAAACAATTAAAATCGCTCAAAAGAGGAAAGGCCTCTGTACCTGATGGGATACTAGTTCGATTTAACACAGAGTACGCGAAAGAACTTGCCCTCCTTCTTGCAGCGGTGTACCGTAGGTCTCTAGAAGAGCGT
The DNA here is from genome assembly GCF_023864345.2 of Schistocerca serialis cubense. NCBI lineage: Eukaryota > Metazoa > Arthropoda > Insecta > Orthoptera > Acrididae > Schistocerca > Schistocerca serialis. The sequence goes on from NC_064638.1 coordinate 726,438,924, forward strand.
AGCGTTCCAAAGGATTGGAAAAGGGCGCAGGTCATCACCGTTTTCAAGAAGGGACGTCGAACAGATGTGCAGAACTATAGACCTATATCTCTAACGTCGATCAGTTGCAGAATTTTGGAACACGTATTATGTTCGAGTATAATGACTTTTCTGGAGACTAGAAATCTACTCTGTAGGAATCAGCATGGGTTTCGAAAAAGACGGTCATGTGAAACCAACTCGCGCTATTCGTCCACGAGACTCAGAGGGCCATAGACACGGGTTCACAGGTAGATGTCGTGTTTCTTGACTTCCGCAAGGCGTTCGATACAGTTCCCCACAGTCGTTTAATGAACAAAGTAAAAGCATATGGACTATCAGACCAATTGTGTGATTGGATTGAGGAGTTCCTAGATAACAGAACGCAGCATGTCATTCTCAATGGAGAGAAGTCTTCCGAAGTAAGAGTGATTTCAGGTGTGCCGCAGGGGAGTGTCATAGGACCGTTGCTATTCACAATATACATAAATGACCTGGTGGATGGCATCGGAAGTTCACTGAGGCTTTTTGCAGATGATGCTGTGGTGTATCGAGAGGTTGTAACAATGGAAAATTGTACTGAAATGCAGGAGGATCTGCAGCGAATTGACGCATGGTGCAGGGAATGGCAATTGAATCTCAATGTAGACAAGTGTAACGTGCTGCGAATACATAGAAAGATAGACCCCTTATCATTTAGCTACAAAATAGCAGGCCAGCAACTGGAAGCAGTTAATTCCATAAATTATCTGGGAGTACGCATTAGGAGTGATTTAAAATGGAATGATCATATAAAGTTGATCGTCGGTGAAGCAGATGCCAGACTGAGATTCATTGGAAGAATCCTAAGGAAATGCAATCCGAAAACAAAGGAAGTAGGTTACAGTACGCTTGTTCGCCCACTGCTTGAATACTGCTCAGCAGTGTGGGATCCGTACCAGATAGGGTTGATAGAAGAGATAGAGAAGATCCAACGGAGAGCAGCGCGCTTCGTTACACTATCATTTAGTAATCGCGAAAGCGTTACGGAGATGATAGATAAACTCCAGTGGAAGACTCTGCAGGAGAGACGCTCAGTAGCTCGGTACGGGCTTTTGTTGAAGTTTCGAGAACATACCTTCACCGAAGAGTCAAGCAGTATATTGCTCCCTCCTACATGTATCTCGCGAAGAGGCCATGAGGATAAAATCAGAGAGATTAGAGCCCACACAGAGGCATACCGACAATCCTCCTTTCCACGAACAATACGAGACTGGAATAGAAGGGAGAACCGATAGAGGTACTCAAGGTACTCTCCGCCACACACCGTCAGGTGCCTTGTGGATGTAGATGTAGATTCTTTCGTACTGAAAACTCATTTGCGATAAACGAATCAAATCAAAGAAATCTGAATCATTATACAATTTATCTTAAGTATCGCCAGAACTGTTTCGTTTCTGATGTGCCACAGCAACGTGACAACTTCATGAAACTTCCTGACAAAGAGCAACTTCATTACCGTGACGACGTCTGTTCGGAGTTGGGTACTAAACATCCACAGCTGATGAACTGAACATAAACAGCTGACAATTGGAAATCAGTGCGATGGTCGGAACTCTCACTTGACAGAAATCCCAACAGTTCAGCCGGCCGTTGTGGCCGAGCGGTTCTAGGCACTTCAGTCTGGAACCGCGCGACCGCTACGGTCGCAGATCCGATGGATGTGTGTGATGTCCTTAGGTTAGTTAGGTTTAAGTAGGGGACTAAGTTCTAGGGGACTGATGACCTCAGATGTTAAGTCCCATAGTGCTCAGAGCCATTTGAACCATTTTGAACCAACGGTTCATTTTTGCGTGACTTGCTGGGTCACGCTGTGTGTTCATCCGGCCAGTGCAGCGGCGTGTCGACACAAAACCATTCACTAAGACATGTGTGGAAATGACAGGTGATATTCTGGTGAGACAGATGGCATCCTGATGGAAGTGTGGGATGAATGGAAGTAGGGGCTAAATGTTTGTTCTGCAACAGTTAATACGCACGTACAGTATCTGCAATGGAGAAAAGCTTCCATAGAGTCGCTTTCTCTGCTGAATGTGATGTATTCTCTCAATCAGTGCCCCGAGTGATAGTCGTGTTTTGAAAGTGTCAGACTCGTTATTAATGACATTGTGTGTGTGTGGGGGGGGATTGTAACAAATGAAAAGAGTAATTGAGCCGAAAAGTTTTGTATTTTTCCGACACGGACATTAATCGACGAAAGCGTTTGGAGGTCTATCAGGATCTGAACAAGCATCCATCAGAGAGAATCGCCCGGAAGAAACGAGGCCGAGGAAGATAATTTGAGGAAGCCAGCACAAGCCTCGTAGAGAGCGTTTCACGACCAGAAGAGTTTAATGAGCAGTGACTGTAACGTATACCAACGGTCTTATTAGGTGGGCGTTGTGTTGTTTGTATTGTTATCGGGTGTCCAGCCGGGTATAGTCGTCTTCGTAACACGATACTTCGACAGCGTACCTTGCTGTCATATTCGCCTGCTACCCGGTCGCGCGACGCGTAGGGTGGAGTGGTGGGGGAGACGGTATCGCCAAAAGTAGGGCGCGAACCCCGGTCCGCCAGTACTCCTGTAGTCTCCATCGAGGGTGGTAGTTGCTCTCGGCCGGCGCTGTGATTTTAGTTCGCTGAGCGGTGGATCCTAAGCTTTGCTTAGCCGTAAGCTTTGCTTAGGGTGTAGGCACTGTCTCTGTTGATCAGTCCGTCGGCCACACGAATTTCAGCAGCCTCCTTCAGAACAGAGTCCCAAAACGACGTGGTCTCTCTTAACACCTCCATGCTTAGAGTTGACTCCTTCGTAGCCACACAGTGATCTGCAACCGCAGATTTTGTTGGTTGCTTGCGTTCCCTATGTATTCTCTGTTCCTTGCATGGTTCTTCGATTGTCCGCACAATCTGTCCGATGTATGCTTTAACGCATTTACATAGAATACGGTAAACACTTGGTTTATGGAGCCCCAAGTCGTCTTTCACAGTACCTAACAGCGCACACGTTTTCGCATGTGGGCGGAAAACGCATTTAATGTTAAGTGGTGTCGGGATTCTGCCGATTTCATTCTATACTTTGGCGGTGTGGATGCAGGTGAATCGATGCAGGTGATCAGTCAGGCCCATATCACTCCAACTGCACACGCCCCACACCATTACAGTCTCCACCAGCTCGGACAGTCCCCTGCTGACATCCAGGGTCCATGGATTCGTGAGGTTGTCTGCATACCCTCACACGACCATCCGTTCGATACAATGTGAAACGAGACTCGTCAGACCAGGTGACATGTTTCCAGTCATCAACAGTCCAGTGTCAGTTCAAATGGCTCTGAACACTATGGGACTCAACTTCTGAGGTCATCAGTCCCCTAGAACTTAGAACTACTTAAACCTAACTAACCTAAGGACATCACACACATCCATGCCCGAGGCAGGATTCGAACCTGCGACCGTAGCAGCAGCGCGGTTCCAGACTGTAGCGCCTAGAACCGCACGGCCACTCCGGCCGGCTCCAGTGTCAGTGTTGACGGGCCCAGGCGAGGCGTAAAGCTTTGTGTCGTCCAGTCTTCAAGGGTACACGAGTGGGTCTTCGGCTCAGAAAGCCCATCTCGATGAAGTTTCGTTGAATTGTTCTCATGCTGACACTTGTTGATGGCCCAGCATTGAAATCTGCATCAATTTGCAGAAGGGTTGCACTTCTGTTACGTTGAACGATTCTCTTCAGTCGTCTTTGGTCCCGTTCTTGCAGGATCTTTTTCTGGCCGCAGCGATGTCGGAGATTCGATGTTTTACCGGATTCCTGATATTCATGGTTCACTCCTGAAATGGTCGTACCGGAAAATCCCCTCTTCATAGTTACCTCGGAGACGGTGTCCCATCGCTCGTGCGCCGTCTATAAGACCACGTTCAAACTCACTTAAATCTTCACAGCCTGCAATTGTAGCAGCAGTAACCAACCTAACAACTGCGCCACACACTTGTTGACTTATATTGGCGTTGCCGACCGCAGCGCCGTATTCTCCCTGTTTACATCTCTCTGTATCTGAACGCGCATGCCTGTACCAGTTTCTTTGGCGCTTCAGTGTGTGATGTTAACTAAATCACGCCATCTAGCTTCTCACAGCTATTACTTAATGAACATCGCTTTAGGTCCTGTCACATTGTTATAAGGATATGTTTCTACGGCTCGAGTGATCCTGTAATTGAACGATTTGAGAGCATTACAACACCCAAAGACAATCCCAGTACGAAAGAAATTTGGAGGGGGTATGGAACAGTGTACCAGGAGGCACTGATAAAAAAAGGAAAGGCGCTCCATAAACGTAGGCTCATCAGCGCCTTCTCTTTGTATGACGAAACAAATAGTTTTTACACCGAGCTCAGTCAGTGGCGATTCGTCAAAAGATGGACAAACGTGAAAGTAAATGTTACGTCCTGTCGACGTCGAAGTGTACAGTTCTGCATGTAAAAAATGATTCGTCCCCGGGAGAGGAGTTACATCTTGAAATTTCAGCTCGTCAGTATGCTGTATCTCGACTTCTACATACATGGTTTTAGAATGCATGATAATTTTGGTCCTTCACTAACTTCTTCATGCCATGTTTCAGGAGGACACTGCAGGGGAATGGTGTAGTCATCTTCGCAATAGGCCGAGTGCCACTGCGTCACTGACCTACACGATCGCTTGACAATCCACCCATCGATCTTGTATTGGATTTGATGCTTCAGTAACTAGTTCATCATGGCAAACACTGGCGAGCCCTTGGGGCTCTCATGAAAATCAAGTGGGTGGTGGGGAGGGGGTTGGAGGGGAGGGGGGAATTTTATAGCAATTCTCGTGTTCGTTAAAAATAGTCTGATATTTCACATAAACGTTAATTTTCTCAATCACCACCATTACGTTTAACTATCTCGCACACATCTCGTCAATCCATCCCTCCCCCCCCCCCCCCCGAGTCTCTTTACCTTCCCACGTGCCCCCCCTCTCTCTCTCTCTCTCTCTCTCTCTCTCTCTCTCTCTCTCTCTCTCTCTCTCTCTCTCTCACACACACACACACACACACAGGTGCAAGTGCTCTCATGTAGTGAATTCTCGATTTTGCAGTGGCGGATCAGCTAGACAACTACGACCAATTTGTAACTCCAGCAATGTCTGACACAAACTGATGTTGCATTTACGGTCGGAATATGCAAGAGCTTTATCATTCCGAAAAATCGCACTCGCTACATCCATTAAGAAATTACTGAGTACAAGACCTTTTTAACACAGCTCATTAAAATAACATGCTGAATTAACTCAAAATGCATGTAGATTTACAGAGAAATTATGTTAAAATGTGTTTCAGCGACATGAAGTGAATTTACATCTCATTACTGATCTGAGTTCTGGATATTTTGTCGTGATTAAAAAAACACGGCATGAATGATAAAATTTATAGCAGATTAGCAGTAGTAGTTGAAAAAGTTTCACTTGTCTACGTACTTTTTCGTTCCGAAAGTTCAGCAGGCACCAGCTTAAATATTTGACAATCAACTTAACAAAACTGTGACAGTTTCTAAAACGCGTTTCAATTAGGCTTCGCTGACAGTGACGCCACCGTCTTCCTCGAAGTCACCTGTACAGAAATAAACATTGGCGAATCTACATCCATGTAGACTTCGCCCTCCGACAACGATCGGTGCTGGTAATCGTGCTGTTGACGGAAGGAAGGAAGGAGGAACGGAGTTTAACGTCCCGTCTAGGTCGAGGTCATTAGAGACAGAGTACCATACCTGGCAGTTGAAAGACTGGGAAGGAAGTCGTCGGTATTGTGTAACGTGTTCATGTTCTGTGTGAGTGACGGACATTCATTCGTTGGGACGTGAGACGTTTCCCCGAGCATAGTAGCGGACAAATATGCCTGGGGATATGCCGCTGGAACGCGGAGGTTTGCAACAGTAACGGTAGTCGTGGGACTGCTTGGTCGCGGTCTAAAGGTTGGGGTTCACAGGTAGAATGAATGAGAGTTTATCGTGTAAGAAATCAGTTTGGCAGTGAAGTGAAGATTCAGTTGCTCGAGAAGACGCAGCAGTTTGCAGATTCATTACTGCCATAGCTACCCTTGAGTTGATACAAAGAAAAAGCTACATATTCCGTTTTCAGCAGACAAAATATTATTTCCACCACCCTTGGGGAAGCATACTGCGAGGGAAATTATGTAGCCCCTGCCTCATCGTGTTATTTATTCGGCACTTTAGGACCTGTAATCCGTTTCTTACTTTTGGCAGTAATTACCCCTCGTGTCGCTGACCACTGTCATCGTGAGGCATAAGTCGACTCCTGAACAACACCGAACAGGAAGCTTATAGCGGCTGTGATGCACGTCATGCCTGAGAAAAGGAAGTTAAGCTCCACATAGTCATTAGAAAGTTACGCCGTAAGACACAGATAAGATCACACTGCGTAAAAGAGCTTATTTCGTTAGCAACTTCCATCTTTCGTCTGAATGTGAATTATGCAGCAAAAGCTAAACTACTGATATCCAGATCACGCTTTTCATAATAGTTATATAGAGATAAAATCGCAATCTTACTGAACTCAACAGTAGAGGCAAGCTACCGGAATCTTTCACCACCAGCAGGAAGTCATTTATACATTCCCTCATCATATATTACGAGCTCAATAATAAAATAACTCCAGTGGTATGTTTTGTAATGTATCCAAGATGTTTGATTATGTAGGTAACGTTACTCTCTCAGAAAACCGTTATTTCTGTGGCACCGACAGCTTTACAGATAATTGACTTGAATCGTCATCAACAAACACAATGTAAAAAGTGGAGATGAATAATTCAAACAGTTAAGAAAGAAAAATTTTTGGTGAATGCAGAGAAATCATGGAGTACCACAGAGTTTCATTTTGGGTCCACTCCTACGCCTGAAATATTTTTCCACTTAACATTCATCGAGCAGAACTAGTAATTTTTGCTGATGAAAATGGTATTAATAATAAACAGAGAGAAGGTAACAGAACAAATTGTTAATGATATTCCTCAAAGAATTGATAGGTGGTTCTCTGAAAACCGGCTCTCCCTTAATTTTGAAAAAAAAAAAAAACCTTATATTCAATCAACAAATATTTAGCAGCATCTGATGTAGCAAAAGAGCATGAGATGGTAAACATGGAAGAATGCTCCAAATTTTTGAGCGTACGCATTTATGAAAAAATGAACTAGAAGAAGTATATTATTCAGATTATTGAGCTGCTCAGATAATTAAGTTCAACCACTAGTCTAAAATGTTCTGCGTGTTTTTTGTCAATAATGCCTTATGAAATAATTTTCTGTGGTAACTCACCACTTAAAAAGGAGGCACTGATTGCACAAACACGAGCAGTAAGAATAACATATATTATGTGCTGGTCACCCACAGCCATCTTGTAGCAACCTCTTCAAGCACTTAGGCATTTAAACTACATTGACGTAAACAAATGGCAACTCCAACAAATATATGTAATGTAGAGAAATGAGATTTCAGGAATACATTCGTCTAGGTAATTTTTCAGTGATTATCATAGCAATATCACATTGTAATGTAAGCGTGAGATAAAAACTAAACTCCGTCCGAACCGGCTATGAAGGCCCAACGGTGCCGACCGGCCGCCGTGTCATCCTTAGCCCACAGGCGTCACTGAATCCAGATATGGAGGGGCATGTGGTCAGCGCACCGCTCTTCTGGCCGTATGTCAGTTTACGAGATCGAAGCGTGAGGTAAGCCTACCAACTTTCGTTTACGTCAGACAACTATTTCTTCATGTTGCGATAACTAGTGTACGATCTCTACGATCGTCTCCATGGGAGAATAGCAGCCTGTATTGCTGCGAAAGGTGGATATACACTGTACTAGTGCCGACATTGTGCATGCTCTGTTGCCTGTGTCTATGTGCCTGTGGTTCTGTCAGTGGGATCATGTGATGTATCTGACCCCAGGAATGTGTCAATAAAGTTTCCCCTTCCTGGGACAATGAATTCACGGTGTTCTTATTTCAATTTCCAGGAGTGTAATTGCCAGTCTATATCTTCGTAATTCTACGGTGCAAGCGATTCTGCTATGCAACTGATATTGCTATCTGCTTGATATCGAGAAGTATCGCGTTATTGGTATAATATTATGGCAAACAGTGTGAAAATTCATGTGTTCTTGTAATCCCAGAGTCTGGGAGCCTGGAGATGGGTGTTGAATGCAAGCAAGCGTGGGGGGGGGGGGGGGGGGGTGTCAGAAGCAGTGACGCCTTTGTGCTGCGGGGAACCGACCCAGCCTTTGTACAACTGTCTTCGCGGTATATGTACGAGTGTCTGGTGGTCGCTACTGTGTGTCCTATCGTGAGGGAGGTATATCGACAGCCGTAAGGGGAATGAAAGATTTTTTTATGCGGAAAATTATGTGCGCTATAGGTACTGAGATTCGTTCCAGAACCATGGCCGTCAAGAAAAGACATTTCCAGTACATTGCGGCAGCAATCCTAATGTTTAATTGTAGTTACACTGATAAATATGTGCCTGGTTCCCAATTTCCCTGTCAATCTGGAGATGGCCCTAGAAAGCACAGCAGCAAGCAAGCAGGTCGGGGCCGGAAACAGCATCTTTGCGGACGCCTTTGTTCTGAGCTGGTGCTTGCCCATCCTTTGTACACCAGTTCAGAGTGTCCGAGAAAGCTTCTGGCTTATGTAGATTTGGCTCATGGCTCCCCCTGGACGGGGCAATAGTGAACAATACCAAGTTTGCGTTCAGTCGCCATCGGAACCGTGTGTGTCACGTGTATATTCTGCGAAATTTTGAGAAGATTCAATATGACGAGAGTTTGCACTGGGAGTACGGATAGCATTAAATCTCCTACCACTCAGGTACTCCTAGGGTGTGGGGTTGTCCACGGCCGGCTGGCCTCTCTCTGGCTGACACGCTCTTCCGCAGCTGCGGTCATGGGCCGCATTGGAAAGTGGAAATGCCGTGTGGCTAGGGCCGTCCGTCGGGTAGACCGTTCGCCTGGCGCAAGTCTTTCGACTTGACGCCACTTCGGTGACTTGCGTGTCGATGGTGATGAAATGATGACGATAAGGACAACAGTACACCCAGTCCCTGAGCGGAGAAAATCATCGACCTAGTCGGGAATCGAACCCAGGCCGTTAGGTACGACATTCCGTTGCGCTGACCACTCAGCCACCAGGGGCGGACATGGGCCGCATTTACAGCGGCAGGTTCCTCTGTCGGCACTGCACAGCGGCACAGTGAGTACGTGGGATGTATTTGACGATCTATAGACCACTTTTGTGGGGTTTAACTGTCAGTGCAATATGGCGATCTGTACAAAATAGTTCTGTCGCTGAAAGTCTCTTTTGCAGAAAAAAGTGGCAGGCAGTGCTCCCAAACCGGCAGCATCAATAATTTGGCAGGTACATTCAGTAGGAGCCAATCAGAATACTCCATTCATTCACAAGACATCCTTCATGCTGGGGCGTAGGGGCCTCTACAAACTGGTTCGAACAATATGGAGGAAAGGTATCTATGGAAAGTTCTGAGAAAGCAAGTGTTCAAAGACAAGCTAAAGCAGACCATCCATCTCTGGCGGAGATGCTGTCACTCATCCACCACTGTACCATTAGGGCATCTCCAGACCAGTAGATGTAGGACACAGAAAATTCTTGCCGTTTTTCACTTCTGTAGGATAGTGCTTTGAATTCTGTTTGCGTAATTGTTCTGATTTTTCCGTCTGTGCTTGGACAGTGCTCTCTTTCCAAACAACAAGAATGCTTTTATGATTAACAGTGTCGTTAATCACTCTTTTTAAAACAGTGTGCGCAGTCATAGTGCTAGCTGCACTGTTGGTAGCACTTTTGAACTTACAAGTGATTCCTTCCACTGTTTCATGCGATTTGGTACAACAACCGCCCCCACAGTTTTCAACAGTCACACGAGGTATGCATGGTCTTGGTTTAGCTGTGGTTGTTCCTTCGTGTTTTCACAGCACAGTCACATCACCAGCAGGTCGATGCGGGCAGCTTTAGGAGGGCTGAAATGTCCCAGCCGAGAGCGCTAACGCGCTGCTTCCTAGACTCGGGTAGGCGCGCCGGCCCCGGATCGAATCCGCCCGGCGGATTAACAACGCGCTGGTCCCCACGTTACGCCTCAGTTACACGACTCGTCGACATCTAAACACATTCGCACTATTACATGAATTACACTAGACACAGACAGCTGGGGTACACTAATTCCGTCTGGGGGGGGGGGGGGGTATGGGGTGGCGGCAGGAAGGGCATCCGGCCACCCCTCCATACTAACATTGCCAAATCAGTTCCTAACAATGCCGACCCTGCGTCAGTGTGGGACATGGCACCAGTGAAAGAAAGAAAGAAAGAAATGTCCCAGACGGATTTGTTACTCAGATGACATCCAATGAGTAGTTCACATTGAAAGTCACTCAGCTAATTCTGCTGTTACTGCTTCCCTACTGACAACAGAATACTCCCTGCCTGTATTGTACTGACGTTTCCACTTGTCATGACATTTGGTGGTCCGTTCCGCATTCATAGGAATATCGTTATACTTTTGATCAGATAGTGTACATCTGTAACGATAGTGTACATGAGGAGCAGCTGTGGATTTCCTCTGATACAGGATGTCCCAGAAATGTTGCGACAAACTTCGAGGGTTGTAGAGCGTGTCTTACGGAACAACTCGAGGATAGTAGTACGTGTCTGGTACAGTCATTCAACGACGCTACATAGTCTCGAAGTTACATATGCAGGCGCCTGCTAATAAGCCATGCCTTCGGCAGAAAACGTGATTTTTTACGCTAACGGACCGTAGGCAAATTTGTTTGTTATTCAGTGATCGCGACTGATTGCCACGCTCGCCAATGGAGAAGGTGGAGCTAGCTGCTGCGTAGACAGCCCATGTCTCCTATGAACGCGAAGTTCGTTTGCCTCAATGGATGACAGTTTCCGGCACGGGTTTCCATTACCCGTTTATTTTTCTCCCGTACACCGAAAACATTGGAGATTTTAGAAGGTTCCAGGAGAAAGACAAACTGTGGATCGAAACCCGTGTCCGATACTGTCATCCGAGGCAACAGAGCGTCGCATTTGTAGGAGACAAGGCTTGTCCACGCATCAGCTAGCTCATCTTCTCCACTGGCGATCGTGGCAGTCCGTCGCGATCACTGAATAACAAACAACATTGCGAGACGTTCCACCTGCGTTCCTTCAGCGTACAAAGACACATTTGCTACGAAAGGCAGGCGCCTGCGCCTATAACTTCGACGGTTTGTAACTTCCTTGGGTGACGTTTCCGGAAACCGGTTCCTATACTCGATTTGTTCCTCGAGGTATCCTCTACAAGGTTTCGAAGTTTGCCACAACATTTCTGGGACACTCGTTATAAACAGCCAGTGTCTCGAAACTGCTAGTGCTATCGTCGAATGTTTTGAGCTGCAGGCGGTGCAATACTGTACTCTTGACACATATTCATAGCGAACAAGGTATCTGCACTATGAGTACTGCTACCACCAACGGCATGAACCAGCAACTTACTGCTGACCTCAAGCCGGCCGGTGTGGCCGAGCGGTTCTAGGCGCTTCAGTGTGGAACTGCGCGACCGCTACGGTCGCAGGTTCGAATCCTGCCTCGGGCATGGATGTGTGTGATGTCCTTAGTTTAGTTAGGTTTAAGTAGTTCTAAGTTCTAGGGGACTGATGACCTCAGATGTTAAGTCCCATAGTGTTCAGAGCCATTTATTTTGCTGACCTCAACGTGAACTTGTGGTCTGATTGCGTAAGTTATAAATTTGGAATAAATCTTCATTCATGCAGATGATGTACTGCTGTGAAATTAGATGAGTCTTTTTGAAACACACAGTATAATCGATAATTTGAAGATTCGGCGGAATGGTTTCGTCGAAAATGTCGAAAACGAAACGACAGAGCGTCTACAGCAGGGATGGTCAACCTTTTCTTGCGTATCTCCCACTTTTGTGTCCCTGTTGGCAGTACGACGAGCGTTGTATGTTAATGAAATATAATTTGTTTTTGGTCAGATTGGGTTGAGAAAATGCGGAATTTATTCTGGAAGATCGTGGAATAGTTTCGCTTCAGTCCGTACGATTTCATGAATTTCCGATACGTAGCATTCAAAATATCGTCTGTCATGGAGCTGTTTTCCAAGAAGAGCTTTCAATGACTTTTTTTTGGCGCAAAACCAGAGCATCGGAGATATTCACAAGTGCCTGCAGAATGTCGACGGAGACCTGGCAGTGAACAATAGCACTGTGAGTCTTTGGGTGAGGCATCAAGGTCGCGCAAACTTGTCCAATCTCCTGCGTGCTGGCCAGCCTGAATAGAATCAACGTGCTTTTAAAAAAAATGTTGTATTACTTGCTGAATGCCCTCGTAAAATTTTCTAACTGCCCACCAGTTCCACAGCAATAGTGATTTCTAAAGCAGAGAAGTAACTTTACGTTGTACAATTTAAAAAGCAGAGTTGCAGCTAGTTGAAGCACATCATGATAATTACTTACCAGATACTTTGTCAAAATTTTACGGAAATCTAATGAAAATATCTTTAATCTCCAACTGCCTGCCGCCGTCCATTAAAGTTGGAACGCCCGTTAGTGGGAGTTAGGGAGCAGGTTCACTACCACTGATCTAAAGGGTGCTAAAGGAGGCAAATTTAAAGAAATGACATTGCACACAGACTTTGATTTGCGCAATATAATTGTTGATGATTTCTCCTACCGGTTTCTGCCAGTGGCGGCTGCTGTGTAACAGCGCAAGAGCACGTGAACACCCTAACTTTCGATACCTTGCGGATTTATTGGTTATTTTTTTAATGTTGTTAAAAATAACATAGATGCTGCACTCTGACAGATGCGACACGTAATCCACCGCGCTACTGCTCCTGTAGACTCCTTGAAACTTGGCAACAGGGTTGCGTAATCATTTCCGCAAACGGCAGTTTGTGTTTGGAGTTGGTTGTTTACTACGTGGGAATCGTCTTTCGTGTGCAGTGCAAACACGAACTATGTTGAATCTAATTGCGTAGGCTTCCGCGGCCAGATTCAGTTGACATACAAGTTTTCTGGGTATGGTACCGCGTCATAGTGTAAAAAACTACTGCTGCTGGAGGAAAAGAAAAAAAAAAACAGCGTTTCGGCCACGGTTGCAACGGCCTTCTTCTGGGTCCATTAGACCCAGAAGAAGGCCGCTGCAACCGTGGCCGAAAAGTTGTTTTTCTTTTTTTTTCTCCAGCAGCAGTAGTTTTTTACATTATGACGCGGTACCATACCCAGAAAACTTTTATGTCGACTATGTTGAATCTACTTTAAATGCTAACAGAAAAGTAAAGCTGTGAGAACGGCTCGTGAGTCGTGTTTGGGTAGCTCAGTCGGTAAAGCACTTGCCCGCGAAAGGCAAAGGTCCCGAATTCGAGTCTCAATCCGGCACACAGCTTTAATCTGCCTGGAAGATTCGTATCAGTGCACACTCCGCTGTAGAGTGAAAATCTCATTCTGGGAACAGAAAAGTAAATTACCAATAAAAGTTGGCCGCAAAGAAAGTAGGGTTTCCAAGAACAGATCGAGAGAGTGACGATATCAAATAAGCTTGACTACAAGCGAACATTTAACAAGGAAGAGTACATTTAGCACAAGTTGTTGTATGGGTGCAGAGTCAGGATATCTGGCTTTCAGTACGGAAGTAAATCCTTTAACTAATACATCTGTTAGGAATCGTATAGATATGTCTGAGAAAATGGAAAAGAACGAAAGCTCCCATTTACACAAAAATGCGAAACGGAGAGTTGCAGAAAGCTTACACATTATTTCGTCATTGGCCTAAACTGCCGGCCGCTGTGGCCGAGCGGTTCTAGGCGCTTCAGTCCGGAACCTCGCTGCTGCTACGGTCGCAGGTTCGAATCCTGCCTCGGGCATGGATGTGTGTGATGTTCTTAGGTTAGTTAGGTTCAAGTAGTTCTAAGTCTGGGGGACTGATGACCTCAGAAGTTAAGTCCCATAGTGTTCAGAGCCATTTGAACCATTTGTGTATAAAACAACAAAATTCCACAAAAACAATTCTTTCTTTTCTCAGATAAGTTATGTGTCTTTGTTATTATTTTCATTATTATTACTGTTGTTATTATTGGCAGTGGCTGTAGTTGTATAAACTTGTTGATAAGCGTAACTGTTAAACAGCAGATGCTATTAATTTCACACTCTCCGATTTATCTGAATCTAAACATTTGTGAACACACTGAATGCATACCCCCGAGCCGCCACTGGTTTCTGCTCTTCCTCTTTGCGCGCGTGTCAACCTTGCGTGTCGCGCATACATCCGTTCCGTGCTGCTATCGGTTCCTGCCGTTTCCTCTGTCTCTGAGTATTTGTCCGTCATTTTTGCCGGCTCGCTTTCTTCCGTAACGACGTGCAAGCTCCTCGCCTCGCTTCTCTTCCACAGCCGCTGCCCGGACGGGTCCCCTGTTTGGCGTGTGCGGCCCGTGCAGTGAGGCCAGCACTGCGCCGTAATTGGCTGGCCGCCTCAAAGGCCGCCTTGTGGTGGTGTGGTGTGGGGTGCTGCGTGGCGGTGGGGTGGCTCCCCCAGCTCCCAGCCTTTCACTGCCGCCCTCTCGCCGTGTCTTATTGCAACATTAACAAAGAGCCTCTGCGCTTCAGCGCCGCGGCCTTTTCAGCCAGGTCTTTTCTGTAACGGCCAGCAGCCTGAAATCGCATTATACGTTTACTCGAGAAGGGCACACAATTACGTTTCCTTTCTGCCGTGTAACAAAGACGGTGGCGGAGGAACGTCTTACCGTATTAATTACACGCAGATCTCTTCCACACTTCCCTGTGACCCAGTGATACCTGCTTACACGCAGCAGCTCTGCTCTTTCATTCCGCTGGCCGCACGAAATAATAATGCCACCTGCTAACCTTTACAAACAGACATTGTTTTTTTGAAGCAGCAGTGTACCGAAAAACTATGTATTACTATGTGGAGTAAATTTTATCTTTTCTTTATTCGAAAGATTTATTTTTGGCTGCGGTCACAACCGACGCAATATCCGAACATCCATCATTTTCTTCCACTGATTTCCTAGCAGCCAGTTTCATGCTTTCCTCACTGACCTCACATGCAGCTTTCTCTAAAATTACAGTCAGTTTTTCAAATTTATTTGGTGGTTGATGTAAGTTCATCACTGAACAAAATGTTCTCCCTGCAGCCATGCCCTTGGCAATGGATCGTAAGGCATAAACTAATCTAGTATTGACTTTATAAGGGCCACTTGCATCTGATTTTGAAGAACTCATAAATGAAATCACAGCTGAGCATTAGTGTAAATTAAATCCAAAGCAATTGCTAGGCCTTTTCTCCCACTGGCACTCTCATAAATTTTCACACTCTGAGACTCACCACACTGTCTATATTGTACAAATTTAGAAATTACATCTGATAATATTCTCAGCTTTATAATAATGTTACTGCTTCCCTTGTCACTTACAGTAAATTCGTTGTAACTCTCTTAAAAGGGTGAGAGCTTCTTTGATGATGCACTTGTTGAAGAATTACAATTAGAAACATCGTTGCCAGGCGACATAACCTCTAGTACAGAAAGCTTTCTAAACTTGCTTCCTCTAAATTGTCGTTTCTCGAAAATGCCTTTACGTTTCGTCATCTTCAATAAACACAACAAAACACACGTAAACAAGCACTGAAAACGTAAAGTATAACAACTACTCGCAATCACACTTGAACAAAACTAACTGCGAGTTTTAAAGCGTGTTGTTTACAAACAGCAGAAAAAAAGAATACCGACTGTTACATTCAAAAAACGGTTCAAATGGCTCTGAGCACTATGGGACTTCACATCTGAGGTCATCAGTCCCCTAGAACTTAGAACTACTTAAACCTAACTAACCTAAGGACATCACACACATCCATACCCGAGGCAGGATTCGAACCTGCGACCGTAGCAGTCTCGCGGTTCCGGACTGAAGCGCCTAGAATCGCACGGCCGCCACGGCCGGCCCGTTGCATTCCAAGGATAGCCAACACACTCCGGAGTAAAAAAAAAATCCCGAACGTACAACGTACAGGGTATAAAGATCTAAAATATATGCAGAAAAGTGGGCGTGGCACATAAACACATGTGGTAGGAAAATACTCTTTAAATGCTCGAAAAAAAATTCAGCAAAATCCTTTTCAGAGTACCTAAATAAAACCTTAAGTTATCGAAATATGATGAAAACCGAAAATCGATTTTTTTCGACCTGAACCACGGTGTGGTCCCCTTAATTTCACTCTCTCCAATTTATCTGAATCCAGACATTTATGAACACACAGAATGTATACCCACAAGCCGCCACTGGTTTCTGCTCTTCCTCTTTGCGTGCGTGTCAACCTCGCATGTCACGGATACGTCCGCTCCGTGCTGCTATCGGTTCCTGCCGGTTTCTCTGTCTGAGTATTTGTCCGTCATTTCTGTCGGCTCGCTTTCTTCCGTAACGACGTGCAAGCTCCTCGCCTCGCCTCGCCTCACCCCGCTTGTTTTTTGAAAGTAGCTGTGTACCGGAAAGCTATGTATTACTATCTAGAGTAAATTTTATCTTTTCTTCATTCGAAAGCTTTATTTTTGGCTGCGGTCAGAATCGACGCAGTCTTGGCGACATGCATACATGTCAGAAAGAACAGTCGTTGTTGCGACTACAGTCCTTATGAAACACATGAAATGTATTCGGAATCTTTCAATGGAATGACGACAATGAAAATTTGTGCCAGCGCGTCGAACCCGGATTTTCCGGTTCAAAATCAAATGGCTCTTAGCAATATGGGACTTAAATTCTGAGGTCATCAGTCCCCTAGAACTTAGAACTACTTAAACCTAACTAACCTAAGGACATTACACACATCCATACCCGAGGCAGGATTCGAACCTGCGACCGTAGTGGTCGCGTGGTTCCAGACTGTAGCGCCTAGAACCGCTCGGCCATCCCGGCCGGCTCGGAATTTTCCGGTCCACTACAAATTTTCATTCTCGTCATTCCATCATATGGCTGATGGTAGCCCCTGTTCGCAACTGCGAATATTTCATGTAGATTAAATAAGGGTCGCCAGCCTCGCTTTGACCCGCAAGACGGGGTTACACTTCTCACCACTCCAAAGTCAGTAATTAAAACCCACGTAGCAATACAACTACTGTCAGGAACATTCCGATCCCCGACCACTGGAGAAGGATATGTACCCCACTAGCAGTTTAATACACTACTCCTAACAGACCAATAGCAAACTCTCACTGATAATCACTACAACAAAAAAACACGAATACATTTGGAAGTCAATAGGGAAAGAGTCACGCGAATACAGTAGTCTCAAAATTTTCACGAAAACAAATGAAATTCGTTGTCGTTAATTACCAATAGCCAAGTCCGTCACTTTCATCCGACTCCAGTTTGCTAATGGCTCCAAATTATTGTCTGAGACTTCTTTTCGCCGATCAAGGCCACGCTCATCAATTCGCAACAGTCGCTAAGAGAAACAGGTAAATGCTTAACCATAATTCGATGCCTACGTACAGGTGCGGACTTTCGAATGCTTTGTACGCTTTCCTCACAGGGAAAGTAACCACATCGTTCATGAAGCGTCACTGACTCCAGAACTGCGAAATCACCACAACAAAAAAAAACACGAATACATTTGGAAGTCAATAGGGAAAGAGTCACGCGAATACAGCAGTCTCAAAATTTTCACGAAAACAAATGAAATTGCGAGAAACGACGAGAAAGACAGGCCGCGGCGCGTACGTCACGAAGGTAGTCCTGAACTCGATCGCTCGCTCAGCTCAGCAGACAAAATGCGTTTCTAAACCTGTTAACTTGCAGCTGGGGGTGTAAGTACTGACGAGAATTGCATCTTCCACTGGAATTTGCTATTATGAAGTCTTACTGATTAACAGTACTACAGCAAAATTTAATTTAAGATCAATACTCGATATAAATGGTATAACGCCTTGTTTATAGCTTTTTGTCTCTTCTGCTTAACAGTACTCATTACTTACTGGAAGTGGTGCCTTATGCAATTGATAATCATTTTAGCATGATTTTATTTCATAGTTTGTCTGCTGATCTGAGCGAGTGAGCGAGCAAGCGCAGGACTACTTTCCTATGTGGCTTTCTCCATGACGGCCCGTGTTTCCAACTTCTGTTGTATAAAAAATTCCTAATGTCCTGCCACAAGGCAGCAACTTAGAAACGTTCTATTAGCGGGAGTAGGAAATGGTCAATGTAAATGCCTACATTTCGGCTACAGATTCTGATTGGCTGGAAGACCTAATTGTAAATTAACATCGTGTAGTGGTTTCGAGTTGGGGAAATAGAAGAATCGGCCACATAGGTTCCGACCACACCCGATTTAGGACGATTAGTGAAAGACCGGACCATCAGTTCCATGCTAAAAAAGCTCCCCTTCCTGCAAAAACCGACTCTATCGTAGACAATAGCCACAGCAAGAACACACAGCCCTGGCAAAGAGCCGGCCGTTGTGACCGAGCGGTTCTAGGCGCTTCAGTCTGGAACCGCGCGACCGCTAGGGTCGCAGGTTCGAATCCTGCCTCGGGCATGGATGTGTGAGATGTCCTTAGGTTAGTTAGGTTTAATTAGTTCTAAGTTCTAGGCGACTGATGACCTCAGATGTTAAGTCCCATAGTGCTCAGAGACATTTGAACCTGACAAGGAAATGAGATGTTACACTAAGAAGAGTTACAGTTTTCGAAGAAGATATTGATAAGTCGATCACGATCAAGTAACTTTCCGCAGAGGAGCCATTAGTTTCTCGAAAACGACTTTCGCCGTGTTTCTAAGAGTAGCCTCTCCGTGAGGAACAGATTTTTTTTTTTTTTTTGTTTTGACGGAGAGATATTTCCTTAGTTGTCAGGAAGAGTTCTTTTATTTTTTAAGATGCACTTTCGTTAGTTTTCAAGAAGAGTTCTTTCAGCTAATTTTAAGAATCAAAGAACTGTGCCCACCTTGTCCCAGAGAGAAAGCCGTTTAGGCTGGGAAGGAAGGTCAGCCAGCCGCGGTGGCCGTGCGGTTCTGGCGCTGTAGTCCGGAACCGCGGGACTGCTACGGTCGCAGGTTCGAATCCTGCCTCGGGCATGGATGTGTGTGATGTCCTTAGGTTAGTTAGGTTTAAGTTCTGCAAGGTTCGCAGGAGAGCTTCTGCAAAGTTTGGAAGGTAGGAGACGAGATACAGGCAGAAGTAAAGCTGTGAGGTCCGGGCGTGAGACGTGCTTCGGTAGCTCAGATGGTAGAGCACTTGCCCGCGAAAGGCAAAGGTCCCGAGTTCGAGTCTCGGTCGGGCACACAGTTTTAATCTGCCAGGAAGTTTCATATCAGCGCACACTCCGCTGCAGAGTGAAAATCTCATTCTGGAAACATCCCCCAGGCTGTGGCTAAGCCATGTCTCCGCAATATCCTTTCTTTCAGGAGTGCTAGTTCTGCAAGGTTCGCAGGAGAGCTTCTGTAAAGTTTGGAAGGTAGGAGACGAGATACTGGCAGAAGTAAAGCTGTGAGGGCCGGGCGTGAGTCGTGCTTCGGTAGCTCAGATGGTAGAGCACTTGCCCGCGAAAGGCAAAGGTCCCGAGTTCGAGTCTCGGTCGGGCACACAGTTTTAATCTGCCAGGAAGTTTCATATCAGCGCACACTCCGCTGCAGAGTGAAAATCTCATTCTGGAAACATCCCCCAGGCTGTGGCTAAGCCATGTCTCCGCAATATCCTTTCTTTCAGGAGTGCTAGTTCTGCAAGGTTCGCAGGAGAGCTTCTGTAAAGTTTGGAAGGTAGGAGACGAGATACTGGCAGAAGTAAAGCTGTGAGGGCCGGGCGTGAGTCGTGCTTCGGTAGCTCAGATGGTAGAGCACTTGCCCGCGAATGGCAAAGGTCCCGAGTTCGAGTCTCGGTCGGGCACACAATTTTAATCTGCCAGGAAGTTTCATACGTTTAAGTAGTTCTAAATTCTAGGGGACTGATGACCTGGCCACGCGGTTAAAGGCGCTTCAGTCTGGAACCGCGCGACCGCTACGGTCGCAGGTTCGAATCCTGCCTCGGGCATGGATGTGTGTGATGTCCTTAGGTTAGTTAGGTTTAAGTAGTTCTAAGTTCTAGGGGACTGATGACCTCAGATGTTAAGTCCCATAGTGCTCAGAGCCATTTTTTTTTTTTGACTGATGACCTAAGATGTTAAGTCCCATAGTGCTCAGAGCCATTTGAACCAAGGAAGGTCAGAGATGCAGGAAGGCCAATTTGACGAGCGGAATGGATCAGTTAAGAGGGTGATTGGGGGGGGGGGTGGTCGTGTCCAGAAGTAGCCACATGGAATCGTGATGGAGAAAGAATTTTTCAGCTCAATATTTGACCAAAATACGGACGGAAGGCGGTGGTGTAAATTTAATGATCACCGATATTCGCACCTTTGTCCTAGGTAAAATTCAGAACCTCTCACTAATATCTCGTGGATTGAGGCTATGTGACGCAACTGACACTGATCTCTTTCATGCAAACTTGCCGTAAATCCACAAGTAACGTAAAATAAATAAGTATTAATAATGTTCGAACAGTAGTAACAGTAACAATAACATAGCACCTTTTTGCAACGGGGAACAAATTGGTTTTCCTTCTCTAAGCAGAGTCTCTTCTGCAACTCCAAGTTCCCCAAGCTTTTGCAAATAACAGTCCTGCTGTCACTTTGAACCTCGCACCTCAAAAATTTTTTAATCCTTATTTCTGACTAGCTTGGCGTATACTAGCATGGAAAAAATAGCTTACAGAGTGTTCGTTCCCACCAGCCGTGCTGGTCTAGAATGGCATTTCCTGGTGCGGGGACCTTGTTCTGGCTGCTTGTTTCTCCACGGCGTAACGTCGCTTGTGGCCTGGGTTTGTTTCTGTCGGCTGGAGCTCCCAGAGCGAGAATGGGTGATATTTGCAACTTGGTCGTGTTCAGAGCACTGCCCGAGGCTGCATTAGCATGCAGTGTGCACCGTGCCCCGCGCGTGCTTCTGCAGTTAACGGCCGATGATGCCGCGTCCCCCGCAGTGGCATTTCGTGATATTAGCACAGGAGTAGCAGCGGCGCCCAGATACCCGACTCAAACGGTGATAAATCCACCTGAAAGATTTCAAGATATTTACATAACTGCTGTAGAAGCATTAGGTTTGTTTACAAAAATAACTTCTACTGCTGCCGGTCGCGATTTTCTTTTACATATTTCTTGCACGATACGTTTCGGGAAATGGTTCCCAGTTTCATATGCGTTTTTTCGTGTATTATGGCATTTACCCTGTATAAGCAGCAGTCATCGCCTTTCTACCGAAAATGTGTTGACAATGGCCCTGACTGTTTCAAGTAAAACGATTGCCCAGTTTCTTGTTCTCTCCGTAAGACATTTCAATTCGTTGCTCTTAGGTAATGACAGTGAATAATCCTTTCAAATGAATACATGACTCATATCACGCAACTTAAAACTGAATGGCCACACCCAAAATTTTGCTAAATTGCATTTGTCCAGTCAGAAAGGTCACAGTTCTCAGTAACTGACAGAAAGTCATAAAGTAAAACAGAAGTAATACCTGGCGTTCCCCAAAGAAGTGTTATAGTCCCTCTGCTGTTCGTAATCTACATAAACGATATAGGAAACAATCTAAGCAGCCCTCTTAGATTGTTTGCAGATGATCCTGTCAGTTACCGTCCCGTAAAAATCGATTGCAAAATGATCTAGAAAAGCTATGTGGATAGTGCGAAAAGTGACTATTCATCTCAGTAATGAAAAGTGTGAAATCGTCCACATGAATACTAAAAGTAATCTGATAAATTTCGGTTACAGGGTAAAAGAGACAAATAAAAAAGCCGAAATTCAACTAAATACTTGGGGATTACAAGTACAGATAATTTGAACTGAAACGATCACATAGATAATGTTGTGGGGAAAGTAAACCAAAAACTGAGATTTATTGACATAACACTTAGAAAGCGCAACACAGGTTTACTAAAGAGACTGCGTACACCACGCCTGTCCGCCCACTTCTGGAGTATTGCTGTGCTGTGCGGGATCCGCATCAAAACGTGCTGACGGAGAGTATCTCAAAAGTTCAAAAAAGGGCTGCTGGTTGTGCATTATCGCGAAATAAGAGAGGGAGTATCACGGATATAATACGTGACCTACGGTGGCGGTCATTAACGCAAAGACGTTTTTCGTTGCGGCAGGATCTTCTAGCGAAATTTAAATCACCAGCTTTCTCCTCCGATTGCGAAAATATTCTGTTGGCGTCCACTTACATAGGGAGAAACGTTCATTACGATAAAATAAGAGAAATCAGATCTCACATAGAAATATTTAAGTATTTGTTTTTCCCACGCGCCGTTCGACACTGGAACGGTAAAGAAATAGCTCGAAGGTGGTTCGATAAACCCTAAGCCAGACACTTAATTGTAAATTGCAGAGTAATCACATAGATTTAGATGCAGACTTAGTACATCCTATCGAAGACAGAGGTGTCCCATTAAGTTTAAAGCGAAAGAAACGATTTTATTTAGCGTACGATTTTTCATCTGATATGATAGTGGAGCATGGAGCACGAAGAACATTCAGATAATGTGCGTGTTGCCGAAATATACTCTTGCGTTTGGTACGCTTCTCGAATTTATTGCTACATAAATGATTATAAAGCTAGTAGATACACCCGTAATACCGAAGACATTTCTCTGAGGCGGTGGCATTGTGTACTGCGACTGTTACTCGTTATTGCAGTAAAAGAAGTCGGTGTGCAGTTCACTAAACCCTGTCTATACAGAGTTCAGTAAAATCAATAGCGAAAACTGACATGGTAGAAAGAATACGATAATAGAAGCAAAAAAGTAAATGTAGACATGGGTCCACAAACGGCTCATTTGCGATATATTTGTGAATATATCGTTATGAGGCGCTACTGACTTCGTACGTTGTAAATACCATTACGCTTTACTGGTTGCACACAGAAGCTGTCTGCAATGGGATGTTTTTTTTTTCTTTTTTTCATTGCCAAGAGACGGAGATGTATCAAATTATGCGTAGAGGACGGACCGGATCGATACGGTGCACAGCCGTAGCAGCCGCGTAGCTTTTCTCAACAGTATCAGGTGTGTTCACAACGGAACGTTACACCAACAAAGAATATGTGGACATCCGCAAGTCGTGATCTAATGCTTAGACTTGCTGGTCTGGATCACGGGGTCCCGGGTTGGATTCCCGGGCCGGTCGGGCATTTTCTCCGCCTGGGGAGTGGGTGTTCGTGTTGTCTTCGTCATTTCATCATCATTCGGGAAAATACCGAGACTAGACTGTGAAAATATAGGACTTTTTACGAGCTCTGATAAAACGGCGTCGCCGGCCTTGCGACCGAGAGGTTCTAGACGCTTCAGTCCGGAACGACGCGGCTGCTACGGTCGCAGGTTCGAATCCTGCCTTGGGCATGGATGTGTGTGATGTCCTTAGGTTAGTTAAGTTTAAGTAGTTCTAAGTCTAGGGGACCGATGACCTCAGATGTTAAGTCCCACAGTGCTTACAGCCATTTTTGAAAACGCGTCGTTGAGCGCCCCACAAACCATCATCATCATCATCATCATCATCATCTCTCCGTGGACCTGAATTTCTTGAGGACTGTGATAGGCAACACAACGGAAGTTGTCTGTTTGTGCCAGTAGAGATACCCTGATGGAAGCCATTCTGAAAGTCGTACATGTGTAAAGGATGAATCAGCGTCTCCGATGACAGGGGAGCTACGCACCTGGCAGAGGAGCAGAAAAGCCTGCGCACAAGTTGATGAAAACGAATCATGATCGATCATAGTCGGCGAACATTCGAGACGGTTGCCATAAGAAGTTAATACGAAAATATGCTCCTGAAATGAAGCAGCACCTCTACCGATCTGTTCCTTCTATCACAGTCTGGAACGTAGTTCACAAACCGAACATCAGCCGTCAGCTTTGACGCTCTGAACCCTCATCACGAAGAAGACTATATAACTAGCGGGAATGGTTCAGAGATTTTGAAACGCGGACAGACGATGATTAGAAGAGAGTTACGAGACTTAATCATAAAGTTTTAATTAAACCTCGGAAAAACAGTTATGTAATTTTTTAAATTGGTAGTTGTGTGTCTACAGCCCGCTGCTAATCTGTATTGGGCAGCCTATTTTGTGTGGCGCTCCTCTACCCGAGTGCTATGGTCAGGCCCCAGGATTGGTAATTTTATTTTTTCGAATTTGTAATTTAATTTTATGACCGCCCTTTGTATATAACCAATTCCGTCATATTTCATTGTATTTCCAACAGCAAATAGATTTTCCACTCTTAAGCAACAGAAATGGACACAGCTATCTACTTTCTAATAAGGAAAAATCGCAAGTTTGCATGCCTGTGTATGTCTCACGAATTGGATGTAATGTTTGTTAACACTACCTGCATTTCACCACATGCTAAAAAAGAAATTACAGGAAACGTCAGTTGGTGAATGTTATGATGACGACGAACGAATCGTCGCCAATGTGAATGACTGGTGGCCAATGCTAAATAGAAACATACAAATCTCTTCTTTGCATATACAGCAGGTTAGTCAGTGAAGTCGATAAGGAGCTGGCTGCTTGGTCTGGGTCTACAACGACTAAAATAACT
Source organism: Schistocerca serialis cubense (assembly GCF_023864345.2). Lineage (NCBI taxonomy): Eukaryota > Metazoa > Arthropoda > Insecta > Orthoptera > Acrididae > Schistocerca > Schistocerca serialis. The sequence goes on from NC_064638.1 coordinate 726,463,674, forward strand.
AGAAGTCGTTGGTAAAAAATATTATATTGTACATAACTGGTGGTACAGGAGTCTTCATAGTCAGGAGGAATATAATTACAACCAGAGAGCTATAGAGGCATCACGTAGGCCATACTTTAACTAAGCGCCTTGTTATAGGTTGCTACATATCAGCTGAAGGCTATCCTAATTTCCTACTTGACGTCCCGGGCAAGAGTGGCCGAGCGCACGCTAGAGACTTGTTGCACGTCGCGGAGCGGCGCTAGCGGCGCTGGTCTCGACTCGGGGGTCCAGCGATACTAGTGCGGACCGCGGTCGATATCTGCAACCCCTAACAAGTGTGGTATCGAACGTTGATACCACAGTGGCTAGAACATGTGTCTCATTTCCAAATTAGAGATATCTTACATGTAACCTGAAAAAAATTACGTGAACCGTCTGTTTTGGGCGAGTTCATATTGGCTAAAATCCCTGGCTTATTCCGAAATACCGAACTATCAGTTTAGTAAGTCACGGCTGCAAAATACTAACGCGAATTCGTTACAGACGAATGGAAAAACTAGTAGAAGCCGACCTCGGGGAAGATCAGTTTGGATTCCGTAGAAATATTGGAACACGTGAGGCAATACTGACCCTACGACTTATCTTAGAAGGTAGATTAAGAAAGGCAAACCTACGTTTCTAGCATTTGTTGACTTAGAGAAAGGTTTTGACAATGTTGACTGGAATACTCTCTTTCAAATTCTGAAGGTGGCAGTGGTAAAATATAGGGAGCGAAAGGCTATTTACAATTTGTATAGAAACCAAAAGGCAATATAAGAGTTGAGGGGCATGAAAGGGAAGCAATGGTTGGGAAGGGAGTGAGACAGGGTTGTAGCCTCTCCCCGATGTTATTCAAACTGTATATTGAGCAAGCAGTGAAGGAAACAAAAGAAAAATTCGGAGTAGGTATTAAAATCCATGGAGAAGAAATAAACATTTGAGGTTCGCCGATGACATTGTAATTCTGTCGGAGACAGCAAAGGACTTGGAAGAGCAGTTGAACGGAACGGGTAGTGTCTTGAAAGGAAGATATAAGGTGAATATCAACAAAAGCAAAACGAGCCTAATAACATGTAGTCGAATTAAATCGGGTGATGCTGAGGGAATTAGATTAGGAAATGAGACCCTTAGTAGACAGGATATAAAATGTAGACTGGCTATGGCAAGGAAAGCGTTCCTGAAGACGAAAAGTTAGTTAACACTGAGTATAGATTTAAGTGTCAGGAAGTCTTTTCTGAAAGTATTTGTATGTAGTGTAGCCATGTGCGGAAGTGAAACACAGACGATAAATAGTTTAGACAAAAAGAGAATAGAAGCTTTCGAAATGTGGTGCTACAGAAGAATGCTGAAGATTAGGCGGGTAGATCATGTAACTATTGAGGAGGTACTGAATAGAATTAGGGAGAAGAGGAATTTGTGGCACAATTTGACTAGAAGAAGGGATCGGCTGGTAGGGCATATTCTGAGGCATTAAGGGATCACCAATTTAGTACTGGAGGGCAACGTGGACGGTAAAAGTCGTAGAGGGAGACCAAGAGATGAATACACTAAACAGATTCAGAAGGATGTAGGTTGCAGTAAGTACTGGGAGATGAAGGAGCTTGCACAGGATAGAGTAGCATGGAGAGCTGCATCAAACCAGTCTCTGGACTGAAGACCACAACAACAACAATTTTTAGTCAAGAAAGGACATCTCAAATAAAAGGGAAGTGGTCCTACGATATTCATTTAAAATACGGGCAGAAAATGTCCGTATCAAACGCATTAAAGCTACGTTAAGAGCGTTACAAGAATGCTTGCAAAATTCCCAAACTAAGTCCATTTCGTAATCACAATACACGAAAAATTCACCAGTCCAAAAGATTTCAGAGTTCAGCACGATGATTCACAAGTTAACACACACGATATAGTATCGCATACTCTGTGTATGCGCAGTTCCGTATTGCAAACGAGAATGTTAGTTTCCTACTCTGGAACACATTCAGACCTCTCGAATTATAAAGTCCCTTCAGACGCATGATAGCGACCGCTCACTGCCCAGATTCAGACACCTCCATGATCGAGTCACGCTCGTTTATCACTGGCAGGTCTGCATTCTTACAGTACACGACATAAAGTATCCAGAATCGCTCCCTTGAGCTTTTCCCTCGAAGAGTCCCAGTCTCCACTTAACTCCAAAGTGTTCCGTCACTGACCGACTCTCATAATATATTAGAACAATACTTAAATAAAGAAATGTTATAAACATTCTGTCGCGGTGATTCTTATCCATGTGAAGTCACCTAAGTCTTTGCCTGAAGCGATTTAGTGAAATCACGGAAAACTTAAATCAGGATGGTCGGACGCGGGTTTGTAGCGTCGTCCTCCCAAATGCAAGTCCAGTGTGTAAAACCACTGCGCCACCTCGTTTGATTCGAAATTTTTAGCGTGCCATGCTGTAACGGAGACCCACACCATAGTGCGCCGAACCACCCGCTGCATGACATACTGTCTGTTCCCGATCCTTGAACTGCCTCGTTTTGTGTGTCCAGCCACATTTGGCGCTAGTCACGCTGACCTCACGCCACATGACGTCCAGCTTTTTGTGCACGTCTGGCAGTCCTCGCACAACGTCCTCTCACACTTTACTTCATTTCCAACGAGCTACTAATATGTTGTGTTACATTATCTATCTCGTCCATAACTTCTGCAGAACACAGTATTAACAGAAATAATATATGCCTTGGTATCATACCGATGTTTATTTGGACGTCTGACATTTGAAGTGCAGCTGATATTATGCTCCAGTTTGTCATCTGCAACTAATCGGGATTTTTCAGCATTACATGACATATATTTCCAATGTTAGACCTAAAAAGAAATTAATGTTTTTTTCCGCTTTGCTAATGTTAGATTATAAATGTGTCATTATTTATATTCCTCTGACGATACTGATATGTTGTTTTACTCTATAACTAATGTTTGTTAGGTTGGAAAGGTAGTTTTCGAAAATGTTGTGGCGATGTGCTGATGAATGAGCTTCGTAAACTGGTGAGTGGGAAGGAGAGACCGGTGTGTGGAAACTGAGTGAATGCACTTAGTTTTTCTTGACTTTGCTTTTTCATGCCTCTACTGTGCTTTTTGACGCGCTCTTTGTTTTTCATGCCTCTACTGTGCTTTTTGACGCGCTCTTTGAAGTACATAGGGTTGGTTGTACACATGGTTTCTGAAGCGCATGCATTTACTGCGGAACTGACTTTTATATCATCATAATTTAGTAGGCAGGATAACGAAACAATTTGTAGACAAGTTAACACAAAGATAAATCCCGTGGAATTAATAACGCTTTTGAACTAATCAAATAAATATTTATTAAAAATAATTCACACATTTGCGAATGATGCCTTTGCGCAATAATGGATACAAATGAAAACAAAAATAAGTAGCAATTAATGAAATGAAACAGAGCAACATAAACGTAACATGTGCGTGCATTCATTTAACTATACATTAATCACAAAATTCGAATGCAAACACTCATAGTTTGACGGCACAGTTTATCACTATTAAACGTGGTACAAAAAAAAGGTTCATTTTTCCTAAATATTCATGTTCGTATGGGTGCTCAAACTAAATCGCCGATACCGCCGTCAGATATTCTATGTTCGACGAAAAGATAAAGCTTGACTCTATAGAATTTTTTTTAAATCCAACAATGGGCGCCCGAACAAAGTCGAAGTGTTTAACTACACTGAAGAACCAAAGAAAATGGTACACTTGCCTAATATCGTGTAGCCCCCCCCCCCCTCCCCCTGGGCACGCAGAAGTGCCGCAACACGACGGGGCATGGACTCGACTAATGTGTGAAGTAGTGCTGGAGGGACCTGACACCATGAACCCTGCAGGGCTGTTCATAAATCCGTAAGAGTCAGAGGGTGTGGAGATCTCTTCTGAACAGCTCGCTGCAAGGAAACCCAAATATGCTCAGCAATGTTCATGTCTGGGGAGTTTGGAGGATACTCGTACACGTCCGTCCGCTCGATATAATTTGAAACGAGACTCGTCCGACCAGGCTACACGTTTCCTGTCATCAACAGTCCAATGTCGGTGTGGACGGGCCCAAACGAGTCGTAAAACTTTGTGTCGTGCAGTCAACAAGGGCACACATGATATTTCGTTGAATGGTTCGGACGCTGAGACTTGTTGGTGGCCCTACATTAAAATTTGCAGCAATCTTCTGAAGTGTTGCACTTCTGTCAGGTTGAACGATTCTGTTCAGTCGCCGTTGATCCCGTTCTTGTAAGATCTTTTTCCGGCCGCAGTGATGTCGGAGATTTGATGTTTTACCGGTTTCCTAATATTGACAGTACACTCGTGTTGTGTGCTGTCCTTAGGTTAGTTAGGTTTAAGTAGTTCTAAGTTCTAGGGGACTTACGACCACAGCAGTTGAGTCCCATAGTGCTCAGAGCCATGTGAACCATTTTTTTACACTCGTGTAATGGTCCTACGGGAAAATCCCCACTTCATCGTTACCTCCCATCGCTCGTGAACCGACTATAACACGACATTCAAATTCACTTAAATCTTGACAACCTGCCTTTGTAGCAGCAGTAACCGATCGAACAACTTCGCCAGACACTTGTTGTCTTATATAGGCGTTGCCGATGGCAGCGCCGTATTCTGCCTGTTTACATCTCTCTGTACTTGAATTCGCGCGCCTGTACCAGTTTCCTTGGCGCTCCAGTGTGGTCTGACTGCTTCGACAACCAGATTAATTCGACTGCCGCCAAGCAGCCCACAGATCACAACTCTCGCAGGAGACGAAACTTGCAACGAAGAGTGACTGCCGACAAAAGACCGTATGTGCATTTGCTGCTGGCACTTACATACTTTCCATGACATCACACACTACTGAACTCATGTCAAATATCGAAACAATGATGACTATTCAAAATTAAGGTTATTTACGTATGTACTCCTATGTTGCCTTCATATTACACTATCTGGTCAAAAGTACTCAGATTCTTACTAGTGAATATTAATAAGGGGTATGTCCACGCTTCGCCTTTATAGCGGCTTGAATTGTGCTGGGGACACTTTCAATGAGGTGTCTGAATGTTTCTGGAAGATGAGCAGCCAACTTTTCCTCAAGAGCCGAAACGGTAGACGGTAGGGGTGTTGTACCTTGGGGTCTGAACCGAAGTAGACGTTGTAACTCATCACACAGTGGTACAATCATCGTCTCAGAAATGTTGAGCTCGCCAAACTCAAACCCTTCGACAGACTGCCAGAAGATGTACCGTGATTTATCATTACAAATTACTCATTCCTATTCTTCCACTGCCCAGTGGCATCGCTCTTTAAGCGTTCTTTAGCACTGACTACAGAAATACACGGCTTATGCTCGACCATCGTACCCCATTCTTTTTAATTCTTCACGTACCATCGTTGTGCTAGATGGACGGTTGATACTGATGTAACTCACGAATTATTGCCCCTTCTATTTCGTGCGATTTTTTTATAGCTACAATCTGCAATACTGAACAATCACTGTCCGTCAATGCCTGGTCTTGGTTAAGCTTTGGATTTTCTCCGCTTTTCGACTTCAGAGTCACATAACGAACAGTCTACAGCTTCGGAGGGGTTGAAATTTGCTAATCACGTGACAAGGGTGGGCCAGTCGACATTCGAAGCCGCTGACCTCTCCTGACCGACCCATTCCACTGTTGCTGCTCCTCTGCTGACAACACAATACTTCCCGCCTCCTTTTATTCTGGCCGGTCCGCCTCTCGTGACATATAATCGTCAATTCCACATTACAGAAGGGTGTCCGGATACTTTTAATCCGATAATGTATGTGTAGCTGTCGAGGATTTATGACTGTGTCACATTTGCACCTACAGCTGTTATAAAATCGTCGGTAACTTTTGATTTACAAGCGAGATTTGAAATGTAACCTCTTGTGCTGTTTGTTGACGTCATCAGGTTTCATTTTTTACTTCATATGAAATGGTCACTCTAGGTATTTGGGGAGCAAAATAACTGATGATGGTCGAAGTAGAGAGGATATAAAATGTAGACTGGCAATGGCAAGGAAAGCGTTTCTGAAGAAGAGAAATTTGTTAACATCGAGTATAGCTTTAACTGTCAGGAAGTCGTTTCTGAAAGTATTTGTATGGAGTGTAGCCATGTATGGAAGTGAAACATGGACGATAAATAGTTTGGACAAGAAGAGGATAGAAGCTTTCGAAGTGTGGTGCTACAGAAGAATACTGAAGATTAGATGGATAGATCACGTAACTAATGAGGAGGTATTGAATAGAATTGGAGAGGAGAGAAATTTGTGGCACAACTTGAATAGAAGAAGGGATTGGTTGGTAGGGCATATTCTGAGGCATTAAGGGATCACCAATTTAGTATTGGAGGACAGCCGGCCGGAGTGGCCGTGCGGTTCTAGGCGCTACAGTCTGGGACCGCGAGACCGCTACGGTCGCAGGTTCGAATCCTGCCTCGGGCATGGATGTGTGTGATGTCCTTAGGTTAATTAGGTTTAAGTAGTTCTAAGTTCTAGGGGACTGATGACCTCAGAAGTTGAGTCCCATAGTGCTCAGAGCCATTTGAACCAAGCCATGGAGGACAGCGTGGAGGGTAAAAATCGTAGAGGGAGACCAAGAGATGAATAGACTAAACGGATTCAGAAGGATGTAGGTTTCAGTAGGTACTGGGAGATGAAGAAGCTTGCACGGGATAGATCAGCATGGAGAGCTGCTTCCAACCAGTCTCTGGACTGAAGACCACAACAACAGTGGTTTCATTGTCATAAATTTATATTGTCCAAAGTAATATTCGCTCGTAAAACAGCTGTAACTTTCTTAATACTTATCATAGAGTAATGCTTAAACTGCAGTGAGTTCTCCTCATCACCACAATTTTTACAGTGTGTTTGGTTTGACTGTGTCATGTTTGTAACGTAGTTTCACTGAAAATATGATATCTACCTTACATTTCGTTGGCAGTAGTCACCACTGTGTCTTCTCCAGCCACGTCGGTCTTTCTTGTATGGAGTTTTCAGGCAAAATGCCCTGTCCAACGGACATTCTTGCATCACTGACAGCTGACGCCCGATTTAGCCGCTCTCGCTCCGCGAGCTGACTGCGTGTAATGTACAAAACTCGTTGATTTGCGTCTTCTGCAACACCGAGCCAAATGGCGCAGTGATAGGATCCCACTAGACTCGTATTCGGGATGGTGCGGAAGGGGAGGGGTGAGGAGGGAGCACTTCCAATCCTGACCAGCCATCTAGATTAAAGTGACACTTGACTCCCATAAGCCGGCCGGGGTGGTCGAGCGGTTCTAGGCGCTACAGTCTCGAACCGCGTGACCGCTCCGGTCGCAGGCTCGAATTCTGCCTCGGGCATGGATGTGTGTGATGTCCTTAGGTTAGTTAGGTTTACGTAGTTCTAAGTTCTAAGGGACTGATGACCTCAGACGTTAAGTCCCATAGTGCTCAGAGCCATTTGAACCATTTGACTCCCATAAATCGCGTAAGGCGAATGTTGGTATGACTTCTTTGAAAGGACACAGCGGGGTTCTTTCCCCGCCCGTCCCGAATTCGATCTTCTGCTCCGTCTCTAATGGCCTCGATGTCGACAGGACGTTGAACCCCAATCTTCCTTCCTTCTTGTCTTCTACAAAGAATTCTAGTGAGATGAAGAGACACTTTGAAATCAGATGCCAGGATGCAACTAGATAGCAGTGTTTGCACTCCCTGCGTAAATAAAATTATTTCCGATGGCAGTACATGTAGCGCGCTCTGGCAGCTACACTAGAAAGAGAGCATGTCACAGGTGTCCGGCCGTGGCGCGAGTTCCCTTAACACGGCACTTCTCCGGAACTGCCCGCTTGCCTAGTTATGGTGCTGAGTGGATAGGGCGGGGAGGGGGCGGGGGCGGTGCACCTGCCAGGTGCCACGGGAGTGCTCCTGAATCGATTATTCGAACAAGGGGCGGAAGGCCTCCATCAATGAAAATGAGCTGTCGATACGCTCGCTAGGCTAATCGCCCAGGAAGCCGGTGGGAGAGGAGGAGGGCCTACGCCATTAACTCGGATGAACGCATCTTCACGAGATTGCCTATCTTCACAAGTAAAATATTCCGGAACAGTTTTGTGAAGCGTAGCGTTCAGTGCAAAATTTCTCTGTCACGCAGTATTTCATTGACAACTATCTAACGATTCATTAATTCCCAATATTATTAAACTAGCATAATCTTACGCATTAACCTTATAAAGGATGTACACTCCTGGAAATTGAAATAAGAACACCGTAAATTCATTGTCCCAGGAAGGGGAAACTTTATTGACACATTCCTGGGGTCAGATACATCACATGATCACACTGACAGAACCACAGGCACATAGACACAGGCAACAGAGCATGCACTATGTCGGCACTAGTACAGTGTATATCTACCTTTCGCAGCAATGCAGGCTGCTATTCTCCCATGGAGACGATCGTAGAGATGCTGGATGTAGTCCTGTGGAACGGCTTGCCATGCCATTTCCACCTGGCGCCTCAGTTGGACCAGCGTTCGTGCTGGATGTGCAGACCGCGGAGACGACGCTTCATCCAGTCCCAAACATGCTCAATGGGGGACAGATCCGGAGATCTTGCTGGCCAGGGTAGTTGACTTACACCTTCAAGAGCACGTTGGGTGGCACGGGATACATGCGGACGTGCATTGTCCTGTTGGAACAGCAAGTTCCCTTGCCGGTCTAGGAATGGTAGAACGATGGGTTCGATGACGTTTTGGATGTACCGTGCACTATTCAGTGTCCCCTCGACGATCACCAGTGGTGTACGGCCAGTGTAGGAGATCGCTCCCCACACCATGATGCCGGGTGTTGGCCCTGTGTGCCTCGGTCGTATGCAGTCCTGATTGTGGCGCTCACCTGCACGGCGCCAAACACGCATACGACCATCATTGGCACCAAGGCAGAAGCGACTCTCATCGCTGAAGACGACACGTCTCCATTCGTCCCTCCATTCACGCCTGTCGCGACACCACTGGAGGCGGGCTGCACGATGTTGGGGCGTGAGCGGAAGACGGCCTAACGGTGTGCGGGACCGTAGCCCAGCTTCATGGAGACGGTTGCGAATGGTCCTCGCCGGTACCCCAGCAGCAACAGTGTCCCTAATTTGCTGGGAAGTGGCGGTGCGGTCCCCTACGGCACTGCGTAGGATCCTACGGTCTTGGCGTGCATCTGTGCGTCGCTGCGGTCCGGTCCCAGGTCGACGGGCACGTGCACCTTCCGCCGACCACTGGCGACAACATCGATGTACTGTGGAGACCTCACGCCCCACGTGTTGAGCAATTCGGCGGTACGTCCACCCGGCCTCCCGCATGCCCACTATACGCCCTCGCTCAAAGTCAGTCAACTGCACATACGGTTCACGTCCACGCTGTCGCGGCATGCTACCAGTGTTAAAGACTGCGATGGAGCTCCGTATGCCACGGCAAACTGGCTGACACTGACGGCGGCGGTGCACAAATGCTGCGCAGCTAGCGCCATTCGACGGCCAACACCGCGGTTCCTGGTGTGTCCGCTGTGCCGTGCGTGTGATCATTGCTTGTACAGCCCTCTCGCAGTGTCCGGAGCAAGTATGGTGGGTCTGACACACCGGTGTCAATGTGTTCTTTTTTCCATTTCCAGGAGTGTATGTATGTACTGCAAGCAGTCACAGTGTTTAAGGATTACTAATCTTAACACATTAATTCGTTACGATGCATTCTGAGGCACTAGTGCCAGCCATTTAAGAGCCACTCCTACGAATCATTATAATAATGAATAATACAAATCGCTAACTAGATTTTCTGCTATTTGGTGTATTGCCAGGTCTTCATTAAGTCCAGAATATATGGCTCTCTACGTATAAATTGAAAACATGTATGCTGTATTTCTTGCCAAAAAAGTTTTCGTGGATGTTTTTGGTGATACTATACTTTTAAGGTAATTACTGCAACTGCGCTCACTGAAAACTGCTGCAGTCGAGCATCTGCCCTCAATTTTGTAACATTTATCTGCACTATTCTAAGTCGTGTTTCACTTTAACACAAAGTTTTTTTCAACTGAACCAACACAGCACAATGTAACAATACATATTAACTCAATCTGTATCTAGTCTTAAGGAAAAATAGTATGGTATATTTGCACAAACCATTTCATTGTGTTCATACCATGATAAGAAAAGAAAACATTGCCAGATCAATTACCCAAATTTAGGAGCAGCTCCTGCTGGGCAGTTTCTGATTTTTTCAAAATCATTGTGATGTTCATGTAAGGCGACCGGATTTTAACGGACCTTACATGAACTTTATCCGAAACGACAGTACGATACAGATTGAGATCCTCGGGAAATAATAATTACATTATATTAACAAAAGGCAAATGCAGTTAATCTCATCCACCCGAAAACTAACAAAACAATCTCTACCAATAAATGGACAATGGCATGAAACAAACTAGTTAAAGCGAAACGTATTTTTGGAGACGAACTGAGTAGGTGGCTAATGATATCGTAGAACTCCCATTAGCAAGAATACGGTGAGCTTCAGCGCACTAAGGGATAAGGCCAGAACAATACATTATTCCTTTTAGCATAAATAAGGCCGGGACGTTGGGTAAGTGGCTGCACGTCATTAACAGGGCCAGGCCGCGACCCACGAATAAAAATAAAAATGTTTATTCACCTCTAGCGAGACGGTGATTGGCTGAAGCCATACTTGGCGACGCAGACGCGACTCGGTGGGGGAGATCCCCGTTATATAAAAGCATTTTGAGATCAAAAGGCTCTCTCTCTCTCTCTCTCTCTCTCTCTCTCTCGTGGCGGACCGCACAGGTGTGTGGAAATAAGCGAAGGCGTTGAGAGTTAGCTTTCTGCGAAGTGAGGACGATACGCTTCACATATCGTGGCGACAGATAGCGAAGCGATAGTTAATTATTTCTGCGGGAATTTTTGCGGGCAAGGAAATTGTGCATGTCGCTCCAACCCATAGCGAGTGTGCAATAGCCATTATTTCGACTAGGGAATGATTAACGTTCTACGGAACGCACTAAAATTGCGAATGAGTGAATTCAGTCAAGGCCAGACTAGGGAATTAGCGTTTCAGCTCCAGCACAGAGACAACGCCATTGCAGAGGCCGCTTGGTAAAGTACTACCGCACTTTACGCCACAGTAAATGTTGAAACTAGATTGTCCTCACTCCAATTTGCGTACGTTTTGACCACTGAATATCAAATGCTAGGATACCAACCTACCCTTACATTGAGTACATGAGAGATTTTTCATTGGTTCAAAAAGTAAATTTATTCTCCACCAACTTGGTGCATTGACCAGCTATGACAACGTAGATTTAAATGAGCTGATGAGGATTTGTAATATTCATTCTTTCCTGTGATAAAAAATTTCATGTGTAGAGATAACGGTTTTAATAATCGTCATTTCATTATGTCCAAGAATTAAGTATTTTGTTGCCTGAAAGCAACAGTTGATATATTATATGTAGAATAAAAAAGAGAATAGCGGTTTTGTCTTTCTAGAATAGACCCCGAACTTTCACTTTTATTAATTCATGCACTCTAGGTACTTGACAACAGCATTTCTAATGGTTTTTATTTCGATCCGCACCTGATATTTGCTGCCTTACAGAGCCGGGGTCATAGGCATAGAATGCCTGTTTGACACCCTGGGCTTTTTTCCATTTGCGCACTAAGTGGTAAGTTAAGTTTGCACACATTAGTAAATTCACTGTGCAGATAAAAAGGTCTGACATACGACATTCTGAATCATGGTTTAATGGAAGTACTTCAATTTATAGACGGATTTGAACCTCTAGCGATCGATACGAATATCTGCTGCCTCACAAACACATAGACATTTTCTAGTTTGATAGATCGTTTATTCTAATCATAGTTGCAGTATAGCTCTAATGAACATACCTGCCTCGGTAGCCAAGACTGCAAGCGGTCTATTCCGAAGTAGTTGATTGGAAACCTGGAGCTGCAAGAAATTTTCAGTACTAGTACTTCGTCAGAAAACGGAGGAGAGGCTGTTGCGGAAAGTTGCTATCACCAGATTTTGCACCAGTGTCTTGTGCCGCGTTTCCGAAAAATGAAAATATACAGGAAGATTCCAATAATTACGAAAGCGAAGTTGGTTTTGGTGCCTTCACTGGGTGATTGACGTATTGCGCACAGTATAATGAAGTCTGCCAGTCGTCTAACGATGCTGTATACCCAGTTGTGAGGTTTGTGACAGACACGATAGAAAGGAACTAGGTTGAGAAGTTGGCGTCTGAAGTGGGGTGTCGATGGTGGAACAGATGCAGCGAAGTGCGATGTTAACGATCATACAATTATTGTGCCAGCGAAGCATTGTGAAAGGGCAGAGTACGATTGGTGCTGAAAAACAGCAAGGCATTTCCCTCGAATGCTTAGCACGAAGTTTAGACACATGAGCCTTCAAAGTGCGGACAAAACTTTTGGCCTCACCGTTGGATTGAGGAGAAACTGGAGCCACTTCGTTATGCTGAATCCCATGTTTTGGGCAAAATTGTTGAAACTACAACGAAGAAAACTGCGGGCCATTGCCTGAAACGGTACTTTGTGGCAAGCCTTCTAAACAAAAGACAAAACAGAATGCCTTGAATGCGTGGGTTCAGATGCTATTGTCATTGGACTTTAAATGGTTGGTTAACTACTTTTGGAGACAATTATATGGCGTTGTATTCAATTATCTTTTAAATCAGTTATCTTTTCCTTTTACCTCTTTCCTGTTGTACAACTTGCCTTCAATAATTGTAGCAACTCTCTTGTCCCTGTGTTAATGAAACCAAATCGTGATGACGCAAGACGAGCCAGTGCAATGCTCGTTGTTTTCAGATGATAGTAAGTAAACTGCCCTTGTAGTCGGCCACCGTGCACAAGGGCAAGGACAATGCAAAGATGTGAACGAACTGGGTACGCAATAGGTTTTATATATATATATATATATATATATATATATATATATATATTAACGAACTGCTGGGTACGAAGACATCATTGCGGCACAAACAACGAAGGGCAGACCAGCGTAGAGAATTGGAGGAAAGCACAGACGAGCGGCGACTATGTACAGAGGTAGCTGGAAGGTATGGCTAGCTGTTGTAAATAAAAGAATTTTGATTTTTCACTGTGTTTTTTATTTCACGACCGATCGGACCTTACTTTCCGAACAGCTATTCATTTGATAAAGTGTGATTATTTGATGTCATGCACTTGCGTGCTATAATAATAGTGTGGGTCCACATGCTCATGGCATGCTACAAAATCTACTGCTTAGACTCTTTTCACATTAGGTCAGCTGTCGTTACAACTATTCTGGTTTATGAAAATTCTCTTTTCCTTTGCTATACTCATTGTGAATCGTTGTGCTAAATAAGCTTTTCTTGTCTGTCATCTTCTACACATTTAGCAGTCAAATCGCGTTACTAGTTGCATTTATGAGTCTAAACATTGAACATAAGAGTGCTTTTCTCAACTCAGGGTATATTCCTGATATACTTTTAGAGCTACTCCGTTTTTCGAAAGCTAGGAGGACGCTTAGAACGTCGATGCCTCAACCAGTCTGAAAACAGAATGCTTTGAGGCAGAGTGGCCGCTTCTACGGATCCGCTCCGTTTTCCCGCCTGCAGTTCTCCTCAGATCAGCCGCCCCCGAGCAAGACAAACGGACCGTTGTGCCGGTGACAAATGCTGCCCCCTCCCATCGCCGCCGGGGCGCCCGCATTGTTTGCAAGCGCCGGAGCTAGAGCAAACGCGCCGATGATAGCCCCGTCCCGCTGAACGGCTGTCAACAAGGGGCGCGTCCGCTTTGTGCCGGAGAACCTCTCAGAGCCACTTCTGTTTCTCGCCACTTGTTTGAAAAGAGAAGAGAAGAGGGACGTCTGACACTGGCTTGCTCGGGTCTGTTTGTTTTTCGCCACCGCCCCGGCGAACTGTTTTAATATGCAAATATGTCATAAAAGCGAATGAAAAGTCAACATTCGGTCTGAAGTGAGGGAACCTAGACAATGTTGCTTTCTCTTGTAAACTCTACTCACTTTCGACTAATAACGTTGGTGTTAAAAGTTGTGATCAAAATAGCAGAGGGTTGGGTAAACGTGTAAGTCAGTAGAAATTTTTACTCGAACACATTTGTAAGGTGTGGTTACACATCTCGTTAGCTGTTTTTTTTTTTTTTTTACCTTTCTAGGAATGGGTGAGAACTGTAAAAATATGGCAACATTTGCAAATAACACTCAAAAAATAGTCGAAGGCGACAAGTATTTATGGTTGAACTAGAACAAAGTTTATTTTATTAAATAAAATTGCGTTCACTGAGATTGATGGCCACACAATAAAAAAAGAAAAGGAAAATTTTTTTGACGTGGACAATTCGTCCTTACAGTTCACGTATGCGTGCAGCAATTTCAGAGTCCGATCTTGCCTTCAGCTCAAGAAAAACGGAAATCAGAGCCCATTAAATGATTCTGTAGTCACTGAAAAGCGCTAAGCGGTAATAAAATTGACCAAAAATATCCATTTACAAACTTCTAGCATGCTAAGAGTAGCTGCAGGGCAGCAGCTTGGTTAATCAATACAATGAAAAAACAGCTGAAGTAGCAAGTTTCACTTTTATCTACGTGGTGTCCGCCCCCGGTAGCTGAGTGGTCAGCGTGACAGAATGTTAATCCTTAAGGGCCCGGGTTCAATTCCCTGCTGGTCCGGAGATTTTCTCCTCTCAGGGATTGGGTGTTATGTTGTCCTAATCATTAACATTTCATTCCCATCGACGCGCAAGTCGCAGAAGTGGCGTCAAATCGTAAGACTTGCACCAGGCGAACGGCGTACCCGACGGGAGGCCTAGTCACACGACATTTATTTTATTACTACTTGATGACTAGTTTCAATTCGGGATTTTAAATCATCTAACTAGTCAAATTGGCATTTCTCAAAATATAAGAACAATGTCAAGACAGCAATATATACATATGAACACTCACAGAGCCTGTGTGTGTGTGTGTGTGTGTGTGTGTGTGTGTGTGTGTGTGTGTGTGCTCTGTAACTGTTCATTTGCACTGTGTTGGTACCTTGATATGGTTCTTATATTTTGTGGAATGCCATTTGTACTATCTGGATGATTTGAAAATGGGTGCCGGCCAAAAAATAGTCATCAAGTAAATAAAAACGAAATATGCAACTTTGACTGTTTTTCCGTTGTATTAATATCCATTTAGTTTCTCATTAGTGCCGGTAGTTGGCGAGGAATGAATTTTAACAGGCTTCAGTTCACTGCAGCGTTCGCGAGACAAAGCAAAACGTAAAGTTTGAGCTCGCTTCAGTGTCGAACAACCACCGAAAGTTAAAGTTATCGTAACCTGCGAATAGCTATCGCTCACGAGTCGCTTATAAAGTGTCACTGACATCATCCTGCCCTGTTCGTTACAACGAAAATTTCTTTTATGATCACCATCCTGTTATTGCAAATATAACATTAAAACTATATTTGCCGCCTACAAACAACGTTGTGAGTCCAGAGGTTGTCTTGTTATTGACAAATTACTCGTAAAAGTCATTTAAAACTTTTCTGCAACATTGGCTCACTCAAGCAATACATGTCTCTCAGTTAGCACGAGTGTGAGCGGACACTTTCTACGAATCGGCTTTAAGAATTAACAATACACGCACCCTACTCTCTTGGCAAAAGCTTTATTACTGGCCGATGTGCATAAATTTAACGTTATGTTAAAAATACTGAATACTGTAAAATCACTGGGACAGGGAACAGGTAATGTATGGACCTACCCCGTGCTGACTTCGTAACGCATGTTACTGTGGAGAACTGCGTATTTTGTTGTGTAACTAAAAAAAATTGTTTCTTACTTGTAACGTTAAAAATATTTAGTATTTTAAAGTAGGGTACTCACATTTTATAATATCAAAAAGTATAATTCATTTAATAGCTCGCTTGAGTTAGTAGCACCTCAGGTTCTCATACAATTAATTTGTTAAGGAAATTAGCCTAAATGACAACAATTAATAATGCTGTAGCTGGCATAGGTCTTGGCGTATAGAAACGTTTTAAGCGGCAACTTACGCTTTCTGATTAATGTAGCGTTACTGGATCGTTCTAAATATTCAGGATTTTTACGTAGTGTGTTCCGTGTGTGTGGGAAACACGTATCCTAGCGGTAGGGAAATCCACCGCATCTTCAGTGTCTCTCGCGACTTGCCGTATAGAGTGAACCCGTGCTCTTCCTCATCATCCATTATGATACATTCTGAGCCATGAAAACAGTGCAAATGTGAAGTATTTATATTGGTTTTTTAATGTAACACAAGTACTTAAGTTCCTTGGAAATGAATCGAATTAACATCTCATGAATTGTTAGAGATGATGTTGGAATCAAATGACTGATAAGGGATGCCTTTAATGCACAATGTTGCTGTTTTGGTCTTCAGTCCGAAAACTTATTTGATGCAATTCCCCACGCTAGTCTACACCGTGCAAGGCTCTCCAGCTCTGTATGACTGCTGCAACTATATCCAATTGAACTTACTTACTATATGCATACCTTTACACTTGCTACAACCCACACTGCCGTCCATTACCAAACTGACAACTCCTTGATGTACTAGTGTGTGTCCTGTCAACTGATCATTTCTTTTTGTCGATTTGTGCAATAAATTTATTTACTGCCCGATTTGATTTGGTACGTTCTCGTTTGATATCCAACCTACCTATCTAATCTCCATCATTCTTCTGTAGCACCACACTAAAATGCATGTGCTGTTTATCGTCCACGTTTCACTTTCGTGCAGTGTCGCCCACCACAACAATCTTCGTGAAAAGACAACATGTTGCTGAAACTTATCTTCAATGTTGGCATATTTTTCTTCTTCAGAAACACTTTCCTTGCAATTGCAAGCCTGCCTTTTATAACCTTTGTACTTCTCCACCGTCAGTTACTTTGTTGGCCACATAGCGAAACCCATCTACTACTTCGTGTCTCGTTTTCTTAACTAATTCCCGCCAACACTTTATTTAATTCGGCCACATTCATTAATCCTTGCTTTAGTTAGGTTTATATTCATCTAACTACTACTTTTGAAGTATTTATGCATCCATTTCAACTTGTCCTCCAAGCGCTCACCGTGTTCCCAGAATTCAATGACATCGGTAAACCTCAAACATATATTTCTTCTCTTTGAACTTTAATTCCCTTTCCAAATTTCCCCTTGATTTCTTTTACCACTCGCTCATTGTATAGATGGGGACGGGTTATAACCATGTTTCACTCCTTTCTCAACTAGTGATTCCCTTTCGCGACCTCCGATTCATATAACTAGAGTCTTGTTTCTGTACAAGTTGTAAATAAACTTTCTCTTCCCGTATGTTATTGGTGCTACTTCAGAGCTTGAAAGAGTGTATTACAGTTAACTTCACGAAAGTTTTTTCTAATTCTATAATATACATTAATAAATTATTATAAAGTCTGATGCTCCATGCATTCTACACAATGGGGCCACGTTCTCACAACATAGATCAGACAGAATCGAAAACTACGTACAAGTTTACAGTAAACTTTGATTTGAAAAGCTAAAGGCTGCCAGGATGGTTAATGTAAATTATTGAAATACACTGCTTATTAATTGCTGAAGAACAACTGTCACTTGCTAAGGAAGAACTGCCAATTGCTAAGCGGAATCGACAATTGCTGCGGAACACCCAACCAATGATAGCGAAAGGAAAAGTAGAGAGCACGGCGTGTTAACTGTACCGAAGCCTGTGCACGAATGGCTAAATGGTTCAAATGGCTCTGAGGACTATGGGACTTAACATCTGTGGTCATCAGTCCCCTAGAACTTAGAACTACTTAAACCTAACTAACCTAAGGACTTCACACACATCCATGCCCGAGGCAGGATTCGAACCTGCGACCGTAGCAGTCGCGCGGTTCCGGACTGAGCGCCTAGAACCGCTAGACCACCGCGGCCTGTGCACGAATGCTCTGTATGTATCCATGCAGTACGCTGTATGACGAAGTTTGTTGTGGAACCGATTAGTGCGATATTCCGTGTGGCACGGCAACATATCTGCAAGACATCATCTAAGTGCTTGTGATAGTGGACGAACAGTTGGACGACTCAAGGCCGGTCAGAGTGTCACTACTGTGGCCACAGTAACAGGTAAGTCCAAAAGTGTCATCTAGCGATTTAAAAAAGGCCGCTGAAGGTGGAAATGCTATGCAGAACCATATCGTCGGTCGTAGACGGACCACCGCACCGCAAGAGGTTCGATAAGTAGCCCTAGCGGCGGGAAGAAATAAACATCTCACTCCTAGGCAGCGCTGCAGACATTGCAACCGCTACCGGTAAAAGTGTATCTGCCAGAACCATTTCTTGTCGATTAAATCAGGCTTGTCTGTACGCTAAGAAGCCTATTAAATGCATCACATTTCAACCATGGCTTTGTCGAGAGAAAGTTCTTTGGTGTAGGGAGCATATTGGTTTGGGTCAACAGCAGTGGCCCAGAGTGCTGTCTCCGCTTTATTGTGGCAAGTGATTCTCGCCATCAACTAGTGTGGAGAGAGAGGGTAACAGAATACACACCTCAGCATGTTCATGGCGTGGGCAGGCATTATGCGCAACGATCGAATGCCGCTTCATACCTTTGTAGGCACCATTACAGCGCCATGATATTGCAGACAGATTATTCTGGGTCGAGTTCGTCTGTTCAGGGGTTTGGTAGGTCCCGACTTCCTGTTTACGGACGACAATACCCGCCCACACAGGGTCAATGACGTATCGGACTGTGAAGATATTGAATGTATGGAATGGCCTGTGTACTCCTCGGACCTAAACCCTGTAGAGCATGCCTGAGATAAAAAATGAAATGTTGTGTGACTAGAGCCTCCCGTTGAGTAGACCGGTCGCCTGGTGCAAGTCTCTTTTTTAGTTGACGCCACTCCGGCGACTTGCGTGTCGATGAGGATGATATGATGATGAAGGCAACACAACACCCAGTCCCTGAGTGGATAAAATCTCCGACGCAGCCGGGAATCGAACCCGGGCCCCTTCGTTCGGTGTTGTTCGTTGCGTTTGGCGTGGGCGGACGTCACATGACATCCGTTCGAGTTGATCGTTGATTTCTTTACTGAGTTTTTTTATTACAGAGGGCCACTGCCTCACTGACTGAACACGATGAGCTACCGTGCTGGCAACACCACTCAGCTATCGAGGCGAACATGCCTGATATGCTCTTGGCAGACGTTTTTCTCAACGGACCCTCTCTCCCCGTAAAATACAAAAGAGCAGAGATTCGAAAAGTGCAACAGAAACACGTACGCCTCAAAAGAGAAAGTGAACGTTGGTAGACCTGTTCTACCACATATCTTCAAACACTACATGTTTGATTGCAAGTAATATCATCGACCAATGATTTACCTATATTTGCTGAAGTACCAGCAACTAGCAAATATAAATATGCGATCAACAGTACGGACAGTTATACTAGATCCACTGGATATAGGTAATTGAGAAGACATTATTGATATTCCTAGGGATACTTTCCAATTCGGGACACGCTCAGGTCGGATCTAGGAAAAAAGCAGAAAGCGCGTTCCCCGCTTGTGGCAAGTATTTATTACCATCGACAGTGACATTACTCGATGTGAGACACACACACTCACACACACACACACACACACACACACACACACACACACACGGAGAGAGAGAGAGAGAGGGGGGGGGAGGGAGCGAGGGGGAGGGGGGGGGGAGAAAGAATGTACAAGAAAGACAAAAGAACGAAATGGAGTATGGAAGAGCATGAAATTAATAATAAAGGTTCCATAATATGTCCCATTTACTCTGCACGAAGTTCAGATACAGAATGAGTCCTCATCGACATCGAGAGCATTATGGACGAAGCTGCAGCTCCGTTGGAGAACGATAAAATTAGAAAATAGACGTTACCTTGTTTAAGGAACTTTCCTGCAGTAGCCAAAAAGGGTTAAGAGATGCCACGGAAAACCTAAATGATAATACCAGGGCCAATGTTCGACATCTCCTCATCTCGAGTCAACATTCCTAGCTATTGTGCTATTTTACTTGGTCAGATACTCGCAATCGTAGGCTCTATGCGGTAACAAGTTATCAGAATCATTTATTACGCTAAGAGACAACCAGTCCGGATTGCTGGGACAGCGCAGACTTCATATATATCATCCTCGGGAGAATAAGTTTTTGGTTTTATTTAAATTTTTTAGATTCCTATCCGAGTAAACGTTGTGTTCACCACCTGTGAGAATTTCAAACTGTGCACTGAGCTGGGACTCGTCGCTGGACGACTGCTTTTGCAGATCAGCCACTTCTTTCTACCTGAAGCATCAGAGCAGGCAGTTTTACTTGCCACTGGCTCCGCTCCATTCCCTCGCAAGTGCATCTCACTGAGAGCCTTTCGCACTAAATCAAGAAAAGTTGGTTAAAATCCCTGCAGCCATCGTCGTCACGGGAGACGGCGCTCATGAGCAACCACGCTGTCACCGTACCCGTACACCATGCTGCTGCTACGGGAGCGCAGCGAGCCACGCCCACTGGCAGACGCAGTTCGGGCGGCGGCTGCCGTGGACCGGTTTGGCTCAGTCTGAGGCTCGGAGATAACACGCCAGGGGACGGGGACCGCTGTACTGGGGGCGTAGCTCAGATGGTAGAGCGCTCGCTTAGCATGTGAGAGGTACCGGGATCGATACCCGGCGCCTCCAGAAATAATTTTAAGGATTATTATCCATGCTTAAAGCCCTGTAAGTGAACCAGCTACTAATTAAATTGAAGCGCATATCAAGTACGGTAAGATGCAAATTTTGTGACATTTATCTGTGCAGCAAAAGTGTTCGATAGAAAAACACGCCTTTCATTTTTTTTTTGTTTGATGAGTCTGCGAACGAAAAATACTTCGTTTCTGAAACCGTCTGGTATCTAAAAGTTAAGTATATTAGAATGCTGTAATCAAACCACACATTTGTAAACATTGTGTAAATCGTTCCTCTCCTGACGCCATTCTTTCAAGGCCCGAGCTGAACTCGTCACAGAACACGTCGCGTGGTGGGCTGACCACGCGGTCATAAATAGCTGTACAGCTGCAGTCATTTTCCGATATACTATTAAACTCTAAATCGACGCAGATAATTTGAGGCCCATTGCCTTGATCCACAGTTAACTGATTCTTCCCTCGCTTCAAGGTAGAACAACTTGATAATTATCAATGAAAAGCACAGTATTGTGCACATTCTATACTATTCATTTAGTCGGTTAAACTATTTTTCGCTTACTAGGCCATCATCAGACATTATCTGACGATCGTCAGCAAAGAGGGCACAATATTCGCGAACAACATTGAAATAGATGTTACACAACCAAAGTGACAATGCAACAGTAGTGCAGTTAAAAACGTTAAATAGTAAATAAATACAATGGATACAATGTATAAACCATTAACATTAAACTTGAACAAAAAGGAAAGACAATGTCCACAGAATTTAAATTAACTGATCAATCCCAATAAAGTAAAATTAGTACGTGACGAGAGTACTGAAGAACAGCTTGCAGAAGTATTGAAGGTGATATAGAAATAGAGTAAAAGAGATGAGTGACAATTGCAACAACAGAATATATGGAGTATATAGAAAGTCATAATAAAATAAATTAATGCCGGATAAATGGAGGGACAGAATGTAACAACAGTGTGGGAAGCATTGAAGAACTGTGAGGATTAAGTGAAGTTTAGATAAGAGGAAATATTGAGGTGTATTTGGTTATTCAACACTAAATCAAGACTGTGAGCCAAGGTCACAAGTTTGCTGATTTCCAGGGCTTAAAACAGGTTCCGTTTTTTTGCGTTTTCTAAGTGCAGGGCATAAAACAGGCTGCCAGCAGCGGTCCTCGCTCAGCAGACACTCAGCAAATGTGTAGTTATAAATCTGCAACCTCCAGTTGAGTTCAGTTTCGGTCAACCTAATTGCTATGTCTCTGGCTCATTGATCAACATAAAACTTACAATAAGGAATACTAATTTTGTATAGCCCCCCGGTTGGCTAGCTGGGTTTCACCATTACCACTGAAAAATATGCTGGGATGTGGTGTTCCTAACGTTGTAGAAAATATTATAGTTGCAGGAGTTCAATGTTTTTCCTACACTCTGTGATACTTGTCTTAGGTATGAGGCTGTACACTAATTCCTAAAATATTGGAAGAAGGAACAGAAGGAGCTTACAGGGGGGGTATAATTTCAGTTTTTGTCTCTGATGCAAGATGTGGTCAGTCAAGACGGGGTTACAGATGTTGTTTGAATCACTAAATTCTATTATGTCTAACTTTACTTTGAAATCTCCTTTTGATGTGTTTCATAATACCCGAATATTACGACAGATTTAGGTTAATCCTTCCGTGTACAGCAAGAACTGATCTTACCAAAACAATGACCTCAGCATTCATTTCGCCTCATTCAATACCCAGTGGGCATATCACGCGGCGAGAACATCTAAAAAAAAACTCATTCCCAGAGTTTTGACGAAGGGAATACCGTGTAAACAGCTTCACCTGGTCATACTATGGTTGTGCAGGCGGGAGAAGAGTACTCTCCATCTGTGGAGATGAAGGTAAGCTGATAAGACAGCGTGTTGTGTTTTAATGTATGTATTCATCAGAAGACAGTAACTTATTGACGCAACTAAAGGACTCTCACGGCATGGGATTTGCTCGTCGCAGACAGAAAATCATCGTGCTACAGTTCGCTGATAATACAGCAGTGGTTGCCGAAACAGAACGGAGACTAAGTCCGGTACTTATTGAAATGGTGCGGGTGGTAGCTGGTGATTATGCAAAACACGTAAACATAAAGAAAAAAAAAAGGTAAGGTTGCGCACAACAGGTAGAAAAACTGCATGGCTGTGTGTTAAGCTTGGACAACAGACACTTCAAGAATTGGATGGATTTAGCTGCGTCGGAAATAGATAAACACTTCAGGTGCAAGGAAGGCACGGCTTTTTATAAAGAAAACCAGTTACCAATATTTAAAAATATTCTATATACCACCCGAGGACAAAAAAGGTTCATGAAAAGCTGTGTTTGGAGTACAGTTCTAGGCGTATATGAGTGTGAAACGTGGACAATAGAGAAGGCGGATACAGAATAGAAGCTTTTGAGATGAGGTGTTGCAGAAGAAATTCTGAAGATGGGCAGATCAGTAAGTAATGAGGAAGTGTTGAGTCGAAGAGAAAATAAATTGGTGACAAATTGACCAAAGGAAGGCATCAGTTGAGAGGATACATCGTGAGGCATCAAGGAACCTTCAGTATTAATGACTAAATACTTAGGGATTACAGTTACAAATAATCTAAATTGGAACGATCACATAGATAATGTTGTGGGTAGAGCAAACCAAAGACTGCGATTCATTGGTAGTACACTTAAAAAGTGCAACAGGTCTACTAAAGAGACTGCTCACACCACGCTTGTCCGCCCTGTCCTGGAGTATTGCTGTGCGGTGTGGGATCCGCGTTAGATGGGACTGACAGATGACATCGAAAAAGTACAAAGAAGGACAGCTCGTTTCGTATTATCGGAAAATAGTGGAGATAGTGCCACAGACATGATACGTGAATTGGAGTGGCAATCATTGAGATAAAGGCGTTTTTCGTAGCGACGGATCTTCACATCAAATTTCAATCACCAGTTTTCTCCACCGATTGCGAAAACATTCTGTTGGCACCCACCTAAATAAGGAGAAATGCTCGTCACGATAAAATAACAGAAATCAGGGCTCAGAAAAATCAGGGCACAGAAAAATTTACGTGCTCGTTTTTCCCGAGCCCCGTTCAAGAGTGGAACGGTAGGGAGACAGCTTGAAGGTGGTTCATCGAACCCTCTGCCAGGCACTTTATTGTGAATAGTAGAGTAATCACGTAGATGTAGATGAAGAGAATGTGTGTGTGTGTGTGTGTGTGTGTGTGTGTGTGTGTGTGTGTGTGTGTGTGTGTGTGTGTGTGTGTGCGTGCGTGCTTGCGTGTGCGTGTGTGAATTGTAAGACAGTTAACCGCTTGACTACAGTAAGCTGATGAAAATGGGTAAAAGTTGCAATAGTTATGCAGAGATGAACAGTTTTGCACAAGACGAACTTGCCTGGAAAGCTACCTCAGACAAGTCTTCGGACTGGTGACGACAACAACAAAAACCGTGGTAAGAAAAACGTTGTAGCAGAGTCATTCGTCTTTGAAAGCTCATTTTTACTAACGTACACTGTGTTTAGCCACACCTTAAGATCAGAACTTTATTACTCAGCGCGCCGAGAAACAATAACTGATAAATAATTAATAGATAACAATTACATGTTATGTTCAGATAATAATAGGTTCGTGGCATACTATATGTCCTCTACTTTCATTTTTTGTGCCCTTATGAATCTTCTCCAACATGGATGACAGAGTTTGTGGTGTTACAACGTTTGTGTGTGTGTGTGTGTGTGTGTGTGTGTGTGTACTGCGTGCGTGTGTTTGCTTGCGCACGTGTGTGTGTGCGCGTGCAATGAGCATTAGCCTCATATCATTATTAAATAACTTCTCTGTAAAACAGTATTGTACGCTAGGGCTAAATCATATGAGTTAGTACTGTTTTAAACACAGTTCCTTTTGTATTCGGGATGGCGGAAGCCCCGATCTTCATCTACCCATCCTGATTTAAGTTTTCGGTAGTTTTCCTAAATTATTTCAGATAAATGCCAGGATGTTGCCTACTATAAGTCCATGGCTGACTACCTGTCCCATCATTCTCATTCTAGAACTGTATATGCAAATGCGAATTGCTTTAATTTTGTTGTTCCCAAATCGTAATACCACGTCATCATTGTAAAAGAGATCTACGGATGAATAAAACTGCTACAACAACTACTACTACTACTACTACTACTGCTACTACTAATCTAATCCCTATTGGGGATATGGCGCTTCATGGCAATTTCGTTACACAGAAGTGTACCGCACACTAAACTCCCTAAATCGTAGCTACGTTATGACATGAGATGTGTTCTTTCCTGGTGCAGAGTATTAGAGATACAGTTTCCGGATTTTACGGTATTCAAATTTCGGACTTTTCGGCGAAAAATGCTCTGGAATTAAAAGGGTTTCCTTCCCACTAACGACGCGTATTTCTCTTGAGGAATGAGATGGCCGCAATAAAGTTCTGGTTATCGCATTCTCTCGTTTGAACTACGATATCGGCACTATAAATCAGCGTCCCGAAACGGAAACTTCGTAATGAAACCTCTGGCTACTTCCAGCCGCAGAACGCAATGCGGCGGCTTCCTCTGCTTCTCTGTGCCGAACTATGCTATCAGCACAGCCACTGCTGCTACATTTATGAAAGTAGATGTCTGAATTGTTTCATAACGTGCCTTTAATTTTAATTCCTTAAAGACCTTTTTATGATTATTTTAGCCTACAGGAAAGCAGGAAGTTGCCATCTCGAAACATCACTAGCAATACGTGCAGTATTCGCTTCAAAATACAACGAATTATGAAACCTAGATAATATTGTTGATGAGGAATGTTTTGCTCTCCATTCGGTTTAATAATTTCCGTTGAGAGAGAGAGAGAGAGAGAGAGAGAGAGAGAGAGAGAGACCGGCGGGGGGGGGGGGGGGGGGGGGGGCGAGGAGGAGAGGAGGATGAGGACGAACGACGCCCAACTTCAGTAAATTAGACGAAGGACGAAGAAATTTATTTTTATAGTGATAGTCCATTTGTGTATGTTTATTTTTTGAAAAAACATCCTCTTGTCACCAAAATTTTAAATACATCAGCCGTTTATTAAATATACGCAATACAATGCAGTGTTACGTTCGTCTTTCTGTGTTTTTGTAGTCTTCAGTCCCAAGACTAAATTGACGCAGCTCCCCATGCCACTTTATTCTGTGCAAGCCTCTCATCTTCGAACAACTTCCGCAACATACATCCTTCTCAATCTGCTTACCGTATTCATCTCTTGGTCTCCGTCTACGATTTTTACCGCCCACATTTCCCTCCATTGCAAAACTGGTGATCCCTTCAAGTCTCAGAACGTGTCCTGTCAACGGATCACTTCTTTCAGTCAAGTTGTGCCACAAGTTTCTTGTCTCCCCAGTTCTATTCAGTACTACTTCATTAGTTACGTGATCTGCCCATCTAATCTTCGCCATTCCTCTGTAGCACCAAATTTCAAATACTTTTATTCTCTTCTTGTCTAAACTATTTATGGTCCATGTTTCACTTTCACAGATGGCTACACTCCAGGAAAGACTGTCTAATATTTAAGTCTATGTTCGATCTTAGCAAATTTCTCTTCTTCTGAAACGCTTTTCTTGCCATTGCCAGTGTACATTTTATATCCTTTCTACTTCGGCTATCGTCGATTATTTTTCTGCCTAAATAGCAAAATTCATCTGCTATTTTAAGTGTCTCGTTTACTAAAGTGATTCCCACAGCATCACCTGACTTAATTCAACGACATTCCGTCATCCTCGTTTTGCTTTTGTTGATGTCCATCTTATATCCTCCTTTCAAGACACTATCCATTCCGTTCAACTGCACTTTCAAGCCCTTTGCTGTCTCTGACAGAATTACAATGTTATCGGCAAACCTCAAAGTTTTAATCTCTTAACCCTGAACTTTAATTCCTACTCCAAAATTTTATTAGTTTTCCTTTACTGCTTGCTCAATATTAAGATTGAATAGCGTTTGGGATAGACTACAACATTGTCTCACTGCCTTCTTAAACAATGCTTCCCTTTCGTGCTCCTTGACTCTTGTAACTGCCTTCTGGTTTCTGTATAGGTTGTAAACAACTTCTAGCTCCGTGTTCAAATGGATTAAATGGCTCTGAGCACTATGATACTTAACATCTGAGGTCATCAGTCCCCTAGACTTAGAACTACTTAAACCTAACTAACCTAAGGACATCACACACATTCATGCCCAAGGCAGGATTCGAACCTGCGACCGTAGCAGCAGTGCGGTTCCGGGCTGAAACGCCTAGAACCGCACGGCCACAACGGCCGGCTAGCTCCGTGTATTTTATCTCTGTTACCTTAACAATTTGAGAGAGAATATTCCAGTTAACATTATCATAAGCTTTCCTTAAGTCTACAAATGCTATAAACGTAGGTTTGTCTTTCTTTAACCTATCTTCCAAGCTATGTCGTAGGGTCAGTATTGCCTCTCGTGTTCCCATATTTCTCAGAAATCCAAACTGATCTTTCCCGAAGTTGGTTTCTACCATTTGTACCGTTCTTCTGTATTCGTATTAGTAGTTTGCAACCATGGCTTATTAAACTGCACTTCCACACCTCTCAGCAACTACATCTTAAATATTTCACCTGTATGAATTCTCTGAAGTGCCATGGTAGGCAGTTGGTAGCATTCTTGGCGTTTTTTATTGTTATATGTTAAACGACGAAATATCGCACGAAACGCAACTCATTGACCAACTGCTGTTTGTTTTTGTTCTTCAGTCGAATTATTCCACGGAGTCATGGTTTGCACCCTTCCGTGTTTCCAGAACTGGCTGTACAATGGATAACATCGGTGCGACGCCCCTTGGCTTACACGGTACGTACCTCAGCTAGTGGCTGGGTACAGCATTTAAAATACATGTGTTAAGCAACAGCTGACAGTTCATGACTACAGTGTTTATGGCGCAGCCAGTTCAAGAGGAACCACTAGTGATTCTGATACTCAGAGGAAGTAGATTCTACAGGGTGGTCCATTGACCGTGACCGGGCTAAATATCTCACGAAATAATCGTCAAACGAAAAAATTACAAAGAACGAAACTTGCTAGCTTGAAGGGGGAAACCAGATGGAGCTATGGTTGGCCCGCTGGATGGCGCTGCCATAGGTCAAACGGATATCAACTGCGTTTTTTAAAATAGGAAGCCCCATTTTCATTAGATATTCGTGTAGTACGTAAAGAAATACATCAACACCATATCGACCTTTCCCGCAATTGGTAAACGGTCCATTTTAACACAGGTAATGTATCACGAAGCAAATACCGTCCGCACTGACGGAATGTTACGTGATACCACGTACTTATACGTTTGTGACTATTAAAAAGCGCCATCTATCACAAAGCGAAAAAACTGGTCCCACTAAAACATTCATATTTCTTTACGTACTGCACGAATATGTAATAGAAAATGGGGGTTCCTTTTTTAAAAAAATGCAGTTGATATCCGTTTGACCTATGGCAACGCCATCTAGCTGGCAAACCATAGCTCCATCTGGTTTCCCCTTCAAGCTAGGCAAGTTTCGTTCTTTGTAGTTTTTTCGTTTGACGATTATTTCGTGAGATATTTGGCCCGGTCACTATCAATGGACCACCCTGTATAAAGAATCATATTAACATAAGAAGGAACGATTGGAACTTACGTGCATGTTAAGATGATAGGACGCTTCAGTCACCACATGCAGCTTATACTAAATAAAATACGAGTAGTACACCGGCCTGATTGTTACTTCTGGATGTATGTTTTAAGGTGACAAGATATATCTTTTTGCGAATATCCTCGCTGCATTCCTGCTATCGAAGGCTGCCTTTACCTATGTGGGTCCAATGCAATTTATTAATGTAACCGTTTGTATGTGAAATCTTATGGGACTTATCTGCTAAGGTCATCAGTCCCTAAGCTTACACACTACTTAACCTAAGGTATCCTAAGGACGAACAGACACACCCATGCCCGAGGGAGGACTCGAACCTCCGCCGGGACCAGCCGCACAGTCCATGACTACAGCGACTGAGACCGCTCGGCTAATCCCGCGCGGCCCGTTTGTATAACTATTTGTTCGTCTTCTTCCGTTGCGTTATAACAACACAGTACCCTATTCGCTTACAGCCCTCCCCCTCTCCTCTCACACCTCCCCGCCTTTGTGTTATCGTAATATCCCTCGCCTGTCTCTCCGTGGCAATATATTACCCGCGCTCTCTAACGGTATTGCATGCTATGAATTTCATCACTGTGTACTCACTGAGTCACTGAGAGGAATTTCCGTAGAGCTACTTGGTTTTATTTGGTTTGGCTATTGATAAGTCATTTTGCCCTGCCGTGACAGCGGCGTCTCAGCCAACGGTGCTGCAGAGCATTTCACAACGTTGCGCTGGTGTCAAGGTTATCAGGGACGTAATGATGTCGTTCGGAGAAGGCTTAGGTCTTACCGTTCAGTATTTTGCTGTGGGGAAACTGCAACACGTTATAGTTAGGTGACCACAGTGCTGCACTACATTTCTTGGTTGTCTATCTATGCTTAAACTACACTGCTTTCGTACACTAGATTTGACGTCCTTGATCAGCTTTGTGGCTGCTAGTTATTAAATATACATCGTAAAAATTTACAGAGACAGGTTGGTCCACAATGTGGGACCAATCCGAGTTACACAGGTCAGCGTCAATTTTGTCTTCACGCGGCTTTCGCACTTAACTGCCTTGAAAGTCCTCGACATCCGTATCAGAATGACGAAGCATAAATTATTAGAACAGCAATAAACACACAGAAAATTACATAGTACATAGACAAAAGGGTCATACACATTTCATCCATTGGTAAGTAATGACTGCGGTGACGGGAAAAATCTCTTCGAGCTCAGAGATTAGCACAACTTCTTACAGATTCGGTAGACGGAAATACAATCTTTGGGGTACTAGGACCAGTAAGAAATATCTGGATTAAATTATTTTGCTCATTGACGTTTTTAAATCGCGTACGTTATGTAAAGTGCCGGGAAGAAATGTAGCCTCTTGTGCAAATGAAAGTTAACCATTACTGAATATTCATAAGCCTTCTATTTACTTTTGTTGCCGTTATATTAATAATGAATTCATTTAGACTTCTTTGATGGAAGTGCAGTTGTTAAAGCATAAATGCATATAAAAATTTAGCAGTCTTGTGGTTGATAGGTCGTTAATGTATATTTCTGTAAATATGTGACAGATGGTATAGAATAGATCGTATGGTGATGCTTTCGAATGTGCGTCAAGATATCGAATATGGCATACACACAGAGCATGCTACATCGTATGTCTTTAAAACAGTGGTAAATACGAACGCTGCTCCTCGTGTATGTGTATACAATGGAAGCCACTGGAAAGCGCTTTGCGGAGAGACCACAGGACATGCCATTACACATTACACATCCTTAAAAAAACTTATTTATTATTCATTATTAGTTCATGAACATGCAGAAAATCAGAGAAATATTAAGACAATATCTATTTAACAACTGGAGACCAAAATTTAGCAAGATCCAGGCCACTAATGGAAGCTTTTGTCAAGCATTCTTCGTTGCACAAGGCTCACCGTAAGCGGCTTTATAAGAAGTAGGGCAAGGTCTGCTCAGCCCTTCACTCACAAATCACACTTTGTAATAAACCCCTGTCTCCGAAGATTTAATGACTTTCAGGTGGACCATTCCTGTGCATGTGAGGTCTTTCGTCATTCTTGTTTTAGGAAGCTGGATTCTGTTGGTCACTTCCGTAGTTGTTTGTACTGTCGTAGCCGTACGAGTCTCAGTCGATTCAAGTGAACCCGTCTCTAATTCAAATGTAGGCAGGCTTGCTTCTGTCCGAATACTGGATGAGCTTGAGATTGTAGTGCCGTGGTTCTTTCGTTTCCTGGATACCGTTTTTCTTTGAGGAAACAAACACTGATCCAGGAACCGGTTTTTGGTGGAGAGTTAGGGTATATATTTTGTTACTGCCCACCTCTCCTCCCCTATTCCAACGCCAAGTATTATTTGGCCACAACCGTACTTTCAACATGCCACCGACATCCAGAATGTTAATGATAACAACAACAATAATAATAATCTCTCTTTCTCTCCCCTCCCGCACAGGTCTTGAAGGCCAAAAGGTACCGGCCGGCCGCCGTGTCATCCTCAGCCCACAGGCGCCACTGGATCCGGATATGGAGGAGCATGTGGTCAGCACACCGCTCTCCCGGCCGTATATCAGTTTACGACAGCGGAGCCGCTACTTCTAAATCAAGTAGCTCCTCAGTTTGCCTCACAAGGACTGAGTGCACCCCGCTTGCCAACAGCGCTCGGCAGACCGGATGGTCACCCATCCAAGACCTAGCCCAGACCGATAGCGCTTAACTTCGGTGATCTGACGGGAACCGGTGTTACCACTGCGGCAAGGCCGTTGGCCCAACAATAATAATAATAATACTAATAATAATAATAATTTGTTCGTGTCAGTAGTTAGCACATCGCTTTTGCATACATTCCAAGATACTGCAATTTAGAAAAATTCATCATTTGAAAATTTGAGATGTAATGTGTCATTAAACTGATTTAACAGCTGTAGTATCAACAAACTAGAGCAGTTTTGACAACATCTAACTTACAGATACAGAATAGAAGAGTGCACTCACCGGTATCAGTAACTTACTAATACTAAGGTTTCGAACACAGGTCTGCCGACTGTGTCTAATGGCTATGCGTGTCTTTAACTGTGGGAATTCTGTTTCTTCCAGTCTTGTCCGCCTACGATGGAGACAGTTATTTTCGTTAGTACAATCTTATTGCCTTGCCTTATTCAACTTGGCTGTGGTTTCCCGTTTCGGTTTGTGGTCTCGAGAATCATAAGAGATTTGTTGTTGCCAGCAGGTGTGGTCGGCCTGTGGGTGGGCATCTAAAACTGGCTGGTATGTTTTCTGCTGCCGGTCAAATCGCAGACTCATCCACGGGAGTTAACTCCTAGCCAAGCGCCAAAGAAAAATTATGTAATAAACATAACTTGATTTTATTTTCATTAAAATTTCGCATATTACTGTAAAAATTGGATTTGTGCTTTTGTAGTGGATATTGATTGAGGCTCTGTTTCTAAATTTCGATTGTTGTCTATAGTTACAAAGTGGGACGTATATGTCCCGCTGGATTCAAGGAGGAATACACTGTTCCCTAAATTCATCTCTCCCCGACATCAGCCAGACATATACATCCCACTTAAAATTATATTTTTACTAGGGATTACGATCTGTAAAACGAAAGAAGTAAGTACCAACATTATGTCAAACAAATTCCACGACAATAAGCCAGTTACGGTGTTGTTAACTACTCACCACCGTGAAGATTTAAGATTCGTCACAAGAAACAGCGATGGTTCAATCTCAGCTATATCCTTCCCCGCATCCATAGCAGAGCACACAGCTATAATGGAAGCTGTAGACCAGGGCCGGCCAAACGCTGCACAGTGTGCAGACGTGCGGAAGTGCTGCACATGTGCGACAGCGAGCGACAGCGACATCTGTTATTAGACATATGTCGTAAATGAACAGCGGCGGCTCCACTTCCCTGTTTATGTGGTACACGCAAGAGCTTGTTTGTGAAATATTTTTGTCGGTGATGAAAATGAATAAATCAATGTTTCGATCAAGCATAAGGGATGAAAATCTTCGCAATTGCTGGCGTTTGTCAATGAGCCGTGCTTTTGCGCCCGATTTTAATTATATCATTTCTCATGACCAGTGATAAACGTGTTTGGATTTATTCCTTTCATAATTAAAAATTATTGTTTACTAATTGTACATTATTGCCTCATTCTGCTCCATGTTACATTATTATCAGGAAAATTGGTCATTAAACCGATTGTTCCAATGTATACTTACATTTAGGGGTTTTTATTAATGTGTGAAGGGCTACGCTCAGCTGTAGTCGATAAAACATAACATTCATCTAATTGTCGGTTATTGTGCAGATTTCAGACGGAACTGATGAAAGATATAGCAATAATAGCATAGAAATAACAGGTGATCATCGAGAGAGGTCTGCGGTTATCATTCTGTTCAGAGGTCAGTGAGACAGAAATTATGTGGGTGTAACTGACGGCACCGAGAATTAGTTACAGGAAACCTTGCGTTAGTTTAATGTTATTTGAAATCATGAACAAGGTTCGTTGGAAGTCGCTAAGTGCTCTCTTTCTTAAATACTAGATCAAAAACATTACGCGTATTTACGTGCCGTCAGTCAAGCTGCCTTAATAAAAACTCACGGTTGTTAACTGTATTGCTTGTCTTACTGGCTTAAACTGTTAACATAAAAGTAGACGTCTCAATGAGCAGACTGTGACAGTATTTTAAATGTTTAATACGTGAAATACCTTCCCATGGTTTGCTTGCAAGCTGTGGAAAGAGCACTAGAATTCGCCGGTACAGAGTATCCCAGCAAGTGGATAAAGCGACATCTGTGCGTAGAAACATGCACTACATGAACGCTGACGGCTGCGGCGTGCACGCTGTGACCCGGAAGTTGCACATGTGCAGGAGCACCGCACGCGTGCAGAATTTCCGGCCGGCCCTTCTGTAGACCGATTCTGCAGGCGGAGTAGTGCCTCAAGTGATGGCAACGTCTTTCTTACTTTCTTTTGGACGTCGCATATAGTATATAAACATTTTCACCTTGTGGAACTGTTATAAGCGAGTAAAATGTCGTCAACTTTCTTTTCACCTTGCTTTTGCAAGGCAACTGTCAACAGAGAGAAATATAAAGAGAAGGGGAAGGAAAGCATTCATCATAAAAACTAGACCTCGAGTTTATGGAGTTTCATATCAAATCAAGGCAAATAAAGTAAGATTACACTACCGAATAAAATACATAAATGTAAAAATTTAGACACAAATAGGAACAAAAAGCACAAACAGACGTTCCCTACACGCACTGGCAATAAGTCAAAACCACTAAAGGAATTTAAAAGTGTTTTGTCAATAAACACGTGCACAAATCTGTATATTTCTAGCAAACGGTGTAAAAAGAAGAATAACTACCTTTACTGCGTTTATCTACTCCAGAAGAGAAAAAAATTACATAATGCACAACTGGTAGAACTGAGTAATGCCGCCGGCCGGGGTGGCCGAGCGGTTCTAGGCGCTACAGTCTGGAACCGTGCGATCGCTACGGTCGCAGGTTCGAATCCTGTCTCGGGCATGGATGTGTGTGATGTCCTTAGGTTAGTTAGGTTTAAGTAGTTCTCAGTTCTAGGGGACTGATGACCTCAGAAGTTAAGTCCCATAGTGCTCAGAGCCATTTGAACCATTTTGAGTAATGCCTTGCGCATTAGGTGCCAAACAATGAGCCTGTTGGCTACAAACAGTTGACACATTCAACGGTAGATCGCAGCACCCAGCAGATTTGGGACTTTCGTATACCTGAGAACTCAGGTTGGTAAATCTGTATGTGTGACACATGTGTCCAACTGGTTACGAAAAGACCCTTAGTTTTCATGCTACTTTCTTCACTGAAAGTTGGCTGAGAATTTGAAAATAAATGCTACGTGTGAAACATAAACGCTGATAATAATATATTCATTGGGACAGGGTGGGGGTCAAGCGCTCCCCCACGTCGCCTTCTCTGGATCCGCACCTAATATGGAAGAAGGTTACCCGCAAGATAACGTAATTCTGAGGCAGACCTGTACAATGGCTCCACAGTTTCAATGTGGTGAGATACGTGCCGTACAGTGCAGGTTCAGAGTAATCAAAGCAAGTGCGGAAATCGTTACAGTTTTGCTCGAGCTGCTCAAAATCATTGAAAACGTCCCCAAAAAGGTCGGCGTTCAGAATACGAGGAGATTTAATAAGTTACATTAACTACTCCGCAGGACGAGACAATACTGAGAAATGTCGCTGACTTTGGTAACTTTGTTCCCAAAAATAAACACTCGGAGAGTATCTGCAGGGGCACTAGCTTTGTCTGTGGCGGCGGCGGATGTAGTTGGCCGGCTTTCTTTACGGCAGCGGGAGTTGGTAGCCGCAGTTTCCCGAAGTGGGGGGACGCCGTAAAGCCCATAAGCAGTGTTTTGTATTACGGCGCGCCCTCCTTTTGTTCGTATAGCCGGCGCGCGCTAAGTGCTAGCAGCGAGACAATAAAAGCAGCGTAAATACTCGACAACTGCGCTGTTTTCTCCCACGAGGTCCTGGCGAATAGTGAGCAGTGCGTGTATATAAGAAATTAGTGCCCGCTGTAATCCCACAGACCCACGAGCGGCGCTGGGTGTGTAACGCTAATACCCAATCCAATCGTATTAGTTTCTACTTTTTTTCATCCTTCCGAATTGCAGCTGCTCAGTCTATCTTTCCTTACTTCGCATGTAAATTCATCTCTTGCGTACACAACGCCCCGTAAGTTCAGACATTACACGGTGTTCGAATCTCACGATTCTTTATATGGGTCTGTACACTGGTATCTTTTTACTGTGATAGTGGTGCCGTAGTAGCTCATCGATATATACTTTGATGGGTAAAAAAATCACAACACCAAGAAGTAGTTGTGTGACATTAACGAAAGATGATGGATGTTTTTCTACTTACATCTGGAAGATGATGTATATTCAAATTTTGCGCCAGTTGCCTAAGAGTGGCACTACTAGCGCCACAATGAAGATGCAAATAAGATTTGCTTTAAATACACCCTGTTACGATCGTGAGCTTTAGTTACCTTTGAGACTGTACGTGGTGAGTTGATGTTAGTCAAGAATACCTTTTAGGCTATCAATACCTCACTGATTTTCAAATGGCTATGAGCACTATGGGACTTAACATCTGAAGACATCAGTCCCCTAGAACTTAGAACTACTTAAACCTACCTAACCTAAGGACATCACACACACCCATGCCCGAGGCAGGATTCGAATCTGCGACCGTAGCAGTCGCGCGGTTCCAGTCTGAAGAGCCTAGAAACGCTTGGCCGCAGTGGACGGTTCACTGATTTTGAACGAGGTCGTGCAATAGGCCTACGAGAAGCTGGATGTTCCTTCGTCGATACTGCAGAAAGACTAGGCAGGAATGTAGCCACTTTACATGACTGCTGCCAGCAATGTTCACCAGAATGTACAGTCGCAAAAAGACCGGGCTACGGACGGCCACGTCGCACTACCGGGAAGAAAGACCATCGTGTCGGCGTACGGCTCTGGCGCATCGTACTGCTTCTGCAGCGGGAATGTGAGCAGCAATTGGCACCAAATTGACAACAAACTGTTACAAATCAGTTTCTTTAAGGAAAATTTCGAGCCAGACGCCCTGCAGTGTGCATTCCACCGAACCCAGACCATCACCGTTTGCGAATTCAGTAGAGTCAAGCGAGAGGTCATTGGAGAGCCAAGTGGAGGTCTGTTGTGTTTTCCGGTGAAATCTGGTTCTGCCTCGATGGCAGTGATGGCGGGTGTTGGTTGGAAGGGGCCCAGTTGAGGGCCCGAAACCAGCCTGTCTTCGTTCTAGACCTACACTTGGATTTAACGTCTGGGGTATGATTTCGAATTACAGCAGGAACACCCTCGGAGTTGACCCATGCACCTTGACTGCAAATTTGTACGTAAGTCTGATGATTCGACCTGCTGTGCTGCCATTCATGAGAGCATTCTAGGGAATGTTTTCCCACAGGATAACGGTAGCCCACATATCGCTGTTGTGACCCAACTTGCTCTGCAGAGCGTCGACATGTTGCTTTGGGTTGCTCGATCATCAGATCTGTCCCCAGTAGATAACATATTGGACATCATCGGTCGACAACTCCATCGTCATCCACAAACAACATTAACAGTTCCGGTATTGACCGACCAAGTGCAACAGGCATGGAACTCCTTCCCACAAACTGGCATCCAGCACCCATTCAACACAATGCAAGCACGTTTGCACTCAACATTCTGGCGGTTACACCAGTTATTACCGTATCAGCATTTCACATTTCCTTATCTCGAGCTTACATTAACCTATGATCTTGCAATGTTAATCACTTAAATATGTTACCAAGACGAATGTGTTCCCGAAATTTCATTACTCTACATAAGTTATTTTTTGGTGTACCAATTTTTTTTCTTCAGTTTATTTACGGATTCATGGAACTTCGTCTTCCCTTCCTAGCGTTTATCCCGTCATACAAATTACGCTGTCTTTTTGTTTCATGCTTCGTCAAATTTATTTTATTTTAACTTTTCAACTGTATACCCTTGTTGCCACTGTAGTCAGTTAACCTAAGGGAGAGAATAAGTGCGCGTCCTCGATATGAAAAACCTGTAAACTACTGTCTTTTGCGTGTTACTGTATGTTAACTGTCCTAAACCGGATGTTGGGGGCCAACGCAGTATTCTCCTAAAGGAGCGCTGAAGACCGCCTAAAACCGCAGTCTGCTGCTGGCATTCAGTCCTGGTCTGTCTCATTAACAAGCGCGCTGCGCGTTAACCATTTCGCTGCTGCAGACGTTATGAAACGTCCCCTTTGAAAAATTGTACAAGACTGTGCTTAAACTGACACACAATATTTTTAGCGCAACGCAATCTGACTTTCAAAAATCCCTACAAAAGAAGGGCCCTGACTAACATTAACCTATACGTTTCACAAATCACTTACCTCACAAAAATCTTCGTTACTCGAACTACTGCAATATAGCGAACGCCACAACTGCCAGCTAAATAAAAGATTCAAACTACTGAAGGCACTAACTACTTATAGGCACAGTTAGCAAAAGAAAGATTTTGATAGAGAATAAACAATGTATTTACCTTAATATTATTCAAAAGTCATAAAATATATCAGTCCATGATATCCAATCTTACAAATGTACTGCCTCTGATGGACACACGTCCAGATCATCCGCTCTCAAAAATCTGCCATCTCAGTTCCCCACATCCACCAGTGCTGGCGGCTCACCACCAACTGCGCAACGCTACGCACTGTTAACAGCCAACTGCCCAACACTACAATAGCGACTATTGCAACAATGCCGACCAGCCTCAGACTGCACACAGCACAGTCAGTGATTTTCATATAGAGCGCTACATGGCGTTACCAATAAAAAAACCTAAACAGTCTACTTACATAGCCCCCATGCTCCCCACAAAAAATTTTACAAATTGTTTTGGGCACTGGTCAATACATATTTGTTAAAATTTTTTTACAATTACAATAACAAAGAAATCAAATGCACACACTTATTGATACAATGTTGGTCAAAAGATAAAATTTTCTCACAGTCCATAAAGACAGTCCTGATCGTTCATCACAGTAAAATAGCAGTGTTTTTCTCAAAGTCTGAGCAGTAAAAGAAAATGCACACAGAATTAGTGGATTTCCATACAGTCTTGAAGAAGTAGTGTTGTCCTTCCAACGGAAAGACAGTGCTGACTCTCGACATGCAGACAGGTAATGGGCCACAACAGAGCAAACACACCGTAGAGTCAATCGAAGTTTTGAAGAATATTGGTAGGTAGGTCATCACAGAGTAGACCCACTGTAGTCCTGGTAGAGATTACGGTATTGGTGGGCCATCAAAGATGCAGACCCACTGTAGTCCTTGTAGAGATAATGGTATTGGTGGGCCATCAAACGTGCAGACCCACTGTAGTCCTTGTAGAAATAATGGTATTGGTGGGCCATCAAAGATGAAGACCCACTGTAGTCCTTGTAGAGACGGCCAGCAGCCATCTGTTGCAACTGTGCAGGTGCACAATCACCATCGAAGAGCCTTGCGGACAATATAGCAAGTCCATAAACCACCACTTGTGCACTCACAAAGTTTTTGGAATTGTCCTTAGAACCAGCAATGCTGTTATCCAGTCCCTTGTCGAATTATTAACACTTGTGCAAACACTAACAGTCCCTACTTCTCACATATTGTCCATATACTATGACCAACAGAAACATGTGCAGTGAAATGTAACTTACAAGTTACTTAATTTGATGAACTATATCAATTACAATTTTATAACATAAGAATACAATAACAAAGGTACAAAATACATCATTAAAGAACATAACGGTACAGATAACATTTGTAGTAACAGAGACTTTAGAAAAGAATAGAAATAAACATATACATCAGTGTTACAGGAATTATGAAATAAGTAAATATATAAAATAATGAGAATAGTTTTCAAAACATTAATTTCACACCTGAGCATTGAAACAGAACAGAATTAATAATGTCTAAACATCTTTACAAAGTAAATAAGGTAGTATTTGAAGAATTCTACAACATAAATCTGCGAGGTGCCGGGACTAGTAGTGTATTTAACACCAAATTCTTCGAGAATCTTCATATATAAATGATGCTCTAAGCCCTCCTATTCTAACTCCGACTTTTGCTGTTGCACATGGATTAAAAAGAAACGCGAACTGACTGTAATAGACCCTGCAAGTGGAGTAGAAAAGAGTTTGGCACCTGCAATAATTTAATTTGATAAATAAGTTAAATAAAGGAAAGTTTCATTAACATCGTGAGAAATGAAAGGGTTGCTCTACCAGTTAACAGAATGAAAGTTCTGTCCAAAATAACAATATGATTTATTATTACTAAACTCAAAATAATAAACAAAACACATGAAACATTTACAATACATCAAATTGGCTCAAATTAGATACTCAAATAAATGCTGTGAAGGTGAAGTTGTCCCTAAACTAGATTGTGACATTTATGACAAAGTGGTATGTGGAGCCAATTCCTTGCAACTCAAATCTTAAGAGAAACACACAGCCAACCCAACATTAATTGCTGCTACAGTAGTGAGAAGTCAGACAATGAACATCCAAGACAGAACAAAGTTAGAAAAGACGAACAGGCGCGCTCCGCTGAGCTCTGATTATCGCCCAGCAAAATTGCCTGCTTTGCCGGTGTGCGGACATACATTACCAAGCTGTCTTCTTAACTGCAAGGACACGATCTGGCGTACTGGAGGCGATGGCTGGTTGCTTCGACGTCCCATCGTGGTGATGATAATGTCGCGAGTATAGCCCGAAACAAATTGTCCTTGTCTGGTTGTTCCAGACTAAAGACTTCCTATCAATACAAATGCGCCTCTGAGGGAGACGAAGAAGGCTCGCCACACAATCACTGATGGTATAGTGATTGATTTTCACAAGCCAAGTCACACAGTAACTCCGATACAGTCAACTTTAGCCAAAACTGCCCAGGGCAGACAACATAGGCCGCTTGTACGCAGAACGCTCAATTGCCAACTGTACTCGGAAAGTTATGTTGAAGTCGAAACTTCAGCAACTTCGTTAAACAGTTTCAATCAAATAAAAGTATATTAGACAGCCAACGGAAGGCAGGCTGTCCAGAGCAGCGAGAGCTCAGTCTTGTAACCTACTCCGACCGAAAGGCGAGAGTCAACTACCACAAGAGCACCCGTAAAAACCGAACACAGAACATTCCTGCCCCCACGAGAGTGGCCATGGTTAAACGTTCCAATCAGCAACTCGAAAACCGGCGGAAAATTCCACTCTATTGCCGAAGCACTACCATTCCACCAATGGAGATTCTTGGAGCCAATTTCTGCGGCGATTTTGCTACGTCACGGAGCTATGCCCTGAGCAAGCCAATCGCAGTTACGATTTTGCAGAAAACGCGGGAATTTGCCCGCCAAGACTGCCTGGGTACACAAGTCATTCCCACACTCGCTAGTAGCCTGCCAGAAAGTGTTTTCGCTAAGTTTCTGCGAAGTAACAGAACCTCTAGCCCAGCCGCTCCTTCAGGCCCTTGAGGGCGTGTCTCCGCCGCTATTATGATAATGTCGGCATCTGGAAAGCATTCACTCTACTCCATCACACCTGCCGGCTTAACCCTTTCAAGATCAGAAGAGCCCGCCTGTCACCGGACCACCCGGGTGACGAGAGATGCTGCGTGGGAAGTCCGCGTGTGAAGGAACAGCAAATTTTCACCGCATGCAATTAGAGAGGAAAATCGAATTACTCAGAGTGAGATAGAAATATGAGAGGGGGCTTCTGCCACCTCTCAAATCGTATTAGCTAAACACTTAAAGACAGCAAAAAGACAAATACACAAGGGTACATAAACACGTAGCGGAATAATACAAAAGGAAAGACAGGGTTCGTTTTCAGTGTGACATTTGGTACTGCAGTCCAACCCAAAACTTTGTTCTGTAGATCTTTCCTCTTATTTCAACATTTGTTTCCACCAAAAAAATCCTATCCAAGCATGCTTTCTGTATTGTGTTCACATCCTCTTTCAAAATTCTTTTTTGGCCAAAGCATTT
This sequence comes from Schistocerca serialis cubense, assembly GCF_023864345.2. Classification (NCBI taxonomy): domain Eukaryota; kingdom Metazoa; phylum Arthropoda; class Insecta; order Orthoptera; family Acrididae; genus Schistocerca; species Schistocerca serialis. The sequence continues at coordinate 726,504,824 of NC_064638.1, forward strand.
TCTTGTAGCTTCTCAATGCATTTCTTCCAATTCATTACAAGTCGTTCTCACATATAGCCTACCCCATCTTAAGCTAACTCAAATCTACTGAGCTCAGATGCTAAACTAAGGGACGAGGCAATGCAGCAGCATAAAACAATTAACACAAACAGCAATGACAAAAAAATGGAAATTGGGAAAGCAAGCTACAGTAAATCTAAATTACTGAGCAAATTCAACATTACAACTAATATGAGCCGATGTGCAGCAACAAGAAAAATATATCAGTAGTAAAACTGTCTTAACAGAGTAATACAAAGTGAAATTTAGTAGCACTATGCCTGGCAAACAGCAGCAGCAAATGCAATAACTTACATCTAAACATGACAAAATATTGCAGTAAAAATGGCCATGTTCAATACCTATGTCACATCTTAACACTAGAGTGATGCATCACGATAACTTACTCTACCAAAAAAATTACCAAGTAGTTGAAAAGAAAATTATGTATGCAGTTACTGTTATTAATACCTTCTTATTATTCTTTCCATTCCAAGTGCTCCTTTTTCGAAGAATATGGATCATAAAATTATTATTTAATAGATCTGTTGGCAGAAACTGTTCACATTAGCAAATGCACTTAATTTTATTTTATAAAACCAATGCTGCAACACAGCTGGAGACCAGATATTAAACAAAATGAGCAATCTCTCAACTAGAAAGACAATAGATGTAAAATGTTTCTCATCATTTCATTAGGCATTTTAGTAAATATCATAAATTAAGTGTCGTATTTGCGATGCTTTCGACAAAGAAATGTCAATAGCTAGGACAATGGCCTCTTCTTTTTTTCACCTAATGGATTTCTTTTGTCACACGACTATCTCTCAGCTGGGCACCCAAAACGCATTACTGAAATATTTATGACATCAGTTTCCGCTACAGTGACAGTCTCGTATAAAAATTTTACAGGTCGAGAATTTGTGTTACAAATGTGTAGAAACAAAATCCTGTAAATATAACAGTGTCCAAAAAATTTTCGGCGGCATTGTGGTACATGCGCGCATTTACACACATTTCATTACTCTTAAAGTACGGTTCATGGTTTCCAACATCCTTTTTCACAAGTCAGAGTCCCTAACCACTACACATTATTCCTTACCTTATTACACATATAAATATTCATCGACACTTCAATATTTCATCATAATAAATACGTAGCATAATCAAATTCCTCATATAGCATTGGCTTACTGATCATAAACATACCTCAACAGCATAATACACATTGTCATCGTAATAATAACATCATAAAAACTCAGCCAAATTTCAAAAACGTCGTAGCTTTCTGCAATAATTTCAAAACCTAAAAAAATTCTCTGCTCATTTCAATAGTGTCATCTACTTCAATCGCACTTTAAAAATCGCGATCCCATACCAAATATATCATTCAAAGCTCTCATAATATCACAATGGTTCTGAAAAAATATGAACAGTTCACAAAGTACAGACAAAATACAATTTCTTAAGTGTGAAGTTATCCAACTGTGTAATTGCGTAAACATGTGTCACTGATGTAGTAAAAAGAATGTTTGTTTCTCTGTCAAATAATCAGATAGCTGTGTAATTCTGCGTTAGTGAAATATGGTACCGATGTGTAAAGTTGTATAAGCAAATACCATATTAGCTAAAGCTCCTTGTGTTTGCCACACACATGGTACACAAAGTAAGCGTGTACCCCCCTGAGGATTAATGTAATTATACCATGGATGGTGTCTTGAAGGGAGGATATAAGATGAACATCAACAAAAGCAAAACGAGGATAATGGAATGTAGTCGAATTAAGTCGGGTGATGTTGAGGGTATTAGATTAGGAAATGAGACACTTAAAGTAGTAAAGGAGTTTTGCTATTTGGGGAGCAAAATAACTGATGATGGTCGAAGTAGAGAGGATATAAAATGTAGACTGGCAATGGCAAGGAAAGCGTTTCTGAAGAAGAGAAATTTGTTAACATCGAGTATAGATTTAGGTGTCAGGAAGTCATTTCTGAAAGTATTTGTATGGAGTGTAGCCATGTATGGAAGTGAAACATGGACGGTAAATAGTTTGGACAAGAAGAGAACAGAAGCTTTTGAAATGTGGTGCTACAGAAGAATGCTGAAGATTAGATGGGTAGATCACATAACTAATGAGGAGGTACTGAATAGGATTGGGGAGAAGAGGAGTTTGTGGCACAACTTGACCAGAAGAAGGGATCGGTTGGTAGGACATGTTCTGAGGCATCAAGGGATCACCAATTTAGTATTGGAGGGCAGCGTGGAGGGTAAAAATCGTAGGGGGAGACCAAGAGATGAATACACTAAGCAGATGCAGAAGGATGTAGGTTGCAGTAGGTACTGCGAGATGAAGAAGCTTGCACAGGATAGAGTAGCATGGAGAGCTGCATCAAACCAGTCTCAGGACTGAAGACCACAACAACAACAACCCTCAGGAGTTACAGATTACAGCAATGGAATGAAATGTATCACGGAAAACTTTCTTTGTAATTCAAAAATCTTTAAAAATAAATGTTTTAAGTACAAAATTAATCACTCAAATGCATGTCCTGTAGCGCTAAACTGTGCGTCTTGTTGTAAGATAATCTCTGTGGAAGTCTCGTAGTTATCGTCCTCCGAAAGCTAAGTTCTGCAGAAGTCAATGTACTTACATCATGATAAACGAGAGTGAAATGCTTTGCGTATAGGTATCTTACTTATTACGCTTATTGCCGTGATGAAGAAAGTACTGTGCTGTAACGTATTGTTGTGCTACAAAAAAGGCTGTCTTATTGTAGCTATACCACAAAGTTACTACTAAAACATGTTTTACTTTCCAGAAGAATTCAGAAAAACTGTGCAGATATAAAGCAGATACAGCACAAAAGCAACAATGTAAATTGTGTCACACATTAGAAGCGTTATGATATAATCGTGTAGCTGTCAAAGAAACCAAATGCTAAGTCATCTTTAATCCCACAGAAGGTACTTCAAATAAAGGATGTCTTTTCAAGGAAACCAAAATGTTGCATTAAAATCTCATTAACTGTGCTGGTATATGTTCCAAGTATGTGAGCCTTATAGTCGTTACGTGATCATGCAACTAACAAGCAAGAATGTACAAATAACAACACTGTGTCGTCTGCTCACTTTAACAATGCATTCGTAATTATTGTCTAAATAAGTTGCCCAGGTTCTTGATTAGATAGTTAACTTTAAAACATAGTTGCATGTTAACAGTTTCTAAGTGTGACAAAGCATACCAGTAACGTGAAGTGAAAAGTTTTATGGCATAGACAAAGTTAAAAAGCAGGTTATCTTTCAATAAATGGTTTTACATGTGAAATGTGGTGCCAGCCTTTACTCTTCCTACTATGCAGAGCTCCAGCTTCAACGGAATTATCATGTGGTATATGGTACATCGGTAAAGAATGTTCAAATCTTTCTCGAGGTTAGCGTCTATGTTATTTTTCTCTGAACCAGCTGGCGCACGTCGCTGCCTGCGGTGCGAGTCATTGTCTGCTATCTCTTTGTTGGCGTGCGTCGTTTTTGGGATTAGGAGACCTAACTTCTACAAATTCACCTAGCTGAGAGGGCCCAGCCCTGTTTGAATCTCGCCAGTTCTGATGAAATTCAGGTCTGTCGTTACGGTTATAGTGTCTGTCGTCATGTCGGTAGATTCCATAGTTCCTTTCTTGTCGGTCACGTGGTGGAGAATTTCTCCCTGAATCGTAACTGCGCGCTGAACTGCTGCGTCTGAAGTTATTCTGTCTCCCTTGATAATAATTGTTTTGGTTCCCATATTGTCTGTTTCTATGGTTATCTCTGTCATATTCATTACTACGGAAGTGCGATCTTTCTCTGTAATTATTACTACTCTACCAACGGTTGTCATACGGGTGGTGTCTGTTTTGGTCACGATTTGTGTTGTGAGAATAGCCTTGTCATGTCCAGTTATTATTTCTTTCATTGCGGAATTGCGATGGATGTGACCTGTAATTGTTGTGTTCCTGTTTTCGCATTCCGCGATTGTCAGCGTCAATTTCTAATTCTTGTAAGAGTCCCTGAAAAGCTTCAATATCGTCTTTGCAACGTCCTGCCAAAATAATATGTCATAAATGTTCATGTAATTTGATTAAGCAAATGCGGATGAGTTCTGAGGGGCTGTATGGGTTTGACAGGTACTGATTCTTGTGGAACATGTCTTCAAAATATTTCACAAGACTGGAAAATTCAGATTGTTCGAAATGTTTCATCATTATGATGCTATGTTTTACTCGGTCTTGTGTAGCTTGAGACCAATGTGCTGAGAGGAATGCATGATAAAATTCTCCTTCACTGTGACAATCGAGAATGACCGATCACATTCTTTCAGCTGGTTCGTTCTCTAAGTAGCCACACATAAATTCTAATCTGTGCTCTAATGACCAGTTGGGAGGAAAACAATGAGAGAATTGATGGAGCCACGCTTGTGGATGAATGTCGTTGCCAGAATTCTTAAATGTTTTGAATTTACGTGTAGTAATAAACAGCTTATAGTCAAAATCATCATGTCGGCGAGTCGCATATCAGTCACTGTTACTTCGTTTCAGCGGTTCAGTCTCAAAATTCAGTGCGCCTTGCCAATTTCCTTCGTAACTTCCGAAATGCCCTGTGTTATTATTTTGTGACTTTTCCGTATTTCTAAGTCCCTCTTCCCGTGTTGGAGCACGAGTCTCCTCTGAATTAAGTAATTCTTGTATTATCTGTGTCAACTGATCTTGTACTTCCCGGATTTCTCTTTGGTGTTGCATATTAATTTGATTCTGATTTTGTTTGAATTTTCTAATTTGTTCGTACTGTTCTGTATCATTAAAGACTATCGGTCTTGTGTCATTCAGATTATCATCTACCTTCGTAGATAAATTATTTATCTGATCCGAAAGTTCGACTACTTTCTCTGATAATGAACTAATTTCGACCATGTGTCTTTCATGGTGTGGGTTGCTGTAGTCATGTCCTAGTTCATGAACCACGGGCAACGTATGAGTGGCCAAGTAAGTGGTCTCGACAGTCGGGATACCAGTTACTTTGGAATAAGGCTGGGCATCTCGGACATATTCTGAGTCGTGGTCACCTTTGTGCTCATACGGCAAAGACTACCAAATCCACCGGTTAGTCCCTCAGCCGTTAGGGGTAAAACTCAATGGGACTCGGGGCAAGTAAGGCTAGCAACCTGCTTCCCTGTTACTTTAAATATGATGCTGGCAACAATCAGAGCAAAATGCCTCAGACCTTTGGAGGTGACGGAGTCCCACCTCTAACTGACAAACCAGGGACTCCTAAGATACGACTTGGCAAACAAATGGTAATGAGATGGGGAGCTATTAATATCAATGGGGGCTACTCTGGGAAGAAGGTAGAGCTGGCAGAGGCTGCAAGTAAGATGGGGCTGGACGTTTTAGCTGTTAGTGACATTCGGGTAAGGGGTGAGAAAGAAGAGGTAGTGGGAGAATACAAGGTCTACCTATCAGGAGTCAAAGCAGGAATAGCACAATGGGGTGTAGGGCTTTAAATCAGCAAAGAAATGGAACCCAGCGTAGTTGCAATAAGGTATGTAAACGAACGACTGATGTGGATAGATTTGACGGTGTCTAGCAAGAAAATTAGGATTGTGTCAGTATATTCACATTGTGAAGGGACAGATCAAGATAAGATGGATAGTTTATATGAGGCACTCAGTGATGTAGTTGTTAGAGTAAAGGACAAGGACAGTGTTCTGCTCATGGGTGATTTTAACGCCAGGATTGGAAATCGAACAGAAGGGTATGAAAAGGTTATGGGTAAATTTGGAGAGGATATGGAGGCCAACAGGAACGGGAAACAACTCTTGGATTTCTCTGCCAGTATGGGCTTAGTAATCACAAACTCCTTTTTTAAACATAAGAACATTCACCGGTATACTTGGGAAGGCAGGGGAACCAGATCTGTCATTGACTATATAATAACAGATCAGGAATTTAGGAAGGCTGTGAGGGACACACGTGTATTCAGGGGATTCTTTGATGACACTGATCATTATTTAATCTGCAGTGAAATTGGGATTGTGAGGCCGAAAGTGCAGGAGGTCAGGTCCATATGTAGGAGGATAAGAGTGGAGAAACTTCAGGATAAGGAAATCAGGCACAAGTACATAACAGCGATCTCAGAAAGGTACCAGTTAGTTGAGTGTAGTCAATTACAGTCATTGGAAAAGGAATGGACAAGGTACAGGGACACAGCAGTGGAAGTGGCTAAAGAATGTCTTGGAACAGTAGTGTGTAAAAGTAGGATGAAGCAAACAGCTTGGTGGAATGATACAGTCAAGGCAGCATGTAAAAGGGAAAAGAAGGCGTATCAAAAATGGCTACATACCAGAACCCAGGTAGACAGAGAAAGTTATGTTGAAGAAAGAAACAAAGCCAAACAGATAATTGCAGCATCCAAGAAGAAATCGTGGGAAGACTTTGGAAACAGGTTGGAGACTATGGGTCAAGCTGCTGGAAAACCATTCTGGAGTGTAATTAGCAGTCTTCGAAAGGGAGGTAAGAAGGAAATGACAAGTATTTTGGACAGGTCAGGAAAACTGCTGGTGAATCCTGTGGATGCCTTGGGCAGATGGAGGGAATATTTTGAAGAGTTGCTCAATGTAGGTGAAAACGCGATCAGTAATGTCTCAGATTTCGAGGTAGAATGGGATAGGAATGATGATGGAAATAGGATCACATTTGAGGAAGTGGAAAAAATGGTCAATAGATTGCAGTGCAATAAAGCGGCTGGGGTGGATGAAATTAAGTCGGAGCTCATCAAATACAGTGGAATGTCAGGTCTTAAATGGCTACACAGGATAATTGAAATGGCCTGGGAGTCGGGACAGGTTCCATCAAACTGGACGAAAGCAGTAATCACACCAATCTTTAAACATGGAAACAGAAAAGATTGTAACAACTACAAAGGTATCTCTTTAATCAGCGTTGTGGGTAAAATCTTCTCAGGTATTGTTGAAAGGAAAGTGCGAGTATTAGTTGAGGACCAATTGGATAAAAATCAGTGTGGGTTTAGGCCACTTAGAGGCTGTCAGGACCAGATCTTTAGCTTACGGCAAATAATGGAGAAGTGTTATGAGTGGAACAGGGAATTGTATCTATGCTTTATAGATCTAGAAAAGGCATATGACCGGGTTCCTAGGAGGAAGTTATTGTCTGTTCTACAAGATTATGGAATAGGAGGCAAACTTTTGCAAGCAATTAAAGGTCTTTACATGGATAGTCAGGCAGCAGTTAGAGTTGACGGTAAATTGAGTTCATGGTTCAGAGTAGTTTCAGGGGTAAGACAAGGCTGCAACCTGTCTCCACTGTTGTTCATATTATTTATGGATCATATGTTGAAAACAATAGACTGGCTCGGTGAGATTAAGATATGTGAACACAAAATAAACAGTCTTGCATATGCGGATGACTTAGTTGTGATGGCAGATTCGATTGAAAGTTTGCAAAGTAATATTTCAGAGCTAGATCAGAAATGTAAGGACTATGGTATGAAGATTAGCATCTCCAAAACGAAAGTAATGTTAGTGGGAAAGAAATATAAACGGATTGAGTGCCAAATAGGAGGAACAAAGTTAGAACAGGTGGACGGTTTCAAGTACTTAGGATGCACATTCTCACAGGATGGCAACATAGTGAAGGAACTGGAAGCGAGGTGTAGCAAAGCTAATGCAGTGAGCGCTCAGCTACGATCTACTCTCTTCTGCAAGAAGGAAGTCAGTACCAAGACTAAGTTATCAGTGCACCGTTAAATCTTTCGACCAACTTTGTTGTATGGGAGCGAAAGCTGGGTGGATTCAGGTTACCTTATCAACAAGGTTGAGGTTACGGATATGAAAGTAGCTAGGATGATTGCAGGTACTAGTAGATGGGAACAATGGCAGGAGGGTGTCCACAATGAGGAAATCAAAGAAAAACTGGGAATGAACTCTATAGATGTAGCAGTCAGGGCGAACAGGCTTAGATGGTGGGGTCATGTTACACGCATGGGAGAAGCAAGGTTACCCAAGAGACTCATGGATTCAGCAGTAGAGGGTAAGAGGAGTCGGGGCAGACCGAGGAGAAGGTACCTGGATTCGGTTAAGAATGATTTTGAAGTAATAGGTTTAACATCAGAAGAGGCACCAATGTTAGCACTGAATAGGGGATCATGGAGGAACTGCATGAGGGGGGCTATGCTCCAGACTGAACGCTGAAAGGCATAATCAGTCTTAAATGATGATGATGATCTTTCTGAACCAATTTTCAGAGTATCTACTGTGTCCTTTTAATTTTTCCTGAGTTTTTGCAAGTAGCGTAACCGAATCGGTAGATGCAACTGAGCCAATTTTAGCCTGCAAGGTCTTGTGATTTTCATGAACAATAGTTTGCAGTTCTTTTATGGCTGCTTCGTGATTCTGTAATGCATTTTCTTGCCGCGAAAAAATGGGTTGAAAATGCTCACAAATTTGTGTTTTTACAGTATTACAGACTTTTTGACATTTAGATTCGATGTTATGTAACTCAGTAGTTAAATCTTCACGTGTTTGTTCAAGTGTGGTGTCTAACTTTTGAAGATTTTATTCCATTGTGTCTATCTTTTGAAGATTTTGTTCCATTGTGTCTAACTTTTGCTGTGTTTGTCTCTGATTTTGTTCCAATGTGTCTAACGTTTGAAGATTTTGTTCCATTGTGTCTAACTTTTGAAGCTTTTGTCCCATTTGTTGCATGAATTGTAATAACAATGCACTGGTGTCTGAAACATGTTCCTCAGAGCTATTCGGCAGTGCATTTGAACCGGCAATATTCGCATTTTGAAGAGCAGAAAACGTGTCTTGACTTATCTGAGAAAACGGTGAGGACCCAAAACCTGAATCTGCAGTATTTGCAAGATTGCGTCCTTTCACTTCGGATTCCTGAGGCGAGCTGTTGCCGACTGATCGATCGATCGATAATGCTTCCCTGTTCACTAATTGTTTCCCTGTCTACATCATTATTTGCCGCCCGCTCAATTTCCCTATGCACAATTACCAAATTACTATGTTGAACATTAGTTAATTCATTACACGGTGGCGCTAACACACTGCTTTCGTCTTCCCTGTCATTTCTCAGTTTACTTTGGAGCCATAATTGTCACAATATTTCACATGATAACACAGAAAAGCACAATTTGAAGAGCAAAAATAAGAAAACACATTAACATAGTACTGAAAGTAATATCTAGTTAATCGCAAGCGCAGCTGCGAAATACTTGGTGCAAATCTACATGCATGCCACAACTGTTTTACTGTACAACAATGAAAGACTGGAACTACAAAGGAGATTCTCTCTACAATTACGTGCCAGCAATAAACAAATGCTACACTAATTACACAAACTACAAGAAAAAATCAGAAGATTCCAGTGAGGTATCCTCGGCTAAGGGTCGACATATGAAACGTCCCCTTAGAAAAATTATACAAGACCGTGCTTAAATTGACACACAATATTTTTTGGCGCAACGCAATCTGACTTTCAAAAATACCTACAAAAGAATGGCCCTGACTAACAATAACCTATACCTTTCACAAATCACTTACCTCACAAAAATCTTCGTTACTCGAACTACTGCAATACAGCGAGCGCCACTACTGCCAGCTAAATAAAAGATTCAAACAACTGAAGGCACTAACTACTGATGGGCACAGTTAGCAAAAGAAAGATTTTGATAGAGAATAAACAATGCATTTACCATAATATTGTTCAAAAGTCATAATATATATCAGTCCATGATATCCAATCTTACAAATGTACTGTCTCTGATGGACACACGTCCAGATCATCCGCTCTCAAAAATCTGCCATCTCAGTTCCCCACATCCACCAGTGCTGGCGGCTCACCACCAACTGCGCAACGCTACGCACTGTTAACAGCCAGCTGCCCAACACTACAATAGCGACTATTGCAACAATGCCGACCAGCCTCAGACTGCACACAGCACAGTCAGTGATTTTCATATAGAGCGCTACGTGACGTTACCAATAAAAAAACCTAAACAGCCTACTTACAACGTGCCTTTTTGATTCTGTGCTGAGGCGGCTTTTTGTATGTCTGTACTGTTCGCCAAATGCTGGTGCCTATACTGAAAGACGGCATTCTGGCCGATATGAAATACTTATCATCCGACTTTTCGAGAACTACTGGGTGGAAAAATTTGATTTTTGAACATCTTACAGTCTCATATCTTCACTCGTTAAAGAATTGAATTTCTTTTTGTTATCCGTCATACTTACAGCTCTGCCTCAAATTAAGTAAAACATTGCACGAAATTTTGAAGAGCTCGCAGAGGTATAAATGCATTGAGTAAACTTTGCGTATGATTGATTGTAGTTCATACAGTGCAGTGAATGGAATGTAGATAAGATGCTGAAATTTTATTTAAAACTGAGAGAAGAACGATATCTCACGTCGTTCTCGAGTTATTGGGCCGTAGGAAAGCGAAAGCGTTTGCTGTACAAGCAGGCCATCTATCAAACTTCACGTCGCACACTATGAGTAACCAGCAGGAAAAAAAAATCTATTTAATATCGGCGAAGGATTAATGAGCTATATCACCGGCATCACAAAGCGTCCATGCTTTCCAGAAATCTTTATACTTCATATGTACAGGATAGGCAAAATAAAATTGGCCCAGAAAATACCAGTTGTTAATGGACAGCATAGATGAAGCTGGCAATGGTCACGGATTGTCGCCATTTTGCCACTAAGTTTTTTATTGCCAATTTTGCTGGACGTTTTGTCAAACACTTCCACACTTTCACTCTTGCAAAAGTTGACCTCGGTAGCTGTGGAGTCACCGTGGCAAATTGCTAACGAAGGGACGTGGGTTCTATTTCCGACCGGGTCGGGAATTTTCTCCGCTCGGAGACTGGATGTTGTACTGGCCTTACATTCGTCATTACTGATACAGAAGTCGCCTCATAGGCACTGTCGTATCGTCTTTCCACGACTGAGATGGTTGTAAGGGCACGCACCGAAAGCCAATAAATTGATTCTTTTTCTTCTCTTAAATTCTCGTAAACGCTACGGCATATGTTTCCTCGAACTGTGCTTCCCATAATACTCCACAAAGAACACGCGCTGTTTAAGTGTCTACCACTTTTTGTTGTATTCGAATGGTCACTAAACAAGTCTGCTGCTCTCGGTCATAATGACTCAGGACAGTTCCGCACTGTCGCCTGATAAACAAAGTAAGAGCCTACGGAATATCAGACCAGCTGTGTGGCTGGATTGAAGAATTTTTAGCAAACAGAACACAGCATGTTGTTATCAATGGAGAGACGTCTACAGACGTTAAAGTAACCTCTGGCGTGCCACAGGGGAGTGTTATGGGACCATTGCTTTTCACAATATATATAAATGACCTAGTAGATAGTGTCGGAAGTTCCATGCGGCTTTTCGCGGATGATGCTGTAGTATACAGAGAAGTTTCAGCATTAGAAAATTGTAGCGAAATGCAGGAAGATCTGCAGCGGATAGGCACTTGGTGCAGGGAGTGGCAACTGACCCTTAACATAGACAAATGTAATGTATTGCGAATACATAAAAAGAAGGATCCTTTATTGTATGATTATATGATAGCGGAACAAACACTGGTAGCAGTTACTTCTGTAAAATATCTGGGAGTATGCGTGCGGAACGATTTGAAGTGGAATGATCATATAAAATTAATTGTTGGTAAGGCGGGTACCAGGTTGAGATTCATTGGGAGAGTCCTTAGAAAATGTAGTCCATCAACAAAGGAGGTGGCTTACAAAACACTCGTTCGACCTATACTTGAGTATTGCTCATCAATATGGGATCCGTACCAGATCGGTCTAACGGAGGAGATAGAGAAGATCGAAAGAAGAGCGGCGCGTTTCGTCACAGGGTTATTTGGTAACCGTGATAGCGTTACGGAGATGTTTAATAAACTCAAGTGGCAGACTCTGCAAGAGAGGCGCTCTGCATCGCGGTGTAGCTTGCTCGCCAGGTTTCGAGAGGGTGCGTTTCTGGATGAGGTATCGAATATATTGCTTCCCCCTACTTATACCTCCCGAGGAGATCACGAATGTAAAATTAGAGAGATTAGAGCTCGCACGGAGGCTTTCAGACAGTCGTTCTTCCCGCGAACCATACGCGACTGGAACAGGAAAGGGAGGTAATGACAGTGGCACGTAAAGTGCCCTCAGCCACACACCGTTGGGTGGCTTGCGGAGTATCAATGTAGATGTATATGTAGATAAGCATGCACTTGTGACAGAAACCGATTGGTTCATCGAAATCAAGGTTTCCAGCATTTTTTGTGATGGACAGTTCTGTTGATAACCAAGGGTCAACTCCGCGTCAGTTTTATAAATATTTCAGGCCAGTTTTATTGTGAACATTCTGTCTATGGCAGATGACTATTTTAGTGTCTTTAGCGACTTACATGCTTCAGGATGCACGAAAAATTCTCCACATGTTTCCACATAACTGTCAGGCGAGATCGGAAGGATGTTTTGTGCCAGACATCGGCTCTTTCAGAACTGCAAAATGATTTGCAAATATGTATCGAGAACCAGTAGTTGGATGAGTCATCTTTTGGCCTACAGTTAGAGTGAATCATGGCTGTCTACATATGTGCCCTTTGGTACTCCCAATCAAACAGTTCACGTACCTAAGGCTAACCTTTGGATGTACAACGGCGACTGGAATGGTTACATGGAAATATTTCATAGAACTAATTATTGCGTTGTTTCTGATGTGTGTTCTGTTCCTTCCTTCAGAGGAAACGTTGTCGCAAACGTTAAAGCCCTCAACATTTAAAATTTACTGAAATTTAGAATTCCATTACTTGTACAAGTAGTGTATATTCTGACTTCGGGTATAGCAAGTGTAATTCTTATATGGATTCAAGAAAAAGCTTCCTTTCCATGCATTTGCATTGTTGAGACAGTTCAGTATATTGCTCCTTTGTACCTTTACTGAATGTGTAACTATCAGTTACGTATTCTTCGCAATGTGCGCTACGTCATTCTTCTAATACACAAAACACAGGCACACTGGGCTCACTCTACCTCAGCATGTTTGCCAACAAAGGGGCCGGTTACCTAGTTGCGGGGGTTGGGGAATTGCACGACCCTGTCTAACGATTGCTTGTTATCTGTCACAGGGGTGGGTCGCGCACCGTCGCACTTATGCCCTACAGCTAAGCTAGCTGAAACAAATAGTTTCCACAAGTGATCCTGTAGTTGATCTTCTAAGCGTGATAATTTTCTGAATTAAACAAAATAAATGGATTTTTTTGTACATAATTGTGATAAATCCTTTTGGATTAATAATGGTAGGTTACATCAATGATTAAAGCTTTAATGAATTACTAGGTTGGTGCGTAAGTTCGTAGTGTTTTTATTTTGCCTGTTGGTATTGCGGTTGCTATGAGTTTATTTATCGAGTATCTTTTTTATTTGTACTTAGCTGTTGCTATTTGAGTCTACAAGTTGTCAGTTTGTCATTTGGAGATAGTGAGTGGAGCTGTGATATGAAATGAAAAGTCGTGTGGCAAGGGCCTCCAGGCGGGTAGACCTGATCGCCTGGTGCAAGTCTTTTGATGGGACATAACTTCGGCGACTGGCGCGTCGATGAGGATGAAATTATGATGATGATGGTGATGAAGGCGACACAAACACCCAGCCGGGAATCGAACCCGCGGCCCCCTGCATGACAAGCTGGTGCGCTGTCCACTCAACTACGATGGCGGACGCAGTGGGGCTGTGGACGCCAGAAAATGGAGTGCCAAATGGAGAAATCTAAACTCTTCTGTTTGAGTTAAATAGACGGGTGAAAGCAGCGGCGGCAGCCGGCAACATTTGCGCTGTGTGTAGGGATAATGCCATATGCTAGAGCACGACCAGAAAATTGCCCCTCGCTTTGAAGAGGACCGTTTTGGCAGTGACATTCCCCGTTCAGGAAGACCTTCAGGGTTTGATGAAGGTCGTTGAAATGCATTACTCCATAATCAACCATGTCACTGTATTCGAGAACTGGAAACTGATGAACTGTGGTCATTCCACCATCGTGCGGCATTTGCAAGCAATGGAAAAGGTTCAAGAAGCGGGTGTATGGATACCGCAGACGTTAAGCCAAAATCACAAAAATCGGCAGGTGGTCATAATTATCTGCATCTCTGCCTGCTCGTCATCAACTGGCTCGTGAACAGCACCGATCATTCCTATCCTGTATCGTTACTCGTGACGAGAACTTACTATTAGTTGCTTCCCCGACGTGTAACAATCAGTGCTGACATTTATTGTCGACAATTAAAACGTCTTGCAGACACAATCCAAGAACGACCACTAAGACTGCGTGAAGTGGTATTATTCAGCGATAACGGCCGCCCATGCTCTGCTAGACTGACAGGAAAACCATACTCAGGAGTTGGGTTGGGAAGTCATTTCGCACACACCTTATTCACGTGATCTTGCATCTTCAGATTTCCATCTTTTCTGCTCTCTATGGAACAAGGTTCAAGAAGCTTCCGTTTCGGATGAAAATGCACTGCTAACGAGCCTCGACAACTTATTCGCCTAAAAACCACGTGATTTCTACAGTCACGGACTAGAAAAGTTACCCCAGCGTTGCCAGACTACTGTAAACAGTGAAGGAGATATATTATACACTGCTGGCCATTAAAATTGCTACACCACGAAGATGGCGTGCTACAGACGCGAAAGTTAACCGACAGGAAGAAGATGCTGTGATATGCAAATGATTACCTTTTCAGAGCATTCACACAAGGTTGCCACCGGTGGCGACACCTGCAACGTGCTGACATGAGGAAAGTTTCCAACCGATTTCTCATACACAAACAGCAGTTAACCGGCGTTGCCTGGTGAAACGTTGTTGTGATGCCTCGTGTAAGGAGGAGAAATGCGTACCATCACGTTTCCGACTTTGATGAAGGTCGGATTGTAGCCTATCGCGATTGCGGTTTATCGTACCGCGATATTGCTGCTCGCGTTGGTCGAGATCCAATGACTGTTAGCAGAATATGGAATCGGTAGGTTCAGGAGGGTAATACGGAACGCCGTGCTGGATCCCAACGGCCTCGTATCACTAGCAGTCGAGATGACAGGCATCTTATCCGCATGGCCGTAAAGGATCGTGCAGCCACGTCTCGATCCCTGAGTCAACAGATGGGGACTTTTGGCTGGTTCAAATGGCTCTGAGCACTATGCGACTTAACTTCTGAGGTCATCCGTCGCCTAGAACTTAGAACTAATTAAACCTAACTAACCTAAGGACACCACACACATCCATGCCCGAGGCAGGATTCGAACCTGCGACCGTAGCGGTCACGCGGTTCCAGACTGAAGCGCCTTTAACCGCACGGCCACACCGGCCGGCGGGGACTTTTGCAAGACAACAACCATCTGCACGAACAGTTCGACGACGTTTGCAGCAGCATGGACTATCAGCTCGGAGACCATGGCTGCGGTTACCCTTGACGCTGCATCACAGACAGGAGCGGCTGCTATGGTGTACTCAACGTCGAACCTGGGCGCAGGAATGGCAAAACGTCATTTTTTTCGGATGAATCCAGGTTCTGTTTACAGCATCATCATGGTCGCATCCGTATTTGGTGACATCGCGGTGAACGCACATTGGAAGGGTGTATTCGTCATCGCCATACTGGCGTATCACCCGGTGTGATGGTATGGGTTGCCATTGGTTACACGTCTCGGTCAACTCTTGTTCGCATTGACGGCACTTTGAACAGTGGACGTTACATTTCAGATGTGTTACGAACTGTGGCTGTAACCTTCATTCGATCCCTGCGAACCCTACATTTCAGCAGGATAATGCACGACCGCATGTTGCAGGTCCTGTACAGGCCTTTCTGGATACAGAAAATGTTCGACTGCTGCCCTGGCCAGCACATTCTCTAGATCTCTCACCAACTGAAAACGTCTGGTCAATGGTGGCCGAGCAACTGGCTCGTCACAATACGCCAGTCACTACACTTCATGAACTGTTGTATCGTGTTGAAGCTGCATAGGCAGCTGTACGTGTACACGCCATCCAATATCTGTTTGACTCAATGCCCAGGAGTATCAAAGCCGTTATTACGGCCAGAGGTGGTTGTTCTGGGTACTGATTTCTCAGGATCTATGCAGTCACATTGCGTGAAAATGTAATCACATGTCAGTTCTAGTATAATATATTTGTCCAATGAATACCCGTTTATCATCTGCATTTCTTCTTGGTGTAGCAATTTTAATGGCCAGTAGTGTAGATGACTAAAGTCTCTGTGGGGGTAACTGCTATTTTCATTAAACATACGGAAAACACTAGGAGTGTATGAACCAACCTACCAAATAATTATTTTTTCACTCATAAAAACACGATGAACAGAAAGATGGCGATACAAGATGTATGAAAATATGGAGTTAAATAAACGGACGATAACAGTATGTGTGCATTAAACTTTTGTACATGCGATTCACGTGCGGGCAGACTTACTCAGTCAACTAAACATTGAAGGTGTAAGTTCGATAACGCATCAACTGTTCATAAACAAACAGCTAAGTTCTATAGTATGTGAAACAAACTGTAAATTTCCTACCCGACGGTGTTGCCGAGCGGTTCTAGGCGCTTCAGTCTGGAACCACGCGATTGATACGGTCGCAGATTCGAATCCTGCCTCTGGTATGGATGTGCGTGGTGTCCTTAGGTTAGTTAGGTTTAAGTATTTCTCAGTTCTAGGGGACTGATGACCTCAGATGTTAAATCCCATAGTGTTCAGAGCCATATGAACTATTTTTGTGAATTTCCTTAAGCATTAAACAACTCTTTTTCAGCTTGGGCACTAACGGTTATCAAAATCAGCGGAAATAATTCTGTTCCAGCTGCTCAAAGTCTGACACTCGTAAAAGTTATAATTTCAACTGGTTGCCGAATTTTATGTTGAAACGCTTAACTATTTTTACTAAGTCTCTACAAAAGTTAAAGTATTGAGCGGTCCCTCCCGGTCACTTGACTACCGCAAATCAACTCCAACAGATAAACAGTTGAACTTACGGGCTGCCCACAGCGTACCGGAGCTCGTTTTGTACGGTCTCACGAGCCCGCCAAATTATAGAAAAATTAACAGTTTTGGTAAGCATTCGAAGTATAAGTAACTTACACGCAATAAACACATGTCGAGCGCGGCACTTCTCTTCGCCGGTCCTTTTCTGGCCACACACGATAACTTAGGCTTAATAGTACATTCTTAAACAGTGTGAACTCATATTATGGGCACATGTGCTTAACACTCGTCACAAAGAAAACGTATGGGAATAAATGAATAGTAATTAACATGGCCAATTGCTAAGGAGAATCTTTCTCTGCTTTGGTGGTTTTGAAATACTCGTCAGTTGCACAAATTCCAGATAATTTGCATCATCATTAGCGGCCAAGTGAATACTTAGTTGACTAATAAATCAAGCTAAGAACTACAGATGTGACGTATTGGAAAGGAGGATACGGTTATGCGTACTACGTTTTGTCTTCATTGAGTGTATGTTTGGAAGTATCGTTGAATCAACACCATCGCATAATTACCTGTAATAAAAATATACCGTTATTTGGGCTGTGATATGTGACAATCAGTAAATAAAGATGACGCCCCCGCTGTCGTCTGACACCTTAAATGTAGCTACCGATCAGTACTTTTACTAGTGCTGTATCGTACTTTTGATACGATCACAGAAGGAGATTTTATTCGTCGCCACCCTCAATAGTTTATAGTGCGCCGAGGGAAATACTACGAGAGGACAGTGAGGAGAACACTGAAACACTGATAACGATTAGTCGAGCTGACTTGGAACTGCCGTTCTGGTATGGCGCCGGGGATCACTTCTCTGGCGACTTCTTGGTGCGGCAAGCGCTAAACCGTACGCCGTCCCTGGAGTGGGCTGTCGACCTATCGACGCCAGTGGTGCAACCTGTTGGTGCGTGTTGTGCTTACGGCACCATATCTCCCCCCCCCCCCCCTCTCCCCAAAAAAAGAAACAAAAACAAAAATCCTGGCCTTGGCCGCAATGGCTGCGGTGCGAGCCGACGGCGAGAGGAAGGTTGGATGCAGGCGCATCAGATGTGACGGGAATCGGGTCTGGCGCCAATGACAGGCTCGCGTCCGCGGCCCGGCATTCGCCCTGAGCTCCCATGGGAACTTGCCAAACCCCAGGGAGGGTGCACAGCTACACCCAGGCCTGGAGTCTCGAACGCTGGAGCATCTTCTCAGAGACGAAGGCGGCAGGCGGCAGAGGCGTCGCCCACGTCGACATCTGCTAAGTGATGGCATCGGGGATGAGGGTGCGTCCACCTGCTCAGGCTGAGATGCCATCTGATCTGCGACGGGCGTCCACGACCTTGGCTCCCGGCTGCGTGGTGACCCTGTAAAACGAAAAGCAGTAGCACGATCACGAAGTCTCAAAGGGCGCAGCTGTTTCCGGTGTCTTCTGAGCACTGACACTATAGGGGAAGAAACCAAGAACATGCTGTGTGCAAGGACATGCGAAACGGCCCCTTGTTGCCATCGGTGTCTGGAGTACTGCGTCCTGAATCTGAAAAAGAGAATCTCTATACTGAACAGTACTCCTCGATGGGTGCAGCAGACGAAATATGATGCGATATCAGCGACCACGCAGGAGTTCGACCTGGGAAGGTTCATCTCGAGGCATCGCACAGCAGGTGGACAGGAAAGCCTGCTACCGTGAGTGAGTTCCACTGGATTAACTCATCTGCGCCTTGAATGTTCACATGAAACATTCAGCTTTAGCATGGTGGGTGGAACGGCACTGTGATCACATGTTTAATACTGTTGGTTGGGCAAAATTGTTCAAATTCCTGTGAGGTGAACTGCGGTCCATTATCAGATAAGCTCTCGACGCAAAAAATTGAAGAAAGTGTTCTGATAGTAATGGACGATATCATTGAGTTCATCGGAACTACAATGGAAAACGACTGAAGGCATCCACTGCAATAAGCCACCAAGAAAGTCCTTGGGAAAATTGTGAACTGTGGAAGCGTTCGTAGCATCTTTCTAACAATACGATGTATCGGAGGAGTCGAACCGATCACCCTTGTCCACCGGTGAACTTGACAACACACTGGCGTTGGAATGTTGAGCCGTAATGTGGTACAAGATTTCATAGTTGTACTTCGACACAATAAAGCGAATCGTTGCAATTTCGGCCTCATGTGTGGGGAAGAAGCTTGGTGGAAGAGTAACGTGAGTGGCGTATGACCCGTGACGAAGTAGAATTTCCTTCCATAGATGTAATGAAGGCTTCTGAAGTACCAGTAAAGATGGAAACAGAGGACGGTACCGTGATTGAAGATCCAGGGAATATAAAAGATATCTGGAAAGAACATTTTAAGAAACTGTCAAACGCTGAGGAGCATGTACACGAGGAAACAACAAATAATACAGAAATTGAGAGAAGTTGGGAAGCAGAATTAGGACAAATTACACTGGAAGAAATGGAATTAGCTGTGAAGAAGATGAATGGGGGGAAAGCCCCAGGACCTGATGAAATATCAGTGGACATGATAAGAGCAGCAGGTCCAATGGAAATGCAGTGGCTGTATAGAGTACTATCAAGTGTGTGGAGAAACAGTACAATACCTGACGATTGGAGAAGTGGAGACATTGTTCCCATCTTCAAAAAAGGCAATAAAAGACTTTGTACAAACTATAGAGGAATAACCCTTATGAGTCACACAGCCCAGATTTTTGAACGAATTTTACTTAATCGAATAAGTAAAATGATAAAAAAGGAGCTGAATGAAGAACAGCATGGGTTTAGGAAAGGAAGGAGCACGATCGACCTGATATTTTCTGTCCTTCAACTGATGGAAAAAAGTTGGGAGTACATCAAAAGGGTGATAATGGTTTTTATACACAGAAAAGGCATATGACTCAGTTAACAGGGAAAGACTTCCGGAGGAAATGAAGAAGATAGATATAGAAGATGGATACATTGATGTAATAAAGACAACGTACAGAGGACACAATTGTAGAATTAGAACACCATTGGGGAACTCTGAATACTTCGAAATAAGACAAGGACTTAAGCAAGGAAGTTTTCTATCTCCTGCACTTATTAATGTTGTGATGGAGGGAATGAACAGGGCAGTTAAAGATACAGTAAAAGAAAAAGACAAAAAGCTGATTTTTGCAGATGATATGGTAATATGGGGTTATAAAGAGGTAGATGTACAGTTACAACTTGATGCGTGGAAGGAAATAATGAAATGGTATGGATTAACAATAAATTAAGATAAGAGTGAAGCAATGGTATTTGGAAGACAGAAAGGGATCAACGGAAATATTACCTTGAATGGAGAACCCGTCAAAGTGGTAGAAAGTTTCACTTATTTAGGGAGTGAAATATCCAGGGATGGAAGAATAACTAACGAAATTAATAAGAGGTTACAGAAGGGAGGCAATTTCTACCAAACAATAAAACACCTGGTTTGGAATAAGGAAGTTTCAGAAAAATCAAAAGTCCTTATGTATAAGAATTATTACTTCCCTATTGTCACCTATGGTGGAGAAACATGGACAATGACAGAAGGGGAATGGAGCAGACTGTAAGCAGAGGAAATGAAATTTCTCAGAGCAGTTAAGGGAAAAACAAGAATGGACAGTGCAAGGAATGTAAAGATTAGAAAGGACCTTAAACAAGAAAGTATGAGAGTAGAAATTGAAAAAAAAAAGGAGATTAAGATGGTATGGGCATGTTAAGAGGATGCATGGGCAGAGACTCCCCAAAATTATGGAAGAACTAAAGATGGATGGGAAAAGACCTAGAGGGCGCCCAGGAACACTGTGGAAAATGGGAGTGAGAATATCTGTGGAAAGGAGAGGTGTGACCTGGTAGCAAGTGGAGGAAGAAAAGTGGTGGGAGGACCGAGCCAAATGGAGAGGACTCGTCAGTACCCAGACCCGGCAGTAGCTGGAGCGGGATCCGGATATAGATTGATAGACGTAATGATGAAACTTGGTTACACGATAAATGATCGTCAATGTTTCTTTTTCAATCTGACAAATTTGCCTGAGTCTTAGAAGTTTGCAGCCAAATGCTACTGGACGATCCTTTGATCCGACACGATGCGACAGAACTGCGCCTAGGCCAACGGAAGAAGCATCAACCGCTAACATCACTAGTTTAGCCGGATCAAAATGTATGAGGCACGAGTTACTAAGTAACGCCCGTTTCAATTGATCAAAAGCCGACTGACATTCCTTGGTCAACGCAAAGGGGAAATCATTAAGCCGTAATTTGTGAAGCGGAGCTGCAATCTGGAAGGCCTGAAGAATGAACTGAAGTAGTAGTTCAGTTTGCCTAACACTGCTTGCAGTTCCTTTAGATTTTTGGGAGTCGGCAAATCTTTGATGGCTCGCAAATGAATCTGGGTGGAGTGAATACCCTGCACATTAATCACATATCCAGAGCACTTACCTTTACAGCACTTGAGGCCTGCCGGTTACAGCACTTGAGTTTGGTTAAGTGTTCTCCTGCAGAACGTCCATACACGACAATGTCATCCAGGTAATTTGAGCAAGAAGGCACCTTGGAAGTCACTTGTTCTAAAAGGCGTTGAAAGAGCGTCGGTGCTGATGCACTACCGAAGGGCAGGCGTTGAAATTAGAATAACCCGGGATGATTATTAAGAACCAAACATTACTTTGAGTTGTCATTCAAAGACAGTTGGAAGTAAGCATCCACCAAATCTATCTTGGAAAAATAACGACCCTCACCTCCACCAGTTCCTCTGGGTGGGGCAAAGGGTGCGTGTCTGTCATTGTCCAAGAGTTCACAGTCGACTTTAAATCAGCACACAGTCGAAGATGTCCTGAAGGTTTGCGAAGGGCGACTAAAGAGGAAGACCACTGACTCGCACCGACTGGCTTGATGACCCCATCATGTTGCTATTCAGCGACCTGTCCCCTAATGCTAATGGACGCTTACTTTGCTCGACAAAACTTTGGCTGTGCATTTTCTGTGAGCGACACATGAGATAAAAAATTATTCGCACGCTGGAGACCGTCTCTAAAAAGTTCATTAAAATTGTCACTCAGAGCTTGAAGCTTGTCTGTAGACACATCTGTTTAAATTGGCAACATTATCTTGCAGACTGACAATCTGAAAATGTCAAAAGAATCTAAGTAAAAAATACTCTGCGAAGATTTGGCAGGAAGCACTGTGAACAAAACTGTCTTCTTTGCACCTTGAAAAGTAGCTGGCATAATGAAAGTTTCTTAAACTGGAATTTCCTGTCCGTTACAAGCTGACAACACATGCGTAGCTGGAATCTGTATTGGTGAAACTAATCGTTCCTATGTGAGTTTGTTCAGAAGTGTAACTGAATCACCAGTGTCCAGTTACAGTTTGACATCTTTCTTAGCTATTGTAAAAGTAACAGATACCTCGTCCCGACCACGTTCCACATCTAAGAGAGAAGTGTCACTTCCTGCCTCCTGCTGTGAGCCACTACAATGCGTTAACAGATGAAATGGGCAAAGATTTGCTAGTGGACCTGTGTTTGCGTCGGTATGACTTGTTTGGCACATGAAAATCATCCGACTGGTGTTTGCTAAGTTTTGTACTTGGGCGACCTTTCACAACATTTAGTACGACCACCGGGTCGCAATATTCCGTGGCTGTAGCTCAGTGATCCATTGTTTATGGATTTGACCTGCTGAAGGCGGAAAAAATTGAACCTTGCAACCTCCAGGAGTGTTCGTTCATCGAAGTTAAGTGTTTAACTAGCTAGCTAAAGTCTCAAACTCTAACTGTTCTGGTTGTTTGTCAGGAAACAATTTCACAATGAGCCTGTAAACATCCGTGCCCACTATCGAATCAGTATTTCACGAATTTTTAAAGGATCAACCTTTGTTGTAATGAAAATTATTCAGTTTTGATTATCATGCTTTGTAATGAACTAGTTTGAAGTGTTTAATTAGTACATGGACTGACTCAATTGACAAAATTCGGACTGTTGGCTAGCATTTTTAGCGAGAAATGTGGTACATAGACCACTATCTCTACATACCTTGTGAGGTGAAACCAGTATTTTGCACAAGATTAATATATGGATTAAAAACTATTCATATATAGGTTACCAATGAACTGATTATTTGTGTTAACGAATATGGAACAAGAGGGTTTTTTAAGAGAAAAGATTTTCCATTTGAATAATTTGTTACATTCTATTAGGTGTTTTAATTTGTCTGCAGGTAGCTAGAATTTTGCATTTATTCCTGCCTGCAGCAAATTTACATTCAGTTGAAGGAACGAAAGATCACTTTCCTTCTAGAAAGTGCCATATCCGGTTTCCCAGAAATTTCGCTCATCGGAAGACGAGCCGAAATAAGCGATCACGTCTCGGCTGATCCCTAGATACTCGACCGTTTCTGAGAAGACTACCTTCAAAGTTTTCGACGTAATTGAGATGCTTTTTAGCGCGGTATGGCCGTTATGGCTGAAACAACTGGTTTTCGGTTATGTCGGTTTTTCTACACGCCAGTTTAACCTGACTGTTTAAAACCACCCAAAATAAACTGGTTTCAGAAATAACCGATTTTCAGTTTTTATTCCAATTACTTACTGTAATAACGTAGAAATCTATCAAGGGCTGAAACATTTTGACTCTCTTAGTGTCAAGAACACAATATCAAAATATTAAATTAAAAAGACAAGTAAAAGAATACTTAGTCCCTCCACATTTCGCTGCTTTTCTGGAAAAGTGATGAGAGGTAAATTACTCCAAAAAGCCACCAGTATTCTCCTACCCATTCTAATTTTTTGAAACTCTGCTCAAAAATCATGTTGAAATCGGGGATCATACCACTATTTGGGCATACGAATAGTCGGTGCTAAAGGGTGAAAACTGAGCTTGAAGGTCAATATTTTTCGTGTTAATTCCTCCAAGCAGATGAAGGCATGTTATCTAGACAAAGGCAACAGATCAGGTACTTCGTGTTTTTGTTTTGTACTCTGAATTAATTGTTGTTAAGTTTTTAGTATGTTATTGTTACCATAACTTCCTTCGTCTCGTTATTTCATGGAAATGGCTGACAGATCTTTTAATCTTTTAAAACCAATGAAGCACTGTAGTTCATCGCTACGTCACTTCGTAAAATTCTACAATACAACAGATGCTCGGCGACGACAGTGAGAATCTACCGTATCTGTAGACGATGTGGGCAAGTCCAGCACACTGCACATACACGCGCACCTTAAGCCACGACTCACGACTACAGGGACATACTCGTCTTAACAGTGCTGTACCTATTCTTATGCAATGTGTTTGTTTGCTTCTTTCTGTCGGAATTGTTATTAAAAGAGGACTGATTGCTTTTGAATTGAATTGATTTGTTTGGGGGAAGAGACCAAACAGCGAGGTCATCGGTCACATCGGATTAGGGAAGAACGGGGAAGGAAGTCGGCCGTGTCCTTTCAAAGGAGCTATCCCGGCATTTGGCTGGAGCGATTTAGGGAAATCACGGAAAACCTAAATCAGGATGGCCGGACGTGGTTTTGAACCGTCGTCCTCCCGAATACAAGTCCAGTGTGACTGATTGCTTTTACCGTTTCCTATAACAACATAATATTTCAAAGCAATGCGAGTTTTACAAATAAATGTTATTCTTTTTTTAAAAGAAACATTTATTTAAAAACGAAAAGTCTTGACAGTGTTGCTATGGCTAATTGGCGTTTCGTTTTTTATTTACTAGGTTATTAGCAAAAAATAAAAAAAAATACCTGTTACAACCGAGACCAAATAAATACCTAAAAAGCCAGTTATTCAAAAATAATATACCGTTATCAGTTTCAACCGGTCGCTTTTTCCTATCCCCAGTGTAGACTCGGCCCAAAATGGTGGCGTAATGGCTAGCGCCACGGCCTCTTACTTCACAATAAGTG
This sequence comes from Schistocerca serialis cubense, assembly GCF_023864345.2. NCBI lineage: Eukaryota > Metazoa > Arthropoda > Insecta > Orthoptera > Acrididae > Schistocerca > Schistocerca serialis. Next base: position 726,529,863 of record NC_064638.1, read on the forward strand.
TCATACGTTTATTATATATGCGTGCATGGCATTTTTAGGGGTTACAATCTTTTTAAATTCTCATATTTTTATATTTCATTCTTATATCAATTCTTAATTCTTGTATTTTATTCTCATGTTTATTCTTCAGGAAGATTGGTGCATTCCACTAAAAAAAAAAAAAAAAGGTTCAAATGTGTGTGAATTCCTAAGGGACCAAACTGCTGAGGGCATCGTTGCCTAGACTTAAATACTACTTAAACTAATTTATGCTAAGAACAACAAACACACCCATGCCCGAGGGAGGACTCGAACCTCCGGCGGGAGGGGCCACGCAATCCGTGACATGGCGCCCTAGACCGCGCGGCTGGTGTATTCCCTTGGATGATACCGATAGTAGAAGCATTCGAAACATACAAATTCCAGATATCTTGAGCATCGCGCGAAGACAGGTTTGCCACAGGGACTTTTCCTAGTATGTATCTCACTGAGGAAAGAAACGTCGTTAACACTGCCGGAGATTTCACGCTTTGGCAATAATTTCGCGGTAGACCACGCATAACGGATAACTTTTCCGGAAACTGACGCTTGCAACTGATTATGAATGAAGAAACAACACAGGAATTTCGCCTAAAACATTTTAAAATAATTTTTTCATTCATGTTTTCTTTTTTGTAATTAATGCACCAGACATACAATTAGTAGACAAATAAGGACAACGTTATTTCAGTATGCGTTGGTAAACATTCGTTTAGTAACCGTCTAGGGTCATGCGTAGTCAAATGAAAAACAAAAATTAAAATATTAATAATAATAACCAGGTTTTGAAATTGGGGCGCAAAAGTGTGAAGCTGCCACCGCCTCGTTCGTACTCGTTCTGTTTACTACCTAAAAAGCACACAGAGTAACTCGAAAACTTTGACCACCGTTTTCTCAAAAAACGGTCGAATAGCTACGGATAAACCGAGACGAGTGTTCGCTTGTTTTGACCTTTCTTCCACTGAGTGAAGTTTTTGGGAAATCAGGTTATGAGACTTGCCGTGTTCTCCATGTAAGTACCGCTTAACAGACATCTCATGCCGTGCCTTTTAAATGAGTACTTGAACTTCGATATTTCGCAGTAAGTGTTTATAAAAATAGCTACATACTCCACATTCATTATTCATAAACGAACAGTTTTTACATTTAGTTTTTAATTTCGACTGCAGTCTCCATTGCCAGTCTCCAGCGACGTAGGAGTACAACCGCGTGGACCGTTATATGTGATTTCCAAGAACGAAACATATGTTAGGACTCAATGAGCCGCATTGCATCAATATGTTCCTTCGTCTCAAAGCTTTATTTTCGTACACTGAAATGACTTGCAACAAGGGGGCCATATCGGAAGCACAATGGAGCAACTACAGTGACAAACATGACGCTTGGCTCATTGGATGCTCTGGAAAATGTCTCTTCAGTGCATCGAGTCTTATAACGCCCAACAGGATTAAGAATATAAAACCGTTTGTATGTCGTTGTGTGTACCTACCATAGTTTGTCGGCAAGGCGTCTGTTCCGGAGACAATTGGCGGAAACGATGTGGAAAAGTGTACAACTAGCTGTTACAGTGACAAGTGAATACACTGCCCTAATAACGACTGAGTGCAAATATTTGTAATTACAAGAAATAATTTTGAATGATTAGTGGAATTTCTCATTAACGAGAAACTAGAAGTTTGTGAAATTATAGCTATGTAAAGAAATAATATGGTCGTCATTCTAAAGCGGTAATTTATTCCTGAAACCAACTGGTTATAACCGAATTTAAGTTGCCACAGCAATCAGCAATACGAGTTGTATAGCCGACGACGGTCATTACTCTCGTAGAAGCTAATGTGTATATTCAAGCGATCACAAAAATAATATATCAAACCTAAGTACGTATCTAAAACTTTGAGAATTCTTTGAGGAAATTATAGACAAAAAACTGAATGAATTACTGCATTACATAATGCGACAGTAATGACATAGCAAGAATGTAATCTTTATCGTTATTGATTTTGATAAACAAATCTTTCCCAATGATTAGAATTCACTGTCAAGGGTATTATAGTTAAAGGCGAATAACTTCAAAAGAACGGCAAAATACCTTGGCAAAGTTGATCTATGGAAATCAGACTTTGATACATTAATTTATCCTGAACACATAGAAGTAATCAGCAGATATAAATTAACGGCAAAAGATATTATAATTTGCCAGACTCAGTGGTCTTAATAGTTATCACAAAAATCACTTTCAAAAGTTATTCATAACTGTTGTAGTCCAAAAAGTGACTTTAATTAATTAACAAGAAAAGGACTTTCAATTGAGGAGAAATGTTTTGTATAATTTCTGGAAAAGTTACCTTTCACGTTAGTAGAGTTTTCCAGTCATAATATTATGCTCGGAATCTAGAATAGTAGGTCATGTATCCTGATCTAGGGGACAATGGCCTGGGTTTATGATGACCATAGATTATGACCAAATGATAAATAAATAAATGAATAACTCAAAACACTGGCATGCCTTCTACAAAACAATAAATCTGAAATGGTTTCATCTTACATGTCGAGACACTCTAGGCGCGAAGTAGCAACAATTGCAGTAATCGTGTCTCATCTCCAAGAGCAGATTTCTCTCTCTCTCTCTCTCTCTCTCTCTCTCTCTCTCTCTCTCTCTCTCTCAGTTGTCCCGCTACTGTCAGTGAGAAGTTCTTTATCCACTCACACATTATTATTGACTCTATAAAACTACACTACCGGAAGTAAAAATCAGTACAGCCTTTTAGGGGCTCCCAAATCACTCAAGACTGCAACAGTGCATATGGAGTGCATGAAATGGTTATATTTACAGATCAACACAAGCGGTTCTGGGGTACCAGGTAGCGTACCATGCTGAAACACCTATTTCAGTACGTGGTGTAGCATCCACGGTCGGCAATGCAGGCCCTGACTCTGACATCAAGTCGATCGGACAGATGGCGAATACTATCCTGGGACACGCTATGTATGCCTGCTCGAACGCTTCACGCAGTTCTGTAAGAGTCGTTGGTTGGCGTGTCGCGCGAGTGACTTCTCGTCCAATCATATTCCACAAGTGCTCGATTGGAGACAAGCCAGGAGATCGTTTTGGCCAGCGTAGTTGCTGTCCGTCTTGCAGAGTACGTTGAGTTTCACGGCAGTGTGTGGGCGAGCATTTCCTATTGCAACTACTAATCACCTTCCTGCTGCAAGAACGGCAAAAGGACAGTCTAACATCATTCTGCACCTACCGAGCGCTTGTTAGCGACCCATCCAAAAACACCAAATATGAACGAGATCTGTAGTTTATCGCATCCCAAACCATAAGCCCTGGTGTGGGGCCTGTGTTTCTTGGACGAATCCATTTTACGAGACAGCGCTGTAATGCAAAGCACCATCACTTGCGGGCAGGTTGAAGACCACGGCGCTCCATTCCAACTTCCAAGTGATCCTTCGACGGCATCAGTCGAGCCGTGCACCCAGATGCTGTGGCGTGAGTGAAAGACGGGCTAGAGGTGAACGTGGCCGTAGTCCCACTGCTAGTAACCGGTTCGCAACAGTTCGTGTTGATACGTCTGGGCTCACAAACCCTCTCATCTGTGTTGTAATAGCTGCACGATCTGCCACTGCTACCCTTACAATGCGACGATCCTGGTTGTCGTCTGTGCTGCGTGGACGTCCAGAACCTCATCTATGGATGCGAGAAAGTTCACATGATCACTGACACCAGCATCGTTGTACGACTGATGCAGCAGGTCCAATTTTTGTGGCAATCCTCCGAAAGAACCATCCATCCACTCGCAAGGTCACAGTCTGATCCCTTTTTAATTCTTTCAGTTGGCAGCGTCTCCGTGGCATGGTTGCCTGCTTGCTTCAAACATCTGCGCCACACTGAGCCTTCTGGTTGTGAGCATTCCCTGTTAATGGGTAGACGCAGATGGTGCTCGGGAACCTATGCCGCCAGCCGAAGTGGCCGTGCGGTTAAAGGCGCTGCAGTCTGGAACCGCAAGACCGCTACGGTCGCAGGTTCGAATCCTGCCTCGGGCATGGATGTTTGTGATGTCCTTAGGTTAGTTAGGTTTAACTAGTTCTAAGTTCTAGGGGACTAATGGCCTCAGCAGTTGAGTCCCATAGTGCTCAGAGCCATTTTTGAACCTATGCCAATACGCTGTCGGCGGACGACGCTGAAACCATTATTAATTTATCTACTATACCGTTCGATACAGTTCCCCACAGTCCTCTAATGAACAAAGTAAGAGCATATGGACTGTCAGACCAATTGTGTGATTGGATTGAAGAGTTCCTAGATAACACAACGCAGCATGTCATTCTGAATGGAGAGAACTGGTTCAAATGGCGCTGAGCACTATGGGACTTAACATCTGAGGTCATCAGTCCCCTAGAACTTAGAACTACTTAAACCTAACTAACCTAAGGACATCACACACATCCATGCCCGAGGCAGGATTCGAACCTGCGACCGTAGCGGTCACGCGGTTCCAGACTGAGCCGCCTAGAACCGCTCGGCCACTCCGGCCGGCCAATGGAGAAAAGTCTTTCGAAGTAAGACTGATTTCAGGTGTGCCACAGGGGAGTGTCGTAGGACCGTTGCTATTCGCATTATATATAAATGACCTCGTGGATAACATCGTAAGTTCACTGAGGCTTTTTGCGGATGATGCTGTGGTATATCGAGAGGTTGTAACGATGGAAAATTGTACTGAAATGCAGCAGGATCTGCAACGAATTGACGCATAGTGTAGGAAATGGCAATTGAATCTCAATGTATACAAGTGTAATGTGCTGTGAATACATAGAAAGAAAGATCCTTTATCATTTAGCTACAATATAGAAGGTCAGCAACTGGAAGCAGTTAATTCCATAAATTACCTGGAAGTAGGCATTAGGAGTGATTTAAAGTGGAATGACCATATAAAATTAATCGTCGGTAAAGTAGATACCAGACTGAAATTCATTGGAAGAATCCTAAGGAAATGCAATCCGAAAACAAAGGAAGTAGGTTACAGTACACTTGTTCGCCCACTGCTTGAATACTGCTCACTGGTGTGGGATCCATACCAGGTAGGGTTGATAGAGGAGATAGGGAAGATCCAACGGAGAGCAGCGCGCTTCGTTACAGGATCATTTGGTAATCACGAAAGCGTTACGGAGATTATAGATAAACTCCAGTGGAAGACTGCTGCAGAGACGCTCAGCAGCTGGGTACAGGCTTTTGTTGAAGTTTCGAGAACATACCTTCACCGAGGAGTCAAGCAGTATATTGCTCCCTCCTAAGTATATCTCACAAAGAGACCATGAGGATAAAATCAGAGAGATTAGAGCCCACACAGAGGCATACCGACAATCTTTCTTTCCACGAACAATACGAGACTGGAATAGAAGGGAGAACCGATAGAGGTAGTCAAAGTACCCTCCGCCACACACCGCCAGGTGGCTTGCGGAGTATTGATGTAGATGTAGATGTAGGTGTGTCATAAGCGGCATCGGACCAAACTCGAAGTCGTCTTTCCAGATCTACTAATTTTTTTCCGTCAGTGTATAGCCCTGACATTGCCACCGCGTCTGCTGCACAGTAGTTATAAAATTTGTTTTTAATTGTTTTTTTTCATAAAATCTACGCAGTATTGGTACTGGCCATATACAGGGTGATTCAAAAAGAATACCACAACTTTAGGAATTTAAAACTCTGCAACGACAAAAGGCAGAGCTAAGCACTATCTGTCGGCGAATTAAGGGAGCTATAAAGTTTCATTTAGTTGTACATTTGTTCGCTTGAGGCGCTGTTGACTAGGCGTCAGCGTCAGTTGATGCTAAGATGGCGACCGCTCAACAGAAAGCTTTTTGTGTTATTGAGTACGGCAGAAGTGAATCGACGACAGTTGTTCAGCGTGCATTTCGAACGAAGTATGGTATTAAACCTCCTGATAGGTGGTGTATTAAACGTTGGTATAAACAGTATACAGAGAATGGGTGTTTGTGCAAAGGGAAAAGTTCTGGACGGCCGAGAACGCCAGGCAGCCCGTGACAGAGCACTTCATCACTGGCCTCCAAGAAGCCCTGATCTTACCCCCAGCGATTTTTTCTTGTGGGGTATGGTAAGGATATGGTGTTTCGGCCACCTCTCCCAGTCACCATTGATGATTTGAAACGAGAAATAACAGCAGCTATCCAAACTGTTACGCCTGATATGCTACAGAGAGTGTGGAACGAGTTGGAGTATCGGGTTGATATTGCTCGTGTGTCTGGAGGGGGCCATATTGAACATCTCTGAACTTGTTTTTGAGTGAAAAAAAAACCTTTTTAAATACTCTTTGTAATGATGTATAGCAGAAGGTTATATTATGTTTCTTTCATTAAATACACATTTTTAAAGTTGTATTCTTTTTGAATCATCCTGTATAATAACAAATGAAAGTAGTTACATTCGTGAAAAGAAATAGAATTCAGTATTTGAAAATTAATGCTGTATCATATTGTTAGGAGCTACGGCGCGTGCAGTGCGGTGGAGGTGTTTGCGTCGCTGCCTCGTGTGTTGCGAGCCGCCACTTCAAATCCGATTACCACCAATTATTTGTTATTTAGCATCTATCATTTCTGGAAGATTTTTTAAAATATCTTATGTTTGTAATGTTTACATGTTACGGAATGTTTGTATAAATACCAGCATTCTGGAATGTTGGATATTTGTGTAAATAGCTGCGCTCCACGTCCAGGAACTCACTTCTGTTCTGGCTGTACGCTGGTGTCAGTAATAAACGTAGTTTTAGTGCAAAGTGGTGCAAAGTGTTGAACTTCAGTGACAAACCTGCCTTCGGGTTTGGACAGAACTGTAGTATAAACGTGACAATATAGTGATAATCTGTTTTTATGTCATATAGTCTTCGAGAGCCATTTCCTTGACAGTAGTCGTCGATCACGCATGCACTGATATTAAGTGCCAAAAAAATTCCTGTGGCCTATAACGAGTCAAACCTGGAACCGTTGTAATTGTAATCTAACACTCCCCTCATGTGTTTCCACAGATAGATTCTCTCTACCTGTTTATTCCTTTATCGAATCTTCTACGTGGCTTATTTCGTGTTGGCTCTACTTTCCTTGTTATTTTCTGATGAGGATTCGGGACCAAGACTCTCAATATGCCAGCTAAGTTACGCTAATGATAACAAATAGGTGGGAGCTACTGCTTGCTGCTATAGCGTTGCAGAATGTGTTCACATCCAGCGACTGTCGACGGATAAGTAGGTGTCGTTTAAATGCATAGAGCTGCGGCCGCGCTTCTGCAGTGGGTCAAGTGTGAGGCAACCGGCATTTCGAGACGGAATGGAAGTCCTCCGCGGTGCTGCGATATGAGGCCGGCACGGAAGCTATCGTAAATACAGGGGAAATACAGGGGGACTACACACACTGCTTCCCGCCCACGTACTGCCGTTGCAAGTTCGGTACCCCGTGATACGTTGCAGACCAATTTCCTGAAGAAGACAGTATCAGACCTGCATAAGCATATACATTTTATTTTAAGAAGTCTTGCCATTATGCTCAGCCTAAGTTTTTTCTGAAGAGAAAATTACATATGCCCTTCCCTTAGACAGTATTGATGTACAATGATAGCTGAAACTGATCAACAGATATGCGGCTGAAATGAACAGTTTCTAGCAATCAGAAGTTACTAGCTCGTTAATGGGGAGGCGTCGGCAAAAGAACTACTACCGACTAGCTGGTGTGACGTGGCCACATTTGTTCACTATATGTGTAGAAGGTGGCTCTTACTTTGTAAGATGGATTTTTCCTTTGTGCTTCGCCATAGCTTCGCCATAGCTCGGTTCCATTGCACAAAGAATGAGGTGTGCTTACTTCGGGCGCCATAGAGGAAGAGAAAAGCTTGCATCGGCCATGATATCTGGAAAAAAAATCATAAAAACCTCATTTATCTTTTTGTCTCAAACACTGTTGTTTAGGAGTACCCGATTAACTTATTATTTCATTACTTTCAACTTAATTATTAATGTTGTATATTAACTGATGTATACAGTGTTTGTGAGGCAAATTCGACGAGAAAAATCGCATTTTATTTTAAAAATATTTATTCATTCATAAAATCTCACTTTATGCTCTGGAAACTTATAGCTTTTATAGAACAAAACATGACGCACACACTGCTTCAGTTGTTCGTTTCTGGCAAATCGTATAGCGTAGTCTTCTATGACCTTCTCCCCATTTTAGTCACATGATTTAAACCTTCCAGTGAATTTTTTTTTTTTTTTGGTGTCTCGCCAAAGCGTCCGGCTTTATCAAGTTTCACTCAAATCAGATGTGGTAAAAAGTTCCCTTATTTTGTTAGGAAAATATTCCATCTTATAAATGATAATTTTTCATATTCGATCGATTCCTAATTTTACTTGAATTATTCTGATATTTTCGTCTTGACCATTTTCGTTTTTTAGTTAGTGGCTATCTAGGTTTAAAGGTAACCAGAGAGACAGGCAGTTTAAATGATTTTTTCAGTGAAGCTGTGAGGGTGGATTGTGTGTCATGCATGAAATACTTCTTAAAATGAATTTTGTATGTGAGTGTAACTAAATAAAATGCTAGATTTCCATCTCACGTCTAATTTTATTATGTGTACAGTTCAATTAACAAAAATTGGATAAATCACTTCCGTCGACAAATTATTCATATTATCAAGATTAATATCACATTTTCAATTTCTTAAAATCATTACTTTGAGGAAAAACTGTTGCAATTCTGTTGTTCAGTTTCTCCACTGTAAATCTAAAAGCAGTTCAAACAATATCTAACACAGAAAAAAATTTCTGCAATAGGAATTCAAATATAATTTTTGTTTTTGTAAACATATTATTATTCAAGCAATAATTAATGTAAATTATTTGAAAGATATATTGGATATAGTTAAGCTATGTGTCAAAATTTGTAAAACATTATAATCCATTGTATTTCAGTGCAATAAAAGATATAGTAAAAAAAATAAAAAATAAAAAGATGAGTCAGTCAGCAGAGCACTTGCTCGCTAAGGGGAAGGTCCTGGATTTGAGTCCCAATCTGGCACACGATTCTATCTGTTACGAAGTTTGCAATCAGTGCGTACACTGCTGCAGAGTAAAACATCATTCTGGATTTTTCAGTTTTTATTACTTCATATAAAACTTATCACAATCAGCAAGATGATGCTTACAAAATCTGAAAAGAATACTGAAACCAAACACGCTACTTTGGCTTCAGAACCAGCACCACGTCGTGCCTCGACATAAACGTTTATACAGAAAATACAACAAGCACAAAATCGGCCTCTTCTTGCGATCGTCATTGATTTCTGGTTTTTTGTTGTGGTACGTTGAGGCACAGCATCGCCGGTGGATCCCAGTCTTACTGGCTTGGTGTAAGGGTAACATCGTTCTATTCTACAGAGTGGCGCACATAAAACCGACCCGAACCGGAGTGCGAATGCGCGTGAGTAGCATTCCTAGTTGTCAGTTTCTTTGGCACCTTCCAACAGCAGTAGCGTGTGAGTAGCTCATACGGAAAGTAGTCGTTATAAACCGTGTACTTCATTGTCATGTAGGACGGCCGACCGACGATCCACCAAGACCGTGGCCCGGCTCAAATGATGCGTGGCGTCAATGGTCGGGTGAGCCATGTCGACGCAGATCTCACAGCTCCAACCCAACTGCACTAGTGCCGCATTGCAACTCCCCGACTGGCAGGTCTGGACTGCGCTCCAGATGCGTTCCAACTGACTAGCAGCCTGAACTCGCGACCGGACTTCCTTACGACAGACAACGACGGGGAAGTAATAGCAGTGCAGCAAAGATAACACGTGAGGGATATATCGACAGGCGCTGCTGCTGCTGCTGCTGCTGCTGCCGCTGACGGGCGGACAAAGCAGGAACTCAGTGACAACAGAAATTTAAACTAACATTACGAGGTGGCAACACAAAAAAAAAGAAAGAAACAGGATGTAAAATAAGAGATGGCACGAGCGCGAGCCACGCACGGCTCACACAGAAAGAAATAACTTAGATTATTGTTAACTTTTTCCTCAGAATCTAACATTGTTCAGATTCGAATATTGAACTACAGACCCATTCATTGTATATATTATTTTATTATTTATCAGGCTGATGGATTCGCTCGCAGTGGAGTGGAATGTCTAATGCTCCACTCGCCAATCACATTTTCAACACAGGCAGTACACAAAAACTAGCAAGTACGGAACGGTCTGAGGCATTAACACCACTTTGTGTCTATAGATATCACAAACTTCACACGAAAGTTGAAGTTCATGGAATGAAAGTGGAAAGGGAACTGTCTCACTCGCGAGCACACATTTTTTCCGTATACAGCCGTCTGAGGATAGTGCACACCGGCTATATCACAAGCGATAGTACTCACTAGCAGCCTCTATCACGGAGTGTTCACACCAGCTCCTTTGTCTGCCCGTAACAATATTGCTTTTGTCACTCGGTGGGGACGGTACGTGGAACTCAAAGTTTTTTATCAGTAGTGCAACTAACTCCAAGTTCAATCAGCGTTCTCGTCTAGCGCCCAATCTAAAATATCTTTCCCTATGGGAATTCTATTCACATATTAATTTTTTCTATGTTTGATAATTATTTTTAGAATATACAGTCGAAATTTGGAATCTCTATTTAATTAATTACGTTCTCTAAAATCTTTTTTATGGAAGTGTTGGCAGCCCTTCTCTAGTGAACTTGGCACTTCCTCATCTTTGCACCAAGCAATATTACGCTTACGTTCCTGGCAAATGGTACAGTTATGATTCATAGCTGGGACATGGTGCTGGAATTTCTACTTTCTAACTTATCTGTAGAGTGCTGATAATCTATAATACTTTTGTTTATTTTGGGCCAAAATTTATTTTTCAGGAATTACTTGAAAATTAACAAAAGTCATGCAACAGGAACACTAGGATGACGATTTTACGGTAAAGTACAAATACTACAAAAATTTCAGATATGTTGCTGTAATAACTTGTGATTCCCAAAATAAATAACAATGTCAATTTTAAAGGAAATGTCCCATTAATCAGTGGTACTTTTACATATTTCTAAACGGCTTAAGCTACAGTTTGCATTAGATTAATTATTATGATTTTATGAATACGTAGTTGTGCAATATCTACACTACTGGCCATTAAAATTGCTACACCATGAAGATGACGTGCTACAGACGCAAAATTTAACCGACAGGAAGAAGATGGTGTGATGTGCAAATGATTAACTTTTCAGAGCATTCACACAAGGTTGGCGCCGGTGGCAACACATACAACGTGCTGACATCAGGAAAGTTTCCAACCGATTTCTCATACACAACCAGCAGTTGACCGGCGCTGCCTGGTGAAACGTTGTTGTGATGCCTCGTGTAAGGAGGAGAAATGCGTACCATCACGTTTCCGACTTTGATAAAGGTCGGATTGTAGCCTATCGCGATTGCGGTTTATCGTATCGCAACATTTCTGCTCGCGCTGGTCGAGATCCAATGACTGTTAGCAGAATATGGAATCGGTGGGTTCAGGAGGATAATACGGAACGCCGTCCTGCATCCCAACGGCCTCGTATCACTAGCAGTCGAGATGACAGGCCTCTTATCCGCATGGCTGTAACGGATCGTGCAGCCACGTCTCGATCCCTGAGTCAACATATCGGGACGTTTGCAAGAAAACAACCATCCGCACGAACAGTTCGACGACCTTTGCAGCAGCACGGACTATCAGCTCGGAGGCCATGGCTGCGGTTACCCTTGACGCTGCATCACAGACAGGAGTGCCTGCGATGGTGTACTCAACGACGAACCTGGGTGCACGAATGGCAAAACGTCATTTTTTCGGACGAATCCAGGTTCTGTTTACAGCATCATGATGGTCGCATCCGTGTTTGGCGACATCGCGATGAACGCACATTGGAAGCGTGTATTCGTCATCGCCATACTGGCATATCACCCGTTGTGATGGTATGGAGTGCCATTAGTTACACGTCTCGGTCACCTCTTGTTCGCAGTGACGGCACTTTGAACCGTGGACGTTACATTTCAGATGTGTTACTTCCCGTGGCTCTACCCTTCATTCGATCCCTGTGCAACCCTACATTTCAGCAGGATAATGCACGACCGCATGTTGCAGGTCCTGTGCGGGCCTTTCTGGATACAGAAAATGTTCGGCTGCTGCCCTGGCCAGCTCATTCTCCAGATCTCTCACCAACTGAAAACATCTGGTCAGTGGTGGCCGAGCAACTGACTCGTCACAATACGCCAGTCACTACTCTTGATGAACTGTGGTATCGTGTTGAAGCTGCATGGGCAGCTGTCCCTGAACACGCCATCCAAGCTCTGTTTGACTCAATGCCCAGGCGAATTAAGGCCGTTATTACGGCCAGAGGTGGTTGTTCTGGGTACTGATTTCTGAGGATCTATGCACCCTAATTGCGTAAAAATGTAATCACATGTCAGTTCTAGTGTAATATATTTGTCCAATGAATACCCGTTTATCATCTGCATTTCTTCTTGGTGTAGCAATATTAATGGCCAGTAGTGTAGCTACAGGCACGTTCTGGCAGTTAGAGCACTTGGTCCGGCAGAAGAGAGAAGGGAAGTCTCTGTTTTTCTCTCTCTCTCTATCTGGCGCTCTGTGTTCTCTTGCGTGTCTAACAATGGAACCAACTCACTTACTTCAACAGTGTACCACCCATTAATCTGACGATAGCTTTAATTATTTTGAGAACATGCTTATAGGGTCAGCACCTTGGACACCCGAATTTCTCGTTGACTCTCACTACTCTAATCAACCACCGATGCCTTTGATCAGTTATATACTGTATAGATAAAGATCAGCCTCGCAGCAGATAAGAAGTGCACTATGCGGTCACATGAGAATAGTCAAATGTGTGAAGAAAGGATGCTTCTACGTCGGCTTGGACACAACAGTTTATTTTGCTGATGGGAAAAGTGACTCGACACTGGACGGAGGCTGTGGGTATGGACAGGGTGTGTGTGACTGGTTAATAGTAAGCAGCAGTGGAAACTACGAAAGCATTTAGATTCTTAAATGCTCATTCAAGACATTTTAACAGGTTCCTTTCTTCCCAATGAACCTGATCATTTGATCGTCGCCAAATGTGTAAGGTGTGAGGACAGATGAGTTGAAAATTGCTGTCTAAGATTACGGATTGTGACGTCTCACACAATTTTTCATTGTGTACAAGATACCTGAATTGCGCTAGGGAGCTGGTGTTCAGTGGAAATGTAGTGAGCCATAATGAATTTATCAACGTCTCTAAAAACACTATTGAATTTATTTTTTAAAAAGCAAAAATCCAAAAATAACATTAACAAATTGCCTCCAGAACTGAAGACTAAATTTCAATAACACAAGTGATAGCAAACATCTCTAAACGGCAACATGTACAATCACTTCCTTTCAGTTAAGAAAATTAATTGAGGTAAAAATACATTTACATGACCAACAGCGAAACATTTGATCAAATGAATATGTCACGAATAACCACCATCGGCTATTGCCAGTAATTATCAAAACGCCATTGCCTTCAAAGTACCCAAAGTGACTGACAAATGTGGTTCATATTTTTGATGATAGACGCGGTGGCAGAGGCAACGCCAGTATCAACAATTCCTCCACGGCGATTGCTGCTACCCCAGCACTAGAAATCTTGATTAAAAATTTCAATCATGGTATACAGGTAATCTTAACTACACCACAATTAACAGGAGATGCAATAACCTATCCTGTAACACAGGGACAACTCGTTAATTATTTAGTAAAATTTAACCTACTACAAATGCATAAATGTACGAACGTTATGCAGGAAACTTTGACTTGACTGCTGAGGCATAAAATGTTTTATTAGATTTTTTTTTGTAGATGCAAACAATTTAGTAAACAGCTCGAGCTCGTGACTCTAGCCAACAGGTAACTATAGACAAGCCTCAGAAATAAGGTAGCTATATTAAACAATTTTCACTGACTATAAAGTACAATTCGTAAATCAGTAGAATTACATCCGCAAATTCTGTACCCTTAGATTCTAAAATCGTTTTGGAGTAATGAAAGCCACAAGCCCACACACATTGACAGAAATGAACTCTACTAGTACCAGGCAAAACACATAAATAACATATTTTTATATATAACAAAGGGCAACCAGGATACGGAGTCAAAACAGCCACCACGCGACACCAAGTGACGTGCACACTAATCTGATTCTCACCGTGAATTCTCGTAAAATCCAGGACCCATTGACAAACGCTTGCTTAGAGAGCGCCGATAGAAGGATGCAACGAAAATTACTCGTAGTCGTAAGCCCCCGGGTATCAACCAGCAAACGCCACCGCGTCCAGTACGTGCAAAGATCAGACCGGACTCCAACCTGGCACCACAATGGACACAAACTGCTTGCAACTTCAATACTAGAGGACACACCGAATGCTGTGCGTCCTGCCGAAGTAGCTTTTAACGAGCAATGTTCACGGCTGCGACCAACAATCGGCCTCGCCAGACCCGCAGTGAGCAAAGGCACCACTCTTGCCAACGGGTCACGGTAGACGCTTGGCCACAGCAACACGCCGCCTCACTTGCGCTCTTCGCCGCCCGTGTCACTTTCTCCCCTTTTCTCCAGGTCGCCGCAGCCTTTAACTACGTTCTCCTCCGATCTACCCTCGCCGGCCAGGGTGACCGAGCGGTTCTAGGCGCTACAGTCTGGAACCGCGTGACTGCTACCGTCGCAGGTTCGAATCCTGCCTCGGGCATGGATGTGTGTGATGTCCTTAGGTTAGTTAGGTTTAAGTAGTTCTAAGTTCTAGGGGACTGATGACCACAGAAGTTAAGTGCCATAGTGCTCAGAGCCAGTTGATCTACCCTCTACCGGCGACAGCAACGCTCCATGCGCTCTTGCGGCCCGGGGTATTCTAAATCCGCGGGAACTACGCTAAATTAAACGCGGGCACACGGCACGATGCTAATACTAATGAACTGTTTTCCATACCACCCAGCGAGCATAGTGTTGGATTCCATCGATAGGGTGCACGTTTTTTGCCCGAAGCCAACATGGTTGCAGAAAATGAAGAGGTACCTCGAAAGAAACTACAGTGATGAGTCAAAACATTATGGCCACCTGCTTAATAGCTTGTTTGCCCGTCTTTACAACGAAATAATCTCTGGATCTGCATATCAGGGAGCTGAAAGTTTTTTGTAAATTTGTGGTATGTTCCTTTGGGACTGAACTGCTGTGGTCATCGGTCCCTCGGCCTACACACTGCTTAATCTAACTTAAACTATCTTACGCTAAGGACAACACAGACACCCATCCATGCCCGAGGGAGGACTCGAACCTCCTACGGTGGTGGAGGGGGGTGCGGGGGGGGGGGGGGGGGCGTGGCGAACCATTGCAAAGCGCCTGCGACCGCGCGCCTACGGAAGTTTGTTTTTGGAGGTATGTGGCATTAGATGTCTACGCACAGGTCATGTAATTCGTGTAAATAAATGCCCGGTGCGTACGGGGAGATGGCGCCCAATAGCGACACAGTTGGATTCCATAGGATTTACATCAGGCGAATTTGGTCGGCGAGGCGACAACTATAATGCTCCTCAAACCACTGTTACACGATTCTGGCTTCGACACACGCAAAATTATACTGCTGAAAGATGACATCGCCTTTGATGAAGACACAGATAGTTCGCAGGTGTCAGCGCGTCTTCGATTACTACCACAGGTCACATGAAAGCGGAGGAGAATGTCTTCTATAGCATACTACTGTTTCCATCAGCCTGTGTCCGTGACGTGGTGCACGTTTCGAGCCGCCGTTCACCTCGATGACGGCGTTTGTGGAGAAGAACATCGACCTAGTGTTACAAAAATGTGATTCACCCGAAGAACCGACACGTTTCCATTGATCAACGGTCGAATCCCATTGGTCCTGTGTCCACTGCAATCGTAATTGACGATGTCGCTGGGTCAACATGTAAAAATGCAGGGGTGGTCTGCTACAGAGCTCCATGTTCAGCAGTGAAGATGAACAGTATGCTGCGAAACACTTGTGTGTGCACCATCATTGTGCTCTTTCGGCAGAGATGCCAGAGATCACCATCTGTCCTATTTTACAGAGCAGCCAAGCTTCCTAACCCCACGCTCTGTGAAGAGTCGTGGATGTCCAACCATTTAGCGTCTAGTGGTAGTTCCACTGTCCTGCTTCTTTCCGTAGATACTCACGGCAGCAGCACCTGAACATTCGACTAGCTTCGCCGTTTCCGAGATACTCGTCCACAGGCTCTGCGTAATAATGTGCCCTTTGTCAAAGTCGCATATCTCAGTTGATTTCCCCATTTGCAGCCCGTATCTTCACTAAGGTGAACCCGTCCGTATCTGCTTCGCGTTCTCATTTTTGTTAATCGCGTCACGTGGCCGCAACGCCACCAGGCGGCAATGGTCATCATGTTTTGGCTTATCAGCCTATATTTCTCCATTGTCCCTCTCTTAGTTCTATACTGTACCGAGGTTTCTTTGTTTGAACTCTTGCACGGCAGAATCATTTTAGTGTGGAGTCTTAAAATTTTATTATAATATTATCAGGTGAGCTCAGAGCGGAGCATTTTAGCGCCGGGATGGTATGCCAATAGGTATGTCAACAACGTATACCGACAACGCAACAACCCTCAGAACGGAACAGACAGAAACGCAAGCGCTGCTGTGAGTGGACACTGGGTAACTTCAGCGCCCAAGTACCATTACAAAATCAAATGTAGAAAGCAAAGAACCTAGCTTGGCGACCGCGAATAATTATTGGGTTGGTTCAAATGGCTCTGAGCACTGTGGGGCGTAATATCTATCAGTCCCCTAGAACTTAGAACTACATGTGTATCTAGATGGGAAAATATTAAATCACAACAAACACCCGAAGTACCTTGGGGTTACCCTAGATAGGACACTAACATTCAAAGAACACCTGACGAAAACTGCAGCGAAACTTAAAACACGCAACAACATATTGCAGAAGCTCTGTGGCACACTTGGGGCTCCACAGCATCTACCTTAAGAACATCCGCACTTGGCTTGGTGTAACCAGTGGCAGAATACTGTGCCCCAGTGTGGCTCAACAGCAAACACACACACATGGTAGATAGCCAACTTAATGCAACAATGCGTATTATATCAAGCACAATCAGGCCAACTCCTACAGTGTGGCTGCTCGTTCTCAGTAACATAGCCCCTCCCAACCTGCGCCGAGAACACGCTCTGGTTAGAGAATTCCAAAAAATCATGACCAACCCTCAATTACAAATCCATGAAGATACTTATGGCATCCAAGGAAACCGACTCCGGTCTCGGCATACTCCACTAAAGAGCGCACAGGCGCTGCACCAAACCAACTTTAAAATGAATGACGGATGGAAAGAGGAATGGGACAGCAGAACAGCAGTAAACTGCCATAGTATGCCATGCATCTTCAGTAAACTAAAAGGATTTGATTGTCCTCGCAAAGTTTTGACAACTCTTAATCGCATCAGAACCAACTGTGGGAGATGCGCCGACTCCTTACACAGATGGGGTAAACTTCCTTCGGCCGCTTGCGACTGTGCGCTGAGAGACAGACGGTCAAACACACCGTGCAGGAATGCCCACTAAGGGCATATGAGGGTGACCCACAGGATTTCCCAATGGCGACCCAAGAGGCAATCGACTATAAATTATCTAAGCTGGACGTTTGTTTGTGATTGCTCTTCTGTGAGTGTAAATTTACAATTGGTGGTGTCCTTATATACAAACTGTTATTTATTGTTCTGTTTATACATATGTGATTTTTTTTAAATCGTGTTTTTTCTGTAATTTTTACTGTGATGTTATGAGCAACACGCTAAATAAATAATAAATAGAACTACTTAAACCTAACTAACCTAAGGACATCACACACATCCATGCCCGAGGCAGGATTCGAACCTGCGACCGTAGCGGTTCCAGACTGAAGCTCCTAGAACCGCTCGGCCACACCGGCCGGCGAATAATTATTGAATTTCCACAGCGAAGCAAGGAGGGCTGATGGGTCCGATAAAAAAATGACAGATGCGCTCATACAATCAGAGCCATCGCATCATAGGCGCGGGCTCGGACCGTTAGAGAGGCTTTCTGAGCTCAATAAAAAATTCTGTCGTGCTCCCAGTCCGTCAGTGTCGCTAGAACCAGAGAGAACAACAGTATATTGAGTTTCGGTGAAACCATGACAAGCTGATCGATAATGGACAGCCCGCTACTTGGTTGCTGATTTCAACACGGAGAGGCACCAACCTGATGCACACCACAGCCGTGATCTGCCACTGCTATCAGCTGGGTCACTGCCTGATGAGAAGATTCGTGAGCATCCAGCACTCCTCCACCGTTGAGTTACTGCAGACAACCTTCCAGCTGCCATCTTCGCGCCGACAAGGCGAGGTGCGTCAGCGTAACCTCGTGGTCGTCTCATCTGCATTCCCTTCCGCCTTGGCCGATCCACGGTGGATGACCAGGACCCCGTTTTCGCGACAAATGGCATCCTGGACTACAGTCGGTAATCTCCACCAGAGCGCACGATGGGCTGTCTTCGTGAACGCTGAAGAAGCAGCCGCACTAGCCGGCCGGTGTGGCCGAGCGGTTCTAGGCGCTTCAGTCTGGAACTGCGCGACCGCTACGGTCGCAGGTTCGAATCCTGCCTCGAGCATGGACGTGTATGATGTCCTTAGGTTAGTTAGGTTTAAGTAGTTCTAAGTTCTAGGGGACTGATGACCTCAGATGTTAAGTCCCATAGTGCTCAGAGCCATTTGTGCACTGAGTCATCGCAAAACGTCTAGGCGGACAGCGCGTACCTCGCCCTGCCACCGTGGCCAGCACACCGCAAGGCCACAGCACTGACCGGCGGCATTTTGCTGAAAACGTTTTCAATTGCCAGCGTTTCACTGCTGCATCTCAGTCCTTGAGAAAATGAAACTAATCCAGTTTAGTTACTCGTGAACTTGTAGCTGTGACAGAGGTGAGCGGCTGAGCGACCTTTTAGATTCAGCTATAGTTTTCCATCATTTAATTTGTGATTCTCGGTTTGAGCGATCACAGTTTTCTCGTTAACCATCAACTGTACTGATTTTTTTGAGACAAAACGAATAAAAGTGTTTATGTACGTGTAGTCCCACTTTTTTAATCTATCGTCCTGAATTCTACTCAGTGCTGACTGCGCCCTGGCATACGAGGCCTTTTGACAGAACCACGTTTTTTCACGACTTAATTGATCATAGAGATACATGCATAACTTCGTTGTTCGATTTACATTTTTTAAAAGCGCAGTGTAATTTTTTTGTACCAAATAGCAGATCCACATGCGACAAATCCAGTGATACAGCTGTTTTGTAGATGACAAGGAATGACTGAGTAAAATACGTTGAAGATTCGTATTTTTGTTCCGGCAGATTGTATGGCTGTCCACCTTCAAATTTAATCCACTATATCGAGAATCGCATTAACTTCACGTGTTGACAGCCTCGCGTCCACTAGTTTACTCTGAGAGAGAGAGAGTGACGCACCTTTCAAATTGACGCAACAAAACTTCAAAAATACATTTTTTATCCACAATTTCCTGTCAGATATATAAAAGATTTGCATTACTGAATCTGTCTCACATAGACCTGCTATTTCAGCGTAGAACAATACCACCGTCCCATCTTAAACAAATGTTACTGACCTGTCGAGTTTCGTTTTAGAACAAGTCACGCAAGCGGTTTTCGGTGCTTTAAGCAGATAGCCCTTTTCCACCTAACAACGTTTGTTTGTACCATTTTCCTGTCACGTCAAGATTAATAAAATTCTAGCAAATTCTATGTACCGATTTGGCAGAAAATCCTAGGAAGTTCTGGTCTTACGTTAAATCAGTAAGTGGATCGAAACAGCATATCCATACACTCTGGGATGATGATGGCATTGAAACAGAGGATGACACGCGTAAAGCTGAAATACTAAACACCTTTTTCCAAAGCTGTTTCACAGAGGAAGATCGCACTGCAGTTCCTTCTCTAAATCCTCGCACGAACGAAAAAATGGCTGGCATCGAAATAAGTGTCCAAGGAATAGATAAGCAACTGAAATCACTCAACAGAGGAAAGTCCACTGGACCTGACGGGATACCAATTCGATTCTACACAGAGTACGCGAAAGAACTTGCCCCCCTTCTAACAGCCGTGTACCGCAAGTCTCTAGAGGAACGGAAGGTTCCAAATGATTGGAAAAGAGCACAGGTAGTCCCTGTTTTCAAGAAGGGTCGTCGAGCAGATGCGCAGATCTCTGACATCGATCTGTTGCAGAATTTTAGAACATGTTTTTTGCTCGCGTATCATGTCATTTCTGGAAACCCAGAATCTACTCTGTAGGAATCAACATGGATTCCGGAAACAGCGATCGTGTGAGACCCAACTCGCTTTATTTGTTCATGAGACCCAGAAAATATTAGATACAGGCTCCCAGGTAGATGCCATTTTCCTTGACTTCCGGAAGGCCTTCGATACAGTTCCGCACTGTCGCCTGAGAAACAAAGTAAGAGCCTACGTAAGATCAGACCAGCTGTGTGGTTGGATTGAAGAGTTTTTAGCAAACAGAACACAGCATCTTCTAATAATTTCAGAAGTCAGAACACAGCATGTTGTTCTCAATGGAGAGACGTCTACAGACGTTAAAGTAACCTCTTCCGTGCCACAGGGGAGTGTTGTGGGACCATTGCTTTTCACAATATATATAAATGACCTAGTAGATAGTGTCGGAAGTTCCATGCGGCTTTTCGCGGGTGATGCTATAGTATACAGAGAAGCTGCAGCATTGGAAAATTGCAGCGAAATGCAGGAAGATCTGCAGCGGATAGGCACTTGGTGCAGGGAGTGGCAACTGACCCTTAACATAGACAAATATAATGTATTGCGAATACATAAAAAGAAGGATCGTTTATTGTATGATTATATGATAGCGGAACAAACACTGGTACCAGTTACTTCTGTAAAATATCTGGGAGTATGCCTACGGAACGATTTGAAGTGGAATGATCATATAAAATTAATTGTTGGCAAGGCAGGTGCCAGGTTGAGATTCATTGGGAGAGTCCTTAGAAAATGTAGTCCATCAACAAAGGAGGTGGCTTACAAAACACTCGTTTGACCTATACTTGAGTATTGCTCATCAGTGTGGGATCCGTACCAGGTCGGGTTGACAGAGGAGATTGAGAAGATAGAGAAGATCCAAAGAAGAGCGGCGCGTTTCGTCACAGGGATATTTGGTAAGCGTGACAGCGTTACGGAGATGTTTAGCAAACTCAAGTGGCAGACTCTGCAAGAGAGGCGCTCTGCATCGCCGTGTAGCTTGCTGTCCAGGATTCGAGAGGGTGCGTTTCTGGATGAAGTATCGAATATATTGCTTCCCTCTACTTATACCTCCCGAGGAGATCACGAATGTAAAAGTAGAGAGATTCGAGCGCGCACGGAGGCTTTCCGACAGTCGTTCTTCCCGCGAACCATACGCGAGTGGAACAGGAAAGGGAGGTAATGACAGTGGCACGTAAAGTGCCCTTCGCCACACACCGTTGGGTGGCTTGCAGAGTGTAAATGTAGATGTAGATGCCATAGCTACGTAAGACACTGCGTACGAATTCGATTTGCTTTGTTAACCCTTTGAGTACCAATGGTTTCTGCCTGAATCCACCGTTTCATTAATTTCTTGTTTGAAGTACCGGTGCCTTTAGCATGAAACCACCGATGCTGTTGCAAGACAGAGACATTTAGCGGTATGCTGAGGCACTTCTACGAACGTAGTACGTTGTAGCAATGGCTTACAGCGTCAAAAGCAACAATCGGCGGGAGATCGTGCAACGTGACTTTATGAGATCGGGACTTCCAGTCCTTTTTTATATAGTGGCTACATTGAGGAAATGATTGTGTAGTGGTTTTTGTTCGTATATGGATGTATTGATTCATTGTATCGTTATTGTGGTGAATTTTACCTGTGTGTGTGTGTGTGTGTGTGTGTGTGTGTGTGTGTGTGTGTATGTGTGTGAGTGGTGTGTGTGTGTGTGTGTGTGTGTGTGTGTGTGTGTGAGAGAGAGAGAGAGAGAGAGTCACTGAACAATAGGTGTAAGTACTCTTGTGTTGTTAATAACACATCGTAAGATCACATGAAGCTACGTACAACATATTCACCATAATTCTTCCAGTCCATATGTGGCATAACAGCAAACCAGTGCTTAAACTCAGTAAAAACTAGGAATATAAAATAGTAAAATCATTACCTAATGATTTTACTATTTTACATTCGACGATGCCCTGTGGCTACACTGACTAAAGGATTCTTAAGAAATAGCAAATTAAGATAACCTGAAGCTGCCTAAGTAAGGCGAAAAGCGTCGTTGAAAAATAAAATAAAATTGCAACCAAGACTGTTTTAACCAATACTGATATTCACCATAAATCCACGGGGAAGTAATTTTATCTTTGATATTGTTAAGGCTTTCTACATTGAAGTGTCCAATAAATAAATCACTTTCGAATGTCTGTACAGACATAAAATAAATTACAAATAGAATCATTTATTTGTAACGGAATTTCTTTCACCATGAATAATAATTTATAGTTTCGTAGGTTTGCGTGGAGAAAAACGTTTTGCGCGGCACGCTTATTATCAATTCAAAGCTGAGCACTTTTTTAACTGTGAAATAATCTCGTCACTTGAACAAAAGATGGCCGTGAAGCGGTATCCACAAAAATCTGTTTTGACATTGATACTACACCTTGCAAAATGAATTCAATTAACTTGACTTTAGTCTGTTTATTCTAGAAATTAATTGTAAACCATCTCCTTCGGGCTTTACGCCAGGTAATATTGGAGTAGTTTAAAAAAGCCCTGCCGTCTTGCAAATGGCGTCCAACAATACTAACTGCAACTCGTGCTGTACCGCGCGTTATTAGTCTTTCAAAATGGCACAATTAATTTTTCATACATGTAGGGATGCTAATGCTAGCCGGCCGAAGTGGCCGTGCGGTTAAAGGCGCTGCAGTCTGGAACCGCAAGACCGCTACGGTCGCAGGTTCGAATCCTGCCTCCGGCATGGATGTTTGTGATGTCCTTAGGTTAGTTAGGTTTAACTAGTTCTAAGTTCTAGGGGACTAATGACCTCAGCAGTTGAGTCCCATAGTGCTCAGAGCCATTTTTTGCTAATGCTACTGAATAAGTGATTTGATCGTCAATAATAGCATATATTTACAAGAAATACGTTAACAGAGTAAAAATATTATGAAAATCTATTTCTATTGTTTTCATTGTTCTCAATATCTTTACTACAAAACATAGATTTATTGTCATGAAATATCGATACTGCTTTTTATATTTGATGTTCACAGTGAGATAATTAATATTTTTATGTACTCTTTTGGATACAGAATAACGGTTCATTTTATACGTAAACATTTTATGTCAGCCATAAATAAACGTTTTCGTTCCCAGACATACAGTAGAATTGGCAATGAAAGTAACCATATTTTAAGTTACTGAAACATAAATTTGAGTTTATACTAGTACTTTTACGAGTGGTTTCGAAGAAATCCACTGGCGTCGAATGTAGTTCTGATGCAAAATTTATTAAATTATAGGCCCATTTTTGCTTATTATTTAGTACTATAATTTGATCTGGGCGTTATGAGTTAATGGAAGTTTCGAGACGTGGGATTTTGTCTAGGAAAAATGTGTGGGGATGGCCGTATGCCCTAGTGGTTCCGAACTGAAACCACCTCCTTAAAACAATTGACTGTCTACTTTTCTATCTTTTATACATTTTACTTTTATATATTTTTCATTCTGTTGTGACTCGTAATACACTCCTGGAAATTGAAATAAGAACACCGTGAATTCATTGTCCCAGGAAGGGGAAACTTTATTGACACATTCCTGGGGTCAGATACATCACATGATCACACTGACAGAACCACAGGCACATAGACACAGGCAACAGAGCATGCACAATGTCGGCACTAGTACAGTGTATATCCACCTTTCGCAGCAATGCAGGCTGCTATTCTCCCATGGAGACGATCGTAGAGATGCTGGATGTAGTCCTGTGGAACGGCTTGCCATGCCATTTCCACCTGGCGCCTCAGTTGGACCAGCGTTCGTGCTGGACGTGCAGACCGCGTGAGACTCGTAATACACTCCTGGAAATTGAAATAAGAACACCGTGAATTCATTGTCCCAGGAAGGGGAAACTTTATTGACACATTCCTGGGGTCAGATACATCACATGATCACACTGACAGAACCACAGGCACATAGACACAGGCAACAGAGCATGCACAATGTCGGCACTAGTACAGTGTATATCCACCTTTCGCAGCAATGCAGGCTGCTATTCTCCCATGGAGACGATCGTAGAGATGCTGGATGTAGTCCTGTGGAACGGCTTGCCATGCCATTTCCACCTGGCGCCTCAGTTGGACCAGCGTTCGTGCTGGACGTGCAGACCGCGTGAGACGACGCTTCATCCAGTCCCAAACATGCTCAATGGGGGACAGATCCGGAGATCTTGCTGGCCAGGGTAGTTGACGTACACCTTCTAGAGCACGTTGGGTGGCACGGGATACATGCGGACGTGCATTGTCCTGTTGGAACAGCAAGTTCCCTTGCCGGTCTAGGAATGGTAGAACGATGGGTTCGATGACGGTTTGGATGTACCGTGCACTATTCAGTGTCCCCTCGACGATCACCAGTGGTGTACGGCCAGTGTAGGAGATCGCTCCCCACACCATGATGCCGGGTGTTGGCCCTGTGTGCCTCGGTCGTATACAGTCCTGATTGTGGCGCTCACCTGCACGGCGCCAAACACGCATACGACCATCATTGGCACCAAGGCAGAAGCGACTCTCATCGCTGAAGACGACACGTCTCCATTCGTCCCTCCATTCACGCCTGTCGCGACACCACTGGAGGCGGGCTGCACGATGTTGGGGCGTGAGCGGAAGACGGCCTAACGGTGTGCGGGACCGTAGCCCAGATTCATGGAGACGGTTGCGAATGGTCCTCGCCGATACCCCAGGAGCAACAGTGTCCCTAATTTGCTGGGAAGTGGCGGTGCGGTCCCCTACGGCACTGCGTAGGATCCTACGGTCTTGGCGTGCATCCGTGCGTCGCTGCGGTCCGGTCCCAGGTCGACGGGCACGTGCACCTTCCGCCGACCACTGGCGACAACATCGATGTACTGTGGAGACCTCACGCCCCACGTGTTGAGCAATTCGGCGGTACGTCCACCCGGCCTCCCGCATGCCCACTATACGCCCTCGCTCAAAGTCCGTCAACTGCACATACGGTTCACGCCCACGCTGTCGCGGCATGTTACCAGTGTTAAAGACTGCGATGGAGCTCCGTATGCCACGGCAAACTGGCTGACACTGACGGCGGCGGTGCACAAATGCTGCGCAGCTAGCGCCATTCGACGGCCAACACCGCGGTTCCTGGTGTGTCCGCTGTGCCGTGCGTGTGATCATTGCTTGTACAGCCCTCTCGCAGTGTCCGGAGCAAGTATGGTTGGTCTGACACACCGGTGTCAATGTGTTCTTTTTTCCATTTCCAGGAGTGTATGATAATTCTGTCGGATCGCTGACGTGACGCGCCGTGAACTTGCGGCATATCTTATTGCGACTAGTACAGGTTGCCTGGTCACCGCCGCGCCCGCTGCGTTGGGAGCGCATTTGTCGATGGTGGTGTCGGTGGTGCAGCGGCGAGTGGTTTGAGGAATCCAGCGCTCGACGATCGACCAGCTCAGCAGGTGGCCGCAGCCACTCCACTGCGCAGTCCGGGCGTTTGCTCGCCCCTTCCGCGTCCTCCGGACTGTGGCAGCCGCAGGGTCGGATATGCAGAGGGCTGGAGACTGAGCTAGTGGAGGCTCGCGGCCCCCGGGACGCATAAACAACGCCCCCGTCCGCCCCCGCCGCCCCCGCAGTGCTTGATCAATGCGGCGCGCTATACGGCAGTCCGGGCTCTCAGAAGCCGCGTGTCATTGCCACCGTTAATTGTGATTTAGGGCGGAAGGCACCCTGCCGCCGAGACAAAGGTGCCCGACCGCACGCGGGATTTATTTTCCGCCCTGGAAATGGAGCAAAATTTCAATAGTCGGTGATATGTGGCTCTTTCAGGCAGAGGGCTAGTGTCGCACCTGCCCTAGGCTTTGAATTCGTATAGACGTTGTCGTCTGGTGCGAGTTAGCCTCGTAAATGGAATTTTTGTGAAGGGTATTAACGGTAAAATGTTTTCATTCTGATTTGGCTTTGGCTTGCGTAAATTGTTCCCGCTGTAACCTATGGAAGCAAAATTCTATTGTACTGAGATATGGAAGCAAATTTCTATTGTACTCAAATATTATTTAGGCCAACTACTCTGTGCGTTGAAAAAAATTAGTTACCACCAAAATCTTACACGTAACTACTAGTGAATGCATACAGACATTCATCTGTCTATCTATAATTTACTATTATATAAACTCTCATTTGGGAGCAGAAAGCTTCAAGCCTCCGTCAGGACATTGTAAAGTACCAATATTTAGACCATTATAGCAGAATGAAGAGACGGACACATTTGAGCTTATGCGGCAACAGTAATTTGTTTGCCTATGACTAATTAACGTGAAAATTCCTGTTAGACTAGTGTGTACACACATTTAAACATAGTATTTCTTGAACCTCGTTATCCTATTATTTCACTTGAAAATAAAGAAGAAAAAGTGAGGACATAATTTTGAAGATAAATATATGTTAAAAAACAAAATTTTCCATTATTTAGTCGTTGAAATTATAATGAGTGTCAGATAAACGTACGAAAATACGAAATTTTATCTAAGCTTTAAGGGATGACAGTTTTCTCAATCGCCCGGTATACCGTCGCATAGAACATACTTTTCACTTGAACTCATTATATTCGCGTATTTTACACATTGAAACAGAATTTACCAACAGCAACCATCCGAGTGCAAACTCGTAAACAAATTCCCGAGCAGAAGACCAACACACAAGGCCGGCTTTGGTTCAAATGGTTCTGAGCACTATGGGACTTAACTGCTGTGGTCATCAGTCCCCTAGAACTTAGAACTACTTAAACCTAACTAACCTAAGGACAGCACACAACACCCAGTCATCACGAGGCAGAGAAAATCCCTGACCCCGTCGGGAATCGAACCCGGGAACTCGGGCGTGGGAAGCGAGAACGCTACCGCACGACCACGAGCTGCGGACAGGCCGGCCTTCCCCATGTCAGGAGGCGGAGGTCAGAGTCACCTCATGAACATCTTACCCCTCCAACATGGCAAGTATCAACTACCGACAACTCTAATAACATCGTGACACTACGGCAGGATGAATTCGGCAATCTATGTGCAACAAATTGCGATAAGAGCGCAGGGGGAGGTGGAGCGAGGAGGGGAGCAAGTGGGTGTAAGTCCTAACATGGCTCATCTAGTCAGCTTTGAAATCGCGCCAATTTCAACAAGCGCTATAACCAATGCTCTAATTCATAAAGTTTAAACATCCGACATCCTCGCACAATGAAGCAGTTCTACAGATACAAACACTCGCGATGAGTATTAAAATTATTTATATAGTACACTGTCGGAAAAAAATCGCGACATCAAAAAATAATTTTAGTAAAGTAATTAAATTTTTAAAAACGTTTTTCTACGTAAGTGATTTACACTGCAAGATTACAGGTTAATATAAGCGCGAGATAAATCATTGCAAATGTGAAATGCTGGTATATCAGTGACCCGTGTAACCGCAAGAATGTTGAATGCAAGCATGTGAACGAGCATGCATTGTGTTGTACGAGTGCCGGATGTCTGTTTGTGGGACGGGATTCCATGCCTGTTGCAATTGGACGGCCAATATAGGGGCAGTTAACACTGTTTGTTCAATATGGCTCTGAGCACTATGGGACTTAACATCTGAAGTCATCAGTCCCCTAGAACTTAGAACTACTTAAACCTAACTAACCTAAGGACAGCACACACATCCATGCCCGAGGCAGAATTCGAACATGCGACCGTAGCGGTCGTGCGGTTCCAGACTGTAGCGCATAGAACACTGTTTGTGGACGCTGGAGTTGTCAATCAATGATGTCCCAATGTGCTCGATTGGAGACAGTTATTGTGATCGACCTGGCCAAGGCAACATGTTGACACAGTGTAGAGTATGGTTGGGTCACAACAGAGGTATGTGGGCTACCGTTATCCTGTTGGAAAACACGCCCTGGAATGCTGTTATGAATGGCAGCACAACAGGTCGACTCACCAGACTGACGCAGAAATATATTTTCAGGTTGCATGGGATAACCAAGAGAGTGCTTCCGCTGCCGCTGTCATACGAAATCGCATCCCGGACCATAACTGCAGGCGTACGTCCAGTGTGTCTAGCACGCAGACAGGTTGGTTGCAGGCACACGGCCATCACTGGTAACGAGAGAGAAAACCAGCTTTCATCAGAAAAGACAAAAAAGACAACACATCCAATGAGTCCAACCTGACACCACTGAAGTCGCAAATGGCGATTGTTTGGGGTCACTGGAATGCGTCTGGCTTGGAGCTGTCTGTGAAGCAGCCGTTCTGATAACAGTTTGTTGTGTCATTGTAGTGCCAATTGCCTATCAAATTGCTGCTGCAGATGAAGTATGATGCGCCAGAACGGTAAGGCCCAGTACGATAGTCCTCCATCTCCACGTGGCCGTCCAGAGCCTGTTCAAAGGAACATTCAGCTTCTCGTAGCCCTACTACACGTCCTCGTTCAAACTCAGTGAGATGTTGATAATGGCGTCTTTGCGCATAAAAGGCATTCTTGGCTAATGGCAACTCGCCAAATCCAATGTCAAAGATAACGCTCACGACCGTTACAGCTTGTATTTAGAGCAAATTTGTTAATAACGCCACTTTTAATAAGTGCCACCTTTCATCTGTAGAAATACGCCTATCAGCTTTCGATTATGGCACACTACTCCTCCTTGGCGCGGCCCTATTTTTTTCCGTCAGTGTATTCAAAAAATGGTTCAAATGGCTCTGAGTACTATGAGACTTAATTTTTGAGGTCATCAGTCCCCTAGAACTTAGAACTACTTAAACCTAACTAACCTAAGGACATCACACACATCCAAGCCCGAGGCAAGATTCGAACCTGCGACCATAGCGATCGCGCGGTTCCACACTCTAGCGCCTAGAACCACTCGGCCACCACGGCCGGCCCTCAGTGTATTGTCTGAGCACTTGTCCCCTTCATCGGGCGTCACACTAGCGTTGGACTTACTGGAAAGGCACTATTAAAAACTGATATTTATTCAATTTTTAAGAATCATGGCTAATTTATTTGCATGTTGTTTTAAATATATTGGCATTAATGGTTAACGGGAAGTGAGAATTTCAACATCTAGTTATAGAATTACGTGGGGCCCCTAAATCGTTCTAGTACAATTATCGCGATGATTGATTGAAAAGTGAATCCGACTTCCTTCCCCATCCTTGTGTATCTGAGTTCGTACTTCGTCTGTAATCGTGTTGAACCCAAATCTTCCTTCTTTATACTGCGCTAAGACGGTTGTGTTTTGAACTAGAGACGAATAGCGACGTGTAACTGAGCAACGTCTTGCGAACGGTCGTTGTGTGGGCGGATCTAAATTTTCATAGACCATTGCTGAACGCTGAGAATGGTCTCTGGGAATGAGAGAGTACACTGCGATTCGTAGACGCCAAAGGAAGCGATGCGATTAACCTACAGTGCCTGAAAAGCCAGTTTGAGGAATACTGGAACTGGGCAACCAAACAAAAGGCGTGAATAAAGCTGGCATTCCTATACTTCGCTTCTCTGTAGCCATCTGGATGCCGTTGGAACAAAAGAGGGGATACTGCCGAGCCTAGGGTGGAGGGCACACCGTTCATCTTACTGTGCTGTTTGAGTGGACTGTTGTTCAGCTTGTTCTTGAATTGGATATTTACTTTCAAACACGAAATGAGACTAACCATGCTGACAGGACTCCATCTAGCTAGACGCTGTTACAAAGCCCTGTAGCGTATAAGAAAGCGCTCATATTGAGCACATGACTAGTAACTACAGCATCAACAGACACTTCTTGACAATGTTAAGTACAGTACCGGAAATGTCCTAATATAGAGCTATGACCCGAATAACCAACAACATACTTGTATGTTATGCTATCAATTATACTGTGCATCACAATTAAAGAGTAACATCTTCGGAACCTCGTAACTGTCGCCAATTGCGCAGCCGAACTGTGAAATTTTGCTCAAAGGTATCTACAAACTTCGTCTGTAATGGTGAAAAAGCGTAGCACCGCACGACCTCACCCTCAGGCTCGGCGAGTAGGGGGACAAGGTTCACGTCAGCGCACGTTGCACTGTTGCCAAATTTATTCAAGATGGCGGCGATGACGTCATCCAAGTTGGCGGCATGTAGACTTGGCAACAGCGCATGACGTCATCCAAGATGGCGGCTTTTGGCGGGAAAATAGGTCAATTGTGCTACGTCCACTAACCTAAGCCTCCAGAAGAAAAAGAATTGGCGGGAAGTTTGAATTCCAACAGGATAATGCATGAATGCAAAGACCGTACTTGTCTTTATTATTATCATTTCTATCATTCATTATCATTTATTATTATAGGCCTACCTCCACTAGAAAATTGCGCCAAATTCAGATTACAACACGATATTCTCTCGAAAACTGTACTTCTATGTATTATTATCATTTATTATTTATTCAAGATGTCTGATTTTCTCGGTGAGAAAGCCATTCTCCTTACATCCATAACAAAAATCTATCACAAGTTCAAATCCCCAACACCATAATTGATCACATGTATGAGCTTTCTCCATCACTTATCTTTTTTTTTTTCACTGGTAGCCTATCATAATCACGCCAAATAATAAACTGCACTTATAGTAACGTAATTCACGTCCTTTGATTTTGCAGGGGGGAAGGGACTGAAGACTTTATTTCAGGCAGTATGGTCATCACTTGTTCTCCAACACAGTCAGCACACACATCTTTGATATCGCAGTGCAGTCACCACGACGTCCGCGCTCCAACTGAATTAGTTCAGATCCTCACCACCCGCTGGACAGCGTGCGGAGACACTGCCTACGCCTATCACGTGAGGCGACCAGCCAAAGCGCGGGGGGCGAGCCCAGCGATCACTCCCACGTCGTAAACATGTTTTTGCTGGACACGCTGGAACTTGTCGAGTTCGACGTCACAGCAGCCCCTTGTCTGGTCACCACGTGCATTCGTCGCCTCCACACATTTCCCGCCAAAATTGTCTCCCTCGGAGCTGAATCATACAACGGTCGGTCGTTTCCCTGCAACACTTCCGGCACCACGTTCAAACCTTTCGATGCCGACCTCACACAGCCGTTCGCCACTTGTCCCTGTGCTCGACAGTGGAATCCGCCATGACTATATAACAGCACCTTTGGACCGCACTAGAACGCCCGCTAATTGAGTCGCTCTCGCGCGCGCATAATAACTGCACAATCGCTGCGCTGCCGCCCCGCTTACGTCATACACCCTTCATACACGCGACGGACATAGCCTTCTGTAGATACCTGGAAAATGACTATTTCAGACATTACGGTCATGCAAGTGTGTCCCAACTGACTTCTCCATGCTCACACAGCGAAACTCCAGAGCGCAGCTGACGTACGCGCGGCCGGATGAGCCCGACCCCGGGCCTGCTGACGTCAAGCACACCCACACCCACACGGCCAGCGCGCCAGGTAGACTGCGGCGAGCGGCGCCTGAGGGTCCCACCACAAACGGTCGGCCGCGCTCGCGAGCACTTAACACCGGATACGATGTTTCCTGTCGACCGCGTGCCGTACAAAGGATACGTTTGGCGCCAGAGTTTGACTGACAGTGGAATCCACCATGACCATATAACAACGCGTTTGCTCGTCGCGAGAACGCTCGCTAATTCACTCTCACCACGCCCGGTGTATTAAATAATTCCATCTGAACACCGCTCTCCATATAACTCGCGGCGGATCCACATTCGAACGTTAACCCTACTCTACCGCCGGTCCTGGGAGCCGTCCGCAAGGCATGCATGTACAAAGAGATACAGGAAACAGAGCAAGCGCTCGCCGAATGTGGAGGTGACTGGATACTCCTTGGTCCTTGATTACATTTAGAGACAATTTTAGAACACAGAACGATAACTTATGTCGCGGTTGCATGGATGGATCTGACATAAAATCGAAAGAAATGCGAAAACTGATTAGCGCATAGATATAAACTAACCTAATATACACCGAAATGCGGTGAAAATGAGAACGTACTTGCTTATCTTCTGGTTCACAGGGGGGAATTTGTACATGGATTCAAGTATGCTGCAACAAGATGAATGCAGGAAAACGACGACATCGAAGGGAGCGGACTAAGGAAGTTACTCAATTTTTTCTCGTTGAGTTCGTATTATAGTGTATGTCTACTGAGGTAGCAGTGATACATGCGAGTTGAATACTGTATTTGATGCTTTTGAGGACAGAGAATCATTCACGTCTAAACTTACTCACCTCTGTGTTAAAGGATAACAGAGAGTGTACGGGATGATCGATTGAGACAGAGCTGTAACTAGGTAGGATTTAAACGTTGACTCATTTATTCTGGAGAAAGACAAGTTGCCGAAGGTCGATTTTTCCCAGTGTTCTATCTGGATGCTTTAGTCACGTGATGTAGCCTGCGTTCTAGCCATATGCAGCTACAGTGCTTTACACATGATAGATTGGATGATTTACGTAAATATGTGTCGAACTACGTCGTGTATAAATATCACTCCGTTCTTGTTCTTCTTAACTGTATGCTACTAAATTAAGGCACTTTGAGATTTGTTACTATAGATCGATATGGTGTGCTAAGCTCCAAATCTTGGGTACATCTCGAGAAATGTGGTGCACTTGGAGGGGTTAGGCCTACGAAAGCTCTATTCAGACAAGAGAGGAGAAGTTTAGCTATATTCCTCTGCTCAGTTGAGGATTAATTGGGTAGCGACGTTGTGGGGTAGAGTGGTCAATGCCGAAGTGAGGATGGTCTTTCAATGTAAGAGGGCGAGATTGCTCTGTGACCGCCATAGGCAGAGAGATTGATCGAGTACTATGCGCGAGGTCTTAGAAATATGTGTATTGTTGTCTGGTATACTTTGGCCGTTTTTATGTGTTCGAGAATTAAGTGTGAATGGACGTACTGAGCAGTCATCTATCAATGCTCGCAATGATACTTGCAAAGTAGAGGAGGTATGGTTTAGCTATGACATTGAAATTAGGAAAACATGCTGTCACATGATCGGCCAGTGTGCTTTATTACGAGGACAAGGTGCGCGTCGGAATATGGTTATCATTGGTTTGTGTTTAAGTATATACACTCCTGGAAATTGAAATAAGAACACCGTGAATTCATTGTCCCAGGAAGGGGAAACTTTATTGACACATTCCTGGGGTCAGATACATCACATGATCACACTGACAGAACCACAGGCACATAGACACAGGCAACAGAGCATGCACAATGTCGGCACTAGTACAGTGTATATCCACCTTTCGCAGCAATGCAGGCTGCTATTCTCCCATGGAGACGATCGTAGAGATGCTGGATGTAGTCCTGTGGAACGGCTTGCCATGCCATTTCCACCTGGCGCCTCAGTTGGACCAGCGTTCGTGCTGGACGTGCAGACCGCGTGAGACGACGCTTCATCCAGTCCCAAACATGCTCAATGGGGGACAGATTCGGAGATCTTGCTGGCCAGGGTAGTTGACTTACACCTTCTAGAGCACGTTGGGTGGCACGGGATACATGCGGACGTGCATTGTCCTGTTGGAACAGCAA
Source organism: Schistocerca serialis cubense (assembly GCF_023864345.2). Classification (NCBI taxonomy): domain Eukaryota; kingdom Metazoa; phylum Arthropoda; class Insecta; order Orthoptera; family Acrididae; genus Schistocerca; species Schistocerca serialis. Next base: position 726,563,843 of record NC_064638.1, read on the forward strand.
GTTCCCTTGCCGGTCTAGGAATGGTAGAACGATGGGTTCGATGACGGTTTGGATGTACCGTGCACTATTCAGTGTCCCCTCGACGATCACCAGTGGTGTACGGCCAGTGTAGGAGATCGCTCCCCACACCATGATGCCGGGTGTTGGCCCTGTGTGCCTCGGTCGTATGCAGTCCTGATTGTGGCGCTCACCTGCACGGCGCCAAACACGCATACGACCATCATTAGCACCAAGGCAGAAGCGACTCTCATCGCTGAAGACGACACGTCTCCAGTCGTCCCTCCATTCACGCCCAGCTTCATGGAGACGGTTGCGAATGGTCCTCGCCGATACCCCAGGAGCAACAGTGTCCCTAATTTGCTGGGAAGTGGCGGTGCGGTCCCCTACGGCACTGCGTAGGATCCTACAGTCTTGGCGTGCATCCGTGCGTCGCTGCGGTCCGGTCGCAGGTCGACGGGCACGTGCACCTTCCGTCGACCACTGGCGACAACATCGATGTACTGTGGAGACCTCACGCCCCACGTGTTGAGCAATTCGGCGGTACGTCCACCCGGCCTCCCGCATGCCCACTATACGCCCTCGCTCAAAGTCCGTCAACTACACATACGGTTCACGTCCACGCTGTCGCGGCATGCTACCAGTGTTAAAGACTGCTATGGAACTCCGTATGCCACGGCAAACTGGCTGACACTGACGGCGGCGGTGCACAAATGCTGCGCAGCTAGCGCCATTCGACGGCCAACACCGCGGTTCCTGGTGTGTCCGCTGTGCCGTGCGTGTGATCATTGCTTGTACAGCCCTCTCGCAGTGTCCGGAGCAAGTATGGTGGGTCTGACACACCGGTGTCAATGTGTTCTTTTTTCCATTTCCAGGAGTGTAATATTAAATGCCCTATCCTCAGTGAGAAGGGCGTGTATGTCGGTAAAAGTATTTGCTTATTTGATTACATGTATGCGTAATTTAGTACATTTAAGTGTTCACCGAATATGGCTGTCTGTGGAAAAAGGAATTATTATGTTCTATTGAGCTGGGTTGTATGTGGGGATGTAAATGCTTGTTCAAAATTATTATAACAGGGTGGGTGGCATATAATTAGAACAAGTTCTGTGAAAGCGTGTGTAGAAGGAGTGAGCGAGTGGATGACACGACTCATCTACGACTGTATCATTAGGACATGTAAATAAATATCAGATAATCTAAATTGAGGTCATTTTTTTTTCTTTTTATTCATATGTATGACTTCTGCTTGGAGTTATGTTTGTCTATTTGTTCTAAATGAATACTCATCTTTGCTTAGAAAGTGAGTTTTGACAGAATTGTCAGCGCAACGTGAATGACGATGGGTTCGCTGGCTGGGGGAGACACTGTTTACATGTCGAGTTGGAGATGCAGGGGAGGATAGAGATCTGCGCTATTCAGGAATCCGTCTGTGCAGTGTATGTCGTTAGACAATAGCTGGAGAGCAGGTATAGAGAGAGAGCCCACTACGGCATGCTGGTCCTGGGGCTCAGTGGACGGCTGTTCAGATGGACAGATATGTGGCTTTCACATGCCGCCGGCGGCGCTTGAATTTCAGGCGAATGGTCAAGACAAGGTCCTGTTGCAGTAGCTGAGGTCATTCTACTTGTAGACAGGCTGCAGAAGGTAACTGATATGTCTTTCTCCGACTTAAATTGCATATATCAGATGCGCAAAGATCTGGAAATGGGATCAGCTGAACGATGTGTAGGGTGTGACTAAAGCCAAGTTGGAATTTTAATGTAGCATGCAGGTTCGGGAAAGGTGACACGTTTCGCACTGGGTGCAGCCGCCTTGAATAATGGTAATTGCGTAATCAACTGACGTGATGACAGAGCGCTCAGGTGGTTGTCATAGGAGCTAAGCACAGTTGAACTTGGAGCCATTTTTGTTAGGTAACATGATATAAATTATGATAAATAATAAACCATAATAATTAACAATAAATGATAATAAATAACTGGAGACCTGTTGGGTTGTATGGATCTGTAAGAGCGAACTTTGATGTCCTCTAGACGACCGAATAGCAAAGTAATATTATGTGTTGGGCGGCTTTGGTGATCAAGTCAGAATGTGAGAAGATGATTGATTTGGGTTGGAGTGTTATTAGATGGGATGTAGATTGTTCCGTTGACTACTTCTGCACATTTGCTTGCTTTATTTAGCTGAGTGAAGATCGATTGTGGTGTGTTGGATACATGCTTGTCTGTTCTCTAGACCCGGGACAGACCTTAGTTGACGTGTAAATTATAGCCAAGATCTCGAAAATGTTACATGACTGAGACTGGTATTCAAGAGTGGAAATATCATTTTGCCTTTGTTTGTTTCTAGTTAGTCAGTGGTTTACAGCATGCTGCACATAGATAAAGTTCGGCGTTTGTAGAGATTTAATTTGAAGTCTATATCTTGGGAATTATGATGAACTAGTGATCGGTAGGGTGTAGCCTAGTGCATGATATTGAGAAGTACAGCTAAAATGGTGTAATATTATGGAGAAAGTACATGTGTTCTTGCAGTCTATGAGTCTGAGGATGTTTGTAGAAAAGCGAACAGATAAGGAAGGAGGGACAGTAAGGCGTTTGAGCTGAGGAGGGGACGATACCGAATTTGTGAAAAAGAGTTCTGAGGGTGACTTAGGTCTGCTGATGTAAGAGGGAAGATTAGCTCTGAGTGTCGGGTCTGTAGAGACAACAGGTTGACTGTGCTTTCCTACGATTGGGGGGCATTGCTGTATATAGACGCTGTAGGGATAGGATATTTATTTCGTATGCTGTAGAGATATACTGGATAAGTGCACTGTTTTGCGTCAAATGTGTATATACTGTATTGTGAAGTTAATGTGGTTTACATTGTGTAGCGTTTGTATATACTGCACTGTAAAGTTAATATTGATTATGTTATGTGACGAGTAGAGAGGAAGTCGGAAGGACGGCAGAGATATTTCCAGAGTAACAGCGGTCAAGAGAGTGTATTTCCGATACTTAGCTCATTGTGGAATGCCAATCAAATGAGACCGCGATCGTAAGATTTAACTGTATAAGTATAATGAGATCAACGACTTCGGTATCCGAGAGTGCGAATATAATTTTTTGGTCTGTTTGTTTCTAGTTATTCAGTGGTTTAAAGAATGCTCTTCTTAGAAAAAAAAAATGGTGTGTTCTTGTAGTCTATGAGTCTGGATAAGTTTGTAGAAAAAAAGCGAGCAGGCAAGGAAGAAGAAGAGAGAGTAACGCATTTGTGTTGAGAGGAAGCGATTGCCGAATTTGTGGAACAGTTCTGAGAGGGACTTCCGTCCGTTGATGCAGAAGGGCTGATTACCGCTGAGAGTGGCGTGTGTAGAAGGAAAGAGCAGGTTCACAGTGCTTCCTTAAGAATTGAGAGAATTGGGGCATGTAGTGGGTATTGAAAAGTTAATGTGGCTTACATTGTGTAGGGTTTATATATAATGGATTGTAAAGTTACTATTGCTTATGTTATGGGATGAGTAGAGAGGATGACCGTGTGTGTGTGTGTGTGTGTGTGTGTGTGTGTGTGTGTGTGTGTAGATTGAAGGGGGCTGTGGAGGTAATTTAGCGATCTCTGTAAAAGTAAGCACAGGAAGCATCAGAAAGAAAAGCAGGATCGTACTTCGATAACAGGTCCTTAGGAAATTAGGCCAGTAAATTCGATAAGAAGGAATAAGAATGATTAATTGGTTGTGCTGGGATATAGGAGGGTTGAGAACATTTGCGTATGTTGAGAGCTGGAAAGGTAGGAGGCGGGGAGCGCATTCAGTATTATTTTGGTGAACAAGTTCTTTTAGGGTAACAATTTGAATTTACAAATAAGCTTAGGAAACACGTAAGCGAGCGTTAACTATTTTTGGGGGCACTATACAATTTCGGAGAGGTTGACTGGGCTCTTTTTTTTTTTTTTAATTTTCAAATTATCGTTTTAGATTGAGGGGGGAGAGAAGTGCTGGGATGCGTGCGGACGGTGTGTGTGTGAACTCGCTCTCGGCTATTCTGACAACAGACGTGAAGGTGGCGATGTGTCGCATATAGGCCGGCAAGCAACGGAATGCGGCCTTAACATGTGTGTTGGACCGCACTGAGTTAGGACGGTGACAGACGACTAGCGTGGCCTGGCTTGGATAGTCATGTTCGGTGTGCATGTGATATGAATTTCTCAGGTGTTGGGTGTGAATGAGGCTGTCATCAAGTCATGTTTGAAGGGTCGAACAGAGGCCTTTGAGCAAATTGAGAGCTGTCGGACGTGTGACTTAATGTGGGACAGGTTGATTGCGCGCGTCTGTTGAGTTAGTTTGCTGTGCGTTATTTGGACAGATTATGAGTACTGATGGTGTTTACAGTTATGTGTACTGCATTATTTAGGAGCAGTTTGATATTGTGCACTGAAATTAGGAGCTGTCTGCGTGTCTGCCGACTGTGCAACATGACACCAGGTATATCAGGACGAGTGTTTTTTGTATGAGAGTGATAGGTATACTCGATGCGTAAATAAAATGTACGTAAAGTATTTGTGGGACGATATAGAGTATGAGAGAGTTCGAGTTGGTTGTTATTTTTTCTACTTGGATGGTTTGTTAGATCGAATTGCTGAGGTGAGTAGCTACGATAGCGCGAGGGATGTGATTGCAGCATGTCTCCGTCTCTCAGCGGTTAACTAAAGATGGGGCGAGCAGTGTTCTCGGCTTAGGTACTGGGGGTGTGCTCTGGCCATGTGCTAGACCGTGTGGATTGAACAACAGTATTAGGGTCATAGTTTAGCTAGAATATTTATACAGGAGTACGTCCGACGCTAGTATAAAGGTCCAGACTGTGAAGTGGGCGGTCTCGCGCTCGTGGTGTGTGTGAGAGGCAAAGCAGACGATTTTGAATCATCACAGGTGACTTAGGTTAGTGGCTTCGTTTGCCACGATTTTCTTGTGTTTGGCAGCGAAACACGAACTGACCATCAGAATTGAAGCTTGGCTTATTTGCATAGACAGAATGTGATATAAGTAAATGTGGGATAGTACACATTAGTGCACGTTAGTAAACGGAAGCAAGCATTAGTACATGTTAGCCAACGAACATGGGTCGGTAAAAGGACGTGGTGGTCGGTAGGGACTTTAACTATTTCATTTCAAGTCCAGGTGGGTGGGTGTGGCAGTGGTGAAAATTGATTCCAAGTCGAGGTGGCCATGGCAGTTTTCCGCATCAGAGAGGTTAATTAATTGATCAGATTAATTAAATAGTCATGCAGACTTTGTTACATTCACTTGTGGAGCTACTAAGCTAGGTGCGCGCGATGGCTCATGTGTACGGATGTGTGTTTTCGCCAAGATCCTGGATTAGATAACCGAAGCATGTGGGCTGAATAATGAGAATCAGGTGATCAGTTAACTTAGTGAGAGCGTTCTTTATCTGACAGAGCCACGTGCTCGATCGCGCGCTGTGACGTCAAGGAAGTTTCCAACTCGGTAGAAAAAACATTCCATTAACCAGAAACGTGTAGGAAGAGGTTGAGTGCTGGTGACTTAGTTTGAAACAATTTTCTTAGGTTGGTGGCGGAAGCGCAAGTGAACTTTGTTTACTGGCAGATTTCAAACTTGACTCTGGTTCCTAGGAGGAAGTGGGGGTGGTGGTCTGGTCCTCGAAAAGTAGTTGAAATTAGGGAGTTGAACACGTTTGAATATGTATATGAAATTGTAAATGGAATTATTTAATATAGCGGGGCGATGAGAGTGAACTAGCGAACGTTCTCGTGACGAGCAAACGCGCTGTTATATGGTCATGGTGGATTCCACTGTCCGTCAAACTCTGGCGCCAAACGTATCCTTTGTACGGCACGCGGTCGACAGGAAACATCGTATCCGGTGTTAAGTGCTCGCGAGCGCGGTCGACCGTTTGTGGCAGGACCCTCAGGTGCCGCTCGCCGCAGTTATTACGCGTGCGCAAGAGCGAGTCAATTAGCGGGCATTCTAGTGCGGTCCAAAGGTGCTGTTATATAGTCATGGCGGATTCCACTGTCGAGCACAGGGACACGTGGCAAACGGCTGTGTGAGATCGGCATCGACAAGCTTGAACGTGGTGCCGGAAGTGTTGCAGGGAAACGGCCAACCGTTGTGTGATTCAGCTCCGAGGGAGACAATTTTGTTGGGAAACGTGTGGAGGCGACGAATGCACGTGGTGACCAGACAAGGGGATGCTGTGGCGTCAAACTCAACAACTTCCAGCGTGTCCAGCGAAAACATGTTTACGATGTGGGAGTGATCGCTGGGCTCGCCCCCTGCACTAGTGGCCTCCCGCCTCACATGACAGGCGTAGGCAGTGTCTCCGCGCGCTGGCCTGGGGGTGGCGAGGATTTGAACTAATTCAGTTGGAGTGCGGACGTCGTGGTGACTGCACTGCGATATCAAAGATGTGTGTGCTGACTGTGTTGGAGAGCAAGTGAATACCGTACCGCTTGAAATAAAGTCTTCAGTCCCTTCCGCCCTGCAAAATCAAAGAACGTGAGTTACGTTACTATAAGTGCAGTTTATTATTTGACGTGATTATGATAGGCTACCAGTGAAAAAAAAAAGATAAGTGACGGAGAAAGCTTGTACATGTGATCAATTATAGTGTTGGGGATTTGAACTTGTGATAGATTTTTGTTATGGATGTAAGGAGAATGGCTTTCTCACCGAGAAAATCAGACATCTTGAATAAATAATAAATGATAATAATACATAGAAGTACAGTTTTCAAGAGAATATCGTGTTGTAATCTGAATTTGGCGCAATTTTCTAGTGGAGGTAGGCCTATAATAATAAATGATAATGAATGATAATAAATGATAATAATAAAGACAAGTACGGTCTTTGCATTCGTGCATTATCCTGTTGGAATTAAAATTTCCCGCTATTTTTTTTTTCTTCTGGAGGCTTAGGTTAGTGGACGTAGCACAATTGGACTATTTTCCCGCCAAAATTCAAACTTCCCGCCATATTTTCTTGAGGTTAGGTTAGTGGACGTAGCACAATTGACCTATTTTCCCGCCAAAGGCCGCCATCTTGGATGAAGTCATGCGCTGTTGCGAAGTCTACAGGCCGCCATCTTGGATGCGGTCATTGCCGTCATCTTGAATAAATTTGGCAACAATGCAACGTGCGCTGACGCGAACCTTGTCCCCCTACTTCGGCGATGCTTCAGACATGAAGGTGTCGACAGATGAGAAAGAAAGTCCACAGGTCGGAAGTTCAGGTAAGGTGTAAGGTGGTTAATGATGTCATGTTGGCAGCAACTTCCACAATTCTGCCCAACGCCGCAATGGACGTTTCACACGAAGAAAACATGTGATACGCAACGTCGCTCAGTATCGATGCGAAAAAGCTTCAATGAAGTGATCCCTTCCTTAGGGAGTTGAGTGCAGTCAGCAACAAATGGTTCAAATGGCTCTGAGCACTATGGGACTTAACATCTACGGTCATCAGTCCCCTAGAACTTAGAACTACTTAAACCTAACTAACCTAAGGACAGCACACAACACCCAGTCATCACGAGGCAGAGAAAATTCCTGACCCCGCCGGGAATCGAACCTGGGAACCCGGGCGCGGGAAGCGAGAACGCTACCGCACGACCACGAGCTGCGGACTGGTGAGCAACAAGAAGACGCTCTTGACAACCTTTTACATTTCTGACCCCCTCACACCCCCCCCCCCCTCCCCCCCGCCCCACATACACACAGACTATTCAACCCATTTCAAAGGGCATCGTGGGGCCGCGCGGTCCAGGGCGCCCTGTCATGGTCCGCGCGGCTCCCCAAGTCGCAGGTTCGAGTCTTCTCCCTCGGGCACGGATGTGTGTGTTGTCCTTAGCGTAAGTTAGTTTTAGTTACATGAAGTAGTGCGCAAGCTTAGGCACCGATGACCTCAGACGTTTGCTCCATAAGATCTTATCACAAGTTTACAATTTTCTTTTTACCCCTCAAAGAGCTCCCCTCCCAGAACAACATCCGCGGCACCACCTACATACCTTTGATGGGCACATGAAAAATGTAAATGTACAGAGATAGCCAGTCACTGATTACTAGGTGGCAGGGCTAAAATACAGGGAGCGAAAGGCTATTTACAATTCGTACAGAAAGCAGATGGCAGTTATAAGAGTCGAGGGGCATAAAAGAGAAGCAGTGGTTGGGAAGGGAGTGAGACAAGGTTGTAGCCTATCCCCGATGTTATTCGATCTGTATATTGAGCAAGCAGTAAAGGAAACAAAAGAAAAATTCGGAGTAGGTATTAAAATCCATGGACAAGAAATAAAAACTTTGAGGTTCGCCGATGACATTGTAATTCTGTCAGAGACAGCAAAGGACTTGGAAGAGTAGTTGAACAGAATGGACAGTGTCTTTAAAGGAGAATATAAGATGAACATCAAAAAAAGCAAAACGAGGATAATGGAATGTAGTCGAATTAAATCGGGTGACGCTGAGGGTATTATATTAGGAAATGAGACGCTTAAAGTAGTAAAGGAGTTTTGCTATTTGGGGAGCAAAATACACTCCTGGAAATGGAAAAAAGAACACATTGACACCGGTGTGTCAGACCCACCATACTTGCTCCGGACACTGCGAGAGGGCTGTACAAGCAATGATCACACGCACGGCACAGCGGACACACCAGGAACCGCGGTGTTGGCCGTCGAATGGCGCTAGCTGCGCAGCATTTGTGCACCGCCGCCGTCAGTGTCAGCCAGTTTGCCGTGGCATACGGAGCTCCATCGCAGTCTAACACTGGTAGCATGCCGCGACAGCGTGGACGTGAACCGTATGTGCAGTTGACGGACTTTGAGCGAGGGCGTATAGTGGGCATAAGGGAGGCCGGGTGGACGTAGCGCCGAATTGCTCAACACGTGGGGCGTGAGGTCTCCACAGTACATCGATGTTGTCGCCAGTGGTCGGCGGAAGGTGCACGTGCCCGTCGACCTGGGACCGGACCGCAGCGACGCACGGATGCACGCCAAGACCGTAGGATCCCACGCGGTCTGCACGTCCAGCACGAACGCTGGTCCAACTGAGGCGCCAGGTGGAAATGGCATGGCAAGCCGTTCCACAGGACTACATCCAGCATCTCTACGATCGTCTCCATGGGAGAATAGCAGCCTGCATTGCTGCGAAAGGTGGATATACACTGTACTAGTGCCGACATTGTGCATGCTCTGTTGCCTGTGTCTATGTGCCTGTGGTTCTGTCAGTGTGATCATGTGATGTATCTGACCCCAGGAATGTGTCAATAAAGTTTCCCCTTCCTGGGACAATGAATTCACGGTGTTCTTATTTCAATTTCCAGGAGTGTAACTGATGATGGTCGAAGTAGAGGGGATATAAAATGTAGACTGGCAATGGCAAGGAAAGTGTTTCTGTAGAAGAGAAATTTGTTAGCATCGAGTATAGATTTAAGTGTCAGGAAGTAGTTTCTGAAAGTATTTGTTTGGAGTGTGGCCATATATGGAAGTGAAACGTGGACGATAAATAGTTTGGACAAGAAGAGAATAGAAGCTTTCGAAATGTGGTGCTACAGAAGAATGCTGAAGATTAGATGGGTAGATCACATAACTAATGAGGAAGTATTCGATAGAATTGGGCAGAAGAGAAGTTTGTGGCACAACGTGACTAGAAGAAGGGATCGGTTGGTAGGATAGTTCCTGAGGCATCAAGGGATCACCAATTTAGTACTGGAGGGCAGCGTGGAGGGTAAAAATCGTAGAGGGAGACCGAGAGATGAATACACTAAACAGATTCAGAAGATGTAGGTTGCAGTAAGTACTGGGAGGTAAAGAGGCTTGCACAGGATAGAGTAGCATGGAGAGCTGCATCAAACCAGTCTCTGGACTGAAGACCACAACAACAACAACAACATGTCAAAAATTGCACTCCAAAGTAATGCGATCACATTTAATACGGTTGATTGCCAACTATGTTCTTAGAGGAGCGTTGAATAGTGTGGGGTGTCGGCGTTGTCGAAAATTGTCAATGACGTCGTCCTATTGGTAATCGCATTGCACCCCATCATTTTCGACCTCCAAATGTTGTGGGAACCAAAGCCCCAAGGGAAGGGGGTGTGTCTGAAATGTTTTCCTCGTCCATCTATAAAAAGAATGCTTGATTTCAACCCTGAGCGTTGCGGTTCTGACCTCCATCACAGAGGCATCAAAAGAAGGTGTGAAATGTGGGTAAGATGGGGTGTCATTATCTTCCCATCGTGTGACACGTCCACAGTGGCGTTGGACAGAATTATGGTGAAATTTGGTTCCACTGTTACATAATTAATCCACCTTACATCTTACATGAACTTCTGAACTCAGGCATTTTGTTCGCATGTATCGACATCTTGCTGTTTGAAGCTTCGCCGAGCAAGGGGGTGAAGCCACAGGGCACCACGCTTTTGCACCATAATAGAGGAAGATTTTTAGGCACCTTTGCGGCAGATTTCAATCTTATGTGTCGCATTGAGATGGAGTTACGGCGTTTCTAAGAAATGACCTTGTAATTCTACTACACAGTGTTGCCTCCATTCTGTGAGATTGTTTTCAGCATGACAAGTTTACGCGGATGAGGGCTGTAAATATTAACAGAACCGCCTCACACCTGCCCCTGCTTTCCACTACGTGATGTGCTACACTCCGAGAACCATCAAAAAGATTTTTTGTTTGCTTGAGGAAGGCAGATTCAGCTCGATACTTTAAATGTTTTAAATGTATAATTGGCTTTTATTAAGTTTTAGAGGGGTTAGCAGCGCTGAACACAGTAATCAGGGTCGAATGGATGTAGGTTGCGATAGTAATGTTGAGACAAATAGGCTTGCACGTGACAGACTGAGGCGAAAGATTGCATCAAAGCAGTCTTCGACTCGCTTACGTGTGTGTGTGTGTGTGTGTGTGTGTGTGTGTGTGTGTGTGTGTGTGTGTGAGGGGGAGGGGGCGCACACACACTCACGCACACACACACACACAGTGGCGATCGTCAGTTGCTCAGTTCAGTTGATACGTGACGAAACCATCACGCAAGTGGGCTACTAAAAAAATCGGCCTTGTGTGTATGACACCGTGGTAGGCCGCCAAAGTGCACAGATCCCTAGCATCTCGTGAAGGAGGGACTACTTCATGCTGCTATCCTTTTCGGCGGACACTACAAATCCACATGTCTGGTCAGGTTTCTTGACCCTGATAATTTGGGTGGAAAGAACGTTGAAACGGCCAGAACCCATCTGAATTAAAATGCTAACTAATTTACAGGAGTTACCATTTACATGAAGATCGATATCTGGACACTGCAGTCCCCAGTCGTCGCGATGGCAACTCTCCTTATTCATTCAGTACGGAGGCAGATCGGTAAATCAAGAAAATTTTTAGCCTGCTAATGATATATAACTTGATTCAGCTTCCACTGCGGTGAGACAGGTCTCGAAATACACGCATTCCACGGCAACGTTGGTTCTCTCCCACGGAAATATTCTCGTCGATAACTGATGTGACGTCAGGGCGAGGTATGTGAAACGCCAGAAACGCTCCCTGCATCGCCAAACGCTGGTGAGGAACGGCGCGCGGCGCTGCTATCGGGATCCCTGCTGCTGATATACGACGAGGTGTTTCATTTGGCCAGAGAGCCGCGTGCGGCTGGCGGAGTGGCCCAATATTTAGAAGCGCGGAGCAGGCCCAGCCGTCAGGGCCAGCGCTCGACTTAACGGCCGCGTCGCGATTTCGCTCCGCCGTAAATACCGGACCCCACATGCCGGCGCCCGTCACCCTCCATACCCGCCCTTCCTCTCCATTGCTGCTGTATACGGAAAGGTCACAATCTCTGTCAGCTGTATTCAGCGTTCGAATTTCTCTGGCGTACGTGGTTCTGTTATTTATTTATTCAGTTAATTTCTGTCCATTATTCTTATGTCCCACCTTGACACAGAGAATCCGAACAATCCACCAGAGATACTGGCGGTATGTTGCGCGACAGAGACACGACGATGAAATATCTAAGCCCGGCCTGGCCGAGATTTGCGGTCCTGGAGCGCGATCGCTCTCCTCCACTGCAGCCGAGTCTGCTTAGAGCTTCCGCTTCCCCCACTACTGCGCAGTTCCGAGCAGATGTGTGGCTAAAGTGGCTATATGCTGGAGACTGTAAATGCGGAAAACTTAGGAAGTAGTTTCTGCAACACAGTGCGACTACTTCTAAGAGGCAAATGTTGCTGCATACTTCTATAAACAGGACTTTGTCACTAGTGTTTATTTTCGATTTATTATTTTTCTGCCGAAGCAGTAACTTTACTGTTTAATTGTATAAGTATATTAGACAGCGTTAATACATTGAGCAGGCAACGTCCTTGCCGCAGTGGATACACCGGTTCCCGTGAGAATACCGAAGTTAAGCGCTGTTGGGCGTGGCCGGCACTTGGATGGGTGACCATCCAGCAGCCATGCGCTGTTGCCATATTTCGGGGTGCACTCAGCCTCGTTATGCCAATTGAGGAGCTACTCGACCGAATAGTAGCGGCTTCGGTCAAGAATACCATCATAACGATCGGGAGAGCGGTGTGCTGACCCCACGCCCCTCCTATCCGCATCATCACCTGAGGATGACACGGCGGTCGGATGGTCCAGGTAGGCCACTCGTGGCCTGAAGACGGAGTATGTGTGTGTGTGTGTGTGTAATACGTTGAGCAGAAATACAAAAAACTTTACGTTTAACAACATGATGTGATGTTTATTAATTTATACACGTTTCGATTTTAGAATACATTATATACGAGGAACTGTGGCTCGTGATACAATCAAAGACATGGAGTTACACAGATTAAACCTGCTAAATCGGAACATTAAATGAATTTTGTTAATGTCTCAGCAGAAACATCCAGTTGGCACAAATAAGTGGAATCAAACACTGAAATAACTTCGGCTACATGACTGTGCAGTCGATGATGTTGCTCTTGGGGTAACATTTTATAAGATACTCGTAAATTCCTGGATGGAACGAACAGGTCATTGAGCTGAGTGCTACAGTTGCTTCTGTTGGGTCACGTCTGAGATAATGAGGAGGTGCATTGATAGCCAAAAGTGAGAATGGTCTGACAAATAAATGTAAATCAGTCTTCAACGTGCAACATTTGGAATCTGTTAAAGAACTAATGACAAAAATGTTTCCACTATTGAAACATAGTCTCTTATACCTGATCCACAAATCACTACTCTGAGTTCCGGGAAACATTCCACATCATGAATTTGAATCTGATTTTTTCATATGATTATTTAAAATTTAATAGCATCAATCTTGCCCACTGTGACGTCCCCTCTCCGCCGCGTGCTGGTGTTGTCCACGCCGTGGAGCTGTTCCTGCTACATCTCGGTCGGTGGAGTCGAGACGCGATGCGCGATGATGGATGTCTCCGTCGGTTAACGAGAGACAATATCTGAAAAAGCTCTTAAGAAATCGTTCCTCACGTAATGATTAAAGTTTGATTGCGAGTCCGCACAGTTTCCGTATTAATACGAACTGCGCACTCTCATTGTCCCTTGTAGTTTGAAGTTGAATTATTATGTGCCCGATTAACACTTTAGTGCAGTAACTGATGAACCTTCCCTCATGCGCATCGTCCACATCACCAAAAGCGAGGGAAAAGTTCAATTGGAGATCGTATTGGTCGTTGTTTGTTCGTTGCTAAGTAAAATTGTTCGCTCTATATGACGCGAGATCCACAGATAGTTCTTAAAATGTCTTAATTATCTTGCGTCGTAATATTATGTATGTCCAAACCTTCCTTGTCACAACTAGCAGTCCACGAATTTACTTCCAAGTTAAATAGTCACTGTTCATTAACGTTTGATGAGCAATTACCAATTATTCATAGGATGATGGAAGCGACACGCTGAATTTCCACTTTTGATGAACAATTTTATTGTTCCTTTTCGCTAAATACTTTATAAACATCATGTCACACGCACACACTGTTAATTAGCACTGGCAGTTCTGTTAGTTTCAAGTATCGTGACAATTACGACCGCTTTAACCCTCGGCGTATTTGTTTCTTCTTCTTAGTCTCCTACTCGAGACTAAACGTGTATTACAGTCTTTTGAAACTTTGTCCATTCCTTTCTATAAGTTCACTTTATATGAATGTTGAGTCCAATATTGCCTGCTTCCGTTAATGAAGTCCAACAACTCGGTATACACAGTCAGCATACTATCTCGGTTCAAGTCTCTAGTCTGAATATCAGTTCACAACATCCGTGCGTCTATGTCACGCAACAACGACTCTTGAAAGTAAAACAACGTCGTCGCACTCCGTTCGCTCAACTATGGCAAGAGCTGCTCTCGTATGACTTGATAACACGATAGCTAGCAAGCGACTTACTTTTTCCGTGAATGACTATTGTAGACGCATTGAATTTCTTCGTTGCATATACAACTCTCTTCCACATAAAAGTTATTTCTGACCGACATTTCTTTGGACTTAACTTTCATGGTATTAAATTGCAATTATTACTTAGATGTTTGGCAAATAACTAAAGATGACCTTTCTTTCTTCTTCCGCCGGCCGGAGTGGCCGTGCGGTTCTAGGCGCTGCAGTCTGGAACCGAGAGACCGCTCCGGTCGCAGGTTCGAATCCTGCCTCGGGCATGGATGTGTGTGATGTCCTTAGGTTAGTTAGGTTTAATTAGTTCTAAGTTCTAGGCGACTGATAACCTCAGAAGTTAAGTCGCATAGTGCTCAGAGCCATTTGAACCATTTTTTCTTCTTCCTTTCTAACAAAACAGTCTCTGTAATGCTTAATGTTGGTGTTTATCAAGACTTTCTGGTGTTATATCATCGGCAAAGCTGTCGTACCTGCCAGGATAACTTTTCCATACTTTACATCATGATGTTGTTGCTGTAGTCTTCAGTCCTGAGGCTGGTTTGGTGCAGCGCTCCATGGTGCTCTATCCTGTGCAAGCTTCTTCATCTCTAAGTAACTACTGCCACCTACATCCTTCTGAATCTGCTTAGTATATTCATCTTTTGGTCTCCCTCTACGATTTTTACCCTCCACGCTGCCCCTCAATACTAACTCGATGATCCCGTGATGCCTCAGAACATGTCCTACCAACCGTTCCCTTCTTTTTGTCAAGTTGTGCCACAAACTCCTCTTCTCCCCAATTCTATTCAATACTTCATCATTAGTTATGTGATCTACCCATCTAATCTTCAGCATTCTTCTGCAGCACCACATTTCGAAAGCTTCTATTCTCTTCTTGTCTAAACTATTTATCGTCCATGTTTCATTTCCATACATGGATACACTCCATACAAATACTACCAGAAACGACTTCCTGACACTTAAATCTACTCTCGATGTTAACAAATTTCTCTTTTTCAGAAACGCTTTCCTTGCCATTGCCAGTCTACATATTATATCTTCTCTACTTCGCCCATCATCAGTTATTTTGCTCCCCAAATAGCAAAACTCCTTTACTGCTTTAAGTGTCTCATTTCCTAATCTAATTCCCTCAGCGTCGACCGACTTAATCTGACTACATTCCATTATCCTCGTTTTGCATTTGTTGATGTTCATCTTGTATCCTCCTTTCAAGACACAGTCCATTCCGTTCAACTGCTCTTCCAAGTTCTTTGCTGTCTCTGACAGAATTACAATGTCATCGGTGAACCTCAAAGTTTTTATTTCTTGTCCATCGATTTTAATACCTAATCCGAATTTTTCTTTTGTTTCCTTTACTGCTTGCTCAATATACAGACTGTCTCACTCCTTTCCCAACCACTGCTTCCCTTGCATGCCCCTCGATTCTTATATCAGCCATCTGGTTTCTGTACAAATTGTAAATAGTCTTTCACTCCCTGTATTTTACCCCTGACACCTGTAGAATTTGAAGGAGAGTATTCCAGTCAACATTGTCAAAAGCTTTCTCTACGTCTACAAATGTCAGAAACGTAGGTTTGCCTTTCCTTAACGTTTCGTCTAAGATAAGTCGTAAGGTCAGTATTGCCTCACGCGTTCCAATATTTCTACGGAATCCAAACTGATCTTCCCCGAGGTCGGCTTCTACCAGTTTTTCCATTCGTCTGTAGAGAATTCGTGTTAGTATTTTGCAGCTGTGACTTATTAAACTGATAGTTCGGTAATTTTCACATCTGTCAACACCTGCTTTCTTTGGGATTGGAATTATTATATTCTTCTTGAAGTCTGAGGGTATTTCGCCTGCCTCATACATCTTGCTCACCAGATGGTAGAGTTTTGTCAGGACTGGCTTTCCCAAGGCCGTCAGTAGTTCCAATGGAATGTTGTCTACTACCGGTGCCTTGTTTCGACCCAGGTCTTTCAGTGCTCTGTCAAACTCTTCACGCAGTATCTTATCTCCCATTTCATCTTCATCTACATCCTCTTCCATTTCCATAATATTGTCCTCAAGTACATCGCCCTTGTATAGACCCTTCCACCTTTGTGCTTTCCCTTCCTTGCTTACATCATTTTTCCTAATTGGGTTTTGGGGTTTATTAGGGTGTTACACCGCCATATATGGTACCAAGTGATTCTTCCCTTGCCTTAAAAAACTTAATAAATTCGTATAATTGGTGGTCTCGACCATAAAAGATTTTGTTACTACTCGGTTTAGAAAATGTACTTTCGTCTAATCAGACGGGTGTTTTTGGGACACCCAGTTCTTTTAACCTAAAAGCAGAGTGTTTCGGTTATCGTGCCCAGTTATTTGCTGTGGTTCTCAAGTCCGTTGTGAGCGCAGCAATGTGGGCCCCGTCCGCTGGTTGATAACCGGCGCGCCTTGACGTGTCAGCGGGTCAGCGTTCAGCGGTCAGCACGCCCCGCTCTGCGCAGATCCGGCGCCAGCTGGCAGATCCCCGTGTCTGCTGGGCTGACGCACGCGGCCATCGGGCAGGCACGCTAATGACGTGCGCTGCTCTCCGTCTGACCGGCTGCTGCATTAACAACGGGACGGCTGCCGCACTGTGTCTAGCAGCTTGTCTGCACGCTGATTTATTGCGCAGATTGCTGCCGGCTGCCAAATTGGTAGCCACGATGTGCTGTCCACTTGCTTCACGGACTGGGAGCACGTGTCCCATCTCTCTCTTACTCCCCTCCGCTTCTCTCTCTGGCTCCTCTCCATCTCGTCTACAATTCCATTTTGTATTTATACCTGTGTTCCGCTGGCTTGTTCACCACCTCCCATCGCAGTTCTTTCTCCCTCCTCCCACATGCCATTCGCTCTCTGACACACACAGACACACACACACACACACACACACACACACACACACACGTGCCCGCGAGCTCATACACTGTGGGTCTCCGCGGGTCTTGATAGGCACTAAAATTGGCTTTCACTCCCATCAGCATTTGACACTACTGGCCATTAAAATTGCTACACCAAGAAGAAATGCAGTTGATAAACGGGTATTCATTGGACAAATATATTATACTAGAACTGACATGTGATTTCATTTTCACGCAATTTGGGTGCATAGATCCTGAGAAATCAGTACCCAGAACAACCACCTCTGGCCGTAATAACGACCTTGATACGCCTGGGCACTGAGTCAAACAGAACTTGGATGCATGCAGCTTCAACACCATACAACTGTTCATCAAGAGTAGTGACTGGCGTATTGTGACGAGCCAGTTGCTCGGCCGCCATTGACCAGATGGTTTCAATTGGTGATAGACCTGGAGAATGTTCTGGTCATTACAGCAGTCGAACATTTTCTGTGTCCAGAAAGGCCCGTACAGGACCCTCTCCCAGGCACTTAAATGTGATTTGCAGAGTATCCATGTAGATGTAGATACAACATGCGGTCGTACATTACCCTGCTGAAATGTAGGATTTCGCAGGGATCGAATGAAGGGTAGAGCCATGGATCGTAACACATCTGAAATGTAACGTCCACTGTTCAAAGTGCCGTCAATGCGAACAAGAGGTGACCGAGATGTGTAACCAATGGCACCCCATACCATCACGCCGGGTGATACGCCAGTATGGCGATGACGAATAGACTCTTCCAATGTGCGTTCACCGCGATGTCGTCTAACACGGATGGGACCATCATGTTGCTGTAAACAGAACCTGGATTCACCCGAAAAAGCGACGTTTTGCGATTAGTGCACCCAGTTTCGTCGTTGAGTACACCATCACAGGCGCTCCTGTCTGTAATGCAACGTCAAGGGTAACCGCAGCCATGGTCTCCGAACTGATAGTCGATGCTGCTGCAAACGTCGTTGAACTGTTCGTGCAGATGGTTGTTGTCTTGCAAACGTCCCCATCTGTTGACTCAGGGATCGAGACGTGGCTGCACGATCCGTTATAGTCATGCGGATGAGATGCCTGTCATCTCGACTGCTAGTGATACGAGGCCGTTGGGATCCAGCACGGCGTTCCGTATTACGATCCTGAACCCACCGATTCCATATTCTGCTAACAGTCATTGGATCTCGACCAACGCGAGCAGCAATGTCGCGATACGATAAACCGCAATCGCGATAGGCTACAATCCGACCTTTATCAAAGTCGGAAACGTGATGGTACGCATTTCTCCTCCTTACACGAGGCATCACAACAACGCTTCACCAGGCAACGCCTGTCAACTGCTGTTTGTGCATGAGAAAACGGTTGGAACCTTTCGTCATGTCAGCAAGTTGTAGGTGTCGCCACCGCCTCCAACCTTGTGTGAATGCTCTGAAAATCTAATGATTTGCATATCACCGCATCTTCTTCCTGTCGGTTAAATTTCGCGTCTGTAGCACGTCATCTTCGTGGTGTAGTAATTTTAACGGCCAGTAGTGTGTAAGGTGCGTTGCAGACGTTCTACTCAATGATCTACTATAAGAGTGATATTCTGTCAGTCTAGGGACGACGCTAAAACTGTATAATAACAGAAAAATCGACGATTTCGATATACCGCAACAGTCTTGCACCACTATACAAAATAGACTCGTTCTCGAGAAAATGCACTAATATTGAGTTGATGATTAAATGATCATGAACGGCATGAATACAGTATGCGTATGATAATTACGTCTACATTTATTCTCCAGAGGTCAACTTATCTTAGAATGTGTGGTAGACGGCGCGTAAACGGACGGAGAGGTACGATGTCGTTTGACCATGCGTTCGCCAATCAGACACAGCAATCAGCACTACCTTAAAGATTCTATAAGTGTCAGTGTGGAGCGATTTAACGTGGAACGACCACATATTCTAAGTCGAAGGGAAGGCAGAGATCGGACTCAGATTTTTTTTCAAGAATCCCGAGGAGGTATAATTCACGCACAAAACAAATCGTTTCTACCAATTCTCGATTATTTTTCATTAATCACGGACACTTACCAAGTAGGAGTAATGAAAGTGATACAAACTGTTCAAAGAGGAGTTGCATAATTCGTTGCGGCTTTGGTTAGCATGTACGTGTCAACTTTTGTTTAGTCACTAGGAGAGTCTCACGGAAATGCTCAACGAACTGCTGTGGGAGACGTTGTAGGAGACACTGTGCAATGCGAAAAAAGGTTGTCACAAATTTCAGAGAACCCACTTTCCACAAAACAAGTGAAAAAAACATAGAGTTTCCCCCAACTGACACCTCGCGTGATCATGCTGGAGAGTTCCGGGACAATAGGGAGGGTACCGACAGTCTTTCTGCGAACAGGATAAAAAGGATGCGGGGAAAATCAGACTGGAACACTACCTACTCTCTGCCACCCACCGTATGGTGGTTTGTAGAGCATATATTTAGAGGTAAACTATCAGATCTTCCATTTCGTTAACTAATGACGCTTGTAAACGATTTTCAGCAAACCTCTGTACAACCATCAATGGCGCTGATTTCAGTTTCGTGTTCATTCTGCGAGATATACGTGGAAACAAAGTAATGTTTCTTCAACGTTCTTGACACTTCCCTCGCATAATTTTGCTATTATGTTTTTTCGCGATATGCGAAACTGTGTTGTAGCGTATACCGCCGCAGTTTGATGGACATCTTAGTCACACCCTCAATCTAATTTTTTCCATCTCCTCTGTTAATATTACGTGGTAAGGGTCCCAGACTGAAGAACAATACTTACGAACAGATTCAGGGAGTCTTTTGTACGCTACCTCTTTCGATGGTGAATTACGTTTACAATGAATTTTTCCATCCTGACATCTGCTTTTCATGAACCCAGTTTTATTTGACCTGTCCACTTCAGAATCTCTGCCTGATAACAGGCAAGAAGTATCAATCGAATGTTCTTGCGAGAAGAAATAAACCAACGTGAGTTGCTGAACGAAGGCATATTGACGAAATGGAGAATTTTGGAAACTCACAGCCATGAAAGGAAGCCGATAGTAATCAATTTACAACTCTTTCTAACGAAGATGATAAACTGCCTGGGTTATACTGTCGACTAAAGAACTGGAGTATTACATAAGTGTCAAAGACGATTTCAGAACGACCAAGAGGCAGGTTTCAAAGGTGTGAAGGTTCACACAAATGCTGAAAGATAATTTTAGAAGAAGCAAGAAACAATTTTCGGAGAAAGCCTTAAGACATACTTCACAATACTGCCTCTCGTTCCATCGGTTGTGAGTGCAAGACCTCCCAGGGTGGTCAACTGATCGTCACCGGGCCAAATATCTCACGAAATAAGCATCAAACGAAAAAACTACAAAGGACGTCACTTGTCTAGCTTGAAGGGGGAAACCAGATGCCGCTATGGTTGGCCCGCTAGATGGCGCTGCCATAGGTCAAACGGATATCAACTGCGTCTTCTTAAAATACGAACCCCCATTTTTATTACATATTCGTGTAGTACGTGAAGAAATATGAATGTTTTAGTTCGACCACTTTTTTCACTTTGTGATAGATGTCACTGTAATAGTCACAAACATATGGCTCACAATTTTAGACGAACAGTTGGTAACAGGTAGGTTTTTTAAAATAAAATGCAGAACGTAGGTACGTTTGAACATTTTATTTCGGTTGTTCCAATAAGATATATGTACCTTTGTGAACCTATCATTTCTGAGAACGGATGCTGTTACAGCGTGATTACCTGTAAATACCACATTTATGCAATAAATGCTCAAAATGATGTCCGTCAACTTCAATGCATTTGGCAATACGTGTAACGACATTCCTCTCAACAGCGAGTAGTTCGCCTTCCGTAATGTTCACACATGCGCCGACAATGCGCTGACGCATGTTGTCAGGCGTTGTCGGTGGATCACGATAGCAAATTTCCTTCAACTTTCCCCACAGAAAGAAATCCGGGGACTTCAGATCCAGTGAACGTGCAGGTCATGGTATGGTGCTTCAACGACCAATCCACCTGTCTTGAAATCTGCTATTCAATACCGCTTCAACCGCATGCGAGCTATGTGCCGGACATCCATCATGTTAAGAGTACATCGCCATTCTGTCATGCAATGAAACATTTTGTAGTAACATCGGTAGAACATCGGAAACATAGGAAATCAGCATACATTGCACCATTTAGATTGCCATCGATAAAATGGGCGCCAATTACCCTTCCTCCCATAATGCCGCAGCATACATTAATCCGCAAAGGTCGCTGATGTTCCACTTGTCGCAGCCATCGTGGATTTTCCGTTGCCCAATAGTGCATATTATGCCTGTTTACGTTTTGGTGAATGACGCTTCGTCGCTAAATAGAACGGGTGCAAAATATCTGTCTTCGTCCCGTAATTTCTCTTGTGCGCAGTGGCAGAACTGTACACATACATAGCACACGCCCGTTGGGCATTTTGATCACAATATCCATACACCAACACGATATCGACCTTTTCGGCAATTGGTAAACGGTCCATTTTAACACGGGTAATGTATCACGAAGCAAATACCGCCCGCACTGGTGGAATGTTATGTGATACCACGTACTAATATGTTTTTGACTATTACAGCGCCATCTATCACAAAGCGAAAAAAGTGGTCCAACTAAAACATTCATATTTCTTTACGTACTACACGAATATGTAATTAAAAATGGGGGTTCCTATTTTTAAAAAAACGCAGTCGATATTCGTTTGACCTATGGCAGCGCCATCTAGCGGGTCAACCATAGCGGCATCTGGTTTCCCCCTTCAAGCTAGACAAGTTTCGTTCTTTGTAGTTTTTTCGTTTGATGCTTATTTTGTGAGATATTTGGCCCAGTCACTATCACCCTGTATACAGCGTCAGGAGGGCCTCCGGAGAGTTGTGATAGGAGCGCTCCTGTTCCCCGCGTGCATAAACTATTGTTGGGACAGGGTGAGCAGTCGGCGAAAGTTTTCTGATGACGCTGTTGTGGACGGGGAGGAGTTGTCGTTCAGTGCGAGTGAAGAGGTTCAGGATCGCTTTGACAAGAGTTATATTTGCTGTGATGTATGGCATCTTGGTTTCAACGTGGGTAAACGTAAATTAATTTAAATGTAATGTAACTCTAACGGGTTCGAAGAGCGTTCCTGCAATGTTCGTATACAATATCAATGAGCGCATCGATTACATACATAGGCGTCACGTTGGGAAACGACAGGTCGGAGTAACAGAAAACATCGAAGCTATTCAGGAACGTGCAGCTTGGTTTGGTCGGCTACAACATGGTCAGAGCGTTACGCAAAAGTTTCGTGAACTTAGACGGGATTCTTAGAGGGAAAAAGACGATCTCGTAAAACGCTACTAAGAGATTGTAGAAACAGCATTTGCGTCGGACTGCAAGATAATTCTGTTGTCTGCAATTTACACTACCTGCCATTAAAATTGCTACACCACGAAATGACGTGCTACAAACGCGAAATTTAACCTACAGGAAGAAGATGCTGTGATATGCAAATGATTAGCTTTTCAGAGCATTCACATAAGGTTGGCGCCGGTGGTGACACTTACAACGTGCTGACATGAGGAAAGTTTCCAACCGATTTCTCATACACAAACAGCAGTTCACCGGCGTTGCCTGGTGAAACGTTGTGATGCCTCACGTAAGGAGGAGAAATGCGTACCATCACGTTTGCGACTTCGATAAAGGTCAGATTGTAGCCTATCGCGATTGCGGTTTATCGTATCGTGACATTGCCGCTCACGTTGGTTGAGGTACAATGATTGTTAGCAGAATATGGAATCGGTGGGTTCAGGAGGATAATACGGAAAGCCGTCCTGCATCCCAACGGCCTCGTATCACTAGCAGTCGAGATGACAGGCCTCTTATACGCATGGCTGTAGTGGATCGTGCAGCCACGTGTCGATCCCTGAGTCAGATGGGGACGTTTGCAAGACAACAACCACCTGCACGAACAGTTCGGACGTTTGCAGCAGCATGGACTATCAGCTCGGAGACCATGGCTGCGGTTACCCATGACTCTACATCACAGACAGCAGCGCCTGCGATGGTGTATTCAACGACGAAACTGGGTGCACGAATGGCAAAACGTCATTTTTTTCGGATGAATCCAGGTTCTGTTTACAGCATCATGATGGTCGCATCCGTGTTTAGCGACATCGCGGTGAACGCACATTGGAAGCTTGTATTCGTCATCGCCATACTGGCGTATCACCCGGCGTGATGGTATGGGGTGCCATTGGTTACACGTCTCTGTCACCTCTTGTTCGCATTGATGGCACTTTGAACAGTGGACGTTATACATTTCGGATGTGTTACGACTCGTGTCTGTACTCTTCATTCGATCCCTGCGGAACCCTACATTTCAGCAGGATAAAGCACGACCGCATGTTGCAGGTTCTGAGAGGGCCTTTCTGGATACAGAAAATGTCCGACTGCTGCCCTGGCCAGCACATTCTCTAGAACTCTCACCAATTGAAAACGTCTGGTCAATGGTGCCCGAGCAACTGGCTCGTCACAATACTACATTCACTACGCTTGATGAACTGTTGTATCGTGTTGAAGCTGCAGGGGCAGCTGTACCTGTACACGCCATCCAAGCTCTGTTGGACTCAATGCCCAGGCGTATCAAAGCCGTTATTACGGCCAGTGGTGTTTGTTCTGGGTACTGATTTCTCAGGATCTATGCAACAAAATGCGTGAAAATGTAATCACATGTCAGTTCTAGTACAATATATTTGTCCAATGAATACCCCTTTATCATCTGCATTTCTTCTGGGTGTAGCAATTTTAATGGCCAGTAGTGTACATCTTGTGTACGCACAAAATAATGGAGTTAACGACACCTAACACAGATACATAATATCCAGTAGTATGTGCACAGTCGAGATATAGTTTCGAGACAGTAGAATCATACTCCAGTTTGGGGGAAATGTTGTGTCTCTCAATGGGAAACTGTTTTTTTCGTCAATCTATTTGTGTATGGATCACGAAAAGCATAGCTAGCAATAATACAAAGTATCTTCCGCATGCATCGTGCAGTGGCTTGTAGAGTATCTGCGTCCCCGTAGATATGTAATAAGATAAGGTAACCTTGAAAGGTGAGATAACATAAACTTGAAACATGGATTTCTTTAAGCAAAATTCTCCTAAACGTATAGAAAACTAAAATGTGAGAAGGGTCAGTATTTTTCATTTAGGGTGTAATTTCGTTGTGCATTTTGTGTCTGGTAATTTGTAGATATCCTCGGTTGGCTAATTTTCTGTTCTTGTGATGCTCATTTGTTTCCATAACACGATGTATCTGTAGGGTACTATCTCCTTACAGTGGAATATGTAGACCTTGTGCATATACTCTTGTGCACTGGTGTGGTGGCATGATGGATATGAAATAGTCTAAATAAGGAATTATATGAACGAATAAAGGAGCAAACATTAGTAAAATATGTTTATTCACTACCACTACTGCGGCATAAGTATGAATCTACAATTTTCAAGACAAATTACGAAGCGTTCTGCTCTGCTGATGTCATCAAAAACGTTCGTTGCCAGACCAGTATAATTCTCAGCACTACGAAACCTACTATACCAGTCTAACAAAGTAAGAGTCGCCAGCCACGCTTTGACCCAAAAGATAGGATCAAACTTCTTTCTACCCCGAAGTTCAAAAGCTAAAAACCCTGCACCTATCTAGCTACTTTCAGGAAGATTCGAAAGCCGACCATTACAATGGCAAATACACTTCACTTGTAGCTCAGACACCTCCTCCGATCGCTTGTCACATCAACCTATAGCATCCACAACAAAATACAGGAATACAGTTTAAAGTGACTTCCGAAAACACCACATGAAACATCACTTTCAAATTTTCACTTCAACAAATGAAATTCACTTGCTCCAACTAGAACTCAACAAGTCCATTTTGTTCAAAGAACGCCAGCTGTAGCTAACTAATCGATCGCGATCTGACAAATTGTTTTGTCTTTCTAGTGCCTGCAGGCTCACAAAAACTCAATCTTCGCCTCCATGACCGTCGCCTGTGCATGGGATCGCACTTGCAGTCTTTTCGTGTTTTAAAAGAAAATCTACTGGTCGCCTAGGACCACTAGCTCCCAGCTCAAGAAATATGAACACTTTAATATACCAACTACGACCCAGAGGACCCACGATATGCCACTCGAACCAAGATAGGGCTGCTGTCAGATTCCCCCGATTCCGCGAACTCCAAACCACTACGTGAAATTGTTTTAACATTCAGGCCTTCCGGGCAGTCACCGTCCAGAGCAGGATGTTGGCATTTGCGTTGGCCAGTTCCTGCTCCCACCACTAAAACTTCTCTGGAAAGTGCTGCTTCCTACTGCCACAGCAGGTACTGGAAAACACCATCCATCATAGAAAAACTACTGAACTAGCTTTTGAAATCAGTTTACAACGCCCAGATCACCACACATTTAAGAAGCTTAGGGAAAGACGAACCCATCATCCCCAGACTGAGACCCTTGCTACTGGAAAGTGGACCTGACGTCCACCATAGCGAGAAAGTTGAGCACAGGGGCTCGAACAGAAAATTGTGTGTTACACCACTTTAGGCTCATATGGCACATTTACTGATGGGTTAGTGTCCCAGAAAGAACGCTTTTTCCACACCATGTTGGTAAATCTCAACTGACATCTGTGGCTTTTCCAGATGGAGTGTTCGTGTTGAGATTTGTGCAGGTAAAAAAAAAAAAAAAAAAAAAAAAAAAAAAAAAAAAAAAAAAAAAAAAAAAAGTATAAACCTTTATAAGGTGTGCCCAATTGAAAAGGTGACCTTAGCCGTACACGCTTCATACTCGTCTGTTATCCGAGTGAATGAATGTGTTTTGCGAGAGATGACGTCGTTGTATTCCCTGTTGCCTCAATTATCCTAAGGACAAACACACAAACCCATGCCCGAGGGAGGACTCGAACCTCCGTCGGGACTAGCCGCACAGTCCATGACTGCAGCGCCTAGACCGCTCGGCTAATCCCGTGCGGCTCAATTTACAGTTGTACTGTTTCGCACGATCTGTACTTATGATACTATTAATTTTTTTTAGATGTAACTATATTCTCCCTTTCATTTGCACAGGCCTTATACAATGAAGCGCCGAAGAAACTGATATAGACAAGCGCATTCAAATACAGAGAAATGTAAACAGACAGAATACGGCTCTGTGGTCGGCAACATCGATGTAAGACAAAAGGTGTCTGGTGCAGTTGTTAGATCGCTTACTGCTGCTAGAATGGCACCTTACCAAGATTAAATGAATTTGAACGTCGTGTTATAATCGGCGCACGAGCGATGGGACACAGCATCTCTGAGGTAGCGATGAAGTGGGGATTTTCCCGTACGACCATTTCACGAGTGTACCGCAAATATAAAGAACCCTATAAAACATCAAATCCCCGACTTTGCTGAGGCCGGAAAAAGATCCTGCAAGAACGGGACCAACGACGTCTGAAGAGAATCGTTCAACGTGACAGAAGTGCAACCCTTTAGCAAATAGCTACAGATTTCAATGTTGAGCCATCAACAAGAGTCTCTGTGCGAACCATTCAACAAAACATCATTGATATGGGCCTTCGGAGCCTAAGGCTCATTGTGTACCCTTGATGACTGCACGACACAAAGCTTTACGCCTCGCCTGGGCCCGTCAACACCGTCATTGGACTGTTGATGACTGGAAACATGTCGGTGGTCGGACGAGTTTCGTTTCACATTGTATCGAACGGATGGACGTTTACCATGCCTTTGGTTCTTAGGACGAGGAATCATCGCAAAATAAACGGGTCTGAGTCTGTCTGCGTATGGGTGAAAGGAGGACGCAACTGTTATAAGATTAAACTTGGTGGTGATCTAACTCATTATTATAGGAATTAAATAAACTTCCCTTCCTTGTCCTTATCTCCTTATATTTTTTAAAAAAAGAATTATAAACATTGATCTTGCCAAAAGCTGAGAAGCGATTCATCTTGGTGTTGTAGCTCTATGAGACAATCTCATGAATCCATGGACCCTGCATGTCATGTCAGCAGGGGACTGTTCAAGTTTGTGGAGGCTCTGTAGTGGTGTGGGGCGTTTGCAGTTGGAGTGATATGGGACCCCTGATACGTCTAGATACGACTCTGACAGGTAACATGTACGGACGTAAGAATTCTTTCTGATCACCTGCACCCATTTATGTTCATTGTGCTTTCCGACGGAATTGTGCAATTCAAGCAGGACAGTGCGACATCCCACACGTCCCAAGTTGTTACAGAGTGGCTTCAGGAACACTCTTCTGAGTTTAAACACTTTCGCTGACCACCAAACTCCACAGACATGAAAATTATTGAGCATATCTGGAACGCCTTGCAACGTGCTATTCGGAAGTTGTCATCCCCTAGTACTCTTACAGACTTTATATTTCGACATAATTGTCGTAAGGAGTGTGACCAAAATACAACTTAAATGTTTATTTGACACTACAATAGTGAAGCCATAATCACAGGCCGGCCACTGTGTCCGAGCGGTTCTAGGCGCTTCAGATTCGAATCTTGCCTAGGGCATGGATGTGTGTGATGTCCTTAGGTTAGTTAGGTTTAAGTAGTTTTAAGTTCTAGGGGACTGATGACCACAGCAGTTAAGTCCCATAGTGCTCAGAGCAATTTGAACCATAATCACACTACATAATTTTTTTCTTACAGATTTACGGGCAGTCCAGCAGGATTAATGGTGTCAATTCCCTCCAGCACTACTTCAGACATTAGTTGAATTCATGCCACGTCATGTTGCGGCACTTCTGCTTGCTCGCTAGCAGGTGTACCAGTTTCTCTGGCTCTTCAGTGTAAGAAAGAAAGTAAATCGGGAGTACTGTCGGCAATAGACGACGTGTGAGATGGTTCATAGGCGCATAAAACTTACATTAGTGAGGCTAATCACCTTTTCCCCGTGTCAGATGGACGAAGATTATTGGTGAGCGTCGGTATACAGCAGCGGTGACGGCCACAGGTGCCGAGCAGTGACCCACTTTGCGGAGGAGGACAATCGCCTGCTGATTTGGTGGCAGTGCAAGGCTGCAAAATAATTCCGGTCGCAGTCTGGCCGTGATTCTCGCGCCGTTGCTGCGCTGGTGAGCTCCGGCCGCGCGGCCGCTAATCTCGCGGCGCGACGTGACGCGACTGCCTGCCGTGCGTCGCTTCGCAATTAGCCGCCTCGTCTCGAGCCTCCAGTCTCCTGGTTCGTACGGCGCCTGACAAATCGCGTCGGTCCAATTACTGCCCCCCTGATACACTGGCCTGGCAGCTCTTGTGCGCTCGCTCTGATAGCCTCTCGTGCCAGCTCATTGTTACCGACACGGAATGCAATGTGCATATTAACGTGTCGTTCACGCGTCGCGTTAGCCCCTTAATCGCGTCCTGCAATATTAAAAATATTCCTGAGTGGCTCGCTGCATAATGTAGAGTCACTCTCTCGGGCAATTCGGGAGCTGCGTTATTATACATGGTACCGTAAACCGGATATACTTTGACCTATTTCGGATTCAAATCTGATTATCACGATTGCTTTATAACTTCTGTGACATTTATGTTAGTCAACATAGGGGTTTGTATGACAAGATGGAGAGGATGTAGTGGAAAAAATGTAGGTGGTCAAAATTAGCGTGGATTTGGGGATACATTGACCTGCCTGTACCTGGACGACAGCTGTCAGCTACCATTCCATTTTTGGTCAATATTTCAAAAACACAATGAAACTTTGACCGCCCAGAAATATATACATTGATTTAAAGTTTACTTAAGGGGGGTAGGACGTCAAACGGACCAACTTGGAGCAGGAGAGGCACCACAGGACATTTTAATTTCCACTGTCTATTCTTTTGCAAAAATATTCATAAAACTTTGTCAGCATGACCAGGAAGGATTCAGAATTCACACTCATAGCAGTGGAAGTTCGAAAACATAACGAAATAAAATTTTTACATGTGAAATTTCATCATTTTTTCACTTACTAATGGCAGTATTTGTAGCTATAGGTACACTTTTCTTCATAAGTAAGAGATATTCTTCGATGAATTGTGCACATCGTGCAAATCTATTAAAATCTGTGGTAAAAATTGAGGTATTTAACTATAAAATTTATGTTTTTCCTAAACATGAAGTTTAAAATATAACAGTTCATTCGTTTTTTCATAAATTAAATAAATTCTAGAGTTTCATACACCTGTGAGTATGGTATGTATGATGTGCAAAATTCATCGAAGAATCTCTTTAACTTACGAAGAAAAGTGTACCTATAGCAACAAATGCAGCCATTAGTAAGTGAAAAAAATGACGAAATTTCACACGTAAAAAAAATTCATTTTGTTATGTTTTCGAACTTCCACCGCAATGAGTGTGAATCGTGAATCCTGAATCCTTCCTGGTGATGCTGACAAAGTTTTATGAATTTATTTGTAAAAGTATAGACACTGCAAATTAAAATGTCCTGTGATGCCTCTCCTGGTCCAAGTCGGCCCGTTTGACGTCCTACTCCTCCCCCCCCCCCCCCCCTTAAGTGCTTTCTTAAACCTCATAAAAGTAAAAACATTGTACGCTATATAAATCGAACAGTGCGATACATCGTCAAAATGATGAATGTAATTAAAAACATGTACTAAGATGGAGTACGCAGACATAGATCCAAATTTAGCTGAGGTTAAATTACATCCATCTTAGACCTAGTTTGGCCGTCCGGTGTGGCAGAGCGGTTCTAGGCGCTACAGTCTGGAACCACGCGACCGCTACGGTCGCAGGTTCGAATCCTGTCTCGGGCATGGATGTGTGTGATGTCCTTAGGCCAGTTAGGTTTAAGTAGTTCTAAGTTCTAGGGGACTGATGACCTCAGATGTTACGTCCCATAGTGCTCAGAGCCATTTGAATCATTTTTAGACCTCGTTTCAAAACAGCCATTGCAGTTAGAATAAAGTTCCTGGCACTTGTGGCGAAAAAAATTTCATTCCTTGTTGGCAGAGACGTTTGACATATGTTGCACCTGAATCACTGCTTGAACTGAAACAGCTTACAGTTTGAGCAATACATGACTGACATCTGTTTTTGTCAATTGCAGACACACTAACAATCACGAGTGAGCCTTTGTCTACACACGGACGGTTAATGTATGTATTCCTTAGTTCCACACTGCCATTGGCATCAACAATGCTTAATAAACTGTGTCTCTGTAATCTTGGTCTTGTAGTAACAAGTGGTCAAAGTATCCCCGAAACAGAGAAATCACGCGCATCACCTCAGAAATGGTAGTATAGTGGTAGATACATACTTGTGAAGAAAAAACTAATCAGTGGTCCGTTTTGAGAATTAATCGACTAACATACGTGATATTGCGGAAAACACATATCGATTTGCAGTTAAACGATACCGGTGAATTTTTCACTACCTGATTTTAACATACTTTTTCGTATACAGTTATAAATCATAACAGGTTTGCCAACTGTTGCGCAAGAAAATCGGCACTACATGGCTGATGGAACTATAAACACCAAACGATATACACTAAACATTCAGCTAAGAGCCAGCAAGAGCTGTACGGCCTTTAGTGTATGAGTGGTGAAAATAACCACGTTGGTCAAAGTATACCCATTTTACGGTATTGGGAAAGAAACATTACACGGTACAGTAAGATGTACTTAATAACTCGTCCGTGAAAGAGTTTAGCCAGCTCAGCTTCGTCCACTCTTATTCAAAAATTAATCGCAATAATTTTATTTATTGCTAATAATTGATTCGCTGTTTCCAAAGTGTCTTGTTTTACCACAGGGTGAACCGGAACTCCAACGACAAAATTTCGGAGATAATTCGTGAATATTTTCAGAGTATTTTTGTACAAGGGAGCCGTGCCTCCGATGACTTCTTACAAAATAACAATTTAATTATGAGTTATTCGGTTTCTTAGCCCAACTGCCTTCGTAGAATATACCTACATAACAAGGAAAACGCCTTTAATATCCAATAACCAAAACGAAGTCAGCAGCTTTTAGTCTTGTGGTTAGTGCTGTTGAGTATCTCGAGGCCCTGGTTTCGATTCCCGGCCCGGAGGGGGATTTTGTCCGTTTAGCACTGAGTGTGTGTGTTTTCCTCGGCATCAGTTCATCATCATCGACGTGTAAGTCGCCGCAGTGGCGTCAACTCAAAAGAGTTGCACCAAAGTGACCGAATTCCCCAGAACGGGGATCTTGGTCACACTCCATATACAGCATGTTTTTAAATCCCATTACAAATTTATGGATATGTAGAAGTGCAACCAGTACGCTACAGTCTGAACAAGAACCTGCAAGTACTGGGGTACTGACAATTGTGGTAATCTCCCATCTCTCGTGTCCCGCGTGGGAGTGAGAAGGTCACATTGTGATTGCAAGGGCATACCTTGACCGATGTAATCGATGGGCGAAATTCGCATAGTAGCTTGGAGAACTCCACCCTGTGAAGAATCTACAAGCTAAAGCGGGTGTTCAGGGACACAGGACTCGCTGTACAGCTCAAGGAAACTCAGTCTAATCAAACTCAGATTAATAAAGTTCACTGGAAGTTCACTTCTGGCACGACTGACTTAAGCTTCTTATATTCAATGCACAATTTTACGATGTATGGCTCGTAACTCTGTCAACTGATCAGCTGATTTCTATCTCGCGGTCCTGAGACTATCTTCTCAGTATCATCTCGATCCCAACATGGCTCTAACTGTTCTAAGTCCTCAGCCTCGTGACGCCCACCAAGGGGGTAGCGTCCCAGGTGACTACCAACTGTGCTCCCCCTTGGGTTGGGACGGTCACCTTTTTATAATGCTGGTCCAGTTTCTTGAACATTTCCACTGATGCGCTTCGCCAACGAAGAGTGTACATTAAAGTAGTAGGGCAACAAGTACACCAGCGCGTTTTGTTAGTGCGGGTTGCCTACATCAGGGGCAGTTATGCACTCAGAGGCAAACCTGTTGTTCTTTGACTGACAGGTCATTAACTTATTGCTCTGCTAAGAGGATCCTTCATTTTGATTGACAGCTCATTAACCTATTGTTCTACTAAAAGGGTCCTTCCTTTTGACTGACAGGTCCTTAACCTACTGTCCCCGACCCCTACTCCTCAATTCATTAACCCCACCCCCCTGGTAAATCCCCTCCCGGAAACTGGCAGGAAAAGACTCAGTTGATAGTCATTTTTAGGGAATTTGATTGAATTTTATGGAATATTGTTCAAACAATTTAGACAATATGTGGAATATTGTTTATTTAAAAAATTATGGGATTCAAAGCACTGTATGGCAAGTACGGAAATTGGTGGCTTTGTGGTGGAGAGGAAGGAGCTTCTGACAGGAAATTCAAGGGTATATTGTTTGTTGTAGTTTTTGTTGTGGTCTTCAGTCCCGAGACTGGTTTGATGCAACTCTCCATGCTACTCTATCCTATGCAAGCTTCTTCATCTCCCAATATGTACTGCAGCCTACATCCTTCTGAATCTGCTTAGTGTATTCATCTCTTGTTCTCCCTCTATGATTTTTACCCTCCACGCTGCCCTCCAATACTAAATTGGTAATCCCTTGATGCCTCAGAACATGTCCTACCAACCGATCCCTTCTCCTAGTCAAGTTGTACCACAAACTCCTCCCCAATCCTATTCAGTACCTCCTCATTAGTTATGTGCTCTACCCACCTAATCTTCAGCAGTCTTCTGTAGCACCACATTTCGAAAGCTTCTATTCTCTTCTTGTGCAAATTATTTATCGTCCATGTTTCACTTCCATACATGGCCACACTCCATACAAATACTTTGAGAAACGACTTCCTGACACTTAAATCTATACTCGATGTTAACAAATTTCTCTTCTTC
Organism: Schistocerca serialis cubense; assembly: GCF_023864345.2. Classification (NCBI taxonomy): domain Eukaryota; kingdom Metazoa; phylum Arthropoda; class Insecta; order Orthoptera; family Acrididae; genus Schistocerca; species Schistocerca serialis. The sequence goes on from NC_064638.1 coordinate 726,597,059, forward strand.
AGAAACGCTTTCCTTGCCATTGCCAGTCTACATTTTATATCCTCTCTACTTCGACCATCATCAGTTATTTTGCTCCCCAAATAACAAACCTCCTTTACTACTTTAAGTGTCTCATTTCCTAATCTAATTCCCTCAGCATCACCCGACTTAATTCGACTACATTCCATTATCCTCGTTTTGCTTTTGTTGATGTTTAAAAATTCAGTTTGCAGGGGTTGGATTTCTCTTGCTCATCATTCTCTGCTGTTTAGAAAGATGTAGGTCTTGTAAGAAGTAATTACATGGGATGGCGCAAACATGTTGCGTAACCTAATGTTCGTCACTGTACTCTGGGTGTCTTAATCTAATGTTCAGAGGTACGCTGTAGATGACCACATAATGATCGACTGACATTGCTTGTTTGAGTGGAGGGGCATCACTTTCTGGGGTGGCAAGCACCGAAATAGTGATCATGTAGATGACTGCAATATGAGGAATCAATCAAAATGGAAACAGTCACTAGCTATCCCGTCACTGTAGGGGACTGATGACCTCAGCTGTTAAGTCCCATAGTGCTCAGAGCCATTTTTTATCCCATCACTGTGACGGATGAGTTTAAATGTAGAGGTCATCAGTCACCTTCAGACAGCAGTTGGGAAAGGCTCCACAATACTGCAAAACTCTTCTAGTTTCCTTACATTGCGACAGTCTTTCATTTAAAATCGTCCTCTGTGTGTGTGTGTGTGTGTGTGTGTGTGTGTGTGTGTGTGTGTGTGTGTTTTGTGGTAGCAGCAACAACAACATGATTTACACTGTGCAACATCTTATTTTCTGTGAAAGGCAATGGATCATAATGTGTTCATCTCAGTTTAGAACCTGACACAGACCTCGAACTTGTGGCGGTAAAAACAAAATGTATGGCAGTGTACAAATCGTGTTACAGCATAAAAAAGAACAATGTTTCAAACAACGACACATGGAGCCTCTCTTGTGAGTGACAGTATAGTCTGTGAGATACAGTCATCCTCCTACAATTCGGGCGCTGACACTTTACACTGGTCTGTGCAAGTGACTTCGATCACTGGCCACCTGTTCCATTGGATCAATACCTGTATATTTGATAGGATTGCCACATGCACTTGATGCCAGCGTGCAGACGGTATTTGTTTCCAATATATGGGAAGCGAGAGATGTGGTAAATATCTTGTTGAGTTCTGTATCGGATGAAGTTAGCAGAGCTTTTGTAGTTCGTAATTTTTCTCGGTTGCATGGTACAGAATAAAGATGATTGAATGTTGGGGTGATAGGTGTGAATGGACCCTAAGGGGCACAGATCTCCTTCGCACTGCAGTACCTGTACGTAGTTTGGAGATGCACCACAAATCGTCGTCCTTCTCCCGGTTCCTGTCATCTTTAATACTAACTCATGTTGAAGAAGCAGGTTTCATTTGACACTGACCTTTCACATATTACACTGTTCCTGGTACTACGACAACATGTTCCCATTTCCATCAAATGGTGAAAACAAGGTCCTGTTGCACTAACTCAAGTCACTTTGTTTCTACACAGGTTGCAGAAGGTGGTGGATATATATAGCTCTCTCCGACTTCTGCTCAGTTCTGACTTAAAATGGTATGAGATCACATGTGCAAAGCTGCAGGGTGACAATGCAGAGCTGTGGGCGCAGTTGCAAGATGCATAGGGACTATCTAAAATTTTACTGTAGCAGACGGGTTCGAAAAAGGTGACTCATTTCGAGATATGAGAGTGTCAGAAATATGATTCACTTAAAAGACTTCTCCATAGTACGCAACTCAGGTATGTGGTTGAATGGGAAGACTTGACTCCACTTCACAGGCAGCATTTCTACTGGAAAGCATAGCACTAGAGATCTGAAAAGCTAGTGTACATTTCTTACGACCTCAATCAGCACATAATCTGCTGTTTGTGATCCTTCTCAATCAACGTTTGCCTATAACCCAGTGAATATATCGCATAACCTCTGATGTGGCACTGAGACAGAATGTGTTACAAATACTGGAGAAATATCTAGTGTCAACATAAGTGAGCTGCAAATACCGGCTTCATACTCCGTTCCTTGGCCGAATCACTTTCAAAATTCAGTGATTTTTATTATGAGCATCAACCTGTCGCAATGAGTAACTGCTCTGTTGGTCTGATAATATACATTCCGGCGATCACCATCTCTATTCATTGTCGCAGTATTTGTCTTGAAAAACCACTTCATTTGAAGGTAATGCCATACTTCGATTTATAAGGCTTGTATAGTTTTTAACACAGATATCGTCAGCTATAATTGTGAGTACCTGTAGAACCAAAACAGCTTGTGACAGTACCCTAGTCGTTGCGATCGTGTTTTTAACATCTGGTGGTTGTAAGACGATTAAGTCTCTTTTTCTAAGACACTGTTGTACCACTCGCAAGAAAAACTTATGAAACATGTCCACCCATCGCTGATTTTCACTCAGTATTTTTTCGTATCGACAGCAATCAGTTATTGGCGCATTATTATACTTAGTAGTAGTGGATGCATGGTAGGTTCACGTTGAGCATCAGACTGCAATAGCCGCAAAAGGAATGAAAGTTTCTTTTTATGTTGAAAAGTATATCAATTCATAAGGATGGTACAGATATTTCTATTTCCAGAGGCACAGCCATCAACAGCAGCTATTACCGATACTTCGCTCATTGTCGAATGTTGTCCAATTGAGACCACAGTCATAATATTTAATTGTAAGTATAGCGATCAAATATGTATGTGGCCGGTTAGCTGGGATGATTCTATCTGGGGGTGCGTGGCGTGCAGCGGTAGTGGCCTGTAGTGGGAATGATTCCTGTTTCCAGCTAATGGCAGGAACCATCCGAGAGACTGGTTGGAGTACAGGAATGTAGCTGACCTAACCGTGTCACCCTCTAGTGGCTGAATAGTGAACTAATACTCAGTATGTGTTGCGCAGCCTTCATGATCATGTGTGTTCCCCGTGGAAATTTGAGAAGATTCAGTATCGACGTTTGTTTGCGTTGTTCCATTATTCCCTACCACGTAAATTGTCTGGTTGACTGCTTCTGCACATTTGCCGTCTTTATTTGGTTGAGAGAGCATCGATTGTGGTGTGTGTTGCGTGCATCTAGCAGTTGAAAGACGGGTGTAAGACATGTTTGCTGGTTATCTAGACGTGAGAAACACCTTAGTTGACTTCGTAAATTATAAGGATGATTTGGAATGTGTTATATCACTTACTTCAGTATTTGCGAGTGGAAATATCAGTTTCCTCTACCTTTTTCGAGTTTTTACGTAACAGTTTTCACAGACGATATACGATTGTAGTTGATCAGTGGCTTACAACACGCTCCACCTCGCTGAAGTTTCGGATTTCTAGAGAAATAATTTCCAGTCTACGTCTTTGGGATTATAGTGTTCAAGCGATCGGTAGCATAGTGCTAAGTGCTTGATATGGAGAAGTATCGCGAAAATGGTAGGATATTCTGGCAAACGACGTGAAAATACATGTGTTCCTGTAATCACAGAGTCTGTAGATGGATGTAGAAAGCAAACAAGCAGATAGGGACCAGAAACAGTAACGCCTTTCTGCCGAGGGAAACCGACCCAGCCTTTGTACAACAGTTTGGATAGTGACCTCAGTCCACTGATGGCACTTTCGTCACACATCAGGCCAGTATGTGTGCAGGGGTAGGTGACTTGTGACCATCGGCTGCAGTGGATGACCGCCCAACCTCATGGGAAATATCTAGTGCTGCGAGGAGTACATGCGGTCCACGTGCTTATGCTGTCTGTCTTCGCAGTCTATGTAAAAGTGTCTGGTGGTCGATAGCTAATGCAGCATGCAGAAGTGGCGATTTTACATGGCGCAGGATACCAATTATGTGTTGACTACATCGATATAGTACATGGAGATTAGTTTCACGCTGAAATATTCAACTTTCCATGGTCAGAGCTGTGTAATTGAGAAAGTGTCTTTTCATATTTGACGATCAGTAGATCACTTTTGCAGGGTTTAACTGTCGGTGCAATATGGCGATCCTTATAAAATAGTGTTGCTGCTGAAAGTCACATCTGCAGAAACAATGGCGGACAGTGCTCCCACGCCAGGAGCAGTGGCAGTTTGGTGGGTAAACTCAGTAAAAGGCAATCAGAATGTTCCATTCCTTTGAGCTGGGGCATAGGAGCCTCTGCAGTCTGGTGCAAACAAGATGGGGGCAAGGTACCCAGGGAAAGTTCTGATGTCTTCTTTGTTCAAGTGCTTAAAGAGTAATTGAAGCAGACCGTCCATCTCTAACGTGATGGTGTCCCTTATCCGCCATTGTAGGACACCAAAAATTCCAGCCACATTATGCAAACATCTCACATCTAGGTGTCAACCATACTGGGCAGGTAAACACATGCGTGCAGCTGATGCGTCTTGCATGTGGGACAGGATGTCCCATATGGATCGCTAGGAAGATTGCAACCTGTGTTATTCTGGGATGCATTGCAACAGATTTCTATAGCGCATCCAGAGGGGGACTTGGCTGTTATTTACGTAGACATGGGATGTTAGTATAACACACTCAAAGGATTCTAACTGTATACCTGAGACTTTCATCTACTGGCTGCAGGCGGCAACAGCATGTGAGCCATCGCTTGCGCACAGGCGTTTGTCTCTCCAACAGTGGCTTGCATCCGGCTGGCCCTGCAAAGCCCGTGTGCGGAGACGTCTGCGTCGAGCATTGGGTGTAGAACGTTTTTTTCACTAGCGATCTTTTGTTTAAACTATTATCCATCGATTTCCCTCACCAACAGGATGCTGGTAATTAAAAAAAAAACTACCCCACATATGTGAAGGATATTGATGTAATTAATTTGCATAAATGTTTTATACCAATGTGGTATTAGTGGTACAGTAGTTAAGGGGAGGGGGTGGGTTGGTGGGTGACATGGAGCAGAACAGCAGGTTAAGTGCACAACACTATGTTAATTTACATAATTTTTATGTAAAATGCGGTACAATAGTTTAAGGGCGTGGGGGTGGGTGACAAAGAACAGTGTGCCAGAAAAGGTTCAAAAGTTTGTGAAAATCTAAAAGTGTACCAGAAAATGGTGGGAGGACATAATGAATTACTTAATTCGGTATCAAAGGCGTTAGAATAGTGTAAGGGGATAGGGGTGACATGGGAAACCACTTAACAGAACAGTAGGTTAAGTGCTGACAAAGGGCCAAACATTAGGGTAAGACACCCAGAGTACAGTGATGAATATTAGGTTATACAACATGTTTGCCCCATCCCATGAAATTACTTCTTACAAGACTTAAACCTTTCCAAACAGCACAGAACGATGAGCAAGAGAAATCCAACCCCCACAAACCGATTTTTTATAAATAAACAATATGCCCTTGACTTTCCTGTTATGAGATCCTTCCTCTCCACCACAGAGCCACCAATTTCCAAATATTCCATACCGCCTTGAATCCCATAAATTGTTTAAATAAACAATATTACACATATTGTCTAAATTGTGTGAACAATCTTCCATACACTGCAATCGATTTCCCGACAATTTTTTTAACTAGATAAATAAGAAATATTCCATTCACTGCTACAAATAATTAAGCAATATTCTATACATTGTTTAAATTGTTTAAACAATATTCCATAAACTGCAATCAAATTCCCTAAAAATTACTATCAACTGAGCCTTTTTCCTGCCAATTTCTGGGAGGGGAAGTGGTTCACCAGAGGGGGAGGGGTTAATGAATTGAGGGGGATGGGGAGGGGTGGAGTACAATAGGTTAAGGACCTGTCAAACAATCCCTGCTGTAGGGAACCCGCACCAACAAAAAGCGCTGGTGTCCTTGTTGCCCTACTACTCATTACCACATATGGGAAACTCACGAGGCACTTGTGTCACTGTCATTAGCTGCTATATGGGACCTCGGTCAGGTGCTGGCTGAACAGGGGCTGTTTCCATATGTATGTAGCCTGTGTACCAACCATCGCCAAACTGTCACTGTTTGAATACCTGACTGCACCAACTCTTCCAACGTCTTACCAAGCAGCTCCTCGCTCGCTTACAACTTTGAATTTAATGCTGTATCCCGTCTCTTAATAGTGGATTGCGCGACACACTCCTCTGACATCACAGTTCAAGAAGGCTGATATTGGACAAATTTCCCAATGTATAAAATAGACAGAAATTTAAAAAAAAAATGATGGGACATTTAAAAAACACTGTAAAATGGTGGGAAATTTTTAAAACCCAGTGTAATATGGCAGGAAACTCGAAAATCCACAATTAGCAATTGCATCAAATTAAAACTCTACTAGGTTTTCCCCAGTGCTTTCGCAATAGCGAAAGTATAGGATCAAAATTTGTGGACATGGGGGGTACAGGTGATGTATGCACGGTTGCCAGGCATCTTGTGCCAAGTTTAGAATAGATGATGGCCACTAGCAAATGTAAAAGGGGCACTTCTTGTAAGTTTAAAGCCGTGACATCACAGCTCACTAGAACAACCTGCACGATTGTCAGATTTCTTATTCCTACTGGGTTTTTCCCACCCCTGTGGTGTCACAGCTCACTAGCATAGCCTGTAAGGTTGCCAGGTCACTTGTATTCAAAATAAAACCCAAGATAACACCTTGTCCTAAGTGTGAAATGATAGGAAATTCAAAAATCCGGTAGTCCTTAGTTGAAATCCATTTGTACAATTCTGATCTTAAATAATTTAACAATTTGCCGACCTCAGTTGGCAGCCCACTTGTGCTGTTCGAACAGTAACAATTGCCCCTTTGATAAGACTGGAATTGTTTTATTTATTTAAACAAATACAGGACATACCAGGGCAGCCACCCAAGCCAAATCCCTCTGTGCCTACTCAGCTGCCACTGCACTGCCATAGACTATGAGAACTGGTATCCGTATCTTGAGTCCAGGTGCCCACTTGTCATCTGATAAAAACTGCAAGAAGTTGAAAATCCAAGATAGTATAACTATCACAGCTGTTCTCCTCCTCCTCCTCTGCACCACTATCTGCACTGCCACCACTGACCTTACGCATCAACTCTCATGACTGCTGCTTGTGTGATACGATAGGAATAGGTTTATTTACTTAAACAAATGAGGTCGTTTGCTGAGTGCTGAGCCAGGTCACAGTGATATATACAAGGCAAGGCAGCTGTTAACAGCTCACGCCCAGTGCAGGATTTAGTGATTTCAGGTGGGGTCTACTGTGCCTATGAGTTGACAGCCCAGACATATCTGAACAAGTCCACACATGGCTCACCTGATCTCACTGGTATGCGGCGATTAACACGTCTGCTCTAAGTTTAAATCTGGGTTTTCCTCATCTCCTGATATCACAGTTATCTAGTGCTGCATGCAGTGTTGTATAACCTGCTTCACCCATGCTGAGTTGTCAGATTTACTCTGAAATCACAATCCTAGATGATGGAACTAGTAAATTTGTGCTGGGTTAACAATTGTGAGAAATTGAAAAAAATTGAATATAATACTTCCGATTTCTGTCACTAATATGTTTTTTGTTTTTCCAATGCAGTCATATACCTTTTTTTCAGGTAAATGAAACAAAGGAAAAAAGATATTATACTAGAGTAATGGTCTATAGCCTACCTCTGTGCGGCATTTTGAAACGAAAAATGATAGTAGTTGTAGGGGAAGGAAGCCAGAACCTCCTACTGGACAAGAGCCACATCAGTCCAGTGACTTGATTGATAGATATGCGTCATCTCACACTGCACAGCCTTTTCAGTGGCAAGTGCATGCATCTGTATCCTCTGTGGAGTCCAGACACCTCACCACTGAAAGGAAGTAATGATCAGCAGAGCCCACTAGGACCACCTGTGTCCAAAGACTGAGCTGCGATACCTCTGCCACCTGGGGATGCTGACTGCACCAAGCTGCGTGTCATTTGCTGCACCCAAATTCACCAAGCCTAACTGCCGCCAAGAGACTCCACGCAAATATCGCTCACGCCCGTGAGAGGTCTAGAGGCATGTTGTGTGAAACCACAACTATCGTATACTATCTACAGCCATCGCTGAATTAGTCCATGTAGTCGTTTTTCTGAGATCACAGTTTTTAGCTTGGCAGAAATAGCAATGCAAGTCTTACACATAGAAGTGTTGCAGTTAGTTATAGACATTGCAGAGTCACCCCTCTTGATTTGTGGGACTCTTGCATTGCTACACAGAAGATGTACATTGACAACCCCTCCGTCCAAGAAGAATGAAACTGCATTTCCTGTGAAACAGTACTGATTAGAATAGTTTGAACATCAGGATGGATGAAAGACATTGCCTGTGTGAGCGACTACAACTACTGGAAACGAAATGGTCATACATACTATTGTGCACAGGTACTGTGAATTTCACTACAGATTTTTCAAATTTTATTGTTTAGCCTCCGTAACTGCAGTGATATTGTATAGGTTTACATGGAGAACTATAAAAACTGTCTTTTACTATATGTATGTGTGTGATCAAGAATCAAAAGGTCGAAGAGAGAGATTTTCAGGTACAGTCTCTTGCAGTTTCAGCTAACAATTGAGTATAGTAGACCTCTTTTCTACATTGTAATCTATGTTTAGCTGGTGGTCACAGATTTGATCCTGCAGCCATTCTGTCAACGTGTAGTACTTTTATGGTACATGCTATATCCCCCCTACAAACTTAAAATGATGGCAAATAGGATATACTTGTCACAAATGTACTAGAGACTTATAGTGATACTGCGTTATTGGTTACGACATCATACAGAGTAGATCTAGAAACTTTATCTGCTAAATGTAATATAGGAAGACTAACTAAATTTATTTAAAGAAGGTTGTGACTAAACAATACCACGAACGTTGTGGCTGAGATTCATTTATTTGCACAGAATGTTGTCAATGAAAAAGTGTGACTGGAACTGCTGAAAGCATATAGCAAAGTATGTGACAAATTTGTTACCGTTTTGCTGTAACCTGTTGATACATGGAGCAATTCGTTACAATTATATGTAAAATAGCAACTTACGGGCCAATCTCTTACATTTTTAATCTAATATGTCGATGAAAGCATCGATAATATAGCATTTAAACAATTTGCTTCACATAGTTTAATACTAGTGGAAATAAAAAAAAAATCGACACTGCACAGTAGTTTGCGTGCTTAAACCAGAGTGTTATGTTTTCGACAAGAAATTACTTTGAAAAGTCCAAAACTATCATTATTTCACGTCGCAGTTCGAACCGTGATGTATGTATTAATAGTTGGAATTTCAAATTCCGTTGTGAATTGACACCGTCACGATTATAGAGTTCTCCTAAGTGTATTCTCTTTTTTAAAAGTTCTATAGAATTCCTAAGTTGACTGGTTCTCTCAGCTACACCAGGGCTAAGGAGGAGTGAGGAAAGAATCTACCTCGTGATAGGATAGTAACAACAACAACAACAACAACAACAGCAAATACCACAGCGATGTATTGAGGAACACTATCCATTCATTACATCCCACATACTCACTGTGCTGCAGTACAGTGCCAGCGATCAGAGACTGGGGGAAACTACCGCTGTAAACACGGAAGCGCATGTCAGCCAAGGGGGAGAAACCCGCCGGAAAAGGAGGGCCCCACGCCTGGTCGACCTGAGTGGTAGGTGTTCGAATGCTGTCAGTATTCCCAGGGAAAATACTGAAACGTCCGTTAGAAAAATTTAAAAAATGACTGTGCTGGTAAACTATGTTATTTGATACAAAGACAGCTGAGTATAACTCAACGTACTCAAACAGTTTTCTCTTTGCTTATTCTGATCATCACTATACTGACACACAGTATTTTTAGGGCATGGCAGTCTGACTTTCAATAATCACTACAAAAGAATGGCCCTGACTAACAGTAACGTATACCTTTCATGAATCACTTTCCTCACAAAAATCTTCGTTACTCAAACTACTGCAATACAGTGTGCGCCAATGCTGCCAGCTAAATAAAAGATTCTAACTACGGAAGGCACTAACTACTGATAGGGATAGTTAGAAAACGCACGGCGCAGCGGACACACCAGGAACCGCGGTGTTGGCCGTCGAATGGCGCTAGCTGCGCAGCATTTGTGCACCGCCGCCGTCAGTGTCAGCCAGTTTGCCGTGGCATACGGAGCTCCATCGCAGTCTTTAACACTGGTAGCAAGCCGCGACAGCGTGGACGTGAACCGTATGTGCAGTTGACGGACTTTGAGCGAGGGCGTATAGTGGGCATGCGGGAGGCCGGGTGGACGTAGCGCCGAATTGCTCAACACGTGAGGCGTGAGGTCTCCACAGTACATCGATGTTGTCGCCAGTGGTCGGCGGAAGGTGCACGTGCCCGTCGACCTGGGACCGGACCGCAGCGACGCACGGATGCACGCCAAGACCGTAGGATCCTACGCAGTGCCGTAGGGGACCGCACCGCCACTTCCCAGCAAATTAGGGACACTGTTGCTCCTGGGGTATCGGCGAGGACCATTCGCAACCGTCTCCATGAAGCTGGGCTACGGTCCCGCACACCGTTAGGCCGTCTTCCGCTCACGCCCCAACATCGTGCAGCCCGCCTCCAGTGGTGTCGCGACAGGCGTGAATGGAGGGACGAATGGAGACGTGTCGTCTTCAGCGATGAGAGTCGCTTCTGCCTTGGTGCCAATGATGGTCGTATGCGTGTTTGGCGCCGTGCAGGTGAGCGCCACAATCAGGACTGCATACGACCGAGGCACACAGGGCCAACACCCGGCATCATGGTGTGGGGAGCGATCTCCTACACTGGCCGTACACCACTGGTATAATCGTCGAGGGGACACTGAATAGTGCACGGTACATCTAAACCGTCATCGAACCCATCGTTCTACCATTCCTAGACCGGCAAGGGAACTTGCTGTTCCAACAGGACAATGCACGTCCGCATGTATCCCGTGCCACCCAACGTGCTCTAGAAGGTGTAAGTCAACTACCCTGGCCAGCAAGATCTCCGGATCTGTCCCCCATTGAGCATGTTTGGGACTGGATGAAGCGTCGTCTCACGCGGTCTGCACGTCCAGCACGAACGCTGGTCCAACTGAGGCGCCAGGCGGAAATGGCATGGCAAGCCGTTCCACAGGACTACATCCAGCATCTCTACGATCGTCTCCATGGGAGAATAGCAGCCTGCATTGCTGCGAAAGGTGGATATACACTGTACTAGTGCCGACATTGTGCATGCTCTGTTGCCTGTGTCTATGTGCCTGTGGTTCTGTCAGTGTGATCATGTGATGTATCTGACCCCAGGAATGTGTCAATAAAGTATCCCCTTCCTGGGACAATGAATTCAAGGTGTTCTTATTTCAATTTCCAGGAGTGTATTTTTATCATTAACTGTCAATATTTTTATACGTATTTTAACATTAAAGTTATTATTATGCTGAAACAACTTCTTAATCAGTTACATCACGTAACACATTGAAGGAAAAAAAAAACGATGAAGGCGCAATCTAGTGCATAAATTACGTAAATGCGGCAGTGAATAAGTGAATATATAAGTAAATAAATATCCTATTTATACACTGCAATGTAGTTGCCCTCGCTAAAGAAAGTCTTGTGCTCACACAGGGAGGAATCTGTTAGCAAAAGTGGGACACAAAGATACGAGATATCAGTGCAGTGGGTGCAAAACCGAACTGTTTAAATTATTGTGCTTCAAAATTCACCATACAAAACAGAAAAATGTTTCATAATAGCAGTAAAACATGATTATTATAAATAAGCTTTATATGCTTTACTAATAAAAAAATTATGCAAATTAATCGTACAGATTTTTGTAAAGTTCTGTGTATTTCCCGGCATCGTGTTATGTCACGATAAGAAACATTCCATGTTGTTGATGAAACAGGGCTCTAGAAAAGTGCTAATGACTTGGACCTGGAAGTGAATCAAAATCTGTTTGCCTACGACTCACTCAGACACAATATCACATTAAATGTTTTCGTTGCTTATCTCATTATGCGAATCTAGTTCCTTTCCACGATATTGACAGACTTTTTGTTGAAACTATGTTTGCACATGAGTAAGAAGTGGTGGCTGATCATTAAGTTTTGTCCTCAGAAAAGTATGAATCACGGGTTAAACAAATCTCGCTACATCATACCACAGTCGTTGCATTTACACAGTGATTGCTGAAATGTAATGTAAATTGTATAATAATATAAAATATAATTCTGTAATAGACAATAAAATACTGTAGATTTCTCTTTTCCAATCTTTTTATAATTAAGAACCAAGGTACTCTCCACCTATTCATACGAATTAAACATTAATAATGAAAATTGAATGAGTTGACTGTTTTGTATTTGATAATGTCTAATTTTTGACTATATTACGAATAGTCAAGTTTTTGTTTCTAATTTTGCCAGTTGCAGTACAATTGTTTCAACAGAGATATTGTAACAAATTTGTTGAAACTATCATTAAGTTATATTCGGTAGCGTTGTACACTGGGTGCAAAATGGTTGAGCATGTGTACAGCTTTCGGATACGTATCGTTTTTACTTTATTTTTAAGCCTACATAGTAGTTTTTACGGCTGAAATTAAAAATAGAGCTGACGAAAGCAGAAAGCGTAAATTTATGTCATATTTGCAGAAAAATGTGCTACGTTATTAAAACAATATAAATAATAAATGAAGTCTTCTGTAATTCCGAAAAGAAAATATATGATATTATTCCTTAGGTTTCAATTTAGATGACTGTAAAGGACAATTAAGACTGAAATAGAGAACTGTTTGTTATATTCCTTCGAAAAAATCCGGATCGGCACGGGGTCAGGATGGTGAAGCGGTCTAAATAGCTAGTACAAGGTTGTACCCTTCCCCCACTATCGGGTTGGCGTGGGTTCGAGCAACTGCTGAAATCCTCCAGCAGACGAGGAGTGTGCTCACAGACCTTAGACAGGGCGTTGTTGACAGAAAATGTCGACGTGGATGACATCAAAGAAACGTTGAGGACCAGCGCAAGAGGAAGAGCACCCGGCGCCGACGGCATCCCGCTCGAATACTACCTCGTATATTGGGACGTGCTAGGAGGGCAATTCATGGAAATGGTGAACGAGATATTCGATGGGGCGGAAATTCCACCTGGGCTGAGCCGGACGGGGTGGCTGAGTGGTTCTAGGCGCTACAGTCTGGAACCGCGCGACCGCTACGGTCGCAGGTTCGAATCCTGCCTCGGACATGGTTGTGTGTGATGTCCTTAGGTTAGTTAGGTTTAAGTCGTTCTACGTTCTAGGGGACTGATGACCTCAGAAGTTAAGTCCCATAGTGCTCAGAGCCATTTGAACCATTTTTGAACCTGGGCTGAACGAAGGGACCATAACACTCATCCCTAAGAAGAGAGCCGCCCGCCGCATTGAAGAGTTTCGTCCGATTACGCTCCTCAACGCCGACTATAAAATAATAGCGAAATGCATCGCAAACAACCTGAAATCGGCGATGAGGAAAGTCATCAGTCCGTGGCAAACATGTGCGGTACCAGGGAAAAATATATTTGACGCCACATGCACCTACAGGGACATAATAGCACAGGCAGCCACCACCAGAAGCGCAGGTGCCATAATTTCGGTGGACTTCAACAAAGCCTTCGACAGGATCGACCACAAATATCTCGTAGAGACACTAAACAGACTCGGGTTTGGGCAAAAATTCATCACAATCATCCAGAAGATACTAAGTACTGCGAAATCGACAGTAATAATCAATAGTTGGGAAACAAAACTGATAAAACTGGACAGATCCGTGAGGCAAGGCTGTCCATTGTCAATGGCTCTATTCGCTATAGCACTGGACCCGCTGCTGCGGAAACTCACAAACGACATCAGAGGCTTCTCCGTAGGAGGCAAAGCAGTAGCATGTATAGCCTACGCTGACGACCTAGGCATCTTTATTGAAGACCAGGAAGGTATTGGGAGAGTAGAAACCATCATGAATACATTCCAAAAAGCGTCAGGCGCCCAAACCAACCCCAGGAAAACAGTGCTACTGCCGACAGGGAATCAACGACTCAAACCAGACAGCCAGTGGTATAAAATAGCAGAAAGCCATAAAGTTCTTGGAATATATATACAGTCTTGTCCACTTAGAATGGCCGCATACAACTGGAGGGACGTGCTACACACCATAAGAGGTCTCTCCAGACAGCACGCGAACCGGAAGCTAACAATCCACCAGAAAACAGAACTGATAAACACGACGATCCTGTCGAAAGCATGGTACCTGGCGCAAATCTTAAGCATTCCGACAGAAATTGCGCGAGCACTAACGAGCGCAGTGTACTACCTGTTGTGGCGTTGAAATATATTCAAAGTGGCGCAAGCAACGTGCTCGCTGCCAACGAAAGAAGGGGGAGTAGGTCTAGTTGATATGAAGACCAAATGTGCAGCCCTTCTACTGAAACGAACGCTCGCCATCCAGGACAAAAACCCTGACAGCGTCACAGCCAAGATAATTGGAAGATACAAGCCCGCATCACAAGAAGCGCCGGTCGACACGAGGCACATTCCCTTCAGAATGCGACACTGCACTACGCCAACAAAAGTTACGTTCTGGACACCGTGGCGAACCCCAGCCACAGAACAGCCGAGAGAATATACTGGGCCCTCAGGGGGAAGCCGGCAAAAAACATAACTGAACACAAACTCCTGCAATACAATTGGAAACAAATATGGGGGAACGTCTCGGAAAACGTGTTGCCTAAACATGCGAAGGAGACATGGTACAAAATAATTAACAGAACGGTACCAACCAACCAAAACTGGCGGAAATAAAACTCGTCGCAAGTGACAAGTGTGACGTATGTGGCATGACCGACACCCTCGAGCACCGATTCACGTGCGGGAATGCCATCAACATCTGGGAAGCGTGCCAGCAGATGGTGGCCCACATCAACAGAACGGCACCAGGAAGCATCACAGTGGAAGCAATTACCGCCCCAGACTGCAACCCATTTCCACGGCCCAAGCGACTGGCGACTCTCTGGATCCTCGCCATGACGGCACACGCCATCGTAGCGCGGAGGCAGACCGACCAGCTGGCCTTCCTGATAGACCTCTGGGAGGAGAACAAGACAGCCAAACAGCACAGGCGATACCACGAGAACTTCAAAAACTTCCTGCAGATTCCACTGCAGACAGCAATCGCCAGAGTCCTTCCCAGCCTGTGACCCTCAGCACCGCCACCAGCCACCTCACCACACTCACCACAAGAAGAACGTGTGCAGTGATAGTGAACAAGTGCAACACAAAAGATAAAGTGCTTTCTCTTCTCGCATCAAATAGTGAAGCATAGTAGTATAAAGTGTTTCTTCTTAGTGAAATCAGTGATACAAAGTGCTTCTTACCAAACATCTGTCATGCTCGCAGCCAAAACAGTGTCAAAAGTATGCAAAGTAGTACTACCAGTTTTTTTAAATTAACTTTTCTTCCATTATTTGTACTATACTGACTAGGAAACAAGCATTACTTAGTGGAAAGTGCCAACTACTCATTATTATTATTAGATTTTTTTAAAAATGATTTCCTTTACTTTGTGCCTATAAAATTCTATTGATTACTCACACTCTCCTTTCTGCTTCTCTTATGTAATATGACAAAATTTTCTCTCCAATTTAGGTATATTCTGTAGTATATGTAAAAAAAAAGGTTTCTTCCACTTCTGCTGCACCTATAATGGTGACATTTCCCTCATACTGTCCCACCTAACAGTGTAACTAGAGGAAGAGATCAAACCAGAATACACAATGTGCCTGTGGCATCACAAGTGCATCACATACAGAAACATAAACTCAAAATCAATGCATCGATGCCAAATATAAACTGTTATGCCTGTCCTGCAATGTCTACCCCCTCAAAAAAAAGACGACAAATGGCCATGTAAAAGGGTTTAAGGAACAGCAATACGAGAAAAACGAAAAAGGAAAATATAAAAACGAAAACATATAAAATGACAGTAATATTAACCAACACTAGGAATATAATAGGTTAATAGAATAAAATGTCTTTTTTAATGTATCGTTGTTAATATATTTAAATAAATATATATGGTTACAAAAAAAAAGAGCCTCACTCCTGGCAAAATATTTTTAACTTCTTAACTACACTTCTCATATTTCAAAACGTGTCACGCTGTTTCGAAATATTTTCTGCACTAAATTATTTACTTAAACTTGTGACGAAAGAGCTTAAAAGTGCCCGTTTTATTACTATGGCACTGAATCAAGAACTACTTCCATTTTACAGTATACTCAAAATTAAAAAAAAAAGTTATATCCTACAAAGTGTGTACTCATTACGTTTCCAGATGATGATGGAGAACGTGTTTCTCTTTCTTAAGGCAGCTTCTTGAGCGTCTTATAAGCAAGAAACTGGTCATTTTGGTAGGACAAAATCACTGCATGTTTTACTTCGTTTCTATGTGAACTTCTGAAAGAAATCGAGCGACATGCGTAGCACTAACCGCGGAATATTTCTCTGAGATGACTTTATAATGCGTAACGCAAAAAGTGAGCGATTAAAATTTGTGAGGGATCCACACTTACTCTCGTTTTCACATTCGTCTGTTTTGTGAGAATCTAGATTGTGTTAGCTCTGTGAGTTAAGCTGAAGACGACGGTGAAAAGTGTTCAGCACGCGTGGAATTTTATGCTCAGTGTGATAGGAAGTACTGTCTCTTTGTACTTATAGAGAGATAGAGCAAGAAGTTAATGTAAACAAGGTAAATTATGCAAAAAAGACCATGTCTGCAGCTTCTACATTAGTTACTGACGAACAAGAAATAGAAAACTCTGCCAATTGCTACAGTCGAAAACAAACTGCAAAAGGTGTTTCAGGGTAAATTCTTTTATCATTAAATTATAAGTACGAGAAATCGTTCGTAGTCGGCCTGTGTGGCCGAGCGGTTCTAGGCGCTACAGTCTGGAACCACGCGACCGCTACTGTCGCAGGTTCGAATCCTGCCTCGGGCATGGATGTGCGTGATGTCCTTAGGTTAGTTCGGTTTAAGTAGTTCTAAGTTCTAGGTGACTGATCACCTCAGAAGTTAAGTCCCATAGTGCTCAGAGGCATTTGAAAAAATCGTTCGTAAACAGTCTATAAAGATGCTGATTGATGTAGCTACTAAAGAAGAAACCAATACGCTATGAGAGACTGAACATAAAATAGAGACGAGAACAGAAGTTCTTGGAAACCTTACAATGAAACGTGACTATTTAGCGTCAATCACCATGTCGTTCATGTCAGATGCTATCATTCATATTGTTTCGCTCAACTGGAACTGTAAAACATAGCATGTGATTGTGAAACGTACCACAGCGATCAAGAGGCAGCAGGGCACGTGTCTGATAACGGCTTGGAAGTGGAAGTGATACACGTGCTGTAATAGGACGCTGCGGGCGAAACTGCGTAGGCTGAAATGTTGAACTATATGAGACAACGTTTACCTGAAATTCATGGAGAAACAGATAGCAAAACATATGACCAATGTAGTAACACAAAAAAATAAGAAAATCCACGAAACGAGAGTGTTTTAAAAGGTAACAGAACAGCTATTAGCCTGACTAAAGAGAAGTATAGTAAATTGTGATACAGTCTCCAATCGGGAACTTCTAAATGGACGCATAATTTCGTGTATGTATACATGAAATAAAGTAGTGTGTGAGAAGATACGAAAAGTATATTCACAAAGAAACCAATCATCAGAAGCGAACAAATGAACGTATGGAAGTATGTTAAGTGTTCCCGAATAGTAAAACAAGAGCTGTTATTTTCTATTTACAGTAAGTCACGGAAAAGGATTAGCTACAGTACGATATCAGAATGGACCCAAAGCTACAGGTTTTATTAAAGTATATAAATATACATGATTACTCAGCATTTCACGATTAAGTGCCTGGCAGAAAATTTATTGAACCACCTTCAGCGTATTTCTCTACCGTTCCATTCTCGAACAGCGCTCGGGAAAACGACCACTTAAATCTTCCCGTGCGAAATCAGATTTCTTTTATCGCATTCAGAGGAGAAAGTTGGTGACTGAAATTTAATGAGATGATTTGCCGCAATGAAAAACACATTTGTTTTAATAATTGCCACCACAAATCGCCCACCATATCTGTCCATTCTCTCCCCTATCTCACGATGATACAAAAGGTGCCGCCCTTCTTTGAACTCTTTTGAAGCCCTCCGTCAATCCTATCTGATGAGGATCTCACACCACGCAGAAATACTCCAGAAGAGGACAGACAAGAGTAGAGTAAGCAGTCTCTTTTGTATTCCTGTTGCATTTTCTAACTGTTCTGCCAATAAATCACAGTCTTTGGATTACTTTCCCCACAACATTATCTACGTGATTGTTCCAGTTTAAGCTATTTGTTTTGTAATCTGTAATTACTTAAGTGAATTCACAACTTTCAGATTTGTATGATTTATCGTTAACGGAAATTTAACGGATTCCTTTTAATACTTATGTGGATGATTTCACACTTTTGATTATGTAGAGTGCACGGTCACTTCACGCACCATTCAGGCATCTTGGTGCGTATATGCAAGACATTTTAAGAGACTGTAATTACAGTAATTAGGAATTGCAAAACCTGTGCATAGTAATATTTGGTAGTGAAGGTTACGTATATAAAGCTGCTCGAAGACTGAAGAAAGTCTTAAACAGAATAAAAATATCAAAAAATATTGTAATAGGTCTAACTTAAAGACATCATCTGACGGACTGATCACGCGTAAATTAGGGAACCGAGAAAACAGACCGTAAACATGAAAAGACAAACCCCATTCCTGTACGAAACTTGGCGAGTTACTGAAAACTATCTTCGTAAGCAGTGAAATACATGCACCAGTACCATTAGAAACAAGAGAAGCTCCAGACAGAAGAAGCTACCCTCAAGAATGCAACTGGCACTGAAGGTATATTCTGCTGTTCTCCCTGTAGCAGGAGCTCCAAGTGGAGCAACGTTGATAACATTGAAAAAACAGGAAGCAGTGTCATTATACTCAGCAGGATCACAGCAATGACAGCAAGGAATGTGAAATCAGTAGCAACAGAAGATCCGGGGTGCTGTAATGTGGGAAAAACGAGATCAATGTCCCCTTGTTGCCACATTATAGATGGCAAAGAAGAAACAGTGGTAATGGAAGCAACAATATTACCGAAGCCAGAGGGGGAATCGATAGCACCATCAGCAACAGTAGAAGCACCGGAACGTAACAATGTGAGTCAAAGGAATACCTCCTTCCCATCGGAAGGACTTTTTAATAGGAGGAAGGAAGAAGTAGTGACCAAGTTACGTAACTGGGGGTTCGTTGAACCTACAACTGCTTATGTTCCTTGGTCACTGCCAAAGTAAATGTCATACAACATTTAGCCTTTAAGTTATTGTTTATTGAATATTGTATGAAACTTTAGCGTCAAAAAGTTTTGAGAGGAACTGCTCCTTTGAAAAAAGAAAAAAAAATGAAACTTTTTATATTGGCTCAAACTCCCTTCGGCTGCCATGTTATAGAAAATTTTTCTCTAAAAGATTTTTATTTTCCATGTCAATAGCTCAAGTCTATGTTTCTTGTTGGCTGGCATTCTTGATATTTTCAGCAATCAGTTTATTTTCGGAGGAACTGATTGTTAATGACATTCAGCTGTTATTTATCTTGAATACCGCCAGTGAGTTAGTTCAGTTCCCTGCCGTTCACAAGGAGATTCATCAATGTATAAACGAATGCGTGAAGTATCTTTAGAGATTATGAGTGAAATTTTACATGAAGATTCTAGCTCAGGGAGCGGGACATGTAAAAAAACAGTGTAAAATGTCGGGATGTTTATAAACCCGTTGTAATATGGCAGGAAATTGTAAAATGCAAGATGTGCACTTGCACCAAGTTAAACACCCTACAGGGTTTTCCTCAGCCCTTCCAAGTTAGCGCAAATACAGAATACATGACGGTGGACCAGGGGGGTACAGGTGCAGTAAGTATGGTTGACAGGTAGCTTGTGCCAAATTTAGAACAGAAGATGGCCACTTGTCAAATCTAAGATGGGCACTTGCTGTAAGTTTAAAACTGTAACATTACAGCTTAGTGGCATAGCCTGCATGTTTGTCAGCATTCGTACATCCTATTGGGTTTTACCCACTCCTGTGATGTCACAGCTCCCTAACATAGCCCCTACGGTTGCCAGGTCACTTGTATCCAGAATAATACCGAAGATAACCGATTGTCCTAGATGTAAAATGATAGAAATTTCAAAAACCTGGTTGTCTTTAGTTTGAATCCATTTGTACCATGCTCATCTTAAATAATTTAACAATTTGTCCACCTCCGTTGGCAGCCCACTTGCGCTGTTTAAACAGTCACCACTCCTACTTTCATAGGATAGGAACTGTTTTATCTATTTATACAAATTCAGGACGTATCAGGGCAGCCACCCAAGCTAACTCTCCATGCCAACCCAGCTGCCACTGCACTGCCAAAGACTTTGGGTACTGAGATCCAAGTTCTGAGTCCAGGTGCCCACATGTCCTCAGATAAAAATTGCAAGAAGTTGAAGATTCAAGATGTATAACCATCACAACTGTCCTGCTCCTCCTCCTCCTCCTCCTCATCTGCACCAGTATCTGCGCTGCCCACTGTCGCCACCGACCATGGGCGTCAAGTCTCATGACTGCTGCTTGTGTGGTAGGATATAAATGGTTTTATTTACTTACTACTGTCTCTATGAGTTGACAGCCCATGTGAGTCTGAATATGTCCACAAGTCTCCTCTGATCTCTCGGATATGGGGCTATTAACAGCTTTCCCCTAAGTTTAAAACTGGGTTTTTTCTCCACTTCTCTAATATTTCACTATCTGGTGCAGTGTTGTCTGACCTGTTTCACCCATGATGAGTTGTCAGATTTCCTCTGGAGTCACAGTCCTAGATGATGGAACTAGTAAACTTGCCCTGAGTTAAAAATTGTAGGAAATTAAAAAATCAAGATAACACTTCTGATTTCTGTCACAAATATGTTATTTTTCTTGCCACTGCAATCATCCTCTCCCTCTTCAGATAACGAAAAAGAAAGAAAAAAGAATAAAAAGAAAACAAAGATATTATACTTGAGTAATGGTCAATAGCCTATCTGAGTGCGGCATTTTGAGACGAAATATGGTCAGCATTTACAGGGGCAGGGCGCCAGAACCTCCTCCTGGACAAGAGCCACATCATTCCAGTGACTTGCTTGGTAGGATACCTATGCGTCATCTCACACTGCACAGCCTGTTCAATAAGCAGAGCAGGAATCTGCATCTTCTGTGGAGTCTAGACTCCTCAACACACGGTGAACTGACATGAGATTACGATCAGCAGAGCCCATTAGGGCCACCTGTGCCCACCGCTTGTGCTGCGATGCCTCAGCCACCTGGGGATGCTGGCTGAATCAGTCCAGGTAGTCACTTTTCTAAGATCACAATTTAGCTTGGCAGAAATAGCAATGAAAGCGTTACACATACAAGTGCTGCAATTAGATCTAGACATGGCAGAGTAACCCTCTTGATTATTGAAACTCTTGCCTTGCTACATAGCAGATGAGCGGTGACAAGTTCTGAATGTATGCAGTCAAAAATAAGTGGAAGTACCATACACCCATTCGGAAATGCCACAGAAGACATTCAGATCAGTGGCACATATCGACCAAGGGATGTGTATCTTACGGAAAATCTCAAGGCCCGGCAAGAATGAAACTGTACTTCCTGTGGAACAGTACTGAATAAAATGGTTTGAACATCAGGATTCATGAAAGATATTGCCTGTGACAGCGACTACTATTACTACTACTGCTACTACTACTACTGAAAACGAAATGGCCGTACATAGTATAGTGCACACACACAGTGAATTAACTTCACATTTTTCAGATTTTATTATTTAGCTTCCATAATTGAAGTGGTATTGTATAAGTTTACATGGAGAACTACAGAAACTGCGTTGTACTACATGTATTTGTATGATCATGAAACAAAAGATTGGAGAGATTGATTTTCAGGTACAGTCTGTTGCAGTTTCATCTAACAGTTGACCACAGTAGACCTCTTTTCTGTTATGTAATTTATGCTTAGCTGCTAGACAGATTTGATCGTGCAACCATTCTAAGTGTCAGTGTGTCTGCTACTCTTATGGTGGTATTAATGACCTGTAATAATAAGTGGGACTGCTACTGCAGAAAGTATATAGCAATGTATGGGGCAAATCTGTAATAATTTTGCTGTAACCTGTTGATACAGGGAACAACTTGTTACAATTTTGCTGTAAAATGACAATTTATGGGGTAATTGTTACAATTTTATGTAACATAGCGATTTATGTTGCTCTCAATGGAGAGACGTCTACAGACGTTAAAGTAACCTCTGGCGTTCCACAGGGGAGTGTTATGGGATCATTGCTTTTCACAATATATATAAATGACCTAGTAGACAGTGTCGGAAGTTCCATGCGGCTTTTCGCGGATGATGCTGTAGTATACAGAGAAGTTGCAGCATTAGAAAATTGCAGCGAAATGTAGGAAGATCTGCAGCGGATAGGCACTTGGTGCAGGGAGTGGCAACTGACCCTTAACGTAGACAAATGTAATGTATTGGGAATACATAGAAAGAAGGATCCTTTATTGTATGATTATATGATAGCGGAACAAACACTGGTAGCAGTTACTTCTAAGAGTATGCGTACGGAAGGATTTGAAGTGAAATGATCATATAAAATTAATTGCTGGTAAGGCGGGTGCCAGGTTGAGATTCATTGGGAGAGTCCTTAAAAAATGTAGTCCATCAACAAAGGAGGTGGCTTACAAAACTCTCGTTCGACCTATACTTGAGTATTGCTCATCAGTGTGGGATCCGTACCAGGTCTGGTTGACGGAGGAGATAGAGAAGATCCAAAGAAGAGCGGCGCGTTTCGTCACAGGGTTATTTGGTAAGTGTGATAGCGTTACGGAGATGGTTAGTAAATTCAAGTGACAGACTCTGCAAGAGAAGCGTTCTGCGTCGCGGTGCAGCTTGCTGTCCAGGTTTCGAGAGGATGCGTTTCTGGATGAGGTATCGAATACATTGCTTCCCCCTACTTGTACCTCCCGAGGAGATCATGAATGTAAAGTTAGAGAGATTCGAGCGCGCACAGAGGCTTTCCGGCAGTCGTTCTTCCTGCGAACCATACGCGACTGGAACAGGAAAGGGAGGTAATGACAGTGGCATGTAAAGTGCCGTCCGCCCACACCGTTGGGTGGCTTGCGGAGTATAAATGCAGATGTAGATGAGGAGTCTCTTACATTTTTAATGGAACATGTCAATGTCTGGGGCAGTTTGCTACAATACTGTTTAACAATAATGATTTATGTGGTAATTTGTTACTTTTACCGTGGATATTTGTTACAATTTTGGTATAAACATAGCAATGTACACTACCCGATCAAAAGTATCCGGGCACCCCCAAAAACATACGTTTTTCATATTAGGTGCATTGTGCTTCCACCTACTGCCAGGTACTTCATATTAGCGACCTCAGTATTCATTAGACACCCTGAGAGAGCAGATTGTGGCGCTCCGCGGAATTGACGCACTTCGAACGTGGTCAGGTGGTTGTCACTTGTGCCATACGTCTGTACGCGAGAATTTCACACTCCTAAACATCCCTAAGTGCACTGTTTATGATGTGATAGTGAAGTGGAAACGTGAATGGACACGTACAGCACAAAAGCATAGAGGCCGACCTCGTCTGTTGACTGACAGACTGCCGATAGTTGAAGAGGGTCGTAATGTGTAAAAGGCAGACATCTATTCAGACCATCACACAGGAATTCCGAGCGGCATCAGGATCCACTGCAAGTACTATGACAGGCGGGGGGTGACAAATCCTGGATTCCATGGTCGAGCGGCTGCTCATACGCCACACATCATGCCGGTAAATGCCAAACGACGCCTCGCTTGGTGTAAGAAGTATAAACATTGGACGATTGAATAGAGGAAGAACGGTGTGTGGAGGGACGGATCGCTGTTTGGGAAGATGCAGGTCTTGTAAAATACATGAAAAAGAAATAATTAAATCGATCGCTTTGTTTTTATCCCGATCGCATGTGCAATACCACCATGAAACACTCACCACACGTTATTCCATCGCAAATCACGCACCATCCGTCATCCTACACCCACTGCCGCCTCAGGCCACCTTAAGCACAGGTCGTTCAGGGTCTTGCAAAGCGTCACGCCCGTCCATTCGGGTCCCGCGACTGACAGACCGGATGTCACACTAATTCCTGAGCCAAAGTGTCAGGTGATGGCTTCCCTTTGATACTTGACCCCCGAGAAATTCCTTACAAAACACTTGCTAGCTCTCTCGTCCTGTAGCGTATCACTACAGGGCCCGTACACACTATTGGTGGTGGTTGGACCGAACCGCAAACAAAGCAGCGTTTACCCAGTAAATCCCTCCGCAATACCAACGAATGAGAGTTGCCTTCCTTCCAAGGCAAATGCCTGACTGAGAATCGATCCAGAAATACTCCTGAAGTTAATAAATAATTAATTTCCAACCCTATCGTTGTGATGTAGAAGATGTAAGGCGGATGTGGTAGCTATCTCACATGCACAAATTGACGATGTCAGCCGGCCGTGGTGGCTGAGCGGTTCTAGGCGCTTCAGTCCGGAACCGCGTGACTGCTACGGTCGCCGGTTCGAATCCTGCCTCAGGCATGGATGTGTGTGATGTCCTTATGTTAGTTAGGTTTAAGTAGTTCTAAGTTCTAGGGGACTGGTGACCTCAGATGTTAAGTCCCATAGTGCTCAGAGCCATTTGAACCATCTGACGATGTCAAAAAACTAGTAGCGGGCTGACTCCAAATACACTTTAAAAAAAGATGGTTGCTTTCAAAGCGAGGGAGAGCTGTAGTTTGCTTTGCATGTCACACAGAAACTAGCATGAGATATTTTATTCCGCAATGGACTGCACTCTTCTTGAGGTCACTTCGCGAACTGCTTCAGGAGTTATTAAAAAAAATGGTTCAAATGGCTCTGAGCACTATGGGACTTAACGTCAGAGGTCATCAGTCCCCTAGAACTTAGAACTACTTAAACCTAACTAACCTAAGGACATCACACACATCCATGCGTGAGGCACGATTCGAAACTGTGACCGTAGCGGTCGCGCGGTTCCTAGAACCGCTCGGCCACCATGGCCGGCGCAGTTATTTAGGTGCAGAATATCACGTCTTGAAGATGTCACAAATGGTGCCTCTGAAGATGTGCCACAGGAAATATTAATTAAATCGTTAAAACAGCCTTTAAACAATTTGATTCACATAGTTTAAAACTATTCCAAATAAAAAAAGATCGATCTTGCACAGTAGTTTGCATGCATAGACGTATTATGTTTTGACGTCTCAGTTGGAACCGATGTGCAACTTCAAATTCCGATGTGAATTTATATAGTCACGATTGTCAAGCTACCGACCACTACAAGTCTGCTAAATGTATTTTCTTTTTTAAAAGTAATATATATTTCCTAAGCTGACCGGTTCTCTTAGCTACACGAGTCTGAAGGGGGAGGGAGGGAAGAGTCTACTGCGTGACAGGATAGTAACAACAACATCAAGATGAGGAAATACCGCTGCGATGCATTGAGAAACGCGTTACATTCACGGCTAGATGACTTATATCGTTGAAAATTCTCTGACGTTCGACATACTCCCCGTCACGCAGTACAGTGCTAGCGCTCAGAGGCCGGGGGAAACTACCGCCATAAACGCAGCCCATGACTGCAGGCACGAAGTGCGTCTCAGCCACAGAGAGCCCCACTGGCCGTGGTGGGCCCCCACCCAAGGAGGACCTGAGTGAGAGGTGTTGGAATGCTATCAATATTCCCGGTGCAAACACTCGTGATATTGAATCATCTTAAATTTTCACAGAGTGTACGTGCAACACGCGGTGTGGAAGTCGGCTCAATGGAAACTGGATATTACTTCACTATTCACCAGTCCAGATGGAGCCACGAGCCAAATCGTCATAAGCCGGCAGCTTTCTCGGACTCTCTGAACTGATGTACAAAGGATGGGCAAGCTCCAGCCTGGAACAAAGGCATCTGCTGAGATGCTGTTTCCGGCCCCGACGTGTTTGCTTGCTACTATGCTTTCTATGGCCTTCTCTAGGGACTGAAGAAATATTGGGAACCAGGCACATATTTATCAGAAAAGTAACTACATTTAAATATACATTTTCTGCTTCAGTCTAACACTGCGTGATGTACTGGATATGTCTCCCCTTGATGGCTGTGGTTCTGGAACGAATCTCTATAAATATAGCGCACATAATTTTCCACATAAAATATCTCTCTCAGATCCTTATAGTTATCGATGCGTTGAATCTACACCTCCCTCATGAATAGGACACAAATCATTTTCTTTCCACCATGCTGGACAGACAAGCAGTGCAGTTATCGTTTGCATGTGCCTGGCACCCTAAAAATTATGTTATACCCACACACACACACCAGCTACGTGTCTCGATTCTCTTCAGTTTTAGGAAATTATCTGACGTTTAAGTTTTCCAGTTAGTGCTTCCGAAAGGTACTGCATCCTGCCGAGACTCTCTCAAACAAATGTTGTAAAGCACATGAGTCTGGCACTAGGTGATAATCAACAGCGCTCCCACGGACGAAAGTGTTTGAAAGACGTCACCGATACGGGCTGGTGTTCTGTAATGAACATCGGAGCCGATAGCGCAACAAGGAAAACGCGAAAATACGCTTTGGGATGCTGATGAGGGGCCGTTCTATGTATCAATTTTGTTACAGCCGTATTGCCCGCCCGGTTTGTACTCTATAGCAGGTCCAGACGAACCCTTGGATTCCTATATCGTGCAGCTGTTTACGAAATGAACCTACCACCCCTTACATTCGGGTATACTCCTGAATGCGTGACATCACAATTCACCATGTAAAATCTATCCCCTCCTTACAACTAGACATATGTATTTTTTTTTTACATGAGTAGTAGCTTAATTACACCCCACAAACGGAACATAAGCCACAGTGCCTTTTCATCCAAGCAAGTGTATAAAAAAAACTATATGTCCACACTCGCAAAAGTTGAGTGTCGCTCTCCCACTGCAAAAAGCTCAAAGCACCTTGCCGTCATATATTTGTCGAAGAATAAAGGATGTAATTAAAATTTAAAAAAGCCCTATCGTCTTTTTTGTTTTATCGATTTCACCACTTTCACGAAACTTTTCCGTATATTTGATACTTGTAAATACAGCCAAGACACAGTGGCGTCTTTTATATATTCAGACCGCCAACTCTGGGTTTGTGTCAGTACATTCCATACATAGCTACTGTAGACCTACAATCTACCACCGAGATCATCCAAATTTCTCTTGCTACTGTAATATTTACTACAATACACCCATTGGTAATTAATTTTGAGGGGCGAAGCAAATGGATGAACAAATCGCACAACTGTTCTGTATCGAGTTAAGCACAACCGAAGTTTCTGCTGCTAAGAGCCGTACGTCTTTCATACTTGGGAGCAGGAAAGTGTATCACTGCGGGATGGATCTGTTGTTGCAGTTCGCAAAACTGAGTTTGTAATGAAAAAACAAGAGTCTTTTAGAGCTCATACAAAGATTTTTTTGGTCACATGTGCGGGAAATGGTGACTGAAATACAGAACAGTTTATATCCCGTATCATGTGTGTGCGGGAGCTGAATTTTCAAAAAGGAATGCCGTCTTGTGTAGGAACCTCCCATAGACTTGAATGCAGAGAATGCTTTATTCAAAGCGTACAATAGACTTCTATTTGTCCCTTTCAGAGCACCAGCTGTATGCAAATGAATAACCACTATGAATCCATCGTCATTCAGTTACCCACTACAAGTGTGTACAGGACGTCTGTGAACAAAGTAACGCCATAATTCCGATAGTGAATCTGATGAGTGGTAGTGAGTGTATTGTGCAAAGTATGGTCATGCTGTAGTTACCGTATTAAAGGGGGATAGTGACTGCACAACTCTGCTTTTTCAAGAACAGACCTGTAATCACAACGTTAGAAAAAAATATTCTAGGTTTCTAGGTTGGGAAAAGAGAATGTTACTGATTACAACATGTTTGAGCGGGCAAAATCAATAAATGTGTGTAATGATTAAGAGTCATCGCCACATGAACATTTTTTATTGCTGCATGTTCCCTACAGAACTTGTACCATTACTATGTGATACACATTTTATTTGCTACCTGACATATTTAAAAGGGATGAACTCATTTCAAAGTATTAGCCCAGCTTTAAGCACTGTGACTCAAATGCGTGAAGCCAGATTTGTGATCCGCTATCAGTTAAGATGTATTTTATTGGATGTAAAGCTGAAGAGATCAATAGTAATAATAATAATAATAATAATAATAATAATAATAATAATAATAATGTCTGTACCATAGCCAAGTAAAATGCTACTAATTTTTAATGACCCATTTATTTACTTCAGGATGAGCATTGACAGTCCCCCCCTCCATGAACCATGGACCCTGCCGTTGGTGGGGAGGCTTGCATGCCTCAGCCATACAGATAGCCGTACCGTAGGTGCAACCACAATGGAGGGGTATCTGTTGAGAGGCCAGACAAACGTGTGGTTCCTGAAGAGGGGCAGCAGCCTTTTCAGTAGTTGCAAGGGAAACAGTCTGGAAGATTGACTGATGTGGCCTTGTAACACTAACCAAAACGCACTTGCTGTGCTGGTACTGCGAACGGCTGAAAGCAAGGGGAAACTACGGCCGTAGTTTTTCCCGAGGGCATGCAGCTTTACTGTATGGTTAAATGATGATGGCGTCCTCTTGGGTTAAATATTCCGGAGGTAAAATAGACCCCCCATTCGGATCTCCGGGCGGGGACTACTCAAGAGGATGTCGTTATCAGGAGAAAGAAAACTGGCGTTCTACAGATCGGAGCGTGGAATGTCAGATTCCTTAATCGGGCAGGTAGATGAGAAAATTTAAAAAGGGAAATGGATAGGTTAAAGTTAGATATAGTGGGAATTAGTGAAGTTCGGTGGCAGGAGGAACAGGACTTCTGGTCAGGTGACTACAGGGTTATAAGCACAAAATCAAATAGGGCTAATGCAGGAGTAGGTTTAATAATGAATAGGAAAATAGGAATGCGGGTAAGCTACTACAAACAGCATAGTGAAGGCATTACTGTGGCCAAGATAGATACGAAGCCCACGCCTACTACAGTAGTACAAGTTTATATGCCAACTAGCTCTGCAGTTGACGAAGAAATTGAAGAAATGTATGATGAAATAAGAGAAATTATTCAGATAGTGAAGGGTGATGAAAATTTAATAGTCATGGGTGACCGAAATTCGCTAGTAGGAAAAGGGAGAGAAGGAAACACAATAGGTGAATATGGATTGGGGCTAAGAAATGAAAGAGGAAGCCGCCTGGTAGAAGTTTGCACAGAGCATAACTTAATCATAGCTAACATTTGGTTCAAGAATCATAAAAGAAGGCTGTATACATGGAAGAAGCCTGGAGGTACTGACAGGTTTCAGATAGATTATCTAATGGTAAGACAGCGATTTAGGAACCAGGTTTTAAACTGTAAGACATTTCCAGGGGCAGATGTGGACTCTGACCACAATCTATTGGTTATGAACTGTAGATTAAAACTGAAGAAACTGCAAAAAGGTGGGAATTTGAGGAGATGGGACCTGGATAAACTGAAAGAACCAGAGGATGTAGAGAGTTTCAGGAAGAGCATAAAGGAACAATTGACAAGAATGGGGGAAAGAAATACAGTAGAAGAAGAATGGGTAGCTTTGAGGGATGAAGTGGTGAAGGCAGCAGAGGATCAAGTAGGTAAAAAGACAAGGGCTGGTAGAAATCCTTGGGTGACAGAAGAAATGCTGAATTTAATTGATGAAAGGAGAAAATATAAAAATGCAGTAAGTGAAGCAGGCAAAAAGGAATACAAACGTCTCAAAAATGAGATCGACAGGAAGTGCAAAATGGCTAAGCAGGCATGGCTAGAAGACAAATGTAAGGATGTAGAGGCTTATCTCACTAGGGGTAAGATAGATACTGCCTACAGGAAAATTAAAGAGATCTTTGGAGAAAAGAGAACAACTTGAATGAAAATCAAGGGCTCAGATGGAAACCCAGTTCTAAGCAAAGAAGGGAAAGCAGAAAGGTGGAAGGAGTATATAGGGGGACTATACAAGGGCGATGTTCTTGAGGACAATATTATGGAAATGGAAGAGGATATAGATGAAGATCAAATGGGAGATATGATACTGCGTGAAGAATTTGATAGAGCATTGAAAGACCTAAGTCGAAAGAAGGCCCCGGGAGTAGACAACATTCCATTAGAACTACTGATAGCCTTGGGAGAGCCAGTCCTGACAAAACTCTACCATCTGGTGAGCAAAATGTATGAGACAGGCGAAATACCCTCAGACTTCAAGAAGAATATAATAATTCCAATCCCAAAGAAAGCAGGTGTTAACATATGTGAAAATTACCGAACTATCAGTTTAATAAGTCACAGATGCAAAATACTAACGCGAATTCTTTACAGAAGAATGGAAAAACTAGTAGAAGCCGACATCGGGGAAGATCAGTTTGGATTCCGTAGAAATGTTGGAACACGTGAGGCAATACTGACCCTACGACTCATCTTAGAAGCTAGATTAAGGAAGGGCAAACCTACGTTTCTAGCATTTAGAGAAAGCTTTTGACAATGTTGACTGGAATACTCTCTTTCAAATTCTGAAGGTGGCAGGGGTAAAATACAGGGAGCGAAAGGCTATTTACAATTTGGGGAGCAAAATAACTGATGATGGTCGAAGTAGAGAGGATATAAAGTGTAGACTGGCAATGGCTTGGAAAGTGTTTCTGAAGAAGAGAAATTTGTGAACATCGAGTATCGATTTAAGTGTGAGGAAGTCATTTCTGAAAGTATATGTATGGAGTGTAGCCATGTATGGAAGCGAAACATGGACGATAAATAGTTTGGACAAGAAGAGAATAGAAGCTTTCGAAATGTGGTGCTACAGAAGAATGCTGAAGATTTGATGGGTAGATCACATAACTAATGAGGAAGTATTGAATAGGATTGGGGAGAAGAGAAGTTTGTGGCACAACTTGACTAGAAGAAGGGATCGGTTGGTAGGACATGTTGTGAGGCGTCAAGGGATCACCAATTTAGTATTGGAGGGCAGTGTGGAGGGTAAAAATCGTAGAGGGACACCAAGAGATGAATACACTAAGTAGATTCAGAAGGATGTGGGTTGCGGTAGGCACTGGGAGATGAAGAGGCTTGCACAGGATAGAGTAGCATGGAGAGCTGCATCGAACCATTCTCAGGACTGAAGACCACAACAACAACAATTGACAGTTCATATTTAAAGATGGTGTATACACAGATCATTCTCAGCACACATAGCATCACTGAGGTCTTTCAAGGATGTGATGTGCGCTAAAACACGGGGAAGTGCAAAGTGGTTATCACATTTGTACCATAGACTTCACTGGGATGATTCTGACATACCCTCTAAAGATATTGTGATGTCGCTTCGATTATTCGACCGTCACCTATGGGAAAGACAAGGAGAAGATCTCATGGATGCGTAGAATCTTCAAGTTTGCTGCTATTCAAAACCTGGAATTCTAAAGGTGTCCTGCTCTCCTTCGACTCAAGAAGAAGAAGATGCGTGAAAATAGTGTTACTGTGTCTGCTTATGAAAATGTAAAATTACTTTCAGGTTGGATGAGAAGGAAATGAATTTTTACCTTTCAACCTCTGTCTACTATTTTCCACTCTGTGCCCCCATTCTTAATATAGACAGTTCCGTCCACATACTGTGTCTGCGGTTCCCCTAGATATAATTTTAGACACGTTTGCTTTATGTCTTTGGTAGTGGACGTGGTCACATGCCTCGTGCTCCCGTAACCCAATTCGTGCTGCATGATAGGCATAAGTACATGCAACCATTCTATATATTTTGTTATTCTCTGTCTTGAACTTCACCTCCTTAATAACATTCATCTTCAGAAAAACTAATGTCATTTGTGTCACGCACAGTTTCTATATACATATATAATGCAGTAGGGAATAGGTTTTTTGTAAATAGCAACAACGAAGACTTATGGTAACGAATTATTTTTGCTTGTTCAGTACAGTCAAAGACAATTCAGTTCTAGAGATTACAATTCAGTTATTGAGACACAGTTTGTCTCTGGTATTCCAATGCTGAGATACTTTTAATTTACACGCTACAACTGTAACACTGGTCGAGAATATATTTCATAATTTTTTTCAGTTGCACCGTTATCAGAATTTTTTTTTTTACAATTTTTTAACAAGCTACGCTAAAAACTATTGTGGAGATACTTTTATTACAACTAAATTCCTTAGCCCCAGTAGTATAGCTTTTACAATAATTCTAATGGACTGTGTACACTTAGAACCTAATTTCCCCAGTCACAATAGCAAAGCCTTTTACATTAATATGAATGCTGATAGACTGTGAACTATATGGATATATAAACACTTAAAAACGAATGTGACTTGGATGGCTAGCAGTCGGTGAAAACTCAAAAAGCTACTCTATTTACAAGACACACATGGTGCATAGAAATACGCCATATACTTTTTACGATGATATGGCTGCTAGTGCAGTTCCAGCCGCTGCTGCTGCTTCTGTAGCTGCAGCTGCACCCGCTGTTGTTGCTGTTGTTTCTGTCCTTGCTGTTGCTGTTACTGCAGCTGTTGCCTCTCGGCTGCTTCAGTTACCCGCTGGACACATGCTGAAACAATAAGACTTTTAGTCAGTACGAAATTCTTAGTTAAAATAAGTCACAGTTATCGATTTTGATTCCTCGAAATCATCTACAGATTCGCTGGTCACACCAGAACTACGATGATGGAATACATACCAGGTGTACCGGTATGAAATGAGCGTTAAGATACAAATGTGTCGATAGGGAACATTTGTTGTGAATGAGCCTTAATTTTTTTTGTTTGGTTGGTATGACATTTGTCAAAGATATTTAGTATACATCAAGTCATGGAACAAACATCATCATATGTTTTAATCGTGTTAACAATGTCGAATTTTGTACCACAAAGTGATGATTTGCGGAAAGCACTAATTTTTTGTTTTCATTTGAAAAAAGTGCTGCAGAGTCGCATCGAATGCTTGTCGAGGCATATGGTGATCATGCTCAATCAGAAGCAAAATGCAAAAGATGGTTTCAACGGTTCAGAAATAATGATTTTGATATAAAAATGAAGAACGTGGGAGACCACCAAAAAAGTTCGGAGACGCCGAATTGTAAGCAATATTGGATCAAGATGATACTCGGAGTCAGATGCAAATGGCAGCAATGCTAAATGTTGCACAACAAACAATTTCTGATGGTTTGAAAGCTATGGGAAAGATCCAAAAGTGTGGAAAATGGGTGCCACATGAATTGAATGAAAGACGAAAAACCATTTGTCAAATTTTGCTTCAAAGACATGAAAGAAAATCAATTTTGCATCGAATTCTTACTGGCGATGAAAAATGGATTTATTTTAAGATTCCTAAACGGAAAAAATCATGGGTTAATCCGGGACAACCATCAACATCGACTGCAAAACCAGATCGATTCGGCAAGAAGACAATGCTCTGTGTTTGGTGGGATCAGAAAGGTGTGGTGTATCATGAGCTTCTAAAACCCAGTGAAACTGTGAATACTACATCTACATCTACATCCACACTCCGCAAGCCACCTGACGGTGTGTGGCGGAGGGTACCTTGAGTACCTCTATCGGTTCTCCCTTCTATTCCAGTCTCGTATTGTTCGTGGGAAGAAGAATTGTCGGTGTGCTTTTGTGTAGGCTCTAATCTCTCTGATTTTATCCTCATGGTCTCCTCGCGAGATATACGCAGGAGGGAGCAAAATACTGCTCGACTCTTCGGTGAAGGTATGTTCGCGAAACTTCAACAAAAGCCCGTACCGAGCTACTGAGCGTCTCTCTTGCAGAGTCTTCCATTGGAGTTTATATATCATCTCCGTAACGCTTTCGCGATTATTAAATGATCCTGTAACGAAGCGCGCTGCTCTCCGTTGGATCTTTTCTATCTCTTCTATCAACCCTATCTGGTACGGATCCCACACTGCTGAGCAGTATTCAAGCAGTGGGCGAAAAAGCGTACTGTAACCTACTTCCTTTGTTTCCGGATTGCATTTCCTTATGATTCTTCCAATGAATCTTCCAATGAATCGCTACAGACAACAAATGATCGATTTGAACTATGCATTGATCGAAAAAAGACCAGAATGGGCCAGAAGACATGGCAAAGTAATTTTTTTACACGACAATGCTACCCCAACCACCGTATTCACCAGACTTGGCCTCTTCCGACTACCATTTGTTTTCATCAATGGGACACGCATTGGCTGAGGAACACTTCGATTCCTACGAAGAAGTCGAAAATTGGGTGTCTGATTGGTATGCTTCAAAAGACGAACATTTCTATTGGCGTGGTGTCTACAAATTGCCAGAAAGATGGTCAAAATGTATAGAAAGCAATGCTCAGTACTTTGAATACATTTTTTTTTACTTTTGAATTCAAAATTAGTGTTTCATTTTCACAAAAAAACGCTCATTTCATACCGGTACAACTGGTACATACAACGCTGCCGATGCCGCCTCTGCTGCTGCTACTTGCTCGCACTGTCTCTGCTGTTGCACAACGGCGGTCATTTCATCCACGATTTGGTGTTGGTGGACATGCGCTAAAACAGTAAGATTGGTTGGTTTTGGGGAAGGAGACCAGACAGCGAGGTCATCGGTCTCATCGGATTAGGGAAAGATGGGGAAGGAAGTCGGCCGTGCCCTTTCAAAGGAACGATCCCGGCATTTGCCTGGAGCGATTTAGGGAAATCACGGAAAACCTAAATCAGGATGGCCGGACGCGGGATTGAACCGTCGTCCTCCCGAATGCGAGTCCAGTGTCTAACCACTGCGCCACCTCGCTCGGTAAACAGTAAGAAGAAGAGATGTATTCAATACTACGAAATTCTCAGTGGAAGATAAAAGTTACAGTTAGCGATCTGAATCTGTATTTTACAGGTAATTCCCCATCGTCTCTAACGGTCTCTGCCGTTTACCGCCAATGGCACCACCGATGGTGCTAGATGCAGATGAAAGCTTCATTTCTCATCTAAATTGGTAACACGCATAAAAAAGTAGCAAACTGACGGAGTAATGCGCACGAGCGAGAGCAAGACGATCGATCTCACACTACGGCGGTTGACGACAAAATGAGGGCGACTGGGGGTGGAGTGACCTTTATACACCCTCTGCCCCCCTATACTCGTCACTTCCCCCAGGGAGCCAATAGAAATGCAGCGTTCTACCCTATCTGCAGATGAATGCTGGTTTGAGCGCGCCGGACAAGTCTGTGCCGGTCTGCGGGCACTGCCTGTGTCCTGCTGGTTGTGGGGTTTTTGTTTTTCGACAAAATCGAACGTAAGATTAAACGTAGGTAATGATCGCCCCCATTCCGCGATAACTCCACATTCAGCTTTCTATGTTTCTGGGGTTGTCATAATTTCTGTCTGACGAACCGGGCCATTCCCGTCAGACCGGCTAAAAATGGACGTAATGTGAGGAGGAGAAATCGAGGCAACGCGGGCTACTTCTCTTAAGCTTAAGAAAGTGAATGACTGGAGTGAATGCCACTTTTAGTTGCGAACAGCTGTAGTTATGCCAAAAATAACGGGACCTTGCAAGATCGCTGTGTACTTGTTTCTATCGGGCACTAACAATTATTTCACAATTGCTGTTGATTTTGTTATACCCAACGTCACATTTTTCTACGACTTTGCAAACATTACAGAGTTTGGAGCGTAGCGGGAAAGTATAGGTCACTGATTTCGAAGACATGATGAAGTTTAACGGTAGGACGGCACATTCCTCATTTCGCTGCTTTTACTAAATGATCCTGTTTGAATTAGTTTGAAACAAAGTAACTGTCCATTTCTTTAAGTGCTTTCAGGGTGCACGTTTGATTGGTACTTTACGTTAGCTAAATGATCCTTAATATCTGCTCTTCCTCATCCACTTACAAATTATACATTCTGCTTCATACTCATGCCTCCCTTGTTTTATGAAGAGCCATTCACCTGAATATTTTTCTTGTTAATGAAGACGACTACTTCGGCATTTTGAGTTCAGTCGAAACAATTAAACACCTTAATTACAAAAAAAAAAATGTTCAAATGTGTGTGAAATCTTATGGGACTTAACTGCTAAGGTCATCAGTCCTTAAGCTTACACACTACTTAACCTAAATCTTCCTAAGGACAAACACACACACCCATGCCCGAGAGAGGACTCGAACCTCCGCCGGGACCAGCCGCACAGTCCATGACTGCAGCGCCTTAGACCGCCTTAATTACAAATTAACCGCGACACGACTCGGAGAAATAGATAATCACTTTGCTTCAAAGCTCGAACAGAAGTGAGGTAAGGCACGTTGATGGTGCACCATCAATTTTGCATCATGTATTCGAGTCATAGTGCTCAAAATAGAACTCATACTCTGAAATTAGTTCATCCCTTTCCAAATCGTCAGGTAGCAAATAAAATACAGGGTGTACATAAAGTCCGTGAACACTTTCAATTATTTATTGCACAAGAACCAAACATTGTACAGATATAATACATATATCATTTTGAAGAGAAACCCTGAAAGTTTTTTTTCATGTATACCGCCACAGCGTAATTTGGTAATTTGCCAATCGTCAGCGCTAGTCGCAAACGTGGCCGTGCTACAGAAGAGGACAGCTGTTTCATGAAATGGCCTCCCCGGTCACCAGATCTCACTCCGTGCGACTTTTCTCTGGGCACACATTAAAGATCTGGTGTATGTACCGCCTCTACCTGGTGATGTGGCAGAGCTCCGGAAGAGAATACGGGAAGCGACTGCCACAGTCGACGATGCCATGCTGGGACGGGTATGGCAAGAATTTGATTACCGTACTGACGTCTGCCGGGTCACTCATGGTTCGCATATATAATGTTTGTAAAAAAAACTTTCGGAGTTTCTCATATGTATGACATCTGTATAATGTTTAGTTCTTGTGCAATAAATAATTAAAAGTGTTCCCGGACTTTATGTACACCCAGTATATATCACATAGTAATGGTACAAGTTGTGTACGGAACATGTAGCAGTCAAAAGCGTTCACGTGGCGACGGCTCAATCATTTTCATATAAATATCCGAGAGCACGTTCCACACATTTCTTGATGTCACCCGCTCAAACACAGTGTAAGCAGTAAATTCTCTTTTCCTAACGAATCCGTAGTCCTCAATGCTAATTGTCTTAACATATTGGGGAAGAAAAAGCTCTAGAACGTTTTTTTCTAGTGTGTGGCTACAGCTCTGTTCTTGAATAAGCAGAGTTGTGCAGTCACTTTAATAGCGATAACTACAGCATGACCATATTTTGCACAATACACATACTACCACTCCTCAAATTCACTATCAGAATTATGGCATTACTTTATTCACAGACATACTGCACACACTTGTAGTGGGTAACTGAATGACGATGGATTCATAGAAATTATTCATTTGCATACTGCTGGTGCTCTGAAAGGGACAAATAGAGGTCTATTGTACGCTTTGAATAAAGTAAATCAGCTACCGCACACACATGTTATAGAATTTAAACAGGTCTGTATCATTGAATTAACGTTTCCCGCACATATAACAAACAAAATCTTTGAATGAAGCTGTAACAGGCTCTTTTGTTTTTTCGCAACAAACTCAATTTTGCCATCTGCAATAACATATTCGTCTCCAAGAAAAAAATTCCAGTGCTCCTCTTCCTGCTCCTAAGTGTAAAGGAGGTACAGTGCATAGCAAGAGGAACTTAAAATGTGCGTAGATTCGATAGAGAACCGTTTTGTGGTTTCTCCGCCCATTTGTTTCGCCGCTGAAAATTAACTTCCAATGGATGTACTCTAGTATACAGGGTGATTCACTAATTATTGCTAAATTAACTCCGTAAGTATGATAGGAGCTGAAAAGTTTGTGGGACACAAGTAGCATGGGACAACGGTGGCCATAATGTGACGTTGGTTTTTTGTTCCTAGGTGGGGTTGCTTCAGAGCTATGAAGGTCAAGGTGGTGTATTGCTAAACTGCACGATATACGAGAGAGAATTGTCAGAGCATGTGCTTCGATAAGTGCCGATGTTATAATGAGTAACACACAATCCATGATAAGAAGATTGTAGCACTGCACTGATACCAGTGGTCATCACTTCGAACAGCTTCTGTAAATGGACGTTCATGCCACCTTTTGCACCTTCGTTGACCTTCAAAGACCTCACTGTTACACATCATTGGATTCGTCTCGATAGCCGCTATCAGAAAATTAGTACCAAACTATAGCATCCCATTTAAAAAAAAAAAAGGTTGACCTTCATATCTCTGATATTATGGCCCCCGTTCTACCATGCATCATTTGTCCCAAAAATTTTTCAGCTGCTATCATACATTCGGAGTTATTCTAGGTGACAATGGTTAGTAACTCACTCTATATATTGAACTCGAAGGGGAAATTTGTATGTTCTGGGTGGTGGTAGGTAGGTCTACAGTAGCTATGCATGGAATGCACTGAGACAAACCTGGTTTGGCGGTTTGAATATATAAAAGACGCCACTGTATGTTGACTGTATATACAAGTCTCAAAAATTCGAAGAGGTTTCGTGGAAGTAGTGAAATCGATAAAACAAAAAAGCCTCTAGGGCTTTTTTAAATTGTAATTAGCTGTTTTATTGATCGACAAATGTGTGACGGCAGGAGGTTTTATGCAGTGGGAAAACATCACCCACCTGGTGCGAGTGTGGGTGTACGATAATTTTTTATATATCTATAAATGATAGAAATGTTATGCTACTGCTTGAACGTATAGGTACTGTGGCTTATGATCCTACATATCACCAGATTTTTGTGGGAAGTAATCAAACTACTATTCATTTAAAAAAATTACAGATGTCTAGACGTAAGCGGATGATAGATTTGACGTGGTGAACTATGATTTCAACGCACTGAGGAGTATATATGCGAACGTAAGGGGTGACAGATTTAGTTCGTAAACAGCTGCACAATATAGCAGTGCAAGGATTCAACTGGATATGCTTATCGACTCAGATGTTGCTTACAGTACACCAACCTTCATCGGTGTGTCTTTCCAACCCTTTCAAGCGTGGGAGCGCTGTTGATTATCACACAGTGCCAGACGCGTGTGCTTTACAACAGTTGTTTGAATAGCCTTGGCAGGATGCAGCACCTGCCGGATGCGCTGACAGAAAAACGTTAACATCAAATGATGTTCTAGAACTGAAGAGAACGGAGACACGTAGCTGGTGTGAGTGTGGGCATACTATAATTTTTTCGGGTGCCATACACATATATGCAATAACTACACTACTTGTCTGAAATATGTGTATGTTGCAGTGTATGTTCCAGCAAGTGCACAGAAAATGACTGTGTGTCCTGTTGTGCGGGAGGTGTACATTCAACGCATCGACAGCTGTAAGAATATGAGAGAAATAGTTTACGTGGAAAATAATGTGCGCTACAGACATTGAAATTCGTTCCAGAATTACAGCCGTCAAGTGGAGACATTGCAATTACATTCCTCGGTGTCAAATAGCAGCGATAATGGCTCTGAGCACTATGGGACTCAACCTCTGAGGTCACCAGTCCCCTAGAACTTAGAACTACTTAAACCTAACTAACCTAAGGACATCACACACATCCATGACCGAGGCAAGATTCGAACCTGCGACCGTAGCGGTCGCGTGGTTCCAGACTGAAACGCCTAGAACCGCTCGGCCACAAAGATGACAAATGTTTTATCCTGCAATATAAAGTTAACGATCTATCTATATTTTTTAGGTAACTGAAAAGTATTTGAAAGTGTATGGTCGAAATCTCAGGAAATGTCGTTCCTTACCCGTAAAAATGTGTATTACGAAGTATAAGTATGTTATTTCATCGACGTTTTGCACAGTTTTCACTGGATGACACCCTAAGTTAGTCCTCAATAAGTGCATTTTTAGCTTACTGGATCAGTAGTAGTGCCATGTGTGTTTTGTAATTTGCTAGAACACATCTTTACATATTTTGATAAATAATAACTGAAACAGTCACACTGTTATGTACAATCATGAAACAAATGGTCTAAGAAGAGATTTGCTGGTACAACTTCTCGCTAATACATACAACAATCGACCATTGTCGGGTATATTTCTATCGCATTCATGTAGTGATTGGGAAAGTCTGTAACACATATGGCTGTCAAGATGGCAGAATTTCTGATGCTGTACGTTTGCTTTTAACTTCTCACTTTCAAATACTTTTCAAAGTCTCCCAAACATTACAGCAACTCCAATGACACAGTATTAACTTTAGACTGAAGTGCAAAACATTTCTCATCTTCTGCTAATAATGCAAAAATCTGAAATTGCACAGTGGGAACTATATGCAATTTGCAGCAAAATTGTAACTGATCCTTCATATATCACTACGTTAAGCGAAGTTGCAACAAATTGCTTTTTGCGCTAGCATGTTACAGCAAAATAGGAGTAAGATCGTACAAAACAACACCAGCT
Organism: Schistocerca serialis cubense; assembly: GCF_023864345.2. Taxonomy (NCBI): domain Eukaryota; kingdom Metazoa; phylum Arthropoda; class Insecta; order Orthoptera; family Acrididae; genus Schistocerca; species Schistocerca serialis. The sequence goes on from NC_064638.1 coordinate 726,637,792, forward strand.
GCATTGTGAACAGTATGCATTTATATGTCTGCAGTACCAGAACATCGCAGTCCTGACTGAGTATGTGTCCTTTCTTTGACTTGAGCAGATTGTGTTATAGAATTAGAGCCTGCTTCACCCCAGAGAGTTTACAGTGCAGATCATGATGTCACATTCCTGGTCATCATAAACTTCACAAACTGCCCCTTACATCACCGTGTTATAGCAAAATTGTAACAAATCACCCTACACTTTGTCATATTGTGGCAAAACTGTAACAGTATGCCCCATAAAGAATAGGTTACAGGAAAGTTGTAACAAATTTCTCCATATATCACTATCGTTAAACTTAGCTGTAGCAAACTACTCATACATCAACATGTGGCTCCGGAACTGTAATAAATTGTCCCATACGTCACCGTGTTACAGCAAAGTAGTAACAGACTACGGGTATTGCTGCATGCTTTATGCAGTGCCTATCCCACTGTTTTCATTAACAGCATTTTCTACCATATTAAGCCTATTAATGACATAGATCATTCACAACCTAGTTTAAGTAAAAGTCGTTGTTCTTACTATATTACATTAGCGTAGGAATTCTCCATGAACTACACTGGCACTATAACACATGAAGCTTATAGGTCCGATTTTACAGTTTATTTACACAACCACACTCGTAGCAGGCACATCGACAGCTGCAAACAGCCACAAGTCAAGCTGATGTCTACCGGATAAGTAGAAATTATGGCCCAGAGAAGAAATCTACTATGGTCAACTGTTGGCTGTAACTGCAAGAGGCTGTACCTGAAAATTACCTCTTAGATCTTTTGTTTCATGGGTATACAAATATGGACTGATGACACGCAGTTTTGGTAGTTCACAATGTTCAGCTATTCAAACCACTTCAGATACACAGCAAAAACAATAGAATTTCCAAAATTTGTAGTAAAATTCGCTACATGTGTGCACTATATGGTGTATGACTATTTAGTTTCGAGTTGATGTACTAACCCCTACAAACAATGTCTTTCATTTTTCCTAATGTTCTCACCCCTTTACCCGTTACGGTTTCATAGGAATTACGTCGTCACTCTTCCAGGGAACCCAATTTAAGTTCACCATGTAATTCTCTTACACTTTCCTCAGGGGCTGTATCAACCAGTTAAGACTCTAGCAGCACGTTTTTGAATTCTATGTCTGTTTCCATAACTTCTTATTAAGGGTCCAAACCACCGAAAAAATACGAGCGCCTTGCATACGATTTCGTTTAGAGATTCGTTTCATTTTCCCAGGACAGCCCTGTTCACCTTCCTAAGAGCTCTGAGAACTGGAACAGTACCCCAGAATTTGTGGCTTTCTATGAGATTTCCTTCACAGATATATTGCATTTTCCCAGGACACTGCCATTCGCTTTCGTAATACTGATTTTAACTGATCGTTGCACTTAGCAGTATTATACTTTAACAAGTATTATACTTAAATACGTGTACAGGATGGGGCAAATATAAGTCGCGTGCAGACCAGGGTACAAAGAAACATAACAGAGAAAGGGAAATACAATCTCAGACCACCATTAATTTCTTGACACTTCTGGGCCCTGGTCAGCAAGTAGCTGAAGGTGGCTCAAAGCTGGACATAAAGAACAGATCCGTGTCCACGCTATTGTTATCTCTGTGAACAGCCACTTACAAAACTGGAGGCGCTGAGGAGCATCTACTGGTTTTAATGCATGAACAACAGACACTCGATAAGGCTTCATGTACAGATCCAGGTGGAGTACTAGCTCGCATGATCGATATAATATGACCGTCTCTTGCGAAAGGCATCAGGTTGATTTGGTAGGACATTTTCTGGTGTGCAGGCACGGTTCGGAATGTTTCTTGACTTGTTCAAAACAGATCCTGTCTGACGCTATTTTCGGACTAAACCTTGCATGGCACTCTTTGCTGGCACTATGACACCATTAAATGCCTCAGGAAACAACTGATCACACCGTTTCCACGACTTTCTTGTCATGTAGTTTTCCACAATGAACAGCCGCTGCCCACTGTGAGTACCATCGTCCCCTTTGCACTGCTCTGCTCACAATGACACTATACTCTGAACTGGTTTAGATCATGTGACGAACATGCCCTATCACGTTCTTACTGTATGTTACAACCATTATCACACTCATACATTGAAAGTGGTCATCGTTCATTATACTCAAAGGACATTTTGTATTCATTTTCCCACACTTCCGTACAGTTTTCCAATAATGATACTTTTATAGTTACTGAAAATCTTATAGTGGTGCTGATCATATCTGCTAAACTGTTTATGTCTACTGCAATAATTTATCCCCGCTAACTATAAATAGAGAATTCCAAATATAGTATTCCAGCCAACACTGTCAAAAGCGTTTTCTACGTTTACAAATGCTATAAACGTAGATCTACTTTTTCTTACCCTACCTTGCAAAATAAGTCTTAAGGTAAGTACAGTATTGCTAGTTCCAACATTTCTCCCAAATCCAAACTGATCTTCCAAGGTCAGCTTCTACCAATTTTTGCATTCTTAACTGTAAATCATTCATGTTAGTATTTTGCAAAAATGACGTATTAAATTGATGGTTGGGCAATATAGATATCTGTCAGCACCTGCTTTCTTTGGAATTGGAATTATTATATTCTTCTTGAAGTCTTAGGGTATTTCGCCCATTTCATACGTCTTGCTCTCCAGATGAAAGAATTTTGTCATGACTGGCTCTTGTATCGGTAATTCTGATGGAATGTTGCCTACTCCTGGGGCCTTGTTTTGACAAAGTCGTCCGTCGAATTTTTCACGCAGTTTCATATCTCCCATCTCATCTTCATATTCATACTCTTCCAGTTCCATAGTATAGTCGTCAAATACATCACCCTTGTATTGCCCCTTTATATAATCCTTCCTTCCACCTTTCTCTGCTTAGGACTGGTTTTGCAACTGAGCTCTTGATATCCATGCAGGTGGTTCTCTTTTCTCCAACGATCTCTTCAATTTACCTGTAGGCAGGATCCATCTTACCTCCAGAGATATGTGCTAGAAAACCAAATTAAGCGATTAAAACCATCATACGGAGAAAAATGGCTAAATTTTAGCGCGCTTTCACAGCGTATGCGTACAAAACCAACAACTCAAACATCAAGGCATCAGGAAAAGGGGCAGTTGCAAACATTGCAAATTGCTGAAAAATAGCTATTTTCAGTCATTAGAATAACAATATAAGTTGCAGACTATAAAAAAGTTAAGTCACCTACGACAAAATAAGATAACTTTAAAGTATGGCTCCCCTACATAATAAAACAAACATGTTAAAAATTAGGCTGTCAACAAAACAAAAAGTATCGTTGTCGCAACATTCCAAACACTGGAAGTACTGTAGCACAATGTAGTTAGCGTGCTGCGTGCGACTCATGCCACATTTATTTTTGTAAGTGTGTGCCTGTTTTGTATTACTGTGGCAGTGTGAGCTGATCTGTTCAAGGCAACATGGGGGCGATAGTCGATGAAATTTTTCTGCCACCTCTCTGTACCTTCGTGATGATATGATACATTGTCGCTTTTCTTTTCTTTTGTCTAGGACCATCTTGAATTCATAATGGATGGATTACATATCCAGTAAGTGTTGCGTCCATTTTCCATTTTATATGGCTATGTGACAGATGGGTTTCAAACCCACCTAGATTTACCTAACATTCAGTTCATTTTACCTGCATAGTTGTGAAAATAGGATGATGCCTTTTCTTCTGTCTGTTACTAATAGACTGAGTTCTTGTTTTTAGAGACGTTCTGAAGATGCCCCAATACGGTGAAGTGCATCATCGACGTTAAACGATTTTGCAACCAAGACTGTTTTATTTTGAAATAATTCTAATCTAGTTACTTTAGGGCCCTGTCACAATGAAATGGAATAATTTTTAATAACGAAAGACGTGTGAGGAGCTAAATCTTAAATACAACCTAGTTCGTTACTTGTCGATATGTTGGTTCAGTATATATAATTTTTTTTTTTACAATGTGTTCTCTATTTGCTACTTTCTCCCTTAAAAATGTTATGAAATCATGTACGAAGACATACTCATGTTCAGTGCATAAAGCAAGAAATGACAGTTGATCTTCAAGTAAATGAAATTAGTGTTATTTACATCAATAGATTAAATAATTGGATGTCGTTCGAAAACATCATTGGAGATCAGTCACTGAATTTAGTCAAACTGTCAGTCATCTAGGAGTGTGCAGTTCACAGTGGTTGGAGTTGCACTCATAATATTAATTTAACCGTACAGAAGGCAGATGCCAGGCTGAAATCTGTTGGAATAATCCTTCTAAAGAAATGTAAAACAACTCATGTTGCCTCTTGAAGAACTCCACTTACAAATGTCTCATTGGCCTGGGATTCTTATAAAACTGGATACTTTCGTAAATTCAATAAATAAAGCAGGGAAAATGTTTGCATTTATTACCATTATGCACAAATCATCGGCACAAAATTGACAGTACTGATTTCACTGGACTTTAGCATGACTCGATAATTGGGAATTTAGATGTGGTTGACTAACCACTTTATCTCACCTCATAACGGAATCAGGCACGAGCAGTTGGAATGATGACGGCATGACATGTCGATCACCCGTTGTTTCAGTGTGGTGTTGTGTCACTATTGGCTGACAACCGGCAGCTTCATGCTATGACTTTAGAGTGACACTAGGAGCAGCTAAATCAGTTTATTGTCGCTAGGTTCCTGACAAAGAGTAAAACTTATCGAGCAGTCGATGCAGTGTGCGGTGGCGGTCGTGTTTTTTCTGAATACCGCTATGTTCTAAAGTCCGATCTCTGGTGACCTACAGAAAAGGGAATCATCTCATACGATCATGCCAATTTGTTAAAGGAAAAGATAATATCACACAATGGAAATTTCTTACTAAATGCTAATTAATATGGGTGGCCAAATCGAGCATGACATTATGAGTACCAAACTATGCACAAAGACATATTAATAAAAGGAGGGACCATCGAATCTATAACAGGAGCAAGTAGGCACTATAACAGTACCATTTACGAGGGTCATCCACATAGTTCCATTTGGTTATGTAAATTAAACGCGTACAGATACAGAAAAAAATATTTCTTGTACAAAAATCTACAACTGTTTAACTACTTTTCTACATAGCTTCCGAAATTTTGTAGGCACTTGTATGGCACTAGTGTTTGTACGCCTTCTTCATAGAAGGTTGCCGCCTGTGTATTCAACCATGTGCTGACATGTTCTTTCAGCTTGTCATCATTGTTGAAGTGTTGACCACCAAGGGTAGATTTTAGGTGTAAGAAGACAAGTAAGTCGCTAGGAGCGAGGTCGGGGCTGTAAAGAGTGAAATTCCCGTAATAGTTGTTTGGTCACATTCGCCATGTGAGGTCGGGCATTACCGTGGAAAAAAAACACCACCTTTTGACAGTAATCCTCGGGGCAATTTCTTAATGGTCTCGCAGTAACCATGTGCACTGATTGTTTGGCCTCGTGGTAAGAAATCAATCAGCAAAATGCCTTTTCTGTCCCAAAAAACTGTGCACATGACTTTTCGAGGTGTCAAAATTTGCTTAGGCTTAACCTTCGTTGGGGATGAAGTGTGCCTCCATTCCATTGACTGCAGTTATGTTTCAAAGGTGTCGTACGATACCCAAGTTTCATCCCCTGTGACTATCCAAGAAAGAAGACCATCGCCTTCTTCATTGTTGCGTGTCCAAAACTGAAGTGCACTGCCCATCCGTTGTTGTTTGTGTTGTTCAGTTAGAATTTTGGGTACCCAACGTGAGCAAAGTTTTCGAAATTTCAGTTTTTCAGTGTAAGTAGGCTGTTTAGGATTTTATGTTGGTAACGCCACATAGCGCTCTGTATGAAAATCACTGTGTTGTGTGCAGTCTGTGGCTCGTTTGCTTTGTTGGAATATTTGCTACTGTAGTGTTGGGCAGTTGGTTGTGAACAGCGCGTAGCGTTGCGCAGTTGGAGGTGAGCCGCCAGCAATGGTGGATGTGGGGAGAGAGATGGCAGAATTTTTGAGAGCGGACGATCTGGACGTGTGTCCATCAGAAAGAGTAAATTTGTAATTCTGGATATCATGAACTGATATATATTGGCGCTCGCTGTATTGCACTAGTTTGAATAACAAAGATTTTTGTGAGGTAAGTGATTCGTGAAAGGTATAGGTTATTGTTAGTTAGGGCCATTCTTCTGTAGTGATTATTGGAAGTCAGACTGCGTTGCGTTAAAAATATTGTGTGTCAGTTTAGTGAATGTCTGAGTACGTTCAGTTTTATTCAGCTGTTTGAAAATCAAAGAACGTAGAGGTTTTCCAGCACTGTCATTTACAAAAATTTCCTAAGGGGATGTTTCATATGTCGACCCTTAGCCGAGGATACCTCACTGGAATCTTCTAATTTTTTCTTGTAGTTTGTGTAATTAATGTAGTTATTGTTTATTGCTAGAGCGTAATTGTAGAGAGAATTTCCTTTGAAGTTGTAGTTTTTCATTATTGTACAGTAAAACAGTTGTGGCATGCATGTAGAATTGCACCAAGTATTTCGCAGCTACTATTGCAATTAATTAGATACTATTTTCAATGCTATGTTAATGTGTTTTCTTATTTTGCTCTTCAAATTGTGCTTTTCTGTGTTATCGTGTGAAATATTGTGACAATAATGGCGTGAGAAAAACGTAATACTAGGCTCCAAAGTAAACTGAGAAATGACAGTGAAGACGAGAGTAGTAGTGTGTTAGCGCCACTGTGTAATGAATTAACTAATGTTGAACATAGTAATTTGGTAATTCATTTTCTGTGGCACAATTCAACAGTACACTTTACGTTTACCAAGACGAAAGAATAACAAGGGAAAGTGTGACAGGGAATAAATCGCGCCTGCTAGACTAATGGCACGTCGAGAAGAAATGCCGCCACGGGAGCGACAGTGGTGCGAACAATGCTGATCTCTGCGGGGGTCCGGCTGTTGTTGGCTGCTGAGGTAGGGAGGACAAAGGCGGCGCGACTGATGGACGGCAGCTGTGGCCGGCCCATTGTGGCGCGTGTTGGCGTCTTACGGCCGTGCAAATCCGCGCTTTGACGCTGCTCTCACTTGGAGAGCTTCGTCTCTCGGCGTGCAGCACCCAAACAAGAGAGTGAACTCTAACAGGGTAAATAAAGGCTGCTAAAGACGTTCTACAGGAAACAATCTTAGCGCATGAACGAATTGCCGATCTTGGTTTAAAATATGTAGACGCCCCTATGCTTCAGGGCAGCGTAGTAACGATTGTGAAAAGGTTGAACACGGTATTTACGTACAGCACAATGCAAAATGAGAGAACAGGTTTCAACTAAAGACAGAAACACATTGGGCTTGTAACTGGTTAGAGGGAGGTTCAAAGGTTTATGTTCTAGCAGAAGTTATACCATACGCTCAACATGAGTACATGCGTTGCTCGAGAAACATCGAAACGATAGTCCGTTTCATTCCAGACACAAATCAACAGTTCCGTGTTTGAAACTTCCTGGCAGATTAAAACTGTGTGCCGGACCGAGACTCGAACTCGGGACCTTTGCCTTTCGCGGGCAAGTGCTTTACCAACTGAGCTACCAAAACACGACTCACGCCCCATTCTCACAGCTCGCGTCCGGTTCGTCACACAGTTTTAATCTGCGCACACTCCGCTGCAGAGTGAAAATCTCATTCTGGAAACATCCCTTAGGCTGTGGCTAAGCAATGTCTCCGCAATATCCTTTCTTTCAGGAGTACTAGTTCTGTAGGTTTCGCAGGAGAGCTTCTGTAAAGTTTGGAAGGTAGGAGACGAGATACTGCCAGAAGTAAAGCTGTGAGGACGCGGGGTGAGTCGTGCTTAGGTAGCTCATTTGGTAGAGCACTTGCCCGCGAAAGGCAAAGGTACTGAGTTCGAGTCTCCGTGCGGCACAGAGTTTAAATCTGCAAGTAAGTTTCATATCAGCGCACACTCCGCGGCAGAGTGAAAATCTCATTCTGGAAGTTCCGTGTTTATTGAATTGACAGCTTCAGCAATTCTATTTCTCAGCTTTTGAAGAGTAGCTGCCACAGGTGGGACAAAGACTTCGTCTTTTATATACCCCCACAGTAAAAAAAAATCGCAAGGTCTGGTGGCTGGGAGACCAGAAGCAATGAACAAGGTCCTGTTGTCCAACTCTTCCAATCCAACGTCGTGAATTGACGTGAAGAGAAAGCCGCACCTCTAGTGAAAGTGCGAAGGGGCGCCGTCACGCATTCAAGTGAAACCATTGGAATCTTCGTGAAGTTGAGGAAACAACTAGTTTTGCAGCATGTCGTCAAGGTATGACATTTCTCTCCATTTCCCCCGCAAAAGAGAAAGGTCCATAAACTTTCTGAACAGAAAAGGCACAAAAAACATTCAGTTTCGGTGTCTCTCTTTCATGTTTGACGACGACGCCAGGATTTTGCTATCCCAAATTCTTACATTAGGAGATGTCGATACGTTCAAAGAAATGAGTCGTTCTGAAAATGTGTCCTTTGTCATATCGTCTGCAGCTCGTGGTCGTGCGGTAGCGTTCTCGCTTCCCACGCCCGGGTTCCCGGGTTCGATTCCCGGCGGGGTCAGGGATTTTCTCTGCCTCGTGATGACTGGGTGTTGTGTGATGTCCTTAGGTTAGTTAGGTTTAAGTAGTTCTATGTTCTAGGGGACTAATGACCATAGATGTTAAGTCCCATAGCGCTCAGAGCCATTTTTTCTTTGTCATATCCTGGAGAACTGAAATGCAAAATTCGTACCTTCTGTTACCGTCGCCGGGGTGCAGTTACTTCAATAACTGAGACCTGTAACGCTTTGTATTCAGGTGGCGTTTCAGAACACGCCACACCGTCGTTTGAGGAAGCTTAAGTTCCTGTCCTGCTTGTATTGTGGACTTTGAGGGATCCACGTGAACGGATCTCGGATATGCTCGACATTTCCATCAGACAGTGGTTGACCAGTGCTCTTCCCTTTGCATATGCAACCAGATTCCAAGAATTCTGTATGCCAGTCCAAATCTGCTTGCGCAGAGGCGGTTTATTGCTGACTCGACGGTGAGATGCACGTTGCATACAACAGTTGATTGACTTCGCACAAATTTCAATACACAAAATGTTTTCTCCTGTTGTGTAGTCGCCATGTTGCTACAAACAAACAACAGAGCTGCGGTGTAAAAACTTGGAACCTTCCTATATCCAATGACATGCACAATGTGTTCCTGTCTTTTATAGTTTGTCTGTAACAAAACAGAAATCTGTTCTTTCTTTCTGAATCACTCAGTACTGTTGATCATTAAATTTGCAACACAATAAAATTTGCATGCAACGAACGTCAAATGGTCATGAAGTGTACCAGTTGCTTGGAAATGCAGATGATTAGCATCTCGGAACTAATGCACGAAGCAGGTAGGGATAACCTATTTTGTTTATAAGGAAAAATCACGCAGCAGGTTTCTCATTTTGCGATATCATTTCAGTGATAGTTCATGAGAGACGACTCTGGTATAACACGTGTGAGAAGAAAAAACGTGTAACAGCACACTGATTGGATTGTGGGTTGTCGAGATAGTGGATTAACATTCCGCAATGTTACTGCTCACATGGCAGGGATGCGATGACTGCTATGCGAATTGGAATCAACGGGTTTAGGAGGGCCACATTCAACTCCATGCAACATCTCAGCAGCACTCTGCAATGGTGATCTACAAGAAAGACATATTATTCACTCGGACATTCAGGACCGTACATGTACACCTTATACTAGGAGTGAGGAAATAGTATGATTCGTACCAAGATAAATATTTACATGTTCGGTGCGATGACGAGTGAACCACTGTGAACCGTCAGCGACTATTGTTGTCGCTTCCCTTGGCGCAGTAGAAGAGGGGGGGAGGGGGGGCACAGCCATTGGTGGGCCTAGCGATAACACTGATCACAGAAGTACCACCATGCCATCTTTTCGGAAGAGTCCCGATTCTTTGTACAGCACCAAGATTGACATACCTGCATATGAAGACTCTGATTGGAATAAGCGCTCTATTATCACGTTCGTCATTGTCATAGGGGACTAGTACATGTCGTGTTGGTATGGGGTGTCACTGGGTATACAGCGATCACCTCTGATTCACATAGACTATAATTTGGACTCACCTGACTGTGCACTGTTGTAGAAGATTCCATGACGTTGTCTTTCAGCAAGACAACACAAGTACGCACGTTGTCCTGACCTACCTCTATACAGAGAGTTTTCGACAGTTGCCCCGGCCAATATTTTCTCCAGATATCTCAACCACTGAAAACAACTGTTCACGGACTGCAGCCATCAGTCAACAGCCACAACAACTGAGGAGCCCTGGCATGGAGTCGAAGCTCGTGGAATGACATGCCCTTTATCTGTCACTCAAAATCAGTGTAATCGCTACCCATCCAGGATAAAGCTATAGCTACTGCCACAGGTGGCAGTTTTTGTACTAAATTTAGCAGCGTGTATACCCATAAATCAAGTAAAAAATTAAATTAAGTATTTTCCCTACTGTATTGTATATGCACAATAAGAAAAAAATTGTTATTTACTTCCTTCCCTGGTCTTACGATTTTAATAAACAACATTGTAATTATAGTCACATCGCAGGACCTTTCCTAGCTAATCAATTAATTGACAACACGAAGTTGTTCAAAAGGAACCTAGGATCCATTCGGTAACGCAAAACAAAGCAATGATTTAAACTCCGGACACATTCTTAAATACCTTCCAAGAAAGTCTGTAACATCCTTAAAAACTTTGAGATGTCCCGACGACGGTTTTATAATTCCAGTATGCCTTATACGTTTTGACACTACGTCATTATCAAAGGAAAATGCTTAATGTCATTACTATGTGTCAGCAAAAACTTATCAAAACGGATATATAGCATCTTATCAATATTTCTTCCCATCAAGCAAGTGCAAAGTCAGTTCATCTCAAAGTGGAAGTGCATCCAATTGGCTAGTACCTTTTGTCTCACAATCCTTTTGCGCAAGTTGTAGCCGAACCTGCAAATGTATTAGAATTGTACCGCCATAAGATTTGAAAGCTGTTATTGCCAGATCACAGTTTAATCATCTCCTCTAATCTGCGTTTGTTTATAATGAGTGTTACGAAAACAAAGTCTGACGTTCATTTCGACGCGTTCGCATTAAACAAGATAACAACGTGCGCAGCCAGCAGATACGAGAAACCATACTAGGACTGTTTTCTTGCTTTATGTTAGAGGTGTCTGTATTTCAGATGTACCATAGCAGAGGTGTCGCACAATTAGAGATACATATAATGTACATCCCACAACCCCGCCTCCCCCCCCCCCCCCCCCACCCCATGAACCATGGACCTTGCCGTTGGTGGGGAGGCTTGCGTGTCTCAGCGATACAGATAGCCGTAGGTGCAACCACAACGGAGGGGTATCTGTTGAGAGGCCAGACAAACGTGTGGTTCCTGAAGAGGGGCAGCAGCCTTTTCAGTACTTGCAGGGGCAACAGTCTGGATGATTGACTGATCTGGCCTTGTAACACAAACCAAAACGGTCCTGCTGTGCTGCCGACCGGTGTGGCCGAGCGGTTCTAGGCGCGTCAGTCTGGAACAGCGCGACCGCTACGGACGCAGGTTCGAATCATGCCTCGGGCATGGATGTGTGTGATGTCCTTAGGTTAGTTAGGTTTAAGTAGTTCTAAGTTCTAGGGGACTGATGACCTTCGCTGTTAAGTCCCATAGTGCTCAGAACCATTTGAACCATCTTGCTGTGCTGGTACTGCGAACGGCTGAAAGCAAGGGGAAACTAGAGCCGTAATTTTTCCCGAGGGCATGCAGCTTTACTGTATGGTTAAATGATGATGGCGTCCTCTTGGGTAAAATATTCCGGAGGTAAAATAGTCCCCCATTCAGATCTCCGGGCGGGGACTACTCGAGAGGACGTCGTTATCAGGAAATAGAAAACTGGCGTTCTACGGATCGAAGCGTGGAATGTCAGATCCCTTAATCGGGCTGGTAGATGAGAAAATTTAAAAAGGGAAATGGATAGGCTAAAGTTAGATATAGTGGGAATTAGTGAAGTTCGGTGGCAGGAAGAACAAGACTTTTGGTCAGGCGAATACAGGGTTATAAATACAAAATCAAATACGGGTAACGCAGGAGTAGGTTCAATAATGAATTAAAAAGTAGGAATGCGGGTAAGCTACTACAAACAGAATAGTGAACGCATTACTGTGGCCAAGATAGACACGAAGCCCACGCCTACTGCGGTAGTACAAGTTTATATGCCAACTACCTCTGCAGATGACGAAGAAATTGAAGAAATGTATGATGAGATAAATGAAATTATTCAGATAATGAAGGGAGACGAAAATTTAATAGTCATGGGTGACTGGAATTCGGTAGTAGGAAAATGGAGAGAAGGAAACGTAGTAGGTGAATATGGACTTGGGGGGAAGAAATGAAAGAGGAAGCCGCCTGGTAGAATTTTGCACAGAGCACAACTTAATCATAGCTAACACTTGGTTCAAGAATCATAAAAGAAGGTTGTATACATGGAAGAAGCCTGGAGATACGGACAGGTTTCAGATAGATTATTGGTAAGACATATTTAGGAACCAGGTTTTAAATTGTAAGACATTTCCAGGGGCAGATGTGGACTCTGACCACAATCTATTGGTTATGATCTGTAGATTAAAACTGAAGAAACTGCAAAAAGGTGGGAATATGAGGAGATGGAACCTGGATAAACTGACTAAACCAGATGTTGTACAGAGTTTCATGGAGAGCATAAGGGAGCAATTGACAGGAATGGGGGAAAGAAATACAGTAGAAGAAGAATGGGTAGCTTTGAGAGATGAAGTAGTGAAGGCAGCATAGGATCATGTAGGTAAAAAGACGAGGGTTAGTAGAAATCCTTGGGTAACAGAAGAAATATTGAATTTAATTGATGAAAGGAAAAAATATAAAAATGCAGTAAATGAAGCAGGCAAAAAGGAATACAAACGTCTCAAAAATGAGATCGACAGGAAGAGCAAAATGCCTAAGCAGGGATGGCTACAGGACAAGTGTAAGGATGTAGAGGCTTATCTCACTAGGGGTAAGATAGATACTGCCTACAGGAAAATTAAAGACACCTTTGGAGAAAAGAGAACAACTTGTATGAATATCAAGAGCTCAGATGGAAACCCAGTTCTAAGCAAAGAAGGGAAAGCAGAAGGGTGATGGAGTATATAGAGGGTCTATACAAGGGCGATATACTTGAAGACAATATTATGGAAATGGAAGAGGATGTAGATGAAGATGAAATGGGAGATACGATACTGCGTGAAGAGTTTCACAGAGCACTGAAAGACCTGAGTCGAAACATGGCCCCGGGCATAGACAACATTCCATTACAACTACTGACAGCCTTGGGAGAGCCAGTCCTGACAAAACTCTACCATCTGGTGAGCAAGTTATATCCGACAGGTGAAATTCCCTCAGAATTCAAGAAGAATATAATAATTCCAATCCCAAAGAAAGCAGGTGGTGACAGATGCGAAAATTGTCGAACTATCAGTTTAATAAGTCACGGCTGCAAAATACTAATGCGAATTCTTTACAGACGAATGGAAAAACTAGTAGAAACCGACGTCGGGGAAGATCAGTTTGGATTCCGTAGAAATATTGGAACACGTGAGGCAATACTGACCTTACGACTTATCTTAGAAGCTAGATTAAGGAACAGCAAACCTACGTTTCTAGCATTTGTAGACTTAGCGAAAGCTTTTGACAATGTTGGCTGGAATACTCTCTTTGAAATTCTGAAGGTGGCTGGGGTAAAATACAGGGAGCGAAAAGCTATTTACAATTTGTACAGAAACCAGATGGCAGTTACAAGAGTCGAGGGACACGAAAGGGAAACAGTGTTATTCAATCTGTATATTGAGCAAGCAGTGAAGGAAACAAAAGAAAAATTTGGAGTAGGTATTAAAATCCATGGAGAAGAAATAAAAACTTTGAGTTTCGCCGATGACATTCTAATTTTGTCAGAGACAGCAAAGGACTTGGAAGAGCAGTTGAACGGAATGGATAGTGTCTTGCAAGGAGGATATAAGATGAACACCAACAAGAGCAAAACGAGGATAATAGAATGTAGTCTAATTAAGTCGGGTGATGCTCAGGGAATTAGATTAGGAAACCAGACACTTAAAGTAGTAAAGGAGTTTTGCTATTTGGGGAGCAAAATAACTGATGAGGGTCGAAGTAGAGAGGATATAAAGTGTAGACTGGCAATGGCAATGAAGGCATTTCCGAAGAACAGAAATTTGATAACATCGAGTATAGATTTAAGTCTCAGGAAGTCGTTTCTGAAAATATTTGTATGGAGTGTAATCATGAATGGAAGTGAAACATGACCTATAAATAGTTTGGACAAGAAGAGCATAGAAGCTTTTGAGATGTGGTGCTACAGAAGAATGCTGAAGATTAGATGGGAAGATCACATAACTAATGAGGAGGTACTGCATAGGATTGGGGAGAAGAGAAGTTTGTGGCACAACTTGACTAGAAGAAGGGATCGGTTGGTAGGACATGTTCTGAGGCATCAAGGGATCCCCAATTTAGTACTGGAGGGCAGCGTGGAGGGTAAAAATCGTAGAGAGAGACCAAGAGATGAATACACTACGCAGATTCAGAAGGATGTAGGTTGCAGTAGGTACTGGGAGATGAAGAAGCTTGCACAGGATAGAGTAGCATGGAGAGCTGCAACAAACCAGTCTCAGGACTGAAGACCACAACAACAACTACATAATGTACATCGACATCACACAGACGTGTATCACCCAAAAAATGCACTGCTGCCGGCCGCTGGTTACAACCACAACATGGCATAATTTGTGAAGAAAACATGGTTCTACTGGCGCCTCGACCTGCTAACACCGCATCATTAAAGAAGCAAGTTCCTGGGCTTCTGCGGCCTCAGTCAGCTTCCGCAAATGTCTTCTTGGTATAGCACGCAGTATCATACTTTAAAGTCAACCTATCCCATTTTATAACTGTTTGTTGCAAGTGTCCTCCACAACCTCATGCAATACAACTATGGCAATGCCATTTGCACGCTTCGAAGTTGACTTCCCCCGTAATTCATAATCAAAACTATTGCAAAATTCGAAATATCGTTGGATACTGTCCATGGAAAGAGGAAAACAGGTTCTTCATCAGTACTGTTTGATCGATGATGTGGCCCATCAGCACATGCGTAACAAAACAACTGGACTACTACTCTATCCTTTTATTCCTCCGTTAACCCCAGTTCTTGTATTTTCTTTCACAGACACTGACTGAAGTGAAAACTGCAGTTGGGAACGGGCGTCTCAGGCAGCAGGTTTTCATAGGTCAAATGGCTCTGAGCACTATGGGACCTAACATCTATGGTCATCAGTCCCCTAGAAGTTAGAACTACTTAAACCTAACTAACCTAACGACGTCACACAACACCCAGTCATCATGAGGCAGAGAAAATCCCTGACCCCGCCGGGAATCGAACCCGGGCGCGAGAAGCGAGAACGCTACCGCACGACCACGAGCTGCGGACGCAGGTTTTCATAGCTTTAATTGTGACCATTTCAAAAACTAGCACTGCATTTTTCTATAAGCACCCAGGAACCTTATTTTTCAGTCCAGAAAAAAAATTTAAATACGTATTTTGACTTTTGTGTGGGAGGAGGGCAAATAAAATAGTAAATACATTCGTCTCTCCTTTACTTCCAGTGTCAAAATGTGTGTTGTATAGTTGTTTCAACTGTTTCGAACAACTGTCTCACGTTTCCTTCATAAGAACAGTCACATTTTCATACAAAATTCTCTCCTTTTCTTCAAACTGAACTTTACGATTCCTTAAAAAATTACCTGCAGTTAATTTCAAAATGTGTTTGCTGTTGAATCTCTGAACTAATGTCAGAGTTGTGGGCCTTTCCAATAGCTTCCATCCTTGCTCTAAACAGTGCTCATGGAGTTCTCGTCCTTTAGCATATTTGTGACGAAATATAAAACTTTATCCTCCAAATCTTGAAATTCTTCTTTAAAAATTTCGAAAACAGGCATTATCTTTTCATCATCGACTCCTTTCTTACAGTTATGAATTCGTTTCTTCATCTATAAATATGCCTCATGAGGCGGGCTAGAATGTTGCTCATCAGCCATGATTCTGTCATTTGCACTTTTTAAACGGCCTTGGCATTTTTTGCGTTCGTAAATGATGCACAACCAGCCGATTCCGTATCGCTTTTCTGTGCCATTACCATCATTGAGAAGGCACTACTTTCCTTTCATTAGTAGGGGGGCCAACATGGACGCGACCCCACATTCCATTGTTGCCAGATGTATCCAAAATGTCGGCAAAGACGTCATCCAAGATACCGGCCGTGACGTCACAGAAACACTTCCTGTGACGTCACCCAAGATGGCGGCCATGATGTCACAGACACCCAACCAGTGAAGTGAATCAAGATTGGCTACTGCATTAGTCACGTCATTCGACTTCATATGGGTAAGAAACGGTGTTCACTATACTTTCAACTACTTTTCAAGGTCCAGACCGCCACCTCTTCCTATGAAGCGCCGCTGAGTGTGTATTGTGGCAGTAAAGAAAGGTCACTTGGGCTTTCGCTACCAACCTACAAAAATTGTTGCAAACGAAGTTCACCACCACTAACCTAACCCTCCAGGGCGCAACTTCTTCGTAGGGGTTGCTGGTAAAAGGACTCAGCCCACACTAGGCTAATGGAGAGAGGAAGGAATGTACTATATTTATTTGGGCGCAATTTATTAAAGGAAGGAGTCTGTATATCACAGAACACACACTCTGACATGCCCCCCCCCCTCCCCCACCCCTACAGCATACAGACCAGCAAACTACTACTACATAACCCATGTATAAGGCTCTACACACATGCTTGCTAATTTTAAACTGTCAAAAATAACGCACTGCACAGCATCCAGACATGCAAACCACTCTTAAATAATGCAATACATTTACATCCAGATAGCCAAACTGATTATGGTCGAAGTAGAGAGGATATAAAATGTAGACTGGCAATGGCAAGGAAAGGGTTTCTGAAGAAGATAAATTTGTTAACATCGAGTATCGTTTTAAGTGCCAGGAAGTCGTTTCTGAAAGTATTTGTGTGGAGTGTAGCCATGTATGGAAGTGAAACATGAATCATAACTAGTTTGGACAAGAAGAGAATAGAAGCATCCGAAATGTGATGCTACAGAAGAATGCTGAAGATTAAATGGGTAGATCACACAACTAATGAGGAGGTATTGAATAGAATTGTGGAGGAGTTTGTGGCACAACGTGACTAGAAGAAGGTATCGGTTGGTAGGACATGTTCTGAGATATCAGGGGATCACCAATTTAGTACTGGAGAGCAGCGTGGAGGGTAAAAATCGTAAAGGGAGACCAAGGGATGAATACACTAAGCAGATTCAGAAGGATGTAGGTTGCGGTAGCTACTGGGAGATGAAGAAGCTTGCACAGGATAGAGTAGCATGGAGAGCTGCTTCAAACCAGTCTCTGGACTGAAGACAACAACAACAACAACAACAACAACAGCCAAACAACTCCTAAATTGTCAAAATAATAATCCATCTAAAACACTCTGCTTCCTAATCATGAACTATCTAAATCATGCACCACTCTTTATTTAAACTATTAGAAGTAGCGCCACTACCAAGTGTATTCGCCACTGAGTCCATAGCCCAACTGACTTAGTTCATATTGATGCCACTAGAGGATGCTGTCGTGACGTCAGGTGGTGACGCAAGTACCATAATCTAAGATTGCGCCACCTAGTGGCTTCACCACGAGCTCCAGACCCCTACTGGCTTCATACATTTCGTCGCCACTAGACGACGCCACCATGACACCCACTGATGACGCAAGTACAGTTATCCATGATGGTGGGAAACTGTGTGTTCTCCACGAGGTCTAATACCCAGTACCACCAGCAGAGGACGCAGTCACGCGTCTCCTGACGTAAACCAAGATGGTTAGGGAAAATGGTGGCAAGACAATGCAGCCTGCTCTGGGCTGCTGGGGAGAGTAAGGATTGCCAGCACTATTTATTTTGAAACAACTTATTTATTATGGTACTTGCGTCACCACCTGACGTCACGACAGCATCCTCTAGTGGCACTGATATGAACTAAGTCAGTTGGGCTATGGACTCAGTGGCGAATACACTTGGTAGTGGGCCTACCTCTAATAGTTTAAATAAAGACTGGTGTATGATTTAGATAGTTGATTGACGATTAGGAAGCAGTGAGTTTTAGATGAATTATTATTTTGACAATTTAGTAGTAGTTTGGCTATCTGGATGTAAATGTATTGCATTATTTATGAGTGGTTTGCATGTCTGGATGCTGTGCAGTGCGTTATTTTTGACAGTTTACAATTAGCAAGCATGTGTGTAGAGCCTTATACATGAGTTATGTAGTAGTAGTTTGCAGGTCTGTATGCTGTAGGAGGGGGGGGGGGGGGGTGGGGCATGTCAGAGTGTGTGTTCTGTGATATATATATACTCCTTCCTTTAATAAATTGCGCCCAAATAAATATAGTACATTCCTTCCTCTCTCCATCAGCCTAGTGTGGGCTGAGTCCTTTTACCAGCAACCCCTACAAAGAAGTTGCACCCTGGAGGCTTAGGTTAGTGGTGATGAGCTTCACTTGCAAAAATTTTCTTAGGTTGGTAGCGAAAGCCCAAGTGACCTTTCTTTACTGCCAGAATTCAAACTCGGCGGCGGTTCATAGGAAGAGGTGGCGGTCTGGACCTTGAAAAGTAGTTGAAACTAGGTAGTTGAAAGAATAGTGAACACCGTTTCTTACCCATATGTAGTTGAATGGCGTGACTAATGCCAATAGGAGGGTAGCGACTAGGGGTGGGGGTGCTAGGTCATGAATAAACACCGCACTGATAGTGGGAAAATATGGAACTTCTCATTTGATCATTGGATATTGAAATTATAAGTTGAATTAACGAATATGTTTAAAATTGAAACGGAATTAAGTACTTAGGTAATTGATAGGTTAGATGTGCAATGTGGAACTATGTTGCTATGGAGCTCGCGGTGAAGACAGTGGGTGCTGTCATATTGAATACCGGTACTTGCGTCATGATCTGACATGGTGGCGCTCTTTGGTGGCGAGGATATGTATTTATCCCACCATTTTCCTAGGTTTGATGCATTATCATGTTGGAATTGGAACTTCCTATTTTCTGAGGGAGAGTGGGATTAGGTTAGTGGTGATAGTGCAATAGACCTCCTTCCCGCCAAAATTCAAACTTCCACCCAAAATCCGCCATCTTGATAGACGTCACTGGGGGTGTGCCTGTGACGTCACAGCCATCTTATTGGATGACGTCACAGGGGCTGTGTCTGTGACGTCACGGCCGCCATCTTGGATACATCTGGCAACAATGGAATGTGGGGCCGTGTCTTTGTTGCCCACCTACTTTCGATGTTGTAATTATTGCCATTATTGTCAGTGTGTAGAACGCAAGTACAGAGGATGGCCAAAAATATGGAAACACCAAAAACACGACACATTACCATGCATAATCATCCTCACAAAACCAGTCTTGGATGACGCAAGCTGTATGAACAAGTGTCCTGACGTCTTAGAACACAGTATCGCAATTGGGGAAGACTACTGTACCATGAAATGGAACTGATTAGGCCAAATGGTCACATAATCGTTTGCAGTAATGCGTCCTTGCGGAGCACACGGAATACCACGACATGGCAGCCCGTATCATCAACGAACACCCACTGTGTTTCACTCTTGGGATGTAAACTTGACTACATGTTGGAAACAGTGTGAAACAATACTCACCAAATGGGTTTCTTCCACTGCCCCACAGTCCAGATTTTATGGCTTCGGCAGAACGTTTTCCTGTAAGGGGCATTTGCATCACTGAGTGGTTTTGTAATTGCAACTCGCCTTCCAATTCCCTGCTTACAGAGCTCCCTTCTTGTTGTTTTGGTGCTGACAGGGTCCGTGAGAGTGACGCTGAGCTATGCGGTCATTCTTGCAGCTATACCACCTATTTTTCGTCGCAATATTCTTCAATGGTCATGATCACTCAACACACATCTCCTCCTTGCTCTGTCTTAGCAGATGTTTTTCCGCTTTTCGTTGTCGACGGGACGTTAAACACTAACCACCACCACCTACACTACAGACGCATACTAAGAATCACCCTACAGCCCAGGTAATCGATGCCAATATATGCTATCACAGCTGAATGAATAAAAATGTGTCACAATTCTAATTACACTTCGAAATTGTCGTTAAAAAACCAGGTTATAATGCAGCACATGTAATGGGGAAAATTGTCGTCCTAAAACACTACAGAGGAGGCAGTAGTTGAACGTGCGTTGTCCTCCATGTACAATCACGAACTGCCGAAAATCGAGGCCCTGTCTCCACTTAAGGAATGGAAGGACCGAGGGAGGGAGCTACTCCACCAGCCGCCTCACGACATGTTCTGGCCACTGTCTGCCTCGAGATGCTGGTCCTTCACCAGCACAAAAGGAGGTATAGTTAACTAAACAATAGTAGATAAAAGGACGGCCTTCCCAAATGCAGCCGGCCGGAGTGGTCGGCGGTTCTAGGCGCTACAGTCTGGAGCCGAGCGACCGCTACGGTCTCAGGTTCGAATCCTGCCTCGGGCATGGATGTGTGTGATGTCCTTAGGTTAGTTAGGTTTAAATAGTTCTAAATTCTAGGCGACTGATGACCTCAGAAGTTAAGTCGCATAGTGCTCAGAGCAATTTGAACCATTTGAACCCAAATGCATCTTGGCCGTCTAAGGTATAGTGACACAGCCACCCTTAATGGTTAGGGAGGCGCAGCTCGGGCGACGAGCTGTCGCAGACTACACAGGACCTTAACGCCTCCAATAGGCCCCTCGTCCTGGGATGGAAAAAACTTTTGTTCAGTGTCACGTAGGACACTCCAACTGAGACCAGGGCAGAGCTGCGGTCTCGTAGAGAAGTCCATTTTCATTTAGTTTTATGAGCAAAATCGGTGTGTTTTTTTTTTAATTTGACTGCACTCGCCTCGCATTATTTTGTGATGCCTAGTGAAGTGTACTGCCACCAACCACAAATGATTAGTGCAGATATACCCTCCCTGCATAAAATCACCAAACAAAAAAAAAAAAAAAAAACCTGCGACTCTTTTGATGCAAAACCTACTGATCACTACGGAATGTCCTCGTAATTTCGAAATTACATTCATCCTGAGAGTCACTTTCCACAGTGAGTAAGTTTTGTTTTTTCTGTAGGCGGATTACACTCACCAAGTAGGTCAAATGAGAATCCGTGGAGGGAACACGATGGTTTGTGTCAGTGCATTCCATGCATAGCTTCCACCACCAAGATCACACAATTTTCCCATGACTAAGAAATCATTGTGAGCCACTGAGTAACTAGAAACCTATCCCATCTGCGAAGACCTTTACGTGAAAACTCGAAAAAAATAAAGGAAACTGATATTTCCAGTCGCGAATACCGATGTCGACGATATAACAGAATCCCAATCATCCTTATACTTTACTAAGTCAACTCAGGTGTTTCTTTTGTCTAGAGAACCAGCAAATGTGTCCTCCACCCGTCTTTCATCTGCTAGATGCACTCAACACATACCACAATCGATCTTCACTCAACCAAATAAAGACGGGAAATGTGAAGAAGCAGCAATCGGACAATTTATTTGGCAGGGAATAATGGTCCAGCGCAAACACATATCCATATTGGATCTTATCAAATTTCCAAGTGACCTCGAAAGCTGTCCCACACACACTATGTATTAGTCCGCTATTCGGCCGTCTAGGGGACGACATGGGTAAGTCGACTACATTCCTGCACCTCAACAGGCCTCTCCATTTGGACGACTCCTGCCGTTAACAGAAACGTGAATCATTCTCGCCACAGGCGACTGCCGCCGCGCCAAGTACGCACAGACAGAATCATCCTATGAAATCGGTCAAATATATATTTGATAGCTATACTTACAAATAACGTTACGATTGGGGTCTCAGTTGAACGACATTCGACTCAGCGAGGTATCGGAAAAACGCCCTGCTGACGGCTGTGGCTCTGGAAATACAAATATCTACAATTCTTATGACATGACATACTTTTCCCTTTGCTATCACAGTATTCCAAGTCATTCCATACCTTCTTTACGACTGTACATAGTCATTTCCTTTGCACATGTTGGAACACAAACACATACTTTAGAAGTCTGATGCTCAAGGCGAACGTATCGCGCATCCTCTCTTGCCAAGTATGATACTTCGTCAATAACGGATTGGGGACTGAAAATCAACGATGGGTTGACATGTCTCATAAGTTTCTTTGCGAGTGTTACCACTGTGTCTTAGAGAGGCGTAATCGTCTTACAAAGCGCTAGATGTTAAAAAACACAACCATTTTACCATCACAAGCGGTCTTGGCTCTACAAGTGCATGCAAGTACCCATGATAAAAACTATACTGACTTTATAAATCTATGCATGGCAGTACCTCTGAATGAAGTGTTTTTTTTTCCAGACAAACACCATGACCGTGAATATAAACGGTGATCCTTTGGTGCAGAGCCGGGTGGAGGGTCTGAATCAGAGGCTCAGACGGTTTTGCGACCGTGTTGGCTGCAGATTCTTTGACTTGCGCCATAGGGTGGTAGGGTTTCTGGTTCCGCTGAGTAGGTCAGGAGTTCACTACACTCAGCTGACGGCTACACGGGTAGCGGAGGCTGTGTGGCGTGTACTGGGCGGTTTTTTAGGTTAGAAGGCCTCGGGAAAGTACGGGGTGGGCTGCAATCTCAAAGGGTGCATGGCAAATACAGGACGTGCTTGGATAAAGGAACAGTCGGAATTGTAGTTGTAAATTGTTGTAGTTGTGCTGGGAAAGACCCTGAGCTACAAGCACTAATAGAAAGCACAGAAGCTGAAATCGTTATAGGTACACAAAGCTGGCTAAAGCCTGAAATAAGTTCTGCAGAAATTTTTACGAAGTCTCAGACGGTGTTCAGGAAAGATATATTAGGCAGAATGGGTGGTGGAGTGTTTGTGTCTGTCAGTAGTGGTTTATCTTGTAGTGAAGTCGAAGTAGATACTCCTTGCGGATTGGTATGGGTGGAGGTTATACTTAACAGCCGAACTAAGTTAATAAATGGCTCCTTCTACCGACCCCCAGACTCCGATGATATAGTTGCTGAACAGTTCAGAGAAAATTTGAGTCTCGTAACAAATAAATACCCCACTCATACGGTTATAGTTGGTGGGGACTTCAACCTTCCCTTGATATGTTGGCAAAAATACTTGTTCAAAACCGGTGGTAGGCAGAAAACATCTTCCGAGATTGTCCTAAATGCTTTCTCCGAAAATTATTTCGAGCAGTTAGTCCACGAACCCACGCGAATTGTAAATGGTTGCGAAAACACACTTGACCTCTTAGCCACAAACAATCCAGAGCTAATAGAGAGCATCATGACTGATACAGGGATTAGTGATCACAAGGTCGTTGTAGCTAGGCACAATACCGTTTCTTCCAAATCCACCAGAAATAAACGCAAAATAATTTTATTTAAAAAAGCGGATAAAGTGTCACTAGAAGCCTTCCTAAGAGAATCTCCATTCCTTCCGAACTGACTATGCAAATGTAGACGAGATGTGGCTCAAATTCAAAGATATAGTAGCAACAGCAATTGAGAGATTCATACCTCATAAATCGGTAAGGGATGGAACTGATCACCCATGGTACACAAATCAGGTCCGAACGCTGTTGCAGAGGCAACGGAAAAAGCATGCGAAGTTCAGAAGAAAGCGAAATCCCGAAGATTGGTTAAAATTTACAGACGCGCGAAATTTGGCACGGACTTCAATGCGAGATGCCTTTAATAGGTTCCACAACGAAACATTGTCTCGAAATTTGGTAGAAAATCCGAAGAAATTCTGGTCGTATGTAAAGTACACAAGCGGCAAGACGCAGTCAATACCTTCGCTGCGCAGTGCCGATGGTACTGTTACCGACGACTGTGCCGCTAAAGCGGAGTTATTGAACGCAGTTTTCCGAAATTCCTTCACCAGGGAAGACGAATGGAATATTCCAGAATTTGAAACACGAACAGCTGCTAGCATGAGTTTCTTAGAAGTAGATACCTTAAGGGTTGCGAAGCAACTCAAATCGCTTGATACGGGCAAGTCTTCAGGTCCAGATTGTATACCGATTAGGTTCCTTTCAGATTACGCTGATACAATAACTCCCTACTTAGCAATCATATACAACCGCTCGCTCACCGATAGATCTGTACCTACAGATTGGAAAGTTGCGCAGGTCGCACCAGTGTTTAAGAAGGGTAGTAGGAGTAATCCATCGAACTACAGACCTATATCATTGACGTCGGTTTGCAGTAGGGTTGTGGAGCACATACTGTATTCAAACATTATGAATCACTTCGAAGGGAACTATCTATTGCTACGTAATCAGCATGGTTTCAGAAAACATCGTCCTTGTGCAACGCAGCTGCTCTTTATTCGCACGAAGTAATGGCCGCTATCGACAGGGGATCTCAGGTTGATTCCGTTTTTCTGGATTTCCGGAAAGCTTTTGGCACCGTTCCTCACAAGCGACTTCTAATCAAGCTGCGGGCCTATGGGGTATCGTCTCAGTTGTGCGACTGAATTCGTGATTTCCTGTCAGGAAGGTCGCAGTTCGTAGTAATAGACGGCAAATCATCGAGTAAAACAGAAGTGATATCAGGTGTTCCCCAGGGAAGCGTCCTGGGACCTCTGCTGTTCCTGATCTATATAAATGACCTGGGTGACAATCTGAGCAGTTCTCTTAGGTTGTTCGCAGATGATGCTGTAATTTACCGTCTAGTAAGGTCAACCGAAGACCAGTATCAGTTGCAAAGCGATTTAGAAAAGATTGCTGTATGGTGTGGCAGGTGGCAGTTGACGCTAAATAACAAAAAGTGTGAGGTGATCCACATGAGTTCCAAAAGAAATCCGTTGGAATTCGATTACTCGATAAATAGTACAATTCTCAAAGCTGTCAATTCAACTAAGTACCTGGGTGTTAAAATTACGAACAACTTCAGTTGGAAAGACCACATAGATAATATTGTGGGGAAGGCGAGCCAAACTTGCGTTTCATTGGCAGGACACTTAGAAGATGCAACAAGTCCACTAAAGGGACAGCTTACACTACACTCGTTCGTCCTCTGTTAGAATATTGCTGTGCGGTGTGGGATCCTTACCAGGTGGGATTGACGGAGGACATCGAAAGGGTGCAAAAAAAAGGGCAGCTCGTTTTGTATTATCACGTAATAGGGGAGAGAGTGTGGCAGATATGATACGCGAGTTGGGATGGAAGTCATTAAAGCAAAGACGTTTTTCGTCGCGGCGAGATCTATTTACGAAATTTCAGTCGCCAACTTTCTCTTCCGAATGCGTAAATATTTTGTTGAGCCCAACCTACATGATCATCAAAATAAAATAAGAGAAATCAGAGCTCGAACAGAAAGGTTTAGGTGTTCGTTTTTCCCGCGCGCTGTTCGGGAGTGGCATGGTAGAGAGATAGTATGATTGTGATTCGACGAACCCTCTGCCAAGCACTTAAATGTGAATTGCAGAGTAGTCATGTAGATGTAGTAGATGTAGATGTAGATGTAGACTAACAGTGCGGTTTCATGTCGCCGACGGTGCAACCTCGTAATAAAATAGGTATTACTCCAGTATTTGTAACACATTCTGTCCTGATACCACGTCAGAGTTTCGGTGATATATCGACTGGGCTATAGGCGATGGTAGGTTGAGCAGGATCACAAACAGGAGTAGATGGTGTCCCGATTGAGGTTCGTAAGAAATGTACACTAGTTTTTCGGATCACTAGTGCTACGCTTTCTGTAGCAGTGCTGTCTGGGATTTGTAATCAAGTCTTTCCCTTCAACCACATACATGCGTTGGATCCTACGGAGAAGTCCTTGAATGATGATCATATTTCTGGAACTTTCATATCGAGAAATGAGTCACCCTTCTCGAACCTGTCTGCTACAGTAAAATTCCGACGTGTTTTTGGGTAGGTCCTATGCATCTCGCAACTGCCGCTCAGACTCTGTGCTACCATCCCTGCAGCTTCGCACATATGATCGTCCCAATGTAAGTTAGAACTGAGCAGAAGCTGGAGAAAGCCATATCTTCCACTTTCTCCAGCCCATATAGAAACAAGCTAAGCTGAGTTACTGCGACAGAACTTTGTTTTGACCATTCGATACAAACAGAAACTGGGAAATCAATGAGGATTTTGCTACTGCACTGTGGTGCATCCCCAAACTACATACACTTACTACAGATCCGTGTCCCTCAGGGCCATTCACGTCTATCACCCCAACATGCTGTCTTCGTTATTCTGCACCATCCAACAGAGAAACGTCAGAAACTATAAAAGCTCCACTAACTTCATCCAATAGAGAACACGACAAGACTTTTACTGCATCTCTCTCTTCCCATATATCGAAAACAAATATTGCATGTGTGCTGGTATCGAGCACGTGACAAACCTATTAATACACAGGCATTTCCTTGCAGAGACCAGTTTAAGTTTCGTCACCTATACTGTAGGAGGATGGCCCTATCACACAGACTATACCGTAAGTCGCAAGATATGCTCCCTGTGACCTTGTGTCATTGTTTGAAACATTGTTTTTTTTTCCTGCTGTATCACGCTTTGTACACTGCCATACATTTTGTTTTTTCGCCACGACTCAAGGTCTGTGTCAGATTCAAAATTGACATTAACACATTCTGATCCACTGCCTCTCGCAGAAAACTAGACGTCGAACAGTGTAAATCATGTTACAGCTGCTACCATAACACCACACACACTGGACCATTTTACGTAAAATAAAGTTACAACATAAGGAAACTGGAAGTGTCTGGCGGCGTTGTGGAGAGTTTCCAAAGTGCAGTCTGAAGGTGAATGAGAACCTCTACATTTAAACTCATCTGTCACAAGGATGGAATAGCTGATGGCTCTTCGTTCCGTTTCGGCTGATTCCTCATATTGCAGTCACGTATGTGATCAGTGTTTCGGTGTCAGCCACACCTCAGAAGGTGTTGCCCCACCACCAAAACTCTTTCTGCAACTCACACAAGCAATGTCGGTCAATCATTATGTGGTAACCAACAGCGTGCCAGTGGATGGATGGCATGGAAAGACACCATCGATGTACCGTAATAAGCATCACAGTTAAAAGTGCAAACAATATTAGAAATTTTACAGTAATTTCTACACAGACCAATGATGCTACAGCATGTTTCCCAATTTCAGTATCATAGCTAAACCGTCCCTTCTCTACTTTGCAAGTATCATTGTGAATATAGATAGATGACTGTGCAGTATGACCATTCATTGGTAATTCTCGAACATGTACATCATGAAAGTGTACCAGACAGCGGTCTACATATTTCTAGCACCTTGAGCATAGTGCTTAATTTATGATCTATCTCTATGCGGATGGGAGTCAGAGCATTCTCGCAGTCTTAGGATAAAATTAGAGACTGAAAGACCCCCATCGAACTGTGGCATCGTTACCGATTTAACCTACAGCTGACCAGAAGTACTCTGTTACATTCCATGTCTTGTGAATGAATGGAGCTTGCCGAGTCATAGCCCATCAAAATGCACAAAATTTCTACAGACGTCCCCATGTCGAGGAGGTTAGCACCCCTTACCGGCATAGAGTAGTAGATTTGTAAGTGTTGTGATGTAATAGCAGACGGTTAAGAAGAACAAGAAACGGGTGATTTTTATGTATGATGGAGCTCCAGATGGATAGATTTCGATGCATTTTACGTAAATCAACTGTGCTAAGTATTGTTCTGTTGTAACTTTCTTTTACTTTAAATCATCCAGTGTGTGTGGTGTGTTATGGTAGTAGCAGTAACATCATGATTTACACCATATGATGTCTAGTTTTCTGCGAGAGGCAATGGATCAAGAAGTGTTAATGTCAGTTTAGAACCTGACACGGACCTCGAAGTCGTGGCAGGAAAACAAAATGTACAGCAGTGTACAAAGCGTGTTAGAAAACAATGTTTAAAACAACGACACAGGGTCACAGGGAGCGTCTCTTGCGACTTGCAGTATAGTTTGTGGGATACGATCATCCTCCTACAGTACAGGTGATGAAACTTAAAACTGGTCTGTCCTGTGGATCAATACCTGTATATTTAATATGATCGTCACATGTGCTGGATGCTGGCACACATGCGGTATTTATTTTCGATATATGAGAGGAGAGAGATACAGTAAAAGTCTTATGGAGTTCTCTTTCAGATTAAGTTAGTGGAGCTTTTATAGTTTGTAATCTTTCTCTGTTGGATGGTATAGAATAACGAAGATAGCATGTTGGGGGATAGACGTGAATGGGCCCTGAGGGACGCCGATCTGAAGTACTTGTATGCAGTTTGGGGATGCACCCCAGTGCAGTAGCATAATCTTTGTCATTCTCCCAGTTCCTGTTTCCAACGAACGGTCAAAATAGAGTCCTGTAGCAGTAACTCAGCTTATCCTGTCTCTATATGGGTTGCAGAAGGTGGCAGATATAGTTTCCTCTGACTTCTACTCTGTTCTGACTTATATTGGAACGACTACATGCGCAAAGCCGCAGTGATGGTAGCACAGACTCTGAGGGGCAGCTGCAAGATGCACAGGGACTAGCTAAAAACCATGTTGGAATTTTACTGTAGGGGATAGGAGTGTGCCAGAAATATGATCCACTAGTGACTGTAATCATTAAACGACTTCTCCATAGGATCCAACCCATGTATGTGGTTGAATGGAAAGACTTTATTTCAAATCCCAGACAGCACTTCTACCGAAAGCGTAGCACTAGAAACCTGAAAACCTAGTGTACATTTCTTATGACCTCAATCAGCACACAAACTACTACTGTTTGTGATCCGTCTCAATCAACCAACACCTATAGCCCAGTCGACGTATCACCGAACATCAGGAATGGTATTGGGACAGAATGTGTTACAAATACTGGAGAAGTATCTAGCGGCAGCGGCATGAAGGAGTTGCAAATACTGGTTTAATACCACACTCCTAAGCTGAATCACTTTCAAAACTCAGTAACTTTATTAGAAGGTTGCACCGTCGGTGACGTGTAACCGCACTGTTCGTCTGATGCTATATACGCCTGCGATCACTGTCTATATTCAGTGTCACGGTATTCATCTGGAAAAAAACCGCTTCATTCAGAGGTAATGCCATGCGTAGATTTGTAAAGTCAGTATAGCTTTTAAAATCGTTACTTGTATGCAACTGTAGAACCAAGACCGCTTGTGATGGTAATATGGTTGTATGTTTTAACATCTGGTGGTTTGTAAGACGATTACATCTCTCTTTCTAAGACACAGTGGTACCACTCGCAAGAAAACTTATGAGACATGTCCACCCATCGTTGATTTTCAGTCAGTACTAGTCAGTATCATTTCGTATCGCCAGCAGTTAGCTTATTGATGAAGTATTATACTTAGTAGTAGGGATGCGTGATAGGTTCGCCCTGAGCATCAGGCTTGTACAGTATGTGTTTGCGTTCTAACTTTTGCAAAGCAAATGACTGCCTTGAGCATCAGGCTTGTAAAGTATGTGTTTGCGTTCCAACGTGTGCAAAGGAAATGACTATCTCCAGTCGTAAGGAAGGTATGGAATTGACTTGGAATACTGTGATAGCAAAGGGAAAGAGTATGTGCAGACATCAGAATGGTACAGATACTTCTATTTCCAGAGCCACAGCCGTCAGGAGGGAGTATATCCGATACTTCTCGTTCAACTGAGACTGGAATCGTAATGTTTAATCGTAAGTATTACGATCAAATACATATGTGAGCGATTTCGTAGGATGATTCTGCCTACGCGTGCTTGGCGTGGTGGTGCCGGTCGCCTAAGGCGGGAATGATTCATATTTCCCACTAACGGCAGAAGTTGTCCGAATGGAGAGGCCTATTGAGGTGCAGGAATGTAGTCGACTTACCCATGTCGTCCTCTAGACGGCCGAATAGCGGACTAATACATAGTATGTGTTGGACAGCTTTCGAGGTCACTTGGAAATTTGATAAGATACAATATGGATATGTGTTTGCGCTGGACCATTATTCCCTGCCAAGTAAATTGACCGATTGACTGCTTCTTCCCATTTCCTGTCATTATTTGGTTGAGTGAAGATCGATTGTGGTGTGTGTTGAGTGCATCTAGCAGATGAAAGACGGGTGGAGGACACATTTGCTGGTTCTCTAGACAAAAGAAACACCTGAGTTGACTTAGTAAAGTATAAGGATGATTGGGATTCTGTTATATCACCGACATCGGTATTCGCGACTGGAAATATCAGTTTCCTTTATTTTTTTTTCGAGTTTTCACGTAAAGGTCTTCGCAGATGGGATAGGTTTCTAGTTACTCAGTGGCTCACAATGATTTCTTAGTCATGGGAAAATTGTGTGATCTTGGTGGTGGAAGCTATGCATGGAATGCACTGACACAAACCATCGTGTTCCCTCCACGGATTCTCATTTGACCTACTTGGTGAGTGTAATCCGCCTACAGAAAAAACAAAACTTACTCGCTGTGGAAAGTGACTCTCATGATCAACGTAATTTCGAAATTACGAGGGCATTCCGTAGTGATCAGTAGTTTTTGCATCAAAAGAGTCGCAGGTTTTTTTTTTTTTTTTGTTTGGTGATTTTATGCAGGGAGGGTATGTCTGCACTAATCATTTGTGATTGGTGGCAGTACACTTCACTAGGCATCACAAAATAATGCGAGGCGAGTGCAGTCAAATTAAAAAAAAAACACACCGATTTTGCTCATAAAACTAAATGAAAATGGACTTCTCTACGAGACCGCAGCTCTGCCCTGGTCTCAGCTGGAGTGTCCTACGTGACACTGAACAAAAGTTTTTTCCATCCCAGAACGAGGGGCCTGTTGGAGGCGTTAAGGTCCTGTGTAGTCTGCGACAGCTCGTCGCCCGAGCTGCGCCCCCCTAACCATTAAGGGTGGCTGTGTCACTATACCTTAGACGGCCAAGATGCATTTGGGTTCAAATGGTTCAAATTGCTCTGAGCACTATGCGACTTAACTTCTGAGGTCATCAGTCGCCTAGAATTTAGAACTATTTAAACCTAACTAACCTAAGGACATCACACACATCCATGCCCGAGGCAGGATTCGAACCTGCGACCGTAGCGGTCGCTCGGCTCCAGACTGTAGCGCCTAGAACCGCCGACCACTCCGGCCAGCTGCATTTGGGAAGGCCGTCCTTTTATCTACTATTGTTTAGTTAACTATACCTGCTTTTGTGCTGGTGAAGGACCAGCATCTCGAGGCAGACAGTGGCCAGCACATGTCGTGAGGCCGCTGGTGGATGTTAAAATACTGCCTCTTCTGCAGTCTTTTAGGACTACGATTTTCCCCAGTACATGTGCTGCATTATGACCTGTTCAATATGAGTCTCTGGTTTTGTAACGACATTTTCGAAGTGTAATTAGAATTGTGACACATTTTTACTCAATCATCTGTGATAAGGTATATTGGCATCAATTACCTGGGCTGTAGGGTGACTTAGTATGCGTCCGTAGTGTACTCTGACGTCAAACAGCGATAGATGCTACACGCTTGCAGGTAATAAATATACTTCCTAATCACTTCTCTGGCCAACACCAGCATCTAGTCAGTTGTGCTTATTTCCCACCAAAAAGAATAGAGACAGAACCCGACACCCCAGCCTTTTTCCCACTGGTTTGTGGAGTCGAGTTTTTTAGTGTTTCTGTCGCTAGTTTCGAGTGGTATTGCGAAAATTTTTCCCAGAAGGATAACACGAGTTTTTGCGCTATATTTCGATTTTATACCGACCTTGTGCTGCACTATGCACATAGCTGTGTAATTAGGCATATCTTAGTGATTAATTACGTAATTAGGATCGATATTTGCGTCAGTTTCCCTACCAAAATACATAATGTGCACTAACCTAACCTTCTTCTCCCGCATATGTGTACCAGTTTACTTTGGTAATTTACGTGTTGTTTGTGAACTGCATTATTTACGAGTAGTTTCTAGGTCTGTAAACTGTATATTGTACCCCCAAGCAGGTCAGGGTGAGTGTCCGGCTGATGGCAAGTTTGTGAAATACAAAGTTAAGATAACTTATTATAACAGTAATAATAATATTGGGAAATAAATCAGCGACCCATAAATGATGTAGGCCACACCGTTGCGATTTAGTTAGAATAATGTTTATTCAGAAAGCAAACTAATAGCGAAAGTGGTCATATTTAGAGTTACTGATACACTCGAGCGCAAATCCATTTGAAACAGTTGGATCATTCTCAATCTCATTTCGAAACACTATACTCCACCTTGATATTTACACGATAAGTTAGAGCTCACTCCATGCACGCGCGTGTTCACCGCTCATGGATTAAGTCGCGCGATACCACACAACGCAAAATTTTCTAAGTCGTTTCACTTCCTAAAGACCGACAGTCCGCTTTCGCGTCTGCACCAGCGCTGCCCTCTGCCCGACTCTGCGTTTCCCGCGCGCTGCACCTTGTCGCTCAACTGACTAGGGCAGTTCCCTTTCCTGAAGCCGCTCATCTGATTGACTACAGCTTATTCTACATTATTTTAAATTTTGACATACTTAAGAAATCAAAGCTTGAGCACTTTCCCGTTCTGAATAAAGTAACAATAATATTCGTTACATAATAAACGTTAAATGCTTTTACATAAAACCAATACAATTTCCTTCTTTACTTTGAATGTCACTTCACTTCACATGGCAAAGAGCCTAGCACAATGTCATTACTGATAAATAAATACAGAACAAAAAACTATAATGCACTAAACTTGACAACAAGAATTCTATTACCTTATGGTTCAATAAGGTGTCACGGGGTCATCGTTCAATGTGTTTTGTGTGGAGGAAATGATGATCTGATGCTTAACTGAAAATACTCATAATTTAAATTTACTGTATTTTTTAAACAAATCAAGTTACAGAGTTGATATTCACACCATTTGTCATTTTAATGATGCGCTTCTATATGAAATGTCGATCGTTAAGATCGACCAAAGCGTTCAGATCGACCAAAGCGTTCAGATTTTAGCATTCAGGTCTTTGTTACAAAACTTGTTAATTTAATTTTGACAGTAAATCCTAAACTATTATAGATATGATCAATATGGAAGTTTAATTTGGATCACCATGAAAATTTATGGAGGAAGTTAGATTAAAATTACTGTGGCTTCATTCCCTGAATTACTACAGAATTAAATAGTTTAAAATGTTTCCCTTTATGGTCGATTTTAGGTCCGCCATATTTAACACTGCTATGTATTCCTGGCCACATAAGCCTTCTACTGGGTTTCCCTATGATGTAGGTTCTCGTCTGTCTCACTCACACACTACAGGGCTTAGGCCTCAATAGACAATAGACGTCTGTGAGTTTCCCCATCTCGTGGTGAATCTGCACCCTTTGTGGCATGCGGTCCTGGACGACAGGGTTCGTTTCACAATTCCTGAAGGCTGACTCTTTCGGCCATATACTTAAATGAGAGCGCAAGGCTTGTTAACTCACAGTCTGCATGCCAAAATAATATCCTCTAATTATGTACATAGTTTTAATGAACTACATGAGGTTTAACACAGTATTACTTTAACAGATTTCTTCTTGTTTGACAGCACAGGCTTAACAAATTGAAAGGAAGATGTAAATATTTCTGCACAGAATAGCTGGGAGACATAAAGACTTTACTAGGAAAAACTGGCCCAGTTTTAACCTTAGTCCAATATCAAGTGCACAGATGGATGTGTACACAATCTGATAACATTTGACAATGATGAGGTTGAAACTAGCCATTAGTACTGGACAAAGTATTTACTTCAGCTGAATAACTTGCTTGGAAACAGTTATGACTTTTTGACATTTGAAATAGTTGGAAGCAAACTATCCAAAAACTACAGGCTATATGGACCAGATGACAATTAGTGTGCATTCAGTTGAAGGTACTACACCAATATGAATCATAGAACAGTCCTCTGCTTTCACTGGGCCAAATACAGTTTAACTGAATGTGTGACACTTAATAGAAATTTCCTGTCACATCTGATAAATGTCCTAGCATGTAAACTGTATATAAATTAAAATGTGCTAAGCTTCTGTTTCTTAAAAGAAGCAGTAAAGGTGTCATTCTTTTTCTTAATGTAATTGTTTAATAATGCATTGATGGATGCTTTGACTAACAACTTCAGTATTTTGTCTGCAAAATGACCATTACTGCAAACAAAGTCTGTTAAGAAAAAACTTTTCTCCTGAACAGCATTCATGGTTACATTTTGAACAAGCACCCTTTGACTGTTGGATGACTAAATTTTCTTTTCATTTGGGACAGATATTAATTTCTGTACAGTAATGTAATAGTAAAAAACAACATTCACAACATCAGGCTGAGGGAAAAAAGACCATCCCTGTCCAAATTTTTAATTAAACTAAGATGCTGGTCACCATGCAGGCATATTTCTTTGTCTAAGAGAAGGTATTTTGCTGCACACCTCACACTACTGTTTCTTCAGTACACTGCAAACACAGTATCATACTAAATATGTAAATATTTGAAGGTATGTTTATGCCTGCCTGAAATCTTCCACCGGGCGGAGTAGCCGTGTGGTTCTAGGAGCTACAGTCTGGAGCCGAGCAACCGCTACGGTCGCAGGTTCGAATCCTGCCTCGGGCATGGATGTGTGTGATGTCCTTAGGTTAGTTAGGTTTAATTAGTTCTAAGTTCTCGGCGACTGATGACCTCAGAAGTTAAGTCGCATTGTGCTCAGAGCCATTTGAACTATTTTTTGAAATCTTCCTCCAAATAAATAACGTCAACCATAAACTCAGAGTCTGTTTGGATAGTCTCCTTTGTATCATCATTACAATTAAAGGTAACCCTTCAGCAACAGGCACTTCACCAAAAGTACTTGAATTCAACGTGAGTGGTAACACGTTATGCATCCTCATCTTGGCTTCCACCTCAAAAATCTGTCTCACAGATATGAGATACTGAGAGCCAGCCATTGATCAGTAACGACTAAACTTTGCTTCCAGAGAATCAGTTTGGATTTTTCCAGGCAAATTATACGTGAAACCAAGCTCGTAAATACAGTACCTTGCCATCGCAATCAAACCACTGGTTGTGTGTGTCAGAGCTATATGGGTTTCCTTTAAAAGGGTATTACTTTTCAGGCTTAAGTCCTTCCACCTATAGAGCCAGACAAGAAAGTTAAACTTTTCCAGAAAAACTGATTTTTCATCATTATTACTTAAAGACTGAGGGCACTGGAAGGGGTCATTTAGTTGAACAACTTTGTGAACTGTCTTAACATTTACAATTTTCCACCATGTAAGTATAATTTAGTCAATTCTGCAGTTGTCTGGTACTATAATAAGTTTTTCTGTTCACCTATAGTTGAAATGGTTTCAGCAGTATCTTCATTTAATACTGGCAAAAGAAGGTTCACATTCTGTTTCTCAAGTGAAGATGGATAAAGAGACTTCAAAGTAAGGCCATAAGAGTGCTTAAGTAGACCAATACATTCAATCTTATGAAGCTGCCTCAATGCTCAAATGATGCCATTAACACCTGACAGTTATCCGCGGCTTCCATCAAAAGTTGTGGATATTTGATCAAAACTTGAGAGTCGTTTGATTAACCCAGTTATTACGTATACACTTAAGGATGTGGGCACAATCAATTACAAAAAAATAGTGGCTTAGTTGGATTAGATAGATGCGTGTAAACTATACTGAGTTTTGGAGGTGAGCTAAAAAAGTGCTACAGATTTCCTATTTATAGCATTGTTGTCACTCACTACATGAATAACTTTGAAACCAATATAATGAAGGCCATTTAATATTTTCTTCACATATAAAAATAACTATTAAGCTACAAGGTTTCTCACTGGAAGGACATGCACTACTTCTTTAAAAGAAGACAGCAATGATTGTACATAAAGACACAGGGTCAACGGAAGTGTCCTATTCCATCCAGCGACTTTTGTGGTGTGTTATGTCACAACGGCGCGGAGTTTAGTTTGTGAGTGTGGCGCGTTTATAGCCACCACAATCACACACACACGCAAACGCGCAGTGTTGAACCTATCCGTCATATCCATACCTAATAAAGCCAGGAACAAATTAATTTAAACAAATTCACACGCGACATACAGCAAACAGCACTACAATAACTTAGAGACAACAAAAACTAAATCGTTAACTCACTGAAACCAATTGGCTCTGAGCACTATGGGACTCAACTGCTGAGGTCATTAGTCCCCTAGAACTTAGAACTAGTTAAACCTAACTAACTTAAGGACATCACAAACATCCATGCCCGAGGCAGGATTCGAACCTGCGACCGTAGCGGTCTTGCGGTTCCAGACTGCAGCGCCTTTAACCGCACGGCCACTTCGGCCGGCTGAAACCAATTCCTGTCGAAGCACAGACAAAAACAATACCTGACGGGTCAAGCAATAACACGAAAATGAACCGAATACCGCCACCGACCGCAACAAAACGACACCTATAAACGCGCCACACTCACAAACTAAACTCCGCGCCGTCGTGACATCACACACCACAAAAGTCGCCGTGTGGAATCGGACACTTCCGTTGACCTTCTGTATTCCCAAGACATATGCTGTAGTAGCAGCCTTGTCACTATCAAATGCCGCCCCCAAAATGTTTCCTCCCTCGTAATCAAAGTAAGGTTTAATATGAATTTCATCCATCATTAAAGAAAAAGTACAATCACTTTGCCTGCAAAGATTTAAATCTTTCCTTAATATGCAAGAGCATAGCACCTTCATTTTGTTCATTATGAGGACCATTACTATATGAGGAACATTTTCTGTTAGGTTCTTGGATGAGGAAGAATAAAATTGCCAGAAGACCCGAAAAATTTGTAGGCGTGAGGGGAGATAGACTGAAGGCTACAACAAAATAAAAATAAAAAGAAGAGAAATGGCTCCAAGCACTATGGGACTTAACATCTGAGGTGATGAGTTCCCTAGACTTAGACCTACATAAACCTAACTAACCTAAGGACATCGAATCCTGCGACCGTAGCAGTAGCGCGGCTCCAGACAGAAGCGCCTACAACCGCTCGGCCACGGCGGCCGGCAACAATATACAGAAAAATGTGGATTAAACCTATAGTTTTCCTCACTGCTACATAGCAACTTAACTTGCTTACTTAAAAATTGAATTTGTTTGATGTTTCTTTATCTACAGAACTGCACATATAATTTAAAATGTCCTGTATAAGAAGGCACTGGCTTTTTAATGAATTTTCTATTGCACTGACTAATTATTTTACTTTGAATAATACTGTAAACAAATCATTGATATTTGAAAGTTGGTATGATATTTTGTTACAGCCTATCTTTCTTATTTCAGTGTTACTTCGATAGGCGGGCAACTGGAACTCATTTGTCACTACAACGGATACAGACACAGATGGAGCGGGTAATACAGTAAACAATGGAATTAGGACAGTCACTTTTAGCAATGGTCCACGCTCTGGGAACAGTTTCTCTTTCTACGCGCTGCAGAAATGCTTCAAAAGCAGAAAATAACTTCCTCGAATCATGCTCTGTTTTGGGTACTATACTATAATTAATTGCATTTAGAAGACGTTCATTGTCTAATCTAGCTCGCCTTTCCTCTGCACTTTCTAGAGAGCTGGTGGATGGAGTAGAGAACTAGCTTGGGCAGCCTGCTAACACTGATGGAACAGCACCCTCTCTAAGTCTTGGTTTTGATAGCTTGACAGTAAGCTTTGTGCCTTTCATTTCATCATAACATTCCGTGTGCCGGCAGATGTCAGATTCGGTGATGTGAAGTTCACAAACCTGCAACAAAGTAGTGTGAGTCAGTACCGTATACAGCATGATCTAGAGATGTGTGTCTGTATGTGGAATAAAGAAAAAAAAAAACAACACTGGATACTTATTCATTTTCCAATAATATCAACTTGACACATCACACCCTAGTGGAAATACATAAATCATTTAGACCTAACAGTAATATACCATGATCTACAACAACATGCATATTTCATTGTAATATTCTTTTATTAATTAGTACTATAAGCATTAGGGGCATGCCTCAACATGCATCAGTATTTGAAGAAAATACCTATGGACAGCTTGTGTTACAGCAGTTCCGTGACATTTATGGAACTATAAGAGTGAAGTTCCTATTATGCATTAAATGTCACCAAATTTCGGTGGTCTGTTGGATTCTGCATGTTAACATAGCAATTATATTATAATTTTGACTTTACAGTTTCTACATTGTCATGGTATGAAATAACAGCTGTAAAATAATATTTCACTGTGGGTGTTGTTATGCCGGCACATATTAAAACTGTGTCATTGCAGGTAGCGCTGAATGAGGGTCTCGACATAGCACAAATTTCATGTTTGGACAGAAGAACAACTGCAAAGTAAGCGCATGCGAAACACAAAGTTGAGCAGATGCCAACATAAATTACACACCTCAATAAGAGTCATGACCATCCAACTGGAAATATGTTAAGAAGATATTAACTAAACATTCCATACCAAGCTGTGCTGTATGAACTAAATGACATTTGACATATCAATTAACCAACTAGAACATTTAAGATACCGGACTGATCAAGTAACTGGATGTGTTATTAACGAGAATATCGTTATATGAGGTGGCTCAAGTGATACAGGACGCCACTGAAATCTGGTTGTAATGACACCTACTCTGCAGCGTAACCTGAAGTGTAGGTAAGGTTGAAAGATGATAATTTGGTTCCGAGTTGGCGAAGCTAATGATGGTGAATGCCTAATAACGGGAAAAGCTAACACATAGAAAAACAATATAGAAATGCTTCATACTGAGAGGTTACTTTTTAAACATGAAAACAGCAGTTTCAATATTCTTTAGTACTTATGCTAACTAATGCGAGAAAGAAAAACCACTACCCACTCACAAATAGAGAATTAAACGTATCGGTAATGTGTAACAAAATACAAATTTCAGACAGATTTAAACACGAATAAAATGTAAGACGAGCCACAAATTTATATTTCGTTTTCAAAATCAAAATAAAGCCACTTGAAAACGAACACTATTTACTGCGAACTTTTGATCACAATATTAGTTGAATCTATCCAAAATTTAAGATATTACACGGGTCGACAGAAGCGTCCGATCCAACGCGTCGGCTTTGACCCGTGACGTAAGGGTGTTGTGTGTGACGTCATGACGGCGCGGAGTTTGGTTTGAGTGTGGCTGTCTCCAGTTCCGTTTTATCTTATTTTATTTACTTTTCTGATCTGTTCGTTCTATCTCGTGAGATTTTTTAAAATTTAAAAACACTTATTACTTCTTTTAATTATCTGTTTCCTCGAATTTCTGTTTTAGTTTATCATATTTATCTTTCTGATCTGTTCGTTCTATCCCGTGAGATTTTTTTTTAAAAAAAAGACAAAAAACACTAATCAGCTACTGAAGCATCTCTATCTTCTATGGGTTGCAGGGGTTACGACCCCTGGGGAGGTTGGTGGGTATTCATGCATGGCTGTCTTCACTTACACGTTGTAGCTACGCAAGGCGTCTAAATTTGTTTATATTTTGTTTGCCCCCCACCCAAAACACCCCATTTCCCGCGCTTGTCCCGTTAGTGTCATTAGGCTTCTTGTGGAAAGTGTGTGTGTTTGTTTTTGTTTCCGCCATATTTGTGACGCCATGGGTCAAAGCAGACGGGTGGGATCGGACGCTTCCGTATTTCCTATTACACTAGAAAAAAAAAAAATGTACTAGGTAGATAATATTTACATACCTTCATGAGCTGAGCGGGTTTTAAAGTGTCCCGATGAATCGCCGAAAGCCATTTCCGATGCAGATTCGAATCTTTAGTAAAGGAAAACATTACTTTCCGTTCAGTTCCGTAATTCCCACGACACCTGCGTACACAACATTTGTAAACCATGTTCACAGTAGATTCACTAGAAGTAAACACTATAATCGCTAGTTATACGCACGAATGTAGCACTAGAACCCAACAAACGTGTAGATACACAACCGCTTCGAAACACAAAATGGTGGCCCACTTGGAGTGACGTCACGACCTGCTACGAATTTCGCGCCGCTTGTCTTGTCTCTAGGTGGTGGTGGACTGAGAGTGAGACGGATGTGACACAGAACCTTGCATTGTAGCCATTGCGAAGTGATT
Organism: Schistocerca serialis cubense; assembly: GCF_023864345.2. NCBI lineage: Eukaryota > Metazoa > Arthropoda > Insecta > Orthoptera > Acrididae > Schistocerca > Schistocerca serialis. The sequence continues at coordinate 726,678,214 of NC_064638.1, forward strand.
GTTATGGTGCGTTCTTTGTATAACCAAAATGTAAGTTTTATTACTGGCTCTTTTCAATTTTGAACTGTCTATGATACGAAATTAGGAGCAAAAAAAGCACCATCATTCAACATGATACTATCAGTTCCGATTAATGCGTTGCTTGGGCATAAACTGATACCGGTAAGTAAGAGTGTAGTACTAGCACTACGTGATGGAAGTGCGACTTGTTCCCCCAACACCCTACCCTCTCAGAATTTTTCTTCCTTTTGTGAACAAGCTATACTTCCACTTCATGCAACAAGGCACATTGTTTCTTAATTTCGGAAGCAAGTTAAACACACCATCGCAAGTCATCGTACATTTTACGTTTTAGAACTCATTTATTGTGGCAGCAGTATGTTCAAAATGGACGGAACTGTGACAAAGCCCACATAAAGAAAATTATATATTCAAACCAGCACACACCGGGATGGAAGACTGCAAGTGTATAATTCAGTTTGGGAAAAAGAATTTCCAGAAATGCGGTCAGTTGCAAGAAATGTATGTAAAGCAAGGTGTACCTTATGTGTTGGAAAAGCTAGAGAGGGACTTTCGATTTCAGACGGTGGCGTAACCGATGTCAGACAACATTTTAACAGTGTCAACCACAAACGCAGCCGCTTAACAATTTGAGGCATTAATTACTGGTGTTTTGAGACCAAACAGCGTCAATAATTTAACGCATAAGTTTTTTGGTCTGGACTTCGATGCTTCCAACAAAGGTAATCAGAAGTGTTAACCTATTTGTGTAAGGTACTTTTTTTTTCTTTCAAGCAGGCGTGTCCCACAGAATTCTAGATTTCTACGAGGACTCTGGTGAATCTGCATCTGCAAGGTCTGAGCAGATCTTGACAAGGACTCCAAAACACGAGTTGAATTTGTCCCAGGCTTCAAGTTTTACTGCAGACAATATAAATGCAAACTATAGGAAGAAAAACCCTGTTTACGTCGACTTAAGAAAGAAAAATCGTGGTATAGTGAAATCAGACTGCTGCGCACCTACAGTCTGAAATTGCTGTAAATCTGGTATGAACACTATGTCAATATATATTGAAATGCTAGTAATTAAGACATTCAGTTATTTCTCAAATTCAGCTAAAAGGGTATCTCAGTTGAAAGATTTCTTTCAATTTGTTGATATAGAATACATTGCTTTATTGAGACATGTACCTATAAGGTGGCTAAGCATGAAGCCTGTCATAGAAAGATAGTTGCGAATCTTCCAGCAGTTACATTATACTTTTCTAGAGTAGATTTTTGTCCCAGCTATATTAAAAATAACTTGATAGGTGTGTCTGGTTCAGGAAAACAACATATTTTAGTGGAATTATATCTACAATTTTCCTTGCATTTACTGAAATTTTTTGAAGAGTGTACTCAAATTAGAAAAAATGAACTGAATTTGTGAAGTATGCTGTGTGATGGAGAAAATAAAATGGAGTTAGAACATCGGACAAATGATCTGTTTTTTGACCAGGTGAAAAACAAACAATTGGAGAATGCAGACAGACATATGAATTTTGTCTGAATATTTCAATAACTGATTTGATTTTGATAAGAGTAACGTTTTGTCCATTAAAGAATTGCATATCACTTAAAGAAAAACTAAGTTTCCAAATATTTTGAAATTAGCTGGATAACTTTTTATTGTTGATTTCCTTAGTGTAGATAATATGTCGCTATGGTTTATAATTTGTTTTCTTTGGGGGGGGGGGAGGGAATGAGTATTTGAAAGCAAAGTTGGCTACTATAACAATACCACAAAGATGAGTCTACAATATAGAAATGATTGGCGGATAAAAATTGTGCAGTGTTTTAGTTACATTTGTTTTAGGTATATTTCCTTCAAATGTGTTCACAGAGGGAGTTTTCTCCATTATGAACATTAAATGGAGGGATGAGGGAAACAGAAGTTCAGTTGCTCTAGTAAAAAATGAATTGTACACTTATTTCAATTATGATGAAAGTTGACTGATTTTTATTCGACAGTACTGTTTAATGAAAAAATGTTGAGAATTGCACGCTCAACTGAGAAGTACTCCTCTTCATTGTGTTGACTGTGTTATGAAGAAAACGTGCAGTAAATACAATTATTTTAAAAAATGGCAGTGTCGATAAACGCCGTTTTTCCCTCACTGAAATCTGGCATCCCTCGGGGCAGTGCAATTCTTTCAAGAGAGGTGTTGTAACGAATTTGTTGAAACTACAATCAGTTATATTTCGTAGTGTTGTCCATTAGGAGCAAAAAGGCTGAGCGTGTGTACAGCTTTCGGATATGTATCGTCCGCATCGCTTTTAATTTGTTTTTAAGCCTGGACAGTGGTTTTTACGGCTGAAAGCAAAAATGGAGCTGACGAAAGAAGCGTAAATTTGACGTTTTTGCAGACAAATATGCCACAATATCGATGATAAATGAAGTCTTTTGTAATTTCGAAAGGAAAATATATAATATTATTCCTTGGGTTTTCATTTCGACCACTATAAACAACAATTAAGAATAAAATATGGAAAGACTATGTATATACCTCCATGAAAGCAGCGATGAGCAAGTTGTCAGGATGGCCGAGCGGTCTAAGGCGCCAGACTCAAGGTTATCCCTTGCCCACGCATGTGGGTCGGCGAGCATTCTGGTCCTCATCTGAGGGCGTGGGTTCGAATCCCACTCCTGACAAAATTTTAACTTCTTAAATACATTGCTAATGTTTTGAAAAGAATCGCTCTGTATCGAAATTTGGTTTACTGCACCAAATTAATTACATAATCTTGTGACGAAAGAGCTTGAAGTGCCTATTTCATTACTGTGGCTTCGAATCAATAAATACTTGCATTACATAGTACTACAAAACAATAAAAAAAAAACAGTTATATCCTATAATGTGTGTACTCATTACATTTTCAGATGAAGAACCACGCGTTTTTGTTTCTGAATGCAAGTTCTTGAGAGTCTCGCAAGCAAGAAACTCGACATTTTGGCAGGAACATTGTAAGACCAAAACACTGCCTGTTGTACTTCCATTCTACATAAACTTCTGAAAGAAATGGAGTAACATGAGTAGCACTAACTACGGAACATTTCTCTGAGATTACTTTCTAATGCGCAACGCAAAAAGTGAGCGATTACAATTTATGAGGGGTCCATACTTACTGTCGTTTTCACATTCGTCTGTTCTGTGGGAATTCAGATTGTGTTGTGTGTGTATTAAGTTGAAGACGACGATGAAAAGTGTTTGGTACACGTGTAATTTAATGCTCAGTGTGATAGGAAGTGCTTTCTCTTTGTTCTTGTAGAGAATCGGAGTAAGAAAGCAAAGTAAACAAGGTAAATTATGCAAGAGACCATATGTGCAGCTTCTGTATTAGTTAATTATGAATAAGTAATAGAAAACTGTACCAATTGCTACTGTCGAAAACAGATTGCAAAAGTGTGGCACCTCACCACCGATGAGATGCTCAGCACTAATAAATTACATATGGCAAAATGAAAGAAAGCTTGAGGACTGGGAAAGTGAAATATGCCCTATATATAAGAAAGGGCAAAAGTTAGCTAGTGAAAATTATAGCTATGACTATTGAATACAGCCTGGAAGATATTTTCCGTGATGTCGTATGAAAGGATAAAGAAGTGCGCTGAAAATATCTCCGGAGAATTACAATGTAATTTCCTGCCACATAAACGTACTTTCGACCAGTTGTTTGTTATTAGACAGATAATGAAGAAATTTGATTAGTAAGAAATAGATCTCCGCTTCCTGTTTCTTGATTTTAAACAAAATTTTAATAGGATAAAGGGCCACAATAGAGTAAAGTACTAAAGGAATTGGGCATCTGTGACAAGCGCAGAAAGTTCGTTGAACTAACAATGAAAGACACAAAGGCAAAAGTAAAAGTGAACAAAACATGACCAAGAACAATAACTTTACTAATGGAGTGGAACAAGGTGATAATCTCTCTGCGGTCCTGTTCAACGTAGAGGCCTGCTGTGGCCGAGCGGTTCTAGGCGCTACAGTCCGGAACCACGCGGCTGCTACGGTCGCAGGTTCGAATCCTGCTTCGGGCATGGATGTGTGTGATGTTCTTAGGTTAGTTAGGTTTAAGTAGTTCTAAGTCTAGGGGACTGATGGCCTCAGATGTTAAGTCCCATAGTGCTTAGAGCCATTTGACCCATTTTTGTTTTAGCACTGCACAGTCTGACACAAAAATAGACAAGAGGAACAATAATGATGAAATCCGCTCAGATATGTGCGTGTGCAGATGATATTACAACAGTAAGGAAAAGTACGAAATAATGAAAACAGAAGGAGCGAAAATTGGACTTACGGTAAACGAAAGCAAGAAAAAAATTCACGCTAACGTCCAACTCTAAGCCAAGAGTAACAATGCGACGTGCAGGGCCGCAAATAAATGTTTTAATGCTATCAGCCGCTTTCATTATTTAGGTGTCCTATTAACCAGCTAATGTGAGACAGAATGCATACAAGCAGGAAAGAGAGTCTGTTATGCAAATTTCAACAATTCTCTAATTACAAGATCAACCAAGTTAAGAGTATACTATTCCCTTGTGCGATTCGTGGTTACACGTGGGTCCGTAATGTAAAAACAGATATGAACAACCTCATGGCTTTTGAAAAGAAATTTCTACGAAAAATTTGAGGCCCTATGAGAGAGGCTGGGTTAAATTTTAAAATGTTATGTATCAGCGAGAACACTTGCTTCTGGTGAAGAAAAAAGTGCTCCTGGGCACAAGAAAAGCAAAGAGCGGCTCACAGTTATGGCAGCTTCAAGTGCAACTAGAAACCACAAACTAAAACTAGTTGTGGTTGGTAAGTCTGCCAAGAATGGATCCATCTCAGCTCTTCCAGTTGTCTATACACATCAGAATAATGTCTTGATGAATTAGGAAATCTTCAGGAGCTTTGAAGAAAGTTACTTTGAAGGACGTCGTGTAAGGGATTAGCGAATTTTGGAGCGAAATGAAGTCAGACACAATTTCTAAGTCATGGAGGAATATTCTACAGAAAAGTATGCTAGATACAGAAACTGAAGATTTAGCGGATGAGGACGATCAACCATTGTGTAATTTAATCAGAAGATTGCCAGGATGTGAAGAGGCAGAAGAGGTGGAAGTAGGCGAGTGGTTATATTCGGACGAACAGTTGAAAGTGAGAGACTCTTCTGTAATTGACACGGTTAACATTCCATCGCAGTGTGAGAGTGACGAGTATGACGAGGCAGAGGCTGCACCGACGATGAGTCACACCGATGGCTACGCTGCTCTCGAGGCCGCCATATGCCACGTGGAACAGCCTGAGGCGACACCACCTGACCTACTGCTCCTGGGACGGTGGCGTGACATTGCCGCGAGGAAACGTTGCAGCTTCACCAAACAAAACACACTTCACTATTACTTGTCTAAATAAATATTGTTATTTTGCCAATGCAAATGCATGTGTAAATACTTTTATTTTAATAAAGTTCATATTTTGACCAATATTAATTACAATATCACAATATTTCTTTTTCCCATTTAAATTTCGATAGTCTGAGTTTTCGATAGTTCGAGGTGGTTCCGGTCCCGTTCACCTCGAACTGTCGAGACTCTACTGTGTATCTTTCTTGCCAGTTTCGGCAGTTCAGTATGCCATTTTCAGGCCTCATATGCACCTCTCAAAAATTATCGATATTAGCATACTGGGCCATCTGTTCCTGTATGTCACGAATTCTCAAGTACTTCCTTCGAAAACTCGGCTCCAGTTGCAGCGAATGCAGCTGCAGTCATGGTTTCGAGGAAGCGCTTGAGAATTCATGACATCCAGAAACAGATGGCCCAGTATGCCAATATCGATAATTTTTGAGAGGTGCATATGGGGTCTGAAGATGTCACGTTGAATTCCCGAAACTGGCAGGGAAAAAAAAATAATTTCTCAATTTGCATGCCTGTTTAGCGAATTTCTTCGGTAAAAAAAAAAAAAAATTGTTGGCTTCTGTCAGATTCCCTAGATCCCTCTCAGTCCACCGGAAATTTTATTTTATGATTCCTAATATCGAAACCAGTTCAGTTCATCACCCTGTATTTGCCTCTAATGAAGGTCATGTAACAATTAAGACCATAATAGGATAATAGATTTTATGGGAGGCCTAGCCACTTGGTTCATTCCAAAACTGAGTCCTGTTTCAGTAAAGAAAGCTGTTGTCCCATAGTAAAAAACAATTCAACGACTGGTTTGAAAAATAACATTCATTCAGCAGATGCTTGAGGATGAAAGATTTTGTTTTAGCCATACAACTGAACTGTAACCCAAGGATATCAGCTGAATTAATATTACTAAAATATAAATCGTTATCTTGAACTTTCCATAACTTTAGGAATGTTACAGATTTGCAAAATCTAATACCAATTTTTCAGTCAGCACGAAAATTTTTTGAAGTTGAGATACTTCACGCACCAGTTCTCAGTCGTTTTAAACCTCATAAAAATTTCACTTACTTCATTTTGCTAAGAGGAAAGACAGGGCCGTGGAAGTAATGGTAAACTCAAGTACTGTTACCACCACATTAATACGTATTCAGACAAATTTAATTGAAAGGAAAAACTCTCTTAAATTACTACTAACACAGATTAAAATAACACTCGTGTTCAGGAAGTTTAATTCTATTAGTAAAGACATGTTCATACTTTGTTCTGTTATCTCACATCCCTTAAACTGATGTGGAAAGAGATATCTTTAAATATGTTTGAGAGAGACAGCAAATCTCACTTCAAAGTGAGTTTATGTTGTATTAGATCGTGTAGACCTGCAACACCAATTTCTGCGAATACCATCGAACTATAGGTTCGAAGTGTGCATCATTGTCTGCGACATCAGATGTTACTGTGAGCATCTTTTGCAAAACGCTTAAGAAATAAATACTGTTCCATGATAAAATGTTTTGACTAATTGGTGTTTATTTGACACCAGATGTAAAAAAGAGCTGATAGCACAAATGGACTTTGGGACCAGAAACCTGGAACTGACAGTAGGTATTAAAATTCATCACATGAAACTGATGAAATCCACAAGTTATGTTTGTGGCGTACTGTGTTGAATGAAGGGTCAGATTACTTTTGTCGAAAGCAAGCACAGGTAACGTCACAACCACCACTAGGTGACAAAAAAACACAAAAATGATTAACTTCTTGTTAATTTCCAGGTGTGTCAATTCAGTAAGTGATATTTCAGAACGTTTGTCATCACTATCTACGCAGATGTCATGTTTCGATATAAACTGTGGTCATTTCTGATATAAACGCATGTTCCTCCCCTTTGAAGCATCAGGATATCTAGTAAAGTATAAGCATCCAGAAAGGGAGTTTATTACTTTTCCTGTACCTGATTTCGTTGATAGAATCCATCTCAGAAAGAAAAGCTGCCAACACAAGTGGAGGAAACTGAAGCAGGTTTCTGCCACAACAATTCAATCATTCATCATGGTCGTATAGCATGGGATTACAGGCAATTAGGACAAGATTATCGAATGTATACCCGTCATGCCATGAGAAGTGTCAGCGTACTGCATGAGACTAGAAGAGTGGTTGAAGAGCTGATGGGGCAATTATTGAACTATATAAAATAAAATCGACATGACTTCTGAATGGTTTGCGTTAGAACATTCAAACTGCACGGTTAGCCGCAGGGCATGAAGGGAATTAGTACACACTGTATGGTTTGGTTTAGCGACGAAGCCCACTTTCATCTGGATGGGTTCGTCAATAAGCAAAATTGGCGCTTTTGGGGGACTGAGAATCCGCATTTCACCATCGAGAAGTCTCTTCACCCTCAACAGATGACTGTGTGGTGTGCAATGTCCAGTGGCGGAATAATCGGTGCGATATCCCTTGTGGCACAGTGACTACAGAACGGTAAGTGAAGGTTTTAGAGGATGATTTCATCTCCATTATCCAAAGTGACCCTGATTTTGACAATATGCGGTTTATGCAAGGAGCAGCTCGACATCATCGTTGGTGGAGAGTGTTTGATGTCCTGGAGGAGCACTCTGGGGATCGCACTCTGGCTCTGGGGTACCCAGAGGCCACTGGCTTGGGCCTCGATTAGCCGCCATATTCTCCTATTCTGAATACATGCGACTCCTTATTGTGGGGCTATATTAAAGACAAGGTGTACAGCAATAACTTCGAAACAACTGCTGAGCTGAAAACAGCCATTCAGGAGCTCATCGACCTCATCAATGTTCCGACTCTTCAGCGGGTCATGCAGAATTTCGTTGCTCGTCTGCGTCACATCATTGCCAAAGACAGAAGACATATCGAACATGTCATAACCTAACTCTGAATATCTGTAGCAACGTTTACTTGTTGAATAAAGTGAGTGCACGCTGTTGTTTGTAACCAATTTGTTTTATTTCATATACTTCAATAATTGTCATCCTCTATGTTGTGCCTCCAAGAACCGTATACGAACGCAGAAGAGATCCCCATTACGTCAATAACTGCCCAGATAGTCACACAAGGGCAATCTCCTATGAGAGCAATAATAGTATTTAATATCGCCATAACAGTGACAAAAATATGACAGTACTTTTCAGAACAAGTAATCTGTGTGGAAATGTTAATCGGAAGGGAGAGTTGCATCTTGGTTTCTATATATTTTAAATTTAGTGGTGAGATCGACGAGTATCTGCTAAGACTAATGCATATTAGCCGCCTAGAACGAACTAAGCCTCTTGTGTACTCCATTGCTGCAAATGCGAAGTCGGTATTGTGGCTCAGCCACCTAACTGATGATCATGGAAGACAACTAGAAGAAGCCATTACAGAACTCAATCTATAGGAATTGAATGCACCTCACGATCCACCAAACTACGAAGGAAGGGTCGGAGCAACCTCAAATATTGACGTCGCTGTAGCAAATACGGCAGGGGCGCGCTGTGTGAAAGGCTGGAAGGCTGAGAGCGGAACGACATCAAGTGACCACAATATCATACGCCATCACTGGATGCGAAACTCAAGAAACCACAGAAAAGGTGCACGTAAGGCCGAAATATAATATCAAGGATGCTAACTGGCAAGAACTAAGATGTGTGTTTCAGTGTCTGGGAAGTCCATCGCTGGGTGATAATGTATATGGTAAAGTGCAAGTGTGGGCGGCGGGTTATTATTATGTAGTAGTGTAATTCGCCGTCTTTTTCACGCGAGCCTGGCAACTATTTTTGTGGTCAGCCAGAAAGCGATGGAGAACATACTGACCATAGTTCCCAGTCTGCACGTCACATTCTTGTCCAGCCCACTGACGGAAATGTTTCTATTCTCTTTTTGCTTAGCGGGATCAGGACTATGACTATAAATGAAGATTTAGAGTTCTAATTAAAAAATATATTTCATAAAGTTTCTGACGCAAAACATTATGAAACTCATCAAGTTCATACTGACAGTACATCTTAGCACTATTAGCAGTTCAGAGGCGCCCTCTGCAGTAAATTACTACCAAATTGTCTTTCGTCCTGATTACTGATACTCAAATTAAATTAAATGCTCGCCACAAAAGTGGAAAATAATTTCACCGCTTGCCATGTGGATTTGTAAATATCACGGACGGCACACTGACAGTTACTTTTGCGAAATCTAAGCGATCCAGGACGGTGTTCAGTCCTCGCGAGTTCACTATCAATTATTACAGAAAATCAGTGTTTTGCAACAGCCCGTCTCTGACGTCATCCGAGGCAGCGCGCAATCCGGCGTTCAATAAACGCGGATCTTACAGTGGCTGGGTGTGAAGTAAACTTCGTCTTGCCTCTCGGGCTGCATTTATATGTGTGGCTCAGCGGACGGCCAAGGAAACATCTGTTGCCATCCGCCTCGTACACACAATATTTAATAATAAAGTTATGAATTAATTTAGAATCTTCTTAATTTTTACATACATGTAGGTAAGTTGGTTGAAAAAGTTTCAGCTCGCTGGCATAAAAACTTTGCCTTATAGAATTTTTAGGGTGGAACTGACAGTAGATAGTTACCTCTGAATTATAACTTTAAGAGACGTTGTATTTGTAAGTATTAAGAATTCGGACTTAAAATTTGTTATAGCTCCATTATTTAATAGGTTTTGTCACTTGCTGTAACCAAAATTTTCTTGCATTAAAATTACAGATACTTAATCTATTATAAATGGGGATGTTTTAGTTACAAATTTAGTTTTCATTAAATTACTCGAAAACTATTAGAGGTAGCGTAATGTGGTCACTTAATTATTGTTTTTGGTTTGAACTGAAGCATCATACAAATTTTTACATTTCTAAGTCTAATATTTAACGCCTTCAATTATTCTTAAAAATCTTGATTCTGACCACTATTTTTATTTTACCATGTTGCTAATTGCGCAAGTTAATTTCGACTTACATTGCCACATTATGACCAATTTATGGCTTTCTAGCTTTATTATTTAGCGCCACTGTATTTCTAGAAACGGTATATTTATGAAAACCACTGATTTAATCACTCTAAGACTTGACATTTGAAACATTATTTAAATTGAAGTATATGCTGACAAAGTTTGTAAAAGCAATTTTAACTTTTAATTTCATACTTAATTATGGTGCAATAATCGTGCGCTACGCGCAGACGCTTTATGGTGACGCGGCGCTACCAGGTGTGAACTGTGGTAAGTCTCGGCACACTCGTTCGCCTCTGTAGTATCTCACAAAGGATGCAGCGCTTGTTCCGCTACACTAGAACTAACAGTGGCTATACATAGACCAAAGGAGCATCGATACCCGTCAGCAGGGGTCATTGTGAAGGAGTACCTTGCATCTGGACCGAGGGGCTACAGAAATTAAGGTGTGAGCCAAGAGCAGTCAGAAAGCTATTCCAGATTAGCATGACACAAGAAGAAAGAGTCCAAAGGTTGTATGGATACAGGTATGTTAAACAACGTTGTAAGGAAGAGCTATGGAAAACAAAAATGGAACGATGGAAGCAATTCGTGGAGCTTAACTCAAAAACCGATCCCTGGGGTGTACCACACAAAATGATCTGCAAGAAAATACGCTCACCATCAGTCTTGTCCACGCTCAAAAGGAATGATGGGACGTTAACAGAAAGTAGGGAACAGTCAACTGCTCTGCTAATGGAAACACTATTTCCTGACGATGGGGAAGGCGAGACAGATGATGAGCGTAGGTTACGTAAAATGATGCGACTATAGAAACAACAAACTTGTGTGTCCCTTTGCACAAGAAGTAATTAGGCAAACAATTTTAAGACTGAAAAAGTCTCCAGTACCGGACGGAATCCCTGCCAAAGTAATAGAAGCCCTATGTGACCAATCAGATAGTTACTTGTGCCCACTGTACAACGAGTGTCTTTTGCAAGGAAGGGTTCCTACACTATGGAAGAACGCTAAAGTGTGAATAATTAGTAAAGTGCAAGATAAGGATCCAATGGAACCCAAATCCTACAGACCGATACCTAAATCCTACAGACGAATTTGTCTTTTGAAAAAGTATTACGAAAAAGAATACAAGGTTTCACACTGCTACACGGGATGAGCCCTCACCATTACAGGTTTAGAAGAGGCAAGTCAGAACACAATTAATTAGGCGATTTCGCTAGCGACAGATACTCATTCTACCTACGCTCTAGCGATGATGATTATTATTGCTGGAGCTTCCGGTAACCTTTGTTCAGTCGCCTTAGGGATCTGGAGTGTCCAGAAACTCTGTACAACTGCCTGAGAGATTACTGCCACGGGCGGCATGCTTCTTCAACATGACCAGGAAAGAAAATGTCGAAGATAATAACAAAAGGATGTCTGCAGGGATCAGTATGCGGTCCAGAGTTTTGGGATGTAGCACCGGATACCATGCTACAGACGTTACCTGATAGCTGTAACATAGGCGGAGTGGTAGCATTTGCAGATAACGAGTAATGACTCCAGGAGAATTATAGAAGACAAATGTAATGCAGCACTCCACAAACTTGAGGGCTAGTGTCAAAATCTTGAATTGTCACTAGCACCTCACAAACCAACATACCTTCTGCTGAAATGGAATCTAGTAAGAAAACCAAAAATAAAAGTAAATGATGTAACGATTAGGAGAAGCGCAGTAACGAGATATCTAGGGGTATTTCTGGATGAACGTCGCAACTTTGCGTATCATTTAGAGGAAGCAGGCAGAAAAATATACAAACGTGATGAATAAAATTATAACCATTACAAATAGGCAGTTTTTGCTTCCCTTGAAAGCAATCAGAGTATACCGCCAATCTATATTAGCATCAATTGTAGGATATGGTGCGAGCGTTTGGGCTCATAGGTTGAAGCTGATGAAGCCAGCCTCGTTAGTCAGAAGAGTTCAACGAGGAGTGCTACTAAGATTAGCAGGCGCCTACTGCATTACCCCGAATGATGCTCTGTTAGTAATTCCAGGAATATGCCCAAGGGAAAAGGAGAGCCTGGTTAAATAAAAACAATCAAATGGAAGTACGAAGGAAACTGAGAAATTCGAAAAAGGCAATAAAAGATCGTGTGGGGAAACGGGTGGAAAAATGTCTATTGTTGCCGTTCTCAACACAGGCTTTCTAACTACAATGTTGGTAACCAGAAAGTGATTAGCAAAAATGTGATGCCTGTAATTAAAGTTCACTGTTCCCACTCTGATGGAGAAATAAAGTTTTTGATCATTTAAGTTCATTACGCTGAAGATTTAGGATGATGTCTGGGATTCATAGAACATGCAGTTTACTTTAACAGTTTTCACTATATTCTGAAAACGATAAAGCGTAAAGTTCCAGACAAAAGGTTACTGAAGCAATGCTACTATCAGCTCTTGTACTATCGGAGCTATTCAGTGTCTATTGCGCGGATCCTATTATCCCTAGATAACGAAACTGTTCAATAATCGTTATCGATGTAAATGTTCAAAGTGAATGTTCGTCAAAATTTGATGTTAATACTCATCAAACGCCACGCTAGTAATGATAGAATGTCTGTCATGCAGCGACACATGAAAATTCATCTGCAAACTGAGAATAAATCACTGAAGTCGTTCTGCAGTTGACACTTTACCCCAATGCGAACTCATTATTACATGCATACCGAGTTATGTAAGACGGCATCCAAGGCTGTTCCTTGCAACTGCACAGATGCGACGCGGCTTCCGACACGGAGTGCGAGCTGAAACGAATCTAGAAGACAACTGGGGCCTGACTAGCTCGCAGAGCTCTTACGTATTTATATAGCCACGGTGCGGACCACTGAAAGCACAGCCGTCAAAATTTGTCTTCCTGATTGGCCATTGGAGCTACTAGAGCACCACTTCAAAAGTTACTAAATAATTAACTGCATCATTCGCTGAATGCCGATGAAGCTATCAATTTAATCGTGCAATCAGCACACAGGCAAGCTTCTATAACAAAATTCTGATATGGCTAAGTTAAATACTTTTGGCGAGAGAATTATGTTAGTTACACTGCACGCAATAGATGAGCTCTGAACTTGCCCTTTGGAGAGACGCTACAGCAATAGTTTTATAGCTACATTTTGGAAACTACTCACATCTTTGTTATTATAGCGTATCTCCATTCTACCTAAATCTAAACATCCTAGCTTTATCTAATCACTTACTTAATCTATCTTGCTACCATACTTTTAGAACACAAAAACAGAAAATCATGAATTTCAACCAAAATATTACTTTGTGAGATCCAGCATGCTGATTCAATTAAATTAGAATGAAAACGGAATCCGAATATAAATTTTGAAGTTCCTAGTCCTTCCTGTTGGGACGATGATTTTTACGTGAAACGTCCAAATTTCGAAAACTGTTAAAGTTACTAAACTGAAACTTAACACATTATCATTTTAGCGTCACTTGTGACATGCTATTAACTTTTCATATTATTCACTTTACGTTTAAGGTATTTCGCAACATTCGTGACGTCATAGCTAGTTAAAGCGGGCTAGGCTGGCAGACAATGGAAAGCATATGAATTCTATATGGCGTGAGTAGGCTGCTTCCCTACAATCGCATATTAAAATGAACTACAAACTTCAAGCAGAGAGACAGGAGAACATACGAATTTCTCCCTAACATCAGGGAGAGATTAAAAATGAGATTTCTTAACCCGTCGGGTGGATTGATACATTACCCGACTGACTATGGCCCTTACGCTACGTATCTATGCAAAATGAAAAGGCAAATGAATGATAGCTGCGCCTGCGGCACTGTGGACACAACAAAACACACATTGTGGGACTGTGCGCTCTATGAAGACTGAAGATGCTGGATCCCAAAGCAGCACTAAGGAGCGAGTCGACCTGATGCATCTTGGAAGATACTACAGCCGCAGTATCCAGGAAGGCCAAGGAAGACTTCTCAGGGCATTCAACCACAAGTCAGCAAGCTGCCATCCAGGTTAGGCAAAAACCTTGCAAACGAAGAGAAGATAACTGAGGTCGGCGACCACCGAGTGAAAGCGTCGCGTTGGTGCAAGTGATCATGGAAGTGTGGACTTAAAAGACGTGACAGTGATCGGTGGAACTACTTGTTATTGTGAAAACGCTACTTACGTGCTGTCCGACGCCCAAGGAATCCAGCAGACAATGTCTGTTAACAAGGGCAGTATGAGGGTGGATCCAGTAGTTCAACAACCATCTACAAGTTAAATGTATCGAAAGAAATGAACAAACAGAAAAGAAGTTCTTAGTACTTATAGTAGTATTACTAGTTGAGTATTTGGTTCAGAGTTTCATTAGGTTTCATTAGTTTTTCAGTAGTAGAAGTAGTTGTATTTTAAAAATTAAGGATCAGAAATAAGTAGTTACTATATAATTTACTACTATCCAAGGAAGTGCGATTTGTATGGCCCACTTTAGCTTTTCAGATAACAGGCTGTAATAATGAAGAAAAAATAAAACACCTGAGCCGCGCGCACCTGCATACGAATCGACCTTAAAAATAAAAGAAAAAATTTTCCACTGAGTGGAACAGGCTCCAGGGAAGGGTAGGAAACAGCAAACGCCCGTAAATATGGGTATAAGGGAGATAGGAGTGCCTCGGGATCCATTTTCTGCGTGAATTTTCATCCCTGTTAAGCTCGGAGGTTAAGTGATATGTGGGTCTTGGCACACGCACAACGGAAAGACACCGGCAAGAAAGGGTTTCGACTGAGCTCGGAAGTTAGGAAAGAAAGGACAATAATCTTCACTGCCTGAGCCCTCCACGATTGCAGAATGTAATGGAAACTTGTTGAAGGGCAGATGGGGTGGCGACAGCACCACGTTCCGATAATAGTGAGTCTGTCTGGCCACGTGCCCGGCGTTGGACGTGTTTCACTTCTGCTCATTTGTGTGTGTTCTGTCGCAATAGGATATCAACTTACGGTCATAAGACCACTGTCGTCTGGGAGTAATTCACACAGCTCCAGAATGGTCGGAAAGTTTGAATAGTATCCTTTTGGTCACTATACTTCATAACTAAATGGCGAACACAAAGTAGAAGCATCAATTATTTGTGGTTTTCTTAGTATTTTTCATTATCACTTGGGTCACGTCCCCTCTTTACACTATCTACTTATCGCACTAAATGTGTTCTACTAGATCAGTATGTTTACGTTAAGGCACATGCTAAGTTAGATGCTGTAGGAGATTATATGAATAATAAAAACAACTTTGGTAACATGTGGGCGGGCGTTTTGTGGGAGGTTGTTTCTAGTACGCTGCAAAAATTTCGCTGGGAAGCCCTTACATGTCCTTCTTACAGTACCGATGTTTCCCCACGCGATTTCCATTTTTTTGGTGCCCTGAAGAAAGACATTAGTGGCCGTCACTTTGCTTCGGCCGAAGAGGCCCGCACCTGCATACAATTATGGTTCCGTAGGCATCCGCAAACATTTTTCCATGATGGCATCTCCGTCTTGTCTCATAGTGGAATAAATGTGTTAACCATATTGGCGATCACTTTAAGAATTAAACAGTGTACTTACTTTTTTTCCGTCTAATTGGAACTTCGTTATGGAAAAAATGTTCTAAGGACATAGAGGTCCTTCTGCAGCGTGGGGTCTCAGGTGGACTACGGTTCATAAATTCTGCGATCGAAGGGGATACACCCACTTAAAGATGTTAAAGGTGGAGGTAAATGGTCATTAACGGCGTGGGTTTTAACATGGAGAGCACACGCCAGCAAGTAGGAATATTCTCTCTGTACAAGTGTTTTAGAGGGCAGCGAGCAGTATCACCATCATGAAGTAGCCAAATTATCTTCCATGCAGTACTCAACATCTTTTAGCTCTACAAATTTTATGTAGCCTCCTTAGTAAGGTATTCATTAGTATGTAAAACGTGTGCTCCAGAATTTTTTCATGTTAGTTACACCAATCAAAGCTCGAGAACTGCAAAACCAACTTACCGTAATTTTCTGCAAGAGTATTCCGTGGATCCTACAATGCTAGCATAAAGAGAATACTCTTGCAAAGAATTGCAGTAAGTTGGTTTTTCAGTGCTGGGAGCTTAGATTCCTGTAACTAACATAAAAAGACGTCCTGCGCCGATTACGTCATCATGTAGCATGAACGGAAAAAATTGTTTGACATAAATCCTAGGTACTTTTTTTGCGTACAACCCGAATAAGATAGCGGAGGGCGGGTCCTATTGGAAAATTAAAACGTTGACCTCCCCCCGATGGGGGGTGGACGGTTAAGGGGTAGCCAATTTTAGTCCAGACAGATACCCCATCTGTTAATATTAACATATCGTCTGGATCGTTTTTGTCATACCAAGAGTAGGTTTCGATATATTTAGTTGTTCCAAAATTATAATTAAAGTTCCAACTTCAAAACGCAGTAAATATTTAACTTCTATTCAAAAAGACGTAAGATTTGAATGGAATATTATCGAGGAAGAGGGAAAAGCTATGGAAAAAAAGAAAAAAAAAGATTTTGCTACTAGAAGACGATGTAAGAGACAGAGTAATCAAAATAAAAGACTATGAGTACACAGTCACTCCTCAGTGTGCGTCCAAGACGCTCGGCATGATTGTCCAAAGGCAGGAATGCACACTGCTCGTAAAGCTTTCTTAAAGAATGGTAACTTTGTGCCAGTAGCTCTGCACAACTTTCGGACACTAGAGGGTTGAAAAAACGCGTTGACCCGACGTCTGCCAAGGGTTTGCAGAAAATAATGGCAAAATCCTAAAAAACAGGTTCTTTTGAAGTGCAATATGGTAGGGGGGAACTAGGGGGAAAAAGTGATTCGACATCAATAGAAGATATGACACAGCATTGCAGGAGTGCTCGAGCAGTAGTTCGCAAACATCCAGTGCACTGGGAATGCCTGTGAGCATGGTGCATAAAATTCTATGAAACAATCTTCGTTACTGTGTAAGATGGCAAGAACTATGCCCCTTACATGAAGTCATTAAAGATACCTAACTCACGTTGAGCTAACAGTAGGGCTGAACAAAATGACTGACAACGCACAATGCATCTCGTAGATGGTATTTTATGGACATATTGGAATAATCATTGTCAGGTGATGGTTTTAAAGTAATTCACACGACATGAAAACTTTGTGGAAACGTGTCGATTTACTGGAGGCTAGTTTATCCCAGGGAAGTACTCAGAAATGACCGCGGCGCGTGGCTGGGGAGCGGCGAAGGGAAGCAACAATAGGCAGCTTTGGGCGGCTCAAGTTCTGAGAAAGCAGTAACGGGGTGTGGCCTCCAGCTGCCTTAAGATGAATGAGATTGAGTGGGTGGTTGACCCCATGCTGGTGTACCGGGAACTTGTACGACTGTTGATAAATGTCCGTCATCCCGTTTTCAGTGAAACATGCGAGAAAGCTGTGCAAAGCTGCGGTGGAGCAGTCAACAGAGGTCAAAATATGCGTGTTCGTGACTACAGCAACTTCACACTGAATTCACGGTCTGCAGAGTCTGAAGTAAATCAGGTGAAGAGCGACAGAATGAAATATGCCGGCCTACGATGAGAACGTAGGACCAAGGAATTTGAAGTACTCTCCTGGGAGTCAGAATTCCGGAAAAATTGGTGTTTGTGCAGACGCTAACCTTGGTGGGTGGCCTGGGAGGAGCAAAATAGCAGAAGTTGAGAGGAAGGGAAATTTTGTGGGAATTTGTTCACTTCTCAGAGCAGGCATTGGTCGGCACTGGGAAGTGACACATAATTAGCGCGAATTGTGCTGCAATTGGCGTAAGTGATTTCGCTGGAGGGGAAACCGAGGCGAAGAGCAGACTGGGAGAAGTCCCCGTAAGGGTCTTCTGTTCCCAGCTTGCCTAGAGTGCGGACGTGGCATTCTTTACTCAGCTTGCCTGAGAAAGAGTGAGCATCTCTGCAGTTTAGGACTTAGCAAATGGAACGATTGAGCTTGGAGATAGGAACTTTTGGTTCAGCTATGTACTGAGCAAGATAGCTAGGAGTGAATAGATGAGTGCAGCCTTGCAGCACCACAAGGTCGACCGACGTCCACACAACGACGCTATTCTGCCACGCTGTATTCGGTGATATTGCGCCTGCTCCGGCCACAGATTAATTTGTTGGATCACATCAGCAAAGTTTCCATGAGGGTTTCATAGGCTGCGTATTGTAGAATTCTTCTCGCACTTCGCATTACGCCTGGGTCAGTCGATAGGAATTACTTTTGAGTTATCGCGCTTTACTCCATGCAAACGCAATTTATTATCACTGCCTGATAGGAGAGTCTTGTAATGTGATGATTGAAGGTCGGGAGTTAAAATAAATTCGTGCTAATCGACTGCATCTGTTTTCAATCAAGTAGTTGAAATCCCAAGTCACTTTCTTAATTAATTTTATGTTCAACATTTGAATCTGGTGTTCAATAGCTGAATATAACATCAATGTGCACCCCTTTTTAATTAAAAGTGATTTATTCTCAATAAATTAATGTCAACACTGCCACCGCAGTTCAATCAGGAGTCACAAGGCCATATTACTTTTTTGCGTTATACGATATTGCGGCAGTTTTGCACACACTGTTGATTTGTTAGTCAATTAGTTGGGGTGAACACACGCCAAAACCAGCTAAGTGATGGGTGGGGTGTTACAACTGTCCATACGAAATTATGAATGTTCAGGTGTTGCTTCCTGCTGACCAGCCAGTACGACAAACATCTGATCTACAATGTCTTGCTCGCATGGAAGTGGACGATGAATGGCCATGGAACATTCTGTGGACCGACGAAGTTCATTTCCAAGGACATGTCAATACTTGGAACTGCAGAATAAGGACAACGGAAAATGCGCTCGCACATCAACCAGAGTCGCATCATTCTGCAAAGTTACGTGTGTGGTGCGGGTTGATGACATCGTTTTGCACAGGGCCATATTTTTTTGAGGAGATGGATCCAGCAGGTCGTGTAACTTGTACTATCACTAGTGAACGGTATGAGAATCTTTCGCGCACCAACATCATTCCAACCCATCAACAGTGTGGACGTGTGGGTAGCATCATTTTTATGCAAGATGGCATTCCTCTGCGCATTGCACAGTCAGTGAACCGATTGTTGCACAGCCATTTTGGAAATGCTAGAATTATTTGCAGTCATTCTCCTACAGCCTGGTCGTCCAGATCACCTGATCTTAATCCGTGCGACTTCTGCCTGTGGAGTTATCTGAAAGCTGCTGTGTTCGGTGTTCCGATGAAAAACGTACCTGAACTGAAGGCGCGCATTGCGAAACGCATCCTGAACCTGACCCCTGAGACACTCCGGTCTGTTGTGGAACATGCTGTTTCTCTATTTGAACTTCTGGCAAAAAACGGTGGACAGCATATTGAACATGGCTTGCGCCAGTCTTAGAACAGTTAAAAACCGATTTCATTGTTGTTTGTATGCGTATTTGGCTTCAGGACAATCAAAAACCAATATCATTTTGCTTTTTATGTGGGTTTTGGGCTCAGGACACTTAAAAACCTATGGGCTTACGTAACTAATAGTACCACAATTGTTGAGCGCAAGACTTACACTGTTCTGTAAACTGCACAGTACGGTTAGTTTAATGTGCAACTAACATTAACCGCGCGACTGCTGCGGTCGCAGGTTCGAATCCTGCCTCGGGCATGGATGTGTGTGATGTCCTTAGGTTAGTTAAGTTTAAGTAGTTCTAAGTTCTAGGGGACTGATGACCTCAGATTTTAAGTCCCATAGTGCTCAGAGCCATTTGAACCATTTTGAACTAGCATTATAACTGTCGTACTACGATTCGTCTCTCATTTTTAGCCAGTCAGTAAGATGCTTACAGCATTTTTGTTGACACTTCTGTTTCCACAATTCCTCCTCCTTTGGTGATATTCCGCTCAAATTTTAGGTCATTCTGAGCAGCGATTATTTTCTAAAGAATCTTGAAATGAGAAGTTTAATTTTAGTCATCCTGAATATCAGGCGCATGTTCACTGCTATTTCGGCAAATATTTACAATTTCGTTTTTGTAATGCCTAGCGGGAGTCAGCTTAAGGAAATATTGCTCATCATGTCTTTCATGCAACGCCCAGTGCGTTAGTTTGTTTCCCAACAGAAACAAATGGCTTTTTAAGCGGAATTTTGCGCTACCGCCATGCAGGATCGTTCCTTTGTCGCTGCTGGAGTACTGGTCATTCTTCGTGTTTTAGTGTCCCTGTTAACACACGTAGATAACACGAATATAGCACTATACTAATTTGGAACCGCTCTATCTGAATGCGCACGCCAAATTCCGCTTTAAAAACCATTTTGTTCGTAATGGGACATGAAGTGACGATTTCCATCGACGCTGGATGTCGCATGAAAGACACGATGGGTACTTTTTCCTTATGCTGACTCCAGCTAGACAACACAAAAACGAAATTGCAAATATGTGCCAAACACCAGAGAAAATCGCCTAACGACACTGAGGAGGAACATAGTATACTACCATAAAAAATGGAAAAACTATTCACTGTATTGCGAGCAGACCTGTACTGAATTTGGCCACCACGTGTATTACAATTATTATTTCGCTAAGGCTATTTATAATGGTACTTTGTGTGTGTGTGTGTGTGTGTGTGTGTGTGTGTGTGTGTGTGTGTGTGTGTGTGTGTGTGTTTCAGGCTGATAATGCTTTTATGGTTGACAGAAGAGTGTTATTAGATGTTTCATTAACTTAAATAATGGTTCAAATGGCTCTGAGTACTATGGGACGTAACATCTGAGGTCATCAGTCGCCTAGAACTTCGAACGACTTAAACCTAAGTAACCTAAGAACATCACACACATCCATGCCCGAGGCAGGATACGAACCTGTGACCATAGTAGTCGCGCGGTTCCGGACTGAAGCGCCTAGAACCGCTCGAACTTAATCTATGGAAGAAAGGGTTACAGATTTATATATACATACCATTCTAATAAAAATTTTGTATGAAGTTATTACTTCAGTAGGTTAATTTTATTCCTTGTTATTAGTGTTGTGTGTCTATGATTTGTTTAGCTTTACCTGTTATTCAGTTTCCTGACCAGAGATTCATAGCTGAGTTTGCCGAGGCTGCCCAGCCGGCTGCCTCAGACGTGTGTGAGAAAACAGGCGTCGCAGCCCTGGATTGGTCGCTGATGACACAGTTGTCGACGGAACTGAAACTACCTTGGAAAAAGAAGAGATTCGGGTTACAGGGTGTCTTCTTCTCCCCCCCCCCCCCCCACACACACACACAGCCGGTCTCAGCCTCTGCGATTATATTCCCTCTCAGCTGGCTTTAGGTTCATTCTCGTACTTTAGTTTCCACGGAAAGAATACGGTATCAAATAACTTACGGGAGTGCAGCTGGGTGAGGTCGTCGACAGCTGCCGCTTTCAGGGAAAAACTGCAGCAAGTAAGCGCTGTGCAAGCGAATTCGAAACGTCTGCTTCCACAGAAACTCCGTAAATATAACACACACACACACACACACACTGAAAACACTACCGACGTCAGACATCATCGATAGTGAAATTAATAATCTTTGGGTGAGGTATCATGAACTCTGTCCCTCTTTTTTTAGAAGTGGGAGAACAGGATTCCGTGCAGAATTCAAGCAAAAACCATAATCTCTATTTAGAAGGTTACGTGATAATTTAATTTCAACTGCGTTCGTAATAACACTACCCCAATAGCTGAAATTGCAGGCCAGAATTCCGTGTTGACATATTCCATAGGATGACCGGTGTCTCCTTATCGCAGGAGACCATTAAGAGTCTCAGTTCTTACTGTGCTCTTCCCCCTAGGTTATATGGCCTCCCTAAGGTCCAACAAGGAAGTGGTTCCTCTTCGTCCGATCGTAACATTGGTGCTCCGACATATCGAGGTGCAAAACACCTTGCTACCCTGTTGAGCCCTACAGTAGTTTTGATGTGGTTTCCGTTTTCACTCGTGTTCCTCTGTCTCATTTGTTACAACTGACTGAGGTTAGGTTGTGTGCTGCCCGCATCTCGTGGTCGTGCGGTAGCGTTCTCGCTTCCCACGCCCGGGTTCCCGGGTTCGATTCCCGGCGGGGTCAGGGATTTTCTCTGCCTCGTGATGGCTGGGTGTTGTGTGATGTCCTTAGGTTAGTTAGGTTTAAGTAGTTCTAAGTTCTAGGGGACTGATGACCATAGATGTTAAGTCCCATAGTGCTCAGAGCCAGGTTGTGTGCTGATTTAACGAACCTGTTTCGATATGTGTTGACTTTCATTTACTTCTTATTCAATGACCAGTACTACGAGCAGACAGTTGGAATTGTGATGGGAAGCCCGTTGTCACCTATTACTGCCAATTTCTTTGTGGAAGGTTTCGAGGAACGTGCCTTGGAGTCGGCTGCTTTGAAACCTGTGCATTTTTTCAAATATGTAGACGATACTTTCGTTGTTTGGACTCATGGCAGTGAGAATTTGAATGACTTTTTAGAACACCTGAATTCAGTCGATCGGACTTCGTTTTACGATGGAGGTGGAAAAGGATGGCTGCCTTACCTTCCTTGATATGTTGGTCATGAGGACGGTGGTCTACTCACACTGACCTGTAGACTGACAGTTGTCACCATCCGGCTCAACGTGAAGGGGTACTTTGTACCTTGGTTCACTGGGCCCCGTGAAGGGGTACTTTGTACCTTGGTTCACTGGGCCCATGCCATCTCGGACGCTGAGAGTTTGTTAGCTGGCTTAGCCCATCTCGAAGTCAGCTTTCATCCGAACGGTTATAGTGAAAGACAGATTAGACGTGTGTTGCGCTATCGACCAACTTGGCCCCGAGCGAGTAAAGACAGTACCGAAGTGGCACCCAAGTCTACCGACTTTCTGCCTTACGCAGGGGGCATGTCAAACAGGACTGGTCGTATTTTGCTAAAATATGATGTGTAGTGTGTTTTTCGTCCACAATCTAAGATAAGGGTCCTTTTAAGTTCCACAAAGGATGATCTTGATTTGCGTAAAGCGAGAGTGTACCGTATTCCTTCCAGTTGTGGCATGTCATGTATTGGTCAGACTATCAGGACTGTGGAAGACAGGTGCACTGAATATAAGTAGCACACACGCTTACAATAGCCGAGCAAGTCCACCATTGCAGAACGTTGTCTTGGCAACGGTCATCCTATGGAATATAACAAAACCGAGAGAGTGACATGCACTTCCACCCATTGGGACAGTGTTGTTAAGAAAGGTGTTGATGGCTTCAAATGGCTCTGAGCACTATGGGACTCAACTGCTGAGGTCATTAGTCCCCTAGAACTAGTTAAACCTAACTAACCTAAGGACATCACACAAACCCATGCCCGAGGCAGGATTCGAACCTGCGACTGTAGCGGTCTCGCGGTTCCAGACTGCAGCGCCAGAACCGCGCGGCCACTTCGGCCGGCAAAGGTGTTGAAATTAAATTAGCAAGTAATCTTATAAATACGGATGGTGGTCTATGTTTAAATTCTGCCTGGAATCCTGCTCTCTCACTTGTCGAAAAACAGAGGGACAGAGCTTATGTTACCGCTCCCGTTGATTATTAATTTCATTATCGATAACTTCTGATGTCAGTCATCTTTATTTTGTAATGGCGCTAATGTTTACAGCGCGCGCGCTTTTTTTTTTTTTTTTTGTGTGTGTGTGTGTGTGTGTGTGTGTGTGTCTTCGAACATCGTATACGCTGGGGGAAAATAAGCTCTCAGATAACGATTTATTTTCTTTCGAAAAGCCTATCCATACTTATTCTCTCGACATAGCTAACACAAGAGTCCTACAGAATAATAAATCTCCATTGGACCATATAACAATACACTCATCTTCAAAATTCAGGAAATGGAAAACTGCCGAAAATAGTTACAACACTCTGCCCGTAATTTATATGCCTTCCAAGAATACTACTGTGTGACTTCTATAATTTCAGAGTTCATACCACGTCTAGAGAATATTTCATTGTTTAACGCTTTGAGTGCCATGCCCATAATATTCCTTTGCCTTCAACCTTGGGAATAATGTCATTCCCTTAAGATTTCGCGTATAACATTTAACTCAGGTCTGCCAAACCCGTAATATTACGAGTCTGGTATTATTTCCAAGACTGAAAGCTATGGAATATTATGGACGTGGCACTCAAAGTTTCGAGTCCAGCTGACAGACTGCACAGTTTCACAAAGGGGAGGCTCGCAATAATTGTGGATCACAAATTTGGATGATATTTCGTATATATGTCCGCCATTGCTAATAAACTGACACTTATTTCGCGTTCTAGCACACTGCTCTGCAGTTTTACACACAACAGACGCCGAAATTTTCCGCTTCTCTTTAAACCCTAATGAGTATAAACCTTGGCGAAGAATGCCAGTGGGCATCATACAGCAGATGCTCGTATTCGACATCAAGTATGAATACGATTTGACCAGAGTACTTCTCTCGAGTAAAATATATCTTTTGCAAAGGTAACCAAGACACGATTATTGTAGTTATAAATATCTTAATTCCTTTAATGTGAAAGAAATAATTTGAAATTTTACATACGAGTAAGTTTCTTCTGAATCTGAACTGAGATTCGAATTTTATGCAAATTCGAAATATTACGCTTTCAACCATTCATCCGCAAATTTCTTTTTTAAGGTCTTTATTTACTATGAGCTAGCTACACAGTTCTACAAATGTTGCTATAGAGATTAGCCTTTACTAACACAACGGTCTTTATTTACATTAAACAGATAATGAATTATATGGAGAGAGGACACATTTTTACAACCACAAAAATATTATTTCTTAAAAATAATGTATGTAAATTTTCACTTACTCTTATTATCTGTGTATTCTGATATTTTTCGAACTGGCTTGTGAAACAAATTTAAAAAATCAAGAATCAGAAATGCAACAATTGTTACAAAAAATACGTTGTATTACAAAATCTAAGTAGCGGAGTAGTCTCTGAGCACTATGGGACTTAACTGCTGTGGTCATCAGTCCCCTAGAACTTAGAACTACTTAAACCTAACTAACCTAAGGACATCACACACATCCATGCCCGAGGCAGGATTCGAACCTGCGACCGTAGCGGTCGCGCAGTTCCAGACTAGCGCCTAGAACCACTCGGCCGCTCCGCCCGGCTAAATCTAAGTAATGTATGCAATTTATATTTATCGTATTAGATATTTGTTTAATTTTTTGTAGATAAAACTAATTTGGCCTCATTTTTATTAACTAAAACCATATACACAATAAAATTAGGACAACAACAACAAACTCTTTTCTCATCAACTTCATAAATAGTAAGAATAGTTAAAAAGTTTATTATTATTCAAAATAAATACTTTTGTCTCGTTTTGATTCTCACATGCAGTCCCACGGCAGTCTTCATTCCAAGTCTATTTTCTTCGTCCTTTCAAGGGAATTATCCTGCTGTCCTGCTCCATCAGATGAAAGTGTTGTTGGCTTGAAAGTAAACACTTCAACGTCATGCTAAATGTGCTCGCTGACGACGTACTGTTATTTACACTTAAGGTACGTAGCAGACGTCAATGTTGTTTTTCTCAAAAAACTACACAGAGTTCTGCGAAAGTCGAAATGTGTGTCAATAAATTTTCCTGCTGTCTGGTGCTCGTGCTAGTACTTAGCACTTGTTTCCTTAATGACCCTAAAAGCCTGCGGGAAATTAAGCCAGACTTTAAACTCTTTGCCGAATACTCAGAGAAAAAAAAAAGTTAACTCTGAGAGCCAAACAAGCTCGATATGGGAGAAGAAAATGTACACGATCTTACTGGTACTCCCACACCGCAAACAGGTCGAAAACGCATCTAGAGAGAACGAAAATCAGCCTCCGCCATTTCCTTGTCTACGTGGCTGAAGTTCCGTCTAATCGGCGGCGTTCACTCTTGCCGTAGTTCATGTAGCCACGGCAAACTGCCTGAATTAAAATTCCAGATCGGACAATTTGCCGCTACGAGAGTCCGCAACTGCCGAATTGGAAACGAAAGGTTTCACAGCGTGATTGACGGACGAATATTAGTGGGTAATGTTTGCAGGTAACGCAGACGGTGTGGGCAGCGCCAGGCGAACGCTCAGCGGCGGAGGCCACGTGACGTGGAGCGGCGGGGCGTAGCGGGGCTAACGTGGTAAACTGCGCCGCCGACTGTCAATTTCACGTCCCGTCGACGGTGATCCAATCCCAGCGTAACTCACTTAAACCGAGATCATTCCGGGGCCAACGGAAACCCACAACGTTCTCATCTCACCGAACGGCAGCTGTTAGTCTGCGGCCGGGAAAAAAGAGTACTGAACGGACAAGAATTCAACAGAACTGAAAAGCGGGGCGTGACATTCTGACCCCCAGCCCCCACCCCCCGAAAACTTCCAGAGAATGAAGAAACTAAGCGTCTCGGAAATGGCGAGGTATTCTAAAAATTGCAACACATGTTTAACACAGGGTACTTTCCAATTTCTTGCGCACGTCGATGGAACTATATCCTGCGGAAAACACACTAGCGACACAGACTGATGTGACGAAACTCATGGGATAGCGGAATGCACATACGCAGATGGCGATAGTATCCCGCACACGAAGTATAAATAGCCAGTGCATTGGCGGAGCTGTGATTTGTACTCAGATGTTTCATGCGAATTTCGAGATGGACGCATGAGACATTGCATTTCGGAAATCGTTGTTGTTGTTGTTGTGGTCTTCAGTCCTGTGACTGGTTTGATGCAGCTCTCCATGCTACTCTATCCTGTGCAAGCTTCTTCATCTCCCAGTACTTACTGCAGCCTACATCCTTCTGAATCTGCTTAGTGTATTCATCTCTTGGTCTCCCTCTACGATTTTTACACTCCACGCTGCCCTCCAATACTAAGTTGGTGATCCCTTGATGCCTCAGAACATGTCTTACCAATCGATCCCTTCTTCTAGTCAAGTTGCGCCACAAACTCCTCTTCTCCCCAATTCTATTCAATACCTCCTCATTAGTTATGTGATCCACCCATCTAATCTTCAGCATTGTTCTGTAGCACCACATTTCGAAAGCTTCTATTCTCTTCTTGTCCAAACTATTTATCGTCCATGTTTCACTTCCATACATGGCTACACTCCATACAAATACTGACAGAAACGGCTTCCTGACACTTAAATCTATACTCGATATTAACAAATTTCTCTTCTTCAGAAACGCTTTCCTTGCGGGAAACCAATATTCCGAGATCCTGAGTGTCAAGAGTGTGCCGAGAATACCAAATTTCAGGCATTGCCTCTCACCACGGACAACGCAGTGGCCAAAGTCCTTCGCTTGAGCCGGCCGGAGTGGCCGAGCGGTTCTAGGCGCTACAGTCTGGAACCGCGCGGCCGCTACGGTCGCAGGTCCGAATCCTGCCTCGGGCATGGATGTGTGTGATGTCCTTAGGTTAGTTAGGTTTAAGTAGCTCTAAGTTCTAGGGGACTGATGACCTTATGAAACGTACCCTTTGAACAATTTATACACGACTGTGCTTAACCTGACACACAATACTTTGTTAGCGCAACGCAATCTGACTTTCAAAATTCCCTACAAAACAATGGCCCTGACTAACATTTAACTATACCTTTCACAAATCACTTACCTCACAAAAATCTTCGCTGCTCAAGCTACTGCAATACAGCGAGCGCCACTACTGCCAGCTAAATAAAAGATTCAAACTATGGAAGGCACTAACTACTGATAGGGATAGTTAGCAAATGAAAGATATTAATAGAGAACGAACAATGTATTTACCTTGATATCATCACAAGTCATAATATATATATCAGTTCATGACAAATTACAAACCTCCGCCATCTCTCTCCCCACATCCACCACTGCTGGCGGCTCACCTCCAACTGCGCAACGCTACGCGCTGTTCACAGCCAGCTGCCTAACACTACAATGGCGAGTATTACAACAATGCAAAGCAGACACAGACTGCCCACAGCACAGCCAGTGATTGTCATACAGAGGTGGCGTTACCAATAAAAAACCTAAACAGCCTACTTACATAGAGAAAACATAAACAGCCTACTTACATAGAGAAAACATAAACAGCCTACTTACATAGCCCCCATGCTCCCCACAAAAATTTTTACAAATGGTGTTGGGCACTGGCCAATACAGATTTGACAAAAATTTTTCACAATTACAGTAACAAAGATATAAAATGCACACACTTATTAATATTATGTTGGTCAAAAGATCAAAATTTCTCACAGTCCATAAAGACAGTCCACATTGTTGATCACAGTAAAAATGCAGAGTTTTTCTCAAAGTCCAAGCAGTAAAAGAAAATGCACATAGAAGTAGTGGATTTCCATGCAGTCTTGAAGAAGTAGTGTTGTCCTTCCAACGGAAAGACAGTGCTGGCTCTTGACATGCTGACAGGTAATGGGCCACAATGGAGCAAACCCACAGCAGAGTCATTCGAAGTTTTGAAGAGTATTGGTAGGTAAGTCATCACAGAGCGGACCCACTGTAGTCCTGGTAGGGAGTATGGTATTGGTGGGCCACCAGAGGTGCAGACCCACTGCAGTCCTTGTAGAAATAATGGTATTGATGGATCATCAAAGATGTAGACCCACTGTAGTCCTTGAAGAGATGGCCAGCAGCCGTCTGTTGTGACTGTGCAGGTGCACAATTACCATTGAAGAGTCTTGCGGATAATATAGCAAATCCATAAACCACCACTTGTGCACTCACAAAGTTTTTGAAATTGTCCTTAGAACCAGCAATGCTGTTATCCAGTCCCTTGCTGAGTTATTAACACACGTGCAAACACTAACAGTCCCTACTTCTCATATATTGTCCACATACTATGACCAACAGAAACGTGTGCAGTGAAATGTAACTAACAAGTTAATAATGTCATGAACTGGTGACAATTACAATTTTATAACATAAGAATACAATTACAAAGGTACAAAATACATCATTAAAAACATAATAATACAGATAACATTTGTAGTACAGGCTTTACAAAAGAATAGAAATAAACATATACATGAGTGTTACAAAAATAGTGACATAAGTACATACATAAAATAATGAGAATAGTTTTCGAAACATTAATTTCACACATGAACATTGAAACAGAACAGAATTGTAAACAACTTTACAAAGAAAATAACATATTATTAATGCAACTTATATTTGAGGATAACAGTATTCCTCCTCATAGTGAATATAGCTTAGTATTAGAAGAGAAAAAAATTCTATGAAACAGTACACAGAGACAGGAAGAAAACAAATACTCAAGGGTACACAAACACATAGTGGGATAACACCAATAGGAAAGGACAGGGTTCGTTTTCAGTGTAACATTTGGTACTGCAGTCCAACCCAAAACTTCATATATCTTTCCTCTTATTTCATCCTTTGTTTCCACCAAAAAAATTTTATCTAAGCATGCTTTCTGTATTTATATGTTCACACATTTCTTACCTCAACATTTATTTCCAAGAAAATCCTACCTAAACCTGTTTTCTCAATGCATTTCTTCCAATTCATCGCAACTCATTCTCTTAGAGGCTACCCTCTCTTAAGCTAACTTAAATCTACTGAGCTCAGATGCTAAACTAAGGGACGAGGCAATGCAGCATCACATAACAATTAATATAAACAGCAATTACCAAAAAATTGGAAAATTGCAAAGCAAGCTACCGTAAATCTAAATTAACAGATAAAATGCAAAATTACAACTAATATGAGCCAATGTGCAGCAACATGAAAAATCAATGAGTAGTAAAATTGGCTTAACAGAGTAATGTAATGTGAAATTTAGTAGCACTATGCCTGGCAAACAGCAACAGCAAATGCAATAACTTATATCTAAACATGACATAGCTCAAGCAGAAAAAATAATACAGTAAAAACAACAATGCAGATAAGGGAAATGTATATTCACATCTTAATATCTATGTAATTAAAGTGGTGCACCACAAGAAGTTATTCTACCAAAAAGTTACCAATTACTTGAAAAGAAAATTATGAATGCAGTTACTAGTTCCTTCTTATTGTTCTTTCCTTTCCAAGTGCTCCTTTTTTAAAGAATGTGGATCATAAAATAATTATTTAATAGATCTGTTGACAGAAAGTGTTCACATTAGCAAATGCATTTCATTTTATAAAAGCAATGCTGCAACACAGCTGGAAACCAGATATCAAGTGAAATAAGCAATTACGCAAACCAAAGCATAAAAACATCATTCAATAGTCATGTGGCATTTCGTAAGTCAGTAGCTCTCAACTCTCATAGAAAGACACTTGTCATTATCAGGTTTGCAGATGTACGAATATTTCCCATCAATTCATAAGCATTTCAGCAATTAGCACAAAGTGCGAGTAATCATATGTTTTCAAGTAACGAGGGTGTCGCATTAGCGATGAAAGGCACACCCTAATGGCTTGTTCTCCAGGTGTTTTCCTGTGCTCTGAAAGGCACGCGCTAATGGCTTTTTCTCCAGGCGTCTGACACAGCTGGGTGCCCACGACGCATTATGTGTAGGTGGTCCGTTAACTTTCTTACGGAAATATTTACGACAGCAGTTTCCGCTACAGAGACAGTCGCATATAAAGATATTTCACAGGTCAAGAATTTGCGTTACAAATCTGTAGAAACAAAATGCTATTGATATAACAGTGTCCAAAAAAAATTTTCGTCTGCATTGTAATACATTCACGCATTTCATAACTCTTAAAGTACGTTTCTTGGTTTCCAACAACCTTTTCCACAAATCAGAGTCCCTAAACACTACTCATTATTCCTTACCTCATTATGCATAAACATATTCGTCGACACTTCTTCAATATTTCATCATGAGAAATACGTAGCATAATAAACATTCCTCAACAACATAATACACATCGTCGTCGTAATAATAACATCATAAAACTTCAGTCAAATCTCAAAATCGTCGTAACTTCCTCCAATAATTAAAAACATTCTCTGCTCATGTCAAAAGTGTCATCTGCCTCAAACGTACTTTAAAAATCATGATCTCATACCAAATACATCATTCAAAGCTCTCATAGTATCACAATGGTTCCAAAAAAATATGAACAGTTTACAAAGTACAGACAAAATACAGTTTCATAAGTGTGAAGTTATCCAACTGTGTAATTACGTAAACATCTGTCACTGATATAGTAAAATAAATGTTTGTCTCTCTCAGTTAAATGATCAGATAGCTGTGTAATTTGTGTGTTAGAGAAATATGGTACCGATGTGTAAAGTTGTATAAGCAAATACCATATTAGCTAGGGTTCCTTGTGGTTGCCACACACATGGTACACAAAGTAGGCATGTACCCCCCTGAGGATAAATGTAATTCTACCCTCAGGTGTTACAAATTACAGCAATGGAATGAAATGTATCACGGAAAACTTTCTTTGTAATTAAAAAATCTTTGAAAATAAGTGTTTTAAGTATAAGATTAATCACTCAAATGCGTGTCCTGTAGCGCTAAATGCGCGTCTTGCTGTAAGATAATTCTGTGGAACTGTCGTAGTTATCGTCCTCTGTAAGCAAAGTTCTGCTAAAGTCAATGTACTTACCTCATGATACACAAAAGTGAAATGCTTTACGTATAGATATCTTAGTTATTACGCTTATTGCCGTGATGAGGAAAGTACTGTACAGTAACGTATTGTTATGCCACGAAAAAGGCTGTCTCATTGTTGCTATACCACAAAAGTTACTACTAAAACATGTTTTTCTTCCTAGAAGAATTCAGAAAACTGTGCAGATATAAAACAGAAACACCGCAAAATCAACATTGTAAATTGTCACTCATTAGTAGCGTCGTGATAAAATCGTGTAGCTGTCACATAAACTAACTATTGTCTCATCTGGTATCTCACAGAAAGTACTTTAAATCCGGAATGTATTTTCAAGTAAACCAAAATGTTGCATTAAAATCTCATTAGCAGTACTGGTAAATGTTCTAATCGTACAACTAACAAGCAAGAATGTACACACACAATTACACTGTGTCGTCTGTTCGCAATAACAATGCATTCGTAATTTCTGTTTAAATAATTTCTCTTGGTTCTTGGCTGGATATTGAACTTCAAACATTGTTGCATGGTAACAGTTTCTAAAGCATACTAGTAACGTGAAGTGAAACGCTTTATGGCAAAGACAAAGTTAAAAAGCAGATTATCTCTCAGTAAGCGGTTTTACATGTGAAGTGTGGTGCAATCCTTTACTCTTCCTAGTATGCAGACTTTCAACTTCAAAGCAATTATCATGCGGTATACGTCGTTAAAGAATACTGGAATTTTTCTTAATGTTAGCGTCTATGTTATTTTTTCCTGAGCCAGCCGGCGCAGGTGGCTGCCTGCGGCGCGAGTCATTTTCTGCCTCTTTGTTGCCGCGCGTCGTTATTGGGATTAGGAGACCTAACTTCTACAAATTCGCCTTGCCGAGAGGGCCCAGCTCTGTTAGAGTCCCGCCAGTTCTGATGAAATTCAGGTCTGTCGTTACGAATATATCGTCTGTCGTCATGTCGGTAGATTCCATAGTTTCTTTCTTGTCGGTCACATGGTGGAGAATTTCTCCCTGAATCGTAACTGCGCGCTGGTCCGTTGCGTCTAAAGTTATTCTGTCTCCCTTGATAGTATTTATTTTGGTTCCCATATTGTCTGTTTCTCTTATTGTCTCTGTGATAGTCATTACTACAGAAATGCGATCTTTCTCTGTAACTATTGTTACCTTGCCAGTGGTTGTCATATGGGTGGTGTCTGTTTTGGTCACGATTTGCGTTGTAAGAATAGACTTGTCGTGTCCAGTTATTGTTTCTGTCGTCACGGAATTGTGACGGATGTGACCTGTAGTGATTGTTTTCCTGTTTTCGCATTCCGCGACTGTCTGTGTCGATTTCTAATTCTTGTAGCAGTCCCTGAAAAGCTTCAATGTCGTCTTTGCAACGTCCTGCTAAAATAATATGTCGTAAATGTTCAGGCAGTTTGATTAAGCAAATGCGGATGAGTTCTGAGGGGCTGTATGGGTTTGAAAGATACTGATTCTTATGCAACATGTCTTCAAAATATTTCACAAGACTGGAAAATTCAGATTGTTCGAAGTGTTTCATCATTATGATGTTATGTTTTACACGGTCTTGTGTAGCTTGAGACCAATATGCTGAGAGGAAGGCATGGTAAAATTCACCCTCACTGTGGCAATCGTGAATTACCGATCGCATTCTTACAGCTGGTTCATTCTCCAAGTAGCCACACATAAATTCTAATCTGTGTTCTAACGACCAGTTGGGAGGAAAACAATGAGAGAATTGATGGAGCCATGCTTGTGGATGAATGTCGTTGCCAGAATTCTTAAATGTTTTGAATTTACGTGTAGTAATGAACAGCTTATAGTCAAAATCGTCATGTCGGCGAGTCGCATGTCGGTCATTGTAACTTCGTTTCGGCGGTTCCATCTCAAAATCCAATGCGCCTTGCCAATTTCTTTCACAATTTCCGAAGTGCCCTGTGTTGTTATTTTGTGTCTGTTCCGTATTTGTATGTCCCTCTTCCCGTATTGGGGCGCGAGTGTCCTCTAAAATACGTAATTCTTGTACTACTTGTGCCAACTGATCTTGCACTTCCCGGATTTCTCTTTTGTACTGTGTATTGATTTGATTTTGATTTTGTTTGAATTTTCTAATTTGTTCATACTCTTCTGTGTCAGTGAAGGCTACAGGTGTTGTGTCATTCAGATCATCATCTACCTTTGTAGATAAGTTAGTGAACTGATCTGAAAGTTCGGCTACTTTATCCGATAGTGAAATCATTTCCTCTGTATGTTTTTCTGAACCAAGTTTCAGAGTGTCCATTTGTGTTGCAATCGTGTCTACTGTGACCTTTAAGTTTTCCTGAGTTTTTGCAAGTTGCGTAACCGAATCGGTAGATGCAACTGAGTCAATTTTAGCTTGCAAGGTGTTGTGATTTTCATGAAAAATAGTTTTCAGTTCTTTTATGGCTGCTTCATGATTCTGTAATGCATTTTCATGCCGCGAAAAAATAGGTTGGAAATGCTCACAAATTTGTGATTTTACGTCATTACAGACTTTTTGACATTTCGATTCAATGTTATGTAACTCACTAGTTAAATCTTCACGTGTTTGTTCAAGTGTGGTGTCTAACTTATGAAGATTTTGTTCCATTGTGTCTAACTTTTTGAGATTTTGTTCCACTGTGTCTAACTGTTGCTGTGTTTGTCTCTGATTTTGTTCCATTTGTTGCATTAATTGCAATAATAATGTATTAGTGTCTGGAATCTGTTTCTCTACGCTTTTCGGCAGTGCATTTGCACCGACAACATTCACATTTTGACAAGCAGAAAATGTGTCTTGACTTATTTGAGAAAACGGTGATGACCCAAAACCTGAATCTACAGTATTTGCGAAATTGTGTCCTGTCATTTCGGATTCCTGAGGCGAGCTGTTGCCGACCGATCGATCGATAATGCTTCCCTCTTCACTAATTCTTTCACTGTCCACGCCATTGTTTGCCGCCCGCTCCATTTCCCTATGCACAATTACCAAATTACTACTTTGAACATCAGTTAATTCATAACTCGGTGGCGCTAACACACTGCTCTCATTTTCACTGTCATTTCTCAGTTTACTTTGGAGCCTAGTATTACGTTTTTCACACGCCATTATTGTCACAGTATTTCACAGGACAACGCAGAAAAGCACAATTTGAAGAGCAAAAATAAGAGAAAACATTAACATAACACTGAAAATAATTTCTAGTTAATTACAGCTGCGAAATACTTGGTGCAAATCTATATGCATGCCACAACTGTTTTACTGTACAACAATGAAAGGCTACAACTACAAAGGAGATTCTCTCTACAATTACGCGCTAGCAATAAACAAAAGCTACACTAAATACACAAACTACAAGAAAAATCAGAAGATTCCAGTGAGGTATCCTGGCAGGGTCGCCATATGAAACGTACCCTTTGAACAATTTATACACGACTGTGCTTAACCTGACACACAATACTTTGTTAGCGCAACGCAATCTGACTTTCAAAATTCCCTACAAAACAATGGCCCTGACTAACATTTAACTATACCTTTCACAAATCACTTACCTCACAAAAATCTTCGCTGCTCAAGCTACTGCAATACAGCGAGCGCCACTACTGCCAGCTAAATAAAAGATTCAAACTATGGAAGGCACTAACTACTGATAGGGATAGTTAGCAAATGAAAGATATTAATAGAGAACGAACAATGTATTTACCTTGATATCATCACAAGTCATAATATATATATCAGTTCATGACAAATTACAAACCTCCGCCATCTCTCTCCCCACATCCACCACTGCTGGCGGCTCACCTCCAACTGCGCAACGCTACGCGCTGTTCACAGCCAGCTGCCTAACACTACAATGGCGAGTATTACAACAATGCAAAGCAGACACAGACTGCCCACAGCACAGCCAGTGATTGTCATACAGAGGTGGCGTTACCAATAAAAAACCTAAACAGCCCACTTACATAGAGAAAACATAAACAGCCTACTTACATAGAGAAAACATAAACAGCCTACTTACAACCTCAGAAGTTAAGTCCCGTAGTGCTCAGAGCCATTTTGAGCCTTCGCTTGACTACCGACAGCAAGGCGTTTACGTAGAGCTGTCAGTGCTAACAGACAAGCAAACACTGCATGAAATAATCGCAGAAATCAATGTGGGATGTAGGACCAATGTATCCATTAGGACACCGGCGAAACTTGGCGTTAACGGGCTATGGGAGCAGATCTGTAGGATCCTAGACGACTCGAAAACCGTGGCCTGTTCAGGTAAGTCTCTATTTCAGTTGGTAAGAACTGATGGCAGGATTCAAGTGTGGCGCACACGCCACGAAGCCACGGACCCATATTGTCGACAACGCACTATGCACACTGGTGGTGGCTCCATAATGGTGTGGGCAACAACGTTTACAGCGAATGGACTGGCTCCGCTGCTCCAATTGAACCGATCACTGACTGGAAATGACTTTGTTCGGCTACTTGGAGATCATGGACTTCCCAAGCAACGATGGAATTTTTATGAATGACAGTGCGCCATATCACTGCGCCACAATTGTTCGGGACTAGTGTGAAGAAGATAATATTCTGAACGATTCGAGCAAATGATATGGCGACCCAGATCGCCCGACATGAATCCAATCGAACATGTATGGGACGTAACTGAGAGGTCACTTCGTACACAAAATCCAGCACCGGAATTCTTTCGCAATTATGTTCAAATTGTTCAAATGTGTGTGAAATCTTATGGGACTTAACTGCTAAGGTCATCAGTCTTAAGCTTACACACTACTTAACCTAAATTATCCTAAGGACAAACACACACACACCCATGCCCGAGGGAGGACTCGAACCTCCGCTGGGATCAGCCGCACAGTCCATAACTGCAGCGCCTTAGACCTCCTGTCTAATCCCGCGCGGCTCGCAATTATGGACGGCTATAGAGGTAGCATGGATCAATATTTCTGCAGGGGACTTCCAACGACCTTTTGGATCCACGCCACGTCGATATGCTGCACTACGCCGGGCAAAAGGAGGTCTGACACGATATGAGCAAGTATCGCATGAGTTCTGTCACCTCATTGTAAAGGCGCCCATTCATGGGTGAATGTACGTGCCGCTGGTAACAAATCCAATACGGCTCGAGGTCGACGGCTAGGTCCAGCAAAACACAGGAAGTTGAGTAAAAAAAAAAGCAGAAAAAGACCGGCTTCCCAAACGTAGAACAGAAATGACAGAGGAACAGCATTTCCCACATTTACACGTCCGCATAATAGTAATCTGCAGACCTCTGTTCATAGTTGTAGTGCTTAGTATTACAATACTCATGCGAGAGCACGCTTCAGTTTTACAATGTGTAAATTCTGATGTTGTAGTTGTGAGACATAGTTGCTATTATAGTGCTCAGATCAGCTTCAAAACATGTACTGCTCAAATTTTTGGACGAGTGCTTTTCGACTGCTATAGTTCTCTGAATGGCAAGTCCTTGAAAGTTCTGCTGAATCGGTGTACTAAACAAAGATGAAAAATTTATTATTATTATATTAAAACATTTCATATCCTTTACTGTAATTACGCTGAAGGAAAAAATATCAACACCAAAAAATTAATTAATGTAGAGTCATGAAGCTTCTGGAACACATTTGTCTACGCTGTTTGTTAGTTTAAGGTAACATATGTAAGTGATCAACATTTCAAGATCACAGATTAATGTAAGCGCGGAATAAACAATTGCAAATGTGAAATGCTGGTACTTCAACAACCGGTGTAACCGCCAGAACGTTGAATGTAAACATGCAAACGTTCATGCACTCTGTTTTACAGGTGTCGGATAACAATTTGTGGGATGGAGTTTCATGCCTGTTGCACGTGGTTGGTAAATACAAGGACGGTCAATGCTGTTTGTGGATGACGTTTCAGTTGTCGTCCGATTATATCCCATACGTGCTCGACAGAAGACAGTTCTGGTGATTCAGCAGGTTTAAACAACATGTCGACACTCCGTCGAACATGATGAGATACAACAGCGGTATGTGGGGGAACGTTATCCTCTTGGAAGACATCTCCTAGAATGCTTTTCACGTATGCCAGCACAACAGGTCTAATCACCAGACTGAAGTATAAATTTGCAATCAGGATGCGTGGGATAACCACGAGAGCTCTCCTGTTGTCATAGGAAACCACATTGCATATTATTGCATGGGTCCAGTGTCTAGCCCTCAGACTGATTGGTTGCAGGCCATCAGCTGATCTCCTTCTAACCAACATATGGACATCACTGGCACCGATGCAGAACCAGCCTTCCTCAGAAAACACTACAGACCTCCATTCCGCCATCCAGTCAGATCTCGCTTGACACCAATCAAGTCGCAAAGGTGGTGGTTTGGGTTAGTGGAACGCACGCTACACATCGTCTGGCTCGGAGCTGTCCTTGAAGTAACCGATTTGTAACAGTTTGTTGTGCCACTTTCGTGCCACTTTCGTGCCAACTGCTGCTCAGATTGGTGCCAAATTGTGCCAGAGCCATACATCAAACACAATGGTCTTCCTCCCTTGCGACAGTGCCACGTGGCTGTCCAAAGCCCGGTTTTCTTGCGATCGTACATTCTTGTGACCACCTCTGCCAGCAATCATGTACAGTAGTTACATTACTAGAAAGTCTTTCGACAATATCGCAAAGGAACATCCAGCTTCTCGCAGGCTTTTTACATGACCTCACTCAAACTCAGTGACGTATTGACAATGGCGTCTTTGACGTCGTAAAGGAATTTTTGATTAATATCAATTCAACTCGTCAATCTCAAAGGTAACTAACGCTCACGGCTGTTACAGCGTGTATTTAAAGCAAACCTGATCTGCTTCCATATAGGGCGCTACGAGCGCCCCTCTTAAGCTACTGCGGCTAAATTTTAATAGACATCAGGTTTCAGATGTAGAAACACTCCTACAAACTTTCGATTATCTCGCCCTACTCTTACTTGGCGTTGTGATTTTTTTTTCTTCGTGAGTGCACCTGTGGCATGGTAAACGTGGCTGGGGGTGGGGGTGGGAGTAGTGTGTTATATCGTGGAAGGTGTTACTGTAAAAGACTGTGATTCCCCATTTGCCTGCATGAAATGCTGAAACAGTAATTATTATATAAGGCTGCCACACATTTTCAGAATATCATAAAAATTACCTGCAGATGAGATATTAGTAAATGAAGCTCCAGAGGTATAAAGGTACAAAGAATCGTTGTAATTGATAGAAATTTTTATGCTTCGTGTACAGATTTGAAGACATTGGACACTGGCCATCAGATTTCGAAAGTAACTTGTACTTGCATGCTGTTGCTAACCATTGGCGGCGACAGAATTTGCGAGACCCCTCGTCTCGTCCTCAAGTTGAACTGCATATCTTTAGTGTCTGCTAACACAGCATAACATGCAAGGAGACGAAGTTCTACCAGCATATTGTCTACAGACGTGAAGTTGAAAAACTGTCCGAACACAGATATCGTGGGAGACTATACTGCTGCCGATTTATTTATCTGTTAACTTTACCTATTGTGTTCACAAAGTAATGAAAAAATTGTACTATTTAGTTTGCACTGTACTAATACAAATGAAACACAACTTATAATGATAACGTTACAAAAAAGTGTTTTTTAATAAAACCAAGTATCCCGAAATAGTAGGATAATACGCACTTCCGGCTTCAAACCGGTCTGTCTCTATGTTAAATTCACAGTCATACAGATGGAGCGTTATGGGACTACCACGGAAGTATGGAAACATAGCAGTACAGGTAAGAGGTACATACGCACCAAATCCAGCTAACAAATAAAATACTACGATGATGCCA
This sequence comes from Schistocerca serialis cubense, assembly GCF_023864345.2. Taxonomy (NCBI): domain Eukaryota; kingdom Metazoa; phylum Arthropoda; class Insecta; order Orthoptera; family Acrididae; genus Schistocerca; species Schistocerca serialis. The sequence continues at coordinate 726,718,061 of NC_064638.1, forward strand.
ATACAATTGACAAAATCAGAAAAAGTGGGCACTAACAAATGTGCAATTCAAGAAGTTTTTCAGCTTTCCATCTATAGGGTACAGAATCAAGGCAGCGACAAAAGTTATGAAGCAGAAACTGTCTTAGGATTTCTTTACTGATTGTCGATCTGAGTGCTAGTGGCTCTTTCTGAGAAGAGGTAAAAATCTTGTCCACAGCGAGAGTAAAACCAAAAACTAAAACATTCTCCTGCTTGAAGAGTGAACACTTTGGTCCTAAGCTAGCACACAGCTGCAACAAGCAGCACTCTCTTGTGGCCTCAACTGACAATGAGGCCAAGACAGAGAATTCGCAACATAAATGACGAAGAACGCTGCAATTTTTGTTGGAATGAGCTCCCTGAACTCAAAACCATAATTTATGACCTCTATATCATCCCTTTAGAAAGAATACTTCAGAATGAACCATGGACCTTGCTGTTCGTGGGGAGGCAGTACCGTAGGTGCAACCATAACGGAGGGGTATCTGTTGAGAGGCCAGACAAAAGTATGGTTCCTGAGAAGGGGTAGCAGCCTTTTCAGTAGTTGCAGGGGAAACAGTCTGGATGATTAATCTGGCTTTGTAACATTTACCAAAACGGCCTTGCTGTGCTGGTACTGCGAACGGCTGAATGCAAGGGGAAAGTACAGCCGTAATTTTTCCCGAGGGCATGCAGCTTTATTATATGGTTAAATGATGATGGCGTCCTCTTGGGTAAAATATTCCACAGGTAAAATAGTCCCCCATTCGGATCTCCGGGCGGGGATTACTCAGGAGGACGTCGTTATCAGGAGAAAGAAAACTGGCTTTCTACGGATCGGAGCGTGGAATGTCAGATCCCTTAATCGGGCAGGTAGGTTAGAAAATTTAAAAAGGGAAATGGATAGGTTAAAGTTAGATATAGTGAGAATTAGCGAAGTTCGGTGGCAGGAGGAACAAGACTTTTGGTCTGGTGATTCCAGGGTTATAAATACAAAATCAAATAGGGGTAATGCAGGAGTAGGTTTAATAATGAATAAAAAATAGGAGTGCAGGTAAGCTACTACAAACTGTATAGTGAACGCATTATTGTGCCCAAGATGGACACGAAGCCCACGCCTACTACAGTAGTACAAGTTTATATGCCAACTAGTTCTGCAGGTGATGATGAAATGTATGAGGCGATAAAAGAAATTATTCAGACAGTCAAGGGAGTCGATAATTTAATGGTCATGGGGGGCTGGAATTCGATAGTAGGGGAAGGAAGAGAAGGAAAACTAAAAGCTGAATATGGAATGGGGTAAGAAAAGAAAGGGAAAGCCGCCTGTAAAATTTTGCACAGAGCATAACTTAATCATAGCTAACACTTGGTTTAAGAAGCATGAAAAGAAGGTTGTATACGTGGAAGAGACTTGGAGACACTGGAAGATTTCAACTAGATTATATAATGGTACGACAGAGATTTAAGAGCCAGGTTTTAAATTTTAAGACGTTTCCAGTGGCAGATGTGGACTCTGACCACAATCTATTGGTTATGAACTGTAGATTAAAACTGAAGAAACTGCAAAAAGGTGGAAATTTGAGGAGATGGGACCTGGATAAACTGAAAGAACCAGAGGTTGTAGAGAGTTTCAGGAAGAGCATTAGTGAACGATTGACAAGAACGGGGAAAAGAAGTGCAGAAGAAGAATAGGTAGAGAGATGAAATAGTGATGGCAGCAGAGGATCAAGTAGTCAAATAGACGAGGACTAGTAGAAATCCTTGGGTACCAGAAGAGATGTTGAATTTAATTGATGAAAGGAGAAAATATAAAAATGCTGTAAATGAAGCAGGCAAAAAGAATACAAACGTCTCAAAAATGAGATCGACAGTAAGTGCAAAATTTGCTTAGCACAGATGGGTAGAGGATAAATGTAAGGATGTAGAGGCATGTATCACTAGGGGGTAAGATAGATACTGCCTACAGGAAAATTAAAGAGACCTCTGGAGGAAAGAGAACAACTTTTATGAATATCAGGAGCTGAGATGGAAAACCAGTACTAAGCAAAGAAGGGAAAGCCGGTCGTTGTGACCGAGCGGTTCTAGGCGCTTCAGTCTAGAACCGCGGACCGCTATGGTCGCAGATTCGAATCTTGTCGGTTGATTATTGTTTTTGTGATATGATTTTGGTCCTTTGACTTGTCTGTAAAAATAATAGCTACCCTAATTGTAAAGTTCACCCTACTAATGACACTGAATGACAAATTCACGAACTGTAGTGTATGTTTATTTAGAGTGTTTTCAAGAAAGCCTATGTTAATGTAGCCAATGAATATTTATTTTTTAGTTTTAAATATGCCAATAGAGCTCTGGATGATTAATGAACAGGTTATGTGGATATTTAGTATGCAGTTAATACCTTAATGAATCTGTATGGAATTTTACTTCTGTTGCACATGCTTCTAGATACGGCTTTAGCCAGAATTTACCAAACTCTCGCATTTGGGCATCGTGGGTTCGCTGGGCTGGCGGGGACTGCAGAATACACTAGAGCGAAAGTTGGCTACAGCAAGGCAGATAGCGTCCGTGAAATACTCAACGAGTTTAGCTACCTCAGCGCGCTCGCGTCATATGGTGCAGCCTGGCGTCGATCCATGCCCTCCGTTCTCCGGGAGTCGTCAATAGGGATGGGCTATGATCGCGCTCGAGAAACGCGCGACGCGAAGGCAATTTCTCGAGAATTTCTCGGGTACGCTCGAGAAGTCGACAGTGCTGCTCTCTCTGAGAAATTGCGCAAACCTTCAGTACACGAAGCACTGAGCCGTAGCGGTCGTACTCGTCGTACGTACGAGCTCGGAAAACTTTGAAATTCTATGATTGATATCAACTGTACTACCGTTATTAATGTGTACTGAAGTATTAGTAAATGTCTCATAAGACAAAAATCATAGAATTGTTGTCTAAAACAAAGCACAGAATTCGCATAAAACAGAAGCTTTATTCTTACAAAATAAATTACCTTGTACATTCTGCACGTATGCATGCATGCTTAAACGTCAGCTGTGAGGTTCTCTACACCTGAATACAAAGTTGATAAACAGGCTTCAATGCATTCCTTTTGCTCCACTAGACGTTGTAGCATATAAAACGTACTGTTCCATCGGGTTTCGGTTTCCTGAATCAATTTATGAACAGGTTTTTTTCATTAGATCCTGGATCTCTATGGAGTTTTTCATTAGCACTGCAACTTGTTTTAAAATAGCTAACAACTTTTTTCTGGCCTTTTCCCGCATTATGCAGAGCTCACTGTTGCTGTTTAAAAATTTTTTTACAACTAAATTGATGGTGTATGCTAAACAAGGCACATGTTGCATATCTATGTTGCCACTGTGAATAAGTTGTAAAGCTGCCGTCATGTTACTGGCGTTGTCAGTTGTGATGCTTACAACTTTGTTTTCAATGTCCCATTTTGAAATTACGTTATCTAACACCTCACTAATGTTTAGCGCTGAATGCTTTTCCGGGAAACGGAACGTTTCGAGAGCTAAAGCTTTTAGGCACAAATTAGTGTTAATGAAATGACCAGTTACAGCAATATATGCCTCACTATTGAGAGAGGTCCAAATATCGGTCGTTAAAGAAACACAAGTAGAGTGTTCCACGGCCAAGTTTACAGCCTCTTTCTGTTTATGGTAATCGTCCTCAATCATGAGGGCGCAACTTTTTTCGATTTGGTATCGAGTATTGTGGATCCAACAGTGAAACAAAACGTCGAAAACAAGTGTCCTCGACGATTGAAAGCGGTTGAAAATCGCCTGTTATCATGGCCACTAGTGCTTCATCTAACTGTTGCCGTTTACTTCCCTCTATGAAGAGAAACGTAAGATTTAGATCAGTACTCCTGCGAGGGGATACGTTATGCTCGACAACTAGTCCAATAAAATTACATATCGTATCGTGCAAAAGCTAGGATAGTATAGGTTTGATTTTGGCGTATGTTGTAGATTATCGGAGTACGACTAAAAAATCAATGTTTTTTAAGCGTGGCGAACCGCTTCGGACACTATCCGAACTTTTGCACGGAATTTATCTTTTGTACCATACGTACCTGGATATTTTGTCTGCCTCGCACTATTGGAAGAATGAGCCTCTGTACCCACGGACGTCGCTGTTTTATTGCTCGATAAATTGCGCAGTTTAAGATGTCTAATCACGCCCGTTGTATTTTTTGATACATTACGGAGATTTTTACTACAAATGTTGCAAGTAACGTTATCTCCATCCTCCGTAAAGTATTGCCAGCACCATGGCGTTCGTTTTGGAGTGTCCATATTGATTTGAATAACAACTTTACTCGAATGAAACCTGAGACATACTAGTTACGAGCACAGCGAGCAGCGAGCGTGTTTGTCTAGCGGCGGCATTCGATTCATAAAACGACAGCGGCGCGGTTTATGTTGTCGCAGCCAACTGGCGCGCAGCAGCACACGCCGCCGAGCCGTTTCTCGTGGGCTTCTCCAGAATTGCTTGAGAACTAGAGGCACGAGAAATTCTCGGAGCGCCGCGCCTCGCCATCCCTTCACTGGTCGTCAAGCGCCTATTCCATGGACCCCGAAGTCATTGTTGTCATGACGACGTTTAGCAGCTGTTATGTTTCTAGCATTTGTAGACTTAGAGAAAGCTTTTGACAATGTTGACTGGAATACTCTCTTTCAAATTCTAAAGGTGGCAGGGGTAAAATACAGGGAGCGAAAGGCTATTTACAATTTGTACAGAAACCAGATGGCAGTTATAAGAGTCGAGGGACATGAAAGGGAAGCAGTTGTTGGGAAGGGAGTAAGACAGGGTTGTAGCCTCACCCCGATGTTGTTCAATATGTATATTGAGCAAGCAGTAAAGGAAACAAAAGAAAAATTCGGAGTAGGTATTAAAATTCATGGAGAAGAAATAAAAACTTTGAGGTTCGCCGATGACATTGTAATTCTGTCAGAGACAGCAAAGGACTTGGAAGAGCAGTTGAATGGAATGGACAGTGTCTTGAAAGGAGGATATAAGATGAACATCAACAAAAGCAAAACAAGGATAATGGAATGTAGTCTAATTAAGTCGGGTGATGCTGAGGGAATTAGATTAGGAAATGAGGCACTTAAAGTAGTAAAGGAGTTTTGCTATTTGGGGAGCAAAATAACTGATGATGGTCGAAGTATAGAGGATATAAAATTTAGGCTGGCAATGGCAAGGAAAGCATTTCTGAAGAAGAGAAATTTGTTAACATCCAGTATTGATTTAAGTGTCAGGAAGTCATTTCTGAAAGTATTCGTATGGAGTGTAGCCATGTATGGAAGTGAAACATGGACGATAAATAGTTTGGACAAGAAGAGAATAGAAGCTTTCGAAATGTGGTGCTACAGAAGAATGCTGAAAATTAGATGGGTAGATCACGTAACTAATGAGGAAGTATTGAATAGGATTGGGGAGAAGAGAAGTTTGTGGCACAACTTGACTAGAAGAAGGGATCGGTTGGTAGGACATGTTCTGAGGCATCAAGGGATCACCAATTTAGTATTGGAGGGCAGCGTGGAGGGTAAAAATCGTAGAGGGAGACCAAGAGATGAATACACTAAGCAGATTCAGAAGGATGTAGGTTGCAGTAGGTACTGGGAGATGAAAAAGCTTGCACAGGATAGAGTAGCATGGAGAGCTGCATCAAACCAGTCTCAGGACTGAAGACCACAACAACAACAACAATGTTCACGACGTTCCGAGCTTGTTTTCTAAACATCTACTTCGCGTAATTTCCACTGTGAAATTCGACTGTTTGAATTCAGAGGAAACCGTTTAGTTCCAAACTTTACATTGGTACCCACATCGGAGTTTGGCAACAAACATAAAAAGGGCATGTAACACGAAGTAAATAAATTCGTAACTGATCAAGGAGATGGCTGTAATTTTGCTCAGTTATAACTGAGAGAGCTAAATAAACTTGCATTTGGGAATATGAACGTCGTAATATGACGTCTTATTGAATGTAAACACAGCTGACAGCTGTCAAAATCAAAATTTCCGCCGGTAGCGTGCCTTACACCAATAGCGAACGAGCAGCTTTGCTATGATTGGCTAGCGCCCACAGTCTAACGGCGGATGCCACAATTTATGACGGCTGCCACATACCACGGTAAATACCTATAATCACCTGACAAAACACTACCCGCATATATAAAAGCACAACCCTCCAAAAGATCACGCACGCCACATATAATAACTACAATAAATAAATAAGATACATAAAGTAAATAGCAATAACTATTACTAATGGTGGGCATGCTTCACTCAAACTGCATTTATTCCTTAGGAAAGCAAATACTGAAAAACGTTTGTCACAAACAGGAAAAAAATTACTACTGAATCTACATGAAATGCTTTTAAGTATTTACAGCGGGAGCGTTTGGCGTTGCAACTTACCTGTGTCTGTGGTCGTTCTGTTGTGACGTCAGCGCCGGTTCGGTGAGTCTGGCGTGGTAATTATTGCATTTCCATCTGTCATGAGATTGATTTGACATGGGTACATCCTCTTGCTCAGTTAATCATTCTCCTGGCGTTAATATTACCCTCCGTATAATTCCTTTGGTCACAGACCGGTTAGACGTAGTCGTCGTTGCGTACATCCAAGTTCGTATGTGCTCGTCGTGACGTCTCTTACACTCACGGCTCCGTTATCAACGTCCCGTTCACAGTTTCAAACAGTATTAAGATCAATTCCAAACGCTCATTGCGATATTACTGTCCGTTCTCTTCTAACAATAAAGTTTGCGAATTTTCTGTTGTGACGAAAACAGTGCCACACGTCACTATCAGTTTGCAACTCTTCAGCGCAAAGGCTAAAGTTTTAGCACACGCAACAGCTCTTTAAGTTGCACACAATATACTAAATTCAAAGCGTATTAGTTCACGCTATTCGGTTAACTGCATACGATTCAGTTCTTGCAACGACAATCACAGTCCATCGCGGAGGCATTGTCACTGCTGTTTATAGTATTCCACGAAACTCACAACACTCACACAGTCTAACATTTCGTTCCATAACTTCCGCGCTGAAGCTTAGTTTCCAGCCGTAACCGAAAAATAAGACTGCGGCCATGAATTTTCGTGTGATTAGTTTCGCCCAGCCCACGGCGCGAAAGTTTTACAAAGAAAATGAAACGCATATTGAAACCATACTCAATTAAAAGGAGGTACATACAAATACAGCAAAATACATTAACATTTCATATTACACAACGAAGCAAATAGGTATTCTATACCATCAAAGATATACGTCCAGAGTAAACTGAAACACGCGAAAACAAAGAAGAATAAATTCACCCGTCGTAATCAGCAGTATCTTCACAAGCAGAAGATGGCTGGCCGGTGATTACTGGCGCTGGCTGGCATCCCAGTAGCTCGGTCGGTAAGGGGGCCTCAGTTCGACGCTTCACTCATCAGGCGGCTGCTGTACTCTCTGGTACGCGGTTGTGTCAAAGCGGCGTGGAGCGGCGTCACAAAGGAAGCCGACGCTGTGACGGATGCCATCTGAATGACTCACCGATTAGCTTGATGACCAGCCAGCGAGGAGGCCACTATTTGTTTGTTGTGCTGTTGTTGCTGCTGCGCTTGTCACATACGCCATCTGCCGCCGTGTCCCAGCCAGGCGGGCACTGACCGGCATGTAGGTGGCAAGTTCAGCGGGGGCCTTGGAACAATGTTGCGCGTTGCTGAAAGTGTATCTCTTTACGTCGTTGTGTCCTATTGCCTACGACGAAGCCGTTGCAGTGTCAATGTTCTCGAATTTAGGCAGGTTCTAATAAATGTGGCAACTCCTGCTGTCTCCACATCAAGTCTACAGAATTAAGAAGCTTATTTAAATTAAAACTTAAAATATCTATACCAGGGGGCACATGTTGTTCTGAGAGGTAGATTATGTCAAAAGGATTCGATGGATTTAATACATCAACGCATATGACTAGTTCATCAGTTTTACTTTTGAGTCCTCGAATATTCTGGTATAAGTGGGATAAATGACTGGACTGGACTGGAAACTAGCACAGGTCACACCAATATTCAAGAAAGGAAATAGGAGTAACCCATTGAATTACACTGACCTCAATTTGCAATAGGATTTTGGAGCAAATACTGTACTCGAATATTACGAAACAGCTTGAAGAGAATCACTTATTGATACATAACCAACACGGGTTCCGAAAATATTGTTCTTGTGCAACGCAACTAGCTCTTTATTCCCACGAAGTAATGAGTGCTGTCGACAAGGGATCTCAAATCGATTCAATACTCCTAATTTCCAGAAGGGTTTTGATACCGTTCCTCACAAGCGACTATTAATCAAATTGCATGCATATTGAGATAATGAAGGGAGATGAAAATTTAATAGTCATGGGAGACTGGAATTCGGTAGTAGGAAAAGGGAGAGAAGGAAACGCAGTAGGTGAATATGGATTGGGGATGCGAAATAAAAGAGGAAGCCGCCTGGTAGAATTTTACACAGCGCAACTTAGTCATAGCTAACACTTGGTTCAAGAATCATAAAAGTAGGTTGTATACGTGGAGGAAGCCTAGACATACTGGCAGGTTTCAGATAGATTATATAATGCTAAGACAGAGACTTAGGAACCAGGTTTTAAATTGTAAGACATTTCCAGGGGCAGATGTGGACTCTGACCACAATCTATTGGTTATGAGCTGTAGATTAAAATTGAAGAAACTGCAAAAACGTGGGAATTTGAGGAGATGGGACCTGGATAAACTGAAAGAACCAGAGGTTGTACAGAGTTTCAGGGAGAGCATAAGGGAACAATTGACAGGAATGGGGGAAAGAAATACAGTAGAAGAAGAATGGGTAGCTTTGAGGGATGAAGTAGTGAAGGCAGCAGAGGATCAAGTAGGTAAAAAGACGAGGGCTAGTAGAAATCCTTGGGTAACAGAAGAAATATTGAATTTAATTGATGAAAGGAGAAAATATAAAAATGCAGTAAATGAAGCAGGCAAAAAGGAATACAAAGTCTCAAAAATGAGATCGACAGGGAGAGCAAAATGGCTAAACAGGGATGGCTAGAGGACAAATGTAAGGATGTAGAGGCTTATCTCACTAGGGGTAAGATAGATACTGCCTACACGAAAATTAAAGAGACCTTTGGAGAAAAGAGAACAACTTGTATGAAAATCAAGAGCTCAGGTGGAAACGCAGTTATAAGCAAAGAATGGAAAGCGGAAAGGTGGAAGGAGTATATAGAGGGTCTATACAAGCGCGATGTACTTGAGGATAATATTATGGAAATGGAAGAGGATGTAGATGAAGATGAAATGGGAGATACGATAGTGCGTGAAGAGTTTGACACAGCGCTGAAAGACCGGAGTCGAAACAAGGCCCCGGGAGTAGATAACATTCCATTAGAACTACTGACGGCCTTGAGAGAGCCAGTCCTGACAAAACTCTACCATCTGGTGTGCAAGATGTACGAGACAGGCGAAATAACCTCAGACTTCAAGAAGAATATAATAATTTCAATCCCAAAGAAAGCAAGTGTTGACAGATGTGAAAATTACCGAACTATCAGTTTAATAAGTCACGGCTGCAAAATACTAACGCGAATTATTTACAGACGAATGGAAAAACTAGTAGAAGCCGACCTGGGGGAAGTTCAGTTTGGATTCCGTAGAAATATTGGGACACGTGAGGCAATACTGGCCCTACGACTTATCTTGGAAACTAGATTAAGGAAAGGCAAACCTACGTTTCTAGCATTTGTAGACTTGGTGAAAGCTTTTGACAATGTTGACTGGAATACTCTCTTTGAGATTCTGAAGGTGGCAGGGGTAAAATACAGGGAGCGAAAGGCTATTTGCAATTTGTACAGAAACCAAATGGTAGTTATAAGAGTCGAGGGACATGAAAGGGAAGCAGTGGTTGGGAAGGGAGTGAGATAGGCTTGTAGCCTCTACCCGATGCTATTCAATCTGCATATTGAGCAACCAGTGAAGGAAACAAAAGAAAAATTCGGAGTAGGATCAAAATCCATGGAGAAGAAATAAAAACCTTGAGGTTCGCCGATGAGATTGTAATTCTGTCAGAGACAGCAAAGGACTTGGAAGAGCAGTTGAACGGAATGGATAGCGTCTTAAAAGAAGGATATAAGATGAACATCAACAAAAGCAAAACGAGGATAATGGAATGTAGTCGAATTAAGTTGGGAGATGCAGAGGGTATTAGATTAGGAAATGAGACACTTAAAGTAGTAAAGGAGTTTTGCTATTTGGGGAGCAAAATAACTGATGATGGTCGAAGTAGAGAAGATAGAAATGTAGACTGGCAATGGCAAGGAAAGCGTTTCTGAAGAAGAGAAATTTGTTAACATCGAGTATAGATTTAAGTGTCAGGAAGTCGTTCCTGAAAGTATTTGTATGGAGTGTAGCCATGTATGGAAGTGAAACATGGACGATAAATAGTTTGGACAAGAAGAGGATAGAAGCTTTCGAAATGTGGTGCTACAGAAGAATGCTGAAGATTAGATGGGTAGATCACATAAATAATGAGGAGGTATTGAATAGAATTGGGGAGAAGAGGAGTTTGTGGCACAACTTGACTAGAAGAAGGGATCGATTGGTAGGACATGTTCTGAGGCATCAAGGGATCACCAATTTAGTATTGGAGGGCAGCGTGGAGTGAAAAAATCGTAGAGGGAGACCAAGAGATGAATACACCAAGCAGATTCAGAAGGATATAGGTTGCAGTAGGTACTGGGAGATGAAGAAGCTTGCACAGGATAGAGTAGCACGGAGAGCTGCATCAAACCAGTCTCAGGACTGAAGACCACAACAACAACATGGAGTATCGTCTCAGTTGTGTGACTGGCTGGATTCGTGATTTCCTCTCATAGAGGTCACAGTTCGTAGTGATAGACGGTAAATCACCGAATAGAACAGAAGTGATATCTGACGTTCTGCAAGGTAGTCTCATAGGCCCTCTGCTGTTCCTGATTTACATAAATGATCGAGGTGATAATCTGAGCAGCCGCTGTAGATTGTTTGCAGATGACGCTGTAATTTACCGTCTAGTAAAATCATCAGTCGATCAATTCCAATTACAAAATGATCTAGAGAGAATTTCTGTATGGTGCGAAAAGTGGCAATTGGCACTAAACAAAGAAAAGTGTGAGGTCATCCACCTGGGTACTGAAAGAAATCCAGCAAATTTTGGGTATACGAAAAATCGCACAAATCTGAGGGCTGTCAATTCGACTAAATACCTAGCAATTACAATTACGAGCAGCTTAAATTGGAAAGACCACATATTTAATATTGTGAGGAGGGCTAAACAAAGACTGTGGTTTGTTGGCAGAACACTTAGAAGATGCGACAAACCCTCTAAAGAGACAGCCTACATTACACTTGTCCGTCCTCTGTTGGAATGTTGCTGTGCAGTGCAGGATCCTTACCAGGTAGGATTGACGGAAGATATCGAAAAAGTGCAAAGAAGGGCAGCTCGTTTCGTGTTATCGCGCAATAGGGGTGAGTGTCACTGACATGGTACGCGAGTTGGGGTGGCAGTCACTAAAACAAAGGCGGTTTTCTTTGCGGCGAGATCTGTTCACGAAATTTCAATCACCACCTTTCTCTTCCGAATGCAAAAATATTTTGTTGAGACCCACCTACGTAGGAAAAAATGATCATCATAATAAAATAAGATAAATCGGAGCTCGAACGAAAAGATTTAGATGTTTCTTTTTCCCACGCACCATTCGGGATTGGAATGGTAGAGAAGTAGCATGAAAATGGTTCGATGAACCCTCTGCCAGGCACTTAAGAGTGAATTGCGGAGTAACCATGTAGATGTAGATATTAACTGAGTTATAACTGGCTGGATAAATTTTTGAATATTTTCTGTTAACAGCAGTTTGCTTGGAAGCTATATTCTAAAATCTGCGTGCTGTTTGGCTGTTTTCTCAAACTGTATGGTTCTTTCAACCCAAACCTGTCTTAAAACTCGTTTCCTCGATTCCAGCGCTACCCTAAAAGCGGTACATCTCCAAAACCTGTAAAAATTGGTTCTTTTCCATTTATGATACTATCCCTCACTCGCCACCCGCCTAGTGTAGTCCTACCATCTGATAGTAGGCCTATCCACAGGACTCAAACCAGTGTGAAAACTGCTAACCAGCACAAGCAGTCTTTGCCCTTCTAATTAACTCTCTTGATGGAAGAGTTCGATTAGGGTAAATCATAGCGTTCCAAAACAGACAAACCCCACACCAGTATGATTCTTTGCTGACACTATCTTCACCAGATCACTCTCTGTGGAGTACTTAAAACCTGTCAGTGCTGCACCCTGACATCCCACTACGACCACGGCATCTTCCCTTGCAAAATCTATGTATAATGACCCTATAGCCTCTATCACGTGACCAAGACCAGCACTAGGTTTAAAAGGAGTTTTCGACTCGTACGCTGAACCTAGATCATCCGGCGGCAGTTATCCAACACTTCAACCGTCTGAAAGACCTTATAGCAACTTATTTAGTTTTGTTGAAGAGAAAACAGGAGCGGGAAAGAACGAAACGTCGTTACTGGGTTCACCCTCTATCCAAAGCTAGAGAAGAAGAGGGAGGTTTCCACACGACATTTAATAGGCTTGCTGACGATCTGGTGAAATTCTTAGAGTATTGTAAAATGAATTTTCCTAACTAGAATTTATTCCGCTCCCTTCTTCCTGAGCATAAGAAAAAAAAAACATAAATGTAGGAAGTGTGTTTCAGCTGAGAAAGACTGGCTCCATCACTAAGGTAAGAACTTTCAATTGCACGTAATACTAATTTTGTACATAATTACGCACTATTTATTTACACATTTATCATTGATAGCTTATTGTTTTGTTCACTTTATTCATTCGTTTCAGTTTACTCTTTCGTAGATGTCGTGCTAGTGGGGATTCACGATTTTCTGTGAGCTTCAGTTATAGAATGTCTCCTGCATCAATTCATCGGATCATCATTTCCAACAGTAAGCTCATCTGGAAGCTTCTGTCACCTGTTGAAATATCACAGCCATCTGAGACAGTTTGGAAGGAGATTGCTGAGGATTTTTGATGAGATGTGGCAGCTTCCTAACTGTGTAGATGCTATGACGGGAAACAATTGTTCATGCGAGCTCCGCAAAACAGTGGAAGTGTCTATTGCAATTATGAAGCGCCATTTTCTGTATTCCTGTTGGCACTGGTGGATACGAGCCGTAATTTTATTTACGTTGATGTTGGACTGTGTGGGAAAGCCAATGATGGTGGACTGTTTGCCGACACTTCAATGGGGACAATGTTTGACCGTAACGAAATGAACGTACTAGGTCTAGTATTACCTCCGAAGGGCAACGAGGAACTGCCGTTTGTTAAAACTGGAGACGCATGTTTAATATGACCGTGCGCTCGAAATGCTGTCTCTCGAAACATATCAGAGGCTGTATTCAATTACTGCCTCTCACGTGCCAGACAGGTTGTGGAGAATGCGTTTGAAATCTTGATTCAAAGACGTGAAAAATACTATCACTGGCACCCTCAGCAGATACAAAAAAAGGTACACGAAAGGAAAACAAAACCTATTCTTATTGAATTTCCTTAGCTTCTCACCGATGTCCCTCTTTGAGAAAAGTGATCTTTATACGACAAACTGTAGAGTTCCGGATGCTGCTGAACTAGTATTACAAGTTCCTTGTCCATATTTACGAAAACTGCGCAGAGCCTGCTGTGAGGACAGACGGGACATGTGGTTCGAGAGATATTCGTAGCCGTTCGAGCAGAGCCGGGCACCTAACGGCCGACAACAGGCGGCGTACCGGTACCTCGACGTAGTTCCGAGATGGGCCAAACGGTTGTTTAGCAGTATCAGTTATCACGGCTACAGTAATTTTTAACGTTTATAAGTAACTGTCAGTTAATTTTCACTACTGAATTCACCAGACAGGGTTACAGTTAAATAATTAGGCGGAATCCATCAGTTCAGGTTTCTGATAGTTACAACTGCGAGTAGTGAGAAGTGGCAGGAATGTCGTATGAATCGAGCCATAACTTTAGCTCATTGACTGTCCAGTGCATTTCTGTTGATGTTTGAACTGTCATTGGTGTTTTACATTATGTGCATATAGGTTATCGGTCGCCATTAGAAATATGATCCTCGCAGCCGCAACAGAGAGTTCACTGAACTTTGCCACAGCACTGTTACAGTGAAATGTTAAAAACGCGCTTTCTCAAGTATGAACTAAAATATAAGCTGAATATTGTTGGTAAAGTTCGAATCTTAACTTGGCGCTCTTCACTTAATTAATTACATTTCTCCAAGCCTTCAGTTTGTTGTGTATCTCTTACGTTGGGCGTTATTGTACGGAAATTCCAACGGGTTATTGCTTGTGTTAACCTCGAAGGAGTAACAGATTTAAACGTCTCAGACGCCATTGCCATACCTTTTTACTCTATTGATGTAATTCTTCTTTGGCCATCGAGTTTCTGAGCGTCTGTGTTAATAGTTTTGACGCAGGAATACGAATTTCCAGTAAGTTTTCATAAATTTGTTAATAGTAAAATTTCCTGTCCTGAGGAATACTTCACTTGTCGATTCCACGTTTTGCCATTTTTTAAACTTAAATATGATGATAGTGCACACATTCTGTCAAATTTATGAGGCAATAATATGCAACCTTTCCCGTACACATATGTCAATGCCACCTGCCTGCTTTGACTTTTTTCCTTCCTTTTTACAATTTACTATCATGGCAGTTAACTCTCTAACTATATAACAGGCTACTTTATGAAGGAGACAGATGACCACTCAAAATGAAGGGGCTGCGTTTTGTACATAAGAAAACCTCAACATGGTAATGAGTGCACCTGGCAGAAAGTTTTTCAGTGTTACCTAACACAATAGAAAATTAACTAACTTCAGCTCTTTGGAAAAAAAGCATATGTTATTAAAATATGTCCATGTAGTATCTACAAGGCCCTAATGTATGTAAATCTATACTTTTATTTAAATACCACCGACAAAATATCTGGCCTGATTATAATTGTGTAGTCATTCCAAATTTGCCTCCACGAAATGCTTAATATGTCATACATGTGTCTGAAGTGTAAATATTCCATTGCAAAATTTTCCTGTTTAAAAATGATCCGCTTAAGGCTCTGCAGAAAGTTTTTCCAAGGCCATGGCCAAAGACTAATTAAATAAAAAATCCAATTTGTAATGGATGTGTGCAAATTGAGAAAACTCATTTTTCTCTTAGTAATGTCACGTTACACAAGTTTTTTGTACTCGTAAGTTAATAAGATGCACTTTAATGAAATTGATCTGTTACACAACACTGGCACTTTTTCTTCGTAATGATGCCACTAAGCATGGAATACTTTCAGAATATTCTACTGCAAAAATTTTTTCTTAATAACGTCACATTACACAAGTTTTTTGTAGTCGTAGCTTAATAAGTCAACTACTTTCCATTTTAGATAAGCTGCAATTCTCAAATACTTCAGTAAGTGTAAAACCGTCAAAAATATTGACAAACTACATACCCTTCACAATACTTCACAGCGTTCTGTATTATATATGAGTGAGTTTTGTTTCTCATAGTAGTATCACAAATTATTAAGCACGTTTTTTCAGAAGGCTGGAGATGGGCTATATCTTTATCATTGCTAACGTGAGTTTCCTATACTGTCCCAAAATTAATACAAAATATTCTTACAAAATTACTGCACACTGGTTTCTGGCCAGCTGTTATTTCCATAACAGTACGAAAATACGTGTCCACTACAATAAGTACTCTCTCTGGAAGTACGGTATCAGCGGCTTCTACGATCTGTAACTGGGATCCGTAACACAGTTATCAACTTCTAGGTTACGTGTAGTGGTGTCCTGTTAACTCCCAGAGGTCCAGAACTGTGTGCGAATACTGCCATAGAAAAATACCGACATCTAACGACTATTTCCATAGTCGCACGAATTTCTTATGGTCACCCTATTCCTATTACCTGCCCAAATTAAGTTGACATATGGCGCGGTGGCTGATGGGAACGGACGTACATGTGAAATAACTTTGTGATCACTCCCATCAGTCACTGCGCTGACACCAACTTGGTTTGTGCGGGCAGTAGGGGGAGCGCGCGAAAGCGTAGTACACATTAGATAAAAAGATGGCGCGCAGTCTCACAGTTATTTCAGTGAGCTATAGAACACCACCTGGATGGTCCGTCCCTCTCCATTGTGGCCAGATCTCAGTTGACGCGAAAGTGTTCTACAATCTTTGGTAAACAGACGGCGCGATGCAGTATTGGGAATTATTAAAGTAACTGCTAGTGTCAGATAAGCGGTTATTGCAGTGACTGCTACTTCTCAGTAAGCGGTTATTTCTATCAGTTCAGTTACTTTTTGTCACCTTTAGTACTTTACATGTGACGTACTATGCTCTCGCGGCGCATCTGTCGTCTGTCGTGGAATCTCTGTGCCAACGGATAGCCTATAGCAGGACAAGCGCACGGCATGTGTATAGCAACGGTACAGGAAGATATGTAGAAAGGACATACTTCACAGCTATGTAAATAGAACAGGACGAGTTCTGTCGTGGTCCCATGCTTCATGACACAGTCCCGAGCCCAGTCGAAAAACAGTCTGAATACGTACCCTATTTGCAAACCCGCCCTAAGCAGGCAGTGAAGAGGAACGATTCCCACGGAGGCAGAGGTAGCAACCGGACCATATGGCGCTGTGGTGAATCATGAGAGAGGAGGGGAGAATGCGAGCCTTGACAACGGATCACACTCGACAGTAAAGATGCAACGGAACCACTAGTGTACTGGTTCGAAGCGCCAGTTTTACTTTGTTATTAACATAAATGATTAAAGTCATCTTCTGATAAGATTGGTACTAGATGGAGCCTACGGGTCACCAGGGCTTCACTGCAGTACTAACGTTATACTATAAACTGGTAAACTCAATAACCAAATGAATATTGTTATCTACTGAAGATGTATGAAGGGCTACGAAGTGTTACGATATGTCGGCTGCGCGTCAACCTTCCTATTTGGCGATGGGACGTACCCTGAGTCGGTTCATATGTGAGAGTCTACAACAGTTGACATTCAGATAATTCTGACGTAGGCTTCATTCACAGTGGCACCGACGACGGTCGTCAGACGTCGTCTCCAGAGGTCGCCCGATAACATCGGACGTCAGCTTGGTCACGGTGCGTCCGACCTCATTCGCCAGTTTTTGGCGGGATCGAACAGGTTAGATTACGTAAGAATCTAGTCAAGGGGTGAAATAGGTTCGATTTTAACCTCCTTGGGTGGAATGGAGACCACAACGCCTCTCTGCTTGGAGACGAGTACTACAATGCGGTGTTTGCTATTAAAAAGATGCCGAATGAGCTATATCTCTCTCGAAAAGAACTTTCGAGTACTGTTCACTCTGTCTTCAGTTATTGTAATTACCAGAGAAGGTTTACGAAATACCCATGTATTACGAAAATATGTAGGTTGAATGATACATCGCACTAAGGTTGTCTTCAAAACACGTTGCCGGCCGCTGCGACTGAGCGGTTCTAGGCGCTTTAGTCCGGAACCGCTCTGCTGCTACGTTCGCAGGTTCGAATCCTGCCTCGGGCATGGATGTGTGTGATGTTCTTAGGTTAGTTAGGTTTAAGTAGTTCTAAGTCTAGGGGACTGATGATCTCAGATGTTAAGTCCTATAGTGCTCAGAGCCATTTGAACCATTCGAAACACGTTGTCCAGAGTATGGCTTATTATGCTACAGTGGCGGCTTCGGTGTATAAAGTTTTTTCCAATGAAATTACGTGCACATAATGAATAATTTACTTGGTGAAAGTAGAAGTTTCTGTTATATGGTGAACGGACAAAATTTGTATGTGAGTTAGCAAGTATTATGTAATTAATGAAGCGCAGATTTCCGGTTTCACAGCAGCTCACTTTATTCTGAAAACGGTGTATATTAATGCAATACCGGCATATTAATGCAATACCGGCAAGAGATATATTCAGATAATCAGATTGTATCACTGGAAACTTCACTGCCCTTTAAACATTTCCCCAGTGGATTTGATATAGGGCATGACAAGATTTCTGGTGGCAGTATTATTTCCGACTGGGTGTAGCTTCTAATAAGGAAAATCAACTGTATTACATTGTCTTCTAGTGCACTTGCACAAAGCATAGCTCCAAAATTCCTTATGGAATAAATAAAAATTTCGTAGTATTTCGGGTTCAAGAGTGAAAATATTAGCTTTTAAATAAGTATTTTGGGCATGATAAATAACATCCAACGAGTCACACAAAAACTTTGAAAATATGCTTATCAGAACGCGCAAAAGGCCTAATCGTTGGAAAGATGTAATAGCTAAATGCCAAATATCAAAGCTGAAATCAAGCAATCAGGATTACGGTAGGCTTCTTTTGGCGTTCTCCAGACGTAAACCTCGCCCGACCTTGGAAATAACGAAAACGTTCCAGAATGAGATTTTCACTCTGCAGCAGAGTGTGCGCTGCTATGAAACTTCCTGGCAGATTAAAACTGTGTGCCGGACCAAGAATCGAATTCGGGACCTTTGCCTTTCGCGGGCAAGTGCTCTACCATTTGAGCTACCCAAGCACGACTAATGCCGCGTCTTCGCAACTTCACTACTGTCAGCACCTCGTCTCCTACCTTCCAAACTTTACAGAAGCTCTTCTGCGAACCTTGCAGAACTAGCACTCCTGAAAGAAAGGATATAGCGGAGACGAGATACTGGCAGAAGTGAAACTGTGAGGACGGGGCGTGAGTCGTGCTTGGGTTGCTCAGATGGTAGAGCACTTGCCCGTTAAAGGCAAATGTCCCGAATTCGAGTCTCGGTCCGGTACACCGTTTTAATCTGCCAGGAAGTTTCATAACAGCGCACTTTCCGCTGCAGAATGACAATCTCATTCTGGAAACATCCCCCAGGCTGTGGCCGGCCCCCACAATCTGCCCTTTTTGGAACTCTGTTAGGTCTTTCACTGCACGTAGAGCTCAGCCTCTGAATGCAAGTACGAAGTGTGCACTACTCGAAAACAACCAGCACTGATGCCTAATCCGTGCTGAACACTCACAGTCCAGCGCGACACGTCCCTTACCTGCTCTGTTGACCGTTAAACACAACCATCCCATTACTACCATTGTTCACGTTATTTTGCCTATCCCCTGTACAGCGCCGACTCAAGGCCTTATGGTATGGGTTGCTGTTGAGTACAACCTAAAACAACAGCTCGTGCGGGCCCAGGACACTGTGACCAGTGTGTCCTACGTGAATGACGTCCTGCGACCAGTAGCCATATCTTTACGACATAACACCCCAGACGCCATTTTTCAGCAAGACAATGTACGATCACATGTTGCCACATTAACACTTGGCTCCTTGGTGTCACAGGATGTCAACCTTTTGCTCTGGCCCGCCAGATCACCAGACTTGTCACCAATCAAAAATGTGTGGTGTACGGTGAAACGACGGGTGCAGCAGCCCTGTGGCCTAATGCCAGCCACAACAGATGAACTCTGGAACCAGGTGAATGAAGCATGGATGGTTATACCATAGCACAGCATTCGCGCCTTGTACGCGTCGCTGCTATCACCCATGGAACAAGTTATCAGGCCCCATGGTGGACCCTATGCCTACTAGACACAGGACACGTGCTGAACCGAGGTGACTGAAATAATAATCATTTCTGCACAACATACTAATGTACATGTCCTGTAAATATGAATGTGCTATCTCTAGTCGTTCACGGTGTTCTATTTTTTCTGAATATACATATACAGACAGATTAGAAAAATGCATGCACTTTCAGATCTCTCATTAATAATTGAGTTACTGGTTACAGGAATCGCGATATTTCACAGGCAGATGGAGTTATGAGGTTTCCATTGCCTACCATCGATATATACATACACTACAAACGCTAAAAGTTATCTACTGAAATCTCTTGTAAAAAAAAAAAAAAAAAAAAAAAAAAAAAAAAAAAAAAAAAAAAAAAAAAATCAAGAAAGTCACCTCATTCAAATATTCAGATGAATGGCTGACCATAAACAACAATGTGAAGGACAGTCTAGAGATATGAGCAAACAAGAGAACATTTAGTTCGCCAAAGCCAGAAGCAAATACAAGAAGAACGCTTGAACGTTATAACACAGTAGCGAGACTTGAGATTCTGTATGACGCCGAAACACTAGTGCGGAAAGGTGGCATGAACAAAATTATGAAACTGAAAATAAGTCTGGCTGGAAACATACTTGCAACAAGGACAACAGAAACAGATTACCACACGCCATGACCTAACAAGAAATACATGAATCTGTAGAGAACATAATACATACAATGTGCAAAAGGAGAGAGGCTGACGAGGCAAATCCATAGTAAAATTATGAAACTGAAACGACAACCAGCATGGTTTATACAGACACTAAATGACGTCAAAGAAGCAAACATCAACATAACGGACCAACATAATAGGAATTTACTTAGGAACCAAATTCAGAAGGTGTTCTTCGGTGACGAACAAGAAAGACAAAGAAAACAGCCACACAACATCGAACAATTCAGGAAGCAAAAATCAGAAAATGTGAATCGAACGGGGGCGCAGAGGAAGAAGAACGCATGTAGCAAGAATTGAAGACAGATTTAGCGACGTCTGTGAAGGTCTGTTCGAATAAATAAAGAAATAGTAATAGTGTCGGAAACCTTTTGCTCATCAGCTTTTGAACACAAGAAATCGGTACGATCAGACACATTTTAATGGAGGTACAAGTAAATTTGGTTTCCCAGTGCAGCAGAGTGCAGCGCGCTGTGTCTATAATCGTGAACGGCACAGTGCGGCTTAAGTGCACTGAACAGTCTGTCAGCATGCCATGTCAAGCTTAAACCATGCGTAACTTGTCACTTGATTACGAGAGACGTTGTTAGTACTGGCATTTGCTCGTCGGATTAGCGTATACCACAGCGACGTCATACGAACAAAAATGGTTCAAATGGGACTAAACTTCTGAGGTCATCAGTCCCCCAAACCTAGAACTACTTAAACCTAACTAACCTAAGGACATCACACACATCCATGCCCGAGGCAGGATTCGAACCTGCGACCGTAGCAGCAGCGCGGTTCCGGACTGAAGCGCCTAGAACCGCTCGTCATTCGAACATTTAACCACTGTCTTGAGGGACAAAACATTTAAAATCTGCTTCCTGGCGGTCAGCCGCGGTCCGAACTTCCTACTGATGACCACCATTAACAAAATAACGGTTCGTACGTACCCTGTGCAGAAAGCAACCAAATGCCACCTGCCGTTTTGGATGTAGCTTGTAGGCCTGTGTCGATCTAGACAAGCGGGTCCCAACCGTTCTTAGACCATTACCCCTAAGAGCAGTTAGACATTAGCCCGTACCCTTGCCCTCCCTCCCCCGTCAGTCTGTTTCCCCCTTCCCTCCCCCACATTATCACCAACTTTAGCACCTAACTAATCTGTAGAATGAAAGACTTTTCTTGGGACACTTTTATTTTAAGACTTTGTGTGTGTGTGTCTGCGCGCGCGCGTGTGTGTGTGTGTTAGAATGACTGATGAAGGAATTCGTGATGCATCGCAAGTGCTATCCACAATTCCTCAGAGAAGAAAGCTAACCGTCCACAATGAGGGTAGAGACTTGCTACAAAACACACTTTCCCTGCATTGCTTCTCTCCATTGCGGAACTTATTTGACCTCCACACTGCAAGCCCGTTTAAAATGTGTGCACTATACTTACTGTTTGTAAATCACTTGACTGCTCCACTCCTTACTTCTGCACTCCTTACTCTGGCAGAAATTGCAAGGCTTCAGGCAGTTATTGCATTGTGTCTGATCTCAGCCACTAATAGTAATAATAATATTAATAATAATAAAAGTAATTCTGTGTACAGCACCATAGTAGCCTTTACTTAGCTAGGGCTACCTAGTGCTGTTAATTAATCGATACATCTGTTTCGAAGTGAGTAAAGAAGCAATTTCTGGACTACCACAAATACTATCTACAACTTGGAGAAGACATTTTCTTGAGATATTTTGTTACGCATATGTCTCACTTTTATAACGAGTAATGTACGGGACAAAGGACAACATACGTGTGTAGTGGGTTGACTATGTGAGGAACCTGTAAACTCTACCGTAACTTGTATAATCAATATTAGAGTCTTACAAAATTGTAATAATGGTAATGATCTTTTGAAAATAATTTAGTTACGTGATGAAACAGAATCGAGTCGTTTACATTTTACAACTCAAAAAATTTCATTTTACCCCACAGTGGGTATTTACCCCCAGGTAGGGTACCATTGATCTAGACAGACTCAATCATCTCCACGCTATCAGTGTGGCCTCTAACCCTGTAACAGTAAAAGTCTAACAGCAAAACTCTTACAGCGTGAATGAGTGCGGCAGGCGAAGGTGGGCAACCGAATACCTAGAATGGAACCTGAATCGATGGCGTTGTGTTTCTTTCACCGACAAGTGCAGATTTACAGACGCCTAAAAACGATCGTACAAGATTGTGTAAGTACCCAGGTACCGACGCACGTCTCAGCCACTCAATTCCATTGGTTGGAGAGGTGGGCTAATCATGTTTTGGGCCTGTATCATGTATGGATGTCGGACTCCTGACATCGCTAACGATGATCAATTGGTAACCGTGAAGGGGGACAGGATCTTCTGGCCATTTTTCTAGCCCTACAGTCAACATTTCGAAGATGGATTCGTCTTTCTAGAGGAGAATGAACGATCACAGCGTACACACCTCGTGATTACATTCCTCCTGGAAACGGAAATCAACAGAATGTTACATACATGAAAGTGACTGAGTATTCCTGGAACCAGCTGGAACTAGCGGAGCGCCGTCGTGAGTTCCTTGTTGAGTCCTAGATGGCTTTTCCCGTCCAAGAGTGCGACACGCGACAGCGGCAACGTCTGTGCAACATTGTGGTCAGCAGGGCGTGAAAGGTCCTCGCATGTTACAGTGTCAAGATGGTGCGCCGTGATATTAAATATTACTAAGTAGCAGATTTTTATTTTCTGATTTCCGCAAAGATGTACAGTTTCTAACAGACTGCCTCTGTTTTGGTTATTTTTGAGTTTTTATTTCGCAGTCAATTTCGTTTCACCTTAATAATGGTTATTCTTTCACTCCCTGCTCGTAAACACGTTCATCGATATGAGGCGATGGGTAATTCAGTTTGAGCGACTTGAGGGTCCACAGTGGTGTCTGTTTTTCAACAGATTGTTGGAGCAGCATTCGAATATGATCATGCTCGTCCTAATGCTGCAAAGACTGTTCCTGCACGTACCCTGGGCTGCCCACGCACCTGATTTAGAAGCTAACGAAAAACAAAAAATTAGAAACTGTTGCCTATCATTTCAGTATTATTGTTAACCACGTGTATAGAAACATTTTAAGCGCAGTAGTCCTGCGGCCAGGTCACCGCTTTGAACACTATGCAGCTTATTCCATTTATTTAAGCATTTTAGCGCTATCATCAGTGAATGGTAAGCTTTAGCTATCTCCTTTCTTCCTCTTACTTTATCGCTAGTTATAAATTTTCAGCTCAGCGCTCTTCAGTTGCTATTGACAGACGTCAAATTATCCCCTAAATAGAAACAATTTGTACATGTCCTAGACGTATTGAATTATTTGTTTTTATAGTCAAGTGCATTAATTTATTATAGTGTTTCTACCCTCTGAGCTATTGTTTTAGGTGATGCCGTTCCTCTCGTCTTTTACTGATAAGTTTCGTGTGTGTTCTGTGTAACTGTAGACCCTTCGTTAAACAAAGTTGTGAAGAACATCTAATCAGACAAATAAAGATGTTCCCGCTTAATAAAACTAAATCAGCACAGAAACAAAAATACCTTTTTTTCTTTATAGTGATGGAAACCAAGTTTAGGAATGGGTCGGATAAACTGTAGGTCCGGCGTGCTCTTCACCAGCGCTCTCAAGTACCGAGTAAACCAGAGAAATAAAATAAGTGTACACGTATATGTTAGTGTCTTGCTGAAACTTTCAATTAAACCTACATCACCTTTTACATCAGAACCGGAGAACAATTATCTATGGTATATTACAAAGTTTTTGGTATGGAGTGTGCTATAAGCTCCGCTCTACTATAAAGGACAGCTGGCGAACACCTCTTTCTATTACAGGCCATTACAGTCGGCAGAATGAAAGCGCTGGGAGACATTGTCGGCCTGTGTGCTGATGAGTCATTAGAAGGTGTTTGCGAGGCGGTGAAGCGTAAAGCCTGATAGCCGCTAAAAGCCTTTGGGCGGTCTGTCGATCTTCTCTCCGTGAGCATTGACAGTGGTTTCCTCACAGGCAGATGAACAGAGATGAGCCTTTTCGCACGTAACGAAGCGTTACAGTGTCAGCCTATGCGCTATGGCTTCGCGGAGATCCGCCAGCAGCAGCCACTAAAAGAATGCCTTGTTCGTCAGTGAACCACCCAGGATGGAATTCGTTCTCTTATGTTACTCTCCAGTCACAGAATGCAAAGGTCGTACTTTGCATGGTGCTCCAACTCGTATAGTACAGATATCAGTCTTAACAACTTCGTGTAGAAGATATGGGGGCTTTAGTATAATGATTTTTTTTTCGGTACGACCAAAATGAGGTAGCAAACACTATTCTATCAGAGAGAGAGCAGTGTGTAACCTTGTTGAGGTTCCCTCTCGTATTTTAAGTGAGCTCTTCTCGTTACCTTTTTCGTCTCTGACAAATGAAATACTTCGGTATGTAACGAGAGGAAATAACGACGGTACAAACTCTAACTACCAACGTATAAAACATCAACTGCCTGTAAAAGGACGCTGTAATCTAACAAGTCGGTGTGGATTAAGTGTTTCTGCATGTCTGAAGTCCAAAAGCGCCGTGCACAAATGTCAAACTTAGCTGACGTACCAACTTTGCTCACTAGCTTGTGAATTCTCAGTACGAGAGTACTACGAAGATACTACGTTGGGGAAGGGGTTATCCACTTACATAAGTCACAACCAAATCTGGTAATATGTTGATGAATTATTGAGGTCCAGTGTCCTCTAATTTCGCATCTGTACATTCGTTACAGCAATGGCACCAAGTTCCAGCTGCTTCGATCAGAATTCATGGTACAATCGCCAACGTAACTTTTATCTCTTCGTCCGAAACCACCGACACTTAAGAAAAGTTACTTGCACCAGAAGGCACGTTAATAATCTCCCAAAATTCTACTCTGTTTGAAAATATACCTTCCACGAGGATCTTGATGCTACACACCGCCAGGATAGTTTTGTAAATTCCAGCACTTTTGGAACGAGCACAAAATAACAAAGATCTTTCCCAGTCACTATCAGATGGTCATCACAGACAATGATGTCACACCACTGAGGCAGTACACAGCGGAACAGTAAAGACAACATAATTACTCATCTGCATTACTGCAATGATATCGCGACTGGCAAAAGCTTTGCGCATTGTCTGAGTGTGTCACAAAGCCAAAAACACTTATAATCACCAAAACTAATTCATTTTCTATGTAACTTTACTTTAGGCCACATTATGTATATAATATACACAAAGACAAAGCTTACTTTGGCATAACTGCAGAGCAGTCTCTCGATACGTGCGCACGCTCCGGGCTCCTGCCTCGTTCTCTCTCACGATGGCGCGTCCTCTGCTCGGCTGCCTCACCAAGGCAAAAATTACCTCACGCTACTACCTATAACAATAGTGAATATTTTTGACATTGGAATATTTTCCTTAGATACCTAAAAGCGGGACCCTTGCAGAATGATGTCTGCCAGTATCTAATCTCTCTCCTGGTACAATCCGTAACATTATAGGCCGTATTTTGTCTAAGACTTTTTTTTGTTGATACTCTGCAGCCATCCAACCATTTGGAAAGAAGGGATATCCACTTTGACACCGCATGGCAGAGTCCGCTCGCTTCGAGCACTCGTGTATCAAGGCCGACAAACTGAATTACAACATAAAGATCTCGCAAGCCGTTACTCTGACCATGTTGCGGTTTCCCCCACAGTTATTCTAATAAAATCTTCTATCAGCTAGATGTGCTTATATTTGCTGTGTTGTTCTTTAATTTTATTAATTTAGGCAGTGGTGGACGAGGAGTACAATGAGCGTTGACAGTGGACACCCATACCACCCCCATGTCTCAGGTGTGACACTTGTAATTGATGTAAACAGGAGAAGTAGGGTATCAAACGGCTCCCACGATATTGTATTGGTTAAGGAGAAACCTCGTCTTACATAGAACAGCGTTCATAATAGTATTGTTCGTCTGTATATCCCAAGTTTATTAAACGTAGTGCGATGAAAGAATGAACTTTTTAGTAAAATTGTTGAAGCTTTCGCGGGCAGTTCTTGACTTCTTGCCCGTTTGGTTTCGTCTCGGGAGCTTCTGCCAACGGTCGTGTAGTGGTTTTCCTGACTTTTCTCTAGCACGAGTGGCAAGAGTTATTAAAGGTTTAATCTAAATTTCTCAGGGACACCATCGAAATTCACAGTCAGGAGAGTAGTTTGAACAAGAAAGAGAGAACTCTTGTGATAAACCGAGCGTGGATTCCCTTTCTACAACGAACCAACCTTCCAGGATAAGTATAGCTGTGATTGTCTGGGAAAGACATGGAGAGACGTTGAGAGAAGAAACTACACAATAACCGACAGCTGCAGGATAGGGCCTAGTCCACCATCAGCAGTGAAGGGCGAATCTCTGACAATGCCCGCTACTGGTGCGGGCGAAGCGTTACCAAAGCCGAACAACCCGAGACGAGCGCGAG
Organism: Schistocerca serialis cubense; assembly: GCF_023864345.2. Taxonomy (NCBI): domain Eukaryota; kingdom Metazoa; phylum Arthropoda; class Insecta; order Orthoptera; family Acrididae; genus Schistocerca; species Schistocerca serialis. Next base: position 726,744,937 of record NC_064638.1, read on the forward strand.
TAAGCAATACTTCTTTATGTTGGTTCAACGTACGTCATAAAGTATCTTCACATGAACTGACTTTTTGATTTAATGTGTAATGTTGAACATACAGTCCTCTGTATGTTCATGTTTATTTCAAGTGTTCAAATGATTCAAATGGCTCTGAGCACTATGGGACTTAACATCTGAGGTCATCAGTCCCCTAGAACTTAGAACTACTTAAACCTAACTAACCTAAGGCCATCACACACATCCATGCCCGAGGCAGGATTCGAACTTGCGACCGTTGTGGTCGCGCGGCTCCAGACTGAAGCGCCTAGAACCGCTCGGTCACAGTGGCCGGCTATTTCAAGTGTCATGCGCTCATCTTCACTGCATTAATGTTTCATTATTATTATGTATAATGAAGCTAAAGGGCAGAAATGGAAGAACAATGATTTTGGTTTAAGCTAACATTGAATATAACACCTTTACACTACAGCATCTCATTCGTACAATTAGTTAGTCGGTTTGTGTCTGTGTGTGTGTGTGTGTGTGTGTGTGTGTGTGTGTGTTAGTAATTCCTACCTTCCACCTTTTATACATTACAATAATAGAAATTGATCTACGAAATAAGAATGATCAAGGAGAAACTTCTTCAGTTTGTTTTCCAATTTTACTTTGGTGTCTGTCAGACATTCTATATCACTGACTACGTCGTTAAAAATGTTGGTTGCAGCATTGTGCACCCCTTCGAGCTATAGACAATATTAATGTGGAGTACTGAATGTCATTTTTCCGTCTGGCACTGTCATTACGTATATTATTTTTCCTTTTGAAGTGGATTATTTATAACGATATTCATGAGGGAGTAAATATATTATGAAGCAGCAGTCAGAATGCCCAACTACTTAAACGTATGTCTACAAAATTATCGTGGATAAGCACCACATATTATTCATACAGAACATTCTTGAGCAATCTGTCTTAAAAATAAATTACCCCGGAACATTATTCCACATGACATTACTGAATGGAAATATACAAAATACACACATCAAATAAAGATTTGCATCACATCGGTTCCGAGAGTTCCAGAACCTCTATAGAAAATTGGAATAGAGATCAACATAAACATCTTTTCTGTCCTTTTTATTGCTTATGAAAGCCACACGTTGCATGTTGTACCACCATACAGCGAGACCTTCAGAGGTGGTGCCCCAGATTGCTGTATACACCAGTACCTCTAACGCCCAGTAGCAAGTGCACTTGCACTCATGCATGCCCGTATTCGCCCTGACATACTGTCCACAATTTCATCAAGGCACTGTTGGTCGAGATTGTCCCACTCCTCGAAGGCGATTCGGCGTAGACCCCTCAGAGTGGTTAATGGGTCATCGGGTCACATCGTCCAAAACAGCCCTTTTCAATCTATCCCAAGCATGGTCGATAGGGTTCATGTCTGGAGAACATGCTGGCCATTCTAGTCGAGCGATGTCTTTATCATGAAAGAAGTCATTCAGATGATGGGCACGATGGGGGCGCGTATTGTCGTCCATGAAGACGAATGCCTCGGCAATATGCTGCCGGTATGGTTGCACTATCGATCGGAGGATGGCATTCACGTATCGTACAGCCATTACAGCGCCTTCCATTACTGCCAGCGGCGTACGTCGGCCCCACATAATGCCACCCCAAAACAGCAGGAAACCCCCACCTTGCTGCACTCGCTGGACAGTGTGTCTAAGGCGTTCAGCCTGACCGGGTTGCCTCCAAACACGTCTCCGACGATTGTCTGGTTGAAGGCATATGCGCCACTCATCGGTGAAGAGAACGTGATGCCAGTCCTGAGCAGCCCATTCGGCATGGTGTCGTGGTTGCAAAAATGGACCTCTCCATGGGCGTCGGGTGTGAAATTGCGCATCATGCAGCCTACTGCGCACAATTTGAGTCGTAACATGACGTCCTGTGGCTGCACGAAAAGCATTATTGAACACTGTGGCGTTGCTGTCAGCGTTCATCCGAGCCAAAAACCTTAGGTAGCGGTCATCCACTGCAGTAGTAGCCCTTGGGCGGCCTGAGCGAGGCATGTTCCTGTCTCTCTGTATCTTCTCCATGTCCGAACAACATCGCTTTGGTTTACTCGGAGACGCCTGGACACTTCCCTTGCTGAGAGCCCTTCCTAGCACAGAGTAACGATGCAGACGCGATCGAATCGCGGTATTGACAGTCTAGGCATGGTTGAACTAGAGACAAAAAATGGTTCAAATGGCTCTGAGCACTATGGGACTCAACATCTTAGGTCATAAGTCCCCTAGAACTTAGAACTACTTAAACCTAACTAACCTAAGGACATCACACACATCCATGCCCGAGGCAGGATTCGAACCTGCGACCGTAGCAGCCCCGCGGTTCCGGACTGCAGCGCCAGAACCGCACGGCCACCGCGGCCGGCAACTACAGACAACACGAGCCGTGTATCTCTTTCCTGATGGAATGACTGCAACTGATCGGCTGTCGGACCTCCTCCGTCTAATAATCGCTACTCATGCATGGTTGTTCACATCTTTTGGCGGATTTAGTGACATCTCTGTAGAGTCAAAGGGACTGTGTCTGTGGTACAATATCCATAATCAACGTTTATCTTCAGGAGTTCTGGAAACCGGGGTGATGGAAAACTTTTTTTGACGTGTGTTTGTAAACTTCCTGATTTGTCTCTGCCCAAGGTTTGCAATGATTTTAAGTGCAAATATGGCTGCAATAAGTTGTTTTAGAGGTCCTAACGTGCTTCTTTCAGTTTAAATTCTCAGTTGCTAAGAATTTAGAAGTTTCGACCCTATTTATTATTTCCTCAGCATGTGTTACACTTATCGCTGGTGTAGTATACATAGATGAGCAGAAATGAATATGTTGCATCTGTTTAAAATTGGAGGTGGTACCATTCGCAGAAAACCAGTCATGGTACTTTTAAGAACACGTACAAGAACAGTTACCTGTTTTACTTGGTGAACCTGGCACGTACGTCTCCAAACTCCAGGCCCACAAGATATGCGAGAGAACATGTGGGGCATATTTAATCAGTGTAGTTTTTACAGTTACAGTATTTACTGGTCAGAAAACCCTAATAGAACTTAAACCGCCGAATCGTTGTATCTGAAAAAAATTTGAAGTCCAGAAGAAAATAAACGAAGGCACTCACTGAACCTGAAGTTCCAAAAGTTCAGCGTCTATCACAGGGCGCAATTAGTGGCACCTGCTAAATACGGCTTCAAGACTGCTGATTGTCTTCGCGTTACTTGACGTCAAAAGTCTGCTGACACCAATACCAGGTCCGCCATAGCAGATTGCTCGCTGCAGCTGAGTGTCTGTTCCTGTCAGCCGGCAGCAGCATAAACCGACCTTGCACAGGGTGGTCATAATTGAATTTTTGCTACTTGAGCCGGTGTAGACTGAAACTACACTCCTGGAAATGGAAAAAAGAACACATTGACACCGGTGTGTCAGACCCACCATACTTGCTCCGGACACTGCGAGAGGGCTGTACAAGCAATGATCACACGCACGGCACAGCGGACACACCAGGAACCGCGGTGTTGGCCGTCGAATGGCGCTAGCTGCGCAACATTTGTGCACCGCCGCCGTCAGTGTCAGCCAGTTTGCCGTGGCATACGGAGCTCCATCGCAGTCTTTAACACTGGTAGCATGCCGCGACAGCGTGGACGTGAACCGTATGTGCAGTTGACGGACTTTGAGCGAGGGCGTATAGTGGGCATGCGGGAAGCCGGGTGGACGTACCGCCGAATTGCTCAACACGTGGGGCGTGAGGTCTCCACAGTACATCGATGTTGTCGCCAGTGGTCAGCGGAAGGTGCACGTGCCCGTCGACCTGGGACCGGACCGCAGCGACGCACGGATGCACGCCAAGACCGTAGGATCCTACGCAGTGCCGTAGGGGACCGCACCGCCACTTCCCAGGAAATTAGGGACACTGTTGCTCCTGGGGTATCGGCGAGGACCATTCGCAACCGTCTCCATGAAGCTGGGCTACGGTCCCGCACACCGTTAGGCCGTCTTCCGCTCACGCCCCAACATCGTGCAGCCCGCCTCCAGTGGTGTCGCGACAGGCGTGAATGGAGGGACGAATGGAGACGTGTCGTCTTCAGCGATGAGAGTCACTTCTGCCTTGGTGCCAATGATGGTCGTATGCGTGTTTGGCGCCGTGCAGGTGAGCGCCACAATCAGGACTGCATACGACCGAGGCACACAGGGCCAACACCCGGCATCATGGTGTGGGGAGCGATCTACTACACTGGCCGTACACCACTGGTGATCGTCGAGGGGACACTGAATAGTGCACGGTACATCCAAACCGTCATCGAACCCATCGTTCTACCATTCCTAGACCGGCAAGGGAACTTGCTGTTCCAACAGGACAATGCACGTCCGCATGTATCCCGTGCCACCCAACGTGCTCTAGAAGGTGTAAGTCAACTACCCTGGCCAGCAAGATCTCCGGATCTGTCCCCCATTGAGCATGTTTGGGACTGGATGAAGCGTCGTCTCACGCGGTCTGCACGTCCAGCACGAACGCTGGTCCATCTGAGGCGCCAGGTGGAAATGGCATGGCAAGCCGTTCCACAGGACTACATCCAGCATCTCTACGATCGTCTCCATGGGAGAATAGCAGCCTGCATTGCTGTTAAAGGTGGATATACACTGTACTAGTGCCGACATTGTGCATGCTCTGTTGTCTGTGTCTATGTGCCTGTGGTTCTGTCAGTGTGTTCATGTGATGTATCTGACCCCAGGAATGTGTCAATAAAGTTTCCCCTTCCTGGGACAATGAATTCACGGTGTTCTTATTTCAATTTCCAGGAGTGTATTTACTGTACGGGTATCCAAACTTGTATGATGTTCAGACAGAATGTAGGAATAACTAAAACACACACACACACACACACACACACACACACACACACAGAAACACACAAGCACACACACAGACACAAACCGACTAACTAATTGTACCAATGAGATGATGTAGTGTAAAGCTGTTGTATTCAATGTAAGCTTAAACGAAAATCATTGTTCTTCCATTTCCGCCCTTTAGCTTCACTATACTTAATAATAATGAAACATTTATGCAGTGAAGATGAGTGCATGACACTTGATATAGCCGGCCGCGGTGGCCGAGCGGTTCTAGGCGCTACAGTCGGGAACCGCGCGACCGCTACAGTCGCAGGTTCGAATCCTGCCTCGGGCATGGATGTGTGTGATGTCCTTAGGTTAGTTAGGTTTAAGTAGTTCTAAGTTCTAGGGGACTGATGACCTCAGATGTTTAGTCCCATAGTGCTTAGAGCCATTTGAACCAGACTGCTGCAGCATTTGCGTTGTTAGTAGTGTTAGTGTCATGACTTGCTGTTGAACGCCCGTACTGATACGGTGACGTGAGGCTGAAGCGCAAGCGTGTCCGTTACAGTCGCAGACAGTCAACATAAGTCTGAAGAAGGTGAGCACGGTTTTACCCGTAATGCTCCCTTATCAAAACAACGTCAGAAATGCTGCTGCTCTCTACGAGTATTGTCGCATTGAAGGAGAGGCCCCCTTTCCACACGGGGGTTGAAGAACATGAATCAGAAGTTCGAATTTACTGCCGATTTTGGAACTGCTCCTGCGAGAGAATGACGGCCAGTTACGCTACAAATTGTTGGAGATATTACTGTTGCCATTACTGAGGGTACTGGATGCAATGAGCAATATTCAAACAGTTCACGAGCTGCGTCACAACGGTTGAACTTTCCATGGTCCATCGCTGTTTCGGGCAGCAGCAGAGCAATCCTAGTGCGGTTGCAGGCTGTCGTGGATGCAATTGGTCGTCAAACTTAGCAACGTTTGTAACCCGGAACGTAAACAAGATACGCGATTAACAAATGTGTTTCTTTCAATAGTTACTTCTCTTCCGCACGTCCTCGCAAATGGTTCCAAAGTTTCGTTTTTTGTACGATCACTCCTTCTTCATGACGACCCTCTCAAGTGGCGAAGCCTGTACTTTGTTGTTCACTCTCTGCTTGGTGACTCTGATTTAATCTATTAATAACAAAAGATAAAGGTCGTTTCATCATTTGTGCCATAATAGTAGCTGACGGCGATAAGATGCAGTAGTTTTTCTTGTGTTTTCTTATTGTATTACTCGTAATTCGCTAATGCTGGGGGATCGTTCAAACATGAATGTCTCTGTTGACACCTGGTATGGTAAGGACCCTCACTGCAGGAAAGCGTTTATGATACAGAGTGTTTCAGAAAGATTCATCGGAATTTGGAAGACCACGTATTCAGCAAGAATAAAGGTGGAAGCTAAGGATGATTTTCGATTAACGCATGGGAGTACAAAGTTTTTATGTTCAAAAGAACGATTTGATTTCACAAGCATGTCTGGAATTACTGCATTCAATGTAATTGGTATGCGTTGTAGTACACCATAAGTTGTTGGATAATAAGACACGTAGGCAAATTATTTCACACTCATCACAAAAAAAAATCACGTATAGTCAGATATGGTGATCTTGGACGGGACTGACGCTATACGATGTTCGTAAGTTTCTTGCATGCCGGCCGGTGTGTGCGAGCGGTTCTACGCGCTTCAGTCTGGGACCGCGCGACCGCTACGGTCGCAGGTTCGAGTCCTGCCTCGGGCATGAATGTGTGTGATGTCCTTAGGTTAGTTAGGCTTAAGTAGTTGTAAGTCTAGGGGACTGATGACCTCAGATGTTCAGTCCCATAGTGCTCAGAGCCATTTGAAACTTTTTGTTGCTTGCAACCGATCGATCGTTGCAACTCTTTGTTAATAAATACTACTGCATTCAGGTGCCTGTGCGGTGCTGTTCCATACTGTAGCAAGTTGGAACTTTCAGCATGGTCTAGCAATAGCAATCTCCATCATACGCAGGTGGATGATTTCTGTAGCAAAGCGAGGCGGCGCAGTGTCAAAACACAGAATATTTGGAATGGTGCTGGTTCAACTCCAGGTATGGATTTATCGCGATTTGCATAAATCGCTTAAAGCGAATGCCGGAATGATTGCTTTGAGAGGGCACGTTCAATTTCTTTCCCTAAACCGAGCCTGTGTTCCCACTCTAACGCCGACGGGACGTTAAGTGCTAATCTTCCTCCGGAGCGTGCGAATGAAATCGCAGCGCCAGGGGATACTTCTTCCAGCAATCACATGAATTGGAATCTTACAGCTAGTACCAAGGTACACTTTATTTTCGACAGGTAAGTTAATAGCCTTTCTAAGATGTTATCTTCATTCGTGTAGAAGATATGATCTTGCCGGATGAATGTTTCTAAAACATCATGTGTTATCCTATAATGTATGTACCATAATAAAGCATTATTCTAAAGCGACTTCATAGAAATTCGAGTATAAGTCACTAAGAACGTACCTGGAATCTGCTGGTTGCCGGGACGGAACACGTTAATTTCACAGTGAATGGAGAAATACAGAGATTGGGCAAAATACGGAAACACTAAAAGCACAATACTTTACCATGCCTAATTCGGCGTAGGAAAACCGTTGACATTCAAAACACCTTCGAGTCCTCTCGGAATGGGTAAATACAGATCCTGTATGGTTGTCAAGGGACTCTTATATCGTTCTTCCTGCAAAATAGTGGGAACTTCAGGAAATGATGATGGAGATGGATGGCGATCACGCACCCTTCTCTCAAAAGTAGGCCACAGAGGGTCAATAGTATTGAGACTTGCTGACTGCCGTTGTCAGGGGAGAAGCGACAATTCATCCTCGTGATCAAAAAAACAGTCCTGGACGAAGCGAGCTGTGTGAGCAGAGCCGGCCGGGGTGGCCGAGCGGTTCTAGGCGCTACAGTCTGGAACCGTGCAATCGCTACGGTCGCAGGTTCGAATCCTGCCTCGGGCATGGATGTGTGTGATGTGTTTAGGTTAGTTAGGTGTAAGTAGTTCTAAGTTCTGGGGGACTGATGGCCTCAGATGTTAAGTCCCATAGTGCTCAGAGCCATTTTTTTGTGTGAGCAGGGGCTCTGTCGCCTTGAAAAACAGAATCACGCTTGGGGAACATACGCTGTACCATGCGATAGACCTGATCAGGCAAAATGGTCACATACGCCTTGGCAGTAAACCGACCTGGCAGAGTAGCCATAGGGCTAAGGGAATACCACGATAAGGCTGCCCCAATCATCACCGACCCCCGCCATTTTTCACTCATGGGACGTAGGTTAGGGCAGAAGTCGGAAACAGTGTGAAACAGGACATCTGATTAAATGAGTTTTTCCTATTGCTCCATAGTGCAAATGGTTCAAATGGCTCTGAGCGCTATGGGACTTAACTTCTGTGGTCATCAGTCCTCTATAACTTAGAACTACTTACACCTAACTAACCTAAACACATCACACACATCCATTAGGTACAACTCCAACTGCAAAAGTACGAAAAGAAATAATGTCTTTCTCATTGTAGGCTTCCAATCCTTGAAGAGGTTTGTCAGTACCTCAAACAATAGCAATTGTTAGCCATGCATTGCCACTAACTACTTCTGTTGTAGTACAAGAAAATTGAATCTTGCAACCAACAAAAGTAATTGATCCTTTTAGTAACTCCTGTTGACCAGTTTCATTTGGTGTAATTGTGAATGTATCCACTGTCTTGTACACTGGTAGTCTGCTCCTCCTGTAGTATCTTCTCCGACGGTACGGCATGGCTGTGTGCTCGGTGCGGCTGCCTCGAGTCGAATGAGCATGCTGCTGCCCCAGAACAGGATGTACTTCCTGCCCCCCACCCGTGCGTGCAGCGCCAGCGCGCCTTATCAGTCCCGATTGCGCAACCGTCAACTTGATTTTCCAGCAACACGGGCCTAGTAATACTAGGGCCCGTGTTGCCTGGCTGCCTCGCTCAGCGGCTAAGTCCCCTTCAAGGTCACCCGCCTTACAAAGCGTTATGCACACAGCCATTAAAAACACCCACCCACCTCCCCAGGGGTCGTAACCCCTGCAACCCACAGAAGAGAAAGATGCTTCAGACACATCCATGCCCGAGGCAGGATTCGAACCTGCGACCGTAGCGGTGGCGCGGTTCCAGACTGTAGCGCCTAGAGCCGCTCGGTCACTCCGGCCGGCTCCATAGTTAAAGTTTTATGGTTTAGGGACCACGTTTTCCTGTTACGGACATTTGCATAACCGGAGGGTAGTTTTGGAATACCAGCCCGCTCTATAACTCCATGCTTATGGAGCTCCCTCCGTGTTTTTTGGTGGTTAAAGGGTTCGCGAATGTGACATTGAGTTCTGCAGTGACTTCCGCAGCTGTCGTTCTCTTACTTTTCGTCACAGCCCTCTTCAGTGACCGACTGTCACAATCACTCAACACACACTCTCGTCCCCATTGTGACTTAGCGGATGGAATTTTTTTGCTATCCCTGTAAGCGGTATAAATCTTCGATACGGTGCCTCTTGAGAAACCAAACTCTTGGGCTCCCTTGGTTACGGAAGAACCCACCACACGAGTACCAACAATCTGCCCACTTTCGAATTCACTTAGCTACGAGATAAAGGACTACAACCACACAGAACTCTGTATGACCACGACTTACACTTGTAACGTATCGTGGAGATTACACAGGTGCCGTTTGTGGTCTAATACAACAGCAGCACCTGCAGGTGCAGCTATCATCTGCAATTATGTTCAAGCATGCATTTGTCGTGGCTTTTCCTGGGACCTCTGCTGTTCCTGATCTCTATAAATGACCTGGGTGACAATCTGAGCAGTTCTCTTAGGTTGTTCGCAGATGATGCTGTAATTTACCGTCTAGTAAGGTCATCCGAAGACCAGCATCAGTTGCAAAGCGATTTAGCAAAGATTGCTGTATGGTGTGGCAGGTGGCAGTTGACGCTAAATAACGAAAAGTGTGAGGTGATCCACATGAGTACCAAAAGAAATCCGTTGGAAATCGATTACTCGATAAATAGTACAATTCTCAAGGCTGTCAATTCAACCTGGGTGCTAAAATTACGAACAACTTCAGTTGGAAAGACCACATAGATAATATTGTGGGTAAGGCGAGTCAAAGGTTGCGTTTCATTGGCAGGACACTTAGCAGATGCAACGAGTCCTCTGTTAGAATATTGCTGCGCGGTGTGGGATCCTTACCAGGTGGGGTTAACGGAGGACATCGAATGGGTGCAAAAAAGGGCAGCTCGTTTTGTATTATCACGTAATAGGGGAGAGAGTGTGGCAGATATGATACGCGAGTTAGGATGGAAATCATTAAAGCAAAGATGTTTTTCGTCGCGGCGAGATCTATTTACGAAATTTTAGTCACCAACTTTCTCTTCCGAATGCGAAAATATTTTGTTGAGCCCAACCTACATAGGTAGGAAGGATCATCAAAATAAAATAAAAGAAATTAGAGCTCGAACAGAAAGGTTTAGGTGTTCGTTTTTCCCGCGCTCTGTTCTGGAGTGGAATGGTAGGGAGATAGTATGATTGTGGTTCGATTACCCCTCTGCCAAGCACTTAAATGTGAATTGCAGAGTAATCATATAGATGTAGATGTAGATGTAGATGCAGATGTTTTGTCCAACCCCTGTAGTTTTGAGATGTCACCATAAATGGACCTTCGTACTCTTGATGCTAATTCCAATTCATGTTCTGGCTTACTTCCAGCTGTTATAAAATTGAGAGGTCTGTATGTTTAGTGGGGGAAGGCGTAAGTTTGGTATGCGAAGATTTTTTTCCAGAAAGATGGGAGAGGAGGACGCTGATCTCCCTGCCCGTCACTGGGTATGCCCTTTTAGGTTACTACTTCTTTTTCTGGCAGGGAATTAGCTCTCGACTCCTCTCCTCGCACCGCCAGCACTATTGCGTGCCGAGGGAGCGGCGCGGCGCGTGCCGCTTGGCACGGTAGCAGCGGAATTCGCATGCCGGCCGCCCATCTGTCCGCGCTGCGTGCTGTGACGCACCGGATTGATGCATTCAGATGCGAGCCCTCCGTAATAGCCTGCCGCCCCCAAACGGGACGGACGTGGATCGATGTTGCTGTCAAAAGTTACTGCCGGAGCCGCTCGACCGGAAGGCTGCGTAATTTTCCCCTCGCTCCCTCTTCCATTTATTCTATTTATGAAGAATATCTTCAATTCAGATACTTTTTCTGTATCTTGAGTGGCTTTTTTTTTCCACCGTCGCTATCAAATTTGCTGCGGAGCTGCTAACATTTTATAGAACCTCAAGAAAAGGTATGGAACAAAAGTCCGGCGTCAGCTTCTCTTCCAATTATAATGTCAGGTAGAAACTGTTTGTTCTGACACTGAGATGACCCTTATACCAGAACGCTATCATACACTACTGGACATTAAAATTGCTACACCAAGAAGAAATGCAGATAATAAACGGGTATTCATTGGACAAATACATTATACTAGAACTGACATGTGATTACTTTTTCACGCAATTTGGGTGCATAGATCCTGAGAAATCAGTACCCAGAATTTAATAACGGCCTTGATACGCCTGGGCATTGAGTCAAACTGAGCTTTGATGGCGTATACACGTACAGCTGCCCATGCAGCTTCAACACGATACCACAGTTCATCAAGAGTAGTGACTGGCGTATTGTAACTAGCCAGTTGCTCGACCACCATTGACCAGAGGTTTTCAATTGGTGAGAGATCTGGAGAATGTGCTGGCTAGAGCAGCAGTCGGACATTTTCTGTATCCAGAAAGGCCCGTCCAGACCTGCAACATGCGGTCGTGCATTATCCTGCTGAAATGTAGGGTTTCGCAGGGAGCGAATGACGGGTAGACCCACGGGCCGTAACACATCTGAAATGTAACGCCCATTGTTCAAAGTGCCGTCAATGCGAACAAGAGGTGATCGAGACGTGTAACCAATGGCACCCCATACCATCACGCCGGGTGATACGCCAGTATGGCGATGACGAATACACGCTTCCAATGTGCGTTCACCGCGATGTCGCCAAACACGTGTGCGATAATCATGATGCTGTAAACAGAACCTGGATTCATCTGAAAAAATGACGTTTTGCCCTTCGTGCACCCAGGTTTGTCGTTGATTACACCATCGCAGGCGCTCCTGTCTGTGATGCAGCGTCAAGGGTCACCGCAGCCATGGTCTCCGAGCTGATAGTCCATGCTGCTGCAAACGTCGTCGAACTGTTCGTGCAGATGGTTGTTGTCTTGCAAACGTCCCCATGTGTTGACTTAGGGATCGAGACGTGGCTGCACGATCCGTTACAGCCATGCGGATAAGATGCCTGTCATCTCGACTGCTAGTGATACGAGGCCATTGGGATCCAGCACGGCGTTCCGTATTACCCTCCTGAACCCACCGATTCCATATTCTGCTAACAGTCATTGGATCTCGACCAACGCGAGCAGCAATGTCGCGATACGATAAACCGCAATCGCGATAGGCTACAGTCCGACCTTTATCAAAGTCGGAAACGTGATGGTACGCATTTCTGCTGCTTACACAAGGCATCATAACAACGTTTCACCAGGCAACGCCGGTCTACTGCTGTTTGTGTATGAGAAGTAGGTAGGGAACTTTCCTCATGTCAGCACGTTAGGTGTCGCCACTGGCGCCAACCTTGTGTGAATGCTCTGAAAAGCTAATCATTTGCATATCACATCATCTTCTTCCTGTCGGTTAAATTTCTGTAGCAAGTCATCTTCGTGGTGTAGCAATTTTAATGGCCAGTATTGTGTATATTATATTTCAACTCAGCATCCCTTTTTCTCAACCCATACTAATCGTGCGGGAATACATGAGGTATCGTTGGAAAGGTTCTGCAACCAGCTTCTGGCATTGCATACCGATTTTGGCCTAAAACTTACTACCTACGGAAAATTTTAATATAAAAAAGCATCATAGATGCTCGGCTCCATACATATACAGGATTATTTTTTCCATCGTGTTCAAACTACAGGGATTGATCGATGAGAGCATTCAAAGCAAAAAATGTGTAATGACCTTATGTCTGGAAATGCATGGTTTCCATGTTATAGAGACTGCGGTCTAATACGCGCTGTACCATGCACCCAGCCGGCCGGTGTGGTCGAGTGGTTCTAGGCGCTTCAGTCTGGAACCGCGCGACCGCTACAGTCGCAGGTTCAAATCCTGCCTCGGGCATGCATGTGTGTGATGTCCTTAGGTTAGTTAGGTTTAAATAGTTTGAAGTTCTAGGGGACTGATGACCTCAGATGTCAAGTCCCATAGTGCTCAAAGACATTTGAACCATTTGAACCACGCAGCCACAGTTAAAGTATGCACCGTTTCCTCCTAGAGGGTGGTATTGTTCCTCATACGTCATACCATAGCTGTCTCACCTCCCATAGCAATCGGTAATGTTGTGTCCGATTCACTTCTCTTGCTGACTCACTTTGTGGTGGGTGTGATACAGTGTTGTACACATAGATCCCGTATTCGAAACGAGAGCTTGCCGACATTACGTTTACTTACGGAAAGGCAAATGACAACGGGCGGTGGGCAGCAAGGTTGTTTCAGGAGACCTATCCCCGCAGCAACAACCACATCATTCAATGTTTGCAAGAGTGTTTCGCCGTTTGTCTGAGACAGGGTCATTTCAGAAAGCTGGAAAGCATGAAGCATGTACCTGAAATGTTAGGACATCACACTTGGAGGAAAATGTGATAATCACTGTGGAAGGCGACCGCCGTGTCAGTACCAGCAGTTGGCCCGCCAGTACAGGGTAAGCCAGTGTGGAACATTCTCCATGACAATTGTTACTAGCCTTATCACTCGCAGCGTATATAGGGTTACTAACGACAGACTTTCCACATCGGGAGTAGTTTTGTCATTGATTCTTCAGCAGGCAACTACAATTCCGTGATTTGTGTCACCAATCCGATTCACAGATGAGGTCATCTTTACGCGGAGTGGTATCTTCAACTTTAAAACAATCGTCTGAGGGACAGTATGCAGAACCCCGTGGTATGGTGACAGCGAATCATCAGCTTCGGTGCAGCCAGAATGTGTAGGCCGGGATGACTGGCGACCGTATTTTGGGACCAGTCTTCCTTCCACGTTGCCTAACAGGCCGCAACTATCGGCGTTTCTTGCGGGTGACTTCGCCTCGCCTGCTGGAAGAAGTGCCATTGATGGTTCGAAGGGCTATGTGGCTGCCACATGATTTTGCTCTAGCCCACTTCGCTGTTAAAGTCCGGACGCATCTCAATCGTGTCTTTCTTTGTCGATGGATCTGAGGAGGGTGTCTAGTTGCATGGCGTGCCCGTTCGACAGATCTCAACCAGTGGGATTTCTGGTTATGGGCCCATCTCAAAAGTATCATGTATGCAGAACCCATTCCATATGTGGAGACACTGGAGCAGCGTGTTCATGCTGCCTCTGACACGGTTCGGATGCACCCTGGCCGATGTAAACGTGTGAGACAGAACACACTACGCACATGCTTACGATGAGGCACAAGAAAAACATTTTCAATACATACTGCAACTGTGGCTGCATGCTACAGCGGGTGTTAGGCCTAACTTATTAATACGATAAGAGACTACCTTTTCATATTATCTTATTACATACACCATTTTATTTTTTATTAACTAGATAATTTAAATTGAGAATTGTAATATATAATAGCTGTGATCACGGCGATAGTCCATTATCTCTTCACATCGTACAAGTTAACTTTTCCAAACGAATATACTTTCCGAAACGACGAACATAGTTGTCATTGTCACCAGCTAGCCTTATCCCGACGATTACACTCATTCCAGTAACTGTCATCATTTACAGCTACAAAAGTGCGAAAGTTTCGCACGTCTCCTGTTTACAATTAATTCTCAGCTGATTGACTCCAAGAAAACTGTTCTAATACCACGGATAAAGTTAATACTATCTGATCCAAGCATGGCTTTTCAGTTGACGAGAAGGCCTGTAAAAATTGCATTCGCAATCAGTGTAAACAAGTAGGAGGACAGAAGCTTCAAAGAGCAGGATTGTCTTCATCAAATCCCGTCTTTACTCATGGACAATTGTATGTAGCCTTTTCAAAGGTAACTATCTCAGTCAACATTATTGTATCCCTTAAAGAAAATGGAAAACAAAAAATACACGAAGATTTTATCCCTATGTCAAGTGTCATTTACACCGAGGTTCTGTAATACTCTGTAAAGAATTTTATTTAAAATGATGTGCATGGAAATGTACATATAAGGATGTATAATGAAGTCATGATTGTTATTTCACGTCGTTCGGTTCATTTTTAAAGACGTTTTCTCTTCATTCCCAGAACTACCCTTGCTGTAACGACTACACTTATTCCAAACACTGTCAGTATTTAAAACTATAAACAAGATTCACACATATATTTTTATGACTTTTTAACGCATCCGAGGAATGCCTGTGTCATTCAAATGACTGAAATGACATTAAGTGACATTAATTACGTTTGACGATTGTCGACAACGGAACTTCAAATTAAGTGGAGATTTATGGGAGTCTGCATCTTTACTTTCAACAGTTAAAAAAATGTGTAACTAAATTCAGAAGTGCCGTACTTCTCACGAAGGTGAAGCACAACAGAAGTCGCATGATTGGAGTCACAGGTAACTACATCGAAGAGATGTACGACGTGATACTGAACTGTTAGTGATTAGATGTATATGAAATATGTAACGCCATATGTGAATCAGTATTTTACAATCTATCTGATGAATTTACTACATCTACATCTACATCTACATGATTACTCTGCAATTCACATTTAAGTGCTTGGCAGAGTGTTCATCGAACCACAATCATACTATCTCCCTACCATTCCACTCCCGAACAGCGCGGGAAAAACGAACCTCTAAACCTTTCTGTTCGAGCTCTGATTTCTCTTATTTTATTTTGATGGTCATTCCTACCTATGTCGGTTGGGCTCAACAAAATATTTTCGAATTCGGAAGAGAAAGTTGGTGACTAAAATTTCGTAAATAGATCTCGCTGCGACGAAAAACGTCTTTGCTTTAACGACTTCCATCCCTACTCGCGTATCATATCTGCCACACTCTCTCCCCTATTACGTGATAATACAAAACGAGCTGCCCTTTTTTGCACCCTTTCGATGTCCTCCGTCAACCCCACCTGGTAAAGATGCCACACCGCGCAGCAATATTCTAGCAGAGGACTTGTTGCATCTTCTAAGTGTCCTGCCAATGAAACGCAACCATTAGCTCGCCTTACTCACAATATTATCTATGTGGTCTTTCCAACTGAAGTTGTTCGTAATTTTAACACCCAGGTACTTAGTTGAATTGACAGCTTTGAGAATTGTACTATTTATCGAGTAATCGAATTCCAACGGATTTCTTTTGGAACTTATGTGGATCACCTCACACTTTTCGTTATTTAGCGTCAACTGCCACCTGCCACACCATACAGCATTCTTTGCTAAATCGCTTTGCAACTGATACTGGTCTTCGGATGACCTTACTAGACGGTAAATTACAGCATCATCTGCGAACAACCTAAGAGAACTGCTCAGATTGTCACCCAGGTCATTTACATAGATCAGGAACAGCAGAGGTCCCAGGACGCTTCCCTGGGGAACACCTGATATCACTTCAGTTTTACTCGATGATTTGCCGTCTATTACTACGAACTGCGACCTTCCTGACAGGAAATCACGAATTCAGTCGCACAACTGAGACGACTATCCTCCTAAGGGTTAAATAATAACTTCTCAACATCACGTAAACGAAATAAAAAATTACTCAAGGGTCTTATTGGAGCATCCATTCTGTTTACGAGATATGGTACCCTCTGGTTTCTCCGTTTTCTGTCGTCCAATCGAATTTGTGGTTGATCAATGAAAAGGATCTGGTAAAGGTAAGTGGAGATTTTCCACATCTCCTGTAGTGGTATATCATGTGAAGAAACCGCTCATTGGGAAAACACTGGACAAATTGCAATTATTTGAAAACGAGTTATGTCAAAATTTTGTGTAGACTATTCTGGAGCTGAATTTCTCAGCAAACACTCCTGTCTGAAGTGGTCCTTCACATTCCTTGTTAGACTATTGTATAAATGAATTCTCTTAAGAGTTATTCGTAGTTTCATGTTTCAAACAATTCAGCATATTTGAGTACGTGTGAGTATTTTCTGGAAGAAATGGTGGCAAATTGTCGATAATCATCTTCATGATTGTTTTAAAATATGTTTTTAATCGTATTTGTGAAATAAATAATGTTAATATATGTCTTTTTCTTTTATTGACTTACCCAGACGTGCTTTGTCACCTATATACCAATTTCTGTGGCTCTCACTTTCTCTATTTAGATATACAGCAGTGTTTTGAACGGTTATGGATGTCAGTGTAATATTGCACTCAGTTAAAGCAAATTATGTGACCGCTAATATTTTTTTACAGGTATGTTTTTCTCGCAGATGAGAGTGATGAGGCTATGTTTCACTGACATCGGCGATGATGGTGAGTACTTAGTTACACTCATTATGAGAATAGTGTGATTTGCATCAATGACCGTTTTAATGTTTTAATTTTTCATTAGTCTCTCTTCTTAACACAATCCTCCTGCGTACAACGCTGCAGAGTTGCAAATTTTTTTAAATGACCTCGCATGTCGCTACACACATTTGTAGCTGTGATCCTGTTTGATTCCGAGTGTAGTTGTTCGATGTTCGATTCAGTTTGCATAACTGTGAATTTAATTACATAAGCATCTTTTTCAACGTTTGAAGGGAGCTCTGATGATACGCAGAGACATAATGCAACTAGTAACTAGTTACTGCACGCCATCCATGTGGAGCACGTATGGGTCTCACCGCGGACTTCTAGTACTCAGTCACACACAATTGATTTCATCAAAGTGTAGGGGCCTGAAGATGGGGTTGACGCAACGTCGAAATTAGTAGCCAAATAAATATAAAATATTAAGTACAGCTGGAGCAGTTTCATTTTTAATAAAAATTATACCAGCTGTGCCCCACCATAATCCAATTTAAATATGGATGTACAAAGGTACAATCGGTCAACATGTGTTTGAGACATAGTAGGACGTCCAGTTAGAGGAAGGTCTTTTACACTTATTGTCTCTTTAAAGTTTATGAACCATCCCATTACCCTTGTTTTTGCCGTGTCATCCATTACTAGAGTCTATAATTCCTCACAGTACCGCTGTCACAGGTTTTGATTCTGCATACCAGGTGACAAATTGCACCTTCTCTTGGTCTACCGTCATTTCGATGCACTCCAAGTCAAACCTTCAACAAAAGACAGAGAGAAAAAAAGCTTTGAGAGCTCCTAAAGTTTCACAACAAACCACAATTCTCTATCTCCAATAGTTTCCAAGTTATGATTTTTTGGAAATGATTCGGGACTTCATGAACACTCCGTATGTTTGTGGAGAACTATGTCCTTGTGAGAAGGTATCACCGCATCCATAAAGCAAATGTACCATACTGAAACTCTTCTTATGACACAAACATCCATCTGTTGTCTTCCATTACGCTAACGTATTCCATGGATCCCATGGAGAGTGATCTCTGAAATGTGGAAAGAAATCAAAGATGTACATTATATTTAATTTCAATGCAGTAGAATCAAATGACTTTACGTTACTGCATTACAGTGCTAAGTGTAATTAGCAACTAACCTAAGGATCTCCTGTAAACATACTCTTCAATGAAATAGAAGTTATCCTACAGGAAGTTCTCTAATTTAGTCTTAAACTCCACCTCATCGTCTACATGACATTCAGTGCGCTCTGGTGGGTTTGTGAAGACGTTTTTCCATGTATCTGACTTTTTATAGATTGTGGATTTTTATGAGAAATACTGAACTGTGTGGACTGAATCTTGTTACAGTTGATTGACAATCAGTTTGATTATTTTGGACATGATTTCCTTGAATGGATCTGCGACCATGTTTGACTCGAATAATTTACTTTTGTCTAGTCAGCACTGAACATCCTTACTTAATGTATTAAATTAGTTAAGGAAGTGAGATACACGTTAAATAAAGATGTTCATCTACATCTACATCTATATGGATACACTGCAAACCACATTTAAGTGCCTGGCATAGGGATCATCGAACCACCTTCACAATTCTCTATTATTTCAATCTCGTATAGCTCGCGGAAAGAACGAACGCATGTATCTTTCCGTACGAGCTCCGATTTCCCTAATTTTATCAGGTGATCGTTTCTCCCTATGTCGGTCGGCGTCAACAAAATATTTTCTCACTCGGAGAAGAAAGCTGGCGATTGGAATTTCATGAGAAAATCCTCAGCAATGGAAAACCCCTCTGTTTTAATTATGTCCATCCCAAATCCTGTAGCAATTCAGTGACACTCTCTCCCCTATTTCGCGATAATACGAAACGTGCTACCCTTCTTTGACCTTTTTCGATGTACTGCGTCAATGCTATCCGGTAATGATCCCACACGGCGCAGCAGTATTCTAAAAGAGGACGGACGAGCGTAGTGTACGCAGTCTCCTTAGTAGATGCACAGTTTTGAGTACACACTGTATATCCGTTAAGATCTGAGGATACTTTATAGTGAAACGCTTCATGAGTAAAAATAAAAGATTTTTGGCGAATAAGGTAAGAGTAAGTTATATGATAATCAGTTTGCCTTGAACAATCTGTTGATGTTTTGGAATATTTCATTAGCTGCTTCTTCAGTACAGGAAGTGGTATTATTGTTTTCATTCCTATACTTATGTTCTATGTAAAAATGAGAAAATTTGCATCTTCACTACGCATGTACTTGGGACACAACAGGCATGCCAAAGCATGATGAATTTGCAAAGGTGTGAAAGTAAATAGTAATTCGGTCAGTAATACTACAACAACACACAAAGGTCCAAATAAAAGCCATTGAGGTGTACTTTCGTTTGAGTCCAGGACCAGTGCTATACTCTTTCGAAACAGTGTGCAGAGGCCGAATGTTACACGTATTTATTGCGAATAATTTGAGAGACAGTTTAACATCCCCATAGAAACTAGCAACAGCATGTAACGGAGGCGGGGTACGCCCATAATTTTATGGTAAGATATTGAGATATTCTTGTTTTTCAATGATTTGAATTTTTCAAACATTGACCATGATGAAAAAAGTGCACTCGACATGAAAAAACTACGTGCGCCAATGAGAACAGCAGACGTGTCACACTTATTCTCTATTTTAATATATTATACCTTCCTCTATGGTATGAGTATGGCTTTTAAGTATTAATTTTAATTCCAAAATTATAATGGAGGTAACATATTTCTCGGTGTGTCAGCCCGCATCCTACTACGCTATTCTTGTGTTTCGATATTAATTTTATTAAATAATTATTTATGTACTGACGGGGAATGACACCGATCCATTAGAACCAAAAGCGGTGGGGAAACGTTTCAAGGACATATGAGAGAGCAGTGTGCCAGTGAGAGTTACAGCTAGGTCGTGGTGTGAGGCAGATGTGGTAAGGTGTCAGTGGCGATAAGATTGCTAGTGCAAATCTAGGATTCTCACCTCTAAGAATTGGCGTTGACTTAGTTTAAATAATACTGAACATTAAATAGTGCTTTTAATAAGAACAATTTTTAAGCGTTGCTATCAATTATTAGACAGATTTGTTTAACTCAGTCGTTCTGAAATCACTGAGTAAATGTTGATTCATGCTAATGTAATTTAATGCTGTTTGGGACTCAATAAATATAAAAAAAAATATTCACACAGTGGAAGCACATCACTTGTACCAAAGAACTTAATTGGTTTTTAGCCACTGTAACTCATAAATAGTCATACTTCAAGTTGAGGGACAAAATATTACGCTTACGAGGGGTCGACTCCAGGACGGAAAGCAGGCCAAAGCTTTTTCGTTGGAAGCAACACATTATTCCAATGGCCATTGCAGAAAAGTGATGATAAAGGGGGACGGCGTGGTAGCGTGTGACACTTAACGGTGATCATTCCGTCGCATTCGAGAGTAATAGGCTATGCTCTGTCGACAGATTCCAGTCACTTCTTTCGATTCATTCGCAAAATGTTGTGTGGAAGCTAATGAACAAGTTGGGGCAGCGGGAAAATTACTGAAACCGCACAAGAGACAAATCATGTTGAAATTTCCGTTTTCCTTGGTGTTAGTGCAAGGAATGTGCATGTGAATGCGAGTGCTGTGTTACAGAATGTGCGTATGCAGTCAAGATCACTGCGTCACACGAGGCAGAACTCGCAGTAATCAGCTTCACGTCAGCACAACATCGAGTTCCACGTCAGCGATGGTGGCCAGGAGATGCTCGTAGTAAGAAGATGCGTAAGAAGTGTAGTAATACAGTGAAGTAAAACAGTTCCTATCCTTTTCCGAGACTGTCTTCAAACACAAAGTGGCCTATACGACAGAGAAAGAGTGGTAACGTGCGTTGTCGCCATTTCAGAATATACGAACTTAGCTTCCAGGTCTCAGGTTCTGCACTGGAGCATTTGAGTTCCGAGTGCGTAGTGCGAGAGGACTCACTGCACTCCCCTTATTTCCACTTAGTGAATGGGCTGAACACACATATCGAGGTGCGGTTTTCGCCAAGTTATGTTGTTGTGGTCTTCAGTCCAGAGACTGGTTTGATGCAGCTCTCCATGCTACTCTATCCTGTGCAAGCTTCTTCATCTCCCAGTACCTACTGCAACCTACATCCTTCTGAATCTGTTTAGTGTATTCATCTCATGGTCTCCCTCTACGATTTTTACCCTCCACGCTGCCCTCCAGTACTGAACTGGTGATCCCTTGATGCATCAGAACATGTCCTACCAACCGATCCCTTCTCCTAGTCAAGTTATGCCACAAATTTCTCTTCTCTCCAATTCTATTCAATACCTCATCATTAGTTATGTGATCTACCCATCTAATCTTCAGCATTCTTCTGTAGCACCACATTTCAAAAGCTTCTATTCTCTTCTTGCCCAAACTAGTTATCGTCCATGTTTCACTTCCATACATGGCTACGCTCCATACAAATACTTTCAGAAAAGACTTCCTGACATTTAAATCTATACTTGATGTTAACAGATTTCTCTTCTTAAAAACCTCTTTCCTTGGCATTGCCAGGCTACATTTTATATCCTCTCTACTTCGACCTTCATCAGTTATTTTGCTCCCCAAATAGCAAAACTCATCTACTACTTTAAGCGTCTCATTTCCTAATCTAATTCCAGCAGCATCACCCGATTTAATTCGACTACATTCCATTATACTCGTTTTGCTTTTGTTGATGTTCATCTTACATCCTCCTTTCAAGACATTGTCCATTCCGTTCAGCTGCTCTTTCAGGTCCTTTGCTGTCTGACAGAATTACAATCTCATCGGCGAACCTCAAAGTTTTTATTTCTTCTCCATGGATTTTAATTCCTACTCCGAATTTTTCTTTTGTTTCCTTTACTGTTTGCTCAATATACAGATTGAATAACATCGGGGATAGGCTACAACCTTGTCTCTCTACTTTCCCAATCACTGCTTCCCTTTCATGCCCCTCGACTCTTATAACTGCTATCTGGTTTCTGTAGAAATTGTAAATAGCCTTTTGCTCCCTTTCGCTGCATTGTCAAAAGCTTTCTCTAAGTCTACAAATGCCAGAAAGGTATGTTTGCCTTTCCTTAATCTAGCTTCTAAGATACGTCGTAGGGTCAGTATTGCCTCACGTGTTCCAACATTTCTACGGAATTCAAACTGATCTTCTACAAGTTTTTCCATTCGTCTGTAAAGAATTCGTGTTAGTATTTCGCAGCCGTGGCTTATTAAACTGATAGTTCGGTAATTTTCACATCTGTCAACACATGCTTTCTTTGGGATTGGAATTATTATATTCTTCTTGAAGTCGGAGGGTATTTCGCCTGTTGCTCACTAGATGGTAGAGTTTTCTTAGCCCTGGCTCTCCCAAGGCTGTCAGTAGTTCTAATGGAATGTTGTCTACTTCCGCGGCCTTGTTTCGACTTAAGTCTTTCAGTGCTCTGTCAAACTCTTCACGCAGTATCATATCTCCTATTTCATCTTCATCTACATTCTCTTCCATTTCTATAATATTGTCCTCAAGAAAATCACCCTTGTATAGACCATCTATATACTCCTTCCACCTTTCTGCGTTCTCTTCTTTGCTTAGAACTGCGTTTCCATCTGAGCTCTCGATATTCATACAAGTGGTTCTCTTTCCTCTAAAGGTCTCTTTAATTTTCCTGTAGGCAGTTTCTACCTTACCCCTAGTGATATGCGTCTCTACATCCTTACATTTGTCCTCCAGCTGTCCCTGCTTAGCCATTTTACACTTCCTGTCGATCTCATTTTTGAGACGTTTGTATTCCTTTTTGCCTGCTTCGTTTAGTGCATTTTTATATTTTCTCCTTTCATCAATTAAATTCAATATCTCTTCTGTTACCCAAGGATTTCTATTAGCCGTCGTCTTTTTACCTACTTGATCCTCTGCTACTTTCACTATTTCGTCTCTCAAAGCTACCCATTGTTCTTCTGTTTTATTTCTTTTCCCCATTCTTGTCAATCGTTCCCTAATGCTCTGCCTGAAGCTCTCTACAACCTCTGGTTCTTTCAGTTTATCCAGGTCCCATCTCCTCAAATTCCCACCGTTTTGCAGTTTCTTCAGTTTTAACTTCTGTTATGATTCTTGAACCAAGTGTTAGCTATGATTAAGTTATGCTCTGTGCAAAATTCTACCAGGCGACTTCCTCTTTCATTCCTTACTCCCGTTCCATATTCACCTACTACGTTTTCTTCTCTTCCTTTTCCTACTATCGAGTTGCAGTCACCCATGACTATCATATTTTCTTCTCCTTTCACTATCTGAATAATTTCTTTTATCTCATCATACACTTCATCAATCTCAAAGTTAAAGCGGACGATATTGAGGATTTCCTGATGTTCGTAAGTAATTTTTATCGTTTACAGTCGCCGAATTACGACACCGACGTTGGTTTTTTCTGTTGAAACTATTTTATACGACAATTGAAAAAAGCTTGTAAGAGAACTTCAGTGGCATGACATGTACGCGACTTGATCAAATAGTATCAAAATAACAGCGCCGCAGACCACTGTTCTGCCATCTGAAGAGGAGGTCCCACAAGCTTCTGCCCTATTATACCAAATCTAAGCAAAAATGTAACTCAGGTACGGTTCTTGTGTTTTCCTGTGCGCTTGATGCCCATCAGTCTGTGTTCTGCTGTTGTAGCAATCAGATAAGTCGTTCCTAAGGCTTTTGGGACCTTCACATTGTATGCGACAGTCGAAAAGTGAATACTGCCTATGGTGAATGTCGCTAAACTACTAGAAAAGCAGTGCGGTTGTGTGCTGAAGTGCATCTAGATCATGGCAAGTACTCACGATTTGTCTTTGCAAACATTGTGGAATAAGTTCTAGAAATTAGAAGTGTGGAGAATAAAATGCACAAACCAAAAAGAAGAGAAAATGACAAAACAAATGAAACCAGCTTGCTAGCACAGTATCACACAATGAAAATTTCACTAAGAGTCATCTCGGGATCAACCAAACGAATGTTCTGGGAACTACACGTTCAAACGCTTCTCATCCTCTTCACATTTAGTTGCATCTGCAGCTTCGCAGCTTCATGGCAGTAATTTCCAAACTTGGTTACAGTGCTCCGAATGTTATCTACGAAAAGTGCAGAGTGATGCGTCACTTCTATGCAAAATGTTGTTTAAAGATGAAGCATCGTTTACAAATCATGGGCAAGTCAATCTTCGTGATATGCACTATTCGTCCATTTAGACCCGACGCTGGCTTAAAGAAGTGGATAAAAACAACGCTGTTGGTCTATCAACGTTTGGTGCGTTATTTTCAAGACCAGCATCATTGGTATCTGCTTTATTGATATGAATACAAATGCCCTCAAGTATGTCCCTAAGATATGCTGCTGCCGCAGTTACTGGAAGACATCTCACTGGACATTAGGCAATGTGGTAACAACGTCACGGATGTCCCTTCCATTCCGAACACGTAATGACAGACCCTTTTATGAGAACATTTAGAGAGCATTGGAACGGTGGTTCAGGAAACGCAAAATGGTCTGCACACGCACCAAGCAACACTTCTGTACTTTTATCTGTGGCGAAAAATAAAACAACTGAACTATTAGAAAACACAGACGGGTTCCGAAGGCATGAAATGCCTTATAACATGGGCCTTTGCTGCCGTTAACTCTAGATGAAATTCAATTTGCAGCTTGGTTCTCCAGAATCACTTTAAGCAGTGCTCCAGGTCAACATTCTGAGCACTTGATATGACAGCAGTAACGTCGTATTGACATTGTCATCGTCATCCTGTTCAAAATGTTCAACTGGCTCTGAGCACTATGGGACTTAACATCCGTGGTCATCAGTCCCCTAGAACTTAGAACTACTTAAACCTAACTAACCTAAGGACATCACACGCATCCATGCCCGAGGCAGGATTCGAACTTGCGACCGTAGCAGTCGCGCGGTTCCGGACTGAGCGCCTAGAACCGCACGGCCACCGCGGCCGGCCGTCATCCTGACACTGACCACTAAGATGCTTCTTCAAATGCAGGAACACGTGGTATTCACTGGGGCCTAGATCGGTGCTATGCGGAGGATGATCATGTTGTTTCCAGCCAAATTATCGGATCAGATCTTGAGTTTGATTGGCCGCATGAGGACGGGCACTGTCACCGAGCAAGACGATCCCCTTACCCAGCGTACCACGCCTTTAGTTTTGGGTTACACGGCGAATTATTTTTAAGGTCTCACAATAAGTCGTAGAATTTATGGTGTCACCACGAGGCAAAAAATCGCCTTCCTGACACAGAAACAGTACAGGTGATTTTGCAATTTTGCATGCTGAAACTGTCTGCGTGAACTTCACTTTCTTGAGTGATGTTGAATGTCATCGTTCCACGGATTGTTGCTTTGATTCAGATGTAACGTGAGTCACCTTGTATCGTCGCCTGTGACAATTTGGCTTAAAAACTCGTCACCTTCCTCACTGTACCGCGTTTCGGTTCTGTCTTTACAACTTCTCTGGGACTTCCTTTGGTGTTTGGTCGAAGCGTACCAACCAAATGTGTATTTTTTGTGATGAGTTTGCTTGCAGATTTGGGCTGGTGCACCAATTATCGGTATATGTGGTATGGCCTTTATTTAATGCATCTTGAAACAAATTCATCACAACATTTGTTGGTGCGAATTTTCTTTATCAAGTACTTTGCCAGTTTAAATTCGAAAACTGTGGCAGTATTTATTATCGCAGCACAATTTAAACATTCTGATTATATACTTGTACCTCTTTTCTTTCAAATATTACCTGAATATTCGTCCTCGGAGCGGTACTAGAGAGTACTTCGTCGGGATCATAAAACTGTTTTAAATTTTTTTTCAGTTAGGCGATAGGGAACTGAACTTTTGAGAGATGAACTCAAGCATAAATTATTGTATTATCTGCAAAATACAGCGTTATAAACTGAATTTCAAAACGATCTCTACTCATTACCTATTGCTGCAATATTTGAATAAACATTACATCCTGGGACCAATATGAATGTATGGATGGAAATCTCACAAAACTCATCGACCAAATCAAACCAAAGAACCGCATAATTTCAATTTTGGCATCGATTGGTTTAAACATCTGGAAATCATTTTCGTTTGTGTAGCATAAATGTATGTTTGTTCACTGATGTGTTCAAATGTTTCATGTGTGGCAGAAAGCGCATAAAAATATTCGAATTTGTTACACTTTTGCACATTTTCATCACTCACTTCGGTACCATGGGCACTCATGACATGCGCAATGTTCGACTGGTCGTGTCTGGAATCAAACCACATACTTTGATCACCTTTTGAACCTTCAGACGAATTCTCATTTTCGGATGATGACAGTCGCATTACATGGCGACGTTTACATGGTACAAATAACGCACTCCATGAATCACTGCAACAAAGCTTTTTGAAAATAGTCGCGTCAAACTAGCCCTTCCATACATAATTGTGGCTTTCTCTAACTGGTCATCCTTTGGAGGTAGTTTTCGTATTACACTACGTCTGTTTATACTCCAACGCAACAACTGTGAAGTGATGTACTTAAATTTTCTTCACTTATCCATCTCAATGCAGTTGCTCAGCGTGTTTTTTCCAACGTAACGCCTAAGTGCTAGGTGGCAAGTACTGCGCGGTCGTCGGGTGGGTTGCCAGCCACAAGGCGCATCTTTACCCAGCTTTGTAACTCAACATAAGGTACACTACTGGCCATTAAAATTGCTACACCACGAAGATGACGTGCTAAAGACGCGAAATTTAACCGACACGAAGAACAAGCTGTGATGTGCAAATGATAAGCTTTGCAGAGCATTCACACAAGGTTGGCGCCGTTGGCGACACCTACAACGTGCTGACATGAGGAAAGTTTCCAACCGATTTCTCATACACAAAGGGCAGTTGACCGGCGTTGCCTGGTGAAACGTTGTTGTGATGCCTCGTGTAAGGAGGAGAAATTCGTACCATCACGTTTCCGACTTTGATAAACGTCGGATTGTAGCCTATCGCGATTGCGGTTTAACGTATCGCGACATGGCTGCTCGCGTTGGTCGAGATCCAATGACTGTTAGCAGAATATGGAATCGGTGGGTTCAGGAAGGTAATACGGAACGCCGTACTTGATCCCAACGGCCTCGTATCACTTGCAGTCGAGATGACAGGCCTCTTATCCGCATGGCTGTAACGGATCGTGCAGCCACGTCTCGATCCCTAAGTCAACACATGGGGACGTTTGCAAGACAACAACCATCTGCATGAACAGTTCGACGACGTTTGCAGCAGCATGGACTGTCAGCTCGGAGACCATGGCTGCGGTTACCCTTGACGCTGCATCACAGACAGGAGATAGTGTACTCAACGACGAACCTGGGTGCACGAATGGCAAAACGTCATTTTTTCGGATGAATCCAGGTGCTGTTTACAGCATCAGGATGGTCGCATCCGTGTTTGGCGACATCGAGGTGAACGCACATTGGAAGCGTGTATTCCTCATCTCCATACTGGCGTATCACCCGACGTGAAGGTATGGGGTGCCATTGGTTACACGTCACGGTCACCTCTTGTTCGCATTGACGACACTTTGAACAATGGACGTTACATTTCAGATGTGTTACGACCTGTGGCTCTACCCTTCATTCGATCCCTGCGAAACCCTACATTTCAGCAGGATAATGCACGACCCCATGTGGCAGGTCCTTCGACTGCTGCTCTGGCCAGCAAATTCTCCAGATCTCTCACTAATTGAAAACGTCTGGTCAATGGTGGTCGAGCAACTGGCTCGTCACAATACACCAGTCACTACTCCTGATGAACTGTGGTATCGTGTTGAAGGTGCATGGGCAGCTGTACGTGTACACGCCATCCAAGCTCTGTTTGACTCAATGCCCAGGCGTATCAAGGCCGTTATTACGGCCAGTGGTGGTTGTTCTGGGTACTGATTTCTCAGGATCTATGCACCCAAATTGCGTGGAAATATAATCACATGTCAGTTCTAGTATAATAAATTTGTCCAATGAATACCCGTTTGTCATCTGCATTTCTACTTGGTGTAGGAATTTTAATGGCCAGTAGTGTAGATAACAGCATCGTCTGTGAACAACTTCGTGGAGCGCTCGATGATATCTTCTACGTAGTTTGTAGTTGTTGTTTATAGTAGCACTGCCTTGATGAACTTCTGAAATTATTTTTACGATTGTGAATTTTTGCCGTTAAGAACGATGTGTTGAGTTCCGTCTGCTAGGAACTCCTGAATCCAGGCAACTATGACTCGATGCTTGGCAAATTCGTACTTTGTTAACTAAAAGACTGTTCAACACCGTATCAACACCGCCTCGGTGTCAAAGGATACGGCGAAGATAAATAAGTGGTAAAACTCAAATAAGAAGGACAATCCTACAGTAGTATGTAACCATGACTCCAGTGATTGGATGCCGCACCACCTAGCTAATGCAGTTACACAAAGCAAGGGCGATTGTTTATCACAAGAGTTTCCTCTTGTTTATGAATAGCATTATTGGCAAAGGTTGCCATATCGGCAAGGTACATAGTACGAAGTAACTATTCTCTTGTGACAGCGAACAAGACACGCGGTCTAAAGGAAAGAAGAATGGGCAAACAGACGTCCAAATAACGGGAGCCAGTCTGACTGTATGTTTTCGCGGACGAGGTGTTTGTGAGCGGAGCGGCGACCTTGGAGCTGTCTGCGTGGCGAGAAGCCGGCGAAGTGGCACCGCTTGCCGGGTCCGTGCGTTTGGGACCGGAGGCAGGCAGGCGCAGCGACTTGATTAATCGCCTTAGTGCGCTTTCATCGACAGCGCGCTCGAGTGGCATGAATAATACTCTAACTTGTACAAGTTCTTGGTGCAACTTCACCATCAGCTTCACCGCCTCTGTGAGCCTGAGTACATGTTGCACTAATTAACGAATGAGGCAGAACGTTAATAATAGCACCCTATCTCCCAGCTTCACGAGACTACCAATTTTCTTCGTTGCTTATGTTGTTTTGGCAACGGTCAGCTTAGAGAGACTTGGAAGTTTGCTCAAGCTGTGAAATGGAAAAAAAATGCGCATTGGTCACTTCGAAGACGAGCAGGTACCAGTCAAGAGAGCAATGTGAGATGTTTCGGACTTGACACAGAGATGGCGCTAGCATTAATGAAATGTTTTAATTTCGGTGCAGGATGTGCAGTAACGTAAGTGAAGTACCGACGTGATCTGAGTAAAAGTTCTGCCCATCCAGTTGAGTCTCAAGCCAAATTTATGCAGCAAATTGACTCAACCAACCTTTATTGAATTGATTGGCACCATTATTGACTATTTGACTTTTTTTTGGACACCTAGAGATTTCTGGAGGCCAGGTATCATACGCGACACTTCAGGCTGCTGGCAAAATGAGTAAACAGTAAATATTATCTTATTTCAGTTTCATTAAAGTAATACAGATCTCCTTACGTGCTGTAAAATGCACAACATTGTTGAATGTTGCCTTATTGCTGTTAAAAATGTTCACAAACATTCTAAAATGAAAAAATTACAAAAAAATTACGTAACT
Organism: Schistocerca serialis cubense; assembly: GCF_023864345.2. NCBI lineage: Eukaryota > Metazoa > Arthropoda > Insecta > Orthoptera > Acrididae > Schistocerca > Schistocerca serialis. The sequence continues at coordinate 726,775,031 of NC_064638.1, forward strand.
AATTGAACGAAATAACAAGGAGAAACATTTTGTTAAGTATGATACTTCTTCAAACAGGCTCAGCCTTTTTATGTTAACGCTGTGCCGTTACAACTGTTACTCGCTATATGGTCGAAGTTGGCTAAAGCCAAAGTAAATAAATAAACAATAATCAGTCAGTACTGAGCCGGCCGCGGTAGCCGAGCGGTTCTAGGCACTTCAGTCCGGAACGGCGCGACCGCTATTGCTTGTTGCTTAACTTCAGTACTGTCTTGGTTCAAATGGCTCTGAGCACTATGAGACCTATCATCTGAGGTCATCAGGCCCATAGAACTTAGAATTACTTAAACCTCACTAACCTAAGGACATCACACACATCAATGCCCGAGGCAGTCGCTCGGTTCCAGACTGTAGCGCCTAGAACCGCTTGGCCACCCCAGCCAGCGCTACGGTCGTGGTTTCGAGTACTGCCTCGGGCATGGATGCGTGTGATGTCCTTAGGTTAGTTAGGTTTAAGTAGTTCTAAGTTCTAGAGGACTGATGACCTCAGATGATAGGTCTCATAGTGCTCAGAGCCATTTGAACCAAGACAGTACTGAAGTTAAGCAACAAGCAATAGGAACATGTCACTTATATCGAGCTTGAACAACACAGATCCTTTTATGCTGATGTGATCTTCTTTTCACAGTGACTTTTGGATAGTCCAAGGCACTTAGCATCTTTCGGTTGGCCATGCCAGTTCTAAAATTGATTTTCTCTTGCCTTTTTTCATTCCTTCTCCTTCATAACCTTGGCCATTATCAGTTCCTAAATTTTATACGATGGCGTGTCTTCTTTCATTGTTGTTGGACACTAAATTTTCGGCGATATTCCTCTTGAATAAGTATCGTTTGTTTCCACGCCATTTTTCTTCAATTGTAGTATTTTTGTAATCAATATACGATCTAGCAACGGCGAAATAAAAAAAGAAAATTGCAGTATTTCGATTACCAGCACATTCCAAATGTAGGAAAACGAAGAAATGATATTGCTTTCATGAATCCGTGTTCGGCTGTACGGAAATCACTTGTTAATGATTGCTCCTGACGTATAACCTAGTCGTTCTGTAGAGTGTATCGAATAAGAGACAGTCGACGTTCATAACAGAGAACTTTCCGAACTAACATAACATGAATGTATGTGTCATGTATTACAGAAGGAGTCGATGGAGTCTACGCGACCTTTTGAGTAGTGCTGAAGTGTATGATCGTTTCGATTGTTAAACTGTGTTACCACGATGTTACAGAATTATTTCTTTTGGATGGTTAATCGCGAACGCAAAACATTTAAAGTTGGGAAAGAAAATATGGTTATGAAAAGTGTGTTGCTTCATTTTTAACGTTAATTAAACGAGAAACTGAAGTGAAACCTGACTAACATTTTTCAAGACTAATCATGTAAAGAATGTCCCAAAAATACAGCCGCAGGTTGAAAACCGAGAACGTGGCCAACATGGTTTAGGATGACTGCTGATTCAAAATGTACGAAGTAACTTACCCCTATAAATATATCAGAAACACGAGAAATGGCATGTGCTATTTTTGAAAATTCTGGAAAAAATTGATGCTGATCATAATTTCTCAAAATGTTGGACCGTTTTAGCGGGAATCAATTTTTTTGCAACAATTTGTTATGTTTCATGTCAAAAACGAAATAGCAAAGTAATGTCTGGTGCAAGAGCCCTGCACCAGAACATCCAATGTCGCCCTCGGGTTATAGCCCATGCTTCCTGGGATGAAGATGTATTATTCTTATTAATTATTCACATTAACCGCCTTGGAAAACGCAAGAAATAACTGGAGAATGCTACTCAAGAGTATCAGATGAAATATTATCTGTAAGAGGAGACCTGGATTGCAGGAAGAAAAGTAAAAATCTTTCCTTAGGAAATGGAAACAGTGGAGAATCTTGTATCAGTGCGCTTTATACAGAATGTTATCAAGTGGGACAGCAGAGAGAGAGAGAGAGAGAGAGAGAGAGAGCAACAATAATGAAGTCTAATAGGTATTTAGTTTTTCAAGTTCTCCTCGTACGAAACTGCGGAATTGTTAGATCGATATTGGTATGACACATGTCTTTTATGCCACGTAATTACCCACAAGCTGGCAGCGTATGCAAAGTGACACATAGCAGCTGAGCTGCGTTTGTGAGAATGGTCCTAGGAGCAAGCCGATATGAATTTACTGTTCACAAAGTAAAAAGAAAAACATTTAACCAGTTTACGAGTCACTCAAGAACTTCAAGTTCTGGACACGTTAATCTCCTACTGATCTCTCACATGACACCAAAGTTCTTTAATCTGTCAGTTAGCTGGAAAGGTACTGGGAAAAACAACTCATCTCATAGTGTAGCACGAACGATCTTACAAGAAGCTGTGAACCACACGTTGCTAACGGGAAAAAAGTGTGCAGTTTCGTAGCACTTGAAGTGAAGTTGAGCAGAAAGTGGAAAGATTGGTCAAAGGCTGGTTACAATGCGGAAAGGAAGTGCGGTATTGTCGCTCCCACCTCATGATTTCTGCAGGCGTAGACATTACAGTAATACCATCTAACACCGTCTTTCGCCTCGATAATGCCCTGAATTCGGCGAGAGAGAGAATCCACAAGTTTCTTCAGTTGTGCATGGGGCACCCGTAAAGTTATTACTACATCTGTCAATGACTCTTCATCCAAGAAATACTCAATCCAGTCACAAAATTTGTTTGATACTCCACATGATCGTACTTTTGTTGGTAATACTGTGTTTATCTGACTACCTTGGTCTGTGGCTTTCAGGATCTCATGTGAGAGAAGTGCCAGTAGCTTTCACATGATCGACATTTTTGGCTCTGCATGCCGATTGATTTGGAGGAGATCACTCAGTTGGAGATACACCATTATGTTTGAACTCAGAATATGTTTTAAGATTCAACAGTAGATGGATGTCAGGAATATAGGTAGTTTTGTGAATCACTTCTGCTAATCTTCTTATAGACGGGTGTAGCCTGTACTGTCTTGCACCTACTGGACACGGATTCTTGTCGAGTGGTCTAAGGTAGATTATGGTGAAGAGCTAACTCAGCCTCGAATGCGTTATAGAATCTGATAAGGATTTCGTCGGGTCCTGGAGCCTTATTACATTTTAGCAATTTCAGATGTTTCTCAACAGCATTGACACTAATGTCTATACATCTTTACAGTGGTGAGAGAACGAAACTGGGGCAATATTACAGAATTTTAATTTGTGAAGGAACATTTGACGACGGAGTTCAGCGTTTCTGCTTTTACTTTGCAACTCTCACCTCTAATCCCTGTCTTGTTCACAATGTCTGGTGAAATGTAACTGCGGGATGGAAATTTCTATTACTGTAGTAGTCGATATCAATATTTACAAAAGCTCTCGATAGTAACTTACATTTGAATTATGCTACACATGTGATCACGTAATTATAATTATTTATTTCAGTCAGCATAAGTTGCAACTAATAAAAGCATTTCTTCTGAGTTACAGTCAAGTGCAAAAAGTATTTTTAACATATGATAATAAAGGTTCGTCATCACATATTTATCTTAAAATAAAGGAAATAATTAAGAACAGCTGGCCGAAGTGGCCGAGCGGTTCTAGGCGCTGCAGTCTGGAACCGCGAGAACGCTACGGTCGCAGCTTCGAATCCTCCCTCGGGCATGGATGTGTGTGATGTCCTTAGGTTAGTTAGGTTTAACTAGTTCTAAGTTCTAGGGGACTAATGACCTCAGAAGTTGAGTCCCATAGTACTCAGAGCCATTTTTTAATTAGGAACAAAGCTTGAACTGATAATCCAAAATACAATTGATATTGCTTTATTTGTCCATTAAATTGGGGAACGTTTGGTAACATCGGGTAGCTAATACTCCAAGATCCTTTGTAGCTTAACTATTTAAGATAGATATTGACAGATGGGGTAAAACTAATCGTTGTTTAATTGGGTGCAAATATTATTCCTTAAAACAAACAGCTTCAGTACTTCTTTAATTAGAGGTTATTTTATAGAAAACGTCGACTCACCTAGTGTCATCCCACTAGTGGAGTAAGAACAGGTAGACATACTATTTTATGGGAATACAGAAAAATCAAGGTTTTGAGTGGAAAAGCAGCAGAAATGTGTACTGAAATACAATTTAAGTAACAATATTATTCATAAAATTTACATGTAATGTAACAATCCTCGTAACTGCTCCACTGCAGCCTTTATCGGCCCAGCAAAGACATTTTCCTTAACTGAAAGCAACCAGTCCATTCCAGCCAGTTTTCGGATATCTTTCGAAGTTAGAGCTAAGAGCTTTAATGTGTGAGCGACTAATTCTTTTTTCTTGTTGTTCTGAAAACACAAGTTGGGCATGGCTCTAGTCGTCCTTTGCTGTCACTTCCTTGAAGGTTATAAAGGTTAGTTATCCTAGCCTTTTTTTAAAAAAAATCTTCTAAGATACTTTGTCAAACATTGAAGGTTCTTGCAGCTTTCAGTTAACCCTCCTACTCGACAACACTTCTTTCATTGCCGTTTCCACGATTTCTTGGATCCATGATTGTCCATTTGGCTACTTCTGGTAAATTATCAGCAGATAGTGTTTTATAAGTGTAATGCCTATGAAATAATCACAGCTTAAAAACAGAAGAACATTAGTCAGTTGACACCGTAAAATAAAGTTTCCTTCACAGACGCGGTGAACTGAACACCAACAGCACGCTAATATGGTCACCTTCCTTCTTAATTAGTGTAGTTTAATTCTGTTTCTCTCAACCAGAGGGCATATGTAGTGAAGTCAGTAACATGGTAACCGCTTTCAGCACAGTACTCGGTCTTACCCCACTTTCCCTTAAGTAACGTATAATAACTGATCCAGAAATTGTTGAAATTTTATTAAAGATTTCTCACATTAATATTTATTATTTTATGACTGTAATAGTGTAGTTAGTTTCATTAGAAACATTTTATTTCAGGAAATACGATAACATTATGGTACGTACAAAGTATGTATTGTCTAAAATTTCTAAGCAGATGAAAGTATTTGTATTGGCCTTGACATATCTCAATTTATTGAAGCCTTCTTTTCACCAATTTTAAAAGAAGTTTTTTCTCGTAATAGAGAAGCACACTAGATTTCATGCATTGTCGTTTGTACCAGATTCTCGCCAACTATTAAATGTTTGGTCTGCGTTAATATACATGACTGCTCCATGTACAAATTCATGATCAATTTTGTCTTCCATTTAAAGAAAATAAATGTAGCTTTATATATTTAGGGCGGAATTTATCTGTTAAACAGTCATAGTCATCAGAATCCTTTCCCATAATCGTTTTTGGAGGGGAATACATTTGCTTTTGAAGCTGTTCTCTTTGCTGCCCCTTCTACCAGTACTGAACAGCCAATCTGTTGTTAATGAATGACTAAAAAGGCAAACATATGTGTTTCAGCCATATAACTAACCTGACCATAGACAACAGGCAGAATGTAAGCGGGAACAATGAGTAAAACATCTTTTTTTTCTATTTCTTCCCAATGATAATTCAGTAGTGCGAGGATGGTGAATATTTTTACCCAAAACGTTCTGCTTCACCTGATGTTTAACTTAATTGGATGCTCATTGGAATGGAATATTACACTGTATATTAACTTTGATACCACTCTTAACCTTCGCATATGACCAGAATTTCTAGCGGTTGTGATATTACACTGCGGTAGCTGTTGAAGGCTTCACGCATTTCTCTCTTGACAGCGAAACGAACTTTTTCGAGCATCTCCTTATTTATAGCCCCATGTTTCTTTGCACCTATTATGTAGTAGTCTCTATTTCTTGAAATATTTCTTTACAGTGACAGTATACCGTGGAAGACACCTCCCATCATGAACTGTTCCACTAGGCACATATCTATCAAATGCATGGCCAACTATTCTTCTAAATCTCAGGTGGAGTTCTTCTACATACTTCTCGCCAGAGCTTAGTGTTTCGAGTTCTTTATTGAGATACAACACTAATGCTTCTTTATCTAGTTTGCTGACGATATAAATCAAGGCACTCGTTTTATTTGCCCGATCTTAATCGTCGTTGTTACAGCTTCCTCTTAATCACAGATATCACTTTCAGTGCGTTCATGTTCAAAGAGATCAGGTATATTTGTTGACAGTAGATCTAATATGTTTCTATTAAAACTGTGGTTCCGAAACATTTGTTATAGGAAGTTCTGAGACAACACATTTAAGAATAGTTCACAAGATGTCACGTACATAAGTTTCAGCTTTGTTGATTAATAGATCCTAACCCTTTTGCCCCCCATGAACCATAGACCTTGCCGTTGGTGGGGAGGCTTGCGTGCCTCAGCGACACAGATAGCCGTACCGTAGGTGCAACCACAACGGAGGGGTATCTGTTGAGAGGCCAGACAAACGTATGGTTCCTGAAGAGGGCCAGCAGCCTTTTCAGTAGTTGCAGGGGCAACAGTCTGGATAATTGATTGATCTGGCCTTGTAACATTAACCAAAACCGCCTTGCTGTGCTGGGACTGCGAACGGCTGAAAGCGAGGGGAAACTACCGCCGTAATTTTTCCCGAGGGCATGCAGCTTTACTGTATGGATAAATGATGATGGCGTCCTCTTGGGTAAAATATTCCGGAGGTAAAATAGTCCCCCATTCGGATCTCCGGGCGGGGACTACTCAGGAGGACGTCGTTATCAGGAGAGAGAAAACTGGCGTTTTACGGATCGGAGCGTGGAATGTCAGATCCCTTAATCGGGCAGGTAGGTTAGAAAATTTAAAAAGGGAAAAGGATAGGTTAAAGTTAGATATAGTGGGAATTAGTGAAGTTCGATGGCACGACGAACAAGACTTTTGGTCAGGCGAATACAGGATCATAAATACAAAATCAAATAGGGGTAATGCAGGAGTAGGTTTAATAATGAATAAAAAAAAATAGGAGTTCGGGTAAGCTACTACAAACAACATAGTGAACGCATTTTCGTGGCCATGATAGACACGAAGCCCACGCCTACAACAGTAGTATAAGTTTATATGCTAACTACCTGTGCAGATGACGAAGAAATTGATGAAATGTATGATGAGATAAAAGAAATTATTCAGGCAGTGAAGGGAGATGAAAATTTAATAGTCATGGGTGATTGGAATTCGAGAGTAGGAAAAGGGAGAGAAGGAAACATAGTAGGTGAATATGGCTTGCAGCTAAGAAATGAAAGAGGAAGCCGCCTGGTAGAATTTTGCACACAGCATAACTTAATCATAGCTAACACTTTGTTCAAGAATCATGAAAGAAAGTTGTATACATGGAAGACCTCTGGAGATACTAGACGATATCAGATAGAATATATAATGGTAAGACAGAGATTTAGGAACCAGGTTTTAAATTGTAAGACATTTCCAAGGGCAGATGTGAACTCTGACCACAATCTATTGGTTATGAACTGTAGATTAAAACTGAAGAAACTGCAAAAAGGTGGGAATTTGAGGAGATAGGACCTGGATAAACTGAAAGAACCAGAGGTTGTAGAGAGTTTCAGGAAGAGCATAAAGGAACAATTGACAAGAATGGGGGAAAGAAATACAGTAGAAGAAGAATGGATAGCTTTGAGGGATGAAGTGGTGAAGGCAGCAGAGGATCAAGTAGGTAAAAAGACGAGGGCTAGTAGAAATACTTGGGTGACAGAAGAAATACTGAATTTAATTGATGAAAGGAGAAAGTATAAAAACGCACTAAACGAAGCAGGCAAAAAGGAATACAAACGTCTCAAAAATGAGATCGACAGGAAGTGCAAAATGGCTAAGCAGGCATGGCTAGAGGACAAATGTAAGGACGTAGAGGTTTACCTCACTAGGGGTAAGATAGATACTGCCTACAGGAATATTAGAGAGACCTTTGGAGAAAAGAGAACCACTTGTATGAATATCAAGAGCTCAGATGGATACCCAGTTCTAAGCAAAGAAGGGAAAGCAGAAAGATGGAAGGAGTATATAGAGGGACTATACAAGGGCGATGTTCTTGAGGACAATATTATTGAAATGGAAGAGGATGTAGATGAAGATGAAATGGGAGATATGATACTGCGTGAAGAATTTGATAGAGCACTGAAAGACCTAAGTCGAAACAAGGCCCCGGGGGTAGACAACATTCCATTAGAACTACTGACGGCCTTGGGAGAGCCAGTCATGACAAAACTCTACCATCTGGTGAGCAAGATGTATGAGACAGGCGAAATACCCTCAGACTTCAAGAATAATATAATAATTCCAGTCCCAAAGAAAGCAGGTGTTGACAGATGTGAAAATTACCGAACTGTTAATTTAATAAGTAACGGCTGCAAAATACTAACGCGAATTCTGTACAGACGAATGGAAAAACTGGTAGAAGCCGACCTCGGGGAAGATCAGCTTGGACTCCGTAGAAATATGGGAACACGTGAGGCAATACTGTCCCTACGAGTTATCTTAGAAGCTAGACTAAGAAAAGGCAAACCTACGTTTCTAGCATTTGTAGACTTGGAGAAAGCTTTTGACAATGTTGACTGGAATAATCTCTTTCAAATTCTGAAGGTGGCAGGGGGAAAATACAGGGAGCGAAGGGCTATTTACAATTTGGACAGAAACCAGATGGCAGTTATAAGAGTCGAGGCACATGAAAGGGAAGCAGTGGTTGGGAAGGGAGTGAGACAGGGTTGTAAGCTATCCCCAATGTTATTCAATCTGTATATTGAGCAAGCAGTAAAGGAAACAAAAGAAAAATTCGGAGTAGGTATTAAAATCCATGGAGAAGAAATAAAAACTTTAAGGTTCGCCGATGAGATTGTAATTCTGTCAGAGACAGCAAAGGACTTGGAAGAGCAGTTGAACGGAATGGACAGTGTCTTGAAGGGAGGATATAAGATGAACATCAACAAAAGCAAAACGAGAATAATGGAATGTAGTCGAATTAAGTCGGGCGATGCTGAGGAAATTAGATTAGGAAATGAGACACTTAAAGTAGTAAAGGAGTTTTGCTATTGGGGGAGCAAAGTAACTGATGATGGTCGAAGTAGAGAGGATATAAAATGTAGACTGGCAATGGCAAGGAAAGCGTTTCTGAAGAAGAGAAATTTGTTCACATCGAGTATAGATTTAAGTGTCAGGAAGTCGTTTCTGACAGTATTTGTATGGACTCTAGCCACGTATGGAAGTGAAACATGGACGATAAATAGTTTGTACAAGAAGAGAATAGAAGCCTTTGAAATGTGGTGCTACAGAAGAATGCTGAAGATTAGATGGGTAGATTACGTAACTAATGCGGAAGTATTGAATAGGATTGGGGAGAAGAGGAGTTGTGGCACAACTTGACAAGAAGAAGGGACCGGTTGGCAGAACATGTTCTGAGGCGTCAAGGGATCACCAATTTAGTATTGGAGGGCAGCGTGGAGGGTAAAAATCTTAGAGGGAGACCAAGAGATGAATACACTAAACAGATTCAGAAGGATGTAGACTGCAGTACGTATTGGGAGATGAAGAAGCTTGCACAGGATAGAGTAGCGTGGAGAGCTGCATCGAACCAGTCTCAAGACTGAAGACCACAACAACAACAACCCTTTTGCATTTGCTTCCTCTTGACTCAAGACACAGTAGGTTTCCCAGTGAGTGAAGTGAACTGACAGTCAAGCGCAAGAGTAGTGATTGTTCCAGTTCTTCTTATAGAGAGTTTAGGATCCACAGGAGAGGATAATAGTTGAGGAATCCGAAGAATCTCTGTTATACAATTCTTGGAAGCCTCATATCCACTCCCAGCAGCTTTCAGTTGTTTGAAAAGTCAGGGAGATTTCCAATCTGGCTATGAACCACTCATGCTGCGTTCGTGAACAGCTTTCGCAGTGGCGCTGCGTTGTTGTTGGCGCATTTTTTTGCAGAACATTAAAGAAATAATACTGATTCTCGTTTAATTGCTGGTTCTGTTGAGCTAAAAGTATTACTGATTTCCTTTAAGAACTGGAGTATTTAGTATGCAAGAAGAGGTTTCTATTAGGGCAACAGAAAAACCTGCAATAAATTTTACTGATTTCCTGGAGCTTTTTGGGTGTTACGGGTGCTAACAGACTCGAAAATAATGTGGGATGGATAGCCACTCTAAATAATTTATTCACGAAATTAAATAATCAAAGTTCCCGTCCAAAAACGATGATGGGAAAGGATTCTGGTGACTATGACTGTTTAACAGATAAATTCCGTCCTAAAAATATAAAGCTACATTTATTTTCTTTAAATGGAAGTCAAAATTGATCATGAATTTGTACAAGGAGCAATCATGTATATTAAAGTAAATCAGACATTTAATAGTTGGCGAGAACCTGGTACAAACGACAATGCACGAAATCTGGTGTGCTTTTCTACTACGAGAAAGAGGAGCAAAGAGAACAGCTGAAATGTATAACATCGATAAACAAGTGGATTACAGGATGAAGTCCCATTTTATCTGCCTCGGGCATGGATGTGTGTGATGTCCTTAGGTTAGTTAGCTTTAAGTAGTTCTAAGTTCTAGGGGACTGATGACCTTAGAAGTTAAGTCCCATAGTGCTCAGAGACATTTTGAACCCATGGTTCTACGGATGCAATCGCATAGAAACGTCCATTAGAATTCTGGGCGGCTGAAAAACCGGCTGAAACCGTGGAGGTCGGAGCTGCATGTATTACAGACAGTAGGGCGCAAGGCGGTAGGCTGATGGCGGCTGCTACTGGTGTTCGCCCGCTGCATGGAGATGGGCTCCGCCTTGAGGGGAAAAAAACAAAACAAAACAAGGTCTTGTCTGGATACCCGAACAAGTGACACTGCGGATGAAATTACTCTGCCGCAAGGGCGGCAAAGTACGCGACTGACTCCTACCACAGTCAGGAACCAACTCCCTCAAATTCTCTTCCGCCCCACGACCAGAGGGCGACAGTTCCTATGTGCCAGAACATGGACAATCGTCGCTGATTAACAAAGCTCTCTCCAAATTATGCCCTTACAATCAGATCTCCTAGGCTCCTACTATCGTATTTCGTCAACTCACGCTCCAGTACCATTCCCTTATTCCCATCAATTCCTGACGGTGATTGCAAACGTGTGCTGATGTAACTCGAGCAGCCTGTTATATCCTCCGCCAGGACTTTGCGCGGGAAGCTTTCTGGAGACGGGCGCCAACGGAATATATTAACTGGGCTGATGATACATGTGGCGCCGTTGTGTCTGTTATCCCCTGGAGCCCGGTGGCCATTTCTCTGAAACGCCCCAAACAATGGCACAGCCGGGGCGCAGAGCTGACTCGTTGCCTGCGGAAAACTTTCACGAGGAAACTGCCCCCAGAAGTTACAAAAATAGCGAGCGTCCGTTGGTCTGACCCCCGAAACCTGACGTCGAAAGAGAGAGCCACCAGCCACGGGTCAGGACTCTGTCCACCCACTGACCGGATGTTCCCCCCGCGTTCTGACCGTTCGCTGCCATTATGAGCAGTTGGCCTCCTCATAGCCCAAAAGTTCTCGCTCGCCCCGTACGTGAAACGGTCAGAATTATGATATGCCCGCAGCCTGCTGCCGATTACTTACATGTCGATACATAACATCCGATTTCCTACTTTGCATGATAGTGTAATACGGTAGCAAAATAACATTAATTTGCATGTAAGCAAATTCAGCTTTTAGAAATGCTTCATTAGCTGCTGTTATATCCACCCCCGGTAGCTGAGTGGTCTGCGGGACAGAATGTCAATCCCAAGGGCCCGGGTTCGATTCCCGGCTGGGTCGGAGATTTTCTCCGCTCACGGACTGTGTTGTGTTGTCCTAATCATCATCGTTTCATCCCCATCGACGCGCAAGTCGCCGAAGTTGCGTCAAATCGAAAGACTTGCAACCGGCGAACGGTCTATCCAACGGGAGGCTCTAGTTACACGACATTTACATGTTTTTAGCTGGTTTTATGGCCGTTAACTAGTGTATGAGGAGGTCAGGGGGCTTGCCATTTTGGCACGTGTCACTTAATATACTGAAAAAAGTGCCATAGGCAGAGAAAGACAGTGGACTAGCTCTGGCTTTTCACATATAAGAACGCCAAAGTTGGCCGAAAGCGACTTGCGTGAATCACACCAAACGCGAATTGGACGTACCTCTGGAACCATCCCCTTGTGAACGCGAGGCTGTGACTTAAAGGCTGCGCCACAGCGCTCGCTCAGTGGTTTCTGAATTAAGCCGAGTGCAAATGAAATTGTGTCGACTTAATGTGTTTTCTGACAGCGGGGCCGTATAACCCTCGCGGTGAGCTGTTTCATGCCTGCCGCCGACGTCGGCAGGCGTACAAAGCGTCGTCGTAATGAGTTAATTGGTGGAGGGCTGCGGAGGAGGCGGGAAGGCGCGGGGGGGGGGGGGGGGTGAGAACACGGCAGAGTCCCACACAGGGGGCCACCGAGCCGGTGCACCTGTGCCGCTCCCACGCGCGAGGGATGCATACAGGTAGCCCCAGAGTTTCCTTATTAGAGCCACCGCAGACACGGAGATTCAATTAGGGCCTCATTTCACTGTGCCGGTGGTGGAAAGAGGTTGTGCTCGCGTAGTCTGCCGCAGCAGGTACTGAAAATGCAACTCTCTCTGTAGCTCACTTCGAGAGACGGCATTAGGTGTATCTGTGAGGCACAAAAATGTTTTTCCCATCCTTCTAAAATACCTCAGTGACTTCCTTCTGTTAAAAATAGCAGTTACTTAGTTACGTGTTCCATAGATCATCTGAACTATCCATTTACCGAAATAACATGGAACGAGTCATTTTAGAAGATATGTATGCATGATTAGCGTTAATGGTAATGAACACATTATTACTTCAATAAAAGTCTTCTGGGCTGTTATCCGCATTGTCAATACATAAAATTGTCTGAAATTTCGTCCACTATTGCAAGTGACCTTCCTCAGGGCTCTGTGCTGAGCTGACTGCTGAGTGAGAGAGACTTTAGATATCGTATAGTAGCGGAGGAAGCTGTTTATGTAATTTGATAGGGTACTTGTGGATAGGAGGAGAGATGTTATGCGTTCTTTATTGGTCTTTATATTATTCCTTGTCATTGGTGGATAAAGAGACGCTTGGTTGTCATTGGTGGAAACAGGCCTAACACGCCTCCTCCTATTCTCAAGTACCCTATCGAATTACGTAAACAGCTTCCTCCGCTATTATACGAGATCTAAAGTCTCTCTCATTCAGCAGTCAGCTCAGTACAAAGCCCTGAGGAAGGCCACTTGCAATAGTGGCCGAAACGTTTGACAGTTTTATATATTGTCAATGCGGTCAACAGCCGAGAAGAATTTTATTGATTGCGGCAACGGCCGCGGAAGTCTACGCTCACATTATTATTTCTACGCCTACTCATGCAACAACACTTAACACTTTTCTTTTATCGGTTATCAGTTTTTAAGTTCAAATGGTTCAAATGGCTCTGAGCACTATGGGACTTAACATCTGTGGTCATCAGTCCCCTAGAACTTAGAACTACTTAAACCTAACTAACCTAAGGACATCACACACATCCATGCCCGAGGCAGGATTCGAACCTGCAACCGTAGCAGTCGCGCGGTTCCGGACTGCGCGCCTACAACCGCTAGACCACCGCGGCCGGCTGTTTTTAAGTGGAAATTTGTCAATGGAGTAGTAGGGGTTGCCCAGGAGAAATGATGTTAAACTAGGATTAAAACTTGCTTCGCTAGTTGTCAGACATTTCATTTTTTTGGGCAAATGAACAAAACTTTTGTTGCTGCCTATTGAACTCTCTTATGAGCCACTGACAGCTTTAACAATGGGTAAGGAAGGTCATTTCCCTTCTAATGTTGTAGGTATGGACATCACTGTTCTTCTCGAATTGTGATGGGTTATTATGACGAAACTCATTACCAAATATATATATTGCGAAGGGCAGTTAAAATGCCTAGCTCCTTGAACAAGTACCTATATGACGCCCGTAGGAGTACACCCCATATTATTGTTACTGCCCGCTTTTGTGGAGTCAGTACTTTCTTTCTAAATGATGAGTTACCCCAGAAAATTATCCCGTAAGATATTATTGAGTGAAAATGTGTAAAACACGTCAGGAAGCCGAGACGTTTGTTCCCAAGATTAACAATTACTAGAAGAACAAACGTACCTGAACTTAATTATTTGAGCAGTTCGGTATTATGCTTTTCCCAGTCTTGTCAGTATTCATCATCAGCTGTCCCTTAACAGTCTTTCGGCACTACGGGTGTTTTCTGATGAACTTGTAAGCTTCTAGAGGTGCTTGTACGAAAAATTTCGAAATGAATGTTTCATTACGTATACATCGGATTTCTGGTGACCGACGGAAATAGAAAGTGTTACATCAAGAAGACATAGTCAGAACGCTTATCGCCATCTGCAGGTCTTAGAGAAAGGCGAAATAATTGGCGCGAGGGATATGGAAGCCACATACCAACATACCGCACTGACAGCGGTTAGCTAGCGCGGTGCCTGTAGAACGAGTGATGACGAGATGGGCTCAGGACAACGGTGTGGCAGGAAGAATAGGCCTGGGTCCTTCCATAAGGACTGCTCTACAAGGAGATCCTAGGGTGATGTCCTTGTTCTGACGAAAAGACAGCTGGCAACAGCTGAAATTCCGGCAGAGGTTATATCCATTCGCAGCCAGATACTTCCGTGACACGACTAATGAAAGAGTGTATTCGTGTCTTAGGAAACACATCCTAATTTTAATGAGGGACATCATTTTCGCCTTCTGTGATGATCCGTGGCAGTCGTTGCTTCGACACTGTCTTGAGCGCCAACCAGACTGGCGACGATTTCGTTATGCAGTGTCAACTGCCAGCGGCTGGTGGTACTTATGCGTGGGGTTCTTTAGTTTGGTTAGTTGTGTGAGGAAACTATTTCGCCCGTAACTATGGTTGTACTCCATTTACTTACTATGCTTGTTATTATACACAACACAGGGACATAGGCTGCACTCGCTACGTCCAGCACGGCGTATTAGAACGAACTGTTTCTTTGTTTGCATGAGCGCGGGGTTGGAAAAAGTAGGGATACACCAAAAACATGACAAATTACCACACCTAATATGGTGCTGGAAGCCCGTTGGAATTCAAAACAGCTTCCAACCGTGTCTGAATGGATAAATACAGGCCTTGTATGGTTTTGAAGGGAATCTTACATCATTCGTCCCGCAAAACAAAGTTCTGGTAACGATGATGGGGTGGATAGCAATCACACCTTCTCTGCAAAGGAGACCACAAACCCAGTAATATTGAGATCTGGTGATGTGGCAGGGAAGATGCGGCGATTCATCTTCGTGCTCACAGAAACAGTCCTGGACGATGCGAGGTGTGTAAACAGGGGCCCTATCGTCTTGGTTCACAGAATCACCATTGGGGAACAAACACTGAACCGCACGACGGAGCTGAGCAGCCAAGATCGTCACATAATCCTTGATTGTAATGCGACCTAGCAGTGCATCTATGGGACCCATGAAATACCACGATACGGCTGCGCAAATCATGACCGCACCCCCCGCAATGTTTCATTCTTGGGGGATAAACGCGGCCAGAAGCCGGACAGAGTGTGGAACGAGACTCATCCTACCAAATGACTTTCTTCCATTCCTTCATAATCCAGATTTTACGGCGGCCCCACCACTCTTTTCCATCGCGGTCATTTGTATAACTGCTTAGTGGTTTTGGTATTTCAGCTCCCCAGGTGCTGACAGAGTTCGCGAGTGCTGCACTAAGTTCTGCAGCTACTTTTGTAGATTTCGTCCTCTTATTTTTCGCCGCCATCCTCTTCAGTGACCGTCTGTCTCGATTATTCAACACAGACTTTTCTCCGCGTTGTGACTTGGCGGAAGATTTTTTTTCTGCTTTCCCCACAGGCGATATGAATCTTCGATAGGGTTGGGTTGTTTGGGGGAGAAGACCTCAGAGCGAGGTCATCGGTCTCATCGGATTAGGGAAGGACGGGGAAGGAAGTCGGTCGTGCCCTTTCAAAGGAACCATCCAGGCATTTGCCTGGAGCGATTTAGGGAAGTCACTGAAAACCTAAATCAGGATAGCCAGACGCGGTGTTCGATAGGGTGCCTCTTGAAACACCAAACACTTCGGTTCGGTTGGTTACAGAAGCACTCACCGTAGGAGCACCAACATTATGCCCACGTTTGAATTCACTAAACTCCTACATAAGGCACTCACGACTACGCAGAAGACTGATTTGACCACGACTGGCAATTGTAACATAATGAGGACGTTGCACAAGTGCTCTTCGTGGTCAAATACAACAGCGCAACTCTCACGATTGCATTTATGTTGAAGCATGTGTTTCTCGCGGTGTTCCCATATTTCTGTACAAGCCCTGTACATAAAAGCTGTACAAGCACAAGTTCATCTAAGTACTTAAATGTAGGCTATATGTTTTGATTTACACTTTCTTTTTTTTGCTATTCAGGAGCTCTGCAGGTACAAGAGATCTTCATTCGGACGATGTGAATGTAGCAATCATATGACGTGGTCCGTCTCATCGAAGGACTAGAATTTTTGGAAAAAACGAAAAAAAACAAAGAAACTTGAAGAGTTCTCAGCTATCTGGATTTACAACAGATTTGTGCCTGAAACAAACTATGGATTCTATTTTACTTATGATCGGCATTGTATTTCTGCCGTCTGTTTGCTCCTCCAACTTCCCTTTCCTCTCGCCTCCCGTCCCCATCCCTTTTCACTTAGAACTCCGTCTTCAGGCCACAAGTGGCCCCTCAGGACTATCCGAGGGCCGTGTCATCCTCAGTTGAGGATGCAGATAGGAGGGGCATGTTGGTTTTCATTGACAGGAGCCGCTACTATTCGGTCGAGTAGCTCCTCAATTGGCATCACGAGGCTGAGTGCTCCCCGAAAAATGGCAACAGCGCATGGCGGCCTGGATGGTCACCCATCCAAGTGCCGGCCACGCCCGGCAACGCTTAATTTCGGTGATCTCACGGGAACCGGTGTATCCAATGCGGCAAGGCCGTTGTTCCCTTTTTACTTACCTTATTGATATTCCATGCGGAAGACACTTGTAAAGGGAGGAGGGAGAAAGTGGGCTGGCGGCAGACATTTCTGCTCTTCCGCCAAATGTTGTTAAAAACATGTATCAACTTTTACAGTTAGAATGATTAAAATACAGTAAGAAGTTTTCTTTATGTAAAAAGTGTTTATTTGAAATAAAAAGAGCCTCGTAAGGGAAAATGACTTCTTTCAAGAAATGCCCCAGAGATGCCCCACGCGAAAGTACAAGACTTGGTTCCCCTTTCATGCCCTTTTAATTTGTAATGACGACACGTTGTACGGTCAGGGAGTTTGCAGCCATGTACTAGGAGACCTGACAGTATGGCAGAGAGAAGTCCAGTTAGGAACATTTGGGAGATGATTTCCAAGTCCAACGTTTGTCTTACAACTGAGAGAAATCTCCAGACCGGGGGATGAGAACTATTTGTAATTTAATTCTGGACCGTATGTCTGAGGCAAAACAAATACTCCCTTGTGTAAGTGAAAGTGTATTTCTTTACGCCGTATATTATACATAAAATCGATGACTTGTTCGATATTTGCAGAGTATCGATGTTGAGCACGATTTCACGTCTCTGCTTCTCCATCGATAGAAAAGCAGCAGAGCACTTGCCGCTACGAGACGGGGCCGCCACCTGACGGGAGAGCCGGGAACAACGAGCTGCGTGATGGTGTACGTTGTAAAATGTCACTTTAATTGCTAACTGGTAGCATTGGGCCCCATTTAGTGTTTTATAAGTCCTGAAACGTACTTCAAAGAACTGTTTACACTCTGCTACGATGTAACGTCGCGGGGCTGCAGATCGTTAAAAGTATCATTGATTAAATCGTAAGTAAATGGACTGAATCAGGATACAGAAACTGGACATCGAACATGTACACGACGCAGATTACCAGGCGGTTTCGGTGTGAAGCAGAAGCATCCCCCGTTTGGGGGGAACCGGGCGCACGCTTGATTTTGTCGGTGTGACGCGGGCACTAAATCCACTGCGACATTAGCCTCGTGCTGCGAGAGGGTGCTGGGTGGCGTTTACCACCGCTCGCGTACAACGAGGCAGCCGCTATAAACGCGGGCAAGTGCTGCACGGGCAGCTCTGTTTCAGGAGCCTCGCATGCGAGAGGATTCAGCGCTGCGAAACAGACCGAGCTAGGTGCTGTTGTGACAAACCGAACTGCTGATTTACGATTCGGCAGTTTCTCTGAATAGTTTCAGGCGAACGATAGATGGTACTCTTTAAGAGACCACGGAAAATTTTCTCCACAATTATTGTCACACTAGTGTTTGTTGAAGTCTCATCTTCTTAGCTTTTACGTTGAAACGGAGTAGAGTTTCGGCGTTGCAGTACTGCCAACAACTGAGAGCATTACTTACATAAGAAATTCCTCCGCACTGCCGCGCAGGAAAGTGTAACGTGCTAGGGATGTGTGTGTACCCTGAAGGGCCAAAGAAATTGATATAGGCATGCGTATTCAAATAGAAAGATATGTAAACAGGCCGAAGACCGCGCTGCCGTCGGCAACACCTATATAAGACAACAAGTGCCTGGAATAGTTATTAGATCGATTACTGCAGCTACCTTGGCACGTTATATCAAGATTTAAGTGAGTTTGAACGTGGTGTTATAGTCGGCGAACGAGCGATGGGACACAGCATCTCCGAGATAAAGATGATTTTCCCATACGACCATTTCACGAGCATGCCTCGAATATTGGATCCGGTATAACATCAAATCTCCGACATCATTGCGGCCGGAAAGACATCCTGTAAGAACAGGACCAACGACGACTTCTGTTTTTATTTGACAGTAAAAAGTTTTTTCTCTCTCGAGGCTCCTTTTTCCATTATCTACTGTCCTATAGTCCAACCCCACAAACGATCGCAGGTATACAGGTGGCACAACTCCATGAAAAACAGCACAGGGTTCTTCAGAAGTGCCTGGTGTTTCACACGACTGCTCCTCTAGGACTGCAAGAGATACACAAATATGACGCAGATCAGTGAATAGAACATCTCACTAAGTTTCGATCAGTAATACGCACAGTGGTGTAGTTGCACTAGGGGGGCAGGCCTGTCAGAACATGTAGACGGATCATCCATTCAGTTTATCACATCGAATTAGTTGGTACCTGCAGACAGGCAATCCAATCAACAGATTTCTAAAGTGGAGAGCTGTTGTTGTGCTTTCCCAGGCAGCAGCAACTGCAACTCTGATGAGTTGCACAACATATTCGCGCTTGTCACACCACACATGGTGCCGATACCGACTACCTGTAATGTGAGTTGGAAAGTTGGGGAGACGCTTTATCCACCAGTGCATGTCTATTTTCTGCATCTAAAGCACTTCTTATGCAGTCCTCTTATGAAACCCCGTTCCGGAAGTATCCTCGATTACATGTAGATCGATTAGCAAAGACCAACACAACGGAAGGGTGTCCCTACGTAGCTCAACTCAGGCATCTTCTACTTTGTGCAGACTTTCTATGCCAGTCGATAGTGTACTCATGTGTAGCACGATACCTTAAAGAATCAGATAGCTGTAGGCAGTGCTCAAGAGGGGATTAACGATGTAATTTTGATTTCTTTGTTTTGTTGCCCTAATTACCTTATAACCTCCTCCTTCCTAATCGGCCTACTGGATTGTGATATAAATGACCGTGATCGCATAAGCCTAATGAAATTTTACAGTGAGTGAGGTATCGTTACCGAAGGAAAATAACTCCGGTTAGTTGGAGAAAAGGTGTACAGCAGACTCTTCTGAAGGAAGAATCTATTGTAAACTTAAGCTAAATACTGAAGATAATTTTGAAATGGGTGGAATATAGTGTAATCGCTCACGAACCACACTGGCGGAAAAGGGTACCAAGTTATTTTCAAAAACAAAAAAATATTGATAATACATAAAGATACTGATTAGCTAAAACGGGGATAATTAAACAGTCGCGACCCCACTAGGGCAATGAGTCTCCAGAATTTCAAGAAAGGTAATGGCAAAGGAGTTTAAGCAAATAATCATTGGCATGGCAACAGAAGGTTGTCACGCTTCTTCACAGCACAACTTCACGGGAAGATAAATGAATCAGAAAGCACTGAGTTTGCAGTTATTTATTCTGAAATGCTAAATTTTGAAAGTAAATCTAAGTGGAGTTACCGGTTAAATAAATGTAACTGAAACTTCGTTATGTCAAAAAAAGATATTTTCAGTAACCTCAGTGCAACGTACTACAAAAGTACGGGTAAGCAATTTAGTTTGAATTAAATTTCCTTTAAGCAAATGAGTAACTGATATTACTTTGAATACAACAACAATAAAATACATATCAAGACAGCAGACGTCACTCGCTAAGCTAAGTACAGAATAAATTAAATTGTGTGTTCTTAATTTGAGCTGTATCTTTAGTCTTGCCAGGGAAATTTTACGTTACTTTCAGTGAATTAAGTTAATATTCAAAATTGCAATTTAGTTAAGCCTCTGTTATGAAATACAAAATAAAGTTACTGAGTCGGAAAATTTAGACTGAAAATAGTCATTAGCAAACACACAAAACTGGCAGTTAATAGTTAATCATTTTCATGTTCTTACGAAACTCGGTGATTTGATGGAAGGGAAACGGACATTGCTTGATAATAATGTCTGAGGACTATGACAACACAGAAGCCCTACAAGTTTTAATTATTGCAGGTTATTATTCAAGTTAGTCATACTTTGTGAAAGAAATGTCACTGGTTAATGCCTAAGTACGTTTATAAATTTTCACTTAACAATTTTACGATCTTGTAGCTGTGCGGACCAAGAAGAATGTACACGACGACAATATTGACATTTCGATGGTGCTGCTGCTACTGCTGGATGATAACCCCCAGTCGTCTGCAGAGCCACGGTTAATTATAAGACGGGCAACAGCGCAACTGCAGCTTCCTCCGGCTGTCCACACCTGCCCTGCTCTCAATACTTGCGGGTTAACCAGTCAAGAGCGATCGTAGCTGCACTCCGCGTCTGCGGGAGTGGCCAACAAACACTTCCGCACTCTTTCATGGCTCAGGCTGCTTTGCCCCCTCACTGCTCGCAACGCAACAGAGACTCTTCATACGCAAAGATAAACAACAGCACAGCTACTGCCATTTCGTCGTTGCTATCGATGCATTTAAATAAAGTTCCCTTGTCTATTACCCAGCAATTACAATATTTTCATTATATTTACTATCAGCTATATACAATCAGAAATAAATACACTATTAAATCGATTACGTATTATAGTTTCTGTAATAAAGCTTACAGATTCAGAATCAGAAGTACAGTTCAAGTTAACAACGGCTATTAAACGGCGAAAAATTGTGAATGGTGCAGAAGGTTCTTTATTTGCATTTCGGTGTTACAACCTTTGTCTGTACGAAAATTCTTTCACAACAGTGAAATCACCTGAAGTATGAAGTTACCAAAACATACGAAACGAAACAAGGAGTAATTTGGCAACCGTTAGGCGAAACATGTATACTTCTTTTTAAAGAAATTTCCGGCCATTTGACTGTAAGTTACTATTAATTTACTTCACACAGTCATGTTTTCGGCTTTATAGCCAATCTCAAGAGCAAGTCAAACTGAAAACTAATAAAAAATATGGATCATGCAGTGCAGGGCTGTACGTTTTATTAGTTTTCAGTTCGGCTTATACTTGAGATTGGCTGTAAAATTTGTAAGACGTGTATATTTCTATTGTCTATTGTCAAACCATAATGTATGAAAGAGGTTTATATTTTATTAATAGGATTAACTAGGAGTAGTTAATATGTCATTTTGGAAATAACTGTGGTAGCAGGGAATGTGTGCACCAAAGTATTGTTCGCGGGAGAGACCGCACTTCAGCGTTCGTAGGAAGTCAGTAGTAAGCGAGATGTGAAGCGAGTCGGTAGCAGGTCTGAAGCGAGAGGTTGAGAGGAGCGGTGTGCCTGCCAGCCACCAGCTGTGATTTACAAGAGATTATAAACGGACGTACAGAGACATCAGCTACCTGTTATCATCAGAGGAACTAATATTATTGAATTTTGTTTTTTGAGAAACTCAAGACTACTGAAGGTATGTTTGCGCAATGCTAGTTGTAAGATTATTGTAAAACGTAAGTCCCATTTGAACGTTTGTAAAATCATTTCATTGCCAACAGTAAATATTTGAAGAATCGTTTTCAGCATATAATTAATTTTTGCCAGCAATATTGAATTACTGATTATGATCCATTCCAAAACCATAAACGTAAAACTTCGCAAAATTTTATTGTTGTCAAGATAAAGTTTGACTATGAATTACATAACTTCAGTCAAATTAATTAAAAAATAACGTCAGTTTTGCTATTAAAGAATAACGTCAGCTTTGGTAATAAATGCAGCCACATATTATGACAGCCCACCAGCAGCTAATAGAGTATAGTAAACCAGAGTAAGTATATTCATGTCGCAGTTCGATGTAGCAGTTAGATGGCGATCCAGTAAGAGTAAAAAAGGCAAGGAACAGTTTTGGGTTATTCCAGGTAAAGACTGAGGGCCACGACGATGACACATTCTATGTTTCGTCGAAATAATCAGCAAATCACTTTTAATAAGCAGCATTTAAATTTGTATGCAAAGATTACACCTATTATTGAGAAAGGGAATTAATTTCAAAGGGAAGATTTCCTTTGTTATTATTAAGCAAGAGATAAAAATCCTAAGGGAAGGTTTATAGGTTATTGTAGAAGGGAAAGTTACGTAACAAAAGAGGTATAGAGGAGACGGGAAGGTTTCAAATTGATGTCATGGTGTTGTGAAATAAACGATGTAAAACTGAAATCATGGTTTTGTGAAATAAGTGAATAGTAATTTACAGCCAAATAACGGAAATTTGGTTTAAAACGTTCTACATTACTGTTGTTCCCAAGGAGGGAAAAATCATTACCGTGCACGTTGCCACTGTGTATTCAGTCTGTTCTGTCCGTGTGTAGTACAGTAGGCAAAAAAAGCAGAACGGTTCCCTTGCATGTACGCTCAAAATGTCGACCACCATGTTCACGACAGAATGTACAGCGACGAACCATCGGCTGCCTTACACGCTCTCACACGAGGAGCTGGTCGTACTACTTTCGCGGGTGCATCAGTCCTAAAACCAGGTCCATTAGACTAACGACCGGAGTCGTGGAAACTAGGCTCTTCACACGCCCCAAACATTAGAAGTCTGTCATTTTTGATGACTGAGCTGGACATGGAGCAGAACCGTTGCGGACGGTTCATTGTTGCCCAAACGAAATGCATTTGATCTGTAACGAACCATCGGAGACCACAATTCCAAGGTACGGCAGTACTGAAAAAATATCTATGAAAAATCACCAAAACTTTTTCGATGTAGTTCAGGCTCACCTTGTACGTTGAATATTTCTTTGACTATTAGGCCAGCCGGTGTGGCCGTGTGGTTCTAGGCGCTTCAGTCTGGAGCCGCGTGACCGCTACGGTCGCAGGTTCGAATCCTGCCTCGGGCATGGATGTGTGTGATGTCCTTAGGTTAGTTACGTTTAAGTAGTTCTAAGTTCTAGGGGACATGACCGCAGATGTTAAGTCCCATAGTGCTCAGAGCCATTTGAACCATTTTTTTAACTATTAGAAGCGGTGAAACGAGTTAAGAATACACGAAATCCACTCAAAAGATATAAACCAGAATAGTAGGAACTAACGACACCGCTAAGGCAACAAGTGAGAGAGGAAGAAATGCTGGAAACATCATCATCATCATCATCATCACCACCATCAGTCATTTGACATTCAACAGTGCTCACCGCTACGGGTCTCTCCTGACCTCTTGGAATCCAGCATATAACTGCCTATACCGATTAAAGGTCCATTTGCCAGGCTACTTGTCCAGCTCATCATAATGACCTCTTCTACACCAGTTTTTTGTCTGATCCGAAAGCTGTTATCCCCGCCTCTCCTAATAATTCACAACTTACATCTCTTCATTTTCGGCTAAGAAACTCTCAGTTTTGTTAGAAGTTTAATATTAAAATTCCATTTCTCACTGCTAGAGGTCAAACTTACCTCAGGGAAAGGCTAATAGATCATTAGTTCGCCGAGTTATGTGTTTGGGGCGTTGTCAAATCTTCACTGGCTATTGGTGCGGATGTCGAGCATCGTCAAAACTGGCAATACACTCTTGCTCTCCGTTTGAGAAACAGTAGAAGAAGTACGAAGACTCTATTTAGTTCAGCAGAGGAGCTCTACTGTTTACTGCTTTTGCTGCGATCCATTGGTTTCAGCTGCCTAAACACAACAGCTCATTACCTGATACTGTGATTACATTATCAGCTGTACTACTTTGTTTTCGATGTGTTCATTGTAGATTAAAACAATCATGTTAAAATAGGTTTTCAGACATATTTTCAGAGTCGATTTGTTAAGTTATTCGAACTTTTATTGTAATTTGTCTGTTTTAGGTATCAGTTTGTATAAGGAAAGAAGATTGACACATGTGGAAGAAACTTAAGGCGCGCGGAAAAATGTTCAAATGTGTGTGAAATCTTATGGGACTTAACTGCTAAGGTCATCAGTCTCTAAGCTTACACACTACTTAACCTAAACTATCCTAAGGACAAACACACACACCCATGCCCGAGGGAGGACTCGAACCTCCGCCGGGACCAGCCGCACAGTCCACGACTGCAGCGCCGTAGACCGCTCGGCTACTCCCTTAAGGCGTGCGCTGGGAAGAATGTTGCATATTATTAACCTTGCCAACAATGTTAATAGTAACCTCAGGCATTTCGCTGATGGAACAGTTATCTGCAACGAGAAACCGTTTGAAAAAAAAAAAAAATCTGATTTAAAGTGTCGCCGACGACGATGTTATTACAGAAGGGGCGCAAGCTTGGATTGGGAGATGGGCCGGGAAGCAAATCGGCTGTTCATTCTCCAAAAGAATTGTTCTGTTATTCACCTTAATCGATTTCGGGAAAATCATGGAACTCCTAAGTATGCATTGCCGGCATGGGATTTGAACCGACGTCCTTCTGAATGTAATTCCCTTCGCTTACTACTACGCCATCTCTCTCTGTCTGATGGATACAGAAGGGAACAAATGACACCACGACATTCCATAAAAACCAGAGCTGTTATTGCATTAAGGTATACCAAATTTAGCGTGACGGCCTCATGTGCTTGAAAGCACCTAATTTTTTAACTGGGTCTGTCATAGAGCTGCACTTTTGTTAAAAGTTCTTCGAGAGTCGACAGAATGATAATTTTTAGCCCAATGGTGGCCGCATGACAGATCTGCGAGCTCGAGAATATCCTACAGCATGACAATAGACCCTACTACGATTAATATGTCGGGCGCGTTATAGCCTGATGACGTCATTCAGCGACTGATCCTTTTACTCATTCAGGTGTGGCACGACAGTGATAATGGAAAAACTTGGCTGGGATCCGGCTGCTGAAAAGGTTTCTACTCTAGAGTGCGGCTAAATTATGCACCATTCATTATTCATCTTTATCGACCGGCCGGCGGTGTACGTGTGTCCGCCACGTTGCTGCCCCTTACCACAGGCGTCATTAGCAGCCGCCTCGCACCTCTGGCGCCCCGCTCCTGCTGTGTGGGAGAGCTGGAAGATTTATTGCCCAGTGGCGGGCGCTATCACTGCTTCGGGGTCTGCCTACGGCCAGAAAAGAAAGGCGTTCTTGTTTCCTTACTTGGGTGAAGTACTACTTCCTGTCGGCGCCCGCACAAGCGATACTTGCGGGTTTATACGAAAACACCGCAGCGTCCGTCTCTACTTGGGCCATTACATTGTCGAACATTGATACCGAAACACGGACAAAGTTAATCTTGGCGTGAAAGAAACACACTGGTTTATAGGTTATTCACAGTGATCAACGCAAATTTCGATGACGGAAATATCTCAGTGCTGCCTAAAGTTCGTTGGTTTAGTAAATACCACCAACAACTAATCAGTAGTATCCAATAAGCAGAAATAGAAAAGACACATCACGAAATGATCGGTACCGTATTCATATCTACACAAAAAACAGAGATGTACTACGCAGTTTTAATTTTTCAGTGCAGGAGGGATGCTTTCCTAGCGTTTATTCACCAAGATCTTGCGACCGAGTGAAAGACCAAAAAAGAACATTTCAATTCATGTATCAAATAGTAGTTGGGTGTCGCCAGATTGTGACACTCTTATGACGACAGTCATATAGCACGTAAATACTTCTTTGCATATGAACATTTTTATCGGCACATCATAGAAATCTTACTGGGCGTGAAGGAAAGGTATATTGTTATAAATCCATGTCTCAGAAACCAGAAATTAAGAGCTCAGTCACCTTAAAATAACTCAAGACAGTTACGAAAGCTAAAAGCAAAGATACCAAGAAATATAAAATGTGTGCACTAACTGAAGAAACAAAATGAAGGTGAAAGGCGAAGGTCTTGTGGACGCCGGCCGGTGTGGCCGAGCGGTTCTAGGCGCTTCAGTCTGGAAGCGCGCGACAACTACGGTCGCAGGTTCGAATCCTGCCTCGGGCATGGATGTGTGTGATGTCCTTAGGTTAGTTAGGTTTAAGTAGTTCTAAGTTCTAAGGGGCTGATGACCTCAGATGTTAAGTCCCATAGTGCTCAGAGCCATTTGAACCATTTTTTTCTTGTGGACGCTGGTGTAACAATGCAGTTACTGGTAGGGTGATTTAACAGGGAAAGGGCACGTTGACGCGACCATTGCTGCTTTTGTTTGAAGTGATTTAGGACCTTAGTCATCCGAACAGAATGCACTGAGAGCCACTCTCTCACTTATATAATGTTGCCATTTTATCTAAAAACGATAACGTTTACATTCTCCTGCTAATTTCTATGACGTTCTTCAGTGCTTACCACACTAGGCCGTAACGAACAACGTATGTCACGGGTCATGATAATATCAACATACAAATTTAATTTCTCGCCAAAACTGATAAGCGTTTGCTATATCTAATACCATTACGAAGCTGTGCTCTTTAAGTCGTTGAAAGTAACCGTTCTACGTACTGACTTAGCTATATGTAGGTGCGTATCGAACTGCTTAAATTTTTTAAAGTGTCAGCTTCTACCAGAGGGCCACGAGACTATCGGAAACGGCTAACGGCAGAATTCAAAATCTCTTCGTGACGCTAGAGACGCAGTGAAATACCACAGTTATCTAGCTCCAGATACACACTGCCTGGGAAGACGCAGGTATGATTGAAATGAAGCTTTTGTATCATAAACGATTCCTGAAAGTGTTATCGCTATTGATATTTTGTCGAAAATTAACATTCTCGACTGTGCCTGTGTACAAAATATAGGTTGCTTTTTTCAGAGACGGAGAGAGCAACCAGCCACTATCGATAATGCTATTTATTTAAGTAAACAACGCCGCAAACAGTTCATCTTCAGACGGCTGGTAACACATCGAGATGCACAGTTTTTGCTGTTTACTTAAGTTCTTGGACGTTTATTTCACCTCGTGGTGAAAGATTCTTGGGTTGGTGATACCATACGATAAAAAAACGATGTTAGAAACAACGTTTTTAAACTTAACTATATTTCACAATGATCGAACACAATATAAATAGATATTTAAGACTGACTTATTGTAGTTATATTTTACTTACGCCCAAAATTCTGCGTAATTTTGTTGAAACGTTGTTGGCTTTTATTCACCAAATATTTTAGAATATATGCAGCACTTACACGATTTGTATAAAACCATATTGCTTGGAGCACCACATACTTGCGAAATGTACACAAAGATGGTGATATCACAAATACAACAGTGCCAAAGAAATTCTCTATCAGCGATATTGCAGTATATACACTGAATCGACAGCAGGAAATTTACAGAAAATAAACGTTAAATCTTATGCATTTGGCATTCAATGAGCATTAATTACAAATAAAGTCAACAGATGTAGCAACTAGTTTGTTCATAAATATTACTTAAATGATATCAAGCAGATACTGTGGTATACACAGGGCGGAAAATAGGTACTGATCAATAAATAAATATTGCGACAGTAGGAATTACTCTAACATATGATGGCTAATTGAAAGTTTAAATTAATTTAACAATTGTGTTATTGAGTGACTGAACAATCTGCTGTGTTTTAGTATAGCGTTTATATTAGATTGCTGACTGCATGTTATTGTCAAAAGGAGTAGTGTTTATTTATGTTTTAAATTGGAAAATAACTGAATTAAATTTTCTGGAAAGGCTGCATTGGCTACAAGATGCAATGATTTACTTTTAAATGCATGTATTTCTATCTCTACGAGTAAATTCATGAGGTTACTTTTCTCGGCACTATGCAATATCTGGATGTGGCGTTATATGCTTGTTATTCAATGTCTGTTCGGAGTTTTATGCATTGCAAATGCAGATTCTTATGGGTTGTTCAAGCGAACGGATTCTACATGTTTTTGAATCAAGTATCGAAGCTTCTTCCAGTTCGGCTTATATCGCAGAAGGGGTAATTTTGGCATCTGAATTTAAATATACCTGATCTTTTGTACGGCGGGTTATGAATGGGTAGCTGCTGAAGTTTGTGGTTTGTGTGATAACTTATATTAACGTTCCTGTTTTATCAATATTGGTACCAGGGATCATGACGGCTGTAGGGCAATCGACTTGTCGACAAAGCTACTGATTGTAATGTATGCGGCATTCCATTCTGAACAATGAGTAGACTTTGGCCAGCTGCCCGCAACAAATAGCGAAGTTCAGAGAGATCCCGTGGCGCCATCCTGCCACTCTCTACCATTAATATTGCCAAATCCAGATTAACATTCCGACCCTGAGAAGATGCGGGTTAAAGACTAGCAAAAAGAAGAGAGGTAGTGATATAAATGAGCATGGAAGCTGCCGTAACTGAATCTCATCTGGGTGATAGCAGAGCTAGTTCTGCAGTTTACTGACGTGTTATGAAACCAAGATAAGCGAGGTATGTGGGATTGAACATATCCGAGGTAGTCTCCTTAATATAGATTTTATGTTTCCAGTTGTCCTTCCCAGTGGGATTTGACTTCCGGCTTTACTTGAATTGAGAATTCGCTCAATGGTAACTGGCTATCACGGTAAGCTCTGGATATAGCAGCTTCCTTGACCAATTGTTTCATAATGACTGTGTCAGCTTTGATCCAAAACAAATCAATGTGTTAATTTCTTCTAGAGGATCCTGTTACTGTGTGAGCTACATCGATAGTATGTTTACTACTCTGCTTTCTCCATTTCCTGCTCTCCGTGGCACTGGGGATGCTTTTTCAAACAGAAATAATGAAATTTTTTGTCGTTCTGGGTTACAGAGCTCTTTATGGCCTTCATTATCGCCACTATTCCGCTGTCTAAGAAGTGAGCCATCAGCGTATCTGGTGAGTTGCACTGCAATTTTCTTGGATAGAATTGCTGGCTGTTAAGTTGAGCTTTCTGCCAGTGTTTGCGCTGAAGTCCAAATAGAACAATGGGACGGTGAAAAGGCCATCCACACACAGGAAGTATCCATGACGGTCTAAGATGTTACAAGCTCATCTTTCATAACGAACTTTTCGTTCACTGCACCGACTTCAGAATCGGTGGATCAGTTTCCACCTAATTAAAATTTAATGCGTATGGAGGGATGTCTCGCAACGGCAGGTTTTTATTGGGTTGTGTATAGCTTTGCATGGTTTTAAGCCATTAGTAGTTAAATTTTCGTCATAAATGAGAGGTTTGTACCGCGAAAAATTTCGAAAACTGGCCTATTAGTGACAGATGAAAGAGCTACATCTACAAAATGGAACTGAGAGTATTTCTCATTGACATGTTCTATTCTACAGAGCAGTTTTTAGTTTGTATGGTATAAAAATAATATACTAGACTCAAGGCTTCTTCTGCTACTACGTAATCGCGTGTAAAAGTAATTATGTTAGTATCTTGTAAATTGAACGTTCCTCATAATTACAGTTGTTCAGCAAATAAATAAAAAATGACGAGCAATTAACTATGTGAAACAAGAAATGGGGAATAAAAATCACGTGGTAGAACTCGTCTATAATAATTTGAGACAGCTAATGAGAAACTGTTTTAGAACTAGGCTTCTTCTAATTAAATATCGCAGCTATTCACCTCTTTTAGCGAGCGTTTACGAAATTTATAGAAGGGTTGTAACGACCGTGTTATTAAACGTTCTCAGTTCCTTTAGTTTCATATAAATTTTTAGCTAATAGATTGTTTTTCGACGTCACATACGAGTTGCGTGCAATAAAGCAAAGCATGGTGATGTTGTTGGCTGGAAGATCCCAAAAGGTCGTCCAACCGCTGTATTGGAAATGGTAGCTTATTTCTTGCAAACCGGTTCCTCGTCAAAGCGCACTGTGCCTTTTACCTTGTATAACGCCTCTCCTTCCCACTATATTTGGAATATTAATTTAACTGTCGCAAATTTCGTCAAGGCCTTCGCTAGTTATTAGTTGAGGCTGAAGAACATGCATACACGTGAACCAAGGAACGGTAAGAGTTTCGTCCATGTGCATGTTACCATTACCATATCCATGGTTCGATCTTTTATTAAAATTTTAAGCACTGATCATTATAATTTAATACGTAATGTAATCTTCTGAGTTGCATGTAATAATTAACGAAAAGCTATGTTTTTTAGGTAACGATTTCAACCTAAGAATACGTGTCATTGTCTTTACAAAACCTTTTTTACTCTGGGCAGAGCGAGTTCGGAATAATTCTCATTTTCATTACTGAATCTCAAATCAAACAACGCTTAAGGCAATTACCGTTGGTTATCAAGCACGCGATCTTTCATCTTAAACAGTTCAGCCATTTGAATCCGACGCAACAACTTTTTAACTTCATATTACGTTACCTTCTCCCAAATTCTTTCATTAATATGCTTCTATTTGTCGCACATCCATTTATTACATTTCGTCGATGTTTAACTCGCTTATAATAATCAGAATATTCATTGTAACTATGTTTCCCACAAGATTCTCCCCATTTCCTAATTGTCGAAACGGCACTGTCCAACAAATTTCCGTCCCCTAAAGAACTTATCAATCTTATCACCCTTAGATGTATTATTTTAGTGTAGATGGATGACCTGATTACTAACAGAGTTCATCGTCCTGTCTGTGTTGATGTGTGTGAATTCCTAAGGGACCAAACTGCTAAGGTCATCGGTCCCTAGACGTACATACTACATAAAGTAACTTATGCTAAGAACAACACACATAGCCATGCCCGAGGAAGGACTCGAACCTCCGGCGGGAGGGGCCGCGCAGTCCGTGACTTGTCGCCCTAAACCGCGCGGCCACTCCGCGCAGGCCTGTTTGTGTTGAAGACGATCAGGGAGAGGGGCTTGTACGAATTCAGTGGCATCTTACAGCTTAATCTCTTCGAGTAGAACCAAGAGGACTGACGTTCTTTATGACCAAGCGGAATGACGTGCTTAATGTCCACATCAGACGGACCGATCACCAACAGCAGTATCAACTACCTCACACCAAGAGGCGGTACAGGAAGATCTGGAACAAAACCCAAGATAGTGAAACACAGTATGATAATCGGGAAACTTGTGTCTAATTTCTTCGGCCAGTATGGCTGAACCTCACATGTTCTGGTAGTGTTCTCATTTACTGTAGGTTTGGGGAAGCACTGAAAGACCTAAGTCGAAACAAGGCCCCGGGAGTAGACAACATTCCATTAGAACTACTGACGGCCTTGGGAGAGCCAGTCCTGACAAAACTCTACCATCTGGTGAGCAAAATGTATGAGACAGGCGAAATACCCTCAGACTTCAAGAAGAATATAATAATTCCAATCCCAAAGAAAGCAGGTGTTGACAGATGTGAAAATTACCAAACTATCAGTTTAACAAGTCACAGCTGCAAAATACTAACACGAATTCTTTACAGACGAATGGAAGAACTGGTAGAAGCCGACCTCGGGGAAGATCAGTTTGGACCGCAGAAATGTTGGAACACGTGAGGCAATACTGACCCTACGACTTACCTTAGAAGACAGGTTAAGGAAAGGTAAACCTACGTTTCTAGCATTTGTAGAGTTAAAGAAAGCTTTTGACAATGTTGACTAGAATAGTCTCTTCCAAATTCTGAAGGTGGCAGGGGTAAAATACGGGGAGTGAATGGCTATTTACAATTTGTACAGAAAGCAGATGGCAGTTATAAGAGTCGAGGGGCATGAAAGAGAAGCAGAGGTTGGGAAGGGAGTGAGACAGGGTTGTAAGGGAAGCAGAGGTTGGGAAGGGAGTGAGACAGGGTTGTAAGGGAAGCAGAGGTTGGGAAGGGAGTGAGACAGGGTTGTAAGCTATCCCCGATGTTATTAAATCTGTATATTGAGCAAGCAGTAAAGGAAACGAAAGAAAAATTTGGAGTAGGAATTAAAATCTGTGGAGAAGAAATAAAAACTTTGAGGTTTGCCTATGACATTGTAATTCTCTCAGAGACAGCAAAGGACCAGGAAGAGCAGTTGGAACGTAAAGGACAGTGTCTTGAAAGGAGGATATAAGATGAACATCAACAGAAGACAAACGAGGATAATGGAATGTAGTCGAATTAAGTCGGGTGATGCTGAGGGAATTAGATCAGAAAATGAGGCACTTAAAGCAGTAAAGGAGTTTTGCTATTTGGGGAGCAAAATAACTGATGATGGTCGAAGTAGAGAGGATATAAAATGTAGACTGGCAATGGCAAGGAAAGCGTTTCTGAAGAAGAGAAATTTGTTAACATCGAGTATAGAATTAAGTGTCAGGAAGTCGTTTCTGAAAGTATTTGTATGGAGTGTAGCCATGTATGGAAGTGAAACATGGACGATAAATAGTTTGTACAAGAAGAGAATAGACGCTTTCGAAATGTGATGCTACAGAAGAATGCTGAAGATTAGATGGGTAGATCACATAACTAATGAGGAGATATTGAATAGAATTGGGGAGAAGAGGAGTTTGTGGCACAACTTGACAAGAAGAAGGGACAGGTTGGTAGGACATGTTGTGAGGCATCAAGGGATCACCAATTTAGTAATGGAGGGCAGCGTGGAGGGTAAAAATCGTAGAGGGAGACCAAGTGATGAATACACTAAGCAGATTCAGAAGGATGTAGATTGCAGTAAGTACTGGGAGATGAATAAGCTTGCACAGGATAGAGTAGCATGGAGAGCTGCATCAAACCAGCCTCAGGACTGAAGACCACAACAACAACAACAATACTGAGGAACACAAACGCAGACTGGCAGTTGAAATGCCTTTCTTTAAGCTAGGTATACTCACGTGAGAGTTCTTCATTCTCAGAGATCTTTTGGGTATAATACGTGTCGTGGAAAAAAACGGCGCCGAGAGTCGACTCTGCGAATTTAGATCTCTCGTGTAGGCAGCAACCTCCCTCTCTCTCGGGACACGAAAAACTATACCAGTATTATCGGAAGAACTGAGAGTATTCGAAGAGTGCTGAGCGGCCACATTGCATCCCAGATTTGTGCAGTATTTAAGTTTTTACACTACAATATCCTGGTAATATATTTTGCCGTACTCATGGACACATTAAATGAAAGTGCCCTCAAAACTGCGTGTTTTGAGCCATGATACGCAGCCGTAGCATGTATCCGGGCGAAGAAATCGCCCGTTTTACCCCCTAAACGAAGAGTACGATAGCCTATTTCGAAAGTTGTAGACTTCAACAATGTTTTAGAATTTAACGAAGCTGCACAGCAAGCAACATCATAAACATATTATGTAGATTTATGAAACGAAAATAAAAATATGTTGCAATTGAAGAGATTTGATCCCACGTTAATATGAAAATGTGAGTGAAAAACTAGGGCGCTCTCTACTGTGCCACAACAGCAGTGTAGCAAACTGCTCTGTAAACGTATACGGGAATTGTTGGACTGCTGAGACTACTGTCGCGATGGATATGAAAAAAAAAAATAATAACATAATGAAGAAAGCAGACAGGAAGTGGATTCAGGTTGTAAATTCAACCAACACTGAATTCAGTCAGACAGAAATAACACTACTAAATAAGGGTTTGAAGCATAATATAAATCCAAGCATCAATCACAAAAACATAAAAGACACCATATGCTCACCAAAGATAGCCAGTGACATTGCAAAACTTAGTGACACTGAAAAATAGTAATAGGCCACAAGGCTAATAAAATTATACAGAAACACATAACCACAAAATCAACAAAAACAAACTACTTTGAAATAAATGCACTCCAGACAATCAATAAGAAACTACAAAACCATAACGCCCTGGCAGTAAAATCTGATAAAGGTTCCACAACAGTTATTATGTTTAAGGATGATTATATACACAAAACACTCGATTTCTTTGCAAACAACCACATGCTGGAAGTACAAGTTGACGCTACACCAAAGTTTCAAGCTAAAATAAGAAAATGCCTCAACAACAGTAACTTCCTGTTCACTAAGAATGAATTATTGTGATGAAGCCAACAGCCCCCAAACTCAGAGCACAACCAAAAGTCCATAAAACCAACACACCTATCAGGCCTATTGTGAACTCAATAATAGCCCAGCCTACAAGTTAATGAGAGAACTAAATGACCACCTCACACCAAGCTTCTGTCCCTAGATATTGTTAACCTTTACAGCAGTATACCTGTAAATGAAACAGCTGAGATAATAAGAATGAACCTATTGAGAAACAAGGCAATGAGCAAAGCAGAAATCATAGAACTAGTAGATGTACTTAATCTAGTGCTCTCACTTAATTACTTCTCCTTTAACAATAAAATTTACAAGCAGGACCAAGTACTAGCAATGGGAAGCCCTCTCAGTGGCCTATTAACTGAAATATTTATCAACCATATAGAAAATAAAATTCTGACACTAAATGATAACATCACAAGCAAAGTTAAATTCTATAAGAGATATGTAGATGACACACTCATTCTATTTGATGGCATGGAGGATGAAGTGACGACCTTTTTAACAAATTCAATAGCCTACATAAAAATATTCCATTCACCCTTGAACAGGATGAAGACAACACCATACCTTTTCTTGACATAAAAGTATCAAAACAGAACCAAAAGGTAGCTTTCAATGTTTACATAAAAACTACTGGCACTGACACCACTATACCAAACTCCTCAACACATCCCTCCTCCCACAAAAAAGCTGCTTATAGATCAATGCTGTACAGAGCACACAAATTTCCACTTCAACATACAGAACTCCAGCAACAAATAGAAACCATAACATATACTGCAATAAACAATGGACATGACCGTTATCTAATTAATACCATGTCACAACAGATAGAAAATAAACTGAACAAACAACATCAAACTACACTCACAACTGACAGTGCCCCAGCAGTCAAATATGTAAAAATACCGTATCTTGGAATAGTATCTGACAAATTAGCAAGACTATTCAAAAACACAGAAGTAAAAATTAGCTTCAGCACCAACAACAACCTAAGTAGGAAGCTTATTCACAATATAAAACCACCAGATACAAGTCTTGATGCATCTGGCATTTACAAAATTACCTGCAGCCAATGTAATAAATATTATATCGGCCAAACAGGCAGAAATTTGAGAACCCGATTAAAAGAACATTTAGACTGCGACAGGCTTGATAAATGCAACAAATCAGCAGTAGCAACTCACATTAAAGACACAGGCCACCATTTGAAAATCGAAGACAACCTCGAAATTTTACACAAAATAGGAAAAAGTAAAATAATGGATATCATGGAAGAAATGGAAATTTTCATACATCATACAAAGCATGGAGATAACATTCTTAATGAAATATCCGTATTCAAAAACTCAAAATTCTTCAACAGTCTTAAGCCAATTCTAACTCAATAGATTCAAGATACTTTAGTGTAAATAATTGACTACAACCAAGAATATCGATACAAAACCTCTATAATCGATAGAGACTCACATGCTACAGTCCGCCATCTTGTGTTGTGTGTATAACATCGAAGCAATTTGTGCAGTGGCAATCAGTGACAAAATATAATGTGCAATAGTGTAATGTCAATCAACAGCTCCGCTATTACAACAGTGATGCAAGTGAAACAGCAAGACGATGCAGTTGTTAGTGAACAACTGTCATATAAAAGCCTTTCACACTAATGCAAATCTATCTGCATCCGATACAGGCTGTGATATACATAGTCAACAACAAAGAAGAAAACCAGCAGAAGACGTCACTGACTTCGATTTCTAGATGTACGCTGCCCCACTCCTTACCCGAAAATGCCACACCAGCAGCTACAGTAAAAAACAAAGTGGTCTAGATTAATCTAGTTTAAGACTGTTTATTTTTAAGTAACAATTCTCGATGTATGTATGTATGTACAAATGCTTGAAGATGAACAAAACATGTTCGAAACGCGTTGCATTATGTTAGATTAAGCATGAAATAAAAAGTGAGTGGTAGCAGAAACTTGAAATAAATAACGGACTCAGGTCGCTACTAAAGGTATGTAGTAATAGTATGTACTAATAGTATGTACGAGGAGAAGGCAGTGTTACAGAATGTACAGTTACTGGACGACAGGAACTGAGAAAAATAGCAAAATTTTTGACTGAAATGGCTACAGTTTTTAACACCTTCACAAAAGAAATTTACCAGAATAGCCACAATTCAAGGAATTGTAGCTTTACACCATAGATTATTTAACATAGAGAAACAAATGAAGTTATGTTTGAAACTAATCGTCTTAGAACTCGAAAAACTACAGTTTAACTTCAAGTAGTGCAGCTGTACCTATAGTTTCATATGACATGGTAATTATTGATTATATTATCATGTTAGGTGTTGAAGAACAGACCTTCACGAATTTCCAAGTGGTTCCTTAAGTCAATACAAGTAAAATGTATCCCCCGAAGTGCTTTATTTATCAGATATCTGACCTATTTGCCCTTTGAACGTCTATGGGTATGAAGATGAAACAGGAGTCATGTCATTTTATATTAATTGTTAGTTTACCAAATATTAATGAGAATAGACGTAGCTGACGCTACAAATATTAGTGTCACAAGCAGTCTGCCTTCAACAGTAATGGATCTACACTTAACAGCATCTAAACTTTCAATTTTGGGTCCAGTTATAAAGAGTGTTGCATCCATCTCCATCGCTGTCACTTTCGTAAAATTTCGATATTGTTATGGTTTTCCATCACGAGCTCTATAATGAGATTCTTGCATGTACCACTATCATGCCACTGCCTGATCCGCTCTCTTATCCAACATGAACACGGTCGTTTACGTTGTTTCTTTGCCGCTAAGACCATTAAAAGTGCAGCTGCAGCCCTACACTCTTCCGTCGCAAACCCTTCAAATGGCTCTGAGCACTATGGGACTCAACTGCTGAGGTCATTAGTCCCCTAGAACTTAGAACTAGTTAAACCTAACTAACCTAAGGACATCACAAACATCCATGCACGAGGCAGGATTCGAACCTGCGACCGTAGCGGTCTTGCGGTTCCAGACTGCAGCGCCTTTAACCGCACGGCCACTTCGGCCAGCGCAAACCCTTCCGTCAGACACAGAACTACGACAGAAAAATCTCGCAGAGCTTAATCTCTCAGTCGATACAGACACTCACCCTGCCGAGTGTAAACACTTTCGACATCTTCTTTCGCGAGCCTCTCACACTCTTACAGAAAGTACTCGGAAGTAACTACCAGGCAGTAACAATCAGCGAAAATTTGTCTCTAGTGTAAGCAATTCTGCGAGGATTATCTGAGAGTACCAAGCTATCAGAGAGCAAAAAACACTCACCTGTATGACAGCCCTAGATCGCTCTGGGTGCCCCTATGCATACAGCGTTGCAATTACCACCTGCAGCTGACAGTCGTTAGTGCCTGATTTTGACAGGTTCCGCTAACTTTACCCCGAGACAGTGTAAGGTACAAGAATATATCTTTCGGAAGGGACGTAATTAGTTTTCTGACCTAAGTTTACAATTTCTGGTGAAAGTAATTTTCTGGACATGTGATTATTCCGTTCACGTATAAGCCAGTTATTCCACGATGTACGACTTCAGGGAATCACAGCGGCTTCTAGGAAATTTCCCCGCGCAGAACTCGCCGACCTGACGCCGGAGACTGCTAACAGCTGCGACCAACTTTTCGCCCCAGCCCGGTCGCCCGCCTCGTGGACGGAAGAACAGTCTCGCCGCCGTGCCTCTCGCCCTACGCGAATTCCGAGAACGGGCCAACTTCAGCGATCGCTGCCAAAGCTACCTCTTGTCCCCCCTCCCAAACTCCTGTACGGTCCGGTGAGTCCTTTCCAGCACCTTTTTTTTTTTTTGAACGGAGCTTGAAGTTGTCACCCGACTGGAAGCCGTATTTAAAATGAGGTTGTCGGCAATAGGGTACAGTATGGCTTCGGGGATAGCTGTTATCTGTCAAAGTTAAATTGGGAGTACTTCAGTAATGCGTAGTCGCCTCTAGTTTGTAAGTGTGTGTGGCCGCCTACATACGTAGTGTCCCAGGAGGAATGATTAATATTCAGCGATATGACAGAAATGTTCATTCGAAGCAAAAAGTACAATAAACATACGCTTTGAAACGCATAACTTAAGGGTTATGAGCACTTCTTTATATTCGATTCTTTGTAACAAATCTCTACTAATCCACACACTTTACTTTCAATATTTTGGGAGGAGATTGTATGGAGCAAAACAAGAAAAAAATGCCTAGTTAACATGGAGTTTAACATATACGTCTTAGGAAATACAATACGAGCACTTGTTCAGTGGAAGTGGCGTTTTTAACATTAGCGAAGAAGAATTTGTGCTGGGTGCCCATGTTTCCGATTTTTTTGCATCGAATTATCGTTCCTGTCATATCCCTGAGTTTATGATTTTGTCCATAGCTGTTCTTGAGCACCTGAAGAATATTCCACAAAGATAAAAAGTCAGTCGTCAGCTGCACAAGAAAATCTTTATTTGGTTCACTTTGCCGGTTTCGATAGTTTATACTGTCATCTTCAGAATGAAATAGGCTTAGATCATTGGTAAGCCAACGTCAAAATAAGAATCGGAAGGTAGTGCCCTTTGCTACAGAGTCGATAAAACAGAGGGACATCTTTAAAAATAATGATGCGTTTGGTGGTTGGCTTTCCTCCACATACTATGCACGATTTGACATTGAGCAGTTAATTATTTGTCACTCGTCGCATGCATCATTTATTTTCAGAGATGTCGCTCTGTTTTATTTACTGTGTAGCAAAATACCTACCGTCCGATTCGTATTTTGACATCGGCTTACCAACGATTTGAGCCTATTTCACACCTGAAGATGACAGTATAAAATGGTGAAACCTGGTTAGTGAACGAAATAAAGGTTTTCTTGTGCAGCTGACACCTAACGTTTTATCTTTGTGGAGACCTCCCTGTGTAGTGACCACTCCTCTTGGGACAACCTGTATACGGTATGTGGTCTATGCCTAGAGCTGCTGTTTGACAAAAACATGACGTACCAGGACCATAAGGCGTCAGAATGAAAGCACTGACGGCTGCGGGCGAAAAGGATAGCCGTCCATAGCGCTATGAAGAGACGTCGGCAGAGAGACGTTTACAAAAAAGTTTTTTAGACAAGCAAAGTAGCTGCGCCCAGGGTTCAGAAACTGCCCGTAATCATTTCACATCGGGTCCACTGCATAATTTTAAAGGCGCTTCTACCGCCACATGGAAATGAATTTTTTTCGATATTTCACTACAAACACAATACATTTTGTTACGGAAAATTGCAAAATGAATAGTCGGTGAATGCTGAGTTTGTCAGCTAGTGCTAAAATACAGAGTTATGCCAGGCAGAATATGGCACTGCGGTCGGCAACGCCGATATAAGCCAACAAGCGTCTGGCGCAGATGTTAGATCGGTTACTGCTCCTACAATGGCAGGTTGTCAAGATTTAAGTGAGTTTGAACGTGGTGTTATAGTCGGCGCACGAGCAATGGGACGCAGCACCACCGAGATAGCGATGAAGTGGGGATTTTTCCATTCGACCATTTCACGAGTGTACCGTGAATATCTGGAATCCAGTAAAACATCAAAGCCGCGCGGGATTAGCCGAGCGGTCTTATGCGCTGCAGTCATGGGCTGTGCGGCTGGTCCCGGCGGAGGTTCGAGTCCACCCTCGGGCATGGATGTGTGTGTTTGTCCTTAGGATAATTTAGGTTAAGTAGTGTGTAAGCTTTTGGACTGATGACCATAGCAGTTAAGTCCCATAGGATTTCACACACATTTGAACATTTTTTAAAACATCAAATCTCCGACATCGCTGTGGCCGGAAAAAAGAATATGCAAGAACGGGGCCAACGACGACTGAAGAGAATCGTTCAACGTGACAGAAGTTCAACCCTCCGGCATATTTCTGCAGATTTTAACGCTGGGACAAGTGTCGGCGTGCGAACCATACCCTGAAACATCATCAATATGAACCGACATTGGACTGTTGATGGCTGGAAATATGTTATCTCGTCGGACGAGTCTGGTTTAAAATTATATCGAGCCGATGGACGTGTACGGGTATGGAGACAACCTTATGAATCCATGCAAC
This sequence comes from Schistocerca serialis cubense, assembly GCF_023864345.2. Lineage (NCBI taxonomy): Eukaryota > Metazoa > Arthropoda > Insecta > Orthoptera > Acrididae > Schistocerca > Schistocerca serialis. Next base: position 726,815,688 of record NC_064638.1, read on the forward strand.
CTGCTTGTCAGCAGGGGACTGTTCAAGCTCGTGGAGGCTCTATAATGGCGTGAAGCGTGGGGAGTTGGAGTGACATGGGACCTGTGATACGTCTAGATACGCCTCTGACAGATGACAGGTACGTAAGCATCCTGTATGATCACCTGCATCCATTCATGTCCATTGGGCATACCGATGGACTTGGACAATTCCAGCAGGTCGATGCGACACCCCGCACGTCCAGAATTGCTACAGGGTGGCTCCAGGAACACTCTTCTGAGTTTAAACACTTCCACTGGCTACCAAATTCCCCAGAAATGAACATTATTGAGCATATCTGGGATGCCTTGCAACATGCTGTTCAGAAGAGACCTCCACTCCCTCGTACTCTTACGGATTTATGGACAGCCTCGCAGGATTCATGATGTCAGTTCCCTCCAGCTCTACTTCAGACATTAGTCTAGTCCATACAGGATTCATGGTGTCAATTCCCTTCAGCACTACTTCAGACGTTAGTCGAGTCCATTCCAGGTCGTGTTGCGGCACTTCTGCGTGCTCGTGGCAGACCTATATGATATTAGTCAGGAGTACCAGTTTCTTTGGCTCTTCAGTGTAATATTGAATCCAGCACACTTCCCCGGAGAAGGGCATTCTTCTGCATTCTTCATCGACTCTTCCGGCCGTCAGTGTATTAGAAGCCTTGCCTCATTTGGACAGAGGTATACCCGCTACTCGTCGGACCAGACTACACGCTTCCTGCCAGCTGCTGTCCAGTTTCGATGCTGTTTGCCTCAATGAAGACGTGAAGCTGTATGTACTATTGTGAGCATTGCCTTTTGAATGGTACCCGACTCCAAATGTCGATTGCATGCAGTTCCCGTTGCAATGCTCGTTCGTAAACTGATTGAGATGGATCTGCGTTTACCTACAGTAAAAATTCTTGCCTGTTTTGAAACAGATAGTCATTGAGAAGATAGGCCACTGGTCTCCGCTCTTGTCGGTTAGAATATTTTTACGACACATGATCTAACGTTTTCTTACGTGACTGTAATTAGTACACTGTTCTTTAAAGATGCATTGGACAGTCCTCCTTGACAGACAAAAAACCGGGTAGCTTCATTCACGGCGTAGTCATGGGAATGTCCAAGCACGGTCGCTCCTTTCTGCTATTCCGTCAAGCCTTTACGTCCACCCATCTTATTGTACTAAGTCCGTACAACCAACCAGCACATGCACACCACCTCACTACCATAACTGACGTCAGCAGTAGAGGGTCACGTGGCTGCCTGCCACCATTTTTACACCATGTACAGCACTGCAAGGCCCTAATTTGCTATTTTAAGAAGGTGACTCATATTTCGCCGTTTGAGCTTATGTCTGATTTATTTTCTATAGGTACCTGATAAAGAGACTATAAATCCGTAAAATCGACTATGTGTTACTTTAAAATCAAAATAAATTACCTGATGAGACTATATGGACAAACTGACATTATTTCGGGAATAAATTTAACACCAGCTGAAAAATTTTCTGATGGTTGACTTCGGCGGAATTAACTGTTTGCTTCGTCGTTCTTGTTTGCATATGAGGCATTTAGTAGAACCAGTATCAAACGTTTTCATAACAGTCTTAGAAGCGACGCAAGAGGCTGCGTCACAGTAAAAATTAAACGCCAGCATGAGTGTCAGGTCGATGTGCGGGAAACAACAGCAATTCACACTGTGCTAGGTTCATGTGTTCTCTCATCACAACTCACAGGGTATCAATACAGAAACTACACCGAAAACTCTCATCTGGAATTTCTGCAGAATCTATCTTTGGAATTAACGAGACTCGTGAGATGTATGTATTATTGGTCTGCTACACCAACCAACCAGAATAGATAGTGAAGAGGGATGAGGCTAGGCTGTTTGGTCGACATCAGTCTTTCGAGTATTTGTCTGTGGAGATATCTACTAGAATTAGAGATTGTTTCTTGGACGTTCCCGAATGTACAGAATGATACTCAGCTGATTATGGCAGGCTGTGAAACCATTGTACATTGTTTCGTCCTCTTTGAAAGATGAGTACATACACTATGTTATCAAAAGTATTCGGACAACCCTAAAACATACGCTTTTCATATTAGGTGCATTGTTCTGCCACCTATTGCCAGATACTCCATATCAGCGACCTCAGTAGTCATCAGACATCGTGAGTGAGCAGAATGGGGCGCTCTGCGGAACTCACGGACTTCGAATGTGGACAGGTGACTAGGTGTCACTTGAGTCATACGCCTAAACGCGAGATTTCCACACTCCTAAACATCCCTAGGTCCACTGTTCCCAATGTGATAGTGGAGTGGAAACAAGAAGGGACACATACAGCACAAAAGCGTGCACGCCGACCTCGTCTGTTGACTGGTAGAGATCGCCAACAGTTGAAGAGGGTCGTAATGTGTAATAGGCAGGCATCTATCCAGACCATCACACAGCAATTCCAAACTGCGTCAGGATCTACTGCAAGCAGTACGACAGTTAAGCGGAAGGTGAGAGAACCAGGATTTCATGGTCGAGCGGCTGCTCATAAGGCACACATCACGCCAGTAAATAAGAAACGACGCCTCGCTTGGTGTGAGGAGCGTAAACATTGGACGACTGAACAGCGCAAAAACGTTGTGTAGAGGACGAACACGGTACGCAATGTGGCGATCCGATGGCAGGGTGTGGGTATGACGAATGCCCGGTGAACGTCATCTGTCAGCGAGTGTAGTGCCAAAAGTAAAATTCGGAGGCGGTATTGTTATGGTGTGATCGTATTTTTCATGGAAGGGGCTTGCACTCCTTGTTGTTTTGCGTGACCCTGTCACAGCATAGGCCTACATTGATATTTTTAGCACCTTCTTGCTTCCCACTGTTGAAGAGTAATTTGGGAATGGCTACTGCATCTTTCAACACGGTCGAGCACCTGTTCTTAATGCACGGTCTGTGGCGGAGTGGTTATGCGACAATACCATCCCTGTAATGGACTGGCCTGCACAGAGCCCTGACATGAATCCTATAAAACACCTTTGGGATGTTTTGGAACGCTGACTTCGCGCCAGGCCTCACCGACCGACATCGCTACCTCTCCTCAGTGCAGCACTCCGTGAAGAATGGGCTGCCATTCCCCAAGAAACGTTCCAGCACCTGATTGAACGTATGCCTGCGAGAGTGGAAGCTTTCATAAAGGCTAAGGGTGGGCCAACACCATAATCCAGCATTACCGATGGAGGTCGCCACGAACTTGTAAGTCATTTTCAGCCAGGTGTCCGGCTACTTTTGATCACATAATGTATGTATATGAAAGCCACAGCAGGATATTCCGAACAATATATATGATTTCAAGACCTGTAAACCGGTAACGTGACTCAATACTAATGTTTTTGGAGTGTTTACAAAAGAAGGATGCACTTTCGCACAGATATTGAGCTGCAGGTAAAAGGTTCGTCAGTCCATGATCCGGCGGGTGCAAACCTCTCTCCAGGAAAGTGCACCTGATTTTGAAGAGTTGTCACAAAATAAAGACGAGAGGCTTTTGCTTTTCTCATGCAAGTAAGAGCTAGGTTGTCTGTTGCCGAACGATATGCTTTGGAGCAAACTTTCACAGTTGGCTGGAAATGGGGCAGAGAGGTTCCCCATTGCTTATATTTGGATGAAGTTTTCAACTTCAGCGTTATCCTGAAGTCCAAGGGATACATCCCGAAAACCTTGGAAAAATGTTATTTCATTAACAACTCGAAAATGAAAAATTTTTGTACGTATGTGTATCTGGACATAATTCCCATTTTTGCTCCGTGCGGTTCTAGGCATTTCAGTCTGGAACCGCGTGACTGCTGCGGTCACAGGTTCGAATCCTGCCTCGGGCATGGATGTGTGTGATGTCCTTAGGTTAGTTACGTTTAAGTAGTTCTACGTTCTAGGGGACTGATGACTTCAGATGGTAAGTCCCATAGTGCTCAGAGCCATTTTTGAACCTATTTTTGCTGTAAGGAACCTTGTAATGTTGTTGCATTAATTTGTTCCGCAAGCGGTGCTGATATTCAAGACCATAAAAGTGGGTTAAAAGCTGTGAGCTATCTGAGGAAGTTAACCTTGCATTACTGCGCAACTGTTTCACCAGGTATCCCGTCTAGCTTACCAAATTCCCAACCAGACTAACATTAATTATAATCTTTTAGTACTCATCTTACGATAACCGGCGATATATATATATATATATATATATATATATATATATATATATATATATATATATATATATATATAAAGACAATTTAAGTAAAAAGAAATAAATCAGCTTATATTTGGACATTTATTTTAACATTGATCATTGCTGTGTTAAAATTTCAGCATATCAAACTTGATTCATAACTAAACTGGTGCCTTATTTAGGATTGTGTAAATGTGAGTTTGTAATCTTATGGAACACATCAAATAGCGAGCCAAGACTGGGAGACTACATACAACACTGCATTCATAAAATAACACACGAAGAACGTTGAAACATATGCAAGAGGAAATTAACCACAACCAAACGATTCAATTTTCACCGAAAGAAGTTACGTTCGTAGCGCAATCCTGTCCGTCATGAAATTACCACACACTGGTATACTAAATTCATACTAACTCTCTGTGAAATCTTCCTGAAAAGAATAGCTGAGGGCTACTTTGATGCTTACACCACATGCTTCACGTGGTCAACTTGGTTTACACAAAGAATCTAACTCCACAGTAATTTTGATAATTAAATTACATCGAAACGCAATTTACAAAAGAAAAACCTCGAACTGGTACTATCGTCTTAGTATTAACCTGATGGGTCAAACAATTGTATAAGCACGTGGTACTGGTCTCACAAAGTACACCCCACGTGGGTTGAACATAAAGAAAAGTTGCTATATTGAAAAATATTGTCAAGACGAGACGTTATAATCTCACGCACATTCGCATTTAAGATTGATGATCTTAGTTAGAGTTACTGATCAACATGTGGTTCCACTTTACTCACAAAGTAGTGACAAAGCAACTACCGGAAGATATTCTGAACTTCACACTCGAATTACACTGCGTTGCAATTTAAGATAACATTAGATATTTTAGAGCTAAACCTGAAATAAAGGTGATTAAATTTTCAGTTAGGCTGAACTTTAGAAATCCATTATCCTACGGACTTGGCAGACACGTGCTTAGCCGGAGATCTTACCACTTCAGACGCTTGCTGCGGACAGACTGACTGGGCCCCTACCGAGGGTGCTTCACAGATACAAACGGAAGTGACCAGAGAGGCAGCTTCCTATACCAACATGACAAGGGATGGACAGGACCATACTAAGAATAGAAACCTCTCTGCTTTTAGAAAGCGTAGCTACCTGTTCCGACGTTGGTCCTACTGTTCTCTAGCAGACAGGTTTGTCTGCTACCATCAAGCATGCAACTAGAAATACATTTGCTCATTCATCCTCTCACACAGAAAGGAAGGGGAATGGCAGTATCTTATCATATACAGTATATAAAAGAAAGCGGATGTAGGTTCCGTATGAGACTGTGTGACATGAATTACATATAAACTATGTTTTACAGTGTAGTAGTGTGACAGATCGTTCTTGTTTATGTGTAAAAGTAACACGTTTCACTGCTCAGTCTCCTCCCAAATAGTCAGAAACACCACAGTAAATTTAGAAGAGGAATTTATGCCGTAAATGACAACAGATTTAAGAAACTAACATGAAAGGAATCCAACAGAGACCTTTCAACCTGCCTCTCCCGCAGTTTATAAAATTATTTCTTGTACACCCTGTTTATTAAAAGCTGTAAAATTCTGAAAGGATAGGTGCACAGATCAATGTGACACAAACACTGAATAATCATGCCACTCCCCAAAGGAACACTTTCCACAATAGGGAGCTGTTCCCTTATTCTTTCAGGCATTCAGAGAAATAGCACGCGTATTACCCTTGCTCAGGTTCCCGCCTACCACGATTCCACTTGTATGTATGTGGGTAGGGCAGGCAGGCAGTGTGCGCGCTGGCTGCTGAAAGTGTCTTGCAACGGCGGCGGCTGCGCGCAGCTGTCAGCGCCGTAATCCGGGCCGGCGCTTATCTGCGTCATTACATCCGCCGCCTCTACCTGCCACCCGCCACCGTCTGCCTTCTGGATAAATCGCTGCCTGCGAAACGAGGCCGCGGCGGACGCCTCAGAGAAGATGGGAAGAAATTCGTCCGAGACTTTGCGTCTCTAGCTGACGCGTTCCACCAACGTCCGCATCTACGTCTATACCCCACAAGCTACCTGACGGTGACAGGCGGAGGCCATCCTTATCTGGGGCAGCCTTCCCTGTTCCATTCGCGAATGCTGAGCAGGAAGAATGATTCTCGGAAAACCTCCGTATTAGCTCTAATTTCTCGAATTCTATCGTCTTGCTGATTTTGCGTGACGTATGTGGTAAATCGTCCCGGTTTAATTATAAACTTAGATTTGTAGGGTGTGGGGTCCGCCATTTATTCAAAACACCGTTTATTTTCAGTACCCAAACATGTTTCAGCACCACTGTGCCATCATCAGTGGGTTTCAGTTGTATTTATTCTTTACACTTGGTGTGCATGGCCGGCCGAAGTGGCCGAGCGGTTCTAGGCGCTACAGTCTGCAACCGCGCGACCGCTACGGTCGTAGGTTCGAATCCTGCCTCGGTTCATGGATATGTGTGATGTCCTTAGATTAGTTTCTAAGTTCTAGGGAACTGATTACCTCAGATGTTAAGTCCCATAGTGCTCAGAGCTATTTGAACCATTTGGTGTGCATGATTTTTCCGTATCACTTGTGTAGTATTTACTATAGGTAGCTTGTCATGTTTTCGTGTGGCAAGCCCTTTTATTCTCCGTATCATGGTGAGGTGTCGTGATGCACACGTAAATATAACACGTATTTTCCACAAATTAGGTCGTAAAAACACTTTTCACTTCAATGGCTCTGAGCACTTTGGGACTTAACTGCTGTGCTCACCAGTCCCCTAGAACTTAGAACTACTTAAACCTAACTAACCTAAGGACATCACACACATCCATGCCCGAGGCAGGATTCGAACCTGCGATCGTAGCGGTCGCGCGGTTCTAGACTGCAGCGCCTAGAACCGCTTGGCCAATCCGGCCGGCCTTTTCACTTCACCAAAACACAGTGAGATTGTGATTAGTTCAACACCATGTTTCAGCACCACTGTGCCATTATCATTGGGTTTCTGTTTTATTTATTCTTTACACTTGATGTGCATGATTTTTCTGGATCACTTGTGTATTATTTACTACACGGAGCTTCTCATCACACTGTGCTTTGGTGAAGTGAAAAGTGTTTTCCCGACCTTATTTGTGGAAAATACGTGTTATAGTTACGTGTGCATCTCGATACCTCAACAAGATACGGAGAATAAAAGGGCTTGCCACACGAAAACATGACAAGCTACCTGCACTAAATAATACACAAGTGATCCGGGAAAATCATACACACCAAGTGCAAGGAATAAATAAAACGGAAACCCACTGATGACGGCACAGTGGTGACGAAACATGTTTCGGAGCTGATAAAAAACGGTGTTTTGTGTAAGTGGCAGACCTCACATCCTACAGTTTTGACTGCAAACATGGTCAACACAAGGAGCTGCAAATCCAAATGATGAATAGACTTAGATTGTCTTTTGGGAAATTATGTTACTTTATTATACAAATTTAACTTGGTATTTTATTGCGTAAAATAGACCTATCTCGGGTCGCCACCTGAATTGACCTACAATTTACTTACGCTGAACAAGTGCATGGTAAGGAGGAACAGTTAGTGGATAGCCACTTATTCAGGAAGAAGTAATGAAATTTTAACATATCTTGATAATTCTTGATTAATACTACAGCACAATCAATTTGGGAAATCCTCTTAAATATACTAAAAAACATACACGTTTGAGTTAAGATGGCCTGGAAGAGCGTCGATAGGAAACTATATGAATAGTGGTTGAGCTATTGAACATCAGGAATGCCTCGTGCTATACACTTATTTCGTGATTAAGCCTTTAGAAGGAAAGCACATGAACAGACGCATATTTGACAGAAAAAGCTTAACCTACCATGGACTGTTGGCATTCAATATTGCTTGTAAAACGGTCTGAAATAAACACATGAATAATACAATCATTTGAAATCGGGAGTGCTGTGGGTAAGATGGATTAGACTAACCATTCATCGCCGGCCGGTGTGGCCGAGCAGTTCTAGGCGCTTCAGTCTGGAACCGCGCGACCGCTACGGTCGCAGGTTCGAATCCTGCCTCGGGCATGGATGTGTGTGATGTCTTTAGGTTAGTTAGGTTTAAGTATTTCTAAGTTCTAGGGGACTGATGACCTCAGATGTTAAGTCCCATTCATCACAGAGAAGTAACTCGTTCCATAATTTAATAACGGAAAAAACATCTAAATTGTGTTTGAGAAAGACTAGCTTCGATAGCCGAACACTTTAACAGAAAATTATTCCCAAGTTAAGAAAAAAATACGCGAGATTGCAATTAAAAGCAATGAGTAGGAACTATGTTTTTTGAATAATTCTCTCAAAAGGTAGGAGCCGCCGAAAATCACCAATAACCATGTGGCTAACCACTCAAGAGAAAAGTCCGTGAAAATATAACAAAAATTCACAACGCGAAAGATCACGGATCAAACAATGAAACGCGAGAGTTTACTTAAGCAAGAAAATTGGCCCATTTGTTAGCATTGAAAACTAAAGCTAAATCTCATGAACAAAACAAGTGGTAACGGCTACCAACCATGCACAAAAAACTCACTCAAATCTGCACAAAATACAGTGGTCTTTTTCTTAATGTGACTGTCGAATGTGAAGTTCATACGCACTGGTCATAATCAGCTACACGATTTATTCAGGAATCTAGTCACGCTCATAGGTCCACTTGGCCTCGTGCCCTATAATCCAAGAGTTATAGAACAAAGAAAAACAAAGCTATAAATTTCAAAAATCTTTAAATTGCTCTCAGTTTCTATCTACGCAAGGTATCCCGAATTATTCTGTAATAGAGGAAATCTACTAAGAAATGAATTAAGGACTGACTTAATCTGAAACTTATACATTCACAAAATTGGAATACTGACGACTAAGGCTAGATGTCACCTCTTCGACTATTCCCAGCACTGTGGGGCTGATCGCTACTCGCCTTCAGTCTCCACCGCAGACCGGAAACCGGTGCACAGACACTATGCACTCTCTACGTCTGCCACCTTGCAGCCTGCTCCGATGGAAAGCGGTCTGGTGGTGCTCTTCATGCCGCTGTGGTTGACGGCAGCTATGAGGATCGACCACAACGGAGGGGTATCTGTTGAGAGGCCAGACAAACATGTGGTTCCTGAAGAGGGGCAGCAGCCTTTTCAGTAGTTGCAGGGGCAACAGTCTGGATGATTGACTGATCTGGCCTTGTAAGAATAACCAAAACGGCCTTGCTGTTCTGGTACTGCGAACGGCTGAAAGCAAAGGGAAACTACAGCCGTAATTTTTCCCGAGGGCATGCAGCTTTACTGTATGGTTAAATGATGATGGCGTCCTCTTGGGTAAAATATTCCGGAGGTAAAATAGACCCCCATTCGGATCTCCGGGCAGGGACTACTCAAGAGGACGTCGTTATCAGGAGAAAGAAAACTGGCGTTCTACGGATCGGAGCGTGGAATGTCAGATGCCTTAATCGGGCAGGTAGGTTAGAAAATTTAAAAAGGGAAATGGAGAGGTTAAAGTTAGATATAGTGGGAATTAGTGAAGTTCGGTGGCAGGAGGAACAAGACTTTTGGTCAGGTGATTACAGGGTTATAAATATAAAATCAAATAGGGGTAATGCAGGAGTAGGTTTAATAATGAATAAAAAATAGGAGTGCGGGTTAGCTACTACAAACAGCATAGTGAACGCATTATTGGGGCCAAGATAGACACAAAGCCCATGCCTACTACAGTAGTACAAGTTTATATGCCAACTAGCTCTGCAGATGATGAAGAAATAGATGAAATGTATGATGAGATAAAAGAAATTATTCAGGTAGTGAAGGGAGACGAAAATTTAATAGTCGTGGGTGACTGGAATTCGTCAGTAGGAAAAGGGAGAGAAGGAAACATAGTAGGTGAATATGGATTGGGGGGAAGAAATGAAAGAGGAAGCCGCCTTGTAGAATTTTGCACAGAGCATAACTTAATCATAGCTAACACTTGGTTCAAGAATCATAAAAGAAGGTTGTATACCTGGTATAAGGTATCAGATAGATTATATAATGGTAAGACAGAGATTTAGGAACCAGGTTTTAAACTGTAATACATTTCCAGGGACAGATGTGGATTCTGACCACAATCTATTGGTTATGAACTGCAGATTGAAACTGAAGAAACTGCAAAAAGGTGGGAATTTAAGGAGATGGGACCTGGAGATACTAAAAGGTATCAGATAGATTATACAATGGTAAGACAGAGATTTAGGAACCAGGTTTTAAACTGTAAGACATTTCCAGGGGCAGATGTGGATTCTGACCACAATCTATTGGTTATGCACTGCAGATTGAAACTGAAGAAACTGCAAAAAGGTGGGAATTTAAGGAGATGGGACCTGGATAAACATAAAGAACCAGAGTTTGTAGATAGTTTCAGGGAGAGCATAAGGGAACAATTGACAGGAATGGGGGAAAGAAATACAGTAGAAGAAGAATGGGCAGCTCTGAGGGATGAAGTAGTGAAGGCAGCAGACGATCAAGTAGGTAAAAAGACGAGGGCTAGTAGAAATCCTTGGGCAACAGAAGAAATATTGAATTTAATGGATGAAAGGAGAAAATATAAAAATGCAGTAAATGAGGCAGGCAAAAAGGAATACAAACGTCTCAAAAATGATATCGACAGGAAGTGCAAGATGGCTAAGCAGGGATGGCTAGTGGACAAATGTAAGGATGTAGAGGCTTGTCTCACAAGGGGTAAGATAGATACTGCCTACAGGAAAATTAAAGAGACCTTTGGAGAGAAGAGAACCACTTGTATGAATATCAAGGGCTCAGATGGCAACTCAGTTCTAAGCAAAGAAGGGAAGGCAGAAAGGTGGAAGGAGTATATAGAGGGTTTATACAAGGGCGATGTACTTGAGGACAATATTATGGAAATGGAAGAGGATGTAGATGAAGACGAAATGGGAGATAAGATACTGCGTGAAGAGTTTGATAGAGCACTGAAAGACCTGAGTCGAAACAAGGCCCCGGGAGTAGACAACATTCCATTGGAACTACTGATGGCCTTGGGAGAGCCATTCATGACAAAACTCTACCATCTGGTCAGGAAGATGTATGAGACAGGCGAAATACCCTCAGACTTCAAGAAGAATATAAGAATTCCAATTCCAAAGAAAGCAGATGTTGACAGATGTGAAAATTACCGAACTATCAGTTTAATAAGTCACAGCTGCAAAATACTAACGCGAATTCTTTACAGACGAATGGAAAAACTGGTAGAAGCGGACCTCGGGGAAGATCAGTTTGGATTCCGTAGAAGTGTTGGAACACGTGAGGCAATACTAACCTTAAGACTTATCTTAGAAGAAGGATTAAGAAAAGGCAAACCTACGTTTCTAGCATTTGTAGACTTAGAGAAAGCTTTTGACAATGTTAACTGGAATACTCTCTTTCAAATTCTGAAGGTGGCAGGGGTAAAATACAGGGAGCGAAAGGCTATTTACAATTTGTACAGAAACCAGATGGCAGTTATAAGAGTCGAGGGGCATGAAAGGGAAGCAGTGGTTGGGAAGGGAGTGAGACAGGGTTGTAGCCTCTCCCCGATGTTATTCAATCTGTATATTGAGCAAGCAGTAAATGAAACAAAAGAAAAATTCGGAGTAGGTATTAAAATTCATGGAGTAGAAGTAAAAACTTTGAGGTTCGCCGATGACATTGTAATTCTGTCAGAGACAGCAAAGGACTTGGAAGAGCAGTTGAAGGGAATGGACAGTGGTGGTGGTGGTGGTTAGTGTTTAACGTCCCGTCGGCAACGAGGTCATTAGAGACGGAGCGCAAGCTCGGGTTAGGGAAGGATTGGGAAGGAAATCGGCCGTACCCTTTCAAAGGAACCATCCCGGCATTTGCCTGAAACGATTTAGGGAAATCACGGAAAACCTAAATCAGGATGGCCGGAGACGTGATTGAACCGTCGTCCTCCCCATTGCGAGTCCAGTGTGCTAACCACTGCGCCACCTCGCTCGGTAATGGACAGTGTCTTGAAAGGAGGATATAAGATGAACATCAACAAAAGCAAAACGAGGGTAATGGAATGTAATCAAATTAAATCAGGTGATGCTGAGGGAATTAGATTAGGAAATGAGACACTTAAAGTAGTAAAGGAGTTTAGCTATTTAGGGAGCAAAATAACTGATGATGGTCGAAGTAGAGAGGATATAAAATGTCGACTGGCAATGGGAAGGAAAGCGTTTCTGAAGAAGAGAAATTTGTTAACATCGAGTATAGATTTAAGCGTCAGGAAGTCGTTTCTGAAAGTATTTGTATGGAGTGTAGCCATGTATGGAAGTGAAACATGGACGATAACTAGTTTGGACAAAAAGAGAATAGAAGCTTTCGAAATGTGGTGCTACAGAATAATGCTGAAGATAAGGTGGGTAGATCACGTAACTAATGAGGAAGTATTGAATAGAATTGGGGAGAAGAGAAGTTTGTGGCACAACTTGACTAGAAGAAGGGATCGGTTGGTAGGACATGTTTTGAGACATCAAGGGATCACAAATTTAGCATTGGAGGGCACCGTGGAGGGTAAAAATCGTAGAGGGAGACTAAGAGATGAATACACTAAGCAGATTCAGAAGGATGTAGGTTGCAGTAGGTACTGGGAGATGAAGAAGCTTGCACAGGATAGAGTAGCATGGAGAGCTGCATCAAACCAGTCTCAGGACTGAAGACCACAACAACCACAACAACAACAATGAGGATCGAGCGACGCCACACACGGAGCGGTTTATACTGAGCGGCTGATTGCAGTACACCAGAAAAATGGGTTTTCTGAATTTCTTACTGTAAAATAAAAAAGCTGAATCAACTCTTGGAGAATTTATTTTCCGGAGATATTCTAGTTTTCTTTAAAAAAATTTAAAAGTACTTCTTTCGGTTTTGTGCATTTTCATAAGTATAAAACACTTCTCATTAGTTCTGAGGTCACTAATTGCCACGAAAAGTCAATTTCTGCACATCTAATAAATTCACATCACAGCTTGATGACGATTTGTCTATTTTGTCGATATTGGTCATAGTTATTGTGATAATAATTCAAAAAATGGTTCAAACGGCTCTAAGGACTACGGGGCTTAACACCTGAGGTCATCAGTCCCCTAGACTTAGAACTACTTAAAGCTAACTAGCCTAAGGACATCACGCACATCCATGCCCGAGGCAGGATTCGAACCTGCGACCGTAGCATCCGCGTGGTTCAGGACTGAAGGGCATTGAATCGCTCGGCCACAGCGGCCGGTTGATAATTATTTTCCAAGTACTATGTAGCATAAATTTTGAAGTGTCTGAAGTGAAAAATGTGGTCGCAGCCTGCTTTACGAAACGTCTGTTTTAGGTGATACGTTCCTAAACACTAGATGTAGGTAAAATTTCCGTTACAAACTTCTAGGACTCGAATATGGGCGTGAGTACATAATATTTTGAGTAGGAACCCGCATACGTGATTGTTTGAAAACATGTTTGCTAAGTAGACGCGCAACAGGGCATAGGCGGGGGGGGGGGGGGGGGGGGGGGAGGGGGGAGATCAGGGGATCAGTTACATCGGATCTGCTGATGTCATTTGACGTCCATCTCACCTCTCTGACCTGGTTCCAGCCTCATTCACATGTCTGTGAGTGTTAGAGCAACATTTTTGAGTACCCATTTGCAGAATGCACCGACACGACCCTTCTGAATGACGAAGCTTTCGGTAATGGAAGAGCTTCTCGTTGTCTTTGTTAAGACCGCTCTCCACAGCGTCCGACTCCATGACGTACTTTTTACGCCACAATTACACAACGGTATCGAGAAATGGTACCTTCACCGTCAGCAGGCGTGACTGTGGTGCTGCACGGAGACGCCGCACACCCGAATTGGAAGAACATAACGTTGAAGAGGACCCGTCAACGAGTACACTTGCAATTTCTTTGGCTGTTAGTGAGTGGAATTGTAAAACAAGTGATGTACTGGGTCATGCCTAATCAATAACTCGTAAAAGTGGTCGGCTTACCAAGATGTTTTCAAATGGTTGTAGCACGGAAACGGTACGTTTCTGGTCATGGTTTCCAGTTCAAAATATTATTTATTCACTCTCCACTACATATCCTAGAAGTCTGTAACGGGAATCTCCCAACACCTTGTATACCGAAATTTGTGCGTGCTGGCGCCGAGCGCATTACCTCAGCGCGTCACGGGCAAGTACCGTAGCCTGCAGCTCAGTCGTGAACATTTCGTGGAAATACACATACCTTTTTCAAGTTAGTGATCGCGAATTATTATCGTACTTACTGTGGGAAGAAAATAATGAAGAATAAGGACATTGTACTCTAACAGTTCCATAATCGAAAGTTGAAATGTATTCCATCTTTAAGACAAGGCTTGACAGAAATTTTGTTTACTACACTTGTTAAACGAGACAAATTTCTGTGGGTTTTTCAAGTTAAATATTTTCCAGTTTAACCGTTTCCTAGATCTGGTCAAAGAAGCTTTCAGGAAGAACTCATCAAATAGATATTTGTATCCAACAACATCTGACTCGAAATTAGCCATACACTAAATTAACTCACTCCGTCTTCAGGCCAGAAGTGGCCCACCGGGACCATCCGACCGCCGTGTCATCCTGAGTTGAATATGCGGATAGGAGGGGCATGTGGTCAGCACACCACTCTCCCAGCCGTTTTGATGGTTTTCATTGACCGGAGCCGCTGCTATTCGGTCGAGTAGCTCCTCAATTGGCATCACGAGGTTGAGTGCACCCCGAAAAATGGCAACAGCGCATGGCGGCTGGATGGTCACCCACCCAATTGCCGGCCACGCCCGACAGCGCTCAACTTCGGTGATCTCACGGGAACCGGTGTATCCACTGCGGCAAGGCCGTTGCCACAATAAAGTAAGAAAAGTCAAAATACTCTGAAGACTGCAGTAATTTGTTTATCATTTATTTCGTTGTAAATGGTGTTTTTCCACATACCTGTCAAACAAGAACAAAATCAGAACAGCCGCCGTTTCACTTCGGGTGTAATGTTCTACTGTTTTCAAGGCAGTAAAGAAAATTTGCATTAAAATTGGGCACGTTTTGCACAAATGCATAAGGAATTATCTGGACTGTTCCAACATTTATAAAGCTGAGTCTGTTGTAGCCACAAAGACATAATCTGTAGTATCTTATAAAGCACTTCACTGCAGAGCTAGCTATGTCGCATTTTCAGTAAAGGACAGTTTTGTACGTTGCTACAGTATTACATTTGAATAAATGAATCCCTTTAAAGGAAAGAGAACCAAGCGACACCTTTGCGAAACAGTATTCAAGATATAGTTCCTTTTTTGTGTACCCATATGAATTCAACATCTACATCTATACTCTGCAAATCACTGTGAAGTGCGTGGCAGTGAATATATTCTGTTCTACCAGTTGTAAAGGATTTTCCCGTTCCTTTCGCGTAAGAGCGCAGGAAGAACGACTTTTCAGTGCTTCTGAGGGTGCTGTAATTATTCCCACCTTGTCCTCACGATCACTATTGGACAGATACGTAGGGGCTTGTAGTGTATTGCTACAACCATCATTTAAAGCCGGTTTTTCAAACTTTGCAAGTGGACTTTCTCGGGCTACTTTATGTCTATCTTCAATTATCTGCCTATTCAGTTCTTTTAACATCTCTATGACAATCATCCGCAAGTCAAACTAATCTGTGACCATTCATGCTGCCCTTCTATGTAAACGTTCAAAAACCCCTGTTTGCTATGGGTCAGACACACTTGAACAATATTCCAGCATGGGTCAGACGAGTGTTCTGTAAGAAATCTCCTCTGTGAAATGAGTGTTTTCCTCTAGTGTTCTACCAATAAATCTAAGTCCTGTACCTGCTCTCCCCACGACTGAGGCCATTGTAATAATTCCCTTTCATATCCCAATATTTGAACGAGATGGCTGATTCCAACTGTGACTCTTTGATACTCCAGTCATAGGAGACTACGTTTCTTTTTTGTGAAGGGCACAATTTTACATTTCTGAACATTAGAAGCAGGTTACCAGTACGTGCTCTGCATTGAAATCTTAACAGTACTTGAATGAATATTTATACCACTTCTTTCAGACAGTACTTCACAACAGATAACTGCATCATATGCAAAAATCTGAGGTTACTATTAATATTGTCTGTAAGGTTATAAATACACATATGAACAGCAACGGTCTCAACACATTTCATGAGGTGCACCCCAAGTTACTTTCACTTCTGTCTATGACTCTCCACCCAAGATAGCTTACCGCGTCCTCTGTAGCAAAAAATAATCAGTACAGTCACAAATATCACTTGATACCCAACACAGTCGTACTTTTGATAGTAAGCATAGGTGTGGTACTGAGTTAAATGATTTTATGCGGACATGACAACCAACAAGCTGTCTATCTGCATGAATGGCCACCGAAAAACTGTGTCCAAGAAACAAGTGGACCACCCTGTTGGTGAGCATGCTGCCAAACATGACATCCTTCATTTCAATGACTGCTTCACACCTGTACCATATGAATCCTTCCCACCAACACCATATTTTCTGAATTGTGTGGGTGGGAACTTTCCCTGCAGTACATCCTAGGTTCCCATAACTCCCATAACTCTGCTGCCCTCAACCTTCGTTAGTCACTGTCCTCACTCATCCAGCCCCTTCCCTGTTTCAATTCCAGCATTACACAGCTGTCATCACACCCAGTCTTTTTACTTCTCTCCTTTTCTGCTACTTCCCCTGCTCTCCACCGCTCCCCTGCCCTCTCTCTGTAACCTGCAGCATTTCATTGTTCTCCAACCCCACCATACTATCCCTCCCCATCCCTGCCCATGCCTTTTCCTTACCCCCAACCCAGTCACCACTCCCATCATGCACTGGTGCTGCTGCTCACAGTGTGGTTTTAGTTGTCTGAGTCTGTAGTTGTGTGTGTGAATTGCGTTTACACATGTGTGTGTGTGTGTGTGTGGGTGTGTGTCGTCTATGGTTGACGAAGACCTTAATGGCCGAAAGCTTTATTTGTGACAGTATCTGCAACTCAGCATCTTCGCTACACAGTGGGTGGCAAAATATGTTATATATAATGTGTGTGTGTGTGTATGTGTTTGTGCCACATCCCCACCTGAACAACTGGACCTCTTTCAACGAAACTGGGTACAAATATTGTATGGAAAGAGGAACTGTGAGTTAAGAACCACTTAGTTACCATTGGAGTGGGGGTGATAAGATGGACAGAGAGTGGGGAGGAGGAGATGGACAGATAGTTTAGGGAGGTACGAGGAGATGGACATAGGATGGGGGAGGATGAGATGGAGAGAAATAGCGGGGGGGGGGGGGGTGATGAGATCTTGGAATATACGGGGGTGGTTTGAATCAATCGTTTTTGGAATCAGCATGCATGTCAGCGGTAGCGCAACGAGTTTCTCGCTTAATGATAGGTCATACTTGATGAGTGAACACGTGACGCCTCAGTGCTCTGAATACAATCGCCACCGCTCCCTGCCAGCTGCTACCTGCCAGCCGCTACCTGCACCCTCTTCCGTCTGGATAAATCGCTGCCTGCACAACGAGGAGGCACACCATACTGTGGCGAACACCCGAGACTTGGTGATCTGTGGTGCGGACGTCTCTCTGTGGTTGTTCCCATTTAGTGATTTGTGAATACAGAAAAAAATCGAGATTCAAGCAATGATTAAGTGAAGACAGGTATGAAAGCAAAGGAAATTATACTGACTTTCAGAGTATACTGAGGAACTCTGCTCCTTCATATTCAACTGTTGCAAAGTGGATAAACGAGATTAAATTTGTTAAGGACAGTTCGGATGATGATCTGCGTAGTGGTCGGCCAAGATGAGCCACATAGGTTAGTCGTTTCTTTCTATTTCGTTCCGAGAACTTTTGGAACTACCCTTGTAATACACGCGTGCGCAGTCGAAGCTGCGGGTAAACGGCTAGTTCAAGAATAAACTTCCTGTGAGCTCCTCTTTTTACTGAGTCTTACAAGGGGAGGCCGCCAATTGTGAAATTCATATTCGATTCATACTGCGCATAATAAAAGTTCACGGCCAGAGGTGTAATGTGGCAAAGCACCAAGATCCACTTCTCAGCCGTTGTCGAGAAAATCGACAGTTAAAAGAAACTGTTGCAGTGAAATACTCTCTACGATTAGTAATTTTCCACAGCGTCGTGGCGCAGCGGTAAACGCTCTGGTTTGTAATCCGAAGGTCGCCGGGTCGAATCTCGCAGCATAAAACTTTTTTTTTAGTATTTGTTTTTTGTAATTCAAATGTGTATACACACACACACACACACACACACACACACATATATATATATATATATATATATATATATATATATATATATATATATATATATAATTCCCGGCAATCAGTAGCGACAATTATGCATATAATAAGTCGTTGAATGTCGTTTGTCGTGGAAAAACTGGCGACTTCGAACATCATTATGTTTTCCGCAAACAAAGTTGTATTCCACAAATGTTATTAATTGTCTTCATAATGTTAACCACGTATAGTTAACGGTAGACGTAGAAACGATATTCCGAAACGAATACGTATAGCGTAAGTCAAACGTTCGAATTAGAATAGAGACCCCACGAACACAAATTCGCTGTGGCAGGTATGAAATATAAACTCCGTTACTCGCTCGTTACACTTGAAGGACAGATGTTGAATGGGCCGAAACGAGCCGCCGCATAACAGCGTAGTTGCCTGCTAACTTCGAAAGAAGGTAGATGCGGTCCCTAGCGTAACTTATAACATCGTCGAAAATCAGTGCGGACGGGAGAGCTTTGGTACACCCTGTTAAAAAAAAGGAAAAATGGAGGCGGTACAATTGGAGAGCGATCCGCCTTCACCAACATGCATAAGCAATTCATATATATATATATATATATATATATATATATATATATATATATATATATATATATATATATATATTTGAATTACAAAAAACTAATAATAAAAAAAAATTGTATGGCGCGAGATTCGATCGGGCGACCTTCGGATTACGAACCCAAGCGCTTACGGCTGCGCCACGACGCTGCGAAAAGTTATTAATTGTAGAGAGTATTTCACTGCAACGGTTTCTTTTAACTGTCGATTTTCTCGACAACGGCTGAGAAGTGCATCTTGGTGCTTTGCCACATTACACCTCTGGCCATGAGCTTTTATTATGCGCAGTATGAATCGAATCTGAATTTCACAATTGGCGGCCTCCCCTTGTTAATCACTGAGAAATGTAGGGCATATGCCGTGGAATGGACGTTTTTCATTCAGGGGGTAGCTCTGACAAAAACTTTATATTTAAAAAAAAAGGGATTTACTTCATTTCTGAACGCAACCATACGATTTTGTTGTTTCCATTGGCAACATTGAATGTCACTCTTTGTCACTGCTCAAGCGCTGCTCGTAAAAACGGATCGACGTTGGAGATTTTCATAAAAACTGTGAGTATTGCATTTTAACTATTTCTGAGGCTTTAATAACTTTAAGGGTGCCAGATTGGATACAGGAAGTGCTAGAAAGAATGATATTTCATGTTTCTGTGTGCTTAATTGGCTTGAGAAAGAAGTCTAGTTTTGTATTCTGACCTCAAAAATGTAATTCACTGACGGGTTTTCCTTTTTACTGAGTTTCATTGGTCATAGCCGTGGAGTTTTTTTGATCGTTGATCAATCTCACCACCAGACCTAGTAATTTTGCTGTTTTTGCTATTTTTAACATAAACTATCAACATGTTTGGAATGATGAAGCGCAATGTCCTTTTCTTTTTCTTTCAGCGCTACGCCGACAACCTATCAACAGCGATTAGACGCTCGTGCCTTTCGAAATTTTAATGGAAAGGTGCCGCAGCATTCCCTGAAAGTAATGAGGAAGATTTCAACAACTTTTAAAAAACTTTAGAACGTGTACCTGACTCAAATATTTTATATTATGACGAGTTTAACTTGATTGACGATCCAGGAAAGAATATAGGAAATTGTCGTTTAGGTGTAAACTACCTGGAAAAGGTAATGAATTTTTCTAAAAGTGCCATATAGGTAATTATATGTGGTTCTGCTGAACGTATGCTTCTACCACCCAATGTAATATACGTAAGTCTAACATCTTTAGTAATCGTGGAAAGGCGGAGCTCCATGCAGTCTACCATGTTGCAGTCATCCTTGTTGCTTAACAGGATCGCGATTTAACCGTATGATCAGTTTTTGGATCGACCCTATAATACACTACTGGGCATTAAAATTGCTACACCACAAAGATGACGTGCTACAGACGCGAAATTTAACCGACAGGAAGAAGATGCTGTGATATGCAAATGATTAGCTTTTCAGAGCATTCACAGAAGGTTGCCGCCGGTGGCGACACCTACAACGTGCTGACATGAGGAAAGTTTCCAACTGACTTTTCGTACACAAGCAGCAATTGCCTGGTGAAACGTTGTTGTGATGCCTCGTGTAAGGAGAAGAAATGCGTACCATCACGTTTCCGACTTCGATAAACGTCAGATTGTAGCCTATCCCGATTGCAGTTTATCGTATCGCGACACTGCTGCTCGCGTTGGTCGAGATCCAATGACTGTTAGCAGAATATGGAATCGGTGGGTTCAGGAGGGTAATACGGAACGCCGTACTGGATGCCAACGGCCTCATATCACTAGCAGTCGAGATGACAGGCATCTTATCCGCATGGCTGTAACGGATCGTGCAGCCACGTCTCGATCCCTGAGTCAACAGATGGGGGCGTTTGCAAGACAACAACCATTTGCACGAACAGTTCGACGACGTTTACAGCAGCATGGACTATCAGCTCGGATACCATGGCTGCGGTTACCCTTTACGCTGCATCACAGACTGGGGCGCCTGCGATGGTGTACTCAACGACGAACCTGGGTGCACGAATGGCATAACGTCATTTTGTCGGATGAATCCAGGTTCTGTTTACAGCATCATGATGGTAGCATCCATGTTTGGCGATATCGCGGTGAAGGCACATAGGAAGCGTGTATTCGTCATCGCCATACTGGCGTATCACCCGGCGTGATGGTATGGGGTTCCATTGGTTACACGTCTCGGTCACCTCTTGTTCCCATTGACGGCACTTTGAACAGTGGACGTTACATTTCAGATGTGTTACGACCAGTGGATCTACCCTTCATTCGATGCCTGTGAAACCCTACATTTCAGCAGGATAATGCACGAGCGCATGTTGTAGGTCCTGTACGGGCCTACCCGGATACAGAAAATGTTCGACTGCTGCCCTGGCCAGCACATTCTCCAGATTTCTCACTAACTGAAAACGTCTGGTCAATGGTGGCCGAGCAACTGGCTCGTCACAATACGCCAGTCACTACTCTTGATGAAATGTGGTATCGTGTTGAAGCTGCATAGGTAGCAGTACCTCTATACACCATCCAAGCTCTGTTTGACTCTGAAGTGTTGGCAGAAGAGCCAACACCGTGTTGCTAGAGGAGGCCGAAATGCACGCGTTTAACTACACGCAGACTGGCGTGAAGTCTGGAACAAGGTAAAGTAATTATCCTATAAAGAAAAGAACGTAGTTCTTGGAATACTTAACTTTAATCCACAATCGGTGTACATCTCTCTTGACTGTACATAATTTCCATTTCAATATACACTGGTAATGGCGCCTTGCTAGGTCGTAGCAAATGTCGTAGCTGAAGGCTATGCTAACTATCGTCTCGGCAAATGAGAGCGTAATTTGTCAGCGAACCATTGCTATGAACGTCGGCTGTACAACTGGGGTGAGTACCAGGACGTCTCTTTAGACCTGCCGTGTGGTGGCGCTCGGTCTGCAATCACTGACAGTGGCGACAAGCGGGTCCGACGTATACTACCGGACCGCGGCCGATTTAAAGGCTACCACCTAGCAAGTGTGGTGTCTGGCGGTGACACCACAGACTCAATGCCCAGGTGTATCAAGGCCGTTATTACTGCCAGAGGTGATTGTTCTGGGTACTAATTTCTCAGGATGTATGCACCCAAATTGCGTAAAAATGTAGTCACATGTCAGTTCTAGTATAATATATTTGTCCAATGAATACCTGTTTACCATCTGCATTTCTTCTTGGTGTAGCAATTTTAATGGCCAGTAGTGTATACAGAGATTGGTTTCTAAGTAGTTCTTTTCTTTATACAGAACGATTTCCTGGACGTAAAATTCTTATGTAGATAAACTTTCCTCTCATTTTGATAAAGAGGTCACAAAACTTCGTGGTGAAAAAACGGTGATTTTGTATGTTTAGTGTCACATTTGACGCCCCTATGACAACCTCCGGACGTGGCGTTCTGCCGCCCAGTGAGAACAGTCTGGCTACAGATGCCGACAGTCTGGAAGATGAAAAATGCTGAATTAGCAATAGTTCCAAAGGACACATTTCCGAATATTTTGACAAAAGCTCTCGATGAAATAGATCAAGGTCAACCAAAAGCAAACTCTACTTACAAAGCATAACTTCCGGGGTCAGACCGAATATCATAAGCAGCCACTTTCACCAAGTAGACATGGGCGGCCGTGGAGGAGGAAGGGGCCCGACTCCCTGAGGCGAGCCCCCAAGAAGAGGGACACTGCACAATCTACAATACACAGCAGGAAGCGGGGCCGACTTCCCCGCCTCGCCACAATGCGAAGGGCCCGTATGACAACGAGAAGCGTGCCGAGAGCTGATGTACACCTGCAGCCATTAGGTCGGAACGCCAAGAATGTTCGCTCGAAAGCACCTGAGTTCTTCTGGCGTGGCGGCAGTCACTTTACCTGCCTTAGAAAGCAGGGATGTGCCAAAAATTCCAGCACTCCACGGGCACTGGGAGCACGTTAAAAAAAAAAAAAAAAAAAAAAAAAAAAAAAAAAAAAAAAAAAAAAAAAGCTGGAATTGGCGAGGGGAGTCGTGGAAACACCGCCGAAGCGAGAGGACATGGGCTCTCCGCCACCAATCGCCACCATCTTTCTTCCGACGTCGTGAGAGCAGAGCTTCGGCCACGCAACCGACAACGGGCAGGCAACGTGGGGTTCGTACCTGGGCCCCGCCGTAAAGCCGTGATTGCTGATGAGGGCAGCCAACCCTTGCAGCACATCTCTGACGCTGTGCGCCGCAGCGACGCAGCTCCTGCTGCCGACAACACCGATAACGAAGAATGGCGAGACGATTCGTCCCCTCCTCCTGCCCCTTAATATCTGTGTCGTGTCCACGCCCGGTCAAATCGGCCCTGAGATTTATAATTTGGTTTTGTTTTTTCTAAACAGCACGAAAATAAATATATTTCTTTCATGTTTTGATCATATAAGCAATCTTTTACATTCACTCTTGAACCTCTTGGCCGGCAGGTGCGGCCGAGCGGTTCTAGGCGCGTCAGTCTGGAACCGCGCAACCGCTCGGACATGGATGTGTCCTTAGGTTAGTTAGGTTTAAGTAGTTCTAAGTTCCAGGGGACTGATGACCTCAGATGTTAAGTCCCATAGTGCTCAGAGCCATTTTTTAACCTCTTAACTGCGAACCATTTGTGCTTGATTTCATTTAATTTTTCGAGTTCACCACATTTTTGGCGCCCAGCGTGGGGAGACAAGATTGGTGACTTTTATGGTTTCTGATGTCACAAAATAATTTCACTACAGCATCTGCTACTCATACTTCTAACAAACAGAAAGTTCTTAATCGCCTTCCAAGATAACATATTGAAGAACAAGAAACTGAAAGCATTTCGACAGCTTTCTGGAACGGATCAAGGTATGGAAGCAATTCAAAACAACCTGCAAGAAAGAGGAGGAAAGAGGAGTTGCTCCCGGAAAGAGAATTACATCGCGGGAGGAAACGTCCCAATCTGAAAATCAGCGAAGTTATAATCAGAAAGATGAAAAGAACGCTACTGCAGATTCCGATAATAGAAAACAGAAACTCAAGCTTTCGCAGAAACGGTTTCATCCCAAGCCGGTCCTGCTGATCTATACAGCGAGGAAACCCCGGACAGACAACTGAATGAAAATGATCCTGGTGAAGGTGTGGTGGAATATGAAGACGAAGAGACAGAGTGCACTTTAAGAAGATTCCTATTGGTGAAATTCTTTTTAAGACACGACAAAAAGACATATAAATCTGTCTAACAAATTGCTGGAACAGATCCCTTTCTTGCAAAAAGTTTCAAGTCAGCTGGAAATAAAAGGAAATTCAAAAGAATTCCGAATATTTCTGAAATAGATCACGACGGTACTGCATCTTTTTTACCAAAACCTGTGGAGGAGGGTGAACTTGTTATTTTTCCATTTGAAATTATTGTTCAAGTGTTATAGGTTTTAATGATGACTGATATTAGTTCCTAATTATGTTTTTACAATTAATATTTCAGATTTCAAGGAAACTGTGAATAATGTTTTGATTTTTGTTCAATCTTTCTAAAATTTATAATAGTTTGTAAGACAGTAATAAATAATAAAGTTGATTTTCTCCAAACCTGATTTTTATTGTGCCTTGATCAATGGCACCCCAAAGCTCTTAGAAATGTAGTAACTTTTTTACACTTAACCGATTTTTTTCATTCTTTAGAAAATGTGTCACTTAAAGGGGTTACTTTCATTTTTAGTGAAAAATTACGGAGTATCAAAGTAAAACCATTTAGAGTTTAACATTGATCACTTACATTTATATTTTTGTTCGACACATTATTCATTAAAAAATTAAAGTCAGTGTATCGATTCTATAGCAATAACCGATATCCTCAATTTTTTCGTTTTTGGTATGTTTTTATCTTCGAAAATATGGTCGTTTGAATTTCGAAATTTATGAGAGACACCCCGTTCCACGGTACCTATATAAATTAAAAGGGTAACTTTTTATTCTTCTTCTTTGAAGGAGTGGACGATTAGCCCGTTTCGGTAGCAGTGGAAGCAGATACCAGTGTTTCTTACGTCTTCTAATGTCTCTTTTGCCATTCGGAGGAATAACTTTTGTTATTATACGACAGTAAGTTTCTTCTGTTGCACATACAAATGTATATGTGACTCTACATCTGAAGATCATATCTATTACTTGTTCCACATTTTTACAGCGCATTGATCAAATGATGATAGGAGGACGTAAATAAAGTATATAGTGAAATAAAAGGAAGCTATTGATACTCACGTGACTATTAACAGTTCTTTCCGTTTTCATTTCAGCTTAAATCCTACTATATCAGCGACTGCATCGAGACTAAATGTGACGTGTTCGATTAATAACTAGTGCGAGAGCGCGTGTCGGTTTTACATCGCTTTCGTCCTTTTGCTGCCCGTATTATCATGTGTCTGAACATGTCACAGCCCTACTTGACCCCGTAAACACGGTTTATTGGATGCTGCTGCAGTGCTAACGGCGCCAGATTGAGAGCTCAGTGCGTGCTTGTGCAACTCGACACCGCGTGCTGTTTGCTGGCCAGCCCATTATTCGTGCCGGGAACAGGTGTATTTGATTTTCATACATGAGTGGCCGGTGAAAACGGAGTGGGGTTAGCACAGGCATGCCAACAGCGATTTCCTGAAGCACAGCAATCGGTTCATAGGAGATTGGACGATATATCTTCCCGCTTTTGATAGCTGGGAATATTTAGCCCCGTGTATGAACGGCTGGGTGCAATGTGAATAGTATTTATACGGTTAGAGGTCAGATGAGTAGTATGGAAAAACTCAGAATAGCTACCAAATATTTCACAACAGCTGCTCGCTTTGTGCCAAGATTTGCACGAGAGCTGTTAATGTCATTCACTCATGGATGTGATCATATTGTTCAAAACGTGAATATGTATATCGTTCCTGTCAATGAGTGTAAATAACTTCAAAACTGAACATTATTCCTATGAAAGGGCTAAGGGCTCGCGTGATTGCTTTATAACTATATTTCTATATTTTTTTCATGCGCGAGACTAATTTGTATCTTTCTCACATGTTGGAGGTAGCAGGCGTATTTTGTTCATAGCAAATCCTGGAAAAGTGTGATGATACGCAAGCTACCTACCACTTTAATTAAATAAAAATTGGCGAAGTAAATTGTAATGCTTAAAAGTAATGGCATATGTATATATCACCAATCTGATTCTACCCTGTTCATACGAAAAAGTCCGATCAAACAAGATAGTTAACGTGGCACTTATGAACTCGAGGGTAGCGGGAACAGTGATCAGATTTTATTTTCCGGATAGTGCAGTAAGAACTGGGTAACGAGTAAAACGTTGGAAATTATCATGACATTTATTGTTTGGGAATCTGACATTCCACAGTTTTCTCGTGGATACAAGAAGTTAGAAACATACAAGAGCTGATCAACAAAGTCTGAGACTGCAGTTTCTCTGATAGTTTCCTATCTGTGCCATGAATATTTGAAAAGAACAAGTTTTCATTTATACTGTTCGTAGCCGCCAGCACTATCGTATCGGTAGGTTGGCGGTAACGCTCTATTTTGTTGACGCTCTTTGCGTTTCGCATACTAAATAATAGAGGTGACATGAGAGGAGCAGTACGGCGCAATAAAATTCTGTGCTCTTTAAAACCATACAGCCACTGAAACTTACTAAAAGCTGCAGCAACCGTGCGGTGAGGATGCACTACCTCGTGAAACAGTGTTTAGGTGGTTCAAGGACTTCAAGGAGGGCCAACTTGTCAGCATTAAGCAAGGTGGGCCTGGTGGTTCGTCTTCTGCTGTGAATGAAGTCAACACCAACACAGTTGCTGTGATTGTCCACGAAGATCGGCGGATAACATTACGTAACATCAATTAAGTGCCGAGGATTTCGTATGGCAGCGTCT
Organism: Schistocerca serialis cubense; assembly: GCF_023864345.2. Lineage (NCBI taxonomy): Eukaryota > Metazoa > Arthropoda > Insecta > Orthoptera > Acrididae > Schistocerca > Schistocerca serialis. The sequence goes on from NC_064638.1 coordinate 726,842,768, forward strand.
TTACAATTATGCAAGTCATCTCCATACGATCCATGTCTGTGCCCATTGGGTGGCACATCTGTTGACTCCCGAAAAAAGGCGGTACGGATGACGACAAGCTGGGAAGTGCTGAGTCTCCTTGCAGTTTGGATGAGGGGGGGGTGGGGGACTGGATACGTGACTGGAATCGATTATCAGCGATCCTCAAGGAAACCGAGCCAGCACATTATGGAATTTTCCAGGTTCTCCAACGCCAAAAAAACCCGAAAGTTGTACCATTTTCAGGGAAAGTGACGGTGATCACATTTTTTGACTGCCATGCAATGATGTGCCAGCATGCAGTTTCCCCTCACACTAATGTTACAGCCGTATGTTGCACGTCAGTATTGGCTAAACTAAGGAAACACATTGAAAGGAAACGACCAGAACTTTCTCGGATGGGTGACAACTTCATCATGAAGTTTGCAAATCAAGTCATGCAATTTCTGGCTCAATTCAACATTATGTGTGTACCACATCCGTCTTATAGATCCCATCTCGCAACCTGTGATACATTTTTTTAATTCCCATCACAAAAAGGCAAACCGGAGGGGCATTCGATTTGAGAACTGTGAAGAAATGCTCAAGAAAAGTGAAGCGATTCTCAACGACCTGAAGAAGAATGGCCTACGCCGTGTGTTCAAGGACTAGTAGAGACGCTATAGAGCGTGCATTTAAGTTGGAGGGAAGTACTTTGAAAAAGAGCCGGCCGGGGTGGCCGATCGGTTCTAGGCGCTACAGTCTGGAACCGTGCGACCTGTACGGTCGCAGGTTCGAATCCTGCCTCGGGGGTGGATGTGTGTGATGTCCTTAGGTTAGTTAGGTTTAAGTAGTTCTAAGTTCTAGGGGACTGATGACCACAGAAGTTAAGTCCCATAGTGCTCAGAGCCATTTGAACCATTTTTTTAAAAAAAGACCATATAAACGTTGAAATGGAGTATTAACAGCTGTGAAAAAATTCGGTTTCAGTCTTTGTTGATCAGCTCTCGTACATTCAAGTAACAAAACGCTGATCATAAAGAGTCATACCTTAGAGTTCTGAATTAGTGAGGAGACATATTATTTCAGTTGTAAGAACATACTCGCACTTCCGACGTACATTAAAATGTTGAAGTGCAAGAATCTGAGAAGTTTTGCAATTACGCGACGTTTATCGTAGAAATGACTTCTTACAGTAATACACGTGTAAAAGAATACAGTGTAAAAGAAGCTATTGCGTACTCAGTAGCTACGCTGATTCAACGTAAGCCGATATAGTCCACCGGAAAGTTCGAATTTAAAGTTACTTCAGACAATGGCATCATCTCTGGAGTTTCTCATGGTAAAATCCACGTGGATTTTCAGGCAAGGCAGCACCTGGAACCTGACTAATTATGGCAAACGAAATACCTTTTGTGGCAGCAGTAGAGGAGAAAAAGACACTATGTAAATATTCATTTAATCTGTGTTGCTAGTGACAGGCTCGATGCGCATGTGATTCTACAAACAAATTAAATCAGTAAGCTAGTCGTGTATCAAAATGACAAGCAAAAATCTTGCTGTAATATTTCGAGAGAAGAAAGACACTGTGAAAGCCTTTATCCAAAGTGTAGTACACCTCGTTCACAAGGCACTTGTGCATCAGACAAAGAAGGTGCCAAAAAACTGAACAAGTGAACCAGCCGTCTACACTGGAATACCAAACAAGCTGTTTCTGTTACATTTAGAAAGGATAAAAGACATTGTGAGGGAACACGTATTCCACCTGTGGTACAGCCAGCTGACCCACAACCCATGTGGTTCATCGCTAAAAGTAAGTGCTCCAAAACTGAACTATTAAATCAGGACTCTGCACCAGAATAATAAGCAAAACACTTTCTACATTGTCTGAGAGAAAAGAAAACTTCCGTTATAGCATTCCGACAGCATCCTGACATACTCGCAAAAGACGTTGCCAGCTTTTCACAGATTCACTAATTGTATAGGTTAGTTACCGTCTTTTGCAACTATAATGAAAGTCTTTCTCTTTATTCTGAAAGATCTTCAGTGGTCGCTATAACAATATGGTTTTTCCTCTTAATTTTTATTCTTTTCGTTACTCACGGGTTTTTGTTGTTTGCTTCATTCTGCTTCGTCTATCACGAGTATGGATTGGCTTTTTGCACACAGCACTTTCATTGCACTAAATATATTCACGCTTCTGTGTCGAGAAATATAGCCGTCCTCTCGGCATTTCGTGAGTTTTGTTTTGTTATTGGGTGATGCGTTCGTGTTTTGTTTGTATTGGTAGTTGTGAGTGCGTCTGCTATCTCTGTGTGAGTGTTTATGTTTTCCAACTAGGAAAAGAGAGAGAGAGGGAGAGAGAGAGAGAGAGAGAGAGAGAGAGAGAGAGAGAAAATACATTTTTATTTATTTATTTTTTTAAAGTGGATTGGGAACATTCTCAAGAAATAAGGAATGAAAATAATATAAGAAAGCAACAACTCTGTGCAAAAATGTCTAAAAAAGAAATATCAAGCCGATATGTATAAAAAATCTGGCATTTACCACCTCCAGTGCTCTATACCTAGGTCAGATTGCTATAACTTTTGAAATAAGGTATAAGGATCACAAAAGAGATGGAAATTCAACATTTGTAAAACACCTCGGCAGGAAAATCACCACCCTATCACAATAGAAATGGACGTGAAAATAGTAAGATTTAGCAACAAGAAACATCTAAACATACAAGAAAATCTCCAAATTGAAAACACAATAATAAAGAAGAAATACATAATAAATGACCAGGCAGACACTGGCAACCAGATGCCATTCAAACCAATAAAACATATTGTTCAGTAAGAACAACCCCCCACAAAATGATATCACGAACTAGACAATACTCTCATTCTAGATCATCCCCATTGTACCATAGTAAAGCAATAACTTACACACACAGTAGCTAGGATATTTTATCTCCCTTCACGAACTCACTAACACACACACACACACACACACACACACACACACACACACGCAAGAATAATCATCCCCTCTTAAAAAAAGTAAATAAAAAAATTAAAATACACCCCCTCCCCCCGGACTCACTCTCCCTCTCTTTCTCTCTCTCTCTCCCTCTCTCTCTCTCTTTGTCTCTCCTTCGGCGGAAAATCTAACACCCACAGAGGGCTAGCAGACGCTCACGCCACCACCAAAACAAAAGACAAACGGATCCCTCAATAGCAAAAGAAAGCACACGAAATGGCGACTGTAGAATGACACTTCTCAACACAGAAACGCGAGTTTGTAACAATGTCCGACGTGGAGTCAGTTGCGGGTTGGCTGAAAGAATAAAGCGAATTCAGTGAGATTGAGACCAGTTTGTTTGGCGACATATCTGTCGGCGTGAAGCTAAATACTCTCCTGAGAGTTCCTATTGTGATTCCGGGGATTCCGACCCAGGCAGACCGATAAAAAGAAGTCAGCTCTTGAGGAATCAGCAACTATGCTGCAAAGAGACGGCCCCGAAGTTACTTGGCATCATGTCACTGAAAATATGAATGATTTTGTTTCAAATGCCTCTGAGCACTATGGGACTTAACATTTGAGGTCATCAGTCCCCTAGAACTTCTACTTAAACCTAACTAACCTAAGGACATCACACACATCCATGCCCGAGGCAGGATTCCAACCTGCGACCGTAGCGGTCGCGCGGTTCCGGACTGAAGCGTCTAGAACCGCTCGGCCATAACGGCCGACTGAATGATTTTACCACGATCTGTAATGAGGAAAGTGCTGATAATGTGAAGACGAAAGTGTCTGATAGATGCGACGAACTGTATTTTTACTAATTGTTTTATCATGACCAAGTTTTGGAAATGATTGTCACCGAGACGAATCGTCATGCTGAGCAACGAACTGTTGAAAGAATTGTGAACGAAAAATGTACAGAACACAGCAGACTACAACAGTGGGTAGACACAAATAACGAATAAATGCTCCGATAATTTGGATTAGTTCTGTAGATTGGTTTAGATCGAAAATCTACACTCCAGAAATATTGGTAAAAGAATATACTGTAGAAAAATGGTGTAAAGCTATACCCTGCAAGCCGGCCGAGGTGGCCGTGCGGTTAAAGGCGCTGCAGTCCGGAACCGCAAGACCGTTACGGTCGCAGGTTCGAATCCTGCCTCGGGCATGGATGTTTGTGATGTCCTTAGGTTAGTCAGGTTTAACTAGTTCTAAGTTCTATGGGACTAATGACCTCAGCAGTTGAGTCCCATAGTGCTCAGAGCCATTTTTATACCCTGCAACAGGTTTGAGGCCCCTTTGAGTATCCTAAATTTTTAGGACAATTTTGGTAAAAACAAAGGCAAACTGTACAACATTTCACTATTAGTCGATCTACGAAACGATAAATTTCGCAAAGTGTATTGTCCTGGAGGGAGAGTGTGCATGGAAGAAGCTATGGTACCGTTCAGAGGAAGGCTGGTGTTTCTCCCTTACATTCCGGGGAAACGTCAAAAATATGCTCTCAAGCTATTCAACGTGTGTGTTCATGGAGACCATACCTGGCATGTGAAAGTGTATGCTGAAAAGGAGAATGCCCCCAAATATTGTGACATGTCCTCCAGTGTGGTGATGGAGTTGATGGGTCCATTGTTGATTGCAAGATGCACTCTGTACGTCGACAATTACTATACGAACGTCACCTCAGCCCATAAGGTGAACGAACATTCAACCCACGTCGATGGTAAATTGAGGGATAACAGAAAGTGCAATCCAAAGGCAGTAGTGAAAGGATAGGTCAAGAAAGGTGAAATGTTATGAAGCGGAATAACACAAATGTCATTATGGGAAAACGGAAGGACACGCGATACGTCCTGTTTTTGAACACTAAAGACGTTCCAGAAATGGTAGCAACCACCTGAAAACATGGAGCAACCATAAAACAATCCACAATTTTGGAATATAATCACGCAACACCCTTCACAGACGTGTCAGACCAAATTGCATCTTATGCCCCCGTTTCTCGAAGTGAGTAAAGTGGTACTGCAAGATTGCATTCGAGCTCCTCACAAGTACGACAACTGTCAATGCCGTGCTATTACAAACACGTAATTGACAAAAATGTGCATGCCATTCAATTTCGAAATTAAATTGGACTTGCACTGCTAAAAATTGGAAACCCGAAAGTTGTACCAGGATCACCAGGAACATCAGGCTCACGGAACCATGTCTTGCAAGAAAGTGGCAGCAAGAAAAACGGGTATTCATCATGTCACCAACGATACTCTCATAAATTTGGGCGCGCTGAAGTTATGAATAAATCAAAGCAAATCGTCTCAGAGCGTAAGGGTTGTCCGAAGTTCATGTGCTTGGTCTGTTTTTCAATCACACGTCTAAAGTAAAGCATACAGCCTATTAATCAACTCAGATATGTTTTTACATGTGCTGTGAATTTGTAAACCAACTTGTTGAGTTAGTAAATATTCCGCGTTTATATTAGTTTTGCTTTATTCTTACAAAACATAAACTGCATTCGTGTGAAATGCTTAAAGGAGTCTTGATTTGTTAATAAAGGTTGTGCATAATTCCCATGAACGTGCCTTGCAGTTATGATATTGAAGACATTAACTTCACGGGCCATGTGTTCAACAACTATACACACCCGAAAAAGGCCACGTCCTAGTACATAACCTCGGATGATTCATGTCCGGCAGCGAAAGTGCTAATGACCCCTCGCAACTTCTCTTCATAGCGATTTTGTGTGCAGACACTGAACCAGAGACACGTCACTCAGTTGCTTTGAAACTACCGCTGGGGCTGTGAAAGATAAATAAGAAGAATCCCGACTACGATTGCTATCCTGAAACAGGAAAAGAAATAGGAGAACGTACATTCTAATCAGCGAAGTACTACTTATTTCTCCGCTTATCGACTCCTTTCATCTTCATGGGGTGTGGGAGCTTAATCTGGCTTGATTTATGAAACATGATGGCTCGTTAACAGCCGACGCGTTTCAGTGTACACATTAGAAAGAATTCGAGAACTGTATACAACTCAAACGAATTGCAACAAACATCATTGGACAATATGACTTGTATTTTTAAAGGCAAATCTTAAGATAATTTAGAGAGATCCGCTTCATTTGTAGTAGTATTTATTCCAACCACGACCGGTTTCGGGGTTTTAAAATCCTGTCTTCAGCTGTATGAAATTATTGTAAGTAGTAACACATAATAGGCGGTTGTGCCTGTCAGCGCAAGAGATCCAAACACAGCATGTCGGCGGCTACTGTTCGCCGCCGGACAGCCGCGCGGTAGGAACACCAACCACCGGTGGTGGTTTGAATAAATATTACAACTGAAGTGGTCCTCTGTAAATTAATTATCATGCCTGTCAGTTGCGGATGTCCCATATGTCACATCTTCTCAAATTTTAGACTGTTTCAAGTAACAGCACTTATTCCAGCGAACGTCAGAAATGTGAAATTATTTCCTGTAAAGGAAAGAAGGTACAGCATATTCACAGAATACTGAATAGCGAATCTAGCTTAGAAATAGTACTAGGCTCTATATAATGAGGGTACCTACACATCATTTCTTAGAACAGTGTATTTCAGGCGAGTCTAGCTCTGAAAGTCTACTTTCAGTGTGGCAGTAAACCACCCCATAATACTATCCAAAAGTATCTTTTCATCTTTTGTCCTCTTACTGCACTATGCATCATGCGTTGACACGCCTCATGTCTCTGTAAGGCTATCCGTATTATGTTAGAAGCGCATTGGCATTATTACGAAATAACAACATAGTTTCCTGAATGAATATAGTGTCACGAAGTTTCAAAACAGTGTACACTCTGATGCAGAGTGTACACGAAGTTTCAAAACAGTGTACACTCTGATGCAGAGTGAAAAATTTGTTCTGGAAACAGTCTCCTAAGCCATGGATAAGCTATTTCTCATTGATGCCAGGAGTTATAGTCCAGCAAATATGCAGGACACGTTGTGTGTGACGTTTGTAAAGTCGGAGACAGGCACTGCCAGACGTGCAGCTGTGAGGGAGGGTCGCAGGTCGTGCCTGGATCGTTCAGTTGGTAAGAGTACTGTGCCTGAAGAACAAACTTGATTTTGAGATACCAAAATCACAGACGCAAATGCATATCTAACGTGCGTACCGGGTCCATCTGTTCTCAACAGCGATTGCCTTCGATCCATCGAGATGAAGGTTTTGAGACAGCTACTGATAACCTGGAGTCTTTCACTGTGACTCACTGGAATATTTTATCATCATTCTGATGGTAATTATCTCGTCATCTGCTGTAAATTAAGCCCTAGTCTTCCCTTTGATGGTCCGTTCGGAAGAGCACAGTGCCTTGCATAAATAGTCTATGGCTCCACGATAGCCATGAAGTGTGAGTCTAGCCTGCACATCGCTTTGTCTATCAAAGTTACTGCAAAAGCTTTTTTTTATTGTAAGTTCCCAAAGAGGCGGGCACCTCTAGAAGGATAGGTGGCAGTGACTAGGCAGTTCGCTGATTACAGCCTTCTCGAGCAACGTCACTTTGTAAAATATTTAAACTGTGCTGCAGATCGGGTGTCGAAGCCAGAACATTACCTTTCGTGATATACTTTGTTCCAGGGGCGCCAGTCCCGTGAGGAATGCAGGATAGCTTTCACGAAGTTTCAGGATAGAGGCAGTGGCAGATGTGAGCCACGAACGTTGGTCGTAAGTCGTGCCTTGGTAGTTCAGCCGATAAGGAGTACTGGCTACGAAAGCTCGAGGCCTGATCCGGTATGCAACTGAGGAAGAAGCACCTCACAAGGGGAACCCGCCATAAGTCGCTCTCTGATACAGTCGAAACTTGGCTGGGTGAAAGAATGGTGAAAACAAAGGGACACATGTTTTGCATTACGCGCCAACATTCAGTACTTTCTGAGAAAATGATGGTCAAAGTTTAGATGCCACTTCATCAGTCCTCTCGCGCAGCTTGTATCCAAGTGTGTTGGTAGTGTAGTGGCTAGTAGCACATCTTCGAATTTCTAAGTCACGCGTTCAAATCCAAGCTTTTGGTGTTTTTTTCTGGTGTTTTCGTCGTGGAAGCTATGTGTGACACCAGTATTTCTTGTGATATCGTGAAATGCAGCGGGCTTATTGACAAAAGAAGTAAGCATTTTAAATATTATTAAAAATAGAATTTATCATCACATTTGACACGGATTATCGCATTCCAGAAAAATTTTACCAACGGTATTTATTTGTTTCTAATAAGTCAGTATGGAATTAGGTCCACGAGTCCGACAAGACTTAAACCAACTAATGGAACAGATACAGAATGTGTACGCAACAGCAAGCTCACAAATCACTTTGTGGACAACATTTTGCGACCTTGCGTAAAAATGGAGCCTCTTCTCTACATTATTGACTCATGGGGTGGGCAAAAACATTATTCCTTATACGATGGACCGGTTGTCGATGACGTCGGAATACCAATGTTTTCATTAAAATCAATGCCGTCCAAGTATATGCCTTTATGTTAACCTGCTTATGTATAAAATGGTTCAAATGGCTCTAAGCACTATGGGACTTAACATCTGAGGTCATCAGTCCCCTAGACTTAGAACTACTTAAACCTAACTAACCTAAGGACATCACACATATCCATACCCAAGGCAGTATTCGAACCTGCGACCATAGCAGCAGCGCAGTTCCGGACTGAAGCGCCTTGAACCGCTCGGTCACATCGGCTGGCTGGGGAGGTATACTTTTACTGATTGGTGAAGAATGATATTCGCCGATTGTAGAAGTGCCCTATTTTCATTGCACAGCAACAGGAAATCACAAGTAGAAGTGACATAATTAAAATACACGATTTGATCCATAATTATTTGCAGACTCCAGTTTTCGAGAAAATGCTTCGATATGCGTAGTGCGCCACGAAATTATTGTCAGATTGCGAGGTATTTAGCGTTGAAAAAGATTTTTTCATAAGTCTGTTCACACTAAAAAATGTGACTATGGCTTGTGCATCTTAGCACTTTGCAGGTGATGCTCCAAATTTTTATGCTTTGAAAGTTTTTTTTGTGACAGATACAACCCTTGGGAACGCACTGATTATCTTGAAGCCTAAAACTAAAAATAAAAGCAGAAGAAAGAATAGTAGAATTTGTATGTTCTTAATTTTCAAATACTGTTAATTATACAAGGTGAACATTAATGAAACCGACAAACTGCAGGCACGGATTCCGGACTGGAAGTGGAGGGAAAAACGTCGTATGAACATGTGTCCGGAAATCCGTTGTTGCCACGGAAGATGGTGCTGACGAATGAAAGTTCGTCTGACCATGTGCCCGTCTGTTCCTTGTGTGTTGCACGCTGTGTGACTGACGCAGCGTACTGTAAGCAGCAGAATGATCGGGAAAAAGCCGAGATGGTGTTTGAGTAGGGCCTAGCAGATGGAAACGATTGAGCGGTAGCAGGGCTGTATCAAAGCAAATATCCTCTTAGATAGCGACAACATCATACAACATTTGAAGCCCATTTTGGGGGTTTGTATGATCACGGGTTCTTTCAGACAGACGAACGTGCAGGGAGGCGGCGGACTGTGCGTACACCAGTTTTGGATGACCGGGTCCTGCTTCCCGGCCGTTTCCGCTTGTCCCCGACATGAATACCGGACCATTCTGCCGCTTACAGTACGCTGCGTCAATCACAAAGCCTGCAACACATATGGAACACACGGCACATGGTAAGACTACCTTTTATTCGTCAGCTCCATCGTCCGTGGCTACGATGATTTTCCGGGCACATGTTCATAGGAACTCTTTTCCTTCATTTCCAATCAGGAATCCGTTACTGTAGTTTGTCGGTTTTATTGATGTTCACCATGTATACAAGATCTGTGATTACAAAATCTATTTTTAATGAGATCTGAAATGCTCATTTCTTTTGCCAATAACTCCTTTGCATTTAACATCACAAAAAATGTTGGTTTCACTTACTTCTGTGACAGCAAAAGAGTGAGGGGGAACAATCAGAAGACTGGATTTGAAGACAGGACGCAGAATTTCGAAGCTGTGCTCCTAACCACTTGCCTTCAAACTCCGAAAATGTAAACAGCGGCTTGTTTGGAATTCGGAACAGAGAACAGTACATTACTAGTTAAAGATGCTGCAGATTTTCTGACTCATGTGAAACGCGATCCTTTGGGTCCAGGTTGGGACTATCGGCAGACCAGCCCATTTCAGGACTGTTATTGTCCGCAGACAGTTGCCTCACAGATGCTGCTTTATGGCTGGGTGCACTTTCGTACTGATACAAACAGTCATTGTCTCCGAACTGCTCCTCCACTGTTCCTCGGAACTCTCCCAGTAACAATCCTGTAAAATAGTGTCAAATGTGTTTAAATCCCTCCGGATTTAGCGTGTCCGTAAGCACAATAACGGGGGCATACCCTAACCACGATAAACACTCGTTTACCGTAACATCGCCTCCTCCTTCCTCGGCTGTTGGCACTGCGCATGACGACTGGCTGGTTCAAATGGCTCTGAGCACTATGGGACTTAACTTCTCAGGTCATCAGTCCCCTACAACTTAGAACTACTTAAACCTAACTAACCTAAGGACATCACACACATCCATGCCCGAGGCAGGTTTCGAACTTGCGACCGTAGCGGTCGCGCGGTTCCAGACTGTAGCGCCTACAACCGCTCGGCCACCCCGGCCGGCCATGATGACTGGTAAAAGTTCTCCACATATTCGCAAAGCCCAAATACTTCCAACGGATTATCACAGTGTATAGCGTGATTCATCGCTACAAATCACACGTTTCTAGTCACCCGCTGTCCAATGACGGCGTCCTCTATATCATCTCAAGGTCGCTAAGACTTGACCGTAGAGATGTGTAACATACGGAATTTCACGGACTATAAGACGCACTTTTTTCTCGAAAAATTTCATCCAAAATTCACGTGCATCTTATACTCGAAATAAATGTAAAAATGTCGAGTGTTTGATTTAAAATTCCCACCACTCATAAAAATGGCCATATATTCGATTCGGAGGGAAACCTGTCTCTATCTGGCAACATTGGATTCACCGATGCGACGAACATGAGTTGTCGAGATTCACAAGGACGGAAGGAAAGGTGCTTTAGTGAAGAAGAGTTCTCTTTTTGTGCTAGATCAGTTTAGTAGTGATTTGAAAAATTCTGTGAAAGAGAAATTGAGGCGGAGAAATGCAGAGCTTACTGTTATTCCGAGAGGACTTACTTCACAATTGCGACCTCTTGGTGTCTCGCTAAGTAAACTATTTGGAGTGTGTAAGGGAGGGGAATGGATCAAACTGATCATGGATGAAACCCAAGATGAATTTACGTCGAAGGGAGCTTTAAAAGGACCTACAATCAAACAAGTATGTCAGTGGATCAAACAGTCGTGATCTAGAGTGAGAGGAGACATTATTCTTAAATTTGTCACGACGTGCGGCATAACTAAAGCTCTCGATGGCAATGATGGAGATGAATAGCAAAACGAAGAAGAAAGTTCAGATAAAAATTTTCAAGGATTTTACAGCTCAGTTATGGTTTATAAACTAAGAATTAATTTTAGTCTGGATTTTCAATGGTAAAAATGTTATTTTTTTTTACAGTCCGTAAAATATGGTATGATAAGCTGCTCGACACTGTATCCCATTATTTAAACTTCATACGCACAGCAGCTGGTCTTGCTGGACTGATGGAAGCACTTTGGAACTCACCAATGATTCCTTCCGCTGATCTCATGCCATTTTTACACTCACCCTCTGCCAGGCTCGGCGTCCCTATCCGTCAGTACGTGAGGCCTGCCTGGTCTAGCTGCGGTTGTTCCCTCCAATTCACAGTAACATCGCCACAACAATCGACTTTGGCAGTTTTATAAGGGGTGAAACGTCCCAACGGATTTGTTACTCAGGTCATACACAATGACTAATCGAAGTTCTAAATCATTCAGCACTCCTAAACCATCCGTTCTGCTGTTGCTGCTTCCCTACTGACAGCACGATGGTCGCCGCCTCCTTTTATACTGGCGGGTCCACGTCTCGTGACATCTAGCGGTCAGTTCTGCATTACAGAGGAGTGTCTGGATACTTTTTACCTGATAGTATACGTGGAACACGGTAGTTTCATAGCTTGGAATAGTTAATAACTTTGCATTGATATTTGCCTGACAGTAATGGTACATTTTACAAATAAAGTCAAACAATTTTTCCTTTTTTCATCTAACAGCGAACTTTTTCTATTTAGAATTACAGCTAGCAAGAAAACAGCTGTCCAGGTATAGTTGCTTGTTGAAACAAAGATAACATTGTGCTCTATTGCATTTAAACTCTCGCGCATTGTGATATGTTCATGACAGAGATAGCGCTTTGCGATGTGTTCATGATCTCTTAGTTCAGTCTAAAGCTCAGTGTGATACACTACTGGCCATTAAAACTGTTACACCAAGAAGAAATGCAGATGATAAACGGTTATTCATTGGACAAATATATTATACTAGAACTGACATGTGATTACATTTTCACGCAATTTGGCCAGCTGGGGTGACCGTGCGGTTCTAGGCGCTTCAATCTGGAACAGAGTGACCGCTACGGTCGCAGGTTCGAATCCTGCCTTGGGCATGGATGTGTGTGCTGTCCTTAGGTTAGTTAGGTTTAAGTTCTTCTTAGGGGACTGATGAGCATAGATGTTAAGTCCCATAGTGCTCAGAGCCATTTGAACCATTTTTGAACCACGCAATTTGGGTGCATAAATCCTGGGAAATCAGTACCCAGAACAACCACCTCTGGCCGTAATAACGGCCTTGATACGCCTGGGCATTGAGTCAAACAGAGCTTCAACATGATACCACGGTTCATCAAGAGTAGTGACTGGCGTGTTGTGACGAGCCAGTTGCTCGGCCACCATTGACAAGATGTTTTCAATTGGTGAGATATCTGAAGAATGTGCTGGCCAGGGCAGCTGTCGAACACTTTCTGTATCCAGAAAGGCCTGTACAGGACCTGCAACACGCGGTCGTGCATTATCCTGCTGAAATGTAGGGTTTCCCAGTGATCGAATGAAGGGCAGAGTCACGGGTCGTAACACATCTGAAATGAAACGTCCACTGTTCAAAGTGCCGTCAGTGCGAACAAGAGGTGACCGAGACGTGTAACCAGTGGCACCCCATACCATCACGCCGGGTGACACCATTACGGCGATGACGAATACACGCTTCCAATGTGCGTTCACCGAGATGTCGCCAAACAAGGATGCGACCATCATGATACTGTAAACAGAACCTGGATTCATCCGACAAAATGACGTTTTGCCATTCGTGGACCCAAGTTCGTCGTTGAGTACACATCGCAGGCTCTCCTGTCTGTGATGCAGCATCAAGGGTAACCGCAGCCATGGTCTCCGCGCTTATAGTCCATGCTGCTGCAAACGTCGTCGAACTGTTCGTGCAGATGGTTGTTGTCTTGCAAACGTCCCCATCTGTTGACTCAGGGATCGAGACGTGGCTGCACGATCCGTTACAGCCATGCGGATAAGATGCCCGTCATCTCGACTGCTAGTGATACGAGGCCGTTGGGATCCAGCACGGCGTTCCGTATTACCCTCCTGAACCCACCGATTCCATATTCTGCTAACAGTCATCGGATCTCGACCAACGCAAGCAGCAATGTCGCGGTACGATAAACCGCATTCGCGATAGGCTACAATCCGACCTTTATCGAAGTCGGAAACGTGGTGGTAGGCATTTCTCCTCCTTACACGAGGCATCACAACAACGTTCCACCAGGCAACGCCGGTCAACTGCTGTTTGTGTAAGAGAAATCGGTTGGAAACTCTCCTCATGTCAGCACGTTGTAGGTGTCGCCACCTGCGCCAACCTTGTGTGAATGCTCTGAAAAGCTAATCATTTGCATATCACAGCATCTTCTTCTTGTCGGTTAAATTTGGCGTCTGTAGCACGTGATCTTCATGGTGTAGCAATTTTAATGGCCAGCAGTGTAGCAAGAAAGTAGCCGTCCAAGTGCAGTTGTTTGTTGAAACGAAGATAACATTGTGATCTGTTGCATTTAAACTCTCGCGCGTTGTGATGTGTTCATGACAGAGATACTCGTTTCTTACTTCAGTCTAAAGCTCAGTGTGATATATATGCAGCGCGTCAAATGAAAGTTCCCTTACTTTTCCTCTCTGTACTGATGCGCCGTTCCTTGAACTGTAAGCTGCGTGCGCAATGAAAGAATTTTCGGTAGAAGATTATGTGTATACCGATCTTGACAACTAAATGAGGACTGTTATCAAGTTTTGTGCCATTTCAATTTGGACGATTATGCAGCTAGTTTAAGACTTGACCTGAGCTGAGCGTTTCCAATGCAGCCGGCGAGCGTTTACACAGCGGCGCAGGACTGCTGCTCTCCGCCTGCGCTCTCAAGAAATTGCTTCCCCCCCCCCCCTCCCCCCCTCCCTCAGGCCCCCGTCTCCAGCCTTCTGATTGGCCTCCTGTCCTAGGCGGATATAAGCCACGTGGCCCACCAGGCAGAAATGCTGCGTTCTTATCACATTACGAGATGTAGTCATAAGGTTTTATTACCTCCTTGAAAAAAATCGAGTCTCGAGAATGAAACTTGGTGATCTTTCTCTACATGTTAACCTTTGAATACGATGTATTCTCCCAATTAATGTATGACTGTATAATAACTTTGGTTGTGAAAGTCATTCTGAAATATCTTTGACTAGGTCCTGTGGAGAATGAGAAGGGGCATTGTAGTGGAGCAAAATTGCCCCTTGGACAGAAGATATCGTAGTATACTCCTTTGGGGTTAGCTGCTTGCGGACATTATGTGTTAGTACGACACCATGCCATGGTACGTTACTGTGGCGCAGGAATTTCAGTGTGTAGCGTGTAACAAGACCAATAACATATTTCCAGAATGATATTTTCACTCTGCAGCGGAGTGTGCGCCGATATGAAACTTCCTACCCGCGAAAGGCAAAGGTCCCGAGTTCGAGTCTCGGTCCGGCCACAGTTTTAATCTGCCAGGAAGTTTCACTAATAAGATATGTTTTTGAGTGGGGTTCGCCTTAGCAAAACACTATTTTGTTTTTGCCCCAGATAGATTTCGCTGCAGCTGCACCATCATCAGTGGTTTTTTTATTGTTGTGAGTGTTAAACATTAAGGAATGTTCTTTACTGTTTAAATACATACAAATATTAGTTTCCGAATTGTAACTACAGGTTTTTGAGGAGCACATAAAATTGTGTATTCATACTTTCTTATCACACAGTGTGGTTTTCCTGCTGTATTGCGTTTTTATAGCGTCTGTTGTTCTTTACAGTTTGTCACCTACAACTATATACAACTTAATGTAGGCAAAACGTTTACGCAAAAATTAAGATTTCTAAACTGTTGTGGCTATGTCTAAGATTAATAATTTATGTGAAAGGTTGTGTGTGTGTGTGTGTGTGTGTGTGTGTGTATCTATTTACATTATGTTTCACTTACGGTTTTACATAAATTACATAAATTATTAATCTCAGGCACAGCCACAACAGTTTAGATATCGTAATTTTTGCGTAAATGTTTTGCCCACATTAAGTTGTATATACACTCCTGGAAATGGAAAAAAGAACACATTGACACCGGTGTGTCAGACTCACCATACTTGCTCCGGACACTGCGAGAGGGCTGTACAAGCAATGATCACACGCACTGCACAGCGGACACACCAGGAACCGCGGTGTTGGCCGTCGAATGGCGCTAGCTGCGCAGCATTTGTGCACCGCCGCCGTCAGTGTCAGCCAGTTTGCCGTGGCATACGGAGCTCCATCGCAGTCTTTAAAACTGGTAGCATGCCGCGACAGCGTGGACGTGAACCGTATGTGCAGTTGACGGACTTTGAGCGAGGGCGTATAGTGGGCATGCGGGAGGCCGGGTGGACGTACCGCCGAATTGCTCAACACGTGGGGCGTGAGGTCTCCACAGTACATCGATGTTGTCGCCAGTGGTCGGCGGAAGGTGCACGTGCCCGTCGACCTGGGACCGGACCGCAGCGACGCACGGATGCACGCCAAGACCGTAGGATCCTACGCAGTGCCGTAGGGGACCGCACCGCCACTTCCCAGCAAATTAGGGACACTGTTGCTCCTGGGGTATCGGCGAGGACCATTCGCAACCGTCTCCATGAAGCTGGGGTACGGTCCCGCACACCGTTAGGCCGTCTTCCGCTCACGCCCCAACATCGTGCAGCCCGCCTCCAGTGGTGTCGCGACAGGCGTGAATGGAGCGACGAATGGAGACGTGTCGTCTTCAGCGATGAGAGTCGCTTCTGCCTTGGTGCCAATGATGGCCGTATGCGTGTTTGGCGCCGTGCAGGTGAGCGCCACAATCAGGACTGCATACGACCGAGGCACACAGGGCCAACAGCCGGCATCATGGTGTGGGGAGCGATCTCCTACACTGGCCGTACACCACTGGTGATCGTCGAGGGGACACTGAATAGTGCACGGTACATCCAAACCGTCATCGAACCCATCGTTCTACCATTCCTAGACCGGCAAGGGAACTTGCTGTTCCAACAGGACAATGCACGTCCGCATGTATCCCGTGCCACCCAACGTGCTCTAGAAGGTGTAAGTCAACTACCCTGGCCAGCAAGATCTCCGGATCTGTCCCCCATTGAGCATGTTTGGGACTGGATGAAGCGTCGTCTCACGCGGTCTGCACGTCCAGCACGAACGCTGGTCCAACTGAGGCGCCAGGTGGAAATGGCATGGCAAGCCGTTCCACAGGACTACATCCAGCATCTCTACGATCGTCTCCATGGGAGAATAGCAGCCTGCATTGCTGCGAAAGGTGGATATACACTGTACTAGTGCCGACATTGTGCATGCTCTGTTGCCTGTGTCTATGTGCCTGTGGTTCTGTCAGTGTGATCATGTGATGTATCTGACCCCAGGAATGTGTCAATAAAGTTTCCCCTTCCTGGGACAATGAATTCACGGTGTTCTTATTTCAATTTCCAGGAGTGTAGTTGCAAGTGACAAACTGTAAAGAAAAACATACACTATAAAAACTTAATACAGCAGGAAAACCACACCGTGTGATAAGAAGAAATACACAATTTTATGTGCTCCTCAAAAACCTGTAATTACTATTTAGAAACTAATATTTGTATTTATTTAACAGTAAAGAACATTCCTTACGTTTACCAGCGATAACAATAAAAAAAACCACAGATGATGCTGCAGCTGCAGTGAAACATGTCTGGGACAAAAACAAAATAGTGTTTTGCTAAAGGCGGACCCCACTCAAAATCATATATTATCGTTAAAGCAAACACAGACAAAACAGAGCTTCAACCTCAAGATGATTGTAACAAGACTGCTGGCACGTAACTGCAAATAAACATACACTGAGAACAAAAGTGAAGGCGTAGTGCAGCAACTCGACGTGGCATGGTCTCCACAAGTGGCTGGAAGTCCCCTGCAGAAATACTGAGCCATGCTGCCTGTACAGCCGTACTGCGAAAGTGTTGGCGGTGCAGGATTTTGTGAACGAACTTACCGTTCGATTATGTCCCATAAATGTTCCATGGGTGGTCAACTCCTTCACTCGAACTGTCCAGAATGTTCTTCAAACCAACTGCGAACAACTCTGGCCCAATGACATGGCTCATTCTCATCCATAAGAATTCCATCGTTGTTTGGGAACGTCAAGTTCACGAATAGTTGAAAATGGCTTCAGTTGGACCAGCCACACCGTTAAGGACGTCTACCAGCTTGCACAATACCTTGTTGACAACTTGGATCCATGGCTTCGTGACAGCTGCGCCACCCTCGAACCCTATCATCAGCTCTTACAAACTGAGATCGGGACCTCTCTGACCAGGACACGGTTTACCACTCGTCTAGGGTCCAGTCTATGTGGTCCTGAACCCAGGAGAGGCGATGTCTGCTGTCAGCAAGGGCCTAGCGTTGGTCATCTGCTGTCAAAGCCCGTGAACGCCATATTCTACCCCACTGTCCTATAGAATACGCGCGTCGTACGTCCCAAATTGATTTCTGGGGTCACTTCACACAGCGTTACTTGTGTGTTAGCACTGACAACTCTACGCAAACGCTTCCAATCTCGGTCGTTAAGTGACGGCCATCGGTCACTACGTTGTCCGTGGTGAGAAGTAATACTTAAAATTTTGTATTTTCGGCACAATCTTGACACAGTTGATCTAGGGATATTGAATTCCCTAACGATTTCCGAAATGGAATGTCCTATGCATCTAGCTCTAACTACCATTCCACGTTCAGTGTCCGTTAATTCCCTTCGTGAGTCCAAAAATCACGTCGGAAACCTTTCCACGTGAATCATCTGAGGACTAATGACAACTCCGCCAGTGCATTGCTCATTGATTCCTTGTGTACGCGATAATATCGCCATCTGTATTTGTGCATATCGCTGTCCCATGACTTTTGTCACCTCTGTGTACAATTGCTTAAGTAACATTATTATTGTATGTGTTAATTTTAAAACTTTATGACTACAACTACATCTACGTACATACTTCGTGTGTCAGAGTATTGTATATAGCGGAGTATACCACTTATCATTACTAGTCACTTCCCTTCCTATTTCACTAGCAAATGGAGCAAGGGAATAATGATTGTCTATTGGCCTCCGTACAAACATTAATTTTTTTTACCATGTCTTCGCGGTTCTTACGCGAAATGCACGCTGGCGGCTGTAGAACTAGTTTTGGACTCACCTTCAAATGCCCGTTTTCTAAATTATGTCATTAATTTTCGCGAAAAGAAGGTTGTCTTCCCCCAGGAATTTCTGTTGGAGTTCACGGAGTATCTCCGTAACAGTCTCTTGTTGATCGGACCTACCGATAACAAATCTAGCAGCACGCTGTGGAATTACTTCGATGTCTTCCTTTAATGTGACCAGTTGGGAATTCCAAAAACTCTAGCAGTTATCAAGAATCGATTGTAGAAATTTTCTTTACGCGGTTTACAAATTCCGACAATTATCCCGATTAACCGAAGAACACCTTCCTTACAGTCGACCTTAAGCGCTCGTTCCGTTTCATATTGCTTTGCATCGCTATGCCTAGGTAATTAATCAACGTGATTGTCTCAATGAGCACACACCTAATAATTTATTCGATCACTACAGAACTGTTTTTCCTATTCATTTGCATTAGCTTACATTCTTCTACTTTGAGATGAAGCTTCCTATCACAACACCAACTAGAAATTAATTAAATACCTTAAATATATTCGCAATTGCGAATATGGACGACCATCAGTGGTAGAAGGCAATGTCGACAATGACCGGGACTCGAATCCGGATTTCCCGCTTACAACGAGCGGTCATTTGGCTATTCGTGTCCGACTCATAGCCAGACCCAAACTTCCACATGTCCTCAACCGTGCGTCTATAACCTGTACTAGTACATCCATTTTACTTGAAAGTCGCTTTTAATATACATTGTGTGATCACAAGTATCCGGACACCCCCAGAAGCATACGTTTTTCATAATAGGTGCATTGTGCTGCCACCTACTGCCATGTATTCCATATCAGCGACCTCAGTAGTCATTAGACATCGTGAGAGAGCAGAATGGGGCGCTCCGCGAAACTCACGGACTTCGAACGTGGTCAGATGATTGGGTGTCACTTGTGTCATACGTCTGTACACGAGATTTCCACACTTCTAAACATCCCTATGCCCACTGTTTCCGATGTGATAATGAAGTGGAAACATGAAGGGATATGTACAGCACAAAAGCTTACAGGCCGATCTCGTCTGTTGACGGACAGAGACCGCCGACAGTTGAAAAGGGCCGTAATGTGTAATACGCAGACATCTATCCAGAACATCACACAGGAGTTACAAACTGCATCAGGATCCACTGCAAGTACTATGAAAGTTAGGCGCGAGGTGAGAAAACTATTTCGTGGTGGAGCGGCTGCTCATAAGCCACACATCGCGCCGATAAATGCCAAACGACATCTCGCTTGGTCTAAGGAGCGTAAACATTGGACGATTGAACAGTGGAAAATCGTTGTGTGGAGTGACGAATCACGGTACACAGTGTGACGATCCGATGGCAGGGTGTGGGTATGGCGAATGCCCGATGAACGTCATCTGCCAGCGTGTGTAGTGCCACCAGTAAAATTCGGAAGCAGTGGTGTTATGGTGTGGTCGTGTTTTTCATGGAGGGGGCTTTCGCACCTTGTTGTTTTGCGTGGCATTATCACAGTATAGTCCTACACTGTTGTTTTAAGCACCTTATTGCTTCCCACTGTGGAGGAGCATTTCGGGGATGGCGACTGCAGTTTTGAACACGAACTAGCACCTATTCATAATGCACGGCCTGTGGCGGAGTGGTTACACGACAATAACATCCCTGTAATGGGCTGGCCTGAATCCTATAGAACACCTTTGGGATGTTTTGAAACGCCGAATAATTGTCATGCCTCGCCAACCGACATCGATACCTCTCCTCAGTGCAGCATTCCATGAAGAATGGGCTGCCATTCCCCTAGAAACCTTCCAGCACCTGATTGAACGTGTGCCTGCGAGAGTGGAAGCTGTTATCAAGGCTAAGGTAGGCCCAATACAATACTGAATTCCAGAATTAGCGATGGAGAGCGCCACGAACTTGTAAGTCATTTTCAGCCAGGTGTCCGGATACTTTTGATCCCATAGTGTATTTCATAACGGCTCTGGTCGCCGCAGTGCCTGTTCCTTTGGACATACATGCATGTCCAAAGGAACTTCGCATGATAATTCAGAACAACACAGGCACTGCAATACCGTAACCAGAAATTTTGTCGACGTCATCCTGTATCCTTCTACAGTCCCTCGACGCAGGGCCGTCAGCGAAGAGTCGCACACTGCTGCTCAGCCTATTCGTTAGATAAGTTATGTACAGAGAACAATAATGATCCTATCCCACTTGTCTGGACCACTGCTGACGATATCCTTGTCACTGATGAACACTTCCCGTCGAGGCAGTATACTGGGCTCTCTTAAGAATTCTTCAAGCCACTCATATACACGGTAGCCTATCCCGTATGCTCGGACGGTTGTTAACATTGTGGTCCGTGCAAAACGTTTTCCAGAAATCTAGGAATATGGAATCTGCGTGTTGCTGTTCATTCACGATTCGCTGGATATCGTGCGATAAAAGGGAAGTTGAGTTTTGCATGAGTGATACTTTTTAACCACGTGCTGAGTTGTGCATTGAGGTGCTTAGCTGAGTGGTAATGTGTCTACGCCTACATCTACAGGGTTACTCTGCAATTCACACTTAAGTGCCAGGCAGAGGGTTCATCGAACCATTTTCATACGACTTTCCTACCATTCCACTCTCGAATGGCGCGTTGGAACAAGGAACACCTAAATCTTTCCGTTCGAGCTCTGATTTATCTTATTTTATTATGATGATCGTTTCTCCCTACGTAGGTGGGTGTCAACAAAATATTTTCGCATTCGGAAGAGAAAGTTGTTGACTGAAATTTCGTAAATAGATCTCGCCGCAAAGAAAAGCGCCTTTGTTTTAGTGACTATCACCCCAAATCGCGTATCATATCAGTGACACTCTCACCCCTATTGTGCGATAACACGAAACGAGCTGCTCTTTTTGCACTTTTTCGATGTTCTACGTCAATCCTACCTGGTAAGGATCCCACACCGTGCAGCAATATTCGAGCAGAGGACGGAAAAGTGTAATGTAGGCTGTCTCTTTAGTGAGTTTGCCGTATCTTCTAAGTTTTCCGCCAACAAAGCTCAGTCTTTGTTTCGCCTTTTCCACAATATTATCTATGTGGTCTTTCCATTTTAAGTTGCTCGTAATTGTAATTCCTAGGTATTTAGTCGAATTGACAGCCCTTAGATTTGTGCGATTTATCGTATACCCAAAATTTATCGGATTTCTATTAGTACCCATGTGGATGACCTCGCACTTTTCTTTGCTTATTGGCCAATTTCCACTTGTCGCACCATACAGAAATTCTCTCAAGATCATTTTGTAATTGGAATTGATCGTCTGATGATTTTACTAGACGGTAAATTACAGCGACATCTGCATGCAGTCTAAGGGGGCTGCTCAGATTATCACCTAGATGGTTTGTATAAATCAGGAACAGCAGAGGGAATGTAATACTACCTTGCGGAACGCCACATATCACTTCTGTTCTACTCAATGGTTTAGCGTCTATCACTACGTACTGTGACCTCTCTGAGGGGAAATCACGAATCGAGTCACACAACTGAGACGATACTCCATATGCACGCAATTTGATTAATAGTCGCTTGTGAGGAACGGTATCAAAAGCCTTCCCATGCAGCGAGCCCTGGTTCGATTCCCGGTCGTGTTGGAGATTTTCTCCGCTCGTGGTCTGGCATAGCGGAGGATGGGTCGGATCAAGGATTTGTATGTGTGGAGGATGATAGAGGGGTTCAGCCCTCATGTCCGGCCAGAGAGGAGTTTAAGGAGACGGAGACGGTTGTGGGCTTTGGGTTAGATAGAGGGGAGAGGAGGGACGCAGGTAAGACGACGGCCAATGGTAAGTCCAAGGTAGGCAGAACTATCAAACATTTGAACTTATTTGTACCATGGATGTATAAACAGCATTTGAGAATGAAAAGCACTTATGAGCATTTACAAGTCGAATCACAACCATAAAAAAGTGGAAAATACATACGAAGGGAAATTACGACATTTTCTTTGCAAATAATGTTCAATACCATACCTGCAAATGACATTTAAAGACAAAAAACTGAACCACAATCATCATCAGAGGCCTGTGACATTTGGCAGGTGTAATATGCAGTCAACAGGCTCTACCACGCTCTCGCAGCACAAGATGAAAGTTTTGCCCCTCCATAAGTAGTGTAGAGTTATGTGAATCGCCCACGCTTTGGCAGCCAGCCGGGCGGCAGCAGCCAGCAACTGGCGGTTAGAGGTCACCATCAGTACCGTACACATACCGGTAGCTGATCGAATTTTATATATTGGTGTGTATTACAGCGGCGATTCTGCGCTACACAAGAAGAGACTGTTCCCATGGCATTGACACATTTCGAATGTGTCGAGCCGGCCGCTATGGCCGAGCTGATTTAGGTGCTTCAGTCCGGAACCGCGCTGCTGCTACGGTCGCATATTCGAATCTTGCCTCGGGCATGGATGTGTGTGATGTCGTTAGGTTAGTTAGGTTTAAGTAGTTCTAAGTCCTGGGGACTCATGACCTCAGATGTTAAGTCCCACAGTGCTTAGAGGCATTTGAACCATTTGAATGTATCGAACCAAATGTAGAATCCGTCCTTTCATGTGTACAGGGACCTAGCTGAAATATTGTTACTCGATCTAAATTAGTGTAAACTCACTCTCCAGATGTGATCTTATGCTTACTACGACGAATTATTGTGCCGACAGGCCTCATCTCACAACGTCAGTTAATAAGACATCGAAACAATTTTTTGAAAGCATTAATATAGTACCGAAAGCAATGAAAATTTGCCCCTACAGATGTGTAAACTCCCACTCTCCAGATGATTTTGTGGGAATGACGAACAGAGCTCCAAACACAATGCTGGCAAACTTTAAGACGATGGAACTAGTACTTTGTGCATCAAATACATCAGTTCAGTCTGACACAAACTATTTTATAGGTTTCTGGAAGATTGCATCATTTCTGTACCGCTTGTATAGCGTGTGTGATGGCGCTACACTGACAACCCAATGTGACCTAAGTTAAAATGACGGGAAAAATGAAACCTATAATCCACACATATGTACTTCTTGGAAACTGAAAATCAAGAGATGCATATTCGATCTCTTTTGCAGTATATGCTTGTGCAGTGGCTTAAAGACCAAAATATAGACTGAGGCATTATGCTTGTGAAATTCACCCAAAGCTTGCGTGGCATAGTTGGTAAACATTTCACAGGCTAATATTAAATTGTGCTTGTAAGCGATTGATATGTAACGGTACTTCTGTTAGCGATATGGGATATACATGCAATATTGATCATGCCGACATCTTCTGTGCTATTCACTTTACAGTACACAGCCTGGTCCACCACTATTCAGTGTTGCGATTCTGTTCTGAAAGGGATGGAACACACGCTGATGTTGCTGTGAAGAAGACATAGCCAGGGCAAGAGCACCACAGGCGTAAAGATGCGAGCTGGCGCCAGTGCCGTAGGGACTCGCCACTTGCGCGAGTTCCACCAGCGGCGCGGGCGGCGCTGACGATGAACATATCGACTTCGCCTCGGCCAATTTCCGGCCGAATACAGTCCACCAATGACCGGACGACAACGGACAGAAACCTACTCGGAAGACAGAAGAGCAGCTCTCGCCCACTTGGTTATAGATCATCGTTCAGCGCTGCCTTAGGCAGAGTACGTCGGGCAGTGAGCTCTTAGAAGTGAACAGACAGTTGCTGTAAATTGTATTTGCTATGTACTGTGAAGTTTACGTACGATTATTTGCACTTAGCCATTGAGGGCCTTTAGGCGTGTTATATGCAAGCAGTGTTGCAGACTTTTCTGATTCAACTAGTCTCAAAGGTAAGCAAACCTTTTAACTAATTTCTGCGACTTTGTTACTGGTACGTTGGAGTGTTGTAGAACCTTCGTTCTCTACATCTACATCTACATCTACATACATACTCCGCAATCCACCATACGGTGCGTGGTGCAAGGTACCTTGTACCACAACTAGCATCTTCTCTCCCTGTTCCACTCCAAAACAGAACGAGGGAAAAATGACTGCCTATATGCCTCTGTACGAGCCCTAATCTCTCTTGTCTTATCTCTGTGGTCTTTCCGTGAAATGTAAGTTGGCGGCAGTAAAATTGTACTGCAGTCAGCCTCAAATGCTGGTTCTCTAAATTTCCTCAGTAGCGATTCACGAAAAGAACGCCTCCATTCCTCTAGAGACTCCCACCCGAGTTCCTGAAGCATTTCCGTAACACTCGCGTGATCATCAAACCTACCAGTAACAAATCTAGCAGCCGTCCTCTGAATTGCTTCTATGTCCTCCCTCAATCCGACCTGATAGGGATCCCTAACGCTCGAGCAGTACTCAAGAATAGGTCGTATTAGTGTTTTATAAGCGGTCTCCTTTACAGATAAACCACATCTTCCCAAAATTCTACCAATAACCGAAGACGACTATCCGCCTTCCTCACAACTGCCATTACATGCTTGTCCCACTTCATATCGCTCTGCAATGTCACGCCCAAATATTTAATCGACGTGACTAATGGAGTATTCAAACATTACAGGATTCTTTTTCCTATTCATCTACATTAATTTACATTTATCTATATTTAGAGTTAGCTGCCATTCTTTACACCAATCACAAATCATGTCCAAGTCATCTTGTATCCTCCTACAATCACTCAACGACGACACCTTCCCGTACACCACAGCATCATCAACAAACAGCCGCACATTGCTATCCACCCTATCCAAAAGATCATTTATGTAGATAGAAAAAACAGCGGACCTACCACACTTCCTTGGGGCACTCCAGATGATACCCTCACCTCCGATGAACATTCACCATCGAGGACAGCCTACTGGGTTCTGTTACTTAAGAAGTCTTCGAGCCACTCACATACTTGGGAACCAATCCCATATGCTCGCACCTTAGTTAGGAGTCTGCAGTGGGGAACCGAGTCAAACGCTTTCCGGAAGTCAAGGAATATGGCATCCGTCTGATACCCTTCATCCATGGTTCGCAAGATATCATGTGAGAAATGGGCGAGTTGCGTTTCGCAGGAGCGATGCTTTCTAAAGCCGTGCTGGTGCATGGACAGCAACTTCTCTGTCTCAAGGAAATTCCTCCATCCTGTTATCTGACACTGGGGCGCACAGCTGTGTAATAGTGGCAGGGAGAAATTGCATTAGCGGTGTACTACACCAGAAGCCGTTTCACGAACTCACAAACTCTGCCTACCGTAACAACAGTGGCAACTCGGCCTCCATGCCTATAGCGACGAGGCCTTTACAAAACTGGCGACGAGAGTTTACAAAAGATATTACCCGTCTCCAGAAAGTGTATGGGACGTTTTTCAAAACTGGGATGCCGAATAGCGATGTAAACCTTCGGTTGCATACTACATTTTACATTTGTGCTATAACTTCGAACTTGCAGAACAGGTGTAGTTCTGAGATACGGTAGTACTATCGATTCAGTTATCACATTAAAATGTTCGCATTTCCTCCACAGACCCGAAACCATAACTTGGAGGATGAAGGCCCCATATATATTTCTGACGAGCAGTGTAATTTTTTACACCATTCACTAGTCTTTCTTGAGAATCAAATGTATGCACACAAAGTGCGAGCGTAGAACACACACAATGCGAATATGTCGAGGGTGGCTTAGCGCCGTCCAACAGTTCTTAAACAGACATCCAGCTAGCAAGTTCCACACACTATGGTCAGAAACTTTAAGACGGTCAGATCACTGCCTTGGACACCAAATACAACATTGATTCTGTCTGACAGAAAGCATTTTTCATAGGTTTCTGAAGGCATGTAACAGCAACTGGTTACAAAGTTCATATCCAATTTCAGTTCAGAAATTATATGTTCACATCATCTCCTACAAACAGCAATGTCTTACAAGAGTAATAGCCTGTTTCCCTCGTATCCATGACATTTCAACATGAGAAAGAGCTACCAGTGTCATAAAATAGCCAACAGTGTATTTAATATCGAACAGAAGTCAGGTACTTTATGTTCCAACATACATTTGACAACATAATTGGAGAGAAATTTAAGATATGTCCACCAAGGATTGAGTCTCTCCTAGCAATCCATATTGCAATATACAAGACGCACAGGTTCTCACACTCAGACGCTTAAGTTATTTGTCAGAGGCACAAATTCATTCCCCCATTACTCCACACGCATGGGGTATAGTAAAAGGGACTGACTAGCAGTGATAAAAGATATTCTCCACAATGCGTTATATGCAGCGTTGCTGCTCATCAAGAAGATATTGGAGCAGCATAGCATCAAAGTGTTTAATACCACACACAACACACACTAAAAACAGCACTAACTTTATATCCCAACACATACTTGACAAGATAATCGAAGACTAATTTCAAGACATGTCTACCATAGACTGAGTCTCTCCATAGCGATCCATATTGCAGAGTACATGTTGCACAGATTATTCGCAATTGAAAGCTTAAAGTTACTTGACAGAGTCACTTATTAGTTCTCCCATTGCTCCATATGCAAGTGGAATAGCAAAAGGGATCAAACCACTCTTCTCTCTCTCGGTGTGCATGTTGAGAAAATCAAGAAATTTCATCACCCCGAACAGTGATTGATTAGTGCCAGATGTTAGACCACAGCGCCACAGAAGTCAGGAAAGCTGATTTGCGTTCTATCAAATACTTGAAAACACGGTCGAAGAGCAGTTAAGACGTATCTGCCACAGGTAGTCTCTCCACAGCGATCCATATTGCAGAGTACAAATCACACAGGTTCACCACACTCCAACATTTAAAGTTACATGAAAGAAGCACATATTCGTTCTCCTATTGATCCATATACAGGTGGAACAGCAAAAGGGGTCAACTACCAGTGATAAAAGATATTCTCTGCAATGTATGTAGGCTTACAGAGTATACATAGACGTCATTCTGAGGTTTGAGGTTTAGCAAAACCGGTATCACAGTCTGTAACACATCACACAGCACACACCTATAATTTTCGATAAATTTTAAGGGTTTTTTGTACAGGAAAATGTGCTATTATAGTTCATACAGATGTGTCGGTTGCTTTGGCTCAGTTGGTACTGTACCATACTATCATTTGTGGTAGTAGATTCGGTAGACTCAAACAGTAAACACCCATGGAGAATTCAGATTGCAATAGTTTCCCAATAAACTGTATGATTCTCAGCCAGCTGTACCATAGCGACCCACACATAACTTTGTTGGGTAGCAGAATAACTTTTTAACTAACAAAGATTTTCGTTGTAGACACGCCTTGGTGCGATGAAAATTTAATATCAAAGCAGACATAACGTTAAACTCCAAACCAATGGGATCTAATGTCCGGCTGGACTGCATTTTTGAGTTATTCGTCACACAAATTGTAAGTGTTTTATGTTGTACATAAGACATCTAAAATTTTGAGCACATTTCTATATACATGAAATCACTAACTGCTGCTTCTCTAATAAATGATATTTAATTGAAACCCTCAGCTGCCGACAGGTGTTGTTGATATACCTCGATGGAGACAGCTGAAAATGCGTGCCCCGACCGAGACTCGAACCCGGGATCGCCAGCTTACATGGCAGACGCTCTATCCATCTGAGCCACCGAATACACAGATGACTAGCGCGACTGCAGGGACTTATCCCTTCCATGATTCCCGTGAGGCCCACATTCCCAACTGTCCACAATCTACATACATAATGTATCTAATAGATATTTGCCCATCCACTCATTACTCTATCCACTACTCATCTGTAGTGTCCAATCTTATGACCCAAGAGTAATGAACTCTCTGCTATGAATTTCTATCATGTTATTTACACCTGAAATTCCAGCACAGTAAACCAATGAACAGGGTAATTCTATTTCTATGACGTCGCCCTGCAGGTACTAAATTGTATGGTTCTAAGTCTGTTCGTCTGTCAAACGATAGCAAGTCTCCACGATCCTACTGTTTGAATGATTTTTTAAAAACGAAAGCGCCACACTTGACTGGTCAACGAGTGACTGGGTAGAAACCCTCGACCCGTTTAGTTATTTTACGTTGAACCAGAATTTTCTTGTGTTTTCAACGTGTCTTTCTTTTCAGGTGCAGGTACAGAAAGAGACAAACTATGAGATTTCATGCCTCTTCGAACTGTCTGTTCCTCTAAAAGATGGCCAGACGCTATCCAGGAGTTGATTCAATAAAAAAGTTGCGCATATATTGATCTTAATCATGTAGTACTCGAGCTGCACTAGTTTCAACTAGGGGAATTAGACGGTTGTACAATTTATTCCTGATGTGATTCAGTCTGTACATTGAGCAAGCAGTGAAGGAGATCACAAGGATAAATTTAGAAAGTGGACTTAAGTTCAGGAAAAAAAAGATTCGTGTCTGTCAATGACACTGTAAGTCTGTCAGAGACGGTAAATAACTTGGAAGAGCAGATGAACGGAACGGATAGTCTTGAAAGGTGGATATTAGATTAACATAAGCAAAAATAAAACAAAGATAGTGAAATGTAGATGAATTAAATCAGTCTATTCTGAGGGAATTAGTTTGGGAAATGGGACACTAAAGTAATAATTGAGCTTTGCTATTTGAGCAGCAAACTAGATGATGGCTGTCGCACAAGAGAGGACATGAAAAGCAGATTGACCGCAGCAAGAAAAATGTTCCTGAAAAACATCCAAAATACATTTAAGTTCCACGAAGTCTTTTCTGAAAGTATCTGTCTAGGGCGTAGCCTTTTGCAGAGCCGAAACGTGAACGATAAACGGTTCAGACAAGAACAGCGTAGAAGGTTTTAAAATGTAATGCTACAATAGAATACTCGAGACTCTCAACTAAAAGAAATGTTGGTTTATAGGATATATGCCTTAAGCATCAAAGATCGTCGAAATATTGAATCACGCTGATTTTAGGATCTGGCAGCATAGCCGAAGAGACTTTTAAGACTAATTACGCCGGGAAAGCCTACGAAGTCACAAAGATTATTCAGTTTGTAATGGAGTGAAATGTGTGGAGGTAACAACAGTAGAGGGAATCAGAGGCTTCACTACAGTAAGCGCCTTCAAGTGGACGTAGCTTTCAATAGTTACACAGTGATGGAAAGGCTTACAAAGGAGAGGCTAGCGCAGACAGCAGCGTAAACTGGACTGCGGACTAAAGATCACAAGGACAACACAGCTATCTCGTATCTTCTTCGGCATCAGAGATTTATAATAGTTGTTTGCTTTCATGCAAAGCTTTTTGCACGGTTCTATGAAACTCATAACGTCTTTTTCGCACTTTTAATAAAATTTACAACTAAAAATAGACTGCGGATTCAGTCTTTCGTTCGTCGCATATTTCGGGCGTTAAACGTCATTACTGGCTACTTATCTTACGAAATGTTATTTATTCATGTAAACTGAACATTTCTGTTATCTCTTACCATGGATTCCATCACTTTACGAAAGGAAAATCTCTATGTTATCTGCTTTTGTTTCGGGTAAACAAAAGAATCGTAGGAAAATGATACACGTCAACAGAAAGAGGCATTTTTACGAACAGTTCTTCGGCAACTTCTCGCTCACGCTTCCATAAGGACAGCGTTGCTCTACAATTGTGCTGTCCACAATAAGTTTTGTACCACGCGTCTGACTTGCATAGTTTTTTCAGGTGCGGTAACCCATACTCAATACTACAGGGAATCGCCGCTTGTGTAATGGAAACAAAAGGAAGCCTACAGTCTCATTGTAGTTCAGTAGAGCGCACTATGTACCAGTTGTGAACAGGGCAACGTGGCCTGTGTACACTGCTCAATCCGTTAACGTCAGGCGAAGAGTCACATCAAGACTATACCATGCGTGCACTATCATTTTAATAGCAACTAGTGAGAAGTTCATCGCCGAACTGGCGTATACTGCAGCGATGTCTTCTGTATTTCCTATCGCTACGTGGAGAATCATGTTACTGAAGAACTACCATGTGGTGGTCGGCCTTCTTCAATAACAGCACCAGATGTTGAGCACTGTGTATAACTTACGGCGCTACTTTACTTAGGTAACTGTAAGGTATATGTCACCTCGGACAGTACGCTACCATCTCCACATGATCAGTTTGGCCTCATCGCTTGTTTTGCGCAATTCATAACGAAACGTGTAGTTTTCTGCGTTGCTTCATTAAGCTACTGGACGAGTATTCGCATTCATCACGATCGTGCGGTCGAATTTTAGATGTGTGTCTTCCAGTTCACGTATCACAGGGAACTAGGTCTACGGATAGAGTCTCACTGGTATGAGGTGCGATTCCAAGCCAAGATACTGAGCGCTGAGTCAGTAAAGCGTTGCCAAGAGCAAGCCGCTACAGAATTTCGTTCACAGTGGTAGTTGCCATACGGGATGTTACGCAGGTACGTTTGTTAGAAAAAAAACCGACTTTGTGTCGTATGTGTCAGAGTGAAGTAGTATTGTGGGAACCGTAGTAAGACCGGCAATGGCTGTGTGCGAGACGTTCGAATCTTCTCTTGCCCTTCACTAAACCGAATACGAAATCCTGGCAGACGCTGTAAAGGAGGCCGCCTGAAGAACACTAGTGCGACCCATTCTTGAGTACTGCTCGAGTGTTTGGGATACTTAGCAGCTCTGATTTAAGGAAGACGTCGTAGCAATTCAGAAGTGGGCCGCTCGATTTGTTACCGGTTTGGTTCGATTACCACACTAATATTAAGGAGATTCTTCTTGAATTAAAGTGGGAATCGCTGGAGGTGACACAACAGACAAAATTTAGCGAACCGGCGTTTGAAGCTCAGTGCAGAACGATCCTGCTGCCACCGATGTAAATTTCGCGTAACGACCATGAACATAAGATTAGAGAAAATAGGACTCGTAGAAAGGCATATACATTCATGCTCATTAATTAAGGATAATGCTGATACATGGTGAAACAACGCTCTGGTGGGCGGTTTGAGGGTTTAAATCACCTCGGGGTATGACCATGCGGTACGTTTAACCTGCGGTCGTCGCATGGTGCCGCTGGCAGCTGTCTACATACGCAGAGGTGTGTTGGTGCATGTCAGAGTACGGTGCAGCGAGTAAGTGTGCAGACATTTTCAGACGTCCTAATGGTGACTGTGTGTTGAAAATGGCTCAAAGAACACGTATTAATGACGTTATGAGGGGTAGAATACTAAGGCGACTGGAGGCTGGTCAAACACAGCAGGTCGTAGCACGGGCCCTCTGTGTGCCACAAAGTGCGATCTCAAAGTTATGGCAACGATTCCAGCAGACAGGAAACGTGTCCAGTCGCTACAGTACGGGACGTCCACAGTGTACAATACCACAAGAAGACCAATATCTCACCATCAGTGCCCGCAGACGGCCACGGAGTAGCCTTTCTCGGGACCTTACCGCAACCACTGGAACAGGTGTCTCCAAGCATACAGTCTACAGACGACTGAACAGACATGATTTATTCGCACGGAGACCTGCAAGATGCATTCCACTGACCCCTGGTCGCAGGAGAGCCCGTAAAGTCTGATGTCAAGAACACAGTACATGGTCATTGGAACAATGGTCCCAGCTGATGTTCACGGACGAGTCCAGGTATAATCTGAACAGTGATTCTCGCCGGGTTTTCATCTGGCGTGAACCAGGAACCAGATACCAACCTCTTAATGTCCTTGAAAAGGACATGTATTGAGGTCGTGGTTTGATGGTGTGGGGTGGGATTATGATTGGTGCAAGTACACCCCTGCATGTCTTTGACAGAGGAACTGTAACAGGTCAGGTGTATCGAGACGTCATTTTGCACCAGTATGTTCGCCTTTTCAGGGGTGCAGTGGGTCCCACCTTCCTCCTGATGGATGATAACGCACGGCCCCACCGAGCTGCCATCATGAAGGAGTACCTTGAAACAGAAGATATCAGGCGAATGGAGTGGCCTGCCTGTTCTCCAGACCTAAACCCCATTGAGCACGTCTAGGGTGTTCTCAGTCGACGTATCGCTGCACGTCTTCAAACCCCTAGAACACTTCAAGAGCTCCGACATGCACTGGTGCAAGAATGGGAGGTGATACCCCAGCAGCTGCTCGACCACCTGATCCAGAGTATGCCAACCCGTTATGCGGCCTGTGTACATGTGCATGGTGATCATATCCCATACTGATGTCGGTGTACATGCGCAGGAAACAGTGGCGTTTTGTAGCACATGCGTTTCGGAACGATTTTCTCAACTTATCACCAATATCGTGAACTTACAGATCTGTGCCGTGTCTGTTCCCTATGTGCCTATGTTATTAGCGCCATTTTTGTGTAGTGCCGCGTTGTGTGGCACCACGTTCTGCAGTTATCCTTAATTTATGAGCATGAGTGTAGATAGTCGCTTTTCCGTCTCTCCATTTGCAAATGGAACAGGAAAGGAGAAGACGAGTAGTGGTACAAGGTACCCTCTGCCACACACTATGCGGTGGGTGGTGGAGTACGCATGTAGATGTAAATGTCCTCTAGCTCCGCCCTCAACAGGTCACTGCCTCCACGCGAGCGTTACGTACTAGTGGAGTGTACTGTGTCCTTGCGGTTGGTGCTGACGTAAACCAGTTAGACTCAACAGATAATCTGTGGGTTCCATACCCGTAATGAGCGAAATGGCGCAATCATAAACCTGGCAGCGGGGTCAGATCACACTCTGACCCTCGTGTCTCTTAGGTGGCTTCCTCAATATTGAAACTTGTTTATTAATATTCTTTTCTGCTTGTACTACTGAATGAAATGGAAAGGTGAAGTTTCTACGTTATTTAATTCTGAAACTGAACGTACTGAGCCTACTTTCTCTTTACTTATTCTTATCATGTCAACACTGGCCCACAATATTCTAGCGCAACGCAATATTAACTCAAAAGAATGGCCCTGACTAAAAAGAAATCCTAACAATAACCTATACATTTCATTAAGCACTTACCTCACAAAAATCTTCATTAAGCGAACTACTGCAATACGGCGAGCGTCAATACTGCCAGCTAAATAAAAGGTTCTGACTACTAAAGCCACTAACTACTAACAGGCATGTGGTTAGCAAAGGAAAGATTTTGATGCAAACCAAATAATATATTTTTTACTTTAATAATGTGACATCCAGTTCAGACACGAGTATCAATCGTCATTGACATCAAGTACAAATGTATATAATCATGAATAATATTCAGTCTCCAAGCCGAACAAGTACAGATCGTTAGCCTACGCTAACGCTTCAGACCTCTACCCTACACCAATGCTAACTTCTCACATCTAACATCCATCGCCGGCCGGGGTGGCCGAGCGGTTCTAAGCGCTACAGTCCGGAACCGCGTGACCGCTACGGTCGCAGGTTCGAATCCTGTATCGGGCATGGATGTGTGTGATGTCCTTAGGTTAGTTAGGTTTAAGTAGTTCTAAGTTCTAGGGGACTGATGACCTCAGAAGTTAAGTCCCATAGTGCTCAGAGCCATTTGAACCATCTAACATCCATCACTGTTGGCTATTCACCTCCAACTGCCCAACAGTACTCCCATCACTGCTGGTGACTAACTTCCAACTGCCCAACACTATTGGCGATTAACTTCCAACAACGAGTCCAACCAGCCACAGAGCCTCTTACAAAGAAAACGCAATTAGAAATGAAATGAAATGATCGGCGCTACACAGCGTTGCCAACACAGAAGCAGCCCTCTTACAATATCTTAGGACAAGTGCTGGATTGCTTCGACAAGGCACGAGGAATGTTTGTGCCCATTCTTCTACAAGCTGTCGACCTGTTATTTTTAAGGAGAGGCATATCGACAGAGGTTTAAACTCCAACCTTCATTTCTGCCTGATCTACATACAAAGTCCATAAGTCGTTTGAAGTGCGCACCATTTTATGAGGAGGCGTAGTGCAGTATTGCAGTCTGAGAGCTGATCCTTAAAATGGTTCAAATGGCTCTGAGCACTATGGGACTTAACATCTGTGGTCATCAGTCCCCTAGAACTTAGAACTACTTAAACCTAACTAACCTAAGGACATCACACACATCCATGCCCGAGGCAGAATTCGAACCTGCGACTGTAGTAGTCGCGCGGTTCCGGACTGAGCGCCTGAACCGCTAGACCACCGCGGCCGGCGCTGATCCTTAACTTCATGTAATATGCGGAACACCTAGTGTCAAATACCTTTAAAAATTAGGCGTCGTACAAGAGCTGATGTTTTCATAACTACCGTAATACCGATGTACCAGACTTTCCAGGTGGGTCAAAGCGCCGGTTAAAGGCATGAAAAGCGACGTGCTTCAGTTTCGTTTCTTAAACGTTAAGTTTAAGTCGCCGCTAAGTGTATAACGCACTCGTTCCGCCTATAATGCCTGCTGGTCGTCTTCGAATGACAGTTACCTGCCTCTGTAAAACGAATTGCTCAATTATTTAGGAGTTAGAGTTTACTAGTTGTGTCTAGTATATCGGCTATGAGCTGAATAAGATCTGCTTGACCAGACATTCGGTAACCTATTGTTCAAAACTGACCATCTCCTTTTCGTTGGGTCTCCTGAACTTTCAGACTCAAAGAGTCATGGTAAATAAATCATGCATGCACTTGCGAGAACCTGCTGTCCCTCAATCCTTATTATGTAGTCCACAGATAACAAATAATTTTAACTTTCTTGAGCAGTAAGGATTTAGGTAAAGTTTAAATCTAACAACTGCCCTTGTTGAACTAAAAGGATTCAGCTAGGAAAGAGTCGGTACTGCACTTTTAACGATCATTTTTTTTGCTGGATGCTTGTAGAAGCAAAATCCTTCTGTAGTGTTACTTACAACTGACACACCACAAGCCGGCCGCTGTGGTCAAGCGGTTCTAGGTACTTCAGTTCGGAACCGCACTGCTGCTACGGTCGTAGGTTCGAATCCTGCCTCGGGCATGGCGGTGTGTGATGTCCTTAGGTTAGTTAGGTTTAAGTAGTTCTAAGTCTAGGGGACTGATGACCTCAGATGTCAAGTCCCATAGTTCTCAGAGCCATTTGAACCATTTGAACACACGACAAATGAATCAGTTGTAAGGATGACTTGAAATGGGTGTCTAATATAATAAATGGTTATGTATACAAAAGTCAAATTTTCGAACTACTATATAACACAACCACTGCAGAGTAATAAGCATTCCAATTGTTCACGCTAGGAAATCATACATTCTCCTGTTCCATTCGCGAATTATTTCTTGCCATGCTATTTATCATGGCAAGGAAACATTTCATTAATATTTATAGCTGAGGAATACTGCGAAGCGAGTTGCTTTGATAGCACAAGCTAAAATTATCTGGTCACTAACGTCCGTAAAACGAGAGCTTCAAGGATTTCAAGAGTGGTCACACTGGCGATCGTTTCTGTGAGCTTCACTTTGTCGATATTAAGCTCAGGACTGACGTCGGAGCTATTGCCGAATCGAGGCAGCTATAACTGCCTATGATATTAGTTCATAACGTCCACAACGTACGGTTGACAAAGGCACTTTGTCGCATCAAGTTACGTTACCCACTGAACGTTACGGCAGCCGGTATGCTGTTTGCCGACAAATCACGTTCTGGAAAAAGTTTACGTAGTCTTGTATTAAACTGATGCCATGTATGCTGTAAGTGATTGCTATGAATCTTTTGACATGTGGAACGTGAAGAAAACCCATCGCAAGACTCTATTCCTCATACTTCTGTATTTCCATTTCATGTAAGATTATTTGTATAGATAATGTAACATGTATCGTTTTAATTAATTTGGATTTGATTACAATATGACGTACAAAGTGGAGAGGGGGATGACAATGGTAAACGGAGAGGCAGAAAAAGCCTAATAATACCGTAACTTTTAAACTGCGTCTGAGCCTGCCACACCCAGTCTTAAATTACTTCTTGTTTTTCTGGTCCCAAATATTTTTTATCTAAAATTTATCTTCACTATATATATCATTTCGATAAGTGTGCCTAAAATAATATAATCACTATAAATGGCATTCATTTTGTGTTACTGTATAGTTGCTTAGTTCCCCCTCCGGCTTACTCACTCCGCTACCGTCATCAGAGTCTCGTTAACATCAAACATTATTTATACGACAGGAACAGTAGCTCCCTTTCCAAGACTTCTCTCTAATCCTACTTTATAGTGATAGAAAACGTTTCTGAGCGAGCAATTTACACCTAAAATCCCACAGAAAAACGCTTGCCCATTATTAAGTGCTATTAGTTTTGAGGAACGATATTTTACAATATTCTTTAACTGACTTCCGTTGTACTTTCAGAGGACATGATGATCCTCTAGATTCAGATCAACAGTGGTATCGTATTCCACCCGAAGTCATAAATTTATATCTGCAGAGCACAAAAATTTAGGGAATCCTGTTTTCAGGTAATTCCTGCTATATTCGGAAAACGTATCCCATACACTGCGACGGATACAAAAACTTCGTGCAGAGTCGCTCAGTTCGGAAGCAGAACCTGGCTCGCTGAGCCATGCTATTGACGGTGAACGAACAAATGGGTCGCAATTAATACTGAACGGGGGAGTGATGGACTGAAAGCGATCGTATCTGCTTGCTGGATTATCTGGGCGGCCCTGGTGTACATCTGCGCGTATGCAGTGCCTCAACAGAGCCAGGTCATTTGGCTGGTGACGGATACTGTTTTTTAATGCTTATTTATTCGTTTTGGACTCATAAATCTTTCTAGTGGTTTTACGTCGTCCTCCATCTCTTCCTGTCACACGTTGCTGTCCTACTTTCCGCATCCGAAGTTAATAAATCTATTTGTTGTCGGTGTGGTACTTGGTTCGAAGACTCGTTTGATACAGTTCCCCATGCTACTCTATCCTGTGCAGGCATAACTACGGTTCTACATCTATATACATATTCTGCAAGCCTCGGTGTGGTGTGTGGCGGAGGGTATTCGGTACACTACTAGTCATTTCCTTTCGTGTTCCACCCGCAAATAGAACGAGGGAAAACGACTGTCTATGTGCCTCCTCCGTACGAGCTCTTATCTCTCTAGTCTTACCTTCATTCTTCTTACGTTAAATGTATGTTGGCATCAGTAGAATCGTTCTACAGTCAGAATGCCCGGTCTCTGAATAGTGCTCCTCGAAAAGAGCGTCACTTTCCCTCTAGTGATTCCTATTTCAGTTCCCGAAGCGTCTCCATGTTGTTTACTTCTGTAGATACAAATTCTATAAACGCTGTTCAAGGTATTTTCCATTTCGTTCAACTGGTCTTCCAAGTCCCTTGCCGCCTCTTAGAGAACAATAATATCATCGGCAAACATCAAAGTTTTTGTTTCTTAACCCTCAACGTTAATCGTTTTCTAATTCCTCCTTGGCTTCCTTTGCTACTTTATCAACTATTTACATATTGCAGTCCTTGTCTGTCACTAAAGTTTTCAGTATCCAGTACCATTTCTGCGCTGAACTCAGCAACTGCTCAATTTCTTACCGGATCCCTGAATAACCCTCCTTTCTTCTGTTAAACGTCTTTTGCGATCTGCGTGCTTAGTAGGGTGGTAACGTGTTTGCCTCCCGTACAGCGGGCCCGGGTTCGATTCCCGAGCGGGTTGGAGATTTTCTCCGTTCGTGGGCTGGGTGTTGTGTTGTCCGCATCATCATTTCATCCTCATCACCGGCACGCAAGTCGCCGAATATGGCGTCGACTGAAATGACTTTCACTCGGCGGCCGAGCTTCCCCGGATGGGGCCTCAGGGCTCATAATGACACACGCTCATCATCATCATCATGTGAACTGCTTTTCTCGTCTTCTTTTTTCTAGCACATCTTTATTTCGCTCCACCTCCTACGTAATTTTTAAGATATTGGTAGTCACACATGTAAATGACGCTCTGCCGGCCGGTGTGGCCGAGTGGTTCTAGGCGCTTCAGTCTGCGACCGCTACGGTCGCAGGTTCGAATCCTGCCTCGGGCATGGATGTGTGTGTGATGTCCTTAGGTTAGTTAGGTTTAAGTAGATCTAAGTTCTAAGGGACTGATGGCCTCAACTGTTAAGTCTCATAGTGCTCAGAGCCATTTGAACCAAATGACGCTCTTCTCTTATAAACAATCGGTTCTGACAATCTGCCTGAGTAATTTACGTTTACAATTCGATTTAAATGGAAAATCTCAATTTATCGTGTAAAATAAAGCAAACCTGAGGACCAGCTTTGATTTCATAGTGAACCATAGTTCAAGTCGGTTCATTTACGTTAAACTATGCTATATTGATGCAGCGCCAAACCCTGACATGTACATTTAATGTTATATAATTTATTCTTCTTTCTTCATTATAGACCGCCTATTCGTTGATCGTACATTTAAAAATACGCTTGATGATACGGATAAGGATATTTCTTGTGAGCACTAATAAATAATAGATGCTTCAAGACAAAACCAACTATTTATTGTTAACACGCACTATTTTCGCAATTTAAGTGGTATGCCAGTGTTTACATTTCGAATGTCGTTCCAGGTTTAATTGCTTAACATGTATCACGCGATTACAATGAAGTGGAAAAAGTCATGGGATACCTTCTAATATCGTGACTGAACTCGTTTTTCGCGTAGTGCAGCAACTCGACGTGTCATGGACTTAATAAGTCGTTGGAAGTCCTTTGAAGAAGTATTGAGTCATGCTGCCTCTGCAGCCGTCCATAATTGCAGAAGTGTTGCCGGTGCAGGATTTTGTGCACGAACTGACAACTCGATTACATCCAATAAATGTTTATGGAATTCATGAGAAAAAAATTCATCGTTATTTGGGAACATTAAGTCCATGAATGGCTGAAAATGAAGGGGTTGAGTTGGACCAGAGGGTCCAGTCCATTCCATGTAAACACAGCCCACACTGCTATGGAACCACCACTAGCTGGCACAATGCCCTGTTAACAACTTGCGCCCATGGTTTCGTGGGGTCTGCGTCACTCTCGAACCCTATCACCAGCTCTTGCCAATCGAAAATGGGACTCTCCTGACCAGACCACGGTTTTCCACCCATGTAGTTTCCAATTGATATGGACACGAGCCCAGGGGAGGTGCTGCCAGGCATGTCGTGCTGTTAGCAAAGGCACTCTCGTCGGTCGTCTGATTCCATAAACCGTTAACGCCAAATTTCGCTATACTGTTCTAACGGATACGTTCGTCATGCGCCCCTCATTGATTTCTGCGGTTATTTCACTCAGTGTTGCTTATCTGTTAACATTGACAACTCTAAGCAAACGCCGCTGCTCTCGGTGAGAGATATTGCCTAAAATTTGATATTCTCGGCACACTCCCGACACTGTGGTTCTCGGAATATGGAATTCCCTAACTGTTTTCGAAACAGACTGTCCCATGCGTGTAGCTCGTATTGCTATTCCGCTTTCGAATTCTGTTAATTGCCGTCGTGCGGCCATAATCAAGTGGGAAACCTCTTCACATGAACCGCCTGAGGACAAA
The DNA here is from genome assembly GCF_023864345.2 of Schistocerca serialis cubense. Classification (NCBI taxonomy): domain Eukaryota; kingdom Metazoa; phylum Arthropoda; class Insecta; order Orthoptera; family Acrididae; genus Schistocerca; species Schistocerca serialis. The sequence goes on from NC_064638.1 coordinate 726,882,965, forward strand.
TGACAGCTCCGCAATTGCACTACACTTTTATACCTCGTGTATGCGATATTTCCGCCACCTGTATAGGTACATGTCACTATTACATGATGACAGCCAAAAACAGTTGCAGGATAAAAATTTATTAAAATTCTTGACCAAGGTTTCGGTACATATAAATATACCTTCATCAGAAGTAAAAAATCTAAAATTACATCATGCAATGGAGATTAATAAAACAATCTCCATTGCATGATGTAATTTTAGATTTTTTACTTCTGATGGAGGTATATTTATATGTACCGAAACCTTGGTCAAGAATTTTAATAAATTTTTATCCTGAAACTGTTTTTGGCTGTCATCCTTTATCGTGAAGAATTTCAACAGTTGCTGTTGCAGCCATGTTTAAAATATTGAAACTATTACATGACATTTGTCATCTTACTGTATACGGGGTGGTCAAAATGCAACTGTCTCAAAAGTCCTTTTTTTTAATGATAACGTAATCCGTTTATCTAGCCTCAAAACTTACCTGATCACTTCATGCGACTTTTATCGGAAGTAATTTGCAAACACTGGAACATCTACGACGGGACGCTGGAAACACCACTGCTACCGAAAGGCATAGCTGCCCACCCGCTGCTCACCCGTGTCTCTCAGTTCCAAGAGTTGTTCGCCTATTCATTGACTACGTCAACTTGCTCAATGTCAGACTTTTAAATAATCTCCGGATGTATTTCGTTTGGGTTATCCTTCATGTTTTGATACCGATTCCCAAAGCATCCGTTTTCTCTCTCGTTTTGCAGCAAGCTCCCCGCTGTCGGAGTACAGATGGAATTGCTTTGCAGCTCTTTTAAACGACGCTCCCGCTGTTTCACTCTTTTAATTGTGAGAGTTCCGCGGACGCCTGTTCGCTCTTTAATCTTTCTCACGGCAGCACTCAAATCAGTGCCACACTGACATGCCCTGTCTTCCCCCCCTCGTGCATCAGTAAAAATTACACTCCCTGGACCTGTCCAGAAGTATTTTGGCGTCATATCCTACAGAAATTCTACAATATTTGTATTTAATGATTGAAGTGTAACAGTCGTAGCTGTAGAACTCGCTATTGTACAAATAAATTAACGCATGAAACTGAATTTTTCGTATTTTTGAGAAATTTATTGTCAAGCGATAAGAAAGATTTTTAACATTGCTGAAACTGGTGGAAGTGACGCACCGATAGGTTTGATATGGCCTTTCACCTGGTGTCCACGTGACAATACAGGGTGTATCGAAAAGATTCACGCTTTACGCTAGACTATTTTTACATTTCGGAGGCTATCGTACGCTTCCCGGCGTGTGTGAGTGAAGGCTAGACGGTCATAAGATACCAACAGCAATTATTTTGTGTTCTCCGTTTCAACAGGTGCAATTCACTTACAACTGTGGAAAGTGATTTTCATCGAGAGTACAGCCTCAAGTTACGTATCACGTTCTGCAACGTTGTCCTCCAAGGTCTACTGCTCTTACGCTATGTGATTTTCTGGGGAGTTTTATGGATGTCTCCTTCTATGTGCTTCCCATTTCGACTAATTTCGGTGATGTGCGCCGCCGCATACCAACAGCAGTAAAAGGACTAACGCCAGACATCCTCGCAAAAGCGTGGGTAGAGTTTGACTTCAGTGTGGATGTTTTCGTGTGCGTCCGGTGAGGGTCTCTTGACTATTTGTAAAATTTGAATAAGAACTTACGTCTTAAAAGCAATGGTAAGAAGTACCCCGAATTTATATGGGTACGCATTTACTAGTATCCGGCCGCTGTGGCCGAGCGGGTCTAGGCGCTTCAGTCCGGAATCGCGCTGCTGATACGGTCGCAGGTTCGAATCCTGCCTCGGGCATGGATGTGTGTGATGTCGTTAGGTTAGTTAGGTTTAAGTAGTTCTAAGTATAGGGGACTGACCACCTCAGATGTTAAGTCCCATAGTGTTTAGAGCCATTTGAACCATTTACTAGTACAAATCGGATGTTTCCTTCGAAAATAAGAGCTCTGTAGACCTTTCTGCACCTTAAAATTTACTACACGTTTGTGGCTTCATATGTACAGAACATTTGCGAAATCGGATTTTTATTTTTGAAACACCCTGTATGTCAGCCTTCTTCTTCCATTTTATTAATGCAAATGATACCATCTGACTGTTTTAATGCTGAGGTGTCATTTGTTGCTTGGACTACGACCTTGGCACATGGCACTGCAATTTTTTAGCTGATAATGGGCTGAACCGCAAAAATCTACGGTGCTTGACAGATATTTTTCAGCTTAAAAATATTTGCCATATACTTATTACCAAAAGATGTATGTAAATAATTTTAATGTCATCGCTCTCATGCTACTGAATCCTGTGACACAGAAGTTTCTGTTTCTAAGAGGTTTACAGTAAAGAATACGTTGAAATCAGTGCGAATAAAGACAAATGCTGTGTTCCGTAGGTTTGACGCTATAATATAGCAAGTGCCGAAAGATATTTAAGTTACACACACCGTCACTCTTTTGAAAGTAAAGATGTCGTGGATCAACATCAGTCTGGCGTAATTCCAATAGCAAGACTGTGTCTTACTTCCCATAGACTAAGCACACTGACAGGATGAATTAGACCATGTAGTAACGATTGATTTCCATTTATTGGGGATGCTGAAAATTTGTGTCGAACAGGGATTCGAACCAATGGTCTCCTTCTCACTAGGCACATGCACTGACCATTTTTTTTCTCTCTCTCTATCGGAAAGAATAGACGCCACATATATAAGTAAGGCAAGGTTGGATAATGATCCCATCAGTGCAGATGCACACCACGCTCGAGTTCTCACGGGACACGGCGAAATGCAACGAGTAATGAGGATAACGGGTAGAAGCACTGCGTCAGTCTGTGTGGGTATGTTGAGAATCTGGGTGTGACGGGAGGCGCGCTAGGAAAGTCTGTGCAGTTGCGATGACCACTGTATCCGGATGGATTAGTGGTCAGAACATCTGTCTAGTGGGCAGGAGACCCGCATTTGAATCACGGTCCAGCACAAATTTTCCTTTTCCCATTGATGTAATCAATCCCCTCTGTGCAGCTATATGCCATTATCTCCTGTGTGTCTTGTAATAATAATCGAACCGTAAGGTCCTTGCACTACATGGAATCTCCTCGACCTCCCTCCCCTCCCCAAAACGAAAAGGAAAAGAAAATGACTAGTAAGTTACACACACACACACACACACACACACATATATATATATATATATATATATATATATATATATATATATATATATATATATATATATATGACATCCACTCAGGTGGATGCACTACATTACTGTAAGAGAGCGACGGCTCATCGATGTCTGTTTCAGTGCGGATGCACTAGTATCGTCCGAACTTCTAAACTGAACTCCGCCCGAACAGGCTATGAAGGCCCAATGGTACCGACGGCCGCCGTGTCATCCTCAGAACCACAGGCGTCACTGGATGCGGATGTGGAGCGGCATGTGGTCAGCACACCGCTCTCTCGGCCGGTTCGAAGTCTTAAAGGATTCAGTAATTTGCAAGTAAGGGGTTGATGGACGAGGGACCTTGCATTGCAGCGTGCGATAAGTTGAGGATTTGGGTCGAACGGAATGCCTGTCCGGATGGCCGAGGCGGTGAAGGCAACCGTTCTAGAGAAGTGGAGCAGCCAGGTTCGAGTCACAGTCCGCCACAAATTCTCAGCTTTGTCCACTGCATTACCACGATGCCCTGTATGCAGGAAGTCACGAGTTTCCCGCCCATTCTTTCCCTTCCTTTGCCCGTACTCTATTTTATACAGATACTAGTAAGCTAGCCAAGGATATATTAAAAACTGAGTATCGGAACAAGGTTCACGTGCAACACGTCTCTGTCCTAAGGACCTGCTGTATTGCGGTATTATATAGAGTAAACTCTCCCGCGCCGCCGAAGTGGCTGAGCGGTTCTAGGCGCTACAGTCTGGAACCGCGCGACCGCTACGGTCGCAGGTTCGAATCCTGCCTCGGGCATGGATGTGTGTGATGTCCTTAGGTTAGTTAGGTTTAAGTAGTTCTAAGTTCTAGAGGACTGATGACCTCAGCAGTCAAGTCCCATAGTGCTCAGAGCCATTTGAATCATTTGAAACCCTCCCGCCCCCCACCCCCAAAAGATTGCCGTCCGTTTCGCAACTCCACCCACTATCGCAAACAGAAGCTTCGCTGAGTCAGTTGGATGGTCAGCAAAAATAGATACATATACTCGAGTGATATGTGAGACAGTAGTGATATGCGCCTGCACGTTCTACAAAACAATCTAATCGATTGTATCACAAAACCAGACAGACAGTACAGCACCGACGAGCTATGACCTTGAGAAAATAAATTGAATTAATACGATTTTACAAAGCTGGAAACGTGTACACCGTGTGTTGTTTACATCATGAAACGTAAGTCCAAGACAGAAGCCACAAGTACTACTCTGAAGTAGTACGTTTGCTCCGAACCGTAAAAGGACGCTTAGTATTTGCATATGTGATTACGGCACGTTACAAGTACAGCATCAACGATAAGATCTGATGGTGAACATAAACTGCACGACCTGATCTGTTCACAATAAAGTAATGTGAAAGCTAGCTTGCACCACTGAAAAGACAGATATTATGTGGAAATCGAGGAAATGTACTGGTTTCTTGGTGTAACAGTGGATGATATGAAACCACAAACTTCCATGATTTTTAGCTGATTTTTCCACAAGTTACTGAATGTTTTACTTACTGTGTATTTCGTACCTACAAATAACTCAGAACTCTGTACTGCTACAGTTTATGTGAAATTTCTGCTTTGTCGGTGTATTCAGGGGTCCCCCAGTTTTGCAAGCATTTTCGTAGAAAGCGGTTGTCGTCACAACAAACAGTGGACTCATTACGTTAATGCGCTCCTGTTGGTTCATCCTGCACCCACTCAGCAGCACTCTTAATTTCCTATAACCTGTTGCGCGATGAGCGCCTGTCTGATGATAATAGAGCAGACTGTCTTCTGGAGAATTGCAAAACGAAGTTAAAATGAGATCAAACGAGAATGCAGGCGAGAAAAGTCCTCGACAACCGCTGATATTCCGCCAGGTAATCAGCCCCCCTCCCCTTCCCGGTCACTTTCAAGTCACAAATTCAGAGGGAGCTCGCTGTGCACCGTTCTCTGGAAACAAAACCGTACCGTTAGATCAGTAATACATATATTCGAATCTACTACAGTGTCTCCTCTAAATGTTAATTTTTTTGAGTTCTTCATCGGTTTAGTTCAGTGGTCTCCACTTCCTTTTTCCTCTCCCTCAGTACTACCAGCAAGAGCAGGCTGGAGAATGTGATAGAAACGTCCAATAGCGGAGAACTTAACGAATTATGTGCAGTACTTCACGAGAATTCCTCAGAGTTATTTAAACTATTTCTTTAACATATATATATATAGATCGACGCAAAGCGTAGAACGATAGTTTTTACTACCTACGTGAAACAGAAATTAAGAGTTCTTGTAACAATAGACAGTGACAAAATGAACTGCTGTAAAGCGCATGTTCTCTTTGTGCAATTTGTGAAATGAAGTAAAACTTTATGAAGGCCCACACCCTTAACAACATACGATAACGTCGAGGTAAGTAAAAATGAATCATGTCCTGCTCTTAAGTTTCTTCTTCTTCTTTCGTTTCATCCTCTTTTGGGACGTTGGATCAATCATTTTTTGTGCGTTGTTCTTTTCTCAGCGCCCAGTATTTCTTCATTTTTTCTGATCTTCTTTTCCTATCTTCTTCGGAGATGATGTGTCTGGGTTTCTGTGTAATTTGCCTTCGAACCTCATATTTTCATCTTTAGTAATTAATGTAGCTGTTCGATTGATTAGTGATTTTTCTGAAATCTTTAGTTCTATCAGGTCTTTTTAATTTTCTTTAAACCATTTGGGTGTTGTTTTGCGGTTAAGGAAAAAGTCAAAGATTTGTTTGGTTAATCTGTTAGAGTTCATTCTGAGAAGATGGCCTTAAAAATTTATCCTCCTTTTTCGCACTGTGTCTGAAGGTTTTTCGATTCTCTTGCAGACTGTTTCGTTTTTAGTGTATGTTATGTTATTATCATGGAATTATGGTGCTATGATTTTCCTTAAAATTTTTCTTTCCTTTATCTCAAGTTTCCCCATTTGGCGTTTAAAGTGCATGTTTAGTGTTTCTGCCGCTTAGAGTGCTTCTGGCTTAATCACTCTCTTGTAATGTGTAATTACGGACTCCCATGAAAGGAATTTTTTGTTATATGTATCTTTTGTTAGTTGTAAGATCAGTTCAAGTTTATTTTTTCTGGATTCCATTGCTTTGCTTTACCCAGCATGCCACATAATCCTTTCTCCGAGATATTTAAATTCTTTTACCATTTCAATTTTTTGTTTTTGGACTTTGAGGTGTTTATGTGAAGTCATGATGTTTGTCATGATCTTAATTTTTTCGAAGGAGATGTAAAGACCTATTTTAGCTGCTTGTCTCTTTAGTTCAAGGATTTGTTCCTGTGCTTCTTCCGTTGTTTCGGCAAACAGGGCCGCATCACCCGCAAAGGCAATGCAATTTGCTTTAAGGTTCTTTTTTCAGCCCAATCTTATACCACTCCTTATACTTGTGTTCCATTCTCTGACTACTTTCCCCAGTGCACAACTGAACAGCAACGGTGAGAGCCCGTCTCCCTGTTTTTATTTCGAAAGGTTCTGATAATTCACCCATGACTTTAACTTTCGAAAATGTATTTGTAAAGCGTGCTTTTATGATATTCCTTGTTTTCTTATCCGAACTAATTTCTTCTAGGACTGCTAATAGAGATTTTTTTGTCAATGGAATCATATCATTATCATCGTTTTCCAATTCCAGGTTAGTCGAGTCACATGCTTTTTTAAATCAATGAAGAACATTATACATGTCTTTGACCTTGATTTTTGGTATGTCATAATGTTTTTGAGGTTTAGTATATGTTCCGAGCATGAAGTGCTCTTTCTAAAACATCCCTAATATTCCCCGGTTTGTGGGTCCAGTTGTGGCTCTGCCCTGTTCAAAAGAACTGTAGAAAGAATCTTGTATGTTAAAACCAGCAGTGATATTCCTCTATAATTGTTGGGGGTCTGTCTTTAAGCCTTTATTATGGGTAGGGTGGATGAGAGCTGTTCTCTATTCTGCGTGGATCTCTTCTTCTTTCCAGATTTGATCGAAAACACATTGAAAGGATGTAATTGCATTTCTGTCAGTATTTTTCCATAGTTCGGCCACTATTTGGTTTTCTCTGGAATCACCTTTTTCTAGTTCTTCAGTCTTTGGTGGTTCTAAATACGACTTCTCACTGTTATTTGGGATGGATTCAAATTGTTCAAGGATGGGTTCACAAATCAGGAACTTCTCAAAGTAGCCTGATTATATCTCGCAGTTTTCCATGTTATTGTGAACGATTGTCCCATTTACTTCCCGAAATTTGAGAGTGAGAGCTTTGTATCCTGGTAACCTTTGTTTGACCGTTCTGTAAAAGCTTCTTTGCTGTTTTTAGTAAATTCTTCAACAATTTGAAGAAGAGTTTTGTTTTCGTGAGTCTTCTTATTGCTTTTTATACTTCTATCTACCAGATTCTAACTCTAACGAAATTTAATCATTCTTCTTTTTTCTGTGCTTGCCGATTTTGCCATGCCTGTTTCAATAGGTGATCACAGTCTACCTTTTTTTGGTTTTTATGTTGTGTGTCGTCCGTTCGGCAGTGGTAATGAGGTTTTCCTCGTATCCTCCGGATTTTAGGTCTGAATCGTTTCTGTTGCTTTGGTTGTGAATTGATCTGTTTCTCATATTTTTTCGGTGCTGTACTTTCGACCCATGATTTGCTTGATGCTACGTTCCCTGGTGTGGGGCGGCGGGTTAAATGTATTTATATTCGCCGTCGTTTACAAGAGCGTGGAAACTAATTTTGCATCAGGTTGCCTTCCATTCGGAAAGTACTGCACTCTATAATTTATAAGCTAATTTTGCGGTCAGATAGAAAGCGATGGAGAACATACTGACCATAATTTCCAGTCTGCAAATCCACATTCTTCTTGTGCTCACTGAAAGAAAATGTTCCTGCTAGTTATTTGTTCAGCGGGATCAGGAATCATAGTAATATTCCTCAATATAATAATAATAATAACGTCCCCATCATAAACAGCAGTATGAGCAGTTCAGAGGCGACCTCTGGAGTAAATTCCAATTAAAATAGTCTTTCGACTTAACTTCTAGTCATCAAAGTCAATTGATCGCCACGTAAGTGGAAAATAATCTCACCACTTGCCATGCGGTTTTGTCAACATCACGAGCGGCACACAACCAAGTACTTCCGTGAAATCTGAGCGATCCAGAACGGTGTACAATCCTAGCGAGTTCACTTCCTACTAGTACTGTAAATATGTATTTGGTAGCAACCTGGTGTGAGGCAATATTCTAAGTTCGGAGGAAGCAGTGGCCGCACGGGCCGCTCGCCAGGCCGACCACGTGGTGCCAGACGCTGGCCGAAGCAAGAGGGGTCCAGCCGCGTGGCTGGGAATTCCATGGTGACGCTATGTTGATGAAGGAGACACGCCGGGAGTGCCAAACATGGCGGACTTTGTGAAACCTTAATGGCAGACGTTTCACAATTCGTATTGAAATTAATAGCTAGATGAATCATGGTACCTTGAAAAATAACGTCCACGTTACCATTATCTGCAGGACGATTTTAATGATGTTATCAGATTTTCAATATCTTTATTAGTTTAATGGTTAGTATCTGACGGTAAATCATACAAGTAACACCCAGCAAGGAATTTCCAGAATATAAACGCTTCATCCGATTTTGTCGATATATGTGTCTTTAGAAAGCTATTAGTGTAAACCTAAATTGGTATAAATTAGAGGCATGTAACTTGAATAGTGCATGAGTTATTGGAGGTCAAAGTGACCGATTACTATCGATCGCGTCAGGTCATAAGTACTCCATAGTGACACGTAAAAACGGAACAGCATTCGTATAAATATATTTATTCGTGAATGTCTTTGTTTATATCCGATATGTGCTATTCATGAGGAAATTGGTTAAATACACTACTGGCCATTAAAAAGACAACAACCATCTGCACGAACAGTTCGACGGCGTTTGCAGCAGCATGGCCTATCACCTCGGAGACCATGGCTGCGGTTACCCTTGACGCTGCATCACAGACAGGAGCCCCTGCGATGGTATACTCAAGGACGAACCTGGGTGCACGAATGGCAAAACGTCATTTTTCCCGATGAATCCAGGTTCTGTGTACAGCATCACGATGGTCGCATCCGTGTCTGGCGACATCGCGGTGTACGCACATTGGAAGCGTGTATTCGTCATCGCCATACTGGCGTATCACCCGGCGTGATGGTATGGGTTGCCTTTGGTTACACCTCTCGGTCACCTCTTGTTCTCATTGACGGCACTTTGAACAGTGGACGTTACATTTCAGATGTGTTACGACCCATGGCGCTACACTTCATTCGATCCCTGCGAAACTCTACATTTCAGCAGGATAATGCACGACCGCATGTTGCAGGTCCTGTACGGGCCTTTCTGGATACAGAAAATGTTCGACTACTGCCCTGGCCAGCACATTCTCCAGCTCTCTCACAAATTGAAAACGTCTGGTCAATGGTGGCCGAGCAACTAGGTTGTAACAATACGCTAGTCACTGTCTGAGCATCACATTGTTACTGATATGGATAAGGTAAATGTAAGTGGTTATAAGCTCTCTGCACATGTAATGAGAGAAAATATGGAGAAAGGAGGAGTTGCCATATATGTCAAAAGTTATCATTATGCAAAAAGTATAGAAACAAAAAAGTTTTGTGTAGAGAAACATATAGAAGCATGTGCCTGTGACCTTAAATTAAATAAAGGCACATTTATAATTGTAACTGTATATAGGTCCCCATCAGGAAATTTTCATCTATTTCTGAAAAATTTGGACTCCTTGTTGTGCTATCTGTCAGACAGGGGGAAGCAAATTATTATTTGTGGGGACTTCAATGTAGATTCTCTGAAAGAGGGTAATAGGAAAAATGACCTTGAAGTATTACTCGGTTCTTTCAATTTGACACCCGTTATTGATTTTCCTACTCGGGTGGTAAAGGATAGCAGCTCACTGATAGATAACTTCTTTATAGACCAAGATAAGTTTAACCAGATAAATGCTCAGCCTGTTGAGAATGGTCTTTCTGATCATGGTGCACAGCTAGTTACAATATATGACATAGCTCCATTCAGCAATACTAAACAGTCCTCCAAAGTAGTACGTTCAGTCAACAATTTAACAATTGCAAATTTCAGGGAAAGCCTACAGCAGTTAGACTGGGATGAGGTGTACCGTGAACCTGATGCCAATTTAAAATATAATTTATTTCATGACATTTTTGTAAATGCATTTGAAAACTGCTTCCCCAAGAAAATAGTTAAATATACTCGTAAGAAACCTTGTAACAAACCATGGCTTACTAAGGGTATAAAAATATCTTGTAACCGGAAAAGGGAAATGTATCTGACAGCAAGAAAGAGTAGTGACCCAGAAACTATCAAAAATTATAAAAACTACTGTGTTATATTAAGAAAAGTTATTAAAAAATCCAGGAGTATGTGTATCATGTCTGAAATCAGCAACTCTGATAATAAAATTAAAACAATTTGGAATATTATTAAAAGAGAAACAGGTCAACCAAGAGCAGAGGAAGACAGTATTACCATCAAATTGAATGAAAACTTTACGAACAAAAAGTCAGAAGTTGAAAATATTTTTAATAATCATTTTCTAAATGTTGTGGATATAGTAGGATCCAGGTGTTCATTAGAAGATGCTAGGCTGTTAATGGAAGAGGCCATACCTATGCAATTTGATACAATTGAAATCTCACCCACTTCTCCCTCTGAAATTAGGAAAATAATAAACTTGCTTAAAAGCAAAAACTCACATGGAATTGATGGCATTTCCAGCAAAATACTAAAAGCTTGTTCTCAACAGATAAGCAAGGTTCTCAGCCACCTGTGTAATAGCTCTCTGGAACAGGGCATTTTCCCTGATAGACTGAAATATGCTATTGTTATACCTTTGCATAAAAAGGGGGATAGATCTGATGTCAACAATTACCGTCCAATCTCCCTTCTAACAGCTTTATCCAAAATTTTTGAGAAAGTAATGTATTCAAGAGTAGCTTCACATATCTGTAAAAATGAAGTACTAACAAAATGTCAGTTTGGTTTCCAGAAAGGTTTTTCAACAGAAAATGCCATATATGCTTTCACCAGTCAAATTTTGAATGATCTGAATAACCGAACACCACCCATTGGGATTTTTTGTGATCTCTCAAAGGCTTTTGATTGTGTAAATCATGAAATTCTGCTAGACAAGCTCAAGTATTGTGGCATGAGTGGGGCAGTGCACAAATGGTTTAATTCGTACCTAACTGGAAGAGTGCAGAAAGTTGAAATAAGTAGTTCTCGTAACATGCAAAGATCAGCACATTCCTCAAACTGGGGAACTATCAAGAATGGGGTTCCACAAGGGTCAGTCTTGGGTCCTTTGTTGTTCTTATTATATATTAATGACTTGCCATTCTATATTCATGAAGAGGCAAAGTTAGTTCTCTTCGCTGATGATACAAGTATAGTAATCACACCTGAGAAACAAGAATTAACTGATGAAATTGTCAATACTGTCTTTCAGAAAATTACTAAGTGGTTCCTTGTGAACGGACTCTCACTGAATTTTGATAAGACACAGTACATACAGTTCTGTACAGTGAATGGTATGACGCCATTAATAAATATAGACCTTAATCAGAAGCATATAGCTAAGGTAGAATATTCCAAATTTTTAGGTATGTCCATTGATGAGAGATTAAATTGGAAGAAACACATTGATGATCTGCTGAAACGTTTGAGTTCAGCTACTTATGCAATAAGGGTCATTGCAAATTTTGGTGATAAACATCTTAGTAAATTAGCTTACTACGCCTATTTTCACTCATTGCTTTCATATGGCATCATATTTTGGGGTAATTCATCACTGAGGAATAAAGTATTTATTGCACAAAAGCGTGTAATCAGAATAATAGCTGGAGTCCACCCAAGATCATCCTGCAGACATTTATTTAAGGATCTAGGGATATTCACAGTAGCTTCTCAGTATATATACTCTCTTATGAAATTTGTTATTAACAACCAAACCCAATTCAAAAGTAATAGCAGTGTGCATAACTACAATACTAGGAGAAAGGACGATCTTCACTATTCAAGATTAAATCTAACTTTGGCACAGAAAGGAGTGAATTATACTGGCACTAAAGTCTTTGGTCACTTACCAAATAGTATCAAAAGTCTGACAGATAACCAACAAGTATTTAAGAAGAAATTAAAAGAATTTCTGAATGACAACTCCTTCTACTCCATAGAGGAATTTTTAGATATAAATTAAGAAAAAAAAGAAAAAAAAAAACAAAAATATTAAAAAAATAAAAAAATAAAAAATAAAGAAAAACAAAAAACACAAAAAAATAAAGTTGTTATATTAACTTAAGTATGTTGCTAAATTAATCTAATTATGTCATGTATTGGAAAATTCGACTCGTTCCACATCATTACGAAATATCGTATTCATGATCCATGGAACTAGTATTAATCTAATCTAATCTAATCTACTCTTGATGAACTGCGGTATCGTGTCGAAGCTGCATGGGCAGCTGTACATGTACACACCATCCAAGCTCTGTTTGACTCAATGCCCAGGCGTATCAAGGCCGTTATTACGGCCAGAGGTGGTTGTTCTTGGTACTGATTTCTCAGGATCTATGCACCCAAATTGCGTGAAAATGTAATCACATGTCAGTTCTAGTATAATATATATGTCCAATGAATACCCGTTTATCATCTGCATGTCTTCTTGGTGTAGCAATTTTAATGGCCGGTAGTGTATTTACGGTGTTAGAGAAAGCACAGAGACCTTTTGTTCTTTTCCTTTGATATATGTTTATTTAATTTGTTTATGTATCTAATAATGTGTGTTAGAGTGTGTTTAAGGGCAAGCCGTAAGAACATTTATTTAATTTCAAGTTATTTAAATGCAAATCCAGTATTTAGAATGTGTTTCATTATGTTTATGTGGGTGCGTTAGGTAGAGGACATGGTACGAGCGCTCTAGCCAATCACACCGCTCGTGAATGGGGAGAGTGGATGGAAGCGAGTTCGCGTGAGGGGTGCTAGGTCGACGGGACAGGACAGGAGAGGTGCTGGATGCGACGGCGCGGCGGACGCACGGTCGAGAGAAAGACTTGTAGTGTGGAGCGGTTTGCACGTGGTCGCGAGAGATTGAAATACTTCGCGGTGCGGACTTGTGAACTCGTGAGACTTCCGAGATTTCTTCAGTGAAGATGTAGTGTGCGTTTAGAAGTGAATACCTTGCGAGCTATGTTGCCGTTCATAACTAATTACGTGCAGTAGGAATGTATTGTTTCCCTGTCATTCAGGGCCGGCCGGTGTGGCCGAGCGGTTCTAGGCGCTTCAGTCTGGAACCGCGCGAGCGCTACGGTCGCAGGTTCGAATCCTGCCTCGGGCATGGATGTGTGTGACGTCCTTAGGTTAGTTAGGTTTAAGTAGTTCTAAGTTCTAGGGGACTGATGACCTCAGATGTTAAGTCCAATAGTGCTCATAGCCATTTGAACGTGATGTTCAACTTATGCCGAATGATCAAAAAGTCAGTATAAATTTGAAAACTGAATAAATCACGGAATAATGTAGATAGAGAGGTACAAATTGACACACATTCTGGGAATGACATGGGGTTTCATTAGAACAATAAAAATACAAAAGTTCAAAAGATGTCCGACAGATTGCGCTTCATCTGATTAGAATAGCAAGAATTAGCATAACAAAGTAAGGCAAAGCAAAGATGATGTTCTTTACAGGAAATGCTCAATATGTCCACCTCCACCATCATTCCTCAACAATAGCTGTAGTCGGGGAATAATGTTGTGAACAGCATTGGAAAGCATGTCCGGAGTTATGGTGAGGCATTGACGTCTGATGTTGTCTTTCAGTATCCCTAGAGATGTCGGTCGATCACGATTCACTTGCGACTTTAGGTAACCCCAAAGCCAATAATCGCACGGACTGAGGTCTGGGGACCTGAGAGGCCAAGCATGACGAAAGTGGTGGCTGAGCACTCGATCATCACCAAACGACACGCGCAAGAGATCTTTCACGCGTCTAGCAATATGGGGTGGAGCGCGATCTTGCATAAACATCGTACGTTCCAGCAGGTGTTTATCAGCCAGGCTGGGGATGATGCGATTCTGTAACAATTCGGGGTACCTCTCGCCCGTCACGGTAGCAGTCACTCACGTTTTGCTGTCCAGCGCCATCTGTCGGACATTTTGTGAATTTTTTTTGTTTTTGGTTCTAATAAAACCCCATGTCATTCCAAGCATGTGTGTAAATTTTTACCCCTATATCTTCATTATCCTTGGTTTATTAAGTTTTCAAATTTATACTGACTTTTTGATCACCCGGTATTTTATTTAATTGCTGGACCATCGACACCAGTAAGTGTTTTACAGAAATATACCGCATCCTCAGAAGTACTTATACTATCGTACTCGTCATTTAAAGTCGTTAAGATAGTACCTCCAGATTTTATTTAATTGCAATCAATCATTTATAGAATTTATGTGTTACTTTCATAATTCGCAACTGCCGAGTGATAAAAACCTTCGACCATTCGATTCATGTGTGTATTCTTATCGTACACTATAGACTCAGCAGAATTTGGCCTGTAATGCGGCAAGTACGTATCCCAGCCCCTAGACAACGAAACCAGCCAAAACTTTTAATATTTCAACGCTGAGGCGGAGGGTACGTAGCTGTGGGGCACCACCACACCACATCTCATTTATTTTATATTTGAAAGCCCGCACTGGCTGTGACGTCATCCGAGACAGCGTATGCCGGCGTTTGACTGACGTTGACAGATTGATAGCTCTGTGTGAAGTGTGTCGTCACTGCCCTCCGACCGTATTTATATATGGGCGCAGCGGACGGCCGAACGTAACAGCTGCTGTCAACCGCCTTATGCCCAGGTAGTAGCAATTAAAGGGCCGCTTTCTCGGACACACAATATTTAATAACTCTGTTGTGAATGAATTTAGGCTCTTCGTAATTTTTAAATGAATGGAGTTAAGTTGGCTTTAATTACATAAAAGGTTTTAGCTGTGCTGCATTTAAACTTTAGCGGCTAGCATGTTTAGAACGGAGCTCGCAGTAGAACGTGACCTCTGAAGTACATCTGTAAGAAACCTTGTACTGATTGCTATTTACATTAATGTCTTGAAACTTGTTATAGCTTTATTATTTAATGGATGTAATCAAGTGCTGTAATCAGAACTTCCTATATAAATGTTACTTAATCTATTACAAATATGTTCGTTTTTGTTCCAAACTTAGTTTTTAATAAATTACTTATAAACTATTAGAGAATAACACAGGGTCACACAGTTAAGGTTTTTATGTCAAATTGAAGCTTCATATGAATGTTCATTTTTCTAAGTCTAATATTTAGCGAATTCAATTTTTCGTAGAAGGTAGATTTTGACCAAAGTATTATTCCGATCAACTTGAGACTTTTAACAGTTGATTGTGGCATACAGTTGCACGTGCTGAACAAATTTTGGCTTCCTGAGTTTGTTATTTAGTTCCACTTGCTTTTTTCTTAAAACAATGTATTTAGTGATTCATTTGATCATTCTGAGATTTAACAATTTTAACGTTAACATACTGAAGCATATATTGACAAAGTTTGGAAAAACTACTTCAATTTTTAATTTCATCCTTTTATGGCGCAATACTCTGTATGCTACGAAGAGGCGCATTATAGCAGTGAACTGGGGAAGCCCCAGCACACTCGTTCGCCTCTGTATCTCTCAAATGATACAGCGCTTGCTTCGCACACTGTTTTCGACGTCTTTGAACTTAATTTTAGAGACGTAGTTCTCCGAATCAAAGATTGTGCCCCTGAGTACCTTAACATTCATGATTTCTTTGCGGGAAATTTGCATGATTGCCACATGATCAAGTTGAAATTCCCCTTTGTTGGGATTTGGGAATGTCCTTGTCTCTTGTTTTTGGGGTAGTTTTTTGAAAGTTGTAGATTTAAGTATTAGGTAGTGTGCTTGGCAAAGTTCTTGTAGCCTGGTGCCACTTCTGTTTGCTCTTTTGTGGGCAGGATAATCTCCAATTTTTTTTTTTTTTTTAAGCGTAGTGTGCATTAAAGTTTCCAAGGATGGTGATGATGTTTTCATCCAAATTTTTCTGAACAATGTCGTCTAGTTGATTCCAAAAGACTTCCACTTTTTCTTCGTTTTTCTTGTTTTCCTCATTTATATGAGCACGGGCGTTGATGATTCTGTAGATTTTGTTTGTGCTTGTGAATGTAAGAACTGAGAGGCTTTCTGACGGGGAATCAAAGTCAACTATTCTGTTCAAGATTTTTTTATCGGTTATAAAGGCTGTTCCAAGATGCGGTACATTTTTCATCACTCTCGGTCCCACTTTTCCTTTGTATATCCTAAAACCTTTGGATTCCAAGGTATTTGTATCCATGTATCGCGTTTCTTGAATGGCTGCTATCAGGGTGTTGTGCTTCTTTGGCGTATCTGTAAGATGTTTTAGTTTTCCAGTCTTCAACAGTGAATTTACATTAAAAGTTGCTAAGTACATAGACTGTTTACGTTGAAATTTGGATGAGGTTCCAAGACGCTCCATCTTATCTTTGTGCAATGTTGCAGACTCCCCAGAATTCGAATGTCTGCTGACGTACTGACGTACAGTGGATCGTTCACTTGCGTAAAATAGTTTGCATCACACACTTCTGTGATTGACGAAAATTACTTTGCCACTAGCCCTAGGGCCGCGAGAAAATACAATCAAGGTTGTGAATCGTGGAAGTAGTTCTTCCGCTCTCTCCACCTTTGGAAATCTGAGTTTTCTCTTCCGCCTTTGAGACGTTTGACTCGATTTCAACTAGTAATCCTAGACAGGGGCCCTTACCGGGTGCTATCAGTTAGACCCAGGTTTATTTGCGAGGTGTCACTCCTCCCCCTACCCCTTCCTCATTACTTGCGAGATGAAGATCCGGACTTAGGACCGGCAGTGGTGAAGTTGCTCTTCAGCTTACTTGATTTACTCACTTCAAAACCTGTATCTTACGAGCTCGTGATCAATCTTCGGTGTAAGAAGCCTCGTTGTTACCACTAAAGCTAACCAATGTTAGCACATACTACACTGGCGATATTAAATAGTCCAGATGAAGTAATTTGATAGAAATGCGTGTGTGAGGTCCATTGCATTGTTTAACACTAATACTCAACAAAGTACGAATATAAAGTCACATATCATTCTGCCTCTGCGATATTAAATCAAACTGTTTAACTCTCCGAAATAATCCGTCACTGCACTGCTCTAATATGCTCTTTAAGACAATGCCCAATACACGAGTTACTCTATTGTAAATCCAGACCTGAATCATGCATCAAGAACCTACCTCAACTGTACGCACAGATCTGTCCTCTAGTGGGTCGAACACACATCTGCCCCAACAATACTCGAGGCCGAGTATTTATACTCTTCCTACAATGTACTACTGGTTATAATAACGCAAAACATAATTTATAACATGAAATAGTTTAACAACATTATCAAACACGCTATAATATTCTAAGTTTAAGACATTTTCTAAACACATAAAAATCACATTAATATTGAAATTGCAGAAATAATCATTCTAACAATGCTAAACGATCAATTAACTATATTTTTTTAATTAGGCTCGAGATTTAATTCCTAACATTTACAGATGATGAGAACGAAATATATTACTCTTTTATCTAAACATTTTCCATGTATTAATTTCCTGAATCTGATTTTGATTATTTATGGTACAAAGGGTATTGTAACTACTATTGTTTGGTATTGCTATTATTCTTCTAAAAACCTTTTTCCTATTATCGAAAAGTAATTGAATTTAATTATAGCTTGAGATATAATAGTATCGATCTAGTAATACATAATGTGGGGGTGGTAACCATAAGCCTGGAATGTTACAAACTGAAGCTAAGAAATGTATCTCATTGAAAATGTCTTTAAGATTGTTGACATTTTAGTCATCAGTTCAGGACTAATGCTATTATTAACATGAGATACACTTCACAGCATTTAACTCTGAAAAGAATAAAAATCATAAAAAGAAATTTTAATCATACGGTAATGGGGATCCAGAAGCATTAACAGCTGTAGGGGATATACTCAACCCGATACTGGAAGTGAATTACTTCCAGTTTGAGAATTACCTACAAAGTGACAGTCTTTTCATAGGATATAGAATACCAGGAACACTTCACAATATCTTCGTATATCACTTTGAAAATAAAATCTTTGAAATAATATCTACACGAGAATAATACAGAATCATATAGCTCAGTATACACGACATAATTTGTGTCAGATGAACGAAAAAGGAAAATAAACAAATCAACACAGAAACATAATTTCACATTGGAAAAGAAAACTTTAAATCAAATAAACTTTCATGGAATAATTGTAGCAAAGGAAACAGGTTACCCATGGAATTGAGTTATAAATAATTTTTAAATAAAAATCGTTTTTTAATATTCCACCTTTTTCAGTCGGAGTAAGAAGTATTTAATAATTGCTGCTCGCCCCACACAGATTAGATAGTCGTAAAATTTGTGATTGTGGTCTTTTAAAGCAAGAAGGAAGAATGATCAAGGTTTAACGCTCGGTCGAAAGCGAGGTCGTTAGAGGCGGAGGATGCGGAATGAAATCAGTCCTTCCCTTTCGAAGGAACCATCCCGAGATTTGCCTGGAGCGCTTTAGTGAAATCACGGAAAACCTAAATCTGGATGGCCGGACGCGGATTTCAACCGCCGTCCTCCCGAATGCAAGCGCAGTGATTGAAATATTTGCTAGATGTAAAAAGAAAAACTTTGGGGACGTACAGTGGAAAATGTAATAGTAAGTGAATCACTGGTACCTCAATTATGTATTACATGCGCCCACCATTTCAAATCTTACAAGTACCTTCACAGTTTTAAAGAATTACAATCACAAATATTCGCGACTATCTGTATGAGATTAGGAAGCTGTATGGGACTGGGAGAAATTATTATCTACTTTTTGGTCCGATTAAAAAACGTGATATACTGAAAATTGATTTTAATTTAAATAATTTTTTCTCATTTTAAGTCTGGCGTGTGTGAAACTTTTCATTCACCTTCAAACATTTTGACTAGATTAGAATAGACATGTGTAAATGTCGGCTTTATTTCAGTTTCTCTTGACCTGAGTCAGTCAATATATTGCTTTCTCCTACATATATTTCACGAAAAGACCGTGAAAATGAAAATGAAAGATATTCGAACTCACATGGAGCCTTATCAGTAATCGTTCTTCCCGTGAACCACTCGCGACTAGTACTAGAAAAAGGGAAAATGACAGTAGTACACAAAGTACCCTCCGTCACCCACCAGTTTTGAGCTACGTTGAAAGTTGCATGTCTGTAACTCACCGGAAACTTAGTTTAAAATCAACTGCAAAATATGTACCGAATAGACAAACAGGCAAGGAAGCGTCTTAGTCAAAACATGTTAAAAAGAATTGAACAAAAAATTGAAAAAACTGAATTTGTCAAAATGTTACTTTCATTTGCCCTCAGAGTAATTTTTTAGGCTCTAACGCACTCTTGACAACGTTATACATCCACGGGAAGCTGTGCACGGAGACGTCATTTGGAATCCGTCGAAACACGGATGTTAACGCCTTTGAAAATCCGCCGAAACGTGATGGAAATGGCTGTTCATTGCATTCGTAATGCCTGCCTACCATAGTCCACACCGATGTGGAGGCACCACATAGCATGCCATCAGGTAATTATTCGCATTAAAGATAGACATCTGTCAATTACGCGCGAAACATCCTGAAATTTCTATCCGTGTTCCCTTGTGCTAATTAGTCAATTTGAGCAGCAAAAATAGCGGGAAATTCTTGCAGCTGCGCAGTCCTTGCAAATGATAGTATTTTCACTGGTCTCACTGATCATCAGATCAGTATCGATCTGGAGAGTTTGTAACGAGTCTGTACCAATATCTGTGGCATGTCCTCACACTTTCTACAGTTTTCTGAAATAGTCGCAACCGTACTTTCAGTTCATGACCTTCATTTCGTCGACTTATGCCATCATAGAATCTACGTCCACATATACGTCTACATGAATACCATACAAACTACTGTGAAGTGCATGGCAGAGGGTATTTTGCATTTCCCATTTATTGGAGTTTCCATTTACGGAGAGCGCAAAGAATGATTATTTAAATGACAGAAATACGCCATTTGCATGCTGCACACTTAATATTTTTATTTGTCTTGTGCATCCAGACACGTTTCGCCTTAGTTACAAGGTATCGTCGGTCGGTGTGCTGACATATTAGGATTTTTTTTTGCTTGGACACGTACGTTATCGTTTGCACATATAGTTTACAGATATCTAATAGTTCATTGAGGTTTTTCTAATAACGTGAAGAAGTGCTTACAGATCAGAGTTACTACGTGCGTGCTACAATTGGTAATATCTTCACAATCCGTGTGGGAGTGATACGTAAGTGGTTGTAGAATATTGCTAGATTCCTCATTTGATTGATTGGCGCAATCTTCAAGCCTCTGACGATTCAGGTTTCTCAGCATTCCCGTGACTCCCTCCCTTGGGTAAAGCAAACGTGTATCAGTTATACTGTCCTTCTTTGTGTACGTTCAGTGTCCCCTGTAGTCCTTAAACAACATTCTACACTGGATTATACGAGTAATTTACAAGTAACTTCCTTTAAAGAAGTGTTGCTCTGTTCTACACTCATGCTCATAAATTAAGGATAATGCTGATACATGGTGAAACAACGCTCTGGTGGGCGGTTTGCGGGTTTAAATCATCTCGGGGTATGACCATGCGGTGCATTTGACCTGCTGTCGTCGCGCGGTGGTGCTGTCAGTAGTCCACATACGTAGAGGTGTGTTGGTGCATGTCAGAGTAGGTGCAGCGAGTAAGTGTGCAGACGTTTTCAGACATGCTAATGGTGACTGTGTGTTGAAAATGGCTCAAAGAACACATATTGATGACGTTATGAGGAGTACAATACTAGGGCGACTGGAGGCTGGTCAAACACAGCAGGTCGCTGCACGGGCCCTCCGTATGCCACAAAGTGTGATCTCAAAATAATGGCAACGATTCCAGCAGATAGGAAACGTGTCCAGGCGCTACAGTACGGGACGTCCACAGTGTACAACACCACAAGAAGACCGACATCTCACCATCACTGCCCGCAGACGGCCACGGAGTACTGCAGTTAGCCTTGCTCGGGACCTTACCGAAGCCACTGGAACAGTTGTCTCCAGACACGCAGTCTACAGACGACTGAGCAGACATGGTTTATTCGCCCGGAGACCTGCAAGGTGCATTCCACTTACCCGTGGTCACAGGAGAGCCCGTATAGCCTGGTGTCAAGAACACAGTACATGTTCATTGGAAACAGTGGTCCCAAGTTATGTTCACGGACGAGTCCAGGTATAGTCTGAACAGTGATTCTCGCCGGGTTTTCATCTGGCGTGAACCAGGAACCAGATAACAACCTGAAAGGGACCTGTATGGAGGTCGTGGTTTGATGGTTTGGGGTGGGATTATGATTGGTGCGTGTGCACCCCTGCATCTGTATGTCTTTGACAGAGGAACTGTAACAGGTTAGGTGTATAGGGACATCATTTTGTACCAGTATGTCCTCCTTTTCAGGGGTGCAGTTGGTCCCACCTTCCTCCTGATGGGTGATAATGCACGGCCCCACCGAGCTGCCATCGTGGAGGAGCACCTTGAAATAGAATGGAGTGGCCTGCCTGTTCTGCAGACCTAAACGCCATCGAGCACGTCTGGTATGCTCTCGGTCGACGCATCGCTGCACGTCTTCAAACCCCCACGACACTTCAGGAGCTCCGACAGGCACTGGTGCAAGAATGGGAGGCTATACCCCAGCAGCTGCTCGACCACCTGATCCAGAGTATGCCAATCCGTTGTGAGGCCTGTTTATGTGTGCATGGTGACCATATCTCATATTGATGTCGGGGTACATGCGCAAGAAACAGTGGCGTTTTGTAGCACATGTGTTTCGGGACGGTTTTCTCAACTTATCACCAGTACCGTGGACTTACAGGTCTGTGTCGTGTGTGTTACCTATATGCCTATGCTATTAGCGCCAGTTTTGTGTAGTGCCACGTTGTGTGGCATCAATTCTGCAATTATCCTTAATTTATTAGCATGACTGTAGTATCCTACCAATGGCCCAGAGTGCCGCCTGCTTTACGTGGACATTCCGTTTTATATCGCTAGCAAATTGCTGCAACCTGGTATTTCTATGAGTTGACTGATTACAGTTGTACTCTATTGATAATGACTCAATGGGTACTATTTCTTTCATGAAGTGTATTGCGTCTCTATCGCCGCTTTCGCATTTTTATAATTGAATGATACTTATACCCTTTCGAGGTATGACACGATATTTCAACCTCACTACGTTCAGCTTGCAGTGGCAGACAAATTCATATCAGTTTCCTGTGTTCAACTCTACGTGTCGCTTGGTGACCTGTCCCCCACGCACGTGTACATAGGCAAGATCGTGTTTTTACACTGACGCATATGAATGAAACTGCCCAACTCTACAGATTCTCCTTTTATCTGTTGTCTTCACATTTCGCCTCGTTGTACTTAACCCAGTTTCACTGTGCTCAAAATTATTTTCCGTAAATTGTTATTATTTTATTGACCGAAATCAAATAGCCCAAATGGCTCTGAGCATTATGGGACATAATATTTGTGGTCATCAGTCCCCTAGAACTTAGAACTACTTAAACCTAACTAACCTAAGGACATCACACACATCCATGCCCGAGGCAGGATTCGAACCTGCGACCGTAGCGGTCACGCGGTTCCTGACTGAAACGCCTAGAACCGCACGGCCACACCGGCCGGCCTGACCGTCATCATTCTACTTTGCAAACACCACCTAGGCCGTGAAGTGTGTGTGCGTCGGTGCGAAACAACCTTCATACCACGGATTCGTGTGTGCTGCGGTAGTCATATTTTGTTTCTGTATGGAATTTAGCCCAACTTTACCTCCCACTCTATAAAAGTCTATGTATGCCAAAATATGTACCCACAAACTGTTATTAGACTTTAACTCATATGCTAACCTTTGAATAAAAGGAAGCTTTTCTGAACTGAACTGTAATTGATCAGAATGCAACTTGCCTTTGTATTAAATGCGCAACCGAAGCAAAAAAAAATATCTGGTCCTAATCAAAATTTCCAATTACCTAGACTCTTGACAACATTGTTGCAGATTTCTCGAAAACACAACAACAGACAGCAAGCAGGCAGAAGCTAAGCTAGATTTCTGTTTCTAAATGCATATTCAAACTGTTACATGTAGTAATGCGTAATGATAAACAGTGGGGTGTGGCGAGCAACTATTCCTATGAAATGATATTCCAAGACAACGATTTTAGAATGAACTATTTGTTCAAAAGACAGAGAAAAACTTCACTTGATCTTCACTCATAACATTGGTCTGAACAATACAACGCCTAACAAAGTGAACAATGGATTGAAAAGAGGTACAATATTAACAGCTTAATCAGTCAATATGTTAGTGCGTGACTTAGGAAAGCAAGTTAACTAGCTGACAATAATCACTCCGACAAATTAGGTGCGCAGTGCTGCAGCCTGACTTCAAATTCCTTCTCTTCAAAAACAATTACTCTATCCAAAATTTATATTCCTTTCACCTTTCATTGTGTACTCATATTCGTCCTTGCAGTCCTTTCTTTATCTAACAGATACAATCACAAGTCCATACAGCAATACTAAATACGTCCGTCTTCTACCACACGTCAACTAACAATCTATCAGACTGCGCAGAGTCAAAGACTGTCCCACGACAAGACCAAAGATTGTTTAACAGTAACATAAGTTGCTCTCTCTCTGTCGTGCACATCGATGTCATACAAAAACCAAAATGATATGACCACCTTACAACTTTTCCGCCTCAAACAGCGGCCGTCACCCAGCTGTCTGCTAGCGCAGTACATCTCAGGGTGGAAATTGCAAGGTATATCTTGACAGGTTGTGCGATCTTTGACTGGTACTGTCAGATAGGAACGCTTGGTGGCAAAATTTGTTTTTGAAGACCTCGTGACCTGCACACGAACTCATTCTTCCTTCCTGTTGCCGTGATGGCTGGACGTGCAGATTTTCCTCATGGTGTAGATGCTTTGTCTCATGATACTGAAATTGGCACATTCATCCGATTTCGTTCTGGATTACGGCCCGAGAGCATTACTGGTTTTGTACAAGTGTGCTACATTTACATCGTCGTAGCTTTGTGTCTTTTCGAAACATGGAGAATTACACTTAGGTGACAAACGTCATGGGATAGCGATATACACACGTACAGATGCCGGTAGTATCGCGAAGACGAGGTACAAAAGGGCAGGGCATTGGAGAAGGTGTTATTTGTACTCTGGTGATTCAAGTGAAAATGTTTCCGACGTGATTATGACCGTACGACTGGTATTAACGGACTCTGAATGTGAGATGGTAGTCGGAGCTAGATGCATGGGATATTCCAGTTCGGAAATCGTTAGAGAATTCAGTATTCCGAGATCCACAGTGCCAAGAGTGTGGCGACAATACCAAATTTCAGACATTACCTCTCACTGCAGACAACGCAGTGGCCGACGTCTGAGAGTGCCTTTGCTAATAGCATGACATCGTATGCAGCAGTTCTCCAGGGTCGTGACCGTATCGACTGGACCCTAGACGATTGGTAAACTGTGACCTGGTTAGATGAGTCCCGATTTAAGTTGGTAAGAGCTGATGGTTGGGTTAGAGTGCAGCAGAGGCCCTACGAAACCATGGACCCAAGCTGTCAACAAGACTCTGTGAAATTTGCCGCTGGCTTCGTCACTGACTGGGAAATGGCTATGTTCGGCTACGTGGAGACCATCTGCAGCCATTCGTAGACTTCATGTTCCCAAATAACGATGGAATTTTCATAGGTGACAATACTCAATGTCACTGGGCCACAGTTGTTCGCTATTGGTTTGAAGAACATTATGGACAGTTCGAGCGGATGATTTGGCCACCTAGGTCGCATGACGTGAGTCCAATCAAACATTTATGGGACGTAATCGAGAGGTCAGTTCGTTCACAAAATCCTTCACTGGCAGTTACGGACTGCTACACAGGCGGCGTGGCTCAGTATTTCTTCAGGGGACTTCCAGCGACTTGTTGAGTCCATACCACTTCGAGTTGCTGTACTACACCGGCCAAAAGGAGGTTCGACACTCTGTTATGAGGTATCCCATAACTTCTGTCGCCTCAGTGTAAGTTTCTGTCCACCACACATTTTAAAGTCTTATTTGGCGTGAGGAGAATTACATCTCTGTTTGCGATTTAAACTTCTTTAGAACACTTGGGGATCAATATAGATTTTTCGTTCTATCATCCAAGTTTTCAAGTGACTTATCTTAGTGATCTTTCACTCATAAGACAAAATTTAACAAATTAAGAATAAAATCCTGAAACTGTACTTAGTCTTTTTAATTCAGTGAGAATATAAAAGTACAGGGTTATTACAAATGATTGAAGCGATTTCACAGCTCTACAATAACTTTATTATTTGAGATATTTTCACGATGCTTTGCACACACATACAAAAACTCAAACAGTTTTTTTTAGGCATTCACAAATGTTCGATATGTGCCCCTTTAGTGATTCGGCAGTTCCTCTTACACTCGGCGCAGCATGTCCCCATCAATGAGTTCGAAAGCATCGTTGGTGCGAGCTCGCAGTTCTGGCACGTTTCTTGGTAGAGGAGGTTTAAACACTGAATCTTTCACATAACCCCACAGAAAGAAATCGCATGGAGCTAAGTCGGGAGAGCGTGGAGGCCATGACATGAATTGCTGATCATGATCTCCACCACGACCGATCCATCGGTTTTCCAAACTCCTGTTTAAGAAATGCCGAACATCATGATGGAAGTGCGGTGGAGCACCATCCTGTTGAAAGATGAAGTCGGCGCTGTCGGTCTCCAGTTGTGGCATGAGCCAATTTTCCAGCATGTTCAGATACACGTGTCCTGTAACGTTTTTTTCGCAGAAGAAAAAGGGGCCGTAAACTTTAAACCGTGAGATTGCACATAACAAGTTAACTTTTGGTGAATTGCGAATTTGCTGCACGAATGCGTGAGGATTCTCTATCGCCCAGATTCGCACATTGTGTCTGTTCACTTCACCATTAGGAAAAAATGTTGCTTCATCACTGAAAACAAGTTTCGCACTGAACGCATCCTCTTCCATGAGCTGTTGCAACCGCGCCAAAAATTCAAAGCGTTTGACTTTGTCATCGGGTGTCAGGGCTTGTAGCAATTGTAAACGGTAAGGCTTCTGCTTTATCCTTCTCCGTAAGATTTTCCAAACCGTCTGCTGTGGTACGTTTAGTTGCCTGCTTGCTTTATTCGTCGACTTCCGCGGGCTACGCGTGAAACTTGCCCGCACGCGTTCAACCATTTCTTCGCTCACTGGAGGCCGACCCGTTGATTTCCCCTTACAGAGGCATCCAGAAGCTTTAAACTGCGCATACCATCGCCGAATGGAGTTAGCAGTTGGTGGATCTTTGTTGAACTTCGTCCTGAAGTGTCGTTGCACTGTTATGACTGACTGATGTGAGTGCATTTCAAGCACGACATACGCTTTCTCGGCTCCTGTCGCCATTTTGTCTCACTGCGCTCTCGAGCGCAGAAACCTGAAGTGCGGCTTCAGCCGAACAAAACTTTATGAGTTTTTCTACGTATCTGTAGTGTGTCGTGACCATATGTCAATGAATGGAGCTACAGTGAATTTATGAAATCGCTTCAATCATTTGTAATAGCCCTGTACATGTCTATGGAACTGTGTTTGTGCATGAAATACGTTATCTTGTTTGTGAATATTGATTTATGAATGAGAATAGCTGCGATCTTTCGAATTTATTATCCTCCTCCCTGATCATGGTTGACGAATCTCCCACATGTTCCATACCTTCACATGCGTTCACTCAAGAACAACGTTCTCTTATCGTACCCCATTCATTTTAATTGTATTGAAATCAGAGGGGAAGTAACATGTCTCCATCAGTGATAGCAAAAATATTAATTGCAAATTTCAGCTATGCAGATATGTACACGTCACTGCTGAACTTCGACACATGAGCCAGTGGAGACGAAGGCTTCAGGATAAGTTCTGTTGCAACACTGTATTTTTAAGATTATTAGGTAATGTGGGACACATGAGAGAAAAATTGAATTTCACAAAATATATCATAAGATGAAATTTGTTGTTATTAGAGACATGAGGTCTCCAGTGAAGAATCTGATTTCAGTTTGTCATGATTAACTGCTATTAACCACCCTTTTGTTATTCCGTAGCGTGTTGTGAAATTTCTTGCCACTCCAAAATTAAAATCATCTCAGTCATATTGCGTTTACTTACACATGAGTGAAATTTGATATAAGGATTAACATTTCATGGCCTAAATTCTGGTTAATAATCTATTATAAACAATTAAAGGAGGGCAAGCTTTCAGTTGTCTTTGATCGATTACTGGCTGTTTCGTAGCTGTTCCTTTATTTAAGGTTACAACGAAACTGTGAGTTTCCAGTTTCTGTATGTGTTGTTTAACACTATCTGATTTACCTGGCATTTTCCGGTTACTTACTACAAATTTAGTCCACCAAGTTCGGTGTAAATTGTTCCGTTTACATAGATTTCACTCCCAGCACACCCATCTATATATTTATCCACGTGTTAATTGATACTTGCTGTAAGTTTGGTTTAAAACTGTGCAGATTTTTTTTTTTTTTTTTTTTTTTTTTTTTTTTTTTTTTTTTTTTTTTTTTTTTTTTTACGTAGCAGCCCTAAGACTGCTAGAGGATTTACACACACACGCACACAAACACACATACATACACACACACAGACACATACACCCACGGACACCAGTTTTGTCATATGCGAACCATCATTGGTATAAACTGTTCTAGGGACATCTGAATTACGTTTATTTTTGCAATAACCACTACCCATCCCCACACCCAATCTTAGTGATTGGTAAAACATACAAAGTAGTTTTTTGCCAAATAGTAATTTGTGCATCAAATTCATTTGAAATTCCTTGTTGCTGTGCTCTTCAGTCCAGAGACTGGTTTGATGCAGCTCTCAATGCTACTCTATCCTGTGCAAGCTTCTTCATCTCCAACTAACTGCTGCACCCTACATCCTTCTGAATCTGCTTAGTGTATTCAACTCTTGGTCTCCCTCTACGATTTTTACCCTTCACGCTGCCCTCCAATACTAAATTGGTGATCCCTTGATGTCCCAGAACATGTCCTACCAACCGATCCCTTCTTCTGGTCAAATTGTGTCACAAATTTCTCTTCTCCCCAATTCTGTTCAGTACCTCCTCATTAGTTGCGTCATGTACCCATCTAATCTTCACCATTCTTCTGTAGCACCATATTTCGAAAGCTTCTATTCTCTTCTTGTCTTACATTTTATATGTTCTCTACTTCGACAATCATCACTTATTTTGCTCTGCAAATAGCAGAACTCATCTACTACTATAAGTGTCTCATTTCCTGATCTAATTCCCTCACCGTCATCTGATTTAATTCGACTACATTCCATTATCCTCGTTTTGCTTTTTTTCATGTTCATCTTATATCCTCCTTTCAAGACCCTGTCCATTCCGTTCAACTGCTCTTCCATGTCCTTTGCTGCCTCTGCAGAATTACAATGTCATCTGCGAACCTTAAAGTTTTTATTTCTTCTCCATGGGTTTTAATACCTACTCAGAATTTTTCTTTTGTTTCCTTTACTGCTTGCTCAATATACAGATTCAGTAACATCGGGGAGAGGCTACAACCCTGTCTCACTCCCTTCCCAACCACTGCTTCCCTTTCATGCCCCTCGACTCTTATAACTGCCATCTGGTTTCTGTACAAATTGTAAACAGCCTTTCGCTCCCTGTATTTGACCCCTGCCACCTTCAGAATTTGGAAGAGAGTATTCCAGTCAACATTGTAAAAAGCTTTGTCTAAGTCTACAAATGCTAGAAGCGTTGGTTTGCCTTTTCTTAACCTATGTTCTAAGGGAAGTCGTAGTATCAATATTGTCTCACGTGTTCCAAAGTTTCTACGGAATCCAAACTGAGCTTACCTGAGGTAGGCTTCTACAGTTTTTCCATTCGTCTGCAAAGAATTTGTGTATGTATATTGCAGCCGCGACTTATGAAGCTGATAGTTCGGTAATTTTCACTCGTGTCAAAACCTGTTATCTTTAGGATTGGAATTATTATATTCTTCTTGAAGTCTGAGGGTATTTCGCCTGTCTCATACATCTTGCTCACCAGTTGGTAGAGTTTTGTCACAGCTGGCTCTCCCAAGTCTATCAGTAATTCTAATGGGATGTTGTCTACTCCCGGGGCCTTGTTTCGACTTAGGTCTTTCAGTGCTCTGTCAAATTCTTCACGCAGTATCATATCTCCCATTTCATCTTCACTTACGTCCTCTTTCCTTTCCATAATATTGCGCTCAGGTACATCACCCTTGTGTAGACCTTCTATATACTCCTTCCATCTTTCTGCATTCCCTTCTATGCTTAGAACTGGTTTTCCATCTGAACTCTTGATATTCATACAAGTGGTTCTCCTTTCTCCAAAGGTCTCTTTAATGTTCCTGTAGGCAGCAGCTATCGTACCTCTAGTGATATATGCCTCTACATCCTTACACTTGTCCTCTAGCCATCCCTGCTTAGCCATTTTGCACTTCCTGTCGATCTCATTTTTGAGACGTTTGTATTCCTTTTTGCCTGCTTTATTTACTGTATGTTTATATTTTCTCCTTTCATCAATTAAATTCAGTATCTCTTCTGGTACCCAAAGATTTCTTCCAGCCCTCGTCTTTTTCACTACTTGATCCTCTGCTACCTTATCTGTTTCATCTCTCAAAGCTACCCATTCTTCTCCTACCGTGTTTCTTTCCCCTGATCCTGTCAATCGTTCCCTAATACTCTCTCAGAAACTCTCTACAACCTCTTTCAGTTTATCCAGGTTCCATCTCCTTAAATTCCCACCTCTTTGCAATTTCTTCAGTTTTAATCTACAGTTCATAACCGATAGATTGTGGTCAGAGTCCACATCTGCCCCTGGAAATATCTTACATTGTCTTAGCATTATATAATCTATCTGAAATCTTCGAGTATACAACCTTCTTTCATGATTCTTAAACCAAGTATTAGCTATGATCAATTTATGCTTTGTGCAAAATTCTACCAGGTGGCTTCCTCTTTCAGTCCTTACTCCCATTCCATACTCACCTACTACTTTTCCTTCTCTTCCTTTTCCGACTATGGAATTCCAGTCCCCCATGACTATTAAATTTTCGTCTCCCTTCACTATCTGAATAATTTCTTCTACCTCATCATAGATTTCTTCAATCTCTTCATCATCTGCGGAGCTAGTTGGCATATAAACCTGTACTACTGTGGTAGGTGTGGGCTTCGTGTCTATCTTGGCTGCAATAATGTGTTCACTATGTTGTTCGTCGTAGCTGACCCTATTTGCTTATTCATTATTAAACCTAATCCTGCATTACCCCTAATTGATTTTGTATTTATAACACTATATTCACCTGGCCAGAAGTCTTGCTCCTCCTGCCACCGAACTTCACTTATTCCCACTATATCTAACTTTAACCTATCTAATTTCTTTTTAACGACATCCCCCTGAGTAGTCCCCGCCTGGAGATCCGAATGGGGGACTATTTTATCTCCGGAATAATTTACCCGAGAGGACCCCAAACATCATTTAACCATACAGTAAAGCTGCATGTCCTCGGGAAAAATTACGGCTGTAGTTTACCCTTGCCTTCAGCCGTTCGCAGTACCAGCACAGCAAGGCCGTTTTGGTTAATGTTACAAGGCCAGAACAGCCAATGATACAGACTGTTGCCCCTGCAACTACTGAAAAGGCTGCTGCCCCTCTTGTGGAATCACACGTTTGTCTAGCCTCTCAACTGATCCCCCCATCCCCCCCCCCTCCCCCGTTGTGGATGAACCTACGGTACGGTTATCTATCACTGAGGCACGCAAGCCTCCCCACCAACGGCAAGATCCATTATTCATGGGGGAAGTGAAATTCCCTTGGCCACTGAATATAAAAAACAAGGCAATGGTTACGGAGGCTGCATGTTATTTAATGTATTTTTTCTTTTCTCACCGAAATAATAAAGTTTCTACACTCTTGGAGACAACTGAATGAGTAAGAAACGACTTGCTCCGCATTAAATGATAGTACTAAACTTCAGCCGTTCTGCTATTTTAGAACTCAAATGACGAGGGACGCTATAAAAGGGCCAGCTAAGCCACCAAGACCGTGTAACAGCATTTACCGCAGTTATGAAGTACGGGCGTAGCTGGCGTTTTAGCGAAGTTGCCTAACTCCCAGGCGAGAACAGTTCCGAACTGCGTGCTTTGTCGATTAATTTGCTTGCTAACGCCTGAGTTACGAAATCGATTCGCTTACATCGCCGATGTATAGCGCTACACTGGTCTAAGTATACAGGCATTAATGAAATTTCAAACTTTGGTTAGTGAAACTACTTTAGCAAGGACCGTTACAAAAAAGGAGAAATGGATGCTTAAGATTTAATGCTCCGTCGACGACGTGGTCATTATAGACGAAGCACGCCTTCAGATTGTGGAAGGACGAGGGAGGATATCGCTTTTGTTCTTTTCAAGGGGGCCGTACCAGCATTTGCAATAAATGATTCTGCAGAAACACAGTATACCTAAATCCATATGGCCGGGCGGGGGATTAATGCACCGTCTACGCGGATGCGAATCAAGTGTCGTAATATTGCGTCACCTCGAATAAGCACGTATGAAATCATGGTTTATTTGTTGCTGAATCACGGTTCCTGCTCGTACGCTTCACAGTACAGCGTTCATTTGATCTCGGTATATGTCTCTACAGTAAAGTAACCTCAGATTTATTTCAGATTTAAAAATATTTACATATCAGTTGTAATAATTGCTGTGTATAGTATTGCACACAGTGATAACAGCGTGGTCTAGAAGTTAACATTAATCTTGGAAGAACTTCGTAACGCCTGGTGGTACATTCTTACCATGCTTGTAAATGGCCACGCGTCGACAAAAATCTAGGCGAGACTCAAAAACTGCAGACAAGGTTTGTAAATGGGTCACTAGTACTGCGAGACAAAATTTATTTTTATAGTTAGCTTACAAATTTCTAACTTCCATAGTACAACGTATGAATGTCAATACATCCTCCCTTGGAGAACGTTCAGATACGGCACCTGAGTGGACTTTTGGTACCATGTACTTCCATAAACCTATGAGGCATTCGGCGAATCAGTGCACGCACAATCGCTGCTGTACTGCGTTCTAAAGGTGGACCAACACGCTAATACACTGGCTGTCGTAACGGTTTGGCTCACGAGTGTATGTGGAGGAGGCGACAAATATAATGAGAGTTCTTGAGAGATTTTGACACCAATTTAACCTTTCAAATAGGTAGATTAAGTTCAGAGGGTGGAACAACAAGACGATCTGTAACCTATCACTTGAATTTCGAAGATTCAGCGACTTATTAACAACAGAAACACTTGACACAATTAGTTTTTTCACCACTACACAGCTCTACATCATGTGCTACTGAACAGCGTCTTAAGAGCAACACATTGTTCCTGCAAATATTTACAGCGAACACGGTACAGAGAATGGTTCTAACACTAAACCAGAGTGTGCCAGAGTGACGCAAAAGTGGCGCTGGAGCGCAGCGCTATTTGAATATGCTCTCCTGTGCTGTACACTGAGGAGACAAAGTCATGGAATACCTCATTATATCGTGTCGGACTTCCTTTTGACCTGCGTAGTTCAAAACTCGACGCGCCTTGGATTCGACAAGTCGTTGAAATTCCCCTGCAGAACTATTGAGCCTTGCTGATTCTGGAGCCGTCCGTAATTGTGGAAGTGTTGCCGGTACAGGATTTTATGCACGAACTGACCTCTCGATTATGTCCCATAAGGGTTCGATTGGACTCATTCCCTCGAATTGTCCAGAATGTTCTGCAAACCAATTTGCGAACAACAGTGGCCCAGTGACATTGCATACTGTCGTCTATGAAAATTCCGCCATTATTTGGTAACATGAAGTCCACGAATGGCTACAGATGGTCTCCACGTAGCCGAACATAACGATTTCCAGTCAATGATCGGTTCATTTGGATCAGAGGACGCAGTCCATTCCATGTGAACACGGCCCACGCCATTATGGAGCCACCAGCAAATTGCACTCTGTCTTGTTGACAACTCGTGTCCATGGCTTTGCAGGGTCTGCGCCCTTCTCGAACCCTACTATCAGCTCTCGGAGTCATCTGACCAGACCACAGTCTACCAATCGTGTAGGGTCCAAACGATACGGTCAAGACCCAGGAGAGGCGCTGTAGACAATGTCATGCTATTGGCAAAGGCACCCGCGTAGATCGTCTGCTGCCATAGCCCCTTAACACCACATTTCGCTGCACTAACGGATCGTTTCGTCGTACGTTCCACATTGATTTCTGTGGTTATTTCATGCAGTATTGCTTGTCTGTTAGTACCGGCAATTTCGGTCGTTAAGCGGAGGCCTCGGCGACTGCATTTTCCATGGTGAGAGGTAATGCTTGAAATTTGGCATCCTTTGTACACTCTTGACGCTGTCGATCTCGGAATAATGAATTTACTGACAGTTTCCGAAATGAACTGTCCCATGCTTCTAGCTCCAAATACCGTTCCACGTTCAATGTCTGTTAATTCCTGTCGTTGTAGCTTATAACGTCGGAAAGCTATTCACATGAATCACCTAAGGACAAATGACGGCTCCTCCAATGCACTGCCTATTTGTACCCTGCGTACGCGATACCACAGCCGTCTTTATGTATGAATATCGCTATCCCATGACTTTTGTCATCTCAACATATTACGATTATGGGGAGTAGGTTTCATATCCTACAAGACCTTATACAATCTCAGTGGCTAGCGTACTACAGCGAGTGTCCCACAAATGTTGCACAAAACATCAAGAGTGTTCTGAGGAACAAATCTAAAACAGCCGGCCGCGGTGGTCTAGCGGTTCTAGGCGCTCAGTCCGGAACCGCGCGACTGCTACGGTCGCAGGTTCGAATCCTGCCTCGGGCATGGATGTGTGTGATGTCCTTAGGTTAGTTAGGTTTAAGTAGTTCTAAGTTCTAGGGGACTGATGACCACAGATGTTAAGTCCCATAGTGCTCAGAGCCATTTTTCAAATCTAAAACAGGAACCAATGTCCGGAAACGTCATCCAGCGACGCTACAGAGCGTCGAAGCTATAGACGCCGGCACCTGCCACTAGCCCACCCCTTGGCAGTAAACGTGAGTTTGCACACTGACGAACCGTTGGCGGAACGTCTCGCAATGTTGCTTGTTATTCAGTGATTGCGACTGAGTGCCACGATAGACAGTTGAGAGGATGGAGATAGATACTGCGTAGAAAGGCCTCGTCTCCAATGAATGCGATGCTAGTTGCCTCGGTGTATCACAATTTCGTACGCGGGTGTCTGTCCGCAGTTTATCTCTTGGAACCGTCTAAAATCTCCAGTGTTTTTCGGTATACAGGAGAAGACTAAACTAAAGTAAATTCCGGATGAAAACCCTTGTCCGAAACCATCGATGCAATAGAGCATCGCATTCATACGAGACCAGGCGTTTCTGCGTAGCAGCTAGCTCCATCTTCTCCATTGGCGTTTGGGACATCAGCCGCGATCACTGAACAACAAACAACATTGCGAGACGTTCCGCCTATGGTCCCTCAGCGTAGAAACTATAGTTTGCCGCCGAAGGCGTAACCTAATGGCAGACCCCGGCGCCGGTAACTTCGAGGCTCTGTAGCGTTGCTGGGTGGCGTTTCCGAACACAGGTTTCTGTCCGTGTTTTCTTCTTTAAGAGACCCTCTACAACCTGTTGCAGTTTCTTGTAACATTTCTGGGACACACTGTGTAGGTTCAGTTTCATTTTCGCGCTAGCTTTCGTAACCTTGAGGTCCTGAAAGTAAGTCGACGAGGAACTGCCGCATTTCGTCCTTCACCATCTGTGTTATAGATTAAATAGTAACGATCCCGTCACCCTTTCAGCCTTGAACTCGGATTCATAAAAACTCGGGTTGGGAAATGAAGATAAACTGCCGGTTCCTTAGACCTATTTCTCTTCATTCCTATCTTCCCTTCTCCACAGGACGTAAAAACGTTTTGCCCTGAAATCGTATTATTTGGTCATCATGCTCTGTTCTTCAGGAGACTGAAGCTCTTACGATCAAGAAGCTAAATTTCTCCTCATTAAGGACTGTCTGGAGTACCCGCCAGGGTACACGAGAGCGCTAACGCGCTGCTTCCTGGACTCGGGTAGGCGCACCGGCCCCAGATCGAATCCACCCGGTGGATTAACGACGAGAGCCGTTGTGACGGCCTGCCTGGATGTGGTTTTTAGGTGGTTTTCCACACCCGCTAGGTGAATGCTGGGCTGGTCCCCACGGTCTGCCTCAGTTAAAAGGTTCGCAGGCATCTGACCACATGGATTACACTTGATGACGACAGTTGGGGGGGGGGGGGGGGGGTACACTAATTCCTTCCCGGGGGGTATGGGGTGGCGACAGGAAGGGCATCCGGCCGTCACTTAAAATTAACATGCCACATCCGATTAACCAGCAGACCCCCACAAGTCAGGATTAATGCTTGTAAAGACAGAGAGAAGGACTGCCTGGAGTGTTCCAAAACCTGTCTGCCTTCTGCCATCCAGGACCCACTTGAATAGGATGTGGTCAAATGTAAGCTGACTATGGCTTTGCAACTGGCTGGGTTGCTCTTTCCTTCGGATTCTATATAAATAATTACAGGCATCGACTTTGTCTTGTCAGATAGTGCACAGAGCTAGTGATTAATTCAACCTGAACAATATGGAGTCTCTCTGTGGCGTTAGGGAAGAAGTTATATGGCCTCCTTCCTGTCGAAGACCAGTTTTGTCTGTCCTGCCACAAATCCACATTACACACTATGATGGAGATATGATTGTTTTCACAAGTCCCAAGCATTTCATTTCCTTTATGTAGCCTGTTTCATTTTTCCTTTTTTTCATTAATTAGACATCTGATCTTTCTCTGGCACACCGATCAAGGGCTAGGCCTCCAAATACTACTTGCTCTGAGTGAGTTGTTGATATGCCAAATACATCCGAGGAACGCGGTAGAACTGTCTGCTTCACCCCCGCAATACAGCTTCTCTGTTACTAGCCTCAGTTTCCTCCATAGTATTATTCAGTGTTGAATCTTTTCCTGTAGATTAGCACTTTACAGATTTTTTTCGTCATAATTGTGATCGATTATTTTATCAAGGCATGCCTAACAGAGCAGGAACGTTACATACGGCTCGACGTAGTAGCGTTGGCTCAGATGAGCCCACCGAAACCGAAAAGTATAAAGAACGCCACACTGTATGCAGGTAGTAACAGGAGCTTACTAAGTGGTAGTGAAGATTTCTCCGGATAAAAAGCACGTATATAATTTTTATGATTATAAAACAACAGCTGTTAGAATGTAACCGAGCTAAATACTTACAGAATGTGTTAATCAAAGGCAGATCGTTAAGATGAAGGCTGATTTTAATAAATTCCACCTCCAAGTTCAATGCACGTTAGAATTCTTTTGACAACAGCACGTGGAGTTTCAGGCGTTCTTTTATGATGGCAGCAAAATCGGGATAATCAATTCGTCCCTTGTGTTTACTTTTTCTTTGTAGACTTTGCCGTTCACTTCTCTTCACGGCGAAAAATCTAAAGAGGTAAGGTCTAGGACTTAGTTGGCCAGGAAACGTGACAAATTCTGCCGATTCAGCTACCGTGCAGTGTTAGGTTTAGATGATGTGTCACCTAACGACCAGAATGTGCAGGAGCCCCGTCATGCTTGATGAACATACTCATCCTTGGAGCCACATGACTCTCTTCCAATAATACAGGAAGTTCGTTTACAAGAAAGTCGAAATAGCGGTGTCCTGTAAGACGATACGGTAACAAAGTTGATTGTCTATCGCACCACACCACACATTTACAGAGAAAAGTTCTTGAAAATATACACTCATGGTCAGGAAAAACAGAACACCTTAAAGATTAGAGACAGGACGTTCATATTCACAGGGTATCCACATTAGTACGTTCTGCAGAAATGATTAGCATTGCAGTCACCTCGGTTCAGCATGTGTCCTGTTGCCTAGTAGGTACAGAGTCCGCCATGGACCCTGATAACTTGTTCCATGCATGATGGCATCGACGCGTATAAGGCGCGAATGGCGTCGTATGGTATAGCCGTTCACGCTGCATTCGCCGGATTCCAAAGTTCATCTGTGATGGTTGGCATTGGGTCACAGCGCTGCATCCGTCGTTGCACGATATCCCACACATTTTCTATTGGCAACAAGTCTGGTGATCTGGTGGGCCAGGGTGAAAGGCTGACATCCTGTGACAGGAAGAAGACACGTGTTCGTGCAGCAACAAGTGGTCGTGCATTGTCTTGCTGAAAAATCCCTGCTGGGGTATTGTGCAGAAAGAGTATGGCTACGAGTCACAGGATGTCATTCACGTAGATCACACTGCTCACAGTGCTCTGGGCGCGCACCCCTCGCCATAAGGCCTAGAGTTGGCTCGCCGCTCCCCCTGTCTGCGGTGAACCAAAATGCGGCCATCATTTTCAGACAAACAGAACCTGGGTTCGTCCGAAAACACTATCTGTTTCCATTCCTGTTCCCAGTGACGTCGTTCCATACACCATTGTCGCATAGCATTTTTCTGCACATTCGTCAAAGGTAGGCCGTGGAAGACGCGCACATAACCCATGCCGTAATAAACGGCGACGGACTGTCACCTCTGATAGTTTACGATGTGTTACTCTTTCCAGTGTTGCACCAAAGCCGAGAATGACGCAGATCTGTCCTGCAATGCCATTCGGATGATGTATCGATCTTCTCGGGGGGGGGGGGGGGGGTTTCTGGTGGTACGACCGGACCCACCTCGTCGTGTTCTACGGTCCTCGGTGAACTCTTGGCACAAGCCCGTTGCACTGCCGAAACACATCGTCCCACATGAGTTGCAGTTTCCCGGATGGACACATCACATTCTCTCATGCCAAAATGCTCCCTCTTTCAAACTCACTGATTTGACGGTACGGTTGGCGCATACGTCTGTGAGGCATTCTGTACATCTTCTAAAGTCACTCTGATCCATTACCTTCAGTTTACAGCGACAACAAGAGCCGCGGGTGCCTTTTACTGATAGGTGGTGTTGCGCCGCGATATGTATGTTGATCTTGAGACCCGCAGGCCGACGTGGTTGAAATGTTAATCATTTATGCAGAACATACTAATTTACATGTCCTGTGAATATGAACGTCCTATCTGTAGTCGTTCAAGGTGTTCTGTTTTTTTCTGAACATCGGAGTAACTCTACAAAGGAAAGCAGTTTTTTGTCTGACTGCCGATGTGAGTGAACGAGTATTATTGATGCCGTCACGAGTGAAGGTGGCTTCATCAGTAAATAGAAGTAATGACAGTAATTGCATTATTCGGGAATTTGAAATTAATTTCCTTCCTTCACGACGGCGTTGATGGGGAAAGAAATCGTGCATACGTAAAGTTCCATGTGGAACGTCGGTACTTGTAGAAATTCTGTGTGTGCTATTTGAACGACTGCATTCTACGAAGAATATAATGCATTCTACAGGATGTTTATAAATGAATATCGGGGTTTTAACGCTTTATAATATTTATTACATAAAACTTGCAGTTATAAATGATATGTCAAATGAAAGAGCAACTCAAACAGTTGTACCAAGAACCTTATAAATGTTCAATGTGAGCACTGGCATAGCGAAGTAGGCGATTGGTTGAACTTCACTGTACCCAAGCGCTGGATAAGCGCAAGGGGCCCAATGACAGCGTTTTCTTTGCATGGCCTTCACGTTCGCCCCACCTAACTCCATGCGATTTTTTCCTTTGGGGCTTCATCAAGGATCGTGTGTACGTGCCTCCGCTACCAGTAGACCTCCCTGAATTAAGAAACCGGTTTGAAGCAGCTGTTACTACAATCACTGAAGACACACTTATCAACGTTTGGGAAGAACTCGGCTACAGACTTGATGTGTGCCGTGTGACAAATGGTGCTCATATTGAACATTTATAAGGTTATTGGTAAAACTGTTTGAGTTGCTCTTTCATTTGACATATCATTTACAACTGTAATTATAATATAACAAATATTATAAAGCGTTAAAACCCCGCTATTCATTTATAAACACCCTGTACATCATCCACAAACTGTTCACTTGCACTTTCAGACCAAGTATGACTGCTGGACTCTGCACCACTCACACACGAGTACACACTCTTGATAATGAGAGTGTGGTACTCTCTGGCTAGGAAAAACTGTAATGTTCCCATTTTAAATCCTGTACACAAGTGCCGTATCGGCATGGTCAACATTTGTAAATACGTGCAGTATGGTTAAAACACACAACAGAATCGCCCAACAAATCATAGTTACAACCACAGATTACAAATTAAATCCGTGTACTAGAAACTCAAGTACAACTACACAACTTGTGTATGGAGTAGCTACACGCAAATTGTGGGACTCACACCAATACTCAATAAAGGAAATATGTGTAATCCGCTGCACCCATATCATGACGTCGATTTACTGTAGGATTTTGGAACATTTGCAGGATTAGAACATCTGAATTACCCCGGGGAAAACTGTTTGTTAACACACAGTCAGCACACATTCAAAAACAAGCTGTCTCTTCCCACGAAGTAATGAGTAACATCGACAGGGAATTTCAAATTGATTCCATATTTCTAAATTTCCAAAAGGCTTTTGACACTGTTCCGCACAAGTGGCTTCTAATAAAATTGCATACCTGTAGAGTATCGTCTGAGTTGTGCATCGTGATTGTGTTTTCCTGTCCGGAAGTACAGTTCGTAATAACCGACGAAAAGTCATCGAGTAAACAGATGTGATATCTGGCGTCCACCAAGAAGGTGTTACGGGACCTTTATTGTTTCTGATCTACATAAATGATTTAGGAGACCATCTGAGCAGATTGTTTGCTGATGATGCTGTCATGTAGCAAGAGTAATGTTAACAGAAGATGAAAACTAATTGTAAAACAATTTAGGCAAGATATCTTTATGGTGCGAAAAGGGGCAATTGACGGTATATAATGAAAAACTTGAGGTCACCTGCATGAGTACTGAAATAAATCTGTTAAATTTCGGTTAAACGTTAAATCACATAACTTAGAAACTGTCAATGCAACTAAATACCAAGGAATAAAAATTACAGTCAATCTAAAATGGAACAATGACATATACAGGATGGCCAGAAACAGTCTGAAAAGCTTGTAAGGGTTTTCAGGGTAGGTTATGCTGATAAATAATTGTTAAGAAAAAAATTCTATACCTTGTGCCGTTTCAGAGTTAATTAGCATTTAAGTGTGCCAATCAGTTTTTTTTTAAATCAGGTAGTTCGGCGCGCAAATTCAAGCGGCCCGCCAAACACGATTAGTGGCAGTTGTTCTCATAGCGTAGACGATAGAGCATGGGTTTGCTGAAACTTTTGATCGGGTTCGATCCTTACTACCGTCTCATGTCGAGTTTATGTTTTGTTCTCTTGTTCGGTTGTAGGAAACCAGAACACATTTGACGACATCGTCTCTGGCGGGCAGCTTGAAATTGCGCGCGCATAGGCCTGATTGGCTAACGTCAATGCTAATTAAATCGGAAACGGTGATGAGCACCCTTACAAGGTTTTCAGACAGTTTCTGACCACCCTGTATAATGTCGTGGGGAAGGCGAACCGAGGGCTGTGTTTTTTTTTTTTTTTCCTTTCTGGCGGATCTAGAACGTGCAACAAATGGCCTAAAGGGACTGCCTGCACTACCCTTGTCCGCCTTTTGCTAGAGTATTACGGTATGGGATACTTACCAAACAAGACTGACAAAGGACATCGAGAAAGTTCAAAGTCGGGCATGTCGTTTTGTATTATCGCGAAACAGGGGTGAGTGTCACGGATACTACACGCGAGTTGGGGCGGCAGTAATTGAAACAGAGACCTTTTTCATTGCTGTGAGATCTTTTCACGACGTTTCAGTCACCCACTTTCTCCTCCGAATGCGTGAATATTTTGTTGACACCCACTTAAGTAGCGAGAAGATATGATTGTAATAAAATAAGGGAAATCAGAGCTCGCACTGAAATATTTAAGTGTTCGTTTTTCCCGTGTGCTCTTCGAGAGTGTAACTGTAAAGAAACAGAATGAAATTCGTTCGATGAACCCTTTGCCACACACTTAAGTGAGATTCAGCCTAATTGTAAAAACCTGACAAGGTACACAAAATTTCGTCTTTATTAACAGCTGACTAGTTTCAGACATATTCAGTCCAGTTTCAAGTCATCCACCAAGCAGTTCATACAAAGTGGACAGAAAAGGTCCGAAAGAAGTCTTCATTTAATAAAGACAAACATCTCTGCAACCTTGACGGGATTTTAGAATTTTGCTGAATCATTTCAAAGACAAACTTCTCTGCAGTTTTGATAGTAATTTACAATTTTGTTGAATCATTTCAAGTTGCTACCTTGTTGCTGTCCAGTATACTAGAAGTAATTAAGTGTGAAATGCAGAACAATCTTGCAGATATAGATGAAGATCTGGCACTAGTTGTATCTCTGAAACCAATAAAAACTGGAAACTTATTATAAGGGGCGATTATATAGTTTCCATCTGAGGGCGTTGTTGCATCGTGTACAGGTTTAAAGTAGCGCGACTCAGATGCTGGTGTATAAGAACCAACATGTAGGCAAGGGGTTACAGTGGCACTCGTGCAGTAAATGCGGAAACGTTAACTATGGTGATGTTATTACCAAAAGCATCCAAACAGGATCTAGGTGCTGTTATTTTTTTGTTGACTGCCTAAGGACAAACACCGATAGACGTCCATCGGAGGATAAAGAATATGTATAGGACAGAATGTCTGTAGAAAACTTCCATTGTGGGACGGTGCGCCTCGTTCCCTGCTGCTGCTTCATGATAACACGGTTTCCTGTATGGCAAAAGTCGTAACGCACAAGTTACGCCAACTCACTGTAAGTAGGAGACACTCGAGCAGGCGCCCTATAGCGTTTATCTGTCCCGATGGGATTAGCCACGCCTTTGGTCCCTTAAAAAAGCCTTGAAAGATCGACGATTCCTGTCGGACGAGGATGTGAGGCAGGCAGCTACAGACTTCTTTACACAGCAGGACACGGTGTTTCACCGGTCTCTTGAACCTGTTGCTTCTGTGGGATGATTCCATCTACGCTCAAGGCGATTTTGCCTGGTTGGCATAGCGATTGTGGACTGTACAGCTTTCGAACAGAAACTGTTTGTTTGCCCCTTGTACATGGTATCCAAAGAATCTTGCGACAAACTTAGGAACCCGTGTGCGGAAACGCCATCCACCGGCGCTACAGGGCAACGAAGCTACAGGCGCCGGTGCCTGCAACTAGACCGCACCTTCGGCTGCCAACTAGAGTTTGTAAACTGACGGACCTTAAGCAGAACGTCTCACAATGTTCTGGCCAGAAGATGGTGGGGACGAAACTCATTGAAACGTTGCGACAAGGCGACGCCACCACTCGGCTGATAACCCGAGAAGAATTCATCAGTGGAATACGCCGAGAAAGACTGAAATCGCATATCTCAGAATGTTGTTTGTTATTCAATGAACGCGACTTATTGCCACAATCGCCAGTGGACAAGATGCATAGAAAGGCTTTGTCTCCTATGAATGCGATGCTCTGTTGCCTCAGTGGACGACGGTTTCGGACACGGGCTTCCATTTCCAGTTTATTTTTCTCCTGCAACCCTCTAAAACCTCCAGTGTTTTCCGGTATACAGGAGAAAAATAAACTTCAGATGGAAACCAGTGTCCAAAACAGTCATCCACCAAGGTAACAGAGTACAGCATTCACAGGAGACAGCAGCTAGCTCCACTGTGTCCGCTGGCGATCATGGCAGTTAGTAGCGACCACTGAATAAGAAACAAAACATTGCCAGCCGTTCGGCCAACGTTCCATCAGCGTACAGTGTCAGGTTTGCTGCCAAAGCGGTTGTCTCGTCACAGGCACTGCCGCCTATAATTTCGACGGTCTGTAGCGTCATTGGATAATGTTTCCGGACGTGGGTTCCTAGCCTCGATTTGTTCCTCAGGACACACTCTTCAACCCTGCAAAGTTTTTCGTAACATTTCAGGGACACCCTGTACATGGAAAGTTTCATTCCCGTTCGTCT
Source organism: Schistocerca serialis cubense (assembly GCF_023864345.2). Classification (NCBI taxonomy): domain Eukaryota; kingdom Metazoa; phylum Arthropoda; class Insecta; order Orthoptera; family Acrididae; genus Schistocerca; species Schistocerca serialis. Next base: position 726,926,640 of record NC_064638.1, read on the forward strand.
CTACTACCATCTCCTAAAATACACTCCTGGAAATGGAAAAAAGAACACATTGACACCGGTGTGTCAGACCCACCATACTTGCTCCGGACACTGCGAGAGGGCTGTACAAGCAATGATCACACGCACGGCACAGCGGACACACCAGGAACCGCGGTGTTGGCTGTCGAATGGCGCTAGCTGCGCAGCATTTGTGCACCGCCGCCGTCAGTGTCAGCCAGTTTGCCGTGGCATACGGAGCTCCATCGCAGTCTTTAACACTGGTAGCATGCCGCGACAGCGTGGACGTGAACCGTATGTGCAGTTGACGGACAGAGCGAGGGCGTATAGTGGGCATGCGGGAGGCCGGGTGGACGTACCGCCGAATTGCTCAACACGTGGGGCGTGAGGTCTCCACAGTACATCGATGTTGTCGCCAGTGGTCGGCGGAAGGTGCACGTGCCCGTCGACCTGGGACCGGACCGCAGCGACGCACGGATGCACGCCAAGACCGTAGGATCCTACGCAGTGCCGTAGGGGACCGCACCGCCACTTCCCAGCAAATTAGGGACACTGTTGCTCCTGGGGTATCGGCGAGGACCATTCGCAACCGTCTCCATGAAGCTGGGCTACGGTCCCGCACACCGTTAGGCCGTCTTCCGCTCACGCCCCAACATCGTGCAGCCCGCCTCCAGTGGTGTCGCGACAGGCGTGAATGGAGGGACGAATGGAGACGTGTCGTCTTCAGCGATGAGAGTCGCTTCTGCCTTGGTGCCAATGATGGTCGTATGCGTGTTTGGCGCCGTGCAGGTGAGCGCCACAATCAGGACTGCATACGACCGAGGCACACAGGGCCAACACCCGGCATCATGGTGTGGGGAGCGATCTCCTACACTGGCCGTACACCACTGGTGATCGTCGAGGGGACACTGAATAGTGCACGGTACATCCAAACCGTCATCGAACCCATCGTTCTACCATTCCTAGACCGGCAAGGGAACTTGCTGTTCCAACAGGACGATGCACGTCTGCATGTATCCCGTGCCACCCAACGTGCTCTAGAAGGTGTAAGTCTACTACCCTGGCCAGCAAGATCTCCGGATCTGTCCCCCATTGAGCATGTTTGGGACTGGATGAAGCGTCGTCTCACGCGGTCTGCACGTCCAGCACGAACGCTGGTCCAACTGAGGCGCCAGGTGGAAATGGCATGGCAAGCCGTTCCACAGGACTACATCCAGCATCTCTACGATCGTCTCCATGGGAGAATAGCAGCCTGCATTGCTGCGAAAGGTGGATATACACTGTACTAGTGCCGACATTGTGCATGCTCTGTTGCCTGTGTCTATGTGCCTGTGGTTCTGCCAGTGTGATCATGTGATGTATCTGACCCCAGGAATATGTCAATAAAGTTTCCCCTTCCTGGGACAATGAATTCACGGTGTTCTTATTTGAATTTCCAGGAGTGTATTTATTATTTCTCCCGAAACACCCCGCATATGGTCGTTACTTAAAATGAGTTAGCAACGCTCCTCGGCGAGTAAATGTGCTGTGAATTCCGGCATCGCTCTTAATACGTGTCAGGCGCAGGAGGGTGAGGTGGTGACAGGCGGCCAGCGCGGCATTAGCTTCCGGCGTGACAGGCAGGCGTCGCGGCGCCGGGCGTCAGCGGCGTGACAGGCGACGCCGGCTGTCAGCGGCGGCTGGTGACGTCAGCCTTTGACAGCGCCGCCAGCCGGGAACGCGCAGCTCGCGTGTCACTCAGCCGCTGCCGGGCCATCGGCGCCCATCCATCTGGCTGTACGTCACACCGGCTCTGGCCGTCGTGCATTCGCCAGGGCGGCAGTGTTTCATGATGTGGACTCTCTCTACGCTGTTTCGTGCAGCCAACGACGCGTCGTTTGTCCCTATACGAGAGACACTGAGAGATTCTATCCAAGTAGCGTAGGGCAGTGTGAAACATGGGCTCGTTTACACCATTCGTTAGTTTCACATTCCCGCGCTCAACTCTTGGCCTATATTTTAGGTCGTATTTGAAAAAAATTAAGAAAATATTGTTTTTTCTCTTCAAAAAGGGTAGAGAAAGCTGGGAATGTTTATTTCGTGAGGAGCCATTGTTGTTCATTTTGTAACATCCCCTTAGAAAAATTAAGAATCACTGTGCTGGTAAACCTCTTACGTTATTTGATTTTAAAACAGCTGAGCAAAACTGAACGTGCTCAGACATTTCTCTCTTTACTTATTCTGACCATCAATAAACTGACACACAATATTTTTAGCGCAACGCAATCTGTCTTTCAATTATCCCTACAAAAGAATGGCCCTGACTAACAATAACCTATACCTTTCATGAATCACTTACCTTACAAAAATCTTCGTTACTCGAACTACTGCAATACAGCGAGCGCAAATACTGCCAGCTAAATAAAAGATTCTGACTACGGAAGGCACTAACTATTGATAGGCATAGTTAGCAAATGAAAGATTATGATAGAGAACAAACAATGTATTTACCTAAATAGTGTTCAAAAGTCATGCTATATATATATATATATATATATATATATATATATATATATATATCAGTTATGTAAGTAGGCTGCTTAGTTTTTTATGTTGGTAACACCACGTAGCGCTCTGTATGAAAAAAATCACTGACTGTGCTGTGTGCAGTCTGTGACTGGTTGGCATTGTTGCAATAATGACTTTTGAACATTATTAAGGTAAATAAGGTAAATACATTGTTTGATCTCTATCAAAATCTTTCATTTGCTGACTATGCCTATCAGTAGTTAGTGCCTTCTGTAGTTAGTCCTTTATTTAGCTGGCAGTATTGGCGCTCGCTGTATTGCAGTAGTTCGAGTAACGAAGATTTTTGTGAGGTAAGTGATTCATGAAAGGTATAGGCTATTGTTAGTCAGGGTCATTCTTTTGTAGGGATTATTGAAAGTCAGATTGCGTCGCGCTAAATATATTGTATGTCAATTTATTGATGATCAGTATAAGTGAAGAGAGAAATGTCTAAGTACGTTCAGTTTTGCTCAGCTGTTTGAAAATCAACGTAAGAGGTTTACCAGCACAGTAATTTATAATTTTCCAAAAGGGCCGTTTCAATCTGAGCTAGAATTCCATCTCAGTTCTACATCTGTACCCCGCAAGCCAACTTACGCTATGCGGTAAGGAATACTTGTGATACGGGTGTTTCCCACTCCCCTTGCCCCCTCCTCATTCTGTGTTCCGCACGCAAACGCAGCGTGGGAACAATAATCCTCTGTAAACCTCCGTTTGAGCCCTAATGGCGGTGATTCTCTCTTTGTGGTCATTTCACGAAAAGTGTATCTTCTTTGAAATTTCCTGTAACGTATACACAATACATGAATCGCTTACTGAAGAAAGGCAACTGGTCCGAAATTTATAAATTTCAGTTTTTTAACGATTAGGGTTCTGAGCCGATCAATACATTGCTTGCACCCAAAAGAAAACCTATTTACACGCTAAGACGGGACTGGCAACACCGTCTATTTTCTGTTAACTGCAAATAGGGCCCTAGCACGGGACATGTAGGTGGAAGGAGGACAGGTACTATACAGTGGATGACGTTACTGAACTCATAAAACATTCCTCAAAAGAGGATAACAAGATTTTCCATTGCACAAATTGCTTTTATCGACTACAGTTCCTTGTGGTCTACATCCTATAAAAGAACCTTCCTGAGCGATTAACCGTGTAGCAAAGTCGTTACTAACCGCCTGAAAAGGGTTCTCACTATTTCAAAATACCATGATATGACTATTTCAGCTGAAAATCCGCTTAGTGTTACGTGTAACATGAATACGGCTGCCTGGACGATGGACAATTTTAGGATGAGAGAAGATGTCCAACCTCTGAAACAGCCTTCAAAGAAAGTCTAAGTATCTGTGCTGCCCACAAATAGCAACAAAATGGATGACGTCGAGAAGTATTTGGTCTCTATCTCTCAGGAGAAGGTGCAGTTTTGGAATTTCAGCCGGCCGGAGTGGCCGAGCGGTTCTAGGCGCTGCAGTCTGGAACCGTGCGACCGCTACGGTCGCAGGTTAGAATCCTGCCTCGGGCTTGGATGTGTGTGATGTCCTTAGGTTAGTTAGGTTTAAGTAGTTCTAAGTTCTAGGGGACTGATGACCTCAGAAGTTAAGTCCCATAGTGCTCCGAGCCATTTGAACCATTTTTTTTTTTTTTGGAATTCAGTCGCATAACGGTTGACATCAATGACATCTAGCGATGTAGATGAAGATAATTGAGTATTAAAAACGTGGAAAACGTGCAGTATTATTCAGAAAAATGTAACGAACAATGTTTATTACAATAAAAGTCTTTACATGTCCATTTCTATTTTAAAAGATAAACGTAACCCTAAAATTAGTTTGAAAATCAAATGTACTAAAGAAAGGGAACGTGTTCCCCTCTTTCCCCTTACGTCATGTATAGAATAACCAAATATACATGTATCAAGATACCAGAAATACATGTCAGAAGATAAATTACATTAAGCGATTTTAATCCGTTTCTTGGTCTTTACTATAAAAAGTAGAAAATGTGGACACATTGCCTTTCGAAAATGAAATGAAACGTAAACTTCAGAATTTAAGAAGAACAGTGATTCCCACACCTTCAACGCTAGAGGAAAAATGAACTATATCACTTATTATTAAAGAAAGCCGTAGCAACGGAGTTTTTGCTCATTTGCTCATTAACACAAAAAGTATGACACGTAGCAAATCAAGTTTTACATCAAACCTAAAATAATTTTTCCTGGGGATCCCTCTATTCCATAGAAGAATTTCCATTTAAAAACTGGTAGCCTGCAAAAAATTAAAAAAAAAGAACATGTTTTAACTATAGTTGCGTGAGAAGGACTAAAAATAATGTGTTACGTAATGTTAATAATAATCATATAAACATGTCATTTACATTGACTCGTTCCACACCACTTCGATAAAAGAATTGTTAAAATGATTTACAGAAAATGTAAATAACTGTTAGCAAACGTCTCCGTGAAGCACAGCGACTCTCTTGTGCCGTCTTCCACTGGAGTTTGTTGGGCATCTCTCTGACAAATAAACGGTACGTTAGTAAATTCAGTAGACGGTTTCTCATGAGCTGCTGGGTTAAAATTCCTCTTCCGGCACTCTTATATAGGCTTTCTATGGTTTCCATCCTCACTTACCGTGAACACTGGAACGATTTCTTCAGAAATGGTCCCCCGATTTCTTTCTCATTTTTATGGAATTCGAGGGAGTATTTCATCGCGATTGAGATCCATATCGACGGAATATTTAACTTGAAGTTGCCCACCTGCTCTCTACAACCTCAGTCCGGACTGTCAAGTAATAGCGGTACCTTCCTATATCGCGTATTTATATTGTACAGTACAGGTCTTGAGTATTAGTGTTGTCATTTGCTAAAAAAATTAGTATAGTAAAGAGTAAAATAATACTCGGAATTTTGTGAAGTTACCAAGGTTATGTGAAAAATTAGTCATTGTAGGTGTTCGAAGTCAACATCGTCTGTGATGACGAACAATATTGAACAATATTAATGTCGACGAACTGCTGTGAAAAATACAGCTGCTTGTATGTCCAGTGTGCATTTCGCGCAAGTCACATCGATGTTTTACGTAAAGCTTTTGGTTTAGTAGAGCGTTATTGATAAACATTTGCTTCAAAGTCACTCACGAGTACACACGAAAAGATGTTAGGACTTGAGAAACTCGTGTCCGTTAATCCAGGTAGCGTGCTACGCTTTGCTGCGTCCTGAGAACGCGTTGTCCGTAAGGTGGAGAAAGATAAAACTTCTCATCCTCAAAAGGCTCTCGAATGTAGGAGAAAACAATGTTGGAAGCATATCAACATTTCATTGATCATTTAAGCCACTTTCAAAGAAGACAGTACCAGTAACCGCGAGGACGTTGTTATCAGGAGAAAGAAAACTGGCGTTCTACGGATCGGAGCGTGGAATGTCAGATCCAGGATAATGGAATGTAGTCGAATTAAGTCTGGTGACGCTGAGGGAATTAGATTAGGAAATGAGACACTTAAAGTAGTAAGGGAGTTTTGCTATTTGGGGAGCAAAATAACTGATGATGGTCGAAGTAGAGAGGATATAAAATGTAGACTGGCAATGGCAAGGAAAGCGTTTTTGAAGAAGAAAAATTTATTAACATCGAGTATAGATTTAAATGTCAGGAAGTCGTTTCTGAAAGTATTTGTATGGAGTGTAGCCATGTATGGAGGTGAAACGTGGACGATAAATAGCTTAGACAAGAAGAGAATAGAAGCTATCGAAATGCGGTGCTACAGAAGAATGCTGAAGATTAGATGGGTAGATCACATAACTAATGAGGAGGTATTGAATAGAATCGGGGAGAAGAGAAGTTTGTGGCACCACTTGACAAGAAGAAGGGATCGGTTGGTAGGACATGTTCTGAGACATCGAGGGATCACCAATTTAGTATTGGAGGGCAGCGTGGAGGGTAAAAATAGTAGAGGGAGACCGAGAGATTAATACACTAAGCAGATTCAGAAGGATGTAGGCTGCAGTAGGTACTGGGAGATGAAGAAGCTTGCACAGGATAGAGTAGCATGGAGAGCTGGATCAAACCAGTCTCAGGACTGAAGACCACAACAACAACAACAAGATAAGTCGAGGTCAGTATTGCCTCACGTGTTCCAACATTTCTGTGGAATCCAAAATGATCTTCCCCGAGGTCGGCTTCTACCAGTTTTTCCATTCGTCTGTAAAGAATTCGTATTAGTATTTTGCAGCCGTGGCTTATTAAACTGATAGTTCGGTAATTTTCACATCTGTCAACGCCTGCTTTCTTTGGGATTGGAATTATTATATTCTTCTTGAAGTCTGAGGGTATTTCGCCTGTCTCATACATCTTGCCCACCAGATGGTAGAGTTTTGTCAGGACTGGCTCTCCCAAGGCTGTCAGTAGTTCTAATGGAATGTTGTCTACTCCCGGGGCTTTGTTTCGACTTAGGTCTTTCAGTGCTCTGTCAAACTCTTCACGCAGTATCATATCTCCCATTTCATCTTCATCTACATCCTCCTCCATTTCCATAATATTGTCCTCAAGAACATCGCCTTTGTATAGACCCTCTATATACTCCTACCTCCTTTCCGCTTTCCCTTGCTTTAGTGTTTCTTATAGCGCTCAAATTTCGTCGAATGATTTTGAACGGTCTCTAATGTTTCCAACGTGTACTCGAGCGGAAAAATTGCGGTCGCGCTGCGCTCCAAACGGGTGCGATCACTTTCGATGAGGATGCAGCCCCACAATGTGCTTAGACAAGGGTTGAAACGCTCGACGGTGTAAGCAAAATCAACGGTTGCGAAGAACGTCTTGCTTTCGCTCATTTCATTGCGAACCGTCGTTTTCGGCCGCGAGATGGCCCCAAGGAAGGAGCTGGTTTCATTGACGCTATTTGTGCCACTCCCTGCGAACTTTTCGCGCCAATTCTGAGTGGCGATGTGTCTCAAACACATTTCCTTGACCACTAATAAGAAAACCGCGTGATTTCAATGCTGGGATTCGCGGTTCTGACCTGCATCGCAGAAGCATGGAAAGAAGCAGTAAAACGTGGCTAAGAGGAGGTGTGATGATCTTCCCCTCGCGTGAGATGTCCACGGTGGCATTAGGCAGAATTTTAATGAAATTTTGTGCCATGTGACGTCATTATCCCACCTTACACGTCACATGAACTTCTGAACTGTCACCATTTTTCCGCATTGTGTCGACACCTTGCTTTTTGAAGCGTCGTTAAGTTCGAGGAAAGTTGTAAGCACCTGTGAGCCAAATTTCAAACTTAAGTATCGTAATGGGTGGGAATTATAAGGTTTCGAAAAAATGATACTTTAAATCTCTTGCACACTGTAGTTTCAGCGAAATACTGCCTTTATCAGAGAATTTCTTTATTGTAAAGCAAGTAAAACTTCAGCATTGTTAGGAAACATTACTGCATGTGTACTTTTTAGTTCAGATGTTGTATAAATAACTTTATAGTACCTTTTTCTTTAAAGGTCTTCCATAGTTCTTATGTTTGATCGCGACTGATGCTGAATTATCGATCTTAATCCCATAGAAAATCTGTGGGACTATTTCGAACAGAGAGTGAAACACAGTAACCAATATACTCGAAATATGGCAACTCTATGGGCTGTAAGCATGGATGATTGGCCTCAGTTGGGGCCGACCGGTGTGGCCGAGCGGTTCTAGGCGCTTCAGTCTGGAACCGCGGGACCGCTATGGTCGCAGGTTCGAATCGTGCCTCGGGCATGGATGTGTTTGATGTCCTTAGGTTAATTAGGTTTAAGTAGTTCTACGTTCTAGGGGACTAACGACCTCAGATGTTAAGTCCCATAGTGCTCAGAGCCATTTGAACCATTTGAACCTCAGCTGGGTAAACTTGCTGTCTGAAGGCTGCATTACGAAGGCTACTTACTCGCTTTAGCCTGATGTCTCCTAAGGGTCAGTAATTTTTTGGTCAATGCCATTATCTACGTCTCTCATCTGTACGTACAGGGTGATCCAGAAAATCTTTACAAATTGAAATGGCACATCGGACATGCAACAAGGATCAATAGTCACATAGAAACAGGGGGGTAGCAAAGGCCGTCTGGGGATACTAAATGACGTTGCAGCTTTTCAGTCACATGCTGAAAATGGATGCCCACTACATGAGATGCTCAAAGTTTCGTCCAGATGCATCGACGCTGTATTGAACGGCGCACCCTCTCAAAGGTATCTGGTATATCCTGCTGCCTCAACAATGCTGCCCACTAGGTCCTCGGCAATTTAACAGGTGTTCCAAACAAAAGGCCCTTCAGATAACCCCACAGGAAGAAAAAAAATTCGATTGTGGGTAGATCACGGCAGGAAAAGGTTGCCTGCAGGTGTGCTCTCACTTGTCTGCTGAAATGCGAGGGGGCTCCGTCGTGTTGAAATCGAATGGAACGACGAATAAGCATACGAAAATCATCAGCATGTCCCGCAGAATCTCCCGCGGGAATGCGATATACGAGCGGCGATCAACTCGGCCTGGGGGGATGTACGTCCCAGTCTCCCAAGATGCCAGCCCACACATTAAGGGTAAATTTGCGTTGGGAGCCATGCGTACATGTATCATGAAGGTTCACATCCATCCACGTATGTAGTTTGTGAATGTTCATCACACCCTCGAATGAGAACGCAGCCTCATCGATGAACAGGACATGCGTTTATTGTAGTTCCCCGGTTGCAATACCTGGACGGGAAATGAAACGGATACAGTCCTTTGTCGTGTACAATGCTCAAGACGGAGGGATGGGCGATATCAGTGGTGGGGGATACACCTCGTATACTTGTTAGCTGCGTACGCTACACTCATTCGAGAACGCTTTCTGCCCTTGTTGTTCGTTGGCGACCAGCAACCGATTTATGCACAGGAAAGACCCAGTTTCGCCGAATCGGCGGTGCAGGGTGGTCAGTTAGCCGCGCTATGAATCAAATGCATCTCAGCCATTTTGCGATACGTACAGGTAACCATGTTACTCCCAACGCTTCCGCGGCGTGAATGGCGACGATCTCCGTGCGCTCCGGCCGTAATTTGTACAGCAACGCCCTGTCTTGACCGTAGCGTCCTCTCGTGGCGTTTGCGGTCCCTGGTTCTTACATGATTACTGATCCTTTGTTGTATGCCCGATGTGCCATGTCAGTATGTAAACGTTTTTTTGCATCACCCTGTATTAATGTTAGCATAGCCTGTCTGCCTGTGGCCGGATAAGGAATTCCAGAAGTGGCGGCCGCGCTGTGGCCTGCCGTCTGACGGAGCTGCGCCGTGAGCCCTGGGCTTGGCGTGGTCAGGCCGTCCTCCATGCTGGGCCCACCGCAGCCGCAGCGGCGGCGGCGGCGGCGACCGCAGACCGCGGCTTGCTGCTGCTACCCTCCCAGGAGCCCTGCGGTCTCTCCCGGCTCCTGCTTATACCCAGCCAGGTGAACACTGCTTATGGGCGCCAATCTGTTGTGGCGTTGTTGTCTGTCCGGTAGTACGTCACCGTAGTACTGCGCCATTGAAGTGTCAGAAACAACGACACAAATAAATAATCTAAGTAACATAACTCTATTTATTAGAATACCCAAACGAAACATAGAACTCTGGTAGAACTCAACACAAATATCACATCCTAGAACAGGTAACTTCCACTAACACTGTCCGCAACTTGATATGTAGTACGAGTATGGTAATTCCTGTTAGACGTCTGTATCTATGACTTCCTGGATGTCCACTGTACAGCTGGTTGTACCGTTAAGCGATGACAGGCGCTGGTGGTACATCGCTGTGAACCCACTGTGAACTGAGTGAAGTCTGGGCGTAGAGGCTTTCTTTCTGTATTGTTATTTCATTCCTCTCGCTCCATACGGGCCGGGTGGGCTGTAAGCGGATACAATTTGCCTTTCTTCAGCCACATACGCGTAAAATTATTAAAACATAGTACTCTACTGGACATTAATATTGCTACACCAAGAAGAAATGCAGATGATAAACGGGTATTCATTGGACAAATATATTATACTAGAACTGACATGTGATTACATTTTCACGCAATTTGGGTGCATAGATCCTGACATATCAGTACCCAGAACAACCACCTCTGGCCGTAATAACGGCCTTGATACGTCTGGGCATTGAGTAAAACAGAGCTTAGATGGCGTGTACGGGTACAGCTGTCCATGCAGCTTCAACACGATACCACAGTTCATCAAGAGTAGTGACTGGCGTATTGTGACGAGCCAGTTGCTCGGCCACCATTGACCAGACGTTTTCAATTGGTGAGAGATCTGGAGAATGTGCTGGCCAGGGCAGCAGTCGAACATTTTCTGTACCCAGAAAGGCCCGCACAAGACCTGCAACATGCGGTAGTGCATTATCCTGCTGAAATGTAGGATTTCGCAGGGATCGAATGAAGGGTAGAGCCACGGGTCGCAACACATCTCAAATTTAACGTCCACTTTAAGAGAGATGGGGCCCCTCCGCGCCCGCACCAACGTGGTGACCAAACCAAAAGTTCTACTGTCACCTCCGTAAACCTGTTAGTTATCTAGTAAGTGGCTCACAGGATGCTGGGCTCTGATGTTGTCCGTGCGTCTGGGTAAGACTACGCATTCACACGGTCCATCAGGTGATAGATAGTGGACGAAACGCGAGTGAGGGTAGCGATTTGAAGAGCAGAGGGAAAAAAGTGCCATGGCTCGTGCCGTGGGAAAAAAACCTCTGCGACAGTGGGATGAGTAGTAAGAGCAGTAGTGGCTTACTAGCTGCGATAGTTCATGCAAGGTTGGATTTGTTAGTATAGGTATCATGCATCATTACCGTGGCAAGCGATGGCGATGTGTCCCAGTTGCTGCAGCTGCTACATTCCTGGAACAATCAAGATCGTTATACAGTAGTGGGAGATCGGCCATAGATCATCTCGCTGTGTGGGGGATGTGTGGAGCGTGTTTGCATGCAGTGTACGGTACGGCTTCCCTGTGTGGTGCCAGTTATTCGACAGTGTATTTCAGCTGGATATCCAGTAATGGCGTCTGATTAACAGGTGCTCGCCTGTACCGTTATGTTTGCGTATGCTTGGCCATAGATGTTATGTCCTTACAAGTATGTCTTTTGGTCTTTTATGTTTCCATCTATGGTTGTGGTTGTAGTTCCCCAGATTCAGAATAAACGGGTTCTGCGAGTGTCTGGAGTTTCTGTATAGTCTTGTGGTGAGTTTGTGGATTACCTCCGTGAGAGTCTCAAGTCGGTATTCCCGGTGAAGGTCCGCGATGCGTGTGTATCTTGGAGCATTGATTATGATTTTGAGTACTTTGTTTTGTATGAGCTGCAGACGGCGCAGGCGTGTAGGCGCAGCGTATCCCCAGACAGGAGCTGCGTACGTCATCAGAGGTCGGATAAGTGTCATGTACATGGACCTCGACACCCTTCTGTTCAGTGTGCTACGCCTGCTGAGCAAAGGATAGAGCTGTTTGAGCCTCGCGCTAGTTCGGTTGGTCATGTGTTGTATGTGGTCCCCCCAGAGTAATTTCCGGTCCAGCCAGACACCGAGGTATTTGACTTTCTCGCGGAAACGTATTGGACGTGCATGTAGAGTTATTGGTCTGCAGTTGCTTCGGTCTTCTAGTGAACAGAACGGCTTCGCACTTGTCGACGTTTACTCTAACACGCCATTTCTCCAACCAAGGCTCAGCGACTCTGAGTGCAGTCTATAGGCGTGATGTATTGTTTGATGGTTTCCAGTCTTGCGCAAGGATGGCTGAGTCATCCGCGTAGATTGCCATCGTTGTGTTGTGTGTGGTTGGGAGATCGTTTATGTAGAGGTTAAACAGTAGGGGCCCTAGGATGCCTCCCTGGGGTACTCCCGCGTGTATACCGTGTCGTGTTGATTGTTTTTATTTATTTATTTATTTATTTATTGTTCCGTGGGACCACATTTAGGAGAAGTCTCCATGGTCATGGAACGAGTCAATACATGAAATTATAACACGATTGTAGAAACAGATAAAATGAAATATAAGAAACATATTCAGGCGACAAGTCGTTAGTTTAAATAAAGAAAATCAAGAATGTAACACTGGAATTTGCTTAATTTTTTAGCTCTTCCAGGAGCTCCTCGACAGAATAGAAGGAGTGAGCCATGAGGAAACTCTTCAGTTTAGACTTAAAAGTGTTTGGGCTACTGCTAAGATTTTTGAGTTCTTGTGGTAGCTTATTGAAAATGGATGCAGCAGAATACTGCACTCCTTTCTGCACAAGAATCAAGGAAGTGCATTCCACATGCAGATTTGATTTCTGCCTAGTATTAACTGAGTGAAAGCTGCTAACTCTTGGGAATAAGCTAATATTGCTAACAACAAACGACATTAAAGAAAATACATACTGTGAGGGCAATGTCAAAATTCCCAGACTATTGAATAGGGGTCAACAAGAGGTTTTCGAACTTACACCATACATAGCTCGAACAGCCCGTTTTTGAGCCAAAAATGCCCATTTTGAATCAGAAGAATTACCCCAAAAAATAATACCATATGACATAAGCGTATGAAAATATGCGAAGTATACTACTTTTCGTGTTGAAATGTCACTTATTTCAGATACTGTTCTAATGGTAAATAAAGCGGCATTTAGTTTCTGAACAAGATCCTGAACATGGGCTTTCCACAACAGCTTACTATCTATCCGTACGCCTAGGAACTTGAACTGTTCCGTCTCGCTTATAACATGCCCATTCTGTCTGATTAAAATGTCAGTTCTTGTTGAATTGTGGGTTAGAAACTGTAAAAAACTGAGTCTTACTGTGATTTAGCATCAAATTATTTTCCACAAGCCACGAACTTATATCATGAACTACATTATTTGATAATGTTTCAATATTACACACAAGATCCTTCACTACCAAGGTGGTGTCATCAGCAAACAGAAATATTTTTGAATCACCTGTAATACTAGAAGGCATATCATTTACATAAATAAGAAACAGCAGTGGCCCCAGCACCGACCCTTGGGGAACGCCCCATTTAACAGTGCCCCATTGGGACTGAACATCATTACCACTCTCAATATTGCGGAGGATTACCTTCTGCTTCCTGTTCTTAAAGTAGGAGGCGAACCAATTGTAAGCTACTCCCCTTACTCCATAATGTTCCAAATTCTGCAGTAATATTTTGTGGTCAACACAGTCAAAAGCCTTCGTTAAATCAAAGAAAACACCTAACGTTCGCAACCTTTTATTTAATCCGTCCAGAACCTCACAGAGAAAAGAGACTATAGCATTTTCAGTTGTTAAGCCATTTCTAAAACCAAACTGTACATTTGACAGCAAATTATGTGAATTTAAATGCTGCAGTAACCTTGTATATACAACCCTCTCGATAACTTTAGCAAACACCGATGGCATAGAAATAGGTCTATAATTGTCAACATTATCCCTGTCTCCCTTTTTATAAAGTGGCTTCACTACCGAATACTTTAATCGGTCAGGAAACCGACCACTCCTAAAGGAAAAGTTACAGATATGGCTAAGTACTGAGCTAACATCCGTGGAACAATACTTCAGTATTCTGCTAGATACCCCGTCATATCCATGAGAGTTCTTGGTCTTTAGTGATTTAATTATTAACTCAATCTCCCTCTTGTCAGTATCATGGAGGAGCATTTCAGGTAACAGTCTCGGAACACTTTTTTCTAAGAGTGCTATATGATTCCCTGTTGGGACTAGGTTTCTATTTAGTTCACCTGCTATATTCAGAAAGTACTGTACATATTTGCGACTTATCAGTAACACGGACATCCCCACTACGCACTGATTCTATATTCTCGACCTGTCTCTGCAGACCAGCCACTTCCTTTACGACTGACCATATGGTTTTAATTTTATCCTGAGACTTAGCTATTCTATCTGCATACCACATACTTTTTGCCTTCCTAATAACTTTTTTAAGCACCTTACAATACTGTTTGTAATGGGCTGCTGCATTTAGATTTTGACTGTTTCTAACGTTTTGATATAATTGCCACTTTGTTCTACAAGATATTCTTATCCCTTTAGTCAGCCACCCAGGCTGCCTGTTTGTGCTAGTACCCTGTTTTGAACGTTCTAACGGAAAGCAACTTTCAAAGAGCACGAGAAAAGTCTTGAGGAAAGCATTATATTTATCGTCTACTGTATCAGCACTATAAACATCTTGCCACTCTTGTTCCTTGATAAGGTTTACAAAAGTCTGTACAGCAACTGGATCAGCTTTCCTAAAAAGTTGGTAACTATATTTTACATGTGTTGCAGCACAAAAATCTTTTAGACTTAAAATTTGTGCATCATGATCTGAAAGGCCATTCACCTTTTTGCTAACAGAATGCCCTTCTAATAATGACGAATGAACAAAAATATTGTCTATGGTTGTTCTACTGTTCCCTTGCACTCTCGTTGGAAAGAATACGGTTTGCATAAGATTATATGAATTAAGGAGGTCTACCAGCATCCTTTTCCTTGCACAATCACTTATACAATTAATATTGAAGTCACCACATATAACTAACTTTTTGTATTTCCTATAAAGTAAACCAAGAACCTCCTCTAGCTTTAGCAAAAATGTTGTGAAATCGGAGTCTGGGGATCTACAAATAACAACAGTAAGAAGTTTAGCTCCACTAAATTTAACCACACCTGCACAACATTCAAACACCTTTTCAGTGCAGTACTTTGAAACATCAATTGACTCAAATGGGATACCGTTTTTCACATACATGGCTACTCCCCCACACCGCAAAGAGCTCCTAGAAAAGCTGCCAGCCAACCTGTATCCTGGTAAAGGAAGCCTCTGAATTATCTCCTTATTTAAGAAGTGTTCAGATACACCAATAATTTCAGAGTCAACATCTATAAGCAGTTCACTAACTTTATCTCTAATACCTTGTATATTTTGATGAAATATACTAATTCCCTCATTAATCGGATACCCAAGCTTTGTAGAAAGTGGTTTCTTTGTTAGAGAGACTTCCCTTAAGCAGGAATACCTATCAGCTGACTTCAATCTAAAAAAGGTACAGATCTAACACCCACAACTACCGGAATTTTCCCATGAGTGATCCCACCACCCCCACCTATGCTGTCACCTATAAGTTTTGCCAACCTCCCCTTCCCATACCTGTTGAGGTGCAGGCCATGTCTAGTGAAACCCGTCCTACTGATAGACTCCACCGACACCACTGAAATGTGACTCATGCCTTCTGTCATCAGCGCACCCCCAAGTCTCATGTTATTACGCCTGACGGCTGTATTAAGATGAGGCCGATCGTGACGCTGAAACAGTTCCACGAAATGCACATTCGTGTTGCCAGTCTGAGTGGCTATCTTTTCCAGGTCACCATCTATGTCATACTCCCCATCCCTATCAATACTATTACCAGCCCCACCCACAATCACTACCTGATCCTCTTTAGTAAAATCCCTACATAACCCCCCTATGTTAAAAGTCACCTGAGCCAATCCTGCATTAGGCTTCACAATGCTGGTGACCTGGTACTCACTCCCCAAAACTTCCTGCAACTGCTGGCCTACACCTCTACCATGAGAACTACCTAACAGCAGAACCTTCTTCTTTCTCTTAGACTTTGCAACTGTCCTAGCCACCGTAACTGCTGAGGTCTGCTGCATACTTCCTACATCTACAGCTACTAGAGATTCCTCTCCACTAGACTCTGACAGTTGGTCATATCTATTGTAAACACCAATAGTAAAACTATCTGAAAATCTTCTTCTCCTAGCAGATCTCTTGCCAACAGCCAGCTCCCATTCCCCAACCCCCTTCTCCCTCCTCATCCTATCTAGCTCCTCCTGTGCGTTTTTCAGCTGCACCTGAAGGGCACAGATCTTACGCTCCTGCTCCTCTATCAACTTACTCTTGCTGCATAACCTGCAGTTCCAGGAGAGGATCTCACCAGAATGCCCACTGGCTTCCCCACTGCATTCCCCCCAGTGAAAATACTTCGAACAAGTCTCACACCGCAATCCACTACTCACGAACCTACGGCAAAGCCCACACTTCTCACTCATGGTAAAATTTTACAATTACTGAAACAAGAAAACAACTTTATCTAAGTTCCGCTACTACAATAAGAAGATGTTAAAAACTGACTACAATTATCACAAATTTGCTCTACAAGGGAAGTAACTACTATTATTGACAGTATTAATCAACAACAAATGAGAATACAACAAAATACTAGCACAGAAAGAAAATCAAACGTCTAATGACAGTAACGAAACTGAAAGCAGTTCGCAAAAATTTCTTCTGAAGTTATTTCACCGGAAAACACCAAGAACACCGGTTGAAGACTACTAAAGTTCCTAAATAAACTACTATACACAAACAAGTAATTAGTACTTAGCTTTCGATGCGCCGCTACAGCTGCAACTGGTCAGCGCGGAATGTAAACACGGGTAAGAGGTTAAGTTGCTCGATACGAAACACTCACAAATATCAGGCCACAACACAAGAAATGCAGAGGTGAATGAAGAAACCACTAATAAGTCACTTATATAGTAAATATTATCACAAAAACAGTTAAAATATATATCTGAAACCTAAAAATAGATGAAAACTTAGAGAGCGATCTCACACGCAGTGCACTTCAGTGTTGAAACTCCTGCCTGTGAGGTATGAGTGTATTAGACGCAGCAGCCCGTCGGGGAATCCCGCGTCGATGAGTTTGCGGATGAGGCCGTTGTGCCATAGACGGTCGAAAGCCTTTTCGATGTCCAGGAACACCGCCCTGTAGCTTTGTTTATGTTGAAGCCATATGTTATATGTTCAACGACCCGTAGGAGTTGTTGTGTTGTGGAGTGGTGATTCCTGAAGCCGAATTGCTCCGGTCTCAGGATGTCATTTGTTATGCAGTGCCTAGTGATGCGTTTGAGAATCACCTTCTCAAAAATCTTACTGAGCTAGCTCAGAAGGCTGATGAGTCGGTAATTTTGTGGGAGGCTGTGGTCTTTCCCCGGCTTCCTGAACGTCAGGACCTTGGCCGTCTTCCAAAAGGCGGGGAAGTGTTGGTGTTTTAGTATGGCATTCGTTATGTGTGTTAGGTACTCAGTTGCTTTATCCGTGAACTCCTGGAGGACACGGTTTTGAATGCCATCATGACCAGGGGCTGTCCTAGCAGCGGAATGCATTATAGCCCAGGAGACTTCGGCTGTGCTAGCATGTCGAATGTCGTCGCGCGATGGTTGGGCTAGAATGCGTGTAACCTCTTGGTCAGTAGCAAGTGTGAACACTGGATCTGATGGTACCAGGTTCGGTGTGAATGACTCTGCGAGTGTTCGGGCCATTAGCTCTGCTTTCTCTTCCGCTGAGTATGCAGGTCCGTCAGGCCCTTGAAGCGTGGGGGTGTATATTTTCTCCCTGGTGAAGTGTCGGGCTAGTTGCCACACGCCAGGTCGTGTGGTGTCCAGCCCTTCGAGTTTTTGGTTCCACTGTTGTGTTATATGTGTTTGTATTTTATCGTGTATGATGCCCTGTAGCCTGTTAACGTGCCGTTTGAAGTACGGACGCCTGGTGCGCTGCCATTGTCTCCTGAGGCGATTCCTCATTGAGATTAGACCCAGGATTTCCTGGGGCAGGGCCGAACTGCGTTGTTGTGAGGTGCGATCAGGTATGGGCGCTGCCATTGCGTCCTGGACGGCGTTAGTGAGGATTTCTACTGCTTCGTCAATTTGTGCTGTTTCATTCATTTCGTGTATAGGTGGGATGTGGCTATCGAGCGTTTGCTTGAACAATGTCCAATTCGCACGCCCGTAGTCCAACATCTTGCGTTGTTCCATGTGCTGCAGTGTTTCCTCAATGTATAGTATTACAGGTTGGTGGTTTGAGGGCAGATCGTTTTCAATAGCAACGTTGAGTGTCGATGTAATGCCCTTGAAGAGGGCCATGTCTATCACGTCTGGCCTGTGTCCCCTCTGATAGGGAATGTGCGTCGGTTCAGTCGGCGCTAGTATAATGTTGTTTGTGCCTAGTGAATGTTCACACAGTTTTTTGCCGTTGGGATTTCGTATGCGTGAATTCCGTCCTGGGTGTTTTGCGTTCAGATCTCCAGCGACTATTACTCGCGGTGAAATGTTGAGTAATGTGCTGATATTGCGTGTTGAAATGCCTACAGGGCTGTTGTATACCGATATCAGTGTGGTGTAGGCTCCGTTGAACTTGACTCTGACGGCCGTAGCCTCGATTTTTTCCAGTTCAGGGAGCTCTATGTCTGTGTGCTCAATGTCTTTGTGTATGACGATTGCAGTTCCACCTGCCACGGCGTCGCCCGGTCGGTCGGTACGATAGACACAGTAGCCAGGAAAGTTTAATTGTTTGTACGGTTTAAGCTTAGTCTCGCTCAGTAGCGCGACAAGGATTCCCTTGTGCTCCACGAACGCGGCAAATTCTGCCCTTTTGTTGTGGATCGAGTCTGCATTCCAGAACAGGATCTGTGATAGTGTGTGTGGGTCTGCGTTATGGGCCAGTAAGAGTGTGAAAGAGTGTTGTGATGGCAGTGTGTGTGACAGCCCAGTATTGCCCGGGTTCGGCGCTCATGAGCTGGGTGATGAGTGTAGTGACGGCCGTCAGCACCTTGGTAAGGATTTGAACGGTCGTGTGTCGAGGGAATAGCGTTTCCAGTATTCCCCCAGGTGATGTGTTGGTGTTGGGTGTGGCAGCCTGAGGTGCTGTTGTGGAGTTAGCGGCCGCTTGTGCGGGTATTGGTGTGTTGTTAGGAGTGGCATTTGTGTTTTGTGACAGAGGTTGTGGCGCCTGTGTTACTTTTGTGGTGAGAGGGATGGTAGTGTGAGTTACAGTCTCGGTGTCTTGTTGACTGTTTTCCTGTGTGTTGCTGATCTGTTGTTGCTGCGTGGCCTGTTGTGGTGATTTCGTGTTCCCCGCCCTGTGTTTACATGTACTTCTATTCCTCCTCTGGGCTTGGGGTTCGGGGGGTTCTTGTGTGGATGTGTTTTCCTGTATATGGTGCGTTTCTTCGCAGCACGTGATTTCCGGGAGTGGGGTCGTGTTGTTTGGGGGCATAGGTGTTGGTACCGATGCTTGTTGGGTTTCAGGTGTTGTCTGTGGCTGTTGTGTAGCTGTTGCAGCGGTTGTTTCGCGTGTGTGTGAAGGGCGCTGAGGTTCCGCGGCCTGTGCCGTTCCGCCAGGGCGTGCAACCGTGGCAAACGTTACGCCGTTCCTTACTGGGTTCGGCGCTTGCCTTGGGCGTGGTATGTCGTACAGTACCCTGCTCTTGACTTGTTTACGCTTCAGCGCCTGTTTGTATGCACTGCACTGTCTGAAGTTTGCCGCATGGGGCCCACCGCAGTTGGCGCAGCGTCGCTGGTTTGGCTGTGTTTGTGTGCAAGTGTTGGATCTGTGGTTGCCAGCGCATCCGCGGCTGCGAGTTGCCAGGCCGCAGCGGAGGGCCGAGTGGCCGAACCGCTGGCAGTTGTTACATTGTTGGGGGACGTTGGGTGGTTCGTAAAGTTCTACACGTACGTCCATCCGCAGAAAGCTCTTTATCTGCAGGATGCCGCGGGAATCAGCCGTGTCGGCTAACTCAACTATGTAGTGTGGTAACGGTGCGTGTGTACAGAACACTGTCATCCGGGAGGCACTTTTACAATCGAATCCCAGATAACAAAGCGCCACCTGTACTGCCTCGTTGGGGGTACTGGGATCCACTCCCTTGATCACGTACTGCTGGATTCTCTCGTCCAGCGATCTGTACGTGTAATGTTCGATCTTCCGATCTTTGAGGAAGGTCAGAAGATCTTTATATTCGTTGTCTGTGGCAACGTACAGTGAGGCCCTATCCCCCGAGTACTTTGCATGTAATGTGCTGTTTATGTGCCTTTCCGCGAATGCAGTGTTAAGGGCACTAAGGTTCCCATAGTTTTGTATAACGACTGGGGGGAAACCAGTCTTGTGTCGTGTGGGCACCGCTGTGGCTTGGTGTGCTTTGTTGTTGTTCGCCACAGCTGTGTTTGCGTTTTGTTTTGTGTTAATGTTGCTAGCCTGAGATGAGCTAGTAGGTGTAGGCAACAGCGCCTTTCGGTTGCCTAGCGAGTTTGGTTGCTCGCTTGTTTGTGCTGGTGTTTTTCTGGGTCTGCGTTTTGGGCCCTCCACCTGCCAGGGATCTGTGTAGTGGTTTTCTGTGTCCACATCCGCCGCCGCTGCCTCGATCTCTGCGGCGTCGGTGGGACAATGGTACATGACTGTCCAGTGACAGGTGAGTGTAAGGTGATGTTGAGTGTAGTTGTTTTGGTGGGTGAGACGTCCGCCCCGAAAAGTTCGGTGATTAGCCGGCGCGACTCGAGCTGCTTTTGCGCTTTCGCGCCAAGCTGTCGAGCGTCGCCAGCCGCTCCCTTGCCTTCGGTAGCGAGCAGGGCGCTAGTTTCGGCGGGTGCAGTTGATCCTCGCGCCTCGTGTGTTGCAGACTTACTGCGGGTGACAGCAGGGGAAGTGCTAGCAGCGTCCGCCATCTCGCACTTAGGATTATTTATTGGGTGGAAGGGGGGAAACGACAACTTTGCTTTTCTCGATAGGCGAGAGAAGTGTCTCTTGTTCCCTATTGAAGTGGGTGGTCCCTACGTTACGCTAACATGCGCTGTTCGTGCAAGCGCGGCACCTAAAGGAGGTGCGGAAGAAGAATGGCCTGCAGCACGCGGGCTTAGTCCCGTGAAGGAGCCCTGGTACTGCCTCAGAGTCCCTAAAAGAACGCGAGAATCACGTTGGGGGCGTTGGGTAGCCGGAGGCTACAAGGAGATGTGAGCCGAAGCTCTTTCGCGGCAGTCCGCGACTGGCTGCGCGGCTTTGTGTCAAAGGGGAGCGAGCTCAACCCTTCGGCACTCGGCCGGTTGCCGCTGGGCGGCTGCGCCGGGAGCGGCTGATGCGCACTCCCCGGGCGCTGCCGGGCGACTGGCACCCCATACCATCACTCCGGGTGATACGCCAGTATGGCTATGACGAATACACGCTTCCAATGTGCGTTCACCGCGATGTCGCCAAACACGGATGCGACCATCATGACGCTGTAAACAGAACCTGGATTCATCAGAAAAATGACGTTTTGCCATTCGGGCATCCAGGTTCGTTGTTGAGTACACCATCGCAGGCGTTCCTGTCTGTGATGCAGCGTCAAGGGTAATCGCAACCATGGTCTCCGAGCTGATAGTCCATGCTGCTGCAAACGTCGTCGAACTGTTCGTGCAGATGGTTGTCGTCTTGCAAACGCCCCCATCTGTTGACTCAGGGATCGAGACGTGGCTGCACGATCCGTTACAGCCATGCGGATAAGATGGCTGTCATCTCGACTGCTAGGTGATACGAGGCCGTTGGGATCCAGCACGGCTTTCCGTATTACCCTCCTGAACCCACCGATTCCATATTCTGCTTACAGTCATTGGATCTCGACTAACGCGAGCAGCATTGTCACGATACGATAAACCGCAATCGCAATAGGCTCCAATCCGACGTTTATCAAAGTCGGAAGCGTGATGGTACGCATTTCTGCTCCTTAGACGAGGCATCACAACAACGTTTCACCAGGCAACGCCGGTCAACTGCTGTTTGTGTATGAGAAATTGGTTGGAAACTTCCCTCATATCAGCACGTTGTAGGTGTCGCCACCGGCGCCAACCTTGTGTGAATACTCTGAAAAGCTAATCACTTGCATATCACAGCATCTTGTTCCTGTCGGTTAAATTTCGCGTCTGTAGCACTTCATCTTCATGGTGTAGCAATTTTAACGGCTAGTATGGTAATTCCTGTTACAAGTCTGTATCTACCAAGTTATACTCCCATATGACTTCCTGGATGTCTACTGTACTGGCGGTTGTACCGTTAAGCGATGACAGCCACTGATAGTACATCGCTGTAAACTCACTGTGAACTGAGCGAAGTCTGAGCGTAGAGGCTTTTTTTCTGTATTGTTATTTCATCCCCCTCACTCCATACGGGCGGGGTGAGCTGTAAGCGGACGCAATTTGCCTTTCTTCAGCCACATACTAGTAATAGTATTAAAACATAGTATAAAAATTGGGCATGGAATTTGACAGAAATGAATGTTTTTTGCAGTAAAAAGACAGATCGGCAGTTGTATAAATGAAAATATATGAGTGTGAGTCAAATGAAAACCTTAAATTTGTAATAACAAATTGAAATTACGCGCCGTTACCCTGTAAATTGGTAATCGTGCTACAAACAGCATGCAGAATGGGCTGTAGGTGGCAGCATAGTGCAGATGGACACATACCGTCGCAGTATCAGTATAAAGATGGCCGCCCCACTTGCGACTTGCACCAGGGAAGAACAGCGTTCTGTTATTCGGTTTTTGCGTGTGAAACCTATTGAAATTCATAGACGAATGAAGGTTCAGTACGGTGATGCATGTTTGTCATAGCAACAAGTCTACGAATGGAGTAGGAAGTTCGCAAATAGTGTGACTTCAGTGGAAGATGCTCCTCGTCCAGGTCAGCCACAACGAGTTGTGACTCCACAGAACATTGCAGCAGTTGAAGCCATAGTGAAGGAAAACCGCCGAGTCACACTGAATGAAATTGCAGCATGTTTACAGATTAGTCATGGGTCAGCACACCACGTTGTGCATGATGTGCTCCAGTTTCACAAAGTGTCTGCAAGATGGATGCCACGGCAGCTGTCTCCTGAAATGAGGGAACGACGTGTTGCTGCTCGTGACGAACTTGTTCGGTGCTTTGAACAAGAAGGTGATGGCTTCCTTGCAAGAATCTTTCCTGGGGACGAAACCTGGGTTCACGTCCACCAACCGGAAACGAAGAGAGCGAGCAAGGAATGGCGCCATTCCTCATCACCAAAATCAAAGAAGTTTCGAACAGAACCATCAGTAGGGAAGGTTATGCTGACTCTCTCATTTTGGGGCATTACATGCCTAGAGGGACCACTGTCACCAGTGCATCATACACAGATCTCCTAAAAAAATCATCTGCGGCCTGCAATCAGATCAAAGCGACGTGGATTGTTGTCAGCAGGTGTCCTTTTGCAACATGACAATGCAAGGCCCCACATTGCCCGTACAACAGTTGCAACAATCACAGACCTGCATTTTGAGTGTCTTCCTCATCCACCATACTCACCAGACCTTTCCCCAAATGATTTCCATATGTTTGGACCACTCAAAGACGCAATGAGAGGAAAGAAGTTCCGTTCTGATGAAGAGGTACGCCACGCCGTGCATGAGTGGTTGCGCGGACTACCAAAAGAAATTTATTCTAAAGGAATTTACGCACTTTGTAAGCGCTGGAGGACTTGCATTGAGCGTTGGGGAGATTATGTTAAAAAGCGATACAGCTTTGTACCACTTCTGCACACTAAAAAATATTTTTAAAAAAATATTTAAGGTTTCCATTTGACTCACCCTCGTAAAAGGCAGATTTGTTGATTAATTAAAATATAGACACAGATGAATGGAAAAGAATGTTGCACACTAATATATGAAAACAAATGCACAGTAGCATAAGTTAAAAGTTAGAAGGCCGATGTGTTGACTGATTAAAATCGATTCATAGATGGGTGAAGTGATGAGTGGATTTATATTGTCAGGCATAAGGCTATCATGGGAACGTAGCACTCAAGGGTAGTACGTAGGAGGGTGTTTGTGTGGGTGGATGTTTGGAGGATGGATTTGGAAAGAGTGAAGAGGGATCTAGTTCCGAACCAAGACTTAGGAAGTGGATGGAGAAGAGTGGAGCGGAAGGGAACCCTGATAAGGTTAGGGTGGTAGGGATCTCCTAGATCTGGAAGGATCGATATATATCACGCCTGATATCATAGTCGGATAATGGAAGGCGATGACAGTTTCGTTGGGAGAGGACTCGGAGGATATGGAGATGTAGTGCTCGAGGCGCGAAGTGGTACAGTTGCAGCATAGTACCAGGATCAGTGAGCAGGATGGAAACTAGAGATTGGTTAGTGTCGAGTTCACGGGTAACGTAAGATATTCGGAAGTGTGTGTTCAAGATGGAAGACTAGAGTAGTAAATTTTATAAGTTGGTAGAGAATGCGTGTGAGGGAAGGTAAGCGGATCTGAAAAGCAAGGCGGAGTGCATGGCGTTCGAGAATCTGTAGGTCGTGTTAAAAGGAGGGAGGAGCGGACGTCCACGTCACATTTGCATAGCAGAGGGTGGGTCAGATACTGTAGAGGACCGGCAGTAATGGTTATATTATCATGCGGATGAGGACACGCGGTCCGTGTGATTGCCTACCGCAGCTTGTGATGTCAGGCTGCTTGCGCGTTGGCTTTCCGCACGACGTGCGGCGGTCGATGGCGTCTACAGAAGGCGTGGCAAAGTAATTCCATTGGCTGCGTTCGCCGTTTCAGGCGGCCATCACTATAAGCTTTGTCGAATGGTAGCGCCTGCTAATAATGCAACCGGCGATACCGTGCCGTATAACGGTATGTCGTCCAGCGTGCGCCGGATGATGTAACACAGGTCTTTCGCTAAACATGTTTCATGCTGTTGACCGTGTGTCAGGGCTTTTACCTCAACACCAAAGCATGCACATCAGTAATTGGATGAGATGTTTCCCATAGCTATCCCGTTATTATTGTGGCACTCATACTGTGCAAGTCAACTACAATTACATCTACATGGATAGTCTGCAAATTACATTTAAGTGCCTGGCAGAGGCTTCATCGAACCACCTTCACAGTTCTCTATTATTCCAATCTCTTATAGCGCGTGGAAGGAACGAACACCTATATCTTTCCGGACAAGCTCTGATTTCCCTTATTTTATCGTGGTGATCGCTTCTTCCTATGTAGGTCGGTGTCAACAAAATATTTTCGCATTCGGAGGAGAAATTTGGTGATTGAAATTTTGTGAGAAGAATCCGTGGCAACGAAAAAAGCCTTTGTTTTTATTATGTGCACCCCAAATCCTGTATCATTTCAGTGACCCTCTCTCACATATTTCACGATAATTCAAAACTCGCTGCCTTCTTTGAACTTTTTCCATGTACTCCGTCAACCTTATCTGCTAAGGATCCCATACCGCACAGCAGTATTCTAAAAGTGGACGGACAAACGTAGTGTAGGCAGTCTCCTTAGTAGATCTGTTATATTTTCTAAGTGTCCTGCCTATAAAACGCAGTCTTTGGTTAGCCTTCACCACAACATTTTCTGTGTGTTTCTTCCAGTTTAAGTTGCTCGTAATTGTAATACCTAGATATTTAGATGAATTTACGGCCTTTAGATATGACTGATTTATCGTGTAACTCATTCCTTTTATCGCTCATGTGGATGACCTCACACTTTTCGTTATTTATGGTCAGTTGCCAATTTTTGCAATTTGTTTTGATCTTCTGATGACTTCACTAGTCGATAAATGATAGCGTGATCTGCAAACAACTTAAGACGGCTGCTCAGATTGTCTGTGAAATCGTTTATATAGGTAAGGAACAGCAAAGGGTCTATAACACTACCTTGGGGAACGACTGAAATCACTTCTGTTTTACTCGATGACTTTCCGTCAATTACTGCCACCGCTCTGACAGGAAATCACGAATCCAGTCACATAACTGAGACGATATTCCGTAAGGACGCAATTTCACTACAAGCCGCTTGTGTGGTACAGTGTCAAAGTCCTTGCGGAAATCCAGAAATACGGAATCAATCTGAAATCCCTTATCAATAGCACTCAACAGATCGTATGTGTAAAGAGCTAGTTGTGTTTCACAGTAACGATGTTTCCTAAATGCATGTTGCCCATGTGTCAATAGACCATTTTCTTCCAGGTAATTGATTATTTTCGAACACAATGTATGTTCTAAAATCCTGCTGCATATCGATATTAATGATATGGGCCTGTAATTTAGTGGATTACTCCTACTACTTTCTTGAATATTCACGTGACCTGTGCGACTTTCCACTCTTTGGGTACGGATCTTTCGTCGAGCGAACGGTTGTATATGGTTGTTAAGTATGGAGCTATTGTATCAACATACTCTGAAAGGAACCTAATTGATATAAAATCTGGACCAGAGGACTTGCTTTTATTAAGTGATTTAAGTTGCTTCACGACACCGATGATATTTACTTCTACGTTACTCATGTTGGCAGCTGTTCTTGATTCGAAATTCGTAATATTTACTTCGTCTTCTTTTGTGAAGGAATTTCGGAAGGTTGTGTTTAGTAACCCTTCCTTGGAAGACTATCTTCGATTGTATCTCGATTGCTATCGTTCAGAGAAGGCATTGATTGTGTCTTGTCGCTAACATACTTCACATATGACCAGAATCTCTTTGGATTTCCTGCCGGGTTTCGAGACAAAGTTCCGTTGTGGAAGCTATTATAAGCAGCTCGCACTGAAGTCCGCGCAAAATTTCGAGCTTCTGTATAAGATCGCCAATCTTGGGGATTTTGCGTCTGTTTAAATATTTTGTGTTCCAGATCTACATTCTCAGAAACTTCTTCCTCAAATTAAGGCCTATGTTTGAAACTAGCAGACTTCTTTTGGTCATGAATGCCCTCTTCGCCTTTACGAGTCTGCTTTTTATGTGCTCCTTGCTTCATTCATCACGTGTTATTTGCTTCCAAGGTAACAGAATTCATTAACTTCGTCTACTTCATTGTTTCTGCAACAGGGTTCTGACCCATTTTGTGTACAAAGGGGAATCAGCTCCGTCGTTTGTTAATTTATTTGGTATAAATCTCTCAATTGCTGCCGATACTATTTCTTTGAATTCAAGACACATCTAGCCTACGTTTACATTGTTAGTTTGGAAGGAGTGGAGACTGTCTCTCAGGAAGGCGTCAAGTGAATTGTTATCTGCTTTTTTGAATAGGTATATTTTTTGTTTATTTTCGAAGGATTTGGGGATTACAATATTCAATCTCGCTACAACAACCCTGTGTTGACTAATCCCTGTATCCGTTTTTATGCTCGTTATTAACTCAGGATTATTTGTTGCTGAGAGGTCAAGTGTGTTTTCACAACCGTTTACTATCTCCCGTGGGCTCATGAGCTAACTGCTCGAAATAATTTTCAGAGAATGCGTTTAGCACAATGTCGGATGATGTTTTATTCGTACCTCAGGGATTAAACATGTAGTTTCGGCACAAAAAAAAAGTGGTTCAGATGGCTCTGGACACTATGGGACTTAACTTCTGAGGTCCTCAATCCCCTAGAACTACTTAAACCTAACTAACCTAAGGACATCACACACATTCATGCCCGAGGCAGGATTCGAACCTGCGACCGCAGCGGTCGCGCGGTTCCAGACTGTAGCGCCTAGAACCGCTCGGCCACTCCGGCCGGCATTTTTGGCAGCATATTGAGGATTAATTAAAGGCACCACCAACTATAATCGTATGAGTCGGGTACATGTTTGAAATCAAACTCAAGTTTTCTTTGAACCTTTCAACAATCTGACTATGGAGGTCGGTAAAAGGATCCAATTATTATTTTATTTCGGTTGCCAACAGTGACCTCTGCCCATACTATGTCAGAGGAATTCCATTCAAATTTGGATAGCTACAGCAACCCATGTCGGTTTGAACTTATTTACTGTATTCAAAACCTGGACTACATCTACGGTTTTTACTACCCTTCTACATTTGCCTTTCCTCTATAGCTGTGTCCTTTTATCCCATACTGTCAATAAAATTGTCCTTCCACTTATAATCTTTTATTAATAATTCTGAACAGTTTCTACTAGTAGAGTTGTTATGTTACACGTGGTAAATGAGGCTATTCATGTCTACAAAGGTTTTTCTGTTATTACACAGCCAGCCACGAAGACACAGGAAGTTTCTTATGCTCTTGATTGTCACATTTTAAACAAATGCGCAATTGAACCACTAAGTAAATATAACAATCCCTCAAATAATTTCACCTGCGACGCTACTTTGTAAGCGACCTGTCTTCTTCGAAATTCCTTATTACATGCATGTATGTATCCTGAAACAACACCAAACAAAATCCGTCTTTTATAAACGGTATTGACCCACAAAATCACATAATAACGCTACGTGTCTGTACCTTTTTAAAGCAATAGGACGACAGAAGAACAGGTGTAATTTACTTTGCACAATGTATGGGTATGGATAAACACTTGACTGAGTTTCATGAATGTATTATATTGTGATAAGCGCTTGGCCTAGCATTAATAGCGTGCATGCAACCCAGCTCATAACCAAGCCACGTACAGTGCGCGTGCTTGACCCAACCTCTTAGCCTAACCTTCCTATTTACAAATCAGAAATTCAACGAAATGAAAGACTCACTTCGGATATGATGTCTTAAACTGCTGTCTCCCTTCACAGTGTCAACTGCTGACTTATTTTCTGGCCGGTAAAAACATACAAAGAAATAAACAGGCTTATTGCTCATGCAATTTTGATATGTATATGTTAACTGCAGTGGTGATTCAGGGAAATTTGTGTATCTGCTGAAGGCAGAAAGCGTAAAATACCACGTGAGATAACAGGATGCCTATTGAAAGTGCACGTTCAGCCATCAAGATACGAGAATTTCAAAGTAGTGGTAAGCAGTATAGAACAGACTTCAGAATCTTTGAATATAAAAGTGTCTAATTGCATTTAAAGCGTAATTATGACCACCATAATGTGCACATCCGTGCGTGAAACACGTGGTACAATGAATGACTACAAGTGAAATACTTAGAAAAAAAAACATTTCTATACACATCAGGAAGTGATGCAAGGAGGTGACTAAACGGGGGTTCGATGCATCCAGACGCCCTAAAATTAGAATGAAGGTGTACGAGTAGAATAAATGCAGGATCTGTTGGATGGAATGGTCTAATGGGTATAGAATATGGATTGAGAGTAAGCCGAAGAAAGGCAAAAGTAATGTGAAGTATCAGAAACGAGAATAGCGAGAAACTTAACATCAACATTGGTGATTACAAAGTAGACGAAGTTAATGAATTCTGCTACCTTGGAAGCAAATAACACGTGACGAATGAAGCAAGGAGCAAATAAAAAGCAGACTCGTACAGGCGAAGAGGGCATTCAAGACCAAAAGAAGTCTGCTGGTTTCAAACATAGGCCTTAATTTGAGGAAGAAGTTTCTGAGAATGTACATTTGGAGCACGACATTTCATAGTAGTGAGTGATGGATTGTAGGAAAATGGAAACAGAAGAAATTTCAGACATCTGGGATGTGGTGCTGCGTTTGGGATGGGGTGCTACAGAGGAATGTTGAAAAGTGGATGGACTGATTAAGTAAGGAATGAGGATATTCTCCGCAGAATCGGCGAAGAGAGAAACATACAGAAACACTGACAAGAGAAAGGGACAGGATGGTACAAGGGTTGAGATACCAAGAAATGACTTCCATGGCACCAGAGAGAGCAGCATAGGACAAAAACTAAAGAGGAAGAGAGAGACTGTAAACATACAACAAACAATTGAGATGCAGGATGCACGTGCTCCTCCGATATGAACGGGTTCACGCAGGAGAGGCATTCGTGGCTAGCAGCATCAAACTAAAAAAAAATAAAAATAAAAAAAAGCGGAAGAACTGTGGATGGACTAACGTCAATCCGATTCTGTACTCGAGCTGTGGAAACTATCCGTCTCGCCAAACAACGAACGTACCAACTCAATATAGCTCAAAATAGATAAGTACACCACTACATCAAGCCCTAAAAGCCCTAAAGTACTAACCATCAAACAGGCACACATTTATAGCATGAGATCTGAGAATGAACTATAGATTCTGACTTCAGTTCTACTCAGATCTCACTCCACTATAACAGTGAGTCACCACACCAGCACACGAACCCCCGCGGATCGTCAGCGTCCCTTCTCTATACGTTCCCAGGGGACCACATGACACCATCTCATCTCACTAGCCACTGTAGCTCCCGAACAAAGCGTTTCCATAGCGTGCCAAAGTCCCTCAAACCTTCAGAGCTCGATTGTTCAGTATGTAATGCATCTTCGCAGAATGTCTGTGGTTTAGAATACGCGAAAAATAATGGGTATTGTCTGTCATAATCACAGAACTTTCAGTTGCTACAATAATTTGTTTAACTATAAGAGAGAAGTCTGCATATTGGATCAAAATGTTAATGCTTCTTACAAGCTAATTGTACATTTCATTCAGTATACTTTTAATTCGTTTTTATTATTCTTGTTTTCTGTCATCAAAGATGTATGCAAGTTGGCTACGTGATGGGACAATGAAGGGGAGATGGCGCTACAGACTTAGGTTGTTCGCTGGTTTGAAGCCGACGTCACCGAACTGGTTGCCCCAGAATATTAATAGACTACTATTTAAGATTGTTTTGTGGTCTTAATTGTTATAATTCACACGCAACAGTTGTTTTAAATAATAAATGTTACAGTGATTTCGTAAACAACACAGTATCAGGAACGCTTTTTCAAACTTTTTTCTGGCCTTAAATGCGTGTTTTATACAGTAATATCACGAATGTGGCCTACTTAATCCAACTTTGTTTTGTTATGTGTTTCGAATAACGTAGAAGAGAAATATGTAATGTGGGGCTGCTTTACTAAGCCAGCATTTTCCTTAATACCGACAGATGAAACTGATGTTCGGTCTATGTCCTCTTCCCTAAAATACTAAGAACATCTTTTGCTAAATTTGACCGGTTTATAACCTTACTTTCTCACAACGTTCACCTAGAGAACTATTAGAGTTCGATTAATAAGAAATCTAAAGTCGAATGACAGAAATGAATCCACTGTAGTAAAAGTAAACAGCGTAAACAAAAGTCGTGTACATAGAAGAAAATATTGCTTGAAACAGTTCAGTTACGAATGAAATACAATATTTACACTTTATACTACAGTTAGTACAGCCGTAAATGTCGCAAGCTGGCGTTTTCGATGAAAATACTTACACCAAACTCTAACATTCGGGGCAGCTGACATGGCGGACGTCGGCTTCAAGTTTGTGGCGTCATGACATCGTCCCCCCCCCCCCTCCCCCCGTAACCCCCACTCTCTGTTATACCACCACGTGCGCCTCCTTCGTGGCATATTAAGTCGACGAGTAGTGCTACAATCTGTAATTCCACTGTCTCTACTTTATCGGATAACTCCCTTGTATTTTTTCGTGATAACTTCAGAACTTCGAAGAGCGTAATAATCCAGTCAACAATGTCAATTTTTTTCTGAGTAGTTATCTACGTTTGTCATTCTGCATCTTCATCCCGCTGTTCACTGTGGATATGTTTCAGCTTGTTGTGCAGATGTGTTAAAAATGACTGATACAATGGCTGGTGGTTTCGTAAGTAATCAGAGATACTATTTAAAATCTTTCACGTGACACGTTCTGTAGCACTGTGTTCATTTTACCTTAATTTCATCTATCGTCATTCGTTCTTCACTACCAGAAATGACCATACTTA
The DNA here is from genome assembly GCF_023864345.2 of Schistocerca serialis cubense. Lineage (NCBI taxonomy): Eukaryota > Metazoa > Arthropoda > Insecta > Orthoptera > Acrididae > Schistocerca > Schistocerca serialis. The sequence continues at coordinate 726,958,588 of NC_064638.1, forward strand.
TAATGGGAGCAATCTCTTTTTGTCCTCCAGTCTATGCACAAGAGACAGCAAGTAGCCTTTAGCCGTGCTTATGCCGTCTCGGCAGCGTCCTATCAAAATCGTGTCCTTGAGTGCAGCTTTTGAATAAGATACATACATACACATTAACCCTGAGCAGGCGCTCAACAGAGTTCGTACGTCTCCATCCTTAATTTATTTTCTGGACGGCCCTGGTGGGCTAGTGGTGAAGTGCGGAGTCCTAGACGAGTCACGGAAATTTGTCGGTCTACTTGGAACATACCTTTCACCCCTTAGTAATGAGAAGATTCGCTGGGAGTGACATGTGGTTGGGATTCCATGTTAAACTCTAGGGTCCGTTTCTCCGATGGTATAACCGGACAACGTTACGGACACGCAAGTCACCGGAGTGGGGTCCAGTCCAGTTGAAACACTTACAGCAGGCCTTTCAGCTATACGAATGTATTACTTATTTTCCCTTCGTTCCTGTAGATGGCGAACTAACTGGAATTGTTCAGCCGGTCTCTTTCCATAGTGAAATTAGAAGCACGGGGTACGTATCGTTTCAAAAATATAATAGGAGTAGCAGTCTTCCTAAATTTATTGATGTACATCGCTTTTAAATTACGGAAGAAGTCCGCAGGCAGTGCCGTACACGTTATCGTAAATCATTTATTAAAACTGTCTTTCGATACTTAGGATGGGAATACGGCGTGGACCCAACCTGAGCGCTTCTCAGCTAACAGCATGTAGAGGGGTGAGTCGTCCTCGTATACTTTCTGCCGTCCGCCGCTGACTCTGCACATTACTTTTGTAGTAAGTTGTATAAATTGGCTATACAGCTTTATAATGTGCTACAATAATCTGAAATTACGACGTACGCTCGGTTCTCGTGATTTATCATAACTGCTTTTCTGCAAGTGCTTACTAAAAGTGTGTGACTGAATGCGGCGGTTGAATGTCGGAATATTTCCTTAATGCGTTAATTTTTTAATTTATTTCCGACCTGAATGACGTTGCATGCAGGTAGCGTTGTTACGCCCAATGATTTTATGAAATTTCTGTTATCCGAAGATAGCTTTATCTGTATGGCTGTGTTTGGAACATTGATAGATTTTATTCGTTCCTACAGATCGTAAAACACAACTTAACTTTCATTCCTCTTTTTTTAAATTGCAATCAATAACCGGTGCTTTACTTTGATAAACTGAAGATAATATTGGCAGCAGGCTATTTTATTTCGGTAAAGAATCGAGAAGATTGAATTATAGAGGTTTAGTATAAAATTTGTCTTAGTACGTCGTGTTAATCGAATGGAGACGCAAAATTTCTTCTTGTCTGATAAATTCATAGTCACGCTAACTCTGAGATATTCTCATAACTATTATCAGCTTCCAACAGTGAATAGTTTTCTTCATTCCGTGATACGTTAATTGTAACACTTCATAACATACGTAATTTCATTAATAAGCAAGGTTGTAACTATTAATCAGTTCATATTGTTTTCTACCTTGTTCGCAGACTTTAACTGGTTTCTTAGTTCCAATGAAAGACACACACACACACACACACACACACACACACACACACACACACACGCGCTTTAGACGTAATAAACTGTTCGAGATCTCTCAGGAGTTTCCATCAGGGAAATTATTAAACTATAACTCAACATACAGTATATTGCAATATACTACTTAAATATTTATTATTTAACAACTGCCGGCCGGTTCTAGGCGCTTCAGTCTGGAACTGCGCGACCGCTACGGTCGCAGGTTCAAATCCTGCCTCGGGCATGGATGTGTGTTAGTTAGGTTTAAGTAGTTCTAAGTTCTAGGGGACTGACGACCTCAGATGTTAAGTCCCATAGTGCTCAGAGCCATTTGAGCCTTTTTTTTTAACAACTGCAAAGACAAAAAAGGTTATTTATTCCATTTGAATACAACGAATGCAGAGATTAGTGACTGTGAACGGCTGGATCTTGTTGTAACTGCTGCCTATCGCTTTTGTTGTGACGATGACCGACTCAGCATGCACGACTGTTGCTGCGAAGACACTGCCTTCAGAATGTTATGTCGTTCGTGCATTCGACAAGAAATATGTGTTACCGGCCAAACCCGATTTTAAGATGAACTAGTTTCGCCTAGGTCAAACTCGCTCATCCTGTTACCGATAGGATAAAAGAAACTAGTTCATCCTGAAATCGGGTTTGGCCGTTGACATATACATTCATTGAGTGCTGCTTACAAGCAAATAATGTAAAACACGAAATTAAATGAACAGTGTACATTTTACAACACTCGTGTGTCATAACAGCAGCACATAGGTTACATCGCCTTAAAAAAGTTTTATGTCCTGTTTAGCTCATGTTTGTTGTGTGTGTCTGGTAGTAAGAGTCTTTGAACAATTAAGGTTTTGCTGGTTTACTGGTATCTGATAACCTGTCACAAGAATTAAAGCACAGTTACGGCGTTCTTCCACTCTTTATGTCAATGCCTCGTCCTTTGTATTTAGTTACCACGGTTCTTAGAATGATCTAAATTACCTTTTCTTAATATTGCCCTCCCTATTTTCTGAGAAAGCTTTCGCAAAGGTAAAATTTGTTCCTCACGTCTAAACATCCTCTTATGGGGAGCTTGTAATACGACGGCTATTCGTTGTGTTCATAGCCAGCGGTTGACGAGAGCAAAAACGAAACCCAATAGGAGGAAGTTACGGACTGTATTGTGGGTAATCAAACATTCCCCATAGAAAACGTTGCAGGAACATCTTCATTGCCACTTAGAGTATGGGCGAGTATTGTCGTGAAGAAGGAAACACATGACAGTTATGTTATGTTGGCTGCATGATATAAGGCGAAATCTGTTACAAGACCCTCACACTTGGCGGGAGATACTATTGTTCTAGGCATCTTTACGTGCACACTGTGCTCTCAGAACTGAAACGAGCAACGTGATTCGATCTGTGGGCATAGTAGAGACACTGTCCAACACATCTGTGCAAAGTTTCATGGGATTTTCGCTGCCGTTTCCATTACGCGACCGACCGGACCTCACTTACCGAACCGCTCTCGTATATCATTCTTGGTCACCCGTTGGGGTTTTTCCTCTTGGCTGCTGTAAACTCGAGACCCGATTTCTGGTATCTGCCGCAAGGGCGCTTTGCCTATCCTGGAAATTATGGGTCGGTCTTTCTGTATCTCATCTAAAGCGATCTGTGATTGGGACCTACTAGGGTGATGTATGAGCTAAGGACTTTCCAATGATTGCAGGTGTTTTGCAGCAAATATTGAGAAGGAACTTGCGGAAACTCCTGGAAGAGGGCAGCACTTTCCAGATGTAAGATATGCAGCTTATTCTCTTTAGTCGTAGTGTACTACTGGAGATGACACTACATGGGGTCGGCGTCGTTTGTGAGCTGGTGCAGGGACTTACAGTTAGGGACAGCTCGGCCCCAAACAAGAATAACTGATAGCATTTCAGGATAGCTAGAAGATTGTTTCGGAAATACCGGGCGGTGTGTCTGGTATTCGGGCCACATATGTTCCTTGCTCGTTGCGTGTGAAACCTCATATTGGATTCATCTCACATTGCCGCGGAGGAAATAGTATACCTGGAAAGACGACGTCGATTTTGATCCGCTGTCGGTATATGCCACCTGAGGAATAGTAGATGTAGTGATAATGGTTTCAGCGTCGTCCACCAACAGATAGCGAGGTGACATTTTGAAAGGGATCAAACTGTGGCCTTCCGAGGGGCGGAATGGTCCTTTTGGAGAACACCACACAAGTTGGACGTGCTGCCTCAATTGTGCAACTACGCTGGTATCAGAGGTCACGTGAACATTCTCACACCTGCAGATGATATTCTGGACGTACAAGGGGCACAGACGCCCGCCAGGATCGTCGTAGTGTAAGAGCAGCAGTGGCAGATTGTACATCTGCCACACCATAGGTAAGAGGGCTTGTGAGTCCAGACGTGTCAACACGAACTGTTGTGAACCGGTTATTAGCAGTGGAACTACGGGCACGTACGTAGTCCATTTTCCACTCACGCCACGCATCGACGTTCATGGCTCGACAGGCGCCGTCAGAGGATCACCTGGAAGACAGAATGGCTCGCCGTGGTCTTCAGCGATGAAAGCAGATTCTGTCTGCACGCACTGTTTCGTAGAGTGCATTTGGCCAACACACTCTGGCCCACCTCAGGCCTTATGGTCTGGAGTGCGATGAGCTGCAACTCTCGTCGAGCTTTGGTGTTTCTGGAAGGGGGGCTAACCAGCGCCCGCTACGTGCAGAATGTTGTCAGACCTGTTCTTTTGCCGTTCTTGCAACAGGAAGGTGATGTGTTGTTACAACAGGATAATGCTCGCCCACATACTGTGCGTAAAATTCAATGTGTTCCCGGCCTGCACGATCTTCGGACTTGTCTCCAATGCAGCACCTGTGGGATATGACAGGACGAGAAGTGAATCGTGTGGCTCGTCAACCAATAACTCTTACAGGATTGCTTGAAAAGATGTAACAGACATGGTGAAAGTATCCGAGGAAGCATTCGCCATCTGTACATCGACTTCATACCAGAATGAGCGTCTGTATTGCCGCACTACCGCCCGTGGAGGCTACACAACGTACTAATACGGGTGTTGCAGCGTGGGTCGATACCTGAAACCTCAGAACCGCTTGTCCTATTGATATGTAGATCCAGTTAGTTTCATGTACTCCATATTCACTGCTGCAACCATAAATTTTGAGTGAACTGGACACCTCCAAAATGGTGCACTAATTTTTTTCAGAAAAGTATTTGCGTATAACTTGCATGTTGCGACAGTATGCCGTTGCAGGGCAAAGGCGCAATGAAGATTTATCGCAAACATGTAATTCTAGATATATTTGTTATAATTAAACGCCAGTTAATGTCACTTCTGCTGTAAAAGCCCTAAGGAGATTTGAACATCAACAGTAATATAATCGAATATTGCCAGTGATTGATGCGGTCATGTGGCTAATGACACGCAGTTATGGAACAGAGCGGTGTAGATCCGCGTCGTGGAGTGCGTTTTTTTTTTTTTTACTTCATCTTCACCTTCGTAATACATTCTGGGACTTTCTTATTCACGTAGCAGGGGTGTGTTCTGCAATATTCGATGTTACATATAAGAGTGATCTCTGAGTAATGAGTTCTTCCATTTCGCGACTTCAGCCTGATTAAAAATCGAAAGGTAAAACTGCTGCGTGTGAAACAACCAGCAAATCCCTTCTTTGACCGTTTTCTTCCGAATAGGTCGCGACTGCTGAGGGTGTGGTAGCCAGACATCTCAGAGTACAGTTTAAATGTCAGTTACTTTGGTGTCTGTCACAAATATTTGACTCTATACATCCCAATATGTCAGTTTCGACGGTGTGGATGGGCAGGAACCTAAGAGCACGGCTTAAATTGCTCAAGTGAAACGAGCAGCAATCACATATTAAGTCTTGCTTGCCACAAAAATTTATCTGCGATCGAATTCTTAACAATTTGGCGGTCAAGATAAAGTTCGCACCACACGAGCGAAGGGCGTCACATGTCCGACTCTCTATTTTAGTAGAACGGAGAAGCGTCATATGACCACTTTCCGAAATCAGCTATTGATTATTGTTGTTTTGGGCCGAGCTGTCCCTAACGGTAAGTGGTGGAGGGGGCCGTTAACTGCCACTGTTGTGGCTGACTACAGCAGGGCTGTTCCTGCGTATTAAGCAGGACGACGGGTGGACGCGGATTTTTCCTGGCGGCACGCGCAGGCGTGGGTGAGGCGGTAGGAGGAGAGACAATGGCGACTTCAGTGAACGAAATGTAAGATGGGTGAAACGCCCTGCTAATCCCGCAGGACAGGACAGATAGTATAATTTGTGGAAAGGGGCCAAAATAAGGGGCTGTCAGTTACACTATAACATACAACTTTATTAGTTAATCAATCATTACAAGAGCCCAAAATAATTTTTTAAACACACAGCTCTAACCTTTGGGGCTTAATTACCGGCTGAAAGCAACTTTAATTTAAAAACGGCTGAAGGCCAATAACTTAAAACGCAAGCATAATCAGAAATTTAAAAGCCATATCTTAAAACAGTTAGTTAATTAGGCTGAAGTAAACAAGTGAAATTCAAGTCGGCTGAAGGCCGAGCACTTAAAACTCCAAAACATTATTTTTTTTTAAATACCAAAGTCCTTACGTGGAACAGTTCTTTAACTTAGGCTGAAGGCCTAAAGAACAAACAACTGAAACTCAAACTGGCTGAAGGCCGAAGACTTAAAAATTTAAAAGGTTGAAGTTAACAAGCAAAATTCAAATCGGCTGAAGGCTGAAGACTTAAAAATCCAAAAAAAATTTTAAATGCCAAAGGGCTTACGTGAAACAGTACCTTAAACTAAGCTGAAGGCCTTAAGAGTACAACAACTCTAATTTAAAACACAAAACCGGCTAGAAGCCATACAAATACCAACAAGAAAAAATTTAAAAAAAAAGGCAGTACACACAAGGGCCCCCAGATGTTCGAGGGGCGGCCTGTAATTCAAACACTAACGCTCGCTTAGATGAGACAGGCAGTCGGGTCAACCATTCACGATCCGACGACAGCCCAACTGACCGACAGTCAACGAGCCCAACGACAAGATAACGTGTCCCAACAGCCGACAACGCAGTCCAAACGACACAATGGGAACAAGTCGTGACTTGCTGGCAGATTAAGTCGAACTTAACTTTCAAGTGTCCAGGATCGGTGAGCCACGGACCTCGTAGCAATGGGAACACCGCCGCATTGTCCGACACCGTGTAGAGACCGCCAGCGGTCTTGGCCGATCTACCCCGCCGAGAATTCCTCGCTGCTCCACGCCAAGCGACCGACTGCTCAGAGCCAGTACGCCGACAACATTTAAAATAACTTGTCAGTCAAAATCACACAAACTAGACACAATTTCACAAACACTTGCATGAAGAACTAGACAATGCTAATGGCAGTGACTGTACAATAACAGGGACGAATCATGTGTCGGCACACACAGCCAACCCATTCGCGATCGCCGACAAGACGACCGACCGACGACCAACCAAAGTCGTCGCCACTCCAATCATATGTTTTGGCAACCGGCAGGCGAGTCATGGCGGTCCGGACCTCACTGCTGCCGCGCCCCGACTGAACTTGCGCCGCGTGCCAACTCAAACACTGCCAGATCCGAGCTAACTGCTCGCACGTTCCAACTGACTGGTCGACACACGACTACCAGGAAGTAATAGCAGTCCAGCAAACATAATACAGTAGGACTTATATCGATGAGCGCTACTGCTGCCGCTCACGGGCAGGCAAAGCAGCAACTCAGTGCCATAAGTAATTGAAAATTAGCATAAGGAGGTGGCAGTACGGTCAAAACAAAATGTAAAATAGGAAATGGCAAGAACGAAATGGTGAGAACACGAGCCATGCACGGCTCAAGGGATATTGCATTTTCGGACTAACTGTGCTACAGACCTTACAAACATGATAAATAAAACCAAATACACTATAAAAATCGCGTTGATGAGACCAGCTTCTTGCAACTATCAGTATGATACTACAATATGTATTAATAAAGTAACAGCTATTTTAATGTTTAATAATATATTGAAAAATTGAAGTTAAAAAGAGTTAAACAAATGGAAACAAATCGAATGGAAGCTGACGATTTAAGTGTATCAAGAGTTATGGACTCTTTTATACAATATGGATGTGCAGATCTGCAATGGCCATAACTCTTCGCGTGCTACAGTAATATGGAGGCAGTATCAGTTATTTCGTTCCTCCGTTAATCGTCCCTGGTAATTACTACCTTCAGTGAGCTATTACATATACACTGCCTTACAAAAAACTAAGGCGCGCAAACTGTAGGGTCGGATGCCAATGTAACTTAGTTGACGTACACACCGTCGGCGGTGTATGTAAATGATTAGAGTTGCAATTCTCTGTGACAGCTACAACGGCCACCAGACTACAATAGTGTTGTTCGTGTTTAGTGATGTTACCAGCCCTGTTAGGGTATATTAGGGGAGTCAACAGTGTCATGTGTTGCGTGATCACTGCGAAGGAAGCGGAGGTGGCGTACACTCTTGTGAGGTGGCTTTATAAGCACCTTACAGAGTCTGAAAGGAGCGTCATTATGAGTGCCCATTTACCCAACTGTTTGAATCGTGCAATATCTGGATTTGTTAGAATGCGTCGGAACCTGAAGGCCATACACCCCGTCATGGTTCCACTCGACCACATTGGATGACCAAAAGGAAGATCGTCATATTGTGCGCAAAGTACATCGTAATTCCTTGACATCTGCTCCTGCCGCCCGAAAACAAGCAATGGACTGCTTGCAAAATTCTGTATCATCCTATACCATTGACTGGTGAGTAGCAGCTGCCGAAGTGCCGAAGGAATTATTGCCCCATTGGTAGTAGGCTGTCGCTAACACCACCAACACAAACGGCTGCATTTGGAGCGGTGCAGGGACCCGAAGTCTGGACTGTTGGTGAATGGCCTCGAGTTGTGTTCAGCGATGAACCGTAGCTCTTCACTACCTCACATCACCCCCAGCGGCGTCCTGTGGAGAGGTCCCGTTCTTCCACTCTTTTGGAGAGTTTTGGAGAGACACTGCGGCGTTACTCCCACCGTCATGTTATGGGGAACCACAGGATGTGACTTCAGGTCAAGGCTGACAAGGAACTCTGACGGCCGAACGGTACGCCACGGACATTCTGCGTCTTCATGTGTGACAGTATTGTGGTGCCATTTTTCAATAGGACAGTTCTTGTCCACACGTTTCATGTGCCTCTATAAACTGTCCGCGTGATGTTGGGATTCCCGTGGCTATCGAGAGTCCAAGATCTGAGACAGGTGAACAGGTGTACCAGCTTGGACGTCAGCTCCATTTCAGTGTCACTTAAACACCTCTTAGGTAGGGTTGTCTGTCCTCGGGCACTACAACCGCTCAAGTGATTGGTTGGATTGGAGGAGGAGACCAGACAGCGAACTCATTGATCCCATCGGATTAGGGAAAGCTGGGGAAGGATGTCGGCAGTGCGCTTTCAAAGGAACCATCCCAGCATTTGCCTGAAGCGACGTAGGGAAATCGTGGAGAACCTGAATCAGGATAGCCAGACGTGGGTTTGAACCGTCGTCCTCCCGAATACGAGTCCAGTGTGCTAACCACTGCGCCACCTCGCTCGGTACCACTCTGCGGAATGGATGTTGAAGTCTCTGACAGGCACATTTTTACCCAGTGGCACCAAGAGGTTTGCTGAACTGGGGCGTCGTAGAAGAAACGTTTGCCGCTTTATTTGCACACATGTCAATGTTGGACCTCTTCCCCCTTTCCAATTATCACGACGCTGGAGGGCACGAAACAGCAGGGCTGAAAAAGCTTAAACACTCTTGGCTGCTTCGTACCACGTTCAAATTTCGTTGAATGGCTTTCAACGGTCCTTAGTGGTTCCATCATGTACGCCTGGACAAAAAGTGCGGTGGCACTACACTTAAAAAGGGTCAGTTCACGTCAAGTGCTTGCAGACCCACGATGTCCTAAGAGTAGGGTTGGCACCAGTGTCGGACGTTGATGTAGTTAAAAGTTGTTTAAACGTAGTTGAGATCGATACCGCGTCGGACTGTGAAATAGTCTGGATAAAGCTCTCAATCAGACAAGGATTGACCATTGTATTAGGATGTTTTTATAGACCACCAGCATCCGTAACAAACGTCGCACAACATTTCAGGGAAAGTCTTGAATACATAGGAAGTAAATATCCAAATTATCCATTAGTTATAGGTGGAGACTTTAATCTAGCATCCATTGACTGGGAAAATTACACGTTTATCACAGGGGGCAGAAGCAAAGATTCGTGTGAAGTTATTCTAGGAGCGCTCTCAACATACAACCTTGAGCAATTGGTTAGAAAACCAACTCGAGATGGGAACATTAGATATTAAATACCTTGGCGACAAACAGACCTGATCTTTTTGAGGAAGTTAATCTAGAATAATGTCGTTGTGGCTTCTATGTCAGTGGAAGTTGGAGAAAAAAAAAAAAAAAAAAAAAAAGAAAACACGAAGAAACAGCGTAGAGTCTTCTTATTTGGGAAAGCAAATAAAAGTGTCGTTATTGAATATCTTCATAGTCAGCTCCAAGCATTCACCGCGGGACACAAAGATATTGAGCATCTTTGGTCGGAATTTAAAGGTATTGTTCACCACGTGCTAGAGAAGTACGTGCGTAGCAAAGGTATTGGGGAGGGAAAGGATCCACCTTGGTTCAACAAACATATTAGGAAGTTGCTGAGAAAGCAGAGAATTTTGCACAGTCGTTTTAAACGCAGTCACTGCCCCGCTGACAAACAGAAATTATGCGAAATGAAAGCAGCTGTCAGAAGGACAATGAGAGACTCTTTTAACGAATTTGAAAGCAATATTTTATCTGCAGATTCTGAAAGTAACCCCAAAAATTTTGGTCGTACTTATAACCTATGAACGCTACAAATAATTCTATACCTTCTCTTGCTGACAGTACGGGTAATGTAACTGGTGATGATAAACAGAAGGCCGAAATTCTAAACCTAGCTTTCAAAAACTCGTTTACGATAGAGGACTGCAACACCATTCCCCCTTTCAATTATCGAACAAACGAAAGGATGGCTGACATAGTGTTTAAAGTATCTGGGATTGTAATACAGTTACGATCCTTAGACGCCAGAAAGGCATCTGGCCCAGACAGTATCCCCGTAAGATTTTATGTTAACTATGCTACAAATATAGCACCATTCTTATCCGTCATCTATCAGAGATCATTGGAACGATGGAAAGTTACACGGGACTGAAAGAAGGCCCAGGTCATAGCAATCTATAAAAAGGGTAGAAAATCGGATGCACATAATTACCGGCCAATTTCACTGATATCGATTTGTTGTAGACTCATGGAACATATTTTGTGTACAGGCATAATGACCTTTCTAGACTCTGAGAAGCTCATCTGCAGAAACCAGCACGGTTTTAGGAAACAGCGGTCACGCGGGACACAGCTGGCCCTCTTTGTGCATGATATGCAGCAGGCTCTAGATACCGAATCCCAGGTTGATGCCATATTTCTCGACTTTCGAAAGGCGTTCGACTCAGTTCCGCACTGTCGTTTGCTACAAAAAGTGCGCGCTTACGGTCTGTCCAATGACATATTCCGTTGGATAGAAAGTTTTCTAACAGACAGGGAGCAGTATGTCGTCCTGAACGGGGTAACTTCAACAGAAAGAAGAGTAACTTCAGGTGTGCCCCAGGGCAGCGTAATAGGTCCGCTGCTTTTTACGATTTACATAAACGATCTGGTTGATGGTATTGACAGCGGCCTTAGACTATTTGCCTATGATGCCGTAGTCTACGGGAAAGTAGTATCATACGAAAGTTGTGAACAAATCAATGAGTATTTGCAGAAAATAAATGCGTGGTGTAATGACTGGCAGTTATCTCTCAATATTAGTAAGTGTAATCTACTGCGTATAACAAAGCGAAAATCCCCATTAATGTATGAGTACAAAGTAAATGATCAGTCTTTGGAAGCGGTAACATCAGTCAAGTATCTAGTTACAAGAGTTGTGGGCCAGCATGACTCAGAAGAGGATACAACGGCTTTATGACACCCTGTCGAACCGAATGAGTGCATGCATCAGGGCCAGAATGGGTACTATGTCATTGTGACAAGTTGGCGGATAGTGCCAAGTTGTTTGTAAATTTGACTGGGTTTCTAAAGGACTGAAATAACATCACATATCCTCTTAACCCGTAAAGTTTAATTTCTTTTCCTCTTCCTTTTGTTAACGGTTTTGTCAGGCAGTGTACTTCAATTGATTTTTTTATGTGGCTGGTCATTAGTTAAAGTCATGTTAAATCGCTATGAACAAGTGAATAACAAAAAGTAAAACATTTTTATGAAAGGAGATGGGTGACAGTGATCTTTCTTCAGTCTAGACAAACGCATTTTTAATTTTAACATAACTATTTCAACCCGTGAAATCGTAGGTAAACATGTTGAAGAGTTGTGGTAGTCATGTTAAGACCGTGTTGTTTTTCTAATGAGATGTCGCAAAATGATCGTGATAATCGTGGGGTTATTCGAACCCTAAATGTGCAAACAGCCTTAGTTTCGAATGGAGCGTGTTGTTTCAGTATTTAATATGGATTCAGTATGGTGTGACGTCACGGAAAATATTTAAGGGTGAGCAGCATCGCGGGCTTCGGTCCATCATTTTGAGTCCTTCGTCGGAGGAGACTTCCGTCTTCTACGAGCGGTGCTGTACAGGCAGGCGTGCTTGCCGGTAATGAGATAATCTGAGCGGTGATGTAACTGCGCTAGTAAAATACTCATAATCTTGTTCAGGAACTGATCTTTGCAGAGGGGAGCACAGGCTCATACTTCAACTTTCCGTTGGACTTTGAATATTTGACATTGGTTTCAGTGATTGAGTCTATGCGCTCATAGGAACTTCATTCGTATTTGTGGTACCTGAGAACTTTAACGACTTTTCTGCAATGAATATTGGGACCCGTGTGTGATGGACCTTGTGCTGGATTCAAAAAATGGTTCAAATGGCTCTGAGCACTATGGGACTCAACTGCTGTGGTCATAAGTCCCCTAGAACTTAGAACTACTTAAACCTAACTAACCTAAGGACATCACACACATCCATGCCCGAGGCAGGATTCGAACCTGCGACCGTAGCGGTCGTGCGGTTCCAGACTGTAGCGCCTTTAACCGCTCGGCCACTTCGGCCGGCCTTGTGCTGGATTTCTGAGTGACTATTTACAGTAATGAACTTAAATTTATATCGCAATTAATAGGGTGAATTGTGGTATCGGAATATGAGAGTGCCCCTTTAGGAACTTCGCATGCATGAGTTCCATTTATGCTGCTTTGTGGCGCTGCATTAATCATTAATTATCTTTGTTTTCCTTTTAATCCGCAATTTTGTAAGGCTTCCATTCGCAAATGTGTGAATTATTTGCATTAAATGCAGTTTATTTATTTATAATTGATTTCGCTAACTGGCTACTAAATTCTAGAAGTCTGAGAGTCAGGTTTTTAGTAAATGCAAGAATCTCAGAGCGTTGGTACACGACCGATACCTGCGACAGTGACGTGGGTCAGGCTTACAGCCTAGGTCGTGCATTGCCCACACCAAGAACGGATATTAAAACCGCCGGGGCAGTCGTAAAGGGGACACACTCGTATTCATCTGTCTGTTGCTATGCCAAAATTGCAGCAGTAAACAGGTGACAACTGACGCTTTGCGCCGAAGATACTTCTGTTCTACTTCTGTCACCCTCGAATCAATTTCTACTCTAAGTCTTGCTCCCTGTGAATATTCATACACAATTTATGTTACTATTAAGTAGTTATCTTGTGGCACATGATATGGAGCAGTATGAGGAAAAATACTAATAAAAACAATAAGACTATGCGTAACGCATTTTCTGTGTCGTTACTAACCGAAGAGCCCCAGAATTCAGATATTACAGATCATTTTATTGCGGCACCCTACGTTCGTAGTCTACGTATTTAGGAGTACAAGTGGGTTTTTCCTAGACATTTGGTTGTAGACACGATGAAAGGAAAGTTGCGACGTCGCTCCACCTGACAGAGAAGGGGAAACTCTTATTTCACAAGCAGTTAATGATGCATGGACCAAGTATCTTACAGGATAAGGAGACTCCTTCTGCTAAGTGTCAACAGCGTCCTTAGAGAGTGGATGAGCCAGTAGAAGGCAGGGCACCCTCTCGCCCTCGGAGCGGGAAACCACTCCTAAAGGTGGATGAGCTTGACAAGGCCAACGGCGTGTGACACAAAAGGCAAGAGGAAACAACCGTATTAGAGCCTTCTGGTATACCTAGTCCCAGTGGCCTTTGCTCTCAAGTCTAGTTGTTCCTGAGAAGAAACATTCCGTAATACGATCGGCTCTCCGTGTGGGCACATACCCAGGAGAGCTATGCAATGAATTAAATCAAGGTAAGAGCAGAGAAAGGAAAATATCTTTATTGAGAATTGCTGCACGGAATTTGAAGACGATGAATAAGAAAGGAAAATTAGAAAACGTGAAGAGAGAAATGTAGAGACATCGTATATGTCTTTTAGGGCTAAGTGAGTTTCGATGGAAAGGAAAATTTGAATCTGGAGAATATTAGATAACTTACAGACAATCAGAAAGGAAGGAAAATGGATTTGGAATTATAAACAAGAAACATTCAGACAAAAACATAGTTCGGGTTATTCCAGTTAGTGACCTAGAGTTAGAAATGAAATTAAACTGTAATCCTGTGGATACATTGACTATTCAAGTTTATATGCCAACATCAGCTGAAAACGAAAAGGAAGAGAACAAAACAGATCGAGAGAGTGAGAAATTGATGTTTCTGGATATCAAATAGACTTTGTTATGATCAATCAGAGATTCAAAAACAGCATTAAGATGGCAAAAACCTTACGTTGTTACAGACACTATTTCAAAAGTAAGTGGGAACACGTCAGGAGAAGCGGAGAGGCCACTGAAGAATGGAATATCTTTAGAAATACATTGTTGGAAGCATTACAGATAGAAACTGGCGAGGCGAAAAGAACAAGAATAAAGAAAGTGTGGATAACAGGAAGTATGTTGGATAAATGGACGAGCGGAGGAAATGAAAAAAATGACAGTTCGTAAGAAGGCAGAAGACAATACAGAAATCTGAACAGTGAACTCAGAAAGTTAACTGACCAAGCTAGAGATGATCAAATGAGAGAACAATGTGAGGAAGTATGAGTGCGTGCTGAAAGGTAATGCCTCCCAATTTTTAAGTGAAAATTCTTAAAGCATTTTAAATAAATGAAACAAACTTTATCAACATTCTACATCTTCGTTGTTCATGTCTACACATTTATTTCTCAACTAGTCACCCTGGTGATGAACACGTTTCTCCCAATGAGAGAACACAGTTTATTGATACAGTCATTGTAGAATGTTTGAAATTGTTGACAGAGTCACAGTCTTACCTCTGCTTGCACCGCTTCATCACTATCAAAGCGAAGTCCTCGAACGTGTTATTTAAGTTTTGAAAACACTCCAGGCTCTGTAACGCACGTTGAGGTGAGCACCACTGTTTCCTTCAATACGAACACGAACAGCCCAACATCGGACATTACTGATGTCGATACTATCATCACCGTACATAGCTTTCATTCTTCTATGGATTTCAACTGGAGGCAAGTTTTGTGCAGTTAGAAATTCGATTACAGCACACTGTTTCTCATCATCGATGTAGATACGTTACACATCACCATGCTTATGCTAGAATTCAGAACCCTCTAGTGGCAGAGCGTTGCTTCTTGCGTCAGCGAAGCGGGAAAATCGACCAAATAATATACAAGACATGTAATACCACTCATGATATTTAGAACAGAATAAAAAATTCTCAGGCATTACTTTTCAGCACGCCGTAGTAGGAAAGCTGGAAAAGAAAGGACAATTAGAAGAAATGACAAAGCAGTAAAATCCTTAACAAAAAGTGAAGCAAGGTTCAAATGATTCAAATGGCTCTAAGCACTATGGGACTTAACATCTGATTGGTTCAAATGGCTCTGAGCACTATGGGACTTAACATCTGAGGTCATCAGTCCCCTAGAACTTAGAACTAACTAACCTAAGGACATCAACACACATCCATGCCCGAGGCAGGATTCGAACCTGTGACCGCAGCGGTCGTGCGCTTCCAGACCGAAGCGCCTAGAACCGCTCGGCCACACCGGCCGGCTTAACATCTCAGGTCATCAGTCCTCTAGACTTAGAACTACTTAAACCTAACTAACCTAAGTACATCACACACATCCATTCCCAAGGCAGGATTCTAACCTGCGACCGTAGCAACAGAGCGGGTCCGGATTGAAGCGCCTAAAACCGCTCGGCCACAGCAACTGACGTGAAGCAAGGAAAATAAGCAGATAAGGAATGTTAAAGAAACACGAGACGAAGATAGTATATATAGAAGAGGAGAAGGAAGTTTGGATGAATTTCGTGGAAGAGATATACAGTTTACAGACTGATAAACCAGACTGGTTTTGGAAAATAAGGAGGAACGAAACGGAGGAGGTCGAGGTTCTAAGATATAGAAATGGGAACTGGAGAAAATAATTCAAGAGCTCCACGAAAAGAAAGCTTTGGGCTCTGACAGAATACCATCTGAAGCAATGAAAGTCTTAGGTATAAATTGAATAGCCAGATTGAATTAGGTGGGGAACAGAATTTATGATACAGCAAATTGGCTCGAAGGTCTACTTACAACCCTTTTGCTACCTTTTCCTAAAAACTCAAAATAATGCAAAGATTGTAAGTCAGTTTGTTTTATTAGTCACGTTGCAAAGGCTACAACAAAATCCATATCAAGGATAGTTGAAAAGGAAGTCAAGGAAAATACTAGGGAATACAAGTTCGGATTCAGAAAGGATAAAGGAGCAAGAAATACCGTAGGTTATCTGAGGATGATTGGAGAAAAGAAAATGACAGAAATGAACAAGGAGGAATTATTTGTTACCGACTGGGAGAAGGCTATCGATAGAGTCAACTGAAGTATATTGCTGAGAATTTTAGAATATTTATGTACAGACTAGAAATATAAAAAGTTAATAAAGAAGATGTATACATAGCAAAAAATGACAATTAGAGTAGTGATGAGGTAACGAAAGAGATGAGCAATGGTAGGGGTATAGGGCTATGATGCTGACTATCACCGAAGCTATTCGAAATATATGAGAAGCACTGATGGGTGGAGCAATAGAAGGTGTAAGACATATCGTGATTTGAAGAGAAAGGATGATCATGCATGCAGTGCTCGCAGAATCAGGAGAGGAGCTACAGAAGATGGCATGGAGTATGGAATGAAGATAAATAACGGAAAGACAAAAGTAATGATAATAAGCAAGAAGGAAGCTCCAGTTAACATATTTATAGATAGTAAAATGGTAGAACAAGTGAAATACTCTATCTGGGGGGTTTAAATGCAGTTACTAACATCTACATGAATTCCAATGGAGGTGAGGAAAAGATTTTATAAAGTTATTTCTGGAGTCTTGTGCTATACAGCATTGAATCACAGACAGTTAAAAAGAAAGAAGAAAAATATTTAGAAAGCCATGGAGAAAAATGCTTAAGGTGAAGTGAACTGACAGATAGAAAAAAAGAAGTAATTAAGAAAATAGGGTAAGGAAGAAGATTATTGGAAGTGATCAGAAAGAGGAAAAGAATATTGGCTGGGACATATACTGCGCAGAAATTGTTTGCAAACAAAGAATTATAGAGGGGAATGTGGACAGAATAAGAGGATGACGTAGGATGAGGTTTGGAATGACGGATGACGTTAAAGGAGGACGAACATATAAACAGATGAAGGAAATTGTTTAGAACAGGACACGATGTAGAGGCTCTACTCGAAATCTGTGATAAATAAGTTACACCGAAGAAGACGAAGAAGAAATGTATGTTACACGGAGAGGTGTTATTACAGGAAGCAGAAAAAGGTAAACGAAAACGCATGCACTTTGCATGTGTGATGACTGATTGAACGGTATCAAAAGAATTGTGTGGAATATTTGGAGCTCTTGGTATCGACGAGTTGGCTGACAGCCGTTTCATTTGTAGCAGATAAAAAGCGTTTCCTCTAAGGCGGAGGTGGTGTTCGAAAACGTAAAAAATGGTATTTTTTTAGATAGCTGGACGTAGCGTTTAATTAAGGAGACGGACTCGATGAGGTCTAATTGAAAACAGAAAATTACATTTGTTTGCTTGCGAACTTGAAATGTGGGGCTTTTATATAATACTTTACCTACTGATTGTGAGCATGAACTGTTTTCTTGCTTTGTCTTTGTCGAGGTTCTCGGCCTAAGTAGACAGACTGGAGATACTACACTGAAAAGCCACAGAAACTGGTGCACCTGCCTTATATCGTGCAGGGCCCCCGCGACCGCGCAAAAATGTCGCAACACGACGTGGCATAGACTCGACTAGTGTCTGAAGTAGTGCTGGAGGGAATTGAGGCCATGCATCATGCAGGGCTGCTCATAAATCTATAAGAGTACGAGGGGGTGGAGATCTAAAAAAAAATGGTTCAAATGGCTCTGAGCACTATGGGACTTAACATCTGTGGCCATCAGTCCCCCATAACTTAGAACTACTTAAACCTAACTAACCTAAGGACATCACACACACCCATGCCCGAGGCAGGATTCGAACCTGCGACCGTAGCAGTCTCGCGGTTCCGGACTGAGCGCCTAGAATCGCTAGTCCACCGCGGCCGGCGGTGGAGATGTCTTCTGAACAGTACGTTGCAAGACATCACAAATATGCTGAAAATGTTCATGTTTGTTGGCCAGCGGAAGTGTTTAAACTCAGAAGAATGTTCCCAGAGCCACACTGTAACAATTCTGGAGTGTGGGGTGTCACATTGTCTTGCTGGTATTGCCCAAGTCCGTCGGAATGCACAATGGACCTGAATGGATGCAGGTGATCGTACAGGATGCTTACGTACGTGTCCCCTGTCAGAGTCGTATCTAGACGTATCAGAGGTCCCATATCCCACCAACTGGACACGCGCCACTCCATTACAGAGCCTCCAACAGCTTGAACAGTCCTCTGCTGACATGCTGGGTCCATGGATTCATGGGGTTGTCTCCATAACCGTACACGTCCATCCGCTCGATGCAATTTGAAACGAGACTCATCCGACTACGCAACATGTTTCCAGTCATCAACAGTCCAATGTCGATGTTGACGGGCCCAGGCGAGGCGCAAAGCTTTTTTGTCGTGCAGACATCAAGGTTACACGAGTGGGCCTTCGGTTGCAAAAGCCCATATCGATGATGTTTCGTTGAATGGTTCCCACGCTGACACTCTTGTTGATGTCCCAGAATTGAAAGCTGCAGCGATTTGCGGAATCTGTCGTCGTTGTTCCCGTTCACGCAGGATATTTTTCTGGCCGCAGCTATGTCGGAGATTTGATGTTTTACCGGATTCCTAATATTCACGGCACCCTCGTGAATTGGTCGTACCGGAAAATCCCCATTATATCGCTACCTCGGAGTTGCTCTGTCCCATTGCTCGTGCACCGACTAGAAGACCAAGTTCAATCTCACTTAAAACTTGATATCCTGTCACTGTAGCATCAGTAACCGATCTAACAATTGGGGCTGATACTGGTTGTCTTATATAGGCTTTGCCGAGCGCATCGGCGTATTCTGCCTGTTTACACAGTTCTGTATTTGAATACGCATGGCTATACCTGTTTCTTTGGCGCTTCGGTGTGCTGTAGTTAGATGGTATTCTATTCCTTTTTCTTTTCATCAAAGAAAATTGCAGCAGTGCAAGTTTTGTGTTTCTTTCTGTGTATGTTCATGGAAAAGAAGTTTCCCAGTGTGGAGTACTATCTGAGGAGGCCGTCGATGTCTGCCTAGCTGAATGATGGCGCCTGCGATGTAGGTGGCCGGTGACGCCGTAATGCACGGGGTGATGTTGCCCGGCAGGTACGGCGAACGTAACAAGGAAAGAGTAGGTGAATTTTCATTGGTGAAGTATTTAGACTACGTGAAAGAGTTGAATAAGACGGATGCGTTTGGCTGGCGTCTGTTTACACCTCAGAACTCTGCATAGTACACTATTGCAGTTACTTATTTGGTAACCATCAGTTAGTTTCATTCCGTGTACGTGTAATACTGAGTGAATTTTGGAACAGCCAAAATTTCATGTTTATACTCATTCTAAGATTCTGTACTAGGGACACGAAGTACATTTCATTAGAAAGGTGTCAAGTTTGTTCAACTTTTAATACGTTTATAGGGTCAAATTTTGCTTTGATTTGAAAGATGCATTATTGCCTTAGTAGATTTTTGTATCAAAGTCATTTCTGCGAGAAGTAGTTTTAGGGAGGCTCCAGGTGCGTTAGATCAGGAACTAGCTGGAGGTAATGTATCGACTTTTAAGCGACCCTCATTTTCCAGTCAGGTGGCTGTATTTCAGAATGTTGCTGAGCGCAGTCAGGTAACGACAGTCCATTAATCAGGATTATTGAATAGTAGGCAGTTTAACATTGTCTCGCGGTACAATATGGGCTGGCTTTCGTAGTGATGTAGTTAATGTTCGCAGCAATTCGTCGCACAGGTACCGCGCACCAGGAGTGTAATTACCCTCTTTCTGTACCCTGTCGCGACTGAGGCTTGGCGTGACGCCTCGGAAGTTCCGAAGACGACAACAAGGAACATCTCAGTATTTCGTCTAGTTCCCTTCGACACATATTCAAGATTTACGTCGGTTACTTTTTGTTCATAAACAGGCGATATTCGCTTTAAAACTTCATTGCCATATTTCAACGCTACATGCGTTTCAGTCTTACGGCAGAATGCATATAAGCCTCTTGATCTATGCTTCCATGTCAGTGTTCTGTTTATAAGCTTATGTATGTGATAAAATGAAACATAATATTCATCTCTGTCTCATTCCCCTTTATTAATATTTCACATAAATCGCGGTTCATGAAATCTTGTTAACATCGAAAGCTATTTGTTAGAGCTACATATGAAAAACTTTGGTATGAGCAAACTATGTTGTGTATCCTCGCGCATCATAGAGACCTATCTTTTATCTATCCAAACAAGCAAGAGATGCGTTTAAATTTGTTTGCGTATAAACAAGGCTTCAGAAAAACAACAGACTGATATCTTTATTAGAGTGAGCTACCAATCATATTAAGTGTAAAATAACGTTCCATAGCAGTTGAGTGTCCTGATATTTATTTCAGAGATCTACTGGGTAACACCTCCGATTTATGTATCCCGCTCGATCGGGATCTGAATAGCAGCCCAAATAAATATTAATTAATGTGACCGTGCACCTAATGGGGCTGGCAATCGGATTTGACTGCTACGGAGTTGTTACATTCCATTTTGTCCTTCTCAATGCTGTAATAATGAAATGTCTGGTACCAAGAAGAACAACAACACAGCTTCACTAATCAAGAACCTATATTCGTCTCAAAAACACAAAAAGAAGGAGACAGCCACTGCCTTCGTCATACATATTTAATTACGGCTAATCTCAGCACAGGCTTCCTCGCTATTCATTATCGTCACACGCAAATTCAATCACTGCAATCCAACACTGCAATCCAACACTGCAATCCAACACTGCAATCCAAATGATGCCGGCGCGGTAGACGCGAAACCACAAATATCGGCACAGAAATATCACTGATCACTCTCGTAATTATACTTTTCCACTTTCCCGTATTATTCTAACACAAAGGGGTTAAGCCGCGGCGATGGCCACTCCCTTTGTCGGTAAGCCTTGTATTACAGCAACAGGCCTCCACACGGCTCGGCCCGCAACCTGGGAACTGACTCAACTCACACTCGCTCTCGCAACCCGACACTATCGATTGTTTGCCCTTTCGACCTGTGCCGAGTGCAAACTTATAGTAAGGGCCTACGGACCCCTTAAAACTGTTGTTTGGTTTCTTTTCTTTTCTTTTTCCCGAATTTCTGAGTTGAACTTTAATGTGCAGCTATTTCTCCAACAGCATCCTAAATTTGACATTCATCAGCTGTGGCAAAAATTATAATGGATCGAGTTATGAGCGCTTACTTCGAGCATTCTTGTATCTGCTGGTACGCGAGCAGGAATTCAAAGATAGTACACATTCGGGGATTTAGGGTCCCGTGTACTATTCTTTTCTATTCGTCAGGACAGTGAAGGGAAAATGAAAAATACTCGTACATCAAGAAAGTCATTCTGTCTCTCTCGCTCAAGCAAGCGAAAGCATGTTAAATGTACTGTGATGCCATCGTGCTCCATAACTGCTTGTACCCCAGTCATTCATCTAAAGATAAAAGAATTAATTTACGATTTATAATATTTGGAAAATAAAAGGGTCATGTTAGGAATCTTAATCGATCTAGCAGTGTGGGCCGCATTCTACGAGGGGCATTCAATAAGTAATGCCACACTTTTTTTCTGAAAGCAGGTTGGTTTTATTCAGGATTCCCATACATTCTTTTGGCTACAAAACCCTGTTTCCAGAGTATGTCCTTTCAATACGACGGCGTTACGCCACCTTACTGAGAGGCCCTGTGTTCCCGCATGGTACCACTACTGATCGACGTCGGAGCCAACGTCTTACTACATCAATAAACTCCCCATCACCCACTTACCGCCTCCGCGGAGTGCAAAAAATGGAAGTCGGAAGGTGCTAGTCCAGGCTGTAGAACTGATTAGGAAGAGCACACCTTAGAGTATCCCAACTGGTGTATCAGCACTACCAACAGAGACGGCAAGTTGAGCAGCGAGGTGTTTATCGTTCGATGTGGTCGATGGATCGCAACGTTCCAACACAGCAGGAGTCACAGCTGTGTGTGGCCAGCTGGGACGCTAGAGACAGGACAGGTTTGCGCGACCTTGTTGCGCTGATGACAGTCGACTCGTCCAACAATGCAACGTGCTGTTGCTCCATGGCAGGTCTTCGTAGACTTTCTGCAAGCGCCTATGAATATCTACGATGCTCTAGTCCTTCGCCAAAAGAAACTCAATGACAGCCCTCTGCTTGGAACACACCTCCGCTACAGACGCAATTTTGGAGGCTACATATAGAGCCGCCACCTATCGGACGTTCATAAAACTGTAGCGGTAGAAGCTGGAATATTTCATGATGTTCCAAAACAAATTACCCATTTTTCAATCGAATGCCCCTCGTAGTTCTGTCTGGTGGATTCAATGAGTAAATCACTATAATACCATTAAGTTTGTTTCGCGGTATCGAACTTGAATTTCGTAGTAGAACTTTCTTTCCAGAGATTAACTTCACTTCTGTATTATGAAAAACACCATGTAACGCCCATACACTCTCCAGCAGATCTTCTTCGCCGCCCATTCCGTTTTCCACCTGAACACCTACACCACCTAGTCCCATAACCAAGCCCACTTCGTCTTTACCTTCCTCGACACCCTCGTCTAAGTCCCTCTCGCTCCTCCTCCTTCCCCTTCCTTTTTTCTCCATCCTGGCGCGACTACAGTATCACCTTCTTTATCAAAACATCCTCTCCTTCCCTGCTAAGATGCACCTTTCTCCAACCTCACCACGTTGTCCACCCCTTTCCCTGTGTCCTTCACTGTACCGATAATCCCCGCCTCTTAGCGCGAAGTGGGGGCCGCTGTTGGCCATCTGATGCATATTGCCAGCTGGCTTCAACCATTGCTCAATAATCCTATCAAACACCTTATCCTCAGAGTCTTTTTCCCACCCTCACCTGTTCCACCACATACGTTCGTCTTGCGGTTCCCATTCCCTATAACTTCCTCTTCCTCACTGACTGCACCTTCTCCACCTACGTGATTGCTGCAGACCTTAACATTCATAGCCACGACCCTGTCACCCTCCAACGATGGAATCAATTCCTTTCCACCATTTAAAGCGACCTTGTTCCCCTCCCTCAGAATACCCATCCTGAAAGTAACACCATTCTGCTGTCTTCCTCGCTTCCCCCAACCTCCTTGGGCATATCACCACCTCCTGGTCCTTCTCCCCATCTCCCTTGCCACTCTCCCTCCTCCAGCTCCCCGCCCTTTCGCCCTCTGAAGGGTGTGCCAACTGGAAGGCTTACTGGGAATCCAGTGACACCCAGGTTGGAAGCCACTTTCTCCCCTTCCACCATTCTGATGACTTTGCTCATGCCTAATCCTTCCTCCAGAAGATCGTCTCTGGCGCTGTGGCAGCCCATGTTCCCACCAAACCTATCCACCCCCACCATTCTACCCTTTCTCCACAGACCATACTGCTTCTCCATGAATCCCACCAGCTGTGTTGTTCCTTCCTCCACACTGGTGAGTGCGACACACCCCTGTGCCTTCAGCAATTACAAAGAGACAGTCGAAACCTTCTGATGGCAAAGAAACGGCGGGACTGTGCCATACATGAACATGACTAAACGTCACCCTCCCTGTCAACTCCTCCAACTACTGGTTCACCTTCCACCGCTTTACCAGTAGCCATTCAACCCTGCATTACCCACTTATCCATGACAACTGCCCCTTCCCTGACAACCTCAGCAAAGCTGATCATTTTGCTTCCCACTCTCCAAAGTGTTCTCATACCTGATGACCCTCACTTTGATTACTCCCTCTTCCCTGATGTCCCTGACCGCACCAATACCACTGCCCTGCTGCTTGCTCCAAGCTTCCAGTACTTGGACCAGTTATCTCCCTCAAAACTGAACACTTCTATCATGGCATAACACATGAAAGTCATCCTCTGCTCCAAACGTAGCACTGCCTATGGTCACGACGGCATCACGTACCATCACCTCAAGGAACGGACTCTCTCCTTCCTTGTCGCCCTTTCCACTCTGTACAACACCATCCACTCCACTGGCTTTTACCTTGACCTGTAGAAGATCTCCCAAATCCTGTTGTTCGTTAAACCAAACAAAACCTCCTTCTGACACCTCTTCCTATCACCTCATATGCCTCACCTCCATGTTCAGTAGGGTGTCTTCGAATCCATCCTCATGCTGTATCCATTGCCATTTAACTTAACACGACTTCTTCCCTCTTACTCAATGTGGCTTCCAGCTCCTTAACCTTCCTCATCTCCTCTCCTTCCAAATTAACACCCGTCACTCTGCTAGTTCTGTCTCCCTCGACGACCAGAGTGCCTAGGACCATGTGTGGCATTCTGGACTCCTGTTCAAGCTCCAGACCTACACCCTTCCTGTCGACCTCATCCATCTCATTGCCTCCTTTCTCTCCCACCATCCTTAGTATGTCACCATTCACAACACCATTTCCTGTACCTTCAACCCTACTGCAGGTGTGCCTGTGCCCCAGGACTCTATCCTTTCTCCTCTACTATGTCTCCTGTACACCACTGATACGCCCAAACCATCCCCACCTGTCCATCTCCTTCAATATGCTCATGACACTGCATTCCCTGCCCTCTATACTGCCCTTCAACAGTCCCAGTCCTGCCTCCAAACCAACCTAAACCAGTATGCCACTTGATGCAACCAGTGGCTCCTTCAAGTCAATCATTCCAAAACCTATTCAATCGTTATAGGAGTACCACTCACTCCTTCTGGCTCCATGATTTCTACCTCACCATCTATGACCATCCTATCCAACTTACCCTCACCTTGAAATACCTGGTCTCACCTGGACTCCCCATATCTGTACCAACCAATGCAAAGCTCACAGTAAACTCCAGCTCTCAAAACTGCTGTCCAGTCAGACATGGGAACTGCATCATCCCGCCATCCTTTATACCTACAAATCCTTCATCCATCACATCATTTATTATGGCATTGTTGCCTGTATCTCCACCCCTCCTAAATTCTATATAGTCCTCCAAATCCTTGAATGCCATGCGCTGCGCCACGCTTTTGTATTTGTCTCCCATCCCTCAAAAGGATCCTCTATGACCTCATTCCCTTCCCACATCTCCTCCTTTGCCGTGGACACATGCATATCCTCTACACCAATCGCTCCCCCCCCCCCCTTGCCCATAGCTTTCATCTCCACTCCCCAGCTGCTGCTGTGCCTCTATGGATGTGTTCCACCCTCTCCCCATCTCCACACCCTCCATCTCCTCTCCCAAAGAAACTTCCAAAAAATGGCTCTGAGCACTATGGGACTTAACATCTGAGGTCATCAGTCCCCTAGAACTTAGAACTACTTAAACCTAACTAACCTAAGGACATCACATACATCCATGCCTGAGGCAGGATTCGAACCTGCGTTCATAACAGTCACGTGGTTCCGGACTAATGCGCCTAGAAACGCTCTGCCACCACAGCCGGCAAACTTCCAAAGTCTCCCCATCCCAGATGATGTGCTTTGCCTCGATATTTATCTTTTCTTCCAACTCTGACCCACCTCTTCCCCTCCCTTTCCCTCTAGGGCTCCTGCCAGAAAGGGTGGCCGGGCGGTTCTAGGCGTTACAGTCTGGAAGCACGCGATCGCTACGGTCGCAGGTTCGAATCCTGCCTCGTGCATGGATGTGTGTGATGTCCTTAGGTTAGTTAGGTTTAAGTAGTTCTAAGTTCTAGTGGACTGATGACCTTAGAAGTTAAGTCCCATAGTGCTCAGAGCCATTTGAACCATTTTCTCTAGGGCTCCCTCTCTTTCCCCTCCCCCTCTGCTGTTTCCACCCTCCTTCCCCCTGTCCTCATTTCTCCTTTGCCAGTCCTTGAGCTCCTTCCTCGGTTACTTCCTCTCCACCCTCCTTGTCTCGTGCCCCTTGGTGTGCTACTGCCTCCCCTCTTCCGCCCCTTCCTGCCCCCTTCCTCCACCGACTCCCTCCCCTTCTCACTTTCCTCTCTCTCTCCTCTCTGACCTCCCCTCCTGTGGCAGGTCCTTCCAATTTTAATCCAGTTAATTTGTCGTGTTTTGGTGCTAGCCATGTATGTAATGTAAGTGCATTCAATGTTCGGTGTCGTCGTCCTGTGTGGCTCTCACTACTGTGAACGCCGTTTTTAATTATGCTCCTCGTGCCACCAGCCTTTATGTGCTACGTCTTCGTCAAGTATCATATTAATTATATCTGGAGTTTATGTAAACGTGCCTCGTGAAACTACTCATTTTTTGTATCTTTTAACTCCCGTTGCTTCCCCTTGTTATGTGTAAACTTCGTCGTTATCCGCATCTTTTATGTATTAACGTTTTCTTTTATATAGTCTCTTGGCTAAAGAGTGGCGAAGTGTGCCACTGCCAACCCACCCCTGCCCACAAGGGGCAGCGATATGGAATAACAATAAAGGAAAGAAAATGACAAAAACGAGTTTATTTATGAATATTACCACCAGATAGGACAAGAATCATACAAACAAAAGTGAGATTTTACTTGGTTAACCCTTTGAATACTGGTGGTTTTTGCCTCTTTCCTTTTTTTGCTTTTTTTGTTTTGTTTTTAAAGTACCTGTGGCTTTCTCATGGAACCACCGACGTTATTGCAAGGAAGAGACATCTGGTGGTACAGTTCGGTACTTCTACGAATGTAATACTTTAAACAATGGAAGTAAGTGTACCTAAACTTGTGACGTCAATTTGAATTTTTGCTACTGCTCTTACGAGTGGCCTCGAAATGAAATTACGGGGTATGTAGTTTTGATATAAATTTATTAAATTTTAGTCCCATTTCTGCTTGTTATTTAGGACTGTAATTTATTTTAGGTATTAAGAGTTTTTGAAAGTTTCGATGTGTGCGATTGTGTCTACGGAAAATGTGAAATTGCTTTCAAATATATCACATTAAATGATGGATGGTTGAAAACTGTATATCCCAGTCCTTCCAAAGTGAAACCGCTTTATTAAAACAATAAATTGTTCACTTTTTCCCGATTTCTTCTTGTTTTGCTAGTGCGTGGCACACTACAATGCAATACCGCACTACCGTAGGAAACATTGTCTTTTTATGGTGTTGTTACGAAAACGATGGAAAAAAAACGAGGTGCATTCATTACATACTACTTTGCTAACAACGCTAATCAGCCATAACGAGGGGCCGAATATAACGAAATTTTCTCCTGAAGGATTCTTTGAATGTCGAGGAAACATTTTGTGTTGGCTTCGTGTAATATTTTTTTTCAGCGAGAAACAGGACATTGACCTTAGGTGCTCACAAACTTTCTGGCAGCGGCTTTATTGACGTTGCTGTGGGAAGTATTCCTATTCTACTCAAGCTCAAGACCACGGCGAAAATACTGAAGAACGAAGTTAACTATTGGAACAATTCCACACCTCCTTTGTTAATATGTAAGTTTTTGGCGATACGAAATTGTTGAAGCTTTCGTGACCACTTGTTGACACACTGCATGTTGCCTTCTATGTTGACACCTTCGGCTTACTTAACGTTAAACAACATCAGGCAATACGTCTTCTTTGCCGTATTTTCTGTCATAAGAATTATCTGTTGTTATGATACAGGAATAATTAAAACATCTCGCTAATATCGCTTACATCATAACTAGGCTGATTTTGAGAAATCATTCTTCTCGCAATGTCTCTACGTGTCAGCGAAACGCAATGGGGCAATGACCCCACCCCCCTCTTCTCCGCTGGTCACCAATAGAACAACACATGCTGACACCTTGTCTGACTTTTTAGTTTTAATTTTTTGTGGTATCTTGTTTGCTTTGATTCAGTCTTCAGCCTATTTGCTCTCTGCGTCAGTCTCTGCTGTTTACAAACTAGATATTGCTGGTGTTTTTGTCCCAGCTCCAAGTTTATTCGTTTTGTATGCCTTTGCACTGACCAACAAGTTGTTATTGTCATGTGGAGTTTTTCAGGGATTACTTTAGCTGTTAAGTTAAAATTTAACATTGTTTTGGAGTACAAGAATTCAATTTTCCAGATTATATTTTCCCAGGGTTCCCAATGTTGTTGGATGAATTTTCGGCAATGCTGCGTCCTGCGTTCTGAAAGGACGATTTTTTAAACGTTGTCTTAGTACTATGCTAGTGCATGTTCGTGCAAGCCACAGGATAAGTGAAGAGGAGTGGTCTCGTGCACTGGAGGATGTTAAAGCATAAACGGGTTCATAATTCGATGTTGCCATAATGCTTGATCTGGACACTGCTTCCCTCAACTATACAGTTTTCTCAGCAAAGTCGCTGTTCAGTTCCTCCTATTTATGTGCACCATTTAGTCAGAACCGTTGAGTATCCACTCTGGGAGGATCATCGAGGTTGCAGTGAACTTCCCTTTTGTTTTTTCAAACAGAATCTGCGAACAGACCATTTTTCTTCTAAATATTCATTTTTGTTTGAAAATTCCATGTCGGGTTTCATTTTCATGTAAATGAGTTAAAATATCGGGGCAGCAGGTCTGTTGTATTATTGAAAAAAAAAAAAAAAAAAAACATGTAGGGGTGTAAACGTGGCTATCATATGGAACTAATTCTAATAAAACCGTTATATTATCTGCTCCCCGCAAAAACTGCAGCATGGAGTTTATTTCAATATGCATTTAAATAATTCCCGCAGAGAACAGAGGAAAAAAATTGTTTATGTGTTCATGTTTTTTACATCCCTGTTTTTCTCACTGTTTCTGGTATCAACACGGCTGATGACGCTCCAGCTCTTTATGTTTTGTGGTGTTTGAAGCTTTTTTTCACTTTCGTTTTTTGACTTTGTACAGTGCCGTCCGCACATTGCCGCTGCGGAGAAAAACACACGTCATGATTAGTTTCAACGTGAATTCACTGTTTGCAAAGCTCCTTTCTCTATATTTCATGTAAAATTACATACAGGTTGTTTCAAAAAGATTTATTCGATTTCAAAATAACGTATATTCTACATGCAAGAAGCAGAAACTTGGGTTGAATATTAACTAATGCATCGAGACTATACAGGGTGGCGTTATTACACGCTTTCGTAGATGACGGAGAAGGGTAGGTGTACCAATGAGAGGTAAGGGATCTCGGTCCGTAAGTTATAAGGGAAAACCGTTCTGATACCTTTGACAGTGGAACACATGTACCGTTGCATTTGTTGCTAAGATTGTAGGATACGCAGCTCTCAAAGGTGGTAGTATGGAGCAAAACAAGAATAAACAGCCGGTAAACGTGGGCTCTAAAATGCTTAACTTACGGACTATGAGCATTTACTTATTCCTTAGAAGAGATAAGTTTTACAGAAGCAAATATGGATAAATCCCAATGTCTCTTAAAGTACGCGCCTTAGGGCCCATGTTTACTTTGAGTCTTTTGTTTTAGTCCATACTATCGCCTCTCAAAGTATGGAAACCAAAGAGCTTGTGATACGCCCGCTAAACCCGTAGGACAGAACAGCTGATTAGGATTGTGGAAAGGGCCAAATAAGGTGACGGTCAATTTCACTTCCAAATTGTAATTTAATAACACATTTAAACCAAAACGGCACATAGCCGAACTACTAGTTTCAAAATCTAATTCTTTCATGGCTGAAGACCTCCAAACAAGAAATCTTAAAAATCAACAAGACAAATTTCAAGTTACTCAAGACACTCAGTTAAAATTGCAAATGAAATAATCATTATATACACACACACACACACACACACACACACACACACACAGATATATATATATATATATATATATATATATATATATATATATATATATATATATATATATATATATAATCTTTTAAGGCAGAAGGCCGCAGTGTTTTCGCTTAAGGGGAAATTTTGAAAATAAGGCTGTAAGCGGCTAAAGGCCCACAGTTGATGTTCCAAAAATTCAAAAAATATCTTAACCTTTTAAGTTGTAAGTGGCCGAAACCACACTAAATGAAAAAGCAACGCAACGACAATAACTAAATTTAAGAATAAGGTTTTAAGCGGCTGAAGGCCCACAACTGATTTTCCAAAAATTCCAAATACCTTAAACCTTTAAGTTTTAAGTTGCTGACAGCGCACTAAATGAAAAGATAGCACAACAACAGCAACTTTCATCAAAATATCCACTTGCCAGAATTCAAACTTGCTTATACGGGCTGAAGGCCCTTTATCTACATAAAACACAATAAAAAAATTCTTTTAAAGCATTGGCAATAATAGATTACCAACAGACCATTAAACACTCATGAAAAGAACAGTATAGACAACGGCACTCAGACGCCTCCAGGGCGGTGGGGGGGGGGGGGGGGGGGGGGCAGCCCTCGAAACATTAACATTCACTTTGATGAGACAGGTGATGGGCCGAACTACACTTGACCCGTCGGTAACCCGGCCAAGAGACAGTTACGGACCGACCAACCAAACGACTTGCTAGCCACCAATGGGGACATGAACTCAAGGACCAAACTGTTATGGATGTGATTATCCACAATGAAATACACTCCTGGAAATTGAAATAAGAACACCGTGAATTCATTGTCCCAGGAAGGGGAAACCTTATTGACACATTCCTGGGGTCAGATACATCACATGATCACACTGACAGACCCACAGGCACATAGACACAGGCAACAGAGCAGGCACAATGTCGGCACTAGTACAGTGTATATCCACCTTTCGCAGCAATGCAGGCTGCTATTCTCCCATGGAGACGATCGTAGAGATGCTGGATGTAGTCCTGTGGAACGGCTTGCCATGCCATTTCCACCTGGCGCCTCAGTTGGACCAGCGTTCGTGCTGGACGTGCAGACCGCGTGAGACGACGCTTCATCCAGTCCCAAACATGCTCAATGGGGGACAGATCCGGAGATCTTGCTGGCCAGGGTAGTTGACTTACACCTTCTAGAGCACGTTGGGTGGCACGAGATACATGCGGACGTGCATTGTCCTGTTGGAACAGCAAGTTCCCTTGCCGGTCTAGGAATGGTAGAACGATGGGTTCGATGACGGTTTGGATGTACCGTGCACTATTCAGTGTCCCCTCGACGATCACCAGTGGTGTACGGCCAGTGTAGGAGATCGCTCCCCACACCATGATGCCGGGTGTTGGCCCTGTGTGCCTCGGTCGTATGCAGTCCTGATTGTGGCGCTCACCTGCACGGCGCCAAACACGCATACGACCATCATTGGCACCAAGGCAGAAGCGACTCTCATCGCTGAAGACGACACGTCTCCATTCGTCCCTCCATTCACGCCTGTCGCGACACCACTGGAGGCGGGCTGCACGATGTTGGGGCGTGAGCGGAAGACGGCCTAATGGTGTGCGGGACCGTAGCCCAGCTTCATGGAGACGGTTGCGAATGGTCCTCGCCGATACCCCAGGAGCAACAGTGTCCCTAATTTGCTGGGAAGTGGCGGTGCGGTCTCCTACGGCACTGCGTAGGATCCTACGGTCTTGGCGTGCATCCGTGCGTCACTGCGGTCCGGCCCCAGGTCGACAGGCACGTGCACCTTCCGCCGACCACTGGCGACAACATCGATGTACTGTGGAGACCTCACGCCCCACGTGTTGAGCAATTCGGCGGTACGTCCACCCGGCCTCCCGCATGCCCACTATACGCCCTCGCTCAAAGTCCGTCAACTGCACATACGGTTCACGTCCACGCTGTCGCGGCATGCTACCAGTGTTAAAGACTGCGATGGAGCTCCGTATGCCACGGCAAACTGGCTGACACTGACGGCGGCGGTGCACAAATGCTGCGCAGCTAGCGCCATTCGACGGCCAACACCGCGGTTCCTGGTGTGTCTGCTGTGCCGTGCGTGTGATCATTGCTTGTACAGCCCTCTCGCAGTGTCCGGAGCAAGTATGGTGGGTCTGACACACCGGTGTCAATGTGTTCTTTTTTCCATTTCCAGGAGTGTATGTATTGATCTGTCAAAACTAAACACCGTGTTGGACAGTGACAATAGGTGAGGAAACACTGCCTGAAATTACGTTAGTGGCCAGGGCAGGTAACTGGAACACTAAAGGCCACAAGGCAGAAAATTCCGCTGGTGCACTTGAATTTGAAATAAGGTAATATAGTTAACTCCACCAAAGAAGAACACTGCCTGAATTTACGTCAGTGGCCAGGGCAGATAATCAGAACACTAATAGCCACAAGACAGAAAATTACGCTGGTGCACTTGAATTGTAGTGAGCGAATACAGTTACTTCCACCGCATGGAGGCTCGATTTCACCACTACAAACATTCGGTGTTGCTCACAGGAAAAGCTCCTCAACAGCGAACCACCGAAACGAACGACATAACATGAACGGACGTGGCTTGGGTACTTAAGACACCACTCAACTTTGACACCCTGGGTCGGTGAGCCACGAAGCTCGTAGCGATCGGACAGCTCCACATTCTCCGATACTGTGCAGGGACCGCCAGCGGACCCAGCCGACCGCGCCGCATGGAGATATCCTCCCTGGTCCGCACCAACCGATCGACTACCCTCAGAATGCCGACAACATCTAAAATAGTCGTCAGTGGAAATAACGCCAACTACACACACAACCTGACAAACACTTGCACGAAGACCTGAACGATACCCAACAGTAACTAAGCACGCATGAAGACAATTCGGGAGTCGACGCGCGCGCGCACACACACACAGCCGACACATGAATGATCGGCGAGTCCTAACGCGTCGTCCGGTAGAACGATCGACCGACGGTCCAGCAAGACCGTGGCCCGGCTCAAGTGATGTGTGGCGGCAATGGTCGGTCGAGCCATGTCGACGAAGACTTCACAGCTCCAACCTGACTGCACTAGTGCCGCATTGCAACTCCCCAACTGGCAAGTTGGACTGCGCTCCAGGCGCGTTCCAACTGACTGGCAGCCCAATCTCGCGACCCGAACTAGTTTACGACAGACAACGACCAGGAAGTAATAGCAGTCGAGCAATGATATTACGAGAGGAGATATATTGATACGCGGTGCTAGGGCCGCTCAAGGTCAGGCAGAGCAGCAACTCAGTGACACCTGTAATTTAAATTAACGTAGTGAGGTGGAAGTGCGAAAAAAACAGAGTGTAAAATACATGAAGGCGCGAACATGAGCCACGCACGGCTCACTTGAAATAGAAAATATGTGTTTTACAGTATCGAAGATGAAAAAGTACTCATAGCTCTTAAGGTATGCGTTTTAGAGCCCAGGTTTAATAGATATTTGAGTCTTGTTTTGGTCAATATTACCACCTCCAAAAGTTACCCCACAGTTTTAGCAAACAACACTACCGGGACAAGTATTCCACTGTCAGAGTTATTTGAACGTTTTTCTCTTATAGCTTTCGACTCAGTCGTTTCCGCACCGGGTTTCCTTAGTTCACATTGATACATGTATCCTTCTCCATCATCCCTGAAAGTTTGTAAGATCACGGAATCACCATGTGTGTTTACCTTGGAGCCAGTCGTAAGCCGGCAGGGGTCTCCCTGGCGCAGCTGTATAACCAACACCTTCTGTCGTATAGGCCTCCCTCCGAAGACGAATATTCTGTGTGACGTCATTTCCGGTAGGCCGTTGGTGGACTAATAGATTCTGTTACAAATAGCGCTACTGGTGGCCAGAGCTGCATTTAATGGCCGTACTAACCATGCAACTAAAATCTACAATTGAACACATTGCGGTTTCATTTAGTACATGGAGCTCTGTAAGAAAATAAAGTGTAGGTTACAAAGCAATAAGCGATAAAACACCTGCACTGTATGACAATGCGGTTAATTTCTGTGGATTTACGTTTATATGCAATGGTGGACAAAGTGTTTATATTGGCTAACCTACCCAGCAAACAAAATTTGTGTTACGGTTTACATTCATTCCAAAGTATACCGTTTGATCGTAAAACGTAAACCGTCGGCAGTACATTTGCGTTTGACTCTGAGGCATGGATTGCCTCTAAATAGTGTACAAGGGTGGTATGACACGTTGCAGAGGAAAATGGGCCACGACTTGCGGTGTTTGCTTTTCCTAAAAGTACAGAACCCCAGCAGAAATGGAGAAGCCTATCTGCAATTCACCCTGAACATTTCTAGGTTACACGGAACTGAAAAGTAAACTCCGCGTCTTCACAATTCAGTTAGATTCTCGGAGCCCGCCCGGTTTAGGTTTAAGTAGTTCTAAGTTCTAGGGGACTGATGACCATAGATTTTAAGTCCCATAGTGCTCAGAGCCATTTGAATCATTTGACTGCTCTCATAAGCAATGTTTTTCGACAATTCTAAACTGCAACAGCTTTAATTCGGTCAGAGAGTTATGTGCTCTCTGTAATAAAAAAACTGAGTCAATCGATCAACAACGAACATAAATGGATGTCTTACGACGTGCGCCCCGAGCAGATGCAACGAACAATAGCGAACAAAATGAAATTGCCGGCACGGTAGCTCAGCGTGTTCGGTCAGAGGGTTAGCAGCCCACTGTAATAAAAAAACTGAGTTAATCGATCAACAACGAACCTAAACGGCTGTCTTACGTCGTCCGCCCCGAGCAGATGCAACGAACAAAAGCGAACAAAACGAGATTAAAAAAAAAAAAAAAGAAAAAGAAACGCACGGCTTTCCGGGCGGGAAGGAGCGCCTGGTCCCCGGTATGAATCCGCCCGGCGGACTCATGTCGAGGTCCGGTGAACCGGCCAGTCTGTGGATGGTTTTTTGGTGGTTTTCCATCTGCCTCGGCGAATGCGGGCTGGTTCCCCTTATTCCGCCTCAGTTACACTGCGTCGGCGATTGCTGCGCAAACAAAGTTCTCCACGTACGCGTACACCACGCAAACATAGGGGTCACACTCATCTGTTGTGAGATGTTCCCTGGGAGGTGCACCGGGGGCCGAACCGCACAATAACTCTGAGTTCGGTGTGGGGCGGCGGAGGGGTGAAGTGGACTGCGGTAGTCGTCGTGGGGTTGTGGACCACTGCGGCTGCTGCGGGGACGGAGCCTCTCCACCGTTTCTAGGTCCCCGGTTAACATACAATACAATACATACAATAGATTCTCGCAGGGTATGTGCGCTTTAATTTAATGAGCCTGAGCAATGTATCAGGTGTTTAAGTTAGCATGTTGTTTAGTTGTGAATTAACAATGTGATTTCGATTGATTCGATGGCCTTCTACAGCAAAGCAAGTACATTGTATACGATATTGAATCACTGGCAAATTGTGATTCACTTTTGCGGGAACTTCTTTAGCTTTTTAAGTTAAAATACTGAGTCAGTAGAACATTTTACAATTTAGCTAACCCAGTAGAGACATCCGTTTCAAGGATGCTCTGCAGAAACCACTCGCCATCACAAGCGATGAAAATATCAGATATTTGTAAAGATTTTTGTATTGTTGCTTATAAGGAAACATATTCCTGACCGTACTTGTGGATTATCCAGTGAAACACATTTGGCGATTTCACATATCATTCATAATCTTCGAGAAATGAACAAGTACTGCTCCGAAGAGTTGAATTTTAAATATCTTTTGGCAGCAAAGTTTCAGACAGATGCTCCAGAAATAAGATAGGAAAATATCGAACAACGGCAAGTCTCAACATTTGGTATCATTGAGACAGGCATTTGAAATTAAATCCAAGCTAAGAGTTCAAACACGGATATCCGGGAAAATTTCCTCATCTGTTCTTGGTGAAGGTGTCACAGATTTAGATTCTTTTGAAAGTGACTGTGGAGATAATGTGACTTTACCATCACCACCACAGTATGACAGCATAATCGATTTAATCGAGAAACAAATACAGTCCGTTCAGGAATACTTGCCTTTTTATGCGAGTACAGACTTGCGAAGCCGTTCTTGAGGAGCTGACGTATGAAGCGTGTAATACGTAAATAGTGTTAGATAAAACATTATCAGTAGCAGAAAATGATGAAAGCTATGAATTTATAAGAAAGATAGACCGAGACAGATTGTATTGACCCAATAATGAGATTATTAATGCCGTTATTTTTACATATTTGTTCGTTAAAACTTGTTGTCTGGAGGACGTGAACACTTCTTCACGAGATGCTCGTCTCAGAGAAATTAAGTTATAAGAGAATGGTGGGATAACACCTGAGCGTCGCCTGCCAGCAGTCAGCAGTAAAGGTCCGGAATGCCATTTCTATTCATGGCAGGACCCCTTTCATTATCATCCACGTCGCCATTACGGCACAGCCGTATGTCGACGATGTTCTACGCCTCGTTTTGTTGCTGTTCATGGCAAGCCATCCTGGGCTTACATTTCAGCAATATAATGGCCGCCCACACACGGCGAGAGTTTCTACTGCTTGCCTTCATGCTTACCTAACTCTGCCTTGGACAGTAGACCAGTAGGTAGTAACTGTGCACAGAATAATTCGTAACAGATTCTTTGGTGCCTTTAACTTACAAATCACCCCGCGTATAATGATGCGTTGGTAAAGATTTGCTATCTGACTGTAAGATGAAACATGTCAGTTCGATCCATACCAAGTCCATAACGGGCCTAGTTACCTTTCCTTGGCGTATTGCTGTGAAGAAGAACAACAGTGCCCTTGGGCCGCAGTGTTGACAGTAAATCAGTTTTTACTGTCATTGTTTCGCGATGCATCGAACTACCGTAATCCCACTCGTAGCAGTCCTGTCGAGGCCCACGAGAGAGACAGGCCGCGGCGTGTACTACACGAAGGTAGTCCTGAACTCGTTCGTTCGCTCAGCACAGCAGACAAAATGCGTTTTTAAACCTGTTAACTCTCAGCTGGGCGTGTAAGTACTAACGAGAACCTGCTATTATGAAGTCTTACTGATTAACAGTACTACAGCAAAATTTAATTTAAGATACATACTCGATATAAATGGTATAACGGCTTGTTTATAGCATGTAGTTCAAAATGGTTCAAATGGCTCTGAGCACTATGGGACTTAACATCTGAGGTCATCAGTCCCCTAGAACTTAGAACTGCTTAAACCGGACTAACCTAAGGACATCATAGACATCCATGCCCGAGGCACGATTCGAACCTGCGACCATAAGGGTCGCGCGGTTCCAGACTGAAGTGCCTAGAACCACTCAGCCACAGCGGCCGGCGAGCATTTAGTCTATTCTGCTTAACAGTACTCACTACATGCTGGAAGTGATGCCTTATGCAATTGAAAATAATTTTTTGCATGATTTTATTCTATTGTACGCCAGTACAGCCGTACCAAATTATAAGTAGGCCCATGGACGTCCCATCATTATAGGACTAATAACAGTAAGACTTCATAATAGCGGATTCCAGTAAAAGAATCAGTTTTTGTTTGTACCGACACGTCTAGTTACGAGTTTACAGGTGTAGAAACTTAGTTTGTCTACTCATTTGAGCGAGTGAGCGAGCGCAGGACTACCTTCGTGACGTACGCGCCGCGGTCTGTCTTTCTCGTAGTCCCCGCAGTCCTGTATTCTGACGTCATACACCAAGGCTAACACGATGTTAGAGTTGCGTCAAGAGCGGTGCTCTAGAGCCACACATTTCACAAAGGAGATATATGGACTGTGCAAATAATGGGACGATGGAAGGAGTCGTAATGGCGAAGAACAGGAAATCAGATCTTTTCTATTGGAAGACTGATAACCACTTGGAAAGCCATAACACCAGTGTGCATTTAACCTGCCGGCTAAAAAGAGACGCAATGTTAAATCGCATACATATTAATATGCTATATTGTGTGTCACTGAGACTCGAAGAACCGTTAAGCAGACATCCAAAACGTATCGCCAATACATCTGACTTAAGCAGATAGCGAATATTATTACTCGACGGACGTCCGCAAAATACTTTTTTAGGCTTACGAGACGGTCGGAAACACTCTGAAAAGCTCGTAATGGTGTTTCAGGGAGGGTTGTACGGAGAAATAATTGTTAAGAAAAAAACTTCGGTACGGTGTGCCGTTTCCGAATTAATTATCAATGACGTTAGCCAATCAGCTCGTTGCGCGAACAGTCAGCCACCTGCACACGCTAAAATGCCGTAATGCACAGATATTTGTGGGTCCGTGAATTATCACTTGATGAAATGCTCATTACCAGTTAAAAATGTGGCTTTTTCGGATGTGATAAATTTAAGCTAGGTGAGCAAGAGCTACGTTTGTTCGGTTTGAGGAAACCACACGAAGAACAAGTTTG
Organism: Schistocerca serialis cubense; assembly: GCF_023864345.2. Lineage (NCBI taxonomy): Eukaryota > Metazoa > Arthropoda > Insecta > Orthoptera > Acrididae > Schistocerca > Schistocerca serialis. The sequence goes on from NC_064638.1 coordinate 726,997,155, forward strand.
GCGACATTGTCTATGGCAGGACGCTTTAAATCACGTGCGTCGGTCTGATTGGCTAACGCCAATGATAATTAAATCGGAGGCGGTGCATCATATTGAAATTTTTATCTTAACAGATACTTGTCAGCATAACTTACCTTGCAACACCCTTACAAATTTTGCAGACTGTTTCTCACCACACTGTATAAAGCCAAACGCGTTTATATCGAAGACGTAAGCTTGAAACTTATCAAAACATATCATTTGGGACGGTATTTATTAAGAAATAATTAGCTGCGCGGGATTAGCCGAGCGGTCTTAGGCGCTGCAGTCATGGACTGTGCGGCTGATTCCGGTGGAGGTTCGAGTCCTCCCTCGGGCATGGGTGTGTGTGTGTTTGTCCTTAGGATAATTTAGGTTAAGTAGTGTGTAAGCTTTGGGATTGATGCCTTAGCAGTTAAGTCCCATAGGATTTCACACACATTTGAACATTTTCAAGAAATAACTCATGTCCTTCGAAGTTTCTGAAAACAAAGCGAATGACCGTATAATGGAGCACTGATGGCTCCGAAAATGGGGTGAGTATATGGAAGGTTGAACATCGCCGCTGGTGGCTCAGTCTTCTCGGAGTTCAGACAGGAAGGTCACCAAATCTATTACTCGTTGCATTTCTTGAAGACAACTTCGTGTAAAAAAATAACTGATTAGCCAGCAAGATTCCCTAAAATGTCTCTGTTTTCATTTATTTTCCTAGGCTCCTATGTGAGCTATTCGTTTTGATATCTTGATATTTTTCTCCTTGTAGAATATAAGTTAAATTGACGGCTCCTTTGAGAAAAGTTGCTGTTTGCTATCACTATAAGGCTTCCTGGAGGGACCTTCTCTGACTCAATTCAATGACGAAGATGTTTTCGAAGTCTCATAACGAAAAGTTTAACGTTGAGGCAATATTTATTTAACTGTTTGCAAGAATACATTTTTCTCAAGTGTGCATTAATATATCTTGCTTTTCGCATACAAATGCATCTATATGAGAATAAACGTTTCTTTGTATATTTATGGACCTTTACTCTAAATGAACCTGTTTCGATTACCTAATCTAAACACTCGAGACGTAGGGATCGATGCCGGAAAAGGTGATTGTTGATGTGACAAAATGGCTTTTGGGTTCGCTTTCGAGTGTGAGCACACGGTTAAGACATTTAAATTAATATGTGAACATTATCAATGTGAACTGCGGAAAGACAGTGATTACGGTATAGTAATCTGTCAGCTGTGCTCTGTACTATCGTTCTGAATGAACTAATACTGTCTTCGCGTTTGCTGTGGACGCAAACCGGTGGCTGCTGATGAAACAAAGCGTGTGTACGATATCAGATTTGAACATCACGAGAACTGTGCTTTGATGTGTATAAGTCGAGAACTATGCCGTGACGCTGAATGAACTAAAACTGTTTCACTTGTACCACGGAGTAGGACAAGTAGGACATGAGATAGTCAAGTAAATACGTCAGTGTTGCGTCTTTCAAATTGTGCTCACTCCGAAAGGAGAGGACTCTTACTATTACATGGAACAGATGTATAATGGATCAGGGGACATTATTTTCAACGCAGACTCGCCAAATAGCAGAATTGTGCGCTATCGTCGCCACATTATTTCAGAATGCTGCAACGTGGCGATAAACAGATTTCTAGGTAGTAACGGGCTCTCAGTTACGAAAGTTGGGTATTACGCGTTTTTTCTTTAAAATGAAATGTTGTTCCAATCGTGATAACCAAAAGCAGTTCCCATTAAGACGTTATTCTGTATGTAAAGCCCTACTGTAATGTCATCTCAGACATACATTTATTAAGTGATGAATGGTATGAAAATCAACCGTATCACGACGAGAAAATTATTTTGGCAGTGTGGATCCTACAATGGATGGTCAGTATTTGTCTAAGATCGAGAGTATTATCAGAAATTGCCACACTAATACTAATGTTTTGATGTAGTCTTTGCTCCATATCCCTCCCTACAATTTTTCTGTTGATTTTTAGAATAATAGTCACACAAACTGCCATTCATTCAATGCATTTCGCATGTTCCGCAGATTCTGATTTCTCACGTAATAAATAAATTATGGAAAGATCTACAAACCGCCATGTTGCGACGTGCGGACTGTCCTGTCTTAAATTTGTTTTGCCCTGATTGACCAAGAGCTGCAAAACGTGTTGATACATTCAAATCTAAGAGCTGGTGTACCCTTGTTCGGGACTGGTTTGTTTACGATGTTATGCGAGTTGCATGGATTCGGCGCGTCGGTATATCTCGAGTGACTAAGTGTACTTCTGGGTGCTTGCAAACTCATTATTCAGCAATACTGCTGCTAGGGCATACTTGTGGGAACCATATTTAATGTGAGGTAATATGACGTTTATTTGATTTTTTGATTTTTCTTTTGCGTTCTTTGATAAAAGTACAGAGCGACTACGTAAGCACCGGTTTACTGATTTTGTGTTAGACAGAACATTTAATTCCATTCGTTTTACTTAAGAATGTCACATGTGATACTAATTACTTTTCACCAACATTTTAAACTTCTTTCAGTGTAATGTAACGAAATTAGGTCACCGCTTCATTGCTCGACCTTTTGCAGAAAAATTTAGCTGGACCATCGCGTTGTGCTAGAAACTGGCAATGGAGCAATGTTCTCAGAATAAGAATACAACTTAATAGCTGTTTATTCATAAAGCACCTGTAGCATGTACTACGGGCTCTGCGCATCACACATGACATATAGAAGTACAAAGAGCGTTCAAAAAGTTTTGCACAGTCGTCTCTAATTTTTTTATTTTTTGCAGGAGGAGAAGGAATTTTTTTGTGAACATACTCGGAACATTTAGCTATACATTGAGCCAACTCAGTGTAGCCTCCATCAGCTGTGATGCATCTGGACGAACGTTCTTTCCATGATATAAATGCACTTTGGTAAAATTCTGAGGATTGACTTTTACCCCATTGCTTGACACAGGAAATAAGGTCTTTCTCACTATCAAATGTTTTACCGCGCAGGTGGGCCTTCAGACGACGAAGGAGATAAAAATTAGACTGAGTCAAGTCCGGACTGTAGGGAGGATGAGGAACAATTTCCCAACCCATTTTCTTGATTGTTCTCCTGCGTCAAAAGGGCTGTATGGGGTTTGGCATTGTCATGGTGTAGTCTGATGAGCTGACCCTGAAGCTGTCGTCTGTGGGTCTTGATGGCACGTCGCAGCATGTCCAATGACAAACAGTAACGGTCCTGGTTAATTGTGGAGCGAGGTTCCCAAAAGTCAATGAAAATGACACCACACTGATCCCAGAAGAAGGAGGCCATCACCTTTCGGTCTGCTGTCCATGAAAGTCTTGGTTTCTTCTTCCGAGGGGAAGCCGGATAACACCGCTCCATGGTCTGGGTTTTGCTCTCAGGTTAGGACAAAAACAACCATGTTTCATCCTGGGTAATGACTCCGTCAAAACACTGTGTCCACCCTACAGTAAAGGTCTTCATGAGACCGTCGCACACGTTCTTCCTCATCGTTTTCATTTCACACATTTTCATATGACAATACCCAATGCCAAACGAGTCATTTCAGCAAGCTGTCGTGTCGTCACACGTCTGTCATTTTGGATGATGTGATCAATGGTCTCCTTATTCACATCACTCACTGCCGTCGATGGTCTACCGCATCGTGGATTATCCAGTAGAGAGAAATCACCTTCTTTAAACCTCTGCAACCACCGCTGGATACTGCTGTGATACACTGTGTCCTCCCCATAAACAGGGAGCGACTTCCTGTGAATCGATGTGGCAGAGTCATCGCCGGTCTTGAAATGGAACACCATCACCGACCGTTGTCGCAACTTGACATCTACTTCACGGTACATTATAGCTCACCTGTAAATAAAAGAAAGTATTTTTATATAGCAACTTATAGCTAATGTTCCAAGTACGTTCACAAAAAATTTCATTCTCCTCCCGCAAAAAATAAAAAAATTAGAGACGATGTGCAAAACTTTTTGAACGCCCTTCGTAAAACAATACGTTTAGAAGATAAATCAGCATATCGGTGAAGAGAGCGAATGACGTTTAAACGTCAGTGCTACGGGCCCCCGAGCTGCATTAAACTGGCCCTGGATGTAACCAATTTATGGAACATCGTTTCTCTCCGTTACAGAGGATCTACGCATCATCCCAGCACCTCGAGGTCAGACCGTAACTTTCTATTTAAATTTTCCTTAAAGCAGGGTAGGGCAGTAAATCTGCAGTCATGGAATTACGTGACTGAGAAAATAAATTTTTAAATGTCCTATACAAGCAGTAAAGATATTATCCGTACCGTCTGAATGGATACGGAAGATTTCAACCCCAAGTACAGGGTGACCCGAAAGTCCTTTAAAGTTTGGAAATTTAATATTTCACAGTATAATGTAAGTAGAGAGGTAAAAATTGACTGACATGTTTGAAATGACATGAGGTTTTATTGGAACAAAGAAATTGCACAAGATGACGAACAGGTGGCGCTTTATATGCCACAAAAGCAATAATTAGCATAACAATTGATTTTTAGCAAAAATGAAGTTCTTAATAGCAAATGCTGAAAATGTCGGCTGTCATTCATCAACAATACCTGTAGTCGAGGGATAATGTTGTGAACAGCACTGTAGAGCATATCGGTAGCTATGGTGACGGATATTGTCTTTTAGCATCACTAATGGGGTTCGGATGATCGCAGTAGGTCAGTAAATTCATCAGATTCCTGTCGATGGTTTCGTAGATGAATGCTGCTTAGATTTTACTACCACATGTGTGTGAAGTAGTTGCTATATTTTAACTACCAGTAAATGTCTACATTCTTTTATGTATCTATTCAACCCCTTGTTATTATTTAATAATGCATTACTATTTTTTTCTATAACTTAAAAGAGATGAAACCATTTTATCTTTCTTCAGTTTAATAATAACATTGTGTTTGTTTACTAGCATTTCTGACTGAAGACATTGTTGATGAAAGACAGCCGCCCGAAATTACTTCGAAATAAATTCGCCCAATGGTTTAGCTGTGTTACGTATCGGTGTACTACCTATTGGTGACATATTCGAGTCCTGGTCTGGCAAAGTTTTCATCTGTCATAAATGGGTAGTACATCGATGTCTAGCCCAGCTGAGGTCAAGTTATTCGTATTCTGCGAATTATTTTCTGAGTAACTTTATGTTGGTTGAAATATATCATAAAAGTATGAAACTGAAGTTTCAAATCACATTATAGGGTTTACTAACTTTGGCAAGGATAGAGATCTAATTAATGAATACCAAATGTTTCACCCTAGAAACATGTAGAGTCGGGAGTCTGGTGTAAATTGCCCAACTTTTCACGATGGAAGCTCTTTTCTATCAAGTACCGCCGTACGTGGAGTAACTTGGTGGTTGATAGTTCCCGTGTTACCTACTAGAAGTTTCATTGTTGCTCACGACTCAGTCGTCACACAGGGATGTGTGCATGCTTGACCACACTGAGACAGTCTTATTGAGTTGTACCAGTCATCGTCATCATCGTTAGTACGACCTCTTCCTCCCCTTCTTCGTTTATCTGCTTTTAAAAATATACAGCACCCTCTGCTTACAACGGAACGATCTTGTTAGATAATTTTACTGTTATTATCATCTTACGTCTTCTTATACAGTCTTCTAGCAGTATCCTGCTTTTATGGAAATCGTTGCTATGACTTATCATCTTGCTGTCTTTTAATGTTTGCGAATTAAATTCGGTTTTTTAAAAATTCGTCCTACAGCAACGCATGACAGATTGCACGGTGCACTAAGAACCGCCCACATCATACAGTAACTTGGCATGCTGAGTATAGATTGCGATGGAGAGCACGTTGTCACTTCGCGATCTCTGGCATTTCCAGCTGAAACATGATACACAGAATTACTGGATCATGTCATCTGTGTAACGACAAAGGAGTTGTGTTTAATGATATTTGCGATACCAAACGAAATGACAGATATATTGAAGAGTATATTAAATACTGTTATTTTGATTTTAAGAAGAAAAGGTAAAAGTGTGCGAATGGTCCAAATACACTCACGGACTGTATATTCTGCTATGAGACGAGGTGTGCTCTACTGCGGTGAGGATACGATTAGTCTAGAACTGGTCTCTGATATTTGTCAAATGAACCTTTCCTACCCTCAAACATCCATGATGTGCATAAGCAGAGTGAAGTGCCAAGACTAGGATTAGAACCAATTAGCCGGCCGGTGTGGCCGAGCGGTTCTAGGCGCTTCAGTCTGGAACCGCGCGATGGCTACGGTCGCAGGTTCGAATCCTGCCTCGGGCATGGATGTGTGTGATGTCCTTAGGTTAGTTAGGTTTAAGTTGTTCTAAGTTGTAGTGAACTGATGACCTCAGATGTTAAGTCTCATAGTGCTCAGAGCCATTTGAACCATTTTTTCGAACCAATTGTGCTGAGGCGTGAGTGGGAATTTGAACTGAGAAGGGAAACGCACTAGGATAATCCGTGCAGTGTGCTGTGGTGGTGTAGTGGTTAGCACTTCTTCCTCGTGAGCAAGAGATCCGGGTCCGAATCCCGGCTGTTTGGTACATATTTTCCTTTCGTCGCTTCAGTGTGCATACATATCGCATATTTGTGATGAGCAGACACAAGGCTCATGCAGAAAACGTCACTGGCACACAAATGGGTTCTTATAGAAGACAGTATTCATCTTTTCAGCAAGTGTTTTATGGAGTAACATAAAGACAGCCTACGATTAAGTAAAATGTTTCGTGGCATCGCAGCCCTTGAAAATCACTAATTGCAACTGCCGTATATCCCAAGATACTGTCAAGAACGAGACAGAATTTAGTTTCAGTCTGCGTTGCATGAGAATTTCTGGGGCAGCGGTTGGTGCTCCGCTAGTCAGCCGTCTCGGCAGCTGTGATCGATTATGCAGAACGGAGCGCCTTGTGGCCGGCGAGAGCTGTAAATCAGGGTCCCCAGTGCCGGCGCGGCCGCCGCCACTCGCCGCTGTCCGGGCAGTTGCCGCCAGCCCACAGGGTGAGACAGGGCAGTGTACGGTTCCCAGTGCCTCCAGCTCCTAAGAGGACTGCTGTACTAGCCAGCCCACGCCATACTGTCTGTAGTCTACGGTTGCTCCGCCTCTTGTAAGATGCTCGTGTCTCCGACTCTAGCGAACGTCACTGCAACGAAGACAGAATGACGTGTCTGATCATCTCAAAAGTTTTGCATTACGATGCCTTGGAACACGGAAGTGAGATGTCACCAAGCGTTGAAAAAATCTGGCACAAAATTTACGGATGACTGCTTTCCTTCGTCGTCACATTATTCAAAACACTAGTTATTTTCGTTTGTGTCGTAACTGAGCTGTAGGACTTGAACAACTGTGCACATATACATCAATACCTACACTTCGCAAGCCACCCTATGGTGTGCGATGACGGTGGCTTGTGATATCACTACCGTTTCTCCTCTTTCGTGCTCCATTCACGAGTGGGGCTCTGACGGTGTGGGTGCTATTCTGTCATTCTGTCATTCTGCGCAACGGATTAATCTGAGATGTACCCTTTACCCTGTGACTCCTGCAAGGTGCAATTTCCACCCCCACACTACTACAGAAGTCAGACAGACGCTCCTAACGTTCTAAAGAGAAATGCCTGAAAACTTTCAGCAATAAGTATCTTCTGGTGTCGTCCGCTGTAAGGAAATGACACAAAAATTCACAAAATTTCTTACGTAACTAGTGGGATACTTGGGTACTGGAGTAATGCTAGTTAGTGTAAGAAAAAACATGAAACTAACGAAAATTATTATTTATTTTGCTAAAATTCTGAGAAATCACAATGGCACCTTTAGTTATGAACTGAAAAAGTTATTTCTGGGTTCTTTTCGGAATGTGAAGTTACCTCTCAAGGATAGGATTCGCTACTGAATTTTCCATACAAAGTTTAAGATTGTTATTAACTTGGCAGAATGCCTGAGCGCCGCCCCTACTAAACTTGAATAATTATCCGTTAGAATGTTGATAGGTACAGTCGAGGCTGTCACGTGTGAAATGCAGTGAAGTGTACTGTTGTGGAGGAAATATGGGGCTCACAAGAGCTGTAGCGCACAGTACCGTAAGCTGCGATGACTGCTGTCTCCGCTACTCGCTGCTGACAAATAAGATAACTCTCGTTCTATCTGGATTGACCTTTGCCAATCCAACTCTCCCTCCACCTTGATGAAGTCAAGGACTCCTATTCGCCCCTAGTCTAACTATTGGCGTGGTACACCGGTCAGATAACCGGTCCACCGTGATGCCACTCAAAAATTCGCTCGCAGGCGTTTAACTATAACTCTGTCTGTTCACACTGCACAAGTGTGGCAGCCAACACAGTGAACAACGCTTAATCGCAAGGACTCAATATAGAGTCGCACTCTGTTTCGCTCTCGACAGAGGTGTTCTCCCAGTGAAGTACTGAGGAGATACTTGTCCCTTGCTCTTTGAATACACGTGCGAGCGCGCACGCTCTCATTACTTGTTCTCGCTCCAAGAGCGACAACGGAACGGGCCCTCTCCACACTGGACGTGAAGGGGTATATCTTTCGGTCTCTTCCATTACTCCTTCAGCTCAAGGCGTCAGAAATATCGTCTGCCAATCAGCATTGCTCTTCTAAAACGGGAGAATGACGTTTCGTTTAAGGCGACCAATCCGGAAATCTGTAGTACCGGCGTTTGGTGTTTGCTGTCTCCCTGTAAAAATCTCTGAAACTGTGTGCTATATTGTAAAGAATGCGTAGGCTGGGCGCTCCCACACAATGTAGTGGAATTTGCTTTTAAACCAAACACGGGGTCGTTCCCCCTTTCATTCGGGCACACGCTGTCCGCTCCACGGGCGGCCACCGGCCGACGTAGACAGGTTGGGACCGGCCTCCTGGTGAGCGGTTGCTCTCCCGAACTAAAAGCTCCTGTGATCGTCGTGTCTGGGTTGTGTGTGTGTGTGTATACACCAGCCTCGAGTATTTCAACCACGGTGCGCTTACTTGTTATTTGCATATCGTTTACATGAATTCATACAACATAGACTTTATCTTATCGAATTTGAGTTCGAACGAAGCGTCTTGATTTGCGGAATATGATTGTGAGGGCGGAATATGTAAGCAATTAAGATCAGGAGATCACGACGTCTTACAGCGCGTAGGAAGAACTACTTTCGGTGAACCTACGATTCAGCTCTAATTTCTCTGATATCCTCGTCGTGGCCATATCGCGAGGCATATGAGGGAGGAAATAAGGTGCTGCCTCCCTTGTCTAAATGCTCCACTCTTCGTTGGACCTTCCCTATCTCATGTATTACTACAACCTGGTAAGGATTTCAGACTCATGAGCAATATTCAAGACTCGGTCTCACTACATTTTGTGGTACACTTCTTTCTCGGACGAATTAAAACTTTAAGAGCGGAGCCGATTTTGCTGAACTTTCCGTTGAAGCGACAGTCCCGCTTGCGGCGACCACTTGACGGGTGTTTATTTAGAACATACATGAGTGGGTAATGGTGCGCCTGCACGTTAGCAACCCATCCCACGCCCGCGAAGTACTTGCCACCTAAAACACAGGTGTAACCGTGAGAAAAATTCGCTCAGCAACTGCTGCCGAGCTGGGTAAGTAAGCAAAATGTAAGTACATCATTTGACAGTTATTGAGTCGGAGTGGAATGGTAAGAAGACAAACTCCAAAGGACTGCCAATCGGACAAAGCCACAGTGTGTAAAGAGAAACTAGTTTCACAGCGATTATTTTCAAAAAGCTTTGTTGCCCAAAAATGTTTCAAATGGCTCTGAGCACTATGGGACTCAACTTCTGAGGTCATGAGTCCCCTAGAACTTAGAACTACTTAACCCTAACTAACATAAGGACATAACACACACCCATGCGCGAAGCAAGATTCGAACCTGCGACCGCAGAGTTCGCGCGATTCCAGACTGTAGCGCCTAGAACCGCTCGGCCACCCCGACCGGGTTTGTTGCCCACAGTAACAAAAATGTCACATGGAGAAGATGGTGATCCATCGAGTGCGTTATTTGTACCTCTTAAACATCGCCGTACAACGCTACTGTCGTAATCAGATACTGAGAATTCGTGTGATGTTTCAATAAGTGGTCAATGAAAGCCGTTTATCCTCGAGGCAAAGGGCCGAACATTGTGCATTTTACGAGTGCCTTTGACGCAAAAGTGAGTGATAAAAATGTGCAAATGCGTTCCGAAGTCGAAAATTTTTATAGACTTTTTGTCACACATGAAATATTTGAACACATTAGGGAACAAACATATGTTTACGAGTGCTACAGAAATGAAAATGCTTTCCAAACGTTTGAATCAATGGGTGCAAACAAAAGAGACGAAATAAAGCGGTTGTTTGGACTGATTTTGTTGGTGGGATTTGCGAAACACTTATCGTATTTTTGGACAGGTCCCAGATCCACTGTTTATTCAAACATTCCCGCGAAAGATAATCAGTAGAGATCGTTTCAAAAGAGTAGTGAGAGGGCTGCATTTCGCAGACAGTACAAAAGTTGATGCTTTACATCGTCTCTCAAAAGATTAGTTCGTCATCTACCAAGTGAACAAAAAAGACTTCTTGGTTCTTTCCAACACACATTCGTGTGAAATGGAAAATGTTGCAACCAAAAGAGGGGTTTATCAAAAACCAAAGATTGTTACTGAATAAAATAAGTGATACATTGCTAGTGACATTTCTGATCAGGTGAGTGCATATAGCAGTCCCTTGAGAAAGACGATAAATTGGTATCAAATGTTAGCATTCGATCCTTTTTTTGAGCACCGCTGTTGTGCATTCTTTATATATATTCCAACATGCGACGGAACGGAAAATGTCAATCACAGTATTTCAGAAACAGTTGGCAGATGCATTCACATGTTATTCGCACGAACTAGCTCTGGTCAGTGCCGATACAAGAAGAAGAAAACACCAGTTGGAGACAAAGGAAGGCAAGGCGCATAAAAGTGCATAGATATTGTTCTGAATGTTACAAGACAAACGTAAAAACATTCCGGCGCATTGCGGCTACGCAGGTAGTTACATTTTGCACTAACATATGCAAATCTAAACCCCATGTTTGTACTGAATGTTTTAATGAACTTCATGAAAAATACAGTGATTGTTGATTGGTTGGTTTATTCGGGAGAGGGGACCAAACAGCGGGGTTATCGGTCCCATCGGATTAGGGAAGGATGGGGAAGGCAATCGGCCGTGCCCTTTCACAGGAACCATCCCGGCATTTGCCTGAAGTGATTTAGGGAAAACCTAAATCAAGATGGCCAATGCAGGTTTGAACCGTCGTCCTCCCGAACGCGAGTCCACTGCACCATCTCGCTCGGTACAGTAATTGTGTTTTAGCCTTGCTGCTGCCATTCCCATGCACTGATGCCGTCAAGACGAAAAGTGGTCCGTCATTTCCCATGGACTGACTTCGTCCAAACGAAAAGTAGACTGTCAGGCCCAGGTGACTTGACAGGGCCCTGAACATGTTAAATTTCAGTAAATCTCAGCCCGGCATCTGTCTTTCCTACAACTGAGTTTATCTGGTCATCTTACTTTTGGTTAATTGTTAGTGTTATACGTTTTGTTACTGTTGTCAGTGATTTCTCATCAGTAGTGTAATCAAGCAATAATGGACCCTTTCGTTTATTTATGCGCAGTATGTTATGTTTATCTATGTTCAAGTTTAACTGCCAGTCCGTACACCAATCATCAATCGTCTTCGGGTCTCCCTCGATTTCACGGAAGTCTTCTTACGCTGAAACCACGCTGTAGGGAGTACCGCTGTTTGCTAATAGTCTCGTGAAGCTTGTGACGTTGTCCACCAGCTTTTGACGTTGTCCGCTCCTGTCTCCTAGGGAGTCTGGTCTGATACACAGTAAAGTGATATTTCATTCACTAAACTACAGTGAGAAACTATATCGAATGCCTTTTGGGACTCAAGGAACACGAAACCAAGCAGAGCGTCGTTGTCTATAGCACTCTGGGTGTCATGGACGAGCAGAATGAGCTAAGTTTCAGAAGTTCTCAGTTTCCGAAAACCATGTTTATCTCGTACAGGGCATTTTCGTTATGCAAAACCGTCATGATACATGAACTTAAAACATACTACATAATTTTACAACATACTGACATCAGCAACATAGGCCTTCACGTACAGGAAGTAACGGGCCTATGTGCAGACATTTCTATTGGTGACTAAGGACGGTAAACTGAACAGCATCAGTATTTACGTCATTTGCAGACTTATAATTACAGCTATTACAAGTCGTTTGGTTTCAGGTTGATTACTATCTCCAAGTACATGTGACAAGAGCAAGCCATTAATGCTTATTTTCTCCTGTGCAGCTGGTCAGGCGTGGATGCGTGGACGCAAGGTGGGTGACCTGTACTGACAGTGGTAGTGTAGCAGAATGACGACAGTGAAAATTTGTACCTGGCCGGGACTCTAACCAGTACTACCTGCCTATTGCGAGCGGTTGCCTTACCAGTAGGATATCTGAACACGCTTCGCGTCCAGACCTAAATTTCTGTAAGTCGTCAGTCATGTATCTACAACCTGCACTAGTACATTCATTATGTATATTCCTATACAGGGGAGGCATTTTAACTGAAAGTGTCTTTCTAGTCAGCAGTGACGATATGTTTCTTTTTTTTTTTTTTTTTTTTTTTTTTTTTTTGAGTCGTCAGTCTTCTGACTGGTTCTGGTTTGATGCCAACCTCTTCATCCCAGAGTAGCACTTGCAACCTACGTCCTAAATTATCTGCTGGATGTGTACCAGTCTCTGTCTTCCTCTACAGTTTTTGCCCTCTAAAGCTCCCCCTAGTACCATGGAAATCAGTCACTGATATCTTAATAGATGTGCTATCATCCTGACCCTTATCCTTGTCAGTGTTTTTCACATATCCCTTTCCTCTCCGACTGCGCAGAAACTCCCCATTCCTTAGCTTATTGTTCCATCTAATTTTTGTTGCAGCACCACGTCTCAAATGCTTCGATTCGCTTCCGTTTTTGTTTTAGCACAGTCCATGTTTCACTATCGTACAGTGCTGTGCTCCAAACGTATATTCTCAGAAATTTCTCGAAGCACATGATTAATTTGCATGCAATGCTGTGCTCCAGATGTACGTTGTCAGAAATTTCCTCCTCAAATTAAGGCTGATGTTTGACACTTGTCGACTTCTTTTGGTGAGAAATGCCCCTTTGCCTGCTCTAGGCTGCTTTTTATGTCATCCTTCCTTCGTACGTCACGTGTTATTTTGCTTCCAAGGTAGCAGGTTTACTTAACTTCATTTACTTAAAAAGCCATCAATTTTGATGTTAAATTTATCGCTAATCTCATTTCTACTACTTCTTACTGCTGTTGTCTTTTTTCAGTGTATTCTTAGTCTATATTCTGTACTCATTAGGATGTCCATTTCATTCCAGACAAGCCGTAATTCTTATTGACCTTCACTGACGATAGCGAAGTCATCACCGAATCTTGTACTTGACATCCTCTCACCCTGAATTCTAATCCCAATCCTAAATTTTCCTTTTTTTTCATCTTTGCTTTCGCGACGCAGGGATATGACACCAGGGGTGAAAGATAATATCGCTATCTTACACCAGTTTTAATCTGAGCACTTCGTTCTTGGTCCTTCTGTCTTATTGTCCCCTGTTGGCTTATATATACACTGAAGAGCCAAAGAAACAGGAATCTGCCTAATATCGTGCCGGACGCTGTGGCCGAGCGGTTCTAGGCGCTTCAGTCCGGAACCACGCTGCTGCTACGGTCGCAGGTTCGAATCCTGCCTCGGGCATGGATGCGTGTGATGTCCCCAGGTTAGTTAGGTTTAAGTAGTTTTAAGTCCAGGAGACTGACGACATCAAATGTTAAGTCCCATAGCGCTTAGAGCCATTTGAACCATTTTGAATCTAATATCGTGTAGGGTCTGCGACCGAACCGCCGAATCTTTCCATCAGTAAATGGGGTATGTTCTCAACTGACTCGGTTGTTTTAACCCCTCCACTGACGGAATGACCCGCTTCCTACTTCCGTATGTATAAAGCCAATACGGACTTGTAGCTGTCAAGCCTTTGCGCTTACTGCTACGTATTTTTACCGTAAATAGCTCAGCCCTAATGGTAAGAGGTAGTAGTGAATTCACGTTATTAATCTTTGAAGACAGCACAGCTGCCACAAGCTCAGCTCACTTTTACTCCACTCCTACCCTCGCCATTGCACCACATTAATTAGGTGCTACATGGACCTTGCTAAATTCACTTGCGTATACATTTTTGACCGTTACTCGCCAGTATTTACCTATTGGATTAGTACACTCCTAACCGGACTATTTCTCAAAGAGCTGTGATGATTGAACGGGTTCGATCCACGGCCTACAGTGCCCTACAGTTCACACGGTAACACTGCCTACCTGACCCACTTAACTTGGTAGTGAGCTTATGTATCCAATCACCACTGCTAGCAGCAGTGGGTAATCCTATCAGCACGACGAGAGCAGCAGACTTACCGTCGAATCCTCCTGAAAATACTTATAACTACGGTCGCCAGCTCTGAAGGAGCAAAAGAATAAATCAGTTTTTTGGCTCGTTTCAAAGTGAAACGGCTTGAGTTGAATTTAAACTTAATTCTGAATATTACTATTTCTGATCATTCTAGGTGATTCTACAAAGCAAATACTCTCTCAATTTCTGTGAGTTGGCTTGGTAATTACCACCAAGACAATTTATGCAACTTAGGTTAACAAAATTCTATCCTTCAAGTTATTTAATGATTTTGGATAGTACTCTTTGGACAATTGATATAGAATTAGTTAAGTGACTTTACTTGAAAGGTTACTCAGAAAAATTTAAGTAACCATAAATAGGCGACTCATTCTGGTGTGACCATTGCTCTTTTCAACATTCTTAAACGCTAAAGTATTCTACAACCAAAAGAATTGTAAATGAAAGAGGCGATGGTGGCCTCAGTCTGATTTCGCTACACTATGTTTCAGGTTACTACACTTTACAATGAACAACATGCGTCGTAATTTTACTCATTACTATATTCTGTCCTCTGCACTTGCACAAAAGAAAACTGGTATTCTCCTTTTACATGTATACAAAGTTCGACTTAACAATTTCAAGCAGTCTTGCCTTGGGTAGACGTGTCGGTGCTGGTGGTGGGATGCATGTGGCTAACGCAGCTCTTCACGCCTCATGCCCTTAATGGCGGCTGGAACTACGAGCTGTAGCACTCGTATAAGCTACTGCACGTCCGCCATAAAATCTGGGCGCAGGAACTCTTACAATCAGCCCCAGTGGCATAGAGACGGCTTCGACAACCATTCGTCGCGTTCCACTCCACGAACGGCGACGATATTCGCCTCTTCGCAGTTGCACAATCACTTTTGCGTGAGCACAGTTACGCACGTCCTGTCACGTCAACACTCCCCAGGCCATTCCATTGTTCAGTCCCTGTGTCTCCAGCTACCTCTAGCTATGCTCGTATCACCAAGAGTGGGGGCGTTCCCCTACCATCTTTTCACCGAAATCATTTAGTATTTAAGAATATTTATATTTATTACCCTGGAGTTCATACCAGTCATAATAATTTACTACTAGCGCCTTATAACATTAAATCATACACTAATAACTTATAATTACCAAGAAAAAGAATACATTTGACTCCGAGAGCTTAGTGCATTGTCTGAGAGGCAGCGCTAATTCCCAGTTCCGCCAATAGATGGCATCAGGGTGCACTCCCTGGCAGTCTCACACCAGCGCGCCCGTTTCCGACGCGCGGGCTCCAAATTACTGTCAGCCCACCATCATTTCAGTTCCGTTACAGGTCCCAGCGAGCACGCAGAAATGCCGCAACACGACGTGGCATGGACTCGACTAATGTCTGAATCAGTGTTGGAGGGAACTGAGTCGATGAATTCTGCAGAGATGTACATAAATCTGTAAGAATACGAGGGGGTGGAGATCTCTTCTGAACAGCACGTTGCAAGGCATCCCAGATAAGCTCAATAATGTTCTTGTCTGGGGAGACTGGTGGCCAGCAGAAGTGTTTAAAAGCGGAACAGTGTTTCTAGAGCCACTCTGTAACAATGTAGCAATTCTGGATGTGTGAGCTGTCGCATTGTCCTGCTGGTATTGCCCAAGTCCGTTAGAATGCGCAATGGACACGAATGGATGCAGGTGATGAGACAGGATGCTTACGTACGTGTCACCTGTCAGGGTCGCATCTAGATTTATCAGGGGTCCCATACCACTCCAACTGAACACGCACCACACCATAACAGAGCCTCCACCAGCTTCAACAGTACCCTGCTGACATGCAGGAACCACGGATTCATGAGGTTGTCTCCAGACCCGTACACGTCCATCCGCTCGATACAATTTGAAAAGAGACTCGTCCGACTAGCCATCAACAGTCTAATAGAGGCGCAAAGCTTTGTGTCGTGCAGTCATCAAGAGTATTTGATTGGGTCTTCGGCTCCGAAAGCCCATATCGATGATGTTTCGTTGAATGGTTCGCACGCTTACATTCGGTGGTGGCCCAGCATTGAAATCTGCAGCGACCTGCGGAAGGGTTGCACTTCTGTCACGTTGAACGATTCTCTTTAGTCGTCGTTGGTCCCGTTCTTGCAGGATCATTTTCCGGCCCCAGCGTTGTCGGGGATTTACCGTTTTACCGGATTACTGATATTCACGGAACACTCGTGGAATGGTCTACAGGAAAATTCTCACTTCATCACTACCTCGGAGATTCTGTGTGCTATCGCTAGTGCGTCGATTATAATACCCTGTTCAAACTTACTTAAATCTTGATAACTTACCGTTGTAGCAGCGGTAACCGATCTAACAACTGCACCAGACCCTTGTTGTCTTACATAGGCGTTGCCGACCGCAGCGCCGTATTCTGCCTGTTTATATATCTCTGTATTTGAATAGGCGTGCCTATACCAGTTTCTTTGGCGTTTCAGTGTATATTGTGTATTACCAGTATGTTCGTGTAACACACTCCTAATTTTCTGCGACTCAAACATCTTGCACCAATTTACTCTTTCAAACTATTTTTCTAGGTCGACAAATGCTATAAGGTACCTTGATTTTTTTTAAGTGTTACTTACATTATCAAACACGTCATAACTAATTCTCTGTTGTCTTTATCGTTCCTAAAGCCAAAGTGATTGTCATTTAACAGATCCTCCAAATTTTTCTGTATGTTATTCTCGGCATCATTGGTGCATGAGAAGTTAAGCTGACTGTACGATAGTTCTCCTGCTTATCTGTCCTTCGGATGTGTGGATAAGATTTTTCGGGAAGTGGAATGGCATGTCTCCAAACTGTACCAAGGAACATGAATAGTCGTTTCCTGCCACATTTCTTAATGATTTCAGAAAGTCCGAAGGGATGTTATCGATCCCTTCTACAATATTTGATCTTATGAAAGACCGCAACGGTCGCAGGCTCGAATCCTGCCTCGGGCATGGATGTGTGTGATGTCCTAGAATAGCTATGCGACATTCTGAAGCGAACCAAAAAAAAGTCTAACAAAAAGAGTGTAATGAAATGAAGAGAGAGGATGCTTGGGACATGTTAAGACATGAGCTGTTGCTGAAGACAGAAGTTTAAGGGATCATAGAGAAAGGTAATTGGAGGAACATGCCTGGATATAAGGATATAAAGCCGGTCGTCGATGATGTGGTGTGGGATCCGGCAGATTTCTTGAAATGAGGAGGACAGCTGCAAACGGCTGCTGCAGCAAACCGGCCTTATGGTTGACGACCAAAACAATAATATGCCAGCGTAATTTCCAGCATTATGTTTTGCAGTGTTCCGGCTACGTGCTGCCCAGATGTTCTCATGATGTCACCAATAAAACAGCAATGATAGGAGAGATCAAAATGGTTCAAATGGCTCTGAGCACTATGGGACTTAACATCTATGGTCATCAGTCCCCTATAACTTAGAACTACTTAAACCTAACTAACCTAAAGACATCACACAACATAGGAGCGATCGGTGATTATCTTTAAAGGTACTAGAGCCAACGGTACCAAGTCTAATTGTAATTATGAACGTACGTGTCGATGAACTGGGAACTTGTGTTTAGTGTCCTCTCGTGTGAAGTCGTTAGATATTGATTGAAGGACAGAGATGGGAGCAGAAATAATTTGTGTCCTTTCCAAAGGAATTGTCGCAACCTTCGTAACTGTCTGGCTAGGGATACTTCCGAAAATAAAACTGTATTGCCATACGGGGAATTGAAACTGGATCGAGTGCCTTACCCATTCCTCTAAAGTGCTCGTTCTTAGGGAGAAATGTCGGGATGAAAGCAGTTTCTTGTCTAGAAACGTTCCTTTCGTCTCACCGTAGGAGCTTCCGTAGCCTCACGCAAACTCGCCCTGGGGCTCGTACAAGATTCCGTCAATATCAGCAGCGAGTGGCGCGTTTGACGATTACGCGACGATTATTGTTTCCCAGATTTACGCGGAAACGTTTATTGACGGACCAGTATTAATTCTATGAACTGCTATGTTATTTAAACCAGTCTAAATAAAGGTCGCCAGTCCCGCTTTGACATGCACGACTCAGAAACATGCATTCAGTGGACTGAGAATGATTCCGAGATTCGGCTACGGAATTGGAAAATGTACACCGCCAACAGTACACTCAGGCTTCTGCCAATTTCCACAGATAATCTCCACAAAAACTAGACAGGGTAATAGTCTAAATTAAAAAGGGAAAAAGGTCAGTAAAAAATCCTGCACATGCCGTTGTAGCCGAGCGGTTCTAGGCGCTTCAGTCTGGAACCGCACGACCGCTACGGTCTCAGGTTCGAATGCTGCCACTGGCATGGATGTGTGTGATGTCCTTAGGTTAGTTAGGTTTAAGTAGTTAAGTTCTAGAGGACTGGTGACCTCAGATGTTAAGTCCCATAGTGCACAGAGTCATTTGAACCATCTTCGTTCCAGATGAAGCGCATTCCCCCATTCTTAGACAGTCACTAAAAGCATCGCCGTTATGGCCACAAACGTGCCAATCTGGCCCGACCGAACGCCGTGCCGTCCTCAGCCAATGGTCTCGTCTGGATGCGGTATACTGGGTGGTCAGAAACAGACGGAGAATCTTGTAAGGGTGTGCCTGTGAGGTTGCACTGAGAAATAACTATTAAGAAAAGAAATCGATACGTTGCGCCGTTTCCGAGTTAATTAACACCGAAGTTACCGAATCAGGACGTTGCTCGCGCAGATTCAAGGAGCCTGCCACAGACAGTGCCGGCAAACGTGTTCATTGCCCGGTTTCCTCAAAACGAACAAACGTAGCTTTTGCTCATCTACGTTAAATTTATCGCTATCGAAAAAGACAGATTTTAACTAGTACTCAGCAGTTCAACTAGTGGTAACTCACATGCCAGCAGATATTTGTGCAGTACCGCATTTTATTGCGTGCAAGTGCTGAATTTGCGTACTCAATTATCTGATTGGTCAACTTCAACTCTGAATAGCTTGGAAACTGCGCAACGTATAGAATTTTTGTCTCGATAGTTATTTCTCAACGTAACCTCCCCTGCAACACCCTTACAACCTTTTGAGACTGTTTCTCACCACCCTTTAGATGGGTGTGGGATCAAAACACAGCTGTCCCGCGTCGGGTTAGCAAATCGGAAGCGGAAATTTCTCATTCAATAGGCTTAACGAGGATGAGGGAACGCCGTACCCGTCCTCCCTCCCCTCCTTCTGCCCCCCTCCCCTCTCCTCCCGCCCCTCCTCCCCGCTCCACCAGGAAAAATCCCTGGCATACGGCGAACCGAAACAAAATATCCGCGCCGCATCATCCGCCCTGATCACTCTGGTGCGGAGGCTGACAGACGAGTACTAAACCCGTGAGTATTTTCTCTGGAATCAGAACCATATTATCGTACACCCAAAGGTGCAAAGTATGGACAGCAAGATTGCTGGCAAGATGGCAACAGTGGTCACAAAAAAAAAATCAGAATGGAATGCGACCTACGCCTCGTCGCGTGTAAGATTTTTCTATTTGAGTGGGAATGAATCCTTCCGCTATATTTAAAACGTTTCATATAATCTGCTCTCAATTTTGGTGCTATAATACACCTTATCAGGTCTCTCTGTGATAAACCGGGCAATCACCCGGGTAACAACCGAAATACACATCGATAGAGGCCATAATAAAATCGATGACCGCGTTGATAAATTCCTTCCTTCCTACTTATGTAGCTGACAGCGTCGGCGTTATGAATAGAAGTTTTGTTGATGTTCATACTCTGTCAATACCATAAGCAAGGCAGTCATCATAGCGGGCAATGATTGTATTGTGCTCTCTACCGAAGTGTATTATGGCCGTTACCTAGTTATCTGCATGATTACCTGATCTAATATAGAGGTGCAAGATGATGGTTCAGTCGACAGAAAAAAGCGCGATCTTTATATGAAGAATAAGTATTCACTTATAGTCAGATCAAAACAATAACAGCTAATGTTCACCAGTCTATCTGAAGGTGGATACGTGCTTAACGTTTGAAGTAGTTGGTTCTCCACTGCTCGTAAATGTGTTTGCAGTAGTTACTGGTCGTAAATGTTTGAAGAAGTTCGTGATTTACCGCCAAGAGCTGCTAATAAAATTTCTTAATTGAACGTCCAGTTTTGGTCCGTGGACCGTCCTAAAAAAAAATGGTTCAAATGGCTCTGAGCACTATGGGACTTAACATCTATGGTCATCAGTCCCCTAGAACTTAGAACTACTTAAACCTAACTAACCTAAGGACAGCACACAACACCCAGCCATCACGAGCCAGAGAAAATCCCTGACCCCGCCGGGAATCGAACCACGGAACCCGGGCGTGGGAAGCGAGAACGCTACCGCACGACCACGAGATGCGGGCGGACAGTCCTAAGGATCATAAAAAAAAACTCACAGTGTCATACTAGGAGACATAAAATCACTGGTGACAAATGGGTTGTATTATCTGACGTCAATGATTTTGTATTGACTAAATGTTTCATTAACATGGTGATTATACGTTGACCGAAATTAGTTGTTCAATAAAGAAATAGGCTGTAAATCATGACGTTTATAAAATTGCCACGAAAACATTCCACAGACAGTAACACTTGCAGCGTGTTTCCTTTCAGACATTTGGCGTCGTACACGCCAATAGACATCCGTCCTGTAGAGCATAAAACGAGATTCGTCTGTAAAAGCCACCGCCCGCAGCTCGTGTTCGTGTGGTAGCGTTCTCGCTTCCCACGCTCGGGTTCCCGGGTTCGATTCCCGGCGGGTTCAGGGATTTTCTCTGCCTCGTGATGGCTGGGTGTTGTGTGATGTCCTTAGGTTAATTAGGTTTAAGTAGTTCTAAGTTCTAGGGGACTGATGACCATAGATGATAAGTCCCATAGTGCTCAGAGCCATTTGAACCATTTTTTGTAAAAGCCACCTATCGCTACTCGGTGAATGTCCAGTTGCGGTATTGGCTTGCAAATCCCAGCCTCCGTCGCCGATGAGCAGTAATCAGCATGGGCGCATGAACCAGTCATCTGCTGCGGGTGTGCATACGCAGCAACGTTTTGTGAACGGTCGTTGGCACCGTTTGTAGTGCCTTGGTTCATCTGGGCGGTCAGTTGCTCAAGAGTTGCACGTCTGTTCGCCCGTAGACATCTTCGCAGCCATCGTTCACACCCGTCGTCTTTGACCCACAGTGTACCACACTTGCCTCGGCTCCGGTTTTTTTTAGCGTCATTTTGCCATGTAGTCATACTTTAGCCATGGCAGCACACGTACAGTTTACAAACTTAGCCTTTTTGGAAGTATTTCCACCCTTGGTTCAAATTGTGCAAATGGCTCTGAGCACTATGGGACTTAACATCTAAGGTCATCAGTCCCCTGGAACTTAGAACTACTTAAACCTAGCTAACCGAAGGACATCACACATATCCATGCCCGAGGCAGGATTCGAACCTGCGACCGTAGCAGTTGCGCGGTTCCAGACTGAAGCGCCTAGAACCGCTCGGCCACCCCGACCGGCTGTTTCCACCCTTGGCCCAAAAGCTAATGAACAGGCCCATTTCGACGTCAGTTAAACCACTCTGCTTCCGCGTTACCTCA
Organism: Schistocerca serialis cubense; assembly: GCF_023864345.2. Classification (NCBI taxonomy): domain Eukaryota; kingdom Metazoa; phylum Arthropoda; class Insecta; order Orthoptera; family Acrididae; genus Schistocerca; species Schistocerca serialis. Next base: position 727,019,341 of record NC_064638.1, read on the forward strand.
ACGAATGCACTGCTTTCAGTGCACCCCCCCCCCCCCCCTCCCGAAATGCTTTATATACCCTCCACTGCTACTGCTGCCACCTCCCGTCTTTGGCTTGTTATTGCATGTTGACGCCGAACGAAGGCAGTGGTTACACATTAGTGTGACCGTGTATTTGTTATATGGGTCAGTAGCTGCAAATAATTGTATCCCGCCGTAGTCACGACCGAAGCGAAGTATACGGATGAGGCCGGAAACTGGGAGGGTGGCGAGCTGCCACAGTTCGTTCTAGGTCGAGCCCTCGGCACGTGACGTCTATACTCCCGGCGAACCACGTCCCCGTCCCGTGGCCTTCTCCCTCGGCGTGTAACCTGCTGGCATCCCTTAAATCAGCGCTTGCCAGCCCAGCGGAGCACGGCCCGTGAGTCGCTGCGAGAGCAGAGTCGACGTCGCGACAGCCAACGGCCACATCGATTGCGGCAGTCGGCGACAGGCGGAGCAGACCAGGCCTGGGAGGGAAAGGCGTAACTCTGCGCAGAGCACGCGCCGCTGTCATCTGTCAGGCTGTCTGAAAAAGCGAGGCGCAGGTCTGCTCTGTGTGGTCGCTGAGTTATGACTACCTGCCCGACACTACGATGGCTGCTTCCCGCTTCCTTATATCAACGACCAGACATGGCATTGTGTAAAGGGAAATTGCAGTAGTCGTTATGGGTGCGTCAACAACGCTGTGAGTAGTATCCAGGTAGGATTAAATACATCTCGATTACTAGGATGTGATGTTCCTAGAAGTTGTCGCAAATATGCTCATCAACGGTATATCTAGTGGCTTCTGGACTACAGAAAGATCGAAATACGATCTCACGAACTAATATTGTACCCGAAATATTGTAGGTTGGCGAAAATACGTACTATGGACTTGGCATTCTATTGCAATATATCAAAATTAAGGACTTAAACATAATGTGATTCAAGGGGAAAAGAATGCTCTTTCTAAGACGCATTACGTTTGTTAAGTTATGGTTTCTGCACTGACAACTGGATAGCAACATCAACGGGTAGCAAGCACGTAAAATGTAACTTTAAGCATCGTGTTGGTGTGACACGCTTGAGCATCACACGTAGTACTTTTAGTTTTTGTCACACTAATACCGGTACACGTTTTGACGGGAACGTGGTTCCTATAACGGATCTTTTACGTTGGGATGGATTTATTTTATTTTTTCTTAGATGTTTTCGTTAAATAGCTGAATAAATTGTAATTAGGAATAATTTAATTAAGCAGAGTAGAGAAGATAAAGTCAAAGAGATGTTCATTGGGCGGACATTTTCGTAATGTAACGTCATTGCGTTGTTCGGTTGTTAAAACAAGTCGTTTGTGTTCCGTTCTGCTGTTCGGTCGTGCGCGTATCTGAAAGGAATTAATTCAGGGACTATAATAAACTATCACATAACAGTTACGATTCGATGTTCCGACAAAAAGGGTTAACGTCAGTGTTAATTTGAATTGTGTGCGACAGGATTAGTTTTGACAGATACGTGAAAACGGACGTAACGAAAGTTGTTCGCATATCATCCTTGAACGTGACTTTTTATTTAATTAACGATCGCGGGCTCATTAAAAGCTATTATCTCATGATTAGGATCAATCCCTCTTTCCTCCAAGGTAGTGATCATTCATTAACATTTACGTCATAAGAAAAAGGATTATTAATAAAAGTGATGTTAAATGACAATTACGTGTTATTCCGTTAGTGTGGAACCGACGCAATATCTCTGAAATGACATTGATATATAATTTGTGTTAAATACTAAACTGAGATAGGAAATAAATTGAAATTAGTGAACATTTGATACTGAGACTATAGAAGCAGAAGCGCTTAAGGTTTCTCTTCTCTAAAATGGCAAAACAGGTACGAAGTTTGACTCAATAGTCGACTTTATGTATTGCAAAGCCATTAGCATTTCATACTCATTTTGACGACGCGCTGTTAAACAAAGGAACGTTTAGTCTCTGTACGAGTAATAAAATTAAATCTAAAAACATAATTAATAACGGCGAACTCCACTTTAACAAACTGTATTACGTGTTGTCATCGGGCAATAACTGCTCAACCCTGGAGACTTGTGTGGTGAAATTAGAAGTTGGGCATATAAAACAAACTTAAAAATCCATTCAAGTTACAGTGGAGTCGGCACAACACGACGTGGGCGGTTATATTCCGAAACGTCTATAGCGCTTTTAACTGTTCCAACTTGGTCATTCAATTCAGTGCATGTGCCAGAAGGCCCGAATTTGACATTATTGTGGAACGGCAGTGTGAGAGAGACGTCGACCCAGCATCCAAGATTGGCCTGTCTTTCACTGGAACACAAGTATATAGTTATCCATGTGCAGCGAATATATTGAGATATCGTGGATACTGACTGTCAACAAGGCACGGTGGAGACCAGTGGTAGGCCCTTACATTCTTCGTTTGTTATCTCCAGTTCTGCAATTTTTGTAACGGGAAGAGTTGTCTACAAATTTTTACTCATGTCGTATGGGATACCATAGAAGTTTCCACTGAGACGAAATGCGCATATTCGTTGCTGAGGTGGATAATAACCCCGAAGAAGTCAAATTCTTTGCTGAAATCATTCTCCATTGCATACTATCTCCACAGTAACCAGAGAGATAAGCCTTTGTGGTGCTTCGTAGGGCCAGAGAGCGGGCAGTGGTAAATTGTTTGTTTCATTCTGTATATTTCTCAATTCAAAATAATACTCGACCAAGTACTGGTAAATTATTTGCTTTATTCTGCTACAAGTCATGTTATTTATTTATTTCTTAATTTAATAATTACTGGAGCAGGTACCGGTAAATTATTTGTTTTGTTTTGCTGCGAGTCACATTATTTATAAATTTAATATTTCTATTCGTTTTGGCCAGTTTTTCTCATCATCAGGCTATTTTATTACATACATAAGGAAACTAAAGTTCCTGATAGCATCAAAATTAACTATTTGACGCATTCCATACTACGCCTAATATAATTTTCAAGCAGTTGCTTCTTGTCACACCGAAGTCCATGGGCGACCGAGAGCGGTAGCGGGGGTAGGGAGGGGGAAGTGGAGACAGGACGACGTGAAAAGGGAGTCGCACTATTGTTTTTGTACTGCTTGTTGTTGTGATATTGGGCTGCATCTACTTTCTTGTGGAAATGCCTGTTTTGGACGCATGATGATACTTACATCAATTAAAATGTTGCACTAAGTATCCAACACACTCTCTGCACTTTACAATTTATGCGTTCCATGCTTCGTTTCCACGTATTTTCTGGTAGAACCACTATACTGTATAGCAGCAATGCGTCACAACATTTTAAGCACTGAGCACTAAGCAGGCTGCTGCAGTATTTCCTCTAATTCACTCTATAACTCAGTTTGGTCCCGCAGGTCAACATTCATAACATCACTCAAATTGATCTGTCAGCGTCGAGCTTAGCGATGATTTGGAGGCAGTCGTTTGTCTGTCACTGGCGTTACTTACATCTGTTGTATTAAACTAGACTGAAGGCATTTGAAGGATTGTGAGCTATTAACTTCTATTATAGCATTTTCAATTAATGTGTTATGGATTGATATTTCCATTGCCTTCACGATATTCATCTTTCCACTTTTTTCGATTTTGTGGAGAATTGCAAGGTGCTTTCTATTTTCATCGAATGGCCTCTTTCTATAAGAAGAGCTTCTATTGCTGATCTGCAGTATTTCTCCAGCCTGTAACAGTCAGTGTGTTCTTTAAATCGATTCTCGAAATTTCTGCTAGTCCGTCCTACATAAACTTCATTACACTTGTTACAGGTGATTATGCAGCTACGTGATGCATTCACATTTGTCCCTACGGATTTAATAAAGTAGAGAAGACTTCTACTTCGGTTGTCTTGGTGCTGAAAATTATTCTTACATTTGTGTTTTTGAGTAGCGTAGCTAAGGTCTCAGAAATTGGCTGGTTCAAATGTCTCTGAGCACTATGGGACTTAACTTCTGAGGTCATCAATCCCCTAGAACTCAGAACTACTTAAAGCTAACTAACCTAAGGACATCACACACATCCATGCCCGAGGCAGGATTCGAACCTGCGACCGTTGCGGTCACGCGGTTCCAGACAGTAGCGCCTAGAACCGCTTGGCCACCCTGGCCGGCTTCTCAGAAATTACACCAAGATACGACGTTTGTCCATATTTAATTGCTGTAGTAGTATTCTGTGTTACTACAGTCTGCGTTTACTTATTCAGCTTATTTCTTACATTTTACATCATTGTGTCAATCAGAGAACTGTTTGTTGCAGGATTTTTTAAGAGCTGGGTTCCTGTTTGGAGATCTGTGTGTTTAAGAGGAAACATGTGAGCTCTGCATAGCCTTATTTATATGCTACGTGCTATGATTGATACTGAGTGGAAGGGCTTGGAATAGTGATTTCTGTGCTAGTAGGCTTCCTGTAAACATTGGAAGACACTGCTAGTTTTGTTTAGAGACGTCAAGGAAAGGTATTGTGCTATTATTTTTATTCTCAAGGGTGAATTGGATGTTTTTATGCAGACTGTTGAACTTATTAAAAAGGATTGCAATTTCATCATCTGTTCCACTGAATGTAATTATAGTGTCATCTATGTACATGTAGAACTCGATATTGTTAATGATTAACCGTGTAGTGTCAATGTTTTGTACTCTAAGTGGTTGATAAATATTTCGGCTATGAAGCTACTAAGTGGGTTTCCCATAACACACTTATGGAAAATTTTATTTTCAAAAGATAAGTAATTTTGTGAGACTATCAAATTAACCATTTCTACTCGTATAATTCAATTACTTCTGGCCTCCTCATTACCTTGGTTTCTATTGAAATGCTTCCGGTTATTTCAATTGCCTCATCTACAGGTAGCCTGTGTCATTGTGTACATTTACAGTACCCAGAGAGAAAACTGGCTTCAGATGGCGTATTTAACTCACTAATAGTTTAACTAATAGGATTTACGAAATGCGTATTTTCAACTAAAATATCATAGAATTCTTCATTAGTTTATGGGCTCAGCTGATAACTGAGTTCACAACTAGCCTAATAAGTATGTTGTTCTCGTGAAGTTTTGACTGTACTGTGAGTGTAGCAGCTGGGGATTCATTACACTAAGGCTTTGTGCTTCATTCTTTGTGAAAAGGAAGTTCTGTTTTTGAGACATTTTCTTATTTTAACTTGGAGTTTTAGGGTGGGATCAAGAAGGGCTTCATGTATGTGATTATTTTAAAAAAAACTACTTTATTGCGTATTTTCGTCTTTGTCCATAACAACTACTGCGAAACCATTTAATTAATAGAGGATGACTGTAATAGAGGATGACTGTACAGATCTAGATGAAATATGAAATTAGATTACCAATTAGGGAAAGACAAGAAGCAAACTTTCTGCATGAAATGTGACTTGTGTGTGGAAATGAGTAGCGATTTTATGCAGCATGCCGTGGAATGGCACACTGGTGACGGCCAGCGTCGTTGACTACTGGCAGTGGTGCCATTTTGGGCCGGAAATCAGAGCTAGAGGGCAGAATGGCAGTCAGTGTGAGTTGGCACGAGGGGACGACTGCTTTCTCCTGAACCCACTCAGCAGGGAATGCGTGCGAATTTGTCTGCCTACGTCACTCAGTGGACCTGGGTAGAGATCATTGTTTATCCAGGTTTCACGGTCGGGTATGTATAAGGAGATGTTGTGAAACTGTGGCCTGAGGTGGTAATTGTTGGATTTTGTACGGCCGTAGTGTGCTGGATGACCTATACGCATCGAAGATTTAAGGCGGTACGTCTAATCGTTTGTTCTACGCTTATATTTCTGCTGTGTAATACGTGCCTACTTTTCTAATTTAGCACTTTGTTGTGGATACTATCGATGACAAATAGGTGTTCTCTTAACTTTTTGCTGCAAACGGTTGTAATTATATCTCACAATTGACTCTCTTAGCTGCCGTTGTGGTTCGTATGTTAGATGGAACCGTTTCTCACTTCGCCATAACCTTCCTGATTATATGTACGTCATATCCACGCCTAGGCAGATGGATATGGAGTGAGGTATTTCTGTGTGATGTCAGCAGAATGATTTTAAAGGTTCACATTACAGTGACAAACATTCAAATATAGATGGATATAGAAACTGGTTCTTATGTATGCTGAAGGTGTTTCCTTTTATTAAAAGGAAAAGAAAAAAAAGGAAGATGCTTGTTTTGCTCAATCTGTTAAGACACCATGTTTGAGCTAATTTTGTGTACAGGGGTAGTATCTGAGACTTGTGCAAAGTTTTAATGCTATGTAATGCACTAATTTGTAAAGTGTGACCACTGTGCTACTGAAAAAAAAACATTATGTCGAGGAGACTACTCTCTCAATACTCACTGAAACTTTCTCGTAACTTGATGAAGTCCTATGGGTATTTGCTCTGTGTGATATTGGTTTCCAGGAACTAATTACGGTTGTGTACAGATTACCAGACGAAATATCTGGTGTAATGTATCGTTCGTGGATTTCCAGTGAATATTGTGAGCAGTGCTAGTCCAGCATCATTTGCCGTTGTATGGTGCGTGGCGGTTGTCTAGTTAGCGGGTCTGAGGCGACTAAAGCACCTGGGTTTTCAACCAAGCTACGGTCAAAAGAACTTTACTAACCCTTGTAAAGTGGTGATAATTTAAAGTAACCTTAAAGGTTGTTAATGCTACCTCATTGTGACAGTACGTATGATGCTTTCATTGCCTGGTGTGCCAGGCGTAGACACAAATTGTAAAAATTCTTTAATTGCTGTTTTATAATTACTAGATAACTGTGCCTGTTATATTGAGATGTGTAAATAATTATTAGGATTTTACAGTTTTTCTGTTCAAATAATTTCATATAAATTTCAGTTATGGGAAATGGTCATTATGTTTTACAGTTTTTTGTTAAGTAATTCCAAGTAAATTAAGGTTTTAAAATGACGTAGTTCTATTTAGTTTCGAGTTTCCGTGAATCATTTAATTGAAAGATGTTTGCTAAATATCCATTGGCGCATGTAATTCACCGAAGGTGTACCTTTCGTTTTGTTATGGTGAGGGAGAGCTGTTTGTTATTTTCTGCAGCACTGGCGACATTCTTTAACTGTCTCGTGACAGTGAAGTTAACTAGCAAGGCCCAGAGTGTCAAACTTTCTATGCACTGAAAGCTGCCTCTGAATACGTGTAGAGCAGGGAAGTCACAGAGTCCCGTCTTCGCACAGCAGGCACTTAGGAGAGCGGACAATAGTTCATAAAAACTACAATTTGCGAGGCACTAGAAGGAATCCGTTTTGGCAAGAAAAGATATGAAAGCTAGGTGAAAAACTCAGACCTTGAGGCCACGGGATCGGCCTTTGGTTATGGCCATATCATGCGGTAATGTTCGCTTAAATCTGATTAAGAAGGTCTGTGTTGGTTCAATGTAATTATTTCGGTAGAAGGCCCGTTTTCCTATGTGTGTCCAGTTGCAAACCTTTTGGTTGACCAGGACTGAAAATCTGTCATGGGTGGGACAGATTATGTGCTTTGCCTCCAATAACACACCACTATTGGTTAACGATGAAAAATCCATGAGAATAGCAATTTGTTAAACTTGTTTATGAAATTACTGTTTTGGTCGGAACTTGTAAGGTTCGCTGCAGCTGGCCAGCGAACAGAGAACACTTGCTCCATCTCATTGCAGAGAACTGCAGAGAGGTACGTTTCCTGCTCAGAACAGAGTACAAAGGCTTTATTGCACCCATCGTCCACACTCGCGCCATTTGGGACAGGTGAGCACGAGCCATCGATGCAACCACAGAGATGAGGGGACGTGAAGCTAGTTGAATTGGATCAAAGTTTAACTGCGCAGTTGTAACATTCGTAGCTACCTAGTTGCTCCTGTCATGCACGTTGGCGAATCTGTTAGGTTTTGTTCTTGCTTTTCCGGAGTTTTTCTGTGAATCACTAACCATTTACGCACTCACTGAGCGTGTTCATGACATTGTTCATGTGTCCATCCGCTCTGTGCCAAGGCTATAATCCATATTTAAGACCTTTTGTGCACTTATTAAATGTTAATATGATTCAACAGGTAAATTATTTAATTTGATGTCTTATGACAATAATCTATATTGTTATAGAGACTTCTACTTTCTTTCTGTAGTTAGATGCATCCCTTCAGTAATACATCCGTGTGAATTGTGGTACCGTATTTCCGTGTTTAGTTGTTGCCACCACTACCAATTCTCATTCAATAAGACATTATACATTTTGCGACATTCTTTCTCTTAACTTTGCATGATATTAGCTGTATATCACTGGGAACCGTACTTGTAACTTCTTAGGGGTATTCTAAACAGCTTAACCAGAAAAACTTAGTGGCGAGACACTATTCTACGATCGCTCGTTGTTGCTCTCCATACAAGCATTGCAAAGCGTATTTTTAAACGTAGAGTGGTGGATTATTATCTGTAGTACACTGTTACAGCAATAGGGAGCGGCAGTGTTACAAGTTAGCCATTTATGGCGTGCTCGACAATCTGCGGGGTGGAACCCTTGGTGGTCGTGCACGCAGTCTAAATGGTTCCCCTTGCGTCAGGGATGAACTTTGCGGCAGTGTAGCGCTGTCAGCAGCTTGCGTCGGATGGAATCATGATCCATCGAGGTCTACCATGAGCCTATAATGGTCGAGTTTACCGAGATGTTCTAGTGGAACTGCAGCATGGCTACATTTCTATTTCGGTTACTTCGCAGTAACCATCGCCTACACGATGTTCAAACAAACACGTTTTCTCAACTGTTTAGCACAGCTGAACCCAGCTAACGCACATCGTTTCCGCCCACTCCACTTAATCTGCATCCTGTAGATTAAGTGGTTGGCTAAAATTCCTACTCTGCGTGGAGTCCAAGCCTGCCACTCCAAGCCTGCCACCGAAGACTGTGAACCTGTGTTCAATAAAAACTTACGCTTCCTTCCATCTACTATCCAAGCAAAATTCCACTATCGCATACGTTTTAGATATGGCCATGTTTATTGGGTGCGACAGGCACCTCCAGAGCCTCTAATGTTGTTTAACGATATGTGACTACCTATAATGCTCTCTGTTAAGCTTTTGTCTGCCGGTTCCTCTCTGGATGTCCTATTCGCCTACATTTCTCAGACTTCAGTTCACTCCATATGTGGCCTGTTCGTCCACGTCTCTAATACGTAATTCCCACGGTGAAAATTTCCTTTCTACCCCGAACTTGCGTCATAGCATCTCTCTCTTGTAATGCCACCGCAGTAGCTTCAGCTAAGTTCTGAGGAAATTCTGTCGGCACTTCCCTTGACGGCTGCAAAAAATATTCCAGTGCCCACTGTTCTGCCTCTTGCAGAAGGTCCCTGTTGGTACCACTCCTCTCTGTAAGCTGGTATGTGTTGACATTCAGTTTTCTAATCTTGTCCACAAAGTTTTCAATGGACTCCTCTGCGATACACAGTACAATAGTTTTCTTTAATAGCTACAGCTGTTTTCTCTCGTGTACCCCTGCATCGGGCGTACCGTCAGAACTTCAAATGTTAGTGCATTCCTTATCTAATCATGATACATAGTGTACACCTCAGCGTAATTTGGCTATAAGCTAAAACTTTTCCTTCGTCCATCATCACAGCTTTGCCACTGTTAACAGGTTGTCTATGAATGGTAATACGTCCTCACCTGCCTTATGTAACGCCGGAAATGCATATCCTCCTATTTCCATCTATTGTACTATTATTTTTTTCCTTGTTTTGTTACCTCAAGATATGACATTTCTGTCTCTTTATATATTGGAATTGTTTTACTGTTTGTATACATATACACTCCTGGAAATGGAAAAAAGAACACATTGACACCGGTGTGTCAGACCCACCATACTTGCTCCGGACACTGCGAGAGGGCTGTACAAGCAATGATCACACGCACGGCACAGCGGACACACCAGGAACCGCGGTGTTGGCCGTCGAATGGCGCTAGCTGCGCAGCATATGTGCACCGCCGCCGTCAGTGTCAGCCAGTTTGCCGTGGCATACGGAGCTCCATCGCAGTCTTTAACACTGGTAGCATGCCGCGACAGCGTGGACGTGAACCGTATGTGCAGTTGACGGACTTTGAGCGAGGGCGTACAGTGGGCATGCGGGAGGCCGGGTGGACGTACCGCCGAATTGCTCAACACGTGGGGCGTGAGGTCTCCACAGCACATCGATGTTGTCGCCAGTGGTCGGCGGAAGGTGCACGTGCCCGTCGACCTGTGACCGGACCGCAGCGACGCACGGATGCACGCCAAGACCGTAGGATCCTACGCAGTACCGTAGGGGACCGCACCGCCACTTCCCAGCAAATTAGGGACACTGTTGCTCCTGGGGTATCGGCGAGGACCATTCGCAACCGTCTCCATGAAGCTGGGCTACGGTCCCGCACACCGTTAGGCCGTCTTCCGCTCACGCCCCAACATCGTGCAGCCCGCCTCCAGTGGTGTCGCGACAGGCGTGAATGGAGGGACGAATGGAGACGTGTCGTCTTCAGCGATGAGATTCGCTTCTGCCTTGGTGCCAATGATGGTCGTATGCGTGTTTGGCGCCGCGCAGGTGAGCGCCACAATCAGGACTGCATACGATCGAGGCACACAGGGCCAACAATCGGCATCATGGTGTGGGGAGCGATCTCCTACACTGGCCGTACACCACTGGTGATCGTCGAGGGGACACTAAATAGTGCACGGTACATCCAAACCGTCATCGAACCCATCGTTCTACCATTCCTAGACCGGCAAGGGAACTTGCTGTTCCAACAGGACAATGCACGTCCGCATGTATCCCGTGCCACCCAACGTGCTCTAGAAGGTGTAAGTCAACTACCCTGGCCAGCAAGATCTCCGGATCTGTCCCCCATTGAGCATGTTTGGGACTGGATGAAGCGTTGTCTCACGCGGTCTGCACGTCCAGCTCGAACGCTGGTCCAACTGAGGCGCCAGGTGGAAATGGCATGGCAAGCCGTTCCACAGGACTACATCCAGCATCTCTACGATCGTCTCCATGGGAGAATAGCAGCCTGCATTGCTGCGAAAGGTGGATATACACTGTACTAGTGCCGACATTGTGCATGCTCTGTTGCCTGTGTCTATGTGCCTGTGGTTCTGTCAGTGTGATCATGTGATGTATCTGACCCCAGGAATGTGTCAATAAAGTTTCCCCTTCCTGGGACAATGAATTCACGGTGTTCTTATTTCAATTTCCAGGAGTGTATTTATGCACTTATGTCGATGTATAATTGGTTTGTTTCGTAAATATTATTTGTATTTTTACGCTGTGTCTTGCCTAGGGAGAACTGCTATCGAACGATTACATCGATGGGTCGTGTGAAGAATCAAAGTGTGTAGGATCTTTGGTAGTGTTAACTCTGCCGCGTGGAGCGCGGGCAGAGCAGAGAGAGTCTGGCGGGAGTAGTGCAGTGGAGCAGGTGTGTTGTGTGACGCTCCCGCGAGTTGCCGCGCTTTCGGAGTTTGGCAGCATGTAATTGCGCTCGACTTGCGATGATAGTTTCTGACATGGTGTCGCGGACGGGAAGCATTAGCTGGCGCACATCAAGAGCCCGTTTCGTCTGGTGACCGTGTCGAGAAGAAGGCGCGCCAACATCCAGCTTCTGCAACAGCGACAGCCGACAATGAGTGACTGTCGCCACCTCCTCGATCGACGACTTCAAACCTTCAATCAACCAACAAGGAAGACTAAAAGCACGTAAAGTTTCAGAACTGTATGGCAGACCTCAGCTTTTCAAACTGTTCCATTTGCCTCGCAAAATTACAGCAACTTAGCATGAACTTTTGTTGCTCATTGTCCCAATTGCATTACCAAGCAGGGTCCCTTCCTTTTCCGGAATGAACCCGAGTGTCGTTGAAATTCAAACGCGAGCATCATTCAATTTCACTGCCTTAATTTCAAAGTTCAGTTAAAGTATTCATAGCTGGCTACAATATTTAGATTACACAAGCTCAAATTAAGAGTGCGAGTTTTGTTACCATATTTTAGCTTACCTGTGACTGCAGCTCAGCTTGGTACGTACAAAATTTTACTATTGTTAATTGTTCAGAATCATTTAATTCAAGTTCAAAGTTAAAGCTCTTATTTCTAAGTTGCGCAGAGTCAAGTTGCTTTTGAAATGATTGTTGAGGTAGTCCAAGACTTACCGTATTTTACTGAATTTCGATGTGCTTAAGAAAGAAAGCTTCTTATTAATTTCAGTCACTAAATTAACTTTCAGTTTTCTGGTTTTATTAATTCTTTTGCTAAATTAAGTCAGAGTGCAGCGAAAGTTATTACTTCTGACAAACTTTCAGTTTTCACACTACACGTGTCAACCTTCAGTTGCCACGCTTCTAGTGCTAATTATATGTGTAATTACCTTTCTTTTTCAGTTACTATAGTAATTGTCCTTAGGACTGGCGACCGTAATTTCCCCCTAATCTCAAATATCTAATTACCGCTAGTTAATTGTTAACGTAACGGCCGCACATTTACTTTCTTCATTAACTTTTCGCCTTTCCAAAATTAATTTCCACCACTTTCATTTGCATTTTTCCTTTCATTTAGATGTAACCCTTTCCTCCCTCTTTACCGACAGATTAACTTCGGTGACGATTGCTTTTCCCAAATTTCCATTAGGTACACGCGGTTTAATTTTTCACTGTCATTAAGGTCGATAAGTGAGGGGGAGGTTACACTTACCCGCCCGAAAAAGGATCGATTAGGTTGCCGTTTTACTGGGTGATGGTTTACCCCTCCTACCTTCTGTCAGTGCAAACAACTGCTTACGCAACAACGTATAGTCCCGCTGCAATTGCTCCCTCTGAATCAGTGTGGTCTGAAGCACCTCTGTAGTGTTAATCTTCCTCACCTCTGGTTCATTCATAGCAAAGTCTGTGTCCAAAATAAGAGGAAAAAATCCAAAGGAAAGGAACGAATGCAAACACCACAATGTCCAGGCCTCTTATTTAGGCGATTAGACACTGTGTGCCTAATCCTATCACATAGAAAACAGTTTATTTTCACTAATTTTAATGGTTAACGAAAACCGCCTCAGCTATATTATTAAACATTTATTGTGTTACAGCCAGTTTCGATTTTATTCTGTTTTCAGGTTGCCAAATTGTCAAAAGTCATGATGTAAATGGTCGGGTCGTCGTATATAATTCTAAAGACCAAATCCAGAAACATTTCATGCGACAACCTGACCATTCATAACAAGACTTCAGACTACGCAGCAACCTGAGGAAGTTATAGGAACTAAACCGCTCGTAAAACAATAAATGTGTAATGCTACAGCTAACAAGGGTGCCGCACGAACTTCCTCTTACCGATCTGATTCATATTGACAGTGTATAAGGCGCCCTAAGAAATCAACGTATGTCAAGAGGAAGACGGAACCCTAAACCGTTTTCAATAAAATCGAGTAAGTCCCTTAGTACTCAGAACCATTTGAACCATTTGACCCAATAAAATCGAGTTTGAAAATTTTAGGCATACTTATATACTCAGTACAGTCGGTATCATTCAGGCAGTCTGCATCTGATCGAGTAAGCAGTTGGTTTCATAAACACGAAGTCCATGGATCCAGTCTTGCTACCGCCATTTTTTTTCATTCCCACGTTATTCTGTCGACGTGCAATCTTAAAGTAATCCCTCTCAATTGTACTCCACTGGTGCACCCTCGCGATTTTTTTAAATTTATATTTGTACAAGAAGGTAAAGAACCGTGTGTAAAACAACTACAAAATGGCGTGTACACTATCGAACAGAATAAAGAGAAAGCTTATAGAGAACACTGCATAATTTCTTTTTTTTCAGAGCACTATGGGACTTAACATCTGAGGTCATCAGTCCCATAGAACTTAGAACTACTTAAACCTAACTAACCTAAGGACATCACACACATCCATGACCGAGACAGGATTCGAACCTGCGAGCGTAGCGGTCGCGCGGTTCCAGACTGAAGCGCCTAGAACCGCTCGGCCACCCGGCCGGCCATAAAAATTCAATCAATCGTACACCATCAGCTGACTGCATATGTGTGGTACACCGCTAAGTTGTGTGATGACCGGGAACCGTTTATGAATGTAAGCAAAGTTTGTTTTGTAATAGGCGCACTGAAAAATCATGCACATACAAAAATTCCGCTCTCATCACAAGTGCTGTATATTGCAATAATTATTGTTTTCCCTGATTCTACGATCAGTATCATCCTGGTTCGTGCAGTACTTCATAGGTTACATATTAGACTTGTCACAAATGTGGAGACAGTAAAATGAAAGAAATAGTTCAACTGATTTGATTGGAAGTTCTCGTGTATCCCATTGTTTGGTTCCAGTCTCCTTAATAAAAAAAGTTTTTCTCCGTCTTTCACGATAAGTACTACATAAGTAATAAATGAGTCAGTAAATATTTATAATTTGCACGTAGTAGTATAACGTGGAAATAAAGTACTAGCAGCAAGATTCGATCCAGAATCGTCGCGCTCATCAAACTACGCACTTACTTGCTCGGCTGCAAACTGCTTGAATACTTGTAACCATAGAAAGTATATAAGCACTCCTAAAATTTTCAAGCTCGAAGACGGATGAGGGTTTCGTCTTCCTGTTCGCTTATTGTGAAGTCCTAATAGTGCCCGACACATCACGTCAATATGAACCACATAAGTGAGGGGGAAGTTCGTATAGTCCCCTTGTAAGGTGGTTTTCATTACTCATTAAAATTAGTGTCAATTCAGGCGTGATGCAAATATGGTCAATATGAGTTCATTTTCACTCTCTAAATTCAGGTGATAACACAGATGAACGCTCCGTGCTGTCGCTCACAGGTACTGTCTCTTATGAAACCAGTGTTACAGCCACGCGGAGCAACAGTATTGCACGATGGCCACTTCTGGACCCAGAGTGTGCAGGAAGCTGCGGCGTGCGCAAAGAATGCTTACTCAATAAAGACATTCTTTATTAATTGACGCTTCTCTTACGGGAGGTCGACTGCTGCAATCCAGGTGCCGACCGCAGCTATTGGGCAGCGGGGGTCCACAAGAAATACGGGGCCCCGCAACGAAATTGTGACGTCACACTAGTCGTCTTATCCGCCATACTTCGCGAATGCTCGACTCCGCACAGGGCCCTGGCAAATCAGTATGTCAATGAAAAGATATCCCCTAAAGATATAGTGTTTGTGGGTACCTATCGAGAGCTTGCATGTAAACACACTATCAATAATTATTAAACTCGTCTGAAACAGTTACTTGTTCCCTGTCAGAGATGGCTGCTGGCACTTCTAAGACCTGCAGTGTGATGTGCGGTGACGTACACGCCAAGACCTGTCTTTCTTGGCGGCCTCTCTGGGCTGCGAGTGACGTAAGCTGAAGGAGTTGAATGCTGCATTAGTTTAATAGCGGCTGGTACCGAGGGTGCCCTAGTTGGCAAAGTCTGCCGTCAGCTCCGCAACGCAGCTAGAGTTTGCGGCTGAGCTGGCTTAGGTGCACGCGGCTGGCAGGAACATGCAGATGTCCAGAGTTTAACCGAGGACTATCGGAGACTGGCTAGAGTATAAGGCGACAGCACTCACTGGGCGGTCTCACCTCAGTGGACAAATTCGAAGCTTGGAACCATCAGGGCTAACTGATGGCTCGTAAACCAGTGGCTCCGCTGAGATGGTGACACTGCTCGATGAGGCCATAGTAGCTTAACCGCACATTTGATCAATGACTGGTGCAGAAACTGCGCCCAAATGCAAAATTACGTTGGTGTTGGCTCCATGTACCTCTTAGCTAGCTGCATAGGCCTGACTACAACAACACACATGAGCGATACATGAGTTATTGAAGTCATCTTGGCTGAATGGCTCTTCATCTGTACGTATGACTTTACTTGAAAAATAAGAATCATTCTGGAAAATAAGCAGCGGTTATCATCAAAATTGTATCATTCGTGGTACAGGACAGCGCAAAGTAGGTGTTAGTAAGTTTTGGTTACTACGACCTAATATGGGATGATAGATTCTTGTCATATTTACGCTACAGCATACAACCTGAACCCAATACAGAAAGTTTTCAAAGTGCTTTCTTTCAGCAGCAATGAATGTATACAGCCTTGAACTGAATTCCATGATGACTTTCTGGAGAACATCATTTTAGCCTGTTCGTATCTCTGTCAATTGCAGTACTACTATACCAGAGCGTTGTAAGTACATCTTTGAATACTCTGCCCTTCGGATAATCCCGTAAGAAATAATAACACGGGTTGAGTTCCACACCACATCTGGTGAATGCTAAGGTGTCCAGGGCAACGAACTGAAGTCTGAACCGCATCATGTGAGAAAACTAAGACGGCCACAGTACGGTATGGATGTGTTCGTTCCTGCATGAGCCAGTAGTTTCGGAGCATTCGACCGCATCTTGCAGCTGGTGAAAATTTGCGTTCCAGCACCTTTCGGTATTGGTCTGCTGTGACAGGTCCTACAGTAAAAATGGCCCCAAAATGTATTATAATCTGACTGCCCAACAAACAGTGGCTTTTTGTTGATAAGAAGGAGCAGCAGCTTGAATGCTTGGATTCTCAGTAGTCCAGTGGCGCAACTTGCGTTTCTTGACGCACGCATAGAGATGAAAGTGTGCCTCATCACTAAACCATATTTGATCCTTATCGACAATTCAATTTTTAAAGGGCTCAAACATCTCATTTTCAAAAGAATTTCACCACTTCACGTCCTTGTCATTCAAACGTTGGTACCGTTGAATTTTCTGGAGAAACCGTCGTGACATACAGTGCTGCATGTCTTGTTCATGTGATGGGCTTTTCATTGAATAAGGTTAGTACACGTTCCACATTCTTCAGGCCTACAACTGAGGCTGTTCGCCCTGACTGGCCCTTGCTGGAATCATGTAGGCATCCAGTCTTTCCAACACGTTTCATCGACCTGTTAAGAAACAGGGAAACCATGACACAGATTCTATATCAGATTAGGGTTAAATTTTGTCATCACAACTTGACCTCAGTTCTGTATTGTAATCTCATCGAAAAGTGGTCATGCTGGATGGTGCTATATTTGAACCAAACTTGCTCTTCAGTGTGCGTCTTACCACAACGGTACGTCCAGAATTTGCGTAAAATGCGTTTACGATCAACAGATGCAGTAAAATTTGAAATTTTCCCGGCGAGTCAACTGTTCAAAAGGATTTTGGGTTTGCAGCCGGTCGTCGTAAACTTCATTGCACGACATTTCGGCTGGACAACTGCCAGCCATCTTCAGGCGAGTCGAACGAGGACTGACGAAGACGTCCTCCGCTCCGTCTTATATAGTGCGCTGATAGTACTGCCGCCCATGCGTTGCAGTCGCGGAGACAGAAGGGCCACACCACTCAGCGACAGCGCCCTCGCTGATGGAACTGCAATACTCAGCTGCCGTCGGTATTGTCGCTGGCTGCAGCTATCGAAGTCTTCCGGCGTCTTCGTCTCGAGCAAATTTCGGAGATGACGGGATTCCATGCATTATTCAATTGGTAACCCCTGTCACGGTTCATTATATTTCCCGCAATGCGTATTTCAACGGCTTCTTTGAAAATGGAGTCCTAAAAAGTTGTTGCTGTGGCCAAAATCTAAGCTTTCTCGTACTCCATTCAATGTTCGTTAGAAATATAATGTTCCGCAACTGGAGACTTACTGGGCTGCAGTAGGCGAGTGCAACGTTGATGTTCTGTACAACGCTCTTCCACTGTAGGCGTTGTCTGTCCTATACAGGCCATACCACATTGACACGGTATTTTGTAAAGACGGAGCGGAGAACGTCTTCGTCAGTCCTCGTTCTACCCACCTGAAGACAGCTGGTAGTTGTCCAGCCGAAATATCGTGCAATGAAGTTTACGACGACCGGCTGCAAGCCCGAAATCTTTTTGAAAAATCAACAAATGCTGTTACAATGTTAGTACTTTCGTTGTGAATGTGAACCGAGACATCGGTGAGTGAGCTGTAGAATGCTGAGTGCTACAATACGACAATATCACAAGGAGAATCATTTACGACATACAATTAAACTACAGTAGACAAATATTTAGTAACAACTATTTTGCGCCACCCTGTTAGTGCTACGTATTCCCTGCGTGTACTTTTCATGGTTGATAAGGGTGCAGTTGACTTCCGTGCAAAGTACACCTCACTGTTGTTCTGTACTTCCCACTGCAAGTGGAATAGCACGTGAGTTCGCAGGTAATTATGCGTCCACGTGATCAGACATGTCCTCTTGGGCTGCCACTGTAGCAATCTGCCTTGCATTGCAAGCACAGAATCTTTGTCAGCGACAATTCGCTTAACTTTTGCCAAGAGACAAGGATCAACCGCAAATACTCTGGTTTCACATTCAGGAGGATGTATGTTGATATGCTCGTTCGGTCATCAGTGTTGAGGTTTTTCGTCGTTTCCACAGTCACTTGAGACAAATTCTGGAATGATTCCTTTGAAGCCGATACGAATGATTTCCTTTCCCATCATCCCCCAATTGGAACTTGTATCCACTGTCTCTGATGACCTGCTCGTCGACGTCATTTTAAACGCTAATCTTCCTTCTTCGGAGGACTGGGGGACGAAGAATGTAGTGAGTATTTTCTTCAGTTCAGGTGCGCATTCCCACTGTCTGAGATGTTAATTATTTGTTGTGGTCTTGAATCCAAAGACTGGCTTGACGCAGCTCACCACGCTACTCTATTCTTGTGCAGTCCTCTACATTTCCGAGTAACTACTACAACCCTCATCTATTTGAACCAGCTTATGGTACTCTTCTCTTGGTCTCTCTCTGCAACTTTTACCCCTCACCCCACTTCTCTCCAATATTAAATTGACGATTCCTTGATGACTCAGACTAGGTCCTACCCCTTCTTTTAGTAAATTTATGCCAAGAATTTCTTTTCTCCCCAACTCTACACAGTACCTTCTCATTACTTACGCGATATACCCATATAATGTTCAGGATTCGTCCGCAGAACCAAATTTCAAAACCTCTTCTTGTATGAACGGTTTATTGTCCACACTTCATCTCTATACAGAGCTACACTCCATACAAATGCCTTCAGCTCTACTTCAGCCTTACTTTACTGCCCAAATAGCAAAACTCATCTACAACTTTTAGTGACTCATTTCCTTACTTTACTGCCCAAATAGCAAAACTCATCTACAATGTTTAGTGACTCATTTGCTAATCCAATTCCTTCAGCTCGCCTTACGTAGTTCGATTACATTCCATTACCCTTGTTTAGCTGTTGCTGGTGTTCATCTCATATTCTCCTTTTATCAGGCTGACCATTCCGTTCAGTTGCTCCTCCATACCCCTTGCCTTCTTCTACAGAATTACAATGTCATCAGCAAACCTCAAAATTGTTATTTATCCTCCTTGAACTTTAATTCCTTCGCCAGACTTTTCTCTGGCTTCCTTCACTGCTTGTTTAGTGTACAGCTTCAGTAACATCGGGAACTGGTTACAACCACGTCTCCGTCCCTTCTCAACCACTGTTTTGCTTTCAGGCCATTCGACTCTTATTATTGTCGTCTGATTTCTGTAAAATCTTTTGTTCGCCGTATTTTACCCCTACTACCTTCACAATTTCATAGAATGTATTCCGATTGACACTGTCAAAAGATTTCTCTAAATGGGCAAAAGCTATAAATGTAGGTTTGGCTTTCTTTCACGTATCTTCTAAGATACGTCGCAGGGTCAGTATTGCCTCGCGTGTTCGTACATTTCTCCGGAACCTAAACTGGTCTTCCGCTAGGTCGGCAACTACTAGTTTTTCAATTACAGTACGTTACATCGGACTTCTTTGTTTGCGGACCGTTCCTCATTCACTATAGCATGTACAACATCACGGCTCCACAAAAACTCCATAGTAATACGAAACGTAAACCATCGATGGCCCGTTGCGCTCAGGTTCTATGAATATCCGGACGCGAACAAAGCAATGGAACAGCAGTACACTGTGTAAAACACACAAAGTCACTGTGAACATTGCTGCAATCAAACCAGGATTCGATGTCGGTACAATGTAGCAATCAAGATCATGCTCTTGTCATATACTGACTTCGGGTCAGGTTGATCCGTTCTGTCTTTATGTTTTGCTTCTTTATTTTATCGATTAATTATCTTTAGAGACACTGTGTAAACGTACTATGAAGCTGCACACACCTACTGAAATGTTTGGATTTAGTATTGCACCCGCACTGAGTCTATGCTATAACGAGTTGCTGTATCTTGAGTACTAGGTTTTTCCTACGAGTTACAAATTACGTTATGTCAATCTACGAAACGCGTTGTGAAGATAGTACCAGTGTACGATATGTGCATATTTTCATTCTTCTCTTTGTCTTTTCTCTTTACTCATACTTAGGAATCAGCAGTAGTATAGTTTTTGTAATTATTTTCCTCTATTGGTTCTGTAGCCGTTATTTTGTATTCTTTCTATTATTGTGTATTTACACATTTATTAAAATGTGACTGAAAACTTTTCTACGAATATAACTACGTAAAATTTTAATTTGACTTAAAAGTTTGAACGTTGTACTCTACGGATTGCTATGCGAGAAAAGTCAAGCCTTAGAAATGTATCAATAGGTGAAACGTTAACAAAGATGTCTGTAGGAGACTAAGAGACTGATCGGCGTGTCAAATGCGAGCGCAGGAGTGATGTGTTCGTGGCTGCCGTTGTGGGTTTCTCATGTTTTAATGTCATGCGCACGACTTCGATATTTTCAGCTGAGGATGAAGCTAAGAAGAAAACATAACAATAGTGCTTCATATGATGGACTAACACCTCGAAAGATAAAGTTGAACATACGATATGCAGTCAGCCGTATCACGCGGCATAGAAGTGGAAGATTTTCGGTGTGCACAACACGAACTGTTTCGATACGTATCATGGACTGCACGTTTAAAATGCATATTATGGTATTTTAAAATCGTGGCTATCGGCTCACAAAGTGAGCCTGAAAAGTATAATGTGTGGACAGTGCAGTAGGCTGTTTTCGGAGTGGACAGTTTTCACTCAGCAGAGTTAATTGTGCTGTTAGTGGACACACCAGTTAAACTGGTTTCATGATAACATACTGCGTCATGAACTAAGAAGGTGACAGCTATCGATTGGGACAGCGAAGAAACAATTTCACCACGTTGAACATTTTCTATGAACAGCGCAGGCTGTGACCTTGTGGTGATGGAATTATCTTCTCGCCATGGACTAGCATTTCGTGAAATAATAATCGGAACACTATGATCTTATAATACTCATAGGACCTGCAGTGTCACGTGCTGTGACGTACGCGCCACGGTCTGTCCTTCTCGTGAGCCACGATCAGCACGGGATGACAACACGCACATGACTTCAACTAAGTGAATATTCACCAGACCCAACTTGACTAGAAGAATGGTTTGGGTGGTAGGACACTTCCTGAAGCATCAAGGGATCAGCAATTTATTACTGGAGAGAAGAGTGGAGGTCAAAAATCGTAAAAGTGCACCAAGAGATCAATACGCTTGCAAATCCAGAAGGGTGTAGGTTGCAGTAGTTATTCGGAGATGAAGACGCTTGCACAGGATAGAGAAGCATGTGGAGCTGCATCAAATCAGTCTCTGGACTGGAGAACAACAACAACAACAACGTTACATTTATTACGTGAATGAAATCTCAAGTATTTTAAATAACACTTTCAGTGATCTTAAACCAAAATTCATTTCCATTATTAAATGATTATCTGTACCAAATGTTGTAGTTCTCCAAATACTTTGTCTTTTTACAATGTTTTCATTCTTGTAACATTACATTTGCTCTGTATTTAACGGCACTGATACAAACTTTGGCACGTCCCGGAAGCATATATATATATATATATATATATATATATATATATATATATATATATATATATATATATATTTTAAGTGTCAAAACAGCAGCCCAAGACACACGTCGCCGAGGATCTAAGGCCACCGACAGTCAACTGTGTACTGCTGGCGGCCATCATGTCTTTAGTGAGATTTGACTGATAAGGCAGCTCCTCAAAAAACTCATTTGTGTCCTATCTGCGTAGTGCCTTTAGACGCTCTATTTAATTGTTTTTCTGCATTTTTTGTAGTTCTAATAAATTATTTTGCTATTAATATCTGTTTTCAACTCTGTCATTCCAATGTATTGCACACGTGCAATGAAGAGGTGAGTTTTGGTTCGAATAATGATGATTCAGACTGGCACCCGGTAACTGATTAATTTTTCCCTATATCCCCGATGAAAATACCAGTTTACTGCATTTTTGCGTCCCAGTGTGCGCGAGTTATGAGAATACTTACGCATCCTTTTTGTTGTTCAGTTACGTCATGTCTTTCTCATACCGACGAAAGAACCAACACTTCTCTAATGCCATGAAGGCTTTCGCGACTGGATGTTTCAGCTGCTGAGAATTCTTCCGTTTTGTATGGCAGTGATCCATGGAATTCTTCTATCCCTGACGTTTCGTCCAAGGCTACGTTGGACATCTTCGGAGGTGATCCTGGTCCTGGTTGTGCTGAGTCTTGCCTACTGACGAGTCGTACGTCGAAGAGCGGCCTAAATACCGTGGAAAATGGGCGTGGTGTGGATTTCACGTGATGTTGTTGTTGTGGTCTTCAGTCCTGAGACTGGTTTGCTGCAGCTCTCCATGCTACTCTATCCTGTGCAAGCTTTTTCATCTCCCAGTACCTACTGCAACCTACATCCTTCTGAATCTGCTTAGTGTATTTATCTCTTGGTCTCCCTCTACGATTTTTACCCTCCACGCTGCCCTCCAATACTAAATTGGTGATCCCTTGATGCCTCAGAACATGTCCTACCAACCGATCCCTTCTTCTGGTCAAGTTGTGCCACAAACTTCTCTTCTCCCCAATCCTATTCAATACTTCCTGATTAGTTATGTGATCTACCCATCTGATCTTCAGCATTCTTCTGTAGCACCACATTTCGAAAGCTTCTATTCTCTTCTTGTCCAAACTATTTACCGTCCATGTTTCACTTCCATACATGGCTACACTCCACACAAATACTTTCAGAAATGACTTCCTGACACTTAAATCTATACTCGATGTTAACAAATTTCTCTTCTTCAGAAACGCTTTCCTTGCCATTGCCAGCCTACATTTTATATCCTCTCTACATCGACCATCGTCAGTTATTTTGCTCCCCAAATAGGAAAACTCCTTTACTACTTTAAGTGCCTCATTTCCTAATCTAATTCCCTCAGCATCACCCGACTTAATTAGACTACATTCCATTATCCTTGTTTTGCTTTTGTTGATGTTCATCTTATATCCTCCTTTCAAGACACTGTCCATTCCATTCAACTGCTCTTCCAAGTCCTTTGCTGTCTCTGACAGAATTACAATGTCATCGGCGAACCTCAAAGTTTTTATTTCTTCTCCATGAATTTTAACACCTACTCCGAATTTTTCTTTTGTTTCCTTTACTGCTTGCTCAATATACAGATTGAACAACATCGGGGAGAGGCTACAACCCTGTCTTAATCCCTTCCCAACCACTGCTTCCCTTTCATGTCCCTCGACTCTTATAACTGCCATCTGGTTTCTGTACAAATTGTAAATGGCCTTTCGCTCCCTGTATTTTACCCCTGCCACCTTTAGAATTTGAAAGAGAGTATTCCAGTCAACATTGTCAAAAGCTTTCTCTAAGTCTACAAATGCTAGAAACGTAGGTTTGCCTTTCCTTAATCTTTCTTCTAAGATAAGTCTTAAGGTCATTATTGCCTCACGTGTTCCAGTGTTTCTACGGAATCCAAACTGATCTTCCCCGAGGTTGGCTTCTACTAGTTTTTCCATTCGTCTGTAAAGAATTCGTGTTAGTATTTTGCAGCTGTGACTTATTAAGCTGATAGTTCGGTAATTTTCACATCTGTCAACACCTGCTTTCTTTGGGATTGGCATTATTATATTCTTCTTGAAGTCTGAGGGTATTTCGCCTGTTTCATACATCTTGCTCACCAGATGGTAGAGTTTTGTCAGGACTGGCTCTCCCACGGCCGTCAGTAGTTCCAATGGAATATTGTCTACTCCGGGGGCCTTGTTTCGACTCAGGTCTTTCAGTGCTCTGTCAAACTCTTCACGCAGTATCATATCTCCCATTTCATCTTCATCTACATCCTCTTCCATTTCCATAATATTGTCCTCAAGTACATCGCCCTTGTATAGACCCTCTATATACTCCTTCCACCTTTCTGCTTTCCCTTCTTTGCTTAGAACTGGGTTTCAATCTGAGCTCTTGATATTCATACAAGTCGTTCTCTTATCTCCAAAGGTCTCTTTAATTTTCCTGTAGGCGGTATCTATCTTACCCCTAGTGAGATAGGCCTCTACATCCTTACATTTGTCCTCTAGCCATCCCTGCTTAGCCATTTTGCACTTCCTGTCGATCTCATTTTTGAGACGTTTGTATTCCTTTTTGCCTGTTTCCCTTACTGCATTTTTATATTTCACGTGATAGCGAAGATAAACCTTGTCAAAAGATAAAATACACTCCTGGAAATGGAAAAACGAACACATTGACACCGGTGTGTCAGACCCACCATACTTGCTCCGGACACTGCGAGAGGGCTGTACAAGCAATGATCACACGCACGGCACAGCGGACACAGCAGGAACCGCGGTGTTGGCCGTCGAATGGCGCTAGCTGCGCAGCATTTGTGCACCGCCGCCGTCAGTGTCAGCCAGTTTGCCGTGGCATACGGAGCTCCATCGCAGTCTTTAACACTGGTAGCATGCCGCGACAGCGTGGACGTGAACCGTATGTGCAGTTGACGGACTTTGAGCGAGGGCGTATAGTGGGCATGCGGGAGGCCGGGTGGACGTACCGCCGAATTGCTCAACACGTGGGGCGTGAGGTCTCCACAGTACATCGATGTTGTCGCCAGTGGTCGGCGGAAGGTGCACGTGCCCGTCGACCTGGGACCGGACCGCAGCGACGCACGGATGCACGCCAAGACCGTAGGATCCTACGCAGTGCCGTAGGGGACCGCACCGCCACTTCCCAGCAAATTAGGGACACTGTTGCTCCTGGGGTATCGGCGAGGACCATTCGCAACCGTCTCCATGAAGCTGGGCTACGGTCCCGCACACCGTTAGGCCGTCTTCCGCTCACGCCCCAACATCGTGCAGCCCGCCTCCAGTGGTGTCGCGACAGGCGTGAATGGAGGGACGAATGGAGACGTATCGTCTTCAGCGATGAGAGTCGCTTCTGCCTTGGTGCCAATGATGGTCGTATGCGTGTTTGGCGCCGTGCAGGTGAGCGCCACAATCAGGACTGCATACGACCGAGGCACAACACCCGGCATCATGGTGTGGGGAGCGATCTCCTACACTGGCCGTACACCACTGGTGATCGTCGAGGGGACACTGAATAGTGCACGGTACATCCAAACCGTCATCGAACCCATCGTTCTACCATTCCTAGACCGGCAAGGGAACTTGCTGTTCCAACAGGACAATGGATGTCCGCATGTATCCCGTGCCACCCAACGTGCTCTAGAAGGTGTAAGTCAACTACCCTGGCCAGCAAGATCTCCGGATCTGTCTCCCATTGAGCATGTTTGGGACTGGATGAAGCGTCGTCTCACGCGGTCTGCACGTCCAGCACGAACGCTGGTCCAACTGAGGCGCCAGGTGGAAATGGCATGGCAAGCCATTCCACAGGACTACATCCAGCATCTCTACCATCGTCTGCATTGCTGCGAAAGGTGGATATACACTGTACTAGTGCCGACATTGTGCATGCTCTGTTGCCTGTGTCTATGTGCCTGTGGTTCTGTCAGTGTGATCATGTGATGTATCTGACCCCAGGAATGTGTCAATAAAGTTTCCCCTTCCTGGGACAATGAATTCACGGTGTTCTTATTTCAATTTCCAGGAGTGTATAACTATCGATCATAGAACGTCAAAGATAAAAACTTCTCATCGATTCTGTAGCGCCACTGTCCATAAATCGCTGAGTTTCATGGCTTCTACTTTTCTGTTAAAATTATCCCCATGTTTATATATTTCGATGGCCTCTCTATACAGCCGTGGATAATAGTTCGTTAGAGTACATCAGTTTCCGAAAATTTCACTAAGTGATCACCTGACTGAAGAGCATGTTCCACCACGACTGACTTGCCTGTTTTCCCTAGTCGCCAAAGACTTTTATGTTCCTTCAACCGTGTATTCACGCTTCTCTCACACATACCGACAGCTACTTGCATTATCATTCCAATCATTATCCACAGCAGAAAAGAGGTGTAATTAAAAGTCTAGTGGACAGAGGTAAAAGGGTTTGTACGCTGGAATACAGTTAAAACATCTAAAGCAGGCTTTTGAGAAGAATAGGTACTCTAGTAAGGAAATAGAGTTTTTCGACCGAATAACAGGAGGCCTAAGGACAACGATAGGACACAGCGATGGAAGAGCATGGTTTCTCTACCATTCATCAAAAAAGAAATGGATCAAATCGGCAAGATTTTAAGGAAGCATTACGTTCGCCCGATTTTCAGACCAACTAAGAAAATATGCCAAGCACTTCGTTCCGTTAAGGATAAACGTCCCCCTCTGTCTGCAAGTGGTGTACACAAGATTCCATGTACGTGTGGTGAGGTCTACAATTGAACTACAAAGAGAAGTGTGAATAAACGGTTGAAGGAACATAAAAGTGTTTTCCGACCAGGGAAAACAGACAAGTCAGCCGTGCGAAACATGCTCTTCAGTCAGGTGATCACGTAGTGAAATTTTCGGAAACTGAAGTTTTGTCCTATGACGAACTATTATCCACCTCTGTATAGAGATGCCATCGAAATATGTGACCACGGGGATAATTTTAACGGAAAAGAAGTAGCCATGAAACTCAGCTATATATGACAGTGGCGCTACAGAATCTATAAGAAGTTTTTATCTTAGACATACTATGATCGATTGTTACATGTTATCTTTTGTCAAGGCTTATCTCTGTTGTCACGTGAAATCCAGACCACGCCCACTTTCCACGGTACTTAGGTCGGTCTTCGACGTCCGACTCGTCAGTCGGCAAGACTCAGCACAACCAGGACCAGGAGCACCTCCGAAGATGTCCAACGTAGCGTTTGACGAAACGTCAGGGATAGAACAGTTCCACGGACCACTGCCATACAACCCGGAAGAATTCTCAGCTACTTTTCCAATACTTCTCACAGGCGTGATTAATACTAACTGGTTGTTGATTGCAGAGGAGACAAACACCCACAAGTTACCTCGCTAGTTTCTCGTTGGCCTTACGTCTCATTCTTTGTAAATTTGGTACCTGCCTTCTGACTGTGCAGCGCTGTTGTCGCCGGGAGCTGCTATTAGATGCTAAGTATGAATGAAACTGATTTGCTGGGGAAGATTTAGCAGTCTCAGGCTCACGGTTATCGAAAACATTTGTAGCTAGTTGGCCATACGTCTCAGAAGGGAACAAAACATGAAGATATTCCAAGCTAATTTCTTTGTGATATTTATTCACATGTAATGACAATTGTTCTATGACAAACGCGGACTGCCTCACAACATCGAAAACGCAGGTAAACATTCGATTGTTATTGTCATTAACCATTTACCTCCAATTCAATATATCAGAAGTGTTGTTTTGTAATTTCATTGTCCGTAAATTCCACGAATGGCACCGCTAAGTCATTTTATTATTTCTACACGATCCTTTATGGTCCTCATATTATCGTATGTAATTTTGAGGTGTATCGAGTTTTGATAAAAAGTTATTTCATTTAAGCACTCTGCTCCCCAGCTGACATTTGCAGACAATATTAAACAGAGCCCTTTCAAATGCAAATTCTGTGGCTCTCCATTATCGAATTTTGTAAGAGCGGTATTCTCGCCCATCCCACAATTCGCGTGCATAACCTGTTAGCTGCGCTCACTGTAGACGGTAACAGACTGCTACACTTAGCAGATATTTCCATTCTCTTAACAGAAATTCTATTTTCACGAAGTTGCGCTGTCATCGGATTAAATAAAGGCTGAATTTCACACTGGCTACAATAGCATCAGGGGATTCTACTGTTTTGCGAGTAACTAAACTGAAACGCAAGTTCGTAAACTTACATGAAATATTTTAAAAGAAAAAGCATGTCTTAACTGTGTATATGGGAGACAGTCAGTAGAAAATACAAGTGCGGGAGATTTTAAGGCCGGTCGACGGTGAGGTCATTAGAGACAGAGAACACACGTCGAATTGCAGGAGACAAGGGGAAGAAAATCGCTCGCGTCCTTTACAAAGGACCATTCCGGCATTTACCTACAACGAATTAGGAAAACTAAGGGAAATCTAAGTCCGGGTGGTCAGACGGGAATTCGAACTGGCCTCCTCCCAAGTCCACTGTTTTAAGACTGCCCACATAACTCGCTCCGAAAATACAAATAATAGTTTTAGCCTTTCGTTCTTAATATTAAATAGGAAGCACTGCCTAATGTTCTGCTAATTTATACTTATCTAGCCACTGTCAGGAGTCACATGACGATGGGCTATAAAAGCCGAAAACCGGTTCCTGACTAAATAAATATGATTTTTGCAGGACATTAGGAAGTATCTAGTAGTTAATTTTGTTTTTATGTTTTATCAAGCATCGACGGAAAATTTAATCATCCTTGCTTTCTTAATTCAACTCCTACAGCAGTTCATAGCTGCAATGACTCAGTTTCGAATCCATGTCATGTCGCAACCAAGTAAAATCCACACGATTTATCGATCTTTTTCCTTATATTTTCAGAGCTAGAATAACAGCATATAATGAAGAAAACTACTATTACACTGCCGAGTAACATTAATGTGGCAACCTGCCAAAATCCTCAATAACTACCCTTTGCGGCCCTTACCGCTGCGAGACGTGCAGCAAGAGAGTCGATGACGTTCTGGAAGGTGCAGACAGGCATGTGGAGTGATGAGGACTTCAACTGCCGTGGCCCGCTTCGCTATGTTTCTCGGTTGAGAATCCATGGCGCGGACATTGACACCGGTGTGGTCTCACAGACACTCGATTGACTTTAAATCCGGGAAGTTTGGTGTCCATGGGAGTACACCAAACTCATCCTGGGTCTGTGATTCTTCAATTTCTCCAGGCGTACTTTATGACGAAATAAATCTCTAGTGAACAGCCTGGTATGAGTGTGCATAGGATACGAGAGCGGTGCCGGCAGACCCTCCTGAACGAGAACACCTAGGACGCAGCGCCCAGACGGCGGGAGAACGGACGCTGTACCTGCACTTCGCGCGGGGCGCGATCCGCACCGACTCATAGGAAGCGCGTGAGGGAGGAGCGGGAGGGGGATTGTCCTTTATATACATGGCGCCGGCCCAGCGCCCGTCAGTACATCAGCGCGCCTGATGATGGCAACGTGGTCGATTGCCGAAGTATTGTGTCCTATGCACACTCATACCAGACTGTTCACCCGAGATTTATTTCCTCTCCCTGGTTCTGTTCGAATCGTGCACGTACACTGAGAGTTCTGTGACACGTTTTGTTGTCCTGCTGGTAGATGCCATAGCGCCGAGGAAAAACAAACTGCATGTTTGGGTGGAAAAAATCCCAAAGGATAGATGCATACTCGTGTTGACCCATTTCGCCCTCCAGAATGACGAGATCATCCAGGAATGCCACGAAAATGTTCCCTAGAGCACGAAACTCCCTCCGTGTTTGTTTTCAGGCGTTTCACGCTGTACATGCCAACGGCCATCTGTCCGATGGAGCATAAAACGTGATTCATCTGAAAAGCCCACCTGTCGCCACTTAGTGGACGTCCTGCTGCGGTACTGGAGTGCAAATTCTATCCTTCGTCGCCGATGAGCAGCGGTCAACATGGGTGGTTGAACTAGGCTCCTTCTGGGGAGGCCCATAAGCAGCTACGTTCGCTGAACAGTGGTTGACGAGAAATTTTTGGTTTTATGGATGTAAGCTCAAGCGGCAAGTGGAAATTTGTACCGAGGACCGGAATCGAGCTCAGGCCTCCCATTTACGAGGCCGGTGCCTTAGACACTAAGCCACCCTGGCACAGTTGTTCATACAACTGTACGGATTACCCTGGCAAGCTTCCATCCTCGATCGAAATTCTCACTGCCGTCCCAGTCTGCTTTAAATTTCCACTCACGCACCAACAGAAGTGCCGAGGCTTTCCATGTTCTGGCTCCACCATTCACGTTCGATGCTGAGGAGCTATTCCAGAACATGGAGAGCCTTGGCGATCCTGATCGAGTGTAAGGGGGAATTTAAAGTAGACTGGGGTGGCAGTGAGAATTTTGATCGAAGAGGAAAACTTACCAGGATAATCCGTGCAGTTGTGTGAACCGCTTAGGTGGCTTGGCGGCTAACGCACTTGTCTAGTAAGCAGGAGACCCGTGCTCGATTCCCGACCATGGTACAAATTTTCTCTCGCCGCTTCAGTCTATATACATGAAATCATATATATATGAGACCAGTAAGGTCTCTGAAATTGTGTCATTACACTTTTCATTGTCCCTTGGTTTATCTGTGTAGTCTGTTGCTCAACAGCTGCACGTCTATTGACCCGTACACATCTCCATAGCCGTCGTTAACCCACACGCCACTTGTTTTGGATGGGCGTCATTTTGCCATGCACATTATACTGGAACCACGGCTGCACAAACTTAGCCGTTTCAAAAATGCTTCTACCGTTGGCTCTAAAGCCAATGATCACGCCCTTTTGGACGTCAAACGGATCACTCCGTTTCCGAATTAAGACAACGACTGCACTGTCCGCTCCTCCCCCCGCCCATCCCACCGGACGAGCTTTATATACCCTCCACTGCTAATGCTGCCACTTGCCCCCAGTCAGTGGTTATTACACGTTGAATTCGTATGTAGGCCTTGGTCACATTAATTTATAATAATAATAATAACAATAACAATATACTGTACAGCTATAGACTTTCGAATCGCCACATCTACAGCTTACGTGGTAAGTGTCTTTACTGTAGCTGTTTACTACCCGTGTACCAGGGAAAGTCATTGTCTGAGCCTGTGGTTTGTGTGGAGTGTACCGTCGGATACGTGTTGTTGAAGATAAGAAAGGAAGGAGAGTTCGCAGCTCGTTGCCAGTACATAGCCTGCTTTTCTTAATAGTCAGAGAGAGCTGTCGAGCTTAACGTAATCATCCAGTGGACGGACCACCACAAAGAGTGTCTCGTGTCCTTACTAGAGAGTGAAATAGAGGCAATAACATTTTCTTCGGCCACAAAAATGCCAGCTATGAAGCTTCTCGTCGAGCGCCACGACACCAGTGTTCGAGCTACAGAGACGGGCTACGTAACAATATTACCGTTGTCAGAAGAAATGATCTTTTTCGCTGAAACTGAGAAAGACCTAAAAGAAAGAATGGGAATGACAAACTGCCTAATATACGAGAGTTGCCCAGAAAGTAAGTTCCGATCGGTCGCGAAATGGAAACCACAGCGAAAACCAGAAACGTTTTATTTGCAACAGCTAGGTACATCTTCCACCTACTTCTCTACATAGTCGCCGCTCCAACTTCGAGTTTTGCTGTAGTGTTGTATCAACTTTCCAATATCCTCGTCACAGAAAGCAGTCGCCTGCGCTTTCGCCCAGCTATCTGCACTGGTCTGCAGCTTGTTTCTGTGAAAAAATTTTATCTTCATAGCCAGCGGTTCTTGTGAGCAGAGATGATACTCAGGGGGAGCCAATTACGAACTGCATTGTGGGTGTTCAAACACTTCTCATCGGAAACGCTGCAGGAGAGTCTTCATTGCCCCTGCTATTTGCGGCCGGGAATTGGCATGAAGAAGTAACTGCTCGACAGTTGTGTTATGTGGGCTGCATGACACAGGCGAAATCTCTAACCAGGCCCTCAAACTTGGCAGGCGACGCTATTCCCTACGCATCTTTACGTGCTCACTGTTCACTCAAAACTGAAAAGAGCAACGCGACACGATCGACGGGCATACTAGAGACCCTGCGCAACACATCTGTACAAAGCTTTACCGGATTTTCCCAGTGGTTTCCATTTCGCTACCGATGGGAACTTACTTTCTGGACCTGGGATTAAGAATCAAAGACGAAAGTGATGAAGAGTAACAGTAAAAGTAAATATCGTAACTGTGGAAAATACAGTAGCAAAAATAAGAACTGGTCACTCGGGAAGAATACGCAAGATGGCCGAAATGGGGGGGAACATAATCAGAGTGGGGCAGGGGAAGGGAGCTGTTTTCAGCAACAGACCGCTACTAGTATCGACACTAATAATGAATTCATGAAGAGTTCCGAAAGCGGGGGAGGGGCACTAGCAGATTGAATTTGCGAGATTGGCCGCGGTGAATGAGTATGTAGCTCAGTCGGTGGAACATTGCCCCAAACTACTGCGAGGTACAGTTATAATCTGTCAGAGAGCAGACACGATAAACGCAGTATGAATAATCTGAATAGTACCTTGAGTACAGTATTACATGGAAGAGAAAAGTGGATAGACATGGTATGAACTGTATAAGCACGGAGGGAAAATCGGTCACAACCTTGTTCAGGAGGCATATAATCATTCGTCTAAAAGGAAATCGTGGAAAATTCTAATAATGTAAATCAGCGCGGCTACTTCTCTCGAATAACTTTGTACTTGAAGGTTGAATAACAGAGTCAGGTAAATATTAATGTATGTTAATCAGATTGTATGGAATTTGAACTGTCGTAAATATGCAAAAGCAAGGAAATTAGCTCAGTACAGGAGGATAAGACGCCTTGAAACTGGTCGAAAGAGTGAGACGTAAAAAAGAAAATAAATTTTGAAGCATGTCGCAGGGCGAGAGTGACAACGAAAGAGCGCTTGTTATGTACTTCTTGATGGAGTTGTTTATCGATGTAGGTCCAGGAAAGAGGATTTTCTGTCATTCTTTCCTCAGTGTCTTGTACAAGATCACGATTATACTAATCTTGGGAGGTTTTATTTATGTCTTTGTGGGCTGCTGATTCAGATTTACGGAAGTATTTTAGAAGTCCTTAAACTACTGAGTTTAGGATGTTCATAGTGGAAGTAATAGATGCTTAATGTTTGTACCCGGAATCATCCACGCGCCACCTCCGTTATACACGTTTGCTTCCTGGTTCAGACGGCGAAATCTAATAAACTGTGCTCCGGACCTACAGCTTTGCCCAGATTGCATCTCCAGGCGCTGTTATTACGCGTCATGCCTCTCTGATCTCAGTATGCTAGTTAATTAGGCTGTTCCAGAATCTCTAGACTTGAACAACTGTACCCCGTATCTTATTCCGAAATTAGAGTTTTGGCAGCAGTCAGCTGATTTGTCGATTGCTTTACTCGCGTATTTGGCGGATACTTTTTACAATTCTTTTCAAGTGTCTTAACAGGCTTGTTCAGACAAGCCATGACACGTTGACTGGATGAGCGATTACTGGAGACCAGTGGGAAGAACTTTAACTTCTCTGAATATTACAGGACCATTGTGAACTTAAGAGATAATAAACATGAACAAGATGCTCTTCAATACGTCAGAGTTGAAAAGATCTACAGCGGAGGCATAGGTCTCCAAAGTGACGTTACCCCGCAGCAGGTGACAATGTGGCATCTGACTCAAATACGTCTGAGGACGTAGTACTCAATATTGCAAGGCTGTGTTTTGGACCCGAATGCATTAACTACATAGTCAAGGATAAAATGAAGCTAAGGGACAATGGGTTGATAGTAGACAAAATATTACTGGTGGCTCTTCAACGTATTTCTCGATTGGTTCATCCAAAAGAAAATACCATCACAGTATCATTTCCTGAAACGATAGATAGGGTTCAGTTACGTGTTGTCTCCCCACAGACATCAAGGACTTACCAACTCTTCAAAGAAAGTTTTCAGACGTAGTGGAGAAGAACGTAACTTAGAGCAAGCATATAAAGATTTTGCTTAGATTGCCCGGAGGGCAATCTGTGACTGGACAGAGGCGACTCCATGTACTACACATACACTATGTGATCAAAAGTATCCGGACACCAGGCTGAAAATTACTTACAAGTTAGTGCACCCTCCATCGGTACTGCTGAAATTCAATATGGCGTTGGCCCACCCTTGGCTTTGATGACAGCTTCCACTCTCACAGGCATACGTTCAGTCAGGTAATGGAAGGTGTCTTGGGGAATGGGAGTTCATTCTTCACGGAGTGCTGCACTGAAGTATCGATGTCGGTCGGTGAGGCCTGGCACGAAGTCGGCGTTCCAAAACGTTCCAAAGGTGTTCTGTAGGACTCAGGTCAGGACTCCGTGCAGGGCAGTCCATTACATGGATGTTATTGTCGTGTAACCACTCCGCCACAGGCCGTGCATTATAAACAGGTGATCGATCATGTTAAAAGATGCAATCGCCATCCCCCAATTGCTCTTCAACAATGGGAAGCAAACAGGTGCTTAAAACATCAATGTAGGTCTGTGCTGTGATAGTGCCACGCGAAACAACAAGACGTGCAAGACTCCTCCATAAAAAACAAGAGCACACCTTAACACCACCTCCTCCGAATTTTACTGTTGGCACTATACACGCTGGCGGATGACGTTCACCGGGCATTCGCCATTCCCACACCCTGCCATCGGATCGCCACATTGTGTACCGTGATTCGTCACTCCACACACCGTTTTTCCACTGTTCAGTCGTCCAGTGTTTACGCTCCTTAGACCAAGTGAGGCGTCGTTTGGCATTTACCGGCGTGATGCGTGGCTTATGAGCAGCAGCTCGACTATGAAATCCAAGTTTTCTCACCTCCCGCCTAACTGTCATTGTACTTGCAGTGATCCTGATGCAGTTGGAATTCCTCTGTGTGATGGTCTGCATAGATGTCTGCCTATTACACATTGCGATCAACTGTCTCTGTCAGTCAACAGACGAGGTCGGCCTGTGCGCTTTTGTGCTGTACGTGTCCCTTCAAGTTTCCACTTCACTATCACATCGTAAACAGTGGACCTAGGGATGTTTAGGAGTGTGAAAATCTTACTAACAGACGTATGACGTAAGTGACGTCCAGTCACCTGACTACGTTCGAAGTTCGCGAGTTCCGCGGAGCGCCCCATTCTGCTCTCTCACGAGGTATAATGAATACGGAAGTCGATATGGAGTACCTGACAGTAGGTGGTAGCACAATGCACCTAATATGAAAAACGTATGTTTTTGGGGGTGTCCGGATACTTTTGATCACATAGTGTACATTCATCGTTCGTGAATCAAATGGACCAAATGTCATACACGAACGCGCAGACAAATATCTTGGATTATGGCTGAGTCAAGTCAGGAATATAGACATCGTGTGCTTACAAGAAATATACCTAAAGGTAGGATCCTACACCTTTTTTATAGGTAACTATAATGTTAGGTGGATCATATTAGTACGCATGCGGCAGCATCCGTTGCCAATATGTTAACCGAGCGAGGTGGCCCAGTGGTTAGGCACTGGACTCGTATTCTGGAGGACGAC
Organism: Schistocerca serialis cubense; assembly: GCF_023864345.2. Taxonomy (NCBI): domain Eukaryota; kingdom Metazoa; phylum Arthropoda; class Insecta; order Orthoptera; family Acrididae; genus Schistocerca; species Schistocerca serialis. Next base: position 727,054,901 of record NC_064638.1, read on the forward strand.
GGCTCAATCCCGCGTCCGGCCATCCTGATTTAGGTTTTCTGTGATTTCCCTAAATCGCTCCAGGCAAATGCTGGGATGGTTCCTTTGAAAGGGCACGGCCGATTTCCTTCCCCGTCCTTCCCTAATCCGATGAGACCGATGACCTCGCTGTCTGGTATCCTTCCTCAAAGAACCCAACCCAACCAATATGTTCCGAAACGCCGTATATGAAAATGTTTTTTTTTTTTTTTTTTTTTTTTTTCCAGGGCCCTTACCTTGGGTTCTGTTGGTGATAGAAAGGTAGGGTCAAATTTTTGGATAGCTCTTGGACTCGGGACAATTTTCATACACATCATAAGGATCGTTTGACTGTAACTATCCTATAGTACAGGGTCAACGTTTGAGTATTATACCCTTTCTCCAGGTCAGGTAAATAGAGAAAACCGTTTAACTCATGGACTGTCCCTGAGAAAACCGTAAAAAAAAAGCGTTTTTCACCACGTTTTCGCCGTCAGAAGCGGATATTTAAATAACTAACACTAGAAAATTGCTCAAATTTTAACTGTATATTCTCTATGCATTTATTTAGGAATGTGATCTTCCCGTTTCCAGAAATATGTATCCGTTATTGAGAAAGGTCCAAAAATGGTTTTCGGTACCAAAATCGAACAGCGGATGCCAAGACCGCTATGCACAGAAAATTTTACAATATATTTTTAAGATCCTGATCTCGAACAACTTTGAAAATTCTTTTGCTATCTATATCTGTTTTAGAGATACAGAAATTTGAAGTTACCCTGCTTGTACACGTAAAATACGCGAGGCGAAAACTTACTTTATAAAATGACGTAGCGCGGAGACATGTGCTGTAAATTGTCTCCATTAATATTAGGTTTCTGGGAGTTCCATTTTGTAGTACTGAAGCACGTGCGAAATTTTTGTGCATTAAAATCCGGTCTATTTCAGTTTCACATAAGTAAACTATCAAAAATCTCGAAACTTCCTGGCAGATTAAAACTGTGTGCCAGACCGAGACTCGAACCTTTGCCTGAACTACAAAGTTCTTTTCATAGGAATGACCTACGCTGCTGTAACAGGAAAGAAAGGCAACCAACGGAAAAGGGCTCTTGTCAGAGTACAAAAAAGGCGAATATACTTCTGTATAAAAGACTGACTGAAAATTGGGTTACCAGCTGCCTCATTATACCTTCCTCAGCACCTTTAAAAGTGGCAGTGGCAGCTAGCTGACAGTGACTGAACGGTGTTAGCAAAAAAGTGAAGGAGACAGTGCTAGTGGGAGAAAAAGCAAGAGGAGGAGAAAGTGTCGTTGCTGGATAGACGGCTGACTCACCTTGCTTCACTCTCAGAGTATTAGAGTTTGAATCCAGCGTCATGCGGAAACATAACACTCAAAGTAATATTAATAACATATTCGTCACACACGCGAGTCCTCAACTGATACCATGGACGAGTACTTCTCTTTATCCTTTGTCTCATACACAGATTGAGACTCACACAGTACTCACCAAGTGGAAGCACTCGTCTCTAATTTCAAGTCCTGCACACGCCATTTCTTAAATATTTCCAACTTATAGTACACACGCCAGTAATTCAGCTTAGTACTAGCACTTGGAAGTATTTCAACTTAGTACTAGCACTTGCAAGTATTCCAACTTAGTACTAGCACTCGCAAGTATTTCAACTTATTGCTACACGTGGTTTCACTGTGACCGTTGGTCACTTCCGAGGATTACTACGATCCCCTTAGTATTACATGCCTGACATTTAATTCTCCCCCCCCCCCCCCCCCAAAAGTTCCTGAAACGGAGAAATAATTAATCCAAACTACTCTTAAGTATTTCTCATGCATACCATGTTTCCACTCTTTTGTCTTTACATAGCACACCTAAGACAGGTCTTACCAACACAAGATCCAGCGCCAGAGTGCTGAAACATGGCCGTTCTTCAGGTCATCTCGCACCTCTGCCTAAGTGGGGGATATAAAATAAATAAAATAAAATAAAATATTAATTATGTATTATTGTATGATAGTGATTGGTTGTAATTAATATTTACGTGACGTTTAATTATTCGGTATCAGACGCTTGACAATGGCTTTTTCGTAAAGGCAATGTTACTCGTAGTTGACCGTGAAATAAAACTGAAATAATCGGACTTCGTAATTAAATCGTTTCCAAAGACTGCTGCGGTAGGTGCGGACTCATAAACTAAATCTCAATATTACAATACTTTGCCAGCCATGCCAAAACGTCGTACAGAGGTGATTGTCTACTAAACAAAAAATTACACAGTTAGTTAAATCATATATATTCAATGAATAAGCCTACAGTTCATAATCCTACTTACTTTTATAAATATAAATTCTTTACAGAATCGAGTGCCTAGTATGGTTGCAACTCGCAGTAATTTTCTATGTCATGAAATATGGCGGTGTGCCAGACAATAAACTAAAATACGTGCTTCTCGCACCACTTCAACCAGGGCTCTCTTTTCTTTAATCAAACATACGAGTAACGTAATTCTGTTTTTGTTTTATCAGCGACACAGCGCTGCAGTTCTGTGCCATAGGCTTTATTTATTTGTCACTGATTATTTATTTAATTAATATCTCGCGTTTCCGAGGAAACTCACGCTCGGCATGCAAATGTGCCTTTATATTGCCCCCTGAATTGCGAGGCGAAAGGACACACCTGCAGGCGAGCAATTCACCTAAAGGCACAAGAAAATCTAAGTTATCTACAACTATTTACATGACTTACATTATACTGTATATTATATACAAAATTTGAATGACGCGCGTGCGCCGAAAAAGTTCTTATGTTGGCAAAACAGAGTGCGCGCATGCGCAGAAGCGTCTGTGTAACTACGGCACTGCCGTTATCTCGTAAATTTAGATCACGCGGCACAGTATTGCAGTTCATATTGTTCGTGTGCGCGCGCATTTCCTAGTCGTTGCACAAAGAAAATATTCCACCAAGATTACATATGAAGACTACATTCTATGACAGGTAACTTAGTTTTAAATTTACAATATTCGTTATAACACAATACAACTTAGATTGTTGAATGTTCTTAGTTACATAGTATTGTTTTGAAATACTTCAAAGAAAAATGTCCGTATGTTTCAGGTGCGTTGACCTATACACATCGTGTCGTTATCACAGTTCATATTCATCTGCTGCACAATAATTTTTTTTACAGGTTAGTGTCGTCGTGGTAAAGTTTTTTGATCACAGTAACATCGCTGTATAACAACGTGATTGATACATAAGCATGTCCATTTCCTATTTCCATTATAGTCGTTGTGATGCAGTTCGTTGTGACAAAAAGCATTGTTTATTACAGATCAGAAGTGACCCGTCGAGTAATTAGTCCATATGCAGTTCGTTTTCGATATTCCGTGGAAGCTTGGTTGCAGAACCTCGGACGGCACATAGCTGGCGTCGATCCTTGGACAGTCCAGGTAAGAGTGTCCGTCACATTTCGAGAACATTTCATTCCCTGAAGTTCCAACCAAAATTCTTCCACCCGTCGTGTTGTTTTCTGGACAGGCACTTTGTGTCCATTTAATCCAGTTAACATCTTGAAGTTGGGTACTGTAGTAATGTCACTAGACGATGCACGAATTATGCACTTCACATATTCAGTTTTTTTTTTTTTTTTTTTTTTTAAATATAGCTCACCTAAATGTTCGTAGTTACTCATCGAAGAAATCGTTCATCGCGTTTACAAAGGTACGATGCATCATGAATGTCATTAACAGTTTCTTTCACATAGGCTTCTGCGTAGTTGCAGACTTAGTAATGTACGTTAATGTCCGTGAACAGTGGTTCACTACGCATTTTTTTTTCTTTTTTTTTAAAAAGTTTTTCACATTTTGGCACTCGTTATCGTTCAAATTTTCACACAGTAACAGTTACATTATACATCAGTTAAAAAAAAAACATAAGTAATCATACATATACACGTCACATATTTTCTTAGTATAAACATAATACAGTTGCACATAAACATGTTTACATCATCTTTACATCGCTATAGGTTATAACATTGTGTCACATTTGATTACATGAATTGCAGATATTTACATCCTCTTTAACGGTTTTGCTGGGATTTTATCGATGTTTTTTGTGATGTCATCTGAAATTAAGATAGGTTAGACACAACATTCATTACATCAGTAGGCAAGACCAGGCGTTTTCACTACTCAATAAATATTCAAAATAGTAAGAGAGAGAAAATGTTCGATTCCTCGCGTTTTGTGCGTGTGTGTAGAGTGTCTGTGTGACCTTGACTACTGATAGATGCTTTTCGTGTTGAGAGATGTGCGTCTAATCTATTTCTCAAAGTAAAAGATCGCTTCACAGATGACGTCTGTCGGTTCGTCAGATGTCATACCAAGTCAGTGGTACCTACAGTCACAAATGTTCCGTGAAAAATTTATATATCATTCACTGCTACGTAATCATAAATTTTACTTTAATATTCAGTCTTCTCGGTGGAGCCGCGGCGTTGAAAGAAAAGTTCTTCTGTCTTCAACTGCGTCACTGGAACGCTGAAATGAAAATTTCTATACTACTTATTATCTGTGTTGTAGCAACAGAGTTTTTCGAGTTGCTTAGCAATATTTTGATGGGTATGACTTTTACATTATTCAGCCTGAAATGCTCTAAGATCTCGGTGTGCGTATAGCCCAATAATTTTTGTTAGTTCTACGATGTTGTAACAGATACGCACCAGGGTGCGGTATGTTAACAATTATATAAGGTCCTTCATATAGCAGACGCCACTTAGCGTTGCGTCGTTTGAGTGCAACAGATTTATGATGAGTACGAAGTAGTACAAGCATTCCTACCTCGAATTTTTGTTTTCTTTTTATTATGTTTCTGTGATGTTTGTTTCGTATCTGTGCGTGATGTGTCAGCGTAGTCAATACTTCTTTTATTTTCTGTTCAGGTGTGATTTCCTTGTCTGACAACTTAGGTAATGGTTCTATCCACTGATCGTTCTGTTTGCAACTGAACATAATCTCGTTAGGTGTGTAATTTGTATCGTAAATATTTAAGTTATTGTGTACGTCTTCGAAAAGGCTTAGGTAGGACACCCAATTAGTATGTTTTGATGAAGTATAGGTCCTCATGAAACGGTTTAATTCTCGGAAAAGTCTCTCGGTCGCGTTACATTGTGGACTAAACCTCGAAATAAATATACTTTTAATGTTATTGTCCTTCAAGAAATTTCTCCATTTGTACCCAGAGTAGTATGCTGCATTATCTGATAGAATTGCTTTAGGTTTTCCCACGTGCGTCAGGTAATCACTTGAGAATCTTCGTATTATAGCACTTGCAGTGGCGGATTTTAAAGCATAAAGTTTTACATGTTTAGAAAATATATCGTAAAAAGCTAAGATATATTTGACGCCTCCAGAGCTTGCTGGATGCGGTCCACTAATGTCAGTACACAGAATTTCCAGGGGTTTACTAGGTAAAATAGAATGTAAATCTGTTTTTGTGGATAAATTCTGAGGTTTTGATTTTTGACATATGACACATGTTTTTAGTTCCCTGTAAATTTTTCTTCTCATATTGCTAAAATAACAGTATGTACTGAGCTTTGCCAAACACTTTTTCGTCCCATAATGACCCCAAACTAAGTGTGTGTGCCAAATTAGATTACGTTCGGACTCCTTGGGAATGCATACGCACCAGTTAGTAGCATTTGAATGTCGGCGGTAAAATAGCACATCATTGTGTAACTTGTAATACTTAGTCAAAGGATGATTGTGTTTTTCTACCAGTAATGTTATTATCTTATACCAGTGAGGATCAGATTTTTGTAATTCAGCCATGTTTCTGCACATATCAATATAATATTGGTGATACTGCTTGTCTTGCATTAAGAGAATCCTGTAGTCATTTATATTTTCTAAGTCACTGTTGGTGTCATTCATACCTTGTGGAAGTCTAGACAAAGTGTCTGCAATGGTGTTGTCCTTACCTCTTATGTACTTAATTTCAAAAGAGTAGTTCTGAAGTGTAACTGCCCATCGTGATAGTCTAGGATGTACAAGTTTACAAGTTAACAAAAATGTCAGGGCCTGGTGATCGGTGTAAATTACCGTATGTTTTCCAAATAAATAATAATTGAATTTCTTGAATGCCCATACTATGGAAAGTGTTTCTAACTCAGTAGTGGAGTATGTACGCTCACATTCAGTTAGAGTGCGGCTCGCAAACCCAATAATTCTTATCTGTTCCTCCTCTTTATTCTTTACAACTTGAAATAAGCAACAGCCCAAGCCAGTACGTGAAGCGTCACAAGTCATACAAAAATCTAAATTGAAATCTGGATGGCTCAATATGTTAGCATTCACTAAAGCATGTTTAATTGTATTAAAGTCATTCTGGCACTGTTCCGACCAGATCCAAACTTGATTCTTTCTGAGTAGATTTAGCAGATGTTTACTGTTCAAAAGTGGTTGTGGCAAAAAACGCCTGAAAAATGAACATAGCCCAAGGAATGATTTTAACTGCTTTTTAGTTCGAGGGCTAGGAAAGTTTCTGATAGCATCTAATTTACTGGGATCCGGACGTATGCCCTGTGAATTAATGATATGTCCTAAATACTTTATCTCACTGCAACCAAACTTTGATTTTCTAAGATTGGCTGTGACTCCAGCTTGTGCAAATTTTTCTAAAATTCTTTGAAGTGTGTCAACGTGTTCATTCCAGGATTGTGTAGCTATCAGTATATCATCTACATAGTGTGTGACTGTCTCAACTAAATCGTCGCCAAGCACGGTATCCAGGGCTGTAATGAATACCCCAGAGCTGACATTCAGTCCGAAGGGTAGAACACAAAACTGATAGGTTCGCCCCCCGAACATAAATGCAGTATATTTCCGAGAATCAGGAGTGATACCCACCTGCCAAAACGAATTAGCGAGATCTATTGTGGAAAAATATTTTGTATCTAGAAATTTCTGTAATTGCTCTTCTAAATTTTCAGGTTTTGTGTGAACCGGTAAAATTATTTCATTAATAGCTCGTGCGTCTAACACTAACCTAATGCCTCCATTTGATTTTTTGACAACAAGTAGAGGACTACAATAAGGTGAGGTGGATGGTTCAATGACCTTCCAGTCTAACATTTGTTTTAATTCTTGCCACACAGCAGGTCGTTGAGATAACGGTACGTTATATGTCTTATGGTAGAAGATCTTGTGAGGCTTAACTTCAATCTTGTACACATACGTGTTGATAACACCTAATCGTTTGGTAAAAACTTGTAAATATTTGGATAACACTTCCTGTAGTTTTATACGTTCATGTACACTGAGAGCTGTAGCTTCACTTATCTTATGATCAAGCAATGTTTTCAAGTCCATTAGCTCTGTGTCAGATGAGTGTGTTTGTATGTCTTGAATGTCTTTGTCAAGTACTAACTGAACCTTGTACCCTGTACAGTGTTTGTCATGCTTTAGAGTTCTCCTGTCCAAATCAATAATAATTACCCTGCTTTTATCATTTAAAATACATTTACCTTTGGAGAAGTCTATAATGCAGTCCTTCTCGCTCATAATATCTATTCCTAATATGCAATTTGTCACAAGGTTTTGTACAACCAGGAATGGCCATTGTACGGTTCCATTACCTATTTTAACGTTTACAAAAACTTGCTTTGTAACCCTACATGACTTATTACCTAGAGCGGTAGTTATTTTACAGTTTTGGGCAGGAAACTTAGGCACAGGTTCTAATTCACGCATCTTTTTATAAAAATTAAAAGATAAAACGCTCACAGCTGCACCTGTATCTAGGATAATAGTAGTTGGAATCCCACCTACTACACCAGTAGTGGATGCTAAAACAATTTCATTTGTGTTTAAACGACATTGTGTACTGTCTTGTAAAAGTTCATCTGATATATTGTTATTGTGGTTGTATCTTATAAATAAAACAGGTAGTTTTTGTTTAGAATTACTCGGCATATCATTATTCTGTTGTTCAAGTGTGGTGTCAAATAACTGATTAACATTGAAGCCGCCCCCCAAGAATTCTTCAGCCACGACCTGGGACAAAGTAGTGACTGTTTCTAGTTTGTTGGATTATCATTTGTACTAGGTACTGACACAGATTGGGGTTGTGCATCAGGTGTCATTTCTATTATATTCACATTCGGATATTGCCTATTATGATCTCCAAACTTTTGCGGTTGTTGTTGCTGTTGCGCATTATAACTTACCTGTCGGTCGTAAGGTATGCTCCAATTTTGTCCTGGTGGCTGCTGTGGTAAAGCAGTGTTTGAATGAAAGTATTGATCGCTACGAGTCCAGCCTTGATGCTGTCTTGGCTCGTAGTTATTATTATTATTATTTCTATTTCTGTTTGTGTTTTTGTTGTTACATTTGTATCCGTTGTTACCGTTGTTGTTATTAACGCGGTGCCTTTTGTATGGATTGCCGCATGAAGTGTTATTACTGTTGTAATTGTTGTTTGTATTGGAATACGCGTGTTGATTTTGATTTCCGTATTGAGACGGCATGTGAGTTTGCTGTTTTTGCTGTACCGCGTATCCAACTGTGGGCGCGCCAGAATTGTGTTGGCAAGCCTGCATGTTTTGCATACCACTAGTGTAAACATTGTGGCTGCTGTTTTGCCGCGCGAAGCGCTGATCTTCAAGTAACATGTCAACCGAATCTAAAGCTGTTAAAAAATAATCTGAATCGTCATCCGGGATATGTAGAAGTTTTTCCTTAATGTTGAAAGGCAATTTGGCCTTCAACGCTCGGAGTATATCACGTGTTGCGACTGGTTCGTCTAAAAAATGTCCCATGTTCAAGTATTTTTCAAAATATCTGCGTAAGTTACCATTTTTACTGTTAAAAGTTTCAGGTTCTAAAATTTGTCTTCTGAGTCGCTCCTGGACGGATTGCGACCAGAATTTGTTCAGAAAAGCACGCTCAAACTCACTGTACGTGGTACATACGTCAGCTTGACTGTATGCCCAGACAGCTGCATCGCCTTGGATGTAACCGACAATATATGAAATCTTTTTCCGGTCACTCCAAGTGCGTGGAAATGCGTTACTAAAAGATTTGAGAAAAATCACCGGATGAATGGTTCGTTTTTCTGGGATAAAAATCTGAAATTGCCTGTGTTTTATTAAGCTTTCTTCTTCCTTTGCATTATGATATGGATTTGTTCCATTGTAATTACTGCAATGCTCAGCTGGCGAGTAATTACGATAATGTTGCTGTAGTTTACCATGATAATACCTTGTGTTTGTGTTTGCACGTTGTGGTATGTGTTGTTGTCGTGGTGTGTTTTGTTCTTGTGTGTATGTTGTGTGCGGTATGTGTGCGTCACACTCGTATGTATATTGGTTTCTGAATTGTACATTTTGACTGATATTTTCGTTACATTCAGACTGTGGTTGATCGGTGAATTGTCTCATGGGTGCAGTGACGGATTGTACTGCGTCACTAATCAGCTGTTTGTTATTAGTGATGTATTCCGCTACGGAGTCGTGCACAATTGTTGGTAAATTTTCACGTATGCATCTATCAAAATGTTTGTCTTTGTTCTCTACCCAATCATGAAATTCTTTATTAATATTTTGAAAATGAGCTGTGGCATCAGATTGTAAGATGTCAGTCAGGTGTTGTTCAACATCGTCAAATTTATTCTGCACGTCAGTAATTCGTTTTTCAAGGTTGTCGTGTACTGAAGGATATGTTTGAATTTGTTCAGTAAGAGCTTCACACGTGACATTAAGGTTTTTTAATTGTGTCTGTAAAAGTGCTACGTCATTTGTAGTCTTTTCTTGTCTCGTATTAAGCTTGGAAAATTTCGTACTGAGTTCAGTCATCTGTTTGGTCAGTGTGGCGTCTATAAGTTCCACACGTTTACACAAAGTGTCATTACATGCCTTGATTGCTATGAGGTCAGATTTAATTTCGTCATTTTGTGTCTTTAAGGTTGCCATGTTTTCCGCGTTCTGTTTCATTAGCACTTGTAACATGTTGGCAATGTTTACTGTTTGCAAGGTCTCTGCCCCCGCCGCGTCATTAGACGTGACGTCATGCATTAACATGGGCTCTGATTGAGACTTTGAAATTTTTGTGGTGGAAGGCCTATTGTCAAAATTTTCGTCAACACTCGCGTCAATGTTTGATGAATCGTCACTACCGGTTGCTGTCGTAAAGTCATTTTCTAACATTTGTCTCTCGTCCGAGTCGGATTGCGTCTGAATAGTACGTCTTTGCTGTTCCATTTTTGCGTATTGTTTTCTAGTTATTACCATGCCACACGTGATATATGTTTCAAGAAAATATTTGACACTGATTTTAAAATAAAATACAGTTGAGTATGAATCGGTCGTAGCAACAATGGCTGTTTGTTAATTTAAAAATGTAAACTGAATATGGGATTATTGTTAATGGCTGCTGTCCATGTTACAACGTATCGTACAGAAGTCGGCCATATTGTACACTCGTGTATTGGTATTGTTGCATACGTTATTGTTTAAGGAAAAATACTGAGAATGGAATTTATCACTGAAACTGTTATGCGGAAAAGAAACACTACAGAATTTTACTGAAAAGCTAATACACTGAATTATACGTCTGGTCAAGCCTGCTAATGCAAAGATGCTGCGTCTTACCTTATTTTGCTGGAAGCTTCTTTGCGTCTTCCCGCAAAATTTTATAATTGGCAAATATCTTCTGATTTTTTTATTTCTCATATAGTCAAGTCCAGGACCAGAAGGTTGATTTTTTTACATGAAACAAAGAGAACAATGTAACAAATGACAAAATAACAAGTCCGACACGCAGTCGCCAATATAAAATAAATAAAATAAAATAAAATATTAATTATGTATTATTGTATGATAGTGATTGGTTGTAATTAATATTTACGTGACGTTTAATTATTCGGTATCAGACGCTTGACAATGGCTTTTTCGTAAAGGCAATGTTACTCGTAGTTGACCGTGAAATAAAACTGAAATAATCGGACTTCGTAATTAAATCGTTTCCAAAGACTGCTGCGGTAGGTGCGGACTCATAAACTAAATCTCAATATTACAATACTTTGCCAGCCATGCCAAAACGTCGTACAGAGGTGATTGTCTACTAAACAAAAAATTACACAGTTAGTTAAATCATATATATTCAATGAATAAGCCTACAGTTCATAATCCTACTTACTTTTATAAATATAAATTCTTTACAGAATCGAGTGCCTAGTATGGTTGCAACTCGCAGTAATTTTCTATGTCATGAAATATGGCGGTGTGCCAGACAATAAACTAAAATACGTGCTTCTCGCACCACTTCAACCAGGGCTCTCTTTTCTTTAATCAAACATACGAGTAACGTAATTCTGTTTTTGTTTTATCAGCGACACAGCGCTGCAGTTCTGTGCCATAGGCTTTATTTATTTGTCACTGATTATTTATTTAATTAATATCTCGCGTTTCCGAGGAAACTCACGCTCGGCATGCAAATGTGCCTTTATAGGGAGCACCTTGCTACCCATTGGTCATCCACATTTCAGGCGCTCAAAGCTCAGGTAAATTTCATCTGTTTGGTTCCACCAAAGGTGACCAAAGGACCGTCTCAAAGATGATCATATATTGCACATTCACTATCTGCAGTTAGCAGACGACCATACATTCATTCATTTCGCAGATCTCACCAAATTGGATGTAGGGATTTATTTTGTGGGAGTGCACATGTGATCAATTAAATAAATAGTCATTCATTCCTCCACTGGTATCCGGCTTCGGTGTATTAAGTGAAATTGAGTTATTATTACAAAAAATATGTTGTGACAAGAATAACGAGGAATGTTGTACCTATTTTCAATGTCGCCCTGTACTGTACCCTTTCAAGATCTATAAAAGAGGCCTAAAATATCACTCGCGTTCCGTCATACAGATCTGGTATAACGGTGAAAAAAGTCATTCCATATAATAGTTGATGCCTATATAACACTGAATAATGAAGTTATGAAAACTCGTTTGTCTTTGTTTTATGAAGTTCTGGTCACTATTAATCCAGGTGAAAAGAGATTACAGATATGTTGATATATTTAAGAAGGCAGAAGTTACTTGATTTGAAAAATACAGGCACCTCGTCCTGTGTAGAGAACTTTTAACTGTTTTTTCTTTTCTTTTTTATTCTACTATTTTTAAGTCATCAGTCTTCTGACTAGTCTGATGCAGTCCATCACGAATTCCTCTCCTGCGCCAACCTCTAATCTCAGAGTAGCATTTACTTCTGCGTCCTCAAATATTTGTCGGGTGTATTCGTATCTCTGCCTTCCACTACAGTGTTTAGCATCTACAGCTTCATCTAGTAACAAGGATGTTATTCCCTGATGTCTTAACAAATGTGGTGTCGTCCTGCCCAACCTTCTTGTTAGTGTTTTCCGTGTGCCGCTTTATTCGCCGATTCTGTGTAGAACGTCCTCCTAATTTTCAACAGTCTTCTGTAACACGTAACATGAGGGATGCTGAGGACACTGACAAAAGCTCTCGTTTTAAGCGCGCGCACCTGCTAGAGGGGGTGAGTCAGTTCAGCCCAATGGGCGGAGTTAAGCACGACTTCTGGCTAGCAGGTAAACGGCAAAGTGCGAGACACATTGAACACACGGTGGAGTTTTTTGCTGACGGGATACGTTACATCCGCACACACAGAACGAAAGGAGTGTCATGGCGACAGTGATCACTGAAACAAAATACATCTACGCATAAATATTTGATATTTGGTGTCACACGATCCAGTAACGCCGCATTAATTCCAGAGCTACCAAACTGAGCACATCGATGAGCGGAATCCATTAGCATTTAGAATGTTTTTACGCACCAAAAACTACACATGTACAGTAATATTAATGAACGTCATTAATGAAGCTGCTGAATACGTTCAAACTTCAGACATTTCACGTCATCCCCTCGTTGGTTACTTCATTTTTTGGCCGTGCTTAACTCCTCCTTGGCTGTCCCTTCCCGGCGATGTGAATGCATTAGAAATCCCGAATCTTTTGCCGATTGAGGGATCCTCATTACAATTTTTCAGTTACAGGCCGCATGTCCTGTGAATACACTTTGTCTGTCTTTAATGTAGTTGTTTTTCATTGCCTTCTGCGATCTCACGCCGTTGATAGCTGCTGATTGTTCCACGTTTTAAGAGCAGTCTCACACCTCAAAGGCAAGAGAGTGTCTTCAAACACTGTCCAGTCCTCTGGTCTCTTTGACAAGGCCGTTGACAGAACGAGGGTAACTTCATATAGTGGAACTCTTGGGCCAACATGCCCTAATAAGGATAAACTGATGACGCTATTTTGAGACACAGGTCCCCTAGCAGTATAAAGCTACGTAACGGTTCTCTCTAGTTTATTGCTGCGCCTAGGACTTTCAGAAACAGGCTCCAGGACGCTAAAGTCACCTTGATTGCCCTTTGTTACCTATGCGTGACGTGAGATATTGGATAATGGAAAACGATCACCACATAAATGCTTGGAAAGCTGGAGCCATTGAAACACTTTCCTAATGAGGACATCAGACTGAAATTATTATATGCCTTATTTTGTAATTAATCTATTTGGAAATTAAAAAGAACAGTCGAATGTTTTGCGAAATAATTTGTGTAACAGTAACAAATAATATAAATCAGGGAAACATCTTACATGATGAATGATGTTCGAAATCAAGCACAGAAAATGAGATTCCTTCGTTCTCTTTCCTGGTACTTGAAATGATTCTATTGGAACATGTTTGAAATTGAACAGTTGGTGGAACGTTGTTACACCTTTGACCATAGGTGACAGAAACATGTGAAGGCCACACAGTAGCAAACTGCATGGTCTACGCAGTCCGTGAAAGAATATCCCCTAGCGCTCATTAAAATCCTAAGATTCTAAGTTAAACGTTGAACTTTAAGTCCTCATTCGGCACCTTATTTGCTGTACATGGTTTCGAGCATCATTCAAATCTGTTTTGTTTCTTACTTTTAGACAAATATTTTCACAAAACATTTGATCGTTTTTTTTATTTCCATGTTTTGTTCAGAAAACACGATCTTTTTGACACTTCGTGTGTCTTCCTAGTGTCTTGTTTCCTCGAAATGTCCTGTATAGAGATGGAACTTAACATCGGAGGTCATCAGTCCCCTAGAACTTAGAACTACTTAAACCAAACTAACCTAAGGACATCACATACACCCATGCCCGAGGTAGGATTCGAACCTGCGACCGTAATACTAGCGCGGTTTTGGACTGAAGCGCCTAGAACCGCTCGGCCACCGCGGCCGGCCCCTCAGAAGAGAAGGTTTCCGGCTGAGCAGCGAGCCACGCATGCACACCATCCTTCACTTCTTGGTCCGAGGTGAATCGACGGTACCTTAATGCCTCTTTAAGCGGACCGAAGAAATGGTAATCGGAAGGAGCAAGACTGGGACTAAACGGAGAATGAGCCATTACTTCAAACTTGAGTTTCCTTAGCGTTTCAGTTGTCCGGGCAGCGTTATGTGGACAGACATTGACGTGCAACGACACATTATCTTTTGATAGGAATCCTCGGCGTTTGCTTGTATTAGAGGCTTTATCCTGTTAGTAAACATCTCACTCTAACGCGCACTGTTTATTGTGATTCCTGTCTCCTGAGAACATTCAAGTACTCGGTCTTGTGCCTCAAAGAAAACGGTAGCACCAGTTTTTCTGCGGAATGTGGATTTCTGGGTCATTGTGGATGTTTCCATTCCATACTCTGGCGTCTACTCTCCGGCTCGTAATGGTGGATATACGTTTCGCCACCAGTCGTGATTCTATCTGAGAAACCGTCACGTTCGTTAGCATAGCGATCGAAATGGTTTTGGCGGATATCCAAGCGCATTGGCTCATGCAAGACTGTGCGTTGTTTTGGAAGTCATCTTGCACTGACTTCATGAAACCCAAGTCTGTTGTGGATAATATCGTAGGCAGAGCCATGTCCGATTTACAGGTGATGTGCCACTTCATCAATAGTCACTCGTCTGCCTGCCAGAATCATGTCACGTGCACACTTAATGTTGCCATCATCTGTGGCCGTGGATGGTCGTCTAGCTCCTTCCTCAAGTGTAACACTTCAGTGACCATTTTTGTATTTTGTAGTCCATTCGTAGACACTCCATTGCGGCAAAACACTGTTCCCGTATTGTGCTGGAAGTCTTTGATGGATTGCGGCCCGGACCACAAAAACCGACCGAGCGAGGTGGCGCAGTGGCTAGCACACTGGACACCCATTCGGGAGGACGACGGTTCAATCCCGCGTCCGGCTATCCTAATTTAGGTTTTCCGTGATTTCCCTAAATCGCTCCAGGCAAATGCCGGGATGGTTCCTTTGAAAGGGCACGGCCGGCTTCCTTCCCTGATCCGATGAGACCGATGAACTCGCTGTTTAGTATCCTCCTCCAAACAACCTCCACAAAAACTGGATCACTGTTCGTTGTTACTCTTCTCATGGAACGACGATGGTCTATCTTCAACAAAAGGAAGACAGACGGTGGAATTACGGAACAAATTTTCGTAGTGGGATCACAACAGCGTAACAATAAAATAAACGAGGTCAGTGTGAACAATGTAAGAAGAGCTATGTCAACATTGCGAATAATTTTTGACATCCCCTCGTCTATATCATTGGTGTTCGTTCTACCCATAACAGTTAAAGCTGTACTCTTCGATTCCTGCCTAAGCACATCTTCAGAAATTGCGACATATTCGGGAAAAGGTCAAGTATTTATGACAAGAAGGAATGTGTCATTAAGACACCAAGGAATTACAGATACTGGCAGCGCGAGGGCATTGATTGAAATAAATGAAGGAAGTTAAAAATTTGTGCCGGACCGAGATTCGAACCCAGGTGCTTACTAGGTAGCCGCTCTGGCTACTAAGCCGTCCTGGCAGAGTGATCATTGGAACTGCGTGCCTCCTGTCAAACCCAAGTTCTCAAGTAGTCCCGCACACTACTAATGTAGTGCCCCTTGCCCTTTATCCTCATTACTCGCAGCATTTCGCCGATTCCCGTAAGACTTCGAGCCTGGTGTGCGTCCACGCTGAAGAGATCATTGGCTGTTTCGCCTTAATTGTATGTAGAGGGTGATTTTTTCCACCGTGTACAAACTCTAGGGATTAATCGATGAGAGGATACGGAACAAGAAAGATGTAATGAACTTATGTCTGGAAATGCATGGTTTCCAGGCTAGAGACCATTTATTCAGCCATACATTGTTACAGACACTGTGGTCTGTAACGGCTACAGTATGTGTTGAAAATGGTTTCCACGTGCCTCAGCGCATGCGTGTACGCGCCGTAGTTGTTCTCTCTCACACGTTCACATCGGCGAGGCTGCATTCGAACAGTGTCAAATGCAGCAAGAATACGCTGCTCCAATGTTTCCACACCTGGAATGAGCTCTACATACACAATACCTTTGATATGGCCCCATAACCAGAAAACGCAGGCTTGAGATTCGGTGAACGTGCAGGCCATGCAACTGGACCACCTCGTCCGATTCATCGACCAAAGAAGATACGATTGAGATGCGTCCGGATGTTATTGGCGAAGTATCATGCAGCAGCCACATAACCCTTCGAATCATCGATGGCAATTCTTCTAGCAGGGGAGGCAAAGTCACCCACAAGAAACGCCGATAGTTCTGGCCTATTAGGCGACGTGACGGAAAACTGGTCCGAAAATACGGTCGCTAATTATCCCGGCCCACACATTCTGGCTGCACTGATGCTGATAAAAAATGGAAATGTCGTGTGGCTAGGGCCTCCCGTCGGGTAGACCGTTCGCCTGGTGCAGGTGTTTCGATTTGACGCCACTTCGGCGACCTGCGCGTCGATGGGGATGAAATGATGATGATTAGGACAACACAACACCCAGTCCCTGAGCGGAGAAAATCTCCGACCCAGCCGGGAATCGAACCTGGGGCCTTAGGATTGACAGTCTGTCACGCTGACCACTCAGCTACCGGGGCGGACACTGATGCTGATGAGTCGCTGTCATCGTACCATGGAGGTTCTGCTTACTATCCCACAGATGACTGTTGTGAAAATTGAAGAAACCACTCCGTGTAAAGGTGACCTCATCTGTGAATAGGGTAGATGACACAATTCCGGAATCGTAGTTGCCTGGTAAAGAAACCAATGACAAAACTGTGGAAAATCTGTCGCTGATAAGACCTGCAAACGCTGTAAGTCATAAGATAGAAACAATTGTCATGGAGAATATTCCACACGGTCGTGTGGCTTACTCAGAACTGGCGGGCCAACTGCCTGGTACTTACACGGCGGTCGCCTTCCACAATGTTAATCACATTTTCCTCCAAGTCTGATTCCTAACATTTCGGGTACGTCCTTCATGCTTTTCTGCTTTCTGAAACGACTCTATCTCAGACAAACGGTGAAGCACTGTTGCAAAGATTGAATGCTGTGGTTGTTGGCGGGGATAGGTTTCCTGATACAGCGTTGCTTCCCGCCGCCCGTTGCCATTTGCCTTTCCGTAAATAAACACCATGTCGGCAAGTTCTCGATAGGGAACCATTGTGTACAACGCTGCTATCACATCCACCGCAAAGTGAGTCAGCAAGAGAAGTGAATCGGACACAACATTACCAATTACTACGGCAGGAGAGGGTGTTGGGCATGACGTTTGTGGAACAGTACCACCCTCTAGGAGGAAACCATGCATACGGTAACTGTGGCTGTATATTACAGCGCGTATTAGACAGCAGTCTCTGTAACAAACTATAATTGAATAAATGGCCTCTAGAATGGAAACCATGCATTTCCGGACATAAGTTCATTCGACATTTTTGCACCGCATCCTCTCATCGATCAAGGCCTAGAGTTTGTACATGTTAGAAAAAGTCACCCTGTATATATAATTAAACCAATGATCTCTTCAGTGCGGATGTACACCAGACTCGAATTCATATGGGAATCGGCGAAATACCGCGAGTAATGAGCATAATGGGCAAGGGGCACTACATGAGTAGTGTGTAGATACGTTGAGAATTTGGGTCTGACAGCAGGCGTGCTCCTGTAGTTGATGCAGTTGCAATGGCCACTCTGTCAGGATGGCTTAGTGGTCAGAGCAACCACCTAGTATGCAGGAAACCTGGGCTCGAGTTCTGGTCCGACACAAATTTCCAACTTCCGTCATTGGTTTCAATCAATGCCCTCGCGCGGCCAGTGTCTGTAATTCCTTGGTGTCTTAATGACATGTTCCTTCTTGTCACAAATGTTTGACCTTTATCAGAATACGTCGCGATTTCCGAGGATGTGCTTAGGCAGGAATCAAAGAGTACAGCTTTAACTGTTGCGAGTAGAACGAGCAGGAATGATATATACGAGCGGTTGCCAAAAATTACTCGCGATCTTGACATAACTCTTCTTAAACTACTCACACTGACCTCTGTCCTCATTTATTTTGTTATCCTGTGGTGGTCATGCTACGAAAGTTTTCTCCATAAGTTCACCATTTGTCTTCTTTTTGTTACAGGTAGACCATGGCCGTTCCATCAGAAGTTTGCACCAAAGAGGAACAACGAACGGTGATCCGGTCTTTGTGGTCGGAAGGTATAGCGGGGACCGCAATTCATCAAAGACTTTCAGCGCAATACGGGAACAGTGTTTTGGCGCGACGCAGTGTGTACGAATAAATTACAAAATATAAAAATAATCGCTGAAGTGTTACACATGAAGAAGAAACTGGACGTCCATCCACAGCCACTAATGATGGCAAAATTGAACGCGCACGAGACACGGTTCTGGTAGAAAGACGAGTGACTATAGATGAAGCGGCACATCGTCTGCAAGGCAGACATTGCTCTGCCTACGAAATTAACCAAAACTGACTTGGGTTTCATAAGTCTTTGCAAGATGCGTCCCGAAGCAATCCACAGTGTTGCCCAAGCAAACGCTCTTCGACACCTGCCAAAAACATTTGGATCACTATGGTAACGAACGTGACGGCTTCTTAGACAGAATCATCACTAGTAACGAAACATGGATCCACCATGTAGTATCATTGCCACAGATACTACTAAAACGCCGCGCCAACACAAAATTGGCAACCCGTCGTCTGCCGAGCACAGCGCACTCTAGCGGGCTGTGCAGCTCGGCGGAACTGGAGTGTGCCTCGTTCACTTCTTAGCTAGATTTCAACCTAGGCGGACGCACTTACATAATCGGCCCTCAGCCAGTTCTGTAATGTTTGTATTGATTCTCTGAAGAGGGCCCATCAGGCTTAGTCCCTGAGAATATGTTGTATTGGTTCATAGCCGCAGCTACAGTCCTACAAATTACTGAAGACAGGTAATTTTCAATTGTACTATGTGTTTCTTGAATAATAATCCTTCTCTCTAACAGTGTACCGTACCGCATATTATTGCAACCTGGACTCCACCTCCTATCAACTCGGCCTCCTACTTATTTTCATTTAGTAACGAGCTGAAAACATCCACGCGTTTTGTGCCTCTAAACAATGAGACACAATACACTATCACGGTCCGCAGAGCACATTCCAGACTATTATGGAAAGGAAACATTCACAATCGTCCAGTAGGAAATCGTTCAAAGCCCAACCATACGCAGGAAAACTGGTGATTACCGTTTTCTGACAAGCGCAAAACCCAGTACTTGAACATTCTCTGGAGTCTGCAACAACAATGAACAGTGCGCGTCACAGTGAAATGCTTACTGACAGGGTAATGCCAGCAATTCGATGCAAACTTCGATGACTAATGTCGAAAAGTGTTGTGTTGTTGCACGACAATGCCCGTTCACACACTGCTGCCCACACTGCTGAAACGCTCTGGAAACTCAAGTTTGAAATAATGGCTCATCCTCCGTATAGTCCCAATCTTGCCCCCCCCCCCTGACTGTCACTTCTTTGGTCCATTGAAGGACAGTCGATTCACCTCGGACCAACAAGTGAAGGACGCGGTGCATCCGTGGCACATCTCAGCCGAAAACCTTCTTCTTGAGGTCTTCAGGAAGCTTGTGCAACAATGGAGTAATAGTTTTGGAAAGCGAGGGGACTATACTGAAAAATGGTGTTAACGTACATGCCCCATTTGTATTGCTCAAGTGGGTCAAGCACTATGGAACTTAACATCTGAGGCCATCAGGCCCCTAGACTTAGAACTGCTTAAACCTAACTAACCTAAGGACATCACACACATCCATGCCCGAGGCACGATTTGAACCTGCGACCGTAGCAGCAGCGCGGTTCCGGACTGAAGCACCTAGAATCGCTTGGCCACAGATTTGTATTGCAATAAAAGGTATAGCTACACTGCAGCTAAGTTTTGACTTACCTTCATATATTCTTGCCTGTCACAAATATTTGGCTATTTTTTCGGATATTGAGCCGTGACTTCCTGCGATGCTCTGGGCAGGATAGTTTCTCTGCGGAAGTTACGCGCCTTTCGGCGTCCTCGTTGGCTAGCCCACTCTATTCTGGACTATCGCGACTCGCGAGGTCAGAGTCGGTCGGGGGCAGTGACGGAGGGAAGACAGCGCACGGAGCATCGCGAGTAGTCAGGCGGCGCTTGGTGTACTGCGAGGACACACGGCGTTGACATTCCGGCGCCAGGGTCTGGCGGCGAGTGGAACTGGAGTGCGGAAGCAGACGCCTGTCAACATAGGCTCTGTTTAAGCGTCGTGTCTATATCGAATCCTGAGGAAAGCGCGGGAGTCTCCTCTGGCGTGCATGTACTAACTTTAAATGGTGAGCCATTTTTAGGTGGAACTTTTGGATGTGATTGCTCCGTGTAGCCACTTTGATTTTCGCTAGTCATTTCTTAAGCCACTTGGACGTGGGTCCGGGATACTTGGTGTTACAAGTCCATGTAACTGCGCGGTGATCTGGTTCCGTTGCATTTATCTTGAGTTACAAGTGTGGTCAGTATTGGGCGATTCCTTTTTTTATTATTATTGTTAATATTTTAAGCGGTCAGTTTTATGAATCAAAATTTCTGTTCTGTATAGACCTTCATCCGCTAATTCAAGTAGGAATTGCAAACTTCTCCTTGTTGAAAACTACAATAGTAACAATTTTTTGTGCGGTCGTGCGGTAGCGTTTTCGCTTCCCACGCCCGGGTTCCCGGGTTCGATTCCCGGCGGGGTCAGGGATTTTCTCTGCCTCGTGATGACTGGGTGTTGTGTGATGTCGTTAGGTTAGTTAGCTTTAAGTAGTTCTAAGTTCTAGGGGACTGATGACCATAGATGTTAAGTCCCATAGTGCTCAGAGCCATTTGAACAATTTTGTGCCCTCAAACGGTCCTTTGGTATTTAAGGTTGTAAGCGGATTGTCTGGTCATTATTACCTTGAGGTAGTTGTGGTTTGTAAGTTTATTAAGTGAAACTTCACGTCATTGGAGATTGTTTAATGAACTATTGCTTTAATAGTAACTGCAGGTGTCACACTATAACGTTTACCATCTCTTCCAGCATTTGGCGCTATCCATAGCTTGGTTGTTGGTTTTAGTATTTTAGGGAACTGTGTGTTAATACTGGGTTTATGTGTTCGAGACACCGTTATTTTCGTGCGCAGGCCCTCCTGCGTGTTGTTCTCACTTGAGCTCTCGTGCACGAAATTCAGACGCACGGCCGGTGTGAACGCCAAACGTCGAGAATGTACCGATTGCTGTGTAGATCTTTCAGGCTATCTTAACATCATATTGCCGAATGTTTTCCATAATAGTTAATTCACATATTTAAGAGATCTTGCTATTTGAGTTTTATGAACCTAATAGCTTTTACAAATTGTTATTTTTCATATTCACATGGCCTGATAACTGACTAGTGAGCTCAGATCTGTAGTTTATGTAGTTATCTTTAAAAAATTTTTGCTTTATTCTCATTGCTTTTATGCATTTGAATAATCGGTGTATATCACCGCAATTTGCAATGCTAATTAATGATTGTGTTGTTACAGTGCTCTGTTTTAATTAACGTGCTGAAAATAAAGTTTTGTATCCTCAAATGGGGTCAGCATTCCACTCCAGCAGCCCAATCCCATGATTACCAATCCTATACCTCACCAACTATGTCGCGATTTCCGATGATGTTGTTAGGCAGGAACATAAGAGTAGAGTTCAAGTCGCTGCGAGTAAAACGTGGATCAATCATGTTTATAGCCTCACTTGTCACCAATACTTCGCTGTTCATTCAGGATATGTCGCAATTATCGAGGGTGAGGTTAGGTAGGAGCCAAAGAGCACAACTTAAACAGCTGCGAATGAAACGAGTACCAATCATATTTATAGACTTGCTTGTCACAAATATTAGGTTCAAATAGTTCAAATGGCTCTGAGCACTATGGGACTTAACTTCTGAGGTCATCAGTCGCCTAGAACTTAGAACTAATTAAACCTAACTAACCTAAGTAGATCACACACATCCATGCCCGAGGCAGGATTCGAACCTGCGACCGTAGCGGTCGCTCGGCTCTAGACTGTAGCGCCTAGAGCCGCACGCCCACCCCGGCCGGCCAAATATTAGGTGCGACGAGTCCTTAACACCACTTTCTTAAATTTGTCGATCAAGACAAACACTGCATTACCGCATGGCTGCATGACGAATTCCAGGCGTACTTCCGCTATTTAGTCACTCGTCCCTTTACCCGTGTTATCGGCCACAACTTGTGGCCACCAGTATGAAAGCACAGAATTTTGAAACGTTTGCAGATGTTATTCTTCTACCTCCAACAGCACACCCAGTAGAGACATTACAAACACTCACTAATCGTCCCCGGTCGGGGTGGCACACCAATTACTAGTACTTAATCCAGGTAACACGTTCATTCCCTAAGCATCTACTGATACCGAGCAGTGGTTTTTTAGGCCCGATAAAATCTGCGAAATTTGACGTCGCTGGTCGTATGACGCAGTTAGGAAGCCAGTATGTGAAGTGCCCCCTACCCAGCACAGAGGGAGTTGGCGCAATGGTTAGCACTCTGGACTCGCATTCGGGGGGACGACGGTTCAAACCCGCGTCCGGCGATCCTGATTTAGGTTTTCCGCGATTTCCCTAAAATCGCTTCCGGCAAATGCCGGGATGGTTCCTTTGAAAGGGGACGGCGGACTTCCTTCGGACACAACATTAGTAACTATTATGGCAGGAGAGGGCGCTAGGGCATGACGTATGAGGAAGACTGCCACCCTCTAGGAGGAAACCATGCATACGGTAACTGTGGCTGTATGGTACAGCGCGTATTAGACAGCAGGCTCTGTAACAAAGTATGATTGAACAAATTTGTTTCTGGCATGGAAACCACACATTTCCGGAGATAAGTTCATTAGACCTTTTTTGTTGCTTATCCTCTCTTTGATTAATGTCTAAGAGTTTGCACACGGTCGAATATATACTGTATATATGGACACACACGTGAGTGTGTGTCTGGAAGAACACACACCGCATATATGTAGACTAAATCATTGCTGGTTGTTTTACTCAGTAATGTAAAATGGCTCTGAGCACTATGAGACTTAACATCTGAGGTCATGAGACGCCTAGAACTTAGAAATACTTAAATCTAACTAACCTAAGGACATCACACACATCCATATCCGAGGCAGGATTCGAAGCTGCAACCGTAGCGGTCGCGCGGTTCCAGACTGAAGAGCCTCGAACCGCTCGGCCACAGCGGCCGGCAGGACCACAGTTGTTCGCGATTGGTATGAAGAACATTATGGAATTTGAGCGAACGATTTGGCCACCGATATCGCCCGACACGAACCCCTTCGAACATTTATGGGACATAATCGAGAGGTCAGTTCGTGCACAAAATCCTGCACCGGCAACATTTTCGCAGTTACGGACGGCTACAGAGGCCACTCCGGCCGGCTACTCAGTAATTTCATCTGTCATTTTTTAATCGGGCTTAACTCACAAAATGGAACGAACTCATTACTGAACGATCATGCTCCTATATGTAAATAACATTGAACATTGCAGCACATATTTCTTCTGGTTGAATAAGTAATTCCCATAACGAGTTACAAATATGAAGATGAAAACAAATAATGCTGTTGTATGCACCAGGTTTTGAACCTAATGTCTTCCACACGTCAACAGTATGTGCCCACCTACATGACCACATCTACGGTATGTGGCAGAATGCTTTATAACTGTTGATAGCGGGCATATAAACTATTACAGACAATGTGTCATTATCTGACATTTAATTACAACAAATTGCACCTAGAGCTAAAACTCTTCATTGCACCTTTTCCTTAAAACAGCATACTGTCATAAGAGGCAAGTTATAATATGGAAATAACCGAAATACGATGAATCCAATATGGCGTTTCAAACGTTAAGGGCGATGGTCGTCACGTGACCGCTTTCCGATTTCAGCCGAGTGCCGGACGTACTTTCGAATTTTAGTCTCTCGTGGTGAAGAGGTGCGGTGGAGCAGGGTGCGGGCTGGTTAATGTGTACTGCCGTGTGAGAAAGCCCGCTGGCGCCCACAACAGGTCTCGAGGCGGCCGGATGGACGCTTCTGGCGGCGTGCGGCACCCCGAGAGCCGGCCGCCGCGCCGCACGGGGTCGTTAGGCCTCCTGCGACCCCGCAGCCACATTTCACGGGGACGTGGGGGTGGAGGCGGGTGCGGGTGGCTGGCCGCGCTCCAAATAGCCGGCGGTGCGTCTCTCCACGTGCCGCGCCGCGTCCCACTGACCCACAGACACAGAAGCGCCGCCACCCCGGCCTCAGCAACAGATCAATGGCGCGCCGCGGTCCATTCACCGCCAGCCTGCTGCGCGCCCTTTCATTCATTCTCCCGCACTCTCTCTATCTCTCTGTCGCACACTTCCACTGTCACACTGTTCTTTCTTTCTGTCATCTCTCTTTCTTTCTCTGTCTCTCTTTCTCTCAACACGCACACACGCAAACACGCACACACGCACACACTTACATTGTGCATGCGTACGAGTGCGATTTGGTTTGTGTGTGCGTGTTGAGAGAGTGATGGAGAGGGAGATCTACGTTCTATGTATCTGTGATGCTTTGAGAATACAGAACGACAAAATCGATTTGAAATATTGAACTTGCCAATACCACCTCTCTGTTTTGACTCACGACGGCATCAAAATAGCGAAAGTAATATGCGTGCCATGATAAGAATACAGAGTGTTCGTGGAGAAATATCAAATGTTTCAGTAGGTGGTTCGAATAAACATACGTCCATTTTTTATTGATTGCATAGCTACAGCTGTTGGAATGTAACCCACAAATTACGAATCGTGCTAAGCAGTGGCACATGGATAAGATCAGTGTAGGTCCACTTCCACATTCAGTTCAATTTTGGAATGTCCTCTGAACACGTTTCTATGATAAATTTAAATGTCGTGTGACAAGGGTCTCCCGTCGGGTAGACCGTTCGCCAAGTCTTTCGATTTGACGCCACTTTGGTGACTTGGGCGTCGATGGGAATGAAATGATTATAATTAGAACAACACAACACCCAGTCCCTGAGCGGAGAAAATCTCCGACCCAGCCGGGAATCGAACCCGCAGCCTTAGGATTGACATTCTGTCGCGCTGACCACTCAGCTACCGGGGGCGGACGTTTTTATGATGGCCACAGGGTGCGGGGATAGGGGGGTAAAGTGTCGTTCGCCTTTCCCCTCCCCGCCCCTCAGAAGCAGAGGGACCATTGATGAAAGAGCCGGGGTCCTTGTAACTTAGCCTAAAAATGATGTACTTTTTCGATTTATCGAACAGCTCTAAATATCCTAAATCTGGTTATTGCTAACGGGAAGATCTGTAAACAGTTTTGGTCCCGGCGAAGGTTCGAGTCCTCCCTCGGGAATGGGTGAGTGTCTTTGTCCTTAGGATAATTTGGGTTAAGTAGTTTGTAAGCTTAGGGACTGATGACCTTAGCAGTTAAGCCCCGTAAGATTTCACACACATGTAAACAGTTTGAAGTAGTACAGAGTACAACAACCAGCCGCAAATAATGTTTATTTCATATCCAGGTTTTGGTCAATGTGTGGTCATCCTTAGTGCACTATATGCAAGTTAAAATATTAAAACCATTTATATACGCATGTAGTTGCATCTGGACTATTGATATCGAAGGCTGAGTGTGAACGTAGTCTTTGACACGAATAGTTCAGTTAGGATTATGTGCATACATAAGTCCTTTTAATGTTTTAACTTACGTTTACTGCACTGAAGATAGCAACACAGTGACCGAAATCTGGATATGAAATAAACATCATTTGCGACTGATTCTGTACCCTTTACTACTAGAAACAAACGCAGTGTCTGGGCACAAGTGCTGCCTCATGGAAACGAGCCTGATAAGCAGTTTAATTAAGTGGTAATATACAGCATCTTCAGATCACTGAAAAAAGTAGTTTCACCGCTCCCCCCTCACCTGGAGTCCATCCTCGATCCGTCCTATCCACAGCCTGATCGACCAGTTCGCATCTTGGGTTGACCTTTCCTTTTTACCCTTCGTCTTTCAACTTTCTACAGGTAAAAATCTACAGCGGTACTGTCCAGGGACCTTGATGGCTAAAGCCGGGTTCACACAGACAACAAAAGTGTCGCCACTGCGAATGGCGAACTGCAGTTACTTTGTAGTTGCATGTGTGAACTCCTAGTTTTCGGTGGCGCCATTTAAGAAGCGCAACTTTTGTCACGCCACAAAAAGTTGAACTTGGTTCTACTTTGTTGCGCCATTTTGCCTTCTCCACAATCGAATAACGTCATTCCATTGCTACCTCGCGGCTGGATTCAAATCTTTCTAGTGCGTATTCGTTCGCAGATAGTGCTTTTGTTTGTGCGTTTGCTATTAATATGTCGAAAAGTGGTCAACAGCGACAATTATGAGATTCTTGGAGGTGTATCAAGAACGAGAATGCCTTTGGAACCACAAAAGCGAATCATACAAAGACAGAAATTTGAGAGATGCTGCATTAATTGAAATAGTAAACAGTATGCGTGAATATGTACATGGAATTGATGTAGCTACAACAAAGTTAAAAATTCGAAGCATTCGAAATGCTTACATGAATGAACATAAAAAAGTACTGAAATCACTTAAGAGTGGTGCGTCTACAGACGGTATTTATAACCCAGGCTTGCTTGGTTTGAAACTGCAGACCGGTTCTTAAAACATGTAGTTGAGACAAGAGAGACGAGAAACACTTTGCTAAGTAATATTTTACATTTATTATGTTTCCAAAACACCTTATTTAGTAATATGTACAGCCGTTTAATTAGCTGATACAAGTGACGCCATTTTGCAAACTGCGCAATTACGAAGAATTTGTGGCGTCCTGTGTGAACGATAGCTTACAGCGCCACTTCAGAATGACTTGACTTGTGGCGATACTTTCGTTCCGTGTGTGAACCCGGCTTAAGAAACGTAACCATTTCTGCCAACTCAACTCCCGCAGAATGTTCGGTTTATACTGTATTATGTGTCATCTTACAATTGGAACGCGCAAGGGCCCCTAGCATACTGGAAGAACGTAGACAGTCTTGTAGCCAAAGGAACCTTTTTCGATAACCCTGGGAGGTCGTTTTCCAGAGCCGAAGAAACTGGTCCACCTGCCTAATGTGGTGTAGGGTCCCCGCGAACACGAAGAGGTGCTGCAACACAACGTCGCATGTTTTTTGAAGTAGTGCTGGGGGGAGGGGGGGGGGGGGGACTGACACCATGAATCCTGCAGGACTGTCCATAAATCCGTAAGAGTACGAGGGGGTGGAGATCTCTTCTGATCAGCACGTTGCAAGGCATCCCAGATACGCTCAATAATGTTCATGTCTGTGTAGCCTGGTGATCAACTGAAGTATTTAAACTTAGAAGAGCGTTCCTGAAGCTACTCTGAAGCAATTCTGGACGTGTGGGGTATCACATTATTCTGCTGGAATTGCCTACCTTCGGCGGAATGCACAATGGACACGAATAGATGCAGGTGATCAGACAGGATGCTTGCGTGCGTGTCACCTGTCAGAGTCGTATCTGGACGTATCAGGGGTTCCATACCACTCCAACTGCACACAACCCACATCGTTACAGTGCCTCCACCGGCTAGAACAGTCCCTTGATGACATCCACTGTCCATGGGATCATGCGGGTGTCTCCATACATCCGCTCGATACAATTTGAAACGAGACTCGTCCGACCAGTCATCAACAGTCCAATATCGGTGCTGACAGGCCCAGACGAGGCCTTAAGTTTTGTGTCTTGCAGTCATCAAGAGTACATGAGTGGACCTTCGGCTCCGGAAGCCCATATCGAAGATGTTTCATTGAATGGTTCGCACGCTGACACTTGTTGAAATGTGCAGCAATTTGCGGAAGGGTTGTACTTCTGTCACGTTGAATGATTCTCGTTCTTGCATGATTTTTTTTATGTCCGCAGCGATGTTGGGGATTTGATGTTTTACCGGACTCCTGATATTCACGGTACACTTGTGAAATGGTCGTACTGGAAAAGTCGCCACTTCATAGCTACCTCAGAGATGCTGTGTGCCATCGCTCGTGTGCCGACTTTAACGCCACGTTCAATCTTACTTAAATCTTGATAACCTGCCATTGTAGCAGCAGTAACCGATCTAACAACTGCACCAGACACTTGTTTTATGTAGGCGTTGTCGAACGCAGCGCCGTATTCTGCCTGTTTACATATCTCTGTATTTGAATACGCATGCCTATACCAGTTTCTTTGGCGCTTCAGTGCATTTGGCGGCTTGCTGTAGTCAACGACAACACACCAGTCGTCTTCTTCTTGAAGGAGAGGAATCCTCTGTAAATGATAAGGACAGAACAGTGCATACATAGTGTCCGACATATATCTGTACGTGGGAAACGAATACGTGCAGAAATTTTTGCTTGTTGTTTTCACCTTCACCCACACTCTGTTCATTCTCACGTTCAGATGAAATACGACTGCTGGCTATTGCACCAGTCTCACACAGTTTGCTGAAACTGCGTGTAAACACTCTTGAATTTGATACTTTGCGATTGATAAATCGTCTACCGTGCTCTCTGCAAGCAGCAGCAGCAGCAGCGTTTTCATTACGAAATCGGCACACAAATAGCATATCGGCACACTCAGCATTAGTACATACGTCTGACATGCTTAAACGAGGAAGCTGGATTGGCTGACAAATCATAATCAGAGTTGAAAAAAATTTAGTTCTCTGAAGTCAAGCTAACTTCGCAATTTGAACTTCAAAACAAAAGTGACAATCGATAAATAATCATACAGCAACTGGAGTCACAACACGCGAGATATGAATTTATCCCTGCAGCCAGCTGTTTCTGTATAACCATCAAAAAGTGGACACATGTTATATGGAATGTTTAAGTAGAATTATTCCGTACTATCAGCTCCTGAAACGTAATGTATATATTATGACCTCTCACGTTTTCTGGGCTTGATTAATAGTGATCAGCCGATTTAGGATTTACATTTTATGCGCAGCATTTCTACACCGATCCAACTGTTCTTTTTTTTTTTTTTCAGGTGCTGCGAGCTATGTTGTTATGTGAAGTCACTGACTGCACTCCAGTCAGATTATTATGAACCGCCATGAATAACTGTTGTTCTCTCGTTGCTTTTTATAGTACAGTTCGACTCTCCGCGGCCACTGCAGTGTTTGATGCTCTTTTGTTTTTCGGAGTTGACATTCATATTCCGTGTCATGAACATTTACAGCGTTTTCCAGCTGTGATGAGTATGGTGTTTGAGGACTCTAAGCTGACTGCCTTGTATAATTTGAACCCGCCGTTCAGATTTATATTTCCAACCCATGTTAAACAAAAATTAGTCCAAACACTAGTCTTGCCTAATCTTTACTACTGTGATGTAGTTCAACACGGCACAAGTAGTGAAAATTCGAGATGCCTCGAGCTAGTGATGAATGCTTGCGTTAGATACGTGTGCAATATACGGTTGTATGATCATATCAGTCCTTCATACTCCCAGCTAGGTTGGATACGCCCATATAAGGCACACGATGTGCTTACTTAATCGATTTCTTAGCCACTGGTGCCCCCAATACTTATCTTCTCACATTAAACCCCTAACATCATTCCACAACCGCAATACCAGATCGGATACGTCTAGCATCTTGGCTGTAGCCTTACATAACACAAAATCTTTCTCCGTGTCATTCTCCATCTCAGCCATACGACTATGGAACGCGCTCCCCTGTGATCTGCGTCTTATCCAGAACCACTCAACAGTCAAGAGGGAACTCAAAACTTACATATTATGGACGGTATAGCCACCATTGTTGTGCCCCTCTCATCTCTTTCTTTCTCCTCTCCATCATAGCTTCGAATTTTACCATTCTATTTCTCTTCCTCTAACCTAGCTACCTCTTCTATATCTCTTTCACCCCATTCTATCGTCTTATGTCTCTGCTCGATGAGAATAACTCACAAGCTGCAAGAACATAACGAGAAAATTCTTACCTAGCAATTGGACTGACATTCATAAAAAGAAAAATATGTTTACTTTCATATACATAGTCATTACTATTATTATTATTACTCTTGATTGTTATAATTATTTTTTGATTGTTATAATTATCATTGTACTACTGTTATAATCTCTATTTTTTCTTCTCTAAAAAATGGTTCAAATGGCTCTGAGCACTACGGGACTTAACTACTGAGGTCATCAGTCCCCTAGAACTTAGAACTACTTAAACCTAACTAACCTAAGGACATCACACACATCCATGCCCGAGGCAGGATTCGAACCTGCGACTGTAGCGGTCACGCGGTTCCAAACTGACGCGCTTAGAACCGCACGGCCACACCGGCCGGCTTTTTTCTTTTCTAACATTAATACTGTATAACACGTTATATGTCCTTAATGTTCTGTACAAACTGAAATTCGTTCAATTCGAGTATGCCTTGTTAGGTGTAAGAGAGGGCCTGAAGGCCCTAATCTTGCCAGGTAAAATAAATGCGTAAACAAATAAAATAAATATTGTGGATAAAATGGAAACAGCAATTTGGCTGGACAATCGGAAGCACACCATTAAATGGAAAGCCTGCGTCGCTAGCCAATGGCCGTGGTATGGTCTGACTTGAGGCAGAGTGCAGCCTTTCTTCGCCACGGGATTAGGCGGGGGAGGATAGCGGGTTCATATCTCGCCGTCTGACTTTCGTCCTCTTGAGAAAAAATCTTGGTATTTATTTGATAGCAGGCTAAGTGGGCTTGGGGCCACCCTGGAAGGCCTGGAACGAAAAAAATCCCTGTTCCCGCCCGTGATTGAACCCAGTACCTCCAGGGTCAGAGTCTAAACATTCTAGCCACTAGAGCACGACGGTCTTCGGTACAGTGAGTCAAGTAAGGCATAACACTTCACTTATTTAGTGAAAGGTTTAAGATACTGAAACGAGCTCTTGTACGCTTAATCCACTCAACTGTTGTATTAACCGAGATAATAAAGTAAGTATAGGTAATTCAGCAGAACAATTTTTGAACATTTTCGAAAGCCTGTCAAAAGAAGGAAGCAGCAAGAAGTTGAGCCTGTGCTACAAAGATAAAATGTATGACCTCTAGGCCTTATACGGCAGATAGGGAGGGTCATCTACGACTCTTGTACTTGGAATTATAGGATAACGTTTAGCGTATGAGTAATGGCTTAAGAAAGCAACATTGTCTAGCCATAATAATATTACCGCCTGTCAAAAGCCTGACAGCACGGCTGACGCAATGCTTGCAGGAAGAGTCAGTGAGCTTCTGGAAGATACCGACTCCAATGCCGTGGACAGCTGCGCTAGGTTTCCGGTCGAGTATCCATGGTGCGTACAGTCCGATCTAGATGGACCCACATATTCTAAAACATACATTAAATACATTCACAACGGCGAATAAGGACAACCATCAACTGAAGAATGGAATGACAATGAAAATTTGTGCCGGATCGCGATTCGAACCTGGATTTCCCACTTATTGCGAGAGGTAGCCTTACCATTTAGCTATTTGTGGACGACTCAACGCCAGTCTCTAACTTTCATATGTCGACAACCTAGAACATATTTAAATCCAGTGAGTCTGGTGGCCAGGGGAGCCCGGTAAGCTCATCCTAGTGCTTTTGGAACCACGCACGTGCACTGCGAGCTGTGTACCATCGTGTCGAGGAAAAACAAAGTGCATGTAGGGGTGGACATGGTCCTCAAGAATAGATGAATATTTGTGTTGAGCCGTTGTACCTTCCAGAATGACCTGATCACCCAGGAATGCCACGAAAATATTCCACAGAGCATAAAGCTCCTTCTTCCGACCTGAACTCCCTCGATTGTTGCAGGGTGTTTAGTTCCAGACGTTTCATGCCTAATGGAGCGTAATACCGGATTCGTCTGAGAAGTCCATCTGTCGCCACTCAATGATCGTCCAGTTGCAGTGTTGGGTTGCAGATTCGAGCATTCGTCGCCAATGAATAGTAGTTGAAAGCCTTCTACTTAAGTTTCAAATCTAGACTTTAATAATGAAATGGGTAGGTACTGTTAATCAGAACTCAGGGAGAAGTTCTGATCTAAATGATAATAGATTTATTCATCCTTAACATTAGAAGACAACAAAAGTGACTAAAGAAACATCACACAAACATTTTTATTTGACGAAGGTTTTCACTAGTATGGGGTCTATGGTGGGCAAAGTGATCACCTGGGGATCGACACACAATACTAGCCTGAACATTAATCGCTTGGTCTGACTTCATACACATGAATACGGGTTATGGCACAAAAACTATTCCACCATCAAGCATCTATACTCTACCATTACAAAAAGAAAAATATGGTTCGAAAGAACAGGGTGCTGAGAAACATCTATGGAGCCCTACGCCGTAGCAGTGAATACAATTACCCTCCTGCTGGTCAAGGCGGCACACTACGACGCGTTCGGCGACTGGAGTCACGGACGGCCACAATCTGTTATTAATGGCGCGCGCCCGAAAAATGCAAGTACGCGGTCTCGCGTTCGGTTAATTCGGAACACAGGTACTTCACTAATGAGCCTCTGAAACCCCGGTGGATTCCAGTGTGCAGGTGGACCCGTTTGCTGGTCTGCCAAACCAATTTGACTCCGTGCCACGACTATGCGTGATGGAATATGTCAAATGTTTAGATGGCTGACTCAAGACAAATAAGTACACCCACGCATCACTCGTTGTGTGTGTGATGCTAGAAGCAGTACCTCTGACGGTTCAGAAGGTGACTGGCACAGGCTCTAAGTGGCACCCTAGCAAAGGACTCAAGTCTCACCGTTCAGGTAGAGACCTGCAGTTCTTTACTAGCGAAGCGCCAGTACAAGAGAGATCTCTTCTCTCTCTGTCCGCTTCCTCTTCAGCTCGGTAGCAAAAGCCCGTTTACATCTTAGACTTCCCCCACTTTACCACAAGCCAATCATGAGCTGCAGCGCGGCATTCGAAGCTCGGAGAGCGCCCCTTGCTCTGCATACATCGATTTGACCGATCAGAGACTTCAAAGTTAATTGGGAGAAAAGGAAAAAAAGATTCATCTTCGCAGCAGCCTCTTTCCCATGTGTTTATGCTGTGAGTTTAGCTAACCACATGACCAGGATGGAACCACAGTCCTCCATAAAAACCTTGTTATCTCTCCCCTTGCGTCCATTTGGAAGTTTCCAAAGAACGGCCATAAACTCGCTAAAAGCCTCTTGCTTTCACAAATATGTTTTGTAACAGAGTCTGGACGTCTGGGCGCCAGTGACCTGTCCCACGGAAATTCGCAGGATGCACACAGATGTCCTGTCGGCTTCCTGTCTAATAAGGCCCCATCCTCTGCTTTATTGCCGTTTTACAATGCGCTGGCCATTGCTGCTGTGAATTCTCGGCGCTAGTCATTCTACCTGGACGCGGATGCTGTCCGACTGGCGCCAACCAATCTGTCTCCACAATGAGACCGCAGAACTCGTCTGTCCGGAAATGTTTCCACCCAGGTTCCGCAGAAAAAAATGCCCCGCCCTCGGTCCGCTGTCACCGTGCTTTTACTGCAGTCGTTTAAATCGGCACCCTATTCCTTTGAATGCAGGTAAAGCTTACTGTTATTCCTTCCATAGAGCATGCAAGCAAGAGCATTAACTACTGCCCACCATTTCATCGTGATGTATGAAGTCAATTGCAACAAAGATCATATTCCCTAAGAACATGAAGCGCCATAACATCGAATCAAAAGTGAGAGTGCCCTACAATCTCTCATAGTCAGCATGGGTGCATGAACTAGGCACCTGCTGTGAAGGCCTATAAGCAGCAAGGTTCGCTGATCTGTCGTTCAGGAGACAATTCTGGTAGCCTTTTAGTTTATCTGGGCGATTTGTTGCTCAGCAGTTGCATGTCTGTTTGCCCGTACAAATCTCCGCAGCCGTCGTTTACCCCTTTCATCAATGGCCCGTAGTGCACAACAGTTGCTTCGGCGCCGGTTGTGGATAACGCGATTTTGCCACGCACGGTATGGTTGAACTACGGCGCCACGAGAACCGTTTGCGAACTTAGCCGTTTCGGAAATGATTCCACCCTTGGCCCCAAAGCCAAAGACTATGCCCTTTTGGACGTCAGATAAATCGCTCTTTTTCTGCTTAACGACAACGACTGCACTGTTATCGCGTCCCCACGATACGCTTTATATATCCTCGACTGTTAGTGCTGCCATCTGTTGTCTGTGAGTGCTTACTGCACTTTGACGTCGGAGATAGCGGTGGTTACATAAATGTTACTGAACCGGGTATTTCAAAAGAGTGTACACACACACATGATTAAGTGAACAACTTTTTGGAAGCAAGTAAACAGTCGAAAGGCTTGATACTGAGACTGAGCTTGGCATGAGAGGCCGCACTTGGTGGTGTTTCAACTCAACAGGCCATTCCCGTCATCTTGTCTTTCACTTTTAATGAATTTTCAATGGTTTTCTTAATCGCCTGATGAAGTAGTCTTATCTAAGGTTAAGTCAGGTTACAAAACCGGGAAATACGTCTTTTCCGTTAATGTAAGGCTGTAATTAGGACGAGAGCACTGGGTTCGCAGGCCGCTGGGGACGAGCGGTTCTAGACGGTTCACTCCAGGACCGCGCTGCTGCTACGGTCGCAGATTTGAATCCTGCCTCGGGCATGGATGTGTGTGCTGTCCTTAGGTTAGCTAACTTAAAGTAATTCTAAGTCTAGGGGACTGATGACCTCAGACGTTAAGTCCCATAGTGCTTAGAGCCATTTGAACTATTTGAAGTAAAATTTTGAAGGGTAGCAGATAAATTTGTAATTGACTGTGTAAAAAGAGCAGTTGGTGCGAGACCAGTAACAAGAAACTGAAGAGCATAAAACAGGTGTAAAAGTTTTGCAGGGTACTGGATAAATTCATAGTTGACTGTTTAAGAAGAGCAGTTGGTGTGAGAACAATTGAAACAGAAGATGACAAAACAGGTGTACTTAGAAGCTGAATTCTCGTCCTGTTTGTGTAATTTGCACAGGCACAGGATTTTCCTTTAGGGAAGCCTGCTTGTTGTCTTAATAAAACTCACTCCGAGATGTGTCAAAACCTTTCCTTAATAATTTTGCTGCAACTTGTATAAGGAGCATTCATAAATTTGCATAGGTTTTTTTTGTAGAAGTAGACTAAGGAAGCTAAAGAAAAATACAATTGGGCGCGTGCAAACAGGACTCGCACACCGAAGGCCCTGTACAAACTTATTTACACACTAACACACACACACACACACACACCCACCCACACACCCACATATATATATATCTTCACACGCCCTGGAAATCAAGAACCTTAACGATTTTGTTGTCAATATTGGTCCCGGAAATTCCAAGGCTGTTTCAAAATCTCTACTGTAGAACCTCCGACTATCCCAGACATACCAAAAGAAACGAGCGGGTGACTTCAGTTTATATATGTAGAAAGAGAAGATAAAAAGTACATTTTTATTTACTTATACTAAACATGGCTGCAACTTGTATTTCATGTTTGCTTGCAGTTACGTTCGTCTATTATGCATTTGGCGTGCGTTGAATCCGGTGAACTACAATTTAACAAGTTGCAGATTTATTCCTTTACGTTTACTCTGAAATCTTGCTTCTTACCGAATTTCGTTGGTACCCTACACGGTTTAATGAGTGAGTTTTTGAGTATCAGAATATGTGACGTAAATGGCCGTTTCTTCTGACATACAAACGGATGAAACGTGACAATTTTTTTCTTGTTATATAAAACAAGTTAATAAGTCTTTGATTTTTTCCTTTACTTGTACAGTGAAACCTGGCATACTGCCAAATTTCATGATTCTAGGTCATCGGGAAGCTCCCTATAGGTTTTGATGATTACATTTTCCAGCATCAAAACGCGTGACATGAATAGCCGTATCCTTCGACTGAAGAGATTTAGAAGCTCAAAATTTTTACAGCTCCAAGGGTCCATGCGGCTTCATACGTGACGTAAATTTTAATGTGGTACGTGTATCAGTTCCTGAGAAAAAACGTTCTGAACAGTCCGGACACAAAGCGATCCTATAAGGATTTCGTTTTTACAATTTGACGCACGGAACGCCAATAATAAAATGGAAATTGAACCAAAAAATTGTAATACAGGCACATAGATCTTCAGGGGATACGTTTATAAGCAGGGGTGAAAATGACATGCACAGTAGGCAGGAAATAGCGCGTAAACTGATTAGACAGGTAAAAATAACAAACGAAGATTTCGCAAATCTGCAGACTTCTTTTACAAGATTGGACAAATCACAATAAATAATTACGATATATTTCGGATGCAGAAGGGCCAACAAAAGGAAAAGTAGCAGAATGGACGTATCTAATGGATTACACAGAAAAACAAGAAATATAAAGCATCTGTATTATATGGAATTAACTCAGAACTGTTAAGATTTTGTGGAATATTTTTGTAATTCAAAATTCCCTATAACATGTATTGGCGTTCAGATGAAATACCAGAAGACTGGAGATACGCTAAAGTTGTTTCACTATTTAATGGAGGAGACATAATGTCATTTACTCATGAAATATTTTGGAGTAAGGTGTAGATTGTTGGGATTCCTGTTTAAACAATAAAAAATATTTCTCTCTCTCTCTCTGTCTATCTATCTATCTTTGTCTCTTTCGCTCTCTCTTAGGAATTTAAGTTGCCCAAGTTTAAAATCCTACAACTAGTATTTTACTACGACAGACTGATTGGTTTTTCACACAAATCTAACTTCTTTATCTTTGAGTTGAAAGTCTGCGTATCAGATGTATATTGTGGTCTCACCATACTTAATAGTACATTGCTAGACAACTGCTCAGGAACAAAGACATTGTTGGAAAGAAATAATCAGGACGTCCGGACATACCGCGCCCATAAACAAACGGGCATGATCCAAAATAATCTCCTTGCAATAGCACTGTGCTTTAATTACCGCGCCCAAATATATGCAGCGGGGACGGCCACTGTGCATAATGTCCGCCGACAGCATAAAGCCTAAGCCATACCGATGACGTTCACAAACATTCTGTGTTGTATAACGTGTTCCTTTCCACACTAACTGGTGGCCAGAATCACTTGCCACTGTGAAGCGGGATTCGTCGGAGAACATCACTCTGGAGCACTGTTGCTGACCCCAACCAGCATGCTCCCTACACCAACGAACTTCTTCCCGACAATGTCGTGGTTGAAGTGAAATGCATTTAACAGGCTTCCGAGCATACAAACCGCTTGATGCAATCTCCGCGAAATGTTTGTGGCAAGACACGGATACCAGTAGCGGTTGTAAGGTCTGTATCGATCTTCCTTTTCTCCACTAAGGTTACATATCGATCCTCTTGGGTTGTAGTGCTCCGTCTTTGACCACTGGTATGCTTTCGCATAACAATTCCGTCTCTAGCGGTCTCTTTTAATCGTAAGATGACACTACTGGACATACACATTACTGTGGCCACGGTAGTTACGTTTTGACCGACTTTGAAACATCCAACCGCTCGTCCACGATCGTAAGAACTCAGACGATCTGTTGCAGATATGTTGCCGTACCACACGAAATGTCGCACTAATCGGTTCTACAACCACCTTCGTCACACGTAGCAGTGCGTGAACTGCCGAATGTATACAGAGAGTTCGTGCACAGCCTCCGCTGTAATTAACACGTCCCGCCCTATACATTTCCTTTTACTATCATTGGTCGTGTGTTTGGCACCAATTGACGGTTGTTCCGTAGCATCCGGCAGTTGTTCCTTAGCAAGCGTCAGTCGTCCCTTGGCAACTTTCAGACAGTATATGAAGAAAGAACTCTCTGTTGCCTGACGCTGGGACACAAATATGACACAAGTATGAGACGTATAGGGTAGATTATGGGACAAGTGTTACGTATATTAAGAGCAATTGCGAATCCGACTCGTTGCGAACTGTCATGCTGATCCGACAAGGAAAAATAAATAAGAAAGGTCATCTCTATGGCAACCAGTCACATGACATTACATAGCAATATAGTCTCAATGAGACATACCGTCACAGTTTTTTCCAATTAGATAGGTTCCCACTGCATGACAGAGGGGCCGGAGAGGGGGCTGAGAGGTGAATGTTGTGGAAGCTCGTATGCATTTTAACTGTTTGTGACGTAACAAGTTCACTGTGAACGTAAGCACAGCGAGGCCGTACACAACCACATGTCTACCAGAAAGTTAGAAACATATTTGCTTCGGTGTAAATAATGTTATCACACATACGCCCTGTGGTCGCTGAATATGTGCAACAATAATTATCCATCTAGTTTGAAAGAATAATTACATTAGCAGGATTTCTGTTTAAATGTTCTGGGATTTTGTCTGTGTGTTCAGCAGAAATATCGACCATCTGCATCACAATAATGAGAATACGTAAAAATACGGATGTTTCTTTAGCGGCCTGGTGTGCAATGATCCTTTCGGCAGGGTGGAAGAGGCAGTAGAATTTCGGTATAAAACGTTGTACGTATCTGCCGCCCATTAACGTAAAATTCGTGTTACTGTAGTTCGTGTAATAATTTGTATAAGATACACACAATTCCTTACCGAAATGCTACCAGTTCTCCTCGAGCAAGTACCACTGTAAATACATAGCTATAAGCGGCACCGGTAACGATGGATGTGTGTCCCAGTTCTCGCTTGTGGCTAGAAAATCACTCTCACAGCTCTTTCCTGGCAGCTGGATAGGCCGTAAAGGCGTTTTAATGCGACCTGTACGCTTCCCTGTACGATACTGGACATTTTCCCCTAGGCTACACTCAAAGATGAAGTCTACACTGATGAGGCAAAACATTATGACCACTGCCCACCGCGACGTTGGATGCCATCTGGTGGCGTTTCGGGAACGTGACGCGGTAACAAAAGTATGTAAGCAGAGCAGACACGGACGGGGGGCACCCTAACGAAGATATGGGCTGCAAATTGGGAAATCCATTGAAGTAATCGACTTCAACAAGGGGAAGATTATTATCACGCTGAGCCTATGAACGAGAATCTCGAAAACGGAGAAGCTGGTCGACTGTTCACGTGCTTCTGTCGTGAGCATCTACGCAGAGAGTTAGAAGGACACTGAAACTACCACTAGGCGATAAATGGTTAGATGTCCACGAACTCTTCACAGAACGTGGCGTTCGGTGGCTTGTACGCTCTGTGAAAGAGGATAGATTGTGATCTGTGGCATCTCTGGCAAAAGAGCACAATGCTGGTGCACACGCAAGTGTTTCGGAGCACACCGCTCATCGTACATAGTTGACCACGGAGGTCCGCAGCCGACCACCTCTGCGTGTTCACATGTTGATCCAACGACATCGTCAATTACGATTGCAGTGGGCACGGGAGACATTCTTCTGCGCTTGCATGCGATCTGTGGCAGTTGTCTAAGACACGGTGACAGCTACGAACAACCCGCGTCCCTGCATGCTTGATGTCTTTCAGCAGTATAATTGTAGTGTCTCAGAGCCTGAACAGTTCTACAGTGGTTTGAGGGGCCTTATAGTGAACTCGCGTTGATGTCTAGGCGACCAAACTGGCCTGATGTAAATCCTGTGGAACCAATATGGGTCGCCGTTGGGCGACATCACCACGTACGGAAATCAGCGGCCCGTTGTTTAAGCAAATTACATGCCCTGTGCGTGGACATCTAATGCCACA
Source organism: Schistocerca serialis cubense (assembly GCF_023864345.2). Lineage (NCBI taxonomy): Eukaryota > Metazoa > Arthropoda > Insecta > Orthoptera > Acrididae > Schistocerca > Schistocerca serialis. The sequence goes on from NC_064638.1 coordinate 727,095,103, forward strand.
TACCTCCAGAAACTTGCCAACGAACTGTCGGATCCATGATACGCAGAGTCAGTGATGTATTTCGTACCAAAGACGGACAAAAAAGCTATTAAGCTGATGGTCATAAAGTCTTGGCTCATCAATGTATACCTGAATTCCGGCGACAAAGAGGGTTTAGAATGTCGTTTTGTTGCAATATGTGCAATGATACCGGAGTAATCTCTTCAGTCTTTGCCGGCCGCGGTGGTCTCACGGTTCTAGGCGCTCAGTCCGGAACCGCACGACTGCTACGGTCGCAGGTTCGAATCCTGCCTCGGGCATGGATGTGTGTGATGTCCTTAGGTTAGTTAGGTTTAAGTAGTTCTAACTTCTAGGGGACTGATGACCACCGATGTTAAGTCCCATAGTGCTCAGAGCCATTTGAACCATCTTCAGTCTTTCCAGAAGACCTAGCACTAACGACGGCAAACGTGTACTGCGGTAGACGGTGGGTATCTAGGACTCTTGATGACTAAATGGAATTTTAGGGAAATGTAAATTATCACATTTTACAGAGATTTCATTTATGCTCCTGTTGCTGATGCAAGTTTCGACTACAATGTAAGCGTGTATTGTGATGTTAAACTCATGTCGTAAAGTTATTATTTAACAGACCTTGTAACTCAGTTCCGTACTTTAAAAATTCATTCGGTTTTTGATGTTCATCTCTCTTTCAGGAGTACGACAGAAGCAATAGAAGAACTGTTGCCGTTGTTGGTGTAATAATCTATTCATTCAGGATCACTCAGTTACTGACATTCACGCGGCAAACTATTGCCATCCTCAGGTGTGATTTAAATCAATAGATAGTTACGTCGTGATACATTAACTATAGTTACATGTATGCGGGACGTTATGTAAATATCAGAAAATGGCAATAAAATATTTGTCAAGCGCATGACGTAAGAGAGATTCAGTGTTATTTCAAGATAAAAAAAAAAATGGCTCTGAGCACTATGCGACTTAACTTCTGAGGTCATCAGTCGCCTAGAACTTAGAACTAATTAAACCTAACTAACCTAAGTACATCACACACATCCATGCCCGAGGCAGGTTTCGAACCTGCGACCGGAGCAGTCGCTCGGCTCCAGACTGTAGCGCCCAGACCCGCACGGCCACTCCGGCCGGCTTCAGGATCAAAATCATGGTTGATTAAATACATAAATTTCTTAGTCTACGTACATCTTCGTCTGTAAAGACTTTTAAGTATCAAGATATGGCAGCTAAAGTTTTAGCATAGCGTGGTGAAATGATGAGAAGATAGGAGAAAACAATACAATATGCTATTGTTAATATTTGCAACCACTCTTCCTCAGTTTCATATCAGTTATGTTAATCATGTATGTACGAAAACTTCTTACTTTTTACATGACAGAACAATTCGTCTTCTTGCGTCAAATACTAGACGAATCGTTAAGAATTTGTGCGCTAAGAGTACGTACTGTTTACTGCACGTGCTGGTGAGACAGTCATCCGTGAGAGCTCGCCCTGCGTTTGCGGTGGCGGCGCTTGTGCGGAAATTCCATGGAGGAGAACGTAAATGCAGGACGATATTATGGTCGGCGGTTTTCAGTTGTTTTTAATAAAACTTCTTGGCGTAATATACAAATTGTCTCGCGGGTCGTCTTTCACGTTTTGTGATTTCCACTGAGTGTCGTGCAAGACAGCAGATTCCCTGGAATTTAATATCTGTCAGCGTCCCTGTTGAAGAGTTGCGAACTTAAAAACATCGTATAACAGATTTCTGACATTATTTGCATTCTTTGCCTCGTTTCTTCTCTCAAAGACCGAAATTTCCCTCCTAATGTTGTTAGCTCTGTGTGGTCTGAAACACAGGTAGCGAATGATCTACTTTCTGCGGCACAGGCGACTCGTTGCTTATGAATTCATATTGAAATTCCGCAGCAAATAAAAGGATTGTGTGGCCTAATAGGCGAGGTTAATAGTAACTCCGGGAAGTTTCGCATTAAGAAACAGAAACTCGCGTTCTATCTGAACTTAATCGCAATATCGGTTACAGTATATATTCGATTATAAGCTTCATGAGAAAACTGTTTAAAAAAAAAGAAAAAAAAGAAAAAAATGCTGCCTGGCAGTTACTATAAAACAAAAAAATTCCCCCATCCATCGACGCATTAGCACCTGTTAATCAACAACGTATAATCCCAGATTACCACATGTATTTTTTTTCTAAAATATGACTGCGTGTTTGTTCAGTTCGTTACAGTGTAGCAATGCATTTTCTGGGACATCCTTGAAAGCCGCGCGGAGTTGCCGCGCGGTTGAGGCCTCCCACCGGAGGTTCGAGTCCTCCCTCGGGCATGGGTGTGTGTGTTGTTCTTAGCATAAGTTAGCTTCAGTACTGTGTAAGTCTAGAACCGATGACGTAAGCAGTTTAGTCCCTTAGGAATTCACACACATTTAAACATTTTGAGCATCCTTGAAACAACCGAGCACCACAATGTCTTCTTGGCTCAAAAATGGTTCAAATGGCTCTGAGCACTATGGGACTTAACATCTGTGGTCATCAGTCCCCTAAAACTTAGAACTACTTAAAGCTAACTAACCTACGGACATCACACACATCCATGCCTGAGGCAGGATTCGAACCTGCGACCGTAGCAGTCGCGCGGTTCCGGACTGAGCGCCTAGAACCGCTAGACCACCGCGGCCGGCAATGTCTTCTTGGTTGCGATCAATATGATCCAACAGTATTGTATTCAATAAATGTAAATAGATTCAAGCCTGTAGCCAGCCTTTCTCTACGATGCCTCCTTCATAGTTGGCCTATACGTTTAACTGCTTATTAAGTAGCTCCCCACCTGGTCGCATTAGGAAGAGTAAGCCTGCATGCCAGACTTCACTCATGACTTACGTATGTGATGTACTCATCAGGAAGTAAGAAAGATCAGTGTCTGTCGTTGGATCGACAACGAGGTCATTAGACACGGAGCACAAACTCAATTTAGGAAAGGATGGGGAATCAAATCGTCCATGTCCGTTCAAACGAACCATCTCGGCATTTGTGTTAGGAGATTTTAGGAAAATCATGGAAAACCTAAATCTGGATGGCTTGACGCGGATTTGAACCATCGTCCTTCCGAATGCGAGTCCATTGTGCTAACTACTGCGTTACTTAGCTAGGCATAGTTGACATCAGCAGACAGGTTACGAACCTCAGCGTAAGTACTCAACGACTGTAATCTCTATCGTACGAAAGCGTTACTGCTAATTGCGCATGAGTAGGCGGAAAGAACCATAATTGTATGGTAACACGACAGTAGAACAAACACTGGAAGCAGTCATATGCATAAAATATTTCGGGGTATGCATACGAAGGAATCTGAAGTGGAACGTGCACATAAAAGTAATCGCAGCTAAGGGAGATGCCGAACTGAGATTCATTGGAAGAAACCACAGGAAGTGTAGTCCATCCACAGAGGAGGCAGTTTACAAAACATTCGTTTGACCAGTAGTAGGATATTGCTCATTAATATGGGATCCGTACCATAGAGGATGGATAGAGAAAACAGAGGTGACCCAACGAAGAGCAGTGCATTTTGTTACAGTTTCATTCTGTAAACACGAAAACATCACAAAGATGCTCAGCCAAATCCAGTGGCAGACGGTACAAGAGAGGCTTTGTGCATCACGGTATGAGTTACTGTTAAAATTCCGAGAGCGTACATTCCTAGAAGAGTCAACTCATATTCGGGGTGAATCACCTAAAACTTGCACCGCAAGTACTGTGGAAGTGAAAAGTGCTATTGATATGCGGTTTCACAGAACGGGGTTGGTTGTCAGGAGCTTGTTTTGTTAGGCAGTCAGCAAATTGTAATAGTACTTAGAAAGTGTATTTCGTGCAAAAAGACAAGTTTTTAAATAAAACAATGCCTACTGACATAAACAAACTGTTGTTGTGGTCTTCGCTCCAGAGACTGGCGAAGCTCTCCATGCTACTCTATCCTGTGCCAGTTTCTTCATCTCCCAGTACCTATTGCAACCAACATCCTTCTGAATCTGTGTAGTGTATTCATCTCTTGTCTCCCTCTAAGATTTTTACTCTCCACGCTGCCCTCCAACACTAAATTGGTGATCCCTCGATTCCTCACAATATTCCCTACCAACCGATCCCTTCTTCTAGTCAAGTTCTGCCACAAATTTCTCTTCTCTCCAATTCTATTCAATACCTCCCCATTAGTTATGTGATCTACCCATCTAATCTTCAGCATTCTTCTGTAGCACCATATTTCGAAAGCATTTATTCTCTTCTTGTCCAAACTATTTATCGTCCACGTTTACCTTCCATTCGTGGCTACACTCCATACAGATACTTTCAGAAACGACTTCCCGACACTTAAATCTATACTCGATGTTAACAAATTTCTCTTCTTCAGAAACGCTTTCCTTGTCATTGCCAGTCTACATTTGATATGCCCTCTACTTAGACCATCGCCAGTTATTTTGCTCCACAAATAGCGAAACTCATGTACTACTTTAAGCGTCTCATGTCCTAATCTAATTCCCGCAGCATCACTCTATTTAATTCGACTACATTCCATTATCCTCGTTTTGCGTTTGGTGATGTTCATCTTATATCCTCCTTTCAAGACACTGTCCATTCCGTTCAGCTGCTCTTCCATGTCCTTTGCTGTCTCTGACAGAATTACAATGTCATTGGCGAACCTCAAAGTTTTTACTACTTCTCCATGGGTTTTAATTCCTACTCCAAATTTTTGTTTCCTTTACTTCTTGCTCCATGTACAGATTGAAGAACATCAGGGATAGGCTACAACCCTGTCTCACTCTCTTCCCAACCACTGCTTCCCTTTCGTGCCTCTCGACTCTTATAACTGCCATCTAGTTTCTGTACAAATTGTAAATAGCCTTTCGCTCCCTGTATTTTACGCCTGCCACCTTCAGAATTTGAAACAGAGTATTTCAGTCAACATAGTCAAAAGCTTTCTCGAAGTCTACAAGTGCTAGAAACGTAGGTTTGCCTTTCCTTAATCTATCTGCTTAGCTAAATCGTAGGGTCAGTATTGCCTCACGTGTATTAACATTTCTACGGAATCCAAACTGATCTTCCCCGAGGTCGGCTTCTACTAGTTTTTCCATTCGTCTGTAAAGAATTCGTGTTAGAATTTTGCAGCCGTGGCTTATTATACTGCTGGTTCGGTAATTTTCACATCTGTCACCACTTGCTTTCTATGGGATTGGAATTATTATATTCTTCTTGAAGTCTGAGGCTATTTCGCCTGTCTCATACATCTTGCTCACTAGATGGTAGAGCTTTGTTAGGCCTGGCTTTCCCAAGGCTGTCAGTCGTTCTAATAGAATGTTGCCTACTCCAGGAGCCTTGTTTAGAGTTAGGTCTTAGGTCTAAAATAAAAGTGGGTAAATTAGAATGCCAGTGGTGGTTGTTGCAGGAGTCTAGTGCGAGACGTGGTAGCACACACTAAGGAACAATACAAATGCATATGCTAGTTACGTGGACCCTGACCATTAATAGGACAATTACCATTACAGGTCGTATTCAAAATGACCACCGGCAGCGGCAATGCACGCTTCCGGTCTGGTATGGAACGGCTGCTATACATGTGCTAGCGTTTTAGCGGAGGTGTCTTAGCGGACTGCAGTAATACGTTGTTGTACATCAGCGAGTGTAGTTGGTATGCCTTTGCAGAAGGCATCTTTCACCTTTCCCCACTGAAAATGCTACAGGCAAATACGGTAACGGGCCCCCACTGTAGAGTCCTCTGCGTGAAATCCAACGATTTGGAAGCAGTTCTTGAAGACATGCTGTAGTACTCTGTGCGCTATGGACCGAGCGGCCATCATGTTGGTACCACAGATTCCTCTTAGTCTGCAGAGAAACGTCTTCTAGCAGTTGTGGAAGATGGTTTGTTAGAAGGCTACAACACTTGTGCGCGTTCAGTGTTACGTCTAATAAAAACGGGCCTGTGAGCTGATGGCTCAGTATCCCAAACCACACGTTTTCACTCCATGGACGCTGACGTTACCCTTGACGAAGCAAACGTGGGTTGTAAACAGATCAAGAGTGCATGCTTCTGCTGTTTACCTGGCCATGATTGGTAAATGTGGCTTCATCGCTAAACAACATGCATGATACATCTGGAGTATCCGCTCTTAATGCCTGTGTACAGAAATTAACACGATTCTCATAATATTTTCCATGCAACTCCTGATGGGGAAAGATGTGATAGAGATGGAACCTATGTTGATGGAGAATGGGTAGGACACTTACGTGACTCTTGCCACTTCCTCGTGCGATTGCGCGGGACCTGATGTGCGAATCAACTGCAACAGCAGCAAGAACATTAATTTCCCCTCTTTTGTCGTCACTTGTTTCCATCAGTTATGTTGTCTAGGTGTTACACAACCACTTTCACGTAATTGGTTGGAGAAGTTGATGAGTAATTGCCGAGATAGTTGGATATTGGGATATCGTCTCGCATACACCTTACAAAAACAAATTGTGTTCTTCCTACACTCGCCATACACGTGGAGCATGTTGGCTTTTTCTGCATTGCTAAATCCCATCGTCCACTCATGACCTACTGCTTGGACGGTCACGCACTAACTGACTAGCAAGTTGAAGTGGACTCGAGGAACACGCAAGCACACCACTGTAAGCAAACATAACAGCATCGTACGCAGGCTCAATGACACAAATATGTGTCACTGTGGAAACTTTTCAAAATATGATATCTCGTAAACGACTTGCACTAGACTCCACCAACAAACAACACTGGCATTACAATTTATCCTACTTTTAGTTTGTGAATGACAATAGGTATTGTTGCATTTTAAAAAGTGTATGTTTTCACAAATAATACACTTTCTATGCATTATTCCAATTTGTTTATTGGCTAGCAATAAGAACCCCTGACTACCAATCCAGTCTGTGAAAATCACGCCTCAATAGCACTTTCCGTTTCCGCAAGATTTACTTTGCAAGTTTCAGGTGATTAACCTGTGTAGCTTCGTCCTATGTGTCCCTCCCGGAAATTTTGTGAAAATAAAATTAGAGACAGTGGAACTTACACTGAATATTACCAAGAATCGTTCTTCTGCGGACCATTCGCGACTGGTACAGGAAAGGGGTAAGTACATAAAGTACCCTCCAACGCAAACTGCAAGATGCCTTGCGGAAAATGAATGTAATAGTACTAAGCACTGATATTCACTTTTCTCAATGGTCAAGTGGTCACACGCAAATGAAGTGATAGACTTCCTCCGCGTGTATCGTAGAGCATTTAAGATCTTTTACCAACTGCCATATATAACATTCATTGGGTGTTGGTGGCAAAGATCAGATCGTTATTCGACCTTTTGCTATTCTGTATGGGGAAGGTGTTCGTACGTCCTTGACGTTTGGAACGTCCCCTTTGAACAATTATACATGACTGTGCTTAAACTGACACACAATATTTTTTTTAGCGCAACGCAATCTGACTTTCAATAATCCCTACAAAAGAATGGCCCTGACTAACATTAACCTATACCTTTCACAAATCACTTACCTCACAAAAATCTTCGTTACTCGAACTACTGCAATACAGCAAGCGCCACTACTGCCAGCTAAATAAAAGATTCAAACTACAGAAGGCACTAACTACTGATAGGCATAGATAGCAAATGAAAGATTTTAATAGAGAACAAACAACGTATTTACCTTAATAGACATAATATATATAGCAGTTCATGACATCCACTCTTACAAATTTCAAAACTCCGCCATCTCACTCCCCACATCCACGACTGCTGGCGGCTCACCTCCAACTGTGCAACGCTACGCGCTGTTAACATCCAGCTGCCCAACACTACAATGGCAGATATTCCAACAACAATGCAAACCAGCCACAGACTGCACACAGCACATACAGAGCGCTACGTGGCATTACCAATATAAAAACTTAAACAGCCTACTTACATAGCCCCCATGCTCCCCACAAAAAATTTTCCATTTTGTTTTGGGCAGTGGCCAATACAGATTTGAAAAAATTTTTCATAATTACAATAACAAAGAAATCAAATGCACACACTTATTGATACAATGTTGGTCAAAAGCTAAAATTTTCTCACAGTCCATAAAGACAGTCCTGATCGTTCATCACAGTAAAATAGCAGTGTTTTTCTCAAAGTCTGAGCAGTAGAAGAAAATGCACATGGAAGTAGTGGATTTCCATGCAGTCTTGAAGAAGTAGTGTTGTCCTTCCAACGAAAAGACAGTGCTGGCTCTTGACATGCAGACAGGTAATGAGCCACAACAGAGCAAACCCACTGCAGAGTCAGTCGAAGTTTTGAAGAATATTGGTAGGTAGGTCATCACAGAGTAGACCCACTGTAGTCCTTGTAGAGATGGCCAGCAGCCATCTGCTGCGACTGTGCAGGTGCACAGTCACCATCAAAGAGTCTTGCGGAGAATATAGCAAGTCCATAAACTACCACTTGTGCACTCACACAGTTTTTGGAATTGTCCTTAGAACCAGCAATGCTGTTATCCAGTCCCTTGCTGAATTATTAACACACGTGCAAACACTAACAGTCCCTACTTCTCACATATTGTCCATATACTATGACCAACAGAAATGTGTGCAGTGAAATTTAACTTACAAGTGACTTAATTTGATGAACTGGTGTCAATTACAATTTAATAACATAAGAATACAATAACAAAGGTACAAAATACATCATTAAAAAACATAATAGTACAGATAACATTTGCAGTAAAACAGGCTTTACAAAAGAATAGAAATAAACATGCACATCAGTGTTACAAGAATTATGACATAAGTACGTACATAAAGATCAGAATAACTTTAGAAACATCAACTTCACATATGAGCAACAAAACAGAACAGATAAATAATGTCTAAACATCTTTACAAAGTAAATAACATAGTATTAGAAAAATTCTACAACGTAACTCATATCAGCTAAACACATAAAGACAGGAAAAACACAAATATACAAGAGTACACAAACACATAGCAGAATAACACAAGAGGAAAGGGCAGGGTTTGTTTTCAGTGTAACATTTGGTACTGCAGTCCAACCTAAAACTTCATTCCATAGATCTTTTGTCTTATTTCAACATTTGTTTCCACCAAAAATATCCTATTCAAGCATGCTTTCTGTATTTATATGTTCACATATTTCTTACCTCATTATTTATTTTCCATTATCTTACCTCATCATTTATTTCCAAGAAAATCCTACGTAAACCTGTTGTCACTAAACCCTACTTTTTTGCTCATATCCTCTTTCAAAATACTTTTTTGGCCAAACCATTTTCTTATAGCTTCTCAATGCATTTCTTCCAATTCATCACAACTCGTTCTCTCATATGGCCTACCCCATCTTAAGCTAACTTAAATCTACTGAGCTCAGATGCTAAACTAAGGAACGAGGCAATGCAGCAGCACAAAACAATTAACACAAACAGCAATGACTAAAAAATGGACATTGGCAAATCAATTGCAATATTACGACTAATATAAGGCACTGAGCAGCAAACAAGAAAAATAAATCAATAGTGAAATTAGCTTAACAGCGTAATACAAAGTGAAATTTAGTAGCGCTATGCCTGGCAAACAGCAGCAGCAAATGTAATAACTTATATCTAAACATGACAAAGCTCAAGCAAAAAAAATATTATATTAAAGATGGCCATGTCTAACACCTATGTCATATCTTAACACCAGAGTGATGCATCACAATTTATTCTACAAAAGAAATTACCAAGTACTTGAAAAGAAAATTCTGTATGCAATTCCTGTGAAGGGAAATGTCTTTTTGTGCTCCCTCATTTTTTTGGAATAGATTATAAAGTTATTATAGACTGGATCTGTAGGCATAAAATAACTATATTAGTACATCTATTAAATTTTATTTTAACCAATGCTGCAGTGCTAGAAACGAGATATTAAACAAAATGAGTAAATAAATACATAAAGCAAGCCATATGGCATTTCTGTCAACTAGCAAGACAATAGCCGTGAAATGTTTCTCATCATTTCATTAGGCATTTTAGTAAGTATCATAAATTAAGAGCTCCACAGTATAATCATATGTTTTCAAGTTTGAGCGTGTCGTATTTGCGATGCTTTCTACAAAGGAATGTCAATAGCGAGGATAATGGCCTCCTCTTTTTCTTTTTACCTGTGCCTCTGAAAAGGCACACACTAATGGCTTTTTCTCCAGGTGTCTGACACAGCTGGCCACTCAAGACGCATTACGTCAAGGTCACTTGGCTTTCTTACCGAAATATTTACGACACCAGTTTGCACTACTATGACAGTCTCATATAAAAATTTCACAGTTCGAGAATTTGCCTTGCAAATCTGTAGAAACAAAATCCTATAAATATAACAGTGTCCAAAAAATATTCGTCGGCATTGTGATACATTCATGCATTTAGACACATTTCATAACTCTTAAAGTACGATTCTTGGTTTCCAACACACTTTTTCACAAGTCAGAGTCCCTAACCACTACTCATTATTCCTTACTTTATTACACATATACATATTCATCGACACTTCTTCAATATTTCATCATAATAAATATGTAGCATAATCAAATTCCTCATATAGCCTCAGCTTATTGATCATAAACATACTGCAACAGCGTAATACACATCGTCATCATAACATCATAAAACCTCAGCCAAATATCAAAAAAGGGTTAGCATTCTGCAATAATGTCAAAACCTAAAAAAAATTCTCTGCTCATTTCAATAGTGTCATCTACCTCAAATGTACTTTAAAAATCATGCTCCCTTACCAAATACATCATTCAAAGCTCTCATAGTATGACAATGGTTCCAAAAAAATATGAACAGTTCACAAAGTACAGACAAAATACAATTTCATGTGTGAAGTTACCCAACTGTGTAATTACGTAAACATGTGTCACTGATGTAGTAAAAAAAATGTTTATCTCTCAGTTAAATGATCAGATTGCTGTGTAATTTGTGTGTTAGAGAAATATGGTACCGATGTGTAAAGTTGTATAAGCAAATACCATATTATCTAGGGCTCCTTGTGCTTGCCAAACACATGGTACACAAAGTAAACGTGTACCCCCCTGAGGATTAATGTAATTATACCCTCAGGTGTTACAGATTACAGCAATGGAATGAAATGTATCACGGAAAACTTTCTTTGTAATTCAAAAATCTTTAAAAATAAATGTTTTAAGTACAAAATTAATCACTGAAATGCGTGTCCTGTAGCGCTAAATGTGCGTCTTGCTGTAAGATAATCCTGCTGAAGTGTCGTAGTTATCGTCCTCTGTAAGCAAAGTTCTGCTGAAGTCAATGTACTTACCTCATCATAAACAAAAGTGAGATGCTTTGCGTATAGATATCGTAGTTATTATGCTTATTGCCGTGATGAAGAAAGTACTATAATGTAACATATTGTTGTGCTACGAAAAAGGCTGTCTCATTGTAGCTATACCACAAAAGTTACTACTAAAACATTTTTTACTTTCCAGAAGAATTCAGAAAACCTGTGCAGATATAAAACAGATACACCGCAAAAACAACATTGTAAATTGTCACTCATTAGTAGCGTAGTGATAAAATCGTGTAGCTGTCACACAAACTAACCACTGCGTCATCTGGTATCTCACAGAAAGTACTTTAAATCCAGAATGTATTTTCAAGTAAACCAAAATGTTGCATTAAAATCTCATTAGCAGTACTGGTAAATGTTCTAAGTATGTGAGCCTTATAGTCATTACATGATCGTGCAACTAACAAGCAAGAATGTACACACACAATAACACTATGTCGTCTGTTCACAATAACAATGCATTCGTAATTTCTGTTTAAATAAGTTCTCTTGGTTCTTGACTGGATATTTAACTTCAAACATTGTTGCATATTAACAGATTCTAAGTCTGACAAAGCATACTAGTAACGTAAAGTGAAAAGTTATATGGCAAAGACAAAGTTAAAAAGCAGATTATCTTTCAATAAACGGTTTTACATGTGAAATGTGGTGTAAACCTTTACTCTTCCTAGTACGCAGAGTTTCAACTTCAACGCAATTATCATATGGTGTACGTCGGATTCTGTAAGGTCCATTGTAAACTAGAAAGAATTTGTGACTCAAGTGTTTCTTCTTATGTGACAATGAATGAGCTTTAATGAGAACTTTCTGACCAATATACAATTTCTTTGCATTTGCTTTACCGTGTAGTTTTCTCCTTTTGTCTGCTGCAGATTTTATATTTATAATAGCCAAATCAATTATGTCTTTCTGTCAAAGTTTACGTGTATTCGGGAAAGGTACAAGCTCTCTGATTCTGTTCGGTGGTTCTTCATTCTTCAGTACAAGAGTAGGTGGTAAAGCAGTGGAGTCATGAGGCATTTCATTCAGCACGTTTTGAAATAAGTGTAAATATCTGTCTCAATGCTGATGCTTTCTGTGACAATAAAGTCTGCAAAGCAAATTGATTTCTTTCATAATTCGTTCGGAGGGGTTACAATGTGGTGAGTACAATGAAATAAAAACAGGTTTGATTTTATGATTCCGAAGCATGCGTGACCAAACAGCAGATCTGAATTGCGGTCCGTTATCTGAAATGACTTTACTAACGTGTCCATCTTCACGTAAGAAATTTTTAACAAAGGCGTTGGATACAGACCGTCCAGTGGCTTTACGTAACGGAGTGAAAGAAACAAATTTTGAAGTAAGTTCAACAGCGACTAGAACATACGAAAGTCCATTAGATGTTCTGACAAGCGGTCCCAAGAGATCAATAGCAGCAAATTCTTTTAATTTAGAAGGAATGATAGGAAACAGTGGAGCACGATGGGAGATAGTAGATGGTTTCGCCTTTTGACAAAGTTTACAAATAGACAAGACTCTTCGAATTCTCTTTTCCATATTGTTAAAATAACAAGTCGTCCGAAGAATATGATAACATTTTCGTGGACCAAAATGTGCGTAGCTGAAATGAATGTACCAAATGAGCTTATTAACAAAATCATCTGGAATGCAAAGTACCCATAGCTTGTCATCAACAGTGCAGCGTTTGAACAGTATGTTGTTTCTAACCAGATAATAATGCCGAATCTGTGTGTGTGTCTTTTCATGCCATTTATTTTTGATGTCTTTCCAAATCGGATCTTTATGTTGTTCATGAGCAATGTCCTTTAAAGATGTGGTGATGAAGTTTTCAAAGGCGACTTTCTGAATGTAAAGAATACTGAAATTTTTCTCGAGATTGCCTTCTGTGTTACTTTTCTCAAGCCCAGCCGGTGCGCGTGACAGTGCGTCCGCAACAATGTTCTCCTTGCCGGGAATGTAGATTATTGTGAAGTGGAATTCTTGCAGAAACAATGCCCAACGTTTTAACCTGTCATGATTTAATTTTGAAGACATAAGAAATTGTAATGCACTATGATCACTGTATACTTTTACGTGCTTACCAGAAAGAAAGAAACGGAATTTGTTAAATGCCCAAACGATAGCTAAAGCTTCTAATTCAGTAACAGAATAATTTTTTTCAGATTTTGTTAGCACTCGGCTAGCAAAAGCAATGGTTTTCTGAACAGTAGTGTCATTTTCTATGGCTTCTTGAAATAAATGGGCACCAAGACTGACTTTAGAAGAATCTGTGCTAAGGCAGAAATCTTGTGACAGATCTGGATGAGCTAGTATTGGCGCGTTAAGTAATGCTTCTTTCAAAGAATTGAATTCCAACTGTGCTTGTTCGTTCCAGTTCCAAATAGTATTTTTTCCACTGAGAGAACAAAGTTCTGGTGTAACAAGAATTTCCATATTCAGAAAACGACGGTAAAAATTTACGAGACCTAGAAAACTGCGGACTTATTTTTTTGTGGATGGAACTGCAATGCCTCTGATTGCTTTTAACTTTTTCAGGATCCAGCTGAATGCCTTCAGAAGAAATAATATGTCCCAAAAACTTCACCTTTGTCCTACCAAATTCATTGTTACTTCGTTTCGGCGGTTCCATATCAAAATCCAGTGCGCCTTGCCAATTTATTTCATAATTTCCGAAGTGTCCTGTGTTATTATTTTGTGGTTGTTCCGTATTTCTATGTCCCTCTTCCCATACTGGAGCGCGAGTGTCCTCTGAAATAAGTAATTCTTGTATTACTTGTGCCAACTGATCTTGTACTTCCCGGATTTCTCTTTTATACTGTGTACTCATTTGATTTTGATTTTGTTTGAATTTTCTAATTTGTTCATACTCTTCAGTGTCCGTGAAGGCTACAGGTCTTGTGTCATTAAGATCATCATCTACCTTTGTGGATAAGTTAGTGAACTGATCTGAAAGTTCGGCTACTTTATCTGTTATTGAAATTATTTCCTCTGTGTGTTTTTCTGAAACAAGTTTCAGAGTGCCCATTCGTGTTGAAATCGTGAGTTTTTGCAAGCTGCATAACCGAATCGGTAGATGCAGCTGAGTCAATTTTAGCTTGCAAGATGTCGTGATTCTCATGAACAATAGTTTGCAGTTCCTTTATGACTGCTTCGTGATTCTGTAATGCATTTTCATGACGCGAAAAATAGGTTGGAAATGCTCACAAATTTGTGTTTTTACGTCGTTACAAACTTTTTGACATTTCGATTCGATTTTATGTAACTCAGTAGTTAAATCTTCACGTGTTTGTTCAAGCGTGGTGTGAAGATTTTGTTCCATTGCGTCTAACTTTTGAAGATTTTGTCCCATTTGTTTCTGATTTTGTTCAAGCGTTGTGTCTAACTTTTGAAGATTTTATTCCATTGTGTCTAACTTTTGTAGCCTTTGTCCCATTTGTTGCATTAACTGTAATAACAATGCACTGGTGTCTGAAACATGTTCTTCAGTGCTTTTCGGCAGTGAATTTGCACCGGCAAGATTCACATTTTGACAAGCGGAAAATGTGTCTTGACTCATTTGAGAAAACAGTGAGAACCCAAAACCTTAGTCTACAGTATTTGCGATATTGTGTCCTGTCATTTCCGAATCCTGAGGCGAGCTGTTGCCGACCGATCGATCGATAATGCTTTCCTGTTCACTAATTGTTTCACTGTCTACACCATTATTTGCCGCCCGCTCCATTTCCCTACGCACAATTACCAAATTACTACTTTGAATGTCTGTTAATTCATTACTCAGTGGTGCTGATAAGCTATGCTCGTCGTCACTATTATTTCTCAGTTTACTTTGGAGCCTAGTGTTACGTTTTTCACACGCCATTATTGTCACAATATTTCACACGATAACACAGAAAAGCACAATTTGAAGAGCAAAAATAAGAGAACACATTAACATAGCACTAAAAAAAATATCTAGTTAATTGCAAGCGCAGCTGCGAAATACTTGGTGCAAATTTACATGCATGCCACAACTGTTTTACTGTACAACAACGAAAGACGGCAACTACAAAGGAGATTCTCTCTACAATTATGCACTAGCAATAAACTAAAGCTACACTAATTACACAAACTACAAGAAAAAATCAGAAGATTTCAGTGAGGTATCCTCGGCTAAGGGTCGACATATGGAACGTCCCCTTTGAACAATTATACATGACTGTGCTTAAACTGACAGACAATATTTTTTTTAGCGCAACGCAATCTGACTTTCATTAATCCCTACAAAAGAATGGCCCCGACTAACATTAACCTATACCTCTCACAAATCACTTACCTCACAAAAATCTTCGTTACTCGAACTACTGCAATACAGCGAGCGCCACTACTGCCAGCTAAATAAAAGATTCAAACTACGGAAGGCACTAACTACTGATAGGCATAGATAGCAAATGAAAGATTTTAATAGGGAACAAACAATGTATTTACCTTAATAGTCATAATATATATAGCAGTTCATGACATCCACTCTTACAAATTTCAAAACTCCGCCATCTCTCTCCCCACATCCACGACTGCTGGCGGCTCACCTCCAACTGCGATACGCTACGCGCTGTTAACATCCAGCTGCCCAACACTACAATGGCAGATATTCCAACAACAATGCAAACAAGCCACAGACTGCACACAGCACATACAGAGCGCTACGTGGCGTTACCAATATAAAAACTTGAACAGCCTTCTTATACGTTGTCTTTAAACATACATTACGCCAAACCGTTGAGAATTTCTCGACCTTCAGAAGGTTTGAAATCTTAACACGCGTCCCTTTCCTCTAAGTGAATATTTTGAAAATGCTTAATTAATATCCACACAAAAGTATGTCTACAGTTAATTCTCATTGTTTTAGATTTTATGAGGCGTTAGTTTTACAAATTAATAGAGAACAATCGCCGTTCGGTTTATAATTTATTTTATACCTTTAAGAATGTCTAAACGTTAGGGTTTTTTCATTATTGTTCTTCACTGCCGCAGTAGATATTTATCCCCATTAAGACTGTATTGGAGGGAAGTGAATGCGCATTCATTCTGTGCTTTATTGTACCTTTTAGGAGTTTTATGGTGCTTTATTCCTCAGCAGCTGTAGAACACATTTGAATACGTGTTGATACAGACTTTTGGCACTCAGTATTCGCTGTTTTAGTACCGCAACACTCGCGTCACGCAAACTAGAAGTTCTTTTGTGAATTATTATTGCTGAATATTTGTTATCGTCTTCTACAACACTGATTATAAAACTTTATATAAATGTTACATGCAACATTTTCCAAACACCGAAGCAATGCTTAAAACAAATTTTTCTTTAGAATTAACGATTTTCATATCAAACTCTTGCTTCAGCCACAGCAACTTTTACCGACCGCTCAGTGCGTCCGAAAAGTACCACGTTATGCAGCTTGGCCGTCGCAAAAATCTCTGTTGCGTAGTTATCAACTTGAATGTTGATTGTCGAGAAAAGATAATGAATATAAATAAACGCTTTTTTGCTGCAGCCATAGTGAATATTCTTGGCAAACCAAACTACAGAAAAAACAAGGGAACTTAATAATAAAATCAGTCTACTGTTTTTACAGAACTTTTACTCCACCAACGTACATTCATAAGCCACAGCTTTATCGTCAGGGTTTCTGTTGTTATGTAAGGACTTTCATTGCGATGTCAACACGCTAGAAACGCGTATATGTCAATTTTGCTGACTGCTTTTGTGTTTGTCATCACAGGGAAGCAACTCCCACATGATCAAAACACACAGTCTTCAAAAAGTGACACAAACATACGCTGTTATTGATAAACACTACGAAGTGGTAGTCGCTCTAAATTGGTAGAAGAATAATTTTTCTACATGGGAATGTGATCATGAGGGCGAGGCGATGTCATACTACACTACTGCCCATTAAAATTGCTACACCACGAAGATGACGTGCTACAGACTCGAAATTTAACCGACAGGAAGAAGATGTTGTGATATGCAAATGATTAGCTTTTCAGAGCATTCACACTAGGTTGACGCCGGTGGCGACACCTACAACGTGCTGACATGAGGAAAGTTTCCAACCGATTTTCTCATACACATACAGCAGCTGACGGGCGTTGCCTGGTGAAACGTTGTTGTGATGCCTCGTGTAAGGAGGAGAAATGCATACCATCACATTTCCGACTAAGATAAAGGTCGGATTGTAGCCCATCCCGATTGTGGTTTATCGTATCGCGACATTGCTGCTCGCGTTGGTCGAGATCCAATGACTATTAGCAGAATATGGAATCGGTGGGTTCAGGAGGGTAATACGGAACGCCGTGCTGGATCCCAACGGCCTCATATCACTAGAAGTCGAGATGGCAGGCATCTTATCCGCATGGCTGTAACGGATCGTGCAGCCACGTCTCGATCCTTGAGTCAACAGATGGGGACGTTTGCAAGACAACAACCACCTGCACGAACAGTTCGACGACGTTTGCAGCAGCATTGACTATCAGCTCGGAGACCATGGCTGCGGTTACCCTTGACGCTGCATCACAGACAGGAGCGCCTGCGATGGTGTACTCAACGACGAACCTGGGTGGACGAATGGCAAAATGCCATTTTTTCGGACGAATCCAAATTCTGTTTACATGAAGGTTTCATCCGTGTTCGGCGAATTCGTGGTGAGTGCACATTGGAAGCGTGTATTCGTCATCGGCATACTGGCGTATCACCCGGCGTGATGGTATGGGGTGCCATTGGTTAGACGTTTCGGTCACCTCTTGTTCGCATTGAGGGCACTTTGAACAGTGGACGTTACATTTCAGAGGTGTTACGATCTGTGGCTTCATTCGATCCCTGCGAAACCCTACATTTCAGCAGGATAATGCACGACCGCATGTTGAGGTCCTGTACGGCCCTTTCTGGATACAGAAAATGATCGACTGCTGCCCTGGCCAGCACATTCTGCAGATCTGTCACCAATTGAAAATGTCTGGTCAATGGTGGCCGAGCAACTGGCTCGTCACAATACGCTAGTCACTTCTCTTGATGAACTGCGGTATCGTGTTGAAGCTGCATGGGCAGCTGTACCTGTACACGCCAGCCAAGCTCTGTTTGACTCAATGCCCAGGCGTATCAAGGCCGTTATTACGGCCAGATGTGGTTGTCATGGGTACTAATTTCTCAGGATCTGTGCACCCAAATTGCGTGAAGATGTAATCACATGTCAGTTCTAGTATAATATATTTGTCCAATAAATACCCGTTTATCCTCTGCATTTCTTCTCGGTGTAGCAATTGTAATGGCCAGTAGTGTAGTTATATTCCAAATCCGTTGCTATCTCATGGAATGAGGACATGTGAGGTTGTTGATGATAATACATTCGTCAGAGGTAGACGTCGCGCTGGGTATCTTCTTAGCACTGTTTTAGAGAAGTTTTCTTTTTTTCAGTAAGAAGATCATTTAATCACCACCACTCGCGATTTTACGTCTTCCCCATATCTCATCTGCCGGCTTTCCAAATACCTGACGTCGCCTTGATTTGTTGCAGTTCCACTTCCAGTTCTCACTGTAGTGCTTCACATCGTTATTCTTTATCTCTCCTCGTTATTTCTGCCAAGTAAGTGTCAAAAGAGCTCGTGGTACACGGCTCCCTTGTCCCACTCTCTTCCACTTCCTTCCTCAATTTTCTCTTTTTTTCTGTTAATGACAGACTACTCACTGAACGCGAGAAAGAAATATGGAGGTTAGTTAATAGGAATGCTGCAAGACTGATGGTGTGATTGATGTTTGTTAACATTGACCAAAAGAGCGACAGCTGCTCTCGCTTTAAAACAGAGGGTAGAAACTTTGCAGTATTGACAACAATTCTAAATTTAGGACCGCATTCAGTGAAGAATAGGAAGCGACCTTACAAGAATGCCGAGAAAACTGAAAGCAAAACATTTTGGGACTTGACTGAGATAATATCTCACAGCGTAAGAACGAAGAGAATGTCTATGTTCTTTATGTACGTGATATAAGAAAACAAGCCGGTTTCACAAAAAATATTCTACAAACGTTTATATAGAAACTTCGATCAGTTCCTGAACGTTTTTTGCAGAATATCTGTGGTTCTACAATAACTGGAGCGACTGAACAGAGGCTGTTCGTTTATTTTGATTACTGCGTAATGGCTGGGTGTTACTTCATCGCCAGGAACGTATGCTGCATGTTACTTCATGAAATAAGGAACAAATCTGGTTGTGCCTTTCCGTGTAGTGCGCCTTAGAAAGCTGGTCGCAGATCAAAAGGATAAACGTGATTCAGCGACGTAACTGACTGCTGTGCTTTTTCGTGGGCGCTCTAGGACAGTAGCAAAGGCGAAAAATGCACTTCTGCTCGCTGCTGGCATCTTGCCAATGAGCGCTGGATGGCAGTCGGTCGTCACAGACATCCCGTACCCAGTTACTGGGAACTAGTTAAAACGAAAGATTGTTGTGAAATTATCTCGTCTCTCAGATAGCTTCATAACACGTTTTAACACTACCTCTCTAGATTTCATTCTCTCTTATAAATTCAGTGAAATTTCATTTGGTTCCGAGTCAGTCACGCTCAGGACTCGCCAGTATCCTACAATTTAATTGTTTTGCTTTGCAAGTACGTTAATTATAAAATTGTATTGACATTTAGAGCGTCCGTATATAAGCGTGAATTACAAAATCAAAACTATATTTCCATGTGTAAAATTACTAGGAATCTAAAACGCTTTTCAGTGCTTAATTACATTTCTATTTTATAACGTCATTTTTTAAATTATCCTACTTTCGACAAAAGTCAGCGCTCATTTGAGCTCATTGGTCTTAGTTCACTGATGCAGTTTGCGGGAAATACTTCTTTTTCCGAGGATACCAACGCGCGCAATTTTCTGCCTTTATGTGCTCAACGGGTGCGTTCAATATTACATTTTTCAGATGGCTCAGCTGACCTTACCGCTTACCTTAAACAATTCCGGATCTCTCTAGAACGATTCCTTGACTTTCAGCTTGCGGTACTTTTAAGTAACGATAGTCGTCTTTAATATTTACGTTTTCCTGTCTCCCCGTCGCCGGCTAACAAAGAAGCTTTTAGGAGCTCTCTCTGCTGGAACTGTTTACACAAACACTGTCAGCGATCCTCGTTTGTTCTCGAATTAGCTCACAGCCTCCGGTAACGCATGCCGCCGTGCCATCGTCCAAGGTGAAGTCCCAGTGAAGCGAATTAGTCTGGCTCTGCTCAGAATAAAGGGGCTCTGAGAAAGAGAGAGAGAGAGAGAGAGAGAGAGAGAGGCCAGAAATCAGGAAACTGTCTGCCACTTTGCTATTCCTCTAAAGAACCAACAATCTGTCTCAGAGCTTTCTACAACTGAAACACTGTCTAAATTCTGCTTTCACTTAATGTTGATATTACAGATAGTTCTTACATGAAAGCAAAATACAAGAGTTTACTATGAAACGAAATATGTAGAATAAGTTAAATGATGTTTCTGCTGTGTTTCTGAGTGAGGGGAAAAGGATACTAATGGAATATCCACTGGTTCACGTAATTCATGCATCGACAAGATAATCAATAACCTACTTCTACATCCATACCCAGAAATCACTGAGGAAAGCATGGAAGAGGGCACTTCTCATTGTACCGCAGAAAGAGTGTCTGATTAAATGCCCCTGAGTCTTGTCCCCACCATCCCTCAGGAAGCGATACGTACGGAATTGCAATACTTTATTAGATTCATAATTTAAAGCGAGTTCTTGAAACTAATTAAGTATGTTTTTTCAGGGTAGTTTCTGTATGTCGTCAAGCATCTGCCAAAAAATGTGTGTGAAATCTTATGGGACTTAACTGCTAAGGTCATCAGCCCCTAAGCTTACACACTACTTAACCTAAATTATCCTAAGGACAAACACACACACCCATGCCCGAGGGAGGACTCGAACGCCCGCTGGGATCAGCCGCACAGCCCATGACTGCAGCGCCTGAGAACGCTCGGCTAATCCCTCGCGGCAATCATCTGTCCAGTTCCTTCAGTATATCTGTGATACCCTTCCACGGATCGAACAAACATTCGTACTGCCCTTCTCTGTATGCGTTTAATGTACCCTGTTAGTCCTGTCTGGTTCAAATCAAATGGCTCTGAGTACTATGGGACTCAACTTCTGATGTCATTAATCCACTAGAACTTAGAACGAGTTAAACCTAACTAACCTAAGGACATCACACACATCCATGCCCGAGGCAGGATTCGAACCTGCGACCGTAGCGGTCTCGCGGTTCCAAACTGCAGCGCCTAGAACCGCACGGCCACTTCGGCCGGCAGTCCTATCTGGTACGGGTCCCACACACTTGAGCAATATTCTAGGATGGGTCGCAAAAGTGATTTGTACTCAATCTCCTTTATAGCCTAATTGCATTTAGCTAGTATACTGCCAATCAACCAAAGTCTGCCATTTGCTTTATCCACAACTGAGCCTGTGTGATCTGTCTATTTCATATCCCTGCAATATTGTATGGATATATCCCTACAATGTTTTATGAGTTGACCGACTCCAATTTTTACTCTTGATACTGTAGTAGTATTATGTTTCTTAGCTTTGTGAGGGGCATAATTTTACTTCCCTCAACATTTAAAGCAAGATGTCAATGATTGCAACACTTTTAAGTCTTAAGATCCGACTCAACGTTTGTGCAGCTTTTTTCGGACAGTTTTTCATTATAGATAAATGCACTGTATGCGAAAAGACTGAGGTAACGATTAATATTGTCAGCAAAGTCACTGATATACAAAATGAACAGCAAAGGCCCGAACACACTTCCCTGGGCACCCCTGAATGCAGGTTTACACCTGACGATACTGTCCATCCGAGATAACGGGCTGCGCCCTCCGTACCAAGATATCCTCAATCCAGTCACAAATTTCGTTTGATACACCATGCGACATTCCGAGCGGAGAGTCTCCTCTGCAAGGTATTCTAAAACAGTAGTTCTGGCTGAGTGATATGTGGACAGCAAGTTTCAATGTTATGGCCGTGTCAGGCGGGTAAGTACATGCCGTGCAGTGTGAACCGTATTGTTACGACGAGCCGTGAACGGCGGTGGAGAGCACGCTCCAGATCGCAACAGTCTCGCAAAGCAAACTCGCACGACTTCATTAGCTCCAATCATCTACATCACGCAAAAATCTGGTCCGTAGTTCTGACAGTATGCATTTCAGGCCTTCTAAATGTACAGCGTTTAAATTTCACGCTCACCAGTTGTTTATCATGTGCAGCGGCTGTTTGTTACTCGCAATCCCCCAATGTAGCCACCTAATGCCTGAGTGCAAAGTACGTCATACTGGAGTGACAACCAGAGCCTCCCTTCGTGGGATGTGACGGCTAATGGAGATGAGAGAGGAGGTGTGCACACCTGCCCGTCGCATTATAAAATCTTGTTCGTCAACACATTGCTGCGGGACAGTTTTCTCAAAACTTCTCTGTAATCTAATTAATAACTGATTATTACTGAACAGTCAATAAAATTCTCATGGTGGCTTTGTTAGCCGGAAACTAGTTAACACAATAAATTAATACTGTACAACAAAAACAAACTAGCACTTTTCATTTATTATGATGTTTTTCTATCAAGAACCGACAGAAGATTCAGTTAACATAATTGATAGACCACTATTTAAATTAGACTAACAGAAAAATTCATGTTATTAGCAACAAATAAAATGTGGATGTTACTGAAATAAATACCATGATTGTGAATTTAATAATTATTTCTCAGTTTCATTTCTCTTAATTGAAAGATATGTGTAATGATTTTCTGTAAGCTGGACTCACTGGCGAACTGTGAGAAAGTGAGGACCATAGGGGTGCAACTGCAAGCGTGTCATAAAACTGTTCTTTCACTAAAAGGCAGAGTTGCTAGCAGGTATACACTGAGCAATGAATATCCTCTGAGACAGCCACCATACCCCGGAGTCAGCCACGGCAGCAGGAACTAAGCCGAACTGAGCAAGTTGAAAACTGGCATTGTGAGCTACAATGTAGACAGCACTTTCAAAAAGATATGTACATGCAAGAGGGTGGGAAAATACGTCGCACTTAGACTGAGAAGAATTCGTTGGAGTGAAAAGGGGGTCAGCAGCAGTTGATGGTTAATTTTGTAAGGGAGCCCTGGTAGATTCACCAAAATTATTTTCGTAGCCGGGATGAAAACGCGTAATGCAGCCGTCAACATTGGCCAACGTGTGAAGCAATTCTCATTGTAGGAGAGAATTTCTGCTTCCTGACCAACTCTGAGAAATATGTATTACTCCGGCTAATCGCAGCGGATTCTTCAAGAGAAGGGAGACTGTTATTATTGTTACCATCAATTTTTCATTGGTCAGAACTCGGAAGATCTGCTGCGATTGACTAACGAGAATCTAGTGCCGGTAGAGCCAGCAAGATATTGTGGTGCAGAGCAGATAGACAGTTAGGTCTCATTTCATTATTCGATAAAGCCCCTTTATCATTATTTCTATGTGAGCTATGGTACCCTTATTTCATATTTAACTGCACCACCTCTGTTTAATTTAGATGTTGAGTAGCTTCTATTGGGCTGCTTTTTCTTAGTATTTCACATGATCTTATGGGGAGCGGTCTGTTCACTGTATAGATCACCAGATTCAGATATTGTTAATACACTCCTGGAAATTGAAATAAGAACACCGTGAATTCATTGTCCCAGGAAGGGGAAACTTTATTGACACATTCCTGGGGTCAGATACATCACATGATCACACTGACAGAACCACAGGCACATAGACACAGGCAACAGAGCATGCACAATGTCGGCACTAGTACAGTGTATATCCACCTTTCGCAGCAATGCAGGCTGCTATTCTCCCATGGAGACGATCGTAGAGATGCTGGATGTAGTTCTGTGGAACGGCTTGCCATGCCATTTCCACCTGGCGCCTCAGTTGGACCAGCGTTCGTGCTGGACGTGCAGACCGCGTGAGACGACGCTTCATCCAGTCCCAAACATGCTCAATGGGGGACAGATCCGGAGATCTTGCTGGCCAGGGTAGTTGACTTAGACCTTCTAGAGCACGTTGGGTGGCACGGGATACATGCGGACGTGCATTGTCCTGTTGGAACAGCAAGTTCCCTTGCCGGTCTAGGAATGGTAGAACGATGGATTCGATGACGGTTTGGATGTACCGTGCACTATTCAGTGTCCCCTCGACGATCACCAGTGGTGTACGGCCAGTGTAGGAGATCGCTCCCCACACCATGATGCCGGGTGTTGGCCCTGTGTGCCTCGGTCGTATGCAGTCCTGATTGTGGCGCTCACCTGCACGGCGCCAAACACGCATACGACCATCATTGGCACCAAGGCAGAAACGACTCTCATCGCTGAAGACGACACGTCTCCATTCGTCCCTCCATTCAGGCCTGTCGCGACACCACTGGAGGCGGGCTGCACGATGTTGGGGCGTGAGCGGAAGACGGCCTAACGGTGTGCGGGACCGTAGCCCAGCTTCATGGAGACGGTTACGAATGGTCCTCGCCGATACCCCAGGAGCAACAGTGTCCCTAATTTGCTGGGAAGTGGCGGTGCGGTCCCCTACGGCACTGCGTAGGATCCTACGGTCTTGGCGTGCATCCGTGCATCGCTGCGGTCCGGTCCCAGGTCGACGGGCACGTGCACCTTCCGCCGACCACTGGCGACAACATCGATGTACTGTGGAGACCTCACGCCCCACGTGTTGAGCAATTCGGCGGTACGTCCACCCGGCCTCCCGCATGCCCACTATACGCCCTCGCTCAAAGTCCGTCAACTGCACATACGGTTCACGTCCACGCTGTCGCGGCATGCTACCAGTGTTAAAGACTGCGATGGAGCTCCGTATGCCACGGCAAACTGGCTGACACTGACGGCGGCGGTGCACAAATGCTGCGCAGCTAGCGCCATTCGACGGCCAACACCGCGGTTCCTGGTGTGTCCGCTGTGCTGTGCGTGTGATCATTGCTTGTACAGCCCTCTCGCAGTGTCCGGAGCAAGTATGGTGGGTCTGACACACCGGTGTCAATGTGTTCTTTTTTCCATTTCCAGGAGTGTATTTCAGCAGTATGCTCACTGCTCAACGGTAGTCTCACAAACTGTTATTCTTCGCGAAAAATATGCAAGTAATCTTGTTGTAACCTTCAGTCCGAAGACTGGTTTGATGCAACTCTCCATGATACTGTATCCTGCGCGAGCCTCCTTATCTCCAAATAACAACTGCAACCTACATCCTTCTGAATCTATTGGTCTCCCTCTACGATTTTTACCCTCCACGCTTCCCTACAATACTCAATTGGTGATTACTTGATGCCTCAGAATGTCTCATAGCAGCCGATCCCTTCTTCTAGTAAAGTTGTGCCACAAATTCCTTTTCTTCACAGTTCTGTTCAGTACCTCCTTAGTAGCTACATGATCCACCATCTAATCTTCAGCATTTTTTGTAGACCATATTTCAAAAGCTTATGTTCTCTTCATGTCTAAAGTGTTTATCGTCCATGTTTCACTTGCATACAAGACTACACTCCCTACAAATACTTTCAGAAAAGACTTCCGTACGCTTAAATCTGTACTCGATGTTAACAAATTTCTCTTCTTCAGAACCACTTTTCTTGCCATTGCCAGTCTACATATTTTACCCTATCTACCTCGACCATTATCAGTTACTTCGCCCCGGCCGATGTGGCCGAGCGGTTCTAGGCGCTTCAGTCTGGAACCGCGCGACCGCTACGGTCGCAGGTTCGAATCCTGCCTCGGGCATGGATGTGTGTGATGTCCTTAGGTTAGTTAGGTTTAAGTAGTTCTAAATTTCTAGGGGACTAATGACCACAGCAGTTAGGTCCCATAGTGCTGAAAGCCATTTGAACCATTTTGTCCTTAGATTAGTTAGGTTTAAGCAGTTCTAAGTTCTAGGGGACTGATGACCTCCGATGTTAAGTCCCATAGTGCTCAGAGCCATTTGAGCCAGTTATTTCGCTGCTCAAACAGCAAAACTCATCTACTACTTTAAGTGTCACGTTTCCTAATCTAATTTCCTCGGTATTACCTGATTTAATCTGACTGCATTCAATTTTTCTTGTCTTCCTTTTGTTGATGGTCATCGTATATCCTCCTTTCAAGCCGCTGTCCATTCCCTTCAACGGCTCTTCCAAGTTCTTTGCAGAATCTGATAGATTACAATATCATCGGAAGACCTTAAAGTTTTAATTTTTTTCTCCCTGGAATTTCATTCCTACTCCAAATTTTTCTTTTCTTCAATTATTGCTTGCTAATTGTACAGATTGGATAACGTCGGGGGTAGGCTACAACCCTTTCTCACTTCCTTTTTAAACCACTACTTGCCTCTCATACCACTCGAACCCTATAACTGTCATCTGGTCTCTGTTCCCTGTATTTCACCCCTGCTGCCTTCAGAATTTCAAAGAGAATATCCCAGCCAACATTGTCAAAAGCTTTCTTTAGGGACGCAAATACTACACACATCAAAAAAGTTTTTGCATCACCTAGATTCCGAGAGTTACGGAACCTGAACAGAAAATTGGAATAGAGATCAACATAAACCACAATTTCCGCCCTTTTTTATTGCTCATGAAAACCACACATTGCATGTTGTTTCACCATACAGCCAGACCTTCAGAGGTGGTGGTCCAGATTGCTGTACCCACCGGTTTCTCTAATACACAGTAGCACGTCGTCTTGCATTGATATATGCCTGTATTCGTCGTGGCATACTATCCACAAGTTCATCAAGGCACTGTTGGTCCAGATTGTCCCACTCCTCAACGGTGATTCGGCGGAGATAGAGTGGTTGGTGAGTCACGTCTTCCGTAAACAGCCCTTTTCAATCTATCCCAGGCATGTTCGATAGGGTTCATGTCTGGAGAACATGCTGGCCACTCTAGTCGAGCGATGTTGTTATCCTGAATGAAGTCAGTCACAAGATGTGCACGATGGGGATGCGAATTGTCGTCCATGAAGACGAATGCTTTGCCATTATGCTGCCGATGTGGTTGCACTATCGATAGGAGGGGCATTCACGTATCGTACAGCCGTTACGGCGCCTTCCATGACCACCAGCGGCGTACGTCGGTCCCACATAATGCCACCCCAAAACAGCAGGGAACCTCCATCTTGCTGCACTCGCTCGATAGTGTGTCTAAGGCGTTCAGCCTGACTGGGTTGCCTCCAATCACGTCTCCAACGATTGTCTGGTTGAAGGCATATGCCACACTCATCGGTGAAGAGAACGTGATGCCAATCCTGAGCGGTCCATTCGGCATGTTGTTGGACCCATCAGTACCACGCTGCATGGTGTCGTGGTTGCAATGATGGACCTCGCCATGGGCGTCGTGAGTGAAGCTACACATCCTGCAGTCAATTGTGCACAATATGAGTCGTATCACGACGTCCTGTGATTGCACGAAAAGCATTATTCAACATGGTGGCGTTGCTGTCAGGGTTCCTCCGAGTCATAATCCTCTGTAGTAGTAGTAGCCCTTGGACGATCTGAGCGAGGCATGTCACCGACAGTTCCTCTCTATAAACCCTCCATGTACTCGTTCCACCTTCCATCTTTCTGTTCTTTGCTTAGAACTGGTTTGATGTTCATACAGACGGTTCTCTTTTCCCCAAAGATGTCTAATTTTCTTGTAGTCGGCATCTATCTTTCCCCTAGTGATGTACGCCTTTAAGTCCTGACGTTCGTCCTCTTGCCACCCGTGCTAAGCCATTGTGCACTTTATCAGTCTCAATTTTTAGACAGTTGTATTCCCTTTCGCCCGCTTCATTTACCGCATTTGTATATTTTCTCCTTTCATCATTTAAATTCAGTATGTCTCTCTTTATTCTAGGACTTCTACTAGCTCTTGCAATTTTACCTACTTGATCCTCTGCGTCCTTCGCTATTTCATCTCTCAAAGTTACCCTTCCTTCTTGTACTGTATTTCTTTCCCCTGTTTTTATTAATCGTGCCCTGATATGAGTATGTAATAAGTCAAACTCACGCAAATATATACTCTCATACTGATATTCTGCATCTCTACACAATACTCCAAACCAAAATGAGTAAATCTAATCAACTGGAGGATTAATTTGAAATGAAATAGTTAATGATTATTTATTTACAGTTAAACATGACAAAGACGTTGAAGAATAGCGTATGTCCTGCAAATGTACTACACTTTACCATTGTGAGCCTTAAAATCCAAAGAAAATAGCTCACAGTAGCGGTATTATTAACGAAATAGCACTTCGCTATATCTTTAATGACACAGTCATTCGTTTGATTCACATACACTGCATTTATGAATTACGACATCAAAATATTCAAAGCAAAGAGGTGCAGGTTAGAAAACACGTACTTTGACTCAATACATAAATAATGCTGGCAGTGCCGCAATAGTATTTGACAAACCTCTAATTCATGCCACTATACATTACTTCTCGCTGGGGCCTTAAACAGTTGCTGTGGGGCGGAGCAAGTATCAACCGGTGCGTGAATATGTTTAAAAGCTGTATGCTCACAAGTAATAACTGCTGATTATCAGAATTAGAGCCCAAAAATTCGCTTGGGGTCGATTGCTGGGGCTAATAACTTGCAAGCGTGCTTTTTACTCCTTGAAATATGGGATCAAGTTGGTGATGTTTCCTTGTAAGAATATATACTTAAACACTTAAAGCACATCCAGACATGCTACCACGTATCTAAAGACAGCGTTGAGGTCGCAGTAGTGGGAAGAGCTCACTAACATCATTACCGGATGGACAAAGACAACACTACAAAAGTTATTGACGTTTATATAGAAAATTGATTGTAAAATTAATACCAAAAATCTCAGATACGCCGTATATACGTACGACGCACAGTTGAAATGGTCTTTAAACAACCTACAGAGCGACCATGTTTATAATTTTGCAAAAATATGCGAACTGATATAAGAATATTATTTAATATTTTATACTGTGGTACCAAAGCAAAGGTTTCTTCACATGTACGCTAAAGATTATCGACTACATGAATGTTGTTCCATTGCCTTATGTTGTTCAATAAGAATTCTGGTAATATGATGGTCATTTGAGCAGCATAGTGCAGCAACACTATGGTGGATAAAGTTGCAGTTTCGTCTTGTAGTTTGTAATATTTTAATGAAACCAATAGTTTATGCTATGTATAAAATTGACAATGCAGATTAATCATCAATGCGTCAAAGATGTCTGAAATGAATATACACTGAAGCGCCAAGGAAACTGGTGTAGGTATGCTATGTAAACAGGCAGAATAAGGCAGTGTCCTCGGCAAAGCCTATACGGTATAAGACAAGTGCCTGGCGCAGTTTTTAGATCGGTTACTCCGGCAGCTTATTAGGATTTAAGTGAGTTTGAACGTGGTGTTATAGTCGGCGCACTAGCAATAGGACACAGCATCTCCGTGGTAGCAATGAAGTGGGTGTTTTCACGTGTGGCCATTTCACGAGTGTACCGTGAATATTGGGAATCCGATAAAACATCAAATCTCCGACATCGCTATCGCCGGAAAAAGATCCTGCAAGAACGGGACCAACGACAACTGAAGAGAATCGTTCAACGCGACAGAAGCACAGCCCTTCCACAAATCGCTACAAATTTCAGTGCTGGGCCACCAAACAATGTTAGCGTGCGACCCATTCAACGAAACATAATCGATATGGGCTTTCGGAACCGAAGTCCCGCATCCATTGTGTATGGGCAATTCCAGCAGGACAATGCGACACCCCACACATACAAAATTGATACATAGTGGCTCCACGAACACTCTTCTGAGTTTAAACACTTCCGTTGGGCACCAAACTCCCCAGACATCAACATTATTGAGCATAACAGGGATGCTTCCGCCCCTCGTGCTCTTACGGATTTATGGACAGTCCTGCAGGATTCATGGTGTCAGTTCCCTCCAGCACTACTTCAGACATTAGTTGAGTCCTTGCCACGTCGTGTTGCGGCACTACTGCGTGTTCGCAGTGGCCCTACACGATATGAGGCAGATGTACCAGTGTCTTTGGCTCTTCAGTGTATGTCAAAATATATATGTTGGTTTAATAGTGGTTGCCAAGTTGAAGGCTGACCAAGTTTTTAAATAGGAGGTGAGAGAAAACTTCGAGGTCTTTCGTCTTCATAGCTTGGTTGGTAAGGTAAGTTTGTGGTAAGACTGTGCCACAAGATAGCCCTGTGAGCTTAAAGATTTAGAAATATTTGGATGTGCTTCCAGACATATTTTGTGACTCTGAACGCTAGTGGGCACAGACTCTTCGCCAGGCTATCAGTGAGTAAATATTTCTGCCGTGGTGAATTTGTTAACGTATATGGACTTGTAAGCGCTGGCTGAACTTTAAGAATTTATTACAATATAAGTTCTTCCGAATGCTCTTCTTGCACCGTAAAATTAAGTAATTTTGCTTTTTATGTCTATTATGTTCAGTAAATATCTATGTGAGACCACTAGTCGGAATGGATTTGGTGTGATTTGAATAAATACTTGTACATGGTTTATGCTAGTCATTCGGTTGTCAGCCACTTTACGAACTTACAGTAACACATCGTGAATATTTTCTCGTTTATTATTCGCAATTATTTATTAATTTGTTTACGTATTCTACTACTGGGTCTATGTTAAATTAAGGTGCCTCGTGAGTGATCCTTGTTTGAAAGGGTTCAAAGAACAGGACACGATGGAGCCACTGTTGCATAGATGAGCCACATTCAGTTTTAAGATGCTGTACTCGTTCTCCCGATGGTCAGTGCAATTGCACCTATACAATCGTGTTCTTGATAATAAGCGTACATGTGGTACTGAGTCAAATGCTTTTCGAAAATCGGAAAATACTGCTTGATACATGCCTGTCAGAAAGTCATGTGAGAGAAGTGCAAGCTGGGGTTTACATGATCGATGTTTACGGAATCATTGCTTGTTGGATCGATGGAGATCATTCTATTTCAAATACCTCATTACGTTTGAGCTCAGAGCTAACATTCTACAACAAACGGGTATCATGGAAGCTGACGGTAGTGTTACGGATCACTTCCGTTACCCTTCCCGTAGACGGGAGTGACCTTTGCTTGCTTCCAGCTCCTGGGCACGGTTTTTTGTTCGAGGAATGTACGGTAGATTGTGGTTAAGAGAGGGGATAACTCGGTTGCAACCTCGGTGTAGAATCTGAAGGGATTCCGTCGGGTTCTCGAACATTGTTCAGTTTTAGCGATATCAGCTGTTTTCAGCACCACTGACACTAATATCTGTAGCAGTCATCTCCGCAGTGGTGCGAGAATTAAATTAGGGCACTACCCCTGTATTTCCGTTTGTAAAGAAATATTTGGAAAATTACTTTGCATTTCTGCTTTTGTTTTGCTACCCTCAACTTCAGTTCCTGTCTTGTCCATGAGTGTCTAGGCACTAACTTCGGTACCAGTAACAGCTTTTAAATATAGCCAGAATTTTTAGAGTTTTGTTAGAAATCATCCGGTAATATTCTGCTACGAAAGTCGTAGAAGGCCTCACACATTGTCCTCTTGATAGCCAAACGCGTATCATTTAGCATCTCCCTGTCTATTATTGCCTTATGCTTTGTTTTTATGCCTACGAGGGTTGCAGCGTTAACAGTGACAGCTGCTTTATTATACAAAGTAGAGACATGTTCAGAGTAGTCACCAGCATTGTTGATGAACCGTTGGCAGCGATATGAGTCGTGTTGATAGTTCGAGTGGAGGGGTCTATCCCACGATGACTCTCTGTAAACGTCCTGAAGCGAACGCCATGAATTGATTTTTTCATCTTAGGAAACAAGTTGAAGTCACAAAGGCTTAAGGGTCGGGGATATGGTGGATAATAGTAAGGCACTTTCCAATCCCATCGATCGAACAAGTCAGTCATGACGGACGTCATATGCGTCCGAGGACTGACCTGCAAAGTGATGGGCGGTTTGTGAGCGTATATCCCTGTAAGAAGGATCGGGAACTTTACAAACCAGAAGACTTTCACATCACTGGCAACGAGCTACACCCAATGCTGGTGACTATTCTGTAGAACAGTGAAACATCTAAACATGTACAGTGTGTCCAGTAAGAGGTCCCTGATTTCAAAATTAAATATCTCGAAAACAAAGATCGATAGAGCAGTGCAGTAAACGGTATGTTTATTGTGAAAGCTGTAAGAAGTTTATACAGCAATTTGAAATAATAGTTACAAAAGCTGCTAACAGATGGCGCTGTACGCTGTACAGCTCATATCAGCATACATAAGTGAAATAATCGTATGAAAACAATCTTTGTAAACAATCACATCACAATGTTTTCAAAATGTTCACCATTGGCACTACAGAGGTGGCGCAAACGAAGAATGAAATTCGCCACCACATTTCGTAGTGTATCAACCGAAATGGATTCACATGCCACAGAGATCGCCGATTCAAGCTCGTCCAGCGTGGCGGGATGCTTCGGGTAGACCATGTCTTTCACTGCGCCCCACAAAAAAAGTCACAGGGAGTCAGATCCGGCGAATATGGAGGCCAATCCATGCCTGCACCAGTAAATTTGGGATATTCCAAAGCAATGACTCGATTCCCGAAGTATTCCTCAAGAAATCGAAACACTTGTTCGGTCCGATGTGGTCGGGCTCCATCTTGCATAAACCATTCAGTACCTGGTCGATCCTCTAACGCTTGCTGTGTGGCGACAGATTGTTCCAAAATTGCAACGTAACGTGCACCAGTGACCGTTTCTCGAATGAAGAAAGGGCCAATAATGCCTCTGCTGCATACTGCAGCCCACACAGTAACTGTAGGAGAACACAGGGGTTTCGCTTCACACCAATATGGCTTTTCGGAACGCCAAAATCTCCAGTTCTGCTTATTCACGTATCCATTCAGGTGGAAGTGTGCTTCATCTGTAAACCAGATGCAGCCAACATCAAATCCTTCACTATCAATCATTGTGAGCATCTGACTAGCAAAGACAACCCTTTGTTGCACAGCTCGTACGGATATGGCCGGGTGCGTGTGAATTTTGAATGGAAACATGTGTAAGCTCTTTCTCGGTATTTTCTGCGTGCTGGAACGCTTCAAACCAGTCTCAGATGCAATTCTACGGACGGATGACATTGGATTTCGCTGAATAATTCCAGAAACTGTGGCGATATTTTCAGGCGTAACTGCGGTTTGCTTGCGGCCAACAGGCCTCACCAGTTCATCAGTTACGCTGCCTGTTCGTTGAAATTTTGCGAAGAGCGTACGAATGGTTTTCGCATCGGGTCCTTTTGGAACATTAAATCGTGCTTGAAAACTTCGCCTTGTTGCCGTAGGACTCTCTTCTAACCTGTGGTACTCTAGCACCAGAAAAACGCGTTGTTCAATGGAGTACATGGTTTTAATCTCTTCCTTCGGTACGCTAACCTCCTTTCACGTTTCAATATTGGAACTGATCGCTCTGGGCTTCGGATCACTATTTATACTAGGCATTACGTATGGCGATTACAGCGCCATCTGTTAGCAGCTTTTGTAACTATTATTTCAAACTGCTGTATAAACTTCTTACAGCTTTCACAATAAACATACCGTTTACTGCATTCCTCTGTCGATCTTTGTTTTCGAGATATTTAATTTTGAAATCAGGGAGTCCTTTTCTGGACACCCTGTACCTATTTTGTATAAGTCGTAAATGAATGGTTGCCACTATTAAAGCTCCAACAGTTATATTGTGCAGCAGCTTCTGTTTCTTTAGTCGTATCCTTATAGTTATTTTATTCCGCGGAGGGTCCCTCGCATTTCGACCGCCTATTGTACTAGGTACATGTGTTCCTAGTGCATGGTCAATTGTTCTTCTAAATCTGAGCCCAGTTCTTAATGTCTAAGGTTGCAAGTATTGGCACGTTTGTGTTGAGATTTTTAATGCCAGTTTAAAGTCCATAAAAAGACCATATGACCCGCCAAATTTCTGCAAGACATGTTTAAAAAATCGTTTGTTTTCCATAATAATTATTCTGTTACTAATAGTCAAGGTTTAGTTAATGAAATTAAAGACGTTCACTGTGACAGAGATACGAAATTACTTTCGTTTGACACTAAAAATCTCTGCACAGACGTGCCAGTACTTGCAACCTTAGACATAGTAGAAAAAATTTACGTTCATTCAAAAAAGACTTACCTTATGAGCAAATTACGAAGTTTATGAACTTACTTCGTACCGTAGTGAAATACAATTATTTTGAGTTTAATGGAAAGCTATGGGAAACCCCTTAGTAGGAATCCTTGCAGATGCAATTCTTTAGAAGTAAAATTTTTCATTAGTCTCTCAGCATCAGCTGTAGGCATTCTTTCAAACGCTAGAAACGTCGACGACATCTTGATCAGTTACAAAGGGCCTAACGACAGTATTGATCGACTTTTCAAAATTTTTAACGGTATTTCATGAAAATAGTTTTTTCACTTGTGAACTTGATAATGAGTTCCGGCAGTTAAAATTTCTAGACCTCTCTCGTACGATAGTAGACGACAAAATTAGTTTCCATATATTCAAAAAAGAAACCATTTCTGATCAAATTATACCTTTCACTTCAGTACACCCACATTCTTATAAGAAAGCTTTTTTTCATTCAGCTATCCACAGAGCCACCTCCACCCCTCTTTCTAGTGAAAATCTAAAATCTGAAATCTATCTGATTAAACTATTGCAGTCAATAATGGCTATGACACTTCCATAGTAGATAATATTTTTAGTAGTAAAACCAATAAAAGAATCTTCACCTTAGACATTTCTAATAATGAACCTAATGAAAAGAAAAAATTTTCCCTACACCATTTCTGTGTCCAGTTTCTTACAAAATATAGCGTCTGCTTCAAAATAAGTATAGCTGTAGAGTAGCATTTTCCACTAATAATTCTTTAAAAAATAACATCATACCTAGCTTGGAACCTACACTTTCCCTTTTAATAAACTCTGGTGTTTATAAAATTATTTGCAACGATTGTCCCGCCCATTACATAGGGCAAACAGGCCGAGCTGTTTCGATAAGATACAAAGAACACCTTCTACAGAAAAATGGCACCAATGTTCCAATGCTCATAATTCAACGTTCACCTATCATTTATTAATCACAGAGCATAATCCTAAAGATTTAAAAGACGTCCCGATCTTGCACTCAAAGAAAAAAGGCTTTATGCTTAACATCTTAGAAGAGCTAGAAATTTTTAAACACTTATCTCTGAAGGACGTTTTCATTCTTAACGAACAGTTGCAATTAAGCAACAAAAACTTTTTTCAAGGTATAGAGTCGCTAATTAAAATTGCCTGAAAGGGGATAGTCTCCTCAATATAGTCTCCTCAACATCGTTTTTCCTTCCGATCTTACATTTTATCTGTATATTACCTGAACTGTGTTTTCTTTTGCAAAAAAGACTGTTACATTATGTTGCAATTTTCATGCTCTGGTTCCTATTTGTTACCAGTAATATTTAAAATTGTCTTTGCAATGCCTCATTTACTTTTAAGTTATTTGTATTTCGATTATTTCCAGCTAGGTTGCGCGGATCTGGTTTCGTGTCCACTTCGTGGCTGCCTCGGAGTGTTTGGCGTTCAGTCTGACGGTAGCGGCTGTATTATGCCGCTCTTGGCCCTAAGCGACTTCCGGTTGTCATTATATCCCACCGAGAATTTTATCTGGTTTACGATTATACTTCGACATTTTAGTTTTTATTCCTGTGCCATTTCTGTGTGACGAGAGCATTTGTGCTCAGACGTTTTAAACCATGGTGTAAAAGTACATTCTGTTTGTACGTGATTTACGGAAGTAATGCTATTAAGTGTATTTTATTTCAGTCTACGTCATTATACTTTTAGGTATTCCATGTAACTTTTTATTCTGGTGAAGAGTGACCTAGTGTAATCGAAACCGTGGTCAATTGACAAAATTTTGTGCAAGCGAAGTGGTTGTATACACGTTCTGTAACTCTTAAGATACAATTAATTTTTGTCAACCAGCGATATTCTTATTCTTTTGTTTTCTTTCGATGTCTTTTTTCCCCTACGTAGTCTACTCTGTACCCCATGAGTCTGTTTCTCGTCATTGTGGCACTTATTTCTGTCACTGATGACGTCACAATGTAATCTTCATGTAACGAGCGAAAAGTTATGTCATCGGGAGTTGGAGAAGGTCAGTCGTTTCAGTTTTCTTGCGAATTTCTTCTCGATTCTACGTAAGGTGAAAAACTGTTGCACGTAGGTTTTTGAAAACACAGTGTTAAGTTGTTCTGTCGCCTACGGTACTTGCGTTTTCATTGTTTTTTAAGATACACAGCATAAAAAAGAATCCATTTTCATTCTTTTCAGCACATTAACTTGAGCGTACCTGAAGTTGTGATGTTCAGCACCGCTGCTGTGTCGACCGTGTGGCCTAACGGATAAGGCGTCGGACTTCGGATCCGAAGATTGCAGGTTCGAGTCCTGTCACGGTCGATGAGATTTTTCTTTCACAATTTCGCTTAATTTTCTTCAGCTTCTCACATTCGTTCATATTTACCACTGTGTCATGATTCTATTCCCCATACAAAGAGGTGATATTTTATGTTCGACGCTTTAGATGATGAGACCTTTAGGTCTCTTAGTGGTATGAAACAAGACTACGCAATGAACAGTCACTATATAGTTTTCGTTCAGAAATGTGTTTCAGGTTGAAATGCTGCCATTATGACCGTATTTTTAACATGTTCAGACATAGATATCGCAAGCTCGATGGTACTGCGCTGTTATCGGTTCTTCACGACGCATAGATAAGATAAATGCACAATAAAATTTTTGCACCCAACTGCTCCACAACACTGCGCGACTGATCCCGGCGGATGTTCGAGTTCTCCCTCGGGCACGGGTGTGTGTGTTTGTGCTTAGGATAATTTAGGTTAAGTAATGTGTAAGCTTAGGAACTTATGACCTTAGCAGTTAAGTCCCATAAGATTTCACACACATTTGAACATTTTTTTGCTCCACAACAGTGCCATCGTTTGTAATTATTACACGGAGGCATAAGGAATTATTGGTTCAAGTTCCTGCCCCCTATTTCCATATTTTTAATCTAGTCGTGGCAGCCATAAAATAGAATTACCCTCTTTTGGGTCTGTTTTCTGTGGAAAATTTAACACCGCGATAAATCTACAAACGTTATTATAAAGTGACAGGGATTTAAGCGCTCTCCTTGAGTAAGCGTGGAGCGGTGTTATACGCTTCGTTTTAATCATAGGAAACACCGACGATAATATGTGACCCAGGATTTATAAAGTTATCGGGAAGGTGAGCTCTACTCTATTAAACTTAAATATCAACGAGATATTCACCGATCCGCCAAGCGAACCCGAGCCTCATGGACATCGCTCATTCTAGACAGCTTTGATCTCTATGCCTACTGCGACACTACATGCGATCTAGTGGAGTTGCATGCACGCGACGCGGTAAGGAAAGAATATAAGCGGAGCAGAAACGAATGGGAAACCATTGCGAGAATACTGGCTGTGGATGGGAAAATACTCTTATTCGACTTTTACAGAGGGCAGATGTTATTTCTTTCATCATAAACAATGTTTTCCGCAACTTTGACAAATGGCAGATTTAATCTCATTTAGCATAATCAATGACGTATGCAACTATGTCATACATTATTTAAATAATAAAGTACAGAATCAGTTACGCTTTTATGCAATATTCTTGTGTATACCTTGCTTAAACGTGATGTGGCAGGGATTGTGGTGTTAGAGGTTATCGAGTTCCTGCATGTCTTGAAATTGTGCAGGTTTTTGTGATTTTCAGTGCATAAATCTGGGAAATTAATGCTACATTTTCTCTGATATTTAGCTGTGACATTTATTTTCTTGCCGGTATTTTTCAATAAATTTATGACGTTAGTGCTGGGACACGTGGTTACCCAATTCTGGGTAACTGACTGTCTCTGTCGCTCGGTGCTGCACACCGTAGCTCGCTCCAACAGTCAGTAGCGAAGGTCATTCTGATACACCATGGTGAGTTTGGTGTCGGTGCTGTTAGCGTTTCGTTCTCCACAGCTATGTTTGCGTTGTGGTCAAGATGAACATTTTCTACAGCGTTCAGTTGGAAGTCCTTCCTCAAACCAGCTAAGACGTATTTTTAAAGTATTTCATATGAGACAGTAGTTTTCTTATCTGACAAACGTGTCGTCCGTAATACACTTAAGGTTTAAGTTGTGCCTAAATAAAAGTAAGTGATGGTCCCTAAAAGCGAGTAGCAGTAGGTTGCACTGTTTCAGTTACCCAACATTTGGCGCCAGTTTATAGAAACAAATGTTCCAAATTTTATTCCAGATGCCACCTTTCCCGTGTTTGAGACGTACAGACGTTGGGCCATTGAATATCTGGGTATATTACAGAGCCACTACAATGAAAGTGGATACAAATGGTTTCAAAAAATGTAGTATCTATCTTTGTGACACTCTGGTTTCTTCACCTATGGATTTTCCTAGCCAGAAACATGCAGAAAGAGCACAAGGCCTCAGATGCCCAACAGGGCCATTGTCGACTGCAGTTAATGGAATGCAAGAAACAGCGGTTTTTGCTTTTGAAATCAGTCCACGTCCTGTACTTTCAACATCAAACCCAACAGCAAGAGCAAGTAAAGCAGCAGTATTGATGTGATCTCTTTTTATACAGGGTTAGGAGTAGTTCTTGGCTAAAGAGAGAAAGAAAGTCAAGACTACAGGTAAGACATTACCTTCAACAAAACCTACTCCAGGAGCTTCATTTGATGTATCTGATAGACCTTAAACATCTGGGACTACCAAAAGCAAGCTCTTCGTAAGAATCAGAGAGTCGCCAAGAAGAAGGATCATGCGAGGAAAACTCTGATTCAAGAGTTGATGAAACCATGTTGACAGACTCATCGTCTGAATATGATGAGGACGAGGAGTACATTTACTGCGGTCAATTTCGTCAACTGATGCCTCTACATACCTGGATTAACAGCATCGGTTGCTTTCGCCATTGTTATGAGCTTCGTGCAGACGTCGACAACGATACTTGGAACGTTGTAAATGTGACTTCTGTATCAAAAAGCACAAAGATTGAGCATTTTTTGTTATTATGGCTGAAACGTCGTCAGAGTAGCCGACAGTTACGCAGCACACTTTTTAGTTTTGAAACAAACATTTGGTGTGAGTAACGGCTTCTAATCCGTTTAAATGTTAGTGTTTATTTACAACCCGTAATTGGGAAACCCAAAAACTCGAAATTAGTAGCGATATTGACCGGACGTAAAAATTACACATTTTAATTCTTTGTTCTGCCATTACAGAATGAGAAAATTTTCGAGATTTTTTGCGGTGATAGTATTTAAATACTGCCTAGTTAGAGTATAGCACATTTTCACACAATTTAAAGACTGTTACTTTACTGGTGAATTGAATTTAAGATCGTTAGCCGGCAGTAGGATACTTTCCATTGCCACTTGTGTCAGCCTTGATTAAATTAAGGTACAATCTCTTGTAACACTTTAAAAAAAAAAAAAAAAAAAAAAAAAGCAGCGCTGTTGAGTCACTGCTGGAGTACTGTTCATTCCTCGTGTTTCACTGTCTTTGTTATTACGTATTGGTAAAAGGAGTATCGCACTGGACTAATCTGAGACTGCTCTATCGAATGGGCACGTAAATTTCGGGCTAAAAAACAACTTTATTTGTAACGGAAAACAAACGGACGCTTTCCGTCGAAACTGGGAGTCGCAAGAACGATTTTATGAGGAGTATTTGTCTGGCTTGACTGAAGCTACACGTTGCAAAAACCAAATTGCAAATATCTACACGAACACTGCAGAAAATACGCCTAGCGACTCTTAGGAAGGACGCCTATACGTTATTATTATTACTATTTTCGATTATTCCCCTTTAGGTGAGTGTGTGAATTTGAACCAATCACAGATTCACTTTCCTTTCCTCTTTTCTGTTCTTCCCAAAACCTAGCGATTAATTCAATGTCCTCTGACCATTTTTCTCTGCTGTTTCTTTCCATGAAACTTGTTCCAGTTTCTTGTTTCTGATTTTATTTCTGAGTTGTATTCTATCCTTAATTTCTTTTTCTGCAATTCTGAGTCTTTCCAAGCCTTCATATTTTTCTTTCATCCAACTCGTGTTTAATTTGCATGTATAAAAGGTTTTAAAACTTTTGTTAGTGGGTCTATTTTCATCCATCTTAAATAGGTGTTCACAGAACCATAGTTCTCTTTTCGTAAATTTACGTGTAATGTTCTCTGTTTTATCATAGAGTTCCTTTGTAGGTCGTCTGATAAGAGTTCCATCTCGGAGAACAGACACATTGATTTTTCTAAGAATTTTCCATTCCTGATTCGCAATGTCATGAATTTCCGTCATCCCACTGATTACAGTGATTTCTGTCGCATACAACGCTTCTAGTTAAACAACCTTGTTTTAGTATCTTCGTTTTGTTTTAAGAGATACTGTTCTTTTGTTGCAGTAATTCCATTTTAATTTGTATGTCTTGTGCCGTTTTCTTTCTGTGTTGGAGACTGTGCTCAGTCCTGTGAATTGGATGGTTTCTCCTTAGTGAGTGAACTGTGAGATTTTTCCATACTGTATTTTCACAGGGAATTTTCATGTTGATTTTGTGTTCATATACTGAGTTTTTTCATAGGAGAGATGGCCTCCGATTTTACAAATTTTATGCAGTTTTTCCAGTGCTAATTTGATTTTGTCTTTGTTGTTCGTCAATATAGCCACGTCATACATACGTAATACAGACATTACGTTCTGAGACTGGGTACATAATGGCGGTATGGTGCACTAGAGCGCATAGGTGGCGCCGTAGTACTAGTATGATAGTTGTCCATGTCTCTCGTCCCAGCAGGAGACAGTTGGGTACATGCACTATAAGCAGGACTACGGTTGTAATTGCGACAGTGATTTGACTGCTCACGTCGGAACTCCAATAAGTCAGAGTTGGGACAACGGACAAACATAAACTTTCACCAAAAATTAGGCAAAACTGCCACCGAAAAATTCCAGGTGATGCAGTAAGTTTAGGGTGACGATGAATTGAGACGCAGCGTTATGTTTAGGTGGTACTAACGTTTTTCACAAGAGAGAGGTAGTCTGGTGGATGACGTGCACACTGGTCGGCCGAAAATGGTTAGAACTAATCTCAAGATTGAAGAGGTTGCAGTGTCGGTAATTGTCAACCGCTCTCAAACGGTAGGTCATTTTGCAGCAGCACTAGGAGACAGCCATGATAAGACCTACAAAATTCTGACTGCTGAGCTGATCATTTCGCGTCTTACCCAGCATGGTGTACGCCGTGTTACGCGGCATCTTGTGCGACATCCAGGTTCTTGTGCTTGCCTTCTCTTCAGGCGTCAGTGTCAAAACTTAATGACTGTAGTCAAAGGCGACAGCTAGGCCACGGGGGCACCGTTAAATGACTGTAGTACGGGGTCTACTTTTTGTTTGAACCTCCGATCGGTTAAATCGTTCCGGTGAAGCTCTGAGTAGATGTGTTGCGCATTGCTTCTATATGCCCGTCCATCGCCTCACGTGTACTTTTCAGTTTTGAGCGCACAATGGGCACGTAAAGTTGCCTAGAAAGTAATGTCTCCCGCCAAATGCGAAGTTCTGTTGAAGAGTTTCGTCTGAGTGCATGCAGCTCACGTAACTTTAGTGTCATGCGTTTCATTCTTCATGACAATTCTCAGCCGCACTCTGCATGTGTGACAACGACGCGCCTGCAGCGTTTTCGATGGGAAGTGTTTGATCACCCACCGCACAGCCAGAACGTCGTTCCCTCCAATTTTCATCTCGTCAGTCATTTGAGTCGCTGGCTATGAGAACAGCATTTTGGCACAGGCGACGAGGTGCAGGTCAGCATAGGGAATTGGCGGAAATTACAGGACGCTGTCTTCTACGATGGGTATATCGGAAAATTAGTACCACACTTCGACAACTGTATAACTCGGAGCAGCATCTATATACTGAAGTAGCTGGAAGGTGTAAAGAAATGTTGCAAATAAAAACTTTTTGTTTTCACTGGTTTTCCATTTCCGACCGTTGGAGACTGGAAGAAGAAATGACATCATGCTAAGAAATGAGCCATAGGTCTGTAGAGGAGCGAAGAACTCCTGATTTGAGAAAAGCACAGATCATTACCGTTTTGAAGAAGGGTCGTCGAACAG
The DNA here is from genome assembly GCF_023864345.2 of Schistocerca serialis cubense. Taxonomy (NCBI): domain Eukaryota; kingdom Metazoa; phylum Arthropoda; class Insecta; order Orthoptera; family Acrididae; genus Schistocerca; species Schistocerca serialis. Next base: position 727,137,769 of record NC_064638.1, read on the forward strand.
ACGCACATAACTGTAGGCCTATATCTCTGACGTAGGCCTGCTGACAAATTTGGGAACGTGTTTCATGGTCGTGTGTTGTGATAGTTCTGGAGGACGAATACGTTCTCGGTCGGAATCAACACGGATGTCGAGAACGACGATCGTCTGGAATCCAGCACGCACTGTTCGTCCACTACATACAGAAAGCGGTAACTACCGGCCCCCACGTAGACGCCGCGTTCCTTGACTTCCGTAAGGCGCTCGATACAGCTATGCACTTCTACCTAATGAACAAAATACGATCGTGTGGAATATCGAACCAACTATCGAACCACCTCCTAGTGAATAGAGCACAGCATGTGGGTCTCAACGGAAAGAACTCTCAGGCGTGAAAGTAACTTCGAGAGAACTCCAGCACAGTTTTATATAGATCGATAACTTTTTGCAGTATACAGGGTGGTCCATCTGAAGTTTCGGATGAGATTATCTCGAAAACTACACAATGGGTAAAAATAGTGGGTATGACAAGTTGATAAGCTCAAAGGGGGGCATCAAATGATAAAATTGAAACTGGAGAAGAACTCTGATTTATTTAGAATTATCCGAGAAGGACGCATCAAATCGATACAAAATGTGCACCAATTCTTTCATTACGCCAAACTAAGCTATTTTTTTTACAAAATGTATCCTACCCGCCACAGGTTTTGATGGAGGGAGGCGGAATGGTATTAAAATCTCGTTAGGGAACTGTTCACAATTGCATTACTCACCCGACTGTGGCGCTACCGTGGCCAAACTGCGTACTATAGCTCAGTACAAATTTCGTTGCAATGCGATCAGACGTCACTTCACTTTCAGATTGTGAATCATAAACATCAACTGACGGATGCAAATTATTCTTTAGCGAAACATGGCTCACTATCCTCCTAGAGATATCATTGATTTGATGTTAATTTTGGGTGAATGCCATAACAATTACGCTGCTGCTGCGCAGTTGTATGTGGACCGTTTCCCAAACAGACAACATCCAAGCGGAAACATTATTCGAAATTGCACTCAACGAGCTCGAAATGGATACATGCATCGTACACCTCGTGATCCCGAATACAGTGAAAATGAAGCTCGTACCCTTACCGTTCTCGCCTGGGTTCAAGTGGATTCCGAAAAGAGTAGTCGTGCGATTCAGAGACAAACTGGAATACCGAAATCAACTGTTTTGAGGATTTTGAAGACACATAAATATCATTCGTATCTTGTAACACCGACACAGGCATTAACGCCGAAAGATATGCAAATACGCGTGCATTTCGGCCAAAGGGCCTTGGAAATGATAAGAGGTGACAATGAATTTTTTAGATATGTTATGTTCACCGATGAAGCCAAATTCAAAAACAATGGCGAATTAAATCGTAATGATCATCATTATTAGTCCCCTGTCAATCCACACTGGCACAGACCCGTTGACAATCAACAGAGAAGTCCGAATGCTAGACAATTGTAGCGAAGTGCAGGAAGACCTGCACAGTGTCGGCTCTTGGTGCAGGGAGTGGCAGTTGCCCATCGATATAAATAAATTTGACGTATTGGCTACAAATGGACAGAAAGACTCATTGTAGTAGGATTACACGATTACAGAACAGTCACTGGAAACAGTTACTACTATGAAATATGTATGACTGTGGAGATGTAGCAAACTGAAGCGGAACCACCACATGAAACTAATCGCAGGAAACGCAGCTCCCAGACTGAAATTCATAGAATCCTCAGGAAATGTAGTCCTTCAGCAAAGAAGGCACTTTCAAAACAACCGTTCGACCAACACCTGAATGCCGCTCGTCAGTACGGGGTCAGTGCCAGAAAGGATCGACAGGGGAAATATAGAAGATCCAAATAAGAGTAGCATGCTTTCACTACTGCTTCATTTAGTAGGGGAGAAAGCGTCATGTTTCTGAGGTCATCAGTCCCCTAGAACGTAGAACTACTTAAACTTAACTAACCCAAGGACATCACACACATCCATGCCCGAGGAGGGATTCGAACCTGCGACCGTAGCGGTCACGCTGTTCCAGACTGTAGCGCCTAGAACCGCTCGTCAACTCCGGCGGGCAAAGCGTCATGTCAGTCGCTGCAAGAGACGCGTTCTGCATCACGATATGGTTTATTGTTAAAGTTCTGAGAGCGTACGTTCCTAGAAGAGTCGACATATATATTGATTCCTCCTATGTATATCTCGCGAAAAGACCATTAAAATAAAATCAGAGAGATTGGAGCGCTGACGTAAGCTTACGGCATCATTTTTCCCACGAAATATTGGCGACTGGAACAGGAAAGGGGAAAGTGATAATGGTTCACAAAATACCCTCCGCCACACACCAAAAGGTGGTTTTCTGAGCATAGATACAGGTGAAGATGTGTGATTCAATAAGCGACGTGAGCATGTGAAATTTTTTGGTTTCTCCGTATAGTTTCATAAGTCTTGTATACAGTATTTTACTTTCGAATAAAACTGTCACATGTTTTTTAATTGAGCACCGAAATTTAAATTGTGTACACTGATGGTCTTAAGCACGGCCACGCTGTCGGCTGTCCAACAGTTTCCCAAAACAGAGTCTTTAGGATTAAACTCTCCAACGAATTTACAGAATTTGACGCAAAGGTCTGTGTCGTTATAAAAGCATTGTGGCAGATGAGGTGTAATCGACGGAAAAACTTTCCCGCCTGCTCTTGTTCCCTGTGTATCCCTCAGACCATCCAGTAAATGTACCCAGCATATCAAGTCAAAAACATGCAGGACACATTTTTTGAAAGACATCATGTTTACTTCAGTGACTGTTAAACTTTTTATTTCCACTATTGCAATTTTGGCCGTAGGCCATTATCAAGTGCAGATGTTTTGGCTTTAAGCCATGTCAACTTTATATAGGCTGACACATTTATATGTATCAGCCTGTATAAAACATGTGTCAGCCTGTATAAAGTTGACATGGCTTAAAGCCAAAACATCTGCACTTGATAATGGCCTAAGGCCAAAAGTTGCAATAGTGTAAATAAAAAGTTTAACAGTCACTGGCGTAAACATGATGTCTTTCAAAAAAGTTTCATATGACTGTGAATCCAAGTTATGAAAAGTTAATTAAATGCAGGACACACTTTACATGCTACAAAGTCAAGGAAAGGAAGAATTATTCTGCTGGCCAACGGACTCTGTGGTAATTAATCCTGGGAAATGAACATCCTGCCACAGCAGAAAGCGACGCGTGCAAAAGTAAGCAATGGGCCGTCCAGAGCTCTCTCTTTGAGTGCTACTACCTTGTTGTTGAGGGGTATGTTAATGTGCCAGTGACAGACTGTGTAGCTGGAAGCACAATAAAAGACATTAAGGCTGGTGAAGCCTACAGTTCTTCCATGGCGAACATCATTTGGGGCTTTAATAGGCCTGAGAAGAGGGCACTGCCCTCTGTCTCAAAGGCACCTCACAGGCAGGAGGTCCCACTAGTAGGCGATGCTTGCGGCGCAACAGGGTCTGTACACCGTATCTTACCTAACAGCATTTTGAATTCTGACAGGAGGCCGGCATTTTTTTATACATAACGATCTGTCCGCTGGTTTAAATGACAATGAGAAATAGCAATGAGATGAGTGTGCAGAAGATTTCAAGGTTTCGCGTGTTAGGATTCTTGCCGATATTAGTGGCTAGGTTAGTTTAACATACATCCTCTTTTATTCAAAGATCAATTCATCCACAGTTATCCTAAAGAGTTTCAAAATGTCGATTGCTTGTGCATTTATCTTTCAGTGTACATTTATACTCGGAGACAGATTTTATATAAGCACTTTTAACGTCCATGTGCAGATTTGTTATTTAATGTTTACTTACTCTCACAGTGTCTCACTCCTTCCTCCTTTACATTACTGCTCAGTCAGACAGGTGTACCAAGGAATAGCTTTGAGTATGATTTTCAACAAATTCTCGTATTATTTATATTTTACGTAATGATTACAACAGCTTGAGGAAAAGGAGTGAACGTACGTGTAGACATGCACGATAACATGCGTGTGTGTATTTTTAATACATTGATATGCAGCCACTGCTTGTGTTCATTGACAGAAAATATTTCAAGAGCTTAATACTACGTGCATAAATTAAAAGTGCAGCTTGTCACGGACTTCAGTGTGGGCTATAAATATCGTATGGCTGCGAAACTTGGTAGATATGTTGATGCATTAATGCGCAACCGATTTGCACTTTAAGAAATAGTAACCACTGTCGCTGCCAGCTGCAAACTGGCGCTGTACAGCACCTCGTCGACGACTCCGGTGCTCATAATGAACAAATTGCGTTGTTGTTGTTGTGGTCTTCAGTCCTGAGACTGGTTTGATGCAGCTTCCATGCTACTCTATCTTGTGCAAGCTTTTTCATCTCCTAGTAGCAACTGGAGCCTACATCCTTCTGAATCTCCTTAGTGTATTAGTGTATTTATCTCTTGGTCTCCCTCTACGATTTTTACCCTCCACGCTGCCCTCCAATACTAAAATGGTGATTCCTTGATGCCTCAGAACATGTCCTACCAACCGATCCCTTCTTCTAGTCAAATTGTGCCACAAACTCCTCTTCTCCCCAATTCTATTCAATACCTCCTCATTAGTTATGTGATCTACCCATCTAATCTTCAGCATTCTTCTGTAGCACCACATTTCAAAAGCTTCTATTCTCTTCTTGTCCAAACTATTTATCATCTATGTTTCACTTCCATACATGGCTACACTCCATACAAATACTTTCAGAAACGACTTCCTGACATTTAAATCTATACTCGATGTTAACAAATTGCGTTAGGCGTGGTTAATAATATCAACAACCAATATCAATACCAATATTTCTCACTTGTTTGACCTTTTCTGACCATGTCCTGTTCCTAATGTGTTACATATGGAAACATTTCTGTATGCCGTCCTTGTATTTATAGCGCCAAATTTGCGCCGGTTGGCCATATCTAGCCGCGCGTAGTGGCCGCGCGGTTAGAGGCGTCATGTCACGGATTAGGCGGCCCTCCCGCCGGAGGATCGAGTCCTCCCTCGGGCATTGGTGTGTAAGTGTATTGTTATTAGCGTAAATTAGTTTAAGTAGTGTGTAAGTCTAGGAACCGATGACCTCAGCAGTGTGGTCCCTTAGGAATTCACACATTTGACCATATCTACCCAAGTTCGCTGCCATATGGTAATTACAGCGCAAACTGGACTGTGAGTAGCTGCAGCTTAACTATAACAACCCCGTGTGTCTCCACAGGCCATTGTCCCAAAAGACTGCTACCTAGGAGAGACATTATTTTCTCCAAGCAATTGCTTCACGTTCTGTAAGGGCGCTGGTAACAAAGTCACTGAGCACCTTGAAAACAGCGTCACAAATCCTCATCACCACCACCGTCACCATCATATCTAGCAACGGAAAATAAAAAGATCAACCACTGTGGGAGACTTGCTGAGAAGTGAGCCACTGGAATTGTTACGGGTAATTTTATTTACGTTTCCGCTTCATATTTTAGCTCGCCGCTAGAGAGTTACTCCCGGAGCCGGTTGCTCATTAGCCGCTCTGGCAGACCACACTCAGCCCATATACCTGTCCGCTGCCGTCGCCACGGAAATGAGAGCGGTGAGCGGTGTGCGACCACGCTGCGGTAAATCCCGCACCGCCGGAAACATTACGTACGTCACGCCGTCAGCAGCCCAAAACAGCTCGTTTGTCGCCGCTGACGAGCCCCCACACACCACTTATTGATGAGACAGTGTGCTCGTCTCGGACCACAGGGATCGGCAAACAACAAATGCCATTGCCATATACTACATCAAACAGAGTGCAGCTATGACGTACAGGTTTCCTCCAACGAAAGCTCCTGCAGAACGAATACCTTAACTCCAGTGGAGTGTCCGCTGTTGTAATACGTCAAGACAGGATAAAACTGCTGGCTCACTAGGACTCGAACTCGGCGCTTGACTTACAATGCTCTCACCCTCTGAGCTATACGGGCATGGCTCGGAACCCTGTTTCACAGCAGGCCACGATTTGGAGTAGTCTCAGTTGGCACACAGTTCTGATCGTTCAGAAAGCAGCATATTTTTCGTAATATCTTATGTTTTATTTTTCGAATTCACAATAACAAGGGAACCTCCCCATCGCACCCCCCTCAGATTTAGTTATAAGTTGGCACAGTGGATAGGCCTTGAAAAACTGAACACAGATCAATCGAGAAAGGAAGAAGTTGTATGGAACTATGAAAAAAATAAGCAAAATATACAAACTGAGTAGTCTACGAGAAGATAAGCAACGTCAATGGGGATGTGAGGTCAGGAGCACCGTGGTCCCGTGGTTAGCGTGAACAGCTGTTGAACGAGAGGTCCTTGGTTCAAGTCTTCCATCGAGTGAAAAGTTTAAATTTTTTATTTTCAGACTATTATTATCTGTCCGTCCGTCCGATGCGATCACTTTTTTGGGAGTGGTTATCACATCGACAAGAAAACCTAAATCGGGCAAGGTAGAAGAATCTTTTTACCCATTCGCCAAGTGTACAAAAGAATGGTTCAAATGGCTCTGAGCACTATGGGACTCAACTGCTGAGGTCATTAGTCCCCTAGAACTTAGAACTAGTTAAACCTAACTAACCTAAGGACATCACAAACATCCATGCCCGAGGCAGGATTCGAACCTGCGACCGTAGTGGTCCTGCGGTTCCAGACTGCAGCGCCTTTAACCGCACGGTCACTTCGGCCGGCGCCAAGTGTACAAGTTAGGTGGGTCGACAACATATTCCTGTCATGTGACGCACATGCCGTCACCAGTGTCGTATAGAATATATCAGACGTGTTTCCCTGTGGAGGAATCGGCTGACCTATGACCTTGCGATCAAATGTTTTCGGTTCCCATTGGAGAGGCACGTCCTTTCGTCTATTAATCGCACGGTTTTGCGGTGCGGTCGCAAAACACAGACACTAAACTTATTACTGTGAACAGAGACGTCAGTGAACGAACGGTCAGATCATAACTTTGCGAAAATAAACTTTTCACTCGAGGGAAGACATGAACCAAGGACCTCTCGTTCCGCAGCTGTTCACGCTAACCACGGGACCACGGCACTCCTGATCTAATATTACCCTTGTATTGCTTATGTTGCACATGGACTACTCAGTTTGTATATTTTGCTTTTTTTTTCATAGTTCCACACAACTTCTTCCTGTTTTCTCGATTGATCTGTGTTAAGTTTTTCAAGGCCTATCCACTGTGCCAACTTATAACTAAATCTGAGAGGGGTGCGATGGGGAGGTTCCCTTGTAAGTTACTTCCTGCAGATTAAAACTGTGTGTCGAAATAAGGCTCGGATCCAGTACCTTGCCTTTGGCCGGGAGTGATCTGAGGCAGGGGAGCTTCGAATAGCTTTTTGGAAGGCAGACGAAAGGTAGTAGCAGAATTCCAAGAAAGGCAGTAGAAGTAATCCACTAAATTACAGGCCCATATCATTAACGTCAATATGAAGAGGATTTTGGAACATATATCGTGCTCGAACGTTATGAATTACCGCGAAGAAAACGGTCTATTTACGCACAGTGAACATGGATTTAGAAAACAACTTTCTTGTGAAACACAAATAGCTCTTTAATCGCACGAAATGTTAAGTGCTATTGACAGGGATTTCAGGTTGATTCCGTATTTCTGGATTTCCGGAAGGCTTGTAGTGAAACAGCGCGCTTCTGGAATATCTTCTCAGTTATGTGACTGAATTTGTGATTTCCTGTCAGAGGGGTCACAGTTCGTAGTAACTGACGGAAAGTCATCGAGTAAAACAGAAGTGATTTCTGGCGTTCCTCAAGTTAGTGTTATAGACCCTTTGCTGTTCCAAATCTATATAAACGATTTGGGAGACAATCTGAGCAGCCATCTTTGGTTGTTTGCAGATGGCATTGCCGTTTATCGACTATTAGAATCATCAGAAGATCGAAACAAATTGCGAAACGATTTAGAAAAAATATTTGTATGGTGCGAAAACTGGCAATTGAGCCTAAATAACGAAAACTGCGAAGTCATCCACAGGGGTGCTAAAAGGAATCCGTTAAACTTCGGTTACTCGATAAATCAGTCAAATCTAAAGGACGTAAATTCAACTAAACACCTAGGAGCTACAATTACGAACAACTTATGGTTGAAATGGCTCTGAGCACTATGAGGCTTAACATCTAAGGTCATCAGTCCTCTAGAACATAGAACTACTTAAACCTAACCAACCTAAGGACATCACACATACGCATGCCCAAGGCAGGATTCGAACCCGCGACCGCAGCAGTCGCGCGGTTCCGGACTGAAGCGCCTAGAACCGCTCGGCCACCGCTGCCGGCTACGAACAACTTAAATTGGAAGGGGAAGGCTAACCAAAGAATTCGTTTTATTGGCAGAACACTTAGAAAATGTAACAGATCTACTAAGGAGAGTGCATACACTACGCTTGTCCGTCCTCTTTTAGAATACTTGTGCGAGGTGTGGGATCCTTATCACATAGAATTGACGGAGTATATCGAAAAAGTTCAAAGAAGGGCAGGTTTTTTTGTATTATCGCGAAATAGGGAAGAGAGTCTCAAATGGTTCAAATGGCTCTGAGCACTATGGGACTCAACTGCTGTGGTCATCAGTCGCCTTAACTGCTGTGGTCATCAGTCCCCTAGAACTTAGATCTACTTAAACCTAACTAACCTAAGGACATCACACACACCCATGCCCGAGGCAGGATTTGAACCTGCGACCGTAGCAGCAGCGCGGCTCCGGACTGGAGCGCCTAGAACCGCACGGCCACCGCTGCCGGCGAAGAGAGTCTCACTGAAATGATACAGGGTTTGGGACGGACACAATTAAATCAAAGGCGTTTTTCGTTGCTGCGGAATGTTCTCACGATATTCCAATCACCAACTTTCTTCTCCGAATGCGAGTATATTTTGTTGACAACGACTTACACAGGGAGAAACGACCAACATGATAAAATAAGGGAAATGAGAGCTCTTACAGGAAGATATAGATGTTGGTTCTTTCCGCGCGCTAGACGAGATTGAAATAATAGAGAATTGTGAAGGCGGTTTGATGAAGCCTCTGCCAGGCAGTTAAATGTGATTTATAGAGTATCTCTGTAGATGTAGAACTGAAGCTGTCAGCAAAGAGTATGCGCCGCGTCTGCATAGCTCAGTCGGTAACAACATTGCCTGCGAAAGGCAAGGTTCCAGGTTCGACACCCTGTGTGGTACACAGTTTTCATCTACCTAGAAGCTTAGAAACAGCGCACTTTTAGCTGTAGAGTAAAAGAATCATTCTGCATACCCAGTTGATTACGTGAAGCTGGTTCTAGTATTGTGAGTTAACAACGATTTAAATACTACTAATGACACTACCACTTAACTCTCGAACACTGTAGGTGGAAAAACGTTACATTGCTACTAAACCATTGTAAGCACACCACATTTTATTCGGAGGAAGTCATAATTTATACGTTATTACTCAGTTAATTATCATTAGTAGATTTCCAGTGGTATCTTGCAAACAAAATACAATACTAAATGTCCTGTTTTATACCCTACTGCAATTGTAAATTTTACGAGGGTTTAGGAATCTAGGATTAATCACGAAACACAGAATATCTGTTGTGTATAAACGATCGCGTAGAAGATTAAGTCGAAGAAGACTTTTTTAAAATGCAACCCTTTTTTTTAAAAAAAAGTAAATGACACTGCAAATTCGCATACCCGGTCGGATAGCAGTGCGTGGTAAGGCGCCGCTTCCGGGTCGAGGAGATGCGTCTGACCCTGGTCGAATTCGCCCGGATGGTTAACGACGAGGGTTGGTGCGCCGGACAGCCTGGATGTAGTTTTTAGGTGGTTTCCTACATCCCACTAGGTGAATAACACAGTGGTATCCCTCCCGCCTCGATTACACGATTCGCAAACATTTAGAAAATTTTCGCCCACTTTCACATGGATAAAACGCCACTGCCATCACCGGGGACCGGTGGGCCGGGGGGAGGGGGGGCCGAAGTAACGGGGGGATGATAGGAAGAGCATCCGGCCACCCCTTAAAATAATCAGTCCAAATCTGTTTAAAACCATGCCGAACCTGCACCGATACTGGACAAGTACACCAGGAAGTATAAACATTAGATCCTCATGAAATTTTTTAATTATGTTTATTTAGATGGTAGGACCCAGCTGTGTAACCAACTACATCGCTGTTTAACCTGTTCATAAATTACATAATCATCTGATAAGTCTATATTTACATTTCTCTCCATTGCTCTTTCCTGATCTTATTAAATATTGGCACTGCAGGGAACACGAACTGACAATGGTACGGCGCTCGTACAAGTTTTATGGGTCCGTAAAGACTAGGGATTAACCAGCAGAGACTGAGGATCAACACTGTGAAGAAATAATCATTAATAAATACACTACGTGAGGAGAAGTATCGGGGCACACCTGTGTAATGCGGAACTGTATACTAGACGTCACCCACCTGTGAAAAGGAGGAATACAGTGCTGGAGTAGCTCCTCATAAGCCGAATGTTTCTGTAGTCAGTGTAAAGAGCGCCGCCACTGGACGATGGATGACTGGAAACGAAGGATTTTGAATGATGAATCACGCTGTACGCTGTGGCAGCCCAATGGGTTTGGCGTATGCGTGGAGAACTTTACCTAACATCATGCATAGTGCCAACAATGACTTCTGGAAGAGTTGGTGTTATGGTGTGGGAGTGTTTTTCATAGTCAGTGTGGCCTCCTTATTGAGCTGAAGAAAATGCTGAGTACAGAAGGATACGAACACATTTTACAGCATTGAGATTTTCACCCTGCATCGGAGTGTGCGCTGATATGAAACTTCCTGACAGATTAAAACTGTGTGCCGGACCGAGACTCGAACTCGGGCCCTTTGCCTTTCGCGGGCAAGTGCTCTACCAACTGAACTACCCAAGCACGACTCACAACCCGTCCTCATAGCTTCAGTTCTACCAGTACCTCTTGGTAGACCACTTGCCCGCGAAAGGCAAAGGTCCCGAGTTCGAGTCTCGGTCCGGCACACAGTTTTAATCTGTCAGGAAGTTTCACATTTTACAGCATTGTTTACCCATTTAGTTGTGGAACTGTTCGGAGTTGATGTACTTTTGTATCCGTATGACAATGCAACCTGTCATAAAGCAGAAACTGTGGGGTATCGGTTTGTGAGCACTTACATTCCTGAAATGGACTGGCCTACCCTGAGTCACAACCTTAATCTAATGGAACACCTCTGGGATGAGTTAGAATGTCGGCGTCGCTGTAGACCTTATCGTTCAATATTACTACCTTCCCCGGTTTCGCTTTCGACGAAAAACTGGCTGCCATTTCTCCACGGACATTTAGACACCTTACTGAAACTGTCCCCAGCAGAGTTCAATAGGAAGAAAGAACACACCCCATATTTATACCTGTGATGTCCAGATACGATTGATGAGGTAATGTAAATGACTGCAGACGATTCGTCTTTCCGGTGTCAACTGACCAACGTGCTCTGCGGAGTCAATCCAGTACTGTGACTGCTACTGCCCAGCATCTTCTCATCTATACATTCAGCGGCTAATGTCCGTTTTTTGTAAATATTTTGCAATCTGGACGTAAATTATTCGTTGACTGGCGATGTTCGTGACACTTGCAGGTAAAGGAATGGCCAGTTTCATGATAGCGCTAAGGATAAATGTAAGCCAAGTTAAATACAAAAATTTATTAAGAGACACTTCATTTCTCGTCAAGCCATTCATTGCAGCAACTAATTAAAAGACTAATGATTATGCTACCTTTGCACGGTCAAAATACCGCGGATCTTTAAAAATTTCCTCAGTGAGCAGGCCAGACTCCAAAATATTTTCAAGAGGACATGTTTTTGATAAACAGGCCAAAATAAGTTAACAAAAGCACACTTTTCATACAAATAAAAATACTAATTCCATCATTATTAGAGAGATTATTAAATTAAATTAAGAATCATAATTCAAAACCTAAAATAATTACAAAATCGAAATGTAAAATAATGAACACCGAAGAATTGTCCTTTCATTATTTATATTCAGTGTTTAAATATTAATATATATATTCAACACCGCAGATGATGTTACTTGCACTGAAAACCTGAAAACGTGTCGATAATCGTTTCAGTATCACTCAATTCATGAGGAAATAATAATTCAAATGGCTCTGAGCACTATGGGACTTAACATCTGTGGTCATCAGACCCCTAGAACTTAGAACTACTTGAGCCTAACTACCCTAAGGACATCACACACGTCCATGCCCGAGGCAGGATTCGAACCTGCGACCGTAGCAGCAGCGGGGTTCCGGACTAAAGCTCCTAGAATCGCTCGGCCACAGGCGCCGGCTAAATAATAATTACAAATTTTAACTACTGTCAGCACTTATTATTGAGGAAATGACCGACCAATGACAAGCGCGCCGTGGGGAGTGCAGGCTCCAAATTGCTAAGATAGTTCACTACTGGTCTGCGATCCGTTTCCGAGAAGGTTATACACGAATCAGCATACGAAATATGTAAAGACGGAGCAGTCTGTTGAGAAATTGCCTCGGATGACGTGTTGATCCAAGTCAGTCGACGATTGGTTTGCGAGGTAGCAGCATACTAACTAGTGTGTGAAGTGCAACTCCGCGTAAAGACGTAATTAATTCTTGAATTTGCTTCTGAAAACATATTTGTGCGATCTCATATTGATTCTAAGATGGCGTGAAATACTGTTGTGACTTTTGCGGTGCTCTGGAACTAATGATTGATTGGGAATCTTGTTATGAATAATAACGATAGACTGGCTATAAACTAACTTACGCTAAGCACAACACACACATCCATGCCCGAGGGAGGACTCGGACTGGGGGAGCCGCGCGGACCGTCACAAGACGCCGTAGACCACGCGGCTACCCCACACGGCACTGGCTCTAGAAATCGTTTTCTAATTTTGAGATTTATGAAATAAAACAAAATTAGCTGGCATCCTAACATGTTATAATTCTTAATATGTTTCTCATTTCAACCTACCCACTAGTCACGCTATAAAGCACTGTTTATATTTCGGGCTTTCAAATAGAAAATGAATGAAATGAGTTGGCCCTCAAATGCGTACCCTCCGACTCAACGTTGAAATACTAAAAGTTTTGGCTGGTTTCGTTGTCTAGGGGCTGGGATACGTAGTTGCCGCATTACTGGCAAATACTGCTGAGTCTACAGTATATGATAAGAATACACACATTGAACCGAATGGTCGAAGGATTCTGTCACTCGGCAATTGCGAATTAGGAATGTAACATATAAATTTATAAACGAAAGATTTGAAACGTTCCCTTAGAAAAATTATACATGACTGTCCTTAAACTGACACACAATATTTTTTAGCGCAACGCAATCTGACTTTCAATAATCCCTACAAAAGAATGGCCCTGACTAACATTAACCTATACCTTTCACAAATCACTTACCTCACAAAAATCTTCGTTACTCGAACTACTGCAATACAGCGAGCGCCACTACTGCCAGCTAAATAAAAGATTCAAACTACGGAAGGCACTAACTACTGATAGGCATAGTTAGCGAATGAAAGATTTTAATAGAGAACAAACAATGTATTTACCTTAATAGTCATAATATATATAGCAGTTCATGACATCCATTCTTACAAATGTACTGTTTCTGATGGACACACCTCCAGATTATCCATTCTCAAAAATCCGCCATCTCACTTCCCCACATCCACCACTGCTGGCGGCTCGCCTCCAACTGCTCAATGCTACGCGCTGTTAACATCCAGGTGCCCAACACTACAATAGCAGACAACAATGCAAACTAGCCACAGACTGCACACAGCACAGCCAGTGATTTTCATACAGAGCGCTAGGTGGAGTTACCAATAAGAAAACCTAAATAGCCTACTTACATAGCCCCCATGCTCCCCACAAAAAAATTTACAAATTGTTTTGAATTTACATGTAGTAATGAACAGCTTTCAGTCAAAATAATCGTGTCGGCGAGTAGCATATCGGTCATTGTTACGTCGTGTCGGCGGTTCCATCTCAAAATTCGGTGCACCTTGCCAATTTCTTTCATAATTTCCGAAATTCCCTGTGTTATTATTTTGTGGTTTTTCCGTATTTCTAAGTCCCTCTTCCCGTGTTGGAGCGCGAGTGTCCTCTGAAATACGTAATTTTTGTATTACTTGTGCCAACTAATCTTGTACTTCCCGGATTTCTCTTTTGTGTTGCCTATTAATTTGATTCTGATTTTGTTTGAATTTCTTAATTTGTTCATGCTCTTCTGTGTCAGTGATGGCTACAGGTCTTGTGTCATTCAGATCATCATCTACCTTTGCAGATAAGTTAGTGAACTGATCCGAAAGTTCGGCTACTTTCTCCGATAGTGTACTTATTTCCTCAGTGTGTTTTTCTGAACCAAATTTCAGAGTGTCCATTTGTGTTGAAATCGTATCTACTCTGTCCTTTAAGTTTTCCTGAGTTTTTGCAAGTTGCATAACCGAATCGGTAGATGCAACTGAGTCAATTTTAGCTTGCAAGGTCTAATGATTTTCATGAACAATAGTTTGAAGTTCTTTTATGGCTAATTCGTGATTCTGCAATGTATTTTCATGCCACGAAAAAATAGGTTTGAAATGCTCACAGATTTGTGTCTTTACGTCATTACAGACTTTTTGACATTTCGATTCGATTTTATGTAACTCAGTAGTTAAATCTTTACGTGTTTCTTCAAGCGTATGTTCCACTGGGTCTAACTTTTGAAGCATTTGTTCCATAGTGTCTAACTTTTGAAGCTTTAACTGTGTTTGTCTCTGATTTTGTTCCAGTGTGTCTAACTGTTGCTGTGTTTGTCTCTGATTTTGTTTCATTTGTTGCATTAATTGCAATAATAATGTATTAGTGTCTGGAATCTGTTCCTCTATGCTTTTCGGCAGTGCATTTGCACCGGCAACATTCACATTTTGACAAACAGAAAATATGTCTTGACTTATTTGAGAAAACGGTGAGGACGCAAAACCTGAATCTACAGTATTTGCAAGATTGTTTCCTGTCATTTCGGATTCTTGAGGCGAGCTGTTGCCGACCGATCGATGGATAATGCTTCCCTGTTCACTAATTGTTTCACTGCCTACACCATTATTTGCAGCCCGCTCCATTTCCTTATGCACAATTACCAAATTACTACTTTGAACATTAGTTAATTCATTATTCGGCGGCGCTAACACACTGCTTTCGTCTTTACTGTCATTTCTCAGTTTACTTTGGAGCCTAGTATTACGTTTTCCACACGACATTATTGTCACAATATTTCACACGACAACACAGAAAACCACAATTTGAAGAGCAAAATAAGAAAACACGTTAACATAGCACTGAAAATAATATCTCGTTAATTGCACGCGCAGCTGCGAAATACTTGGTGCAAATCTACATGCGTGCCAGAACTGTTTTGCTGTACAAGAATGAAAAACTACAACTACAAAGGAAATTCTCTCTACAATTACGTGCTAGCAATAAACAAAGGCTGCACTAATTACACAAACCACAAGAAAAATCAGAAGATTCCAGTGAGGTATCCTCTGCTAAGGGTCGACATATGAAACGTCCCCTTAGAAAAATTATACATGACTGTGCTTAAACTGACACACAATATTTTTTGGCGCAACGCAATCTGACTTTCAATAATCCCTACAAAAGAATGGCCCTGACTAACATTAACCTATACCTTTCACAAATCACTTACCTCACAAAAATCTTCGTTACTCGAACTACTGCAATACAGCGAGCGCCACTACTGCCAGGTAAATAAAAGATTCAAACTACGGAAGGCACTAACTACTGATAGGCATAGTTAGCGAATGAAAGATTTTAATAGAGAGCAAACAATGTATTTACCTTAATAGTCATAATATATATAGCAGTTCATGACATCCATTCTTACAAATGTACTGTTTCTGATGGACACACCTCCAGATTATCCATTCTCAAAAATCCGCCATCTCACTTCCCCACATCCACCACTGCTGGCGGCTCGCCTCCAACTGCGCAATGCTACGCGCTGTTAACATCCAGCTGCCCAACACTACAATGTCAGACAACAATGCAAACTAGTCACAGGCTGCACACAGCACAGCCAGTGATTTTCATACAGAGCGCTACGTGGAGTTACCAATAAGAAAACCTAAATAGCCTACTTACAGATTGCAATTAAATAAAATCTGCAGGTACTATCTTAACGACTTTGAAATGATGAGTACGATAGTAGAACTACTTTTGAGAATGCGGTATATTTCTGCAAAACACTCATTGGTGTCTGTGGTCCAGCAATTAATTAAAATATGAGTTGAATAACAACGAAACAATAGATTTCTACTTCACGTAATTAGTTATGAACAACAACATAGCTCGCAAGATATTCACTTCTGAACGCATACTACTTCTGCACTGCAGAAGCCACGGTAATCACACAAGAGCACAGGTAGGCACTCTGAAGTATTTCCATCCTCCACAACCACGCGCAAACTGCTCCACTCCAAGTCTTTCCCGCGACTGTTGCGTCCAGCACTTCCTGTGCTCTGTGCCGTACTGTTGCGCCGCCCTCTTCCAAATTCCCTCGGGTCCTCTCCGGAAACGATCCTCCTACCCCACATCCGTACAGTCTCACCTTTAACGAGCGCTGTGATTGTCTAGAGCGCTCCCACCCTGTCTCCAAGGCAACGTACACTCCCAAACATATTTAAGCACATTCGAAATACTGTATTTACATTTAAATAGCTGAAATTAAATAAATATTCCTGTGGCTGGACCATAAACACGCTCTAACGCACATGATTAGATTTATAAACAATTTAAACAAACATATATCAAAGGAATAGAACAAAAGGTTGGCCAGTAGCCTAATGTTTCTGTGCTTTCTAAAACACGGTAAATAGTTAACCAATTACTTCATGAATAGTATATATCGGATATAAACAAAGTCATAGATGAATAAATGTATTTTTAAGCAAAGCTGCTACCGTTTTTGTGTAACTGTGGAGTACTTACGGCCTAACGCGATCGATAGTGATAATCGACTTTGACCTCCAATAACTCATATACTATTCAAGTTTCATGCCTGTAATTCATACCAATTTAGGTTTACACTAATCGCGTTCAAAAGACACGTAGATCGAAGAAATCGGATGAACCGTTTAGATTTTGGAAATTCGTTGCTGCGTGTTACTTGTATAATTTACAGTCAGATACTAAACTTTAAACTAATATAGATATTGAAAATCTGATTACACCATCAGAATCGTCGTGCAAATAACGGTAATATACATGTTTCTTTTTTAGGTATCATGATTCATCTGGCTACTATTAATTTCTGTACGAACTGTGATATGTCTGCCATTAAGGTTTCACAAAGTCCGCCATCCTTGGCACTCCCAGCGTGTCTTCTTCATCAACACAGCGTCACCATGGAATTCCCAGCCACGTGGCTGGACCGGCCGTTGTACGGCATCACGTGGTTGCTAAGTTAACGTGGTTGCTGCCGGGCCACGACCCGCCGAAAGGCCCCAGCCCGGAGCTTAGAAATTTTCAGGGCGCCACAACTCTCCCGTTACCTCACAATACGTATAAGCGGTAGAGCTCACGACTGACGGAAGAGAAATCAACTGGGGCAACGTCTACAAAACGCTAAGTAAGTAAGTTGTCTACGATTCACTTACGAGAAGTACGGGGCAGACGTTCTAGAGTCTCATCTGCAAATCAAACGTAGCCTCACAATGCGTCCCTGTGTACCTATTGCCGTAGATGACAGTTGAAGCATTCATTCCTTTGTCTGTTGTGATAGTGTTATACTGCGGTAACTCCTGTATCGGGTATCACTGCTAATACTAACAAAAATTCTGCAGTATATGGTGCGGCCGGACATTTGATTCGTTGTGGATGATTTGTTGCAGATAAACGCAAATTTCCGTCTGGCGAGAGGGAGCAGGTATGAGCGGGTGTGGCGTCGCCCCGGGGAACAAGTAGCGGTAGCGGTGGCGTCTATTTGTGGAGCGCGTTACGCGGAAATCCATAGCGAGGGCGATGCACAGTCAGAGGCAGAAGGCGGAGATGCGGGCTGTGTGCTGTGTACGCCTCGCCCCCAGTCGCCTTCTCCTCCACCTCCTTCTCCTGTGCCCTGCGGGACGGTTTTAGCCGCGCCGCAGCAGCCACGGCAGCGACCGACGCTCCGTCCCTTCCAGCCGCTCCAGGCCGTCGTACGTCTGGAGGCCGGCTCGCACTAGGGCTGCCGCGAGTCAAAACCGCGCGGCAACCGCGTGGTTGCCATGGAATGTCAATTAAATTTAATATATCACGTTTTATCCAACGATTTCTACTGTACCTTTTTCCCATTCACATACTCTGCTGCATTCACCACTTCTTGTCTCAAAGATATCCATTCGTATTCTAGCGGATCCCTTCCTCTGTTTCAGTCAGTCGTTGCATTACGGTAATTTTAAGATTATCGAAAAACTGTTGGTCTTGACTTATTCAAATTCCATCTCCTTAATTTGCTACCGTTTACTGTCTCTTCAGTTGTAAACTGCAGCTCGTAACCAATAAATTATTGTCGGTTTGCGTCTGCACCAGAAAATGTATTAATATTTAAAATATAGTTTCGAAAACTCTGTTCTAAATATGTATTATTCTTTCATGATTCTTAAGTAACGTGCTGACGATGATTGCATTATGCTCTGTGCGAAATTCTATCAGATGGCTTCCACTTTCATCCCTTCCCCCAAGCCTTTGTGTTCTTACTGTTTCTCTGTACCTGCTACCATATCACATTTTAAATTTTTGTCTCGCTGAACCATCTGAATAATCTCTTTTATCGTTCAAATGTGTGTGAAATCTTATGGGACTTAACTGCTAAGGTCATCAGTACCTAAGCTTACACACTACTTAACCTAAATTATCCTAAGGACAAACACACACATCCATGCCCGAGGGAGGACTCGAACCCCCGCCGGGACCAGCCGCACAGTCCATGACTGCAGCGCCCCAGATCGCTCGGCTAATCCCGCGCGGCCTCTTTTATCGTACATTGTTTCAATGTGTTAGGAGATAGTGAACAATCATGAACGGTAGTCATGAAATCTGTTTATGGTGGAATGAGAAAACATGAATAATGAAATATGTGAAAGAGTACATTGTACAGAAAATGAAAAATTGGTAGGTCTTTGAACAACTTCGTCTTTCCTTCATGTAGATGTAAGATATAGTTAATCAACGTACCGGGAGTTTCAGTGCGTCCCGCCCCGTACCTCAGAGGCTGTCCGTTATTGGCTACCGCTAGCGACTGCCGCTTCCAGATGGGAACGCCAATTCCGCGAGCCGCCGCGTCAAAGCGGAAAACGCTTGCCGCTGCCGTTGCCGCACGACGCGCTGTAGTGGGGACCGGCCTTCAAGGCACTGCGCGGTGAGTCGTTGCAGTGTGGCCACTTTTAGCGTGTGTCGCGAGAAACCCTATAAGCTTGGGCGAGCGACCTACTATAGATCATCGTTACGCTTTGCACACGGTATTTTACTCGGTAACCGTATTGGTTCAGCTTGTGTGATGCAAGCTAGACGCTGTGCCGGTTTTCTTGTACGGGCCGTCTTATATTATGAAGTTGGTGCATAAATTTGTAGCGCTTTGAACCTTCTCGTGCCACTTCTCGAATACACTGACGCGTATCATTGTGCATTAATGCGTTTAAAAGATCTTCATCAAATTCTGAAGGTTTTTCTGAATGTGGAGAGTCACTAATGTTAAAACGATCCTCCTTAAATCGAGGAAACCATTTTCTTGCTGTTTCTTGTCCCCATACATCGTGAAAAACCGAGCGAGGTGGCGCAGTGGTACCACACTGGACTCGCATTCGGGAGGACGACTGTTCAATCCCGCGTCCGGCCATCCTGATTTAGGTTTCCCGTAATTTCCCTAAATCGCTCCAGGCAAATGCTGGGATGGCTCCTCTGAAAGGGCACGACCGACTTCCTTCCCAACCTTACCCAATCCGATGAGACCAATGACATCGCTGTTTGGTCTCTTCCCACAAACAACCCAACTCCAACATCGTGAAAATGTTTCTGGCTGCCTTCGCTGCTGTTACCCCTCTGTTGAACTCAAACAGAAGAAAACCGTCGGAAATGTTCCGATTTCTCCAGTTCGCACTCCATTTTGTACCGTCCTCAGTTCCACTCAATACCTCCAAATGACAAAATGACAAAAGTAAACTCAGATAGCAACAGTGAACTACAAGTAAATAAATGGCAACTGGAATATCCGAAATCGGAAACGACAACGCTACTGAGTTATGCATCAACCTATTATTAAACCCAAAGGTCGCACGGGGGCAAATCTGCCAGAAAGCGAAATTAAATAGCTGAGAGGGGCAGTCACCACGCAGTCAAGGGGGTATTTTTATGTTGTTAATGTTAAGTGAAAATTGTTGTAGAAAGCCTACGATAAACAATGAAGCGTTGCCGCTGAAGGAGGTTCGATGAACCGAGTAGCTGGTCAGTAGCAGTTGGCAGCCGACAGCCGTGCACGAATAACACCACCAAAGAACGCACCGGCGCAGAAACAGATTTAAAAATGTTAAACAAAAGTTTCGTATCTGTATGTGCATTGAATATGATTAGTACCACGCCATGTGTGATAGGTTATGTTTTAAATGTAATGAATGATTGTAAAGGATAGTTAATGATTTTGAGCGGCACCTAACTCTACGTATTACGTTTAGTACAGTAGTGTAAAATTTAATTTCTGCTGGTAGTGACCTTTGTAGCTTAGCCCTGGGATGTTTAATCTGTTAACTATGGTATTACTACAGGCCTATGACTGATCTGAACGGCTGGACTGAGTAGAGTTGGTTTTGAATAGAAAATTGACGATATATATATTTGGAAATGATAATTCATTTATTCTGCTCTTATGAAGGTGTGATTTTACTCATGGTTCGTAATATTCAATTTCGCCTTCGCCAGTTTCTGTGTAGTCAGACAAATTATTCATTCAGGGCTAGATTACTGTGGTGAGATAGTAAAATATAAGGGGATAGTTATAAAGGATCAGTATTCGTGTGGTGTCATCCTAGGCCGATAACTCGTACTCGGTGCACCTAGGTTCTTGCTGGACAACTGGTTAACAAAACTGATTACTTCGAGCATAGTAATCAGCACAAAAATATAAGAGCTCCGTCACAACTTGTCCACTTAACAGGAGAAGAGTAAGTCATCGGGGAATTTAAGTAATAGCTTTCTTGTTCTTACGCTTCGTCACTCTTCCTGAGACAAGGTACAAAGCTAGGGCTGGAAATAGTTACAGCAACTTGGTACATTAGGTTAACCGAACGAGAGCGACCTGAAAAGTAACGACCCTAATTTTTTACGTGAAAAGAAAAAAGCAAACATTATTAACGTTCTACATCTTTATTCTTCACGTCTACATATTTCCAGCTCTTTACCGCTAGAGGGCTCCGAATTACAGCGTATAGCTTGGCGGTGTGTAACGTAACTACGAGGGCGTTCAATAAGTGCAAATGGTTCAAATGGCTCTGAGCACTAAGGGACTCAACATCTGAGGTCATCAGTCCCCTAGAACTTATAACTACTTAAACCTAACTAACCTAAGGACATCACACACATCCATGCTCGAGGCAGGATTCGAACCTGCGACCGTAGCGGTCGCGCGGTTCCAGACTGAAGCTCCTAGAACCGCTCGCCCACTCCGGCCGGCGTTCAATAAGTAATACGACACATTTTCTTTCTCCTTCACTCTCTGTTGAATAAATGTGAAATCTGCTGTGGGACGTCGTGGAATATTCCCGCTTCAGGCTGTATAATTTGATGAACTTTCGACTGGAGGGAGCGTTATACGTAGCCCTCACAAAGGGATCTGTAATGGGGTCGCGATCGAAGCAGAGATGTCATTGTGCTTCTTTTGACGAAAAACCAGTGTATCCCAAACATTGACATGTGCTTGCAGAATATCTACGGAGACCTGGTAGCGAACAAAATCACGGTGAGTTGTTGGGCAAGGCGTCTGTCGCCACTGAACTAGGTCACACAAATGTGTCCGAAGTCACGCGTGCCGGCCGCATATTTTCCGTGTTCCATAACAGGCAATAGTGCCTTGAAACGCGCACGGGCTTGTAACGCTAATTCCCTCTCTAAAGCTCGCGTCCTTCAATCGTGCACTGGTTTCAAACACAAACACGTGATTAAGGCGATGCATGAAACATAGCCATGAATTTCGCGAGCTTATTTCACGTCGCTCGCTTTTAGTCCGTCAGTCACGATTGTTTTGCATTGTGCAGCGTTTGAGGTTAAGTTTTTAACTTGTGCTGTCGGTTAATATGAAACTTTTGAAAGACATACTTGGTGGTATTGTGGACAATTTTGAAACTGTAAAATATAATGGAGACAATGATAGTTGCCAATGTAAAATTCAATGCTCTTTATCGTGTGAAGCTGATTACGACGCAAAGTGCGATTATTTCATTGAAAAGTTTTCGGAATTATCTCAACCAAATTGGATTATGATGAGACGTTATTCGCAGCAACTACGATATGATTTTAGAAAAGTATATAATTGACATCTTTGGCAACGAAAACAGAGAAAAAAGAAAAACGCAACTAGAAACTATTTGTGAACCAAATATAGGAATCGAGTTGTTAAAAGTAACTAAGAGTATCTTCAAATATCACCATTAGCGAGACGTGGACTGAATGTGCTACTAGAGATTAACTATGATCATTCCCATCGAGTCAGTGTCGCCCAAGCATTGAGCTTTTTCGTTGTTCTGAAGACACTGTAACGCAATTTTAATCGTATCTTGAAGGTGACATGACAGATGCAGCAGCCAAGTCTTATCATGAAATGGCTGTCACTGAGAAATACGAGAAAAACGCTTATATTACGTCGTGTAATGAGCAGTAAAATCCACTTGACCGCCAAGTTATGGAGCTACACGGAAGAGTCAAAGAAACGGATACGTGTGCCTAATAACTTGTAGGCAGCGGCGAGCACGCAGAAGTGCCGCAACACGATGTGGCATGGACTCGACTAATGTCTGAAGTAGCACTGGAGGGAATTGACACCATGCATCCTGCAGGGCTGTCCATAAATCCGTGAGAGTACGAGGGGGTAGAGATCTCTTCTGAACAGCACGTCGTAAGGCGTCACAAATATGCTGAATAATGTATATGTCTGGGGAGTATGGTGGCCTGCGGAAGTGTTTAAACTCAGAAGAGTGTTCCTGGAGCCACTCTAGCAATTCCGGACGTGTGGAGTGTCGCATTGTCCTGCTAGAATTGCCCAAGTCCGTCGGAATGCACGATGGACATGAATGATCGCAGGCGATCAGACAGGATGCTTACGTACGTGTCATGTGTCAGAGTTTCATTTAGACGTATCAGGGGTCCCAACTGTACACGCCCCACACCATTACAGAGCCTTCACCAGCTTGAACAGTCCTCCGCTGACATGCAGGGTCCATGGATTCATGAGGTTGTCTCCATACCCGTACACGTCCATCCGGTCAATACAATTTGAAACGAAACTCGTTCGACCAGGCAAAGTGTTTCCAGTCATCACAGTCCAATGTCGGTGTTGCCGGGCCCATGCGAGGCGTAAAGCTTTGTATCGTGCAGTCATCAAGGGTACACGAGTCAGCCTTCGGCTCCGAAAGACCACATCGATGATTTTCCGTTGAATGGTTCGCACGCCGACAACTGTTGATGGCCCAGCAATTAAGTCTGCAGCAATTTGTGGAAGGGTTTCGCTTCTGTAACGTTGAACGATTATCTTTAGTTGTCGTTGGTTCCGTTCTTGCAGTATGCTTTTCCGGCCGCAGTGATGTCGGAGATTTGATGTTTTACCGGATTCCTGATATTCATGGTTCACTCGTGAAATGGTCGTACTAGAAAATCCCCACTTCATCGCTACCTCGGAGATGCTGTGTCCCATCGCTCGTGCGCCGACTACAACAACACGTTCAAACTCACTTAAATCTTTATAACCTACCATTGTAGTAGCAGCAACCGATCTAACAACTGCGCCAGACACTTGTCTTATATAGGGGTCGGCGACCGCAACGCCGTATTCTGCCTGTTTACATGTCTCTGTATTTGAATGCTCATTCCCGTATCAGTTTCTTCGGCGCTTCAGTGTACATAAACAATGGCGTCATCGAATCTATGCGACGCGACACGTCAGCGATGTTATCGACGTTTCAAAGCAGAACACTGAGTTAGCCGACATGAATGTACATAATTCTGTCAACGAAAGACGAACTGTGTTCGTTATAATAATCACTTATTACGCAAGGAATGTTTATGTCTGGTTTGGCTGAGGAAATGGTGTTTACTGATACAAGAGTGTCCTGCGATGAAACAAATGCCTATATTACATTAATATGCACTACAACGAAAATTGGTGCTTTGCCTGTTGTTGCCATTTTGCGCACAAGTCAGTCTCCAGAAAATTATATACATGCTTTTCAGTCTGCAAAATATTATTTAGAAGAGACTTACCAGAAGGTTTTTCACCCAAAAATACGGATGACAGATGATAGCAGCGCAGAAGGAAATGCTTTACGAGCTGTACTTCCAAACTGTAGGCTACTTCTCTACATGTTTCATTTTAATCATGTTCTTTAGCGTTTTTGTGCGAAAGTGATCATGACTTTATTAAAGAAGATCGACGATCAGTTTGAAGAAATTCCGTACTGTAATGTGTCCAGTACAACACAAGAAGTTGCAGTCAGTGTGTCTGCTTCATTAAATGCGGAGGAAATGTAGAAAAATAGAAAACTGGGAAAGCACCTAACACGTTTGTGGGGACGGCTTGAGGAGTGGTGTTTAGCATATCGCACTATTGTCTTAACACAAGGGAACACAAGTAACTACTATGAATCCTCAATAGGAATTTCTAAAGACGTAATATGGCAACGGTATAAAGTTTTTAATACATGTGCGTTAGTGTACTTTATCGCGAAGATCTTTGAAGAATACCACTAGGTACATACAGAAATACTGCCTTTACAAAATACAGATTTTAAGACTTTTCACCGAGGACGATCCAGATCGTCGGATATACTTACCAGAATGGGTGGCACGCAAGCTGGATGAATACCATCGTTCCCCGTATGACGTGCTATTTAAGGAGGAACTAATTTCTGTGAGAACGGAGAGGTAAATAAACAAAATCACAATTACTGGGCTGATGTCAGCCTTCACTGGGTGGACCCAACGAAGGTAGTTGGCGCATCGAAAGTCATCGTTTAGGGTGGACTATGGACTTAACATACTGTCGGATCCCTTCCTCATTGAGTGTACACTAATAGCATCCCATTATCTGCATGTTAGACGAAGATCTGTTGCCGTCTCTGTTATCTCAAGACGGGGTACACAGTTTTCCTGTAGATGGGTATGTATTTAGATATCTAGTTGACTGGCCGCGACGGTCTCCGGACTTAAGTCAATTAGATTCCGTCTGTGGGAATGTGTGACGGCAATTGTGTGGATCAGAAACCTGTGTGCTCCTTAGGGAGCGAATTATTGATGCTTGTGCTCGCATTCCGGTACGTGTGTTGCTTAAAGCCCATGAGCATTGGGTGAAGCTTATAACATACACCTTACAACATGCTGAATAACACGCAGAGTACATCTTGTAGCCTTTACATGTTATCACCACCGTTTGCCTTGTTCTGTACAAAATGCACCATATCTCGAGAATGAATAAAGCTGAGCTTAAATAAGAGAGAGACCGTTATTTTCCTCGTGTAATTATCTGTCTCTCTGACACGTCACACGATCCAGTTTGCATCTGAAAATTACGATTTGCATCCAAGATGGTGGTTTCCAAAATGACCCCCCATGTTCATAACACAGCGTCACATGTTTTCACCCTCTACCACCTAACAGAACTTAGCATTACCTATATGTTTATTCACCTCTTTTTGTTTTAGAAAGGTTGTTACATACCTATGGACTGTCCTGTACAGGGGAAGGACTTCACATTATCAAATATGATTGCATTACAGTGGTAATACTAACTGTAAAATAACTTAAAACAATAATTTTATGCGTTTCTGTGATGAAGCTTTTGGCCGATGGAATCCTAGCGGAAGTTCCTTAGTTGAGTCTGAAACGGCACAACATTACGCACCAGGATTTTACATGCTCTGCAATGTTGAGTACATGTGAACCCGTACATGTGACTCCGTTTAGTATTGCTTTTACGCCCTTTTAAGGGTTATTTGTGATCCTAGTATTATATTCAATCTTCGTTCTATTTGATTAAAAAAAATGGTTCAAATGGCTCTGAGCACTATGGGACTTAACATCTATGGTCATCAGTCTCCTAGAACTTAGAACTACTTAAACTTAACTAACCTAAGGACATCACACAACACCCAGTCATCACGAGGCAGAGAAAATCCCTGACCCCGCCGGGAATCGAACCCGGGAACCCGGGAGTGGGAAGCGAGAACGCTACCGCACGACCACGAGCTGCGGACTATTTGGTTAAAATAAATATTTGTAACGAGAAGGGATATTAATGAATATAACGTTTATTATTGAAAAAAAAACAGCCACAAGTGTGGTTATCAAAGTTTATTTGGATCAAACCATGACTGGTTTAGATATTTTACAAATCTATCTTCAAATGGTTGTTACACGTTTCGTTGTTTTCTTGCAGAGGGCTCGTTTTGTATCTGTTACTGATTTGCTGTACGAGGATACAAAGATTATTAAAACGCGAAATGTGGTGAAAAATTAGGGGTTATGTGCTTCTGCGTGACAAATAGCCCCGTGTTTTTATTGTGAATTTTGGAATTAACATAGTCGTGGACGTGTGCTATGCGAATACTGTTCAAAGCACTGAAAAACATCTTACATCACACCATTCTCTGTTTAATGGCAGTACACACGATAAACATTTACGAAGTCTGGCCCAGCTTCATGTGAGTAATACAAGCAATGTTTTAAAAAACCTTACAATTCCCGGAGCTACTCCCCCCGCCCCTACCCTGAGACGATGGACTTTGCCGTTGGTGGGGAGGCTTGCGTGCCTCAGCGACACAGGTAGCCGTACCATAGGTGCAGCCACAACGGAGGGGTATCTGTTGAGAGGCCAGACAAACGTGTGGATCCTGAAGAGGGGAAGCAGCCTTTTCGGTAGTTGCAGGGACAGCATACAGTTTACTGTACGGTAAAATGATGATGGCGTCCTCTTGAGTAAAATATTCCGGAGGTAAAATAGTCCCCCATTCGAATCTCCGGGCGGGGACTACTTAAGAGGATGTCGTTATCAGGAGAAAGAAAACTGGCATTCTATGGATCGGAGCGTGGAATGTCAGATCCCTTAATCGGGCAGGTAGGTGAGAAAATTTAAAAAGGGAAATGGATAGGTTAAAGTTGGATATAGTGGGAATTAGTAAAGTTCGGTGGCAGGAGGAACAAGACTTCTGGTTAGGTGAATACAGGGCTATAAATACAAAATCAAATAGGGATAAAGCAGGAGTAGCTTTAATCATGAGTAAAAAAATAGGAGCGTGGGTAAGCTGCTACGAACAGCATGGCGAACGCATTATTGTAGTCAAGATAAGCGCGAGGCCCATACCTACTACAGTAGTACAAATTTATATGCGCATTAGCTCCGCAGATGACGAATAGACAATTTAATAGTCAAGGGGTACTGGAATACGTTAGTAGGAAAAGGAAGAGAAGGAAACATAGTAGGTGAATATGGAATGGGGGTAAGGAATGAAAGCCGCCTGGTAGAGTTTTGAACAGAACATAACTTAATCATAGCTAAAATTTGGTTTAAGAATCATGAAAAAAGGTCGTATACGAGGAAGAGGCCTGGAGATACTGGAAGGTTTCAGAGAGATTATATAATGGAATGACAGAAATTTAGGAACCAAGTTTTAAATTTTAAAACATTTCCAGAGGCAGATGTGGGCTCTGACCACAATCTATTGGTTATGAACTGTAGATTAAAACTGAAGAAACTGCAAACAGGTGGGAATTAAGGAGATGGCCCTGGATAAGCTGAAAGAACCAGAGGTTGTAGAGAGTTTCAGACACATTAAAGGGGCAAAGAAATACAGAAGAAGAAGAATGGGTATCTCTGAGAGATGCAATAGTGAAGTCAGCAGAGGATAAAGTAGGTAAAAAGACGAGGGCTAGTAGAAATCCTTGCGTAACAGAAGACATATTCAATTTAACTGATGAAAGGAGAAAACATAAAAATCCAATAAATGAAGCAGGTAAAAAGGAGTACAAACGTCTCAAAAATGAGATCGACAGGAAGTGCAAAATAGCTAAGGAGGGTTGGCTAGAGGATAAATGTAAGGATGTAGAGGCGTATATTGCTAGGGGTAAGATAGATACTGCCTACAGGAAAGTTAAAGACACGTTTGGAGAAAAGAGAACAACCTATATGAATATCAAGAACTCAGATGGAAAACCAGTTCTAAGCAAAGAGGAGAAAGCAGAAAGGTGGATGGAGTATACAGAGGGTATATACAGGGGCAATGTACTATGTATTGTAGAAATGGAAGACGATGTAGATGAAGATGAAATGGGAGATGTAATACTGCGTGAAGAGTTTGACAGAGCACTAAAAGAACTAAGTCGAAACAAGGTCCCGAGAGCAGGCAACATTCCATCAGAACTACTGATAGCCTTGGGAGAGCGAGCCCTGACAAAACTGTACCATCTGGTGAGCAAGATGTATGAGACAGGTGAAATACACTCAGCCTTCAAGAAGAATATAGCGATTCCGATCCCGAAGAAAGCAGGTTATTGAAATATCAGTTTAATAAGTCAAAATACTAACACGAATTCTTTACAGTCGAATGGAAAACTGTCAGAAGGTCAGTTCAGACTATGTAGAAATGTTGGAATATGTGAGGCAATAGTGACCCTACGACTTACCGTAGAAGATGGATTAAGGAAAGGTAAACCTACGTTTCTAGCATTTGTAGACTTAGAGGATGCTTTTGAAAATGTTGACTAGAATACTCTTTCAAATTCTGAAGGTGGCAGGAGTCAAATACAGGGAGCGAAAGGCAATTTACAATTTGTACAGAAACCAAATGGCAGTTGTAAGAGTCGAGGGGTACGAAAGGGAAGCAGTGCTTGGGAAGGGAGTGAGACAGGGTTGTAGCCTAGCCCCGATGTTATTCAATCTGTGTATTGAGCAAGCAGTAAAGGAAACAAACAAAAAAAAAAACATTCGGAGTAGGAATTAAAATATTAAAATCCATGGAGAAGCAATAAAACTATGAGGTTTGCCAATGACATTGTAATTCTGTTAGAGATAGCAAAGGACCTGGAAGACCAGTTGAAAGGAATGAACAGTGTCTTGAAAGGAGGATATGAGATGAACATCAACAAAAGCAAAACGAGGATAAAGGAATGTAATCGAATTAAACCAGGTAATGATGAGCGAATTAGATTAGGAAATGAGACACTTACAGCAGGAGACGAGTTCTGCTATTTGGGGAGCAAAATAACACATGATGGTCGAAGTAGAGAGGATATAAAATGTAGATTGGCAATGGCAAGGTTCAAATGGCTCTGAGCACTATGGGACTTAACAGCTATGGTCATCAGTCCCCTAGAACTTAGAACTACTTAAACCTAACTAACCTAACGACAGCACACAACACCCAGCCATCACGAGGCAGAGAAAATCCCTGACCCCGCCGGGAATCGAACCCGGGAACCCGGGCGTGGGAAGAGAGAACGCTACCGCACGTCCACGAGATGCGGGCGCAATGGCAAGAAAAGAGTTTTTGAAGAAGGGAACTTTAACATCGTGTATAGATTTGAGTGTCACGAAGTCGTTTCTGAAAGTATTTGTATGGAGTGCAGCCATGTATGGAAGTGAAACATGGACGATAAATAGCTTAGAGAAGAAGAGAATAGAAGCTTTCGAAATGTGGTGCTACAGAAGAATGCTGAAGATTAAATAATAACTAATGAGGAGGTACTGAATAGAACTGGGGAGGAGAGTAATTTGTGGCACAACTTGACTAGAAGAAGGGATCTGTTGGTAGGGCATGTTATGAGGCATCAAGGCATCACCCGTTTTGTGTAGGAGGGCAGCGTGGAGGGTACATGTCGCCGAGGGAGACCAAGAGATGAATACACCAAGCAGATTCAGAAGGATGTATGTTGCAGTAGGTACTTCGAGATGAAGAAGTTTCACAGGATAGAGTAGCATGGAGAGCTGCATCAAACCAGTCTCTGGACTGAAGACAACAACAACAACAGCAACTTTCGTAAAAAATTTCCAACGTAATCAAAAAGAAGAATGATAAAATCAACTTTCTACCCATAATAAACTCCAACAGAGTGTTCACACAATAAAGGATACAAAACGCGGCCCAAGAAAGGAAACAACGAAACGTATAACAACCATCTGAAGATGGATTTGTAAAAAAATCCGAACCTGGTCTTGGGTTCATCCAAATAGACTTTGTTGAGTCATACTTGTGGGTGGTTGCTGTTTCAGTTATAATCCCTATAGCATTAGAGCTGGCATTTTCAATATTTGAAATTTCGGCGAAATATCATTAATGAATATTTATGTACGCTTCTGTATTCTGAGAATTTGAGCTTCACAAAACAATAATAATAACTCATGACTCGCAACAAATGGAAATTTATAGAAAAGAACTACTTCATTTTTAAATCACTAAAAGCAGAACTCATCTATATTACAAATGTAGTTGAACTAATGCGCTGCGTTAATTCTAGTCTTTGAGTTTTCCAGGTAATAGTATGTCGTCCAATTTGAGAGAAGGTATTTGTCTCAGTGGTGCTAAATAAACTACACCATTATGAAATGAGGAAGATATCAAACAGTTGTTTCACTCGTATGTGGTTCGAAACAGAAGCGGTTTCAATTGTAGCATTACTAGTAGCGAACATCCGTCGGTACAGAGCACTGCAACTTGATTGTAAAGGATTACGCAAAACTTATTTTATTTTTCAATAGTTATTATAAGAAAAAAAAACACGAGAGATCGGAAGGAAGCATTCAGAAGTCGGGAGATAATGATATTTTCATGATCCACAAGATAACTTTGCAAATAAAGAAAAAATTACATTTTTTTCCATGTAAACTTCAAGTGTTTGTGGAATCTATCGGCTAGAAGCTAAACGGAGATGGTATATTGACCATTAGCGACGCTGTTGTTGAAATCTTGCTGAAATTCTACCTGAAATTATATGTTGACGTAGGTGTAGTGACAAGTTTAACTGTATCTGACGGGTCAAGGCCTGGCTAGCGACTTTGTTTTGCCTTGTTTTAATAGTGTATCATTGCAGTAAACTGATGCATCTCCTCCCCCAATAAAGTTTCTCGAGGTCATTTAACTGAGCAATCCATTGCGTAATTTGGCACGCGCGCCGCACATCACTGCGACCAAAAGGATCGCGCGTCTTGCCCATCCTGAGCTCAATTGTCACGCAGGCGCTATTAGAAGATCGGACGTCATCGTGACGTGGCACGCCAGTCTGTTCCAGCGGGGAGAAGGCCTGTCTCTCACCAATACAGCGGCTATCTGTAATGAAGTTGCCTGCATGCGTATTGCAGTGACCAGTCCTAATAGCCAAGCGCATTTCAGAAGAGCGCACACACTGCTGAAAAGCGAAAGATTCATTCATATTAGTGAACTGCGAGTTACAAAAATTCAGCCATTTCTAGCCAGTCTGAGCAAGGCTGGTGCCTGTTATTTAGTAACACTGTGTGACAAGGTTTCAGTAAATGACTGTAGCAATTGGATTGCAATTCAGAATACACCGCGGATCCAACGACTGGAGTGTAACATAAGACAATGTTTACTATCTCCACTTGCCTTGTGCTGCTGTTCAATAAAACGACGCCGGCCGGGGTGGCCGAGAGGTTCTAGGCGCTACAGTCTGGAACCACGCGACTGCTGGGGTCGCAGTTTCGAATCCTGCCTCGGGTATGGATGTGTGTGATGTCCTTAGGTGAGTTAGGTTTAAGTAGTTCTAAGTTCTAGGGGACTGATGACCTCAGCAGTTAAGTCTCATAGTGCTCAGAGTGATCTACTACATCTACATCTATACTCCGCGAGCCACCTTACGGTGTGTGGCGGAGGGTACTTATTGTACCACTATCTGATCCCCCCTTCCCTGTTCCATTCACGAATTGTGCGTGGGAAGAACGACTGCTTGTAAGTCTCCGTATTTGCTCTAATTTCTCGGATCTTTTCGTTGTGATCATTACGCGAGATATATGTGGGCGGTAGTAATATGTTGCCCATCTCTTCCCGGAATGTGCTCTCTCGTAATTTCGATAATAAACCTCTCCGTATTGCGTAACGCCTTTCTTGAAGTGTCCGCCACTGGAGCTTGTTCAGCATCTCCGTAACGCTCTTGCGCTGACTAAATGTCCCCATGACGAATCGCGCTGCTTTTCGCTGGATCATGTCTATCTCTTCTATTAATCCAACCTGGTAAGGGTCCCATACTGATGAGCAATACTCAAGAATCGGACGAACAAGCGTTTTGTAAGCTACTTCTTTCGTCGATGAGTCACATTTTCTTAGAATTCTTCCTATGAATCTCAACCTGGCGCCTGCTTTTCCCACTATTTGTTTTATGTGATCATTCCACTTCAGATCGCTCCGGATAGTAACTCCTAAGTATTTTACGGTCGTTACCGCTTCCAATGATTTACCACCTATGGCATAATCGTACTGGAATGGATTTCTGCCCCTATGTATGCGCATTATATTACATTTATCTACGTTTAGGGAAAGCTGCCAGCTGTCGCACCATGCATTAATCCTCTGCAGGTCCTCCTGGAGTACGTACGAGTCTTCTGATGTTGCTACTTTCTTGTAGACAACCGTGTCATCTGCAAATAGCCTCACGGAGCTACCGATGTTGTCAACTAAGTCATTTATGTATATCGTAAACAATAAAGGTCCTATCACGCTTCCCTGCGGTACTCCCGAAATTACCTCTACATCTGCAGATTTTGAACCGTTAAGAATGACATGTTGTGTTCTTTCTTCTAGGAAATCCTGAATCCAATCACAAACCTGGTCCGATATTCCGTAAGCTCGTATTTTTTTCACTAAACGTAAGTGCGGAACCGTATCAAATGCCTTCCTGAAGTTCAGGAATACGGCATCAATCTGCTCGCCAGTGCCTACGGCACTGTGAATTTCTTGGGCAAATAGGGCGAGCTGAGTTTCACATGATCTCTGTTTGCGGAATCCATGTTGGTTATGATGAAGGAGATTTGTATTATCTAAGAACGTCATAATACGAGAACACAAAACATGTTCCATTATTCTACAACAGATTGACGTAAGCGAAATAGGCCTATAATTATTCGCATCTGATTTATGACCCTTCTTGAAAATGGGAACGACCTGCGCTTTCTTCCAGTCGCTAGGTACTTTACGTTCTTCCAGCGATCTACGATAAATTGCTGATAGAAAGGGGGCAAGTTCTTTAGCATAATCACTGTAGAATCTTAAGGGTATCTCGTCTGGTCCGGATGCTTTTCCGCTACTAAGTGATAGCAGTTGTTTTTCAATTCCGATATCGTTTATTTCAATATTTTCCATTTTGGCGTCCGTGCGACGGCTGAAGTCAGGGACCGTGTTACGATTTTCCGCAGTGAAACAGTTTCGGAACACTGAATTCAGTATTTCTGCCTTTCTTCGGTCGTCCTCTGTTTCGGTGCCATCGTGGTCAACGAGTGACTGAATAGGGGATTTAGATCCGCTTACCGATTTTACATGTGACCAAAACTTTTTAGGGTTCTTGTTTAGATTGTTTGCCAATGTTTTATGTTCGAATTCGTTGAATGCTTCTCTCATTGCCCTCTTTACGCTCTTTTTCGCTTCGTTCAGCTTTTCCTTATCAGCTATGATTCGACTACTCTTAAACCTATGATGAAGCTTTCTTTGTTTCCGTAGTACCTTTCGTACATGATTGTTATACCACGGTGGATCTTTCCCCTCGCTTTGGACCTTAGTCGGTACGAACTTATCTAAGGCGTACTGGACGATGTTTCTGAATTTTTTCCATTTTTGTTCCACATCCTCTTCCTCAGAAATGAACGTTTGATGGTGGTCACTCAGATATTCTGCGATTTGTGCCCTATCACTCTTGTTAAGCAAATATATTTTCCTTCCTTTCTTGGCATTTCTTATTACACTTGTAGTCATTGATGCAACCACTGACTTATGATCACTGATACCCTCTTCTACATTCACGGAGTCGAAAAGTTCCGGTCTATTTGTTGCTATGAGGTCTAAAACGTTAGCTTCACGAGTTGGTTCTCTAACTATCTGCTCGAAGTAATTCTCGGACAAGGCAGTCAGGATAATGTCACAAGAGTCTCTGTCCCTGGCTCCAGTTCTGATTGTGTGACTATCCCATTCTATACCTGGTAGATTGAAGTCTCCCCCTATTACAATAGTATGATCACGAAACTTCTTCACGACGTTCTGCAGGTTCTCTCTGAGGCGCTCAACTACTACGGTTGCTGATGCAGGTGGTCTATAGAAGCATCCGACTATCATATCTGACCCACCTTTGATACTTAACTTAACCCAGATTATTTCACATTCGCATTCGCTAATAACTTCACTGGATATTATTGAATTCTTTACTGCTATAAATACTCCTCCACCATTGGCGTTTATCCTATCCCTGCGGTATATATTCCATTCTCTGTCTAGGATTTCGTTACTGTTCACTTCCGGTTTTAACCAACTTTCCGTTCCTAATACTATATGCGCACTATTTCCTTCAATAAGAGATACTAATTCAGGAACCTTGCCCTGGTGATTTGAACCATTTGAATAAAACGACCTTGAAACAATCGTTTCTGTTTTGGACAGGAAACTGAAGATGCGGTTAGCAAACAGTAAGTTCAATTTAGACTTTTTGTCGCTTAAATAAGTAACGCAGTGCTTAAGGCATTGAATCATTTTCTGGAGGACCTGGATTTAAACCCTGGTTCTACACATTTAACTTTCTCTCGGTTTGCCTAAATCTGCTGTATCAAATGTCTGGAAGTTCGTTACATCCTTTTACGGCTACCAATATGGTAGATGTTTATTGATTATAATTCAGTTTCTGTTTCCTACGCGTATTTTCATTGTATCTACAGAAATGGAATTGCTGTTTCCCACATTCTACTAAATTTGTCTTTTAGAATACCGATGCAGTCTCTCCATTTTTTTTTCGGTACATTTGTATCAAATAATATCATTTTGTACTCACTAACAGATGAAATCCTCTATATTTAGCCTGCATTTCGTGGTCGTGCGGTAGCGTTCTCGCTTCCCACGCCCGGGTTCCCGGGTTCGATTCCCGGCGGGGTCAGGGATTTTCTCTGCCTCGTGATGGCTGGGTGTTGTGTGCTGTCCTTAGGTTAGTTAGGTTTAAGTAGTTCTAAGTTCTAGGGGACTGATGACCATAGAAGTTAAGACCCATAGTGCTCAGAGCCATTTCAACCTCTACATTTTGTAAACCGTTCCGGTCGTCAGGTTGCAACATCTACGCTCGACATTGCTGTTGAAAACATGCTGATGTGGAACATTTCACGTGAGCTTTTAGGCTAGACATGCACACTTCGGGTAAACATCGCGGATGTTCTGCCCACTCACATTACGTCTTCCATAGCTGGGTCCCTTAAGCGAAGATATTGTGCGGTCGTACTCCGGTGACAGTACCCATCTTGACTGTTGTGAGGATCACTACAAGATCCATAAGTAACTTTGCTAATTGCAATGTAATTACACATTTTTAGGGGCGCTATGAAACTTTTCATTTATCGCAAGAACTGTCCTTGTGGAAGTACACTACTCGTAACCACGATCTGAAACAATAATGACACACAACTGAATTGCAGTGAAACACACTCTCACAAAATATACTTCTTTCTCCATACAGATTAACTCTGAGGCTGACACCATCCCTCCGTCTCGGGCAGTTCTGGAGTTCCTGTTCTCAAAACTGGCCAATCAGAGGTCGGAAAAGGCTATGTTTCTTTATAAGGACATGCTCTCAACAGCCAATAGGAGGCGGGAAAATGCATTTCTCAGTCACTTCACGTGATCGACCACCCAGACAGCGCGTGATCATGTCACAATATGTGTCGCCCAATTAATGTTATTCCATATTGCATAACTTGCAGTTTATATGTACCGGATTATCTGTCGGGAGAAACTGTCTTCTCAAGTAAACCAAAATTATATCTGTGATATTTTCAGATCTCAGAATAGGACCAGTTAGCCATAAAAACTAGACCTGTGCATGTAGCCTGCCCTTTTTTGTTTTCTAATGTAACCCGCCCACCTTTCACTGGATAGTAGCCGCTGTCTTTTCTAACCTCTTCAGTTTCAACAAAGAACTTACCTGGTCCAACTGTCACCCACTCGCTTGTCCACGTGTTCCACTCAGATGTACTCCATTTTCATTACGGTCATAAGTATGTCATCCAGTCCATTACGTTCCCTGAGCTATAGATTTGTCATCCTTTTTCTGCTAGTAACCCCCAGCATGTATCTCTGTAATGCTCTCTGAGCAATCTTCAGTTCTTCAGCGTTCATGCTTCTCCGTCGGAGGTTCGAGTCCTCCCTCGGGCATGGCTGTGTGTGTTTTTCTTAGCGTAAGTTAGTTTAAATTAGATTAAGTAATGTGTAAGCCTAGGGACCGATGACCTCAGCAGTTTGGTCCCTTAGGAACTTACCACCAATCAACGTTCATATCTCACTGTGATATGTCAAAACTGATTGTAAAGTGTCTTCCTCAGACAAATCGGAATCACCATTTTAAAAACTCCGCTTAGTTTACAAAAAGTACTCCAGGGCATTCTTGTATATTAATTTGTTTCCTGTACAGTCAGTCGTCTTCAACTGTTCTCATTACAAAACACAGCATCAACATGTTCTATGACTTTGTTGTTAATAGCACTATTTTCTTTTCCTTGTCTTTGATTATACAGTATTTTAGTCGTGTTATAACTGACTTTGAGGTCTACTGTGGTCCTATATTATTTGTTGAAGTTTATCTGCATCAGAAGCAAAAAACACACGGTCATCAGAAGGTAAGTGACTCGAATATGCTCCATTAACACGTAACGTTACTGCGTTTTGCCAGTTTAAAGATCTGAAGACTTACTCTCTGCAGCTGTACATTAGTTCCACATGTTTTTGTCTGAACATTTGTTCAGAGTGCGTTCAAACAGTCTGGCGCCTGTAATGTTATCAGGGTAATTTGGTTTGTGTATTAAACCATAAACCAAATCGCTCCGATAAATTCAAACTGCCTGGCTTCTATTAAATCATTTGCAGAACTGTGATTACTACTATGTAGGACAAACAGAAAGGAATTTTGCGCAACATTATAGGGACAGCATGCTTAGGTGAATTTACAGTACACTCCGCCTCCATTTTTCTTCCCACCATTCGTTCTTTCCTACTAGCAACTTCTGTTATACTCTCTCATATCGTGACACCTATTGATTTAGTATTAATAAACCACAATAATTTGTTATATCAATAAATAATTTTTTTCTATTGTATTACTACATAATACTCTAGTATACAGGCCAAAGCCTGTATCTAACTACACTGGTTGCCCATTAATTCAGAAGTTACACATTTTGTAATACTAATTGCCATGTTTAATTTCAACCTGCAACAAAAACTGATGATATTATTTTCTTGTATGATATTTAGGTAAAATTTATTTAAAGATGATGTTGCGGCTACCTGACATGTAAGTTACCCAGTATCTGTACACTACTGGAATATCCATTGAATTTCCAGTGTTCTTTTTAACTTGTAGTATCGAGTCCCAGCCGCAGCACAAATTTTAATTCATTTCTTCTGCTTCAATGTAAAATGTATATGTCGTGTGACTAGAGCCTCTCGTCGGGTAGACCGTTCGCCGGCTGCAAGTCTTTCGATTTGACGCCACTTCGGCGGCTTGCACGTCGATGGGGATGAAATGATGATTAGGACAACACAACAACCAGTCCGTGAACGGAGAAAATCTCAGACCCAGCCGGGAATCGAACACAGGCCCTTAGGATTGAGATTCTGTCGCGCTGAACACTCAGCTACCGGGGGTGGACTTCTGCTTCAATCATTATCGTAGATAAAGTAGAGACTTAAATTTCTCAGAGAAAAATATAATCATAAGATTTGTAGTATCATGTTTAAAAACTGTGTATTTGTGTAGATGTGATTTTGCACTGAGTGCCACATTTAACAGAAAGCAGGAAAATTCACAGTTATATTTCACGTTTTTAACAAAATCTGCGTATATTCTTCAGTAAATTTATGATATTTGGCAAATTTTAATGAGCAAAGCACTAAACCTACCACAGATGGGAGTTAGGTGCTTATTGATATCACTGTGAAGGCCCTTCGAAAACTAACAAACCGTAAAGGTAACGAAATACATCAAAATGTACACTTGCAAATAAAATACGACACTGGAAACGCAGTAGGTAAACTTTATTTATATATTTTCCATTCATTTAACTGCCTCGGTTTGCCAAGAACTGCCTCTATGGCTGCTATGAAAGGTACACTTTTTTTTAGTAGTGAGCGGAGTATTTTATTGTTTTGAACAAGCCGTGTAAGAACAACCATTCATTTGTCTCGAGTCACAATTTTCATAGGATGGTGGTGACCGCTACCTTAAGAAATTTGTCCGGAATTGTCTGTAGTTATAGGAGTTTACGTAAACTAATCTTGTCTTTGTTCGCACGCGTTTGCGGTGTTTCCAGCAGAAAGTAACGTACAGACACACGTAGCCTTTGCACAACTAGTTAAGTGAGTCAGTCATTTTCCCTCGCACTTGTCTAATTATAACATACCCCAGGCACAGGTCCAGAGGTCGCCGCTGGGAGTTGTCCAAAGCGTAGGGAGGTTGGAAGCCGCTGTGTCAAAACATGCGTTACTGCTTTCCGCCGCATTACCTCTTGTCTTCCGACAAAGAATCTCTCCCTGCCGTTCGGCTCAGATATTTAAATAATTTTCTGAAAAGATAGCAGTAATCTAAAATAACTCAGCCGTTAATCGTTGCCGTTACATCTGGTGCGAAGTCGTAAAGCAGGAAGGGTAGGTGCAGTTACCGTAAACGTCACTGGTACCCCAAAAATAATTTTTTAAGTTTCCCTTCCGTTGATTCTTATTGTATGGTAGCTTTGTTTTAGTTGTAAGTTTTTTCCTGTTGGATTGTAATATGTGTAGAGGACATTAAACGTGTGTAAAATCTGCTCTTTCTCCTTTGTGCGGCAATCCGTGAAACTTCTTTCATATGTTATTGAGAAAGTATTGACGTTGTTAGTCGTGAAAACTGAAGTTGGTGTCAGTGGGTAGCTTGTTTACAGAGCACATTATGTAACTTATGGATAAATCTGTGGCTCGCTTACGCGATTCAATCGCCTGATACCTCACAGTTATGTGTCAGGTGATATTCGTTTTAAACAGTGCACGCAACGAAGATTTCACGATAGTGTCTGAGGAAGATCTGTAAAGAAAAGGCAAGGGCAGTAATCCACAATATCTTTCAGGCAGCCCTCAGTTAATTATTTTCCCATGAGATACAGTGCAGATTTAGCACAGTTTAACGACTGGTCTTCTGAATAAATTAGATTCGAATATCAGTATAAATCTGGTTTGTTTTCCCTCAACTAGCACTTCTCCGTGATGCACTCGGCCGATTTATTCTCCTGACGTTCTCAGTCATTATGAAAAAGGGAGATAGTTCTGCGTTCTTTCGCATGATCTACGGCATTATTTGTTACATTTCTATACGCTAAACAGTGACATTTGATCGTTACTTCGATATCAGTCCGTGGACACATCAATATTTTACTTACATCGCTGGAATACACAATTGTTTATTCTTAGTGTTTCATTTTCGGTATTCATTGGGAAATGAAGTGCAGGAAAACTAATAGGACTTTACAAAACAGAACTGAAGGGAGAAACCTAGATTATAAAAAGACGATTTAATGTTGTGTCCGGGCATAGAATGAAGGAGAGGTCTGAGAACTGATAGGAGGGAAGGGGGGGGGGGGCTGTTCAGTCTGCAGTTTCTGACGGTTAGAAGCAAATGGAGAAAGATAAACTTCCAGTGATGGCAGCTAACTGCTTGGATCAGCGTCAGACAGTGTCACAGGGCACCTACGAGAGTTTCGGATTTTGGGACTCGATAACAATAGTTGCAGTAGACTCAAGCTCTTCAAGGCCCAGAAAACACTTTTTTACTGCATTCAGACTAAACTGTTAGATTGAAGTCTGTTTATAAACAGTAGAAAAATCAAAGGATTAGACTGTTATCACAGCAGAAGTCAATGTCTGAGTCCGCGGGTGAGTGTTAACAGAATCAGCAATCACTAGCAGCACCGTAAAGTGCAAACATTTGAGAGCAGCACTCCAAGCTGGAAACAGACTTAAATTGGAGCTTCCCCGTGGCTGGCGCCGAGCAACATGGAGTCGGCGACCCAGTGTTCTGACTGAGAACTCTACTGAATACGAAAATACGTGGTGTTTAAAAGAACTGCGGCAGCGCACTGTTTCTCCCTATCAGCACTTTAGAGGCATCGGCCAATCTGACTTGCGGCTCTGCACCTCCTTAGTGCTTCCGCCAACCACATTCAGGTCCTTCCCATTTCCCTACTCAGTAAGCAGGGCTGTTCGTGGCCTTAAAGTAACAAACTCCAGGTTTGATAGCAACAGTGTTCAGCTGAAAGCTAAACATCACTGTCCTTCTAAGTAGGGTTAACACCAGTGTTTCACGGCACTTGGCTCCTCGCTAACGGTGGAGACGTCTCCCTCGCGAGTGAGAGTGCTGTTCCAGCACTCTTGCTCATTATGCGTCTCAATCTAACCAGTGTTTATCCACTGACGTTACTGCTCTCAGAAGCAAGGGTCATGCTTGCTGAATACCCTAAGGCGTGCGTGTTTGCGACTAACGTCTACTGTGGCACCTTACAACAGCCTCTGGGCGATGTGTGGAGTTACCAGTTAATTTTCTGAGCTAAAAATGGTACCCTGGAACTGCTTCCCTGAGCTTCTGCAATTCTCAATCTCCTCCTGTTACTGTTTACCTCGTGTAACCTAAACGCTACCTCCTACGCCTGCCACCTGCGTTGTGTCTTCGGTTTCCTGTCTTGGAGTGCTCTAGCGGGCTTCCATCGGCCTCGAGATTAACAACGGGTAACCCAGTAAGTTGTCAGTGTATGACATTAAATCATGTGACATCGTCTGGGAAGATTTTCAAATCAGGGAATGCATAAATTTTTCATATTGTGTCACGGTAACCTGGAATACTCTCTTTCAAATTCTGAAGGTGGCAGGGGTCAAATACAGGGAGCGAAAGGCTATTTACAATTTGCACAGAAACCAGATGGCAGTTATAAGAGTCGAGAGGCATGAAAGGGAAGCAGTGGTTGGGAAAGGAGTGAGACAGGGTTGTAGCCTCTCCCCGATGATATTCAATCTGTATATTGAGCAAGCAGTAAAGGAAACAAAAGAAAAATTCGGAGTAGGTATTAAAATTCATGGAGAAGAAGTAAAAACTTTGAGGTTCGCCGATGACATTGTAATTCTGTCAGAGACAGCAAAGGACTTGGAAGAGCAGTTGAACGGAATGGACAGTGTCTTGAACGGAGGATATAAGATGAACATCAACAAAAGCAAAACGAGGATAATGGAATGTAGTCAAATTAAATCGGGTGATGCTGAGGGGATTAGATTAGGAAATGAGACACTTAAAGTAGTAAAGGAGTTTTGCTATTTAGGGAGTAAAATAACTGATGATGGTCGATGTAGAGAGAATATAAAGTGTAGACTGGAATTGGCAAGGAAATCGTTTCTGAGGAAGAGAAATTTGTTAACAT
The DNA here is from genome assembly GCF_023864345.2 of Schistocerca serialis cubense. NCBI lineage: Eukaryota > Metazoa > Arthropoda > Insecta > Orthoptera > Acrididae > Schistocerca > Schistocerca serialis. The sequence continues at coordinate 727,179,791 of NC_064638.1, forward strand.
CGAGTATAGATTTAAGTGTCAGGAAGTCGTTTCTGAAAGTATTTGTATGGAGTGTAGCCATGTATGGAAGTGAAACATGGACGATAACCAGTTTGGACAAGAAGAGAATAGAAGCTTTCGAAATGTGGTGCTACAGAAGAATGCTGAAGATAAGGTGGGTAGATCACGTAACTAATGAGGAGGTATTGGATAGGATTGGGGAGAAGAGAAGTTTGTGGCACAACTTGACTAGAAGGGATCGGTTGGTAGGACATGTTTTGAGGCATCAAGGGATCACAAATTTAGCATTGGAGGGCAGCGTGGAGGGTAAAAATCGTAGACGGAGACCAAGAGATGAATACACTAAGCAGATTCAGAAGGATGTAGGTTGCAGTAGGTACTGGGAGATGAAGAAGCTTGCACAGGATAGAGTAGCATGGAGAGCTGCGTCAAACCAGTCTCAGGACTGAAGACCACAACAACAACAACAACAACAATCTTGCACGAAATGATTTGTGACATCACCGATCTCCGTACTGTTGTCGCTTTTCTTGTCGTAAGAAGTACGTATTCACCAAATGAATTGCAAAATCGAGTTTTTTGTTACAAACACGTAATCATTTTGTAATTGTTTTTAACTGTGCAGGAATGACAGTATGACTAACACCTTCGGCTATTGAATCAAACTTTTTTCACTGTCGGTTTCTTCAGGGCCAAAAGCTAAAATTCATACATGTATGTCATTAATATATCATTGCCACAGGCTAGTTATAATATAACAGCAGGCGTCCAGATCTTCAGCGCTAATATACTGACTGAATGTATGGAAGCTTCCATTACAAAGTTTTTTTCCAATTTATTGGCTTCCAAAACGTGCCCATAAGCAATCTCAACATTAGAAATGATGTTTTATAGTTTTTGTGGCAATTAAGAGTAGGCATTGAGTCGTATCCTGGTACGAAGTGACATGGACTTCATGAAGGACTGACTCCGATGTAAGACAAGGCTTACAACGAGACTGAGCCTTCCATATCCTGCTGAATAGCATGTGGAAATATACTCACTTAACTGAGCTTTGGTTCTCCCCTAGGACTGTGATTATCAACAGCATTAGATTATCAGCGCAGGGAGCCGTATTTTGATGATGAACTCACACAGTAGTTTATATACAACTATATCGTAGGATGCTGACGAGGTTTGGAAGTTGTACGGGAACTGATGACCAAGAGCCCGGAGATTACTTGCAACTACATTTATGTGATACGTGTTCAGAGGATATTGTGGGAATATATGGTCTTGATCAACCTGCTCTCCGCAAACATATAGAGGGATGGCACTGAGGTTGAGACGACAGAGGTGTTTGATGAACTACCGAATGATAAAATTTCAGCCATGCTATAACTATTGTGAAGCTTCTTGGTGTTAGTGTCCTATTATACCATGGTACTCTTGGAATCGTGGATTGAATTAGTGCAAGGTGACTACCTTTGACTTTCGATGCCGGCCGGAGTGGCCGAGAGGTTCTAGGCGCTACAGTCTGGAACCGCGCGCCAGCTACGGTCGCAGGTTCGAATCCTGCCTCGGGCATGGTAGTGTGTGATGTTCTTACGTTAGTTAGGTTTCAGTAGTTCTAAGTTCTAGGGGACTGATGACCTCAACAGTTAAGTCCCATAGTGCTCAGATCCATTTGAACCATTTGACTTTCGATGTCTTCGACTATCCGTCTTGTTCGTCCGATGACAATCGCTTTCTGAGCATGGGTACCATATACGTAAGAGCAAGTTTATCATATTTAATAGCTCCACGTAGGGATTCCAGCTTTGCTAGGACATCCACTTGTTCACTTCCAGACATCAATGAGTGGCTTTTCATCCATAGCATCACGATGTTGCGATAGGTCCGTTGCACCCGAAACACAAGGTCTACAGTTGCTGCAACTAAGGAGTTGGTACAGCTATTATGATGGTGTCTAATCAGTTGTAGGGCTTACATACTATCAGAAACTGTGACTATAGTGTCTGCTGTGGTCGTCCGTGCGAATGTCAGGGCTTCCAAAACGACAATCAGCTCCGTTGGATCCAGCTTGTATACGCCTTTCCATTTGCTTCAGGATGCCCATGGGCACTACCAGCGCCGTCTCTAGGCTTGGACCTGTGTGTGTACACCACGCACGCGTCGTGATAGTGCCACAGGACGACTTTTTCACGCCGTGCGCCTTGATGATGGCATCTCCACGTATTCAGCCGCAACGGGTTGGAATTGCTTATTTAGCCAGTATCGTCCGCACACACAGAAGAAAGTTAATTCCCGGTTTTTTTCGTTAATGGACCGTATTCACAAACAAAGAGCAGCAGGAGGAATTTCTTGTAGGGTAATATTCGTCGCAGTTTAACGACTGTAAAGTTTACTTCAGTCAGTGCTCACAAAACGTTTTAGTACATGTACACTACTGGCCATTAAAATTGCTACACCAAGAAGAAATACAGATGATAAACGGGTATTCACTGGACAAATATATTGTACTAGAACTGACATGTGATTACATTTTCACGCAATTTGGGTGCATAGATCCTGAGAAATCATTACCCAGAACAACCACCTCTGGCCGTAATAACGGCCTTCATACGCCTGGGCATTGAGCCAAACAGAGCTTGGATGGCGTGTACAGGTACAGCTGCCCATGCAGCTTCAACACGATACCGCAGTTCATCAAGAATAGTGACTGGCGTATTGTGACGAGCTAGTTGCTCGGCCACCATTGACCAGACTTTTCAGTTGGTGACAGATCTGGAGAATGTGGTGGCCAGGGCAGCAGTCGAACATTTCCTGTGTCCAGAAAAGCCCGAACAGGACCTGCAACATGCGGTCGTGCATTATCCAGCTGAAATGTAGGGATTCGCAGGGATCGAATGAAGGGTAGAGCCACGGGTCGTAACACATCTGAAATGTACCGTCCACTGTTCAAAGTGCCGTCAATGCGAACAAGAGGTGACCAAGACGTCTAACCAATGGCACCCAATACCATCACGCCGGATGATACGCCAGTATGGCGATGACGAATACACGCTTCCAATGTACGTTCACCGCAATGTCGCCAAACACGGATGCGACCATCATGATGCTGTAGACAGAACCTGGATTCATCCGAAAAAATGACGTTTTTCCTTTCGTGCACCCAGGTTCGTCGTTGAGTACACCATCGCAGGCGCTCCTGTCTGTGATGCAGCGTAAGGGTAACCGCAGCCACGGTCTCCGAGCTGATAGTCAAAGCTGCTGCAAACGTCGTCGAACTGTTCGTGCAGATGTTTGTTGTCTTGCAAACGTCCCCATCTGTTGACTCAGGGATCGAGACGTGGCTGCACGATCCGTTACAGCCATGCAGGTAAGATACCTGTCATCTCGACTGCTGGTGATACGAGGCCGTTGGGATCCAGCACGGCGTTCCGTATTGCCCTCCTGAACCAACCGATTCGATATTCTGCTAACAGTCATTGGATCTCGACCAACGCGAGCAGCAATGTCGCGATACGATAAACCGCAATCGCGATAGGCTACAATCCAACCTTTATGTTAGTCGGAAACGTGATGGTACGCATTTCTCCTCCTTACACGAGGCGTCACAACAACGTTTCACCAGGTAACGCCGGTCAACTGGTGTTTGTGTATGGGAAATCGGTTGGAAACGTTCCTCATGTCAGCACGTTATAGGTGTCGCCATCGACGCCAACCTTGTGTGAATGTTCTGAAAAGCTTATCATTTGCATATCACAGAACCTTCTTCCTGTCGGTGAAATTTCGCGTCTGTAGTACGTCATCTTCGTGGTGTAGCAATTTTAATGGCCAGTAGTGTATGTGGTTCTACTTTCTTGTTAGTATTCTATTGAAGATACTATTAGATGACTGCAAGTAGGAGGAAGTCGATACATCAATATTGCGAAAGCTGCGTTATGATGTGAGACGGAACGTAGTTTGTATACCGATGTCGGTTACCCTCTTTATGTTTATTCGCGAAAAATCCACAGAAAGAACGATTGTTGGCACACCTTCGTGTGAGCTCTACTCTCTCCAACTTTACTTTTACAGTTTTTTCGCGAGGTGTACATGGGCGGGAGTAAACCACACCGTGATGCACAACGATTCTCTTGTAGCATCTGTCACTGTAATTGGCTGAACTTCTCCGTGTCGCTATCCCTTCCTAAATGAACCTGTTACGAAACACTCTGCGCTTCTTTGGATCTTGTCTACGTCCTGTATCATTCCTATCTGGTACGGATCCCAGACTGACGACCTTTATTCTAGTATTGGTCGAACAACGGTTTTGTAAGCTACCCGCTTTGTGGGTGTATTTCGCTTCCTGAGGATTCTTCCAATGAATTTTAATCTGACATCTGCCTTATCTGCCATAGGTAAATCGCTCCGTTGGCATGCTCCTAGATATTTAATGGATGTGACCCTGGCAATAATTCTGTAAGACGCAACCATCGATCAAACAATATTGACAGTCGATTCGGTATAGCTATTAAACAATTGTTTGAGCATTGACGGAAATAAATTTTATTGTGATAAAGAGCTCACTGATATGCTAAGCCAATAACATGGCAAATATGAACGAGATATGGAAGCTTGCCTGTTGTAAACTTGGTTGACTGCTGTTGTTCCGTGCGTTCATATAGTGCGGTCGCCTCCTCGAGAACTGTGTACCAACGTTCCTGTGTCAGCAGCGCCGCATGCTTCAATGTTCACAGTGGGGGGCGCCACAAGAGACGCAGCAGACTTAACGCTGGAGTCGACGGGGCCAATCAGGGTGCAGCCCCACATGAGTAAGTCGCGTCGTCGCAGTCCGGAGGGAGAATCGACTGGTTGGCCTCCTGGAGTATGGAGCGGGTCTCCTCTCAGTCGCGACGCTGTTACTGTGATAGTGTTTACGGGAGATGACTTCGGCTACGGACCTGGACACAAATGATGAAGATAACGTTTCACCTTGTTTTGAAAATAAATCTTCTAAGTTGTAATTAATTCCGAGTTTCCATTTGGTAGCTTGTACCTGGGACACAACAGCTGCTATGTTCCGTTGGGAAACACTACCCTACACAACACGCGGAAGAAAGGTGATAATCTTCTAGCAAGATGATAACGGCTTTAGTCTGCTCAAGACAATGGTATCAACGTTCTCATAAAATTTTAGTGCATGCATTCCAGGAGGCCTCCAGTAACATAGCCTCAGGATGGGATATCTACAACATTCCCTCTCATCATTGGGCAGTCGACAGACATCTGCCTTACCTGCCATGACATTAAAGCTGGTGGAGAACCATTCAGATTATTGCAGTGGTTAAACAGCTTTGACGAATCAGCCCAGGCCGCGTCAGTGTTTAGCAGAGCAATGAAGCTTGCCATTCTGGGCCAACCTTCGCAATGCTTTTAGCAAAATGTAAGTATATAAATAGAGGGAACTACTACTTTAGATGTACTGTAAAATGGGTGTGGTGTCTTCCCGGCCATGTTGCGGTGATGGAGGAAGCTGTAGCGGTTCCGATATCGAAACTAATGGAGTCTGTCCAATAAAGGACAATGACGATGTTTGTGACACAGGGGTAGGATGTTGGTCAATGCCACTCGACCGTATAGGGCATAGCTGGTCTGGTGGAGAGGAGAGTCCTGCTGACTAAGGATCGTGGGGACACATCTGGTTCTGATACCCTTGTGGTCTTACAGTCCTCGTTGCGACACCGTACAGGCGATTTCTTCCAGCAAAACAAGGTGCCTGGAGGTAACTCAGGATGACTTCCTGAATAATGTGCGTAAGTGGTTGCTTCTTCTTGGAAATGAACGGACGTTCAGAGCGACATTTATTGAACTATATGAAATAAAATTGTCATAACTTCTGAACGGTTTGTTTTAGGACGTTCAAACTGCACAGTTAGTCGCGGGCATGAAGGGAATTAATAAGCTGTGTATAAAACTTCCTGGCAGATTAAAACTGTGTGCCGGAATGATACTCGAACTCGGGACCTTCGCCTGTCGCGGGCAAGTGCTCTACCAACGGAGCTACCCAAGCACGACTCACGCCCCGTCCTCGCAGCTTTACTTCTGCCAGTACCTCGTCTCCTACCTTCCAAACTTTACAGAAGCTCTCCTGCGAACCTTGTAGAACTAGCACTCCTGAAAGAAAGGATATAGCGGATATATGGCTTAGTCTCAGCCTGGGGGATGTTTCCAGAATGAGTATAGTTTGGTTTATCGACGAAGCCCACGTTCATTTGGATGCGTTCGTCAATATGCAAAATTGGCGTATTCGGGGGAATGAGAATTCGCATTTCGCGAGCGCGTAATCTCTTCATTCTCATCGGGTGTCTGTATGGTGTGCAATGCCCAGTCTTGAAATAATCGATGCGATATTCCTTGATGGCACGGTGACCAGCGAACGGTACATGAAGGTTTTGGAGGATTATTTCATCCCCAATATACAAAGAGACCCTGATTTTTACAAGATACACGTGGTTCATGCAAGACGGAGCATGACCCCATCGAAACAGGAGTGTGTTTGATGTCCTGGAGAAGCTCTTTGGGTGCTACATACCGGCTCTGGGGAACCCAGTGGCCACTGGCATACGGCTAAAAAAAATGGCTCTGAGCACTATGGGACTTAACATCTTAGGTCATCAGTCCCCTAGAACTTAGAACTACTTAAACCTAACTAACCTAAGGACATCACACAACACCCAGCCATCACGAGGCAGAGAAAATCCCTGACCCGGGAACCCGGGCGTGGGAAGCGAGAACGCTACCGCACGACCACGAGATGCGGGCGGCATACGGCTATATTCCCTGGACCTTAACACATGCGACTCCTTTTTTGTGGGGCTATATTAAAGACAAGGTGTACAGCAATAATTGCGAAACCATTGCTGAGCTAAACAGAGCCATTCAGGAGGGTATCGACAGCATCGATGTTCCGATACTTCAGCGGGTCATCCAGAATATCGCTATTCGTCTGCGCCACATCTTCGCCAATGATGGCAGGCTTATCGAACATGTCATAACCTAAGTCCGAATATCTATATTGACGTTTACATGTTGAGTAAAGTGAATGCACGTCGCAATTAGTAACAAATTTACATTTTTCATACAGTTTAACAATTGTCACCCTGTATCTCGACTACCTTTTGGAAACAGCAGGTGGAGCAACGGCTGAGATTGGTGTACTAGGAGCAGCTCGACGGGGTTACAACTGTTGAGTGATGTGGTACTGTACATTACTAAGTAAAGGTGTTAACGTTGTCTCCGTCGTAGTGACAACTTTGCGTACGTCTGCGCCAAAGGTTTATTCCCACCGTCAGAGTAACAGGGTTCAGGCACTAGGTGTATGACACGTCCTGTGGCAAAACTCCTGAAAGATTTGGACGCGACTGCTACGGTCGCAGGTTCAAATCCTGCCTCGGGCATGGATGTGTGTGATGTCCTTAGGTTATTTAGGTTTAAGTAGTTCTAAGTTCTAGGGAACTGATGACCACAGTTGTTAAGTCCCATAGTGCTCAGAGCCATTTGAACCATTTAGAACCAAGATTTGGAATGAAGAGTGTGGATCGTTGCCAATCGCCGGAAATCCTTCCATTTCCTATGCTTTGACAAGTTCCCTTTTTGTAGCTTCGGTGGTTGTTAATCATTAATGGAGAGTATGTGTCCGCACCACCAACCACATTGTGCAGGGAATTGGCCTGCTATATGTAAATGTGATGTGTTGGCAAATGTGCCAACACCTTGTAGATAGAGGAGGCCGAAATGCACGCTATTTAACGCAGACGGGCGTGAATTCTGGAACAGGATAAGTAGTGAATGGTAGCAATAAAAGTACGTTGCTTTGGGAATACTTAACTTTTATTCCTTGTGTGAATACAGCATTCTGGATGAGACATTTCATACGATAACTATCAAACTATGTAAGGCTAATGGCGCCTTGCTAGGTCGTAGCCATGGACTTAACTGAAGGCTATTCTAACTGTCTCTCGGCAAATGAGAGAAAGGCTTCGTCAGTGTAGTCGCTAGCAAAGTCGTCGTACAACTGGGGCGAGTGCTATTCCGTATCTCGAGACCTGCGTTGTGGTGGCGCTCGGTCTGCCATCACACAGTGGCGACACGCGGGTCCGACATGTACTAAATGGACCGCGGCCGATTTAAGCTACCACCTAGCCAGTGTGGTGTCTGGCGCTGACACCACAAAATGTATCCTGTCCAGTGGAGTTTCCGGCTTGCGGCATGTCGTGAATTTGTGTGTGTGTGTGTGTGTGTGTGTGTGTGTGTGTGTGTTTGCGTGTGTGTGCGGTGGTGGTGGTGGTGGTGGTGGGGAGGTGCAGCCTAATGTGTGCTATCAGTATCTTTGTCAACCTGTTATCAGTCAGTGATCTCGTACACTTCCTGGTCTTGGAACACAGAACTTACTCTTGCATGCAATGTCATAGTGTCTACGTCGTTAGCCGTAATATAGTAAGGCCTCTATATGATTAACGATCATTTACTTATTTTTGGTTATAAACCATGTGTCACTGACTCTAATAGCGCCTAAATCAGGGAACCGCAATATCAGGGCAAGTTTGCAATACTTCACTGGGAGACTCTCACACAACCAGAATAATTGGTTTCTTTATATGACTATAATTTTAAGTGAAATTGTATCCTTTAACCACTTTCGTGTTGGACGATTTTAGCAAGGGTGCTAATAACCTCGTTGTTGAGCATCCGAAATACACACACACACACACACACACACACACACACACACACACACACACACACATATTCATTTTTCACATAAGCTACGTGTTTTAAAATCACTCTTGTTATTTTGCTGTTCTCAAGAAGTACTTCTTGTTGGTTTTTTACCTATTGCGCACGTAATATTTTCCGAAAATTGATAGTTAAGAGATAAATGTTGTTGCATTTTAAGCACGTTTCCATGACAATGAACGGCTACAGAAATGCTGATAGAGCATACATTCACATACTTAGTACGTGTATTTCGCCTTAGCTTGAGAAGTAAGTACCCATCGCATTTTAATATCAATTTACTTTTAATGAGTACTTATTCTGCATCACAGAAACTGTTATCATTTGTAGTGGCAAACGATGACAACTTCGTTCAAAGAGGTGCAGGAATTATTTGTGGTATTTGTCGTTACGAATGATACTTAAAGGTTTGGTCATATTGTAGTACCTTATACATAATTTATTTCATGGCGATGTGGAACACGGCAACTGAGTCTATGAGTGAAGTTTAACCGAAATAAATGTAGTACATTTTCTAATAAGCCAGTGAATGTACAAAAAAATCCACAGTTTTTGACAGAACTGTCACCATTTTCTACTCTAGTTTTGAATCAGTTCATTATATTAAACTCTATATATCTGGAACATACGGTTAATAGGTTCATGCGGAATATATCAAAAGGCTTTTTCTTTTGCTTCCTAGGGACGTTCTTTGTTACCATGTTATAGTTTGGGACGATACAAAATACGAGATTCTTTGGCCATCACACTACAGCTAGACATTCACTTTTGACAGAGATCAGTGTGGCAGTAAACGCCAGCTGTTTCATGCGCGTCATTCCCCATTCCATAACAACTGAAGCATTCTTTCCTCGCGAGCCTGCCGGAGAGGGTATGTGGCTATTTTTTGCGTTCTGTAGCCAGTTGGATCACATCTCTGTTTAATAAGAGCCCGAGACTCCGTCAGAAGAGTAAACGCATGGTGGTGTTTCGGACACGTATAAACACGAAACAAAGCTTTTACAAAGGTAGAGCACATGTAACTCTGATGTGGAAACCGGCGTAATAGATTGTGGGGCTATTTGCCTCAATCAGAAAGCTGCCTAATTCTATTTGATATGACATGTAGATCTTAAAAATTAGGTTCTTCGGTTTATCGCAATCTGAAGTTGACCCAATTACCAGCATAGACAAAACATCCACGTTAGAGTGCTTGTCTGAGGACAGCAAACTGATTTAGCAACGTACCAACTAGTGTCGTAATGGAGATTATAGTAATAAATGAAATACAGTCTTTATTCATCGACACAACCATACAAATAATTTCACTTTTTTGACAGTCACACATATCATTGTCAAACTCAAATAGAATTCGTAACAGTACGAGTTTCGTCGTAGAGAAATATGTTGCAGGTATTGTGTTGGCTCTTCTGGGAGCTGTCAGTGAAGCCGAACTACAACAGTAAAGAGATTGTGAACTATGAGTAGGTTATCACTCGCTCCATTCAGAAGAGGCGGCGTAATTCTCTGGAGCGAAGTCATTGTGGACCAGACCTTGCCGTCCTCTTTTAGTGTGACAGGACGTCTCGGAAACCATGTTGACGACCTTCTGCTGCCAGTATTCACGGTTTTCCCGGTGGATAAACCAAAGCCTTCAGTAAAACAGACTTTTCTTTTTCTTTTTTTTAATTTAGCGTGTGCCGTTTTGCATGCTGACCTTTTCTTACACATACGTTGACTGCGGCTGCTTTTGGTGTGAATTTTTCGTAGCGTTTTATTTTTCTGAAGGAAGACTAGAGTTCTATCAGCGCAGAGGAAATTGGCAGATCCTAGATTGCCTCGAGATTGCGTTCCTTGGGGCGAACCGTTTACTGCCAATGGCTTGTCCCAGATACTCTAAAGGTACCCTTAATCGGATGCCGAACCGCGCCATTTACTGCCGATACAGTGTCTTTGATTTCCGAAAAAATCACACAGTATTCGCCGCCCAGGCGACGCGTAACGCGATATCGATGGGCGGTCGACAATACGCGTGGTACGTTGCGCGGTAACGGCTTGCCTCCCCTGAGGCAGTTCTTTGTAGATAGTGGCCAAGATCAGTCGCGATATTGAAAGTTTCCATTAACACCGCTGATTACACTGTGAAATGTACACTCCTGGAAATGGAAAAAAGAACACATTGACACCGGTGTGTCAGACCCACCATACTTGCTCCGGACACTGCGAGAGGGCTGTACAAGCAATGATCACACGCACGGCACAGCGGACACACCAGGAACCGCGGTGTTGGCCGTCGAATGGCGCTAGCTGCGCAGCATTTGTGCACCGCCGCCGTCAGTGTCAGCCAGTTTGCCGTGGCATACGGAGCTCCATCGCAGTCTTTAACACTGGTAGCATGCCGCGACAGCGTGGACGTGAACCGTATGTGCAGTTGACGGACTTTGAGCGAGGGCGTATAGTGGGCATGCGGGAGGCCGGGTGCACGTACCGCCGAATTGCTCAACACGTGGGGCGTGAGGTCTCCACAGTACATCGATGTTGTCGCCAGTGGTCGGCGGAAGGTGTACGTGCCCGTCGACCTGGGACCGGACCGCAGCGACGCACGGATGCACGCCAAGACCGTAGGATCCTACGCAGTGCCGTAGGGGACCGCACCGCCACTTCCCAGCAAATTAGGGACACTGTTGCTCCTGGGGTATCGGCGAGGACCATTCGCAACCGTCTCCATGAAGCTGGGCTACGGTCCCGCACACCGTTAGGCCGTCTTCCGCTCACGCCCCAACATCGTGCAGCCCGCCTCCAGTGGTGTCGCGACAGGCGTGAATGGAGGGACGAATGGAGACGTGTCGTCTTCAGCGATGAGAGTCGCTTCTGCCTTGGTGCCAATGATGGTCGTATGCGTGTTTGGCGCCGTGCAGGTGAGCGCCACAATCAGGACTGCATACGACCGAGGCACACAGGGCCAACACCCGGCATCATGGTGTGGGGAGCGATCTCCTACACTGGGCGTACACCGCTGGTGATCGTCGAGGGGACACTGAATAGTGCACGGTACATCCAAACCGTCATCGAACCCATCGTTCTACCATTCCTAGACCGGCAAGGGAACTTGCTGTTCCAACAGGACAATGCACGTCCGCATGTATCCCGTGCCACCCAACGTGCTCTAGAAGGTGTAAGTCAACTACCCTGGCCAGCAAGATCTCCGGATCTGTCCCCCATTGAGCATGTTTGGGACTGGATGAAGCGTCGTCTCACGCGGTCTGCACGTCCAGCACGAACGCTGGTCCAACTGAGGCGTCAGGTGGAAATGGCATGGGAAGCCGTTCCACAGGACTACATCCAGCATCTCTACGATAGTCTCCATGGGAGAATAGCAGCCTGCATTGCTGCGAAAGGTGGATATACACTGTACTAGTGCCGACATTGTGCATGCTCTGTTGCCTGTGTCTATGTGCCTGTGGTTCTGTCAGTGTGATCATGTGATGTATCTGACCCCAGGAATGTGTCAATAAAGTTTCCCCTTCCTGGGACAATGAATTCACGGTGTTCTTATTTCAATTTCCAGGAGTGTACATTTATCCCACTGTGCGACAAGATGGTCAGTGCCTTCATGAAAAAATGCTTGCGGTTGCCTACTGTAACAAAACAGGTTATGGCAATGCTCTAACCAATCTTGAATAATATGAAATAACTGATTACCAAGTTAAAGCCTCAAAACCCAGAAATCTACTACCAAAAAGCTATACGAAAAGGTATAAATGTCGTCGAATATAAACATTTTATGTAATTACCACGATTATTATGGACGTCTTAGAAAGATACACTATGTGATCAAAAGTATCCGGACACCTGGTTGAAAATAAACTCGCGCCGCCCTCCATCGGTAATGCTGGAATTCAATATGGTGTTGGCAGCTTCTACTCTCGCAGGCATAAGTTCAATGAGGTGCTGGAAGGTTTAATGGGGAATGGCAGCCCATTCTTGACGGAGTGCTGCACTGAGGAGGGGTATCATTGTCGATCGGTGAGGCCTGGCGCGAAGTCGGCGTTCCAAAACATCCCAAAGGTGTTCTATAGGATTCAGGTCAGGACTCTGAGCAGGCCAGTCCATTACAGGGATGTTATTGTCTTGTAACGACTCCGCCACAGGCGGTGCATTACGAACAGGTGCTCGATTGTGTTGAAAGATACAATCGCCATCCCCGAATTGCTCTTCAACAGTGGGAAGCAAGAAGGTGCTTAAAACATCAATGTAGGCCTGTGATGTGATAGTGCCACGAAAAACAACGAGGGGTGCAAGCCCCTCTCCATGAAAAACACCACGAACACACCATAACACCACCTCCTCCGGATTTTACTGTTGGCACTACAGAAGCTGGCAGATGACGTTCACCGGACATTCGCCATACCCACACCCTGCCATCGGATCGCCATATTGTGTGCCGTGACTCGTCACTCCTCACAAGGTTTTTCCACTGTTCAATCGTCAAATGTTTACGCTCCTTACACCAAGCGAGGCGTCGTTTGGCATTTACCGGCGTGATGTGTGGCTTATGAGCAACCGCTCGACCATGAAATCCAAGTTTTCTCACCTCCCGCCTAACTGTCATAGTACCTTCAGTGGTTCTCGATGCTGTCTGGAATTCCTGTGCGATGGTCTGGATAGATGTCTGCCTGTTACACATTACAACCCTCTTCAACTGTCGGCGGTGTCTGTCAGTCAACAGACCAGGTCGGCCTGTACGCTTTTGTGCTGTACGTGTCCCTTCATGTTTCCTCTTCACTATGACTTGGGAAACAGTGAACCTAGGGATGTTTAGGAGTGTGGAAACCTCGCGTACAGTGGTATTACACAAGTAACATCGAATCACTGATCCTGTTCGAAGTACGTAAGTTCCGCGAAGCTTCCCATTCTGCTCTGTCACGATACCTAATGACTACTGAGGTCACTGATATGGAGTACCTGGCAGTAGATGTCAACACAATGCACCTAATATGGAAAACTTATGTTTCTGGGGGGTGTCCGGATACTTTTGATCACATAGTGTAGGCAAGGATACTTTTCATCACATAGTGTAGGCAATGATAAACAATTATTGGTAATTTGGTTTTGTAATGTATGTTGCAAAGATGATTTTGCATGAATAGATCGAGATACGATTGTATTTTCTTTGCTACATGTTTTTATAGGTAAATCTTTGTTCTTGTTCAATACGAACAAGGAGTACGAATTATGTATATGTTGAGTTAGCATGGAGGCTGATTTTAATTGTATTGTGAAGTAAAGTAACTAAAATCTATCTATTCGACAACAGAGACTCAGCCATCGTTCATATCATTTAAGAAAATGAAGCCGAGCATGCCTTAGGCCAGTATATGAAGCTGCATTTCAGAATCTAGCATGGACGTGGATTACGAGCCTGTAACTTTCGACAACAACGAAGAACAGACGAGTACCATGAAAACTGTGCATTTAAATTCTACGGTTGCTACCTCTCTCTGGAGTGTGTCACTATCTCAGCATGCGAAGTGCTGTGAAATTTTGACCAGCCGCCCAAATTTAAAGGTATTTAATGATTAATGAATCTACTTTCAGTTATGAGAGGGTGGTGGCGGTTAGACTACGGAACCATGATTGTACCCAAGCGTACACCTCTTTTTCCAAAGCAAATTAATGATCACGAATGACTTTCTTCAGGGCTCCAAAAATATGCAAGTGGCAGGGGGAGAGACCGGGACCTTATGGAAGATGTGTAAGGGCTTTCCAGCGAAACATCTGCAGCATACCCTGCTACACGTTGCCGATGTTGTTTCAAGTACGCTTCCTCCACATGTTGTTAAGGTTGTTTCGAGTAGTTTCGCTGGGAAGCTTTTAAACGTCATACATACATTCTCGATCTCTCCCCATACTATTTCCATATTTTTGAAGCGCTGAGGAAAGAAATTTGTGGCCTTCGATTTGCTTTGGACAAAGAGATGCGTGTCTGGGTGCAGTCAGAGTTCCGTAGGCAACCGCAAGAATTTTTCCATGAAGGCATTCACCGTCTTATCTCACAATGGGATAAATGTACTATTAACAATTATGACAATCACTTTTGGAATAATTAACAGTTTACTTATTTTTCATTTATCTCATTTTCATTTGACTGCCACTTACACTTTACACTATGGATTTGTTGACTGTTACGATGTGGAAGGGCCGCGGAATGTTCCTGTATGATATTTCAGGTGTTCTTATGCAGAAAGTTGGAATTCACTGATTTCCATATCTTATTAGGCGATGTTGTGTGTGCGGCACCGGTGGAGACGACAGTAAGGATCCAGAACTGTCTTTACTGAGGCACACATCTTGACTTTGAACTGGATTTGTGAGCTACGAACGTCAGGCTCGATGTAAAGTCGCCGTGGGACACAGCCGACAGTGCTGATGTGTGCCAGTAGAGAATTTATGCCCATCGGCTGTCTCGTTGGCGGACGCTGAGGGCTGGCAGACAGCGAGGCGACATGTGCAGTGGTGGGGGTAGTTCTGCTTGCCTTGTTGACGGAAACAGCCTGAACAGGTTTGCAACTTAAAGCATCCGTGGGAAAATAACGATATCATCGGTAGAACGACTTACATCGTTTGTCCTACGTCTTTGACTTCCATGATGCTACTCCAGACTTGCATAAAATGAATGTGCGCAACGGAAAATAATAAAAGCTAAAATGATGATTTGTCCCTGTCTGACTACCCCCTGAAGCAGATCATTCTCTTTTATATATAAATTACAATCTAAACATAAATGTTTGCTGGACGGCAGCTGTGGCCGAGAGGTTCTAGATGCTTCAGTCCGGAACCGCACTGCCGCTACGGTTGCAGGTTCGAATCCTGCCTCGGGCATGGATGTGTGTGATGTCCTTAGGTTAGTTAGGTTTAAGGGGGGTAGGACGTCAAACGGGCCGACTTGGAGCAGGAGAGGCACCACAGGACATTTTAATTTCCTCTGTCTATACTTTTACAAATAAATTCATAAAACTTTGTCAGCATGACCAGAAAGGATTCAGAATTCACACTCATAGCAGTGGAAGTTCGAAAACATAACTAAGAATTTTTGTTTTACATGTGAAATTTCATCATTTTTTTTCACTTGCTAATGGCAGCATTTGTTGCTATAGGTACACTTTTCTTCATAAGTAAGAGAGATGGTTCGACGAATTTTGTACAGCATACAAACCATACTTAATGGTGTATCAAACTCTATAATTTTCCAAATCTATTAAAAACTGTTGTAAAAATTGAGGTAATTAACTCAAATATTTGTGTTTTTTCTAAACATGAAGTTTAAAATACAACAGATCATTCGTTTTTTCATAAATTAAATAAATTCTAGAGTTTCATGCACCTGTTAGTATGGTATGTATGCTGTGCAAAATTCATCGAAGAATCTCTCTAACTTATGAAGAAAAGTGTACCTATATCAACAAATGCAGCCATTAGTAAGCGAAAAAATGATGAAATTTCACACGTAAAAAAAATTTATTTTTTTATGTTTTCCAACTTCCACTGCAATGAGTGTGAATTCTGAATCTTTCCTGGCGATGCTGACAAAGTTTTATGAATTTTTTTGTAAAAGTATAGACAGTGGAAATTAAAATGTCCTGTGGTGCTTCTCCTGCTCCAAGTCGGCCCGTTTGACGTCCTACCCCCCTTAAGTAGTTTTAAGTCTAGGGAAGTGATGACCTCAGATGTTAAGTCCCATAGTCCTTAGAGCCATTTTAACCATAAATGTATGATGAAGACAACTAACACTACTAAATGATAAACGTTGTTGTTCAATATATTTTATTATAGATTAAAATCAACGCTTTAAGTACAATTGTCTATATTTGCTAATTAAAATTATTGATCAATTACCCAACACTGCCCCTTATTATGACTGTGTGATCTAATATCAATAACGCAAAATGACTGACATCATCTACGTACCAAACACTAGAACACACTACTTTCAAAGATGATCTATGGTGGTGTGGAACCTCAGTGGAAATAAACTAACGTGATCACAGCTGTTTAGCTTTATAACCCTAATAAGTCGATGCAATTTCCGGTATCACCGTGTGTACTGCGTCCGGTGCGTCGAAGTGATCGTTCTCGTACTCGTCTGCGACGATGGAAGAACTCCAGCCACAAATAAACTCTTTCAAACACTCTGACGGCAGAAGGCGGTCCTCTGACTAATGCACTCTAATACTGTCTTCTCTTCTCTGTGTTCTACAGACGAGAAACGCGAACTCCCAGCCACAAGGACGGAGTTCAGATAACGTCTCAACGTAAGTATAGGCAGAAGAAGTGCTCTCAATTACTGAACACTGCGTACTCAAGGACGACGAGGTCAAGTCCAGAATCGTATATGGTCGCAACAGTACAGTTCCTAACTGTTCTAACTATAAACTCTTCGGAGAGCAAAGACAGGTAGTCCGTCTGTACCAACAAAGCTGATACCGAGCGACCGTCACACACGGACGCTCACAACGGAAGACTTCGTCTCTTCACCGCTGGCTTCCCAGCAAGGCTCGGCTCCCCACCATCGTAATTCAGAAAACGAATCATATTCCCGAAACCACGGAATATTCTCTCTCTCTACAGATTCTCCCGAATGCCGACCAGCCATATTTTAGTCTTTTGTCGTCCAGCACGGAATGTTTGCGAGGAAAAACCTATAGTCCTACAATGGTGCGCTTCTGAGTAAAAATTCTCGGAAATAACCCAGCATGCGTGGTTTCCGAGGTGCCGCTTCTTCGTTCCTTTCACCTGCATCCAAGATTTCCAGAGTTCGGAAGCATTATCCGGTTATCCTTCCGGTCCTACTACAATAGCGGCCGGCCGTCCTTGTATCGTGTTTTCGCGCTCAGGTGTCCAGACTGTCCGCATTGGCACTTGCTGTGTGGAGCTGGACCACCACACCTGTATGGGCCTTCCACTCAGGGCTTGAGTTCTGCATGCTGCTTCATTTCCACTGTCGTTCCAACCTCTACTAGTATAGGCATTCATTCATTACGCCGTTCTGATAATAGACACCCCGTTACCTTTCATGCAATAAGCGTTAGCAATTATTTACAAGACGTATGGGCAATGTCAGTCTCCTTTATATATTCATGTATACGATGTACAACCTATCAAATGATACCGAATTGTGGTTGTAGTTCACGGCAAAGTATGTGGATGGGTGCTTGTAAGTTACGAAATTATAGCCACCTTACAAGCTGTATGTGGGTGAGTATAACGGAGTTTTCACAGTACATGCATATTTCTTGGTTGAGCGACAAATATTTCAAGGAATGCTTTTTCAGACTTGCAAAATCTCTTGAGAAAATTTCATTTTTTCTCTAATTTTTCTACTCATTGAAAACTGTGATGTTTTGATCTTAATTAGATTCCTGCGCTATTCCTTTGTGTCAGGAAGGTCATCTATAGTCGAAACAAGTCATGCGTTGCATGTATTTGTTTTTCTTCTGTTGAAGTTGTTCATCACTCAACTCTATAAACAATAACAACACACGTGGACGTTTGAACATCTGGGCGATAGCGAATTAAACTACGGCACCTATACCATCGACGATAAACTAGCAGACAAAATGTGATCCTCCTGTGTTCAAATTTTGCCTTTTCTGAACGCTACTTTTGTCCAGCATGCAATACCGAGTATTCTTATGCGTCCAAAACTCAGGTGTTTCTCGCAAATCATTTTGTATTAGTGGCAAGGCTTTAGCAGACCTTGCAAATAATGGTCTCCCTTATCCTCAAATTTCGTTGTCACCCTCGAAATAACATACACTGCTAACCATTCTGCGGTCACAATGTCTGCGTGAGTCAAGCACCATTCTTCTGCACCAGCTTCGAAACCGCAGTTGCAGAAGTTATGAACAATATCGCAGATAGTTATGTTTATCAATGTTATGTGGAACTGGATGAAGTCTGTGACTGTCCTAAGAATATTATAAACGTCAGCATTTTCGCTTCAGTCACCACTTAATGTCAATATTTATAATGTGCACGACGAGTGACGTCTGAATGCCTGTATCATTGTGCGAAAATGTATTAATTATGCATTGTTTCGTATGATTCATCTGCAGCACATTAAATGTTTTGTTCGTCTTCTATATGCGAGTGAAGACATGTGGCGAAATTTCTTTGCTAGGAATATACATTACATTTACTACACATGAGGTTTCATGTACTAGAGTGGTTGTTCCGAACGCCACATCATTTTTTTATTACTGCTTACGTCATATGCCCTGCCACCTGAACCCTTACGAAAGGCGTCCGTGCCTTGTGGTCTTTCTGCCTTCCTCCCGTCGGGCTACGTAGTCTAAATACACTCCTGGAAATGGAAAAAAGAACGCGTTGACACCGGTGTGTCAGACCCACCATACTTGCTCCGGACACTGCGAGAGGGCTGTACAAGCAATGATCACACGCACGGCACAGCGGACACACCAGGAACCGCGGTGTTGGCCGTCGAATGGCGCTAGCTGCGCAGCATTTGTGCACCGCCGCCGTCAGTGTCAGCCAGTTTGCCGTGGCATACGGAGCTCCATCGCAGTCTTTAACACTGGTAGCATGCCGCGACAGTGTGGACGTGAACCGTATGTGCAGTTGACGGACTTTGAGCGAGGGCGTATAGTGGGCATGCGGGAGGCCGGGTGGACGTACCACCGAATTGCTCAACACGTGGGGCGTGAGGTCTCCACAGTACATCGATGTTGTCGCCAGTGGTCGGCGGAAGGTGCACGTGCCCGTCGACCTGGGACCGGACCGCAGCGACGCACGGATGCACGCCAAGACCGTAGGATCCTACGCAGTGCCGTAGGGGACCGCACCGCCGCTTCCCAGCAAATTAGGGACACTGTTGCTCCTGGGGTATCGGCGAGGACCATTCGCAACCGTCTCCATGAAGCTGGGCTACGGTCCCGCACACCGTTAGGCCGTCTTGCGCTCACGCCCCAACATCGTGCAGCCCGCCTCCAGTGGTGTCGCGACAGGCGTGAATGGAGGGACGAATGGAGACGTGTCGTCTTCAGCGATGAGAGTCGCTTCTACCTTGGTGCCAATGATGGTCGTATGCGTGTTTGGCGCCGTGCAGGTGAGCGCCACAATCAGGACTGCATACGACCGAGGCACACAGGGCCAACACCCGGCATCATGGTGTGGGGAGCGATCTCCTACACTGGCCGTACACCACTGGTGATCGTCGAGGGGACACTGAATAGTGCACGGTACATCCAAACCGTCATCGAACCCATCGTTCTACCATTCCGAGACCAGCAAGGGAACTTGCTGTTCCAACAGGACAATGCACGTCCGCATGTATCCCGTGCCACCCAATGTGCTCTAGAAGGTGTAAGTCAACTACCCTGGCCAGCAAGATCTCCGGATCTGTCCCCCATTGAGCATGTTTAGGACTGGATGAAGCGTCGTCTCACGCGGTCTGCACGTCCAGCACGAACGCTGGTCCAACTGAGGCGCCAGGTGGAAATGGCATGGCAAGCCGTTCCACAGGACTACATCGAGCATCTCTACGATCGTCTCCATGGGAGAATAGCAGCCTGCATTGCTGCGAAAGGTGGATATACACTGTACTAGTGCCGACATTGTGCATGCTCTGTTGCCTGTGTCTATGTGCCTGTGGTTCTGTCACTGTGATCATGTGATGTATCTGACCCCAGGAATGTGTCAATAAAGTTTCCCCTTCCTGGGACAATGAATTCACGGTGTTCTTCTTTCAATTTCCAGGAGTGTAGATTTGACTAGGCGCACCTTTGCCTTGGCGCTATTAGGAAAGGTGGGCCTTTCAGTTTGTGGCTCTTCAATTGGATATTCCAAGTATCAAATCCATTAAATCTAAATTATTGGGTAATAAGGGATGAAAATGGAAAAATAAATAAAAGATATAGTTATAAGAATATTAATAAAAGAAAGGATGTATTTAGTGAGTAGGGCAGCCATTTGCTGTAAAAGGTGGGGACCCTCAGAAGTGCTTCAGAGACTCCTATCGCAGACTGGCCAAACACTGTGTTAAAATTGACAGGAGATGTTCCTTTGCGATTTACGGCGTCTCCGAAATAATACAATCGCCACACTGCGCTAGGAGATACGCCCATGGTTTACTTTACTCTCTATAGCTAGTGTTGCTGAAGTATGACATTATGCTGCCGAGTATGTCTATGATCTAACTTAGTTCTAAAGTATTAACATTCTTAACGTTTCCCTTTGATGAAGACAGTCAGACGCGAATTAACCTATGACTTATTTCTACTTGCACTGTTGAACGTGTCCATATGCCAACAACTGGTCACGATTTAACCTACATTAGCCTAATTATTTAGTTATGCTACTGTGTGTGCATGTGGGAATGTACACTCTAAGACATAAACGACGCACAACGAGGAAATTATCCAAACGGGACGTAAATCGGTCGATGTGTTGTACATGTACAGAGAAATAAATGATTGTAATTTCAGAAAAATTGGATGACTTCTGCAAGAGAAAGAGCTTCACAAATTGAGCAAGTCAATAACGCATTGGTCCAAATGGTTCAAATGGCTGTGAGCACTATGGGACTTAACTTCTGAGGCCATCAGTCCCCTAGAACTTAGAACTACTTAAACCTAACTAACCTAAGGACATCACACACATCCATGCCCAAGACAGGATTCGAACCTGCGACCGTAGCAGTCGCGCGGTTCAGACGTTAGCGCCTAGAACCGCTCGGCCATTCCGGCCGGCCGCATTGGTCCACCTCTGGCCCTTACGCAAGCAGTTATTCGACGTGGTATTGGTTGAGCGAGTTGTTGGATGTTCTCCTGAGGGGTATAGTGCCGATTGCTGTCCAGCTGGCGCGTTGGATCCTCAAAATTCCGAGCTGGTTGGAGGGCCCTGCCCGCAATACTCCAGACGTTCTTAACTGGGATAGGCATGTGGCGACTTCGCTGGCCAAGATAGTGTTTGGCAAGCATGAGGATAAGGAGTAGAAACTCTCGTCTCGTATGGGTGGGCATTACCTTCCTGAAATGTAAGCCGAGGATGGCTTGCCTTGAAGGGCAACAAAACGGTCCGTAGAATATCGGTATAAGGACGCCGCGGATGTCAATCAAAGTGGTCCTGCTATGAAATGAAATGGCCCACCAGACCAACGGTCCTGGTTGTCGGGCCACATAGCGGATGAGAGTCAGGATGGTATCCCACCACTGTCCGGAACGTCTCGTGACAGGTCTTTGGCCTGGAATCTCATTGAATGAAGTAGCGTTGTCTTCAGTGATGAGTTCCGCTTCAAATTATCCTTGAAGACCAGCGAAGACGTGTCTGCAGAGGCCCCAGACAGCGATGGGATAGCAGTCTGACTCTTGTCGGCCATACGACCTGACAGCCAGGAGCGATGGTCTGGTGTGCCATTTCTTTTCGTAGCAGTACCTCTTTGGTTGTCATCCGCGGCATCTTCACAGCACGGCGGTACTTCGATATAAATGAAATGAAATGGCCCACCAGACCAACGGTCCTGGTTGTCGGGCCACATAGCAGATGAGAGTCAGGATGGTATCCCACCACTTTTGTTGCCCTTCATTCCAAGCCATTCTAGGCTTACATTTCAAGAAGATAATGTCCGGCGGTGGTCTAGCGGTTCTAGGCGCTCAGTCCGGAACCGCGCAACTTCTACGGTCGCAGGTTCGAATCCTGCCTCGGGCATGGATGTGTGTGATGTCCTTAGGTTAGTTAGGTTTAACTAGTTCTAAGTTCTAGGGGACTGATGACCACAGATGTTAAGTCCCATAGCGCTCAGAGCCATTTGAAAGATAATGTCCGCTCGCACACGGCGAGAGGTTCTACTACTCATCTTCGTGCTTGTCAAACACTACCTTGGCCAGCAAGGTCACCAGATCTCTCCCCAGTTGAGAAACTTCGAGGATTGTGGGCAGGGCCCTTCAAGCAGTCGGAAGTTTGACGATCTAGCGCGCCAGTTGGACAGAGATGGGCACGATATCCCTCACGATGACATCCAACAACCCTGTCAATCAAAGTCAAGCCGAATAACTGCTTGCATCAAGACCACAGATGGATCAACGAGTTACTGAGTAGCTCAATTTATGGAGTTCTTTCTCTTGAATAAATCATCCAGTTTTTCTAAAATGGTAATCATTTGTCCATACATATACATCACAACTACAGATTTCCGTCCCATTCGGATAATTTTGTCGTGGTGCCCAGTGTTTTTGAGTGTATGTTAGTTTTGTGTCCGTGGTAATGTTTCTATTCGACGTACATACCTGTTTTGATGACATGTGATTCAAAATGGCTGCGATCGTAGCACCAGCGCGATTCCGGACTGAAGCGCCTAGAACCGTTCGGCCACAGCGGCCGGATTGATGACATGTGAGCCTGAGCTGATGTGTGCTGGTCTGTTGTAATCTGTAAAGTTATGGTATTGTTCTATCGCAGTACACAGTCATGGACGTAAACTATGTATTACCTCTGTAGGGTGCATCACAACTGAAAGCAAAAATGTTTCAGTAAACATGGGCCAGAAACGAGCCGTTCGCGGGCCAATTTCCAATGCTCTGAGGCGCCACTGACTTTAGCATCAAATATTGTCATAGTCAGTACAAATTTATTTAAAATGTAAACGTTTCTAGTAAGTCTGGCTTGAACTGGACTCAAATTTCCCCTGCGGCCTACTTTAACAATGAATGAAGAACTACTTCGGCACGTAACTTGTCACTCATAGTATTTAAAGACGCGTTCCACATGACATTCTCACACTTGGAGCCAACGCAGCACTCATCTCTGCAGTGTGTTACGAATTCTTTCAAACACTTCCAGATCATGTCGCAAATCTAGACAACTCTGTGAAATTCACTACTGCATTTCTTGAGCCGTATCGGCGGGAGTGCTGTACAATTCACTTATGAGATGACCCCAAAAAAAGCATTGAGAGTATTGAGGTCAGATGATCGTGGAGGCCAAGGTACAACTCCTGCTGCACATGTCCATCTCGGTGGACCATAATGGTTCATTAGATGTCATCTTGCATCATTACCAAAATATGCCGGTGCCCCGTCGTGCACGGACCACATTCCCCAAGCTGTGGGTGAAATCTGAGCGTAAGTAGATAGGAAGGTTACACTGTCACTGCCGTAATTTAATGATATTATTCTTTCCTGCGTGCCATCGGCCTTGCCACAGTGGTAACACCGGTTCCCGTCAGATCACTGAAGTTAAGCGCTGTCGGGCTGTCGGCCGAGCGCTGTTGGCAAGCCAGGTGCACTCAGCCCTTGTGAGGCAAACTGAGGAGCTACTTGATTGAGAAGTAGCGGCTCCGGTCTCGTAGACTGACATACGGCCGGGAGAGCGGTGTGCTGACTACGTGCCCCTCCATATCCGCATCCAGTGACACCCATAAGCTGAGGATGACACGGCGACCGGTCAGTACCGTTGGGCCTTCTTGGTTTATTCGCAAGGAGATTCTTTCCTGCACTGAATTTTCAAAACTGTTTCATTTTATTATACTTTTTCCGGGATGTGTTCTGTATGACAGAAGAATTTTCTTTCAGTTTTCAAATACTGGCTTCCTCACAACTCTGTTGCTGAGTGCTTCGAACACGCACAAGTGAATTTTATAATTATTGTTGCTAATGGAATCAGTTCTAGTGGATAGAAACAGCAGTGATGCAAGAGTTAGGTGACAGCTAATGAGTGTATGCCCATATATTTTTACCAGCTCGTCGGTTTCTTATCTGGAGAACAATGTTTTATGAAGCGATTTTTCATCGATAAACTCCATTAGTTCCGTAAGCTCCACGAAACATTTGGTTCAACACTTATGTAGGAAGACTGTATACAAGGAGACACGGAGACAGTGTAAGGTTTCCGAATAATTTTGTAACGGTAAGACATGGATCTGGAAACCAGATTTCAAACTGTAACACATGTCCATAGGCAGATGTGGACCCTGACCATAATTTACTCGTTATGAATTGTAGTTAAAAACTGACGAAACGGCAAAGACGTAAGAAGTTAAGGAGACGGGACCTGAATAATTTGAAATAACTGTTACTGAGACTTTCAGAGGAACATTAGGCGCTAACTGGCAGAAACAAACGAAACGAATCCTCTACGAATGGATAGCTTTGAAAAATGAAATAGTGAAGGCAGAAGAGATGGGTAAAAAAAGAAGGCCTAGAAGAAATCCTTGGCTCACACAGGAGATACTGAATTTAACTAAAGAAAGTAGAAAATGTAAAAATACACAAAATGGAGCAGGCAAAAGAGACTACAGAAGTCTAAAAAATTCTATTGCCAGAAGGCACAAAGTGATCAAGCAGGAATAGGTCGGTGCAAGGCTGTAGAAGCATGTACGCTGGCGTGGAATACTTGAGAACGAAACTAAGTTTCGCATGACGTGTCACTGTAAAGTAACATAGCTCCATGAAACTTTGACCGTAGGTAGAAAGATTTTCTGCAGTATAATACAGAAGATAAATTAAAAAAAGAAAGACATGCAATGAGACAAATAGAAATGACACTTTTATCCACAGTCAATATTTACTCTTAAGTCACCGCTATTAGTGATGGTTCCCTGGACATTACACACGGCGTGACATGGCTCTTAACAGGTAGTGTGACAACCAAGGAGGACAATGGATGTCCTGTAACGTGATCCCACGCTGGCCACAAGGTTGGTGTGGATTTCTTGTGGCAGGGTGTTCCGTTTCTTACAAGCGGGTTTGACAGTTGCTGAATGGTCGTCGGTGCACGTGGACGTACTGCAATATGTCTCCCCAAAGCATCCCACACGTTTTCGATGGGACTTAAATCGGGAGAACGGCAGTCCAGGGTATTCGACGAGTATGTAAGAGGCGAACAAACAGATTCCGGATGAGGGTGTTGCTGCAGCGTGTATGCTACGTAGCACGACACTGATGCGGATATACAGGGTGCTCAGAAACAGTCTGGAAAGCTTGTAAGGTTGATGCAGGGTAACTGTGCCGAGAAATACCTGTTAAGAAAAAAATTCGATACGTTACGATGTTTCTCGAGTTAATTAGCAACGAAGTTAGCAAATGAGGCCATTGTGCGCGCCGATTCAAGCGGTTCACCTTCATTTCGGCTCCTAAATCGGAAAAATTCAAAAATTCAAAAATTGAAAATGGGATGGCAGTAAGGATCGACCCCGAGCCAAAGTCTGGGCAGTCTCGGGCGCTATCATCTACGCTATGACAAATACTCACACTAATTTTATCTGGGGAGGGGGCGGAGGAGCGCCTGAACTTGCGTACGTGGCAGCCTGACTGGCTAAATTCTACGCCAATTAAATCGGACACAGCGCAACGTATCGAAATCTTTTCTTAAGAATTATTTTCCACGGCAACCTAGTTTGGAACACCATTACAAGCTTTTCGTAGTATTTCCGTCCACCCTGTATAAGCACCGGCATGAAGGCAAGGGTATAGCCTGTCTTTCGTGTCTTCCCCACGTGTGTGTGGTAAATGCGGAAAGGTGAACTTTGGCGACGTTCTAACAAATGTATTCAAACAGGACCAAACTGAAACTTCCTGGCAGATTAACACTGTGTGCCGGACCGATACTCGAACTCGGGACCTTTGCCTTTCGCGGGCAAGTGCTCTACCAGCTGAGCTACCCAAGCACGACTCACGCCCTGTCCTCACAGCTTTACTTCTGCCAGTACCTCCTCTCCTACCTTCCAAACTTTACAGAAGCTCTCCTTCGAACCAGAGATACTGGCAGAAGTAAAGCTGTGAGCACGGGCCGTTAGTCGTGCTTGGGTAGCTCAGTTGGCAGAGCACTTGCCGGCGAGAGGCAAAGGGCCCGAGATCGAGTCTCGGTCCGGCACATAGTTTCAATTTGCTAAGAAGTTTCGTATGAGCGCACACTCCGCTGCGGAGTGAAAATCTCATTCAGGACCAAATTGCTGGTGTTTTTATTTTCTTGGCTGCCGAAGGACAAACACTGTTGACATCCATCGGAGAACGAAGAATGTGTGTTGGGCAGCACGTCTGGCGAAAAGCACAGTTGAGGAATGGTGCCTCAAGTTCCATGCTGGTCGATCTGGCAGGCCAGGAAAAGCTACGCCAACTCAAGTGGGAGAAACTCGAGCATCCGCCCTGCAGTCCTGATCTCTCCCCGTACGATTATCACGCCTTCAGTCCCTTAAAAAAGACCTTTAAGAGTCGACGATTCCTCACGGATGAGTATGCGAAGCAGACAGTTACGGACTTCTTCACGCAGCAAATACACGGCGTTTTACCAGACGGGTATCTTCAACCTGGTGCGTCGGTGGAATGATTTCCTCAGCTCTCACGGCGATTTTGCCTGATTGGAATATCGACTGTACGGTCTTCGAACGGAAAGTTTCGATCGCCCCTCATACATCCTCTCGTTTGTAGAGTCCCACCACTTGCGCTATTCGATGCGGTCACGCATTGTCATGCATGAAAATTGGCCAGGTGCGAGTAAGATTCGCGCACTGTTTCCGTACAAACTTATTTTTTTGTATAGGCAAATCATCCACTCTGGAGATCAAGAATCTCTACCATTTTTGCTTCTTACCAACACTGATGCTGGCAAAAATCGTTCCTGGATACCTGATGATGGATAAATTCCGAAACGCTTCGTAAGATGATGTTTGGCTTTTACCAACGTGACCCCGTCAGCTTGAATGCAGAGCTACTGACTGTTTTAATTTCAAGTTTTAGTCGGGTAACAAACGACAAAAGGAAATTTTTTTCTGTGATGTTATTACAAATCAACAATTTTTGTTTCTTTCCATTACTTGTACTGTAAAACCTTCCTTTTTGTCAAATTTCATGATTGTAGGCCTATAGGTTTTGATGAGTGAGTTTGCCAATATTGAAATATCTACATCTACATATACATGACTACTCTGCAATTCACATTTAAGTGCTTGGCAGAGGGTTCGTCGAACCACAATCATACTATCTCTCTACCATTCCACTCCCGAACAGCGCGCGGGAAAAACGAACACCTAAACCTTTCTGTTCGAGCTCTGATTTCTCTTATTTTATTTTGATGATCATTCCTGCCTATGTAGGTTGGGCTCAACAAAATATTTTCGCATTCAGAAGAGAAAGTTGGTGACTGAAATTTGGTAAGTAGATCTCGCCGCGACGAAAAACGTCTTTGTTTTAATGACTTCCATCCCAATTCGCGTATCATATCTGCCACACTCTCTCCCCTACTACGTGATAATACAAAACGAGCTGCCCTTTTTTGCACCCTTTCGATGTCCTCCGTCAATCCCACCTGGTAAGGATCCCACACCGCGCAGCAATATTCTAACAGAGAACGAACGAGTGTAGTGTAAGCTGTCTCTTTAGTGGACTTGTTGCATCTTCTAAGTGTCCTGCCAATGACACGCAACCTTTGGCTCGCCTTCCCCACAATATTATCTATGTGGTCTTTCCAACTGAAGTTGTTCGTAATTTTAACACCCAGGTACTTAGTTGAATTGACAGCCTTGAGAATTGTATTATTTATCGAGTAATCGAATTCCAAGGGATTTCTTTTGGAACTCATGTGGATCACCTCACACTTTTCGTAATTTAGCGTCAACTGCCACCTGCCACACCATACAGCAATCTTTTCTAAATCGCTTTGCAACTGATACTGGTCTTCGGATGACCTTACTAGACGGTAAATTACAGCATAATCTGCGAACAACCTAAGAGAACTGCTCAGATTGTCACCCAGGTCATTTATATAGATCAGGAACAGCAGAGGTCCCAGGACGCTTCCCTGGGGAACACCTGATATCACTTCAGTTTTACTCGATGATTTGCCGTCTATTACTACGAACTGCGACCTTCCTGACAGGAAATCACGAATCCAGTCACACAACTGAGACGATACCCCATAGGCCCGCAGCTTGATTAGAAGTCGCTTGTGAGGAACGGTGTCAAAAGCTTTCCAGAAATCTAGAAATACGGAATCAACTTGAGATCCCCTGTCGATAACGGCCATTACTTCGTGCGAATAAAGAGCTAGCTGCGTTGCACAAGAACGATGTTTTCTGAAACCATGCTGATTACTTATCAATAGATCGTTCCCTTCGAGGAGATTCATAATGTTTGAATACAGTATATGCACCAAAACCCTACTGCAAACCGACGTCAATGATATAGGTCTGTAGTTAGATGGATTACTCCTACTACCCTTCTTAAACACTGGTGCGACCTGCGCAATTTTCCAATCTGTAGGTACAGATCTATCGGTGAGCGAGCGGTTGTATATGAGTGCTAAGTAGGGAGCTATTGTATCAGCGTAATCTGAAAGGAACCTAATCGGTATACAATCTGGACCTGAAGACTTGCCCGTATCAAGCGATTTGAGTTGCTTCGCAACCCCTAAGGTATGTACTTCTAAGAAACTCATGCTAGCAGCTGTTCGTGTTTCAAATTCTGGAATATTCCATTCATCTTCCCTGGTGAAGGAATTTCGGAAAACTGCGTTCAATAACTCCGCTTTAGCGGCACAGTCGTCGGTAACAGTACCATCGGCACTGCGCAGCGAAGGTATTGACTGCGTCTTGCCGCTTGTGTACTTTACATACGACCAGAATTTCTTCGGATTTTCTACCAAATTTCGAGACACTGTTTCGTTGTGGAACCTATTAAAGGCATCTGGCATTGGAGTCCGTGCCAAATTTCGCGCGTCTGTAAATTTTAGCCAATCTTCGGGATTTCGCGTTCTTCTGAACTTCGCATGCTTTTTCCGTTGCCTCTGCAACAGCGTTCGGACCTGTTTTGTGTACCATGGGGGATCAGTTCCATCTCTTACCAATTTATGACGTATGAATCTCTCAACTGCTGTTGCTACTATATCTTTGAATTTGAGCCACATTTCGTCTACATTTGCATAGTCAGTTCGGAAGGAATGGAGATTGTCTCTTAGGAAGGCTTTTAGTGACACTTTATCCGCTTTTTTAAATAAAATTATTTTGCGTTTGTTTCTGATGGATTTGGAAGAAACGGTATTGAGCCTAGCTACAACGACCTTGTGATCACTAATCCCTGTATCAGTCATGATGCTCTCTATCAGCTCTGGATTGTTTGTGGCTAAGAGGTCAAGTGTGTTTTCGCAACCATTTACAATTCGCGTGGGTTCGTGGACTAACTGCTTGAAATAATTTTCGGAGAAAGCATTTAGGACAATCTCGGAAGATGTTTTCTGCCTACCACCGGTTTTGAACAAGTATTTTTGCCAACATATCGAGGGAAGGTTGAAGTCCCCACCAACTATAACGGTATGAGTGGGGTATTTATTTGTTACGAGACTCAAATTTTCTCTGAACTGTTCCGCAACTATATCATCGGAGTCTGGGGGTCGGTAGAAGGAGCCAATTATTAACTTAGTTCGGCTGTTAAGTATAACCTCCACCCATACCAATTCGCACGGAGTATCTACTTCGACTTCACTACAAGATAAACCACTACTGACAGACACAAACACTCCACCACCAATTCTGCCTAATCTATCTTTCCTGAACACCGTCTGAGACTTCGTAAAAATTTCTGCAGAACTTATTTCAGGCTTTAGCCGGCTTTCTGTACCTATAACGATTTCAGCTTCTGTGCTTTCTATTAGCGCTTGAAGCTCAGGGACTTTCCCAGCACAACTACAACAATTTACAACTACAATTCCGACTGTTCCTTGATTCAAGCACGTCCTGTATTTGCCATGCACCCTTTGAGATTGCAGCCCACCCTGTACTTTCCCGAGGCCTTCTAACCTAAAAACCGCCGAGTCCACGCCACACAGCCTCCGCTACCCGTGTAGCCGCCAGCTGAGTGTAGTGAACTCCTGACCTACTCAGCGGAACCCGAAACCCCACCACCCTATGGCGCAAGTCAAGGAATCTGCACCCAACACGGTCGCAAAACCGTCTGAGCCTCTGATTCAGACCCTCCACCCGGATCTGCACCAAAGGTCCGCAGTCGGTTCTGTCAACGATGCTGCAGATGGTGAGCTCTGCCTTCATCTCGTAAGCAAGACCGGCAGCCTTCACCAAATCAGATAGCCGCTGGAATCCAGAGAGAATTTCCTCAGATCCAAAGCGACACACGTCATTAGTGACGACATGTGTCACCACCTGCAGCTGGCTGCACGCTGTGCTCTTCATGGTATCCGGAAGGACCCTTTCCACATCAGGAATGACTCCACCCGGAATGCACACGGAGTGCACACTGGATTTCTTCCCCTCCTTAGCCGCCATATCCCTAAGGGGCCCCATTACGCGCCTAACATTGGAGCTCCCAACTACCAATAAGCCCACCCTCTGTGATTGCCCGGACCTTGAAGACTGAGAATCATCCTCTGAAACAGGGCAGGCAGCTGCATCTGGCTCAGTCAGAGACAGTGCCTGAAACCTGTTTGTCAGACGCACCGGGGAGGCTTTCTGATCAGCCTCCGGGGACGTCTTTCGCTGCCTGCCACGCCTTGGAAAGACCTCCCAATCAACCACAGGCGAGGGCTCAGCCCCACTGCGGGCAGCAACCGGGGCAACCACAGCGGCAGACCGATCTGGGGACAGACGGGACGAGGTTGATATCCCCGTGATACCCAAGTCCTGCTCCCGACAGTGGTGCCCATTGGCAACAGCGTCAAGCTGCGCGACCGAAGTCAGCGCCGCTTGCAGCTGTGAGCGAAGGGATGCCAACTCAGCCCTCATCCGTACACAGCAATCACAGTCCCTGTCCATTCTAATCGATGTTGAACAACAGCTATTGAAACACGAGTCAGTGCCTAGATATCGCAAGGGAAACACGCAAAGAATGTATTAACTAACCTGTACAAATGCTTAACGACTGCGCTACAATCTGCCTGAATTTACGATTGCAGTAACTAAAACTCGAAATTACACCTCCTATACGAAACTCACACGCAATTTAAGTGAGAATCTACGAAGTAAACACTAAAGCGCGATGCTACAATTCTCAAATACTATAGTACGCCCGAAATTTATGAATTAAACAATGCAAGTACCCAAAAACACGCAAAGAAATTAAGAATTAAACTATGTAACAAATAAGTAAGCTAGGGGTGTACGACATAAATGGATGTATCCTGTCACTGCATTGACTTAGAAGCTTCAATGTTCTACACTGACGAGAGACCAGAGACTCAGTAGGTGACAAATATCAACTCGATACGTCTACCCTTTCCTGAGAAAAAGGGTTTTTAACACTCGGACAGACATAATTACGAAGGCTTTCCTGGCGTAATAATTGATAATATTCTTCTCGGGTACGCAGCCGGTTCATAACGCCATCTTGACACAATATTTCCGCGGTCCAACTGGCTGCCATCTTCAGGTGAGACTGCTGGCACACGATCTCGCCGGAACTGACCTCTCAGCGCAAGCGGTGGCCCCTATATAGGCCGCAGAACGCCCACAGCGCGTGCGCGAGAAGGTGTCGTAACTGCCCTCTAGCGCAAGTAAACATATTGCGCCGCCAGTGGTGGAAACAGGCGAAATAGAGATATCGCTATCAAAAATTAAAAATTTATTCCGACGGTAGAAACACAGACCGTTGTTTTTTAATGTCTGATAATAGCCGGTCGGTGTGGCCGTTCGCTTCTGGCGCTTCAGTCTGGAACCGCGTGACCGCTACGGTCGCACGTTCGAATCCTGCCTCGGGCATGGATGTGTGTGATGTCCTTCGGTTTGTTAGGTTTAAGTAGTTCTAAGTTCTAGGGGACTGATGACCACAGATGTTAAGTCCCATAGTGCTCAGAGCCATTTGAACCATTTTTTGTCTGATAATACCGGGTTCCAAGTCTTGCTTAAAAGACAACCCTTGGCTATATTAATAAGATTATCAGATAAACGAATCTCTATGGATTCATTTAAAACAGAGTCCCAATAGCGAGATGCAGGGGCAACCATTTGTGTCTCGTCATACAGCATTCTACGTTCCTCGGTGAAACAGTGCTCCACCACTGCAGATTTCTCAGGTTGAAGCAACCGTGTGTGCCGCTGGTGCTCAGCACATCGTTCCTGAATGGTCCGGATTGTCTGACCAATATAAGCCTTCCCACAGTGGCAAGGGATCTTGTACACACCGGGCTTCCTCAAACCCAAGTCATCCGTAACAGAGCCAAGAAGCGCTCTAATTTTGGGTAGCGGACGAAAAATACTTTTGATATGGTATCTTTTTAGAATTCTTCTTATCTTTGAGGAAATACTCCCAGCAAAAGGCAGAAAGGCCACTGATTTGCAGGTATCTTCTGGTGGTTCAGGTGAAGGTTCAAACTGGAAAGCACGACGGATCTGTTGATCTGTATAGCCATTCTGCGCACGCGTTGTGGGCCTTCTCCGGCCTAAATAGGGGCCACCGCTTGCGCTGAGAAGTCAGTTCCGGCGAGATCGTGTACCAGCACTCTCACCTGAAGATGGCAGCCAGTTGGACCGCGGAAATATTGTGTCAAGATGGCGTTATGATCCGGCTGCACACCCGAGAAGAATATTATCAGTCGAACAGACAGACAGACGGACAACAAAGTGACCCTTTCATTGATTGAGGTACGAAGCCCTAAAAATGAAGTCGGGGCCGAATACAGCCCCGAAAAGGCGCACGTGGGGAAGGAGTACAGTGTAACAGTAACGTTGACTGGTGAGACTACCGTGTTCAAAGATTTGGAAGTCAGTACGCCTCCGCAACATTGTACCTCCCTCACACCATTGCACCTCGACTACCTAGAAGATCATGTTCGACAATGCGCGTTACGTGTGCGCAACTCTCGTCTCTCGAACACAGTATAGGCAACATCGCGACCAAAGACCACATCCGTCATTAGATTGCGTGAAACAGCCACAACTTTTCGCCTGCGGTGGCGGCGTCCCCGGTGTGTGGGGCGGGGTGAGGCGGGGAGCGCGTGTGATGTCGCCGCGTCTATTCCTGGCGGCGGCTCGTTGGCTCGGGGCCAGCGTCGCCACCGGCTGACGGAGCGGGGCAGCGGCGCGCCAGTAGCGAGCGAGCGTGCGAACGAGCGACACGGCCCACCGCGGATGGGGGACGCGGACCAGGCCGTGATCAGGCTGCGGCTGCGCAAGCCGCCCCACTGGCGCTGGGCGCTGCACACCTCCAGGTCCGCCCCCGTCGTCCGCGTCCTCGAAGACGGCGCCGGCGGCCGAGACGACGACGGGGCGCCCACCGGAGGAGTGGAGCTGCTGGTGGACGTGGCGGAGGCGTCGGAGCGCCGCTGCTCGCCGAGGGTGCACGCCATCCTCGCCGACGAGTGCCGGCCGCCCTCGAGGACTGCGTCCGCCAGGCTGCGCAGCATGGCCACCGGGAGCAACGCGGTGCTCAAGCAGAAATCCGACAGTTCTTTAGAGCGCAGGGCTAAACGAACAGGTTCCGGACCGCTGGCGTCAGCATGGGAGCCACCGAGGAGAGGCCGTGACGCCCCTGAAGAAAAGTGCAACGACTGTCCGAGTTCTTCCACTACGGGCGACAGAATGCCTCGTGTCACATCAGACACCTCGGATCAGGCACGCAGTCGAAGAACTGATCCCTCTGGTTTGCAAAAACCAGAGACTGGAGAGTCGAAATTTCAGAGCAGGATAGCGAGGCCGGTAGTGGCAAGGAAGAAGCTACCGGACTCCAGTTGTGTCTCCAGTGTCGAAGAAAGCCGGTTGCCCTGCTTGCGCTCAGTTGGTAGAGAGAAGAGCGGGAAATTAGCGGACGTCACGAAACGCTACTCCGACAGCTCCTTAGGCAGCCTCTCAAAGGTGATGAAACTGCGGAACAGACTCTCTCACAGCAGCACAGGGACAGACACGGCAGACACCACGGAATGCGTTCTTTCTGACAGTTCCCTGCCGACAGTAAGAGGCCTTAGAGGCTCCCCTTCTGCAACTAGGACGGATAGCGCAGAAAATATCAGCGTTATGAAAGACCTACCGAGCAGAGTCCCAGTACAGAACAGAAGTTTCTCAGGTCGCTGTAGTTCTGTGAAAGAAACAAAGAAGCAATATCCCGGAACAAACTCTTTGCATCGCAAAGATCTGTCACAGCAGGTGAAGAGCAACAACAGAACCAAAAACGATTTACATGAGAAGGTTCACAAGGAAGTACCAGCACGAACAGCTGTTGACAATGTTGCTAAAAACCAGCCTGCAACCCGTCATACGTTCACTAGAAAAGGAAATACTTCAGATCCGAGCAAAGACTGCTCTAGAGATCCAGTTAATATCCGCTCGGAAGTCGTGCGGAACACTTCGTCACTTAGGAGCCAGACCGCGAAAGCGGAAGAGCCTAAGGGGATCAGACAGCCCCAGCAGCGTTCCAAAATGTTGTCCGAAGTCCAGTCGTCATACCAAAGAAGGCTGGAAACGTCGAGGTCGAAAGACGCTGCAGCAGAGAGGAAACAGTTGCGTGTGAAGAAGCAGAAGTCTGACAGCTCCTTGGACTCGACTGTTTCTTCGGCTGCAGCAGAGGGAAGTGGACCGAGCAAATCGAAAATACCACTGGGTCACAGAAAGCTAGATACGAGAGCCAGTCCATCGCGTTTGGCGACAGGTGCATATGGGCGGCGCACGGAGCTGGCATCCGCTCGCTCTATGGGCGGCGGCGCTGCAAATAAACCTTTGCGACCTACCGTCATCCCACGGCTCGCCTGCAGTTTGGTGAAGCCCAGCGGGGAGCCTCGACGCACGGAAGAAGCAGACAGTGGTGGGCTCTCCTCCTCCGTAGAAGAACTCGACGCAGCCTTAAACAACGTCCATAGGGCGTCCTCTGTAAAACGTGAAGATCAACGTTCGTCGCGCATTCACACCGAGGACATGGACGACGTCTGTCAGGATGTGACTATAGAAACAGCATCGTACGGTGGCAATTCTGGGAGCAGGGGTCGGAGTCCCGAATGTGGAGGGATGTACGTGGCCTACGTCGTGACGACTCCGGACAGTGAAATAGGCGCACCAGTGTACAGGGTCGACAGCCCATCCGTGTCAACCGTGTGTGATGTGGAAATCGTTCCTTTTGACGAGGATTTGGAAGCGGAGCCTGTGTTCAGACCCGCCCGTCATTACTTTGGCTACGGCGGCAGCTTTAAGAGAATCTCGGACTTGGACGAGATGGACCTGGCTGCCGATCGTAGCGAGAGACGGAGCTCCTCTTTCGGTTCACGCCCCAGTAGGCCTTGTAGTAATAGTGGTAGCAGTGTAGGTGGTAGTGTAGATACTAACAAACCAGGACACAGGGACGGGCAGTACAAAAGTCGGTTGGAAAAATTGTTTAGGGACAAGGAAGGTACGACGAGCTCTGGAAGAAAGGTAGAACATAAAAGAACAGATCAGCAGTCACGGACTAAAGCAGCTGAAGAGGCTGTATTAGATGACACTGCGAGAAGGAAGAGGTCATCTAGCAAACATTCTAGTATCCCGAGGATACGAGTGAGTCCGCAGAAGGACGATGCCAAGCAGGCCGCCGGGAGGCGGAATCCCAAGCACAGTGCCGGCCTGTACAGCTACTTGCTCAAGTACCGACCCTCTGGCGAGCAGTTCAGCGACCCAGAGGTGCTCGCCGTGGCCACGGAGACCCAGGCCGGCGTCAGCAGGGCGGGCCACGCGCGGGGAGACTCCGGAGTGTACTCGCTGAACGGCTCCCTGCGCGACCGCCGCAAGCAGCAGCTGCCGGTGCCAGCGCAGCAGCATCACCAGCAGCTGCAGCAGAATCAACATCAACATCATCAGCAGAAGCAGAGTGACCGCAAGAGGCGGCGGCGGGTTAGGCAACGCACCGCACAGTGTCAAGGTACGTTACAGCTGGGTGCGCCGCGGCGTTGTTGATACGGTAAAGATCTATGTGACACATACTCTCTCTTACACAGGATGTATCCTTCGTCTAGTGTCAGAGGTATCTCATCTCCTCTGCCACAATAGTAGGACTTTTGATTTAACCACAGATTATTAAACAGTCGTAAAATTTACGATTGCAGATGGTTCCAATTCGCGGTTCCCGCCAATCTGGTATTGTCAGTGTGAGGTGTTCAAATTCAAATGGCTCTGAGCACTACGGGACTTAACATCTGAGGTCATCAGTCCCTTAGAACTTAGAACTACTTAAACGTAAGTAACGTAAGAACATTACACACATTCAGGCCCGAGGCAGGATTCGAACCTACGACCGTAGCCGTTGCAATCGCGCGGTTCCGGACTGAAGCGCCTAGAACCGCTCGGCCACCGCGGCCGGCAGTGTGAGGTGTAAAACAGAACATCTTGACTAATTTTGTACGTGGCATACCATTGGAGAATTGATATATGTAATTAATCAGTGCATAATTTATAAATTATTATTTTCTTGTAATAAAACATGAAGTAGTATAATTTACGTTGAATTAATAACAATATACGAGGGAAATCCCAAAAGTAATTATCCTATTTTTTTATAAATACGTAGACCTGTTTATTTCTACAATGGTTTACATCAGTTTACAGCTTTAACATTTAGCTATTTTTGGACATAATCATCACTTCTGTCGATGCTTTTTTG
Organism: Schistocerca serialis cubense; assembly: GCF_023864345.2. Classification (NCBI taxonomy): domain Eukaryota; kingdom Metazoa; phylum Arthropoda; class Insecta; order Orthoptera; family Acrididae; genus Schistocerca; species Schistocerca serialis. The sequence goes on from NC_064638.1 coordinate 727,217,101, forward strand.
TAGACGCTGTGGCAGATTTTGTATGCCCATGTCATGCCACCTCGCCACAATCCTGTTGAGAAAGTTACGAACCTCTTCCTTCACCTCGTCGTCGGGGATGAATCGCTTTCCGGCCAAATGTTCTTTTAACTTAGGGAACAGGTGATAGTCACTGGGCGCCAAGTCAGGATTATAGGGTGGGTGGATGATTGTGTTCCACTGAAACTGTTGCAGGAGAGCAACGGTTTGCCGAGCGATGTGTGGGCGAGCGCTGTCATGGAGAATGTGTACGCCCTTGCTCAACATTCCTCTTCTGCGGTTCTGAATTGCCAGTTTGAGTTTTTTCAGTGTCTCACAGTACCTGCCAACGTTAATTGTGGTCCCAGTGATTCAGATCCGACGACGAGGTGAAAGAATAGGTTCATAACTTTCTGAACAGCATGGCGGCGAGCTGGTATGACATGGGCATACAAAATCTGCCACAGCGTCTACAAAAATGCGTCGACAGAAATGGTGATTATGTCGAAAAATAGCTAAATATTCAAGCTGTAAACTGATGTAAACCATTGTAGAAATAAACAGGTCTATGTACTTATAAAAAAATAGGAGACCTTACTTTTGGGATTATCTTCGTAAGTTTCGCTGCCTGTAGTGTGCTAGGGTTACTCTAGTTTTGTTATTGAACGTGCAATCTTCCATAATTTCCCTGATCTTCTCATACTCTTGTATCCGCGTCGATTAAATGGCAGTTTGATCGTATTTCGTGAGATCTAGGTAGCAGACTCCAATGGTTATTAACACTTTGCCGTCCGCACGTCTCGTACAAATTTATTCGCTTGGCGCCGGCAGCGCTAAGTCGGATTACTTGGCTTGTCGCCGACCGCTCGTCATCTTTGCGTTACTGACAAGTTTCACAGACATTGACTTTTGCGAGCTTTAATTTTCCGGAAATCCTCTATTTTGCCGTATCGTTCGACAAACTCGAATTTTCTTTTCAAGTAATTTCTCTGCAAGTTCTACACTGTTATAATAATGATCCATGCAGAGGTGATGCCACTTTCCATCAGAAGGTGTCAGTAGTTCCGTCACTGTTTTTGCTAAACGCTGTCCAGCGCCGGAATATATTCTGAATGAGGAAATGTATCCCGTACTCGAATCACACAGTATCCGAATGAATATGCCGTATAGCAAGCCCGAACCATTTTCTAAGTTCGGGTCCCGTAACGTCGACAAATTAGGCATTTTTAAAATCCAATTTCCTTCTATTGCAATTTTGACTGTAGTACTTTTTGGTTTCGTTGCTAATATATTCAAATAGATCGTTCCCAATATCCTCGATGCTCTGTGTATCTTTGGGAAATATGTTTGGACCCGGGGATCCTTCAAATTTCTTATTGCTCCTCGGTAAATGAAAGTCTGACCATTGTGCACTGTCTTCTTCGTCTAATTCAGCCGAATCAGTTGGCAATCGTAGCGTTTGCCGAATTCTTCTTGGACCTATTTCACTATCTTCCTACGATTCTGCCGCGCGGGATTAGCCGAGCGGTCTAGGGCGCTGCAGTCATGGACTTCGCGGCTGGGCCCGACGGGCATGGGTATGTGTGTTTGTCCTTAGGATGATATAGGTTAAGTAGTGTGTAAGCTTAGGGACCCATAAGATTTTACACACATTTGAACATTTTTGAACTTACGATTCTGCTTCACTTTCATTTTTTTTTTATATCCAGTGTTTTCTTCCCAATCGGCCAAGTCGTCCAGAACGTCAGACAAGACGTCCGCGCATTCATCGTAAATAATCACATTGTCTCTTTCGTCCGCCATGATGAAAGGGCACAAGTACTTATAAAAACAAAACACTTTTTGACGTGTGTAACTTATTGTTACCTAAATAAAACACTAACAGAATGAAAAAGATACTAACGTGCTGTCGCCGGCCACTGAGCGATACTATGTAGAAGACACCGTTCTAATGTCGCCGGCGGTTGACCGCTATTTCGCGCACGACAGCACTGTGCTGTCGCCGGACGGCATAGTGTTAAAAATGCATCGCGAAGGGAATTCATGTACTCTCCATTTCAGCGCAATAGTACGATTGCTTCTCCTTACTCTTCTAATGGTCACAGCGGGCTTAGCCAACATGAATCTACGGATTAGATTCAAGAACCATAGCCCATGACGGACCGGAGTATGCTGTTATGCTTCACCAATGCAGGGGAAGGGTGAAACCGACTGTTGCTAATAAATATTCGTTTAAATTTTGCCTGTTGCCTGTTGGATTTTGTCTCTGATTTCAAGCGAACTTTTGGTAGACGATTTTTCTGACGTTTTGCCAACACGAGTCGCTGGCAGTATCAGTTTTACCCTCCATTGCTGGGGGCAAACAGTCCGCCACTAGCGGCCGGCCGAGGCGGCCGAGCGGTTCTAGGCGCTTCAGTCTGGTACCGCGCGACCGCTACGGTCGCAGATTCGAATCTTGCCCAGGGCATGGATGTGTGTGATGTCCTTAGGTTAGTTAGGTTTAAGTAATTCTAAGTTCTAGGGGACTGATGACCTCAGAAGTCCCATAGTGCTCAGAGCCATTTTTTGAACCGCCACCAGCGATGGAGGATAAAGCTTTTACAACGCCAGCCACTCTTGCTGCGAAGCCTCAAAAAAATTGTCAAAGAAACGTCGATCAAAGAATCCATGAGAGAAGCCAACAGGCAATACGTCAACAAGTGCTCACGAAAGCGTCAACAATTGTGTAAATATTAATTTACTTAGCACCTACTGTGCTTTCTGCAATACTATTTCTGTGGAGACCATGAAACTTCATCATTCGTCTGTGATTACACCAAGGTATGTGGTCTCCTTTTGCCTTCGGAACGGTGCATTACTGACCATGACGGTAGGATCACGTGCGAGTTTCGCTATGAGCAAGATGTAATTAGATTTTTGTGTTGCTATCAGAAGTTGTGTTAAAATGTTCATAGCACAATCTGCTTCTTCTTCATGTTCGTCTGCGAATTCAGGGTTAGATCTTATGGCCTGTTCCGCCTCACCGTCGCTTCCTCGGACTTCACAAATTCCTTCTTCCAAGAGAATTATATTCCATCGCTTGTCGAGGGATTCTCTTTCCAATTCTGTTTTCGTTGGATTACTTTTTTAGTTAATGCTTGTACCCCTAATTCTTTCCTTATTTCTTAATTTTTTTATTCTACTTCTCTTGTGCAGCCTTTCGCTGATCTAAGGACCTCCGTTTCTGATGTTTCAAGTTGTCTTAGTGCTTAATGTGCAACTTCCTGCTCCATACAGTACTGTGAGCAGTGCCATGACTTTATAAAATTTTGTTTGGGCTTTTCTTCTCGTTTTACCCTTCAACATTGTTCTTATATGTTGATAGGTGTTAATTTTCTTATTTACATCATTCTTGTCATCAAAAGTTATATCACATCCAAGGTACTGAAAACGGGACACCTGTTCTATTATTATCTTGTTGAGCATTGTCTTAGTTCCTATGGGGTATTTTCGTAGAAAGGCCTTTGTTTTTATTTTTGTTGTTGATGTCTTTAGTTTATAATTTAGGCATATATTCCCAGAATGAGATTTTCACTCTACAGCGGAGTGTGCGCTGATATGAAACTTCCTGGCAGATTAAAACAGTGTGCCGGACCGAGACTCGAACTCGGGACCTTTGCCTTTTGAGATACTGGCAGAAGTAAAGCTGTGAGGACGGGGCGTGAGTCATCCTTGGGTAGCTCAAATGGTAGAGCACTTTCCCGCGAAAGGCAAAGGTCCCGAGTTCGAGTCTCGAATCCAGCACACAGTTTTAATCTGCCAGGAAGTTTCTTAGGCATGTATTTGTTAATCTCTGTACCGTAATTTGTAATTTGCCTTCACTGTCCTGTATGATAACCTGGTCGTCGGCAAAAAGCATCGTATTTAGTTTTCCTGGCTCAGTTCTTATACTTTCAGGTATTCTGTCCTTCATCCAATCATTAACTAGGTCATGAGAGTACATATTGAACTGCTTAAGTCACTTAGTACAGCCTTGCCTTATTTCCTTTTTTATCTCTATTCCTAGCGCCAGCTCTTTGCCAGTGTCTATTCTTATTTTATCTATCTGCTTTTGGTTCGATTTCTTGACTAGTGTCACCTGCGACCAGCAGAAGCTATCACTTCCTGTACAGCTCCTTCCTGTTATAATTGCCACGAGAGTGGTTCCATTTTTATACATCAGAATACAGGGCCCAAGTCCGAGCTCCATCTACCTCAATTGGAAAAGGAACGAGCCAACTGCACCACTGATGTCAGCTACGATTCCAAATATATGACTGAGGCGATGACGAGTGGTTAGTTAGTCCCGGATTTGCCGGTTCGGAAACCGAAATGCCACTCGTTCATGAGGCACGGTACCAATCGTACAGCTGTGGCTAATATTACATCCCATTATTTTCTTAGTAAATGGGGTTTATCCTATTATAAATTCAAAAAAGTTGACATTAAGTTCCGTTGCTGCTTCTGTCACATGAACGGATTTTCGGAGTGTTTAATATACTGACAGGAGTAATTTTACAAACTCCCCGTAACCGTAACAGCGTCACCTTTATCTGAAATTTTCACATATGAAAAATAAACTAAAATCTGCGGAACTTCCAGCATACAGGATATCTCATCAACACCTGCCTATAGCGTCACCGAACGGCACTTTGTCAACATGACCCGAGCGCCATCGACAAAATTTCGGAATTTTTTCGGGAATAATTTGTTCCGTTGGATCGTTAAAGAGTCAATGCATTTCAGTTTCTTTCTCGCCCCCATTTCTGACGAAAATATCTACAGAACAGTACCATTGGCTATGTCTCTCTCGTTTTGAAATAAACTTGTTCCACTCAACCATGGTGCTTGCGAAGCCCACGAGAAAGACAGGCCGCGGTGAGTACGTCATATCAACGTGAAAATGCAGGTCTACAGCTACATCTACATCTACATCCATACTCCGCAAGCCACCTGACGGTGTGTGGCGGAGGATATTTTGAGTACCTCTATCGGTTCTCCCTTCTATTCCAGTCTCGCATCGTTCGTGGAAAGAAAGATTGTCGGTATGTCTCTGTGTGGGCTCTAATCTCTCTGATTTTATCCTCATTGTCTCTTCGCGAGATATACGTAGGAGGGACCAATATACTGCTTGACTCCTCGGTGTAGGTATGTTCTCGAAACTTCAACAAAAGCCCGTATCGAGCTACTGAGCGTCTCTACTCTTGCAGAGTCTTCCACTGGAGTTTATCTATCATCTCCGTAACGCTTTCGCGATTACTAAATTATCCTGTAACGACGCGCGCTGCTCTCCGTTGGTACTCTTCTCTATCTCTTCTATCAACCCTATTTGGTCCGGATCCCACACTGGTGAGCAGTATTCAAGCAGTGGGCGAACCAGTGTACTGTAACCTGCTTCCTTTGTTTTCGGTTTGCATTTCCTTAGGATTCTTCCAATGAATCTCAGTCTGGCATCTGCTTTACCGACGATCAACTTTATATGTTCATTCCATTTTAAATCACTCCTAATGCCTTTCCCAGATAATTTATGGAATTAACTGATTCCAGTTGCTAACCTGCTATATTGTAGCTAAATGATAAAGGATCTTTCTTTCTATGCATTCTCTGCACATTACAGTTGTCTACATTGAGATTCAATTGCCATTTCCTGCACCATGCGTCAATTCGCTGCAGATCCTCCTGCATTTCAGTACAACTTTCCATTGTTACAACCTCTCTATATACTACAGCATCATCCGCGAAAAGCCTCAATGAACTTCCGATGTTATCCACAAGGTCATTTATATATATTGTGAATAGCAACGTTCCTACGACACCCCCCTGCGGCACACCTGAAATCACTCTTACTTCGGAAGACTTCTCTCCATTGCGAATGACACGCTGTGTTCTGTTATCTAGGAACTCTTCAATCCAATCACACAATTGGTCTGATAGTCCATATGCTTTTACTTTGTTCATTAAACGACTGTGGGGAACTGCATCAAACGCCTTGCGGAAGTCAAGAAACACGGCATCTACCTGGGAACCCGTGTCTATGGCTCTCTGAGTCTCGTGGACGGGGATTCACACGATCGTCTTTTTCGATACCCGTGCTGATTCCTACAGAGTAGATTTCTAGTGTCCAGAAAAGTCATTATACTCGAACATAATACGTGTTCCAAAATTCTACAACTGATCGACGTTAGACATATAGGTCTATAGTTCTGCACATCTGTTCGACGTCCCTTCTTTAAAACGGGGATGACCTGTGCCCTTGTCCAATCCTTTGGGACGCTACGCTCTTCTAGAGACCTACGGTACACCGCTGCAAGAAGGGGGGCAAGTCTTGCCAGCAGCCGTTTCCAGCCGGGAGCGAGTAACTGTTTCAGGCGAGTTTAATAATTACTGAGTGCGAATTTAACTGTATGTAAGTTCTCGGTAGCCCACAACAAAGATAAGACGTTTAGTGGGTACTACTTGACTTAAATATTGATTTCCTGTGGACCCTGCACGGAGTGGAGCGTTCGCTAAGTGTGGCGGAGAAGCCGACTAACGTGACGTCACAAATTCGTTCGAAGGCGCATGTACCTCGTGGTACTTGCTGCTGGCAGCAATAATGCCAACTTTACTCTTTGCCCGCATGCATGCGTTCAGCATTGCTCTGTCTCTCTCGGGTTTATTTTTCCAACTATGTTAGTCGTACGTTAACAGATACACGGCAGTGTGGTCGTATAGTCGTTTGGTCACGTGTACTGACGAACAGGCGGCCGATCAGCACCTCTTGTATCGATGCACTGAAAGCAATGAAAGAGCGGCGCAGCGGTGCTGCGCTGCGCTGCGCTGCTCCCATAGCGACGGTTGCGACACCACAGTACTTTCGCGTCTGAACATGGTCGCATTGCTCTGCGTTTCCACTGTTGCGAAGGTATTCTCACTGCAAGGTAACTGCGGTAACAAAGCGAATAGTTACGTTAATACTTTGTAACGGGCCACCGGAGGCTACGAGTCGTTCATATCAAAATACTCAGACAGTAGCTCTGAACAACCTCCGATATTTCGTTGGAGGAGTCGGGGTTCATCTGTATTCGTGCTCCACAAGACACAGTACGCTGTGTGCACAAGGGTACATAATAGTGCTGTGAAAGTAACCACTTTATTTTCTTTCGCACGCGTTCGATATTGTTGAGGAACATACTCGTTACAAACTATTAGTTACTCGTTACTTTTGTAACTGAACGGCGTCACGTGTACATGTCTTTTGAAATTTGCTGTGGTGCTACTCTGACTGAGTATGATGTTCAACTCAAGACACACTTCGTTTTATTTCCTAGCTCTTTTATGAAAAAAATAACAAATAGACGCTGTTTGCCTCTATTCCACTACATGATGATTGCATTACACGATAGGAACATCTACTAAATTGTCATTAACGTGAGCTCATAAGAAACAGTACAACAAGTTGTCATAAAAAAGAACTAATCTCTCCACTCAGGTAAGATCATAATCTTTACATTTCAGCTGAACACTTTTTAAGACGCGTACGTAGTTCGAACTTAATTGTTGTCAGAGACATACAATACCCATTCAAGTTATTTGCGCCATCTGCTCCTCGCGGGTGTTGTTTGACTATCGGGCAGTAAGGAATTGGAGGCTTACTGACGCTATCGACACAGCTAGAGCCAGACGTAAACTGCATGCGAAAAAGAAAACCTGGTGACCGACAATGCGTATTCGGTAATCTATGTAACTACCCACTTGGCGCGCTGATAATTAAAAAAAATGGTAGAAGTGCGTACGGGGAAGAAAACATGAGAGTAATGAAAAGTTTCAGGCAGTAACGAAATGGTACTTAGTCTCGTAGCGTATTCGTTACTCAGTAACGAATACACGGTATCGAACGGCTGTACTAGTATTGTCTCCCGTCTCTTCACCCTCCCCCATTCAATTCACGGGCGACACATAGGAACAGAGACTGCGGATACCCAATGTAAGAAGGTGAAATTCTATTATTTTGGCATTGTGTTCATTACGCGAGATATAATTTGGAGGAGGCAATGTTTCTTGATTCGCTGAGGAACACGCGCTCTCGTGAATTTGTGGATAGAACCCTCCGCGAAACACAACGTTACTCTTTTAACATCACCCCGAGCAGTTTTTCGATCATTTCTGTGACACATTTTCGCTGACTAAATTAACCCATGATGAACTGTGCAAGTATGCTTTGAAATTTTATATACCTTACTTTAATCTAACTTGGTAAGGATCCCATACAGATGTACAGCGCACAAGAACTCAGACACTATCAGATCAAAAGTATCCGGACACTCATATTTAATGCGGAATTGACCACTAGATGCCACGGGAGGTGGACTTACTACAATAAAAATAGGCGCGACGTATTGTGTTTTCAGTAGAGAAATAGTAACAGCGGAATGAGTCAGTCAAGAGAGCTCAGACACTTCAACATGTTAAAATGTGTGTGAATTCCTAAGGGACCGAACTTTTGAGGTTATCGTTCTCTAGACGTACACACTACTTCAACTAACGTATGCTAAGAACAACACACACACCTATGCTCGAGGGGGGACTCGAACCACCGGCGGGAATGACAGCGCAATTTGTGACGTGGCGCCTCTAACCACGCTGCCACTCCACGCTGCTCACTAACTTCGAATGTGTACTAGTCATTAGATGTTATCCCAGTAACTAACTCATCGCTGACATTTCAAGCCTTCTAAATCGGCCAAGTCTCTGTTAGTGAAGTGACTGCGAAGTGGGAACGCGAAAGAACAACCACAGCTAAAGCAAGAGCACGCAGACCTCATATAGTCATAGACAGGAAACGTGCAGCATTGTGGAGGGTGGTGGTAAAAAATCGAATGAAATCAGCGGAAGGAATCACTCATGAGTTCGAAAATGCTACCAGCAGTCTAGCTAGCACAAAGATTGTGAATTGGGAGATAAAAAGAATGTGATACAGTGGTCGAACCGCTCCCCAGTTCCACTCATTTCCGTAATCAATGGCATACGACACCTGAGGTGTTGTAAAGAGCCATGCCAATGGACGCGAGTGATTTGGAGTCACGAATGACACTATACACTATGGCAGTCCGATGGAAGGGTTTAGGTTTAGCGAATGGTTGGAGAACATTGCCTGCCATCACGTGTAGTGCCAACACCGAAGTACAGAGGAGAGGGTGCTACGGTATAGAGGTGTTCCTAAAGGCTAGGGTGTTGTGCTCTTATTACGCTTAAGAAAACGCTCAGTACAGAATTACATGGACACATTTTATAGCATTGTGTACCGCTTACAATTGAGAAACAGTTTGGCAATGAGGATTATTTCAGCATGAAAATGAACTCTGTCATAAAGCAACAGCCGGCCGTGGTGGCCGTGCGGTTCTAGGCGCTGCAGTCCGGAACCGTGGGACTGCTACGGTCGCAGGTTCGAGTCCTGCCTCGGGCATGGATGTGTGTGATGTCCTTAGGTTAGTTAGGTTTAAGTAGTACTAAGTTCTAGGGGACTGATGACCTAAGATGTTAAGTCCCATAGTGCTCAGAGCCATTTGAACCATAAAGCAGCACTCCTTAAATGGACTGTCCTGTCCAGAGTCCCGACCTGATCCCAATGGAACGGCTTTAGGGTGAGTAAGATCGTCGACGTCTCTTCAGTCCCCAGTGTGCAACACGACAGCCTTCTCTGTATTCGGTTTTTAAGGAAGAATGGGCTACTATTTCTCCAGAGACAGTCAGACACTCCACAGAAACGGTCTCCAACAGAATTTAAGCTGTCATAAAAGCAAAGGATGAATAAAACTCATATGAACGTCCAGTAATAGCTTCTCAAATACTTTTTCAAAAAATGTTCAAATGTGTGTGAAATCTTATGGGACTTAACTGCTAAGGTCATCAGTCCCTAAGCTTACACACTACTTAACCTAAATTGTCATAAGGACAAACACACACACCCATGCCCGAGGGAGGACTCGAACCTTCCCCGGGACCAGCCGCACAGTCCATGCCCGCAGCGCCTGAGACCGCTCGGCTAATCCCGCGCGGCTCAGATACTTTTTACCAGATCATGTATAACAAGAGTTTTGAGAGAGAATTGCTTCATGCTTGAGTCACACTTTCTCGTAAATGTTCCACTAAATCTGATTGTGACACTGTTGCTTTTCGCAAGACTGCTTTTACGTAGCCACTCCTGTGTAATTTTCTCTCGTCTGAAACAGGTTTATATTTAAAGACTGTTCTAATTTTTGCACCACGTGTAACATATATTCAACAACATAACTGATTGCTGCCTGTAAATGTATGCTGTCGCGGAGGCCGAGAGAGGGAATACACATTGATTCTTAGAGAGCACGTTTCGCTCCGAGCTGAAAAAACCGCAAATGTCGGTGCTTAACTAATTGAAATTGAAGAGTAAGAGAAACAAATAAATCGGAAGAAAATTGGGTGGAACAGAAAGAGAAATACAGACATGAGCTTTTTTTTTTTTTTTTTTTTTTTTTTTTTTTTTTTTTTTTTTTTTTTTTTTCACGGAATGATTTCTATAAACAAGTATCAAACAAGAGGTCGACGAATAAGAGAAAGTGACAATATGTAGAGATACATGTTGCGTGAAATAGTACTTAAGAAAGGAAGTCTTTATGAGAAGTCTGTCATCAGTTCATGAGATACGTCTCGTTAAACGGGGCAGGGAAAGACAGAAGTAATTTTAATATCTCGTCAACATCGAGGCCAATTCTCAAACTATGGTCGGTTGCAGAATGAAGGGGAAAAGAAGTTATCATTTCCTTTTGATGGAACTCTCCAGAATTCACGTGAAGTGACGTAGAGAAACCGCACAATAGTTCAATAGCAATGTCCCGACACGGGTTTTATCCCTTTTTCTCTCGATATGAACTTAATGCCTTAACCATTGCGACATATTTAACAAATGCTTATTAATGGTCATACACATCTCGACTCCACAAATTGTTGCATAATGTCGGCAGAAAGGCGCATAAGTGCCAGAATCAATGTGCCTCATTCCTGTCTCATCCGCAGGTGGTAGGCGGGAAGAATATTTCTCGGTATCTCTCATCGTAAGACAGAACTTAGCATTGCGACACTTACAGCAGATGAATGAGGAAGGAACGTGTTCCTTGAATGGAAGCGAATCAGTGTGCTGGCTGCACAAACACGTATAGGTTATTGACATAATTGTTTGTATCCTCTCTACATGATCTGTTAATGTAATTACCTGTAGCTGTGAGCAAGAGACACTATTCACGATATCGGTCGTATGAGGATTTTACAAGCGGTTTCCTTCGTGGATGCATTAAAATACCTACAATTCCTCCTATAAGTCAGTCTGTCATCTGACTTCGTCTCGTCCAAGAATTTTACCCTACATTTACGTTTGTCACGGATTGGCTGCCAGTCTTTCAATCAAGCATTTAGTGATAATTTCCCAAAGAGGTGACCTTCCTATATAGGGGAAGGCGGGGCAAGATGGGGAAGCTAACTTTAAACCCTTACAAAAGGGACAAAAATGAACAAATTCAAGTAGGTTTGATTATCATTTGTTTACTTAACCATTGAATTACAGTAGCATGCAAAGAAACCTGCAAACGTGTTACATTTAGTTAGAAATATCTCGATTTGAAACATAAACTACCAATTCCCCGTCTTGCCCCATATGCGGGGTAAGATGGGGAACTAACATGAATTCATCTCTAAAGCTTAAATAAGGACTAGAATAGTGAAATCATGTGACTATAAGGTTTCGAAACATGGTTCTGCGAATTGTAGAATCAGGTATTACGTTTTATTTAGGCCTCTTACTTTCACATACTAGCCAAGGGTGGACAGCCTCGTCATCATCACTTTCTATCCCGGCACAAGTGTCGTGCGCCCAGCGTCCGCAGCTAATACACAGTATCCAGCGTTCTTCAGAGTCTATTTACAATTGTATTCAACGTATAATGTACGTGTTCAAAACCCGCAGCGAGGTAAACACATGAGACGATAAGAATGTAATGGTTGGACAAATAGCAGGGGTAAGACGGGGAGGCTCCCCATCTTGCCCCACCCCGTCTTGCCCCCTAATATGCTGTCAGGTTATGTTACGTCTACATGAACACTATTTCGTGAACATTGACTACTGACACAGCAGTTTACTGTTAATAAGACGTACTATTCAGTGCTATATATACAGTCTGGACAAATGTTCACGAAACACATGTTTTAGAACCTCGAAAGGTGTAAAACATTGCAAATCAGTATAACAATTGTACGTGCCTTGCAAAGCTCACAGAAACCGCCGCAAAACTGAGGTTCAGCAGTGTCAACACACTGGGACCTGTGTATTGATGATGTTGATGTAGCTATCCACAGATGGCAGCACTCTAACCGTCTTGCCCCGCCTTCCCCTACAACTGCATCGTCTGAAATTTTTTTTAATATTTAGCTTTCGGCGCGTCCACGACTGTACCTAGGACCTAAACAGTCCGTAGAGAAACTTTTGTCAGCCGGCTTTACGTCCAAAGAGTGAAACATAGCGGGCGGTTCGGTTATGATTCGGGCAAGCCATATTGTCGATTTCATGGACCCCTTGGCTACTGCCAAGGATTTTGTGGCCATTTTGGTTGATCAGGCCCATTCTATGGTACAGTGTTTGTTCTCCACTGTTGATGCAGTGTTCCAAGACGAGAGGACCCTGTAACACAGCTCGCGTCGTCAAAGGAGGGTTTTTTCAGCAGGAGGATGAATTGTCGCAGTTTCCCCTCGCCACCACAGCCACCAGATCTCTATAATATCGAGGTTTTGTGATCTACCTTGAAGAGAAGGGTGTGTCATCGCTGCCCACCTCGACCATCGTTACCTGAACTTGCCACTATTTTGCAGGAAGAATGGCATAAGATTCCCTTGAAATCCAGACAGGACATGTATTTGTCCATTCCGAGATCACTGGAACTTATTTTGAATGTCAACCGTTTTCCTACTCCGTATCAGGCGTGGTAATCTGTTGTGTATTTGGTGTTTCCACATTTTTGCCCACCAACTGTGATATGGAAAGGCTGAGAGAATCTTAAGAAAATGTAATTGATTCTGGAAAGAAATGACTTACAAAACACTTTTCGAGAAATTGTTGAATATTGTTTACTTTCTGCCACCTTACCTACAAGAGGTAGAGAAGAGCGGCGAGTTTCGTCACAGTCGGTGCGAGAGCGGTACAGAGAAGCTCAGCTAACTCCAGCTGCAGATGCCGCAACACAAGCGTTATGCATCACAGAAAAGTGAGATATCGAGAGCATACCTTCCAAGAAGGGTCAGGGGTTATGTTACTTTCTACCACTTTACTGACAATCATGTTTCCCACGTGCCATTCGTCAACGGAACATCGTAGGGCAAGAAATACAGTGATGCTATGTGCACACTTTGTCACACACCTCTAGGTAGCTCACGGAGTATACAGGGTGGTACATCTAACGTTTCGGGTGAGATTATCTCGAAAACTGTACATCGGGTAAAAATAGTGGATAAGACAAGTTCTTAAGCTCAAAGGGGGACATCAAATGATACTACACGTGAACCCCAGCCCCTTGGGTGGGGCAACTTTTAAATCTTCAACCGAGACCCCCATTTTTTATTGCAGATTCGGATTCTCCACAAAAAAGTAATCAAGTTTTGTCTGAAACGTTTTTTAAACCATTGACATATGGCGCTGAAATCGAGAAAAATTAAAATTGGGAAAGAACTCCGATTTATTTAGAATAATCCAAGAAAAATGCATCAAATTGATACAAAATGTGGACCAATTCTTTTATTACGCCAAATTAAGATATTTTTTTAACAAAACGTATCCTACCCGCCACAATTTTTGACGGAGTGAGGTCAAATGGTATTAAAATCTAGTTAGGGAACGAACTCTTCACAATTGCATTATTTACCCGACTGTGGCGCTACCGTGGCCACACTGCGAACTATGACTTAGTATAAAGGTCGTTGCAATGCGATCAGACGTCACTTCACTTTCAGATTGTGAACCGTAAACATCAACTGCCGAAAGTAAATTATTCTTCAGCGAAACATTGTTCACTATCTTCCTACAGAGATTGTTGATATGATCTTTTATCTTAGGTGAATGCCATAAAAATTACGTTGCAGCCGCGCAGTTGTATGCGGATCGTTTCCCAAACAGACGACATCCAAGCGAAAACATTATTCGAAATTGCACTCAACGAGCTCGAAATGGATACATGCACCGTCCACCTCGTCATCGTGAATACAATGAAAATGACGTTCGTGCCCTGACCGTTCTCGTCTGTGTTCAACTGGGTCCCGAAATGAGTAGTCGTGCAATTCAGAAACAAACTGGAATACCGAAATCAACTGTTCTGAGGATTTTGAAGGCCCATTAATATCATGCGTATCATATCACACAAAGACAGGGATTAACGCCGAAAGATATGCAAATACGCGTGCATATCTGCCAATGGTCCTTGGAAATGATAAGAGCTGACAGTGATTTTTTTACATACGTTATGCTCACCGATGATGCCACATTCAAAAATAATGGCGAATTAAATCGTCATGTTTGTCGTTATTGGTCCCCTGTCAATCCATACTGGCACAGACCCGCTGACAATCAACACAAATGATCGTTAATGGTCTGGTGTCGAATTTTAAACGGTTACTTGATAGGACCGTATTTTTTTTTACCAGAATGTTTCTGGGGAATCTTAGTTACAACTTCTCTGCGATGATCAAGTGGTTCAAATGGCTCTGAGCACTATGGGACTTAACATGTAGGTCATCAGTCCCCTAGAACTTAGAACTACTTAAATCTAACTAGCCTAAGGATATCACACACATCCATGGCCGAGCCAGTATTCGAATCTGCGACCGCATCGGTCGCGCGGTTGCAGACTGAAGCACCTAGAACCGCTCGGCCACTCCGACCGGCTCTCCGCGATGATTCGTTGGAGCAAATGGAAGATGTTGATTTAGAAACTAGGCAACGAATGTGGTTCCAACAGGACGGAGCAGCTCCCGATTATGCTAAAAATGTGCGGAACATTTTAAACTTACTTTACCCTGGTCGGCGGATAGGATGCGTTGGACCAATTCAGTGGCTTCCACGTCCATCAGACCTAAAATCTCCAGATTTTTTTTCTTGTGGTGTTATTTTAAAAATATTGTTTATGAAAGACAGTCCACAACCCGAAACGAAATGGAGCAACGCATTCGAAGAGCGTGTACAGCCATACCACAGGATGTGCTGCTCAAAACTGTGGACAACTTTCGCAGACGATTGACTTTATGCATTGAAGCAAATGGGGATAATTTTGAACAATTTCTTCGTGGCTAATTTCATTAATTAAGCACCCGAAACTGTGAGGTGCAAGGGGACTCACACTAATGAAGCACCCCAACATGAGAGAGGCAAGGGGGCTCACACTAATGGAGCACCCCATGGGAACATTATTCTAGTACGTCCATATCGTTGTTCCTGGGTAACGCTTAAAGTAGGGTACAGTACAATTTGTACAAAACTAGCTTAATTTGGCGTAACATAAGAATTGGTGCACTTTTTGTATCGATTTGATGTTTCTTTCTCGGATAATTCTAAATAAATCAGAGTTCTTCCCCAGTTTTACTTTTTTCTCGATTTCAGCGCCATCTGTCAATGGTTTAAAAATGTTTCAGACAAAACGTGATTACTTTTTTATGGAGAATCCGAATCTGCAATTTAAAATGGGTGTTTCCATTTAAGGTTTAAAAGTTGCCCCCTGCCCCACCCAAGGGAGCGGGGGTTGGAGGTCACGTGTACTATCATTTATGTCCCCCTTTGAGATTACGAACTTGTCTTACCCACTGTTTTTACTCGATGTATAGTTTTCGAGATAATCTCATCCGAAACTTCTGATCGGCCACCCTGTATATATGTAAATGTACCTGTAGATCGAGTCCGGGGTGTTGCTGGCGGCAACCGTTATAAACTGCCACTACAGTGCACTTACGTTAGCGTTGTGCTATCGTTGCTCACGTACGACGGACTGGACAGTCCACAATCAACTTTATGTGCAAACATCCGTTTATATTGAAGGACAGCTACAAATTCTTGCACCAAATGATAATCGTCTACCGCTTTCCCAACACTTGGTAACAGTTTTCCGCTGACACGGCCTCTCTGTACGCAACAGCGTTGCCAGCGAACGGCGCTGCAAATATTATCTATTTTGAGGTCAGTTATAAACATCGCGTCGTACCACAATCCCATGAAATTCAACTGACACTACTTTCGCTTCTGAAAGTGTGGTCGCACTGAGAACGTTGTACTGAATTCTGCTTGCGAAGAATGTACTTTATTCACCAAAAAATTAAACATTTAAAAACCCCTGACACAAAAACATCTACAAAGTAAAAAGTAACAATGTACTCGTCATTTAATAGAAGTACTAATATTCTGATCCATGGGTCGTCGCGTCGAGTGACCGCCGATTAAAAAAAAAAAAATAAAAAAATAAAAAAACACAGGTACACACGTTAAACCTATAACATCCCTCTGTTTGGGTCGAGCGTTAAAGATGCGAGAGCACAGGCTCGTGCCGTGAAACCTCTTCACATGAAATTTCTATTGACGCATGTCCGCGTTGTAAATGCCTGGATTCCGTTCGCAGCTGTGTAATTCATTTTGTAGGTGGTAGATATCCACCGAACAGCTATAGTTTTTCTTCGAAATTTGTTCGAAGAGTGATTACGAAAACTTTTATTTCCATCATCAATACAAAATGATACACCAGAACGACTTCGTACCACATTTGAACATTTGACATGCTGCGCTACAGTCACATCACGGTTAACAACGACCACAGCACTGTTTCTAATTTTTTTCGTTAATTTATGGCTGTGGCTCTTATATGTGGCATGAAGTAGTTCTGACACATCACTCAGCATTAATATGGGAAATATGTTTGCGGAACCAGTCTGATAATAAAACTGAAACAAACACTGTTGCTGTTCAGTGGATCTTCTCCATCCTCCCCCCTACCCCTCCCGTCGCTCTGTCGCCAAATTCCCGGGCCCTATCACATAATAAAGGCAGAGATACGTTCTTAGATAATCTGTCACAGATGGCACATTTTATTTTTCAACAGGCAGGTTATATTCGAAACGAAACTGGAATCCCAATACACAGTACACGAGGAATTTCACAGCTTTGTTATTGTTTTCAATTGTGATGATCTTTTCCTAAGCATTTCGTGCAAGGCAGCCCGTTAAGAAACCTGTTTGGTGAGATATGTATAAGTATAACGCCTTATTTTAAGTCATTATTTGATATATTTGAATGAGTTGTGAAACACATTGAAAATAAAAATCAGTATTAGTTATTATCAGTATCATTCTTCTGCAGATTTTGGTCTTCTACTACAACGTCACTTTATCGAAAGAACGACGGTAGTGCGGGTTTACCACCTGTTAACGATTCTAGATTACAGTGGCTGATTCACTATTTGTTGCAGAGACAGGAAGTGGTATGAGGGACTGTGCAGCATCAAGGCATGCTAACTACGCGTGGCAGGTGCACTCCAAAGCCAAAGGCAGTGGGGTATGCCTGCAAGACACAGGTTGCGGCGTACCTCCGCCTTGTACGGAGAATCCGTCAGACGGCACACAGACTGGTGTCCAGACACAAAGCTGGAACTCCTCTCTGCTATTACTTATACCAGCCAATACCAACAGAGACGCCATTTGACGGGTTGAATTCCCCATAGGTATGTGACCTGTGTAATCCGGTGTCTGCAGTGGGAGGTTACAGAGCTATTTCATTTAGCTTCATTTCTTCCCTACATTTATCTTTGTACCTGTGTTGTAATGAAGATATCTGTCGACCGTATATCCTGTGCGCCTTGTTTGGAAACACGCTTGTTTCATTAATGCATGGTATTTGCTGCTGGCAGTTCAGTCTTCGCCCTCAAGCATGCATGCAGTACTCTTCGGTTCTATCTCGAGTTTGGTTTTCTATCAGTGTTAATTCTGCCCTAACAGTGATACAGTGGTATGGATAAGTTTATTGATGGAAGGGTGGCCGATGTGTGCTTTATGTTCAGCTTCACTAACTGCGACATTAGGACGCTATGTTGTGCTGTTGCGGCAACCTCATCACAGTCCTTTTAAATCTGCAACTTTTGCAACATATCCATACTGCAGTGTACCACTGTCAACGTACAACTAACATTGCTGGAGAAACAAAGCCGAACTGAACTGAGCAGTCCTGAATTCTAGCATGAGGATGTAGAGTTCAAATGCCTCTAAGCACTATGGGACTTAACATCTGAGGTCATCAGTACTCTAGAACTACTTAAACCTAACTAACCTAAGGACATCACACACGTCCATGCCCGAGGCAGGATTCGAACCTGCGACCGTAGCAGCAGCGCGGAGGACGTAGAGTAATGTGGGCATTACTTTTATCAACAGCAAGTACCGTAAATGAATTAAACAAATTGGCATCCATACAGTGCACATGCCGCATACCGAATACATTGTGCAGAAATTTTCTGTGCAGTACAGTTACAGATGGAGATAAAAAAGCAAACGAAATGTGGTAACTCTGGTAAGCCACAGGTCCTTCATACTAAAACGTTGAGTAGATGTCGCTGAACAGCCTCCGAAATTTTGTACCGTGAAGTTCGGGTGCATGCTGTACACATTCCTCAGTCTTTGGTCTATTCTAGGATATTTTCTGCCATTTAAGGCTTTTTTCATTCTTGACTCATTGCCAGAGGTAAAAAACACGTGGTCCAGGCCGAGGTTCGGAATTAATGTCAAAACCGAACGAGGCGACGCGGTGGTGACACACTGCACTCGTTTCCAGAAGGGTGGCGGTTCAAGCCTCAATGCCGGCATCCAGAAAATCGGTTTTACGTGATTTCCATAAATCGCTCAAGGCAAATGCCCTGACGGATTTTGTGAAAGGCACGGTCGATTTTCTTCTACATTCATTCCCAATCCGCGTTTATGCTCTTTCCGCGGCCTCGAAGGACGTTAAACTTATTTCTACGTTGGATTGTAGCCCGCCCCCCTCCTCCCCCACTAGACGAATCTTCAGGTTAAGGACAGCTGTATAGGTAGGCTTTGCAAGCTGGAGCGAGCGTTTTAATAAAATCTCCATTAATCAGGATTGGCAACAACGCTTGTAGTTAACAGCCTGACATATCCGTTGTATTTAGTTTTTGGAGGAGGAAAGAAAATTATTTGACTAAAGGCTGTTATGCATTTCATTGGTGATATTCCACGCTCCCCTCGAAAATAATGATGCTGAAATATTTCTAACAAATTCTTCTGTCCACCATACATTTCAGTTTTTACCGCGAATGCTACAGCTCTTCGAGAGGCTCTCAAATTTGGTCCTTAGGCGAGATCCATAACCTGTTTATAGTGTCAGATTCAAAAACCGTATTGCAATCTATCGAAATCCGGAAGTGGGGCAGTAAGACATATGTTCAGAGTCATTGCCAAATGAACGAAGAGGTATGAAGTTGCCCTTTCTATGGTCCCCAGCTCATGCTGGTATGGTCTACAATAAAAAGTCTGGTTGATCAGCTGGCGAAGACGTCAGTGTTTCCAGCATTTAATGAATGTCAGTTTACCATCCTCCGATTTCAAGTTATGGATGCTTGAAATGTCCAAACAAGAATGGCAGAGTATTCGAGGCTTTCATTCTGCAATGAAATCAGTACTAAGCTGCGATTTAATCGGTAACTAGAGGCATCCCCCGGTTTCGAAAATATCAGACGAACAGGAAGCTGATAAATACCATGGTGCAATTCCTTCCCACTCACATCGGATAGCCATAAAGGATGATACTTGCTGCAACCGTCAGAAGGAGGCGTCAACCAGTTGTTGTCTCCCTGCAATTTCTTCGCAGCAGTGTAAACCATTGTGAAATTTAACGGTTCCTCTTCCAACTAATGCACCTGGTTTACTGTGTCACTACGATTCCCAAATATACAAAGCCCTTTGTGGTTTTCTACGAGACTGTAACATGTGTGTATGAAAGTTTTTGTTTTATCTGTGGTCGCATAAGCACTCTAGTTTGTGGTTGTATTGTTCCCAATCTCTCTTGAGTTCTTTCTATTTCATCTCTGATGAATAAGTTTCCTTATCTGTACTGACGGGCAAAACAAATTGCAATGGCAAGGAGGAGTTGTGCAAGATAAATGAACGATGATAGACGTGAGTCTACATCTAAAATATAATGTCTATTCAAATTTGCGCGGTCTAGGGCGCCTTGCCACGGTTTGTGCAGCTCCCCCCGTCGGAGGTTCGAGTCCTCCCTCGGGAATAGGTGTGTGTGTTGCCCTTAGCGCCGGCCGGAGTGGCCGAGCGGTTCTAGGCGCTTCAGTCCGAAACCGCGCGACCGCTACGGTGGCAGGTTCGAATCCTGCCTCGGGCATGGATGTGTGTGATGTCCTTAGGTTAGTTAGGTTTAAGTAGTTCTGAGCTCTAGGGGACTGATGTCCTTCGATGTTAAGTCCCATCGTGCTCAGAGCCTTTTGAACCATTTTTTTGCCCTTAGCGTAAGTAAATTTAAGTTCGATTAAGTAGTGTGTAAGACTAAGGACCGATGACCTCAGCAGTTTGGTCCCATAGGAACTTACCAACACCATGTTTGCGCCAGTTGCATAATAGTGGCGCTAGTAGCGGCAATTTGAGGACGCAAATCGGATTTGTTTTAAATACATGCTGTAGCGGTCGTGAGCGTTAGTTACCTTTGAGATTGGACGTGTTGAGTTGATGTTTGTCGACGATATCTTTATGAATACAAAGATGCCATTATCAACACCTCACTGAGCTTGAATGAGGTCCTGTAATAGGGCTGTGAGAAGCTGTAGCTTCCTTCTGCGATACTGCGGAAAAACCTGGGAGAAAGCAGCCACAGTACACAATCGCTGGCAACGGTGATCACGACAATGTACTGTCACAAGCGGAGTGGGCTCCGGACGGCCTCGTGGCACTACGAGAAGGAAGACAATCGTGTGCGACTCTGGCATATCGTACTGCATCTGTAGCAGTAATCTGAGCAGCAGTTGGCTCCACAATGACACTACGAACTGTTAAAAATCTGTTACTTCAAGGACAGCTCCGAGCCAGACGCCCTACAGCGTGCTTTCCACTGACCCCACACCACCGCCATTTGCGACGTCAGTGGTGTCAAGCGAGAGCTCATTGAAGGGCAGGGTGGTGGTCTGTTGTGATGTCCGGCGGGACTTGCTTCTGTCTCGGTACCAGAGATGGCCATATGTTGGTTAGGAGGAGCCTAGCTGAGGGCTGCAACCAGCATGTCCGTGTGTTAGACACACAGGACCTATACCTGGAGTTATGGTCTAGGTTGCGATTACGTATGACGTGAGGAGCACTTTCATGGTTATCCCACGAACCCAGAGTGCAAATCTGTAAATCAGTCGGGTAATTCGACCTATTGTGCTGCCACTCACGAAGAACATTCAAGGGGGTTTTCCAACAGGATAGCGCTCGTCCACATACCGCAATTGTAACCCAACACGCTCTAAGAGCGAGCCTTGGCCTTATGGATCACCATATCTGTCTCCAATGAAGCACATACGGGACATCCTCGGACAACAACTCCAGCCTCAACCACAAACAGCATTAACTGTCACTGTACTGACCCACCAAGTGAAACCAGCATCGAACTCCCTGCCACAAACTGTCATCCGGCACATGTACAGCACAAAGCATGCACTTTTGCACGCTTTCATTCAACATTCTGATGGTTACATCGGTTATTAATGTATCAATATTTCACATTTGCAATGGCTATCTCGTGATTACTTTAATCTGCCACCTTGCAATATTAATCACTTAAGTATGGTACCTACACGAATGTATTCCTGAAATTTCGTTGTTCTACATTAATTACTTTTTGACGTTGCGAATCTTTTCCGTCAGCGCGTGTATAGTGTGTTGAAAGTCGCGAGCTCTATCTACTGAAAATCTCGTGCTTGTACTCTTGTTAACTTTACTATTACAGAGATCGCCTAGACTTTATTTTTTAAAATTGGTCCTGTGCGCAACAAATAACTTACTAGGTCTTTCTGCTGCCACTGCTTGATCTGCTGCATTCCATTATTTAAAAAAAAAACATAAAAAACCTATTATTCATGCTGAGTGCAATGCATGTTCTGTATGGCGGCTCCTGCTGTTGCTGCGGCTGCTGCTGCTTACTACAACTACATATAATTCAAGAGAAAGGGTTTGGTCAAATCGAATTCCTTAAAAAAAAACTATATTCTGAAAGCGATTCTTTCTCATTCAATTAACAAAACGCTAGAAGCTCTTTGAACAATCGCTTCGTATGTAAATCAGCCTCCAGTGGCATTTAAGCAATATTACAAATTAATCAAACTCTTGAGACAGACTGAAATACTTCTCAGTTAAATGCATAGTGAAACAATTCCCTGACAATTACAAAAGAAATTAATGATAAAAATCAATACTTAAACTATTCGCCTAACATTGGTTTCCCTTAAGAATTCAACTCCTATCATTGTCAAAATTACCATCTGCTGCTGCGCACAGACACAAACCCTTTTCTTTAAATTAATAAGCGCGCTGCAAATTATAAAAAATATCAACTTACTACCAAATCCTGTGTCGCTGCTGGCGGGCACGGCAGTACGGCAGCTCGGCGACGACCCCTCGCCCAACACACGTGCGCACCACAGCAGGTGGGCTCCTACACTGGCTTCAAAACTGCCACTAGTTAATCCGTGCGCTGTAAAGTGCGACAACAATATCTTAGATTCCAGAGCTTGTCTATGCGCGCTGTAGCCAACCTTTACATCCTAAGAGAGTATTGCCAACTCTCAGTGTTATTAAAAGACATTAAGTCGAGTGGCGCCCGTAACTGTAACTCCGCTGTAATGAATGCATTGTACGTATGCGAACATTGTAAAATAATTTTACGTTATTGTTCCAACTTTTTACGTTGTTAGTTCTTTGTGCATATAGTTTACATTTCCACAAAGCTGTTGGCAGTAAGGTTCAATAAACCAAATTCAAATAAAAATGTATCTGATATATCCCACTGTGATTTAGTGATCGAAGCAAAGAAAATTAAGGTCTTTATAAACGATACGTCCTCGTTAGGCAAGACATGAACATAACGAACACATGTTGCGTAGAGAACAATGTCATCTTTTTCTAAGTTTCACAACAGAGTAAAAATTATTGTATAGAGCTGAAAGTCTGTAGCTTACTGTCCCAAAAGTTTAATACTTGGTTAAATTTATTCGTTGCGAGTCGTCATCAATACTGATGTACCGTACAAAAGTTTAGCAAGTCACAAAATAAATCTGTCCTCCCTCATAGTGTTGTTTCTATATTATTTAGAAAACCGAAGAAAAGTTCGGAAAATTTCTATAGTAATCTCTCGATCTTATTCCAGCAGCTCTGACGTTAAGTCAACATTAGTCAAATTTTCCATAACGACTTAATGTTTAGGGATAAAGCGTTCGATCATCTCTTTTCCAAATGTACGTCTATATCTAGACATACACTGAAGCGCCACGGAACTGGTATAGGCAATGCGTATTCAGATACAGAGATGCGTAAACAGGCAGAGTATGACACTGCGGTCGACAAAGCCTATGTAAGACAAGTGTCTGACGCAGTTGTTAGATCGGAGATCAGTTACTGCTGCTACAATGGCATGTTATCAAGATTTAAGTGAATTTGAACGTGGTGTTATAGTCGGCGCACGAATTATGGGACACAGGATCCCCGAGGTAGCGATGAAGTGAGGATTTTCCTGTACGACCATTTCACGAGTGCATCGTGAATATCAGGAATCCGGTAAAACATCAAATTTCTGACATCGCTGCGGCCGGAAAAAGATCCTGCAAGAATGGGACCAACGATGACTGAAGAGAACCGTTCAATGCGACCGAAGTGCAGCTGGAGTGGTATGGGTTCCATGATACATCTGGATACCGACTCTGACAGGTGACACGTGACACGTACGTAAGCATCCTGTCTGATCACCTTCATTCATTGATGTCCATTATGCATTCCGTCAGATTTGGCAATTCCGCCAAGACAATGCGACACCTCACACGTCCAGACTTGCTACAAAGTAGCTCTAGGAACACTCTTTTGAGTTTAAAGACTTCCGCTAGCCACCAAACTCCCCAGACGTGAATATTATTGAGCATATCTGGAATCCCTTGCAACGTGCTGTTCAGAAGAGATCTCCACCCCCTCGTACTCTTACGGATTTCTGGACAGCCCTGCAGGATTCATGGTGTCAGTTCCTTCCAGCACTACTTTAGACATTAGTCGAGTCCATACCATGTCGTGTTGCGGCACTTTTACGTGCTCGCGGGGGTCCTACACAATATTAGGCAGGTGTACCAGTTTCTTTGGCTCGTCAGTGCAGTCCGCAATCCACAATAAAGTGTATGTCAGAAAGTAATTCCCGTTGTACCATGTATTAATATTGTTTCTGCTCTGTTCTCGTATGGGTAACGAGACGATGGATTGGTTAAATTTTCTGTGTGCAATTTAATTCGTGTAACATTGTACTCATGGTCCGTTTGCGTGCGATACGTAGGGGGTTGTAGTATTTTTCTAGATTCCACACAATTGGTTCTTGGAACTTTGCAAGTAGGCTTTCGCAGGATAACGATTGGCAGTTCACGGTTTTCAGCATTTCCGTTATGATGTCCCCCAAATTCAAACAAGCCTGTGATCATGCGTACTTTCCTACTTCGATTACCTGCAGTATCGCCTGTTAGTCCTACCTGCTATGAGTCCCACAGACAGGTGAGCACTAGTCTTGGATAATAATTGCGGCAGGTCAATGGCCGAGAGCAAGTCTTGCAATAGGGCGCATAAGTGTTTTAGCAAACTTTTTTACACTGACTCAAGTCTCGCAGCACCCTGTCAGTGAACCGAAGTCCATCACCCACTTTGTCAGTGACTGAGCCTGTGTGACAACTCTGTTTCACATCTCTACAAATCGTTATATTTTGGAAATTTTGCGAATTTGTTTCCAGTTGTGATACTATAATAACAGTATACTACATTTTTGCGTTTTGCGAAGTGCAGAATTTTAAATTTCCGAACTTTTGAGAAAGTTGGCAATCTGTACACCATTCTGAAATCTTATTTTGATCAGATTGAATACGTA
Organism: Schistocerca serialis cubense; assembly: GCF_023864345.2. NCBI lineage: Eukaryota > Metazoa > Arthropoda > Insecta > Orthoptera > Acrididae > Schistocerca > Schistocerca serialis. The sequence goes on from NC_064638.1 coordinate 727,242,302, forward strand.
TATGACGAAGAGGAAAGCGTCGTACAGTTAACAAAGAGTGAAATCTGATACGTGATGTGACGGCGCTACTTTTAGCAGCTACTAATCCGTCTTTAAGCGTCTCGAATACGTAATTTTGTCTGATGTTGTAGGAGTCGCGTTTTGAGATAATTTCCTTAATAGTTACCATCGTCTTGTTTTAATAACTGACTTATCTTTTCACGTATTCTGATCATGTGCGAGTACTGCAAGTTCCGTTAGTAACTGCACAAATAGCATTTCCTCTCATTAGCATTCAGGGCGAGCTGTTCGTGACCGAACTGCGAGGAAAATGGAGCAGCTATAAGCCGTGACACAACTGCGATACCATTGAAAATGAGTCCTGCATCATTTTTAGCTTCTTTTCTTAGTACAGTAAGTTGTATAAAACCATTTAATACTCTTTACAGAAAACTTATGTTCTTAACGGTAGAATTTTCATTTCAGTTTCTGTGAAATACGAAGTGCCGAGACAAAAAATAAACTGAAGAAAGGAGCAAAAGGAAGGAAGGAACAACATACATTCAACTAAATTGACACACAACGATGGACATGTCGAGAAACTTGATATATCGAAATTTAGTTCTTGCAGCACTTTATCATTTTCTTGTAAATCATCCCGTTTCCATAAAATTTTACGTTCCTTGTATAGCTTAGTTCAGTGTTTCTAAAAACTGATTTCTCTCATTTCTACCCCGCCAGTAATGTCTACCGTGCGTATGGTCGTTTCAGTGCAAGGCTTCATGTACCTCTTACTGTTTTCGTCGTGGTTTTCTTCCATTCTTTTCACACTTATACACCAAGTCTTGCTGGTTCTTTCCATGCTATCACAGAGCTCATCTTCCTTCTTCGATAATCGTATTTAGTAACTTTTTCTGCTGTGGCTTCCTGATGCTGCTTCTAGCCAGCAAGTTTTACTAGTTAAGCAGTTAACTGAAATGCTCTCGAAAAGGAGGAGCAGGAAGAAAGATCTATATCTTCGCTGTACGGTGTTACATCTGGGTATACGTATCCCATACCAAAGAACGTAATATGAGTTATTTATTGCTGAAAAGATTATAATTTGTAATAGTATGGTACTGGTTTGTTATGTCTGACTACAATAGCCTTCGAATGAAATAATAAAAGCTTTTGTTGCCAATATACAGTACAAAGATTTTGGTGCTATGCGCTGCATAAAACACTTTTTTGACAATCATTTCTTTACTCATAAAACTCAGCATTTTTTTTCCGAACGACTGTCTCGCCCCAGAAAATACCCTACAATCACGACGAGAGAATTTTAAAAGACTGAACACTTATCTTAAAACAATTATCGTATTTCGTTATACATGGATACCTTCTATTGGAGAAAGCAAATGATTTGAGACTGGTTGGGGTGACTGAAGGTAATTTTGTGAGATTATACTATTCTTCACATTGAATCGACGCAAAGATAATTTGGAGCTGTCTTTTGTCTTGCACTCATTTTATCGTAACTGTAAGTTAAACTTCGAGTCTGTGATGAATGAATGATGTTACGTTCTCTCTTCTGTTTTGCCAATGGTTTCTACCTATCTCTATTTCTCTATTTCATGATGTTTGACTGTGAGTTCACAGTAATTGGCGATCAGTAAGCCCTTCTTTTAACAAAAAGAAGGACGATTAGCGATTAACGACCCGTCGACGTCGAGGTAATTTGAGGCGGAGCTCGGACTGTTCCAAGGATGGGGAAAGAAATAGGCCGTGTCTTTTTGGAGAAACCATCCCGGTATTTTCCTGGAGCGATTTAGGAAAATCACAGAAACCCTAAATGTGGATGACCGGATACGGGTTTGAACCGTTGTCCTCCCGAATGCTAACGCAGTGAGCACTGCGCCACCTGGCTCATTTTTGTTCTTGAAGTGTTGCCCAGTTGAAAACTCTGTTTCTTACAGACGTAAAACCTTAGATTTACTTGTCTCAGAAATCATACAATAAATTTTAGGATTAAATTACATGACGATTCTCACAACATAGTGCCACCCCCCATGGGGTCCACAACTCTTTTGTGGATACGTGCGTAGCGAGCACGGGACCCCAAGCTAATGTGGCCAACCTACCTTTCCGGGCTGCATACCTTCCTTTTCCGCATCCTTCCCTATCCGATCTTCGCCCCCCCCCTCCCCTCACCTCTGGCTCTTTCCTTCCCTTTCTCCCCCTCTGGGAGTATGGTTTGTGCGTACGTCCAGAGACGGACGCTCGTAAATGTACCGCATTCTTCGCCTTCTCTGCTTGTATGTCTTCATCCTTCCTTTGTCCTTCTCTTTTCCTTACCTCTTCTCTTTACCCTTTTCTCTGCTGCGGCGTTTGAGACCTCTCTTCTTTCCTTTCCCTTTCTTTGTTTTTCTCTTTCCCTTTGTTCCTCCCTGTGCCTGTCTGTAGGCCAACCCACGCATTTTCGTGCGTAGCCGGTGACGGAGTAACGCGTAATTCCCCGGCCCGGGTAGACAGGTAGGACACGTACGTACCCCCTGGTAATGGCCAGGCCCAGGGAGGGGTGATTACCCGAGCTGATACCTTCCGAAAGTGCCGATTGGTCCCTCCGTCAGTTTGTCGGGAGGTGTGACCTGAGGTATGAACAATCACCTAAGGCGGGAGTGCCCTCAGAGAGGGCCCCCACAAGGGAGTAGCGCGCCATCGGAGACGCCGGTAATCATGGGGGATTCTTCTGCAATGGTTTCCTCACCTTCCACTATGTCTGCTCACAAGCGTAAGTTCACTGAGTCTCAGCCACAGACAGTTCTTCCATCGTTGCCACGGTTCCTTGTTGTTTCTCGGTCTGATGAAGGTCACGACTTCTCCACGGTCAACCCTTTCATTATTCAGGAAGGTGACGACGCAATTGCAGGTCCTGTAAAGTCTTGTTCCAGATTACGGAATGGCACCTTGTTGTTAGAAACAGTCAGTGCCCCCCAGGCACAAAAATTGCTGCGTACTTCACTTCTCCACACCTTCCCTGTCCGGGTGGAACCGCACCGTACTTTAAATTCCTCGCGTGGAGTCGTTTGTACACGCTCCCTCGATGGATTGCCTGACGACGAAATTCAGCACTACCTGTCTGACCAGGGCGTAACGGCTGTTCATAGAGTTATGAAAAGGGTTGACACGAACATCATTCCAACTCGCACCATCTTCTTGACATTTGACAAAGTTCAACTCCCATCCAAAATCAAAGCAGGCTATGAGATAATTTCCGTTCGCCCTTACGTCCCAAACCCTACGCTATCGGTGTCAGCGGTTCAATCACAGCAGCCAGCCCTGTTCCAATCTGGCCAAATGTGTTACATGTGGCAAGGATGCCCGTGAGGGTGCTTGTCCACCTCCATCCCCTCGCTGCATCAACTGTATGGGTGACCACGCTGCTTCCTCTCGAGATTGCCCCATTTTTAAAGATGAAAAGTTCATCCAGGAAATCAGAGTGAAGGAAAAGGCGTCGACCTTTGCTGCTCGAAAATTATTCGCCAGTCGACAGCCCACCGTGCCTCAGACAGGAAAATACAGCACTGTCCTTGCTTCTCCTTGGCCAACAAAGGAGGCGGCCATGCAGACTTGCGACCTCACCTTTGACCTCACCTTTAGTGCCACGGTCGTCAGATCGGCCAGCGCAAAGATCGCCCGTTCAACCTCACCACTTTCGCCTGCCCACTCTACGGCTCACCCTTCATCGGGTTCTGCTAAATCTCGAGCCCAAAAGTCAGACACCAATGCTTCGAAAAAAGAGCATACTCGTGAAGATTTTTTACATACCCCAACTTCACAACCATCGGTTCCTCCTTCATCTAAACATCATATTTCCAAGAAGGCTAATAAGAAACCCAGTTCATCTCCTTCTCCGCCAAGGCGTGTCTCATCTACAGCACCACCTGGCGGAAATCGCCCTCGGCCGTCTTCTGTGTCGCTGAGGCGCACTGCTGGCGGCCGATCAACCGGACGATCGCTGGTCGCAGGAGCTGCTCCTGAACAACCTATGGATCAGGATCTTCTGCCTTCAGTTGAATGCCATTCCATGCTGTCGGTTGCAAGCTCTGAGCAGTCGTTGAGTTGACGGCAACCTTGGTCACATTCCTCCATTTCCTGTTCACCCTATGTCCATTATCCACTGGAATATCCACGGTATTCGAGCCAATCGAGATGAATTGGCGCTCCTCTTACGATCCTACTCGCCGGTCATCTTCTGTCTTCAGGAAACAAAGCTGTGTCCCCATGACCGCTTTGTTCTCCCCCATTTTCAGTCCGTCCGATTTGATCCCCCCTCTGTTGAACGCACTCCAGCCCACGGAGGACTCATGATTCTTCTCCATAATACTCTCCATTATCACCCAATCCACTTAAACACTTCCTTCCAAGCTGTCGCTGTCTGTCTTTCCCTTTCTGGATATACCTTTTCTCTTTGTACTGTATACATTCCATCGTCCACACCAATGGCACGAGCTGATCTCCTTCATCTTCTTGGTCAGCTTCCACCCCCCCCCCCCTATTATTTGCTGGTTGGGGACTTCAATGCCCACCACCCGCTTTGGGGATCTCCACATCCTTGTCCACGTGGCTCACTATTGCTAGACGTCTTCCACCAAGCGGATCTAGTTTGCCTCAACACCGGGGTCCCTACATTTTTGTCTGCCTCCACGGCAAATTTCTCTCATTTGGACCTTTCGGTCGGTACTGTTCCGCTAGCTCGGCGCTTCGAATGGTTCGCCCTTGATGAGACACACTCGAGTGACCACTTTCCATGTGTCCTTAGACTGCAGCCTCAACTGCTCTATATGCGCCCGCGACGCTGGAAGTTTGCCCAAGCCGATTGGACACTTTTTTCGTCTCTAGCGACATTCGATGACCGTCACTTTCCTAGCGTCGACGATGAGGTCACACATATTACCGACGTTATTCTTACAGCTGCGGAACGTTCAATACCACGCACCTCCGAATTGTCCCGGCGCCCCCCAGTTCCTTGGTGGAACGAGGCATGCCGTGACGCAATACGTGAGCGGTGACGTGCTCTTCGCGTTTTCCGCCACCATCCTACTTTGGCCAACTGTATCCGCTGTAAGCAGTTCTGTGCGCGATGCCGTCGTGTCATCCGCGATAGCAAGAAGGCAAGCTGGAAATTCGTTATTAGCTCATTTAACACCTTCAGTCCCTCCTCGGAAGTTTGGAGTCGACTTCGACAGTTATCAGGCGCGCCTAGTTTCTCCCCGGTCTCTGGGCTCACTGTCGCGCGTGATACGTTAGTGGACCCCATCGCAATTTCTAACTCCTTGGGTCAACACTTTGCTGAGATTTCGAGCTCTTCAAATTACCCGCCAGCGTTTCTCCCGAAGAAACGTGCAGCGGAAGTGCAACCTCTGCTTTCTTTTCTCAAAATCGCGAAAGCTATAATACTGTTTTCTCCATGCGGGAACTCCAACATGCACTCTATTCTTCTCGCTCCTCCGCCCCAGGACTGGATGGTATCTACATACAAATGTTGCTGCATTTGTCAACCCATCGTCTGCGTTACCTCCTTCGCATTTATAATCGAATTTGGACCGACAGTACTTTTCCCAGACGATGGCGGGAAGCTATCGTCGTTCCTGTTCCGAAACCTGGAAAGGACAAACATCTCCCCTCTAGCTATCGCCCCACTTCTCTCACGAGTAGTGTATGTAAGGTTTTGGAGCGTATGGTGAATTGCCGTTTATCTTGGTGGCTGGAGTCCCGCAATCTTTTAACACCTGGCCAATGCGGTTTCCGAAAGCATCATTCTGCAGTTGACCACCTTGTTTCTCTCTCCACTTATATCATGAACAATTTTCTCCGGAAATGCCAAACAGTAGCAATATTTTTTGATCTGGAGAGAGCATACGATACCTGTTGGAGGACAGTCATCCTCCGCACACTGTTCTCTTGGGGCTTTCGAGGTCGGCTGCCCCTTTTTATTCGCGAATTGATGGCAGGGCGCACATTTAGAGTGCGGGTGAACACTACTCTCTCCCGTACTTTCTCCCAAGAAAACGGGGTACCCCAGGGCTCCGTGCTAAGTGTTGTACTGTTTGCTATTGCCATAAATCCAATTATGGATTGTCTCCTTCCTGATGTCTCGGGCTCCCTCTTTGTGGACGATTTTGCGATCTACTACAGCTCTCAACGGACCACCCTTCTTGAAAGACGTCTTCGAGGATGTCTGGATCGCCTCTACTCTTGGAGCACCGAAACCGGCTACCATTTTTCTCCCAGTAAGACCGTTTGTGTTAATTTTTGGCGACGTAAGGAGTTCCTTCCACCCTCCTTACATCTAGGACCTGTCAACCTTCCGTTTTCGGACGTCGCTAAATTCTTGGGACTTATGTTTGACAGAAAACTGTGCTGGTCCTCCCACGTTTCCTATCTTTCGGCTCGCTGTCTGCGATCGCTCAACACCCTCCGTGTCCTGAATGGTACCTCCTGGGGAGCGGACCGAGTGGTCCTTCTCCGCCTCTATCGCGCCTTAGTGCGCTCGAAATTGGACTATGGAAGCATATTTTACTCCTCTGCTCGGCCGTCTATTCTTCGTCGTCTCGACTCTATCCACCACCGTGGATTACGTTTAGTGTCTGGAGCTTTTTACACCAGCCCTGTGGAAAGCCTTTATGCTGAGACTGCTGAACCTCCGCTGTCCAATCGGCGAGCAGTCCTTCTGAGTCGTTATACTAGCCATCTGTCTTCCATGCCTGCTAATCCAGCCCATGACATTTATTTCGACGCCTCCTTTGATGTAGGGTATGCAGGCCGCCCCTCCTCCTACTACCACCAGGAGTCCGCTCCCGTCAACTGCTCCATTCTCTTTCCTTCCGCTTTCCTAAAACCTTCTTGACAGCTTGGGGTATAGCACCGCCTTGGCTCCGTCCCCGGATCTGCCTGCTCCGTGACCTTTCAATTTCCCAAGGATGGTACCCCTTCACTTGTTTATCGTCGGGCATTTGCTGCTCTATGTGCACAAATGAAGGAAGCCACATTTATTTACACTGATGGCTCGAAAACATCGTTAGGTGTAGGGAGTGTCTGTATTGTTGGCGACACCCCAAATCAATTTCGGCTTCCCGAGCAGTGTTCGGTTTATACTGCGGAGCTTTACGCTGTTCTCCAGGCTGTCCACTACATCCGCCGCCATCAGCGGATACAGTATGTTATCTGCTCAGATTCTCTCAGCTTTCTCTTCAGTCTCCAAGCTCTTTACCCTGTCCACCCTCTGGTCCACCGAATTCAGGACTGTCTGCGCTTGCTCCACCTGGGGGGCGTCTCGGTGGCGTTCCTCTGGCTCCCGGGACACGTTGGTATCTGTGGAAATGAGGCGGCCGATATTGCGGCCAAGGCTGCAGTCTCTCTTCTTCGGCCAGCTATTCAATCGATTCCCTTCGCCGATCTACGGAGCGTTTTATGTCGTCGTGTTGTTCTTTTATGGCACGCACATTGGTCGACACTTCCCCATAGTAAATTGCGGGACGTGAAAGGTCTTCCTTGTGCTTGGATCTCTTCTTCCCGAACGCGTCGTCGGGAGGAGGTAATTTTAGCTAGACTCCGGATAGGGCACTGTCTTTTTAGCCATCGACATCTTTTAAGAGGCGATCCTCCCCCACTCTGTCCCCACTGCTCTCAGCTGTGGACGGTAAGACACCTTTTAATTGAGTGCCCCTATTTTACTCCGTTACGCGCCCGTCTACAGCTGTCGCCTGACATATCGTCAATTTTAGCAGATGACACGCGCTCGGCCGATCGCGTTCTCGAGTTTATTAGTGCCAGTGAAATGACGTCAGTCATTTGAAGCTTTTTTTGGGGACAACCAACCCCTTTCTGTAGTGGATTTTTAAGCCTTCCTTCTGCTTTTAGCTTCTCCAATTATATGACTTTCGTTCCCATTGCTGCTGGTTTCCATTTTCGGTTTTTTACTGTTTCCTAAGTCACGGACCGGGCGCTAATGACCATAGCAGTTTTGCGCCCTAAAACAAAAAAAACATTGTGCGAATATAAGAAGGCCTCCCGACGTATGGATAATGGCGGAAGTTCCATGCGCTTTCTGCAGATGATGCTGCTATATATGGAGAATTCTCAGCAATAGAAAACTGTACTGAAACGAAGGAAATCCTGCACATGATGAACGCTTGGTGCGGAAACTGGCAGTGGGCTTCCAACATAGCCAAATGTAGCGTATTGAATATGAAGAGGCAGAAAGCCCCATTATTGTATGCTTACGCGATTGCAAAGGTATCACTGGAAGCTGTCACGCGTATTAAGCGTCTGAGAGTACAGAGCGATTGAAAATGAAACTTCCACATGAAAATAATAACCGATAAGACAGGTGCCAAACAGATTCGTTGGAAGAGTGCTCAGAAGTGTCGTCCACAAACGAGGTAGCTTACGAAACCCTCGTTCGACAAGTACGTCAACAGTGCACGTAAATCTGCGGTCCGTACCACATAGCATTCACAGAATAAATAGAGAAGATATAAAGAGAAAAAGCGTGTTTGCATCGCAGGTTCATTGAGTTAGTGTGATAGCGTCACAGAGATGCTTAACCAACTACGAGGGAGGCCGTGCGCATCGCAATGTGGTTTACTTCTCCGAGAGCGTACGTTCATAGAAATGTCAGTCGATGTATTATTGCTTCGTTCTAGCTTAATCTCGCGGGAAGACCATGAAGGTATAATCAGAGTCAAGCTCAGACGGAGGCTTACAGCGGTTGTTCTTCCCTCGGACGAATCACCAGTGGAACAGAAAAGAGGAAGTGGCAGTGTTGCAAAATGTACCGTCCAACACAGAACAGAGATCACTTGCAGATTATAGATGTACACGTGGAACTAGAGGCCAAATGTACATCATAATCCGGTACCACAGTTCCGCTCCCTTACCTTTAAAATGTCTTAAACATGAGCTACCTTCTAAATTGAAGTCAGTACTGCATATACGCCGGATTTAACACTCGAGAAAAATTCGTAGTGAGACAGTAGTGGTGAGATGGTTTCGAGCTAATGTCGTAGGCAAGATCGCGAACCTCATCGGCGTGTCTCGCGAGTAATGGCATGTGATGCTGTTGGCGATGTCATATTCTTCTGATGGGTATACTAACCTCGTTAGTCCCGTTGGTGCTGTTCGAGAGGAGTCGGCAGCGTCACAGCGCTGTGTTATAAACTTCCCAATTTTCTACACTCTGCACACAATCATCGTATACATGCAAGCCGATAGACTTAAGACACAATGCTAACATGTTCCTAAGGTAACGAGTTAACGAGCTCGAAGTTAGAAACAACCCTATCCTCCTCTTATTCCCACAAAATTTTACAATCCCAGCTGTCTTTCTCCGGCGTCAGGAAGCCATGTGTGTTATCTAGCACCGCAGAAGTAGTATACTGAGATAATAAAAGTCATAGAGAGCGATATGCGCATATACATATGGCGGTAGTATTGCGTGCACAAGGTATAAAATGGCAGTGCATTGGCGGCGTTGTCATTTGTACTCAGGTGATTCATGTGTAAAAGGTTCTCGACGTGATTGTGGCTGCACGACGGGAATTGAGACTTTGAACGCGAATTGATAGTTGTAGCTAGACGCAAGGGATATTCCATTTCGGAAATCGTTAAGGAATTCAATATTCCGAGATCCTCAGTGTCAAGAGTGCGCCGAGAATACCAAATTTCAGGCATTATCTCGCAACAGCGATAACGCAGTGGCCAACGGCCTTCACTTAACGACCGAGAGCAGCACAGGCCGTACAAAGCCATAGACCAAAATTGAAATGGGGCTCTGAGGAAGCTTGTGATGTCTCCATAATGGTGAGGGCTGTGTATACTTGGAATGGACTGGGACCTCCGGTCCAACAGAACCGATCATTGACTGGAAATAGTTACGTTAGGCTGCTTGGAGACCATTTTCAGCCATTCATGAACTTCATGTCCCCAGACAACAATGGAGATTTTATGGATGACAATGCGCCATATCACAGGACCGCAGTTATTCGCAATTGGTTTGAAGAACATTGTGGTCAATCTGTTGACAGACGTGAAAATTACCGAACTATCGGTTTAATAAGTCACGGCTGCAAAACACTAACACGAATTCGTTACAGACGAATGGAAAAACTAATAGAAGCCGACCTCGGGGAAGATCAGTTTGGATTCCGTAGAAATATTGGAACACGTGAGGCAATGCTGACCCTACGACTTATCTTACAAAATAGATTAAGGAAAGGCAAACTACGTTTCTAGCATTTGTAGACTTAGAGAAAGATTTTGACAATGTTGGCTGGAATACTCTCTTTGAAATTCTGAAGGTGGCAGGGGTAAAATACAGGGAGCGAAAGGCTATTTACAATTTGTACAGAAACCAAATGGCAGGTATAGGAGTCGAGCGACATAAAAGGGAAGCAGTAGTTGGGAAGGGAGTGAGACAGGGTTGTAGCATCTCCCCGATGTTATTCAATCTGTATATTGAGGAAGCAGTAAAGGAAAAAAAAAAAAGAAAAATTCGGAGTAGGTATTGAAATCCATGGAGAAGAAATAAAAACTTTGAGGTTCGCCGATGACATTGTAATTCTGTCAGAGACAACAAAGGACTTGGAAGAGCAGTTGAACGGAATGGATAGTGTCTTGACAGGAGGATATAAGATGAACATCAACAAAAGCAAAACGAGGATAATGGAATGTAGTCGAATTAAGCCGGGTGATGCTGAGGGAATTAGATTAGGAAATGAGACACTTAAAGTAGTAAAGGATTTTTGCTATTTGGGGAGAAAAATAACTGATGATGGTCGGAGTACAGAGGATATAAAATGTTGACTGGCAATGGCAAGGAAAGCGTTTCTGAAGAAGAGAAATTTGTTAACATCGAGTATAGATTTAAGTGTCAGGAAATTGTTTCTGGAAATATTTGTATGGAGTGTAGCCATGTATGAAAGTGAGACATGGACGATAAATAGTTTGGACAAGAAGATAATAGAAGCTTTCGAAATGTGGTGCTACAGAAGAATGCTGGGTAGATCACATAACTAATGAGGAGGTACAGAATAGGATTGGGGAGAAGAGAAGTTTGTGGCACAATTTGACTACAAAAAGGGATAGGTTAGTAGAACATGTTTTGAGATACCAAGGGATCACCAATTTAGCATTGAAAGGCATTGTGGAGGGTAAAAATCGTAGAGGGAGACCAAGAGGTGAATACACTAAGCAGATTCAGAAGGACGTAGGTTGCAGTAGGTACTGGGAGATGAAGAAGCTTGCACAGGATAGAGTAGCATGGAGAGCTGCATCAAACCAGTCTCAGGACTGAAGACCACAACAACAACATGGTGAAAAATGGCTCTGAGCACTATGGGTCTTAATATCTGAGGTCATCAGTCCCCTAGAACTTAGTACTACTTAAACCTAACTATCCTAAGGACATCACACACATCCATGTCCTAGGCAGGATTCGAACCTGCGACCGTAGCGGTCGTGCGGTTCCAGACTGTAGGGCCTAGAACCGCTCGGCCACCCTGGACGTCCCAACATGGTCAATTTTAGCGAATGATTTGGCCACAGATATCGCCCGAAACGAACCCCTTCGAACATTTATGAGACATAATCGAGAGGTCAGTTCGTGCACAAAATCTTGCACCGGAAACACTTTCGCAATTACGGACGGCTACAGAGGCTGCGCCGGCCTTCGTGGCCAAGCGGTTCTAGACGCTTCAGTCTGGAACCGCGCGACTGCTACGATCGTAGGTTCGACGAATCCTGCCCCGGGCATGGATGTGTGGAATGTCCTTTGGTTAGTTAGATTTAAGTAGTTCTATGTTCTAGGGGACTGATGGCGTCAGGTGGTAAGTCCCATAGCGGTCAGAGCCATTTTTGAACAGAGGCTGCATGCCTCAATATTTCTGCAGGGGATTTCCAACGAGCTGTTGAATGTACGCCACGTCGAGTTACTGCACTACGCAGTTTAGGAGATATCCCATAACTTTGGTCACGTCAGTGTACTGCATTGGTTTTTTTTATATTGCAATGATGAAGCTTCTAAATATTGATAGATTACGATCTCTATTTGTTATTGCTGTATTCCTCTGCAAACAATGCTGCGCTCCTTTCTGCATAATGCAAATATTTTGTTCTAAATTGACGCAAATTTTAGTGTAATCTTTTCCACCTGCGTTCAACAAATTTTTGTGGGTAATATCGGTTGTTAACTTATAATGCCTACGTTTTAAGACCCTTAGCGTTTTTATGGAGTAAAATCATTGTTACAGGCCATCAAACGAAGGCGAAATTAAAAGCTTTTGAAGCACGAGACGCTTGTTAGCTGTAATTACGCGTCAAAGTTATGCCGTATTCCGGCGCATAATGACCGCCATTTTCATGTAATAGGCACATTATCAGCAGGACGTAAGCATTAAGATCGTTGTCGCCCTCACTCTTATTTTCGTTTTCACTTCTTATCTTAAAGTCGAACGGTGACAAGATGGGTTAGTGCATCGCAATCTGACAGTCGTGTGATGTGATTCAGCTATGTTTCGAAGGACGAATTCAGTGTTTTAATGGAAACGTTTCATTCTTGACATTTTACTTTTCTTTAAATGGAAAGTCAGCAATACGCTTTTGCAGGGATTGTTTCGCGCTTTACGTTTTTGTCTTTATTAATCCTTACGACTCCGTTATTGCCGACATCTTTATTCAGTCGATCGTCATAATGGTATTGGTTTTCTTTCGGGACTGGCAAGTATTGAATCAAACTCCTGCATACATTTATTGCACAACGCTACTGGACCGTTTGTTTACAATAAAATAACTTTCAGGTTCAACCATTACATTCAAAGCAGAATAAATAAAAAGTGAAAGAAATCGTTTTTACTGTTAGGTTTATTCTATTGGACCTAAGATAGTACTTTATGAAATCATATCTTACATCTGTATGAAAATTTTAGTAAAATTTATTCTAAAAGTGTACGATGTAAACTCGTAAAATCTAAAATTCAATAACAACCGACGACAAGAAGCGATTATGTCACTTTTGGAGTTTTGTGCTCGTAATATTTGTTACTGAAAATTTTGTGCCAATATTGATAAGTACGTTTGTGAACTTTTTGACAACTCCAGAATCAAAGTAACCATTACTACTGGAAGTATGCTCGCTCTTGAATCGTTGCAACTTGATAGTAGACGTAATACCATCAATCTTTTTTGTTTCAATAAATACCAATTACCAATCTTTCTTTCTTTTTTTCAAGGGAGAGCGGGAGTACACCCCAGGACAACGTTGTTCCTTAACAGATAGCGAAATGCTTCGAACTTGGATAGAGGAATCATAATGTAGTAACGATAATGACGTGGAATTGCATATATTCTAATATACTTTTCGTATCAGTGTACAGAATGGAGAGTCTGTCATATACTCTGTTAAAATATTAATCTGTACAGCTCGTTCATTCGAGATACGTGAAACTGAACAAAATTATAAAGGGAAAGTTATTTTTATCAATCTGCTGCGTGTCCAAGCTTCGCTTCCGTTTTTTACGTAATATGTGTTTCTAGAATCTCCGGCTGTAAATTTGTTTGACCGTTACTGCTACTTGTTCGTCAGTTCGGGAAGAAAAAGCGGTTGGGTAACGAAAAAAAAACTGACATCTTCTATTTCACCTGAGAAAATTCACAAATACTAAACTTGAAGATAACGTTTGCTCCAGAAGCGGAGTAGACTGTGTGTGCCTTAGAGAAACTGATTTTCGGAACATATAAGTATACTGAAGGAAAATATCTAACCTAAATACAAGATCAGCGAACGTACAGCAATTTCCTGAAGCAGTATGATGAAGTTTTGATGAAAAAGAGCCCCATAGAAAAAATGAACTTTGAACATTAGAAGTTAAATACAAAAAAATTTAAGCATTTTTTTAAACGTTGTCGTCGGTACCTGAGAGCGGAGCGTAGAAGATTTGTATTCATAAAGTTGTCAGTTCGATTCTCGTTAGTGCTAACCTTTAACTCTTATATAAATTATTTATTAATTGTTTCAGGGAAATTCTGGCTAACAAGTATTGAGTAATTAGTTTTTAATGAAAGTGACTTCTTTTTATTTTTAATTACTCGTCATGTGGAGAGAAATTGAAATTCGATACAGACTTGCGAAATGGCTTTTTGTTAAATGAAAAAAAGTTTGCGTTAATAATTGCTCTTCACTCTACAAATAAAACAAGAATTTTATTTTCTGTTTGATGTTTCGCTACTTCCCTCAAATTTTAATTTACTGCAAGTACTGGCATTTTCTTGCACGTAGCAACTAAATGTGAAAAATTGAAAGATGTTATTTCTGTTAAAAATATAATTCAATAGTTGTAAATTAACGTTTCCATTTCGTAATAAATACGAAATTTAAAAGAAAGTAGAAAAGAATTTGCTACCAGAGATATTTGAACAAATTACTTGGTGAGTTTGAGACTTTGATGGGACAAGTTTCATAAACTAGGAATGTTTTACATTCAACAGTACTTGGAGATCTATTCTTCAAAGTTGATTTTTCCCAGTGTCCTTTTTTGTATTGCACTGTACTGCTTTACGAAAATGAAGTCTGGAACTGAGGTTTGAGTCCTAAAACACTGAAGAAAATCGAAGAGGTCAGAGAAGCGTGCCTGCCCTGTGGAATCGGAACCCTCTGTAAACTCCTCACGTTACTGCAACAGAAGACCTATGCGCTGGAATAAGAAGAATAGCTATAGTGTCCGTCACAAAAACAGTCAGCTCAAGGTCATACCTGCTGCTTGACGTCTCCTAGTGCGAAGCACTGTGATTTGTCTGCTTCACAGCTTTGTTGCCACATACCCACCGTAGCAACAAAAGATGTCAGCACCATCTGTATGTTGAGGTATGTCAGCACCACCTGTATGCTGAGTTTTCCCATGAAATATTGCTTTCAGTCTTCCATAGAAACGTACACTGACTTGTGTCTTTGAAGTGTGCATAATGCACTATCAAGGACCTAAATGTAGTGCTAAACTGGTCGGTGTGCATAGAGCGCGACAAAAGTCTCGAAAACAAATGAAATCGTCATATCGAACCCACTGCATTTTTCTACTGGTATGGTCAACAGTAAAGAAGCCAGAAACAAAACAAAATTTTGCACACATCCGTAAACCCGCAGCAGGAGCATGTGGTATTCCCAAATCGTGTGTATGCTGTATTCAAATGGCTCTGAGCACTATGCGACTTAACTTATGAGGTCATCAGTCGCCTAGAACTTAGAGCTAATTAAACCTAACTAACCTGAGGACATCACACACATCCATGCCCGAGGCAGGATTCGAACCTGCGACCGTAGCGGTCGCTCGGCTCCAGACTGTGGCGCCCAGAACCGCACGGCCACTACGACCGGCTGTGCTGTATTCACCGTGCAGGAATATCGGCAGAATCTCCTGATCTGAACACATGTTTTGATCATAAACGAGAACTGATATCCAGAGAACTTGACGATTTCAATAAAATATTAGTGCGTGCAGCAGTGGCCTACTTGGTTACAATTACAGACGACAGTATCCAGCGGTTAGAAAAATAAGGTCTTTCACTTTGTTTTCGATGCAGGAAGCGCAATGGTAGGCGAAAATTTTTAATGGAGGGCAGAGACATTACAAACTTGTTTTTCACAATGCCATACGAACTAATATATTTTGCTCGACTTCAACGGAAAAAGTGATCTGAAAGTACCTACAGTTACTTTTTATAGCTGTTGGGTGCAGGAACGGAGGGTCTTAAACAGCTGAAATTTTCGGGAGGTGGAGAATATTCTCGGCCCTATAAGGGCGAGCCGACGGAAGAAATTACCGGGTGGTGGCATACAAGTATTACAGCGCTGCCACACACGGGGTCTCTAGTAAATAAATTGTGTTAGTAGGTAACACGATATCATAACGTTGTCTCAGACGTTACTAAAATTAATTTTATGGTTTTCGTAACAACTTCCTCGCTGGAATTGTCTACAAGGTCCAACAGAGTGCAAATTCACGAGCGATGACGTTTCTCGTTACACAGGCGCAATAGTTTCCCAACTCTTACGGTATTTTTCCTTTTACTTTCACAACAAAATAAACATCTCCAAGCTTCGAGAATGTTCATATATCTCTTTCAAACCAAATACTGCAGTGCTTTTGTTTTTTTTTCGTTGGTTGAATTAAAAATTCATTTTTCTTGAAAATTTCTTGTAGCATTAGTTCTTACTTCTTTCGCAACGACTGGCAAGAAATTTTATTTCTAATACACTCAGTCATATGTAGACTCGATATAGAGATGTCTAATATTTTTTTCGGAATTAGTATTAATATTTGAAGTTATCGCTAGGTAGTAATACTGTAAAAGGTGGGATTACTTTAATTCGCCTAGTTTAGTGGCAACCATTATAGTATTAATTTCAGTTGAATAGAACAGTAAAGCACACATGAGCCAAATAGATAAAAGTAAGAGTGGTTATAAACTTTCGCTACTTGAGAGGGCCCCCATGACAAAGGAATGATTGTAAGACAGTAAAACTTTCTTGAAACACTTGTAAAAACGTGCAGGAGAGGAATAACGAATAATCCATTAAAAGAATCGCGTTTTAATTTCCACGTTAGATGATATCATTTGTTAATTGCGTTCCATGTTTACGTTTTTGGTTACAAATTGTAATGTTACATATCCCTCACTATGAAAATGTTCGTAGACGTACAAAAAGTAAATATCCTACGTTGAACTAACTATTCTAGTGTTGACAACGTTCATAATATTTCGTAAGGGCAGGAGCATTATACACTACTGGCCATTAAAATTGCTGCACCAAGAAGAAATGCAGATCATAAACGGGTATTCGTTGGACAAATATACACTCCTAGTAATGGAAAAAAGAACACATTGACACCGGTGTGTCAGACCCACCATACTTGCTCCGGACACTGCGAGAGGGCTGTACAAGCAATGATCACACGCACGGCACAGCGGACACACCAGGAACAGCGGTGTTGGCCGTCGAATGGCGCTAGCTGCGCAGCATTTGTGCACCGCCGCCGTCAGTGTCAGCCAGTTTGCCGTGGCATACGGAGCTCCATCGCAGTCTTTAACACTGGTAGCATGCCGCGACAGCGTGGACGTGAACCGTATGTGCAGTTGACGGACTTTGAGCGAGGGCGGATAGTGGGCATGCGGGAGGCCGGGTGGACGTACCGCCGAATTGCTCAACACGTGGGGCGTGAGGTCTCCACAGTACATCGATGTTGTCGCCAGTGGTCGGCGGAAGGTGCACGTGCCCGTCGACCTGGGACCGGACCGCAGCGACGCACGGATGCACACCAAGACCGTAGGATCCTACGCAGTGCCGTAGGGGACCGCACCGCCACTTTCCAGCAAATTAGGGACACTGTTGCTCCTGGGGTATCGGCGAGGACCATTCGCAACCGTCTCCATGAAGCTGGGCTACGGTCCCGCACACCGTTAGGCCGTCTTCCGCTCACGCCCCAACATCGTGCAGCCCGCCTCCAGTGGTGTCGCGACAGGCGTGAATGGAGGGACGAATGGAGACGTGTCGTCTTCAGCGATGAGAGTCGCTTCTGCCTTGGTGCCAATGATGGTCGTATGCGTGTTTGGCGCCGTGCAGGTGAGCGCCACAATCAGGACTGCATACGACCGAGGCACACAGGGCCAACACCCGGCATCATGGTGTGGGGAGCGATCTCCTACACTGGCCGTACACCACTGGTGATCGTCGAGGGGACACTGAATAGTGCACGGTACATCCAAACCGTCATCGAACCCATCGTTCTACCATTCCTAGACCGGCAAGGGAACTTGCTGTTCCAACAGGACAATGCACGTCCGCATGTATCCCTTGCCACCCAACGTGCTCTAGAAGGTGTAAGTCAACTACCCTGGCCAGCAAGATCTCCGGATCTGTCCCCCATTGAGCATGTTTGGGACTGGATGAAGCGTCGTCTCACGCGGTCTGCACGTCCAGCACGAACGCTGGTCCAACTGAGGCGCCAGGTGGAAATGGCATGGCAAGCCGTTCCACAGGACTACATCCAGCATCTCTACGATCGTCTCCATGGGAGAATAGCAGCCTGCATTGCTGCGAAAGGTGGATATACACTGTACTAGTGCCGACATTGTGCATGCTCTGTTGCCTGTGTCTATGTGCCTGTGGTTCTGTCAGTGTGATCATGTGATGTATCTGACCCCAGGAATGTGTCAATAAAGTTTCCCCTTCCTGGGACAATGAATTCACGGTGTTCTTATTTCAATTTCCAGGAGTGTATTATACTAGAACTGCCATGTGATTACATTTTCACGCAATTTGGGTGTATAGATCCTGAGGAAACAGTACCCAGAACAACAACCTCCGGCCGTCATAACGGCCTTGATACGCCTGGGCATTGAGTCAAACAGAGCTTGGATGGCGTGTACAGGTACAGCTACCCATGCAGCTTCCACACGATTCCACAGTTCATCAAGAGTAGTGACTGGCGTATTGTGACGAGCCAGTTGCTCGGCCACCATTGACCAGACATTTTCAGTTGGTGAGAGATCTGGAGAATGTGCTGGCCAGGGCAGCAGCCGAACATTTTCTGTATCCAGAAAGAACCGTACAGGACCTGCAACATGCGGTCGTGAATTATCCTGCTGAAATGTAGGG
Organism: Schistocerca serialis cubense; assembly: GCF_023864345.2. Lineage (NCBI taxonomy): Eukaryota > Metazoa > Arthropoda > Insecta > Orthoptera > Acrididae > Schistocerca > Schistocerca serialis. The sequence goes on from NC_064638.1 coordinate 727,260,969, forward strand.
TTTCGTAGGGATCGAATGACGGGTAGTGCCACGGGTCGTAACACATCTGAAATGTAACGTCCACGGTTCAAAGTGCCGTCAATGCGAACAAGAGGTGAGCGAGACGTGCAACCAATGGCAACCCATACCATCACGCCGGGTGATACGCCAGTATGGCGATGACGAATACACGCTTCCAATATGCGTTCACCGCGATGACGCCAAACGCGGATGCGACCATCATGATACTGTAAACAGAACCTGGATTCATCCGAAAAAATGACATTTTGCCATTCGAGCACCCAGGTTCGTCGTTGAGTACACCATCGCAGGCGGTCCTGTCTGTGATGCAGCGTCAAGGGTAACCGCAGCCATGGTCTCCGATCTGATAGTCCATGCATGCTGCGAACTGTTCGTGCGGATGGTTGTTGTCTTGCAATCGTCCCCATCTGTTGACTCAGGGATCGAGTCGTGGCTGCACATTCCGTTACAGCCATGCGGATAAGATGCCTATCATCTCGACTGCTAGTGATACGAGGCCGTTGGGATCCAGCGCGGCGGCCGTATTACCCTCCTGGACCTACCGATTACATATTCGGCTAACAGTCATTGGATCTCGACCAACGCGAGCAGCAGTGTCGCGATACGCTAAACCGCAATCGCGATAGGCTACAATCCGACCTTTATCAGAGTCGGAAAGGTGATGGTACGCTTTTCTCCTCCTTACGCTTTTCTCCTCCTTACACGAGGCATCACAACAACGTTTCACTAGGCAACGCCGGTCAGCTGCTGTTTGTGTATGAGAAATCGGTTGGAAAGTTTCCTCATGTCAGCACGTTGTAGATGTCGTCACCGGCGCCAACCTTGTGTGAATGTTCTGAAAAGCTAATCATTTGCATATCACAACATCTTCTTCCCGTCGATTAAATTTCACGCCTGTAGCACGTCATCTTCGTGGTGTAGCAATTTTAATGGCCAGTTGTGAATTAGCAGATAAATGTTACTGATCTTGCTATGGTTATCTCTTTGCCTAGGGTGTCGGTTCCCGTTATTGCTTTACAATTAATAGACCAATGGTGTTTTGTTTCACTAAAAATCGCTGGTATATTGTTGCTTTTTGGCATCATCAGTGTTTATTCATAAATTCTTCACACTGTCTCCAACGCTACTTACTAAGTAAATGCATTGTGCCACATCCAAAAACAATACAAAGAACTTAATAGTTACACTGACGATTCTCACCAACAACGTAAACTATTATTGCGCCTAAAAAGTTCTATAAGTACGTTGCTTCCAGATCCTTTTAGAACAGGATGTAGTTCAAATGACTGTCTCAATTGAAGTTACTTTTCAGGTATAATTTATATGTTTTCTGGAAATAATTATTTATATAAGGATTTGTGGGCCTAATAATTAATAACAAAAGTTGCAAATTTTGACAATACAAAAATTGTCAGCTTCCTGTCTTGGTATAATTGTTCATTGAATTATTCATAGTAAAATTGGAAAAATGAAAAATGAATCAAATTTTGTTTTCATGAAAACTAAAGCATAATAATATTAGCTTCATTGTAAAGTGGTTTTGACTCATGTAAGCTAACAATTTTGATTGTAGTTTTCATGATTCAAGATCGATGTTGCGAAATCGATCGATATGAGAAATAAAAATTCTGTTATCAGAAAAATAGGGTTTTGATGATAAATGTATTCAAAATCACCTTTAGACGTGGAATATATAATTTAAGTGTAAAAATTGACAGAAGTTGGGCCGCAATTTATACGGAGTAGAGCATTTCAATTGAAGTACGAAAGTTCCGAGGAGGCGAGATTGTTTACAAAATGTTGCTCAATGTGACGACCACTTGCATCCAGCACAGCCTGGAACCGCTCTAGAGATATCGTTTCACAACTGTTATCAACGTTTTTCGAATAGTGGACGATGGAATGTTCAGCTGCCATGACAAAGCTCGTGCACTGCCTGAAGATCGCAAATTGTGGACTGCATTCTCAGCTATGTCAGTGGTTCAAATGGTTCAAATGGCTCTGAGCACTATGGGACTTAACATCTGAGGTCATCAGTCCCCTAGAATGTAGAACGACGTAAACATAACTAAATTAAGGACAACACACACATCCATGCCCGAGGCAGGATTCGAACCTGCGACCGAAGTGGTCGCGCGGTTCGAGACTGAAGCGCCTAGAACCGCTTGCCCACACCGGCCGGGAATGCCAGTTGTAACTTCTTCAACAATTCGTGGCGCAACTGGCCGTCGGCCTTTCCTAGAAGCAATTGCGAACTCGCGAATTAATGCGTACTTCCGACCTGTATTCCTCAACTCCGATGCAGAAAGAGGACTTCGTCGTGTTCCTTTAATGCGTCTATATTCGCGAAGTGCGGCCGCACTATTGCTGTTGCCGTATAAAACAGCTATACGAGTAAAGCCGTGATCATCTTGTCCCGAGCCGTGTTAACTGCCTGCAACTGTAATGCAAGTAACGCTTGTGTTTCAAACCTAGCTCGCAGCAACAGTACCGACACTATCACTACTAACAACGTAAATCCTACAGCACACAGTTTGAACATCATTCCTATAAAGCTAGGTATCCATACGGTAAATGGAAATGCCATGTGCTTAGGGCCTCCCGTCGGGTAGGCCGTTCGCCTGATGCAAGTCTTTCGAGTTGACACCACTTCGACGACTTGCGTGTCGATGGGGATGAAAGGATGATGATAAGGACAACACAACACCCAGTCCCTGAGCGGAGAAAATCTCCGACCCAGCCGGAAATTGAACACGGGCCTTTAGGTATGACACTCCGTCGTGCTGCTACCAGAAGCGGACATCCATACGGTAAACAGTTTTCTGTCTACACTAACTCAAGTAGCGAAAGTTTCATTATAACCACCCTGTTTTAGCGCAGCACTGAGATAGAGAAGCGGCAGTAATTCAACAAAAAAGTTACTTCAAAAGATAAATTAATTCAGTCTGTTGTTGTTGCTGTTGTGGCCGTCATTCCGAAGACTGGTTAGATGCAGCTCTCCACGGTACTTTATCCTATGCAAGTCTCTTCGTCTGGAAATAACTAGTACAGTCTACTTCTTCTGAATCTGCTTACTGTATTCATCTCTTGGCTTCCCTCTACAATTTTTACTCTGCACACTTCCCTCCAACACTAAACTGGTGATACCTTGATAGAAATCAAACCGTCCCTTCTTTTACGCTAGCTGTGCCACGAATTTCTCTCCTCCCCGATTCTATGCAGTACCTCGTCGTTGGTTACGACGCATCTAATCTTCAGCATTCTTCTGTAGTACCACGTTTCAAAAGCGTCTTGTCTCTTCTTGTGGAAACTGTTTATCGACCAAGTTTCACTTCCACATATGGCTACACTCCAGACGTGTTGCTTAGTGGAAGAGATTTAGCCTTCCCTAGAGAAAGATCTATGTTACTTACGCCACCGGTGTCTCCGCAGCTGGTGGCTGTCCTCCCAATTCAGTATGAAGAGGTTGCATTCATTTATCACGTCAAGTACTTGTTGTCCTCTGTTGTCAGTTCTACCTGAGTTATTCAAAGGGGATTTTGCATTGATGTCGGTTAGAATGATCAGTCTTTCTTCTTTTTGAGTGTCGTGCGACGTCCTTTATTTTCTCTAAAAGGTTCTGTAGCATACGAGTATGGAACGTATATAGATGACATGAGCAATACGTCCTGTCCACATATTATTTCAGCTGTGGCGATGTGTTCAGAGCAAAGCTGAGTGATCTCTGTTACTATGAGGTTTTTATTAATTACAGTTATCGCAGCTTTCGGATTTGGTGTTCCTGCTATTGTGATGTAATGTAAGGAGAGTCGTGAAAGCTTTCTACCTCGCAGAAGGCGGTTTGTCGGAGCTCCACGATTTGCAGCGGTTGCGGAGACCGTCCACGGCGGTCACACCTGACATGTTGCAGCGAGCTCATGATGTCATTCGCGAGGATCGACGCATTCGACTCGGCAGTTGGCGCTGCATCTGACAGTCAGAGAAGGAAGTTCACACAGCGAAGCACTGGCTCCGCCACAAGACAAGGATTGGTACCGACAGGGCATACACGCCCTTGTTTGGCGCTGGAGGAAGGTCATAGAACAGGATGGAGATCAAATGGTTGAAATGGCTCTGAGCACTGTGGGACTTAACTTCTGAGGTCATCAGTCCCCTAGAACTTAGAACTACTTAAACCTAACTAACCTAAGGACATCACACACACCCATGCACGAGGCAGGATTCGAACCTGCGAGAGTAGCGGTCGCGCGGTTCCAGACTGTAGCGCCTAGAACCACTCGGCCACACCGGCCCGCGATGGAGATCACGTGGGGAAATAGGGTGTGTAGATAAAACACCATTCTTTCGTGTGCGTAATTCTCATTATGTTCAATAAAGAACTGTTGAAGAAAAAATATGCGGTGCATTACTTTCTCGGCAACCCTCGTAAGTAACTATAACGTAGTTTATTAAATTTTTACTGTCTACTTGTCCAAACTGAAGTCTCTTCTTGCTTCTTTTTCTGTGCTTGCATTAGTCTGAGGAACTACTGTAGAGATTTAGACACGGTCTTGGCATTTTTAGGACAAATATCTTGCCAGTATTGATGCCAATAAAAGGTAAATGAGGTGAATTACCTATATACATAATTAAGTTTGTAGAGAATTCTACATGTGAAAGCTCTACTCACACTTCGACAGTTTATTTTTTTTATGAGATTTTTTCTTGCAGCGGGTGGTCGGATTTGTTTCGTTATGGTCAGTCGCTTACGTGACTATTTCTTTTTTGGTACTCTAGTGAGAGACTACAGACTTGGAATGTCAATATTTGTCGTATTGTTGGTCATACTGACACAACCTGTTCCTACAGTACTAGTGAGATCTGCTAGCTGTCGCCTTAAGTTACGGGGGTCGGCTGTGGAAGTCCGCCTCTCCTACTGCCAAGTGCTCGTATACAACGGAGCCCCCACCACTGCCACCGTCCCGTCCCCAGCCACGCCGTCTGAGTGAGAAGCTAGAGGCGAAGTGATTTTGTGCGCATTCTGAATAAAATAGTGGTAAAATGGAGCGAAATCTGAAGTCCTGCATCACGATAGGAACCACACGACACTTTTTTCACCACCAGCTTACCGAACACACCTTCCCCCAACACACCTTCCCACTGTAATAATAATTTTCGATGGAGTCTGACGCAGACATTGAAAGTCGAAAATGCGTAAACAAAAAAATAAGAAAAGGGCACATTCAAAGTTCGTGTTTACCTTTTTTGGATGGGCAGCAGGTCACACCTGTTCCCCAAAAATTTCATTTCGAAATATCGAACCGCCGCTGGCAAAAGCTTCGGCGGCAGTTTGTGAAGGCGACGCCGCGACAGGTGGCGCGTTGCGCCGCAGCCAGCCAATACCTTCCCCACCCTCTCCTCCTCCTACTCCTCCCCCTCCTCCTCATCAGCTGCTGTGCTTTCTTGAACTAGGCCACACGGGTGCGGCTGTACTCCGCCTCCCACGCGCGCAGTCAAATTTCGCTCGTCGCGTCCTACGCCCTCGCTCGCATCTTGCATCTTGGCAGCGCCGTCAAAAGCTTCCTCCGCCTGCGCAGGACATACGGCTGTTGGCCAACTAGACAGCAAAAGTGAGTTGAAAACAAGGTGTGCTCTGAGAGCTCCGGCTTCGCCATTGCCGACAACCCTCCAGGGTGCAATTGAATATGAAGGAGCCAGGCACCTTAAACATCACCTGTCTGATTAGGCCATCTTCTAGGCTGGTCTCCTTTTAAGAGTTGACGAACTGGAAGGCGCAATATTACAAGACAGTACAGATAAACGCAGCGACATCCTTGAACATCCTGAGGATGAAGCTGTCACAGAGTTCGCAAGAAATGCAACGCCATAGGCAAACACAAACACAGACAGTTGCACACTACCTGCCAAACAAGTGGAATATGATACAACCAAATGCTGACCCTATATTACAACAGATTGTTTTGTCTACAGGAATAACACACACAATCACTATGAAAAACTAAACAGTAAGGTAGCTGAACAAAAACACACACCCTGCTGCGTCACAACACCAGACACAATCATCCCAGAAACGGACATACGACCGTCAGCTTTCATGAACAACAAGTCCCCAGTGGAGATCAAAAACGGCAAGTCACTATCAAGGAAAATGCTCAGCGAAAACACATTAAACTCCACTCAGTCATAAACCATAAAGCAGGGAAAACATGCTACACTACAAAATCACGCGAAATCTGGGCAAAAAACGAACAGTCAACAACACCAGCCAGACACAACCGAGGACCCCAAGCTGAATACCGCTAATCACGTAAACTAAGATAAGTTAGAAGCTAACCTGCGGCTTACCAAACTAAAAAACAAGGGTATATTTCAAACAGCTCTTCGCTGTCTAATACGAAGTAAGAACGAAAACGGGGATAGGATCTGCTTCCTAACTACACAAACTGATACGATGATCCTAAAATTTGAAAATCTCCCAACGAACCCCAAAGAACTGTGTAAGGTTTTAGGGGAGGCATGTGCGCGAAGGGGAGATGGCCTAAACCTAGGAAAAGTATACAAAGACTTCGTGAGGACACGTGGACGTATGTTTCTGGATTTTAAAGAAACTACACCCAAGTGTTTTTCCTTCACAAAATATCCCTTCTGAAGATAATACAACTAAACTGCCTGAGTAGGACCCTAGTAAACGTTGAACTAGGTAGGCTCTTGGATGAAACAAAAGCAGACATAGCCAAGAACCCCTCGCGAATGACATCATGAGCTCGCTGCAACATGTCAGGTGTGACCGCCGTGGATGGTCTCCGCGACCGCTGCAAATCGTGGAGCTCCGACAAACCGCCTTCTGATGGCCTCACCCTCCGTGCCCAGCGACTAACCGTACTTCAGTCGACAGCAGATGCTCCCTAAACTATGCACAAGCGTTTGTGAATATTCCTCACAGTTTCTTTTTCTGCAGTGAGAAATTCAAAGACGGACATCACCTACAGACGCCATTTTGAAACTGTCCCGCAGCTACACTATCTGTCGGAAGTGACGGAAACTAGGCGCGCTCACTTAGGAAACTTCAACTAATATATACATAACGTTTCGCATTCGTAGCATTGTTTTCGGCTGGAAAACAATCCTGTTAACAAACTGTCGGATCCATGATAGGCAGAATCAGTGATGTACTTCGTTCCAAAGACGGACGAACAAGCTATGAAGCAGGTGGTCATAAAGTCGTGGCTCCTCAGTTCATGCATTTGTATTTGTAATTCCTTTTATTTCTTTTTGACGCTAGCATCGTTATCGTCAGAAAAGACATGCTTGCAAGGCTTAAACAGTCAGAGAGGCTTCTGTACCAAACGCAAACGCGATATCAAAAGCTGATGCCAACGTCTCTAGAGGTAAAACACTGTTACGCTGAGAAACCCTGCAAGTCAGTGACTTACGTAGTTTCAAAACAACAGCAAATATTGACGATCCGCTCACGGCCATTATACCCAGGACACTTACTCTGTTTCTAAACGTAATGACGTATCTCTCCTTCGACTTTCATTTTGTTACATGAAACAGAATTGGCAGAGAGAGTGACGGAGTTTTAAAAGTAACCGGTTCATTTACTCACGGTGAGGATCTGGGTACCCGATGGAACATTGTCGTTGGTCGTCCGAAGTCACCGTGTGATGAGCGTCGACAATTATTTGAATGTATTCGGCATTTCCGATTATCTTTTTCTGCGTGTCTATGAATGATTTATTACCTTTCTGTTTTATTTCTGGTTTTTCTTTTAATCGACGTTACTCGTTGTTACAGATATTGCGATGTTGTATTGGTTCCAAGTTGCTTTCTTCTTCAACTGAAAGTATACGAACCTAAACCTTGGTTCTTTAATTTTGCAGTAACGTAACTTTAATCATGATGATCTAAGTTCAGTGAAGAAAGCAGTATAGTAAAGATTGTAAGGAGAAAGGATTCTCAAATTTTCTTACAGCCAACAATTAACAGTAGGGTTAATTGTAAAGAACAATTCAGGTTTAGAGTTATTAGTTTTCTCTTATTTTAGCAGTGTGTATAGTGAATTGTACTTCAGTCCTGTTGGCTACAACTTCTATAAAAATATTCTGAACAGTAGTCACAAGAGCTTAGACAAACTACGGAAATGCATATTTGTATGTTCAAATGGCTCAGAGCACTATGGGACTTAACATCTATGGTCATCAGTCCCCTAGAACTTAGAACTACTTAAACCTAACTAACCTAAGGACATCACACACACCCACGCCCGAGGCAGGATTCGAACCTGCGACCCTAGCAGTCGCGCGGCTCCGGACTGAGCGCCTAGAACCGCTAGACCACCGCGGCCGGCTATTTGTATGTGAAATCGTTAGTGTGTAGTTACGACTTTTCATTATTGCTGTGTAGTGTATTATTTACAGTCTTTGAAAATAGTTACTTAAAAATTATCAGGCACAGTTTTTGTCTCGTGAATTGAATTACGTATTTTGTTACATTTGACAGTTACGTTTTTGTAACACACGTGTTCCTCTAAGTTGGGTAACTCTCAGTTAGTATGACCATCTGGTTAATGGGAATGAAGTTTGTCAATTGTAGATGACTTTCTGACGAATATCTAGTTTTCTTAACTGTTACGGACACCATTATACAGTCTTTGTAATGGTCCGGGAATGGTTTAGTGCGTATCATAGCCTGAAGCCTTAACCATTGATAGATACTTCTTTTACAGTACAGACACAGTTCCGTAAACGTGGATGCTCTTGGTAATGCTTTTTTATTGTGAAAGCGTGATGCAAACACTTCTTTTCCGAGCTACTGCTGGGTGTTCTGCAATTGGTCGTATTATTATTCTATATATTTTCACTCGAAGCTGTTGAGCAACCAGTGTTGTAATTACCATTTCTGCTGATCATTCCTTGTGACCACTAGCACCAGAATGACTCTACCTGTATAGGACGGTACTGTGTAATGGACTAGAATTCATATTGAGCACACGTCGTATGCTTGAGCAGACTAAACCCTTGGTATACCTTTCTGTACAGAAATTACCGGCCAAATCTGAATGGATGGGATGCAGTTATTTTATCTATTACAGTGTTGGTTTTCAGTTATAAGACATTATCTTCTGCAAGATCGTTACTAATTGGAACAATAAATAATTCAATTCTGCTTTTAGATGCAATGCAAAATATATATCTAAATTAAAATTTAAGTGTGCTTGGAGATGTTTTACTCTTCAGAGGTGGGCGACCTTTCTGTTGCCTCCTTAAAGCTACAGTGAGAACTATATTCAAGGTCTTCTTCCACGAGATATTGTTAATGAGAAGGATGGGTCACATTGTGATGAAAAGTAGCGCTGATTGTTTTTGCATGTCAGAGTCCTCGGTATTGTATTTACACTGAGAGCAGTGGTACTTAGATATTTTAATGAACCTTCCATTTCATGTTTTTTTGGTTAACAAGGGTTGGTAGACGTTGCACTACACGCAGGAAGCGGCCACAAGGGTAGCGGAGTACGTGTGGAGTGCACATGTGGGTTTTTTAGGTTAGAGAATTCCCTCTCTAGGCCCGACAATACGCCTCCTGAGACGCGGCAAGGTAGGAGTAGGCAAAATGCAACAGGGAATAACAATATTAATCTGCTAGTAGTAAACTGCAGGAGCGTCTATAGAAAGGTCTCAGAACTGCTCTCATTAATAAACGGTCACAATGCCCACATAGTACTAGGGACAGAAAGTTGGCTGAAACCAGATGTAACCAGTAAAGAAATTCTAAACTCAGATTGGAATGTACACCGCAGAGACAGGCTGGACAGTGATGGGGGAGGCGTGTTTATAGCGATAAGAAGTGCAATAGTATCGAAGGAAATTGACGGAGATCCGAAATGTTAAATAATTTGGATGAAGGTCACGGTTAAAGCAGGCTCAGACATGGTAATTGGATGTCTCTATAGGCCCCCTGGCTCAGCAGCTGTTGTGGCTGAGCACCTGTAGGATAATTTGGATAATATTTCGAGTAGATTTCCCCACCATGTTATAGTTCTGGGTGGAGATTTTAATTTGCCAGATACAGACTGGGAGACTCAAACGTTCATAACGGGTGGCAGGGACAAAGAATCCAGTGATATTTTATAAGTGCTTTATCTGAAAACTACCTTGAGCAGTTAAACAGAGAACTGACTCGTGGCGATAACATATTAGACCTTCTGGTGACAAACAGACCCGAACTATTTGAAACAGTTAACGCATAACAGGGAATCAGCGATCTTATGCGGTTACTGCATCGATGATTTCAGCCGTAAATAGAAAGATTAAAAAAGGTAGGAAGATTTTTCTGTTTAGCAAAAGTGACAAAGAGCAGATTTCAGACTACCTGATGGCTCAACACAAAAGATTTGTCTCAAGTACAGATAGTGTCGAGGATCAGTGGACAAAGTTCAAAACCATCGTACAATGTGTGTTAGATGAGTATGTGCCAAGCAAGATCGTAAGAGATGGTAAAGAGCCACCGTGGTGCAACAACTGAGTTATAAAACTGCTGCGGAAGCAAAGGGAACTTCACAGCAAACATAAACATAGCCAAAGCCTTGCAGACAAACAAAAAGTACGCGAAGCGAAATGTAGTGTGAGGAGGGCTATGCGAGAGGCGTTCAGTGAATTCGAAAGTAAAGTTCTATGTACTGACGTGGCAGAAAATCCTAAGAAATTTTGGTCTTATGTCATAGCGGTAGATGGATCAAAACAAAATGTCCAGACACTCTGTGATCAAAATGGTACTGAAACAGAGGATGACAGACTTAAGGCCGAAATACTAAATGTCTTTTTCCAAAGCTGTTTCACAGAGGAAGACTGCACTGTAGTTCCTTCTCTAGAAAAAAAATGGTTCAAATGGCTCTGAGCACTATGGGACTTAATATCTATGGTCATCAGTCCCCTAGAACTTAGAACTACTTAAACCTAACTAACCTAAGGACATCACACAACACCCAGCCATCACGAGGCAGAGAAAATCCCTGACCCCGCCGGGAATCGAACCCGCGAACCCGGGCGTGGGAAGCGAGAACGCTACCGCACGACCACGAGATGCGGGCTCCTTCTCTAGATTGTCACACAGATGACACAATGGTAGATATCTAAATAGACGACAGACGGATAGAGAAACAATTACAATCACTCAAAAGAAGAAAGGCTGCTGGACCTGATGGGATACCAGTTCTATTTTACACAGAGTACGCGAAGGAACGTGCCCCCCCCCCCCCCCCCCCTTCTTGCAGCGGTGTACCGTAGGTCTCTAGAAGAGCGTAGCGTTCCAAAGGATTGGAAAAGGGTACAGGTCATCCCCGTTTTCAAGAAGGGAAGTCGAACAGATGTGCTGTACTGTAGACCTATATCTCTAACGTCTATCAGTTGTAGAATTTTGGAACACGTATTATGTTCGAGTATAATGACTTTTCTGGAGACTAGAAGTCTACTCTGTAGGAATCAGCATGGGTTTCGAAAAAGACGATCGTGTGAAACCCAGCTCGCGCTATTCGTCCACGAGACTCAGAGGGCCATAGACACGGGTTCCCTGGTAGACGCCCTGTTTCTTGACTTCCGCAAGGCGTTCGATACAGTTCTCCACAGTCGTTTAATGAACAAAGTAAGAGCATATGGACTATCAGACCAATTGTGTGATTGGATTGAAGAGTTCCTAGATAACAGACGGCAGCATGTTATTCTCAATGGAGAGAAGTCTTCCGAAGTAAGAGTGATTTCAGGTGTGCCGCAGGGGAGTGTCGTAGGACCGTTGCTATTCACAATATACATAAATGACCTAGTGGATGACATCGGAAGTTCACTGAGGCTTTTTGCGGATGATGCTGTGATATATCGAGAGGTTGTAACAATGGAAAATTGTACTGAAATGCAGGAGGATCTGCAGCGTATTGACACATGGTGCAGGGAATGGCAATTGAATCTCAATGTAGACAAGTGTAATGTGCTGCGAATACATAGAAAGAAAGATCCCTTATCATTTAGCTGCAATATAGCAGGTCAGCAACTGGAAGCAGTTAATTCCATAAATTATCTGGGAGTACGCATTAGGAGTGATTTAAAATGGAATGATCATATAAAGTGATTTAAAATGGAATGATTTTATAAAGTTGATCGTCGGTAAAGCAGATGCCAGACTGAGATTCATTGGAAGAATCCTAAGGAAATGCAATCCGAAAACAGAGGAAGTAGGTTACAGTACGCTTGTTCGCCCACTGTTTGAATACTGCTCAGCAGTGTGGGATCCGTACCAGATAGGGTTGATAGAAGAGATAGAGAAGATCCAACGGAGAGCAGCGCGCTTCGTAACAGGATCATTTAGTAATCACAAAAGCGTTACGGAGATGATAGATAAAATCCAGTGGAAGACCCTGCAGGAGAGACGCTCAGTAGCTCGGTACGGATTTTTGTTGAAGTTTCGAGAACATACCTTCACCGAGGAGTCAAGCAGTATATTGCTCCCTCCTACGTATATCTCGCGAAGGGACCATGAGGATAAAATCAGAGAGATTGGAGCCCACGCAGAGGCATACCGACAATCCTTCTTTTCACGAACAATACGAGACTGGAATAGAAGGGAGAACCGGTAGAGGTACTCAAAGTACCCTCCGCCACACACCGTCAGGTGGCTTGCGGAGTATGGATGTAGATGTAGATGTAGATGTTGGAATGATCTCACGGTAAATTTCAGCAGGCTGCGTCTTCCACTCCCTCTTCTAGTATTTTCGTTGTGAGATCCGCCAGGTGGGAAGCGCCTTACACAATGACATTATTTCTCATCTGCATCAGTGAAGCATGGCTTTGTGTGGTGTAATGTGGGAGCCGGACGTGATGCAAACAGACTCATCGGATACCTAACAATGCACATTGAAAACAGCCTTCCTTTGCGACTTGGCCCAGAGTTCAGGTGACATGCTGTTCAACACGCTTTTTTCACTGTTCATAGTTCAGTTGACAGCAAAAAATATCAGCCACAAACCATGGTATACTAACTGTTCAAGGTAACTGTAAGGCTCCAAGTAGGATTGTTGGTGTGTCAATAGTGATAACAAATATGTTGACGTCATTGCTGGAAGTGACTTGGTGGTCGATAACGAATAGCCTGGATGAGTCTAGTTCGGTAAAATAATGGGCACGCATAGGATGCAAACATCTTGTTACATAGCCCAGACGATTCAGTCTAGTGTGCAGCGCCTCTTGCCGTAACAACAGGGGCTATCGAAGGTTTTCTTAAGCTAAAACCGAGTGGCCCTACCGCAACACCTGTAGCGTCCTGATTTGGCGGCTCGTTTGTTGTAGGGTGCCGTGAGTTCAGTAGCTTCCATTGGAGCGTGACGGTGACCCAGATCCCAGCTGGTGGAGGCTGACATTAGCACGCGTGAGGTAAGCAGGTGTGGCGCCTACTCGCTGGGAACCTGCCAGCAGCGCCTGTCTCGTCCAACCCTGCTGGTAGCTCGTGGCTTCCAGCTTTTGTTTGTGTCGTGTTGGCGCTTCTTGTCCACACAGACAATACCACTGTTTAATGTTTTATTTAGACGTGCAAGTGTATTCATAACCTTATAGAGTCATATTCACCAAGATGATCTAGGGCTAATAATTTTAAAAAAAAATGTGTTTTTATGGAGCAGATCGTAGTAACATAAGTAGATAATCCAGTATACTTAACATAACACAATTGCATCAGTAATAAAACGTGACCTGCGGTATTGTATTAAAGTTGTAAGTACCCACTGACGTTCTCCATGCTCTCTGTGATAATGAAATGGTTTCACTTCTGCATAACTGTAACAGTCATCGGCTGAAAACTCTCTTTTCGTGTTCTAGGCGTTATCTGCCCATGCATTTTAGCCTTCTACTAAACCCTTAAATACTGAAATCTTCCTGGTTGCCTTGGCACAGATCTCACAAACTTGTCACTTAGATGGTAACAGTTTAATGAAGTGACTCGATAGGGCTCGCATAAATTTGTTTTCTACCTACTTATGTCATAGCGACCATCTTCAAAGGAGCTAATTAGATGGATATGTAGTTCACGTGCTCTCGGTCGTTAAGTGAAGGCCGACGGCCACTGCGTTGTCCATGATGACGGGTAATCCCTAAAATTTGGGATTCTCGGCACACTTTTGACACTGTGGATCTCAGAATACTGAATTTCCGAAGTGAAATGTCCCATGCGTGTAGCTCCAACTACATTCGCTTTCTGTGTCTGTTAATTCCCGTCGTGCGGCCACAATCACATCGGAAAACTTTTCACGTGAATCGCCAGAGTACATGTGATAGCTTCGCCAATGCATCCCATGTGTACGCTTTACTACCGTCATCTGTATATGTGCATATCACCATCCCATTACTTTTGTCACCTCAGTGTACTTTGTACTAGCATTTATGATAGTGAAACTGAGACATATGTGCTTCAGTATCTCATGGCAGTGCCTTCTCAGTGCTGTAGATAGTTTCCTCAATGGACCAGAAATCGCTTCATTATTCGCTTAGGAACAGTAAACGAACTAATTGGCGGCAAAACACAGTAGCAACTATATAATGACCACTACACTGCTGTAGGGCCTACACAGTTATTAATACCAATGGTCATACACAAAGCATTGTTAGTCTGAAGTATTCTGGTTTTTACGACTTCAGAAGTAGGGTGTCCAGCAATCAAGCGATTTACAAACAGTAAACACAGTTCACGCATTTTTAGTTCGTTGATTTTAAGTGGGCGTGCAGGTTGTTAGTGAAGCAAGTACCGCTAGAGATGCAGAGGAAGCACGTTTCGTAACAATACCCTAAATGCGAACTGTTTGCGTTCTTTTCTGAGAGGGAGTTGTAGGTCTCATTCATCATACTTTGAGAATTGCTTCGTCATTCCATAAAAAAAGGTTTTCTCTTCTAAAATGTAGCTGGGCGCTAATTTTTATGATTGTGTGTGTGTGTGAGACGGGAGTGGGCGGGGGGAGGGGGGGGGGGGGAGGTTACAAGCTAATACCTTTATGCATTCAGGTGTAGAAAGTTGGAAAACAGTGATTTAGGAGCTCTTTAAACACTTGGAGAAAGTTTCCAGCTGCAACACTCATTCTTCCTCACGCATGGCCAAGTCATACCAACACGCTGTCGGCAATTACTGATAATTACTGGGGGGCATACGCAGTCTATCCTATGCAGAAAGATGTCCGACTTGACAACATACATGACGTCTTGGAAGCCATGGCTTAATGCAGTGAGGTCGTATAGCATTTCTCTAAGTAATACACCTACGCTCACTTTTGAAAGTACCACATAAGACGAAGAACTGCTGTGCTGGTACAGATGAATTACCTGTTTTCTATTCGTTTCGGTCGAAGCCACCGTGTTAAAAGTAAGAAAAACGCTGTACAATAGTTGGATATACAATTTATCTTTCTACTGGATAAATTGAAAACCACGAGAGTCATAAAATGTTTACAAAACCCCGTGTACCAGGCTGTGATTTCCGTACCAGAACAAAAATTGCTTTACTATGATTAGACAGAACCATCTTCTGTACTGAAGTTCAGATGATCAAGTAATCAATGGAAACTTGCAGATCACAAGTCGATTGCTCAGATAAAATTACAAGATTAATGTTGTACTGTATTCGGTGACGCCCCTCAGCAGCACCAGTACTTCCTCTTGCAGTTATTTACATGATTACACAAATGTTACTTACACCGTTTATTGTTATACCCTGCTGAAAGTACACTGACGCTACAAAAGGCATGGGATAGCAATATCCACACATACAGATGGCGGTAGTACAGACTCTGAACTCTGAATGGTAGTTGGAGTTGACTCAAGGAACATTCGATTTCGGAAATCGTTAGAGACTTCAATATTCCGTGTTCCACAGTGTGAAGAGTGGGCCGAGAATACCAAATTTCAAGGATTACCTCTCACCACGGACAATGTAGTGGCAAAAGTTGTCGAATTAAACACCGTGAGCAGTTATGTCTGCATGGGGATGTTAATGCTAACAGACAAGCAAGACTGTGTGAAATAACCAGAAATCAACGTACGGCTAAATTTGGTGTTAATGCACGGACTACTGCACGACATCGCTTGCAGCGCCTGTCCTGCTTTCGTGACCACATCGATTGGACCGCAGACGACTGGAAAACCTGATTAGATGAGTGCGTATTTCAGTTGGTATGAGCTGATCGTAGGGTTCGAGTGTGGCGCACACCCCATGAAGCCTTGGACTCAGGTTGTCAACAAGGCACTGCGCAAGCTTATGGTGGCTCCATAACGGTGTGAGCTGTGTTTACATGGATCATAGATCAGAAATGATTATATTCGGCGACCATTTGCAGCCACTCATCGCCTTCATGTTTATTGATGGCAATGAGCCATGTGACCGGACCACAACTGTACGAGATTGGTTTGAAAAATATTCTGGGCAGTTGAAACGAATGATTTGGCTACCCAGATCTCCCGACACGAATCCCATCGAATATTTATGTAACATAATCTAGAGGTCAGTTCACGCACAAAATACTGTACCGGCAACACTTTTGCAGTTATGGACGGCTATTGAGGCAACATGGCTCAATATTTCTGCAGGGGATTTCCAACGATTTGTTGACTCCATGCCACGTCGAGTTGTTGCACTAAGCCGAACAAGAGGAGGTCTGAGACGATACGAGGGTTGACCAGAAAGTAAGTTCCGATCGGTCGCGAAATGGGCACCACATTGAAAACCCGATGAAGCTTTGCACAGATGTGTTGGGTAGTGTCTCTAGTATGACCGACGATCGCATCAAGAAACTCTTTTCAGTTGTGAGCACACTGTGAGCATGT
Organism: Schistocerca serialis cubense; assembly: GCF_023864345.2. Taxonomy (NCBI): domain Eukaryota; kingdom Metazoa; phylum Arthropoda; class Insecta; order Orthoptera; family Acrididae; genus Schistocerca; species Schistocerca serialis. Next base: position 727,277,837 of record NC_064638.1, read on the forward strand.
AAAGGTGCTCAGAACAACGATGTCTCCCGCCAAGTAGGAGGGCCCGCTGAGAAGCTTCGCCTTAATGAATGCAGTCCACCTGACACAACCGTCACACACTTCCTTCTTCGTGGCAATTCTCAGCTGCACTCTGCAGGGGCAGTGAAGATGCTCATGCAGCCTTTTCGACGGGAAGTGTTCGATCGCACCCAACACAGCCGTAATTGGCTCGTCCTGCGTGTCATCCCTATTCACATGAAACACTTGATACGGAGACAACACTTGGGCGCAGGCTACGCGCTATAGACCAGCGTAGAGAATTATCGGAAAGCACAGATGGCTGCCTTCTATGACGATGGTGTTGGAAATTTGGTATAACGCTCCGACAAATGCCTAAGTCGGAGCGGCGACCATGTAAAGAAGTATCTGGAAAGTGTAGCTAACTCCTGCAAATAAAATGTTTCTGATTTTCACTGTGGTTTCCATTTAGCGGCCGATCGGAACTTACTTTCTGGACAACCCTCATGTTAGGAGGTATATCATTACTTTCGTCACCTCACTGTAATTAGCCGTGAGCAGCTCTGCTACGGAATGTACGTGGAAGTAGGTTGGAGATCAGGAGGCTCTCACAGTCCGCTCACACCTGCTTCAACCGCGCGATTCGCGGAACTGACCATTCTAGTAGTGCACTTTGTTTAATAGGACAGCGGGGCGTCTGTCCTTCACAGTGGTTTGGATTGCTACATCTACATGACTGTTCTTTTGTGGTGTTTGGAGTGTTTTGTTTGGGTAGTGTATTCTGGAGCTGATTCTTTGTATCATTAGACAGAAGAAAATTAAAACTATTTCTTAGTAGCAATTAAAGTACATGAATGCTGATCATCTTTTATGGTGACGTAACAACGCTATCGGTGCATTATTTCTGTGGTTACTGCTGAAACTTTGCTGTTGACAATATTGATTCCCACAAGACTGGACACAAAATCTGTTTGTCTTCCTGCCTCTGACCCACATCGGCACAGGATCGACATGGATATTAACGAATGTGGCATGGTAAGTTTAAAGAGTGGCCAGGTGCCCTTTCTATCCCCACCCCTTTATCCCCGAGAACGGAATATGTGTACCTCAGAAGTCTGTGTGTAGTGTGACTCATAAACGAAGTGAGCGATAATTTTCTAAATGTTTGTGAATCGTGTAACCGAGGCTGGTCTTCAGCCCGGTGTTCACCTTGTGGGACCTGGGAAACCTCTTAGAAACCACATCGAGGCTGGCTGGCACATTGACACGCCTCGTTAATCCACAGGGTGGATTCGATTCGGTACCGGCGTACATGAAAGCGGCGCTTTAAGATGCACGGCTACCTGCGCAGGTCCACACGAGATCTTAATTTCTGCTATCCATTTCCTTGCTAGTGTTTCACTGCAGCATCGATTTTCTCTTGTCAGCACAAGCAGAAAAATGCAAATCTCTTATGTTTTCGCTGAGTTCGCATTTGGGGAATTGCGCCACCCTCTTAGTAATTATACTTTTCAAGTAAGACATTTTGCAAGGAACAAACGCAGTTCTTGTAACTATAGTTAAAGAACTGTTCCATTGTGTTCCTCGAAGTTTTCTTGGCGTATAGAATATGCCATCATCTTTCGGACGTGTGTCTGTGATAGTATTATTTCTTCTTCCGATATTTCGACTGATAACCTTAGACGCTCCTTCAAGGCTACCCGCTGGCAGAACTGAAACCACTTGAGACAAAACTGTGGAGTAAATGCGCGCGCGTCAGGGATAACAAAGTGTGTTATCTCTGACACGCAGAGTACAGCATTGTTTTAAGTGGTTTCAGTTCCGCTAGTGGCTATCCTTGAAGGCGCTGTAGGGAAGCAGCCTACTCACGCCGTAGTACATTCACATCTGTCTTTCCATTGTGTGCCAGCCAGTCTGTTGTAACTAGCTCTGACGTCATAAATGTTGCGTAATACTTTAAAAATCACGTAAATAACCTAAAATGTTTGTAGCATGTCAGGAGTAATACTAAATTAATATGTGTTGAATATCAGTTCGATAACTTTAACCATTTTCGAAATTTGGACGTTTTTCTGTAAAAATCATTGGCGCAACAGAAAAGAGCTAGAGACTTAAAAATTTATATTTAGATTCCTTTTTCATAATTATTTAATAGAAACAGTACTTTGGATTTCACAGATTAAAATTTTAGTGGAAATTCATGATTTTCTGGTTTTTGTCTTAAAAATTAAAGAAGCAAGATAGATTAAGTAGGTTAATAAATAAGGCTGGGATGTTTATATTTAAGTAGAATGGAGATCCGCTATAACCATAAAGATATGATAAGTTTCATTTGAATAACTATAAAACTATAGCGATAGCGTATCTCCAAAGGGCAAGTTCAGAGCTCGTCTACCGCATTAGTGTAATTAAATTAATTCTCTCGCCCAAAATATTTAACTTAGCCACGTCAAACTTTTATTATGATTACTTACCTGTGTGCTGAATGCACATCTAAATTAAAAGCTTCATCGGCCATCAGCAAAAGAAGCTATGATTTATTCCGTAACTTAATGTGGTGCATTACTAGCCTAGCGGCTAGTCGGGAGAGCCGATTTGACCAGGCATTCCCTTAGCCGTCCGCACCGCGGCCTGCGCGAGGAAGGAAGGCCCCAGTTCTCTCCAGACGCTGAATAGCACACAACCTGTGTCGGGAGTCGCGTCGCGTCGGTATCATTGCTATAAACAGCCTCGGATGCCGTATTAAGTTACTCGGGATACGCGTAACCATGAAATCATTTTCGAGTGAAGTATTAATTCTGGGATGACTTTAATGACCTATCTTCAGTTTGCGTATGTCGTATTTTCACGTGCCGCCGCGGGATAGACATTCTACCATTACTTAGCGTGGCGTTTGATGAACATTATCATCAAATTATGGCAAGCATTCATTTAAATATTTAATTTGGACAGTAATAGTGGCATCAGCGCATTAGACTCTGAACTGCTCTGTTAGTTAGATTGTGTGGATTCTTCTTTTTTTTCATCTGTGACTTTCAGAATACAGAGAAAGTTTTTTTCACGATCGTTTTTGATTATGAATCCCAGACAATCTTCTAATTCCTCAGAGCTATAAGCTGCAGCTGTAAGTGTGTTTCTCAGATGAAATGGGCACTAGGAATTCTAATTACAGGCTTCACGTTTTGCTAATCACTTTCTGGTTACCAATATTGCAGTTAGAGAGCCAGTGTTGAGAACGGCAAACAACAGCATAAATAATAGTAACATTTATATAACAATTAATTCCACCCACCGCCCCTCATATGGTTAATCGGCCGGGAAGTGTTCCAACATTCAAACATTTATACAACAGTAAATTTTCCATCCAGCCGCCCCACATATGGTGCATCGGCCGGGAAGTGTTTCAACATTCAAACATTTATAGAACAGTAAGTAAATTTTCTAACCGCCGCCCCACAGCGCGTCTAATTTTATCAGTCAAAATATCGGAAGAAGAAATAATAATGTCACGGATACGCGCCCGAAGGATGACGGAATATCCGACTGCTCCGTTTGTTATTCAGGAATTCAGAATACTTGAATACGGATTTGGAGCTGATACTTTTGTTTTCATCTGTTAGTTTCCTACTGTTCCCGGATAATAACGCGTCGTTGCCTGTTAACGGAGTTAGTGTCGAGTACAGACATTCGTATTCTACGTGATAAAATATCATAGGTTTCTGTTTTCCAATTGTTTTGTTATGCGACGTGTGCAACACGCTTCAGGCCGCAGACCAACATTTACAACTATTAATTACACTATTAATGTACTAGTGCTTACTGCTGTATTGTTCTAGCATGTTTATTTATTTATTAAGCATTCTTTCATGATATATTTGACACAGGGTGTAGCTTACTTTGTACATTAATACACAGTTTTAAATACATGGTACATAACAGTAAAACTGATTCAGTAACATAAATAATTTTAAGCACGTCATACAGTACCGTAAAGCATTGAAATATGAATCATTATAGTAATAGTACAATCTGAAATATAGTACATCAGACAACAAAAGCAGTTTCAGATACATTACAGAAAGAAGGAAATAATTTAAATTTATTTCAGCAGGTATTCATTTAAAGTGCTATAGCACCTATCTCGCAAATATATTTATGGAGACACTTTGAGTTTTTGGATTTCTTTACTGTCTTGCATTTGGTGGGGAAGACTATTGTAAAGTTTTTTGTCAGTATACAGTGGTCCATTTTCTCTGAGAGTTGTGTTTGCATATTCTCTGTGAAGGTCCAATTTTTGCCTAGTGTCACGAGTGTGGAGTGCTTGATTTGTCATTACCAAGTTATTGTTGTTGTTGTTGTGGTCTTCAGTCCTGAGACTGGTTTGATGCAGCTCTCCATGCTACTCTATCCTGTGCAAGCTTCTTCATCTCCCAGTACCTACTGCAGCCTACATCCTTCTGAATCTGCTTAGTGTGTTCATCTCTTGGTCTCCCTCTACGAATTTTACCCTCCACGCTGCCCTCCAATGCTAAATTTGTGATCCCTTGATGCCTCAAAACGTACCCTACCAACCGATCCCTTCTTCTAGTCAAGTTGTGCCACAAACTTCTCTTCTCCCCAATCCTATTCAATACCTCCTCATTAGTTACGTGATCTACCCACCTTATCTTCAGCATTCTTCTGTAGCACCACATTTCGAAAGCTTCTATTCTCTTCTTGTCCAAACTAGTTATCGTCTATGTTGCACTTCCATACATGGCTACACTCCATACAAATACTTTCAGAAACGACTTCCTGACACTTAAATCTATACTCGATGTTAACAAATTTCTCTTCTTCAGAAACGATTTCCTTGCCATTGCCAGTCTACATTTTATATCCTCTCTACTTCGACCATCATCGTTATTTTACTCCCTAAATAGCAAAACTCCTTTACTACTTTAAGTGTCTCATTTCCTAATCTAATTCACTCAGCATCACCAGATTTAATTTGACTACATTCCATTATCCTCGTTTTGCTTTTGTTGATGTTCATCTTATATCCTCCTTTCAAGACACTGTCCATTCCGTTCAACTGCTCTTCCAAGTCCTTTGCCGTCTCTGACAGAATTACAATGTCATCGGCGAACCTCAAACTTTTTACTTCTTCTCCATGAATTTTAATACCTACTCCGAATTTTTCTTTTGTTTCCTTTACTGCTTGCTCAATGTACAGATTGAATAACATCGGGGAGAGGCTACAACCCTGTCTCACTCCTTTCCCAACCACTGCTTCCCTTTCATGCCCCTCGACTCTTATAACTGCCATCTGGTTTCTGTACAAATTGTAAATAGCCTTTCGCTCCCTGTATTTTACCCCTGCCACCTTCAGAATTTGAAAGAGAGTATTCCAGTTAACATTGTCAAAAGCTTTCTCTAAGTCTACAAATGCTAGAAACGTAGGTTTGCCTTTTCTTAATCTTTCTTCTAAGATAAGTCGTAAGGTTAGTATTGCCTCACGTGTTCCAACACTTCTACGGAATCCAAACTGATGTTCCCCGAGGTCCGCTTCTACCAGTTTTTCCATTCGTCTGTAAAGAATTCGCGCTAGTATTTTGCAGCTGTGACTTATTAAACTGATAGTTCGGTAATTTTCACATCAGTCAACATCTGCTTTCTTTGGGATTGGAATTATTATATTCTTCTTGAAGTCTGAGCCTCTGAAATTCTCTTTATGTAAATAACTAACTCAAGGACGTACAGTGTGGCGGGTCAAAGTGCACATACTATTTCTTCACCGTGTCCGTCAATTGACCTGACCGTGCAATCCGTTAATAACAGTATGTTTCCAACGATATAAGCAACTCTGATGCTATATATCGACGAGTTCGGTCCTTCAGTGTCCTTAGAAGCTAACTGATCTTCACGCTGGCTAATAAGATTATCCTGCTAGGCCTTAATTTTATCAGAATGTTTCGAACTGTTCCGCCAATACTGACTGGGTCGCTATCATCGTCGCCTCTTCCGAAGAAAGGCTTTATCGTAACAGGCTCATGTTCAGTAGTACTAGCGAATATTAATTGCGTAATTGCTCATAATCTCTAGTAATAATTTATATTTTGCAGCTCAACATATAATTGTTGTCATCCGTTGGTAAGACAACCAACGATATTAGCACAAACAGGTAACTAGCCATGATTAACACATATCTCTGTGCTAACGTTACGTCAGAATCAAAAATCCCCGGAACCTTTTCAATTTTGAAAACGCTAGATCACTTAAACAGCATTAATAGACTTTCAGAATTGATCATAAATGTTAATATTGCCTCCAAAACGCAAGTCACTTCACCGAAAATCGTAAGTCTTGAAGATAGTCCACTTCGCTTTTTCTCAGCGTCACTCAGTTAATGATTCGGCTTGTGTTCAGTATCATGATCTCGGTAAGATTCAACACTATGAACATCTAGCACGAACACTCTTGCAACAAATAACTTATCAATACAGGTTTTTTTAAATCTTCATTAATAAAAATCTTGTGTTCAGTTGTTATTCGTTCTTCATAATATATTTGTATCGTCAACGTGGTAACAGAAACATCTTCTCATCTTTTTTTCTCATTCCAAAACAGTATAACATAATTTTTAATAATAATCAAAGGCCATTGTCCCAACGACGACGTTTATCAGCGTATGACGGCCGTCGTCTTCGCTCGTATGGTGAGCAGCTTTCATCGACGCCGTACCTCGTTGAAGCAAGTCCGTCGGCATTGCTCCAGTGTCCTCGAACCTATGTAACAGGAGGAAACAACAGCGTATAGCACACAGTATTTATAACATAATAATATTCATATCACAGACATACTCATTTTGATATCATGACCCGATACAGCTTAACTACATTTCCTTTAATGTGATTATCACATTCCTTGGATATCCAGGGTTTTTACCACAAATCACGCATCGAACCGCGTCACTGAAGGAAGGTAGTGCTGGCCAAGGATTTCCTATTTTCTCTCATGAATATCAGCATAACAGGCATGGCATTGGTAGTATCTGAAGTGCTTTAAAAATTGATTCGTAAGAGTTCATGGGTGCAGTGTTTCCCATTGCCCTTATTGTTCCCGAGTTGGCCCAAAAATTATCCCTTGTCGTAGGAGTGATTCTGCTTGGGTATAATACATAATCCAAGCTCATCCTGCAGACACGTATTTAAAGAGCTAGAGATCTTCACTGTAGCCTCACAATATATATATATTCACTTATGAAATTTGTTATTAACAATCCGAACGAATTCAAAAGTAATAGCAAGTGTACATGGCTACAAGACTAGGAGAAAGGATGATATTCACTAATCAAGGTTAAATCTAACTATGGCTCAGAAGGGGGTAAATTATACTGCCACAAAAGTCTTTGGTCACTTACCTAATAGCATCAAAAGTCTGACAGATAGTCATATAGCATTTAAAAGGAAATTAAAAGAATTTCTCAATGGCAACCCCTTTTACTCATTAGATGAATTTTTGTATATAGTATGTGGACAAATTCCCCAACCCCCACCTAAAAAAAAATTAAAAATATTAAATGTCATGTAATATTTTGTGTAATGTAATATCTTGTATGTACACCTTTTATTAACCTGACACGTTCCACATCATTACGAAGTGTCGTATTCATGATCCATGGAACAAGTACTAATCTAATCTTTTAAAGTTACTTCTGCTTGTTATACACCACAATTATTTTATACCATAGTATATCGCGTCGTGCTTAGCTTCTGCTGATGTGATTGATGTGTGAGGCCTACTTCTTGTTTTCTTGAATCCATATTCCCAGACAATTTGTAGACTTTTCCCTTTTTTATTTATTTATTTATTTATTTTTTTTTTTTTGAGCCATCAGTCTTCTGACTGGCTCGACGCGCCCGCCACGAATTCCTCTCCTGTGCCATCTTCATCATCTCAGAGCAGCACTTGGAACCTACGTCCTGAATTATTTGCTGGATGTTTTCCAGTCTCTATCTTCCTCTACAGTTTTTAACCTCCACAGCTCCCTCTAGTACCGTGAACGTTATTCCCCGACATCTTAACTGATGTCCTATCACCCTGTCGCTTCTTCTTGTCAGTGTTTTCCATACATTCTTCCCTTTCCGATTCTGCACAGAACCTCCTCATTCCTTATCTTATCAGTCCACTAAATTTTCAACATTTGTCGGTAGAACCACATCTCAAATACTTCGATTCTCTCCTGTTCCGGTTTTCCACAGTCCGTGTTTCACTACCATACAATACTGTGCTCCAGACGTACATTCTCAGAAATTTATTCCTCAAATGAAGGCCTATCTTTGATACTAATAGAATTCTCATGGCCAGGAATACCCTTTTGCCACTGCTGTTCTGCTTTTGATGTCCTCCTTGCTCCGTCCGTCACGTGTCATTTTACTTCCTAGATAGCAGACTTCCTTAACTTCATTTTCGTGACCATCAGTCTCAACGTTCTCATTTCTGCTGCTTCTCATTACTTTCGTCTTGTACTCAAGTAGACAGTTCATTCCATTTAGCAGCTCTTGTAATTCTTCAGCTTCACTGAGGATAGCAATGTCATCAGCGAATCTTGTCACTGATATCCTATCACCTTGAATTTTAAATCCACTCTTACGGCTTTCTTTTATTTCCATCATTGCTCCTTCGATGTGTAGATTGTACAAGTAGGCTCTCCCTATAGCCGCCCGGAGTGGCCGGGCGGTTTGAGGCGCCATGTCATGGATTGCGCGGCCCTGCCGCCGGAGGTTCGAGTTCTCCCTCGGGCATGTGTGTGTGTGTTGCTCTTAGCATAAGTTAAAGTAGTGTTAAGTCTAGGGGCCGATGACCTCAGCAGTTTGGTCCCTTACGAATTCACTTATATTTGAACATTTTTTCTCCCTATAGCTTACTCCTATTTTCCTCAGAATTTCGAATACCTCGCTCAATTTGACATTGTCGAAAGGTTTTCCAGGTCGAAAAAACCTATGAACGTGTCTTTATTTTTCTTTTGTCTTACTACCATTCTCAACCGTAACATCAAAAGACTCTCTGAGTCTTTTGAGTTTATAATTTCTAATTGTTTATTAAATAGCTTTACAGTGGGGATAATCGATGTTTGTGTTGTGTGGTATGTGAAGGTGCACTGTTTTCTGTGATAACAAGATTGTTAATGGTGAACCATTCTGAAATGTGTGGAGGGGGAATTTTTATATTTCATATAGTAGCTCTCCAGTAGTTTTTCCTTTTGTCAATACATTTGTGTCACCTGCAAATTTTACGTGTTTTCGGGGTTTTCTGGGTGACTCTAGGTCGTTGATAGATGTCAAGAATCAAACTGGGCCCAAAATAAAACCTTGGGACACACTGCATCTAATTTCTTTCCTTGTTTATTGGTAGGTGTACATAATGTTTTCTTCCTGGTGCATGATTTCTATTATCTGCTCTCTGCTTTTCAGAAAATCCATTCATATGCCAACCCCCTGACTCCTGCATATTCCAATTTTTGAAGCAGTAAGTTGTGGTCTATGGTGTCAAAAGCTTTTGTGAGGTCCGGAAATATTGTCGATACGTGTTTGCTGTCTGTTCGATACTATTCAGTATGATAGTTGTTTCGTCCTACTTTTAACTCTGTTTCCAAGTAGCATTTTGCAAGAGGATCTTCATAGCGTCGTGTCCTACAGAACACCGTGCGGTTCAACGGTCCTGGAACTCGGTGCTTTCTAGTTATAGTAAGGAAAGCATTTATAAAACGGTAACGGGGTAAAAAGTGCAACCTTATCTTTAGTAGCGACTGTTCCTTGACGCAGTAAATGTGTCGAAACACATACAGGTCAGCTGTGCAAATACACACGTAGCCTGAAATAGAAGCCCAAGCACTCTGCGTAATGCAGATGTCGCTTTGAGATGGAAATCTAAACTGCTTTGCCGAGCTAAACGTTGCAGATGATATTACTCTATGGAAGCCGGAACTGGACTCGAAACTTAATGTGTGTGTGTGTGTGTGTGTGTGTGTGTGTGTGTGTGTGTGTGTGAGAAAGAGAGAGAGAGAGAGAGAGAGAGAGAGCATAGCCCGCTGCGAATCGCAGCAGTGCCAACTTCCGGGTGCGTTATTACAGCTCCTGACAAATACCTTAGCTTCAGTAGTGCCAACCGCTCCCGTTTTGCCAATAGAATTATTGAATTTTGCTTTCAATGACAGAGATTCTATTGCTGCATCTGATCCATGTGACTGTAGACACGTTTCGTAATTTTGCACTTCTTTATCAGATTTAAGACTTAACTCCGCAGTTTCACACGTTTTTGCATACTTGTATCTGTCGGCTTGGGTACTTTCCGCGAAGTCCTCAATTAAGAGCTGTTTCGTAGCTCTTGGTGTGGCTTCTTCCGAATACAGGTCTTCAAGTATGAATTTCTGAGTTCAAATTTTGTTGCTATTTCAAAAAGGAGTTACACAGTTATGATGGCTTCTTTTATATTAGTGAAGGGAACTGTAACGTTATCAGCGATTCAAGATGCATTTTGTTTCGAGGCATAGGTTAATAGCTACAAATTTTCTTTCAGTTTTTCGTTTTATCATATTTTTTGGCAAAAAAAACTGACAATGTTGAAGACAAACTATCCCCTTGTCTGAATCCTTTCTATAATTCTGAAAGTTCAAATAATTCTTCCACAAATTTATTTCTGTGGGTGTGGATTAGTTTGTTTCATCATGTTCTTGATGATCTTGTCTCTGTGACATTCATTTTCTCTATCTGTTTCTCGGATTGAATGTGTTTCTGAAGTCATGATTATCGTTTGTGTGACTTTTTGAATCTTACGAATGGCATTAAGGTTTAGAATTTGTTCTGCACACGATCGCCTTTTACGAAACTCTGAAAGATGTTTTCCAGCGAGTGGTTTGATTGCTGTATTTTACCAGTCTAGTTTTAATGTTCCCTTGTGGGGAGATGTGCTACGAAATACGAATGACTGATTTAAAGGACATGGACGACCCTGAGAAGTTTGCTTTAAGCTGTTTTGGAACATTACTGAAATCCCCGTATCTCGCAACAGATCTTCACAGCTCTCTTCATGACTCCAAGTCAAGTCTTCTAATCAATTCGTTCCATCGCTTGGTTCTCATCTCTGTGTATGGAGGTGACTTTGGTTGTCCTTCACGAAATTATAATCACATCACTTTTGTCAATGACCGTCTATATGCCCCCGTACGAGCTGTAATTTTTCGTATCTTCCTGGTCTTTACCTGAAATGTACGTTGGCGGCAGTAAGATCGTTCCGCAGTCAGCAGAAAGGAACGTCGCTTTCCCTCCAGGGATTTCCACTTGCGTTTCCGATGCATCTCCGTAATACTTGCATGTTGACCGAAATAGCCGGTAACAGAAGTAGCAACCTACCTCTGAAATGCTTCGATGCCTTCCTTTAATTCGACCTGGTAGGGATCCCAAACGCTAGACCAGTACTCACGAATTGAATGCATTAGGGCTCTACACCCGGTCTCCTTCACAGGTGAATCACACTTTAATGAAGTTCTCCTAATAAATAAACCAAATCTGACCATTCAGTCTTTACATGCTCGTTCGATTTCATATCGCCTTCAACGTTACGCCCAGACATTTAATCGACCTGACGATGTCAAGCAGCTCGCTACTGATGCCGTATTCGAACATTACGTGATTGTTTTCCTATTCATCTGCATTAACTTACGTTTTTATTCATTTAGATAGCTGCAGTTCATCACACCAACCAGAAATTTTCTCTGAGTCAGCTTGTATCCTCCTACAGCCACTCAACGATACATTTCGTACACCGCAGTATCATCAGTTAACAGTCCCAGATTGCTGCTCACCCTGTCCGCTAGATCATGTAGTCTTTTGTACACAGAAAATAACAGCGGTCATCTCACGCTTCCCTGGGACACATTTGACGGTATCTTTGTTTCGAGTGAACACTCGCCGTCGAGGACAACGTACTGGGTCTTACTACTAAAGGAGTCTTCGAGCCACTCACATACCTGGGAACCTATTCCATATGCTCGCACCTTCGTTCGCAGCCTGCAGTGGGATACTGTGTCAAATGATTTTTGGAAATCTAGGAATATGGAATCTACCAATTGGCCTTCATCCATAGTTCACAGGATATCACTTAATAAAAGGGAAAAACTGAGTTTCCAAGAGTGATGGTTTCTAAAATGTGTTGATTTATTGACAGAAACTTTCCGTCTAAGGGAAGTTCATTGTGTTCGAATAGAGAGTATGTTCAAGAATTTTGCAGCAAATCGATATCAAGGATATTGGCCTGTAATTTTGCAAGTCTGTTTTTATCTGGAGGCTCCGACACTACGTCTTCAGTAATCAGTCGCCAATAATCCAATGCTATCGGATGACCTTTTGTTATTTCCTTGATTTCTGAACCACATATACGTATGTTGCCTTTTGTTCTTTTGTTTACAGTCTGATTAGTTTTACATTTGAACACAGCACTCCAAACGATTGTGGCAGAGTCTTTTTCATATTGGGCTGTCAGTGGGCGTACTGTCTCTCCCTATTACAAATCGTCTTTGTCCTCCAAACTAGGGAACGCTTGCTCACAGTAACTTTTTAATGAGCAATAGCGTCTGTAAAAAGCACGGAATTTAATGTAGGCTAGTTTAGCTTTTTCCGTATTCTGTTCTGTGTATCACATTCGCTACAACTCGTCATGCTGAGGCAAGTGTCAGCACATTTGGAAATAAAATTCATTTTCTCCTTGAAAACATGGATGTATGCTGTTCTTGTACACAACTATTTTTTAAAGAAATACTAATCAATAACCAAAATTGATAAACATAACTCAGCCACATAGATAGTATCTACTTAGGAATGCATCTTGGGATTAGAAGCAGTCGTCAAGTAGAAATGATTTCAGCTTTTCCCTAATTCTGATAATATCTGCCAAGACATTAATTCACAAGGGCGGTGGTCAAATATTTCTGTGGTTCCGTACTTTGCTCCTTTCTATGCGAAATTAAGGTACAGTTTTGGATAGTAGTGGCTGTTTTTGTTCCTAGTGTTAGATTTATAAATGCTGCAGTAATTTTGAAATTGTGCTTGATTGTCCATACCGAATTTCATAAGAGAGTAAATGAATTGATGGATTGTTACTGGTATCAGTACAACGGAAAAACAGCCGAAGTTCCAAATTTCACTTTTATTTACTTGAGGACTCATTTCGGGTCGGGACCGATTTTCAAACCATCTAGATGGTATTTCCTAAAATATAAAAACCATGTCGATATAACATGCATATACGTATAACAAAGTGCAAACCAACAATTACAGAGCATTCAGATAACTGTTGATTTACAATGTTATACGAATATGTATGGTTCTTATATTTCGAGAAATACCATTTTGACAATCTGTATGATCTTAAAATGGGTCCCATCCCGAAACTAGTCATCAAACAAATAAGAGTTAAATTAGCAATTTAGGCTGTTTTTCCGTTCTCTTATTTAGTACAAGTTGTTGCACAACAATTACTCCAGCATTCTGGAGATTCATGTTATTGGTATGCCTAATTTTTTAAACAGTTGCCTACATCATGTTAGAGGATGGACGCCAGATGATATCGTTGTAGAACGATTCTTTGCAATGAATAATTTGTGGCAGTATCTGAAATTGCCCCAGATAATTTTTTCACGTGACGGCAATAAATAAAAGTATGCAAGAGAAACTAATTTTCTGATTCTTTTATCGTCAAAATTAGCAGTTACACGTACAGCAAATTTTGCTGAATCAGCTGTTTGGTAAAATCTGTGACACATGATTTCCAACCAAAGCCTTCAGCAGTACAGACACCTATTAATTTTGAGCAATCAGTTCTATATATTTTCCATCCTTCCTGATGTATTTCTATTGAGGCCTGGTACAGAATTGAGTGAACTCTGTTTTCTCCAGAATATTTACCAAGAACAAAAACAAAAATTTCTTTTATTGTTCCATCTGTTGTTATAGCACTGTTCGACGTGATTATGATGTATGCGTCACCATCTTGAATCCGACAAAGAGTTCTATTTCTGCTTTGTCAATGTAAAATACATGTAGCAAGAAAAATTGGTCCGTGAATTGAACCATGTGGAGAGCCAGAAGTAATTTGTCACCCAACAGATGATGATTCATCAGGAAAGGGGCACGAGCAGTCTAAATCAGCCTTTCGACTCCTGTGAGCTGAATCATTCTCTCTTAAAATGGCAAACAGCAAATGGTTTCATTGTATATTTTGTAGTGGGGAAAGTAAAAGTGGCGACTCGCGGTGCTTGTGTAGTAAGCCTGCCACGGTGGTTCTTTGGCGCCTTCTGGGACCACACTTGAGAATGCTCTCGCGCTTTATGGGCGGCGCCTGGCAGCCGGGCCCGGCCGGCAGGCAGAGTGCTCGCTCTCGGCTGCCAGCTCTGGCTCTCAGCTCTCCTCTCTCTAACCGCAGCCTCCAGCTGCCAGCCGCCTCTCGAGCGCCACTCGAGGACATCAGAGGGCGCCTCACCTCTCGCGGCGCGCTTTCATCTCGCTGCAACACCTCCCAACACTGCCAAATAAGCCCTCAGCAGCCGGCTCTAATTATAATTTGACTGCGGTGTTGGTTTCTCACCTCCGTTAATCAAGAAGTACTTACTTCTCGTATTTACTTTCACGGTAATTATTTCGTGGATTGGTGTTTCACACTGCGTCCAACAAGTACATGAAACTTTCCTACATGTTAAACTCTGCGGGCTTTTAAACAATAATTCTTCCGGGTTATATGGCCGTGGTCCATGGAATACTTCTATTCCTAACGTTTCGTCCAATACTACGTTGGACATCCTCAGAGGTATGGCTGGTCCTGTTGAGTCCTGCCGACTGACGAGTCGGGCGTCGGAGAGCGGCCTAAATACTGATGAAAATGGGCGTGGTCTAGCTTGCACATAGTAGCAGAGAGAACACTAGTCAAAGATAAAATGAAACTATCGATAATAGTCCGTCATAGATAAAAATCACTTATCGATTCTGTAACGCCACTGTCCATATCTCGCTTAATTTCAAGGCCTCTTCTTTTCTGTTAAAATTATCTTCATGTTATAAATTTCAATAGCCTCCCTATACAGTCGTGGATAATAGTTCGTGGTAGCACTTAAAACTGTAGTTTCAGAAAACTTAACTGTATGGTCACCGGTCTGAAGTGCATGTTCCGCAACGGGCGATTTATCTATTTTACCCAGTCGGCAAAGACTTTTATGCTCCTTTACCCTCGTATTCACACTTCTTTTTGTAGTACCAATATAGACCTTGCCACAGGTACACGGAATTTTATACACATCGCTAGATGATAATGGTGGCCTTCTATCTTTTACAGAACGAAATACTTGTCCTATTTTTCTGGTAGGTTGTTGTGTACCATCCTTGTCCTTTGGTCTGCTGTAATTAGGTCTTAAAATATGAAGATAATTTTAATAGAAAAGGCCTTGAAATTAAGCGAGATATGGACAGTGGCGTTACAGAATCTATAAGTGATTTTTATCTATGACGGACTATTATCGATAGTTTCATTTTATCTTTGACTAGTTTTCTCTCTGCTACTATGTGCAAGCTAGACCACTCCCACTTTCCTCAGTATTTAGGCCGCTTTCCAACGGCCGACTCGTCCGGAGATCACCGCCATCAGTGTATCGTGTGTGCCGTCATGTTTAGTGTTCAGTTTCGCCGTCACGCTCCATTGTTCACCAGTGACATCGTCTTCTTCAGTGTTTGTGCGTCGGGTCTCCAGTTCATAGTGTGGATTGTCATCAAGTGTGAACGGCTTCTTGTGCTTTTATGTTCTTGGGTCTCCTATTTTTTCCCGCCGTTTTTCTAACTGATGTCTCTTCTTTGTTTATCTCCATGTACTCTCTTCGGCTGAAGAGCGGCGTATTGTGCTGCTGCCAGCCTACCTGGTTGTTCAGGTATCAAAATTACAATAAAGTAAAAAAAAAAAAAAGGCCGACTCGTCAGTCGGCAGGACTCAACAAGACCAGCCATACCTCTGCGGATGTACAAAGTAGTATTGGACGAAACGTTAGGAATAGAAGGATTCCATGGACCACGGCCATATAACCCGGAAGAATTGTCAACAACAGTACCATCCGGTCGTGAAAGCCTTCATTGTATGATTTTAAACAATAAATGATGAAATGATGTGGTGTTGCGGCCCTGAACTACATACCCTCCGACTCAGAGTTGCAGTATTAAAAATTTTGGCTCATTTCGTTATCTAGGGGCTGGGATACGTAGCTGGCGCATTACAAGCCAAATTCTTCTGAGTCAACAGTACACAATATGAATATACACATGAATCGAATTGTCGAAGGTTTCTATCATTCGGCAGTTGCGAATGTAACGTAGAAATTTATAAATGAAAGATTGCAATTAAATAAATTCCGCAGGTACTAACCTAACGACTTTAAATGATGGGTACCACAGTAGAAGTACTTTTGATAATGTGGTATATTTCTGCAAAACACTTACTGGTGTCGATGGTCCAGGAATTAAATAAAATATACGTTGAATAACAGGGAAACAATAGATTCCTGCTGCACGTAATTAGTTATGAACAACAACATAGCTCGCGCGATATTCACTTCTAAACGCACTCTACGTCTTCACTGTAGAAGCTACGGAAATCTCACAACTGCACAAGTCGGCACTCCGAAGTATTTATATGTGCCGCGACCACGCGCAGACCGCTCCACACTCCAAGTCTCTCTCGCGGCCGTGCGTCGCGCCTTCACGCCCAGCACCCTCTCCGTGTCATGTGCGAATCCCCAGCACTGCCGCACTGCCAGAACTCGCTTCCATCCAGTCTCCCCATTCACGAGCGCTGTGATTGGCTAGAGCGCTCGCGCCATGTCTTCAAGCCAATGCCCCCACACAAACATAAAGAAGCACATACGAAATGCTGGAGTTACATTTAAATAACTGGAAATTAAATGAATATTCCTGCGGCTGGACCATAAACATTCTTTAACACATATTATTCAATAAATAAACAAGTTAAATAAAAATATATCAAAGGAATAGAACAGAAGGTAGGCCAGTAGCCTAATGTTTCTGTGCTTTCTAAAACACAATAAACATTTAACCAATTTCTTCATGAATAGTATATATCGAATATAAAAAAAGACATTTACAAGCATGCTGCTACCGTTTTTTCGTGTAACTGGGGAGTACTTATGGCCTGACGCGATTGATAGTAATCGGCCACTTTGACCTCCAATAACTCATGTACTATTCAAGTTACATGCCTGTAATTCATACCAATTTAGGTTTACACTGATAACTTTATAAAGACACGGCGATCGACAAAGTCGGATGAAGCGTTTATATTTTGGGTGTTACTTGTATAATTTACTGTCAGATACTAAACTTTAAACTAATAAAGATATTGAAAATCTGATTACACCATCAGAATCGTCGTGCAAATAATAGTAACGTAGGGGAACTCGGAGCGGAACGGGATGCTTAATGTTTAGCAATTTCTATAAAATAAGAGAACACAAGGAAACACTTCTTGAAGTGATAAATAAACACCTTCTACTGTAACCTAATGTACCTTATCTTAAAATCACTTAAAACAATACCTTTTGCATTTTTTACAATTTTTCAAAGAAAGTCTTGCATATTTCCCGTTCCGCCCCACGCACGGGGCAGAATGGCATAAGGGATTTTTTTGTTAAGTTATTGCATAAACGTTGAATTTGAATTACGAATATCGTATTAAACTATGATAAAATGTTGTATAACAGGCAATTCAGCCTAAATAATGTGTAATTTAAACAATTAAAAAGTCATTCTTCAAAATAAGAAAATATTTTAATATCATTCTGAAAAATGTACACTGCTTAATAACCACCAAACTACTAACTACTAGCCCTTTCGACGATAGTCACAGATCAGTATTTCCTCTTCATCTTCACTGTCTATGCCAGCACATGAATTGTGAACCCACTGTGGCATGCGACCCAGCCCTCATTAGAAACGGAGTAGAAGTCCCCACAGTAGAGACACTCAGCATCCTCTCTCTCTGATTCTCTCTTCTCCATCATCTTCTTCCTTTTATTTTTGCTAAGGCCTTTGATGTCATCCGTTTTGGTTTTTTTGGGTGCACAGTTTGATGTTTTTGCCTTAAGTTGCATTGCACCTGACGTCTCTGTCCTGACATTGTTTATATTTGTGCACCCCCTTCCTTTCTGTAGGCCTACTTTATGTGCGACAGAATTCTGCAGTTCCTTCTTATAAGGATTATCTGTTAATACGACGGTTTTCCCTTTTCGTCTTGTAGTCCGCCGAGTATTTTGACAGATTAGTGGGATTGGAATGACATCCTCGAGCGATATCTGGAAAGCTGAGTTGTTCGGCGAACATAGCTGGTTGGGAGAGTCTGGCATCCATGAAAATCCAGGCTGGGTTTGCTTTCTACTTGCATCAATATATGACGGGGCAGAACAGGACACTATCCCATTCCGCCCCGTCCCGTTCCGCCTCAAGAGCACTTTTGAGGTTAATAACTTTTATGGAATGTAATAACTGACGTATTTAAACGCATTAAATAACTAAAGTATAACAAATGCCATGCACTTTAAGGGAATGTGTCATTTTAGGGTAAACAATTAACAATTAACAGCTTACCTGGCGTTGAAATTCACCAAACGTTAGAACAACGCAAGCGGTAACGTGACGGACAACAATTCACTTAGATCTCGCACTTCAAACTACACTCCTGGAAATTGAAATAAGAACACCGTGAATTCATTGTCCCAGGAAGGGGAAACTTTATTGCCACATTCCTGGGGTCAGATACATCACATGATCACACTGACAGAACCACAGGCACATAGACACAGGCAACAGAGCATGCACAATGTCGGCACTAGTACAGTGTATATCCACCTTTCGCAGCAATGCAGGCTGCTATTCTCCCATGGAGACGATCGTAGAGATGCTGGATGTAGTCCTGTGGAACGGCTTGCCATGCCATTTCCACCTGGCGCCTCAGTTGGACCAGCGTTCGTGCTGGACGTGCAGACCGCGTGAGACGACGCTTCATCCAGTCCCAAACATGCTCAATGGGGGACAGATCCGGAGATCTTGCTGGCCAGGGTAGTTGACTTACACCTTCTAGAGCACGTTGAGTGGCACGGGATACATGCGGACGTGCATTGTCCTGTTGGAACAGCAAGTTCCCTTGCCGGTCTAGGAATGGTAGAACGATGGTTCGATGACGGTTTGGATGTACCGTGCAATTCAGTGTCCCCTCGACGATCACCAGTGGTGTACGGCCAGTGTAGGAGATCGCTCCCCACACCATGATGCCGGGTGTTGGCCCTGTGTGCCTCGGTCGTATGCAGTCCTGATTGTGGCGCTCACCTGCACGGCGCCAAACACGCATACGACCATCATTGGCACCAAGGCAGAAGCGACTCTCATCGCTGAAGACGACACGTCTCCATTCGTCCCTCCATTCACGCCTGTCGCGACACCACTGGAGGCGGGCTGCACGATGTTGGGGCGTGAGCGGAAGACGGCCTAACGGTGTGCGGGACCGTAGCCCAGCTTCATGGAGACGGTTGCGAATGGTCCTCGCCGATACCCCAGGAGCAACAGTGTCCCTAATTTGCTGGGAAGTGGCGGTGCGGTCCCCTACAGCACTGCGTAGGATCCTACGGTCTTGGCGTGCATCCGTGCGTCGCTGCGGTCCGGTCCCAGGTCGACGGGCACGTGCACCTTCCGCCGACCACTGGCGACAACATCGATGTACTGTGGAGACCTCACGCCCCACGTGTTGAGCAATTCGGCGGTACGTCCACCCGGCCTCCCGCATGCCCACTATACGCCCTCGCTCAAAGTCCGTCAACTGCACATACGGTTCACGTCCACGCTGTCGCGGCATGCTACCAGTGTTAAAGACTGCGATGGAGCTCCGTATGCCACGGCAAACTGGCTGACACTGACGGCGGCGGTGCACAAATGCTGCGCAGCTAGCGCCATTCGACGGCCAACACCGCGGTTCCTGGTGTGTCCGCTGTGCCGTGCGTGTGATCATTGCTTGTACAGCCCTCTCGCAGTGTCCGGAGCAAGTATGGTGGGTCTGACACACCGGTGTCAATGTGTTCTTTTTTCCATTTCCAGGAGTGTATATCAGAGTGGCTGCCTTCACTTCTCTTTCATTCGGAGAAATAGTTACATGCCCATAAAACAGGTTTCAACACTGTCCAGTCTAGAAAAGAGCAATTTCCCATTGTGCTCCGCTATCCCGTTCTGCCCCGAGTTCCCCTACATGTTTCCTTTCGAGGTATCATGATTCATCTGGCTACTATTAATTTCTATACGAACTGTGAACGGTCTGACATTAAGGTTTCACAAAGTCCGCCATCTGTGGCAGTCCAGGTGCACGGCGTCAGCAAGGAATTCCCAGCCACGCGCTCGATGGACCACGTGCTGGCTCTACCCCTCTCGTCCAGCTAACGTTCGGCACCACGTGTTTGCTGCCGGGCCCCGGCTGGCCGAGCGGCCCGTACGGCCACTGCTTCCTCAGAACTTATATTTTTAGAGCGTGACGACTCTCCCGTTACCTCACAACTCTCAGACAAGCAAATCGTTATTAAGTGCTAACAATTGTGTTGTTGTTCTCGTTGTCGCCGTTGTTGTCCCAAGCAACTCTCCACTCGAACCTTCCTACAGAAGTGGAGCACCCCCGCCTCCTACTTCCTCTCCACTCCTCCCCCCCCCTTCTCACCACATATACACATTCACAGTTCCCTCCAGAAATTGAGGATGTATCTTATCGCCGACCCGTTCTTCTAGTGAAATAGTGCCATCAAGTTTGTTTTTCTCTAATTCGAAGCACTACCTAATTACTAGCTATCCCATCTTCCAACGTAATCATTCTTCAGTAACGCTACATTTGGAAAGGTCATCTTCTCTTTTGATGTGTTAAACACAAGTGGACACACTTTCAGAAGTCTTCCTGATTTAAATTTGAATTCGATGTTAGTAAATTTGTCTCTCTACAGAAAGGTTTTCTTGTCTCTGACAAACGCCATGTACCATCCCGTTTGCTTTCTGGCATCCACAGTTATCTAACTGCTCAAATGGGAAGACTCGTTTACTACATTCAGTCTCTCACTGAGTAATCCAACTCCACCATCATCGTTCGGTGGAATTCGGCTACAAACAACTACCCATGTTCTACTTTTGTTGATGTTCAACTTATAACCTAAAAATAAAAAAGTACTTTCATACCGCAATTTATTTTTGCTGAAGGCAACCGGTCTCAGATATAATAAATGTCAGACCAAGATTGGAGACCACTTGAGAAGACGAAGCCCGAAGCCACTGTGTAATGCTGAAAAGGTATCCGTCACCAGCTGCCGTTGATGATGTTTATTATAAACGAAACCTGGTACCTCCAGTAAGACGAAAAAAATGCGACGCGGATTGTCACTTTTTATTTTTGTATCAAGTACGCTGAAGTTCTAACGTGGTTCCAAAACTTCTTACCTTATTACCTCTTTTCAAGACAAACGTCATCGGCAAACCTTAAGATTTCTATTTCTTCCCTCTAAGCAATAATCCCTTTTCCAAATTTCTTCTTGATTTCCTTGAGTTCTTGATCTACGTATAAATTGGATAGGATGACAATAAAGTTGTAATCCTGCCCCTCATCCTTTCATGTCCTTCGACTATCAGAATTGCAGTCTTGTCTCTGAATAAGTTCCAGATAGTTTTTCGCTCTCTCTGTTTTGTGCCTTATGATTTCAGATTTTCAAACCGTGTATTTCAAACCGTATTTTCTACTCAATACCCTGAAAAGTTTCTTTTTTAAATCTAAAAGTATTATAGATATCGTTCTGACTCTTTAAACCGCCACGCACAAAATACTGTTGCTTGCGAAACATTAACTTTGAAGTGTTACATAATTACTCAGAAATTTCTTAAGTAATCAGAACAGCTAATGTTATAACAACCTAGCAGTATTGGAGTGATTAGTCTAAATTTTTGCGTACTAAAATGCTTTGGATCGTTCAGTTTACAAAGTTCTCACGTTACATTCATACTCACGTTACGTTGACTCTCGACATTCCATGAACAGGTCAACATTTTGTAACGAGGTTTCTGGTAACAGATTTGAGTTCTTGAAAATAGGAAAATACCACTTAGCAGGTATGGACTTGTTCTATCAGAATATAGCAAGTTCTGAAAAAACTTGAAAAATACGCTAATAGTCGACTGGCGAATGTGCTAGAAGATTTTCTTCTTATCTCAGGGAATTTTCATTGAATATTAGGTGAGAAAATGCAGTACTATAGGTCTTGGTACGTTGGAGGATACTGTTTGTGGCAGATGAGACTGAGTCAATGAAGCTGCTCGTGATTGAGACAAAGGCCAGTTAATCTGTACCCACTGCGTTGATGGGGTAAAATATGTAAATATATTTTAGGGAAATGCTTCAAAGTCGTGAAGTCATCAGGCCAGCCGTGGACTCTTCGACGTGCAGACGGTGAATTCCGGTAACCGGAAGGACCCATGACAGAGGTTTTCATTTTCGGTACTTGACCACTTGATAAAGACGAGAATTGAGATCCCCTTTCGTGGGTCGCGTAGCTCCATCGACAGTGTTGACTTCAGAAGGCAAGCATTGTGAGTAAGCGTGATTACTTGGCAGCAACCTTTTGCTATATTTTGGAGCTAATAGCTGTTTAGAGGAAGTGCTGCATGAAGACACGCACTCGGAAGCATTTCCTCCAGTGAATCATTTCCACGTGATCTAGAGATTTTGCGCGTCTGTTGAGTCGCATAGGTCTGAACTCTTATCCAGAGTTTGTTTCTCTCCTATTCCCATTGCCCTGCAAGAAACCTGTTTGTAAGTTTAGTGCCGACTATTCGGGTCTTTACAGATGTACAAGCAGAGGTGTCACCCACAGTTGAATGTGTAACCTTGTCAATTGCCTCTAAGCATTGCTGGCGATCACTTATAACTATTTTACAAGTGTAAAAGTTCAGTAGACATATATGCGCCCATCGATTAATGTATTCTACTCTGTCAGTGGTATAATTACGTCAATTAGAGAACTGAGACATTCCATACCTGGTTTGCGTTAAACGGACTGTGGCAACGGAAGCTTCGGGTTGCGGCTTTATGGCAAAAAAAAAGGAAGATTTTAGTACCTGTCTGTAGGCGCGTATTGCGAGTGATGTCGTGCACCATAGCTACGTATTATTTAAGAAAATCAAACACCATCAGTTTGTTCCGTATGAGACCAGTTCTTCTTGCCTATTTTGGCATCACTGACTGAGGCAATCTGTTCCAAATTGTAGTTTCTGGTTGCGCCGTGAGCGCTATTTATTCTTCCTCCTTCCTTCCCCTCTCTTCCTATCAACCTCTTCCCCCACACCTCTCTCTCCCTTTCTCTTTCTAACAACTGCACTGTGTACAATTTGTACCTTGTTGTTGTGTTGCAGCAAGTACTGTTACCATGCCTTATATTCCTACTGGCTGATGTTGCCACTGCTCATGTAACACAAAGAACACTATAGAGGCACGGAGGGGAAGAGAATTATCTTTCTACGTAGCCAGGAAACGCTCAAATAGCTACGGTACATTCCACACGTCAGCTGAAGTTCACTGTATTTGACGTGTACTGTCATTTGTTTGAGTGGTTGCTCGTTGATTATTAATAGCCATTGTACGCTAGTACGTGTGATATCTATCCTAAACATCTTGCAATCTATCAGTGAGATGATGTGAATGAAGTCAGTGTCTGGAAATGCTACTTATGTTTATGAATGAGCTATCAGATGTTTACGACACAAAGAAATTGAGCATTCGCCATCACAGATGCGCTGAAATATATTTGGATCGTTTCATAAAACAGAATCTATGAAAATGGAGGGAACTCCATGTTTATCATGCGGACCTCCACACTGTTGTGGTCATTTGGTTCACTTACCTCTTAGGTGCTTGGTACACAGCACGACAAATGCGACAGTGATCAAGACGTCGATGTGTAAAAGTAAACGCTAGTACGATTATATGCAGGTGGGATCCGTAGAGGTCTCGTTCTCTGTTCTCTACACAGAACACAACTGTTTACGTGATGAGTGTTTTATCTTCTAAATGAGGTGCCTACGTTTGCTGAAATGGTGAAAAAAAGCGAGATGGCGGCCATATACTTCTAACGCTTGCAATTACTGAAAGCTTCAATGTTTAGAAAGAATATTTTATTGAAAATTTGCGTAAAATTGTTACACAAAATGGAGGTATCTTTTAAATTCTATCCCTATTGACAAACAAACAAATAAGCCAATGTCACCCTGAGTAGTGGGCCCAACAGTGAAGCGCTTTTGATAGAATTGTTTTGTTTTTGAGGCTGTTTTGATTTCTGTTCTTATTTCTTGAGCTATGTAAACATCTTAAGTAGCGTACACTGCTCGCTCTAAAAGTACTGAGACAGATTTTATTCCTGGCTTACAGGCAACGTCAGCACATTCATTATGGCGAAAACTTGAACTAATAACTGTAAACAAGAGACGTGCATTGGACCAGTCAGTTGTGAGCAGGAAATGTCAAGTATAAGGCGATCTATCATAGTGTGTCAACATCATTGTGACATAAATCGCAATGGAGCAACATCTGTAAATCAAGTGTTCGAGACATTCTCCAGAATGCTTTGAAGAAGAGAAAAGTGTGTGCAAAATTCTTCTTGCACACCATCACTACTGGATAAAAACAAAGACACGTGCACACCTGCCGCGACTTCACTGAAACGCAAAACGCGAACAGCTCTTTTCTGGAAAAAATATGATCGCCGTTGACGAATACGCACTTACCACAAAACAACAAAGCGTAGAAAATCACATGAAGTATCAGCACTTTGACAGCATAACTGACAGTAAAATCAATGTGACGTGCGAGTTGGATGGTTTGGGAGAAAAGAATCAAACTACAGTGTCATCAGCCCCTTTTTTCACATTAAAGCAGGTCTCAGAGTAAAATCATTCCTGGAAAACGTGCACTAAAAGCGAAAAAAAGCGGTAGAAGATATTAAAATAATATAGCAGATGGCCTGGGCTGGCTGATCGCAATAATAATAACAAAAAGAAATATGAGCCAGCCCCTCTGCACCACACTAAAATCTCGAGCCTAAAAGACAAGACTAGAGAAAGACAGACAAGAAAAATACGAACACCGAGGCGAACAAACAGCAAAGAAAGAGTGAGGAAGAGTTAAAATGGAGGGAGGATGAAGGCCTGGGAGAGAAGGTCAGATGCTCACCCTTCGATTTTGTGATAAAACCCCCTGCCGCCTGAGTGGCCGAGCGGTTCTAGGCGCTACAGTCTGGAACCGCGCGACCGATACGGTCGCAGGTTCGAATCCTGCCTCGGGCATGGATTTGCGTGATGTCCTTAGGTTAGTTAGGCTTAAGTAGTTCTAAGTCGTAGGGGACTGATGACCTCAGCAGTTAAGTCCGATAGTGCTCAGAGCCCTTTTGATAAAACCCCCTTACCGAATAAAAATCAGCCGTTGAGGCATTGTCGCCTAACACTGTAGACAGTGTGGCGGGAAGGTTAAAAGTCCGCCTCAGGGCAGTCCAAGAAGATATGGACCACTGTCGGGTGCGAACCACAGCAAGACTGAGGTGGGTCCTCGTGACAGAAGAAGCGACCATGAGTCAGCCTAGTATCGCCGATTCGGAGCCAGGAAAGGACAATAGAGTCCTTGCGAGTGGCTCAAATGAATGACCTTAACACATCTGTTGTCTCCTTGATAGCACATAGTTTATTTGGTATACTGAGGGTGTGCCATTCAGTTTCCCAGTTCACGAAAACTTTATGGCATAAGACCAATCATAGATCTGCCTCAGGCATGCTAATTTCTAGGATCCATTTACCGGTAGCCAGTTTGGCCAGCATATCAGCAAGTTTATTGCCCGACATCCCAACATGTCCTGGGGTCCAAATGAAGGACACTGAATGTCTACTGTTTTTGAGCGCATAAAGACACTCCTGTATAGTTAGTACCAAAGGATGGCGAGGGAAGCACGTGTCGAGAGCTTGTAGGCTGCTTAAGGAGTCACTACAGATGAGGAAGGACTCACCTGTGCAGGAGCGGATATGCTCAAGAGCCTGACAGATGACTACCAGCTCTGCAGTGAAAATACTGCGGCCTATCGGCAAGGAGCGTTGTTTAGTACGTACAGGGTGAGCATAAGCAAAGCCAATGTGACCATCGACCATTGAGCGATCAGTGTAGACAATTTCTGAGCTCTGGAACTCGCCAAGAATAGAGAAAAACTGGCAGCTGAGGGCCTCAGGAGGAATTGAGTCTTTTGGGGCTTGCAATAGATATAGACAAAGCTGTGGCTGACTCATGGACCGTGGAGGCATATGGGAGTGAACCCATGGGAAAAATGGTAGAAGGAAAGACTCGAGTTCAGTTAGAAGGGACCAGACAAGGGACTGCAATTGGAATCCGCAGTCTGGGCCGCCATTGCAGAAGATGGATCGCCATGTTAGGGAAAAGGAGATGGTAATTTGGATGTTGAGGCGAACTACGGATGTGAACTGTATAATTCACAAGCACTTGTCGCCTGACGTGCAATGGAGGAACTCCAGCTTCCACGAGGAGGCTGTTCACTGAGCTCGTTCAGAAAGGTCCCATTGCAAGTCAAACTCCACAGTGCTGTGTATGGTCCAGCAGCTGCAATGTTGAGGATGAAGCTGAACCATACACTAGGCTTCCATAAAAATGGTTCAAATGGCTCTGAGCACTATGAGACTTAACATCTACGGTCATCAGTCCCCTATAACTTAGAACTACTTAAACCTAACTAACCTAAGGACATCACACAACACCCAGTCATCACGAGGCAGAGAAAATCCCTGACCCCGCCGAGAATCGAACCCGGGAACGCGGGCGCGGGAAGCGAGAACGCTACCGCACGATCACGAGCTGCGGACAAGGCTTCCGCAGTTAAGACAGGATTGCACAAGGGCTATGTACACCTGCATCAGCAGCAGTGAAGGCAATCTGCACCCCAGGCAGTGTGGCTGAGGCATCAAAGAATATTAAGATGACAGCTTGAGCTGATGAAGATGGGGAAGCCAAGGTAAGCGGTCATAGAACACCAGTCCTAAAAAGCAGTAAGTCTCCATTATGTTAAGTAGTTGGTTATCAAGGTAAAGTTCTAGATGTGGGTGGACAGTACGATGACGACAGAAATGCATGATTCAGGTCTTTGTAGCTGAAAACTGAAAGTGAGGGCCCATTACTGTGCCTTTCGTATGACTCCCTGTAGTCGACGTTCAGCCACACCAATAGACGAGGAGCAGAGGGAAATACAAAAATAGTCCGTATATAAGAACGAGGATACTGAGACTCCACTGTTTCCATGAGACCATTTGTGGCAATTACAAAGAGTGGGACACTCAGCATAGAGCCCTGCAGGACACCATTCTCTTGGATATAGGGCGAACTGTGCGAAGCACCAACTCTAAGTCTGAGATTGTGGAGTGTCAAAATGTTCTGTATAAAAATCTGGAGCTGGCCCTGGAGACCCCACCCATCCAGAGTAGCAAGGGGACTAAGTGGTATCGTAGGCTTTCTTCAGGTCAAAAAGGCGGCAATAAGGTGTTAATGGCGGGAGAAGGCTGTTTGCATGGCAGACTCCAGGTATACCAAGTTGTCAGTGCTGGAGCGACCTTGGCGAAAACGACCCTGGGGTGGAGCCAGGAGGCCCAGAGACTCAAGGAGCCAGCACAATGGCCAGCCCTCGATACGTATGAACAGCTGGCACAGAACGTTGGTGAGGCTGATAGGACGATAACTATCCATATCTAGCGGGTCTTACCAGTGTTTTGTACTATGACTATGATACTTTCTCGCCAATGCGACAGAAATTCTCTATGGCTCCAGACGTGGTTGAAGACAGCAAGGAGGTGGCGCTTATAATCCGCTGACTGATGTTTAACCATTTGGTGATGGGTGTGGTCTTGCGCAGAGGATGGGTCAGGACAACCAGCAAGGGGCACTGATAAATTCCCACTCACTGAAGGGAGCATTATAAGGCTGAGGATGGTGAGGAGCAAGACTTGGGTGTTGTCGTTCCACATGCTGTTTTAGGAGATGAAAGGCAGGGCGATAATTCTCATGTGCACAGATGCAAGCATAATGCTTGGCAAGATACTCTGCGATTACATCTCGTTCAGCATACACAACTCCATTTGTGGAAATTCAAAGTATACCTGCAGAGGTCTGATGTCCATAAGGGCTTGAACCAAACCCGGTAAGCAGAGGTTCGTGATCCAATGGTCGAGATGTATCATTCCCAACTCTTCAACACTTCTGCTTCTGTCATCTGATGAGCTGATGGACGGGGGCACAGAGCCATTTGATGTTTGAGGGCCTGCCTCCAGTCTCTAATGGCTGTAGTGATTTCTGGTGACCACCAAGGCACTGTCTTCCACTTGAGGTTGGCAATCTGAGCAACAAGGGATTGCTGATTGAGCTGCTCCAACAATGGTAGTAGTGGTGGTCTGGATCACCTGATCGATGTTGCAATGCAATGGAAATTCATCAGTGGTAGCACCCCAGACAGCCTCGGTATGAGCTCATTGGGGCAAGCGTCCAGGTGAGTGTTGCTGGGGGAGGGACAGGAAGACTGGAGAGTGGTCACTACCACACAAGTCGTCGTGAGCTCTCCAGTGAATAGATGGCAGGAGGCCAGGGCTGCAGATCCACAGATCAAAAATGGTTCAAATGGCTCTGAGCACTATGGGACTTAACGTCTGAGGTCATCAGTCCCCTAGAACTTACAACGACTTAAGCCTAACTAACATAAGGGCATCACACACATCCATGCCCGAGGCAGGATTCGAACCTGCGACCGTAGCGGTCGCGCGATTCCAGACTGTAGCGTCTAGAACCGCTCGGCCACCCCGGCCGGTCATCCAGAGATCAATGGCCGAGTATGTGCCATGCACCACACTGAAATGATTGGGGGTATCGGTATTGAGGAGGTATAGATCGAGATTAATTAGTAGATCCTCGACATCTTCACTACGACCAGTAATCTTGATTCCACCCCACAAGGGTTTTGTACATTAAAATCAATCAGAAGTAGAAAAGGTGGATGGAGTTGGGAAATTAGTGTAGCCAGTACGTGGTATGGCACTTCACCACCTGGAGGAAGGTAGATGTTGCAGATGGTAATTTCCTGCATTGTCCTTACTATGACAGCTACAGCATCTAGATGTGTTTGAAGGGCACACAAAAAGTAGGCGTATCGCTTAAAAGTTGTCATAACTCAGCCAGATGGGAGAAAAAACGGCTGCAGTCCCACTGGAGGATGACTCTGTCAGTCGTCTGGGAAGGCTTGAAGGGACCAAGGAGGCAGTTTATGTCTGAGGGTCACCACCGGTTGAGTACTGGTATCCCGGAGCATTGCATCTGAAGTGCCGGCAAGATCTAGGTCCTCAGGGGAACTGCTATGGAGTGGTGGTGTGGGGGGGCCACTGGAGTCTGATGTTTCTTAGCTGAATCCTTCAACGATTTTCCCTCTCGCTGCTCTTTTGGGGCTCTTTGGCAAAGTTCCCCTGAAGTAGCGTCAGGGGCAGAGAAAGGGCATGAAACCCTTTTACCAGCAGCA
Organism: Schistocerca serialis cubense; assembly: GCF_023864345.2. NCBI lineage: Eukaryota > Metazoa > Arthropoda > Insecta > Orthoptera > Acrididae > Schistocerca > Schistocerca serialis. The sequence goes on from NC_064638.1 coordinate 727,307,523, forward strand.
CATGGCTCCTTCAGCCACTGACTAGTGACCACTTCTGCAGTTGTGGAAACCTTGGAATGGAAAGTCTCGAGGGACCCGTTCCATGTGAGAGGAGTCGGAGTAGGTTGTTGCTTCTCCATCTGGGGTGTGGGTACTGATGTAGACAACGTTTTGGGAGGCATTGTCCCCAAGGTAGAAGCTCTGGGAGCAACAGGAGAAGAGATGCTCCCACCACCAAGGGGGAGGATAGAACTGGGCGGCCCTGAGGGCCCACTGTACAAGGAAGAGACGAGGAGGCTGCCATCGTCAGTGAGGGTGACGTCGATGTAACTCTAGTGTACGAAAATGTCAAGCAAATAGTGTGCAACGGTTCATATTTCCGTTTAGCCCTTTGATAAGTCAGTCGGTCCAGGGTCTTATACTCCATAATTTTCTTCTCCTTTTGGACTACTGTGCAGTCTGGTGAGCAGGGGGACTGGTGCTCTCCACAGGTGACACAGGTGAGAGGAGGTGAACATGGAGTATTCGGACACAGTCGACGTCTGCAATCTCGAGTGACAAGTGATGCAGAAATTGCAGTGAAAAGACATGTGCCCGAATTTTCAGCACTTAAACACCGTATAGGGGGAGAGATGTATGCTTCCATGTCACATTGGTATACCGTCACCTTGATCTCAAAGGCCAAGATGAAGGCACCAGTAACAATTCTATTGTCTTTTGATCCCGTATAGACGCGCCAGATGAAGAGAATACCCCACCGTTCTAAATTGGCGCGGAACTTGTTGTCGGACTGCAAGAGAAGATCGCGATGGAAAATAATCCCCTGAACCATGTTGAGGCTTTTATGGGGGGCTAACGGAAACGGGAATATCACCCAGCTTTTCACAGGCGAGAAACGCCTGGGGCTGGGCTGGGGATGCTATCTGAAGGAGGACTGACCCATTTCTCGTATTGGGCAGCGCGGTCACTTTCCAAAACTTGTCCTCCAGATTCACACAAAAAATAGAGGCTTCGTAGGAGTCCCCATCTGTTCTGCTGCAGTTGGACAACTTACAAAAGAAGGGCTTCTCTGACAGTTTCACATGGTTGTGTGAACAATCTGTGCGTTGTGCACCTGTGGGGGAACTAAGTTGAACATCTGAAGCATTAAAACCACCATACCAACTTTTTTTATTTTTTTTTTATTAGTCCAGTCTCGAAACCTTTTGGACTATCGAGTTAGTACACTGTGCATGCAGATTTATTCCTAAGCCTGCTTTTTGTGAAACCTCTAACCAGTGGGCGCGCGTAGGACCGACTAGTTTACGGACGTGCTCCATCACAGAGTGAGAGATAAACGAGCGTAACATGCGAGCAGCGATGATGGGTGGCCCCTCTGTTTGGTCAGCCGGTGCGGTGTGGCTGTGATGGATGCCTGGGTGGCTACCGGACTTGTGGTGCCTTAGGTGTCAGCACACACTGATCTCGCACCTACACTAGCGGCACCTATTGATCTTCTTGAATAGCTGTCAGCGTATATCGAGCCTGCTGCACAATCCCTAAAACCAAGTGAAAAATAAATAAATAAATAAATTGTATTGTTCAACTGATATATGTGAGAACGAGTCATAATGCGGGAGATGTGTTTTCCGGAGTAAACCAAGAAGAATAACCTGTGCCGACCTCCCTGTCCCAGAAGATCGGTGCAGCAGAATGGCAGGTGTTGTAGCTATTAGTTTTCTACCCGTTTAATTTACTTCAAAGTTTCTACACCTTTAACAGTCCATTAAGACAACGTCATGTACAAGTAGTGAGGCGGACTACTTAGGTGACTTCGAGAAACCGCAGGAAGAAGTTCCCTGCATTGGTTTTCCAATACCGCTTACTCCTGTCTCGGCCATCCAGTCAGTGTAAGCCACTTCTCCCACTCACGACTGGAAACAAAACGCGCGCTAATGAACTGTACTGGGAATATAGTTTTATTGTCCCTTCATTTCACTCGTACGTAGCAATGTTCTGTGATCAAAGGACGCTTGAGAATCAAGTTTCCGATCGAGAAGGGATAAACTATTCAAGTTACGAGGTTGGTACAAAACTCTTCCTGATCAGTTAACTTTTAACGTAAAAGTTTTCTTGAAGTGGTCAATGTTTTAAAATAAGCAACTATGTTTAGTTCAGCTCCATTACGACCACACTGGTGGTTCATACACGTGAACGACACGTTCGCTATGTGACCCCATGGGAGACAGAGATACATTGGCTTCATGAATATTTCAGCAGCCTACACAAGGATATTCAGTTCACGCTCGAAACAGAGAAGCTTCGTGCATTTCCATTCATAGTCCAGGAAGTACATACGGCGATTCAGGAGGTAGTGCAAATAGGTTATATGTAACGTTTTGTTCAATTTACTCTATACTATAAACTGCTGAAATATCTATTATTTCCCCTGAAGGACTCTGTGTAGGACACTGGATAGCATACTAGGGCTGAGAGTATTTCGGAAGCCGACACACACGGAGAGGGATCTACATGCCAAATCACATCAGTGCAGAAATCAGGCATCCGCTCGCTCACCACACACGTCAGGGTCTTCAGTGATGCTCAAAATATAATATATGAACTTAAAATGCGGCTAACAACGTTCTTGGCTACTAGCGGTAACATGATATTACAGTGCATGCACTGCGGGAACTGTTATGAAATACATCATATGTATTCGCAGTTGCGAATATGAACAACCATCACCTGTATAATGAAATGACGACGCCGAAAATTTGTGCCGGATCGGGATTCGAACCCAAACATATGGGCAACAAAATGTGGAAGATTGGGTCTGGCCGTGAACCGCATTCGGACAGCCGTAGTGAATGAGGAGACCGCTTGCGACAAGTGGACTATCCGGGCTCGATTCCTGGTATGGTACAAATCTTCAATCTCTTCATTTCATTATACAGTTTAAGGTTGTCCATATTCACGACTGTGTTCAAATGTTCAAATGCGTGTGAAATCTTATGGGACTTAACTGCTAAGGTCATCAGTCCCTAAGCTTACACACCACTTAACCTAAATTATCCTAAGGACGAACACACCCATGCCCGAGGGAGGACTCGAACCACCGCCGGGACCAGCCGTACAGTCCACGACTGCAGCGCCTTAGACCGCTCGGCTAATCCCTCGCGGCATATTCACGACTGCAAACATATTTCACGTAATAACTGTAACATCAAGTTGATACCCACAGCCATGGGATCGAACAAAAGAATGGAAAACAGGATAGACATAGATATTAATTTTCACTGATTGTTGAACTACGTGGCTGTTTATTATATTACTTCAAGAAAACCAGCAACCAGGAGCTGGCCACTGTAGTTCGTAAAGTAATAAATGGAAGTACACACACAAACTGCGACCAGCAGCGCATTTTCCTTATGTGAAGGGTGTCAGTGATCAAACTGGATAAAAAGTCTGCGGCGTGCTGTGTCGTGCAAGTCTTCTGCAGTAGCTGTAAGATTCAGGACGTTTCAGACTCCGCCGAAGAAAAGGCGCATGCCTCGCACACTGCGAGCGCATACAGCGACAAACTGTCAGCCTGAAACGGCCTACATCGGCAAACTGGCAAACCAGCAGGAAATCATTTGAACGATTTTTCTGTCGAAATGATGTGGAGCGAGTCAGTTTACAGGATATGTATACGTCGTTAGTGGTAACATTAATGAATTTATTGTTTTAATTAATTCATGCAACTACATGGTTTAAGAGGCTACCAGTTTTTAAATAAAAGCCGGCCGCAGTGGCCGAGCTGTTCTAGGCGCTTCAGTCCGGAACCGCGCTACTGATAAGGTCGCAGGTTTGAATCCTGCCTCGGGCATGGATGTGTGTGATGTCCTTAGGTTAGTTAGGTTTAAGTAGTTCTAAGTCTAGGGGACTGATGACCTCACATGTTAAGACCCATAATGCTTAGAGCCATTAGAAACATTTTTTAAATAAAAGTTTGTCCGTGGAATGAAAGGAGTTGCCCAGAAAAAAATTATTTTTAGTTAGCTTTAAAACTTGCTTTGCTACCTGCCGAACATGTTATTGGGCAAGTGTTTTAAAATTTCTGTTACCACGTATTGAACTTCTTTCTAAGCCACTGACAGTTTTAAAAACAGATAATAAATGTCAGTTTCACCTCTAGTGTGGTAAGTATGGACATCACTATTCTTCCGAAATTGGGATGGATTATTAATGGCGAAATTAATTAACATATATTTTTATTGTCATGGTGCTGTTAAAATGCCTAATTCCTTATATCTCTGAGTACATGACAAACGCGAGTGAACACGATCAGTACTTGGTTCGTAAGTGATGAATTACCACAAAAAACATTATTCTGGAAGACATCACTGAGTGGAATTATATCAGGAGACTGATTAGTTTATTTAAAAAAAATGACTCTGAGCACTATGGGAGTTAACATCTGAGGTCATCAGTCCCCTAGAACTTATAACTGCTTAAACCTAGCTAACCTAAGGACATCACACACATCCATGCCCGAGGCAGGATTCGAACCTGCGACCGTAACAGAAGCGCGGTTCCAGACTGAAGCGCGGTTCCAGACTGAAGCGCCTAGAACCGCTCGGCCACACCGGCCGACTTTATTTTCAAGACTAGCAATTATACCAAGAGTAAGAATACTAAATGAACTGTTTGGACAGCTCAGTAATATGCTTCTTCCCGTTCATCTTTTCGTCAATATGTACACGAAAAAATTTGGAACATTGTACCCTATGTGCTGACTCCTGTTCATATGATACACCAGTTGTTGGTATGACTGTTTGTTGTACATAACTGGGTATAGTGTGTTTTCTCAAAACTAAGGGACAGTCCATTTTTCAGACAGCCACTTAACAATTCGTCGAAAAATGACTTCAAAAATTTCTTCTGTTGCTTTCTCTGTAATGACATTCATTATAACATTAATATCGTCTACAGAAAGCATCAATTTTGCTCCATGGAGTGTAAGATCATTCACATATGTAAGCAATTTATAGCAACGCACCAAAAATTGAGCCTTGATGGAATCCCTTCGTGATTTGTCTACAGTCGCTAAAATTTTTTCTGCTTTCAACACTGCTTCAATTCTTCTGTCCAGCTTTCTTCATCCGTTTCTTAAGTATGATTCTAACCAGTTGTGTGTAAATCCATCAGTTCCATAAGACTTAAGTTTCTCTAAGAGAGTGAAATGATCTAAGCAATCAAACTCCTTGGAAATATCATACAAAATACCAGCTGCTGATATTTTATTATTTAAGAAGAGAGTAAATATCTGCCACACTTGCATGCTTGCCAAGCAGCTAGGGATGATGAAGGGGAAGATCAGGGAGCTGATCGAAGTATTAGAACATCCTAATTATGAGAATAGCAAGGGTAGCTTTAAGCTTTGTCATCCTGTCTGCCAGCCATAAGGTCGCAATAGGCCCCACGAACAACTTGAGACGACACGTCAGCTTTATTTGCGATTAACTGCCGCTGCGCGACCTACACTGAGGAGCAAAAGAAACTGATACACGTGCCTAATATCGTGAAGGGCCCCCGCGAGCACGCAGAAGTGCAGCAGCACGGCGTAGCATGGACTCGACTAATGTTTGAAGTTGCGGTGGAGGGAACTGACACGATAAATCCTACAGGGCTGTCCATAAATCCGTAAGAGTACGACAGGGTGGAGATCTCTTCTGAACAGCCCGCTGCAAGGCATCGCTGATACACTCAATATGTTCATGCCTGGGAGGTTTGGTGGCCAACGGAAGTGTCTGAACTCAGAAGAATGTTCCTGGAGCCACTTTGCAGCAATTCTGAACGTGTGGGGTGTCCTGCTGGAATTGCCCAAGTCCGTCTGAATGCACAATGGACATGAATGGATGCAGGTGATCAGACAGGATGCTTACGTTCGTGTCACCTGTCAGTGTCGTATCGAGACGTATCAGGGGTCCCATATCACTCCAACTACACACGCCCCACTCCATTACAAAGCCTCCAACAGTTTCAACAGTTTCCAGTTGACAATCAAGATCCATTGATTCATAAGGTTGTCTCCAGACCCGTACACGTCCATCCGCTCGATGCAATTTGAAATGAGACTCGTCCGACCAGGCAACATGTTTCCAGTCATCAACAGTCCAATGTCGGCGGTGACGGGCCCGGGCGAGGCCTCATGCTGTCATCAAGGTTACACGAATGGGACTTCGGCTCCGAAAGCCCATATCGGTGATGTTTCGTTGAATGGTTCGCTCGCTGATACTAGTTGATGGTCCAGCATTGAAATATGTAGCAATGTGCGAAAGGATTGTACTTCTGTCACGTTGAACGATTGTCTTGAGTCGTTGTTGGTCCCGTTCTTGCAGGATCTTTTTCCGGCTGTAGCGATGTCGGAGATTTAATGTTTTACTGGATCCTGATATTTACGGTACACTCGTGAAATGGTCGTACGGGAAAATCCCTACTTCATCGCTACCTCGGAGATTGTGTGTCCCTTCTTTCGTGCTCCGACTGTAGCACCATGTTCAAATTCACTTAAATCTTGATAACCTGCCATTATAGCAGCAGCAACCGATCTGACAACTGCGCCAGACACTTGTCTCATATAGGCGTCGCCGACGGCAGCGCCGTATTCTGCTTGTTTACAAATCTCTGTATTTGAATACGCATACCTATACCAGTTTCTTTGGCGCTTAAATGTACAACAGTGTTTAATTCATAGTTTTATCATTTGACGATATTTATTTTATACTTTGCCTAACATGAAGCTGGAATATTTTTATGAATCTGATGATGGCCAGTCAACCGATACTGATTGTGTAAATAAAGAATTTTACCCTCAGTTCAAGGATGACTTTTTCAAATAGTAAGGTCGGTAAGTGAAAGTGGGGTAAAGTCGTCAGGACGGGAAAAGTGGCGACTGCATTTCTTTTGCCCCGAAGGGCGCTATTGTCTGCCGAGAAGTGGTCAGAGTAATTCTGGCATAAAACTTCCTGGCAGATGAAAACTGTGTGCCGGATCGAGATCTGAACTCGTTAACCTTTACCTTTCGCGGGAAAGTGCTCTACCGACCGAAGTACCTAAGTACGACTAACGACCCCTCCTCTCACCTTTTCTTCAGGCAACATCTCATCAGCTTCTAGTTCTAATATACGTCAACACTGTTGTCAGTGAGACCGATCGAGGAAACTAGTTTCATTATCTTTTGGTAAAAACATTTTTGTATGTGAGTCGACTGATGTAAGACAAGTCATTTGTATTATTCTTACTAGCTCATTTATACGGAGAGTAATAACTTTTTACGATGTCAAAGTTTGAACAATGTCTCTTGATTAACAAATATAGTTATTGTTGTTTGTTTCAGTTTGATAGTTTATTCTGTGGATCACTATGGCGACATGGCATACGACTGGGGAAAGTGGTCACACTACTCGTCGGGAAGTTCATGCATAATACACGCATAATACAAAAGATAAACCTGACTTGTAAACCGTTCTATATGCAATGCTATCATCCACCATTCTATTCCTTTGTGACAATTTTGAATTAATTATGTTATTTGAAACCGTCTCTGTCGTTTTATATTTGGCCCAATACAAAAGTCCGATGGAAAACGGGACTGCAGCCGTTGGGAATTCTTTCAGACACTAGGTTGTAAAGTAACCGGGAATCAGAAAAACAAACGTGGCGTCCTGTTGCGATGGCACTGGCCACGGGAGCCTCGTAAGTATGAAAAATTGGTCACTATGTAAGCCTTCATTAAAATGCTTCTTGATCCTATTTATAATTTCGTTTTTCACTTAAAAATATTTAGCATGGTATCTTAGGATATGTAGAATCAAAATATGTAAGACGTTATCGATAACCATGGTTTGAGTTTGGTGAAAACTGAAGTTTTTTTGTGTGGCCACTTTAACCGCCCTCCCTCTTCTTCACCTTCCATGCCTCCCTATAATTTCAATATTTGGCCCTTAATCAAAAACGTTTGACGACTACTGCTATAAGCAGCAGCAAATTCCCACTTCGTCCTCCACAGGAAACCAATCTATAAAGTTTCCCATTTTTTCCATAGCAGGTACTCAAAAAATAAACAGTTATCTAAAACTGTGATGTAGTACGAGGGAATAATAAGATATAATGGACTGTGGATGACGAAGTACTGCAGTGGTCACAAAGGAAGTCCGCTGTGGCTGTGGCTGTGGTCCAAACGTATGTTACATTACGCCACAGTTATTTTACGATACGACGCAGTACCATATCCAGAAAACTTTTATGTCATGTGACTGGCCGCGAAAGCTTACATTTTTTCCGATCAGTTTACACTGACCTGGCCATGAACTCGGCGACACCTCGCTTTCGCTCTGAGAGCAGGCCGGTGTAACTGCGGCAGGCAGAGTCTCAATCCTGTCCAGTCCCTCGGGACTTGCTGACAGTGCAGGACAGGACAGGACAGGACAGGACAGGCCGGTAATCGTAGATGAGACAAATGGACGCCGCACAGCGGGCCGGCCCCGAGGGATCAGCCTCCAGCGTTCCTCCAGGAATAGCACTGCGCAGCGAGCAGCCACTGGAGAGGGGAGGCTCCACGGCGACGCTGGTCCAGCGGTCTCTCGTGCTTCCAGCAGCGCACTCAGCCGACCGGTCTGCGGGCTGGCCTCTCCAGCGTTAAGCCTCACACCAAAAACTTTGTCGTCTAATGATGGGTTCGCGTCACTTCCCAGCGTGTAAATCAGCCGCGACGTGAAATGACGTGGAGCCGCTGACGTCAATTATCAACTGGTTTTTAGCAAGTATAGAGTTTTGAAAGTCTAAAAATGCAGATGGCGGGTGTAGAATATCAAAATTCTTTCACAAGCTGCGACATAGTTCGCTTACATGAACAGTGATCCAATACTGTTAAATGTTTTTTATTCCAGTCTTTAATCACAATATCAATTCTTTTGTGAGTAGCATGTTGCAAAAATGACTGTGTGGCCGATGTGACCTATTCTACACATTTTAGATCTATGTGACGATGCTATGCTGAGTATATTTATATATTTTGACGGTGCCATTATGGCCTTATCACTTTAGGACATGGTGTAGAAAAGATCTGAGGATGGTCATTACTGACTGAAACCGGTCATCGGCAAAAGAAATGATAATGTGATCAAAGACTGGAATAAGAAACATTTACCAAAATTCTACTTATGCTCCATGTTATGTAGAGCGGAAACGACAAAGCATTGGCGCTGATTGTGGCGGTGTCACCATCTGCCAACATCGGAAGCTAACCACACCTCGTTATGCTCCCTTGTATATTTTGTTCTCTTTGTCTTTGAACGTTTTTTTTTTAATTTGTGTTCGTTAACCATTCTGAAATTTGCATAAGAACTTGATTTCTTCCTACGAATTTACTCTCACAAGAGCGATGGAATATTCGGAATCAAAAAAGATTTAGATTCTTCAATAGCTTGACCAAAAAAGCCGACGTTGGGCATAAAAAAACTATAAACTGGTAAAAAAAAATAAATAGAAACTAAGTACTCGTTGCACCCGATAAATATTTTATCGTTATTTGGCACATATAGAAGTATCGTAAAGGATAAATTAAAAATATAGTATTTATTGTACTGCAAATATTGTGTGACGTGTTTGTAGGAACCTAGGGCTTACCCTAGAAGACAGAGTAAAGAAAGGCAGCAAGCGTACGTTTACAGCATTTGTGAACGTTAAGAGAAAGCTTTTCGCAATGTTGACTCTAATACAAACTTTGAAATAAAGAAAACAGCAGTGATAAAACGCAGGAAGTGAAATGTTGGCTACAACATGTACAGAAACCAGACTGCATTTACAAGAGTCGAACGGCATGAAAGGAAAGCAGTGGTTCAGAAGAGAGTGAAACATGGTTGTAGGGTATACCTGATGTTATCCAACTTGTTCTTCGAGCAAGTACTGAAGGAAACCTAGAAAAAATTTAGAAAGGGAATTAAAGTTTTAGGAGACCAGATAAAAATGTAATGTTTGGCAATTACGTTGTTGTAATTTTGGCGGAGATGGTAAAGGACTTGGAAGTTCAAATGAACGGAATGGATAATTTTTTGAAGAGAGGTTGTAAGATCTATAAATGTAAAACAAGTGGAATGAAATGTGGTCCAAACAAATTAGACGATGTTGACAAAATTAGATCAGGAATTTGGAAATTAAACATAGTACATGACGTTCGCTAAATCGAAAGTGTTCTGAAATATGCGGACTATACTTTTCCTGACTTTTCGGTTCTCAGCGCTATAGAAAATTTATCATACCACGTCAATAATACCCGTTATGAATTTTACTTTAGTTGTACATAAACTCTACAGCTAATGCTAGTTACTTAAAGCTGTTACTGTGAGAGACATTCAATAATCAAGTAGAATAAACCCCTCAGCGTCCCAGAAGACCGTCGCCACGACTCCAACGGCTGAGAGGGCCGGCTTTGAACTTTTTCTTCGGAGGAGAGGTGGAGAGGCGGCCAGTCCATGGATTGCCGTTTTCTTTCCGGTTCGAAACAATGAACCCCAGTTTCATCGCCTGTGACGATGTTAGACCAAAAATTGTCACGATTAGCCACGTAACGTGCAGCAATTCCGCACAGATGGTCCTTTGTTACTCTTTATGGTCTTCTATTTAGGGAGCGAGGATTCCAGTGGGCACACACCTGCAGTACACTCCCTGGTGGACAATTGTGCCAGCGCGTCCAACAGAGATGTCCAGTCGTGCAGTGAGGTGTTTGATTGTGATCTGTCGATCACCTCGAATGAGAGTGTCCGCACGTTCCAACACTGCAGGGATCACAGCTGTGTGTCACCAGCCGGCACGCGGGAGATTAGACAGGATTCCGCGACCTCGTTGCTATGGTGACAGAAGCCTCGCCCAACATTCACCGTGCTTTTGCTCTCTCCCAGGTTTATGTAAACATTCTGCAAGCGCCTATGAATATCTGCGGTCCTCTGGTTCTCGGCTTGGAACGCACCTCCGTTAGAGATGCCATTTTGAAGGCTACGTATAGGGGCCGCCACCTATTGGAGCTTCATGTAACTGTAGGGGCTGAAGCAGGAATATTCCACAATGTACCACAACAAATTCCGCAAATTTTCAACTGAAATTAGCCGTGAAAAAAAGTCTGCATTACCTATTGAACGCTCCACGAATCTTCTATCTTTTTGTCAGGACGGTCTCTCGTAATCTCTGTTACACAATTCAGAACGAGACTAAGTGACTGATGTCATGTTGACGTTTCGTTTAGTGTGAACACACAACCATGCGGCGGTGACGTTCCCTTCCGTTCCATTTACTTCCTTTGTGAATTGTCCTGGGCCCTGCGCCAAACTGCACAGCAGACATCATTCAGTACACATCCTGTTTTCGTGGGCCGCGTGTATATACTATCACTCGCGCCAAGCGAGTCCCAGTACGGGAACAATGCGACAGGTGCGACTCTACTATTAACTCATAAATTATGTTCATACGTCTGAGGTTGAACAAGTACCGTGCTTGGTGAACACCATATCAGAGCATTCCCCCAGTGTCAATCAAGAAGAGTGCACGCATCATTTGTAAACTGGAACATGTTCATCCAGGTACATATAATTGATAGGCAGTTATATTTCTTTAATGATAGATGACATGCAAATGAAAAATGGCGTTCAAGTAGTCTGTTGACTATTACCCTTAAGTTTTCGTGTCCGGAAGAATTTTCAGCCTTGGTCTCCGGCCCTTGTCATCACTTCTAAAGTTCTCGGCCCAAAACTGAGCAACGTCAATAGCTGCAGTGCTTCCCAGCCATAGAAATTCGAGGGATTACTTGTAAGGACTGATGGGGGACTCTAACGTGTGCCCAGTCTCCTGCTACTCACGACAATCGCCAGAAATGTCAGTACTATCTTGGAGCCTCCACCTTGATACTTTTGTATTTACTGGTGCAACACCTATTCGTACTCTGCTGAAAGTTCTTCAATTTTCTCACTCCGGTTGGCTACCCATTGGCTCCGTTTCTTGTGGTTGGCATCATTCGGAAAGTTCTATGTCCACATTGTTCACGAAGTTTCATCTGGATTTTAATCTTACTGGAAATTTGCTCTCTTCGCGGAACACGTTTCTCATTGAAGATCTGATTGAACTTATCTGTGTAGTCTGTTCCTGATCGTCGAGTAAATGGAGCAGAAAAACCAACGGCTCTATGCAGTTTACTTGTCCTCATACAGCCAGTCGTTGAAAGGCATGTTTCATTCTGAATGACATCCACTATTCTCAAATTCGCTGGTCTACTCCAGACCTGGGAAACCTACTGTGCAGTGGTAAAGCACAGTGCCTTACCAGTTACTCTGGTGACAGTAGGATTGCCTCCCCAATTACTGCGTGTAAGTTCCTTCAAAACGATATTCCTCATTACTACTTTCTTAGTAGTTTGAATGCTGTGATTTTTGTAGGTCAAAGACCTGACAAGGAACACCACTCGATATTTAGGTGTGTCTGTGTGTTCCGGTTGCTGATCCTCCCGATATGTTTTCAGTTTTTGTCTTACCAGATTAGATGTTAAGTGAAATGCGCAAATGTGTGTTTAAAGAATTTAGTGTCAATCGATTTTGTTTGTAATACGTTGACAGGGTAGACAGAGGTTCTATTAGTTGGTCTTCAACGAATTCAAAATTTGTTGGTTTTTCATCAAGAGCAGGGATATGTGACTAGTGCAAATAGTTCATCTCACAGTTAATTGATTCATCATTTGTCTACAAATTGTATATATCAGTGTCAATACACTTCCCAGAGGTAGATTATTACGTTGTCTTCTCCACTTACTTTTTTCTTTATCGAAGCATACAGAAAGCTTCAGTTTTCAAGAACTGACCGAATACTTTGAACCAAATGGTAACTGTGGTATCGATAGCTACGATGCCACAACGTAGGTGCGCTCTGCTAGGTTGGCACTACGACATCGACGACAGCGCCCTCTAACCGGCGCTGTGCAGCTCTACAAGCGCCGCTCCAGATTCCAGCCATTTAATTCCGAGTAGACGACCAACCAACATTGTTTCTATTTCATAGTGGGCGAGCCGTTACAGATTTTGCCTTTGTAACTCGATGCACAGCTTCGCACCTACGTGCTCATCTCAGCCAAAGTTAAGTACAATTGATGTATTCAAGTTATCGTGTGGTGATATAGTAAAACCACATTTAATTGCAGTACCAAGTTTTCTACGTCACCTGCTCCTCCTAGCTTCCTACATTCGTCCTACACTTCAGTTTTCAGGAGCAGACCCACGTGCCGGCTATCCAGGCGGGATACAAAAGTAATCTTTGAAATTGAGGTACAGCTTGTCCAGTAGGATTCTGTGATTTATCGCGTCGTAAGCGGTTAACAGCTTCACCAGAACAACTCCTGCGATTAATTTATTTCGTATCCCTTTTCAGTGTGTTCTGTAAGGCTTAAAATGTAGCACGTGCCGCTCTTTATAGCCCTGAAACCTGCTTGTTAAGGTATAAGTTTTCGTTCTGTGAGAGGCTGGAGTCTTTCTAGTATTAGTCTCTCTTATAATTTGAATATATGGCAGGCGCTAGTGATTATTACAAAAGGGGATTGTGCGTGTAGTTTAACTGATGTTAATGAATTAAGTTACATGAAGTATGATACATATGTTCATTCTTATAGGCACTAGAATCAACACGCGCCAGTGTTCATGGGCGTTTGTGTTCTTTCTGAGTGTCGATGGTAAAATGCTCTTACATGACATTAGTGCACTACTTGTGCATCGCCAAACAAATTAAATGGAGCTGGAGTGCTCTAAACAGACATGTAAATAAACAAATACGGTAGCTGAGTGGTAAAATTATTTTCCCTTGTACAGCGTAGATCGCATCAGCGGGCCCATAGCGCTCCACCAGGCCACAAGTGTCATCAATTTAAGGCCGACTACTTCGACGTAGAGTTAACAAGTTACTGTAATTTTGAGCGAGGTGTCGTGACCTGATATCAGCGTAGGCTGTAATTGATCACTTAGATGACAATAACAAATACGTTTACAATATACTCAGTTACACAAAATTATTTAGATATGTCCTCGTGAGCATGCGGAAAGATGCAATCTACATCTACATGGATACTTTGCAAGTCACATGTAAGTGCCTGGCAGAGGGTTCATCGAACCACCTTCACAATTCTCTATTATTCCAATCTCGTGTAGCGCACGGAAAGTACGAACACCTATATCTTTTTGTACGAGCTCTGATTTCCCTTATTTAATCGTTTCTCCCGATGTAGGTCGGTGTCAACAAAATATTTTCGCATTCGGAAAAGAAAGTTGGTGAATGGAATTTCGTGAGAAGATTCCGTCGCAACGAAAAATGCCTTTCTTTTAATGATGTCTAGCCCAAGTCCTGTATCACTTGTGACACTCTCACACATGTCGCTATAATACAAAACGTGTTGCCTTCTTTGAACTTCTTCGATGTACTCCGTCGGTCCTATCTGGTAAGGATCCCACACCGCGCAGCAGTATTCTAAAAGAGGACGGACAATCGCAGTGTAGGCAGTCTCCTTAGTAGATCCGTTACATTTTCTAAGTGTCCTGCCAATAAAACGCAGTCTTTCAAAGTTTTGGGAAGATAAACAGTCGGTAACAATAGTATGAAGAATAAAGAACATAAACTTATATTGATTAGGTATTGAGTTTCAGCAGTTACGATAGGATTGTAACTAGTCACAGGAAGTAATACAAACATTACCCCTACGGTGTACACTATTATACAACGACTGCACTGACCAAAGGGAGTCGCTTCCTCTATCACGGCAGCTGCTTATAGTCGTACTTATGTAGCAGTTGTCTCAAGTCATCAAAAGCGAATGCAGGTACTTCTGGTAATGCTTGTAGACGGCTTTGCCGGCGCTTTATATACTTAGAGACCATGTTTTATTTATCTTGATCACTCCAAATAACTTTTTGTTCAAAAGCAAAAAAAAAGAACGTATTAAGCATATGTTGCTTAGCTACCAGGGGGACATTAACATCCATGATTGCCTTGCTTGCAACTTTGTTCGTTACGTAGATACGAACAGCCGTATATCTTTTTTTTTAAATAGCATCCTATGTTGCAATGAATCCACAGCTGAGCACATGAGAGATTGAACAAGAAAGTGGCATCCCTAAAAACATTTCAATACGTCACCAATTCCATCCGTACACCAAGAACTGCATGGGAATAATTTCCAGAATCGCGCAAAATTGTCTGTGAGCACGACAACAGATCCCCGCCAACCAGACCTTCTCCAGTGTTGTTTTTACCGATGAATGTTGCTTCTCAAAGAAAGGACGGTTAAATTCACAGAACATACATTATTGATCCAGATGGCTTAGACAGGTGTAACATCAGCATAGAGTTCATATCTGGCGTGCAAAGCCTGGTACTAGAATTATTGACCCTTATTTAATCATTGGTAACATAAACGGCGGCCGTTTTGGAACTTTCTCACACGAGTTCTTTCTTGTCCTCTGAATGAAGTGCAGCTAAGAAGCGGAACTTTTCTATGGTATCAACGCGGTTGTTTTCCAACACACAATATCTTGCGTGCACGTCGGGTGCTGATCCGAAGGTGTCCTTCCTAATGGATTATTCGTGGAAGAACATTGGATTGGCCTTACAGTCTGACTCAACTCCCCTTTGGGAATGAATGTCATTGCCTCATCATATTCCAACAACTCTAGAAAATATGCAGGAGCGTGTCGTGTTTTTCTTTAAATCACTTCAGTAGACAACACTGGAAGCAGCGATGAAATCTTTGATCCCAGTGTATCACTGTCCATTGTCACCACTTTGAGCATCTTTGAATGATCTACATTTTTTTGTCCACAGTGGATTACGGTACTACAAAATGGTTTCAAGGATCTAAGTTTCTCTCTCTCATTAGGATGAATATTGTGTTTACGTGAGTGATGCGTTTTTGAACAGTTCCTGAAGAGAGGAAGTGGGTTAGCGAGCAAAACTTGGGCATTACGTA
Source organism: Schistocerca serialis cubense (assembly GCF_023864345.2). Classification (NCBI taxonomy): domain Eukaryota; kingdom Metazoa; phylum Arthropoda; class Insecta; order Orthoptera; family Acrididae; genus Schistocerca; species Schistocerca serialis. Next base: position 727,323,514 of record NC_064638.1, read on the forward strand.
AGTTTTTAACTTTTAAAGTTTTCAGTGTGTAATATCAAATTATAACATCGTAAAACAAGTCTGATGGTGGTTTTTAAGTGATCCAGAAACTAACTTACAAATAATTATTATTTGGACTGTTTTTGATAAATATTTTATTGTATTTATCTATTTTACAGACGAAGGATTAAAATAACATTGTAAAAAGAACGTTAGCACAACGGGATAGGTTGACCTAAATTTAAATAGTGTGAAGACCATGTGAACAAGTGGTGACAATCTCCTTATATTACACTGAATGAAATTGGGTGTGTTAGTTCAACTGACTAATTCCGCGTGTGCTTACATTAAATTAACTGTGCAACTCACAAGTGATAAAGCTGTACTCATCTACTTATCCTGTATCTTTACCAAACACGCAAAACCATTCTCTAGCATTAAATTCAGTTGCCACATGTATATACTGTAAATATTGTTGAATAATAAATATGAATGCACATAGAAATGCACTCATTTACTCGAAATACGCGTATACAGGCGCGCCCAACCGACGCAACTCGCTTAGTTGTATAAACAAACCAGTGCCACACACGGGTACAGCAGCTGTCAAATTCGAATATAGCGCTGGCTGGTTTGCAGATTTGCTCGCTTCAGAGAGTTACGTATCTAGTAAGCGGAAAATCAGAATCTTAGTTTATGCACGAGTAAAACTGCAACGCACGGTTCGTTCAGTATTAGTTACTGTCTTTCTGCAGTTCACATTGATACGGTGCACATATTAATTTAAAAATGCATCCGTCTCTTTACGCACGAAAACTAACATCCTAGCCACGCCGGCACATCAACAATAAGCGTATGCTGTTCGCCATCCGAGCAATCGGTTATTCAGTTTCGATAACCTGAAAACACTTTCTTATAGAAAACAAACATTGAGATATTTGTTCTTTTAATATTTGAATGTATTGGCATCTTTGCTAAACAAAACGAATAATCCAAAATAATAAAAAGAAAAAAGTATTTATGTAGGTTCACTAGAGCTATGTCTTTGCAGGACAACGTTGTCACTGCGATTTGCCCCGGTGAGCGAGATAGCGTAGTAGACAGGCAGTAGCTTGGGAATGGGGGGGGGGGGGGGGTCACATCCTCACTGTTTTGCCTCGTTTTTATTACTTCCGCTTCACGCCAAGAGCAAAGGACCCCTTTAGTATTACTCAAATGAATCCAGCACGAAACTACACTTGTGCTAACGGGAAGTATTGGCATAGATCAATCCGTTGCCGTAAACTCTTCTGCATACGCAATTATACACGAGATAAATACCGAGCGGTTTTAATGGAACTGGCAGTGTTCAGAGCGCTGCAGTGCGAGCTGTATACTACATGGCGTGATTCTGAAACATCGTAGACATGTTCAATAATCGGTGCGCTCGCGGAGTATGCTGAAAAACTAAGTTTCACTTACGGCCACTAGTCGGAAAAATGGCGCTGTAAGCAGTCAGAACGTGGCGTGAGTGCAGGAAAAGTGGATGACTGATGAAACACATAATTACTTTGGTTATGATACGTTTATTAGCACACAGTCACAAATTACATGTATTCAATATGACCCTCCGAGTCAGCAACAAGTTGGATCCGTAACACGGCGCGGACGACGGTTGCAGCATGTCCGGTGTAATCAGAGCGACATGTCGTCACATGCTCTTTCAGATCGGGAAGAGTCCAGATACATTCCTCAAAGACACGATCTTTCAGATATCCCCACAGGGAAAAGTCACATGAATTTACGTAAGGGATCTGGATGGCCACACATCTGGAAATAGCGAAGAAGTGATACAGGTTTTATCGAAGGTTTCTCGAAGCAAATCTTTCATCTTGCAATCGAAGTGTGATGTCGCCCCATCTTGCATGAAAATAATGGTGCGGGCACAGTTGCGTTCTTGCATAGCTGGACTTACGTATTGCACAAGGAGAACCTCATAATGTGAAGATATCACTGGACATCTGAAAGGCTCGCGACGTCAACTCGTAGAAGAGAAACGGACAGAGAATGAAGAACCTTGTGAAACCACACCACACAGTGACGTAAGCTGAATGCAGTGGGTGCTCCTGCACAGCATGAGGAGGAGTAGAACGCCATATGCTACAATTTTTTTCATTTATGGCACTGTGCTGAGTAAAATGTGCCTCGTCCGTCCAAAGAATACCATCCATTTCCATATGTGCCAAAAATCGGAAGGCAGTCACGTCGTTGTAGCCTATATTCGGGCCTTCATTTGGTGCACATTCTGGTTATTGTGGGGATACTAGCGTAAAATGCGCTGCAAAATCTTATGAACTGTTGACCAGGGGAGAAGACAATTTCTATGACAGTTCGACCATTAGCATGTGCTGCGCTGTCAACTATAGCTACAGCAACTTAGTCAACAACTGCTATGGGAATCGGCAACCTTCCTCTCCGTGCTACACGACCAAAGTCACATATTTCTCCAAATTTCCTCATCATATTATTTTGCCTCTTCGCAGCTATTTCTGCTGGTGATATGTCCATATTGCTGTACTGCTATTGCTGCCGTTCTGATAAAACAACTTTAGCAGCAGTGCACCGTCTTTCTTCTCAATAGCCATTGTGTTTCTTACAAAAGACTTCGATATTCTTAACCTTTCATACGAACAGTTACTTCACAAATGAAATCGACATGCGTCGAAAAGTGACAAGCAACATACTGACGTCAAAACAAACATTTCACATACTGACTGCTTATAGCGCTATATTTTCACCTGGTGGCAGGAAGTGGAACTATTATTTTTTCAGTATACCCCACGAGTCCCCCCCGCCCGATTAATGAACACACCTACGATGTTTCAGCGGCCTGAAAGGTATAGAGGCCGCACTGCAACTCTCGAAACACCGTCAGCTTAATTATAGCCATCCAGCATGAAGAAAGAAACATAAAAGCTGTCTTAGGCAGTGCTGAGATTTCACCTCTGAAGTTTGTTTCCTTATTTCCTTTTTATCATTTTATGTCGACCGTTCGTAATTTATAAAACAGCGCTCAGAGCAGACCAACTTTAGATACTTTCATAACGTAAGCGAACAAGAGTCAGTTTCTTACATAATACAATAACTATCTCTTAAAGCACTTTATTTCTGTACAGTTTACAATCCTTAGTGAAACGTGAAGTTAATAACCAACTGTGACAGCGAGTAGTATCTTTTTTACCATGAGACATGCAAGCGAAGCCGTTGGGAGTTAATTACGTGAACATGTCGCTTATCCATTTACATAGTGGGACGACGGCGAATGTTGTTTACCGCAGTAATTTTTTAATCGCTGTACAACTGACTAAAGCAACTAAGCGTAAGCATCAGTGGAGGCCTACAATAGAATATACTTAATCACAGCAACATTAAGAGTGTCATCCTGTTTAAGATCGCTGTTTTCAGTTGAGACCTGTTACTGGACGTAGTTATTATGTTATATTACTTTATTTGAAACTTGATTGCTTGTAATTCTGAAGTGTATTTACCACAATAAACTGAAATGTGTTGAAACTATTGCGTAAATTGGTTCTTAAAAATGATAGAAAAAATGGTTCAAATGGCTCTGAGCACTATGGAACTTAACTTCTGAGGTCATTAGTCCCCCAGAACTTAGAACTACTTAAACCTAACTAACCTAAGGACATCACACACATCCATGCCCGAGGCAGAATTCGAACCTGCGACCGTAGCGGTTGCGCGGTTCCAGACTGTAGCGCCTAGAACCGCTCGGCCACCCCGGCCGGCAAATCTGATAGAAAAAGCTGTAGTAGTTTCTGTTAAAGCATTTAGGCTTACTCGTATTTAAACTTCGTGTTCAGTAATTAGTTTTTCTAGGTAGTGGAAGAGGTTTGCTATAAAGTGTTTCCAGTGTTGATTCTCAGACGTTCTACAGCTCTTGTGCATCTGACAATTACAGTTTTGAAATGTTTCTTTAAGAAAGTTGTGAAGGGAAGGTGTATAGTAATTTCTCATTCAATTTCATAACGAAAATGTCATTTAGAAACCTGGTATATGCTCATAAACAGTCCCATTTCTTATAAGAAAGTGGAACTCAGTTGTTTTAGTACTCTTATTGGAGCAAGATAGTTGGATAGACATCTATAATGTATTCGTCGGAGGCTCGAGTCCTCCTTCGGGCATATGTGTGTGTGTGTGTGTGTGTGTGTGTGTGTGTGTGTCGTCCTTAGCGTAAGTTAGTTTCTAGATTAAATAGTGTGTAAGATTAGGGACCGATGAGTTCAGCAGTTTGGTCCCATAACACCTTACTACAAATTTCCAATTTTAAATGTATTTGGGAAGCACTTGATGAGAAGTGGAGTATAATTACAGTAAGACGGTGTTTCCATATTGCAGACTGTAATGAATCGAAATCACCATATGTTGAATCAGACCACTGTTTGCAGAGCATGAGACAATTTCTGTATACACGCATTTTATTTCCAACCGGGATTTTTTCATTAATAAGTTTTCGTTACTCTCTATGCGAGGTCTTCACCTTGTCTGCAGAGCGTCACTTAACACTGGTAGATAGATTCCGCTCGCGAGCCAGAATAAAATGAAAGGGAGGTCAGTGTCGGCAGCTGAAGACAGCGAGGCGAGTGCTTTCTAAATGTCAGGGAACGTTGAACCGTCCCCCTGGCTGCAGAGCGCACATTCACGCAAGACTTTTTCCAGCCATCCAGGCATTGTCTACGGCGCCAAAATAACTCACGGCAGCCTCGTTCGCCAACCTTGGCGCATTCCAGCGCCACTTGCCACCATCTCCTGAAACGCAGGAGACCACTCTCTCACAGCGCAGTCAGAACGACGTACCTGAGGTAGTGGGCGCAGCTGGCTGATCCCTTCCACGTGGCAACCGCTGCCTCTGTCTCTGACCCTGCATTCTTGTTGGCTTCTATGACAGAACACATGCGACGGAGGGTGCTGCGGAAGTCGAAAAGCAGCTAGAATTATGAAAATTAAGCGCCAGCAGAGCGAGTACTTAACCGTTTAATTTTGAAGGTAAGAAAGAGGAAAAGACGAATTCCATTGCGTTTAACGTAATGTTACGAAACCGAGTACAGGAAAATTTCGCTGTGGAGGGACTTTAGAATTGAGATAAAGGGTTCTGAAGGAAAATTAACAACAAAAAGATAGTCTGGTAACGTTCTGGATCTCACTCATGCTCATAAATTAAGGATGATGCTCATACATGGTGGAACAACGCTCTGGTGGGCGGTTTGCGGGTTTAAATCACCTCGGGGTATGACCATGCGGTGCACTTGACCTGCGGTCGTCGCACCGTGGCGCTGGCAGCGTTCCACATACGCAGAGGTGTGTTGGTGCATCTCAGAGTACGGTGCAGCGAGTAAGTGTGCAGAAGTTTTCAGACTTGCTAATGGTGACTGTGTGTTGAAAATGGCTCAAAGACCACATATGTATGACGTTATGAAGGGTAGAATACTAGGGCGACTGGAGGCTCGTCAAACACAGTAGGTCGTAGCACGGGCACTCCGTGTGCCAGAAAGTGTGATCTCAAGATTATGGCAACGATTCCAGCAGACAGGAAACATGTCCAGGCGCTACAGTACGGGACGTCCACAGTGTACAACACCACAACAAGACTGACACCTCACCATCAGTGCCTGCAGACGGCCACGGTGTACTGCAGATAGCCTTGCTCGGTGCCTTTCGCAGCCACTGGAACAGCTGTCTCCAGACGCACAGTCTACAGACGACTGAACAGACATGTTTTCTTCACCTGGAGACCTGCAAGGTGCATTCCACTGGTCACAGGAGAGCTCGTAAAGCCTGGTGTCAAGAAAACAGTACATGGTCAATGGAACAGTGGTCCTAGCTTATGTTCACGGACGAGTCCAGGTATAGTCTGAACAGTGGTTTTCGCCGGCTTTTCATCTGGCGTGAACCAGGAACCAGCTACCAACTCCTTAATGTCCTTGAAAGGGACCTGTGTGGAGGTCATGGTTTGATGGTGTGGGGTGGGATTATGATTGGTGCACGTACACCCCTGCATTTCTTTGACAGAGGAACTGTAACAGATCAGGTGTATCGGGACGTCATTTTGCACCAGTGTGTCCGTTTCTTCAGGAGTGCATTGGGTCCCACCTTCCTCCTGATGGATGACAACATACGGCCCCATCGAGCTGCCATCGCGAAGGAGTACCTTGAAACAGAGGTTATCAGGGGAATGGAGTGGCCTGTTCTCCAGACCTGAACCCCATCGAGCACATTTGGGATGCTCTCGGTCGACGCATCGCTGCACGTCTTCAAACCCCTACGACTCTTCAGGAGCTCCTACAGGCACTGGTGCAAGAATAGGAGGCTATACCCCAGCAGCTGCTCGACCATATGATCCAGAGTATGCCAACCCGATTGCGGCCTGTGTACGTGTGCATGGTGATCATATCCCATATTGATCTCGGGGTACGTGCACAGGAAACAGTGGCGTTTTGTAGCACATGTGTTTCGGTATGGTTTTCTCAACTTACCAGCAATATCCTGGACTTCCAGATCTGTGCCGTGTGTGTTCCTATGTGCCCATGCTATGAGCGCCAGTTTTGTGTAGTGCCACGTTGTGTGGCACCACATTCTGCAATTATCCTTAATTTGAGCATGAGTGTATTAGTTAAAAGGCCACTAAATTCGAATATAAGAACCTCTAATAATATTACACAGGGATAAACTCAATTTGAGTAAGCTATTAATTAAGAAATGTATTTTACGTTGGTTTATGATATATGCTTCGTCGATCATTACGATAACTCATTACAATACCTATTAATACCGAATTAGAAACTGACATATATTTCATCAAGTAAAAATATAAAAAAATTAAAATTGTAGAGCGTACTACGAGAATTTATGGTGCAGTAAGGTTACAATTGAAGAAGATTAAGAAATAGCAACAAGCAGGCCTAATATTTCTATAGATTCGCTGACACAGTTAATTTGAAAGAAGCACTAGTGTAGGCTAGCCTAAAAACAGGAAAGCTAGTGGACCAGACGAACTAAACACAGAGATGCTCTGATACGGAGAACTGTCCCAGGAGCCAGCACTTCGTCATGTAATAGACGGTTGCTTGAGGCAATGTGATATTCCGTCTTCGTGACTAATAGCTGAGATAATTTTCATGTTTAAAAAGGAAGACAAATATGTGAATATCATCGAAGGATAAATTTGTTAAACTGCCTTATAAAATTTAGTTACATCGAATTAAAGAAAAAGTGTGCTACCTCATGAGACATCGTTCCTCTACAGATACCATTTTTATTCGTAAACTAAGCACGTAAAGAGTCCAGAATACGAGTTAGGAACACATATTTGTCTTGCAGATTTGAAAGCTGCCCTTGATAAACTGAACAGAACCCAACTGCGGGATATAATCACAGTTCGAGCATGTTGTTGTTGTGGTCTTCAGTCCTGGGACTGGTTTGATGCAGCTCTCCATGCTACCCTATCCTGTGTAAGCTTCATCTCCCAGTACTTACTGCAACCCACATCCTTCTGAATCTTAGTGTATTCATCTCTTGGTCTCCCTCTACGATTTTTACCCTCCACGCTGCCCTCCAATGCTAAATTAGTGATCCCTTGATGCCTCAGAACATGTCCTACCAACCGGTCCCTTCTTTTTGTCAAGTTGTTACACAAGCTCCTCTTCTCCCCAATTCTATTCAATACCTCCTCATTAGTTATGTGATCTACCCATCTAATCTTCAGCATTTTTCTGTAGCACCACATTTCGAAAGCTTCTATTCTCTTCTCGTCCAAACTAGTTATCGTCCATGTTTCCCTTCCATACATGGCTACACTCCGTACAAATACTTTCAGAAACGACTTCAAAAATGGTTCAAATGGCTCTGAGCACTATGGGACTCAACTGCTGAGGTCATTAGTCCCCTAGAACTTAGAACTAGTTAAACCTAACTAACCTAAGGACATCACAAACATCCATGCCCGAGGCAGGATTCGAACCTGCGACCGTAGCGGTCTTGCGGTTCCAGACTGCAGCGCCTTTAACCGCACGGCCACTTCGGCCGGCCAGAAACGACTTCCTGACACTTAAATCTATACTCGATGTTAAGAAATTTCTCTTCTTCAGAAACGCTTTCCTTGCCATTGCCAGTCTACATTTTATATCTTCTCTACTTCCACCATCCTCAGTTACTTTGCTCCGCAAATAGCAAAACTCCTTTTCTACTTTAAGTGTCTCATTTCCTAATCTAATTCCCTCAGCGTCACCCGACTTAATTCGACTACATTCCATTATCCTCGCTTTGCATTTGTTGATGTTCATCTTATTCCCTCCTTTCAAGACACTGTCCATTCCGTTCAACTGCTCTTCCAAGTCCTTTACTGTCTCTGATATAATTACAATGTCATCGACGAACCTCAAAGTTTTTTTCTTCTCCATGGATTTTAATACCTACTCCGAATTTATCTTTTGTTTCCTTTACTGCTTGCTCAATATATAGATTGAATAACACCGGGGAGAGGCTACAACCCTGTCTCACTCCCTTCCCAACCACTGCTTCCCTTTCATGCCCCTCGACCCATAACTGCCATCTGGTTTCTGTACAAATTGTAAATAGCCTTTCGCTCCCTGTATTTTACCCCTGCCACCTTTAGAATTTGAAAGAGTATTCCAGCCGAAATTGTCAAAAGCTTTCTCTAAGTCTACAAATACTAGAAACGTAGGTTTGCCTTTCCTTAATCTTTCTTCTAAGATAAGTCGTAAGGGCAGTATTGCCTCACGTGTTCCAATATTTCTACGGAATCCAACTGATCTTCCCCGAGGTCGTCTTCTACTAGTTTTTCCATTCGTCTGTAAAGAATTCGGGTTAGTATTTTGCAGCTGTGACTTATTAAACTGATAGTTCGGTAATTTTCACATCTGTCAACACCTGCTTTCTTTGGGATTGGAATTATTATATTCTTCTTGAAGTCTGAGGGTATTTGTATAGACCCTCTATATACTCCTTCCACCTTTTTGCTTTCCCTTCTTCGCTTTGAACTGGGTTTCCATCTGAGCTTTTGATATTCATACAAGTGGTTCTCTTTTCTCCAAAGGTCTCTTTAATTTTCCTGTAGGCAGTATCTATCTTACCCCTAGTGAGATAAGCCTCTACATCCTTACATTTGTCCTCTAGCCATCGCTGCTTAGCCATTTTGCACTTCCTGTCGATCTGATTTTTGAGACGTCTGTATTCCTTTTTGCCTGCTTCATTTACTGCATTTTTATATTTTCTCCTTTCGTCAATTAAGTTCGATATTTCTTCTGTTACCCAAGGAGTTCTACTAGCCCTCGTCTTTTTACGTACTTGATCCTGTGGTGCCTTCACTACTTCATCCCTCAGAGCTACCCATTCTTCTTCTACTGTACTTCTTTCCCCCATTCCTGTCAATTGTTCTCTTACACTCTCCCTGAAATTCTGTACAACCTCTGGTTCTTTCAGTTTATCCAGGTCCCATCTATTTAAATTCGAGCATAGCTTCATTATACTTTTCGGCTTAAAAAAATATTGTATGCATTGTTTTTTACACACAAAGCGGAGACCAGTTTCTTACTTTTTTTAAGAGTTTATTTTTGTTGCTGTTGGCTGATAACATATTTGTGTTATACACATAGCAGCGTTTTGACTCTGTAAGATGAAATTTGTAAGTGTATTAAAATGGTCAGGCGTGGCTTCAAAAATATGGTAGTCACTCAGGATTTTTGTTCGGTTTTGGGTCATAAGGAGATCCTGGGGAAGAATTCATTTTTGGGTGGATCTGAATGGTTATATGATTCAATATTTATTTCAAAATGAGCTTTGAAACTAATAATGATCGCATATCTAATAGACCAGAACACAAGACGCATGTTTGCTGTCAGAAATAGTTATTTGCATTCATCCCTTTATACAAGTCAACTTCGCTTTTCAAAAGAGAATGCTCTTGGCATTAGGTTATTGACGCTCACTTGTCGCATTGATGAAATAAACAATATTAAATCAAATTTTAAAAATGCAGTATTTTGTTTTATTTTGTGTAGTAGCCGGCCGCTGTGACCGAGCGGTACTTGAAGCTTCAGTGCGGAACCGCGCTGCTGCTACAGTCGCAGGTTCGAATCCTGCCTCGCGGGTGGATGTGTGTAATGTCCTTAGGTTAGTTAGGTTCTATGTCTAGGGGACAGATGACCTCAGAAGTCGAGTCCCATAGTGCTCAGAGCCATTTTTTTGAGCTTACGTCATGGACACAGGTACATTTCCATGCGGCTTCAAATCCACACCAAAGTTCATTAATTGTCTTGAGCTCGTCTCACGGTAACAAGGAGCAAAAGTTTTCATTACGTCTGGAGGACCTTCTGACCAGGACAAGGGCCGAACACCCTCTGTATAGATGTAGGTCTTGCGTTATCTGGTTGAAAGATAACGTCACGGAGGTCTTAGAGATGGGGCACAGTCAGCGGCCTTAACACTACAGAACGTAACTGTTGCTGTCCATATTACCCAATATGTGAACCAGAGGTGATCATGTTGTGCACCCAGTGGCACCCCGTCTTACCAGGCCAGTTGATGGGCCTGCAGTCTGCATAATGGTAATGAATGTAGTCTACATTTACATTTATACTCCGCAAGCCACCCAACGGTGTGTGGTGGAGGGCACTTTACGTGCCACTGACATTACCTCCCTTTTCTGTTCCAGTCGCGTATGGTTCGCGGGAAGAACGACTGTCTGAAAGCCTCCGCGCGCGCTCGAGTCTCTCTAATTTTACATTCGTGATCTTCTCGGGAGGTATAAGTAGGGGGAAGCGATATAATCGATCCCTCATCCAGAAACGCACCCTCTCGAAACCTGGCGAGCAAGCTACACCGCGATGCAGAGCGCCTCTCTTGCAGAGTCTGCCACTTGAGTTTGCTAAACATCTCCGTAACGCTATCACGGTTACCTCCCCCTGCGGGTTCGGGGGTTAGAAGTGGCCCGCGGTATTCCTGCCTGTCGTAAGAGGCGACTAAAAAGAGTTTCAACCGTTTCGGCCTTCCATGTAATGGTCCCCCTTGGGGTTTGACCTCCATTTTTCAAAATTCTTCAGAAGTACGAGCCTTTTGGGGAAGGACACCTCACATGGTGTACCACTGGTCCTAAGTGCACTAAGACCTTGGCACTCAGCATTGCACCGGCGTTGTAACCATACCCACTATTCCTCAAATTGGGCCTAAACGCCTGATGGGTTGTCCAAGTTACGCCCATAGTGCATCTCCATCTGCACCAGCGATCATGATGGACTTTCCATGGCACCAGAAATCCAGCACGGTAGCCAGCCCATTGTGGTGGGGTCGTCATGTACCCTCTAGGTTGTAGCCCCCTGACAACACAGGGATCGTACTGCCGATACCTGAGCTGCACCCTCCCCACGTCGGCCAAGGAGTAGATGCCCGTCTCCTTGGGGCATCAGGACTCCCAGCAATGGTCATCCTGCCAGGTGGCCCTTGCTGCAGCTGGGTGGCGCCCGTGGGGAGAGCCCCTGGTCGGAGTGGGTGGTATCGGGGCGGACGTTTCGCAGATGAAACGTCAACATGTATCAGGTCGCTCTGCGGCTGAGTCTTTCAAAAGAAAAGGTACCGTTTCTAGTTCTGGTTCTCCTGCCCTTTCCCCCTTGGCCACTCCATTGGAGGAGGGACAGGCCCGCTGGCTTGGGGCGAAGTACTTCCCCCGCTATTTGGTCTGTTCTCGAACCGATGGGGGGACGTTCGCCACCTCCAAGCCCATGTTCTTTGTTCAGCACATTGAGGACGTCTTCGGGGAATTCGAGGCTCTCAGCAAGATGCGTTCAGGGTCCGTCCTTATCAAGACCACCTCCGACACACAGTCGGCGGCGCTCCAGGCGTGCTACCGCCTAGGGGACATCCCAGTATCCATTGTCCCACATCTGGCACTAAATAGGACGCAGGGGGTTATTTTTCATCGTGACCTCCTGCTACAATCTGATGAGGAGCTCAGGGCCAACCTGGAGCGCTGAGGCGTGCATTTCGTCCGGCGAGTCCAGCGCGGCCCCAAAGACTGTTGCATCGACACCGGGGCATTTATCCTTGCCTTCTAGGGGGACGTTCTCCCGGAGAAGGTGAAGGTGATGTGCTACCGGTGTGACGTGCGACCTTACGTTCCGCCTCCTATGCGCTGTTTTAGGTGTTTGCGCTTTGGGCACATGTCATCACGGTGTGAGGCTGAGCCCCTTTGTGGCGATTGTGGACGTCCTCTTCGTGAGGAACATACATGCACCCCACCACCTCGGTGCGTTAATTGTCCTGGCGTCCACTCGCCTAGATCCTCAGACTGCCCCGCATATCAGAAGGAGAAAAAGATACAAGAAATCAAAACTTTGGATTGGCTCTCTTATTCTGAGGCCCGGAAGAAGTACGACCGCCTCCATCCCGTGCCATTGACCACCTCGTTTGCCTCAGTTGTGTCCACTCCTTCCGCGGTATCCTCACCCCTATCCTGTCCCCCCTCCGCCTCTTCCGCCCATCAGGGGGCTCTGCCTCCGCCTCCCAAATCCCTCCCTTCCAAATCCTCCTCCCCCGTGGCCCCCACCCCCTCTGCCCCAGGGGCCACACTTCCTCCTCCTCCTCCTCCTCCCCCCACGCCACCTGAGAAGCGATCCTCTTCTCAGGCGTCCATCGGGGAAACGTTCCGGGCCCCAGCTTCCGAGGTCCGGCGTTCCAAAACGGACCCTGCGCGTGAGGACCTTCTTCGGGTACAGCCCACCATCCCTGTGCCTCCTCGGCCTTCCAAGAAGGCCTCCAAGAAGAAATCTCTATCCCCCTCTCCACCCCGGCGCGTTTCGTCTGACGCTCCATCCGTGAGTCGCTGCTCCCGGCCGTCCTCAGTTTCGCCGGGACGCTCTGCTGCCAGGCGCTCCGCCGGCCTTTCGTCGGCAAATGATGCGGCCCGTCCTACACAACCAGGGACAGCGGCCACAGCTGGCGACGAGTCGATGGAACCGGATCCGCCTCCCGTCGGTTGTAGCGTAGTTCCCTCGCAACCTGGCCCTCTGCGGCCGTCGAGGTGACCAGCTCTTCCCCCGTCTCGTTCCCCCAACCTTTTGACTAGCGATGGCGTTGTTTCATTGGAACATACGAGGTATTCGATGTAATCGGGAGGAATTACAACTGCTCCTCCGCCTGCACTGTCCACTCGTCCTTGGCCTCCAGGAAACCAAGTTGCACCCGACTGACCGTATTGCCTTTACCCACCATACCTCGGAGCGGCATGACCTCACCCCTGTGGACGGTATCCCAGCTCATGGTGGGGTCATGTTGCTCGTTCGGGACGATGTTTATTACCATCCCATCCCATTGACCACCCCATTCCAAGCAATAGCTGTCCGCATTACTCTTTCTGCTTTTACTTTTTCAGTTTGTACCATCTACACTCCACCATCATCTGCTGTTAGTCGGGCTGACATGATGCACCTGATCGTTCAGCTTCCCCCGCCGTTTTTATTGTTTGGCGACTTCAATGCCCATCATCCCCTTTGGGGCTCTCCTGCGTCCTGTCCAAGAGGCTCACTCTTGGCGGATGTCTTCAACCATCTCAATCTTGTCTGCCTCAATACCGGCGCCCCGACTTTCCTTTCGGACTCTACTCATACCTACTCCCACTTGGACCTCTCGATCTGTTCTGCCACTCTTGCCCGTCGGTTCGAGTGGTATGTCCTTTCTGACACCTATTCGAGCGACCACTTCCCCTGTGTCGTTCGTCTCCTGCACCCAACCCCATCCCCACGTCCTTCGAGCTGGAACATACTGAAAGCTGACTGGGGACTGTACTCATCCCTGGCGACCTTTCCGGACCACGATTTTCCCAGTTGTGACAGTCAGGTCGAATACCTCATGGCTGTTATCATCAATGCTGCCGAACGTTCCATTCCTCGTACTACTTCTTCTTCACGTCGCGTTTCCGTCCCCTGGTGGAACGAGGCTTGTAGGGACGCTATCCGTGCTCGACGACGTGCTTTACGCACCTTTCGCCGCCATCCTACGTTGGCGAATTGTATAGAATACAAACGACTCCGAGCGCAATGCCATAGAGTCATCAAAGACAGCAAAAAAGCTTGTTGGGCCTCTTTCACCAGCTCCTTTAACAGTTTCACTCCCTCTTCTGTCGTTTGGGGTAGCCTGCGCCGGCTGTCGGGCATTAAGGCCCACTCCTCGGTACCTGGCCTGACCTCAGGTAATGAGGTCCTTGTTGATCCTGTGGCTGTCTCCAACGCCTTTGGCCGCTTTTTCGCGGAGGTTTCAAGCTCCGCCCATTACCATCCTGCCTTCCTTCCCAGGAAAGAGGCAGAAGAGGCAGAAGAGGCTTGGCGACCTTCCTTCCACTCGCTGAATCTGGAAACTTATAATCCCCCTTTACTATGCGGGATCTCGAACGTGCGCTTGCACTGTCCCGGTCCTCTGCTCCGGGGCCAGATGCCATTCACGTTCAGATGCTGGCACACCTTTCTCCGGCGGGCAAAAGCTTCCTTCTTCGTACCTACAATCGCGTCTGGACCGAAGGTCAAGTCCCCATGCGTTGGCGTGACGCCGTTGTTGTTCCTATACCCAAACCTGGGAAGGATAGACACCTTCCTTCTAGTTACCGCCCCATTTCTCTTACAAGCTGTGTCTGTAAGGTGATGGAGCGCATGGTTAATGCTCGGTTAGTCTGGATTCTTGAATCTCGACGACTACTTACTAATGTCCAATGCGGCTTTCGTCGCCGCCGCTCCGCTGTTGACCACCTTGTGACCCTGTCGACATTCATCATGAACAACTTTTTGCGAAGGCGCCAAACGGTAGCCGTGTTCTTCGACTTGGAGAAGGCTTATGATACCTGTTGGAGAGGAGGTATCCTCCGCACTATGCACAGGTGGGGCCTACGCGGTCGCCTGCCCCTTTTTATTGATTCCTTTTTAACGGATCGAAAGTTTAGGGTACGTGTGGGTTCCGTATTGTCCGACGTCTTCCTCCAGGAGAACGGAGTGCCTCAGGGCTCCGTCTTGAGCGTAGCCCTTTTTGCCATAGCGATCAATCCAATTATGGATTGCATTCCACCTAATGTCTCAGACTCTCTCTTTGTCGATGACTTCGCGATCTACTGCAGTGCCCAGAGAACATGCCTCCTGGAGCGCTGCCTTCAGCGTTGTCTAGACAGCCTCTACTCATGGAGCGTGGCAAATGGCTTCCGGTTCTCTGAAGAGAAGACAGTTTGTATCAACTTTTGGCGATATAAAGCGTTCCTTCCGCCATCCTTACATCTCGGTCCCGTTGTTCTCCCATTCGTGGACACAACTAAGTTTCTAGGGCTCACATTGGACAGGAAACTGTGTTGGTCTCCACATGTCTCTTATTTGGCGACCCGTTGTACACGTTCCCTTAATGTCCTAAGAGTTCTAAGCGGTTCATCTTGGGGAGCGGATCGCACTGTCCTGCTTCGCTTGTATCGGTCCATAGTCCGATCGAAGCTGGATTATGGGAGCTTCGTCTACTCGTCCGCTCGGCCGTCCCTCTTACGCCGGCTCAACTCCATCCACCATCGGGGGATACGTCTTGCGACCGGAGCCTTCTACACTAGTCCTGTGGAGAGTCTTTATGCTGAAGCTGCCGAGTTACCATTGACTTACCGGCGCGACGTACTGCTGTGTCGGTATGCCTGCCGGTTGTTGTCTATGCCCGACCACCCCTCTTTTGAGTCCTTCTTCGCCGATTCTCTCGACCGTCAGTACGGGTTGTATGTGTCTGCCCTGCTGCCACCCGGAGTCCGCTTCCGTCGTCTGCTTCGACAATTGGATTTTGCCCTCCCTACCACCTTCAGAGAGGGTGAGAGCCTGACACCACCTTGGCTCCAGGCTCCGGTTCCTATTTATCTCGACCTCAGCTCACTCCCGAAGGAGGGTACTCCGGCTGCAGTGTACTGCTCACGGTTTGTCGAAATTCGTGCTCGACTTGCCGGTCACACCTTTATTTACACCGATGGCTCCAAAACTGACGATGGTGTCGGCTGTGCCTTTGTCGTCGGGGCCGCCACCTTTAAATACCGGCTCCTCGACCAATGTTCCAGCTTTACGGCCGAGCTTTTCGCTCTCCATCAGGCCGTTCAGTATGCCCGCCGCCACCGCCATTCATCGTACGTACTCTGCTCTGACTCGCTGTGCTCTTCAGAGCCTTGGAGCTCCCTATCCGGTCCATCCCTTGATTCAACGGATACAGCAGTCCCTCCGTTCTTTCGCTGATAATGGTGGCTCTGTCAGCTTTCTGTGGGTTCCCGGACATGTAGGAGTGCCTGGGAATGAGGCTGCGGATGCTGCAGCCAAGGCTGCAGTCCTCCTGCCTCGGCCAGCCTCCCATTATGTCCCGTCATCTGACGTTCGTGGGGATGTATGTAAGAGGCTTGTGTCGTTGTGGTGGGATGCTTGGTCATCCCTCCAAGGAAACAAGCTCCGGGCAGTAAAACCGCTCCCAACTGCTTGGACACCATCCTCCCGACCATCTCGGCGCGAGGAGGTCCTTCTGACCAGGTTGCGGATTGGGCATTGCCGGTTTAGCCACCGCTACCTGCTCTCCGGTGATCCAGCCCCGCAGTGCCCTTGTGGTCAGGCATTAACAGTGCGCCAGGTTTTATTGTCGTGTCCCCGTTTTAATCAATTTCGTGTTATCCTGTCCCTGCCATCTACTTTACCGGATGTTTTAGCTGATGACGCTCGAGCAGCTGCTCGTATTCTGCGTTTTATAACTTTAACTGGCTTGTCCAAAGACATTTAACCTTTTTACTTATTTTATCTGCATCTTTGTCAGGTACTTCTGGTGTCCCCCCATCCCCTTGAGTTTTAGCAGATTCCATTTGCTCTAATACCAGTGACTGGGCGCTAATGACCTCAGCAGTTGAGCGCCCTTAAACCCTACAAAAAAAAAAAATCACGTTTACCAAATAACCCTGTGACGGAACGCGCTGCTCTTCTTTGGATCTTTCTATCTCCTCCGTCAAACCGATCTGGTATGGATCCCACACTGATGAGCAATATTCAAGTATAGGTCGAACGAGTGTTTTGTAAGCCACCTCCTTTGTTGATGGACTACATTTTCTAAGGACTCTCCCAATGAATCTCAACCTGGTACCCGCCTTACCAACAATTAATTTTATTTGATCATTCCACTTCAAATCATTCCGCACGCATACTCCCAGATATTTTACAGAAGTAACTGCTACCAGTGTTTGTTCCGCTATCATATAATCATACAATAAAGGATCCTTCTTTCTATGTATTCGCAATACATTACATTTATCTATGTTAAGGGTCAGTTGCCACTCCCTGCACCAAGTGCCTATCCGCTGCAGATCTTCCTGCATTTCGCTACAATTTTCTAATGCTGTAACTCCTCTGTAAGCTACAGCATCATCCGCGAAAAGTCGCATGGAACTTCAGACACTATCTACTAGGTCATTTATACATATTGTGAAAAGAAATGGTCCCATAACACTCCCCTGTGGCACGCCAGAGGTTACTTTGTCTGTAGGCGTCTCTCCATTGAGAACAACATGCTGTGTTCTGTTTGCTAAAAACTCAATCCAGCCACACAGCTGGTCTGATATTCCGTAGGCTCTTACTTTATCAGTGGACAGTGCGGAACTGTATCGAACGCCTTCCGGAAGTCAAGCAAAATGGCATCTACCTGGGAGCCTGTATCTAATATTTTCTGGGTCTCATGAACAAATAAAGCGGGTTGGGTCTCACACGATCGCTGTTTCCGGAATCCATGTTGATTCCTACAGAGTAGATTCTGGGTTTCCAAAAACGACATGATACTCGAGCAAAAAACATGTTCTAAAATTCTACAACAGATCGACGTCAGAGATATAGGTCTATAGTTTTGCGCATCTGCTCGACGACCCTTCTTGAAGACTGGGACTACCTGTGTTTTTTCCAATCATTTGGAACCCTCCGTTCCTCTAGAGACTTGCGGTACACGGCTGTTAGAAGGGGGGCAAGTTCTTTCGCGTACTCTGTGTAGAATCGAATTGGTATCCCGTCAGGTCCAGTGGACTTTCCTCTGTTGAGTGATTTCAGTTGCTTTTCTATTCCTTGGACACTTATTTCGATGTCAGCCATTTTTTCGTTTGTGCGAGGATTTAGATAAGGAACTGCAGTGCGGTCTTCCTCTGTGAAACAGCTTTGGAAAAAGGTGTTTAGTATTTCAGCTTTCCGCGTGTCATCCTCTGTTTCAATGCCATCATCATCCCGGAGTGTCTGGATATGCTGTTTCGAGCCACTTACTTAACGTAAGACCAGAACTTCTAGGATTTTCTGTCATGTCGGTACACAGAATTTTACTTTCGAATTGACTGAACGCTTCACGCATAGCCCTCCTTACGCTAACTTTGTCATCGATTTGCTTCTGTTTGTCTGAGAGGTTTTGGCTGCGTTTAAACTTGGCGTGAAGCTCTCTTTATTTTCGCAGTAGTTTCCTAACTTTGTTGTTGAACCACGGTGGGTTTTTCCCGTCCCTCCCAGTTTTACTCGGCACGTACCTGTCTAAAACGCATTTTACGATTGCCTTGAACTTTTTCCATAAACACTCAACATTGTCAGTGTCGGAACAGAAATTTTCGTTTTGATCTGTTAGGTAGTCTGAAATCTGCCTTCTATTACTCTTTCTAAACAGATAAACCTTCCTCCCTTTTTTTATATTCCTATTAACTTCCATATTCAGGGATGCTGCAACGGTCTTATCACTGATTCCCTGTTCTGCACATACAGAGTCGAAAAGTTCGGGTCTGTTTATCAGTAGGTCCAAGATGTTATCTCCACGAGTCGGTTCTCTGTTTAGTTGCTCGAGGTAATTTTTGGATAGTGCACTCAGTATAATTTCACTCGATGCTCTGTCCCCACCACCCGTCCTAAACATCTGAGTGTCCCAGTCTATATCTGGTAAATTGAAATCTCCACCTAAGACTATAGCATGCTGAGGAAATTTATGTGAAATGTATTCCAGATTTTCTCTCAGTTGTTCTGCCACTAATGCTGCTGAGTCGGGAGGTCGGCAAAAGGAGCCAATTATTAACCTAGTTCGGTTGTTGAGTGTAACCTTCACCCGTAATAATTCACAGGAACTATCCACTTCTACTTCACTACAGGATAAACTACTACTAACAGCGACAAACACGCCACCACCGGTTGCATGCAGTCCATCCTTCCTAAACACCGTTTGTGCCTTTGTAAAAATTTTGGAAGAATTTATCTCTGGCTTCAGCCAGCTTTCTGTACCTATAACGATTTCAGCTTCGGTGCTTTCTATTAGCGCTTGAAGTTCCAGTACTTTACCAATGCAGCTTCGACAGTTTACAATTACAATACCGATTGCTGCTTGGCCCCCGCATGTCCTGACTGCCCCGCACCCTTTGAGGCTGTTGCCCTTTCTGTACTTTCCCGAGGCCATCTAACCTAAAAAACCGCCCAGTCCACGCCACACAACCCCTGCTACCCGTGTAGCCGCTTGCTGCGTGTAGTGGACTCGTGACCTATCCAGCGGAACCCGAAACCCCACCACTCTATGGCGCAAGTCGAGGAATCTGCAGCCCACACGGTCGCAGAACCGTCTCAGCCTCTGATTCAGACCCTCCACTCGGCTCTGTGCCAAAGGTTCGCAGTCAGTCCTGTCGACGATGCTGCAGATGGTGAGCTCTGCTTTCATCCCGCTAGCGAGACTGGCAGTCTTCACCAAATCAGATAGCCGCCGGAAGCCAGAGAGGATTTGCTTCGATCCATAGCGACACACATCATTGGTGCCAACATGAGCGACC
The DNA here is from genome assembly GCF_023864345.2 of Schistocerca serialis cubense. Lineage (NCBI taxonomy): Eukaryota > Metazoa > Arthropoda > Insecta > Orthoptera > Acrididae > Schistocerca > Schistocerca serialis. The sequence continues at coordinate 727,343,354 of NC_064638.1, forward strand.
ACCTGCAGATAGGTGCACCCCGTATCCTTCATGGCATCCGGAAGGACCCTTTCCACATCTGGAATGACTCCCCCCGATATGCACACGGAGTGCACATTGGTTTTCTTCCCCTCTCTTGCTGCCATATCCCTAAGGGGCCCCATTACGCGCCTGACGTTGGAGCTCCCAACTACCAGTAAGCCCACCCTCTGCGACCGCCCGGATCTTGCAGACTGAGGGGCAACCTCTGGAACAGGACAGGCAGCCATGTCCGGCCGAAGATCAGCATCAGCCTTAGACAGAGCCTGAAACTGGTTCGTCAAACTGGAGAGGCCTTCCGTTCAGCCCTCCGGAATGTCTTTCGCCCCCTGCCACACCTTGAGACGACCTCCCACTCTACCACAGGTGAGGGATCAGCCTCGATGTGGGCAGTATCCCGGGCAGCCACAGTCTTAGTCCGATCGGGGGATGCGTGGGACGAGCTGGCCGTCCCCGACAAACCCCCATCCGGACCCCCACAGTGATGCCCATTGGCAACAGCCTCAAGCTGTGTGACTGAAGCCAACACTGCCTGAAGCTGGGAGCGAAGGGATGCCAGCTCAGCCTGCATCCGAACACAGCAGTTGCAGTCTCTATCCATGCTAAAAACTGTTGTGCAAAGAACGCCTGAACTAATCTACAGAGAGCACAAACAGACACAAAATTTAAACGGTTATTAAAATACAAGATTGCCTAGTAAATGCAGTAATGCTGCTACTTGCGCACTGCTGACACACTGTTCGACGGCGGAAGGAGACTACGCTGATTTTACACTATTCAGGTACTAAAACGCGATGCTACCACTCTCAAATACTATAATACGCCCGAAATTTATGAATTAAACAATGCAAGTACCAAAAACACGCAAAGAAATTAAGAATTAAACTATGTAACAGGTAAGTGAGCTAGGAGTATACGACTTTCTGCTGGCAGCTGCTTATCAAACGGCGGCAGGGAGCACACTTTTGCTGTATGCAGAGACATGGCTCGTCCGACAGGACGACGATTTGTCACTTCTGTGTCCTGTGCTGTCGTTGGGCACAGCACACTCGGCGCTCTCTCTGTGATATCACATCGACGGAAGCCGCAACGATGGTCGCCGTTTTGATAATCCCTGGTCCTGGTGACGGAGATGTGGTCGCACTTTCCGTGTAGGTACTTGTCTTGCTACAAACAAGCAAAGTTCCTCACTCAAGGTATTTGACATGGCTGTATGAACCCGCATGGACGATGAACTAGCTTGTGGTTGTAATTAAAGTGCAGCTTCTCACAGAGGTCTGCATTTATCGTATGCCCGCGAAACTTGGTAGATATTTTAATGCGTTAATGAGGAACTGATGTACACTGGAAAAAAAGTTAGTTCCAGTTTTGACCGCCAGGTAAAAATCTGGTGTTGGAATGCAAGACAGACTTATAGAAATGTTGGTTAGTAAAGGAACGTGAGCGGGAAAGTTCAACAAGTGAGAAGAGCACAATGTTGAATTTATCATTAACGATCGTTTTCACAATTTGTTCAATACTGGCTCTGGAGACTTCGCTGAGATACTGTATACCGCCAGATTTGCACCTGGTGGGCAAAATTGGAACTATTCTGTTTTTTCAGTGTAAATCGATTCCGCCTTAGCGCATTAGCATATCTTTGTTGACATGTGATAATTACAGCTCTTACTGGACCTCTGTGAGAAACTGCACTTTAATTACGACCACCCAGTGTATGTCTTTGCTCTCGGGCTCTAATCGGGAGCTGCCGTAGAGAATTGCACAGCGTTGAGTATGGTCCTTATTGAACTATTTGTTTCCTTATCCGTCGTGGGATCCCGACCAACGTGAGCAGCAGCAACATCGCGAAGCGGTAGGCCACACTTTTGTTGTCGTTTACTCTTTTTCTCCGAGCAATAACACCTTCCTCTTATAAACACCCAAAATATGATTTCTGCGTCAAATCCGCCGCGTAATCTTTCCTTACGTACAAAAAGTGGGTGGCAGTACTCTTTCTACTTTGTGCAGTTGCGGGGAGGGATAATCATTTGCGTATCGAAGCATGTAGCACTTACACTTCATGAGAATTTGACGTTTGTTGAATACCGTCTTTATGATGTTGCAATTTTTATGGCCAGTGGTGTAATTTAAAATGTATTCTAATTTGTGACTAAGGCATTAGTTTGATTTTTTTAAGTATCGTTCACTCATCATTTAAAGTTGGGATTAAGGTCATCATTTTCCTTTTATAGAGGATGATACAAAAGAATGGGAAATTTTGGAACGTGTCGTGGCAACGCTGCAAGGTACGTGGCGCCGAATGACCTACAGAATGCTGCTCACACGGTCTTGCCATTTACTAACCGGGAACATGTAGCAAAGGAACGATGTGCAGCGTGCGTATTACAAGAATGGAGGTGTGGAGGCCGCGAGTCGAGGATTTCGGCGTCATTTCAACATCGGACGACACAGTCGTGTCTCCCTACGCATGCAGTCAATTCATTGGTCTGCGACTTTGAAACAACCGGTTCTGCATTGAAGAAGCAATCTGCGGGGGACATCCCGAAGCGCTCTTACGTGAGACAGTATTGAGGGCTGTGCTAAATGCTTTCGTAAGAAGCGCGTAGCGTTCTGTTCGACGTCACGCAGAGTCACTATAGTTGCATCGTTCGAGTGTTGAACGTATACTGAAATTGAGCTTAAAGTTCCATCCGTACAGGCTGCAGATAGTTCAGCAACTTCAACTCAGCGAAATGCTAATACCTTGACAGTATGCTGAGCGCATGTCAGCAATAGTGCACGATGACAATAATTCCACTCACAACCTGTGGATGCCTTAAGCAGCTCACTTCCACCTCAGTGGCTTTATCAGTAGACAGTAGATGGACTTGCTCTCTACAAAATCCACGTCAACTCCATGAGCGTCCATTGCACCGCAGCAAGGTTACTTTATGGTGGGCCATGTCATCTAGTGGCGTTATAAGCCTCTACGTAGGAATAAGATGGTAATTGCGTAATCATTCTAACGACTGTTCCGTAAGTTGCCACGATTGAAAGTTTTTTTCGCATGAACTGCCCCATTTTCGCGGCAACAATTGGTTTCAACCTCTCAGAGCAACGGCACAAACGGCACGGATGTCCATGGGAGCTGTGCGACAATTGGTTGGTAACCGTGTCATTTCAAGGCAGGGTGACATTACATAGACTCCAGAAACGCCTCAACTGGCAGCGTGTGATTTTTCCATGTAGGCCACCTTAAGGGCACAGTTTACCGTACTCTACCTGCTACCACCGAAGGACTTAAAGCAAGAATACCAGAGAAAATCTCCTGGATTCACAATGAAATGTTAGGACGAGCCATGCATAGCGTTCCTATCAGTCTGCAGGAACGTTTGTTCCGAGGGGGGAGCTCATTTGTCGAATATTATATTCAAGAAACAAAAGTGTTTGTGACATTCAATAATGGCACACTCTGTACTACACATTGACATAAATAAATGTATGTAAGGCAATTGTGCTCATCCATGAATCCCTATTCCAAAATATCCCGTTCTTTTAAGTCACCCTGTATGAGAATCTGTTTCCTAACTTCTGTTAAAATGATGCAATTACATCGATGTAGCCGTCTTTGTAAGTGTGTGGATGACATTTGTGTAAAATTTATTTATACAGAGTACTTTTTCTCATGTGTATATAGTAATGCAGTTTATCATTACTTAAATTTCCTCGTCATTTCTGTGTTTCAGGTACGTTTTGAACGACTTGCTGATGTGGCGCTGTGCTTCAAATAAAGGTAACATCATTTTACACATTCTGTTCCATTAGAACTTACAGTTCATTTTCATGCAGCACATGACAACAGTCATTGAGAGACGAAATATTCCGTGGCGATTCAGTTCGATACTGAGGAACAAAATCAATGCAATCCATGGAGAACAAACTATAGAACTGCGTAAAATTAAGTAACATTTAAATAGACTGTACAACTAAAATTGTGAGACAGATACCATCACGTACAACGCTCATGCAAAAATAAACGGAGAAATAACGTTACTGTTAGCACGGTCATCAGTGTATAGTTCGATAGAATCCCAATTCGCTTTGTCCCCAAACAAGGCTAAAGAAAAAAGAACAAAATGGCGCGGTCGGTTGGAAAAGCGCGATTATATGTGCTGAGCAGGTATCGGCTAAAATTCTATCTCGAAGTGAAATGTGGAGTGCGACATTCAGAACGGTTAACGGGGATTCGTAAGTGGGGATAGCGGAAGAGAAAACGTTTTGCTTGTGGAGGAATGTACTGTGCTGTTAGGTTTAGGAACTGTGTGCAGCACGTGGTAGAATGCGGTGTAAACAGGCAGTCAATTCCATTCTGCACTCTGTCCCCTTACACTTTAACGCGCTGCCTTCAGACTCGCAGTTCTGGAAGAGAATAAATAGTGGACCACTATTCTTAATGCCTCAAATGTAGCACGAATCACAAACTAACTTCAGTTCCGCATTCATTGAATTACTTTTGAGTACTGTAATAAGGTCCGAGATCTTCTACCAGTTCGGAAATTACTTAGAAGGAATTAGTCTCTTACCATTAACTGCTGCACAAAGTGTTACGATAAACCGTGAATATAATTTCATTTTGGCGATGTAATAAACTATCTATAGTTTTTGACTGAATTAGATACAAATTTTACTTAAAATATATAAACAGAGAAAAGAATTATCATCGTCGTGCTTCAGTGTGCAACTACTATATCGGATGTGATGCTGTATACTTCATTCCCTACCTCTCGGAATATACAAACATTAGCAGACAATGGTAAAATATGCTCCCCAGTGTTTCCTTTCAGGTGTGACTCACCTCCCAAAAATAGAATGATGTCACGTTCCTAAGTCTACTTCCATGGACGATTTCATTATTCACGCAGAAAATTATTTACGACAAATGCTGCAGTAGATTTTAGAAAAGTCACGAAACGCTTCCTGCCTCAAATTTGTTCACTTTGCATATGTCCGCCCCCGGTAGCTGCGCAGTGCCGGCATGGTAGCTCAGCGTGTTCGGTCAGAGGGCTGCTCGCTCTCTGTCATTCGATTCCCGCCTGGGTCGGATATTTTCTTCGTTCAGGGACTGAGTATTGCGTTGTCCTAATCATCATTATTTCATCCCCATCGACGCGCAAGTCGCCGAAGTCGCGTCAAATCGAAAGACTTGCACCCAGCTACCAGTGTACCCGACGGGAGGCCCAGTCACACGACATTCATTTTACTTTGCATATGGCTCTACACCTCTAAATGAAGAGACGTTAATTCCTGATCATCCTTCCTGCTGTTCCATTTCTTTTTTTCTTTTGATTTGTGTTATTACTATGTCACATCTGATGCGGACTGCGCACAAACTTTTATTTGCTATAAACTGAGATCCCACATGACTTAATCATTCTCCACGAAAGCCACTCAAGAATTGGTTAGCGATCTCTGCCTATGTTGACAGGTGTTCTAGACAATTATTTCGTTACTACAGATAATTGGATTACGCAGCATTTCATTATCATATATCACAGCTACATACATGTTCCACAAGGCACAGTACGTAATGTGGTGGAGGGTATGTTCTACTACTAATACTCATTTCCCTTCCTGTTCCACTCGCAACTGGATGGAGGGAAAAATGACTTTGTGGAAGCCTCCGTATGAACGTTGATTTCTCTTACCTTGCCTTCGTGGTTCTTATGATAATTGTAGCTTGGTGTCAGTAGGATCATTTTACTTTTACCTTAAAATGCTGGTTCTCCGAATTGCGTCAACAGCGTTGCTCGAAAATGACTCCGTCTTCTCTCCAGCAATTCCCATTTGAATTCGCGAAGTATCTCCACAGTACTTGCATGTTGACTGAACCGACCGCTTATGAATTGCTTCGATGTATTCCATTAGGCCGACGTGGTACGGAACCCAAACACTCAAGCAGTACTGTAGAACGGGCCGCACTAGCATTCTGCATGTGGTCTCCTTTGCAGATGAACCACATTTCCGTTAAACACTCCCAATAAACTGAAGTCGAACACCAGCCTCCCCCACTACGATCCTTACATGCTCGTTCCATTTCATATTGCTCAGCAACATGTCTCCTAGAGTCCACCCCCGGTAGCTGAGTGGTCTGCCGCCACGGTAGCTCAGCGTGTTCGGTCAGAGGGCTGCGTGCTCTCTGTAATAAAAAAATGGGTCAAGGCATCAACGATCAACTTGAACGGATGTCTTGTGACGCCCGCCCAGACCAAACACAACGAACTATCGAACCAAAAAAGCGGTCAGCGCGACAGAGCGTCAATCGTAAGGGTCCGGGTTCGATTCCCGGCAGGGTCGGAGATTTTCTCGGCTCAGGGACTGGGTGTTGTGTTGTCCTGATCATCATCATTTCATACCCATCATCGCGCAAGTCGCCGAAGCGGCGCCAAATCGAAAGGCTTCCACCCAGCAAACGGTCTACCCGACGGGAGGCCCTAGTCACACGACATTTACATTTATGTTGCCCAGATATTTAATCAACTTCACTGTGTCAAGTAGCACACTACTAATGCTGTATTCGAATATTATGGAATTGTTTTTCCTACTCATCCGCATTAACTTAGATTTTTCTATATTTAGAGGTAGCTACCATTCCTCACATCATGTAAGTAGGCTGTTTAGGTTTTTATGTTGGTAACGCCACTTAGCGCTCTGTACGGAAATCACTGACTGTGCTGTGTGCAGTCTGTGGCTAGTTGGCATTGTTGGAATTTGCTATTGTAGTGTTGGGCAGTTGGCTGTTAACAGCGCGTAGCGTTGCACAGTTGGAGGTGAGCCGCCAGCTGTGGTGGATATGGGGAGAGAGATGGCGGAATTTTGAGAGCGGACGATCTTGATGTGTGTCCATCAGGGCAAATTTGTAATATTGGATATCATGGACTGATTTTTTATATATATATATATATATATATATATATAATATATATATATATATAATGACTTTTGAACACTATTAAGGTAAATAGGCAAATACATTGCTTGTTCTCTCTCAAAATCCTTCATTTGCTAACTATGCCTATTAGTAGTTAGTGCCTTCAATAGTTTGCATCTTTTATTTAGCTGGCAGTAGTGGCGCTCGCTGTATTGCAGTAGTCCCAGTAACGAAGATTTTTGTGAGGTAAGTGATTTGTGAAACGTATAGATTAATGTTAGTCAGGGCCATTCTTTTGTAGGGATTTTTGAAAGTCAGACTGCGTTGCGCCAAAAATATTGAGTGTCAGTTTAGTGTTGATCAGAATAAGTAAAGAGAGAAAGGTCTGAGTACGTTCAGTTCTGCTCAGCTGTTTGAAAATCAAATAACGTAAGGGGTTTACCAGCACAGTCATTTATAAATTTTCTAAGGGGTCGTTTCAATCAGTTAGAAATTTTGTCTAAGTCGTGTTGCGTCCTCCTACAGTCACTCAACGACGACACCTTGTCATACACCACAGCACCATCAGCAAGCAGCCGCAGATTTCTGCCCACCCTGTCCACCAGATCACTTACGCTTATCAACCAGAACATCATGTCCATAGACCCATTATCGGTGTAAACCTATTCGGGCGATAGCAGCGTCACCTGGCGAGGAATGACTGCTAGTCAGACACACGCACTGGGTGTATTGTCCTTGTGTAGAATGGGGAAGGCGTGCGATCTATCTGAGTTTGACCCAGCGCAGATTGTGATGGCCCAGGTGCTCAGCACGAACATTTCGGAAACTGCACGACTTGTCGGGTGCTCTAGCAGTGCTGTGGTGAGTGTCTTCATGACGTGGCGAAACCAAGGTGAAACCACGTCCAGACGTCGTGGGATTGGGCGGCTACCACTCATTGCAGACATCGCAGGTTGGGCAAACTGGTAAAACAGGACGAGCGGCGAACTGTGGCGGAATTAACGTCAGATTTTAATGCTGCGCAGAGTACAAGTGTGTCTGAAGACACACAGCACCGAACACTCCTAACGATGGATCTCCGCAGCCGGCGACTCACCCACGTGCCAATGTTAACACCACGACATCGGCAACTAGTGCTGAAATGGACACGTGTCCATCGACACTGGACGTTGGAGCAGTGGAAGAGCATTGCATGGTCTGATGAATCCCGATACCTTCTGCATCATGCTGATGGGATGGCGCGAATCCGTCGTTTTCTAGGGGAACAGCTCCTTCACACATGCACTGCTGGATGAAGGCAAGCTGACGCTGGCTCCATTATACTCTGGGGAACATTCATGTAGGTATCCAAGGGTCCAGTTGAGCTCGTACAAGGCACAATGACGACCAAGGGGTATCGTGTACTGGTTGCAGACGTCGTGCACCCCTTCATGATGATCATGTTTCCCGACGGCAGTGCCATGTTTCACAAGGCCAGGAGTGTGATGTAGAGGCTCAAGGAACAGATCGGCGAGTTCCAATTGATGTGTTGGCCTTCCAACTCGCCAGATGTGATCCCGATGGGACACATCTGGCGTGTGATTAAATATGACGCCAGAACTCATCGCACCCTGCCCGGAATTTACGGGAATAAGGTGACTTGTGTGTGCAGATGTGGTGCCAACTCCCTCCCTCACTGCCTCACTGCCTCACTGCCTCACTGCCTCACTGCCTCACTGCCTCACTGCCTCACTGCCTCACTGCCTCACTGCCTCACTGCCTCACTGCCTCACTGCCTCACTGCCTCACTGCCTCACTGCCTCACTGCCTCACTGCCTCACTGCCTCACTGCCTCACTGCCTCACTGCCTCACTGCCTCACTGCCTCACTGCCTCACTGCCTCACTGCCTCACTGCCTCACTGCCTCACTGCCTCACTGCCTCACTGCCTCACTGCCTCACTGCCTCACTGCCTCACTGCCTCACTGCCTCACTGCCTCACTGCCTCACTGCCTCACTGCCTCACTGCCTCACTGCCTCACTGCCTCACTGCCTCACTGCCTCATTGTCACGATGTACTGCCGCTATTATCCATGTCAGAGGTGGATATAATGGCTGTTAGGTTGGTGGCCATAATGTTCTGGCTGATCAGTGTATGTATAGGGAAAATTACAGCGGCCTTATCACACTTCCCTGAGTAATTCCAGACCATACCCTTGTCTCTGATGAACAATCGCCGTCAACGACAACATTTTGGATCCTATTACTTGAGAAGTCTTCAAACCACTCACATATCCGGAAACCTATTACGTATGCTCGTCCTTTTTTTAACAGTGTGCAGTGCTGCACCGTGTCAAACGTTTGCCGGAAATCTAGAAATATGGAATCTGCCTGTTACCGTTCATCGGTAGTTAGCAGTATATCAGATGAGAAAAGAGCAACCCGTGTTTCGCACGAGCGATGCTTTCTATAACCTTACTGGTTTGTGGACAGAAGCTTTTCTGTATCAAAGAAATTTATGTTCAAACTGAGAATTTGTTCAAGACTTCTGCAGCAAACCGATGTTAAGGGTATAAGTCTGTAATTCTGTGGGAAGTACTATTGGCCTTCTTATATAAATGACTCATCTGCACTTATTGCCGGTGGCTTGGGACTGTGTGCTGGACGAGAGAATCCTGGTAAATGCAAAATAAGTAACGGGCTAGTGCCGTAGAGTACTCTTTGTATAACCGAAATGGGATTCTATTGGGACCTGGCGACTTTCAGTTGCTTCTCCATGCCAGGAATGTCCATTACTATGACCTCCATTCGAGAGTCCTATGCGAAGGTCAAACGACGGTATGTTTATGAACGATTTCTTAAACGCGAAGTGCAACACTTTAGCTTTCTTTTTGCCATCTTATGTTGTCACTCCAGATTTGTCAACGAGTGGTTGGATAGAACCGTTTGATCCTTTAGCGACTTTACGTAAGACCATAATTTTCTCGGTTTCTCGTCTAGATCCTTTGCTAAGTTGTGACTGTGGTAGTTGTTATATGCTTCAAGCATCGATATTTTTGCAGACGCTCGAATCTCTACTAACTTTTCCCTGTCATTTGCGCGCTCTGGTTTGAACCGAGGTGCAGAATCTTTGCTTCCTTAACATTTTCCAAATTTTTTATTAAAATACGGTGGGTCTTTTCCATCCTTAATCCACTCATTCGGCACATACTTCTCTAGAGCGCGATTTACGATCCATTTAAACTTTGCCCATGAGTCCTCTTCTTCCATCATCCTGGAACTAAATGATTGCTATTTATTGTCTAAGTGGGATCCTAGCAATTGCTTATCTCTTCTTTGTAGCAAAAATACTCCATTAACCTTCTTGATTGATTTATTAATTTTGGTAACCATCGTCGCTATGATATTGTGATCACTAATCCCTGTGTCTATATTGTCACTGTTGATAAGCTCAGACCTGTTTGTAGCTACAGTGTCTATAATATTTTCATTGCGTGTGGGCTGTCGAACTAACTACTCAAGACAGTTTTCAGAAAACGAATTCCAAAGTATTTAGCAAGACTGGCCTGTCTGTGATGACTGCGGTGAATCCATAGACGTCCCTGTCTATATTCGCTAGGTTAAAGTCACCTCGAACGCATATTGCATTACCTTGGTATTTCCGCGTTACTAAGTGTAGACTTCCTTTGAATGTCTCTAAAACTGTCACTGCAGAATGGGGTGGCCGGCAAAAACATCGAACAATTATCTTTATTTCAGCTAGACCTGTTACGTGCGTCCAGGTTACTTGATAGTCACACTTAAAATGGACCTCATTAGGAACAATGTTTTTGCCAGCTGCAATGAACACTCCCCCTCCTGTGGCGAGTAATCTGACTTTCCGATATACGTTTCATGACTTGCCAAATATTCAGTGCTTTCTAATTCAAGTTTCAGTCAGCTTTTGGTTCCGATAATTTTAACGCAACAAATTTACTGGAGGGCAGTAAATTCGGGAACTTTGTTACGAATACTTCGACAATATACTGATAAAAAAATGACAGTCGAAATGTATTTATTTTGAACTTGTCACATTTAGCTATTTTTGTGTCGACTAGTGAGTGTTCATCAGAGTACCTCAAACTACCGCCTAGCTTAAAAAAACTCCCATGTGCACTTCGCAGTTACCTGGCTACCTGAGTAGGAGCTTCGTTTGTGTAGTCCATCCCTGACCTATCAAGAGGAGTCCTACATATCTCCACATAATAGCACAGGTGTAGGAAAATTCAGCCGAGATCATCACAGTCGACGCAGTCTCTGGTTGAGACCGTCACTCGGCTCCAAAGGATAGAACCCTGATCAACTGTGGGAACAATGCCGCAAATTTCTTGCACCTGATTGCTTCCACCCCATTCGTGAGGCCAGTAGACTTCACCACTTTAGCCAGCCGACCGTATGAACTGAGGAAGGCCTCAGGACCCAAGCGACTTGGCTGGCCGGGGTGGCCGAGCGGTTCTAGGCACTGCAGTCTGGAACCGCGTGACCGCTACGGTCGCAGATTCGAATCCTGCCTCGGGCATGGATGTGTGTGATGTCCTTAGGTTAGTTAGGTTTAAGTAGTTCTAAGTTCTAGGGGCCGATGACATCAGAAGTTAAGTCCCATAGTGCTCAGAGATATTTGAACCATTTGAACCCAAGCGACTGGCGTCATTGGTGACAACATGAGCCCCAACATACAGACAAGTGCACCCTGCACCTTGGTAGCCGCGTGCAAGGCCTCCGCTACATGTCGGATGAGGCCCCATGGCAAACATGTCGAGTGCACATTGGCTTTCTTTTTGGCGTGATCGCTATTTCCATGTTGCGCCTACCATTGGAGCTGCCGATAACTAGCAAATCCTTGCCCCTCCGTGCATGCTCGGACACTACTGGAGGAGCGACCACCTCTCAACTAACAGGCCGAATAGACGAGGCCAGCCGGCCAGTCTACACATTGATACTCCGCCTCGAGGGACGCAAACACATAACCACCCACCACTCACCCTGTAGTGATTGTGGGTCCTCCGCCTCGGGTCCACTGGAATGTGCCTCGGCAACAGAGTTTGTGGGCGGAAGAAGCGATACCTGAAGTACCTCATGTGTCGCACCAGATGTCGCACCACCCTGAGGCAGCTGCCTGAAGACGGCTGACTGTAGTCAGTAGCGCCTACAGCTTTCGCGTTCAGTGGCCAGGTCTTCCTCCATCCGCACGTTTATTGTTAGTATTTTGTTGAAAAGACTGACACCACTGATCTGGATGCTTACGTTCCTGGTTTCTTCTAATCCCCATCGACGTATAGGTTTCTAAAATAATGTGAGAAAGTAAATTAGTTTTGGAATTACTGAACGTGACTTTCTGGCATTCACTAAACTGTATCCACCACATCACTTCTTCTCCAATGCCACGACACGCAAACCCAACAACGATCGCTGCTCAGGTTGGAGAAGCTTACCAGTCACTTTGATTCCGTTTCACATAGAACTGAACTACCTACACTACTGGCCATTAAATTTGCTACACCCAAAGATGACGTGCTACAGACGTGACATTTAACCGACAGGAAGAACATGCCGTGATATGCAAACGATTAGCTTTTCAGAGCATTCACACAAGGTTGGCGCCGGTGGCGACACCTACAATATGCTGACAATGAGGAAAGTTTCCAACCGATTTCTCATACATAAACAGCAGTTGACCGGCTTTGCCTGGTGAAACGTTGTTGTGATGCCTCGTGTAAGGATAAAGGTTGGATTGTAGCCTATCGCGATTGCGGTTTATCGTATCGCGACATTGCTGCTCGCATTGGTCGAGATCTAATGACTGTTAGCAGAATATGGAATCGGTCAATTCAGGAGGGTAATACGGAACGCCGTGCTGGATCCCAACGGCCTCGTATCACTAGCAGTCGAGATGACAGGTATCTTATCCGCGTGGCTGTAACGGATCGTGCAGCCACGTCTCGATCCCTGAGTCAAAAGGTGGGGACGTTTGCAAGACAACAACCATCTGCACGAACAGTTCGACGACGTTTCGCAGCAGCATGGACTATCAGCTCGGAGACCATGGCTGAGGTTACTCTTGACGCTGCATCACAGAGAGGAGCGCCTGCGATGGTGTACTCAACGACGAACCTGGGTGCACGAATGGCAAAACGTCATTTTTTTCGGATGAATCCAGCTTGTGTTTACAGCAACATAATGGTCGCAACCATATTTGGCGACATCGCGGTGAACGCACGTTGGAAGCGTGTATTCGTCATCGCCATACAGGCGTATCACTCGGCGTGATGGTATGGGGTGCCATTGGTTACACGTCTCGGTCACCTCTTGTTCGCATTGACGGCACTTTGAACAGTGGACGTTACATTTCAGATGTGTTACGACGCGTGGCTCTACCCTTCATTCGATCCCTGCGAAACCCTACATTTCAGCAGGATAATGCACGACAGCATGTTGCAGGTCTTTTACGGGCCTTTCTGGATACAGAAAATGTTCGACTGCTGCCCTGGACAGCACATTCTCCATATCTCTCACCAATTGAAAACGTCTGGTCAATTGGCTCGTCACAATACGCCAGTCACTACTCTTGGTGAACTGTGGTATAGTGTTGAAGCTGCATGGGCAACTGTACCTGTACACGCCATCCAAGCTCTGTTTGAATCAATGCCCAGGCGTATCAACACCGTTATTACGGCCAGAGGCGGTTGTTCTGGGTACTGATTCCTCAGGATCTATGCACCCAAATTGCGTGAAAATGTAATCACATGTCAGTTCTAGTATAATATATTTGTCCAATGAACACCCGTTTATCATCTGCATTTCTTCTTGGTGTAGCAATTTTAATGGCCAGTAGTGTATTTACCATCAACAAGTATATTTAGAAACAAGGGGAAATATTTTGTTTCTACAAGAACAGTCTGCATTTGTACAGTAGCTAGTTGTATAGCCATCAAAATAATGCTTCTAAACGTCTTTCGATCAAATATTGCGGAAGCGGTCGTACTAACTCGTAAAATGTTGGACATATACACATCGTGTGTGGGACCTGCATAATTTTAGATGCACAGGAAAACGATTGGTTAAATAATATAAATTCCATGTTAAGAAAAACAGAAAACAATTCTCGTAAATGTAATTACTGACTTACTCGGTTCAGAGGAGAAAGCTTTTTAGCGAAGTACATCTGTCCAGCGCTCTTTCGTTCTTCCTTTGGTCGCTTTCCGTTTCACCTCCGTTAGTGTTTTACAGAATTTACGGCGCACTGAAAAACAGTCGGTGTGCGGAACCTCGGCAGACCACGCTTTTTGTTTGTTTGTTTGTTTGTCTGCCTGTCAAGCACACGCGTCCGAAACCTACTGGGGTTTATTTGGGTGATTTACTCATCTCTGACACAGTCTGCGAAGTCTGCCAACAGACGAGAAACTTACGTTGACACGTAGCAGAACTTCAGAGCTGTTCTGTCGTCTGTACGATAGGCTACGTGCTACCTCCGTGTGGGCTGAAATACTCATACAGTCCTGCACGTAAAAGTCTGACTGTAAATGGTTCACGACATCAGTTCAATCGATGTTTGATTTCATAAAATCTTATCTGCCCAAGTTTTACAAATTACAGCCAGTTAATCCGCAGTCATTGTCAGTTGGTAACTATCGAGTAAGGTATGTTGACGTATTGTCGGTATACGGCAGTGCTAAAAAAAAAAGTTTAAATGGCTGTAAGCACTATGAGACTTAACATCTGAGGTCATCAGTCCCCTTGACTTACAACTACTTCAACCTAACGAACCTAGGGACATCACACACATCCATGCCCAAGGCAGGATTTGAACCTGCGACCGTAGCAGCGCGTGGTTCCGGACTGTAGCGCCTAGAACCGTTCGGCCACCGCGGCCGGCGCAGTGCTACAGTTTGTGAGACGTAGGCGTCATATCAGTTTTTATGTGTATACTGTTTTCACTCCGCAGTCGATTGAACCTCTCCATGAGATCTTACGATTACTGCAATGTTATATTCGACTGTGTCTGCCCACCCAGCTGCTTCTACATGTCCCTGCCGCCGATAGGTCGAAGCTTTTGAAACAAATCCATTTTTCCTGCAGTAACTGAAACTCCCACTCACATTTGAATTGTTCACGTTTTCTCCGCAGTGCATGATATATTTGCGGGAAATAAAAAGCGAGAATTTACTTCGTCCAGAAACGAATGAAATTTTTCCAGTGTTTAGCGGTACCATGGTACATGTGCAGACTGAGAGATAGTGATGTTAATGTAAAATGAGTCGCTGAAACTGCAACTGTTACAACTGACTGTTTAACTTCAGCTAATGGTGCTGCCTGTAGATGGCCTAAGCCTAGGCCGAAACCTGTCATCAGTACCATCGCGATGTAGACTGTTTTCCACAGATTTTATATAGATTACAATATCGCTGCTTCCCGAAAATGTTACCAAAAGCTTTGTAATGTTAGTGATTCATTTGTCACGGTCATCGGCGATCAGACGACGCTCTCATGAAGCCTGTCTATGCTTCTCTGTTTGACTCTGCAGGCAGTAACTGTCCTGAGTTTAGAGGTGCACAGTGTTTGCAACATTCGTTTTCCTGTACAGCCACGCGCCACCGACGAGTCTCTGCGAGAAGCTGGATGGATGTATCAAGACTGCTGCATGTGTTGGCCACAATGTGTTGGCGTAGTGTCGCCGCTTTCAGCAGTGGCTCGTGAAACATTCCCACGCCTGTAGACCAGGTTCTGGATGTCCGTTTAGCATATACGCAGGTGAAGATTGACGCGCAGTGCGAGCTGCGGTGGCCGGCTGAACATCATCCAGGGACGAAATCCGAGCACAAGCTGCACCTGTCGTGTCATCAGAGGTCACTGGGAATCGTCTGCTTGCAGCAGGATTAAGATCACGTGTGCATCTGACACTGACACCAAGACATCGCCAAGCACGGTCACTCTGGAACCGTGGAAGACGACTAGAGTGTGGAATGGCGCTCTGTCTTCGATGATGAGAGTAGGTTCTGTCTGTACGCCAGTGATGAACATACACGTGTTTAGCGAACGCCTGGTGAGCTGCCTATACCAGAGTGCAATCGCCGACGACATGGAGGTCCCATCCAAGGCTTTACGATGTGCGGTGGGGTGGGGGGGGGAGGGGCATCAGTTACACTTCTGGTCATTTTTTGTTTCTCTGCAGAGTAAAGTGACCAGTACATGCTACAATGGACAGCCTGTTATCACCACACTACTGCCAGGAAGATGATGCACCTTTTCAGCAGAACAATGCACGTCCGCACACGGCTTCTGCGAAACATGCTCTTCGTGGCGTACAGCAACTGTCCTCGCCAACAAGACCACCAAGTCCCTCGCCAGTTGAACACATATGGGACGTGCAAGAACTATTGCAGAATTGCAACAAATGGAAGAGCATGATTGCGACAGTCTATCGCAGGATGCCATTTGGTACCGTTATGATTATTTCCATGTGTTAATTAAGTTGATACTGACATCACTTTGAATAGCATTCAAATAACAAGAGACTGTAAGACTTCCTTACAATTCGTATGGGTGAAAAGAAAAACTCGGTTCTTAAATGGCTCCATAAACATTGTGAAGTTGATACATTAAGTTGTTCTGAAAGCGGTGCTGATATTCAAGACAATAAAAGCGGGTTAAATGCTGAGAGATACCTGGGGAAGCTAACCTTGCATTACTGAGCAACTGTTTCACCAGGCATCCAGTCTAGCTTACCAAATACCCAAGCAGACTAACATTAATTATAATCTTTTAATAGTCATCTTACGACAACCGGTATATATATATAAATATATATATATATATATATATATATATATATATATATATATATATATATATATATATAAAAGAATTTAAATAAAAAGAAATAAATCAGTTTATATTTGGACATTTATTTTAACATTGATCATTGTTCTGTTAAAATTTCAGCATATTAAACTTGATTCATAACTAAACTGGTGACTTATTTAGGATTGTGAAAATGTAAGCTTGTAATCTTACGGAACATATAAAATATGGAGCAAAGGTTGGGAGACTGCATACAACACTGCATTCATAAAATAACACACGAAGAGAGTTGAAACACATGCAAGAGGAAATTAACCACAACCAACAGATTCAATTTTCACCCAAAGAAGTTACGTTTGTTGCACAATCCTGTCATGAAATTCTATACACTAGTATACTAAATGCATACTCTCTCTCTGTGAAATCTTCCCGAAAAGAATAGCTGAGGGCTACTTTGATGATTACACTACATTCTTCACGTGGTCAACTTGGTTTACACAAAGAGTGTAACTCCACAATCATTTTGATAATTGAAATAAATTACATCGAAACTCAATTTACAAAAGAAAACCCTTGAACTGGTTACTATTTTCATGCTATTAACCTGATGGGTCAAACAATTATATAAGCACGTGGTACTGGTCTCACAAAGTACACCCCACATGGATTGAACATAAAGAAAAGTTGCTACATTGAAAAAATATTGTCAAGACGAGACGTTATAATCTCACGCACATTCGCATTTAAGATTGATGATCTTAGAGTTATGGATCATCAACACATGGTTCCCCTTTGCTCACAAAGTAATGACAAATGAACTGCTGGAAAATATTCTGAACTTCACACTCAAATTACACTGCATTGCAATTTAAGATAATGTAAGATATTTTAGATGAAAACCTGAAACAAAGGTGATTAAATTTTCAGTTAGGCTGAACTTAAGAAATCCATTGTCCTACAGACTTAGCAGAGATGGGCTTAGCCGGAGATCTTACCACTTCAGACGCTCGCCGCAGACAGACTGCCGTGGGCCCGTCCTGAGGGTGCCTCACAGATACAAATGGAAGTGACCAGAGAGGCAGCTTCCTATACCAACATGACTAGGGACGGACAGGGCCATACCAAGAATAGAAACCTCTTTGCTTTCAGAAAGCGTAGCTACCTATTCCGGCGTTGGTCCTACTGTTCTCTAGCAGACTGGCTTGTCTGCTACCATCGACCATGTAACTAGAAATACATTTGCTCATTCATCCTTTCACACAGAAGGGAAGGGGGATGACAGTATCTTATCATATACAGTATATAAAAGAAAGTGGATGTAGGTTCTGTATGAGACTGTGACATGAATTACATATAAACTGTGTTTTAAAGTGTAGTAGTGTGACAGATCGTTCCTGACTATGTGTAAAAGTAACATGTTCCACTGCTCAGTCTCCTCCCAGATAGTCATAAACACCACAGTAAATTTAGAAGTGGAATGTATGCCGCAAATGACAACAGATTTAAGAAATTAACATGTAAGGAATCCAACAGAGACCTTTCAATATGTGAGAGTTCAGCTTATGTGACTCATTCTGTATTACTCGTCTGAAAATCTAATATTGACGGAAACTGAAAGTGCTGCTTTTTTGCACAGTATAGCACAGTATTTGACATACTGTGACTGCTGGTACACATCGTCGTGAGAGTTAAAAGAACATTTGATTTATTTCCCAGCAATGAAGACGATGTATTGGTTACTTATATGTTTTCTAATAAAACATTGGATACAGTCTTCAACTGCGCATTCAGTAGCTAATCTATAGCAATGCGATCCCTGAAGACTATACCTCCCTCTCTTCGCGTATGACTCTCCCTTATCTCATTTGCAGCCTGTGAATTCCTTAAAGGAACTAAATTTCGCCTTATCAAATTACAACATTCATTACTTTACTTGTCCATGTTATTCATTTCTTTACTTGTCCATGTTGTCGATAACCTACAGTACACATGCCTCTCTGCGTCAGACTGCAGTTGCAAAGCATAATGTGCGAGAGAATGCACTCAAGTGTTTACCTGTCTTATGTTTAATTACGTATGTAGATATATGTTACAACTCTCAAAGGTAAGCAGAGAGTAGAATATACAGGACAAAAACTGTGAGGATACATTTCCTGCCAACAGCTTTTCTTTATTGTATATAAGACATCAAAAGTCTTAGAATCGCTGTTGTATGTGAAATTGCCTTTCTCCGTCAATTTGTTGAGGAACTTTTTTCTAATAACAGCTACAAAATTAATAAGATTTTGCAGCTATAGGTTTCAAGATAAAATAAACGATGTTAGACAGCCATATTAATGTACAGTAACTGGAAACAGAAATAAAGAAGAAATCTATTTTAAAAAAGCTAGCATGATCATATTGTTGTGAATTACGAACCCTCGGAAACCAAGAAAGGAGAAAAGTATCATACTTGAAATTTAATTACTTTTGGAGTAGCTCAAAAAACATGTTATATTAATATAAAATTCACTGAGTCGCTACTTAAAGAAATTACATTGATTAATATAAAATTTTAAAAAGGTAGTTGGAAACAAGTTTTCAAATGACTTCACAAAGATCATCTAAGGAAAGAGTAATTAAAGAGACAGGCCCATAGCATCCATACTGGAAGTAGTAGGGTAATGGGACTCTGGGTGCACTTTTGATATCAAAGTGATATGCAAATAAGTTAAATTGATTGATTAATTACCCCCATCCACAGATATAGTGTTTTTTCTCCAGCTGCCAAGTGGGTCACCGCACCACCTACACTGTTCATGGGAATTTCGATTGTTGTAGAAAATTTTCAGTTTTGGTGGTAAATTCAGAAAGCGGTGGGAATTTCAAAAATGACGCGAATTTCTTTGTCCCAAGGCTCTACTGATGTCCCACCCCACCCCACACCCCACCCGGGAATTGGTGGGAAATTCAAAATGGTGGTGCCTTTCCTTGGACTCAAAGCCCTGAAGTTGTAGACGGAAATCCCAAGTGCACCCCCAACACGGGGAAACCGTCCAGATGCAGGAGAGGAGGGTTAGGTTAGTGTACTTTATTTATTTAGGGTGGGAGACTGAAGTAAAGATCGCTACTAATTACGTAATCAATCATAAAGATCGGTCCTAATTACACATCTATTTACGCAACGCTGCACAATGAGCACCCGAAATCATGATACACCTCAAAACCTGACGATGTCGTACAACTAGTGTTATCCTGCTGGTAAAAAATTTCACAATAACACTCTTACCTATTGGCAGACATACTCAGACTCTACACATAAGGAACCCTTCATATAGAAGCTGGTGGGGAAAAGGCCAGAGTGGAAGGAACTACTTTTATTTTTGGGTGGAAATGTGTTCAACTGACGAGATGTTGGTGTTGGATTGAGAGGATTTTAATAAGGGTATTACCTTTAAGCATAAAGCTGATGACTGTATATTTGTGTTTGATGTCGGAGTTCGCTACAGATGCCTCCCACTGCATTTCTCGACAGTCAGCCTGCAGCCCAGATGCTCGAAATTCGGGAAGGCCAATGCACGTTGTCACAATTGATGGAAAATACTTCACTGTTCTAAGTAGACATAGAAAGTGTCATGAAAAAAAACCAGCACTCATAAACAACAGATCATAATGCAACACACGTACTGGGGATTTGAAAAATCATTGAAAAAACACAACTACCACAAAAACCGACCCCAAAGGATTGCACTAGGAGAGGGGTAGCAGTTGTGCGTGTGTTCTCCTCACTGTACGGCTCGAACTATCAAAGTTAGAGCCAGTGTTACCTCCCTCATCCCTCCCTCTCCTCAACATAAGTAGGGGTACAGGTCTGTTTTATCTCGCCACTGATGGTTCACAAAGAGATCCATCTGGTGGCAGCGATACGCTGCCTCCAGTCAGCAGAAATCAGTCACAGCTGGATGTTTCCTGCACAATGTTAAACATATTTGTTGGAAAGATTTGACCATCCATGGAACAACGAAATTCCAGAGAACTCTCCAGACCACTTTTCAAACGTCTTCTACTTGGGAAATGGACAGCTGCTACCGCTTCTGCTTGTAGCCACAAAATCCGCCCGAGCAGGGAGGGATGGTTGGCTGTCGCCAGAGGTGTAGGCAGTCCAGATGGCCAGTCAGTACTATTGATGCCTACACACACAGCAGGCCACGCCACAGAACAAAGCGAGATAAATGACAGCTACCCTGAATGCGAGTTGTTTGTCTAAAAGTACAGCTGTAGATCCATGAGACATGACCCCAGCATCCCGCTCCCACAAGCACTCGCCATTCTGAGAGGGAAAACACTTCACTGTTACAGTTGTATTTAATGTCAAACCACCACTTATAAGCAAGCATCTATTAAAAAACACAATCACAACAGCAGTAAAAAACAGATTGTTTCCACGAAAATAGGCCCAGTCCATTTTCTTTGTGTTTATGAGCAAAATGGATATAGTTTGAGTGCATTCCTTCTGTTCAAATTATAAACTGTCATGCACAAGGGCAGTAGATTCTTTTCAGACTATTGAATTATCAATATAGAAAGTCATCTATACAGTCATTCTTTTGCAATCGACTGCGGGGTACAGTTTGCATGTTTCTCTCTCTCTCTCTCTCTCTCTCTCTCTCTCTCTCTCTCTCTCTCTCTCTCCCTCTCCCCACCCTCCTGTTATTTTATGACACCCAAAAAGTGAGAAAAGAGAAGTTACAGTATTGCCACCGATAACAAATGCCGAACTGCAGAGATCGAAACTCTATAGCGATACATCTGAAACATGTTTAACTTTTCTCACATCTCCCTTACATATCCACCATGCATAAAATCGAAAGAAACTTTCACTATTTTGCTGCAAGAATTACCAATCGCTGAGAATGTCCTCATTATTTCGAAACTTTCATTGGAGTAAAGAAAAAGCAAAAATTTAAACCCTGAAGTACGTGGTTCAACAACGTCCCTGGCATTAAAATCAGTGTCTATAAATAAATTGTCATACATGTGTGTATTACAGACTTCTCAGACAATTGAAATATTACAGAATACAGTCCTTTATGCTATCTGCTGACGTGCAGGTCCTGTTTTACCAGTGTGCTAGTATTTTGTGCTGGCGTTTACGACATGTAAAAACAAATAATGAGAGCATGCCTTGTAATAGACCCTCCTAACATCACCTAGTAGAGAATCCTATAAGATTCCACCAGTAAATCCAAAACAGTGTCTGTGTGCTGACAACTGGCATTTTTGCTCCATAACTCCTCTCTATCAGCCTGTGTGTGAAGTTTGTCTTCCAGCAGACGGTCATTCGCAATAGGAGCAGATTCATGTGTTGTAGTTTAGTAAGGAATTTGGTCATCACAGAACAGCTGCAATCTACTTAGATGTTGGGAAATCCCTATCATTTCTATGTTCCACAGTGGCCTATAATTAGTTATGGTTACTTTATAATTAGAGGTTATGGAGTCTGAAATAACACAGGACCTATGCTAATACATAATTTAAATAAACGTGAAATTAATAATAAAAACAGCCATGATTCCGCAAGAGTAGATAGTCAATTTCTATTAGTTTTATGGGTGAAATCGGTGTAGTTTGTGAGCATTCTGCATGTTCAAATTACAAATTGTCATGCATGAGGGCATTACATTGATTTCAGGCATACGAAAAACCGACGGAGACCAGCATCCATGCAGTCATTTAGTACATTCGAGAGCACTCTTCATTGTTATTTTGTAACATCCAGAGTAGGAAAAAAACCACAAGCTATCTGCATCCAAATTCTGACCAGTCATACCACTCCTTGTAACAGAACCTCCTATAAGATTTTGCCATGTCTCTCTCTTCCAATACATCGAAAAACAACTACCATCTGTGTGTTGACACTGGATATGTTAGATGTACATGTATTGGTCCCTTGGAGTAGGTGGTCAGTGATCAAAGTGACTTGCACAGACCTGTGTAAAGTTTTGTTGCCTGTACTGGAGGAAGACCTATCAATCACAAGAGAGGGTTCCTGTGCTGTTCTTTCATAACCAGTTTTATACATTGTTTTTTAGCTGCAACACATCCAAGCAGCGTATGACTACAGCTTTGTACACTGCCATACTTTTGTTTCTCTACCATGACTTCAAGATCTGTGTCACCTGCTAACCGGCATTAACATATTTTGATCCACTGGCTCTCACAGAAAGCAGGACACCACATGGTGTAAACTATGTTTCCCGCACAACACACAGGATGGTAGAAATGAAATACAAAGATGGTTTTTTTGTCAAAATGTGGAAGATATCACAGCATATGGAAATAGCAAGAGTTTGTGGCATTGTGGAGAGTATCCAAACAGCTGTCCAAAGGTGATGAACTATACGTTTAATCTCATCTTACACAGTGACAGTGTAGCAGATATCTCAGTGTAATTTTTCAAAGAGCATTGTTTCCTCACTTTTCAGTCATGTACATGATCACTGTTCTGGTCTTGACTATCCCAGGAAGGTGCTGTTCACAACATGCATGGGGTAGCAGAAATAAAAAGGGGTACTGTTATGTTATTGGTGAAAAAAATGTTGAGGGCATCACAGCATAAAGAAATATAACAAGTCTGCAACATTGAGGAATGTCACGGCCAACTGTCTGAAGGTGATGACCTCTATATTTAATCCTATGTTCCACAGTGACAAATAGCTGATGTCCAGTGTTCTGCTGAGGCTCTATCCATCTCAAGCAAGTTGTATCAATCAATCATTATGTGGTAATCAACAGTATACCAGTGGATCAATATGGGATGATGTGCTATAATAAGCACTACAGTTGATAGTGCGATCTATTCTAGCAACTTTTACCAGCTTTTCCATCATTCCAGTGCCAGACAATGACACAGCAAATGCTTCCCAATTTCTGTATCACCGCTAAACCACCCCTCCACTACTTTGTGAGCACCATACACTAGACTGCAATGCAGATAGATGACTGTGCAATACGTCCATTCAGTCATATACACTAATGTGCACCAGGGAATGCACTATCCCAATAAAGTCAGGTTATCTGCACGTTTCTAGCACATCGATCATAGTGTGCAATTTATGATTATGACTGACCATCTTTACCTTTTTGGATGGGAGTCACAGAGTATTCTCGCATTCATAGGACAAAGTCATAAACTGAAAGATCTCCCTACATTGTTCTGGACCAACCCTCCCTGCAACATGGCAGCCAATTTAATCTGCAACTGACCAGAAGTAGAAGGGTAGTACACCTATTAAATTCCATGTCTCATGAAGGAACAGAGCGAGCTGAGTTTGTAAATGCTGTTCAGCAAAGACTGTTCTACACCCGTCTTACTCATAGCACCCATCTAATTGCACAAGATGTTTCCAGATATGTGCAAGTCGAGGAGGTTAGCCCCCCGTTATCAGTGTATAGTAGACTTGAGTGTCGTGGTGACATAACAGACCGTTAAGAAGAAACGTGTGATATATGCATGATGGAGCTCCATACGAATGGGGTCTGAAATATATTACGCAAATCAACTATACTATCAATTTTGGAGTATTATTCCAGTGTTTGGAATCAATACTAAGAAGGTTCCAGCAAGAGAGGAATGACAGTAGAGCATAAACACACACACTCCTAAGGCTACATGGTTCTGCATCTAAAAACGTTGTATTGTTAAAGACATATGGGTCGGCAGGAGTGGCCGAGCGGTCCTAGGCGCTTCAGTCCGGAATCGCGCTGCTGCTACGGTTGCACGTTCGAATCCTGCCTCGGACATGGATGTGTGTGATGTCCTTAGGTTACTTAGGTTTCAGTAGTTCTAAGTTCTAGGGAACTGATGACCTCAGCAGTTAAGTCCCATAGTGCTCAGAGCCATTTGAACCATTTTTGAAAGACATATGGTTTCCGATGTATTAGTTGTATGGAATGCAATGCTCTTGATACCCTAAGGCATAACGTATATGTCCAACAACTGACGTACAACCACTCAATCACTGTAGCGATAAAACGTTAAGATGATAAAACTACTTCCTTCCACACTAGTCTGGTGTCCTAGGAAGTGACCAAGCTGTTGCTCACTATGAAGGTTTCGTTGGTGAATATCCACCACTCGAACTGCTTATAACCCAACTAGAATGAAGTCGGGAGACTACTGTTCTGTTACTTAGGAAATTTGCAGATTTTACAGGTTTATAAGTTGGAAGCGTACGTAACCTCAATCACATTTCCCACATCAGTCATGCTTGTTAGTAGTAGTAGTGAATATACACAGTGCTTGTGGAACGCGACACTGGGGGTGTGTCTCATGGGGTTTGCAGCTGCACTTTTACAAAAACAACTCGCAGTCGAGGTAGCTGTCATTTATCTTGCTTTGTTCTGTGCGTTTGATGTGTTCACTACAGATGCCTCCCACTGCATTGCTCAACAATCAGCTTGCAGCCCAGATGCTCACCAAAATTCGAAATTCCGCCACAATTTGAAAATTCCACTAATAGTGTAGCTTTCGAAATGTGGTGCTACAGAAGAATGTTGAAGATTAGATGGGTAGATCACATAACTAATGAGGAGGCATTGAATAGAATTGGGGAGAAGAGAAACTTGTGGTATAACTTGACTAGAAGAAGGGATAGATTTGTAGGACATGTTCTGAGGTATCAAGGGATCACCCATTTAGTATTGGAGGGCAGCGTGGACAGTAAAAATCGTAGAGGGAGACCAAGAGATGAATACACTAAGCAGATTTAGAAGGATGTAGGTTGCAGTAGGTACTGGGAGATGAAGAAGCTTGCACAGGATAGAGTAGCACGGAGAGCTGCATCAAACCAGTCTCAGGTCTGAAGACCACAACAACAACAGTAGTGTAGGTTGGGGAGGATGAGGGGAAGGGGTTGGGAGGGGGATAGAGCAGGGACCCATGTGCCGGCTGGGGAAGACCCATGATGTCATCTAGGGTTTGGGTGGGGGTGGTTGTGGGTTTGGGATAATTAGTTGATCAATTTAATTAATTTGCATATCAATTTAATATCAAAAGCGCACCTATGGCCCCATTTCCCTACTACATTTGAAAAGTGTTGTGAGTGGAATAAACTGAAACCATTCCCACAGAGTTGTTAAAATGTCAAGAACAAGAACATTGGGCATTACCTTCAGCAAATGATGGTGATGAGAAAAATAACTTGTCAAAATTATGTGTAACGTGTAACGTAAGGGCCACTACTGTTCAAACTGTTTTTTAATGCTGAAGCATAGTTAGGGGATAGGTGAAGATGGGATTTATGGGAAGTGGGAAATCTCGTCAGTTACACCATATAGGAAATCTATTTATATACACATATTCTGATGCACACAGTACATGATGGAGCCACTTGCTCATACCAAGGGTAGAAAATTATACCTCATTAGTAGCAAACTACTTAATTGAAAAAAAAAAACTTCCAGAAGGATTATAAAAATTCAGGAAGCAGCATGGTAGTACAATAACTCGAATTATTTGTCATGCAATGCCACGTTATATTCAAGATTGCAGACCATGTGAGAACAGGGATGGACTTAAACTTACTTCTTCGTGAACCACATGTGTGCTCGATCTATTTTAACAAAACAGTGACTCATAAGAAAAATGGACAAATTAAATGGGGCCTCGGGAGATGAACACAATTAGTTGTAATCCCACAATTTATTATCGTCACGGCTTCCAAATCTCAGAGATGTTTGGTATGACTTATTTCCACTCCGAGTTGGTTTTTAGGCCACATGCTAGTGTGCCTCATTACTGTCTCGTAGCCGTGTTAGTGAACGACAGGGTTGAAAAGATGTCTTAAAATGTTAACTTAGATTAACTGAATTACAATAATATGAATTTTTACTTTATTTGTGTTATTTAATTTTCTCCTTGTCCTCGTCTAATAACTTTTAATGATTTCCAGCAAATATTCGTTGTTAGTCCTCTTAATACGATGATGCTGTGGATCGGCCGCCATTGTTGCAGCCGTAAGTGCGCACAGAACGTCCAAGAGAGCGAACTTATCTTCATTCTGTTGTATGATAACGAAGTCCTATGCCGATATGTAAGTGTCATTTTATTGCAAAGTTAATTCTGACGCACAGAATGGGTAATCATCTTCCCACGGTCACACATCATTGTGTTAAATATAAGCACAGGCTTCGCCGGTTTTCATCACTTATCTCATCATAAAAATCTGACTTTTATATTCACTTTATTCACTACAATCAATATAAAAAACTTGCTAACGGAGAGAGCGATTATTTGTCAGTGAACTGTCGACTCAGATGACGTAGTGCTGTATAGTTCGCGGAGTATTTGAGTCTCATTCCGAATAGGTACCCGATTCTTTCAGTTATACTTGGAGGTGACTTCAGTATACCAGGATATGTTGGCGCAAATACATGTTTAAAGTCGGTTGTAGGCAGGAAAAATCGTTCGAAATCGTACTAAATGCGTTCTCCGAAAATTTTTTTCATCAGTTAGTTCAGGACCCCACAGGAAGTGCAAATGTTTGCGATAACGTATTGGACTTATTGGAAACAAGCAGTCCTGAGCAAGTATAGAGTGCCATGATGGATATAAGGTTTAGTGACCACAAGGTCGGTGTACCAAGATAGAATACTATAGCATCTAAATCCACCAAAAATAAATGGAAGATATATCTATATAAAAAAGCAGGTAAAGTTATTTTTAGGTCTTCCTAAGAGACAGCCTCCATTCCTTCCAAGCTAACTAAGTTTAGACCAGATGTGACCTCAATTCATAATATTCACAGCAGTTGAGAGAGACATACCAATTAAATTAATTAGAGATGGCACACATCTCCGGTGGTATAACAACTCAGAACACTGTTGCAAAGAAACGAAAAAAAGCATGCCAAATTTAAAAGAATGAAAAACCTCCAAGATTGGCGACGTTTTACGGGAGCTCGAAATGCTTTTAATAGTATTCACAATGAAACTGTTTCGAAATCTAGCAAAAAGTCCAAAGACATTCTGGTAGCATATATAGTACACCGACGGCAATATACAATACCCTCACTGCGCAAAAGCAATGGTAATCTTACCGATGACAGCGCCACTAAAGCGGAGTTTCTAAACACTGTTTCCCTAATTAATTCACTAAACAATACAAAGTAAATATTTCAGAATTCTAATCAAGAAGCGCTGTCATCAGGAGTAACTAAAATGTGGATATCGATATCCTCGGCGTAGAAAAGAAACTTAAGTCACTTCATAAAGTCAGTACATCTGGTCCGGATCTTATATCAATTACGTTCCTTTCGGCATATGCTTTTGAAATAGCTCCGTATTCACCAATAATATACAACCACTTTGTCGGCGAAAGATCAGAACCTAAGAATTAGAGAGTTGCGTAGGTCACGCGAAAACTCAAGAAAGGGAGTAGAAGTAATCCTCTGAACTATAGACAAATTTGCCGTAAGCTTTTGGGACATACACTGTGTTCGAACGTTATGAAATATTTCGGAGCAATCTGTCTCTCAACTCATAGTGAGCGTGGATTCAGAAAATATCGTTACTGCGAAATGCAACTGGTTCTTTATTCACACGAATTACTGAGTGCTATCGACAGGGGTCTCAAGTTGATTCCATAATTCTAGGTTTACAGAAAGCTTATGACGCCGTTCCTTAGGAGCGGCTTTTAATCAAATTGCGTGACTATGGAATATCGTCTCAGTTGTAGGACTGGTTTCGTGATTTCCTGCCACAAAAGACTCACGGGAAGTCATTGAGTGAAACAGAAGTGGTATCTGGCGTTCTACAAGGAAATGTTGTAGACCCTTTTCTGTTCCTAAACTGTATAAATGATTTGTAGACAATCTGTCCATCCATCTAAGATCGATTCTGATGACGCTGTCGTTCACCTTCTAGAGCAGTTGTCAGAAGATCAGTAGAAATTACAACATGATTTAGACAAGATGCATGTGCGGTGCGAAAAGCGGCAAATGTCTCCGAAGAATAAAAAGTGTAAAGCCCTCCCCATGAGCGCTGAAAGAGACTGTTAAATTTAGGTTTCACAATAAATAATATAAATTTAAAGGCTATCAATTAGAACAAATACCTAGGAATTACAGTTACGAACAACTTAAGTGGGAACCATCACATAGGAAATGTTGTGGGGGAAGGCGAACCACTGACGGCGTTCTGTTGGCAGAACACTTGGAAGGTGCAACAAATTTATCAAAGAGACTGCTTACACTATGCTTGTCCGTCCTTTGCTAAATTACGACTGGGCATTATGGGATACTTATCAAACAGGGTTGACGGAGAAGTTCAAAGAAGGGCAGCTCGTTTTATATTATTGCGAAATATGGGAGAGAGTGTCATTCTAATTCGGGTGCGAATTATTAAAACAAATGCGTTCTTCGTTGCAGCGAACTATTTTTAAAAAATTGCAGTCTCCAAAGTTCTCCTCTGAACGCGAAATTATTTTGCTCACTGGCACCCATACATCGAGAAATGGCCATCGTAATAAAATAACAGAAATGAGAGCTCGCAGGAGAATATTTAGGTGTTTTTTCTTTTTTTCGAGAGCTGGATGACGGAGAAATAGTCTGAATGCGGCTCTGTCAACCATCTGCCAAACTCTCGGATGTGACTGCAGCGTAGTGATGCAAGTATAGGTATACTTATCAAGAAGCTGAGCGAATAGTAGTTGGCTTGTACTGTGAACTTCCTCAGGCACATTATGCGAAATCTCAAAGTCCTGTATCAGAAGAAAATGTTTCAGACACGCTGAAATAGCTATGTTGCCCACATAAATACATTCTAAGACAAAAAAAGACACACAACGGAAGAATTATCCTTACGAGACAGAAATCGCTAGATGTGACGTACATCTAATCTACAGACAAAAAATGATCACAATTCAAGAAAAATCGGATGATTCATTCAAGAGAAAGAACTTCACAAATTGAGCAAGCAACAACCCGTAGGTTGCCTCTGATCCTTATGGGAGTTATCTGGCTTGACCTTGATTTATATAGCTGTTTGATGTCCTTCTAAGGAATATTCTGCCACATTCTGTCCAGTAGGAGCGTAGATCGTCAAAACACAGAGATGGTTGGATTCCCTGCCCACAATGCTCCAAACGTTCTCAGTTGGGAAGAGATACGCCGACGTGCTGGCCAACGTAAGGTTTGGCAAAAAAGAAGATAAGCTATAGTAACTCACGCCGCGTGCGGTTGACCATTGACAAGGCGACTTGTAAACCCAGGATGGGTTGCCATAAAGGGCAACAAAACGGGGCGTAGCAATCGTCGACATTGTTGTTGTGGTCTTCAGTCCTGAGACTGGTTTGATGCAGCTCTCCATGCTACTCTATCTTGCGCAAGCTTCTTCATCTCCCAGTACCTACTGCAGCCTACATCCTTCTGAATCTGCTTAGTGTATTGATCTCTAGGTCTCCCTCTACGATTTTTACCCTCCACGCTGCCCTCCAATACTAAATTGGTGATCCCTCGATGTCTCAGAACATGTTCTACCAACCGATCCCTTCTTCTAGTCAAGTTGTGCCACAAGCTCCTCTTCTCCCCAATTCTATTCAATACCTCCTCATTAGTTATGTGATCTACCCATATAATCTTCAGCATTCTTCTGTAGCACCACATTTCGAAAGCTATTCTTACCTAAACTATTTATCGTCCACGTTTCACTTCCACACATGGCTACACTCCATACAAATACTTTCAGAAACGACTTCCGGACACCTAAATCTATACTCGATGTTAACAAATTTCTCTTCTTCAGAAACGCTTTCCTTGCCATTGGCAGTCTATATTTTATATCTTCTCTACTTCGACCATCCTCAGTTATTTTGCTCCCCAAATAGCAAAACTCCTTTACTACTTTAAGTGCCTCATTTCCTGATCTAATTACCTCAGCATCACCCGACTTAATTCGACTGCATTCCATTATCCTCGCTTTGCTTTTGTTGATGTTCATCTTATACCCTCTTTTCAAGACACTGTCCATTCCGTTCAACTACTCTTCCAAGTCCTTTGCTGTCTCTGACAGAATTACAATGTCATCGGCGAACCTCAAAGTTTTAATTTCTTCTCCATGTATTTAATACCTACTCCGAACTTTTCTTTTGTTTCCTTTGTTGCTTGCTCAATATACAGGTTGAATAACATCGGGGATAGGCTACAACCCTCACTCATTCCCTTACCAACGACTGCTTGGCTTTCATACCCCTCGACTCTTATAACTGCCATCTGCTTTCTGTACAAATTGTGAATAGCCTTTCGCTCCCTGTATTTTACCCCTGCCACTTTCAGAATTTGAAAGAGAGTATTCCAATCAACGTTGTCAAGAGCTTTCTCTAAGTCTACAAATGCTAGAAACGTAGGTTTGTCTTTCCTTAATCTTTCTTCTAAGATAAGTCGTAAGGTCAGTATTCCCTCACGTGTTCCAACATTTCTACGGAATCCAAATTGATCTTCCCCGAGGTTGGCTTATATCAGTTTTTCAATTCGTCTGTAAAGAATTCGTGTTAGTATTTTGCAGCTGTGACTTATTAAACTGATAGTTCGGTAATTTTCACATCTGTCAACACCTACTTTCTTTGGGATTGGAATTATTATATTCTTCTTGAAGTCTGAGGGTATTTCGCCTGTCTCGTACATCTTGCTCACCAGATGGTAGAGTTTTGTCAGGACTGGCTCTCCCAAGGCTATCAGTAGTTCTAATGGAATGTTGTCTACTCCGGGGGCCTTGTTTCGACTCAGGTCTTTCAGTGCTCTGTCAAACTCTTCACGCAGTATCATATCTCCCATTTCATCTTCATCTACATCCTCTTCCATTTCCATAATATTGTCCTCAAGTACATCGCCCTTGTATAAACTCTCTATATACTACTTCCACCTTTCTGCTTTCCCTTCTTTGCTTAGAACTGGGTTTCCATCAAAGCTCTTGATATTCATGCAAGTGGTTCTCCTTTTTCCAAAGGTCTCTTTAATTTTCCTGTAGGCAGTATCTATCTTACCCCTTGTGAGATAAGCCTCAACATCCTTACATTTGTCCTCTAGCCATGCCTGTTTAGCCATTTTGCACTTTCTGTCGATATCATTTTTGAGACGTTTGTATTCCTTTTTGCCTGCTTCATTTACTGCATTTTTATATTTTCTCCTTTCATCAGTTAAATCCAATATTTCTTCTGTTACCCAAGGGTTTCTACCAGCCCTCGTCTTTTTACCAATTTGATCCTCCGTTGCCTTCACTATTTTATCCCTCAATGCTACCCATTCCTCTTCTACTGTATTTCTTTCCCCCATTCCTGTCAATTGTTCCCTTAAGCTCTCCCTGAAACTCTGTACAACCTCTGCTTCTTTCAGTTTATCCAGGTCCCATCTCCTTAAATTCCCACCTTTTTGCAGTTTCCTCAGTTTTAATCTACAGTTCATAACCAATAGATTGTGGTCAGTCCACATCTGCCCCTGGAAATGTCTTACAATTTAAAACCTGGTTCCTAAATCTGTCTTACCATTATATAATCAGTCTGATACCTTTTAGTATCTCCAGGGTTCTTCCAGGTATACAACCTTCTTTCATGATTCTAGAACCAAGTGTTAGCTATTATTAAGTTATGCTCTGCACAAAATTCTACCAGGCGGCTTCCTCTTTCATTTCTGTCCCCCAATCCATATTCCCCTACTATGTTTCCTTCTCTCCCTTCTCTTACTCTTGAATTCCAGTCACCCATGACTATTAAATTTTCGTCTCCCTTCACTGCCTGAATAATTTCTTTTATCTCATCATACATTTCATCAATTTCTTCATCTGCAGAGCTAGTTGGCATATAAACTTGTACTACTGTAGTAGGCATGGGCTTCGTGTCTATCTTGGCCACAATAATGCGTTCACTATGCTGTTTGTAGTAGCTTACCCGTACTCCTATTTTTTTATTCATTATTAAACCTACTCCTGCATTACCCCTATTTGATTTTGTATTTATAACCCTGTATTCACCTGACCAAAAGTGTTGTTCCACCTGCCACCGAACTTCACTAATTTCCACTATATCTAACTTTAACCTATCCATTTCCCTTTTTAAATTTTCGAACCTACCTGCCCGATTACGGGATCTGACATTCCACGCTCCGATCCGTAGAACACCAGTTTTCTTTCTCCTGATAACGACGTCCTCTTGAGTAGTCCCCGCCCGGAAATCTGAATGGGGGACTATTTTACCTACAGAATATTTTACCCAAGAGGACGCCATCATCATGTAATCATACAGTAAAGCTGCATGCCCTCGGGAAAAATTACGGCTGTAGTTTCCCCTTGCTTTCAGCCGTTCGCAGTACCAGAACAGCAAGGCCATTTTGGTTACTGTTGCAAGGCCAGATCAATCATCCAGACTGTTGCCTCTGCAACTACTGAAAAGGCTGCTGCCCCTCTTCAGGAACCACACGTTTGTCTGGCCTCTCAACAGATACCCCTCCGTTGTGGTTGCACCTACGGTACGGCTATCTGTATCGTTGAGGCACGCAAGCCTCCTCACCAACGGCAAGGTCCATGGTTCGTCGACATACCGCTGTTATCTAGGGATGCCGCGGATGACAACCAAAGTGTTGGTCCTGCTATGAAGTGAAATGGCATCCTACACCATCACTCCTGGTTGTCAGGCCAGATGGGGAGACAGTTGGGTTGGCATCCCACTGCTGTCGTGGGCGTCTCAAAACACGGTTTCGCTGGTCATCGCGGCTCAGTTCGAAGCGGGACTGATCACTGACGACAGTTCTACTCCATAGCCTGAGATTCCAGGCTGAAGACGTGTCTGGAGACGCTCTGGATAGTGGTGTGTTCCAAATCTGTGTATCCCACGCCATACGGCCTGGGAGTGATGGTCTTTTTGCCACGTCATTTCATAGCAGGACCCCTTTGGTTGTCATCCGCGGTGTCCTTACAGCACCGTGGCACGTCGACGATGTACGCTCCGTTTTGTTGCCGTTTATGGCAAGCCATCCTGGGCTTACATGTCAGCTCGTCAGTGCCCACCTGCATACGGTGAGAGATACAGCTGCTTGGTCAGCAAGGTCGCCGGATCTCTTCCCAAATGAGAACGTTTGGAGTATTATGGGCAATGCTCTCCTATCATCTCGGGGTTTTTACGATCATAGGCGCCTTGTGGACAGAATATGACAGAATATTCATCAGGAGGACATGAAACAACTATATCAGTCAATACCGAGCCGTATAACTGCTCGCACAAGTGCCAAACGTCGACGAACAATTTACTGACTTGCTCAACTTGTAAAGCTCTTTCTCTTCAATAAATGATCCAATTTTTCTGAAATTGTACATATTTGTTTGTCTGTTCATGTACGTCACATCTAACGATTTCCATCTCATTCGGTTAATTTCTTCATGAAGCGTCGTTTCTTCTTACCTTGAAATGTACACAGTCTATAATCATAAGCATGAAAGGAGGACAAGAGGCGTCAGGAATACGTGACTGATTACACTACACTGGTGTTCCTCTCATGTCCTACCGTCCAGGACCTCCACGATTACTCGCTCAACTGCGCTCACGGACAAATTGAGGAAGATAGTCATCTCAAGACGTGTTACGCCACACAGGCGCTACTGAAAAGCAAAAGGGCAAGGTACTGAGAGAGATATGAGGGGGAAGGAGAGGGAACTCAACTTAATTATCTTAAATTTAGGTGATGAAAGGACTGGATTAGATTTTTTCCAGAGCTAGTAAGCACACCGTGTAACCTCCCCCTCACTTATCGACCTTAATGACAATAAAATTTAAACCGCGTGTACCTAACAGAAATTTGGGAAAAGCAATTGTCACCGAAATTAATCTGTCGGTAAAACAGGAGGAAAGGGTACATCTAAATGAAAGGAAAAATGCAAATGAAATGGGTGGAAATTAATTTTGAAAAGGGGTAAAGTTAATAAAGAAAGTAAATGTGCGGTCGTTACGTTAACAATTAACTGGCGTTAATTAGATATTTGAGTATTGGAGAAAATTACGGTCGCCAGTCCTATGGACAACTACTATAATAACTGGAAAATACAGGTTATTGCACATATAATTAGCCCTAAAAGCGTGGCAACTGAAGGGTGACACGTGTTGTGTGAAAACTGAATATTTGTCAGAAGTAATAAATTTTGCTACACTCTGACTTAATTTAGCAAAAGAATTAATGAAACCGGAAAATTGAAAGTTAATTTAGTGACTGAAATTAATAGTGAGCTTTGTTTCTGTAGCACTACGAAATTCAATAAAATAAGGTTAGTCTTGGGCTACCTCAACAATCATTTCAAAAGCTACTTGAATCTACGCAATTTAGAAATAAGAGATTTAACTTTGAACTTGAATTAAATGATTCTGAACAATCAACAATAGTAAAATTTAGTACGTACCAAGCTGAGCTGCAGTCACAGGTAAGCTAAAATATGGTAATAAAACTCGCACTCTTAACTTCTGCTTGTGTAATCTAAATACTGTAGCCAGCTATGAATACTTTAACTGAACTTTGAAATTAAAGCAGTGAAATGGAAAGATATTACTTTAATGCTGGCGTTTGAATTTCGACGACACTCGGGTTCATTTCGGAAAAGGAAGGCACCCTGCTTGATAATGCAATTGGGACAATGAACAACAAAGATTCATGC
This sequence comes from Schistocerca serialis cubense, assembly GCF_023864345.2. Lineage (NCBI taxonomy): Eukaryota > Metazoa > Arthropoda > Insecta > Orthoptera > Acrididae > Schistocerca > Schistocerca serialis. The sequence continues at coordinate 727,378,760 of NC_064638.1, forward strand.
TACGTTGCTGTAATTTAGTGAGAAAAATTTAACAGTTTGAAAAGCTGAGGTCTGCCATACAGTTCTAAACCCTTACGTGCTTCCAGTCTTCCTTGTTGGTTGATTGAAGGTTTGAAGTCGTCGATCGAGGAGGTGGCAACAGTCACTCATTGTCGGCCGTCACTGTTGCAGAAGCTGGATGTTGGCGCGCCTTCTTCTCGACATGGTCACCAGGTGAAACGGGCTTTTGATGTGCGCCAGCTAATGCTTCCCGTCCGCTACACTGTGTCAGAAACTATCATAGCAAGTCGAGCGCAATTACATGCTGCCAAACCCGGAAAGCGCGGCAACTCGCGGGAGCGTCACACAACACACCTGCTCCACCGCCCTACTCCAGCCAGACTCTCTCTGCCCGCGCTCCATGCGGCAGAGTTAACACTACCAAAGATCCTAAACACTTTGGTTCTCCACACGACCTATCGATGTAGTCCGATAGCATAGTTTTCCCAAGGCCAGACCCAATGTAAAAATACAAATAATATTTACAAAACAAACCAATTATACATCGACATAAATGCATAAATAGTAAAACAATTACAATATATAAAGACACAGAAATGTCATATCTTCAGGTAACAAATCGGGGAAAAAAATTTATAGTACAATAGATGGCAATAGGAGGATATGCATTTCCGGCAATACAACCAGACAAAATGTTATTCAACCTCACGAAACGTTACCACATTAACACCTTGTAACACAGGCTCTAGCCTTGATGATAGCACGAATTCGGCGAGGAAGAGGGTCCATGATGTGAAGAAAGTGACTCAGTAGTTCAATGAAACTGAGCCGTAACTTGGAGTGTTACCTAGTGCTGTCTCGAACTGAGCCACAAGTGAAGAAAATGATTTTCAGAGACCTACTTTACGTAATTGTGACTACGAATTTTAATTATTTAAACACAAAGAAACCGTTTTGAGAGCGGTGTGCTGACCATGCGCCCTTCCTATCCGCATCCTCAGCTGAGGATGACACGGCGGTCGGATGGTCAAGGTGAGCCACCTGTGGCCTGAAGACGGAGTGCTAAAGAAACCGTTTTACTTCCGAACCTAACGAAAGGAACCACGACAGACTTTGTTAACAAGCAGCAAAATGAACATAAAACACAAGAATTCCCTTAAATCAGTTAGTAAATAAGTGAGGAAATATTTAAAATTTTGTTCAGCTATAACTGCCAGAGCCAAATAAACTCGCCCTTGGCCGTGCGTAATATGACAATATGACACATGTGTAAACACAGCTCACGTAGTTGTCAGCCGTCAAACTCAAAAGTCCCACCAGCAGCGGACAAGTCGCCTAACTGCGATTGGCTGGCGCTCACAATTTAACGGCGGGCCCACAACTTACGTGAAACGCCATATACCACAACAAAGTACGTAAACGCACCTGATATAAATTGTTATACGGTCGTATGGATAGTCGCCGGCAGCGCATCGCTGATGCAAAATTTTTAGACTCCTGCTGGCAGGAATGCGTGCGCACTCGTGAGGTAGGTAAGTTCTCAAGGCACCGCGGCTGAACGGGCAGGAGGTCCGTCGGAGTACACGGAGTTCTGCAGCAAACCTTTGGCGTCAGGCGGGTCACGTGGTTGATCGCTGGGTCGACGTTCTGACGCTGTACGTAAGTGTTTTGGTGCCTGCCGACGGCTGTTCGGCGTGACTTCTGGATCAGCATGTCGCTGTGTTGTTGTCCGCTCGGGAAGTGACAAGCTGCACGAATGGGCTTATGCGCTGTACTTCGATTCTCATGTCGGTGAGCGTATTTATTTCGTCTGTTTAGGCTCAGGCTCTTTAGGTTATAGGCCGTCGGGCTATTTTTGCTAGGAGAATTGTGTCCATTCATGCTCTGTACGATTGCTCTGCGTCTAGTTTTAAAAATTCATTGTGGAACTGAGACGAGGAACCGTCCCTTCTTACGGTAATGCAAGACTGTTTGTTCTATCTTGTGTTGTTTTAAAAGGGCACGAGCCCCTTATGCGTATGGCGGAATGATTGTAAGTAGTGTTCTGCGTGGCTGAGTATGGCCGTATTGTGCTCTCGGGCGACGGTAAGGTTATGTAGCGTTTAACTACATGTTTCGTCAATTGTAGAAACCTGTGCAAATTTGGACGGTATTAAGCGTGGCAACTGTGCGAGAGTGTGAAGAGACGAGTTGGGTTCAAGTTCTGTGGTCTTATGTATACGGTGATACCCTAATGGCTGGTTGGGTGGCAGGAAAATTTATTTCAAAACTGCTTTAAGTCCCCGTCCTGTTTAAGAACAGCTCATAATATGTATATGTGTACTCAGCCACTGGTTGGCAAAGCGAATTCTGTAACATGCTCTCCTTGTCTTGAATTTTACCACTGTACGCTTGCATTGTTTAACTCATTTGTCGTGTCACCGCCAGACACCACACTTGCTAGGTGGTAGCTTTTAAATCGGCCGCGGTCCGTTAGTATACGTCGGACCCGCGTGTCGCCACTGTCAGTGATCGCAGACCGAGCGCCACCACACGGCAGGTCTAGAGAGACGTACTAGCACTCGCCCCAGTTGTACAGACGACTTTGCCAGAAGGGGATCACTGACAATTACGCTCTCAATTGCCGAGACGATAGTTAGCCTAACCTTCAGCTGCATTTGCTACGACCTAGCAAGGCGCCGTATTCAATTGCTAATTATTATTATGAAGCATGTATCATAAAGAGCGATGTTCTACAATTATGGATTAAAGTTAAGTATTTCAGAAGCTACGTACTTTTCTTTATAGCATTCATTACGTATCCTGTTTCAGACCTCACGCCAGCCTGCGTGAGTTTAAGCGCGTGCCTTTCGGCTTCCTCTCATTGTGTCTAGGCTATCTTGCCTAGACACAACATCATTCAATGCTAAACTGTTTGCTGAATCCTTCTATAGAAGTAAGCAAGTTTCCTGCAGGGCTGTGCCCGTAAAATTTCTTTACCTATTAGTTCCTTTGCGAATTATTTTCTGAATTTAACTGATGATAGCGTGGCATTTCTTGCCTTTTATAACTGCTCTGATTATGTTTCTAAGGAAAGGGCAGTGCCCGATGTCTAGCTTAGTGTTGACTGTTTTCTTAAAATGGTGATGCCCGCTGAGTTACTTATTTTACAGTGGTTTATACCGCTGGGAATTTTGGTTACTAGATTGTTTTATGATAAAAAGGCTAAGGCCCATTGATTCAGTGTATTCCTTTGTACTTGTGTATTTTTAACTGCTCAGATAATTGTCATAAGAAGTGGCGGGGCTCGACATCTAAGTCAAGGTGTGCAGTTTTTTGAAGAGTGACGAGCGCAAACTTGGTTAAATGTTAGTCGCCTCGTTCCTTAGGGGTAAATGTTTTGTAAGCTCTGACGATTATGTGGATTGATAAGCGAGGGCTAGTGCCTGATGTGTGTGTGTTCACTGGAATTGGAGCCTTTCCTGAGGTGGGGTTAATGATTGGTTGGTGAAAGGGGCGCATGCCCATGCAGTAATTAAAGATATAACAGTTCGTTGCTAAAACAGCTTTGTCCCGTGATTAAGAGTAAATCTTATCTATCTCTTGTGCACCTTGTGTACCTGGATCGTGCAAATAATTTCTTAAAGAAGGGGCAGTACTCGATGTCTAAGTCAAAGTGGATTTGGAGCCTTTGGGGTTCTGTGGAGTAAGTAAGGTTAAATAGTTGATTAAGTGTAAACTTGATTTAGGTCTTGTGTACATCTTATGTATTTTGCTAGTGTAAATTATTTTCTTAAGAAGGTGCAGTGTCCGATGTTTAAGTCAAGATTGAAATTGAAATTTCACCTAAGGCGGGCGCCCATAGAGTAACTCAAGATTTAATTTAAGGTTGATTAACAAGTAGACTGTTTCTGTTCTGCTGATTTTTGTTTAATTCAAACTAGTTTTCGGATTATTAGGCCATCTTCAGAAAACAACTGATTAGCGTTTGAAAAGGACACTAGGTCTTAGGTAACCAAACATTTTAAGCAAAGATTTAATAACCTTTGATAAAGGGGCTAACTGACTAAGTGTATCTGTTATAAAAATTGTCCACATTTCTACCAAAGTGTGCCTGGGCAAAGGAAATAGTTTGCTAAATAAATATTATATTACGATGCTCACAAGGGAACCTCCCCATCGCACACCCCTCAGATTTAGTTATAATTTGTCACAGTGGATAGGCCTTGAAAAACTGAGCACAGATCAATCGAGAAAACAGGAAGAAGTTGTGTGCAACTATGAAAAAATAAGCAAAATATATAGACTGAGTAGTCCATGGGCAACATAGGCCACATCAAGGATGATGTGAGCACAGGAGCGCCGTGGTCCCCTGGTTAGCTTGAGCAGCTGCGGAGCGAGAGGTCCTGGGTTCAGGTCTTCCCTCGAGCGAAAAGTTTACTTACTTTATTTCTGCAAAGTTATGATCTGTCCTTTCGTTCATTGACATCTCTGTTCACTGTAATAAGTTTAGTGTCTGTGTTTTGAGACCGCACCGCAAAACCGTGCGATTAGTAGACGAAAGGACGTGCCTCTCCAATGGGAACCGAAAACATATGATCGCAAGGTCATAGGTCAACCGATTCCTCCACAGGAAAACACGTCTGATATATTCTATACGACACTGGTGACGGCATGTGCGTCACATGACAGGAATATGTTGTCGACCCACCTAACTTGCACACTTGGCGAATGGGTAAAAAGATTCTTCTACTTTGCCCGATTTAGGTTTTCTTGTAGATGTGATAATCACTCCCAAAAAAGTGATGAAAACATCAGTGTGTGTCACATAAGCTGCAACAAATGAATGCAGCAGTTTCACAGTCGCACAGTTTTCTCTGTGCTCCGTCAAAGCATATGTTTTTAACTTTTCAAATTTTTCCGTATGTAGACCGTCAAATCCTGTATATGTCCAAGCAAATCTGAACATGTTCTGGAATTTTGGAGAACGAAGTTGATTATGTGTGGGTGTCTGAACTCTGATAATTGTCTGAAAATAAAAAATTAAACTTTTCACTCGAGGGAAGACTTGAACTAAGGACCTCTCGCTCCGCAGCTGCTCACGCTAACCACGGGACCACGGCGCTCCTGTGCTCACATCATCCTTGATGTGGCCTATGTTGCCCATGGACTGCTCAGTTTGTATATTTTGCTTATTTTTTCATAGTTCCACACAACTTCTTCCTGTTTTCTCGATTGATCTGTGTTCAGTTTTTCAAGGCCTATCCACTGTGCCAACTTATAACTAAATCTGAGAGGGGTGCGATGGGGAGGTTCCCTTGTCAGAAGCTATCCACTGAAGAGCTCTTGCGTTCAAGTCTGACCACCTCCAGAGTTTGACTCCAGTTCGCTATCGCTGTCCTGGAGGTAGCATGTTGCACAAATTCATAAAAGCACATCTCTTCAAGAGAGACATTGAAACACATGCATTAACAGCTACAACAAAATGAAGGTGAAAGATGAAGGTAGTAAATGGTAATGACTATTGTTAATGATAAAACTAACACTGTCAATACAGATTGCAAACACACTTCACTGAAATCACATTTACTTTTAAAGAAAACAAATAGTACACAAAGTCTGTTACAAAAAATTGCTCTAAGCACTATGGGACTGAACATCTGAGGTCATCAGTCCCCTAGACTTAGAACTACTTAAACCTAACTAACCTAAGGACATCACACACACCCATGCCCGAGGCAGGATTCCAACCTGCGGCCGTAGCAGCAGCGCGGTTCCAGACTATAGTGCCTAGAACCGTTCTGCCACAACTGCCGGCTCTGTTACAAAGGGAAATGAAATTGTAATTGAAACAGTGTGAAATATTTTGAGTCTTTACAGAGGGAGAGCGCTTTGGATTACAGCTTTTCTTTGTAGTCTATGGGTTGTGACGTCAGCGACAGCTTGTTGGTGCTGGCGGCATAATTAGTGTAGCTTCCTCAATCATGAATTTTCAGTGGAAACATCGTCTTGCTTAGAAAATGATTGTCTTGGCGGTAATATTATCCTCCGGTATTCCCTTTGGTGACAGGCCGCCAGACGTAATTGTTCTTGTGAATACAAGTTCGTATGTGCTCGTCAATGACGTCTTTAACACTTACGGCTCCGTCATCAACGCCACGTACACAGTTTCAATACAATATAAAATTCACTTTGACTCGCCCACCACGAAATCACAGTCCGTCCACTTTTTGCATGAGTGCCACGACCGCTAAATCACAGTTCTGGCGAAAAACAATACCACACGCAATAAACAGTTTAAAACTTTCCGCATCAACAGTTAATGACTGAGCATGCGCGGCAGCTCATTCAGTTACACACAAAATAAAAGTTCAAAGTACGTTAGTTCGTGCACCTCGGTTACGTGCAAAACAGTTCTGTTCTAGCCACAACAATGCCAGTCCACCCACATAAACATTCTTACTGCTGTTTTTAGTACTCAGCGAAGCCAACAGAATCCACAGTCGAAAATTTTGTTTGTCAACGTCCAAGTCGAAATGTAGTTTATACTGTGACCGAAAACGCGGTCGCAAGTTTTCGCGTGCTTCTGTCCGGCACGATTACAGAAAACAGCCACTCAGTGCCACTGTCCGACTACCAACTATCGTTATCGCTGTTCCATTACAGTTCATACATCAGTACTGCATATTACATTTGCTTGCACACAGCGCACTTCAGAAAAGCATTACAAAGAATGTCGAACATACAATGATACTTTTGCATACTCAACTAAGAGAGATTCATGCAGCAATATTTATGAAACAAAAATATTCATTTTTCATACTATCTAAAGAAAACAACAATATTCTAAACAATCAAAGATATGTGTACAGAGAAAATGAAGCAGAACAAAAGAAAGAAGAAGAAATATCTCTCATTATTGGCAATATCTTCAAATGGTTCAAATGGCTCTGAGCACTATGCGACTTAACTTCTGAGGTCATCAGTCGCCTAGAACTTAGAACTAATTAAAGCTACCTAACCTAAGGACATCACACACATCCATGCCCGAGGCAGGATTCAAACCTGCGACCGTAGCGGTCGCTCGGCTCCAGACTGTAGCGCCTAGAACCGCACGGCCACTCCGGCCGGCAGAAATATCTTCACAACAAGCGGAGAACGACCTCCTTTAAGAAGTTAAAGAGCACCTCGGTGTCCGTCAAGTTAAGAACGTATGCATGCATTCCTGAGAACACGGCTGTTCTCGCCATGTGTCCACAGGATACATATCATGAGGATGTAGAAAAAAGGGCAACACTTGGTCATCGGTAACGTTAAAGTAAACGTTCTTCGTTTGGACCGTATCTAATACGCGGATCCAAATCCTAGTGCGAAAGACACCTCGAAAAACATCACGGACCCACTTCCCGTTTGAACTACATCCTCCATCCTCCACACACCTCGGGTTAAAAGAGTCACTGGCCCCTCGGTGCACCTGACGTCCTGCGCCGTACGGAAACTTGAAAAATCGTAACTCGTAGAACCGCAATAGACGCTTACAGTCAGCTACTGCCCGATTACTGTGTACTTTGGTCCAGTTCGCGAAGTCTGATCGGAAACTGATTTAAATGGAGCTGTATTCATTGGTAGCAGCAATTGTGCATGCTTTGGCACCGATTGTCTTTGAAAAGGTGTGAAACTCGTCTTCGGCTCCTGTCGGCTGGAATCTTTTTACTACGTCTGTTCTTTCGCCGTTTTACGTGGCTGCTAGTAGCGTTTCATCCCTAGTGCACGCTTTGTTCAGTCCGCGTTAGTTCACCAACAGCATCGGCAATGGTGTGAGCATTGGCGCTTCAAAAACATTAAATTCCTTCTGGTATTCTGCTACATCTGCATGTCGACTCGTCTTCGTGTGCTGATTACACACAACCGACTGGCAAGTGCACACTGAAAGGTTTTTTCTTGTCGCTGTCGTTATTAGTCCGCCTCGGGCGCACAATACGTCCTTCACGTGAGCTATAGTAAAATCTTGGTGAAAAATGTTGCTTCTGTTACATCTGAACAGTGCAAGATCATTAACCAAAATAATTATTAAAAATACAAAACGAAGATTCACACTCAGGGGAGATCGAAATATCTCTCATTGCTTTATATTGCAACAAATTTATAGTCATACTGGATGAGCGAATGCAATGGTCGTCACCTTCTGTGTGCATTAAATCAATGGTCGTTATCTTTGACCATCGTGCACTGTGGAAATACCATCACAATGAAAACAACAGCTTAGAGATGCAGCATCTTGTTATATTTATTATTTGTGTGTCGCCTAACCGTGGTAAAGATGTGGAATAATTACGGTATTTCGAAGTCAAGACATGAGAATAACAAATTTTATCTACTCTACTTAATGGCTGAGCGGTCATTATTCGCTTAATCACAACTGAAATTACAAAAAATGACTACGTGGAGAAAACACAACAAGATTTCCTCGTCTGGGGAGCGCGCGATTTTGAAGAGTATATACACTTATGTCCAAAATTAATGCAACGAAAGCAAATTTTGCGAGGTTGCGTTTATTTTGCCACAAAATAGTATAAACAGGTGATAATAAAGTACAAACAATGTATTGAATACAGAATGCGAACAATTGTAACACGCATAACGGGTGACAGTAATGTTCTTGGTTTTTTTTCAGGTCAATGGATTTGCACAAACACTCCGCCAACTGGTTAAGGTGCCAGGTATCGGGTGTGAGACATACAGGCCTGACAACGACGGTGCATAGTGTGAATGATGTCCTTAGTCTCATGTTGAGGCAGTAACGCCCATTCTTCCTACAGAGCTGCTCGCAGGTCTTGGAGAGTGATTGGTAGATGCTTATGAGATGCAAGCCGTGTCCCTAGTGCGTCCTAGGCACGCTCTACCACGGGATTCAAATCGGGGGAGCGAGTAGGCCACGCCATGCGTGCAATATCTTCCGTTTCCGAGGAAACATCAATCACCTGTGCTCTGTGAGGTCGAGCATTATCGTCCATCAATACGGTGTTTGGGCCCACACCATCTCGTAACAACCGCAGATAGGGTCCCAAGGTCTCGTCATGATACTTGACAACAGTTAAACCTCGATCTCGGTCTCTTTCCACATTGTGTGGATCCCGAAATCGTGTTCCTCGTTCCCACCAGTTGCGAATCCATCGAGGATAACTCTCCAGACTGAATCGACACTCGTCTATCAAAACAACGTTGTCCCATTGTTCGACCGTCCAGGTGGCATGTCGATGACTCCACTCTAGGCATTCCCTTCTGTCAAAGGTAGACATACAGCAGTCTCCGACGATAAAGGCCACTCTGCAGGAGCCTTCTGCACACCGTTTGCCTCGATACAATGTCCAGTGGACGCTGCGAGCTCACATGACAGTTGCCGAGCACTACTAAGGCGGTAATGTCGTGTCCTTAACAGCCAAATAACTATGTTCTCTACTGAAGTCACACACGGTCAGCCCAGTCCTGCTCTTTGGGATGTATTTTCGGTCTCTATAAATTGTCGCCACATTCAACAAACAACAGAAGGATTCACATTAAGCCATCGGGCTAAATCGGTTTGAGATCGCCCCTCCACCTACCTTTCTATGGTCCTCCAACAAAGAGGGCATGGCAGGCATCTTCTCTGTGGCATACTGCACTGTCTGCCACTGTGCACACGGCGGTTCTGGATGTGGGACTACCTCATTTGATAGATGCCCTGACGACATCGCTGGCATGGTTATCCGTTGTCTGGAATACCATTTTTCGTGCAGAACACGACCGTATGGACATCTGGTTGACAATTAGTATGATTACATCGTGGATTAAACACAGGACAGGGAAATTGCAGTTTGTTGCTTTAATTTTGAACACCAGTGTATATATGTACAAACGTCAAAAGAAGTTTTGCATCACCTCGGTTCCGAGAGTTCCGGAACCTGTACAGAAAACTGCAATAGAGATCAACATAAACATTATTTCCGCCCTTTTTATTGCTCATGAAAACCACACATTGGATGTTGTACCACCACACAGCGAGACCTTCAGAAGTGGTGGTCCAGATTGCTGTACACACCGGTACCTCTGATACCCAGTAGCACGTCCTCTTGCATTGAGGCATGCCTGCATTCGTCGTGGCATACTATCCATAAGTTCATCAAGGCACTCTTGGTCCAGATTGTCCCACTCCTCAACGGCGGTTCGGCGTAGATCCCTCAGAGAGGTTGGTGAGTCACGTCGTCCATAAACAGCCCTTTTCAATCTATCCTAGGTATGTTCGAGAGGACATGTCTGGAGGACATGTCGTTATCCTGAAGGAAGTCATTCACGAAATGTGCACGATGGGGGAGGGGGGGGGGGCTAATTGTCGTCCATAAAGACGAATGCCTCGCCAATATGCTGCCGATATGGTTGCACTATCGGTCGGAGGATGGCATTCACGTATCGTACAGCCGTTACGGCGCCTTCCATGACCACCAGCGGCGTACATCGGCCCCACATAAAGCCACCCCAAAACAGCAGGGAACCTCAACCTTGCTGCACTCACTGGACAGTGTGTGTAAGGCGTTGAGCCTGACCGGTTTGCCTCCAAACACGTCTCCGACGATTGTCTGGTTGAACGCATATGCGATACTCATCGGTGGAGAGAATGTGTTGCCAATCCTGAGCGGTCCATTCGGCATGTTGTCGGGCCCATGTGAACCACGCTGCATGGTGTCGTGATTGCAAAGATGGACCTCGCCGTGGCAGTCTGGAGTGAGGTTGCGCATCGTGCAGCCTATTGCGCACAGTTTGAGCGTAACACGACGTCCTGTGGCTGCACGTAAAGCATTATTCAACATGTGGCGTTGCTGTCAAGGTCCCTCCGAACCATAATCCGTAGGTAGCGGTCATCCACTGCAGTAGTAGCCCTTGGACGGCCTGAGCGAAGCATGTCTTCGACAGTTCCTGTCTCTCTGTATCTCCTCCATGTCTGAACAACATCGCTTTAGTTCACTCCGAGGCACCTGGACACTTCCCTTGTTGAAAGCTCTTCCTGGCACAAAGTAACAATGCGGACGCGTTCGAACCGCAGTGTTGACCGTCTAGGCATGGTTGAACTACAGACTACACGAGCCGTGTTCCTCCTTCCTGGTGGAATGACTAGAACTGATCGGCTGTCGAACCCCCTCCGTCTGATAGGCGCTGCTCACACATAGTTGTTAACATCTTTGGGAGGGTTTAGTGACATCTCTGAACTGTCAAAAGGACTGTGTCTGTAATACAATATCCACAGTCAACATCTATCTTCAGTTCTGGGAACCGGGGTGATGCAAATCTTTTTTTGATGTTTGTAGATAGAGGTTGATCAATCTGTGGGACACTGCTCCATGTCAGTGGCAACGTTTTGCTTATTGATGTGAGTTTTGCACGCCTAGAGTGCAAAGTTGCTGCTGCTTCCTGTTTCCACGTGAAATAAACGATATTCCGGTTCGTCACATTGGCAATAGCACTGAGTAACTCCTCCACGATGAGTTTTCTGGAAGTCGGGCGGATGAGGGGTGTGACATCAGATTCTGCGGCTTCCGTCTTTCGGGTGCTGTCTGTTAGTGACTGGTGCAGACTACCTCATTTTGGGAAAATGTAAGTGTCGCAATTGCGAATTTTCCAAAAATCAGTTGATGTTCACCTGTCAGACACAAATGCATCCGAAACGCGAAAGCCCCAGAATCTATCACACCCCTCAGCCGCCCAACTTTAAAAAAAGCTCTACATGGAGGGGCAAATCACTGCCGTTGGCAATGTGACGAACCGAAATACCATTTATTTCACGTAAAACAGAATGCAGCAGAAACTTCGCACTGTAGGCGTGCAAAACTCACATTAACAAACAAAACGTTGGCCCTCGCATGGACCAGTGTCCCAGCGAGTGGTCTACCTCTTGGCTCCAAGCACTGTGGCGTAGGCGGCTCATTGGATTTGATACACCAGAATTTTGGATCGAGCGAGAGCAACCAATTTTCTCAGACTGGTCGGGCGGTACCATGGCAGCCTGACCTGTAATATCCGTACAGAAGAGGTTAAATGTGCTCAATTACTCTCTATGGAGAGCACTATTGCGTTGGCAGTCGTTGCCACCGAAGGGGGCAAGTGCTGGCTCTCAGCCAACAAAAGCACAGAATGGACTGGGGGTCAACTTCTCCGAAAATCCTGCTGGGATCCTTGACCATTTTACTGAAGCTCATTGACTGCCTTCTGGCGTCAAGCAGAAGCTTGAGACCACACTGGCAGCACACCTTCCAAGTGATAAACACGTAAAACTTTCCCTCCAAACAAAGGTGCCCAGCACTCACAATAGACTAGCCACGAAATAGTGCCATGTAACGAAACAATATCGCATGGCGATATGTGACAGTCATGCCACAACGTCACTTCACTGCCATGATTTGCCTGGGACATTTAATTAATAATCCAACAATTTTGTATCGAGCGAAAGCAACCGATTTTCTCAGGCTGGTCGGGCGGCACCGTGCCAGCCTGACCTGTAATGTCCATACCGAAGACGTTAAATGTGCTCAATTACTCTCTATGGCGAGCAGTAGTGGGTTGGCAGTCCTTGCCACTGGAGGGGAGCCTTACTGCCCTCAGCCGAAATGGCCACACGACAACATTTCCCCCTTGTATGTTGAACTATGTCATTTTGTTATTCTGATCTAGGAATTCTATAGGTATCCAGGACATTGGCACTTACTATTGTTTGCATGTATACATCCTGACAAAGTTTCCATTAGTGAGAATCTGAATGCAAGTTGGTTTTATTCAGGATTCCCATACTAGTACACCATATTATTCCCCACTCTTTTCGCTACAAGACACTATTTTTCAACATAATCTCCCTTCAGTGCGACGGCATTACGCCACCGTACTGACAGGGCCTATACGCCCACATTGTACCACTCTACTGGCCATCATCGGAGTTATAGCCTTGTTACATCAATAACCTCCACGTCATCCACATACTGCTTCCCTCAGAGTGCATCTTTCATTGGGACGAACAGATGGAAGTCGGAAAGTGGGAGATCAGGGAGATGAGGCACGACCTTCCAATGAAGTTTCTTCAGCTCCTCTCTGGTGCGCATGCTTGTGTGAGACCTAGCGTTGTCATGGGGAAGGAGGAATTCGTTTGCATTTTTGCGGAGACGAATGCGCTGAAGTCGTTTCTTCAGTTTCCTGAGAGTAGCACAGTACACTTGAGAGTTGATAGTTGCACTAAGCGGGAGAACATCAAACAGAATAACCGCTTCAGGGTCTCAGAACACCGTCGCCATGGCTTTACCGGCTGAATGTGCGGCTTTGAATTTCTTCTTTGGAGAATAGGTGTTACGGTGTCACTCCATGGATAGCCGTTTTGGTTTCGTTTCATTGTGATGTATCGACTTTTCATCGCCTATGACGATGTTTGACAAAAATTTGTCACGATCAGCCTTGTAATGCGCAAAAATTCCGCACAGATCGTCTTTCATTGCTCGTTATGGTTTTCTATTAGATAGTGTGAAAACTAGCGAACACACACCTTTGAGTACCCCAACTGTCGACGAGTTTGCCGGCACTACCAACAGAGATGTCCAGTTGAGCAGCGAGGTGTCTGACGGTGATCCGTGAATCACCTCGAATGGGAGTGTCCACACATTGCAACATTTCAGGAGTCACAGCTGTGTGGAGCTAGCCGCTACACGGAAGATCGGACAGATCTGCACCGATTATTACACATGCCTCAGCCAACGACTCTCTGTGCTTTTGTTCACTGCCAAGTCTCCGTAGACATTCTGTAAGCATAATTTTTTTAATGTGATGACCCGTTTCGATCTTATTATAAGATCATCTTCAGACCTACAATGAACAAGAAGCCTTATAAACATATAAAGGACGAAATCGTATATTGATATTATTACTTTTTTATACTGTACTTTATAAGCTATAAGATTTTAACTTGTTTTGTAAGTTCTGTAGATGGTAATAATGACTTTAGTAACTACCACATTACTTTCTCAAGCGGCAGAAATGCATCTTGCACGATTGGGTATCCATGACGTTATGCCTGAGACCGTTGGCGGGGCTTAAAGTATTTAATGAACAGCTGTCGCCCTTAACGTTGCAGTACACCACCAGCCACAAGCAAGACGGTTGCCATGCGCCACCGCCTCCTGCAGACGTCTATGGCATATCAGCATTATTTACTGTTTTATCAATATACGACTTCGTCCTTTGTATGTTTATAAGGATTCTGGTTCATTGTAGATCTGAAGATGATGTTATAATAAGATCGAAACCGGTCACCACATTACAAAATTATGCGATCAAGACTGCTTCCAGTTTATTTATAATAATTATAGATTGCAGTTTCCTATAATAAGAACTATGTTCTTTAAAATATTCTGTAATCGCCTATGAATATCTGCAATGCTCTGGTTTTCGCCAAAATAAACTCAATGACAGCTCTCCGATTGGAACGCGCCTCCGTTACAGACGCCATTTTGAAGGGTACGTGTAGCGCCGCCATCTATCGGAACTTCATGGAACTGTAGGGGCTGAAGCGGGAATATTCCACGATGCCCCGCAACAAATTGTGCATTATTTCAAACGAAATCGGAAGAGAGAAAAAAGTGCTTTGCATTACTTATTGAACATCCCTTGTACGTCAACAAGGGAGTCACGTGCCTGCCTGGTGCTAATTCTAGACCACCTACAAGAGGGAGAGTAATATCTTGTCCAGTGTACTTAGAGGCAGAGCTAGAGAGAGAGAAAGAGAGAGAGAGAGAGATTAATTCAGAGACTGGGAGTGCCATGCTGAGTTTGTGTGCAGCTGAGGAACGTGCGTGGAGTGAGACGGCGAGGAGAGGTAATTCTCGCCGCGGTGCGGTGTTTGGAAAGCCCGTTGCGGCCACAGTTGAGCAAGCCTCTGCAGAGCTAAAGTTAGCTGTCAGACCTAGTCGTCGCGAAACACCGGCCCGTGGCGTCTGGTCTCCAGCGCCGCCTGGCTTCCCTGTTCCTGTAAACTTGATCAAAGCAGGCGCTGCCCCACTATGCGGCCAGCACCTCATTCCGACCGGCACAGCAAGATGGCTGTTCAGTGGAGGCCACCATATCCCTGCTTCACTGGTCACAAACTGCGTCTAATGTGCTGTTTGCACGTGCTTCCGAGTACCGTCGAACACGCGCCTGAAGACTTGTTTGCTTCGTCTCCCTCAACACCGTATGCACGATCACTTGCCATTCAGTGTCTCACGATATGATCTGTAAAATACAAAGCTGTGTAACAGTCATATCATCGTTCCCACATAACCTCATTTAATCTATATACATTATAAAAAAGTGTGTGTGTGTTTGCGTTCCACATTTCCTCCTAAACTGCTGGTCCAAACTTGGTACACATATACCTTACTGTCAAGTGACAATTACCGTGAGGGTCAGGGCCTTCTACCTATCAAAGGGGTGGGAGTGGAAGAAAAGCTTTGCCCGCGACGTGTAAATTCCTAGATTTTATTCATCCACTGTTTGAGAATGAGAGCAATTATCGAGATGCAATATCCACTACACATAATTTTAAACCTTTACGAAATTTTTTCTCGCTGAAAACACGGGCAAAATAATGGCGTGAAAAATGTTTATCCCTTATTACTTTTCGGCTGTTCGTGAAGCACAAGTACCGCTTAAGTCATGACGTTATAATTTGTTACTTCTTTACTACTAATTGTATTCGCAATGCGTTAACAGACAGAATGCAACTGCAAAATTATATATTTTTTTCGACACATAGTTCAGGAGATAGGGCATCATAAACATTAGGTACAAGACCAGACGCTGCCTGGTACGGACGTGGACTCTCAGCTATAAATAAATACGTGGGCAACGCCGGTTTTCTCCGTTAATAGTTAAATATAATTAATGAAACAGTTTGATTTTAACATACCTTTTAACATGGGACTAATAACAAAGGGAAAAAAAACAATAGTTTTTTCACTGTAATATGCTGTAATTTAGTTTCTTAATGTTGCACTACAAGTCTGGAGACTTAATACCTTATTTCCGGTAAATGTCGCTTCCAACATCTTGGCTGCTGTCCAGTTCAGCGAAGTGATTATGTTGCACTGACGGAGCGCACTAAAACTGCAAATGTGAGTGACTGAAACAATCACAAGGGACGTATTGAACCGCAGTAGAAATTAGTATAAATGCCGATTTTCTTCCGGAGTCGAATATTAACTTAGTCTGCCAAACTCCTATTGTCATACAGTGACCAACAAATGGCTATATTACATTACCCGATGAATAGTAGTCTCCAACTTTAGTTAAGTGTAAGTACGCATGAAAGAGAAAATGTTATTAAGATCTCGGCTGTCAGCAGTGACAAGGGACAAGTTCGTTGTTTTGAGAAGGTGCACAGCAAAGTACTAATAAACTCTCACAAATGTTTCTAGTACATCCATTGTCGTTTTTAATCCAGGTAAAGCTTTATTTTCAAATATTTCTAGAGTAAAGACAATGCTAAACTCGTAAATGCTTCACAAAATTTTATACTTAAAATGCATCAGTGGGTACTTAACATTGTTTACTTGGATACTGAGTGCATTGAACATGGGTTAACATTGGCTTACAACTGTTCACTTGCTTCACGAATTAAACAAACGTCACAGTGAAACCTCTCAACAATACAATTTAAAAAGGTCCGAGTAGTTTCAGTTTATCTTATTAAGATTTGCATTATCATTTTTCACAGTAATAAAGTATAATAACCTCAAAAAACAGACGCTGATCCTGCGCGACATAAAATTAATTTTATTGTCACCGTACTTAAGGACTCGGTGTTAAGAATGACTCATAACCTTTCTGCTTTGACACTGTAACGTAAATTCACGTAAACAGCGGTACAGGACACAACACTGTTTATGTGCTTACGTAATTATTCATGCGTACCTGTTTGGTTCAAATGGCTCTGAGCACTATGGGACTTAACATCTGAGGTCATTAGTCCCCTAGAGCTTCGAACTACTTAAACCTAACTAAGGACATCACACACATCCATACCCGAGGCAGGTTTCGAACCTGCGACCGTAGCGGTTCCAGACTGAAGTGCCTAGAACCACTCGGCCACACCGGCCGACCTGTACCTGTTTGGCAACATGTTTTGAAGCGAATTTGGGTTCAGTGATATACAATATGTAATCAAAAGTATCGGAACACCCCCTAAAAAACATACGTTTTCCGCATTGGGTGCATTGTGCTGCTGCCAGGTACTCCATATCAGCGACCTCAGTAGTCATTAGACATCGTGAAAGAGCAGAATGGGGCGCTCCGCGGACTGCGAACGTGGTCAGGTGATTGGGTGTCACTTGTGTCATACGTCTGTACGTGAGACTTCCACACTCTTAACATCCCTAGGTCTACCGTTTCCGATGTGATAGTGAAGGGAAACAGTGGAAACGTGAAGGGACACGTAATGCACAAAAGGGTACAAGCCGACCCCGTCTGTTGCCTGACAGAGACCGCCGACAGTCGAAGAGGGTCGTAATGTGTAATAGGCAGACATCTATCCAGACCATCACACAGGAATTCCAAACTGCATCAGGATCCACTGCAAGTCCTATGACAGTTAAGAGGAGGGCCAGAAACTTGGATTTCATGGTCGAGTTGGTTCAAATGGCTCTGAGCACTATGGGACTCAACTGCTGAGGTCATTAGTCCCCTAGAACTTAGAACTACTTAAACCTAACTAACCTAAGGACATCACAAACATCCATGCCCGAGGCAGGATTCGAACCTGCGACCGTAGCGGTCTTGCGGTTCCAGACTGCAGCGCCTTTAACCGCACGGCCACTTCGGCCGGCTCATGGTCGAGTGGCAGCTCTTAAGTCACACATCACGCCGGTAAATGCCAAACTACGCCTCGCTTGGTTTAAGAAGTGTAAACTTTGAACGACTGAATAGTGGAAAAACGTTGTGTCGAGTGACCAATCATGGAACACAACGTGGCGATCCGATGGCAGGATGTGGTTATGGCGTATGCCCGGTGAACATTATCTGCCAGCGTGCGTGGTGCCAACGGTAAAATTCGAAGGTGGTGATGTTACGGTGTGGTCGTGTTTTCCATGGAGGGGATTGCACCCCTTGTTGTTTTGCGTGACAGTATCACAGCAGAGGCCTACACTGATGTTTTAAGCACCTTTTTGCTTCCCACTGTTGAAGAGCAATTCGGGGATGGCGATTGCATCTTTCAACACGATCGAGCACCTGTTCATAATGCACGGCCTGTGGCGGAGTGGTTACACGACAATAACATCCCTATAGCTGACTAGCCTGCACAGAAAGAAACCGTTTGGGATGTTTTGGAACGCTGACTTCGTGCCAGGCCTCACAGACCGACATTGGTACATTTCCTCAATGCAGCACTCCGTGACGAATGGCTACCATTCCCCAAGAAACCTTCCAGCACCTGATTGAACGTATCCGTACGAGAGTGGAACCTGTCATCAAGGCTAAGGGTGAGCCAACACCATACTTAATTCCAGCATTACCGATGGAGGGCGCCACGACCTTGTAAGCCATTTTCAGACAGGTGTCCGGATACTTTTGACCATATAGTGTGTCTGAGACGTAGCTATCCTCGGATTTGTATAAATCGTTAAATCGTCCCTGAAAAGAATTTTCCTGGCCACGAAAACTTTTCATGTACTATATTCAGATCAAAAAAATAAAGACACTGACAGTCGGTTGTTTAAAGGACAGCTACCATAGCAGCAACCAGAGCACTAGTGTGGTCAGTTACCATATCGCTCTCCTATCTCAACAGCCCGTTATCAGTCAGGTGAGTACGACAACTGTCTTTAACATGATTGTTGTGATTTGTTTTATATGCTTCATTTGTTTGTGAGTGTGTTTCTTTTCCGGGAAATTGAAGATAACTGTGAAATTGCATAGGAAAGTGATAAGACTATTATCATCCTGCAAAGCGATCTCAATACTGTATTTTAAGGGAGAACGTATGAACGTATTCAGTACAAAACTTAAAATCTGATGTTGCCAAAGCCGTACTGCCCACAGTCGAAACGTTGGAACGACAACATTTCCATTGTTATTCTGATCCAGGGATACTGTCGGTATCCAGGACATTGACACTTACCATTGTTTATGCACGCAATCTGACAAAGTTTCCATTCGTGAGAATCTGAAATTGGAGACAGAATTGCCATTTCTCGGTTGATAGTGGCACTATCAACCAATATAAATTAATACAATACGTACCATGTTTCACATGTTTCTGTTCCTCATCGATTGCCGAGGTCTGCATATAATCAGACCAGGGATGTCCTAATGGGTCAGTATATAAATATGAGTGGTGTAACTATTATAAGTACATATATTTCTGTTGTTGACTGAGGATAGTGTACTGAACAACATTACGAATACGTCAGTATTTACGTAATTTGCAGACTAATAATTGTAGCTGTTACGAATAGTATGGTTAGTACTGCATGCTTCCTACAAAAATTTATCTATAAATGAATATACTGAATATTCTGTTTTCAAAAACATTCTCCTCGTGGAACATGTGCTTTAGGTATCGTATTCAACTGTTGAGCCACACTGACTGTTGGTTGGTCCTTTGTAGCGAATGTGAACAGTGTCATGAATCAGAACTTTAGACTTGGTGAAATACTGAATTTGCAATAATGAAAACTAATCTAATTAAATGCAAAGTAACTAACTGGGTACTCAGTGAAAACTATGTAGCTGAAACTCATAATATAATGAAGTATATTATGAAAGCTGCTTGACATGAGGTATAATTTCTGACTTTAAATGTCTAGAAAAATAAAATACTGCTCTATTCAGAAGAAAAATAACTGTTTGATATTATCTATACTGTTCACAGTGAATTAATCTGCTTGCCTAGCACAACACCTGATAATTCTGACTGCAAACTGTTTCCTCATAAGAATATAAATTGAGATCCATCCTGAAATAGAAGAAAGTTACCTCATGCTCAGCATGTTGTTTTGTGTCTGATATACTGACGTTCTCGAAAGCTAATAGAAATAAGTAAATGCAGGAGATAAACAAAAAACCTCTCTACGAAATTTGATTTTTCCTTGTCAAAAACGATTTGTGGCTTCATGTGACGTAAGCTGCAAGGTACAAACGACATAACATTCAAAACCTTACAAAGAATGATGAAGCAGGGTTTAACTTTAGGGAAAATCGTTCTTGAAAAATTAAACTCTGATTATTGTCAGAAAAGACTGCATTACATAAAAATATACTAAAAAATTACGAAATTCTCTCAATACAAATATTACAGACATTCGAACCAATTGCATTATTTGTGACACAAAAACCAAAACGATCAAATGAACACTAATCACGAATAGTGTTAATTATCTAAGGGACAAAGATTTCCTTCCATTAACAGTTACGACAAACAACTATGTCATTCTTGTGGATGCTTTGGTTACCTTCAAAAATTACTCCAAAAAATCTTCTCCGTCTTCATAATAAACCAACCAGATAATTTCTCTCTGATTGACAAACGTCAAATTTCCTTCTTTGAAGACTCAACAGCCCACTACTATGCCACAAGTAAGAATGCCCTACCGCTGCACAAGTGACTGGTGACCAAGCAAACCACAGATTACATTCAACACAGAGTCAAGGATCTTATTCGCTTCTTGTTCCGTGCGCTCATTCATCTTTGTCCCAGCACACTATAGCTTAACTACAGCGACAGAAAACGTACGAAAACCTAACAGTACCTCCAAGTACAGAATACTTGTGGCAAGAGCAAGTCTTTAATAATTATAATTTTTCCATGGGGATCATGTCAGCTGTTGAAGAGTTGACACATGCACTGACAGACGTAGTTGATTTAGTGGTGTAGTTATTGCCATGTAGAAAACATCAGGTAATGTATGTGTGTGTAAGTTGTGAGTGAGTGTGGCAACCATATTACACACTTTTTCTTGCACCTATGTAGCAACTACAATCTAGTTGACAAAAGACATGGGATACCGCCTAATATCGTGTTAGACCTCCTTTTGTCCTGCATAGTGCAGAGACGCGACGTGGGTGGACTCAGAAAGTCGTTGGAAGTCCCCTGCAGAAATAACTGAGTCATGCTGCCTCTATAGCGGTCCACAATTGCGGAACTGTTGCTCGTTCAGGATTTTGTGCACGAACTGACTTCTCGATTATATCCCATAAATGTTTGATGGGTGGTCAAATCATTCATTCGAATCGTCCAGAATGTTCTTCAAACCAATCGAGAACAATTGCGTCCTTGTGACTTGGCACATTTCCATCCATAAAAATTCCACCGTTGGTTGGGAACATGATGTTCATGAATGGCTGCAAATGGTTTCCAGGTCACCAAATATAATAATTTCCAGTCACTTATCGGTTCAGTTGGACCAGAGGACCCAGTCCGTTTCATGTAAACACAGCCCACACCATTAAGAGGCCACCACCAGCTTGCACAGTGCCCTCTTCACAACCTGGGTCAATGGCTTTGTGGTGTCTATGCCATACTCGAACTCTACCGTCAGCTCTTACCAACTGAAATCGGGATTCATCTGACCAGGCACCGTTTCCAGTCTAGGATCCAAACAATATGGTCATGAGCCTAATAGAGGCGCTGCCGGCAATTATGCTGTAAGTAGAGTCTCTCACGTCAGGCGTCTGATGCCATAGCCCATTAACGACAAATTTCGCAGCAGTGCTCGGGGTTCATTGTACGTCCTACATTTCTGCAGTTATTTCGCACAGTGTTGCTTGTCCGTTAGCACTAATAACCCTATGCAAACGCCGCTGATCTCAGTCGTTAACAGATGCCCATCAGCCACTGGAATGTCCATGGTGAGGGTTAATGCCAGAAATCTGGTGTTCCCGGCAACATGCTCCTGACACTGTGGATCTCGGAATTCTGAATTTAACGATTTCCGAAATGGAATGTCCCTTGCGTCTAGCTCCAACTGGAAATTCGCGTTCAGAGTCTCTTACTTCCCACCATGCGGCCATAATCACGTCGAAAACCGTTACACACGAGTCACCTGAGTACAAATGACAGCTCTGCCGATGCACTGCCCTTTTATACCTTGAGTGCGCGACACTACTTTTTTATATCAAATGGCTATGATAAGTAATTAAATGGTGACAGCTGATTGATTTATGAAGTTAAACTATTGTTCTGTTAAGTGGTTTTTCATGTAACCAGCACTCCTTCTCACCCTGAGGTCCCTTAACCTATTGCTATGCTCACTGATTTATGATCCCCCTGGGGTTTGATTTCTGATCCCTGAGGATAATCTGTCATTGTCAGAAAACCACACCCCTGTGGGAAAAGGAACACTTATTCAGTTCTGAGCCACTTGTCACTCTCCAGAGAAATTCCCCAGCCTTCTTCTCCCTCCACGTGGCGGCAACTCTCTGCTACTGATACACAGGAAATTCCTGTCAAAAAAAGTACTCTCTCTCTCTCTCTCTCTCTCTCTCACTCACTCACTCACTCTCCCTCCCCCTCTCTTTCTCTCAAGTGGCTATTCCTGATCGGGGAGTATCAGTCACGTGCCAATGGAAACCACACTGACCCCTCTTTTGCCTTGAACAAAGTAACAGATACCTGGTAAACCCCAGCCCTCCCCAGAATGATGGGCTGTGGTTGTCTTGGAAATAGTCGATCTGCACTACCACCACTCTATCAGATTGATTGATTAGTTAATTAAATCGATGCCCTCTGTGTAGGGCTGTTTTTCTTTGCTTACTATTGGTGGGTGCTAGGACTGGCATATCTGGCACGATATTCTGGAGCTCTCCATGATTCGATCCCACAATTGCCCAGTTTCCAAGCCATACCTTTCCCCCTTCTGGATTTTACTTTTCTTGCATTGGTGGGTAAAGGCACTGACAGGTCGTTTGGTGGGAAATCCATTATGTTTCAGGTAGCTGAAAATGAAAGTGATGATTTAAAATCTCAGCTAAATTGCACTATGCCTGTAAACATTTTCTGGAGACATGGCAAGGGTTTGACTTCAGTGTGCTCATAATACCACTATTGGAAACAATAAACTGAACAATTGAGATTTTGTTATCACAACTGGAAGTGGTGCCGTATAATATGGTAGTTGCAATTTCGAATTTCGGCGGGAATTAATGCCGTCATGGTCGTGTAATTATTGACCGCCTCCAGGTCTGCTAAGTGCATTTTCTAAAGCACTATAGAATTCTTTAAGTTGATTCACTGTGCTACATCAGGAAGAAGAAGTCCTACTGCATGATAGAATAGTAACAAAAACAACTCCATCTTTACTTAAATAAATACCACACTATTTTTCTCCTGCAAGACTGAGTCAACTGTGCTGTATTGAGAGCTCCTCACGCATCGCAGACAGCAGCCGTCAGCATATGGACAGTTGTTTTCTGGGAGGGAGGGGTGAGGGGAAGGCTGGGGGATTTCCCAGGAGGGTCAAAAGTGGCTCAGAACTGAACAATTGTCCCTTTTCTCAGAGGGGTGTGGGAGAGGAGGGGGAGGAGGAGTGATAGGGGGTTTCTCAGATGAACAGATTATCCCCAGGGGGTCGTAAATGAACACACTGGGGTCATAAGTCCGTTAGTATAGCAATAGGTTAAGGACCCCTGAGGTGAGGAGTGGTATGATTTACATGAAAAACCACTTAGTAGAACAATAGGTTAAGTTCATAAATCAACATCTGTCACAATTTAATTAATTATCATATCAATTTAGCTATAATTTCGACTGCTTTCAGAAGTTTCTCGATGGAAGTGGGAAAATATTAAGGATTTTGTTTATGGGTTCGAATATCTTTAACTGGTGATGCACACATTCTTGTGCTTAATTAAAATTTACTTTCCCACATAAACGAGGAACTGACCTGCCACCATAAAACAAACGTTTATTTTCGTCTAAAGGCTTTTGTCTGTTTTTAAGAAGGCTTCAACAAAAAAATTCAGGTCTTCAATTCAGTTTTTTATAATGTCTACTAAGTAAAAAAAGTTCTTTCGAAATGTTTGAAATTTGTTACACTCATCTTAAGGGAGTTCTTTAACTACATCTGCTTTTAAATGTGCGCTTTTCCTGCAGCTCTTGTACTGTCATTCTAATTCACAAGGAGCCATTTATTTACAATGTTTCAAGGGATTTTATAGCCACATCAGTTTCTTGTTCTGCTTTAAGGATTGGAAAAATTCTGTTTTGCATAAAGAATGATAATACTTGCAGAACGTCTGGTGCCTCATAAAATACAACTAAGCCTATTTATAAGGAGCAAACTGTGTGAGATTTGTAGCAACCCCTCAAATGTAGATTTCTTACAAGTTCTTTAGGAACCATTCTGACTGTTTTTCAAAAAGATGGAAAAGATAGTAGTGATTGAATCATGAAATGTTGCCAGAAAGGAAAAAGATCACCCAAGTATTAATATTAGTTGTGAGCCTTGTAAGTCAGGTAAAAGTCTCCTGTGCAAGCTGCTATTGCCAGTCAGTTAAGAGGTCATACGCATTGAGAAAATGCTGATTTCATTCTCAGTGCTTGCGAATGGAGGTAAAAAGCGACGCAGTGACGTATCATCTGTAAGGAAAAAGCACCAAACGCCATACATGGAGGCCCTCAAACGCCAAGCAAGACCGAATTATGCAGAGTCTGGGAGTTCAAGAGTCCAGCGATAAGAAGAGTTGCATCCTCGGAAGACGATCCTAAGCAGATGCTGTGTAAGTTTGTAGTCAGACACAGTTAACTTCGTGCACTAAGGAGGACTTACAAAGTTTGCACGTACATACCTCTGGGCTAACATTATTGGTTTCCACATTTGATTTGTCTTCTTGTATCTATGTCTCTATGTCACTTACAAAGTGACGAGTGCTTGACACTGCGTATTCTATTAGAACGATTGAAATTGGCACCACCATGCTTAGTGGTCTGTAGTACTATACGCTGCCGTGTATACCCGAATCTTAGTAAAGTTATAGGCCTGGGTGGCCATTTGCTCTTGCAATCGATTCCAAACTCTAGTAAGCCTCATCTATGCTTTTATAAACCAGTGTCTGTGCTCCTCTGCATGTTCATTGCTAAAACGCGAAGAAGCAATAAAAAGCAGACTAGTAAACCAATCAGAATCTCACTTCCCCTTTCATCACCATATGGATCTCCTTAGCCTGTCGTCCAAACCTTTTTGTACCACCTCGAACCACAGTGACCTGAAAAATCTCAGTTTGACCCCGTCGCCATTTCACTCCTGTACACATCCGCTCGCGTATCAAGAAACGGATGACCTCAGAATCCCAAGTCATCTCTATTATGAGAGTGAGCTTTTAATTATGTTACATCACACTTCGGTTTACGACAATTGTTACTTTCAGGAAGAGGTCGAACAGCAATAAATGATGAAGGGACCCAACGTCCGTGAAAAGCACGTCCTAGTTTCATTAGCCGAGAAGATGACTTTTGTGAAACACCCAGTGGTTTAAACTTCCTGGCACATTAAAACTGTGTGCCGGACCGAGACTCGAACGCGGGACCTTTGCCTTTCGCGGGCAAGTGCTCTGCCATCTGAGTTACCCAGGCACGACTCAAGCCCCGTCCACACAGCTTTACTTCTCCCAGTACCTCGTCTCCAACCTTCCAAACTTTACAGAAGCTCTCCTGCAGAACTAACACTCCTGAAAGAAAGTATATGGCGGAGACATGGCGTAGCCACAGCCTGGGGGATGTTTCCAGAATTCTTCACCCAGTAGTTGTCTCTGATTTTTGGAACTTTGAGAAAACACAGAATGTGACGAATCTAAAGACGTCTGTGTATGGTACACACCTGGCACATCATTCAGTACATGATGGACAGCTAATTATGTTTTGTGATTCATGCAATGCACGACAATTGAATCCTTATGTAAAAGATTATGCAGTAGACCGGCTACGGCTTTGTAAGGTGCAGGCATTGTTGGTGCACCATCTGTTGCGATATTTCTGCTATAGTTTGTTTAGTACATCATGTTCAGTGCTATACTCCTCAAGACCTGTTAACAGTGTACTGAAAATACCTTGTACTCCCTCATTTTATAACTTAACAATATCGAAAAAATATTTGGAAGTAACTCTCTCAAAGCACAAATGCACATATATTATAGAACTGACTATAGGAAATCGTTGTACTTTCGTCCATCATGATACTAATTTTGTACCTGATTGCATAAGGAAGTGGGAAAGATTCTTTCCATTTCTTCTCCTATAAACATAATGTTATTTCGGCATGCAGTTTCAGAATGAAGCATACCTCCGACTGATAAACGATTAAACTTTTGTAGTTCGATTAGTGCAGGATATGATTTGAGTGATAATTTCCTATTAGATATTACATATGCAGCTCTGAACGACAATGAAGTTGTGGTTACTTTTTCGTGGTGTTACTTTCCCCAAAACTTTTCACTCTCACTCACTCATTTTTCTATACGTTGATTTTCCTTGTTTCTATGTTTTGGGCCCTTGTGGTCCTCAGTGCTTCAGTTAGAATAATAATGAATATTTAGATATTTTAATTGGGGATGTTGTAAAGACTCCGACAGCACATTGTGTAGGGCTTATTTTCCAAGAATATTGTTTCAGAAACCAGGCTTCTTCCTCAGGGATGTGTGTGGTGTGAAAGCTTTTTCATGTTGTAAGAACAGTTTTCGTTTTTCAAAATTAATTAATGGTGGTGTGGTATTTTGGAAAAATCTCAGATTATTAAAAATGTTGATTATGCAGTTATCAGGAAAATTAATTAGACTTCAACTTTTATATGAAAGACTCTTTTTTTGTATAGTATGGTTTCTAAGCTATTCCCTCTATATTAGCTTTTGGGACGCATTTTATGCCTTTAAAGTGTAATTGGGCAAAAACGCAAAAATACATATTGCATTATTTTCACCCATATACAAACCAGCCAAGTTTCTTCCAGATCGTTTATCCACACGTGGGAATGTTCCTATGGAAGGAAGGTGACATTATGGACCAATTTTGATGTGGTGGAGCATTGCACGAATGTACCTATCAAATACTCGTTGGACCTATTATTGCAGTTCTTTGAAAGTGACGTAATGGAGCTATCTACGCAAACTCTTACGTCATATTATTATCGATACGACAGCCAGTATTGCGATCAGAATGACAGCTTTGCACTGAGAAGCCCGATGGCTCCAGCTGTTACAAACTTGTTTTAAGGAGAATTCGAACCTAGCTGTTTCTTCTGAAACGTTGACAACATGTTTGTCATTTGAACCCATGGACAGCAAGAACTTGAAGTGTTCTTGGAAAATTGCAACAGTGTTTAAGTGGGACGTTCATGAAAAGCACACACCATTTATAAGATGCACCAGATTCACAGTTTTAAAGATACAGTAATGAAATTTTGTACCATGCTTTACATTAAATTAACACATTTACTGTTAAGTTCCTTGGAATATATATATGTATTTAATTTGTTATGGAATTTAAAAACTTTTTATTTTCTAAAATAATGTATGTACCTTTTTCTCAGAAACTATTCAGTACATTTCTACAAAATTTTTCTCCGTGTAATCTCTGTGCATGCAGTTAGCTTCTCTCACATTTCGAAATTTACTCTTGAGACAACATTAATTGGGTTTATAGAAATAAGTGAACAAAATCGCGTAATTGTAGCCTTCATAGATTCTAAGAAAAAGGTACATAAACATTAAAAACATTCAGAAAACGAAATTTAAAGTTCAACCTAACGGTTTTTCTTAGGTCTCGTCTTCAGAGGGCCCCCAGATTTGTACCCAGGGCCCTCTTTCCCTTTAGGGCTTCTCTTCTGGTTTCTTGTTTTCTGAGTTTGGTTGAAATCGGTCCAGTGTTTTAAGAGAAAATATGGAAAACACACACACACAC
Source organism: Schistocerca serialis cubense (assembly GCF_023864345.2). Lineage (NCBI taxonomy): Eukaryota > Metazoa > Arthropoda > Insecta > Orthoptera > Acrididae > Schistocerca > Schistocerca serialis. The sequence continues at coordinate 727,406,667 of NC_064638.1, forward strand.
ACACACACACACACACACACACACACACACACACAAACATTTTTATAATATTCATGGATTGTTTAGAAAATTAAGTTTCCGAGATTTCTGAAAGGGACGTTTGTAATCAATGCCTATTATTAATTTTGACTATGTCAGTGCCTTATGAACTTTTAATGCGAACTCCATTAAAAACTGAAAATTGCTCAGAGAGTAATGGAGAAATTCATGAGAAACAGACTGACAAACAAATAAATGGATCAGGATACAGGCTGAAGTGTTTGATGTAATTATAATGACACCTTAGGTTCAACCACAATGGAGTGATATCAGTGGGACAATCAATCTAATATGTGGTACCTGAATCGGGGTAGCAGCATTGCAGGGGTAACAGTCTGGATGATTGAGTGATCTCGCCTTGTAGCATCAGCCAAGCTGGATTTACTCTGCTGGTACTGCGAAGGCTGAAAGCAAGGAGAAAATACAAATGTTATTTTGTCCAAGGGCATGAAACTCTAGTATACGACTTGATGAAGATGACATGCTCTTGAATAAAATATTTCAGAAAGGAAATGGTCTCGATTTGGATCTCCGGAGGGTGCTGCCATAAGAAAAAACAAAACTAGCATTCTATGGGTCGGAGAGTGGAATGTTAGGTCCTTTAAATGGGTAGATAAGTTACAGAGTTTAAAAGTGGAACTGTATAGGTTGAAGTTAAATACAGTGGAATTAGCCATGTGTGGTGGAAAGATAACAGGGGCTTTGGTCGGATGAGAACAGGATTATAAATACACAATCAGAAAGGTATAATCCAGGAGTATGTCTTATCAGGAACAATAAAATAGGAATGTGAGTGAATTACTATGAATAGCATAGTGAACGTATTATAGTAGCCAAGACAGATATAAAGGTACCACCCACTACTGTGGCACAAGTTTTTATGGTTACTAGCTCCACAGATGACGAAGAGATTGAAATAATTGTGACGAAACCCACCGCTCTTCGTAGGGTCTTCTCTATCTATTCTGTCAGTCCTACCCGGTAGGGTCCCAGGCTGATGAACAACGCTCATGAATCGGTGGAAGAAACGCCTTATAAACCACATCCTGTGTGGATGAGTTATATTTCCCTAAGAGCCTACCTAAGAATTCCAGTCTGCCATCTGCTTTTCCTTTTTTTATGAGGTCGCTCCGGTCGCTCTGGACGGTTAGCTTTAGATGTTCTATGGTGGATACTTTTCTCGAGAAATTTGTCATCAACTGCGTATTTGTACGGTAGTGACATTCTTTTCCTTTGTATCAGCAAAATGTTAGATTTTTTCGCGATCAGAATCAACTGCCATACTCTGCACCATTCATGAATACTCTGCAGGTTATCCTACAAATCGATACTGTCCTCTGGCGTTGCTGCTTTCTCATACCATCTGTAAACAGTCTTAAAGAGCATCCGACCCTTTCTGCTACTTCATTTATCCACATTGTAAACAGTAACGGTTCTCTGGGTACTACGAAAATAACCTTTACATCTTTCGTTCCGTTAAAAGTAAATTGTTGAGTTCTGCTGCACGGAAGTCTCGAATCCAGTCGCAAATCTTGTCCGGTGCCCGCTAAGATCGTATTTTTCACTAAACGGTTGTGCGTGACGTTGTCAGGTGCACAGCATAAAAGTGAGCGCCATTGTCTCCAGCAATATGGATCTCACGGAGGAATGGAGCGAGCTGAGTTTCACACGATCTCTGTTTGCGGAATCAATGTTGATGTTATAGAGGACATTTTCGTTCCTCAAAAACGTCATTAATTTTGATCATAACGCACGTTCCACAATTCTACAATAGATTGATGTCAACGATATTAGCAAGTAATTATGCGTATCTGTCCTGCGCCCCTTCTTGAAAACGGGATTGTCAGTCACTAGGTACCCTAGTGATACGATTCGCTGGTGACATTGCTATCCTGAGTGAAAGTGAAGAACAATTCCATGATCTGCTGAATGGAATGGAAGTAACAGAAATGAGAACAGTGAGAAAAGGATGGATGGTCACGATGTAAATGAAGTTAAGGAATTTTGCTACCTAGGCAGCAAAATAACCAACCAGTGAAGGAGCAAGGAGGACATCAAAAGCAGACCAGCACTGTAAAATAGGGCATTCCTAGCCAAGACAAGTGTGCTAGTATCAAACATAGGCCTTAATTTGAGGAAGAAATTTCTGAGAATGTACTTCTAGAGCACAGCATTGTAGGGTAGTGAAATATGGACTGTGGGAAAACAGGAACAGAAGGGAGTCGAAGTATTTGATATGTGGTGCTACAGGCTAATGTTGAAAGTTAGGTGGACTGGTAACGTAAGGAATGAGGAGGTTCTGCGCAGAATTGGAGAGGACAGGAATATGTGGGAAACACTGAGAAATAGAAGGGACAGGATTATAGTATATCTATTAAGACATCAGGGAATGGCTTCCATGGTAATAGAGGGAGCTGTAGAGGGCAAAAACTGTAGAGGAAGACAGAGATTGGAATACATCCATCAAATACTTGAGGACGTAGGTTGCAAGCGCTACTCTGAGATGAGGAGGCTGACACAGGGAACGAATTCGCGGCGGGCCGCACGAAACTAGTCAGAAGACTGAAGAATTAAAAAAAAAAAAAAAGAAGGTACCTTACTTTCTTCCAAGGTAAACTATTCTTAGAAGACGAGCAATTTATTTCACTCAATCTTTGTAGAACGTTATGGGTATCTCATCTTATCCTGATGTCTATACACTACTGAGTCATTTGTGGTTGCTTTTGTCTTCCGCGGTCGCTTATGTCAATATCTGCCATTCAACGTTCGTACGATGATTGAAAATAGGTACCTTGTTACGATCTTTCGCGGAGAAACGATTTTGAAAGACCGAATTCGGTATTTCTCTGTTATCTTCCATTTCGGTGTGTGTATAGTCGCCGAATGAATGAACAGAGGATTTCGAACCGCTTACTGATTTTACGTAAGACCAAAACCTCTTAGGGCTCTTACTCAGATCAGTTGACAAAATGTTACTTCAAGAGTCATTGAACGCGTATCTCATTTGTCTCCTTACGCTCATTTTCGCTTCGTTCGGCGTTTTTTTTTGTTATCTAGGTCATTACTTCTCTTGAATCTATGATGAGGCTCTCTTTCTTTACGTGGCCGTTTTCTAGCGCGGCTATTGAACTACGGATGATCTTTGCCATTCTTTAAGTCCTTTCTTAGAACATACTTGTTTAAGGCATGCTGAACAATGTCTTTGGAAGTTTTTCCATTTATGCTCCACATCCTTGTCCTCAACACTGAATATTTGTTGTTGGCTACTCAGATACTCTGCAATCTGTACCCTGTCACTCTTGCTAAGTAAAAACATTTTCCTGCCTTTCTTAACATTCCTTGTAAATCCCGTAGTCGTAGTTGCTCTCACAGCCTTATGAGCACTGATATATTCCTCTACGTTGACTAACTCGATAAGTTCAGGTCTCTCTGTTGTTAGGAGGCCTAAGATGTTACCTTCAACAGTTAGTTCTCTAATTATCTCCTCGCAGGAATTTTCGGATGAGATATTCAAGAATAATATCACACGAATCCTTGTCTCTGGTGATACTGAAAACAAATAGGAGCACCATTTATACATATCACTGAATACCGTAATACATCTAAAAGTCTAGAAGAGGTTTTTATTCAGCAGTCGAAGGCAAGTGGGTAACGATGGTGGTTACAACTATGAGGTGAGGTGCCACTGTTGCCGTCTTTGGGATTGTTTTCAATATGATGCATAATTTAATCATACACACATGTGAAAGTGACTCAGAGACATCCATCTTCTACCGTCGAGGCCACTTCTGCATCTTGATAATGACGGCAACGTGTTTTGTAAAGGACGCTTACGTTGCTTCCGTGGGAATGTCGGTAGAGAGTTGGATCCTCGTATCAGGGGTCCTGGGTTGAAACCCCAATGACGACAAATTTTTTTACTGTATTATGAGTGAAAGTATTATATGGGACAACTCGTTTATGAAATGTAAAAGGTCTGTTTTGAGTTCACAACAATGTTCTCTTGACAGTCTGCTTTCGCTTCGTGTCTTTGGAAGTAGTGAACCTACAGAATACATTTGTAGTTTCAGAGGATGTACATACAGAACAGAAAAGTAAAGAAACAATTGCATAGTGCATAATAATTAATAATAAACAAAATAATAAGATCAATAATAAGTACATAATTTTCAACTAACGAAGCGAAAGCAAACTATCAAAAGCAGAGTAATACAAGCTCCGGAAAGTCCCTTTACATGCCAGGAAAATGTTCTCCCCTATAACAATTTAACGCGTAAACAGTCAAAAGAAATTGTTATCAGAAGGATTTGAACTTAGGACCTTTGCTACTACAACAAAACGCTCTACCATCTAACACGCGCAAGATCTGCAATACAAATACTCACAGATATGTTTTTCTTGTGCTCTATAGCTCTGGTGATACTTTTAATTACCGTTTACGCATGTTCTGTTGGACGACAGAACATAGCACAAACTAAATTGTTGTTTTGGTTCATACTCTATCTACATAGAACGTTTAGTACCAATCTGAGTGTCTGGAATGTGGAGGTTTGGGTGTTAGAAATTTATAACTTCTCATGAGGTTGCCACAACTCACAGTGTTTCGTTGGAGTAATTTCATGAATCCTACGTCTTGCTCCGTGAGGTCCCACAAACTCCGAGATGCAGAGTCGTGTTCATGGACAGTTCGTCAGACCATTCCATTTTATGCTATGGACACGTACAAGGCAAGCACATCAGTAGTAAGTGTTATGGGATGAATACTTGCATATGAAAAATATCTGATACAGTACGCTGTTGTTGTCACCATCACCACGGCAGTGTACACTTAGACCGAAAGAGTTCTATTTAATGTCTAAGCCCTGAGAACAGTTTCCGGTTTTGCTCATCTTAACACAGGCTTTGATGTGATTTGTACAAACAGTGCTAAATACAAGTTCTTAATCTCGAAAAGCATGTTAAATATCTCGTCTCCTTGCCACGAGTACTGTGTGTTGCTACTCTGTGTCTTTTGCTGAAGACACAACCATCCAGTTGTCTCATCAGCTAGGCGACACAATCGTCATTCTGTAGCACGACGATTTTGCGTGCCAGAAATAACATCGTGTGTAAACTGACCAACTCAATGTAGGTTGTGCTGCCAAACACGTGCTGACAGCCTTGGCGCTACGCTGCACTCCAACAAACTACGCAGCACCATCGCGCGGTGTTTTGGCCGGCCTTCTAGCAGGTGAGAAGGTACCATAGGGAAGCGCTGAATAGCGTCGTACGTACGTCGTACTTACTGTGCGCACGTTTCTTAGTTAGCAACACGCTCCACAAACATTTCTTCGCACCACGAGACTGGCTATGACGAAGTTAGCAATTAGAAAAACATGCTACAAAAAAGTTTGTTAGTGTCTCGAGACAGAAGCAAGGAGACATCTCGCATTACTAAAAAAAAATGGTTCAAATGGCTCTGAGCACTATGGGACTTAACTACTGTGGTCATCAGTCCCCTAGAACTTAGAACTACTTAAACCTAACTACCCTAAGGACATCACACGCATCCATGCCCGAGGCAGGATTCGAACCTGCGACCGTAGCGGTCGCGCGGCTCCAGACTGTAGTGCCTAGAACCGCTCGGCCACCCCGGCCGGCTGCATTACTGAAGCCCCAGCTGAGTTGTTTATTTGTCCTCCAGAATTTGTCTACCTGGAAATGTGACCTTACGCTATGAGATGTTTCATCATAGTAGATCAGCTCAGAGACAACTGACGAGCAGTTTGGTACACGTGAGCTTTTGTCGCCTGCCGGCCGGAGTGGCCGAGCGGTTCTAGGCGCTACAGTCTGAAACCGCGCGGCCGCTACGGTCGCAGGTTCGAATCCTGCCTCGGGCATGGATGTGTGTGATGTCTTTAGGTTAGTTGGGTTTAAGTAGTTTTAAGTTGTAGGGGACTGATGACCTCAGCAGTTAAGTCCCACAGTGCTTAGAGCCTTTTTTTTTTTTTTTTTTTTTTTTTTTCGCCTGCAAGCAGATGTTGCACTCGATGGCTGTCAAAAAAGAAACGATTCTGATGCAGGGTGTTTGTACATTACCACAGCGCTCACTGCATACGATACTACTCACCCCCTTCAAAGAGCCGGCCGCGGTGGTCTAGCGGTTCTAGGCGCGCAGTCCGGAACCGCGCGACTCCTACAGCCGCAGGTTCGAATCCTGCCTCGGGCGTGGATGTGTGTGATGTCCTTAGGTTAGTTAGGTTTAAGTAGTTCTAAGTTCTAGGGGACTGATGACCACAGCAGTTTCCCATAGTGCTCAGAGCCATTTGAACCAGCCTTTCAAAGAGCCCAATGGTAGCTTAGGAGTGGTCTGGGTAGCGTAGAACCCTTCACCTCTGAAATAGTCTTAAGTCATGGCAGTGACGTGTTGTGTACTGCCAGTCGGTTGTATGGAATCAGAGAAGTTGGCTGGGTCGACGTGAAAACGGAGAAACAATCTATTGTGTTTGGATGTGCCGATGACCATTCTGTGAATGCTGTTGGTGTATCAGTGCTACTGTCCACTGTGTCTGCAAGTAGTGGTGTACCACTAGCACTTATGTAAAACGGCGTAAGATAAGTGGTCGTAGGAAGATCTTAACCGACAGTGGCCGGTGTTTCACACCTTTCAGACAAGTAATGCTGCCCTCAGTGAATGTAGCTCTCTCCCAAACAGTTCCCGGCCGAACATTGCTTAGCAAACTGTATGTGATGGACAGTTGGATTCGGGTACCTCAAAAAGGTTTTATTTCACCTCGGTACATAGAACTGAACCTCCCGAATGGACTAAACAATACTAAAACTGAACTGTAACTGTGTGGAGGCGTGTAGTACGGTCTGACAAGTCGCCGTTTCGCTTCTTTTCAAACGGCACGGGACCTGCACAGACGGCCCAATGAGGTGATTAACACGTACGGGTGCGTGATGGGTGTAGTTCAGGTGGGCGGTGTTTTTGTGATGTTGTGGCGGTGTTTTCGCACCATAATTTGGGCCCACACATTCATGGTAACATGAGCATGAACCAGGATGGCTATTTCAATATTCTAGGTGACCAAGTGTTTCCCGTATTACAAGATGGAACCAGTAGTCATAATTACATTGGCGTACAACCACTAACGTTAGAAACTTAGTTCACAGTGGCCTATTTCGGGAGTCAAGCTCCCATCATCTGACTGACTGTGTTAGCCGTACAAAAGACGTGCTTTTAAAAAGCACCCAGTCAAAAAATAAAAACAGATGAAGTTTTCCGCACAAGAGAAGCGACAACAGCAGCTTCTCTGCTCCGATTTTCCATGTTACTGCCGGTCCACTAAAGCGTTCCTTTCGTGTAGCGGTAAAAACCTGTTACGTAAACTGAAGGTACCATCGGCTACGTCTCCGTGCACCGGCTAGTTCGGCAAGAATGTGTACAGCTACAACATGCAAGTAGGCTGTTTAGATTTTTATGTTGGTAACGCCACGTTATGAAAATGACTGACTGTGCTGTGTGCAGTATGTGGCTCGTTGGCATTGTTGGAATATTCGCTATTGTAGTGTTGGGCAGTTGGATGTGAACAGCAGGTAGCGTTGTGCAGTTGGAGGTGAGCCGCCAGCAGTGGTGGATGTGGGGACAGAGATGCCAGAGGTTTGAGAACGGACGAGCCGGCCGGGGTGGCCGAGCAATTCTAGGCGCTATAGTCTAGAACCACGCGACAGCTACGGTCGCAGGTTCGAATCCTGCCTCGGGAATGGATGTGTGTGACGTCCTTAGGTTAGTTAGGTTTAAGTAGTTCTAAGTTCTAGGGTACTGTTGACCTCAGCAGATAGGTCCCATAGTGCTCAGAGCCATTTGAACCAATTGAGAGGGGACGATATGGACGTGTGTCCGTCAGAAAGAGAAAATTTGTAAGACTGGATATCATGAACTGATACATTTATGATGACTCTTGAATATTATTAAGGTAAGTACATTGTTTGTTCTCTATCAAAATCTTTCATTTGCCAACTATGGCTATCAGTAGTTAGTACCTTCCATAGTTAGAATCTTTTATTTAGCTGGCAGTATTGGCGCTTGCTGTATTGCAGTAGTACGAGTAACGAAGATTTTTGTGAGGTGAGTGATTCATGAAAGGTATAAGTTATTGTTAATCAGGGTCATTCTTTTGTAGCAATTATTGGAAGTCAGATTGCGTTGCGCTAAAAATGTTGTGTGTCAGTTTAGTGATGATCAGCATAAGTAAAGAGAGAAATGTCTGAGTACGTTCAGTTTTACTCAGCTGTCTCTGCATCAAATAACGTAGAAGTTTACCAGCACAGTAATTCATAATTTTTGTAAGGGGACGTTTCAAACAGACTGACCTGAGTAATAAACCGTTCCATAACATTTCACAGATGTCACAAGGGACACTAATAGACAACATACCAATAATTATCTATGCCAAACTGCAAAAATTTACCGCAATAAGGCTAACCTTAAAAAAAAAAATGAACCATTGAAGAAAGTGTTACTGCTCTCGCCCTTTTGAACATCAAGTGTATTATCAAATAAACTCGGTGGACTGCTATTTCAAGTTACTTTCCTTTCTGATCTACGTGCATCGCATCTAAATCCTCTTCACTGCCTTTCAGGGAGTGTCCAGATTCATAAATATGTTTCGCAACCACCAATCTACCGGAACCGCCAAGTCTACATGCTCCCTAAACTTGTCGAAAATTTCCCCCCTTCTGATCTATATATTTCACGTGACGTAATGCATATATATTTTATAAACACCTGCCTGATCAAGATTACTTAAGCTGTTCCCAGCTTCTTGCTTTAAATCATATCTGATGAAACTGTTTTGCTTCGAATAGTAACCGGACTTTGTGTGGCCTAAAAATGTTCTCTAATTTGTATGAAATTTTCCCAAAATAGAGTACAGCAACGGTCTTTCTATCCCTAGCTATTTTCTCTTTCCGTCTCTGCTTGCCATTATCGATAAGACGACTGACCATCCTTAAGTGCTACCCGTCATTTATTGCTATCTGATAAATAACCTGTCTACTGCACTCATTGGTACATTAGTGTGTCTGTTCACTAACAAGGGGAGGGTCTGACATGTACGTCACAGATTTTTATCAGTTTTTGCAGTAACAGACGCGTGTTTTGATTTTTTTCTAGGCACTCCACGTTTTTTTTAATTTTTTAAAATGGAATCGAGGCCATATAAAGTGGGGTCCAAAGTTAGTAATGTTAGAACTATTAACGTCCTTGTGTTTTCAGACTGTATTTTGGGTACCCGTCATTCTACGCAGAGCGAGGTGGTGGCTGGGCTGTTGAGGCGGTCGCCTGTCGAATTAAACAGTCAGTGTTGTTCGCGAATTCATAAAGTCACGTCGGAAGCTCGTTGGCCAGTGAATATAACTTGATCAAACTGTTTCACATCACTGTCGACTTGTGTGTGTAAGTGAACTAACGGAATGGCGGAGAATCAACGACCTTCGATAAGTTAACCAGCGGAATGTGATGTTTAAAATGTTGCAGATATCGGTGAAAATATGAGCGAAGAAAGCAAAAGAGAACTCGCTGCCACCATACACGTTTTCTAGAATTTATTTCGAGACAATGCCGGTTGTGAACAACTCAATTTCTGAAAGGCCTCTTTTAATCGGCAATGAATTGTATTAAGTGTTTTGGATTACACAGTGACATGAAATTTGCAGAACTCGAAGAGGTTGTGTATGAAAATGAAACCGACACTCTTCCATATTTTGTCGAAAATTCCAATGCAGCCGACCATTTAAATACGACGGTCGTTCAGTAAGTAATGACCAACATATTAAAAAAAAATCCATTAACGCACATACACGAACGTCCTTTTTGGTGCTTCACGTTTAATGTTTGTTCTGTGCGCCGGTGAATTTTCGAACCGTTCTGGCAAATGACAGAGCCCTAGTACAGTGTCAAAATGGCCTCTATATACGACTCACGTTACAAGCAACGTGCTGTCATTGATTTCTTGTGTGCAGAAAAAGAAACCGTGGTGAACATCCATACACGTTTGTCTGCAGTGTATGGCGATGCTGCAGTTGATAGGAGTACAATTGGGCGATGCGTAAAGAAAGTTACAACCTTAGGAATACAGAAACAGAGCTCCATAATCAGCCACGCTCGGGACGTACTGTCACAGCCACTGCTCCCGATATGCTGAATCGTACGGATGCCATTATTCGTGCCGACCTGCGCATCACAACTCGACAATTGGCCGGTTAAAGAATCTCTATGGGGAACACGCTTTGAAGAAGACGAGAGTGTCAGTCATGCAGTGAAAACATGGCTACGCCTACAGGACAAGAGCTTGTACCAGCAGGGAATACATATTCTTCCACAACGTATTCGTACGGCCGTAAAACGTTATGGAGACTACGTAGAAAAATAGGACATGGGCAAGACATGTTGATGTATGTTGTTACCAAATTCTGACTCTTAACAATAAATATGTTGTGAGAAAAAAAAATGTGGGGCATTGCTTATTGAACGACACGTGCACACCAGCATCATTGCCTGCGAAATCGGGACACGACGATTAAGATTCGGCGCGCAAACCAGAATGAAAGTGATGTAATACGTGATAGCAATTATCATTGGACGTCAAAAATCTGCAGGTACAATGGCGTAACGACATCCTAATTGGAGTTTCAAAACACTGCGGACCAAGGGAACAACTTCAAGGTTAACGAGAAATGACCTGCTGAAGATGTGGGAAGCAGACATGCAAAACGGAGGATCCAGAGTCGATAAATTAAATGCTGTCGGTAAATGGGCGTTCGACAGATTAGTTGAAGCCAAAGAACGGGCAAAGCACATAAGAACAACTCTTCAGCAATGGGAGATAGCAGCAAGTATGCAGTATAAATCAGAGGAGAATGATTTTCAGTTCACGACATCATCATCGTGAGCAAAGAGCATGAAAGCGATACACAGAATACGCCAACGTCATGTCACCAATACGTTTCCGAGAAAGGAGTGACATCGACTGAAAAATCACTTGAAGCTGCCGAGCTCTTTTAACGGCAGACCAGAGACTTAATTCGAACTTATGACTGAGATTTTATCATAAACACAGACCAAACTGAATGTGAATAGCGTGTCAGTATAAAACGTATGTTGACACATCGAGCTGGTAAATATATACACTCGTATACAGCGCAGTATTTCATCACAGCATCCGGAAAACCGCTGCCGACAGTGTTTTTGTGGTTGCAAGAACGCAAAGGAAAATTACGTCCACAGGTCTCTCAACAAGTTGAAGCTCTCCAGAGGGAATTTGGAAACGTTTTCGTCACGTGCTCAAAATCTGGAAAGTTGATTTACTAACTGTATCGACTATATTTGAATCACATTGTGAAACCTTATGTGCAGCGACATAAATTTTGCCTGGTACTCGATTCATATGGTGACCAAACCAACTTGACACGTTAAGTTAGGCTTTTCCTATATAATGATGCTCAACTGACCTGCGCCGTGAAATGCATCCGACATGTACGTCTCTTCGTCAGCCGTGTGACATTTACTTTTTCCGAAAGGTAAAGAATTTCATCGCACGACTTCAAAATTGTGCCACATGACGCCAGAGCAAGGAAGTACAAGATAGAACGACTGCTATCAAAATTTATGCTCTGGTTCATAACCAGTTGTCCGCGCCTGTCTTTCAAGACGGGCTTATACACGTTTGGTACGCATCTAAATTGATAACTGATAATCTACGTTTAGCATCGCTACGAACAATATACCAGAAAACATGCCAGTGCGGCCAGATTTAGTTTGCGTGTTGTGCATGGTGCGAGAAATATCTATGTTTTGCTTGTTTCTATGATAAGTTCCACACCACTGATTGCAAGAACGCTCATGAATGGACCATCAGTTAGGATTCAACCATAATATACTGTACTTTTAAAAAGCTAGGGAGTGTCTAGCAAAAAACCGAAACACTTGTCTCTATTTCCAATACAGAACGTCCTTACAAAACGTGATCAAAATCGGTACTTCTTATATCGGAAGCTACTACTGTAAGTTTCTAAACGCGGCTTATTTATAAAATTGAGGGTGACAAGACTGATTTGGAATCACACCATCAGCTGCAGTTAGCTTTGTGAAGATGTTGAAATCGTGCAATTTTCCTTACCACATTTAAAAAAATCGAAGTCGAAGTTGATGAAGGAAAATCGCATTTTTAATGCTTTATATAGAAAGATCGTCTAAAAACAAATCGTTTTATTAATATAACATAGTGTCCAAAGTTAATAATGTTCCCTCTACGTAATGTGTTTACAGATATTTTCATCAAGGTACATAGGACAGAAATAAGTTTCAAGCATGTTGTTGTGGAATCCTAACTGATGGTCCATTCATGAACGTTCTCGAAATCAGTGGTGAGAAACGACATACGGCCATTAGTTTCAAGTTCTAAAATGAAGTCAATTTTCTCGTGGCACCATTTGAATTTACCAACTATTTTATCAGTGTCCTCCTTCGCTCCATGTGTCGTCTACATAGCGTTTATGACATGCTACGTTTCCTGTTAAAGGATCATAAGATTTTAAAACATTCTCTTCCAGATTTTTAATAAAAATATCCACCATTGTGCCCGAAATGCTTGATTCCATAGCCAGCCCATTTTTCTGTATGTAAAATTTCACAAATGAGAAGTACATATTAATCAGCTATTATTTAAAGCATGTACTAGGAAGCAAGAAGAGGAAATGCGAACAAGAAGGTGTTTATAACATACAGTATGCGTCCTGTCAAGCGATGTATATTGGACAGATGGGGAGGAAATTTTCGTAAAGATTGAGTATGTAGACGCTTTTACATGAGCAATTACGGTACGTCGGTGGTTGCTAAACATACAAGGTGGTCAGAAACAGTCTGAAATGCATATAAGGATGTTGGAGGGAAGCTTTAGCTGAGAAATAATTGTTAAGGAAACAGTTCGATACGTTAACTGCTTCCGAGTTATTTAGCATTGAAGTTAACCAGTCAGGTCGTTGCGCCCGCAAATTCAAGCCCTTCCACTCGCTAAAATGCGATGACACACAGGCAACTTTGGATCCATGAGCTACCACATGTTCAAATGCTCATTACCATATAGGCCCTACCTTTTTCGGAAGCGATAAATTGAAACTAGGTGATCAAAAGCTACGTGCGGTCTGAGGAAACCAAGCGAAGAACAAGTTTCATGACACTGTCTCTGGGAGGCTGCGTGAATTTGTGCGCGGGACGACATGATTGGCCAACTTCGATGCTAAATGACGCGGAAATGGCGCAACCAATCGAAATTTTCTTCTTAACGATTGTTTTCAACGCATCCTCCCTTGCCACACCCTTACAAGCTTTTCAGACACTTTCTGACCACTCTGCGTATAAGACTTGTCACACCCTGAGAGGCATTGAAGTGGATTTAGAGGTGATGCACGTAGATAAGAAAGGAAAGAAACATGACCCGTTCGAGTAAGCTGAAATAGCGTTTCACCGAGTTAGGTTTGATAACGTACTTTATCTACAAACAGGAGGGAGCGGAAATGCTTTCTTCAGTGTTTTTTTTGGGTCTTTCCTTGCAGTTAGCATTAATGCGGTAAATATGAGCGGTTTTGCATACATAACTATTGGTATGGTGTCTCTTCCTGTCGCTTGTGACATCTGAGGAATGTTAGGAAACGTCTGAGGCTCACGGCAGTCTTTTGGAAGCCGAACACTTTTTTACTGAATTATCTGCTGCATGGAGGGGCAGCTGATGGAATTTGTAGGTAATGTGACTGGTTGTTATTGCTATACGAAAGGAACGCTTTGGTTTATGGACTGTAACATGGATAAGTGGAGCGAGCATCTGACGTTGCCGTTTTTAATGTTTGATGAGGACTTCATGTTTTTATTATTTGCCATTGTGTGCTTTTTGAGTCCATGTGTACGTAGCGTTAAAGCAGACAATCAGATGATGGGAGCTTGACTCCCGAAACACTATGCTAAATATTATGTTCCTAACATTAGTAAAAAGGATACTCCGCGATTAGGTCCTGACACGGATTGGTCAGCTGATTGATATGTCCTCCTCAGCCATTCATCATCTGATGCTGTATGTAGAGCTTGAGGTCAGCACGCCGGATTCCCATCCGCTGTCGACGTTTAGACCTTGGAGCCGCTACCTCTCATTCAGGCGGCTCCTCAGTTGGAATAACGAGACTAAATGCACCCGTTCCAGTCATCCCACCAAGGAAAAAGCCATGGCAGTACCGGGAATCTAAACCCGGCTGACCACTTGGGTACGAAGTCGGTTTAACGTTAGTATGCAAAAGTAATCACAATGATTACCTTCACAACTGCTACATCCAGTCCTGAAGACAGACAATGCTAGAAAACAGCCGTCTTCATAGGGCGCAGAACCTCCCTTGGCATCTCGATTGGCCCATTAAATCACCTTATCTCAAACCCGTAAATTTAGAAATTTGTGATAAGGGCTATGGGACCAAACTGCTGAGGTCATCGGTCCCTAGGCGTACACACTAATTAATTTAACTTAACGTATTTTACACTAAGGACAACACACAACACCCATGCCTGAGGGAGGACTTGAACCTCCAACGTGTGTGTGTGTGTGTGTGTGTGGGGGGGGGGGGGGGGGGGGGGGGGAGCCGCGCGGATCCTCAAACCCGTAGAAAAAGTCTGCGACTGTTGTGAACAGTAGGTGAAGGGTAGCAGCTTGGTTGCTGTGTAAGATGCAGTCCTCAGTGGCTCTCTTCAGCTTTTTATGACATAGATGAAAAAACTTATGGATTCTCTTTTCCGTCGAATTGAGGCTGTTGTTTAGGCTAGAGGCGATGCTACACAGTGCTAGCGACATGCCTCCTGCGCTTTGTTCAGCGCGGTTAATCCGATTGTTGGTCGTCGTCTTTAAAATAGGGCCCATTTCAGTACGGGTTCGTTCCTTTCCCTGCAAAAAAAAAAATTGTGAATGTTGTTTTCCGTGAGGATGCGCAGGACTTGCGTCGTCTTTGCCTTCCTGCACAGCACATCAAAAAATTTCTACTAAATTGCTAGTCCAGATTTAATTAGTCGACAGATTTTGACAATTTATCGCAGCGTAAGTACATACTTCACTGTCAAAGAACAGTTGCGCGCTAATATGGCACGACAGATAGGTCCTCAGCATTGTCAAGTCTCGTTTCTTTTGTGTTGAAGTGGTATGCGGTGGTTGTCAAATCACCTAGCGTATGTTTAGTTTTTTTCCATTGTTCTGTAATGCCCTATTGCAGTGGCACCCCTATCTCTGGAACCGCCCAGCACGCTCTCTTGCTGCTGCGCGGTCCACTTTCTCAAGGCTGATTGCTGTGCTCTTAATGGTCACCACCACGAAACGATGCACGAGCTCTTTCTTCCATCACATGGTCTACTGGACCCGTGCTATGCATTTGTCCTCTATTCTCCGTAAGTCTATAACCTTACCCTATGTTACGTACATCCCATCTACTTGCACTTATCTTTTCGAAAATTCTTATGAATTATTACTGGGCAACACACGAGGTTTTTTGCCAACTAATAACATGTCTATAAAATCTACTCCAATGAAAGTTGGTATCCTTACAGTTGTATTTTTTATTTTATTTTGATGTTTATCTCACGTCTCATGTTCAGGATCCTGCTATACTTGCTTCATAAACCGGATGCAGCAAGTACTATAACTGTCGTTCTCTGATGGGACGTGAATATAATGTTTCTCCCGCACAATTTCGTGTCAACCGCCCTCTACTCTGCGCGTGAGTTTTTATCTCTATGCACAGAGTAAAGGATGTTTGACCCCCAGCCCCCCCCCCCTCCCCTCCAAAATAAAGATAATGGCAGGAAAATAGCTTATCGCTCACTATATTTTCACTGTTCACGCGGTAAAACTTCAGTATCAGACATTACGTTTTAATTTATTATTTCTTTACAACTAACTCTATTCGCTACACATTTTAGTCAGTATCCACACATGCAACTGAAAATACTTACAAAATTATAAATACTAGACGTAGTTTAGGAGAAAAAGTAGCTCTTCCAAAATATGTAAATAGTTCTCAATATCTGTTGTGTGTAGTCAGATGTTTGAAGCTCTTTTATATGTGGGAGTTCGATTCTTTAATGAATCGGGGGTGGGGTTATTGGTTTTCTATTAAATGCTCGCGTTTGGAACTGACATCCTTTAACACAGTTTTCGCCTATAACGACGCACCATTATCGCCACATTTTTCAACTAAAAATCCTAAATCTGTACTATCACAAACGACTAATCACGTCAGCAAGATAGTAAGTAAGACCACAGGTCGCGTCCGCCCGTGCACAGAGAGCTGGGCCCCAAACGTTGTGGTTCGATTCGTTTCATTCCACTGCAATGGATGGACGAGGCACAGGGAGTGACAGAGCCGAGATTAAATTCTTTGTGATGGATGGCTCTGCGGCTCACTAAAGGGTGCGTAATTTTCGATAACGTTTCCCTCCTCTCCGTCGCAGGCGGTGTTTGCATCATCAGGGACGTGTTCCCTAGCCTCATTTCTTTCCCAAGATCGTAGAATGGGATGAGCGACTTTCTGCACAGAAACGGTGATTGTCACCTGTCCTCCTTAAGGCGCTTGTTCGAGGGGAATTGGATCTAGTCAGATCCTAACGGCAGGCAAAGATAACAAATGATACCTTACATCTGACTTCTTGTGATTCCGGTCACCACTTTACCGCAACGATTAGTGAGTCACGGTAAACGAAGATACACACAGGGCAAGACGTTTAAACTTATAACAGTCAATTATGATAATCTACCAATAAGCCATTACTATGAATTATTATAATAAAATCGATCTATGATACAGTATTCGCAAGTATCTGGAAACGTTCTTAGTAATACATTCACTGAGTTTATCATCCATATCCACTTTCATAAAGTATTGTAATGTTTCATATTGAATGTATACTGCTGATGAAATCTTCTCGGGCTTCCATCCGGATAACTGCGTCGAAAATCCGCGACGTTTCGATGAGTGTCAGTCATGGAAGCCAGAGAAGATTTCATCAGCTATTTTAATGTTTTTTTCATCCATTGTAGCACATGAGGTCTTTGGAAACCTTA
Organism: Schistocerca serialis cubense; assembly: GCF_023864345.2. NCBI lineage: Eukaryota > Metazoa > Arthropoda > Insecta > Orthoptera > Acrididae > Schistocerca > Schistocerca serialis. The sequence goes on from NC_064638.1 coordinate 727,423,835, forward strand.
CACTAAAGATATTAGAATGTGCATCTTCACGTTAACGAATATTTTGCGTGAACACTTCTGGCATCAAATTTTACGGAACTCCGTAGTGCAGACACTGCTGTTAATGGGTGAACTGATGAAACCTGACAGCAGAATAATTTTTATTTTTCATAACTGATTTCACTCTTAAGCACGTCTCTTGATTTTGGCACATGTACTTTCGAAGATGTGTACTGCGTTTAGAAAATGATCTACATCCGTGATTAGTTAGACTGAAATGTTCTACATCTTGGGTATCAACTACGTTGGAAAGATTTTACACAATATCTCCAAGACCGCAGACCTCTGAACCGCCTCGCGCCGACTGCAGAGCACACAGCGCAGTGCCAAGCCGATTCAGATCTACTTTCCGAATGTTTGTTTCACATACAACCTAAAACGCCATACCTACGTACAGTTGTCACTCCAGCATATCTGATGATGGATAAATTCCGAAGCGGGTCATATGAGCAATGAAGTCATCCCTTGCCCAATGTTTGACTTTTACCATTGCGATGATTGCAGAACTACTTACGGTTTTAATTTCAAGTGTGACGTTGCTTAACAAATGACCATGGAAATATTTTTTCGTGTGCTATAATTAAAAATGAACTATTTCTGGATTTCCTCCTTTACTTGTTATGTGAAACCTTGGCTCTTGACAAATTTCATGATTCTAGATCAACGGGAAGTATCATATAGGTTTTTGTGAGTGAGTTTGCGAGTATCAAAATATGTAACATAAATGGCCGAACCTTGTAACGGGCAAGAAACTTCGATATTTTACACCACTACGGTAGCACAGACCTTTAGTATGTGACATACGTCTCAATCTTATTAGTCTACCTTTTACAGAGAAAAAGGGGTCTTAACAGACGGAAGAGCAGTCATCGAATGACATGAGAAATGACAATTTTTTTGCATGTGATGTATAGATAAATTTACAGTCTTGAGATTTTTCCTTTGGTTGTACTACGGAACCTTCCTTTCTGCCAAATTACGTGATTGTAGGCGTACAGGAAGTACCCTACAGGTTTTGATGAATGAGTTTGCGAGTATCAAAATACGAGGCATAAATGGCCGTATCTCTTGATTGCATTGACTTAGAAGCTTCACTTTTCACTACGGCAACGGACCGTAAGGCATAGTATATACCAAAAATTTCAACTTGGTATGTCTACCCGTTTCTAGCAAAAGGGTTTTTAACAGTCGGAGTGACAGACGCACAGACAAACAGACAGACAATAAAATGATACTATAGGGCTTCCGTTTTTACCCATTGTGGTACGGAGCCCTAAAAATTATGTGAAAGAAAAGGGTGACTAATTATTTCGTCTTCCATGGTTACAAAACCAACAAAGTTTGTTTCTATATCTGTGATGGTAAAATACATCTGTTAATCGTATCCAGCTTTCTCTTTTCAAATAGTGGAACAATGTTTTTCTTCGTTTCTTTTGGTTCCTATCCATAACATGTATGAAGAATAAAATAATACGACAAATCACAGTAAAGTTTACCAATACTTTGATTAGATTCCAGAGCTAATTTTAAATTGTCATTTGCTAGAAATATTAATAAAACTAGCCCCGTGTGAAACAGCAAACTCAGACACTCTGTGGCTAATCCTCGAAACAGCAACAGTGAATACAGGAATGCAGAAGAGTCCTTTACAAGATTAATCGCTAATGAGACGTTGGTTGTTTTGTTTGCGCTAGTGCCATACCGTAAAAATATATTAGCCAATAAATATTCATAAAGGGATTGAAGATAAATGTAATCTGCAAACTGCATAATGGCTGTTCAACACAAGTACTTACAGTGCACACATGTTAAGGGCTTTGTAGGTTTGAGTTCTTGTTATTTTCCGTTACCGTGCAGCAGTATAATGGTAAATGTCTATCAGTGTTGTAAACACTCCCACAAACTCAAAGTAAAAAACAGATCTCCGTTGCCATTTTTTCAATGAACAATCTAATTTTACGTGCACTCCACGTATTTACACGTACTGATGACTTACAGAGGATACAGGATGAGCACAAAGTCTTGCCCTGATTATAAAAATTTATAACAGAGTAACCGTTTGACATAATAAGTTACATGTGATGCCGTTACATAGGTTAGTGTTACTATTTTTTTAAGATCACTTACGTTGGTAAACCACAACGTGTGCTCCCTTGGTAGCTCGGAGAACGTCGAGGCGGTATTCCAGTTCCCGCCAGGTGTTTCGTAACATGTGTTCTGTCACAGTACCCACAGTAGTTTGTATCCTAGCTTTCAGTTCGTCGACGTCAGCAACTGGTGTGAGCCCAAAGGTACATATAGTCTGGCCTGACGCCATAGAGTCACAGCTTGGGCTCTGATTTTTAAGGTGGCTTCTCGGACTTGAGGATTTTTCGAGTGAGGTTTCGAGAAAATGTAGCATTTCCTTTTGTCAGAGCTGTTAAAGTGTTCGAATCTTTTGGGACTTAGCCACAGTTAGCACTTGCATTTAATTTTCAACTGCCAGTGAGTAATTTACTTCAATCATTAGCGTTCATTACTTAGAAATCTTACTGTCTTGTCTACTCTGTAGGCGGGCTCATGAATTGGTCTACAGATATTAACATCTACGTTTTAAGCACACTTAGAGAAATAATTTGCAGATAATGTCAAGTTTCTTCCCAGTAAGTGCCAGTGAACAGTGATTTAATGTTTTGATTGAATAATTTTTTTGTGCATCTGCTACAAAGAGTTCGCTACGGCTACAGAGACCTGTAAAAGCTTGCCATATCAGCATCCTAGCACTTACTTAATCTAAAGTTACAAGTAATTGGGTGCAATTGTTTTATTTGTTGAAATGCAAGCGACAGGTTCAACGAATCCCCTCTGACGATTCAGTGGTTTGGTTGCGGTAACAACTGAGCTGTACTGCGCGAGATATTTTATCACCTCAGAGCAGAGGTGGCATCGCTGTGTGTTTCGCCCCGTGCTGCAGTGACTGGTTCATGTCAGACTGTCAGGGAGGCAGTGACTGGTGGCTAGTAACATCCGGAATGGAAGCAGATCATTACTTAGTCGTAGCAGTCACGAAACAATGTTGTGGGTGTGGTTTTTTTTAGTTCTAGAACACTGTCCTCTTAGTGCAATTTAACATTGTATTTTGTATTTGTATTTTATAGCTGCAGTTTGTTTCTTCCCAGCATATACTCAGTTGTCCGTAGTGAGCCGCAGTGTGCCACGCCTAGGTACAAAACAAAATAAAAATGTTCCAGTTCTTACTAATCAAGGGAAAGTCATCCTGTAAAACAGAAGTGATATCTGGCGTTCTCCAAGAAAGTGTTGTAGAATCTCTGCTGTTTATGAACTATACAAACTATTTAGGAGACAATCTGAGCAGCCCTCTTAGAATGTTTGCAGATGATCCTGTCATTTACCGTCACGTTAAGTCATCAGAAGATCAAAACCAATTGCAAAACGATTTAGACATGATATCTTTATGGTCTGAAGAGTGGCGATTGACTCTAAATAATGAGAGGTGTGAAGTCATCCACGGGAATAATGTAAGGACTTTGCTAAATTTCTGTTACGCAGTAAATCACACAAATCTAAAGGCTGTAAATTCAACTACTTGGTGATTACAATTACGAATAACTGAAATTGGAACTATCACAAAGATAATGTTGTGGGGAAAGCGAACCAAAGGCTCGATTTATTGGCAGAACACTTGGAACTCGCAATAGGTCTACTAAAGAGGCTGCCTACACTATGCTTGTCTGTCCTCGTTTGCAGTGTTGCTGCGAGCGTGGGGTCCGGGGACCATCGACAAAATTCAAAGAAGGGCCACTCGCTTTTTACTATTGCGGAATAAGAGAGAAAGTGTTACGGATATGTTACGCGAACCGGGGTGACAATCATTAAAATAAAGGCGTTTCTTGTCACGTTAATATCTTCCCATCAAATTTCAATCACCAACTTTCTCGGCCGGCCGGAGTGGCCGTGCCGCTCTAGGCGCTACAGTCTCGAGCCGAGCGACCGCTACAGTCGCAGGTTCGAATCCTGCCTCGGGCATGTATGTGTGTGATGTCCTTAGGTTAGTTAGGTTTAATTAGTTCTAAGATCTAGGCGACTGATGACCTCAGAAGTTAAGTCGCATAGTGCTCAGAGCCATTTTTGAACCAACTTTCTCCTCCGAATGTGATAATATTTGTTCGTACCAACCTACACAGGTTCATTGTAGTAAGGTAAGACAAATCATAGACCGGGCAGAAAGTATTAAGTTCTCGGTTTCCCGCGCCGTTCGAGAGTGGAATGGAAGAGAAATTGCTTGAAGGTGGTTCGATGGGCCTTCTGTCAGTCACTTAATTGTGAACTACAAAGTTGAAATGTAAATGTAAATGGCAAATAATCAGTAGTTGCCGGCCGGAGTGGCCGAGTGGTCCTAGGCGCTACAGTCTGGAAACGCAAGACCTTTACGGTCGCAGATTCGAATCCTGCCTCGGGTGTGGATGTGTGTGATGTCCATAGGTTAGTTAGGTTTAATTAGTTCTAAGGTCTAGGGGACTGATGACCTCAGAAGTTAAGTCCCATAGTGAAATGGTTCAAATGGCTCTGAGCACTATGGGACTTGACATCTGTGGTCATCAGTCCCCTAGAATTTAGAACTACTTAAACCTAACTAACCTAAGGACATCACACACATCCATGCCCGAGGCAGGATTCGAACCTGCGACCGTAGCAGTCGCTCGGTTCCGGACTGTAAGTCCCATAGTCCTCAGAGCCATTTGAACCACTTTGAATCAGTAGTTAATGCAGGGAATTGTACAGCCTTTGGCCTAACTATCGGACCAAATACAAAGACTAATTACAAAAATTATTGTGCACTTAACTACTTCATGATACTAACAGTAGCTGCCCGAAACAAGTTCGCTTACAAAACTTAAGTCATTACATTTCTCCAGTATTGTAGGATGAACGCGAAAGGGAATATGCAATGAAGAGCTGTGTGGCCCATTGCTATTTGTGTAGGCGGAGCGAGAAAGTAACAGAAATGTTCAAAAGCCTCCAGTGCATGACGCTACAAGAAAGGCGTTTTGCAAGCCTTGCTCCCAAAATTCCCAGATCCTACAGACCAGTACGTGAGAAGAAACAAACTACTTGTAGCCCTTCAGACTTTTCTGGCGATTGGCTGACACTATTGAGTTGTCGGATTACTGCTGAATATCATCGTCTTCCTTACACGACATTTGGTGACGTGACTCGGCCTTCGGACTGATTCAGTCTCAGGTAGCATCTGACGAAGGCGACCAGTCACGTCTCAACCTTTCTTTCCTCGTGCCTACTTCGAATGGCGTAGGATGAAGGCGAGATCACGGAGATCACACATCCTCAGCCACAGATACACTATGTGACCAAAAGTTTCTGGACACCCCCAAAACATACGTTTTTCATATTAGGTGCACTGTGCTGCGACCTACTGCTAGGTACTCCATATCAGGGACCTCAGTAGTCATTAGACATCGTGAGAGAGCACAATGGAACGCTCCGCGGAACTCACGGACTTCGAACGTGGTAAGCTGATCGGGAGCCACTTGCGTCATACGCATGTACCCGAGATTTTCCACTCCTAAACATCTCTAGGTCCACTGTTTCCAGTGTGACAGTGAAGTGGAAACGTGAAGGGACACGTACGGCACAAAAGCGATAGGCCTACCTCGTCTGTTGACTAACAGAGACCGCCGACAGTTGAAGAGGGTCGTAATGTGTAATAGGCAGACATCTATACAGGCCATCACACAGGAATTCCAAACTGCATCAGTTAGGCGGGAGGTGAGAAAACTTGGCTTTCATGGTCGAGCGGCAGCTCATAAGCCACACATCACGCCGGTAAATGACAAACGACGCCTTGCTTGGTGTAAGGAGCGTAAATATTGGACGATTGAACAATGGAAAAACGTTGTGTGGAGTGACGAGTCACGGTACACAATGTGGCGATCCGATGGCAGGGTGTGGGTATGGCGAATGCCCAGTGAACGTCATCTGTCAGCGCGTGTAGTGCCAACAGTAAAATTCGGAGGCGGTGGTGTTTTGGTATGGTCGTGTTTTTCATGGCGAGGGCTTGCAGCCCTTGTTTTTTTGTGTGGCACTGTCACAGGAGAGGCCTACATTGATGTATTAAGCACCTTCTTGCTTCCAACTGTTGAAGAGCAATTCGGGGATGGCGATTGCATCTTTCAACATGATCGAGCACCTGTACATAACGCACGGCCTGTGACGGAGCGGTTACACGACAATAACACCCCTGTAATGGACTGACCTGCACAGAGTCCTGACCTAAATCCTACAGAACATCTTTAGGATGTTTTGGAACGCCGACTCTGTGCCAGGCCTCACCGACCGACATCGATACCCTTCATCAGTGCAGTACTCCGTGGAGAATGGACTGCCATTCCCCAAGAAACCTTCCAGCATCTGACTGAACATGTGCTGGCGAGAGTGAAAACTGTCTTTATTGCTGAGGGTGGGCCGACACCATATTGAATTCTAGCATTACCGATGGAGGGCGCCACGAACTTGTAAGGTATTTTCATCCAGGTGTCCGTATACTTTTGATGACATACTGTAACTGTGGAGTACATAGGTAGTCATAGACACAGATGTAGAGCATCAAATCGTAACGCAGTCTATCAATGATACAAATAAAAAGATAAAAACAAAGGTTATGGTCTTTCCTTTTACTTCGAGACCATTGTAGATAGAAAATCAGATTACCTGAATTGGTGGGGTCGGCGGAAGAAAGTGCTAACTCATGAGAGCATAGTTGTGAGTTATTGGGTGTTACATGTTGGTTAAATCTGTAGACTGTAAATTGCAATGAACTTATTTGTAACTTCTTCTACGAAATGTTACACAATCTGTTTAGCTATGTAATGTGTTAAATGCTAAAAATTGTTAGTAAGTCCTAGAAAATTGTTTACTTGTAACATTGTCCCTACTACTGTGGGCTAGAATTTTCTTCATCAAACAGTACCTGCAAAAGTTTTAAGACTAAATTTGTGACTGTCACTATCTTATATCAGTCAACCGTATTTCAGAGTATATCAGAACGAAAAAAGGACTAAACAGTAATAGCCCTAAAATAATTACAAAATAACAGTTTTAGTGTTCCTGTAGTGACTAAATTAATGAACAAAACGTTTCCGAACTTACATGATCATTGTATTTTGCACCAGAAGACAGAATACTGGAGAATCAGAACTGCTACCATACTGTAATTCAGTATTTGTATAAGACTTAGAAAGACACTAGTGAGTTTTTGCTAAGTGTGGTCACAACATTAATAAAGCTATTCTGGACCCTCATTTTCTTCGTTAGTTACTTAATGCCTTTCAAAATAATAATGATTTATAGGTGATAAGTGTCAACATTATTTATTTTCTCTTGATGGGATGTAGTTCATCACATTTTCTAGCTTTCTAAGTAGTAGCAATTGCCTGCCTACTTCTTTTTGGTAATTAAATATTTAACAATCCTGTAGCAGCTTGTTTTTTTTTTTTTTTTAAGTTCACTCATATGGGGTTACGTGTTCGTATAGTTTTTGAAGGTGATGTCTTGGCCATCATCATAGTCTTTCTTTGCTGTGCTCAATTTCGTTTTGTATTGTTACAGCGTAAAAAAAAACCGTAACTGTAACAGAGGTTTATTGATCTATATTAGACCTACATTGCATTTATTTGCTCGTAACATTCAAGAATTTCTTAAAATTTTTAACAAATGCTGTGTCTAAAACTTTTGAAGTTGGATAACACTAAGCCACTATCTTCGACGGTGGATCTATTTAACGATGCGTAAAAGGATCTACATCTCTGTCTTCAGTAAACGCGTCACCTTCAGCCCTAGATTACTAAACTCTCGTGACATTAACGATTGCAGCAGGATATAAAACAGGACATTTTGTACTTAATTTGGTATGTAACATACCATTGGAGATCTAATAATTGTAATTAACAAATGCATGACCTATAAATTATGACTTCCTTTGAATCAATTTGGAATGGTACAATTTATGATTATTTAGCAGCAACGTAACATTTTCCCCCCTTTAGTGTTCGAGGGCTAACATCCTCGGCAAGCATCCATATTTGCACTCGATTACAAGACCGAGACGTCACTGTCACATTGATACTGTGGCATGCCACTCTTTTCATCTAAAGGCACAAGTATAAACATAAGGCAAAACAGGGTATTCAGCCAATAAAAACTTGATAAGGCAAAACAGGGTATTCAGCCCATAAAAACTTTCTAGCGGTTCAAATGGAACTACTTGTTGCCACATGTACTGCTCTTGAAACCCAACAGATAAAACAGTAATGCCAATTTTCACTAAATTGTGGATTAGCACTTTCGTCCATCGACCCCTTTAGGTGTGATGGAGTAAAAAAGGACAGTGTGACCTTTTTAAAGGAACCACAAAAAAATATATAACTCTTCCAGGCTTCTGTTTGATTCTGCTGCTAGCAAATGCCAATCTAATATCGAAACCCGTGACCCATCGCACCAAGTTTGAAGAGGGATGTAGCTTAGAGGGTGTGGGATACTAACGGCTACCAGTCGCAATAGATCATCTTATTTTACACACGACCGGTTTCGGGCCTGTACCCATCTTCAGGCGGCTTATATTCATGTGCCTGTTTCCATCATCATCTTCATTTGAAATATTCTGAATGCACTGACAGTTTCTGACGCTTGGCTAGGCGACATTAAATGTTTTTATCACTAGTGGATGCAGCTGAACTCCGTGACTGTTACTTTGTAGGGTGTGAAATCAAAACAATGATGGAATCATGTAGGCCACACATGAATGTAAACCACCTGAAGATGGGTACAAGCCCGAAACGTCAGTTAAATAAAATCACCTTGTTTTGTGGCTGGTAGTGGTTATTATTGTGCACACAGAGTTCAGTTGCATCCATTATGGATGTAGCTTGTCTATATGAAGAAAGAATTTTAAATTATCACAGATAATATTTAGAAATTCGTATGACTTCCGACTGTGGCGAAATAAATACTAAATAGTCTAATATTTCGCCAGAAAACGTCCACCTTTACACTTAATATAATTAGCAACGGGTCTGCACAGTCGCTTCACGTTTGGGCAGTGCTGCATTTCTCGAGCTGCCTGCCGATATTGCAGTATCGGTATTAATGGCTACTGCTGGCTGTTAGTTAATATCACTAATGCAGTTGGCTTGCGGGCGAGCGGCTGTGTTTATTGACCCGGCAGGACAGGGGACCACTTAACGCATGGCGCCGGCAGCGGTGGTGGTGGTGTTAGAGGAGCGTTTGCGACTACGCGGCCGCGGCCTGGAGCAACGACGTAATTACGTTCGCTAGTTTCTATGTAATCTAGTCTCGATGGGAGAACATAGCGACGTATTAATATTCCTGAGAGTTTTCGCCCCTACCAGCTTAAAATGAACAAAGAGGATAAATTTAATAGTCCCTTTATGAAGATACGAGGTTCGCCCACCGAACGTAACCTGTGCTGATGAGGTCGCAGCACTTTGTGCCTCGTAAATGTTGACTGGAATAAACTCTTTGAAATTATAAAGATAGCAGAGATAAAACACAGGCAGCAGAAGGTTATCTACGCCGTATACAGAAACTAGATTGCTGTTATAAGGGTCGAAGGGCATGAAAGGGAAGCAGTGGTTGCGAAGTGTGGTGTTCAGTCACAATTGCTAAGATTTTTTAAGAACGAGGAGAAACTAAACCGTAGAGACATAATACGGACTACGTCATAACGTGACAGGAATTTTTTTTCACGACTGATACATAATTGACGAAGCAATGTAGACTCTTTCATTAGCATTCGCATTCGCATTCACATCGCATTCTCTTACTGTTTCGATTCCGATTGATTACTATTCACAAAGTGTTGCTCAAAGTCTAGTGTACTATTTATGCAAAGCCAGTCACAACTTAATTTCAAAAACGTTGTGAGACAAGTGATATATGTTAAAGACGAGGTTTTTGTGGAGAGTTTACAGTCGGCGTCATCGAAATTTAACCATAAGGTATATCTGAAGAAGCAATCTGCACTTTTCGACATTACGTTAAAGAAGTTCGATGTTTTTCCTGCCGCCCAGGATTAGCCGAACGGTCTAAGACGCTGCTGTCACGGACTGTGCGGCTGGTCCCGGCGGAGGTTCGAGTCCTCCCCCGGGCATGGGTGTGTGCGTTTGCCCTTAGGATAATCTAGGTTAAGTAGTGTGTAAGCTTAGGGACTGATGACCTTAGCAGTTAAGTCCCATAAGATTTCACACACATTTGAACATTTTTTTTTTGGTTTTCCTGATAGGCGGCACCGTCAAATACATTCAGTGACCTTATTCAAATACTACAAACCGAAATCAATGAGAACTTTGGCTTGGAGTGGACTTATTAACATAAATTAAGAAATATTACAATGTTTAATTCATTAGTATTTCATACAAAAGAACGTTTTCTTGATAAGGGTTTACGAAGAAAAGATATAGCACTATCGCATTCCAGCTTTATGTAGGATTTCACTGTTATAGCTAAATAAAAGCAATCATAAACTTCCACCACGTACAGTATTTAAGCGTGAGTGCTATAATTTAAAACAAGCATATTTTTCGTAATTTTTTTATTTAGCTGGATTAGAGAGATAGAGAGAGAGAGAGAGAGAGAGAGAGAGAGAGAGAGAGAGAGAGAGATATTTGTATCCCATCCGCGATGTAATTCAACTTGTCCATTCAGCAAGCAGCGGAAGAAACCAAGGAGCTATTTCGAGAGGGTATTAAAGCTTAGGAAGAAGAAATTAAAACTCAGAGGTTTTCCGATGATATTGCGATTGTCTCAGAGACAGTAAACGGCTTGGAAGAGCAGATGAACAGAATGGATAGTGTCTTCAGAAGAGGTAGAAATGAGTAACAACAAAAGGAAAAAGAAAGTTAATGGAAAGTAGTGGAATTAAATCAGGTGGTGCTGCGGGAATTAGATTAGAGAATAAGGCATCTGATATAGTAGATGAGTTTTACTGTGACTAAACTAAACACCGTACGAGCAGGCCCCGGTAGGCCCAACGGTACTGACCGACTGCCTTGTCATCCTCAGCCTGTAGGCGTCATCGGATGCAGATATCGTGGAGCATGTGGTCAGCACACCGCTCTCCCACCCTGGGAGTTTACGAGACCGGACCTGCCAGTGCTCAAACAGCTCCTCAGTTTGCTTCAAAAGGGCTGAGTGCACTCCGCTTCCCAACAGCGCTCGGTGGGCTGGACGGTCATTCATCCAAGTACTGTCGAAGCCCGACAGCGCATAACTTCGGTGATCTGACGGGAACCGGTGTTACCACTGCGACAAGGGCGTTTGCGGAGTTTTACTGTTAGGCAAACAAAACGCGTGACGATGGTCGAAGCAGAGAGGATATAAAACGCAGGCTGACTATAGGAGAGAAAACATTTAGGAAGAAGAGGACTGTAATATACACTACCCGATAAAAAAAATTGAAACCCCGAGAAACATGGAAGGATGTCATAATATCGTTCGCGTGCACATCATGGGCGCGTATGTACACTGAAACTACCCGCCATATTAAAACTGTCTGCCGGACCGAGACTGAGTGCGGGACCTTTGCCTTTCGCGGGCAAGCGCTGTGCCGACTGAGCTAACCAAGGACGACTCACGACCCGTCCTCACAGGTTCAGTTTCGCTAATACTTAGTCTTCCACATTCCAAACTTCACTGGGAGCACAGGAGAGCTTCTGTGAAGTGTGGAAAGTAGGGGACAAGGTAGTTGCGAATCTGAAGCTGAGGACAGGTCGTGAGTTGGTAGAGCACTTGCGAACGAAACGCAAAAGTCCCGAGTTCGAGTCTGGGCTCGGCAAACAGTTTTAATCTGCCACACCCCGTTGCAGAGTGAAAATTTCATTCTGGGTTTATACGCTATCTGAACGAAAGTATCCGGTCACCCATTAGCGGACATTAACATAGGCCGCCCGTGGTGCCCGAGCGGTTCTAGGCGCTTCAGTCCGGAACCACGCGCCTGCTACGGTCGCAGGTTCGAGTCCTGCCTCGGGCATGGGTGTGTGTGATGTCCTTAGGTTAGTTAGGTTTAAGTAGTTCTAAGTCTAGGGGACTGATGACCTCAGATGTTAAGTCCAGTAGCGCTTAGAGCCATTTGAACCATTAACATGGGGTGTGTCCACTCCACCCTTCGCCTCTATGATACTTGAACCCTTTATCATGGCTTGAACTCTGCAGGGGACACTTTCAATGAGCCGTATGAATATCTATCGAGGAATGGCAGACCATTCCTCCTCAAGAGCCGAAAACAGAGAAGACAGTAGCGGTGTTAGACTCTGGAGTCTGTGGCGAGGTCGGCGCTCTAACTCACCCCTAGGGTGTTCCTTGTGGTTCAGGTTGGACCTCTGGCCAGGCCATTCCATTTCATGGATGTTACTGTCCGTAAACCATTGCCCCGTGGGTGTTGCTTTTAACAGTTCCTCTACTGCACGCCCTGCACAATACTGTAAGATGTGTTAAAAATCTTCCACGTTTTGCGTTTTCTTAAACTCTAACCACGGAACACACCCCGTATCGTAATACCACCTCATCTGTACGTTACTATTGACAATACACGTGACGGCAGGTAAAGCTCTTCAGGCATTCGCCAAAACCAAACACTTCCACCCGATTCCCATAAGTTAAAGCGTGATTTTTAACACCAAATAAGTCCTTCACTGTCATTCAGTGCCTACTGAAATCACCGTACATCACCTGAAGAGTCGCTTGGCATTTACTACAGAAATGTTCGGATTATTAGGAGCTGCTCGAGCAGCGTAGAGCATTGTTTTTAACTCCGTGCGCACAGTCACTGTGCTAGCTGGACTGCTGGTGGTACTTTGGAACCCACGAATGATGTCTTCAGCTGTATGCGTCAACACTCCTTAATGCCCGAGTCCCTGTCTATGAGAACAAGACGTCTGTACAGTCTTGATTTAGCTGTGGTTGTTGCTTTGTGTCTCCACAGTCACATCATCAGCAGCTCACTTACGCAGCTTTACAACGGTTGAAATTTCTCTGAAAGATTTATTTGTTACTCAGGCTACATCAAATGAATAATTCACGTTCGAAGTCACTGAGCTCTGCTGACCTACCCATTCTGCTGTTACAGCTGCTTTACTGACCGCACAGTACACCTCGCCTCCTTTTATACACTCAGGTTCAAATGGCTCTGAGCACTATGGGACTCAACTGCTGTGGTCATCAGTCCCCTAGAACTTAGAACTACTTAAACCTACCTAACCTAAGGACATCACACACATCCATGCCCGAGGCAGGATTCGAACCTGCGACCGTAGCAGCAGCGCGGCTCCGGACTGGAGCGCCTAGAACCGCACGGCCAACCCGGCCGGCCTTATACACTCAGGCTCATAAATTAAGGATAATTGCAGAATGTGGTGCCACACAACATGGCACTAAACAAAACGGGCGCTAATGGCATAGGCACATAGGGAACACACACGACACAGATCTGTTCGGATTATTAGGAGCTGCTCGAGCAGCGTAGAGCATTGTTTTTAACTCCGTGCGCACAGTCACTGTGCTAGCTGGACTGCTGGTGGTACTTTGGAACCCACGAATGATGTCTTCAGCTGTATGCGTCAACACTCCTTAATGCCCGAGTCCCTGTCTATGAGAACAAGACGTCTGTACAGTCTTGATTTAGCTGTGGTTGTTGCTTTGTGTCTCCACAGTCACATCATCAGCAGCTCACTTACGCAGCTTTACAACGGTTGAAATTTCTCTGAAAGATTTATTTGTTACTCAGGCTACATCAAATGAATAATTCACGTTCGAAGTCACTGAGCTCTGCTGACCTACCCATTCTGCTGTTACAGCTGCTTTACTGACCGCACAGTACACCTCGCCTCCTTTTATACACTCAGGTTCAAATGGCTCTGAGCACTATGGGACTCAACTGCTGTGGTCATCAGTCCCCTAGAACTTAGAACTACTTAAACCTACCTAACCTAAGGACATCACACACATCCATGCCCGAGGCAGGATTCGAACCTGCGACCGTAGCAGCAGCGCGGCTCCGGACTGGAGCGCCTAGAACCGCACGGCCAACCCGGCCGGCCTTATACACTCAGGCTCATAAATTAAGGATAATTGCAGAATGTGGTGCCACACAACATGGCACTAAACAAAACGGGCGCTAATGGCATAGGCACATAGGGAACACACACGACACAGATCTGTTCGGATTATTAGGAGCTGCTCGAGCAGCGTAGAGCATTGTTTTTAACTCCGTGCGCACAGTCACTGTGCTAGCTGGACTGCTGGTGGTACTTTGGAACCCACGAATGATGTCTTCAGCTGTATGCGTCAACACTCCTTAATGCCCGAGTCCCTGTCTATGAGAACAAGACGTCTGTACAGTCTTGATTTAGCTGTGGTTGTTGCTTTGTGTCTCCACAGTCACATCATCAGCAGCTCACTTACGCAGCTTTACAACGGTTGAAATTTCTCTGAAAGATTTATTTGTTACTCAGGCTACATCAAATGAATAATTCACGTTCGAAGTCACTGAGCTCTGCTGACCTACCCATTCTGCTGTTACAGCTGCTTTACTGACCGCACAGTACACCTCGCCTCCTTTTATACACTCAGGTTCAAATGGCTCTGAGCACTATGGGACTCAACTGCTGTGGTCATCAGTCCCCTAGAACTTAGAACTACTTAAACCTACCTAACCTAAGGACATCACACACATCCATGCCCGAGGCAGGATTCGAACCTGCGACCGTAGCAGCAGCGCGGATCCGGACTGGAGCGCCTAGAACCGCACGGCCAACCCGGCCGGCCTTATACACTCAGGCTCATAAATTAAGGATAATTGCAGAATGTGGTGCCACACAACATGGCACTAAACAAAACGGGCGCTAATGGCATAGGCACATAGGGAACACACACGACACAGATCTGTAAGTCCATGGTATTGGTGATAAGTTGAAAAAACCATCCCGAAACACATGTGCTACAAAACCCCACTATTTCCTGCGCATATACCCCGACATCAGTGTGCGATATGATCACCATGCACACGTACACAGGCCGCACAACGAGTTGGCATACTCTGAATCAGGTGGTCGAGCACCTGCTAGAGTACAGCCGCCCATTCTTGCACCAGAGCCTGTCGGAGCTCCTGAAGTTTCCTAGTGGTTTGAAGACGTCCAGCGATACGTCGATCGAGAGCATCTCAGACGTGCTCGATGTGGTTTAGGTCTGAAGAACAGGCAGGCCACTCTAATCGCCTGATATCTTCTGTTTCAAGGTAGTCCTCTGCGATGGCAGCTCGGTAGGGCCGTGTGTTATCATCCATCAGGAGGAAGGTGGGACCCACTGCACTCCTGAAAAAACGGACATACTGGTGCAAAATGACGTCCCGATACACCTGATCTGTTACAGTTCCTCTGTCAAAGAAATGCAGGGGTGTACGTGCACCAGTCATAATCCCACCCCACACCATCAAACCATGACCTCCATACAGGTCCCTTTCAAGGACATTAAGGGGTTGGTATCTGGTTTCTGGTTCACGCCAGACGAAAACCCGGCGAGAATCACTGTTCAGACTATACCTGGACTCGTCCGTGAACATAACCTGGAACTACCAATGACCATGTACTGTGTTCTTGACACCAGGCTTTACGGGCTCTCCTGTGACCAAGGGTCAGTGGAATGCACCTTGCAGGTCGACGGGCGAATAAACCATGTCTCTTCAGTTGTCTGCAGACTGTGTGTCTGGATACAACTGTTCCAGTGGCTGCGGTAAGGTCCCGAGCAAGGCTTCCTGCAGTGCTCCGTGGCCGTCTGCGGGCACTGATGGTGAGATATCGGTCTTCTTGTGGTGTTGTACACTTTGGACGTCCCGTACTGTAACGCCTCGACACGTTTCCTGTCTGCTGGAATCGTTGACATAATCTTGAGATCACACTTTGTGCCACACGGAGGGCACGTGCTACGACCTGCTGTCTATGACCAGTCTCCAGTCGCCCTAGTATTCTACCGCTCATAACGTCATCAATATGTGTTCTTTGAGCCATTTTCAACACACAGTCACCATTAGCACGTCTGAAAACATCTGCACACTTACTCGCTGCACCGTACTCTGACATGCACCAACACACCCCTGCGTATGTGGACTGCTGCCAGTGCCACTGTGCGGCGACCGCAGGTCAAATGCACGGCATGGACATACCCAGAGGTGATTTAAGCCCGCAAACCGCCCACCAGAGCGTTGTTTCACCAACTATCAGCATTATCCTTAATTTATGAGCATGACCGTATTAGCGGGTCCGCCTCTTGTGACATCTAGTGGTCAGTTCTGCCTTACATGGGGGGTGTCACGGATACTTTTGATCAGATAGCTTATATGATCAGAGTTTCAGTTCTGTTTGACAGGTAGAACAGCCACCAGAGTGGACCAGTACTGTTAGTGCCTAGTGTCGTTACCGGACCTGGTAAGGAATTACAAAGGGCTAGAACAGCGTCAGATGTTGAGTGATCACTGTTGAGGACACGGAAATACCGCGTACTCGTGTGAGAAAGCGTTATCAGAACCTGGCAGAGTTCGAAAGGAGTCCCATTGTGGGTCTCATTAGAACGGCTAGTCGAATCGTGCCATATCCGGATTTGTGCTGCATTCGGATGTGACAGTGGATCGGTGCGGGAGTGGCAACGTTCCGGGCGGGCACGTCAGACTAACACAAGGGAGGACCGCCATAATGTGCATCAGGCACATCGTAATCTCTTCACATCCAAGCATGCCAGACAAAAAAAAAGTAATGGACTCCCTGCGACGTTATGTGTCACCCCACACTGCTCAGAGAATAGCAGCACCCAAATTAGGGATTTACTGCCGTATGCGTAGTGTGCCGTTAACATCACAACATAAACGGCTTCTTTAGATCGGTGTCGTGACCCAGAGGGATGGACCACTGTTGAATGCCACGGTATTGTGTTGAGAGATGAACAGCGGCTGAACACTACCGCGAATGACCATCGTCAGCAAGCACGGCGGCAACTTGTGGCGAGGTCCCAGTCTTGAATTTTTGGAGGGGTGCAGTGCTGTTACTCCTGGCGTCACGGAGTGAGAAGCCATCGGCATGACTTCAGGCGACGGCTGGTCGTAATTGAGGGATCTGTGACGGGGGACGGCGCATCACGGACATCCTGCGTCCTCGCGTGTTTCCTTTAATGCGACAGATCGTAGTGCCTCTTTTTAACTGACAAACATGTGTGGAACCGATGCGCGGGATTAGCCCAGCGGTCTCAGCCGCTGCAGTCACGGACTGTGCGGCTGATCCCTTGATCCCGGCGGAGGTTCGAGTCCTCCCTTGGGCATGGGTGTGTGTGTTTGTCTTTAGGATAATTTAGGTTAAGTAGTGTGTAAGCTTAGGGACTGATGACCTTAGTAGTTAAGTCCCATAAGATTTCACATACATTTGAACATTTTGTGTGGAACCAGATCGGATGTCAACTCCACCTCGATGCAAATGTGGACCGGTTACTACAGCTGTGGGTCAGTTTGCCTAAGGCGAGCTTACAACGGCTTTATGAGACGGTTCCCAACCGAATGAGCGAATGCGTCCTCGCCAGAGAGTTGCAACGTCATACTGTTAAGTCGACTCATACTACAAAGTTATTTGCGAATTTGACTGGATTTTGTAATTACTGAAGCATCATCACATACCCAATCAACGCTTGAAGCTTCACTCCGTTTCCTCTTCTCCTTCTCGGTGTTTTACATTTCTGTCAGGGAGTGTGTATTTAAGCGTTAGGAACTCGTTTCTGAAGGTATTTGTCTGGAGGGTAGTCTTGTGCAGAAGCGAAACTCTTACGATAAGCATTTCAGACCAGAAGAGAATAGAAATCTTTGAAACATAGTACTGCAGAAGATTCTTGAAGTCTGGGTGAGTAGATCGAATAACTAATACGGAGGTACTGAATCGAACTGAGGAAAAAGTAATTTATGGCATAACTTGACTAAAATGAGGGACCGGTTGATGAGCAATATCCTGAAGCATGAAGAAATCGTCGATTTTGTTACCAAGGAAATTATGGGTAGTAAAAATTGTAGACGGAGGCCGAATACTGTAAGCACAGTCGAATGGATGTAGGCTTTAGTAGTTACTGGGAGACGATGAGGCTTGCACAGGATAGAGTAGCGTGAAGAGCTGCACCTAACCAGTGTTCCGACTGAAGACCACGACGACAACAGCAACCTACTGTAATTGTCGCACTACTTACATTTACTTCTTTCTCTATTTCTTTGAAAAACAGTATGCAGAAATAAACATGGTTTCATGCTCCTGTATGCAATATAGTACCTACAGTTGTAATATCGATCTCCGTTCATGAAACACGCATCACAATTTACGGGGTCTATTTACTTACCTTTGGTAGCAATATCACCGTTTTCATTAAGCACGATTCCGTGACTACAGCGTCCCACATTCGGTATCACAACACTGTCTGCCCCCGGTAGCTGAGTGGTCAGCGCGACAGAATGTCAATCCTAAAGGTCCAGGATCGATTCCTGGCTGAGTCACAGATTTTCTCCGCTCAGGGACTGGGTGTTGTGTTGTCCTAATCATCATTTCATCCCCATCGACGCGGAAGTCGCCAAAGTGGCGTGAAATCGGAAGACTTGCACCCGGCGAACGGTCTACCCCACGGGAGGCCCTGGTCACACGACATTTACATCACAACACTGCCGCTGCGTCATAGAGATGCCTCGAATCCGAGCTCGAGAGTGGAAGTTGACATTAAACGTGCAAGTGTCCTGTAAATGCGTTAGAAAGTAATGCGATACAGCTGTTCAGATTTCATATTCATTACACACGCGAGAACTGCAGTATGTCAGTATACCGAGGAGTGTACATGACAATGTTACGGTTTCCATTATAGTTCGTCAGAATAGTGAGAAATTCGTAACTCAAAGGGGAGTCAGACAACAAGGTTCCACTATAGAGTTATTGTATGCAACGAACAAGAACGTAAATTCAGAACATTAACTTCTCTATATCCATTACTAAATCACGTATGAGTTTTGGAATGCCGTATTTTCGTCGACAAACAAGTGGAACAGCGATACAGTAGAAATCAGGTTTGATGTAAATTTGAGCTATGGTAATCGGAGACACTCCGAGATTGTTGTCTAATCGTGCTCTTTCTGGATGCTGATTACAATACACTGGAATGTAATTTGCAAGGGCAGTTAAATTTGTTCGGTGTTCCAAAGGTTAGAGCTTATTGAAAGAAGAATATTTTGAATTTGTAGAACCTAAGTTTGTGTGTTAAATTTCTTACATAATTGCCAGTTAATAAGAATACCAGTTATGAGGGACATTCAATAATTAAAGATAGAAATTGATGTAAAAGTGGAAATACTTTTTAGGAGTAGTTTTGTGTTGTTGTTGTTTTTGGGGAAGGAGACCAGATAGCGAGGTCATCGGTCTCATCGGATTAGGGAAGGATGGGGAAGGAAGTCGCCCGTGCCCTTTCAGAGGAACCATCCCGGCATTTGCCTGGAGTGATTTAGGCAAATCACGGAAAACCTAAATCAGGATGGCCAGACGCGGGATTGAATCGTCGTCCTTCCGAATGCGAGTCCAGTGTCTAACCACTGCGCCACTTCGCTCTGTAGTAGTTTTGTGCTTTCATAACTTATCGTTTGGTATCATTGGGATGAGCTGAGGACAGCTTATGAATAAAAATTGTATTGTTTATAACCCCAGTATTTCATTTAACAATAGCGTGTCCCGTTGATGTTTCCACATTAGTTGAGCAACGATTAATGTTCAGATTTTTCTCCTTTCTGATGGTGAAAAAGCGGACAATATCTTTTCTCCAATGATTTTACAGTATGATGAAAGTCGTATGAACCGCGGAAATTTTTATAAATGGATAGAACAGTTCAAAAAAAGTACCTGATCTTCCCTTTGCATCTTCCTTCTACAGCCTTCAATGATCTACAGAAAGGGATAATACCAGCATTTAGCACGATATGAACACGATTTGTTCTTACGCTGTGTGACAAGTCGCAATATTTTTATAAGCAAATACAGATAGGATTATGGGTAGTTCTTAGCGACAACAACAAAGACAATTCTTGAAGTTAACTTTTTTAATTTGTGGCAAGGACTTATGGGACCAAACTGCTGAGGTCATCGGTCCCTAAGCCTGCACACTACTTAATCTAACTTAAAGTAACTTACGCTAAGGACAACACACACACTCAAGCCCGAGGGAGGACTCGAACCTCCGACGGTGGGAGCTGCACGGACCTTGACATGTTAATGTTACCTTAATGTACAAAATTGTGTTTATATGTTCTCTTTCAAATTCTGAAGGTGGCAGGGGTAAAAATAGGGAGCGAAAGGCTATTTACAATTTGTATAGAAACCAGATGGCAGTTATAAGAGTTGAGGGGCATGAAAGGGAAGCAGGGGTTGGGAAGAGAGTGAGATAGGGTTGTAGCCTCTCCCCAATGTTATTCAATCTGTATATTGAGCAAGCAGTGAAGGAAACAAAAGAAAAATTCGGAGTAGGTATAAAAACTTTGAGGTTCGCCGATGACATTGTAATTCTGTCAGAGACAGCGAAGGACTTGGAAGAGCAGTTGAACGGAATGGACAGTGTCTTGAAAGGAGGATATAAGATGAACATCAACAAAAGCAAAACAAGGATAATGGAATGTAGTCGAATTAAGTCGGGTGATGTTGAGGGTATTAGATTAGGAAATGAGACACTTAAAGTAGTAAAGGAGTTTTGCTATTTGGGGAGCAAAATAACTGATGATGGTCGAAGTAGAGAGGATATAAAATGTAGACTGGCAATGGCAAGGAAAGCGTTTCTGAAGGAGAGAAATTTGTTAACGTCGAGTATTGATTTAAGTGTTAGGAAGTCGTTTCTGAAAGTATTTGTATGGAGTGTAGCCATGTATCGAAGTGAAACATGGACGATAAATAGTTTGGACAAGAAGAGAATAGAAGCTTTCGAAATGTGGTGCTACAGAAGAACGCTGAAGATTATATAGGTAGAATACATAACTAATGAGGAGGTGTTGAATAGGGTTGGGGAGAAGAGAAATTTGTGGCACAACTTAACTAGAAGAAGGGATATGTTGGTAGGACATGTTCTGAGGCATGAAGGGATCACCAATTTAGTATTGGAGGGCAGCGTGGAGGGTAAAAATCGTAGAGGGAGACCAAGAGATGAATACACCCAGCAGATTCAGAAGGATGTAGGTTGCAGTAGGTACTGGGAGATGAAGAAGCTTGCATAGGATAGAGTAGCATGGAGAGCTGCATCAAACCAGTCTCTGGACTGAAGACCACAACAACAACATGGTCCAGAGATTTTTTATTTCTTGATTTTTGTGAAACTAAGCCTATTTTATTTAGTGTATGGTATATCTTGCGTAATTTGTTACAGAGTGTTAGTATAGAAGACGTTATTTCGAGAAAACGTACACTGAAGAGGCAAAATATGATGATCAGTGCCCACTGTGAGACTTAATTCCACCTGGTGGCGTTTTGGGCACGTAATGCAGTGATCCCCTCGTCGAGCAGAGACGAATTGAGGGTCATTCCATGGGTGATATGGGCCGCTAATAGGGAACTCTACGGACGTAAGCTACTTTGTCAAAGTGCATATTGTAGTGCCTAGGACCGTGCATCTCGGAAAGGACAAAGGACGAACCCATCGCGTGCTACTACCGTGAGCATCCATGAAAGCTAGGTGAAAGACAGTGAAACTGCGAGTAGTACCATACATCATCACAGAACTTGGAGTTCGGAGGTTTTCGCACTCTGTAAAGCAGAATAGGCGGCAATCTGAGGCACGTCTGATGACAGAGTACAGTGCTGGTGCGGGCGCAATTGTTTCAGAGCACACCATTCAGTGTACACTGTTGAATGTTGGGATCCACAGCCGACGACTCCTACGTATTCCAGAGTTACCGAACGTCCTTGTCAGTTATCACTGCACTGGAGATAGGTCGGTAGATCAATGCAAACGTGTCGCCTGATCGGACGAATGACACTTCTTGTTACACCAGTTCATGTCACAGAGCCGGAGTCGTGCTACAGCAGTTTGTGGAACGTGACAGTGAAGTCATTTTGAAGTTTTGACTACCATATTCACGTGATCTGAATATGATGAACGATAACTGGGCTGATAACGAGCAGAAGGTCCGTCCCCCAAGAACCACTGGCACATAATTTACGGTGACCTGTGGTTAGATATGTGGCGCCACATCCCTACCCAGGACTTGTCGAATCCATGAAACGCAGAATTACTTCTCTATTGCGCTCTAAAAGGGGGCCAACACGCTATTAAGGAGGTGGTAATTACGTTTTGTCTCGACAGTGTATGTTCCGTCATTATTTGTTAATTTACATTGTCGGTAAGTGATGAGTTCTTTCTTCTTTCTTTTCTAGGTAGGCCACGATGTCCGCGCATCTACTGTCCATGTCGAGTGGCTAGTCTCTGCAGTCTCATCTCGATGGTATGAATATATTTAAAAGTGTCTCTACTTGCTGAAATATGTTGTGAACTTATGGGATGTGGGAGCTCGTGTCAGTGAATTATGACTGGAGTTGAAAGGAAGAATGTTGTGAAGAGAATGGTTGCAAATATTTATCATTATGGTGGTGGTGGTGGTTAGTGTTTAACGTCCCGTCGACAAAGAGGTCATTAGAGACGGAGCGCAAGCTCGGGTTAGGGAAGGATTGGGAAGGAAATCGGCCGTGCCCTTTCAAAGGAACCATCCCGGCATTTGCCTGAAACGATTTAGGGAAATCACGGAAAACCTACACTCCTGGAAATGGAAAAAAGAACACATTGACACCGGTGTGTCAGACCCACCATACTTGCTCCGGACACTGCGAGAGGGCTGTACAAGCAATGATCACACGCACGGCACAGCGGACACACCAGGAACCGCGGTGTTGGCCGTTGAATGGCGCTAGCTGCGCAGCATTTGTGCACCGCCGCCGTCAGTGTCAGCCAGTTTGCCGTGGCATACGGAGCTCCATCGCAGTCTTTAACACTGGTAGCATGCCGCGACAGCGTGGACGTGAACCGTATGTGCAGTTGACGGACTTTGAGCGAGGGCGTATAGTGGGCATGCGGGAGGCCGGGTGGACGTACCGCCGAATTGCTCAACACGTGGGGCGTGAGGTCTCCACAGTACATCGATGTTGTCGCCAGTGGTCGGCGGAAGGTGCACGTGCCCGTCGACCTGGGACCGGACCGCAGCGACGCACGGTTGCACGCCAAGACCGTAGGATCCTACGCAGTGCCGTAGGGGACCGCACCGCCACTTCCCAGCAAATTAGGGACACTGTTGCTCCTGGGGTATCGGCGAGGACCATTCGCAACCGTCTCCATGAAGCTGGGCTACGGTCCCGCACACCGTTGGGCCGTCTTCCGCTCACGCCCCAACATCGTGCAGCCCGCCTCCAGTGGTGTCGCGACAGGCGTGAATGGAGGGACGAATGGAGACGTGTCGTCTTCAGCGATGAGAGTCGCTTCTGCCTTGGTGCCAATGATGGTCGTATGCGTGTTTGGCGCCGTGCAGGTGAGCGCCACAATCAGGACTGCATACGACCGAGGCACACAGGGCCAACACCCGGCATCATGGTGTGGGGAGCGATCTCCTACACTGGCCGTACACCACTGGTGATCGTCGAGGGGACACTGAATAGTGCACGGTACATCCAAACCGTCATCGAACCCATCGTTCTACCATTCGTAGACCGGCAAGGGAACTTGCTGTTCCAACAGGACAATGCACATCCGCATGTATCCCGTGCCACCCAACGTGCTCTAGAAGGTGTAAGTCAACTATCCTGGCCAGCAAGATCTCCGGATCTGTCCCCCATTGAGCATGTTTGGGACTGGATGAAGCGTCGTCTCACGCGGTCTGCACGTCCAGCACGAACGCTGTTTCAACTGAGGCGCCAGGTGGAAATGGCATGGCAAGCCGTTCCACAGGACTACATCCAGCATCTCTACGATCGTCTCCATGGGAGAATAGCAGCCTGCATTGCTGCGAAAGGTGGATATACACTGTACTAGTGCCGACATTGTGCATGCTCTGTTGCCTGTGTCTATGTGCCTGTGGTTCTGTCAGTGTGATCATGTGATGTATCTGACCCCAGGAATGTGTCAATAAAGTTTCCCCTTCCTGGGACAATGAATTCACGATGTTCTTATTTCAATTTCCAGGAGTGTAAATCAGGATGGCCGGAGATGGGATTGAACCGTCGTCCTCCCGAATGCGAGTCCAGTGTGCTAACCACTGCGCCACCTCGCTCGGTTTATCATTATGGTTACGAGGGACAATAGCTTTTGATAGACATGCTACTCCTGTACATCTCATCTGATTTTTTTCGTACATAACGATTGTGGTTAACATAATCTATCCTCAGTCATTGTCCACGAAAATTTAACTTAATGTGTATTCCGTTCATAACGAACAGCTTCCTTTTCTGGTGTAATTTGTTAACAGAACAAAAGTAACAATAATTTTATGGATCAGCCACATTTAATTTATATTCATTAAACATTTCACTGGCCATATATTATCATTAGACAGCGAGGTGATCTGATTTGCTTTCGGAACTGCAGTTGTGGCATATGGGGTGCGATTTGGTTTTGCCATCCAGCGATGTAACGATAGAACAAGTTTCATTTTTTGCTAGTACTACAGTGGTGAGTTGGTCCATACATACGCAGTCCTTTTATTTGGCATATCGGCACACCACTTGCGAATCATCAGCTATCAGTTTTATTTGTAGTGCTTACATTGTTCTCCAGATTACGTACTGAATTTTGCTTATTGTAGGGTAATGACTTCTGCCGTGGACGGTATACAATGAAGAGTGATGTGAAAGAAGTGGGCATTTCCCAAACATTATTCTCATTGAGTTTGTCATAAGGATTAAGGCGAGAAAGGAGAATGTAAATTCTTGTGGCCCGTGTGGAGCGATTGCCATCATTGTACTTACAGATCAGAAACGGCTTTTATTGTTTTAAGGAGAGTCGTTTGCTTTTGAATGCTTTTCCCTCTTCCGAAAGACGTTTGTGCTTTCATTAAGACCGTTTAAACATTTTGATCCATCCAAGTTAGTGAAGCCAAAAGTTGTCAAAGGTGATCAACTGTAATAAATCTATACTACTGTGTCACATCTGCATTTAGAAAATGGGCCTGCGTGTGGTTGGTTGGTTTTTTGGGGAAGGAGACCAGACAGCGTGGTCATCGGTCTCATCGGATTAGGGAAGGATTGGGAAGGAAGTCGGCCGTGCCCTTTCAGAGGAACCATCCCGGCATTTGCCTGGAGTGATTTAGGGAAATCACGGAAAACCTAAATCAGGATGGCCGGACGCGGGATTGAACCGTCGTCCTCCCGAATGCGAGTCCAGTGTCTAACCACTGCGCCACCCCGCTCGGTGGCCTGCGTGTGTCTTCATGCTCTAAAGTAAAACATCAGCTGTCGTCGGGTAATAATAATGTTAAGAAATTATCTCTTTATCGTAACTTACAAGAGGAGTGCATAAGCCCTGTATAAAAACCTTCGCCATGCGGAGACCAGAGCCCTTCCACAAAGCATAATGTAATGCATCTGATGAGACCAAGAATTACAAATCGATTTCTACGGGTTTAAGCTTTACTCATGATTTTTACTGCCAACGACGCTCGAAATCCAAGCAAACTGACGATGAAGACTGCTTGAAGTTCTGTTTACGATCGTGTTTCGGAGATCAGCATGTCTCCCACTAAATCTCCTCACCTTGTTCCCTCAGATTTTTATCTTTTCCTCTCCCTGACGTATTATTGTCAAGATAATTAGTCACCAAACGAAAATATGAGGTTTGTGTGCCACCATGCATCCGATGCAACTATATGCTGAAAAGAATTGGGGAAACACGATTCTGAGCGCCTCCATACCCCATTGAACAATAACTGAAGACGGGATATGTTACCAAATTGTTCTTTTACTTTCACAAATTAAGTATACAACAAAACATCAGTACATCCTCGATCGTTTCCATAAAAAGAATTGAAATTTCCGACAAGTGTAGAAAACAAAGTGGAAACATTCATTCAACACGATATCTGAGTGCTTTTCATTGGACTTTAAGAGGGTCAGTATCGTATATGCTCTCCGCGAGCGTTTATCATCGCCTGACACTTACGTGTCATGCTCCGTGTAAGTCTATGGTGGTCACCCTGTGGAATCCGATCCCACTCTTTAATAAGAGCCATGAGATTTCTTGGAGAATCTGTGGTGGAACAGGACGACCACGACCACGGCCACGTCTCAAGAATGTCCCATACGTGCACGATGGGGTTTAGATCGGGACTCACCACCGGCCATTCCGTTCGCAAGACGTCCCTACAGACGCCCGCCACATGGGCCCTGGCATTACAGGGAATTTAGGGCTACCACCATATACAGTATCTACCACATTGCCTAACACGGTCTGTTCGATGTACTGCCTGGCGGTAAGGCGACCATGGACAAGGACAAGATCCGCATAGCTGTCAATACATAATCATCCACACATCATCACAGAACCTTGGAAATCTGTCGATTTCTTGGTCAAAATTCGGCAGGTACCGCCCACCACGGGTCCGCACACGAACACGGCCATCGCCTTGCGTTAGAGGATATTTGGACTGCTCTACCAATAACACGTTTCGGCAGTGACGAAGTTGCCACTAGCCACGGGAACAGAAAAACTTAAGACGAATCGGAAGACGTCGTGGCAAGCGGGGTACTCGGACAGGACGTCTGGCTCGGAAGGTCCTTTCTTGTAACCTTTTCATTACTGTCTACAGGGCAGAGCAGCTCCAATGGCCTTTCTGAGATCGTATTGCAGTGCTCTGGCGGTATCCGTACGATGCTGCAATGCAGTGATGACCAGATGTCGGTCTTTACGTGGTGTTGTAATAAGTCGGCGACCTTGTCCAACTCGCTTTGTGTACGGACCTGTTCCCTGTAGCTCGTCCACAAACTATGGATGATACATGGAGAAGCATTGGCATCTGCAGCAACACGACGGAAAGTCCATCGTTTTTGGATCAAATAGACCGCCCTTCCATCCTGCACTGTATTAAGATGTCGCATTGCTGGTTGATTAAACGTCAACAAATGTCAACTGCCATCTATATACCTCACTGGAAAACACTGGAACACCGGCACTCACTTCCTTCTGAGGAGTCACCTGACACTGTAATGCATAATACAGCCATTATATGACGAATGATTTTGATTGTTGCCTATATTGAAAGCGAAGACCTCAAGCCATGCAATAAGAACAGAAGTACCGTCTGTATAAAAGTAGGTTTAACGTACCGTACGTTGTTCACTAATTCTTTTCATCAAACAGTGTAATATTTTGAAGCTCTTACCAAGCAACGCCCCCCCATGAACCATGGACCTTGCCGTTGGTGGGGAGGCTTGCGTGCCTCAGCGACACAGATAGCCGTACCGTAGGTGCAACCACAACGGAGGGGTATCTGTTGAGAGGCCAGACAAACGTGTGGTTCCTGAAGAGGGGCAGCAGCCTTTTCAGTAGTTGCAAGGGCAACAGTCTGGATGATTGACTGATCTGGCCTTGTAACAATAACCAAAACGGCCTTGCTGTGCTGGTACTGCGAACGGCTGAAAGCAAGGGGAAACTACAGCCGTAATTTTTCCCGAGGGCATGCAGCTTTACTGTATGATTACATGATGATGGCGTCCTCTTGGGTAAAATATTCCGGAGGTAAAATAGTCCCCCATTCGGATCTCCGGGCGGAGACTACTCAAGAGGATGTCGTTATCAGGAAAAAGAAAACTGGCGTTCTACGGATCGGAGCGTGGAATGTCAGATCCCTTAATCGGGCAGGTAGGTTAGAAAATTTAAAAAGGGAAATGGATAGGTTGAAGTTAGATATAGTGGGAATTAGTGAAGTTCGGTGGCAGGAGGAACAAGACTTCTGGTCAGGTGACTACAGGGTTATAAACACAAAATCAAATAGGGGTAATGCAGGAGTAGGTTTAATAATGAATAGGAAAATAGGAATGCGGGTAAGCTACTACAAACAGCATAGTGAACGCATTATTGTGGCCAAGATAGATACGAAGCCCACGCCTACTACAGTAGTACAAGTTTATATGCCAACTAGCTCTGCAGATGATGAAGAAATTGAAGAAATGTATGATGAAATAAAAGAAATTATTCAGATTGTGAAGGGAGACGAAAATTTAATAGTCATGGGTGACTGGAATTCGAGTGTAGGAAATGGGAGAGAAGGAAACATAGAAGGTGAATATGGATTGGGGGACAGAAATGAAAGAGGAAGCCGCCTGGTCGAATTTTGCACAGAGCACAACATAATCATAACTAACACTTGGTTTAAGAATCATGAAAGAAGGTTGTATACATGGAAGAACCCTGGAGATACTAAAAGGTATCAGATAGATTATATAATGGTAAGACAGAGATTTAGGAACCAGGTTTTAAATTGTAAGACATTTTCAGGGGCAGATGTGGACTCTGACCACAATCTATTGGTTATGACCTGTAGATTAAAACTGAAGAAACTGCAAAAAGGTGGGAATTTAAGGAGATGGGACCTGGATAAACTAAAAGAACCAGAGGTTGTACAGAGATTCAGGGAGAGCATAAGGGAGCAATTGACAGGGATGGGGGAAATAAATACAGTAGAAGAAGAATGGGTAGCTTTGAGGGATGAAGTAGTGAAGGCAGCAGAGGATCAAGTAGGTAAAAAGACGAGGGCTAGTAGAAATCCTTGGGTAACAGAAGAAATATTGAATTTACTTGATGAAAGGAGAAAATATAAAAATGCAGTAAGTGAAACAGGCAAAAAGGAATACAAACGTCTCAAAAATGAGATCGACAGGAAGTGCAAAATGGCTAAGCAGGGATGGCTAGAGGACAAATGTAAGGATGTAGAGGCCTATCTCACTAGGGGTAAGATAGATACCGCCTATAGGAAAATTAAAGAGACCTTTGGAGATAAGAGAACGACTTGTATGAATATCAAGAGCTCAGATGGAAACCCAGTTCTAAGCAAAGAAGGGAAAGCAGAAAGGTGGAAGGAGTATATAGAGTGTCTATACAAGGGCGATGTACTTGAGGACAATATTATGGAAATGGAAGAGGATGTAGATGAAGATGAAATGGGAGATATGATACTGCGTGAAGAGTTTGACAGAGCACTGAAAGACCTGAGTCGAAACAAGGCCCCCGGAGTAGACAATATTCCATTGGAACTACTGACGGCCGTGGGAGAGCCAGTCCTGACAAAACTCTACCATCTGGTGAGCAAGATGTATGAAACAGGCGAAATACCCTCAGACTTCAAGAAGAATATAATAATTCCAATCCCAAAGAAAGCAGGTGTTGACAAATGTGAAAATTACCGAACTATCAGCTTAATAAGTCACAGCTGCAAAATACTAACACGAATTCTTTACAGACGAATGGAAAAACTAGTAGAAGCCAACCTCGGGGAAGATCAGTTTGGATTCCGTAGAAACACTGGAACACGTGAGGCAATACTGACCTTACGACTTATCTTAGAAGAAAGATTAAGGAAAGGCAAACCTACGTTTCTAGCATTTGTAGACTTAGAGAAAGCTTTTGACAATGTTGACTGGAATACTCTCTTTAAAATTCTAAAGGTGGCAGGGGTAAAATACAGGGAGCGAAAGGCTATTTACAATTTGTACAGAAACCAGATGGCAGTTATAAGAGTCGAGGGACATGAAAGGGAAGCAGTGGTTGGGAAGGGAGTAAGACAGGGTTGTAGCCTCTCCCCGATGTTGTTCAATCTGTATATTGAGCAAGCAGTAAAGGAAACAAAAGAAAAATTCGGAGTAGGTATTAAAATTCATGGAGAAGAAATAAAAACTTTCAGGTTCGCCGATGACATTGTAATTCTGTCAGAGACAGCAAAGGACTTGGAAGAGCAGTTGATCGGAATGGACAGTGTCTTGAAAGGAGGATATAAGATGAACATCAACAAAAGCAAAACAAGGATAATGGAATGTAGTCTAATTAAGTCGGGTAATGCTGAGGGAATTAGATTAGGAAATGAGGCACTTAAAGTAGTAAAGGAGTTTTGCTATTTGGGGAGCAAAATAACTGATGATGGTCGAAGTAGAGAGGATATAAAATGTAGGCTGGCAATGGCAAGGAAAGCGTTTCTGAAGAAGAGAAATTTGTTAGCATCCAGTATTGATTTAAGTGTCAGGAAGTCATTTCTGAAAGTATTCGTATGGAGTGTAGCCATGTATGGAAGTGAAACATGGACGATAAATAGTTTGGACAAGAAGAGAATAGAAGCTTTCGAAATGTGGTGCTACAGAAGAATGCTGAAGATTAGGTGGGTAGATCACATAACTAATGAGGAAGTATTGAATAGGATTGGGGAGAAGAGAAGTTTGTGGCACAACTTGACCAGAAGAAGGGATCGGTTGGTAGGACATGTTCTGAGGCATCAAGGGATCACCAATTTAGTATTGGAGGGCAGCGTGGAGGGTAAAAATCGTAGAGGGAGACCAAGAGATGAATACACTAAGCAGATTCAGAAGGATGTAGGTTGCAGTAGGTACTGGGAGATGAAAAAGCTTGCACAGGATAGAGTAGCATGGAGAGCTGCATCAAACCAGTCTCAGGACTGAAGACCACAACAACAACACCAAGCAACGATATTGGTGGTTGAATCAAAGTTTTAAACTGAACAGAGCTACTCCACGGATTTCGGGACATAAATCATATACTCTTCTTAGTTCCCGTGTTACATCCCTTTCAATGTATACCAAAAGAATTTATTTTTAATGGTGAAGAAAATGAGCTTGATGGAAAAAATAGGACACTGCCGAAGACCTGGTGCATCCAACGTGATTTCCCCGTCAGGAGAACCGTCCGAGGTGCTGTTGCGGCCTCATAAAGACCCATATCAAGCTGGCTCTGGAAACGACACCACTGTGTCTGCATTTTCTTTTGTCACACTGCTGCTACAGACGGAGGGGAGAGTGGGTAACTAATTGTTGCGAACTTGGCAATCACTGTTACGAATACTTATTCAAATGACAAAGTATTTCAGTGTCTTGCCTTTGAGTACGTTGGCTACGAAATGTCTCCAGACTTTCATTGTGAATCAACATGGAGAGGACGCAAAAGACGAAATGGACATTCCCGCTATTAGCCGAGGGAGTTGGTTTTGGCAACGTGAACTTTCCACGAATTTGTATCGGTGAACCGTTAGACTTCATTACTCTGTTATCACAGTTTCGCTTTCATTCCATAGCCGGTAGTACCGACGTCACGATTTTCAAAGTGGAAATACTGACAACGCGAACTTTCCACGAATTTGTATCGGTGAACCGTTAGACTTCATTACACTGTTATCACAGTTTCGCTTTCATTCCGTAGCCGGTAGTACCGACGTCACGATTTTCAAAGTGGAAATACTGACATTTATTAGTATGCTGACTATCCCGCTCCCCTTATAGACTACTCTCAAGGTCTTCATATGTTTGCGCGACGTACGCAGAGGTGAAACGTTCCGCTTCTGGCAGGGAAATGGATGTGGTAGGGCAAAATCTCCAATGTAATACGAATGTCTTCTTTACTGACAGACATATTAGCGTGCATGAACGATAAGCTGTTTAAATTTTAAAGCAGACGTGAATTAAACCCCGTGTGGGTAATACATACACGTTAAAAAGCTGTATCGATGAAAATGGCTCTGAACACTATGGGACTCAACTGCTGTGGCCATAAGTCCCCTAGAACTTAGAACTACTTAAACCTAACTAACCTAAGGACATCACACACATCCATGCCCGAGGCAGGATTCGAACCTGCGACCGTAGCGGTCGTGCGGTTCCAGACCGTAGCGCCTTTAACCGCTCAGCCACTCCGGCCGGCTGTATCGATGAGAAACTGTTCTGAAAGAAGCAAGTTAACTTCCTGAACAACGTAAATTGCTGAGTGCTTGGTAACTTTACTCCCCAGCCTGGGGTTTCCCCGTTTCTGATATCACAGAAACAAATGTATTGATTTCACGAAATGGCTCCGTGCTGAATACCACGACTGCATTCCTTTCAGAAATGCACAAAATGCAGTCGCTATGCCAAGCTGTTGCCTTTGAGATATTGGTCGCCTGACGCTAGAGAATGGAAGTTGACCATTATCAGATTCCGCAAAAATATAATATTACTTGTGCCTTATCGATATAACCACTCGGCTCGCAGCTCAGTGAAAAGAAGAGAACCTTACGATGGTCCTTCTCTCGGAGTACTTTGCTTGTATTTAATTATCACGCCACTAAAATCTTGTATGCCCTATTCGGTAATAAATACAAGTCCATAACCTACCGATTCTTTTGTGACAGTAACAGTAGATGAGAAAATGTGATGAGTGTCGATAGACAATACAGGAAGTATTAGTATCACCAAGAGTCTACAAACTACACATAAAGTTTTGTGCCGCAACCAGAGAGGCCGATAGCCACTAAAGGGAAAAATTTATGCTATCATACTAAATACCAAAGTAATTCACATGCTAACTTTCAATCTTACTCAACAGACTATTAAGAATAACGTTCCCAGTACTGGAAATTCCTCAATGTAATTTAGTGACACGTAATATTTTAATACATCGTGAATGGCGTTCGAAATGAGATTAGCTTTTGATAATGATGCAGTGTTCCAGAAAATTGCTAACCTAGCCCTCAAAAGATTACTTGGATATCATAATTTTTTTTGTCAATGGTTAGACTGAGATCCTCGGGCACACTCTGGCATTGGATCAGATATTTCAGTCGCTTCAGCGAACACATACGTACTTTTACATTACAATTAATGACAATGAATGAGAGTTTGAAATCGATTTGTTTTAAAATTGCTTTCCTCCAAACACACTGACGGAAATGAAAAGTATTACACCGTGAAGCACCTGTCCTATATTTATCAAACACTGTGGATATGTTCACTACATAATGGATATCCAACGATTAAACTGACTTCCTTCCACTCATCAACTTTACTAGGTGTGACCCTCGATCACGGACACACTCTTGTATTCGTTGTGGCATGGAGAGATATAGCATCCGGAAGTCATCTTGAGGGATTTCTCTCATCGCCTGAAACACACACTGTGTCGGTTCATCAAGATTATGGCTACATGCTGGTATGACAGTGTTCCCAGCTCCTCCCAGACATGGTTAATGGGTGACAAAACTGAGGAGAGGGAGGCCAGTCAAGGAACCGCACATTAGTCAAGATGTTTGTAGTGTGAACTACAGTGTGGGGTCATGCATTATCCTGAAAAATATGCCATTTTGCACCCTACTCATGAAGAGTACGGAAACACTCTGTGTGACACGTACCAGCGAGCATGCAGCCTCGGTTCAACAATTACGAAATCAGTCCTTTTGTCATATTCAAAAGCTCCCCATATCATGATCCAAAGAAAATTGCAGCTTCTTGTGACTTTTACCTGGTCGACTACGGACACGTTGACGTCGATCTGACTGGGCAAACAGAAACAAGACACTTCGCTGCATACGATAGAATGCCGTTCAGTGTCCCCAGTTGCCCTGCCCCACACCACATAAGCCTTCTTTGTCCTTGTTATTGTGTCAGCGGTAAATGGGACATGGCAGCTAGGGATTTCAACCGAACTACTGTCATCTGTCTATTCATCAGAGCCAGCAGAACAACCGCACCATCTCCTCTTGTACAGCCCTTGTGGAAGGGACGGTGGCTTCTCTTCCCGCCACACTGTCGCCTTGAGTTCTCCTTGTCGCCTCTCGTTTTGTAGGCATACTGTGTTGCGGTCTCCACCTCAAAAGTTCCGGTAATTCCTCTGGAACTTGCTTTTTCCTTTACTGGAAATAAGCACGCATAAGGATGAAATTTTAGTCACCATAACCCACAGGCACGGAAATAATGAAGCCAGATCGGTAGCGTTTGCTGAATGTGTACTTGGTGGAAGACTTTCCAATTTCTTTCTGTATATTATGAAAAATATATAATACAAAATAATACCTTACGATTATAAGGTAAGAAAATAATACAAAAGAGAGACACTATGTACTGAATTAAACACTGCGCTCCGCAGAGTGTATTGATGCAAGTAAAAAGAGAAGACAAAGTTAGCTGTCTTTATTTCGAAAGATTAGCCATTATTTTAGTACTGAAACTGGTAAACAGCTTTTCTAGGCAGGCTGTTCTAGGCAGGCTGTTCTAATCCAGCACTTGCAACACAGGATGGCTTTAGTCGATACTAATGGTTTGAGGACTGAAGATGATTCAGAATCTAAGGATCGAATGTTAGGTGAGCGTTGTTGATACAGGAGTCCTTTACCCAAGCAGAAATATTCAAGACTGATGCTCCTGATGAGAAGAAGGAGCATACAAAGTTCCTGAGTAAGGCGCCTTCTGATAATTTTCTGTAATCAGGAACAATGTTGTTATACAGTTGCTCCCCTTGTTTCTCATTTATATGTACATTTTTTATAAGACTTGACATGATAAAATTTATGGAGTATGCGAACTTAATTTTCATTATAAAATTTATCTGACTTGATCGCACATTTTTAAAATGAGAACAGATTTAGATGGCTGAGGCAATCATCTTCAGATCTAAAACAGACAAAAAATAATGTTCGTAAAAAGTTATATGTATTGACAATATGTATTTTATAAAAAGACACGAAAGCAGGAGAATATTCCATTAAATTTTCGTTACAGCGAGCAACTTGTCATGTGTACAACAAACACACAGTATGCCAGTATAATTATTGTATATTATATGATGTTACTATTTGAAATAGAAGCAAACTCACGTCTAATAGAGAAAACAACACCGTACACAGTTGCATCATTAAATTTATTGTATAAAATAAAATTAAAGAAAATACACAGTAAAGGAATTTTGGAAATTTAACTGAGGGTAGTGAAAGAATTCCACATCTGATAATTATAGAAAATCTAAGCAATTTAACAAACAAAATACAAAAGGACAGAGCGGAAATATTGCACTGCATTGCATTGGATTCAGCAGGGGTAGCGTTCTTAAGACACGCTGTAACTTTTTGTTGTCTTCTGTCGCTGATGTGTTGTGAACGATGGCAGATGGACCATGCGGAAGCAATCGCGCTATCACTTTGGCTTCACACTAGGCAGTGAGCTTGGGAATCACTCGTGTTGCTTCATATCAATGCACCACATTTTAACTCACGACGTTAAAATATCATATCACTAAAGCAGTTTCTCAGAAACTGTAAAATACTCATTCTGTCTAAACTCACATTGTTCATTTAAAAACTGTTCTGGAGAGCATATTCTGATGCTAAGGATTTCAGTTTCCTCTATCACATTGAGCAGTCTTCCCTTGGTTGCTGTATGTATCACTTTCATGTTGTGTTTTACGTTTGTTGTGAAGTGCTTTTTTGAGCAATGAGAGTAGCAAAGGGCTTTTCATTTTGGGAATATGTATGCTCTTTGTAATGTGTTTTGAATAAACGTCTTGTTTGACCTATGTAATACTGATAACAGTCAGCACAATTCATCTAACATACACCTAAGTTCAGGAACTTGCCCATGTTTAGGTATTATGTTGTGAATCAGACGTGATTTGAAAATGTTGGCTAAAAGCCAATTACAACGTTTGATTTATTGAAACAATGCTTAAGTTTTCTGGTCCCTGTTCGTGACTGGTTTATCGTGTTGTGATTCGTTTAGTTTCTTACTTTTTCTATAAATGTTAGTAACATCCGTGTATTTATACCCCTTCACTATATGAGATTGTTTCAGTGTATCGGGTTCTTCATTTATTTAACTTTTAATCATAAGTTGTCTGTTATTTTCTTTCCTTTCTGTAGAGCACATGTTGTTAAAGGGATAACTCTTTACGAACAGTATCTTTTCAATCTATATTACACCTGAAGATGGTTGCTTGTGCAGTGCAAACCTGTCGTCACTATAAATGAGTAGTCAAGACAAACCAGTTTTATATAATTTTTTCGTAATGTTTTCAGAGAGCCGCGCGGCTGCTACGGTCGCAGGTTAGAATCCTGCCTCGGGCATGGATGTGTGTGAGGTCCTTGGGTTAGTTAGCTTTAAGTAGTTCTAAGTCTAGGGGACTGATGACCTCAGATGTTAAGTCCCATAGTGTTGAGAGCCATTTGAACCTTTTTTTTTGTTTTCGGAGGAAATTGTGTTACTCCAAAAGTGATAACATTTCAGGAAATTACTCGTTTTCAGCTACTTTTTAGTTATATATTTACTTGCTCAGAACTTGCATTGTTTTTTAATTTTTGGTAGGCGTTTGATACTACGAGGGCTGTCCAGAAGCAAATGCACCGCATTTTTTTTCTCAACCGAAAACAATGTTACGAATGCGAAACGTTACAAATGTATTACTTGAAGTCTCCTGAGTCAGCGAGCCAAGTTTCCCTCACTTTCGACAGATAGCGCAGCTGCAGGACAGCGTCAAAATTGCGTCTGTAGGTGAAGTACGTTACAAGCAACGCACCGTTATTGAATTTCTCAATGCAGGGAAAGAAACTGTGGGGAATATTCACAAACGCTTGTTCACAGCCTATGGAGCATCTGCTGTCGGCAGAAGTACAGTTAGTCGCTGGCCATGGAGGATGAGGTTATCAGAAGACGGTTCGGCGGAGCTCCACGATTTGCAGCGGTCGGGGAGACCATCCACGGCTGTCACACCTGACGTATTGCAGCCAGCTGATGATGTCACTCGCGAGGAAAGACGCATTACGAGTCGGCAGTTGGCGCTGCATCTGTCAATCAGCAAAGGAAGTGTGGATGCAATTGTCCGCACTCTTGGATATTCAAAAGTGTGTGCAAGATAGGTACCGCGGTATCTAACAGTGGATCACAAATAGCACAGAAAAAAACGTTTTTCTTGATGTGTTGCAACGTTTTGAAGCTGAGGGGGGAGGCTTTCTTGTCCCGGATTGTGACAGATGATGACACCTGGGTTCACCATTTTGAGCCCTAAACAAAAACGACAGTCGATGGAATGGCGCCGTTCCCACTCCTCACAGAAGAAAGAATTCAAAGCAACTGCTTCCGCCGGTAAGGTCATGATCACCGAGTTCTGGGACTGTGAAGATGTGAGTCTCATTGATGTGATGCAAGAGGCGATACCATTGATTCAAAAGCTTATGTCAACATAGTAGCAAAGCTCAAGACGCGCTCCCGGCGACTTCGGCGCCACAGCAGACAAGGAGATGTTTTGCTGCCACACGACTACGTTCGGCCCCACACAAGTCTGAGGACTGCTGAACACGTCGCAAAACAGGGTTGGACAGTGTTACTCCGTTCACCCTACAGCCCTGACCTAGCCCTCGGATTTCCACTTGTCTGGGCCATTAAAGTGTGTCATTCCTGGAAGACATTTTGAGGACGATGAGGAGGTGATTCTCACAGTGAAACACTGGCTCGGCCCCCGGAACAAGTATTGGTACCGACATGGCTTTTTTTATTTAACAACACCATGACGAAATAAGTGCTTCAATTTAATTACCTTTCTTGCATCTTCTTGCTACATTTTGATGATTCGTACTGTACTTTTGTACAGGGGCGCTTGATAATGAAGCATCGACGATGAAACTAGTTGTAACTAAATAAAGAATGAAAAAAATATGGGTGTGTAAAGCTGATAGGCGGCAGTCAATCCACCTTTCATGTGATATTGTTACTTTATCAAGTTTTGCAGAGTGTTTTTCCTCTACCCATGTTTTCTCAAACATCTGTCACGCCAGGGGGTGGGGTGGCGGAGATAACCCTGGAAACCAAACTGATTGATTGATTTTTATTACATTGTATATTCAGCATCCCATGTACCTTTAACCACCTTCTCTCAACATGGATAGTTGCTAGATTCTATGAATGGGGATGTAACTGCAAACGCATGTACATTGGTACATTCAGGACTTCCTTGGTTCAGCTTTGTAGCAGGCCCTGGGAATGGCAACTGAGTTTAATTTTTCGGGGCCGGCTTGGGGCGCTAGACTGGCTCGGCGTCGCGATTGGTTCCCTCAGACCCACACCCAAGGCTAGTGCTTGTTCAAGTTTTAGAAGTTGAACCGATGGAAAATTTTGAGCAGAAAAACCTGGCGTTGTTTCTTCTGTCTTATGACAGGAGGAGATGACATGTACCACTGCAAAATCGTGTTGTCGAATGGTTATTTCATCACTTCCATGTTTATTTGTGTTCCTGTCCACGGAGTTGAAGCATGTTAAATTTTCTTACAGCGTAACAGTCGCTTTGCTGGATTTTGGTGAGTGTGACGTGCCGCTTATGTGTGCACTTGGAAGGTGATTTTGGATGGTAATTAGTTCAAAATTCCGTGTTAGGAAATTTCTTTAATTTTTTAAGTCAATTGTCAGAAGCATTATGGCGTTCTTGCGAGAAGTAACTTTGCTGTCGTTTAACTATGTTGTGGTAGGGCCACTTGGCTCTTTATCCGGTCACGATTCACGTCATTCATCGTGAAACCGATTAAGTTTCATGCTTCCTTTCGGTCTGAATCACAATCCAGTTTTGACGACTTTACTAGAAAATGGTGAATTCTGACTTTGATTGTTCTTTGAATGTCTGAATCTTTGTGTGTGAGCACAAGAACGCCCATGCGGCGTGCCATAGTTAACCACCCCACGCTGAATAATGATGACTAATATAATGACAAACAATTTTCCATTACGGAACTATAGTGTTAAGTTTTTATACGTATCAAATGTTCACTGAAGGTGAGGCGTACGCACCATTTTGTGAATAAATATCAATCTGAAATGAACGTAGTTCGTTAAACTTTTCGCCACTGTGCATACCAGCACGCCATTCCATCCCTTGTTGTCATTAACGTCATTTACCCTATAAGAGAAAGATTCTAGGATGCACTTAGTACTTAGTGAAGTTCATTCCCTGATCGGTCGATCTGAAGTCCAGTAGCTAAATTTCTGTTCCATGGTTTCTTGGTGATAGAGAAAACAGCCAAATTCAATTATTGTTTATGTGATTTCAGATGGTTTGGCATTCAGTGAAAGTCAGACACTGGTAAGCGCTCTTTTGTTCAATAGCAAGCTCGGGGCTACGAAAAACTCGATGTTATATGGCAAAAGTACGTCCCACCGATGATCCAGTTACCAATGTTCAGACTTTTTCACTACTGTAAAGCTCTTTTTCTGAAGGTTTGACACAGGAATGTAGAACGACGTATAACTGTAAATAGGCTAAGTTAAGCTGGAATCTGCTGCTCCCTCCAAATACTTTGAGTGGTTTTGTAAAATGAGTCGCCTTTCAGCACACAGCTACAGAATTATGTATATGGTCACCCATAATTACACCCATATCTACAACTCAAGAACTGAAATGAATTTCTCTAACTATATGGAACGATAACGATGCTAAGGAATGGACTCGCGAAGTGAGAGGTGAAGATTGAATAAAAAACTATGAAAATTGCTCGCAATTTAGATTGTGTTTCCTTGTCCAGCCATTAATGCGTCAGGGTGTTTATTTTCCATAAAATATCTAGCTAGTGTCAAAATTTCGTCGTTTGTCATTCATAACCAATTGAATTATACCTCGTCCTTAACAGAGACTTCTATCTCCAATATTTTTCTGTCGCCGGCTCAAAGTGCAAGCTTTACTAAAACCGGGAAGTCTTTATATTGTAGTGGATCTGCAATCAATTTCACATAGTCTGTCTCTTTTGTCAGGGAAGTCGTGAAGCTCTAATATTTATGATGACCTGAGTGCGAAAAATTACAGCGTATTGCTAAAGGAAATTACTTTATACAACTATTTAGAGTCTCTTTTTAATCCAGCATGGCAATCTCGAGATATTGGGCAAAGAGCTGAACAAAGTATGTCTGAAGAGACATTTACATTTGACCTACAAAGGCACATATGTATCATGAGGCACGTTAAAAGAATTTGCGTGATACCGGTAGTATATACAATCGAAACATTTAGTCAGTGAGACGAGCTCATGTTTCTTCAGATCATCGGCTTTCACTGATCTTCCACGTGGTATTCAACTAATGATCGACGTGACACAGTAATTACAACCACTGCAATCGTATGCAGAGTACATCTGTCCAGATGTTAGCTTTCTCGTCATAATCGCGTATGATCTCGAACAAATCTAAGGTGTTTCCAGAATGAGATTTTCACTCTGCGGCGGAGTGTGCGCTGATATGAAACTTCCTGGCATATTAAAACTATGTGTCCGACCGAGACTCGAACTCGGGACCTTTGCCTTTCGCGGGCAAGTGCTCTACCATCTGAACTACCGAAGCACGACTCACGCCCGGTCCTCACAGCTCTACTTCTGCCAGTATCTCGTCTCCTACCTTCCAAACTTTACAGAAGCTCTCCTGCGAACCAGCAGAACTGGCACTCCTGAAAGAAAGGGAAATACGGAAGCGTCCGATCCCACCGGTCTGCTTTGACTCATGACGTCACAAATATGGCGGAAACAAAAACAAACACACACACTTTCCACAAGAAGCCTAATGACACTAACGGGACAAGCGCGGGAAATGGGGTGTTTTGGGTGGGGGGGGGGGGGGGGGGGCAAACTAAATATAAACAAATTTAGACGCCTTGCGTAGCTACAACGTGTAAGTGAAGACAGCCATGCATGAATACCCACCCACCTCCCCAGGGGTCGTAACCCCTGCAACCCATAGAAGATAAAGATGCGTCAGTAGCTGATTAGTTTTTTTGTCTTTAAAAAAAATCACACGGGATAGAACGAACAAATCAGAAAGATAAATATAATAAACTAAAACAGAAATTCGAGGAAACAGATAATTAAAATAAGTAATAAGTTTTTTAAATTTTAAAAAAAATCTCACGAGATAGAACGAACCGATCAGAAAAGTAAATAAAATAAGATAAAACAGAACTGGAGACAGCCACACTCAAACCAAACTACGCGCCGTCATGACGTCACACACGACAACACCCTTACGTCACGGGTCAAACGCGACGCGTGGGATCGGACGCTTCTGTCGACCCAAAGAAAGGATACTGCGGAGACATGGCTTAGCCACAGCCTGGGGGAATGTTTCCAGAATGAGATTTTCACTCTGCAGCGGATTGTGCGCTGATATGAAACTTCCTGGCAGGAAGGAGAACTTCTGCAAAGTTTGGACGGTAGGAGACGAGATACTGGCAGAACTAAAGCTGTGAGGACCGGGCGTGAGTCGTGCTTCGGTAGCTCAGATGGTAGAGCACTTGCCCGCGAAATGCAAAGGTCTCGAGTTCGAGTCTCGGTCGGGCACACAGTTTTAATCTGGCAGGAAGTTTCAAATCTAAGGTGATTGCTCTACACAGGGACAAATAGTTTTTTCCTCCATCCTCGCTGAGATAAGTTAGTGTACTCTCTCCGGTGATATGGATATGGCGGACACTAATTCGTGTAATGGTTTCTCAGGCAAAGAAATTTGTAGTACTTTCTCTTTTCTTGCAACTCTTGACAATATCTTTAAAGTAGTAATGAGACGCAGCTTGGTGACCGATATTTTACTCCTTTGCAACGGCGAGTAGAATTGTTATCTGTAATAGCCGAAATGACACTCGGCTTTAACACCCACGGCTGCGAGCAAGACTGGGAGTGCTGGCCGGTACAAACACCCAGGCTACGTCTCGTGACGGGAACTTCAGAGGTCGCCACAATAGCAGGTAGCGTGGGCCGCCAGTGATTCTTCTCGGCCAGCGCAGTCTGGGCGGGTTCTTGGCTGGAGATCAATGTCCGGTTTTGGGTGGCGCCTAATTGCTTCCCGATAGCAATTTGTCAGCGCCGGCCGCCCCTGATTGGCCGAGACCCCAGCGGCTCAGGTTGCCCACCGCCCTGATTGAAGACGGCCTGCCGAAGGTGGCCGCAGCGAACTCACGTTTGTGCCTCCACTCAGAGCCATTGTCCTCGTCCCTCACCTCCACATCATCAATCACCTTGCGGAGAACTGTATCATGCGCATATTCGGGGCGTAACTGTAGAGGTAATGTCGGCTGAATTGCGTCAAAATTTTTACATGAACAAATTTTCATTGCAGATACTTAAGAACCAAGTCCCATTGCCTTCGGATTCTTCGCAGTATACACTGAAGCGCCAAAGAAACTGGTATAGGCATGCGTATTGAAATACGGAGGTATGTAAACAGGCAGAATACGGCGCTGCGGTCGGCAACGCCTATATAGGAGAACAAGTGTCTGGCGCAGTAGTTAGATGGGTTACTGCTGCTACAGTGCCAGTTTATCAAGTTTT
Source organism: Schistocerca serialis cubense (assembly GCF_023864345.2). NCBI lineage: Eukaryota > Metazoa > Arthropoda > Insecta > Orthoptera > Acrididae > Schistocerca > Schistocerca serialis. The sequence continues at coordinate 727,466,268 of NC_064638.1, forward strand.
AAGTGGTTTTGAACCTGGATCACGAGCGACAGGACTCAGAATCTCCTAGGTATCGACGTAGTGGGGATTTTCCCGTACGGCCATTTCACGAGTCTACCGTGAATATCAGGACTCTGGTAAAACATCAGATCTCCGAAATCGCTGCAGCCGGAAAAATATTCTGAAAGACCGGGACTAACGACGACTGAAGAGAGTTTTTCAACATGACAGAAATGCAACTTTTCCGCAATTTGCTGCAGATTGCGAGGTGCCGGGGCTGGCAGTGTATTTAACACTAAATTCTTTTAGAATCTTCATATAGAAATGATGCTCTAAGCCCCCCCCCCCCCCCACCCTTTTCTAACTCTGACTTTTGGTGTTGCACATGGGTTAAGAAGAAACGCGAACTGACTGTTATCGACCCTGCAAGTGGAGTAGAAAAGAGTTTGGCACTTGGAATAACTTAATTTGATAGAAATTAATTTGATAAAGGAAAGTTTCATTAACGTAGTGAGAAATGAAAGGGTTGCTCTACCGATCAAAATAACAATTTGATTTATTATGACTAAACTCAAAATAATAAACAAACATTTACAATACGTGAAATTGTATGCTCAAATAAGTGCTGTGAAGGTGAAGTTGTCCATAAACTAGATTGTGACATTTATGACCAAGTGGTATGTGGAGCCAATTCCTTGCAACTCAAATCTTAAGAGAAACACCCAACCAACTCAACATTAGTTGCTGCTACAGTAGTGAGAACTCAGACAATGAACACCCAAGACAGAACCACGTTAGAAAAGACGGGAACAGACGCACTCTGCTGAGCTCTGATTATCACATAGCAAAATTCCCTAATCTGCCGGTGCTGCGTGTAAGTAGGCTGTTTATGTTTTCTCTATGTAAGTAGGCTGTTTATGTTTTCTCTATGTAAGTAGGCTGTTTATGTTTTCTTATTGGCAACGTTACGTAGCGCTCAAAATGAAATCACTGGCTGTGCTGTGTGCAGTCTGTGGCTAGTTTGCATTGTTGTAATACTCGCCATTGTAGTGTTAGGCAGCTGGCTGTGAACAGCGGGTAGCGTTGCGCAGTTGGAGGTGAGCCGCCAGCAGTGGTGGATGTGGGGAGAGAGATGGCGGAGTTTTGTAATTTGTCATGAACTGGTATATTTATACATGATGATATCAAGGTAAATACATTGTTTGTTCTCTATTAATATCTTTCATTTGCTAACTATCCCTATCAGTAGTTAGTGCCTTCCATAGTTTGAATCTTTTATTTAGCTGGCAGTAGTGGCGCTCGCTGTATTGCAGTAGCTTGAGCAGCAAAGATTTTTGTGAGGTAAGTGATTTGTGAAAGGTATAGTTTAATGTTAGTCAGGGCCATTTTTTGTAGGGATGTTTGAAAGTCAGATTGCGTTGCGCTAACAAAAATATTGTGTGTCAGTTTAAGCACAGTCATGTAGAATTGTTAAAAGGGGACGTTTCATATGGCGACCCTGCCAGGATACCTCACTGGAATCTTCTGATTTTTTTTTCTTGTAGTTTGTGTAATTAGTGTAGATTTTGTTTATTGCTAGCGTGTAATTGTAGAGAAAATCTCCTTTGTAGTTGCAGTCTTTCATTGTTGTACAGTAAAACAGTTGTGGCATGCATGTAGATTTGCACCAAGTATTTCGCAGCTGCAATTAACTACATATTATTTTCAGTGTTATGTTAATGTGTTCTCTTATTTTTGCTCTTCAAATTGTGCTTTTCTGTGTTATCGTGAAATATTGTGACAATAATGGCGTGTGAAAAACGTAATACTAGGCTCCAATGTAAATTGAGAAATGACAGTGAAGACGAAAGCAGTGTGTTAGCGCCGCAGAGTAATGAATTAACTAATGTTCAAAGTAGTAATTTGGTAATTGTGCATAGGGAAATGGAGCGGGCGGCAAACAATGGCGGGGACAGTGAAACAATTAGTGAAGAGGGAAGCATTATCGATCGATCGGTCGGCAATAGCTCGCCTCAGGAAGCCGAAATGACACGACACGATCTCGAAAATACTGTAGATTCAGGTTTTGGATCCTCACCGTTTTCTCAAATAAGTCAAGACACATTTTCTGCTTGTCAAAATGTGAATGTTTCCGGTGTAAATTCACTGCCGAAAAGCACTGAGGAACATGTTTCAGACACCAATGCATTGTTATTACAATTAATACAACAAATGGGACAAACACAGCAAAAGCTTCAAAAGTTAGACACAATGGAACAAAATCAGAGACAAACACAGCAAAAGCTTCAAAAGTTAGACACAATGGAACAAAATCAGAGACAAACACAGCAAAAGCTTCAAAAGTTAGACACAATGGAACAAAATCTTAAAAAGTTAGACTCATTGGAGCAAACTCTTGAACGAACACGTGAGGATTTAACTGCTGAGTTACATCACATTGAATCGAAATGTCAAAAAGTCTGTAATGACGTAAAAACACAAATTTGTGAGCATTTTCAACCTATTTTTTCGCGTCATGAAAATGCATTACAGAATCACGAAGCAGCCATAAAAGAACTGCAAACTATTGTTCATGAAAATCACAACACCTTGCAAGCTAAAATTGACGCAGTTGCATCTACCGATTCGGTTACGCAACTTGCAAAAAGTCAAGAAAACTTAAAAGACACAGTAGATACGATTTCAACACAAATGGACACTCTGAAACTTGGTTCAGAAAAACACACTGAGGAAATAAGTACACTATCGGATAAAGTAGCCGAACTTTCAGATCAGTTCACTAACTTATCTACAAAGGTAGATGATGATCTGAATGACACAACACCTGTAGCCTTCACTGACACAGAAGAGTATGAACAAATTAGGAAATTCAAACAAAATCAGAATCGAATTAATACACAACACCAAAGAGAAATCCGGGAAGTACAAGATCAGTTGGCACAAGTAGTACAAGAATTACGTATTTCAGAGGACACTCGCGCCCCAATACGGGAAGAGGGACATACAAATACGGAACAGACACAAAATAACAACACAGGGCACTTCGGAAATTGTGAAAGAAGTTGGCAAGGTACGCCGAATTTTGAGATGGAACCGCCGAAACGACGTAACAATGACCGACATGCGACTTGCCGACATGATGATTTTGACTATAAGCTGTTCATTACTACACGTAAATTCAAAACGTTTAAGAATTCTGCCAACGACATTCATCCACAAGCATGGCTCCATCAATTCTCTCATTGTTTTCCTCCCAACTGGTCGTTGGAACACAGATTAGAATTTATGTGTGGCTACTTAGAGAATGAACCAGCTGTAAGAATGCGATCGGTAATTCACGATTGCCACAGTGAAGGAGAGTTTTACCATGCCTTCCTCTCAGCATATTGGTCTCAGGCCACACAAGACCGAGTAAAACAAAGCATCATAATGATGAAACGTTTCGAACAATCTGAATTTTCCAGTCTTATGAAATATTTTGAAGACATGTTGCATAAGAATCAATATCTTTCAAACCCATACAGCCCCTCAGAACTCATCCGCATTTGCTTACTCAAATTGCCTGAACATTTACGGCATATTATTTTAGCAGGACGTTGCAAAGACGACATTGAAGCCTTTCAGGGACTGTTACAAGAACTGGAAATTGACACTGACAATCGCGGAACGCGAAAACAGGAACACAACAATTACAGGTCACATCTGTCACAATTCCGTGACGACAGAAACGATAACTGGACGCGACAAGGCTATTCTCACAACACAAATCGTGACCGAAACAGGCACCACCCGTATTACAACCGTTGGCAGAGTAGTAATAATTACAGGGAAAGATCACCTCTCCGCGGTAATGACTATTACAGAGACAATCAGAGAAACAGACAATATGGGAATCAAAATAATTATTATTACGGGAGACAGAATAACTTTAGACGCAACGGACCAGCGCGCAGTTACGATTCAGGGAGAAATTCTCCACCATGTGACCGACAAGAAAGAAACTATGGAATCTACCGACATGACGACAGACGATATGATCGTAACGACAGACCTGAATTGCATCAGAACTGGCGGGATTCAAACAGAGCAGGGCACTTTCGACAACGTGAATTTGTAGAAGTTAGGTCTCCTAATCCCAATAACGACGCGCGCCAACAAAGAAACAGACAATGACTCACACCGCAGGCAGCCGCGTGCGGCCGCTGGCTCAGGGAAAAATAACAAAGACGCTAGCCTTGAGAAAAGATTTAGCATTCTTTACCGATGTAAACAACATGATAATTGCTTTGAAGTTGAAAGTCTGCATACTAGGAAGAGTAAAGGATTGCACCACACTTCACATGTAAAACCGCTTACTGAGAGATAATCTGCTTTTTAACTTTGTCTTTGCCATAAAACGTTTCACTTCACGTTACTAGTATGCTTTAGAAACTGTTACCATGCAACAATGTTTGAAGTTAAATATCCCGCCAAGAACCAAGAGAAATTATTTAAACAGAAATTACGAATGCATTGTTATTGCGAACAGACGACACAGTGTAATTGTGTGTGTACATTCTTGCTTGTTAGTTGCACGATTAGAACATTTACCAGTACTGCTAATGAGATTTTAATGCAACATTTTGGTTTACTTGAAAATACATTCCGGATTTAAAGTACTTTCTGTGAGATACCAGATGAGACAATAGTTAGTTTATGTGACAGCTACACGATTTTATCACGACGCTACTAATGAGTGACAATTTACAATGTTGCTTTTGCGGTGTATCTGTTTTATATCTGCACAGTTTTCTAAATTCTTCTGGAAAGAAAAACATGTTTTAGTAGTAACTTTTGTGGTATAGCAACAATGAGACAGCCTTTTTCGTGGCACAACATTACGTTACTGTACAGTACTTTCTTCATCACGCCAATAAGCATTATAACTACGATATCTATACGCAAAGCATTTCACTTTTGTTTATCATGAGGTAAGTACATTGGCTTCTGCAGAACTTAGCTTTCGGAGGACGATAACTACGACACTTCCACAGAGATTATGTTGCAACAAGACGCACATTTAGCGCTACAGGACACGCATTTCAGTGATTAATTTTGTACTTAAAACATTTATTTTTAAAGATTTTTGAATTACAAAGAAAGTTTTCCGTGATATATTTCATTCCATTGGTGTAATCTGTAACACCTGAGGGTATAATTACATTAATCCTCAGGGGGTACACGCTTACTTTGTGTACCATGTGTGTGGCAACCACAAGGAACCCTAGCTAATATGGTATTTGCTTATACAACTTTACACATCGGTACCATATTTCTCTAACACACAAATTACACAGCTATCTGATCATTTAACTGAGACAGACAAACGTTTTTATTACATCAGTGACAGATGTTTAAGTAATTACACAGTTGGATAACTTCACACTTACGAAATTGTATTTTGTCTGTACTGTGTGAACTCTTCATATTTTTTCGGAATCATTGTGATACTATGAGAGCTTTGAATGATGTATTTGGTATGAGATCATGATTTTTAAAGTACGTTTGAGGCAGATGGCACTTTTGACATGAGCAGAGAATTTTTTTTAATTATTGGAGGAAGCTACGACGATTTTGAGATTTGACTGAGGTGTTATGATGTTATTTTTATGACGACGATGTGTATTATGCTGCTGAGGTATGTTTACGATTAATAGGCTGAGGCTACTATATGAGTTATTTGATTATGCTTCATATTTATAATGACGAAATATTGACGAGTGTCGATGGATACGTATATGTGTAATAAGGTAAGGAGTAATGAATAGTGGGTAGGGACTCTGATTTATGAAAAGGTTGTTGGAAACCAAGAATCGTACTTTAAGAGTTATGAAATGTGTGTGTATATGCATGAATGTATCACAATGCCACTGAAAATTTTTTTGGACACTGTTATATTTATAGGGTTTTGTTTCTACAGATTTGCAACGCTAATTCTTGACCTGTGAAATATTTTTATATGAGACTACCACGGTAGCAGAATCTCCTGTCGTAAATATTTCCGTACGAAAGTTAAGTGACCACCTGCACGTAATGCGTCGCGGGCACCCAGCTGTGTCAGACGCCTGGAGAAAAAGCCATTATTGCGAGCCCTTTTCAGCGGCACCGGTAGCACAAAAAAAAAGGGGAGGCCATTATCCTTGGAAATATTCTTACATCTGCAAACCTGATAATGACAAGTGTGTTTCTACGAGAATTGAGCGCTACTGACTTACGAAATGCCACATAGCTATTGAATGATGTTTTTATGCTTTGGTTTGCGTAATTGCTTATTTCATTTGATATCTGGTTTCCAGCTGTGTTGCAGCATTGCTTTTATAAAATGAAATGCATTTGCTAATGTGAACACTTTCTGTCAACAGATCTATTAAATAATTATTTTATGATCCACATTCTTTAAAAAAGGAGCACTTGGACAGGAAAGAACAGTAAGAAGGAACTAGTAACTGCATTCATAATTTTCTTTTCAAGTAATTGGTAACTTTTTGGTAGAATAACTTCTTGTGGTGCACCACTTTAATTACATAGACATTAAGATGTGATTATACATTTCCCTTATCTGCATTGTTATCTTTAGTGTACTATTTTTTCTGCTTGAGCTATGTCATGTTTAGATATAAGCTGCTGTTTGCCAGGCATAGTGCTACTGAACTTTAATTTGTGTTACTCTGCTAAGCCAGATTTTTCTTGTTTTGTTTTGTTTGCTGCTCATTGCCTTATATTAGTTGTAATTTATGCTGCTTGCTTTGCCTTTTGTATTTTTTATCATTGCTGTTTGTATTAATTGTTTTGTGCTGCTGCATTGCCTCGTCCCTTAGTTTACTATCTGAGCTCAGTAGATTTAAGTTAGCTTAAGAGGGGGTAGACTATATAAGAAACTGACTATGGAGAATAGGTAAAGAAATGCATTGAGAAAACAGGTTTAGGTAGGATTTTCTTGGAAATAAATGTTGAGGTAAGAAATGTATGAACATATAAATACAGAAAGCATGCTTAGATAGAATTTTTTTTGGGTGGAAACAAAGGATGAAATAAGAGGAAAGATATATGAAGTTTTGGGTTGGACTGCAGTACCACATGTTACACTGAAAACGAACCCTGTCCTTTCCCTTTTGTGTTATCCCACTATATGTTTGTGTACCCTTGTGTATTTGTTTTCTTCCTGTCTCTGTGTAGTTTCATAGAATTTTTTTTCTTTTAATATTAAGCTACATTCACTATGATGAGGAATACTGTTATCCTCAAATATAATTGGCATTAATAATATGTTATTTACTTTGTAAAGATGTTAGACATTATTCATTCTGTTTAAATGCTCATGTGTGAAGTTGATGATTCAATAATTATTCTGATCTTCTATGTATGTACTCATGTCATAATTCCTGTAACACTGACGTATATGTTATTTCGATTCTTTTGTAAAGCCTGTACTACAGATGTTATCTGTATTATTATGTTTTTAATGATGTATTTTGTACCTTTGTTATTGTATTTTTATGTTACCAAATTGTAATTGTTACCAGTTCTTCAAATTAAGTTACATTTCACTGCACACGTTTCTGTTGGTCATAGTATATGGACAATATGTGAGAAGTAGGGACTGTTAGTGTTTGCACGTGTGTTAATGATTCAGCAAGGGACTGGATAACAGCATTGCTGGTTCTAAGGACAATTCCAAAAACTTTGTGAGTGCACAAGTGGTGGTTATGGACTTGCTACATTATCCGCAAGACTCTTCGATGGTGATTGTGCACCTGCACAGTCGCAGCAGATGGCTGCTGGCCATCTCTACAAGGACTACAGTGGGTCTACCTCTTTGATGATCCATCAATACCATTATCTCTACAAGGACTGCGGTGGGTCTGCATCTATGATGACCCACCAACGCCATTATTTCTACAAGGACTACAGTGGGTCTGCATCTTTGATGACCCACCAATACCATTATTTCTACAAGGACTGCAGTGGGTCTGCACCTCTGGTGGCCCACCAATACCGTAATCTCTACCAGGACTACAGTGGGTCTGCTCTGTGATGACCTACCTACCAATATTCTTCAAAACTTCGAATGACTCTGCTGTGGGTTTGCTCCATTGTGGCCCATTACCTGTCAGCATGTAAAGAGTCAGCACTGTCTTTCCGTTGGAAGGACAACACTGCTTCTTCAAGACTGCATGGAAATCCACTACTTCCGTGTGCATTTTCTTCTACTGCTCAGACTTTGAGAAAAAACACTGCTATTCTACTGTTATGTACGATTAGGACTGTCTTTATGGACTGTGAGAAAATTTTAGCTTTTGACCAACATTATATCAATAAGTGTGTGCATTTGACATGTTTGTTATTGTAATTATGAAAAATTTTATCAAATCATTATTGGGCACTGCCCAACAAAATTTGTAAAATTTTTTGTGGGGAGCATGGGGGCTATGTAAGTAGGCTGTTTATGTTTTCTCTATGTAAGTAGGCTGTTTATGTTTTCTCTATGTAAGTAGGCTGTTTATGTTTTCTTATTGGCAACGTTACGTAGCGCTCAAAATGAAATCACTGGCTGTGCTGTGTGCAGTCTGTGGCTAGTTTGCATTGTTGTAATACTCGCCATTGTAGTGTTAGGCAGCTGGCTGTGAACAGCGGGTAGCGTTGCGCAGTTGGAGGTGAGCCGCCAGCAGTGGTGGATGTGGGGAGAGAGATGGCGGAGTTTTGTAATTTGTCATGAACTGGTATATTTATACATGATGATATCAAGGTAAATACATTGTTTGTTCTCTATTAATATCTTTCATTTGCTAACTATCCCTATCAGTAGTTAGTGCCTTCCATAGTTTGAATCTTTTATTTAGCTGGCAGTAGTGGCGCTCGCTGTATTGCAGTAGCTTGAGCAGCAAAGATTTTTGTGAGGTAAGTGATTTGTGAAAGGTATAGTTTAATGTTAGTCAGGGCCATTTTTTGTAGGGATGTTTGAAAGTCAGATTGCGTTGCGCTAACAAAAATATTGTGTGTCAGTTTAAGCACAGTCATGTAGAATTGTTAAAAGGGGACGTTTCATGCGGACATACATTACCAAGCTGTATTCTTACCTGCAAGGACACGATCTGGCGTACCAGAAGCGATGGCTGGTTGCTTCGACGTCCGGTCGTGGTGATGATAATGTCGCGAGTATAGCCCGGAACAAATTATCCTGGTCTAGTTGTTCCAGACTAAGGCTTCCTAACAACACAAATGCACCTCTGAGGGAGACGAAGAAGGCTCGCTACATAATCACTGACGGTACAGTGATTGATTTCAACAAGCGAAGTCACTCAGTAACTCCAATACAGTCAACTTTAGCCAAAACTCCTCAAGAGAGACAACATAGGCCGCTTGTAAGCAGAACGCTCAATTGCCAACTGTACTCGGAAAGTTACGTTGAAGTCTAAACTTCAGCAACTTCGTCAAACAGTTACAATTAAATGAATGTATATTAGACAGGCAACGGAAGGCAGGCTGTCCAGAGCAGCGAGAGCTCAGTCTTGTAACTTACTCCGACCGAAAGGCGAGAGCCGACTCCTTCAAAAGCACCCATACAAGCCGAACACAGAACATTCCCGCCCCCACGGCAGTGGCCGTGGTTAAATGTTCCAATCAGCAACTCGAAAACCGGCGGAAAATTCCACTCTATTGCCGAAGCACTACTATTCCACCAATGGAGATACTTAGCGTCAATTTCTGCGCCGATTTTGCTACGTCACGCAGCTATGCCCTGAGCAAGCCAATCACAGTTATGATTTTGCAGAAAACGCAGGAATTTGCCCTCCAAGACTGCCTTGGAACACGTCATTCCCACGCCTCGCTGGTAGCCCGTCAGAAAGTGTTTTCACTAAGTTTCTGCGAAGTAACGGAATCCGTAGCCCCAGCCGCTCCTTCAGGCCCCTGTGGGCGTGTTGCTCGCGCTCTTATGTCGGCGCCTGGAAAGCATCCATTCGACTCCCTCACACCCGTCGGCTTAACCCTTTCAAGATCAGAAGAAGTCGCCTGTCTCCGGACCACCCGGGTGACGAGAGACACTGCATGGGAAGTCCGCCTTGAAGGAATAGCAACTTTTCACTACATGGAATTAGAGAGGAAAATAATCATATCGTCTGAGTTATCAATACTAGCCTTGTAATGACAATACTCGGTCATACTTCCCCAAATCGAATTACTCAGAGAAAGATATAAATATGAGAGGGGGCAAGCCACTGTATGCATCTAAAGGCACGCTGCCTCTCAAGATTTCATTGCTGAGCGATCAACAAGTGTCAGCGTGCGAACCATTCAAGGAAACTTCATCGATATGGGCCTTGGGAACCAAAGGCCCACTCGTGTACCCTTGTTGCCTGCACGACACAAAGCTTTATGCTTCGCCTGGGCCCGTCAACACCGACATTGGACTGTTGATGACTGGAAATATGTTGCCTGGTCGAACGAGTCTCGTTTCGAATTGTATTCAGCGGATGGTCGTGTACAACCTCATGAATCGATGGATCCTGCTTGTTGGCAGGGGATTGTTCAGGCTGGTAGAGGCTCTATAATGGTGTGGGGCATGTGCAGTTGAAGTGATATGGAACCCCTGACACGTCTAGATACGACTCTGACAGGTGTCACGTACGTAAACATCATGTCTGATCACCTGCATCTATTCATGTTCATTGTGCATTCCAACGGACCTGGGCAATTCAAGCAGGACAATGCGACATCCCACAGGTCCAGAATTGCTACAAAGTGACTCCAGGAACACTCTTCTGCGTTTAAACACTTCCTCTGGCCACCAAACTCCCCAGACACGAACATTATTGAGCATATCTGGGATGCTTTGCAACTTGCTGTTCAGAAGAGATCTCCACCCCCTCGTACTCTTACGGATTTATGGATGTCCTGCAGGATTCGTGGTGTCAGTTCCCTCCAGCACTACTTCAGGCGTTAGTCGCGTGGCTGCGCGGGGTAGCCGTGTGCTCTAGGGCGTCTTGTCACGGTTCGCGCGGCTCCCCACGTCGGTGGTTCGAGTCCATCAAGGCATGGGTGTGTGTATTGTCTTTAGCGTAAGTTTAAGTTAGATTAAGTAGTGCATATGCGTAGGGACCTAAGACCTCAGCAGCTTGGTCCCATAGTCTTTACCACAAATTTCCAAAATTAGTTGAGTCCATACCACGTCGTGTTGCGGCATTTCTGTGTGTTCGCGGAGACCTTACACGATAATAGGAAGGTGTATCAGTTTCTTTGGATCTTCAGTGTATAACACTATATAAATGTTGTTCACAGTTTTACAAAATTAGTGTGAAGAATGAGCTGCATGTCCCTATTCGCCTTCTTCAACTAAGGCGAATCGGGTCGTAAATTCAACGAATAGGGTCAAAACAAAAATGCTCCTATGAACCACATTAAGACAGCAACACATTTTCCACAAATGAACCTCTCCTTCCCCTCTGCGCCAACGCAATTGTCATGGTACCATTCCCTGCCGTTGCCTTGACACTGAATCCAGTCATGAATTTTCACCAATATTGGATCACTGTATTTAATATTGCAGAGTTCACAAGATGTGTCATTATCGTCATCTGTTTCTTCGGATGATTCTGATGAACCTGACCCTGATGATTCATGCTGTAGGTGTTGTCTTCTTGAGCTGGTGTTTCTTCAAACTGTCTGGCTGGGAAGACATTTTTCTTTTCTTCTCCCATCCTTTTTCCCCTTTTTCCTTTTGTTGTATTCATATTTTCTGGGAATGTAAGAAGTGCTGCTTTCTGTTTCCTAACAGAGGATTTTGCTGTAGTCTTCTTTTGAGACGGCAACAAGTCGTGGAATGAAACGCAGGAGTCTGGTATGTCATTGTTTGGCATGTTATGAACTGGACTAGCGGGAGGAGACGCAGACTGTAGTTCACTTTCCTTTCGTGGCTCGACGATATACTAGCCGGTAAGAAATCGTGTTCAACAACTGCGTTTTCATCCAACGGAAAAACGTCTATTGAACGAAATCCGTTTTCTGCCCTCATCCGTACGCTCTTGAAAAGATTTCCAAGCGTCAGCTTGTTGATCTTCCTTGTTCCTCTTATGTTGCGAATGAAGTTCATGCATTGACTGTCATAATGTGACTTTGGTGGCTAAATAGTTACCTGTCTAATGACTGCATGTGGTGAGCTGTATGGTTTGGTAGGCATATCATACTTAGGTTATTTTCTTTACAAAACTGGTGCTCTTGTAAAGTTTTGTGAGTTGCATGATCATGTACAAGTTAAATGCGGTACCCAGGACACCTGTGTAATTGAAAGTGTTTCAGCTGTTTGACGAATGCTTCTTCAGTAATCTATCCGGATTCTGTCATCGTTATAAGAGGTCATTTGAAAAACCGTCACGAAATTCAGGTAAAAATATTTTACCTTTTAATACTGCCGTAGGTGAGATAAAGTTTCCGGCGTTATCACACGTTAAGGTGGCGACAAGCTCTCCTCTGTCTACAGTAGTCTGCACATAAACAGTTTTGCCCCCTTTTTCAGGGAAATCTTTTCTTTCGGGCTTGTTGGTCATTTAGCTACCTGATTCATCTGCTTCATAAATCTGCTGATGTTTGTCCAGTAAATCAAGATCCTCCATAGCTTTCCTCGACAAGGAAAATAAGTTAGTCACATCCTCTTTATTCAAACGACTGCATCTAGCTGGGGAAAGTTTCTTAAAGACAAATTTTGGTTTCGTTCCCTGAACCTTTTAGCCACTGTTTACCTGCCATGTTGATGGCGTCTGAAAATGTATACTTTATTTTACTGGATTTCGCGAGCTCTCCTTAGAGTATCTAAATCCAAATGGATGCCACATGCACATAACCTCAGGATTCTTGAAACGAGTTCTTTTTCTTGTCCCATATTAAATATTGGTTGATCATCTTTTGCCTCTGCTGGAGAATGTTTTCCCTTTGCAGTCGTCTTTGTAGCAAGGAATGCGGCACTACAAACAGTTCCGCTGCATGGCGCTGACTTCCACCCGCTGCTCTAATTGCATTTTGCAGATCATTCTCGGTTCACAAAGTAAAAGTGCTTCTTTTGTATATTCCCATCTGCAATAAAGAACGAAAGCAAAAAAAATTCAAAACGAAAAAAATATAATAATTACAATGAACCGAAATGAAAGTATTGTCCCTTTTCACCCTGATTGTTCCGAGCCGATTCGCTGAAAATGTATAATACTTTCCTTATTTGCTATAGTAGTCCTGCGCAAGCATATTTACGCGTCGGTAACGCCGTAACCTCTTCTCCAGTATATATGCTTGTTGTGTACGAATACTTAACAAATTACTGAACGAATTATCAAATATATATTAACCTGAATCCAAAGCTGACATACAAAGTAGAGTATTTTCAGAACTTACCACAAACAACACAAATTTTTACACATCAACGAATTCACCTGACAATGTTTTCCATTTTTCAACTCATACGCAGTGTTCCAACACTTACCGCTATGTGACACCACCTACTATACCGCTTCGTATGTGACGATCAGGCGGGAATTTGTAAAATTACCCTATTCGCCTTCTGACCCGATTCGACTGACCTTACCGTATTGGTGATGGCAAGGAGAAAATATCTCGACCTTTCAGTCAACGACTATGTTTTCGGGTCAAAACGGACATATTTTGCAACATTTTTGAATCCGGACCACAAAATAAACGCAGTTCACTTGCAGCCCTCTGTTCCTGCGTTAGTAAATTTAAGTGTACGGAGTGGCCGCGCGGTTTGAGTCGCCATGTCACGGATTGCGCGGCCCCTCCCGCCGGAGGTTCGAGTCCTCCCTCGGGCATGGGTGTGTGTGTTGTTCTTAGCATAAGTTAGTTTAAGTTAGGTTCAGTAGTGTGTAAGTCTAGGGACCGATGACCTCAGCGGTTTGGTCCCTTAGAAACTCACACACACATTTGAGCGTGTAGTGCGAGAGGACTCACTGTCCTCACCTTGTTTATTCACAATAATTAGATCGAAGACAACCTTTTTGATATATAAACACTTTATTCCGTATTACTTTACAGGTGCTGTTCAGCAATATCTAACAAGTTTTCAAGGTGCTCGCTACCTGCAGCCGATGGCTAGACGATACGTGTGTCTGCTCTCTGCAGTCTCCAGGCTACCTGCTGGCCGCTTACAACAGCCGACCAGCTTACCTGCGTGCACAAAGGACCTGAGAAGTCCATCTCCGCACACACAGTTACAATGTCTCCCAAAAGGTAGCAGATTATACCAGACAGTCTGACCTGCCCAGTTTTCAAACTGCCGCTAGATGGCGCTTGCAGTGGTAAGTGAGTTACGGAAATCAACACGATAATAGCACAGTCTAACATAACAGTCGCGACACTTCGCCTCTATTTTGTTGCTACAGCGCCAGCAGCGTCCCAAGCGGCCGGTAGGTTGAACTGTGGGTTCGGCGCGATCGTGAAAGCGAATAGTGATTGTTTATTTTGATTTATACAATGGTTTTTACCATCGGGAGCGTTTGTAGCGCAATAAATTGCAGCAACAACAGGAAGAAGACACCACAGCTGTCTTTTTTTAGGATTCCTAAGGATCCTGGGAGGTATACACCATCATGTTACTAAACTGTATCGTCAGGATTCACTTGCAAACTATATGTGTGTAAATGATGAATGTTTCGTTTTAGGAGCAGAAAACGGCTAGTTAATAGCAGACGAGAAGACCTTATGAAGAAAGACCCAGTTTACCTGTATAATAATGTTAGCTTTTGTTCGCTACATTTCGAACAAAACCGGTTCATGAACGCAGACAATAACAAACTCGTTTGGAAAGCAGTACCCACACTGTTTGACATTCCAAATAAACCCCCTCAACTGACGATGAAGAAGAAACTGCCACAAAGATTCGACAGTCAATCTAAAGCTGTAAAACAGTCCTATGACACAGAAGCAGCCAGTTCGACTCTCCATGTATCAGTGCCAGATTCGTGTGAATCACCGACACAGACCTGCTTTGACGATGAAGTGGTTAAATTAAGCGCAGCTGTTCGTGTCTTACAAAAGCGTGTGAAGTGTCAGAATGTGCAGAAGCGAAACTATTACGGGACAAGGAAAGTGCCTACAGACAGATTGTTTGAAAATTATTCAAATATTTGGTTTTTCGTGAAATGTAATGTAATCAGCTCATTATAGTGTTTTCAGCATATGTCTCCCACTATTTGGCAGTTGCTTGTCCCACTTAGAATAATATAAAGATGAAGGTCGTACTTGTGGCAATAGGCGACAATAACAAACACAGTAAGCTTACAGAACGATAAACGAGCTGTCGATCGCTTTTGCATGTAGAGGTACGTGTCTGTGCTTCTTACATGTGAATCTGTGTGTTTATATTCTTTTGATATCAACGTGGTAAGCTGCAATTCTGTCCAATGTCACAAGTGTTTCTTCACGAATGTGTTGTAGCTTGCCACTCTATTCATGGTTTTTGTCCATACTTGCGCATATTTTAGAATCATTTTTAGAAACGTATATGCCTTCTGATATTACACAAACTCTTGGAGGCAAGAAAACAACTCGAATAAATCGGAAATTACGTAGGAAATGGATGCAAACAAACATTATGCTTACGACGCGTCTGACGTTCACCTTACCCGCCGCTTGGAGCGCTAATGTCGCTCCATCTGTCAAACGGCAACAACTTTTACAGCAGTGAGTGTCGCGACTGTTATGTTAGACTGTGATAATAGTCTTCCACTGCGACGTGTAAGTTTGAAATTTCGCTCAAAGATGCCTGCAGCCTTAGTCTGTAATGGTGCAAAGGCGTGACACCATGCGACGGCACATTCGGGCTCAGCGGCGCTTCAAATAGCGAGATGACGACACAGGCGGAAAAGACACCACAGCTCAGTAACGTTGGCACCAAATTTCACTACAGCTCTGCCCAACGCCATCGTGTCATACGATGGGATGGTCGTCGTTTACCCCTTCTTTTGACGTCTCCACTGTGGAGGTCAGAACCGCTACATCCAGAGTTGAAATCATGCAGTTTTCGTATCGGTCGTCGAGGAAAACATTTCAGAGACACCGCCGCTCAGAATTGACCCGAAAAGCCTTCAGGAATTGACATAACGGCGTCAACGATATCACTCCTTCCCATGGGGATTGATTCCTGCTAATTTCGCAGACGGAAAAGACAGTTTGCAGTGTGAATAGCAACAGGACGTCGTTCTTGGCAACGTTCGACACGGCTGACATCACCCTACTCTAAGGACTTCATGGAACGTGATCTGACCCCTCCTGTTTCGCGCCCTCCTGTGGGTGATCACAGAGGACTGCAACACTGACATGTGGGTGAATAAAAGGGAAAAGGGTCCCTCTACGGTCCCTCAGTTCGCCAATAGCATCGGTACCACTCGCTCACCCCTGATCAACACTTCAAATCGTACGCGTCAGAGACTTCGACACTCATCCAGCTGGGTGGTGCCTCGCGGTTTTTCTTGTATACGTCTTACAATTCCTTGCTGGGAATATCGGCAATCCCAAATTTTCGTTGGCGTTTCCTTATCATTTCTTTCATAAAAATTTTAAAAAATAGAATTAATGAGCATTATTTCGGCTTATTCGGGGTGTAAGTAACGTAAGAATCGAAAATAAAAAACAAGCTTCTGCTACTCGACCCCGCGACCTTCGGATTGCCGTTTGGTACTCTTTCCGCTGCCTGCGAATTAAGCTAACACAAAAGGATCATGCCACGCACTATTGACCCCAAAAATATTTTTTCTAAACACTCCCACTTCTGTTGTTTTCATCTCTGGCCAAGTCCTGCATTTACCAGGAATCTGGACGACATCGGTGACGACGACTGGGCGCGCTCCCCTCATAAAATCAAACAAGAAACCTGTCATTGGCGGAAAACTGAGAGGCAAGTTGAAAAAAATACACTTCAGGTTATAAAAACTGTTACAGCACTACGTTAACTGCTAAATAAAACTAAAATGTTTTGTTTTTGACAAAGGCAGTAGATAGTAAATTTTCGTATTATTCTGAGCCATGCAAGAATCGACGCTCGCTCCTTGGTCTCTGCTGCGTAAATGAGTCTAACCAGTCTGTCTTCGTACCCTTCAACAGTATTGCGCCACATTTCGTAAATTTGATGAAAAAGGATCATCATGTCAAAATATAGCAGAACCGTTTCAAAACTAGTTATAAGCTCGCACAAGTGTGTATTAGAGATAAGTGAAGAAGTGATAATGGAGAGCACATAGTTCGATTTTATAGCGTATAATTGTGAAGTTGTCAAGGCTGAGAAAGCTTATTTCTGCTATATTTCTAAAAACAACAGCGTGTCACGTGGACCTGCTAAATTTTTGGAAATATGCTTTCTAATTGGTGTATTTATCTGAACTGCAGTTTGTTGCAGATATGCTGAAGCGGTGTGCTAAGCACTGATGTAAATAAATTATACGGAACTTTTGAATACAATAATAATAATAATAATAAAACATTGTTATTATTTTACTGTTAATATTACAGTATCATAAAAATACGTTAACATCGACAATTGAAGCACCTACTTTAGATATTAAAGAGACAAAGGGGCCAATTAAACCAGTGGTATAATTCGAAATGAACTTTTTCAGTGACGCGCACAAAAAAATCATGTCTGTACGGAGCCTTAGAGAGAGGTAAAAGGAAAAAGACATACAAACACATGCGAAATGAATTCCTCTGTCTCGCTCACATTGCTACCAACCTCTACACCGCAAACCGATCAGGTACTGTGATAGACACGAAAGTAACAACGTTTCGTGAAAATGCATTCTAGGGACGTTCGTTCATGTTTAAATGTTTACGATAGTTCATTTGCATGAACACGCGCATTCCAGGCAGTTACGATGCCACAACTGCTGGGTCGTTATTGTCAGCAGTGGTAAACAAAACATCGCAGTAACGATGGTAATTATGATAATTCTGTTGTTGTTTTGAAAGATAACTTACATTTAAATGTGCACCGAAGGTACTTCCAAACAATTTTCAGATCTATAACTGCGGTTTCGTGAATTTATAGTTCTCTTATTTTAACGCGAAATATTTCGCATTTGAGGTTGTTTTACGTGATAGTCATTCCCGCTGTGTTGCCTTAAGAAAAAAAGGTAATACACCCCCGTAAACACAAAATTTATTTTTGAACGCACTGACCGAGGATTCTCTAATGATCTAACAGTTAAAGATTAGTCAAAGAATTATTTCAATAACATTCGTAGTTACAACGCAGAATTTGCTACGGTCAGTTGTGAGGCTAAGAAAAATGTTCAAATGTGTGTGAATTCCTAAGGGACCAAACTGCCTAGGTCATCGGTCCCTAGACTTACACACTGCTTAAACTAACTTATGCTACGAACAACACACACACACACACACACACACACACACACACACACACACACACACACGCATACCCGAGGGTGGACTCGAACCCCCGGCGGGAGGGGCCGCGCAGTCCGTTACATGACGCCTCAAACCGCGTGACCTTCTCGCGTCTGAGGCTAAAATTTCAGGTACATGGAGTGTATCACTTTAAGACATTGTCTTCTACGTATGGTCGTTCACCGTGCTATGTGTTATTATATTTTATACAATCGACCACAGGAGATACTACTTGTTATATTTTAATGGCAGAGGGACAGATAAAACTGTGAAATCTCCAGAATCGAACTCTGGATCCGACCTGTGTAATATCACTAGTTGAGGAGGCGAATGGCAGACTTAGATGCACAGCTCTTTTCCAGAACCCTTACAGCAAGTCTGTCAGGAAAATCCCATCCGTCATGATCCTCCGACCAACTCGAGACTAGAGTGCTGCGTCGGCATTTGGAATCCTTATCCATTAGGCATGAAAGGAGATACAGAAGTGGACATCAGTATTATGGCAGGGTTTCTACGAAAGTTCTAGAACAATGTCTGAAGCACACATGTATCGAATTTATTATGAAAATAGTAGATACATCAAGACGGAATTACATAGTTCCTTTCATTACACGCATAACAAAATAATGCGTTTGCATTTCCGGGATGGAAATTAGTATAAACGCACTCACTGTCCTGTTGTGTTATTGCATTGTTATTACTTTGTCCAACTTCCTTTCTTCCTAGTTATCTCAAATACTCGTCGGCATTGATTTTGTTAGGGTTTGTAGTTCTTGCAGTTAAATTGTCTCCCACTCTCCTCGCATCGCTCTTTTCAGCTCATATATGGCTTAAAATTAACTTCCATTGCGATACACATGCCTCGCAGTCACTTGAAGACCAGGGCGAGACATTGATATCTTCAAACCACTTTTTGGTTGTTGCAGAAACATGCACAGATGCTTTATCTTCGATAAGAATAGAAGCTGAAGTAATGAATTAACATTTGTGCCAATGCCGCGACTTGAACATTAAATATTAGACTTTTGTCATATACACTCCTGGAAATTGAAATAAGAACACCGTGAATTCATTGTCCCAGGAAGGGGAAACTTTATTGACACATTCCTGGGGTCAGATACATCACATGATCACACTGACAGAACCACAGGCACATAGACACAGGCAACAGAGCATGCACAATGTCGGCACTAGTACAGTGTATATCCACCTTTCATAGCAATGCAGGCTGCTATTCTCCCATGGAGACGATCGTAGAGATGCTGGATGTAGTCCTGTGGAACGGCTTGCCATGCCATTTCCACCTGGCGCCTCAGTTGGACCAGCGTTCGTGCTGGACGTGCAGACCGCGTGAGACGCCGCTTCATCCAGTCCCAAACATGCTGAATGGGGGACAGATCCGGAGATCTTGCTGGCCAGGGTAGTTGACTTACACCTTCTAGAGCACGTTGGCTGGCACGGGATACATGCGGACGTGCATTGTTCTGTTGGAACAGCAAGTTCCCTTGCCGGTCTAGGAATGGTAGGACGATGGGTTCGATGACGGTTTGGATGTACCGTGCACTATTCAGTGTCCCCTCGACGATCACCAGTGGTGTACGGCCAGTGTAGGAGATCGCTCCCCACACCATGATGCCGGGTGTTGGCCCTGTGTGCCTCGGTCGTATGCAGTCCTGATTGTGGCGCTCACCTGCACGGCGCCAAACACGCATACGACCATCATTGGCACCAAGGCAGAAGCGACTCTCATCGCTGAAGACGACACGTCTCCATTCGTCCCTCCATTCACGCCTGTCACGACACCACTGGAGGCGGGCTGCACGATGTTGGGGCGTGAGCGGAAGACGGCCTAACGGTGTGCGGGACCGTAGCCCAGCTTCATGGAGACGGTTGCGAATGGTCCTCGCCGATACCCCAGGAGCAACAGTGTCCCTAATTTGCTGGGAAGTGGCGGTGCGGTCCCCTACGGCACTGCGTAGGATCCTACGGTCTTGGCGTGCATCCGTGCGTCGCTGCGGTCCGGTCCCAGGTCGACAGGCACGTGCACCTTCCGCCGGCCACTGGCGACAACATCGATGTACTGTGGAGACCTCACGCCCCACGTGTTGAGCAATTCGGCGGTACGTCCACCCGGCCTCCCGCATGCCCACTATACGCCCTCGCTCAAAGTCCGTCAACTGCACATACGGTTCACGTCCACGCTACCAGTGCTAAAGACTGCGATGGAGCTCCGTATGCCACGGCAAACTGGCTGACACTGACGGCGGCGGTGCACAAATGCTGCGCAGCTAGCGCCATTCGACGGCCAACACCGCGGTTCCTGGTGTGTCCGCTGTGCCGTGCGTGTGATCATTGCTTGTACAGCCCTCTCGCAGTGTCCGGAGCAAGTATGGTGGGTCTGACACACCGGTGTCAATGTGTTCTTTTTTCCATTTCCAGGAGTGTAGGTCATCATAGATTGTAATCAGTTCTGTCTCTAGCATCTCGGTGTACTTGTTAGAGTTCGTTCTACTGTTCGGGTTTCTATAGTGTTTCTTCAATGCAAGATGTGAGTCATGTGACAAAATTTCTTGTACGCGGTCGGCCGCTGTAACCGCGCGGGTCTAGGCGCATCAGTCCGGAACCGCGCTGCTGCTACGGTCGCAGTTTCGAATCCTACATCGGGCATGGACGTGTGTGCTGCCCTTAGGTTAGTTAGGTATAAGTAGTTCTAAGTCTAGGGGACTGATGATCTCAGATGTTAAGTCCCATAGTGCTCAGAGCCATTTGAACCGTTTGTTGTATGCGTGCCGCGGTTCCTAGCATCTGTAAATCAGCAACAAGCTGAGAAGAATAGCTCTTTGTGACGCTTGCTTTGTGCAAAAGAGACCGTTTTGACGCCTCAGATAATTTTCTACTTTGTCCATTTTTTCCGTTCTGTCCACATTGTGCTCCGATTCTAAACAAATCATCCATCACTGTACTTGAAAGGTTCAACTTCTCGGCGATTTGACGATTAGACAGTCCCCATTTTCTTGTACCCACCGATTTTTGCTTTTTCAACACATGATAACTGTTTTCCGCGTACCATTGTCACCATCGTGCTTTAATTACGCAACACATACACACACACTGTCACTAATGGTGTCTGTTGCCCATCTGCAGTAAAGGATACGTCCGCACACACTAACAACGCATAAAGCCAACAGCCATTATTCCGGGTTCCACCCACTACCACCTGAATCGTTGACGTCTTGTTATAGACTGTACTACTGACATCAAATGCGATACCATTTGACTGCATTTGTCGGTGTACTGGATCTCATACTACTGCATGTACACTGTGCGTAGCTATTCCAACCGACAATGTTAATTTCCCTCCAAATATCCATGCCTGATTTCCACTAGTGCATCGAACAAATTCAGAGAAACGCGACGATCGAGACTGCGCATTAGTAAGAAGTACATTCGTACTCGAGAGGACCACGGTTCACAGTCTCTTCCGGCTATCAGAATTGAGATTTTAATAGATTATCTTAAACTGCTTAAGGCGAATGTCGTTATTGTCCTTTTAAAAGGGCCCGGTAGATTTCCTTTCACATCCTTCATCAATGTGAACATGAACTCCGTCCCCAATGTCCTCGTTATGATCGGAAGTGGAATTTTTCTTGGCTTGGGTAGGCGCACGACTACGAACACAGCAGGTTGGTCTATCCCATGTGAAAGTGTAACACAGATGCTCAGGGAATTGAAATGTGATTCTGTGGAAGAAAGACGACGTTTATCTGTCGATACAGAGTTGTTTAAGTGTAGAGAACTGCTATTAGAGGATGACTGTGCGCTATTTCTGCTGCCAGCATAGTAATCGTGTGAATAGCGTAAGGGATGTTAGGACTCATATCGAGGCATTTTTAGCGTTTTGTGCCTCAATCAGTAAAACGTAACCCTTGTGTAATCACTTCTTTGGTTCACTGGTTCTAATGGCTCTGAGCACTATGGGACTTAACTTCTGAGGTCATCAGTGCCCTAGAACTTAGAACTACTTAAACCTAACTAACCTAAGGACATCACACATATCCATGGCCTAGGCAGGATTCGAACCTGCGACCGTAGCGGTCGCTCGGTTCCAGACTGTAGCACCTAGAACCGCTCGGCCACCCCGGTCGGCAATCACTTCTTTGTCCGTGTGTCTGCCTGTCCGCCCGTCCGTCAGCACTCCTTTTTCTCACGTTCAGGCAGCGGTGTCAAACTGAAATTTATGTCAAAGCCTAGGGCTTATGGGCCCTTAGCAGTGTAAAAAATTTAAGCTTCTATCTCAATGAAATCAACAGATACAGATTTATGTCAGATACTTTGATACTCGCAAACTCGCTCCTCAAAACCTGCAGATGAATTATCTTTATATAGGTACGCACAGTTAAGTTTCTGCAGAACCCTCAGAGTGTGATTCCTACTTTCACTTGCAGGGTTTTCGTGTTTCCTCTCGTTCAGTGCACGAATGGGGAAGAAGATATGACCACTAATTCTGACGCGAAGAATCCCCCAACATTCTTTGTACAGTGGCTTGCAGAAACGCACTACCCGGTCAAAAGTATCCGTACAGCTATTAGTTGACATTGATATTGGGTGTACCCATTCTCCGCGTTTATGACGGTTTGAACCCTACTGGGGACACTTTCAACAACGCTTCTGACTGTCTGCGGAGGATATGCAGCCGACTCATCATCAAGAGCCCAAACCAGAGGAGGTAGTCATGTTGGATATCGGGGTCTGGAGCTAAGTCAACGTTCTCACTCATCCCAAAGCTGTTGCATTGGGTTCAAGTCTGTTCGATGGTCAGTCCATTTCAAGAATGTTGCCTCCCAGACACTGCTTTATGTCAGCGTGTATCGTCATGCTAACACAGTGCAATCACCATCTCCAAACCTTTCCTCTACAGTACGCAGTACACGATGCTGTGAAATGTGCCAGTATCCCTTCACATTTAGCGTTTTCTTGAGCGCAGTGAGGGAACCACATCATAACCAGGAAAAACACGCCCATACCGAAACACCACTATCACGGTGCTTCACCGTTAGCTCTGTGCATGATGGCAGGTGACGTTTTCCGGGTAGTCGCCAAATCCAAACCCTTCCATAGGATTGCCACTGTGTATAGTACGCTTCATCACTCCAGACGACTCGTTTCCACTCATCCACCGCCCAGCGCCGTCGCTCTTTATTCCACCTCAACTGTTGTTTTTCATAGACCACAGAAATGTGTGGCTTATAAGGGGCTGCTCCCCACTGTGCCCCATTCTTTTTGATTCCTTACGCACAGTCATTGTACTAACAGGACTGCCAGCAGCACCTGGAATTCGTGAGTGATTCCTTCCACTGATTTCATGAGATTTTTAGTACCCACCATTCGCGACCCTCGTCCTACCTTGTCCGTCAGTAATGAGGTTTGCCTGTGTCTTGGTTTAGTTGTGGTTGTTTCTTCGCCTTTCCCCTTGACAGTCATATCACCAACAATCGACGTGGGCAGCATTGGATGGTTTGAAATGTTGTTGATTGTTTTGTGACTCAGACGACATCCAGTGACCAGTCCATGTCCGAAGCTAATGAGCTCTCCCGACCGACCCAGTGTTCTGTTACTGCTCTGCTGACAACACAAGAATATCCTCCTTCGTTTATACTGGTATGTCCGCCTGTTGTGACACCTAGTGGGCAAGTCCGCATTATCTTGGGATCCTCAGATACTTCTGATCAGATAGAGTATATGTGGGTGTATATACTACAGTTTATGTTAGTCAGTTGACTGGAATACTGTCTTTCAAATTCAGAAAGTGGCAGGGGTCAAATACAGGAAGCGAAAGGCTATTTACAATTTGTACAGAAACCAGATGACAATTATAAGAGTCGAGGGGCATGAAAGGAAAGCAGTGGCTGGGAAGGGAGTGAAACGGGGTTGTACCCTATCCCCTCCCCGATGTTATTTAATCTGTATATTGAGCAAGCAGTAAAGGAAACCAAAGAAAAATTCGGAGTAGATATTAAAATCCATGGAGAAGAAATTAAAACTTTGACGTTGGCCGATGACATTGTAATTCTGTCAGAGACAGTAAAGGACCTGGAAGAGCAGTTGAACGGAATGGACAGTGTCTTGAAAGGAGGACATAAGATGAACATCAACGAAAGCAAAACGAGGATAATGGAATGTAGTCGAATTAAAAGAGGTGATGGTGAGGGAATTAGATTAGGAAATGAGACACTTAAAGTAGTAAATGAGTTTTGCTATTTGGGGATCAAAATAACTGATGATGGTCGAATTA
Source organism: Schistocerca serialis cubense (assembly GCF_023864345.2). Classification (NCBI taxonomy): domain Eukaryota; kingdom Metazoa; phylum Arthropoda; class Insecta; order Orthoptera; family Acrididae; genus Schistocerca; species Schistocerca serialis. The sequence continues at coordinate 727,490,974 of NC_064638.1, forward strand.
GAGAGGATATAAAATGTAGACTGGCAATGGCAAGGAAAGCGTTTCTGAAGAAGAGAAATTTGTTAATTAAATGTCAGAAGTCGTTCCTGAAAGTACTTGTATGGAGTGTAGCCATGCATGGAAGTGAAACATGGACGATAAGTAGTTTGGACAAGAAGAGAATAGGAGCTTTCGAAATGTGGTGCTACAGAAGAATGCTGAAGATTAGATGGGTAGATTACATAACTAATGAGGAGGTACTGAATAGAAATGGGGAGAAGAGAAATTTGTGGCACAAGTTAACTAGAAGAAGGGATATGTTGGTAGGACATGTTCTGAGGCATCAAGGGATCGCCAAGTTAGTATTGGAGGGCAGCTTGGGGGGTAAAAATGGTAGAGGGAGACCAAGAGATGAATAAGGATGTAGGCTACAGTATGTCTGGGAGATGAAGAATCTTGGACAGGATAGAGTAGCATGGAAAGCTGCATCAAAGCAGTCTCTGGACTGAAGACCACAACAACAACAACATGTTAGTAAAAAAATGTTTGTAGTTCTAAGAAGTTTCAGTTTGATCCATTCTTAATTTTTTGTCCTTATTTGACAATGCTTTTGTATATTCCCGCATGTTGACTATGGTATCTCTTTAATTTTGTACAAATTCATTTTCGTTTTTCCTTTTAGTTTTACATTCCAAGGTATTCAAGATGCTGTGAGCTGCTTGTCGTTCAATACGCTTTATTTAAAAAAATCACGGAGAACATAATTTAAACTCGTGAAGAATTCCAGAATTTTGCCATTTATTTCCGTTGTAGTTCACACAGTAGTACAACTAGCGATAATGCCAGCAACAGAAATCAGCACCACCGTGAGAAATCAAAATAAAAAAATGCTGCTTATATAACAGGTTACTAAAAATTTATAGGCCATACCACTCATCCTTGATATAAGAAAACCCAAACGGAGTACACAGTTTTTATATGAGTTTTGGAGCATACACTGTCTAACAATCTGAATGATCTTGCGTTGGGAAACGGTATGTTGACATCTCAGTATGACCGAAAAATATGCATAATCTGCTGAAAATTTAGCTCTGTTTTCGGATTCTAGAAGGCTACGTATGTTTCCTTCTTAAGAATGGCCTCGTGTTGCATTACTTTTCGTGAAGTCAGTTTCACTAAATATTAAAAAGATAAAAGAACATGATGAAGTTGTACTAAATGTTAACGTAAGAGTCGCAATATGCCGAATACTTCACCGAACCGAGGGAAGCAGTGCAGTGATATTAAGTACAGTAATCTTAAATTTTCGTACCGGTTTTCCCTTTTTTTAAAGACGTTTAAAATACTTTCCTAACTTATGCAAACTGTGGTCGTGAAAGCATATCACAACCGCCGGTCTGCCAGCTGTTACAGTTAGGCAGATTGAAATTATTTCTACGAGATGCGGATACGTTGTTTCCGCTCTGCATCGTTACGTGTTCCTCAAGTTGAGTAGGTTCGCTGAAATTTATCACTATTCCATCACGCACTTACTATTGTCGTAGTTATTCTCCCTTTCCGAAGCGTTATCATACCCTCGTCTACGTCGAGCTTGGCCTTCTGAAGGTAATTACCTTCAAACAAACGCCTGAATGGAAAGGTTAATGAGGTGGCTCTGAAAGGGGAGGAACTGTGGACTTCATTTTGCGCTTCTGTTTGACCTTAGAGAGTAAGAGAGGGGCTCGACAAAATTATAAAGTTAGGCTGCCAGAGTACCGTAGTTAACGTTCCTCGAAGAAAAAGAAATGTAACGATGGTATTATTGTAGCTCTGTTGCATTAATCCCAGGAATCTAAGAAAACTTCGGTATTATCTTTTCTGTGGAATCGGGAAACGAATTTCATTTGAATAGTAAGAACACGAGCGTTCTCTAAAATATCACAGAATAACTTCACATGGTGCTTGCTCAGTGTTATACGACAATTTTACAAGGATCATTCAGTGGAAGCTCTGTGATATGCAGAGATAACAAACAATGGAAACACCTAGGCTGACTTCTAAATTGGTATTTTTCTGCACTTTAGTGGAGTACAGGCTTCAACTAAGGCATGGAGAGGAACCATTGGCGACATCAGTTTGGATGGGTCCATGAAAAAAGCAAGGACAGCCACAAAATGAGGTAAAAAGACCTTATTTAAGGCAATGACAATGGAAAACTTGTTAGTCACAAAAAATCGAAAATCAGTATTTTGGTGGATAACCCATGCCACTGACATAGTGAAGCCAGTAACTCGCTAGATGGAATATTTTAGTTTCCGCAGATCTCCAAAGGCGATATTAGTGGCATGTCTAAGGGCTTCGATGCGGAAAAGTCAGTAAATCCACATCTCAGAACATCAATCAGACCAAGAACAACTTTCAGTTTTCAGTGTTGTCACGCTCTCAGTTTTTTCTGCATTAGCGCGAAGTTATTTAATTATTTCATCAAGTTGGTGAAATATCAGTAAAAATGATTCCTTTCAAACCGATAAGTAAGACATTTCTTGTCGTCTCTTTCTGACTAAACATCGTCGTTATTTTCTTGTTATCTTTCGCAGTCACGTGCAAGTGACGACTCATAAAAGAGCTTGACGGGCGTAAACTGCATAGCGAGCTTTGGAAACAAACGTCGCAAATCGAGGATTTTATTGGGCCACACCATCTTCCAATAGCATGAGTTGTGATGAGATGGCGGTTGTCGCTGAAACAAGCCGTTTTCGCTTATACATTTTGTTTTTTCATCTCCAGTTTAAGCTGACTCTTAAAACCACTCAACCGGTTTCTGAAATATCCTATTTTCAGAATGAGGTTTTCACTCTGCAGCGGAGTGTGCGCTGATATGAAACTTCCTGGCAGATTAAAACTGTGTGCCCGACCGAGACTCGAACTCGGGACCCTTGCCTTTCGCGGGCAAGTGCTCTACCATCTGAGCTACCGAAACACGACTCACGCCCGGTACTCACAGCTCTACTTCTGCCAGTACCTCGTCTCCTACCTTCCAAACTTTACAGAAGCTCTCCTGCGAACCTTGCAGAACTAGCACTCCTGAAAGAAAGGATGTTGCGGAGACATGGCTTAGCCACAGCCTGGGGGATGTTTCCAGAATGAGATTTTCACTCTGCAGCGGAGTGTGCGCTGATATGAAACTTCCTGGGAGATTAAAACTGTGTGCCCGACCGAGACTCGAATTCGGGACCTTTGCCTTTCGCGGGCAAGTGCTCTACCATCTGAGCTACCGAAGCATGAAAATCTCATTCTGGAAACATCCCCCAGGCTGTGGCTAAGCCATGTCTCCGCAATATCCTTTCTTTCAGGAGTGCTAGTTCTGCAAGGTTCGCAGGAGAGCTTCTGTAAAGTTTGGAAGGTAGGAGACGAGGTACTGGCAGAAGTAGAGCTGTGAGTACCGGGTGTGAGTCGTGCTTCGGTAGCTCAGATGGTAGAGCACTTGCCCGCGAAAGGCAAAGGTCCCGAGATCGAGTCTCGGTCGGGCACACAGTTTTAATCTGCCAGGAAGTTTCATATCCTATTTTCAGTTTTCGATTTTTTGTTGCCATCATTTCCAGTAATAAGCGAAGACTTCGAATGGAAGCTGGAAAACTTGAAGACTCCCCCAGATTTTTACACTATACGTTTCAAGATGTGTAGAATCAAAATATTAAATAAAATAGGTAAATAAAAGAAAATTTAACCGGTCCGCTATTCGCTGCTTTTATCGAAAGGTGATTAGTGACTCAGTGCTACAAAACATCACCAATATTTTCCTACTGGTTCTTACTTTTTTCAGATCTGCTCAAAAATTATGTTGTAATCGAGGGTTATACCAGTACCTCGGCATTACGAAAAGTCAGTGCTGAAGGGAGAAAACTATTTTTCGTGTTAAGTTGTCCACTTCCAAGATCTACGACCAGATAAAGACATTATTATGTAGACATAGGCAGCAGATCAGCAACTTGCTGCTTTTATTACAAAATACGAATAAATTAGTGTCTTCCACAATATTAGACCAGATGTGGGCAAGTCTTGGATACTGCACGTTTTCTGCATCGTCTAATTGGCAATGCCACAAAGCAACAGCTACAGTATTGTCTCAACGATGCTGTACCAAATCTTATGTCATGTGTTGTTCGTTTCTAACTTTCTAATAGCACAGCTCGCTTTGCTATTTTCTGCAGTGAGCCGACATTTCAAAATAATAGAAATTTAACAATAAACGTTACTACCTTTTTTTAAGTTTTCGTTAAAACCCAAAAATTTTGGCACCATCTCAATGGCTAACTCTCATACCGGTTTTTACCCAGTTACTAGTAAAAGATAAGAAATACCCGTTCAGAAATAAAAAGTCGGTATCGATTGAAACGCCGACCGCTGTGGCCGAGAGGTTCTAGGCGATTCAATTGGGAACTGCGCAACTGCTACGGTCGCAGGTTCGAACACTGCTTCGGGCATGGATGTGTGTGATGTCCTTAAGTTAGTTAGGTTTAAGGTGTTCTAAGTTCTAGGGAACTGATAACCTCAGATGTTAAGTTTTATACTGCTCAGAGCCATTTGAACAATTTTTTCGGGTTTAAATGGTTGGTTTTCCCCATTCATACTATAGTGACGATCCCGAATCTCGATTGTCTAGAACTAGTGAACTATACTTCACGAACGCCTCGTTATCACTTTCTAATGTGCGTCAATTCGTTTAAAAATATCTGGGGGCCCTCCAGCAACCGTGTTAGGACCTTTATAAAAGAAAGGGGGAGATACCATTTGTGAAAACGTCTGAGAAAGAAATGCTCCGTACAAGTTAATTATTGAAAAAGAGAAAACATAAACCAGTCACCGCTCGTAATGCCATTTATTTACAGAAATAGTAGTGTTACTGATGTAGAACCGACAGGTTCACCTTCAGACTGCTATCCACGTTTCGACTGCATTTGTTGTTGTTCACGTTAGTTGGCTCTTCTTCCCACTGTGGCGAAAGTTTCTTCGGGTTGGCAGGAAATGATGTGAGGAATGGCCTGTTTAACTGTATCTGTATATGATGATGATTTAAAAAGGTATAAACAAACCTCTGTGGTGGAGAAGTTTTGGTCTTAGGTTAGTTACGTCGAAATTCCCGCATCATTATGTTACACTGTTGACTGCTCGGCTCCAACGTAGTGACCGAAACCGGGTATGTGACGGCGGCGTAACATTTGATAGAAAGACGTAGCAACCTACGAAGACTCAACGCAGATAAAATCCCATCTTCATAATTTTTTGTTATTTTTCTTAAATTATGGATATTGTGAAACTGATTTTAAATTTTATATTGTGTTCCAGATCCTCCCAGTGTGTACATTTGTGTATGTACTGTCACTTTTCAGGGTGCAGAATTGTAACGTGATATTCTTAGGAGTAGGTGAATTTCCAAAGAGTTGGAAGGCCTACTCCAACCCTCTTCTGGCGTTGATTCTGAAGAAGCAGGTAGAAGACACGTAGTTGTCGCCACTATGTGTGAAGTTCACTGGAATAACTGCGGAAATAACAGAAGTGTGTATGAAATCCACGAGTTGGGCAATGCAATGCTCACGTGATTCTGGAAAGGGGGGAAAAGTAATTAATGACAATATTTGTGAGAAGTTTTATTTTTTTTTTGTTCGAGTTTTACAAATGTTGACCCAATCCGAATCTGCGGAAAAAATTAATATTTGGGTCAACATTTGGAAAACTCTTAATTCCTCTCTCTCAAACCCCACCCTAAGGGGAGAGTTTTAGTTTTAGCGAATCAAAATTTACGAAGTAAATACATATTTTTTATTTATCCGTAACCATCTTCCACGCAAAAATGAGAACATGGATTTTCCTGAATTACAGCGCTAACTACCAAGTAGCAAAGCAAATGTTTAAGACAAAATGTACGTAGCTTTTTATGTAGAGTCTGATTCTGCAATAAAAAATGGGGGTTCCCATTTGAAATATTAAAGTTTTCTCCCACACCACCCCTAGAGGGCTGGGGTGGCGGGCTAATTTTAGCACCAGCAATGTCCCCCTCGAAAATAATCAACTTTGGGTTCTACACATTTTTTCGTGTGAAGCCTATTTTTCGAGTTATTCTGGTTTGTCAACTTAAAATTTACACTCTGTGTATAAAAAGTTCTGTCTTCTGTTCTTGTTTTTTGTATGTAACAGCTTTCTTTAAAGCCTCTGATTAAGTTTCCGGCAGTGGATGACGAAACGTTGTGCAGAGACTTATGCTTTGGACCACGACCTTATGCCCATAAATCAAACATCAGCAATGGCACAAATACCGACCGTGATAGCCTACACTGTACAAATATTTTTAATGCTTAACAGTTCCTAAAACTTATTATAAATGTAACTTTCATATATTTATACGAGGGCGTGCTGAAAAGTAATGCTTCCGAGTTTATTATATTCTCAATACCGATTGATGTATTACATCTCATGTCTATTACTCCGTCAACTTTCCCGCTTCGCTGACGCAAGTTGCTATCCTCTGCCTCTCGAGGTCTCCGAATTGTTGCGTTTAACATGACGGTGTGTGACGTACCGGTGTGAGAAGCAGCGTGCTGTAATCCAGTTTCTAACCGTCCAAATAGTGAGCATCCGCTCCTTCAGCAGTGCCACACCAAACACGAGCGCTGCGACATCTACAACAATCCGATGTCTTGGGTTCATTGTCATCGATCATCTCCACAAAGTTCCGACTTGGCCTCGTCCGATTTTCTGCTCTTCCAAAACTTCAAGAACATCTTCGAGGATTTCACTTTGATATTAATGAAGCGTTGCAAGCAGAGGTCAGGTTGTGGCTCGGTCAACAAATTCAAACATTCTACAGTGATGATGTCAACGAAGTGGTGTGTCGTTGGGAGAAATGTGTTCGTCGCCAGGGCGGCTATGTTGAGAAATAGATATGTAGACATGAAGAATAAAGATGTAGAATGTAACAAAGATTTTTTTTTAAAAAAAAAGAAGCTTTAAGAATTTTCACATACAAAAATTCGGAGATGTTATTTTTGAGCTCGCCCGCGTATTTGAAAATGTCTGTTTATGATGCCAGTATTTGAAATTAATTAAGTCTAAACTCGAATATTGAGCAATGTTGTTGATCGCATCCGACCTTCTATCTTTTTCATTTTGTATGGCCTTCATTTAACTTATAAACTCTTCTTACCATCAGAATTTCTGTATGTAATATAGGTATGTCTGTTCATGTATGTGTATAAATCACAATATGCAATCTGATGCTTTTATAATGTTTCATTAAAATTCTGCTACTAGTAAAAAAATTCTATAAACTATTTATCCTAGAGTCTTCAAAGAACAAATTCGTTCTTCGACTAAAAGATTTACTATTTTTATTCTGTTGTGCCTTCACCATAATTTATTTGCTTAGTTTAGATCTTTGCTCAATTGATTGGTGGACGCTCTTTGATTTGTAAATAGAAACATAGAGTGCAAAGCATATGTGTGAAGCCCAGACTGACGTGATGACTACTTTGAAGTGTGTTTTACGTGCCACAGCGATTTGTTTAAAATGTATATCCTGTTTACAATGCAACAACTCGTACATTGCCCTGAAAGAGCATAGGGACCATGGCAAGACGAAACACCGATTTCTGGAACATGTGTAAGTCTATACTACTGTTTCGCCTTGTATCTAAAGAAATGCAGACATGTTTTTTTAAACAACTTAAAAATGGCACTAAGTTCTAGAATATTCTTCAGCACGGTCGGCGCTGACGACGTGCTGCTGCTGACAACATTTATGTAACGGGAAACGTTGGCCACCTGAAGATGGGTATGAGTGCCCGAAACCGGTTATGGCTCCAAAGTAAGAGTACTTTATAATCACCTGTCGCTGTTTACGATATTCAGCAACGTTCATTAACGGCGGCGAAGTTCACAAGATACAACATGGATGAAATAAAATTTAACTGATACTTGATCATCGAGTGTCACACGATACTAAGCCATTCGTCCCTTATGATACAAAAGCAAAAAGTTAGAGAAAGTCTTGTTAGTGGAATTATTAAATACTGACACAAGGTTTTTGGAAGTGAAACATCTGTGAAGTTAGTGTAATAAGTTTTATTGTTACTGTTACTTAAATTTTGCAGATAAAAAGGTGGAAGTTACTGGCCATGTTTAAAATGGTGTTCATTTTAAGAGTTCTAATTTGACAAGAAATACGCTTTGTGATAGTGCGTTTAACTGTTGTGAGCCGGCCGCTGTGACCGAGCGGTTCTAGGCGCGTCAGTCCGGAACCGCGCTGCTTCTACGTTCGCAGGTTCTAATCCTGCCTCGGGCATGGATGTGTGTGATGTCCTTAGGTTAGTGAGGTTTAAGTAGATCTAAGTCTAGGGGACTCATGACCTCAGATGTTAAATCCCATAGTGCTCAGAGCCATTTGAACTGTTGTGAAACGATCAAATCAGTTTAGAGGGTACTTACACGTATGTTGCTATTGAAACCATAGTTTTGACGTGTTAATCCTCTCACGTCTTCATAGGTGTTTACCTCGTGGACATTGGTTAGAAAATAGGCGCCTATTAAAAAACTATTGTTTTTAAATTTTTTTGATATGAAAACGACGAAAATGAAAATGAACAGCTGAATATGAAGCAGGAACTGAACTACCGCGCACCTTTTCCTAGAACAGAAGTGGCGTCAACGATCGCTAGTTGCAGCATCCTGGAGATACATCGCGCACATACCACAGCGGCTGCATTCTCCGCGACCTGGCGCGCTCTGCCAAAGACGCCGTGCGTGCTGTTCATGCCGCAGGAGGTACGAAATGCGCTCTGTATACGGCAGCGTTTGCCTCGGGATACTGGGAGGCAACAGAGACACAAATACCAGAGTACTAGAAGCACGCGCAACTGAGCCAGGACAGCGAACCATCGGTAGGTAAACACGTGCTCCTTTGTGGGGAATTTATGTCTGCCACGAAGAACAAGAACCCGACAGTACCCAGTTATATGGTTAGTGGTAAACATCTTGAGCACGTCAAACTCTATAAGTATCTAGGTGTCACGCTACGAAGTGATATGAAATGGCACGATCGCCTAAGATTAGTATTAGGGAAAGCGAATGAAAGACCTAATTTTGTTGGAAGGGCTTGGAAGAATGCAATGAATTTGTAAAGAAAATCGTATGCAAGGCTCTCGTGTGACGAATTATAGAGCAGTGTTCCAGTGTTCGAAGTCCTCATCGAGTGGACATGACGACTGACATCGAAGGAATTCAGAGACGCGTTGCTAGAATTATAACAGAGTGATGTAGTCTATTCAAAAGTGTAAAATTAACCGCTCGGGAAACTTAAAATTTAATCTAAAAGCAAGATGACGTTGTACTAGCCAAACGTTGTTGGATGAATTCGGAGAGGGCTGTCCGGATATTACGCTGCCACCAACGTGTACTTGTGCTTGGGAGCATGAGAATAAGATACGCGGAATAAGATTGTGTACAGGGGCACAGAGACAGACGTTTTCTCTCGCAAATAACCTAGTGAATGTGGTAAGAAAATCCACAATACTAGTACGAAATGCCTCCCGCAATGCGCTGTAGAGTGATTTGTGAATTCTATATGTAGATGTAAGTGCAGAATTAGCAAATTCAGGAAACTAACGTGCATGAATTCGTAAACATGTACTATACGAAACGATGAATATGGAGGAATGTTAAACGCTGTCGTCGTCCATGCTGCCTGCAAACTCGATTCAACTGGACACGGGTATTCAGTGACATCGGATCTTTGAATAATGAATGCTATTTCGGCCAGATGCCCAGATTGCGTTTTTTTTTTTTTTTTTTTTTTTTAAACCCTAGTAACTGTACCACAGGTTGTCGCATGTTTCGTCTCGGAAAACTGTTTACTGGATTACCGTAAGTATTGACATGTTTACATATACAGGGTGGTCCATTGATCGTGACCGGGCCAAATATCTCACGAAATAAGCATGGAACGAAAAATCTACAAAGAACGAAACTTGTCTAGCTTGAAGGGGCAAACCAGATGGCGCTATGGTTGGCCCACTAGATGGCACTGCCATAGGTCAAACGGATATCAAATGCGTTTTTAAAATAGGAACCCCAATTTTTATTACATATTCGTGTATCACGTAAGTAATTATGAATGTTTTAGTTGGACCACTTTTTTCGCTTTGTGATAGATGGTGCTGTAATAGTCACAAACATATGGCTCACAATTTTAGACGAACAATTGGTAATAGGTAGGCTTTTTTTTAATTAAAATACAGAACGTAGGTACGTTTGGACATTTGATTTCGGTTGTTCCAATGTGATACATGTAGCTTTGTGACCTTATCATTTCTGAGAACGCATGCTCATACAGCGTGACTACCTGTGAATACTACATTAATGCCGGCCGGGGTGGCCGAGCGGTTCTAGGCGCTACAGTTTGGAACCGCGCGAACGCTACGGTCGCAGGTTCGAATCCTGCCTCGGCCATGGATATATGTGATGACCTTAGGTTAGTTAGGTTTAAGTAGTTCTAAGTTCTAGAGCACTGATGACCTTAGAAGTTAGGCCCCATAGTGCTCAGAGCCATTTGAGCCACTACATTAATGCAATAAATGCTCAAAATGATGTCCGTCAAGCTCAATGCCTTTGGCAATACGTGTAACGACATACCTCTCAACAGCGAGTAGTTCGCCTTCCGTAATGTTCGCACATGCATTGACAATGCGCTGACACATGTAGTCAGGCGTTGTCGGTGGATCACGATAGCAAATATCCTAAAACTTTCCCCACAGAAAGAAATCCGGGGACGTCAGATCCGGTGAACGTGCGGGCCATGGTATGGTGCTTCGACGACCAATCCGCCTGTCATGAAGTATGCTATTCAATACAGGTTCAACAGTATGCGAGCTATGTGCCAGACATCCATCATGTTGGAAGTACATCGCCATTCTGTCATGCAGTGAAACATCTTGTAGTAACATCGGTAGAGCACTACGTAGGAAATCAGCATGCATTGCATCATTTAGATTGCCATCGATAAAATGAGGGTCAATTATCCTTCCTCCCATAATGCCGCACCATACGTTAACCCGCCAAGGTCGCTGATGTTCCACTTGTCGCAGCCATCGTGGATTTTCCATTGCCCAATAATGCATATTACTCCGGTTTACGTTACCGCTGTTGGTGAACGACGCTTCGTCGCTAAATAGAATGTGTGCAAAAAATCTGTCATCGTCCCGTAATTTCTCTTCATAGAAATATGGTACAGGTGCAACATTCAACGGGTGTAGCATTGTCAACACCGACGTTTTTGACATTCCCGATTCTCGCGCAATTTGTCTGCTACTGATGTGCGGATTAGCCGCGACAGCAGCTAAAACACCTACTTGGCATCATAATTTGTTGCAGGTCGTGGTTGACGTTCCACACGTGGCTGATCACTTCCTGTTTCCTTAAATAACGTAACTATCCGGGGAACGGACACCTGGATGATGTCATCCAGGATACCGAGCAGCATACATAGCACACGCCCGTTGGGCATTTTGATCACAATAGCCATACATCAGCATGATATCGACGTTTTCCGCAATTGGTAAACGGTCGATTTTAACACGGTTAATGTATCACTCACCAATTTAGTATTGGAGGCCAGCGTGGAGGGTAAAAATCGTAGAGGGAGACCAAGAGATGAATACACTAAGCAGATTCAGAAGGATGTAGGCTGCAGTAGGTACTGGGAGATGAAGAAGCTTGCACAGGATAGAGTAGCATGGAGAGCTACATCAAACCAGTCTCAGGACTGAAGACCACAACAACAACAACAATGTATCACGAAGCAAATATCGCCCGCACTGGCTGATTGTTACGTGATACCACGTACTTACCCCCCACGGGGTCCACAACTCTTTTGTGGACACGTGCGTAGCGAGCACGGGACCCCGAGCTAATGTGGCCCTCCTTCCTTTCCGGGTTGCATGCCTTCCCTTCCCTTTCCGCATCCCTCCCCGTCCCCCATCTTCGCCCCCCCCCCCCTCACCTCTGGCTCTTTCCTTCCCTTTCTCTCCCTCTGGGAGTATGGTTTGTGCCTACGTCCGGAGACGGACGTTCGAAACTGTTCCAAATTCCTTGCTTTTACACTTGCAAGTCCTCGTCCTTCCTCTGTCCTTCTCTTTTCCTTCCCTCTTCTCCTTGCCCTTTTCTCCGCTGCGGCGTTTGAGACCCCCTTTTCTTTCCTTTCCCTTTCTCTTTTTTCCTCCCTGTGCGTGTCTGAAGGCCGACCCACGCACTTCCATGCGTAGCCGGTGACGGGGTAACGCGTAATTCCCCGCCCCGGGTAGACAGGTAGGACACGTACGTACCCCCTGGTAACGGCCAGGCCCAGGGAGGGGTGATTACCCGAGCTGATACCTTCCGAAAGTGCCGATTGGTCCCTCCGTCCGTTTGTCGGGAGGTGTGACCTGAGGTGTGAATAATCACCTAAGGCGGGTGTGCCCTCGGTGAGGGCCCCCACAAGGGAGGAGCGCGCCATCGGAGACGCCGGTAATCATGGGGGATTCTTCCGCAATGGTTTCCTCACCTTCCACTATGTCTGCTCACAAACGTAAGTTCACTGAGTCTCAGCCACAGACGGTTCTTCCATCGTTGCCACAGTTCCTTGTTGTTTCTCGGTCTGACGAAGGTCACGACTTCTCCACGGTCAACCCTTTCATTATTCAGAAAGGTGTCGACGCAATTGCGGGTCCTGTAAAGTCTTGTTCCAGATTACGGAATGGCACCCTGTTGTTAGAAACACACAGTGCCCTCCAGGCTCAAAAATTGCTGCGTACTTCTCTGCTCCACACCTTCCCTGTCCGGGTGGAACCGCACCGTACCTTAAATTCCTCGCGTGGAGTCGTTTATACACGCTCCCTCGATGGATTGTCTGACGAAGAAATTCAGCACTACCTGTCTGACCAGGGCGTCACAGCTGTTCATCGGGTTATGAAAAGGGTTGACTCGAACATCATTCCAACCCACACTGTCTTCTTGACATTTGACAAAGTTCAACTCCCATCAAAAATCAAAGCAGGCTATGAGATAATTTCCGTTCGCCCTTATGTCCCAAACCCTACGCGTTGCTATCGATGTCAGCAGTTCAATCACACCAGCCAGTCCTGTTCCAATCCGGCCAAATGTGTTACGTGTGGCAAGGATGCCCATGAGGGTGCTTGTCCACCTCCATCCCCTCGCTGCATCAACTGTATGGGTGACCACGCTGCTTCCTCTCGAGATTGCCCCGTTTTTAAGGACGAAAAGCTGATCCAGGAAATAAGAGTGAAGGAAAAGGTGTCGACCTTTGCTGCTCGAAAGTTACTCGCCAGTCGACAGCCCACCGTCCCTCAGAAAGGAAAATACAGCACTGTCCTTGCTTCTCCTTGGCCAACAAAGGAGGCAGCCACGCAGACTTGCGACCTCACATTTAGTACCACGGTCGTCAGATCGGCCAGTGCAAAGATCGCCCGTTCAACCTCACCACTTTCGCCTGCCCACTCTATGGCTCACCCTTCGTCGGGTTCTGCTAAATCTCGAGCCCAAAAGTCAGACGCCAAGTCTTCGAAAAAAGAGCATTCTCGTGAAGAGTTTTTACGTACTGCAACTTCACAACCATCGGTTCCTCCTTCATCTAAACATCATACCTCCAAGAAGGCTACGAAGAAACACAGTTCCTCTCCTTCTCCGCCAAGGCGTGTCCCATCTACAGCACCACCTGGCGGAAATCGCCCTCGGCCATCTTCTGTGTCGCCGAGGCGCACTGCTGGTGGCTGGTCAACTGGCCGATCGTTGGTGGCAGGAGCTGCTCCTGACCAACCTATGGATCAGGATCTTCTGCCTTCGACTGAATGCCATTCCATGCTGTCGGTCGCAAGCTCTGAGCAGTCGTTGAGTTGACAGCACCCTTGGTCACGTTCCTCCATTTTCTGTTCACCCTATGTCCATTATCCACTGGAATATCCGCGGCATTCGCGCCAATCGGGATGAATTGTCGATCCTCTTACGATCCTCCTCGTCGGTCATCTTCTGTCTTCAGGAAACAAAGCTGCGTCCCCATGACCGCTTTGTTCTCCCTCATTTTCAGTCCGTCCGATATGACCTCCCCTCTGTTGAAGGCACTCCAGCCCATGGAGGACTCATGATTCTGCTCCATGATACTCTCCATTATCACCCAATCCCCTTAAACACTTCCTTCCAAGCTGTCGCCGTCCGTCGTTCCCTTTCTGGATACACGTTCTCTCTTTGTACGGTATACATTCCATCGTTTACACCAATGGCACGAGCTGATCTCCTTCATCTTCTTGATCAGCTTCCACCCCCCTATTTGCTGGTTGGGGACTTCAATGCCCACCACCCGCTTTGGGGATCTCCACATCCTTGTCCACGTGGCTCACTATTGCTAGACGTCTTCCACCAAGCGGATCTAGTCTGCCTCAACACTGGGGTCCCCACATTTTTGTCTGCCTCCACGGCAAATCTATCTCATTTGGACCTTGCGGTCGGTACTGTTCCGCTAGCTCGGCGCTTCGAGTGGTTCGCCCTTGATGATACACACTCGAGTAACCACTTTCCATGTGTTCTTCGACTGCAGCCCCAACTGCCATATATGCGCTCGCGACGCTGGAAGGTTGCCCAAGCCGATTGGACACTTTTTTCGTCTCTAGCGACATTCGATGACCGTCGCTTTCCCAGCGTCGACGATGAGGTCACACATTTTACCGACGTTATTCTCACAGCTGCGAAACGTTCAATACCACGCACCTCCGAATTGCCCCGGCGCCCCCCAGTTCCTTGGTGGAACGAGGCATGCCGTGACGCAATACGTGAGCGGCGACGTGCTCTTCGCATTTTCCGTCACCATCCAACTTTGGCCAACTGTATCCGATATAAGCAGCTCCGTGCGCGATGCCGTCGCGTCATCCGCGATAGCAAGAAGGCAAGCTGGAAATTCTTTATTAGCTCATTTAACACCTTCACTCCCTCCTCGGAAGTTTGGAGTCGGCTTCGACGGTTCTCAGGCGCGCCTAGTTTCTCCCCGGTCTCTGGGCTCACTGTCGCGCATGATACCTTAGTGGACCCCGTCGCAATTTCTCACTCATTGGGTCAGCACTTTGCTGAGATATCGAGCTCTTCAAATTACCCGCCAGCGTTTCTCCCGAAGAAACGTGCTGCGGAAGTGCGACATCTTGCTTTCTCCTCTCAAAATCGCGAAAGCTACAATACTGTTTTCTCCATGCGCGAACTCCAACATGCACTCTCTTCTTCTCGCTCCTCCGCCCCAGGACCGGATGGTATCCATGTCCAAATGTTGCTGCATTTATCAACCCCTAGCCTGCGTTACCTCCTTCGCCTTTATAATCGAATTTGGACCGACAGTACCTTTCCCAGGCGATGGCGGGAAGCTATTGTCGTTCCCGTTCCGAAACCTGGAAAGGACAAACATCTCCCCTCTAGCTATCGCCCCATTTCTCTCACGAGTAGTGTCTGTAAGGTTTTGGAGCGTATGGTGAATTACCGTTTAGCTTGGTGGCTGGAATCCCGCAGTCTTTTAACACCAGCCCAATGCGGATTCCGAAAGCATCGTTCTGCCGTTGACCATCTTGTTGCTCTCTCCACTTATATCATGAACAATTTTCTCCGGAAACGCCAAACGGTAGCAATATTTTTTGATCTGGAGAGAGCATACGATACCTGTTGGAGGACAGGCATCCTCCGCACACTGTTCTCTTGGGGCTTTCGAGGCCGGCTGCCCCTTTTTCTTCGCGAATTTATGGCAGAGCGCACATTTAGGGTGCGGGTGAACACTACTCTCTCCCGTACTTTCTCCCAAGAGAACGGGGTACCCCAGGGCTCCGTGCTGAGTGTTGTACTGTTTGCCATCGCCGTTAATCCAATTATGGATTGTCTCCTTCCTGATGTCTCGGGCTCCCTCTTTGTGGATGATTTTGCGATCTACTACAGCTCTCAACGGACCAGCCTTCTTGAAAGACGTCTTCAAGGATGTCTCGATCGCCTCCACTCGTGGAGCATCGAAACCGGCTTCCGTTTCTCACCAAGTAAGACCGTTTGTGTTAATTTTTGGCGACGTAAGGAGTTTCTTCCGCCCTCCTTACATCTAGGTCCTGTCAACCTTCCGTTTTCCGACGTCGCTAAATTCTTGGGTCTTATGTTTGACAGAAAACTGTGCTGGTCCTCCCACATTTCCTATCTTTCGGCTCGCTGTCTGCGTTCCCTTAACACCCTCCGTGTCCTGAATGGTACCTCTTGGGGAGCGGACCGAGTGGTCCTTCTCCGCCTCTATCGCGCCTTAGTGCGCTCGAAATTGGATTATGGAAGCATAGTCTACTCCTCTGCTCGGCCGTCTATTCTTCGGCGTCTCGACTCTATCCACCACCGTGGATTACGTTTAGTGTCTGGAGCTTTTTACACCAGCCCTGTGGAAAGCCTTTATGCTGAGACTGCTGAACCTCCGCTGTCCAATCGGCGGGCAGTCCTTCTGAGTCGTTATGCCAGCCATCTGTCTTCCATGCCTGCTAATCCAGCCCATGACCTTTTTTTCGACGCCTCCTTTGATGTCGGGTATGCAGACCGCTCCTCCTCCCTACTACCCCCGGGAGTCCGCTTCCGTCAACTGCTCCATTCTCTTTCCTTCTGCTTTCCTAAAACCTTCTTGACAACTTGGGGTACAGCACCGCCTTGGCTCCGTCCCCGGATCGACTTGCTCAGAGACCTATGTCAATTTCCCAAGGATGGTACCCCTACACTTGTTTACCGTCGGGCATTTGCTGCTCTATGTGCACAAATGACGGAAGCCACATTTATTTACACCGATGGCTCGAAAACATCGTTAGGTGTAGGGAGTGCCTATATTGTTGGCGACACCCCAAATCACTTTCGGCTTCCCGACCAGTGTTCGGTTTATACTGCGGAGCTTTACGCTGTTCTCCAGGCTGTCCACTACATCCGCCGCCATCAGCGGATACAGTACGTAATCTGCTCAGATTCTCTCAGCTCTCTCCTAAGTCTCCAAGCTCTTTACCCTGTGCACCCTCTGGTCCACCGGATTCAGGACTGTCTGCGCTTGCTCCACCTGGGGGGCGTCTCAGTGGCGTTCCTCTGGCTCCCGGGACACGCTGGTATCTGTGGAAATGAGGCGGCCGATATAGCGGCCAAGGCTGCAGTCTCTCTTCCTCGGCCAGCTATTCAGTCTCTTCCGTTTACCGATCTACGGAGCGGTTTATGTCGCCAAGTTGCTCATTTATGGCATGCGCATTGGTCAACACTTCCCCATAATAAATTGCGGGAAGTGAAAGCCCTTCCTTGCGCTTGGACCTCTTCCTCCCGAACGCGTCGTCGGGAGGAGGTAATTTTAGCTAGACTCCGGATAGGGCACTGTCTTTTTAGCCATCGACATCTTTTAAGCGGTGATCCTCCCCCACTCTGTCCCCACTGCTCTCAGCTGTGGACGGTCAGACACCTTTTAATTGAATGCCCCTATTTTAATCCGTTACGCTCCCGTCTACAGCTATCGCCTGATCTATCGTTGATTTTAGCGGATGACACGCGATCAGCTGACCGCGTTCTACAGTTTATTAGTGACAGTGAAATGACGTCAGTCATTTGAAGTTTTTTTTGGGGGACAACCAACCCCTTTCTCTAGTGGATTTTTAAGCATTCCTTCTGCCTTTAGTTTCTCAAATTTTATGACTTTGTTCCCATTGCTACTGATTTTAAATTTCGTTTTTTTCCTGTTTTCTACGTCACGGGCTGGGCGCTAATGACCATAGAAGTTTTGCGCCCTAAAACCACAAAAAAAAAAAAAAAAAAAAACACGTACTTACACGTTTGTGACTATTACAGTGCCATATATCACAAAGCGAAAAAAGTGGTCCAACTAAAACATTCATATTTCTTTACGTACTACTCGAATATGTAATAAAAAAATGGGGGTTCCTATTTAAAAAAAAAACGCAGTTGCTATCCGTTTGACCTATGGCGGTGCCATCTAGCGGGCCAACCATAGCGCCATCTGGTTTCCCCCTTTCAAGGTAGACGAGTTTCGTCCTTTGTAGTTTTTTCGTTTGATGCTTATTTCGTGAGATATTTGGCCCGATCACTATCAATGGACCACCCTGTATAGTACCGCATGGTAATGATTAAAGTGCACATATTCAGAGGTCCAGTGTGGGCTGTAATTATCGTCCGGCAGTGAATCGCCGTAGATATTCTCATGCATTAATGCGGGACCAAGTTCCGTCGGAAAGAAATTAGCTCCAGTTTTGGCCGCAGTGTGTAAGTCTAGTGCTGTGAATATAAGACAGACGCATACAAATGTTTCCATATGTAATGGATTAGGAATGGAACGTGGTCAGAAAAGGTAAAACAAGTGAGGAAGGCGTAATGTTGATTTATTATTGATAGCCGCTTACACAATTCGTTCAATATGAGCACCAGAGACGTCGACGAGATGCTGTACAGCGCCAGATTTGCACAAGTTGACCAAAATTGGAACTGTTTCCAGTGTAAATCGGTTGCGGATTAACGCATTTGCATATCTACCAAGTTTCGATGCCTTACGATAAGCCGGCCGGTGCGGCCTAGCGGTTCTAGGCGCTTCAGTCTGGTACCGCTCGACCGCTACGGTCGCAGGTTCGAATCCTGCCTCGGGCATGGATGTGTGATGTTCTTAGGTTAGTTAGGTTTAAGTAGTTCTAAATTCTAGGAGACTGATGACCTCAGAAGTTAAGTCCCATAGTGTTCAGAGCCATATGAACCATTTTTTGAACCTTACGATAATTAAATCCCACACAAGATATCAGTGACAAACTGCACGTTAATTAAAACCACCAAGTAGATATATACTCTGCAAGCACCGTACGGCGCGTGGCGTAGGGAACTTGTACCACTACTAGTCATTTCCTTTCCCGTTCCACTCGCAAACAGAGGGAGGGAAAAACGATTATCTATATGCTTCCGTACGAGCCACAATTTCTCTCGTCTTGAAATTCCAGTCACCATCTTTCTCCTCCGAATGCGAAAATATTATGTTGACACCGACCTACACAGGGCAAACGATCACCACGGTAAAATCAGGGAAATTAGAGTTCGTTCGGAATGATATAGGTGTTTGTTCTTTCCGCGCCCTGTACGAGATTGGAATAATAGAGAATTGTGAAGGTGGATCGATGAACCCTCTGATTTGCAGAGTGTCCATGTAGATGTAGATGTAGATCTTATTTTCGCTGTCCTTACGCGAGATGTGCTTTGGCGGCAGAAGGATCGTTCTGCAGTCAACCTCAAACGACGGTTCAAAAACTTTTCTCAATAGTATTCTCGAAAAGAGCTCCTCCTTCCCTCTAGAGATTCCGATTTGAGTTCCGTAAGCATCTCCGTAATACTGTTGGCCGAATCCGTGGGTAACAAACATAGTAGCCCCCATCTGAATTGCTTCAATGTCTTCCTTTGATCCGACCTGATGGGGATCCCACACACCCGAGCAATAGTCAAGGATGGGTCGCACTAGCGATCTGTACGCTGTCTCCTTTACAGAGGAACTTAGCTTTTCTAAAATTCTCCCGATAAAGCTTACTCGACCATTCGCCTTCCATACAATCTTTATCGGCTGTTTACGTCACTTAGCCTTCCTCATACTAGAGACTGTTGAATTCGCTGGTGAATAAACTAGGGAAATCTAGCGAGGCGGAGCACTACTCAAAAAATCTACCAGGTGTGAGTAGGGCTCGCGCATTGAGAGATCCGTACAAACTGGAAATCGAGGACCTCGATGGTTTTTGCCTGTTACCGACATTGATATTGGCAAGATATCTATCCCAGGGATTCCAAGACATTCGAAGGTGTTTTGATCTCAAGTTCGGAGCTGAGTAACAATTGACAAATTTTTTCGTGTGATGTAATTACAGATTAACAATTCTGATTCTCTTCCTTTATTTATACTGTTCTTGTCAGATTTCATGATATTACGTCAAGTGGAAGTACCCTATAAGTTTCAATGACTGAGTTTGAGAGTGTCAAAATATGTGATATAAATGTCTGCATCTTTTGATTGCATTGACTTAGAAGCTTCATTTTTTACATCACCAAGGGCCTGTAGACGTTAATACTAACATAAATTTCAACGTGATATGTCGAACCATTCCTGGCTTTGGAACAGTGGAGAGACAGAGAGACAACTAAGCGATTCTCGTAAAGGTTCCGTTTTTACCACTGAGAACGGAATTCTGAAAATTACACTTACATATTGGTATTCTCAATGAACGGGATTCATATTATAACTCTTCCCTAACAACCGAACCTTTAGTCCTGTCACGGCAAAAGCCACATATAAGTCTCTAACGTGCCGTGAAACACGCCAATGTTACCCTCTGAGAGGATTACGAAGTTTTACCGCGCGTGTGTGTAATTGACAAGGGTATTTGACTATAATTTCGATTTTGATGAAATAACAGAAATACCATACGGGCTTTGATCTTGGGAGTTAACGAAAGTGGTAAAATCATAAATGAATGAAGAAAAATGAACGGTCGCCAGCCCGATTAGGCACGTTAATTTGGAAATATATATTTCAGAAAATTGAATATTGGTTATTGAAGTTAATTTTGTTGAGATTTCCCTTTGAAAAGCAAACAGGATACAAACTGACGCAGCGCACTCTGTACTGTGTGTAGCAGCAGTTACAAATAAGATCCGCACCAATAAATTATGGGGAGCAAATTTGCATCAAGTTCATACTAATGACAGCCGTACTCGAGAGCCGTACTTAACAAATACTGAGATGTCACTGCATGAAGTGCAGAACTAAATTTGGACATGCGGGGCTTCTATCTTGACTGCCATGAATAACACAAAGATGAATAACATCATGAATACACTGTTTAAGCTCCTCGCAATATAGAAGTTTTCCTTAGTAACAGTTCAATTTTTTCTCTGATAGGTGGAGAATATAATGGGGACCCATAAAGTAGTATAGTTTCACTAGTCAGAGCTCTTTGATTATTAGAATAGTAAAGTACAACTCTAAAAGCAAATCATTCACTTCACTTGGAGTAGTTCATAAATTACTCTGCAAGATAGTAAAATATACACTGGACTTAATTAACTTCAAATAATGATGGGTATCAAAATTACACCACCTTTAAAATTGTGCATACTTTTTGTTCTATCAATACTATCTTAAATCTGTTCATCAAAGATTTAAATGTACTTCAACTTTAATTACCTGTGAAGCAGGTATTCTTTGCAATAATACTTACACAATCTTGCACAGAAATCCTACAAAACTATATTTTATAATAAACTAAGAATACTTTAGCAAAATATCCAACTTCACTTTTGTGGTTTTAGCTTTAACTATGGCTACTCCTTTTCCTATAGACAAAAAATCACTTTTAAACACCTGCAAAAATTGTTCTTTTAAATCAGGATACTCGGTTTTAGTAGCACTTAGGTGAGGACCCTGAATAGGTTCGTGATCAGGATTGAAAATACGATTACGGACACGAATTTATGTTTAATGTGGTTATTATTGAAACAACACACAAATTAACTGGTCCATGGCATATACATTACTTAACTGAATGTATGAAGTTCGTGAAGCAGTGGCGAAGAATGGTGGCAGGCGACATGGCGGCTAACTGTACTCACGGCTCTTGATGTACGAATGCTCAATAAAATCTCTTCTTGGCGTCGGATTTACAACATATTGGAGCCATTCCATTATGCCGTGAATACCCAATAATAGTCAGATCCACGTCCGAGGCAAATCCGTTGTAATGCAGCTTCCAATTACCTTAGCACCGTCGAAGTGTACCGTGCTAAGGCTAACCACATGCTGCCTGTCGTTCACACAAAGGAGCCGCTCAGTTGGACTGCCAAACCCACCTTTTACATCGCGCCATGCCACTTGCCTTGCGGAGGGACTTCCCTATAGCGTTTACATGTTACAAATACAAGTGCCCTAAGCATGAATCAGCTTTTAACAAACCTTTTCCACCTTTTCCTTTTAGAAACATATTCATATTATAATAATTTACCATTTCAATACATTCTTTTGCTTTTTACGTATATAGCACTCCGTCTTCAGGCCACGGGTAGCCCACCGGGACCATCCGAGCGCCGTGTCACCCTCACTGGAGGATGCGGATAGGAGGGGCGTGGGGTCAGCACACCGCTCTCCCGGTCGTTAGGATGGTATTATTGACCGAAGCCGCTACTATTCGGTCGAGTAGCTCCTCAATTGGCATCACAAGGCTGAGTGCACCCCGAAAAATGGCAACAGTGCATGGTGGCCCGGATGGTCACCCATCCAAGTGCCAACCACGCCCGACAGCGCTTAACTTCGGTGATCTCACGGGACGCGGTGTATCCACTGCGGCAAGGCCGTAGCCATTGCTTTTTACATGTAACCATTACAAAAACTCTAATTTTCTTGCCATAGATCAAGGAGTTTAAACAACACAGAATACACACATCATAAGTTACAGATAGACAGTTACATAATATAAAGCTACTTCTAATCGATATAAGTATAACAATATCTCTGTCAGGCTTTCTGATGCAGATTGTCCTGTTATTTCACTACATTGGTTCAGGCGACTAACGCGAAATTCGTACAAAAATCCCATGACTAATTCCTAGTAAATTATTTCGACTGGCGTGCGGTTGTCACATTTCCGTCCCCTCTTGCTCTGCTGTGGTAGTCGCAGAAATCTGATCGGTTTTACGGCTCCATATAGAGATAAAGTTTGATAGTTTGGCAATTACCTTGACGTGTCAGTTTGCCCTTCATAATATGAGCTGAGTTTCTCAAAGTTCTTTGCAGAAACAATTTCCTACTAATGTATGTGTGTTCAGCTAATTTCACCGTATAACTTCAGTTTCATGATTTTGCTTACTTAAAGTAGCCACGCCAAAATGGATCGCAACTGTATTTTCGTAAGAACAAAGAGATGATTTGTAAAATGTCTGAAACGACGTCCAAGTAAGAAAAAAAATATTTGTGTGAAACGTAGCCAGGACAAACAGTGACAAACAATGATCTTGTGAAACCCAAGTCGCTCTGTTCGTCCACGAGATGCAGAAGGCAGCAGGCAACCGCCTAGGGTGATGCCGTATTACTTGACTTCTGGAAGACGTTCGAAAGAGTGTTGCACTATCGCTTAATCGACTGAATATAAACGTACGAAGTATCAGATTAGTTTTGTGATTTGATTGAAGGCTTCTCAACACATAGCTTTCTTAATCGAGAGAATTTTTCAGATATATAAAACGCTTAGTATGTATCCAGAGGAAGTCTTACAGAAACATCAATGTTCGTACTTCGGAGGCTCCGTGAGGCTTTTCGCGGATGACGCTGTTACATATAGAGAAAGCTTAGAGAATTGCGGAAAGAGTAGCAGCGAATCGACGCTTGATCCAAGGACTGGCAGTTGATCCTCAACGTAAGCCGACGTAACGTATTGCGCGTAAAGAGCGGAAAGAGGCGTTATTACATGAATACACAATTGCAGAACAATCGCTGAAAGCGGTAATAGCCATTAAATATCTGGGAATATGCGTACGGGGCGATTTAAACAAAACGAACACTTAAAACTAATCTTAGGGAACGCTGGGATGCGTTGGAAGAATGCTCAGTATGTATGGTCCGTCCACGTAAGGAGTAGCTTCAGAAAAAACAATTTTGAATCATTTGAACGTGTCTGTTCGATGCTCATCAGGATAATTTATGTGTAACATTTGTGGTTCTGTGCAAGCATTGTTTAAAGATAAACCATTTTGAAGGCAACAAAGGTACCAACGACTGCAGAAAGATGCCTTGTAATAGATAATTACGACTAGCAGAGTCACAAGGCTCATAAACGAGGTATTATTTGGCAAGAAGTTAAACAGTTGCTTTTGAATGGGACACGTTTTTTGTCGTACAGTACACAGGGAAAATCAATCAGCAGAATGGAACAGTATGCACGTTTGATATGTTGCATCATCCAGAATGAGATTTTCACTCTGCAGCGGGGTGTGCGCTGATATGAAACATCCTGGCAGATTAATACTGTGTGCCGGAGCGAGGCTCGAACTCGGTCACGTTACATAATTTACGGTGTATCCGGACTGCAGCAGCAAAAAGCCACAATAACTACTCTACCCAGATCTATGATCCAATCCTGTTCCGTTCCTCGGTGTTGTTTTCACTTCATATTTGCACTTCGAATACGAGTAAGGAAAGAATGTACGACAACACAAAACCATCCATACGATTCTGTCACAGTAATGTGACCACAACCTATGTTCAAAGTCAACGTGTAATAACCATTTACAGACGGCAGGTGGCAGCACTAGCAGTGGAGGGTGTATAAAGCTTGTTGGGTGGCGTGGGAGGGGGGAGGGGGATGCTACTGCTCCCATCTGTTACTTTCCCCTCTTTGGGGAAGTATGTGGGGAAGTTTGTAGCCTTTCGGCTTTTACTCCCCTTTGTACGCGTGTGTGTGATTATTTCTGTAGTTTTTTGGTGTCTGTTTAATGTGATGATTGTTCTGTTTGTGTCTGGTACTTGCCTGAGGTTGGCGATATGATTGGTGTTATATGGGAAGGAGCTGGATTAGCGATTGGGTATAGGAATTTTCTCTTCGACTTAATCGTCGAAGATCGTCATGGGGCGCTTATGCTTGTCGCGGAACATGCCATACTGACCTAGGGAGTGGATGAGGGCATTTCCTGATCTAGAAGAACCTTCATAGAAGGCCCTTGCCAGATCTTGGAAACGCTCAGGAGTGGTAGGTGGTGGTGGTTAAAGTTTAACGTTCCGTCGATAATGAGGTCATTAGAGACGGAGCGCAAGCTCGGGTTATGGAAGGATTGGGAAGGAAATCGGCCGTGCCCTTTCAAAGGAACCATCTCGGCATATGCCTGAAACGATTTAGGGAAATCACGGAAAATCTAAATCAGGATGGCTGGAGACGGGATTGAACCGTCGTCCTCCCGAATGCTCAGGAGTGGGATTTCTGCTGTGGCGTGCAGATCATCTGTGGGGAATCCAAGAGGTAGATGCAGTGCCCTTCTGAGGGCGCGGTTCTGCAGCCTCTGGAGTTTGTCCAGCTGCTGCTTTGCCACGTATCCCCAAACAGGGCACGCATATTCCATTAACTGCTACTGGGCAGGGAAGGGAGCTGGTTGAGTTCAGGATTGGGTATAGGATGGACATTCTGGCGAAGACCTTCCTGTGGACCTCGTCTATGTGGGGTTTCTACGTGAGACGAGAGTCCAAGATTACGCCAAGGTACTTGGCGGTTCTGCGCCAGGGAAGTTGGGTTCCATTTAGGTGAAGGTGGAGGGGGGGTGGGGGCGTTGAGGAGGTTCGCGCCTTCCGAGCCTGCGGGTAATCAGCACAGCCTGTGTCTTTTCAGAGTTGGGGGGAGGGGGGGAGGGGGGAGGGCGGACAGCAGCGTAGCCGTTCTCGTTCTCGTAATGCTGAAACGTAGCGATTTCTCTGATGTCCAAAAGGGCAGCTTTCGGGCCACGGTGGAATCACTTCCGAAAAAGCTAAGATTGTAAGCTGTCCGCATGCCTCCTTGGTTAAACTATACCGTGCATGGAAAAATAGCGCTATCCAAACCCAGCGCCGAGGTAACTGTGGTGCACCACGGGCCGTAGCTGACATGGTTGGGTTGGGTTGTTTTGGGGAAGCAGACCAGACAGCGAGATCATCGGTCTCATCGGGTTACGGCAGGACGGGAAAGGAAGTCGGCCGTGCTCTTTGAAAGGAACCATATCGGCATTTGCCTGGAGCGATTTAGGGAAATCACGGAAAACCTAAATCAGGATGGCCGGACGCGGGATTGAACCGTCGTCCTCCCGAATGCGAGTCCAGTGTCTAAACAAGGTGACAGGGGTCAACGGCGGCTGCGGAAGTGCGTACGGCGGGATGGACGGGCAACTGCTGCTCACAGCAGTTGCAACTGACCGTCCAAATTAATTAAGTGGCTGCTAACAGGTCCTCCTCAACGACCGTTCAGCAAACGTTGCTGCGTGTTCAAAATGGTTCAAATGGCTCTGAGCATTATGGGACTTAACATCTGTGGTCATCAGTCCCCTAGACCTTAGAACTACTTAAACCTAACTAACCTAAGGACATCACACACATCCATGCCCGAGGCAGGATTCGAACCTGCGACCGTAGCAGTCGCGCGGTTCCGGACTGAGCGCCTAGAACCGCTAGACCACCGCGGCTGGCTGTGAGCTTGTGTAGCAGGCGTATGCTTCATGCATCCACGGTGACTGCTGTTCATCGGCTATGAAGACAGGAATTTGCACGCCAGTATCTATACTAGACGTGCACTGAGTGGTGGTACGTGGCCTTTTCAGAGAAATCACGTTTTATGCTGCATCGGACGGTTAACCATTGGTGTGAAACGCCGGAAGTGTCCAGGACGCAGGGCATTTCCTGGGTGAAGTCGTCATTCTACAAGCCACAGTGGATCAATACAAGTATGCATCTATGCTTGGGGACCACTCCTATATGTAGTTTATTTTTTCCTCGGCACGATGGCATCTACCAGCAGGGCAATTCAACGTGTCACACAGCTTGCAGTGTTTATGTGTGGTTCGAAGAGCACGAGAATGAGTTTACTGTACTCCACATCGAGAATCTGTGTGACCACCTATATCGGGCTGTTCGCGCCATGGATCCCAAACTGAGAAACCTAGCGAAGCTGGCCATGGCACTGGTGTCGACATGGCTCCACATCCCTGCAGAACCTCACTGACTGTCTTCCTGCACGCCTCCCAGCAGACCGAGCTGCAGAAAGGTGGTTATTCAGAATTTTGACACGTGGTCACATCAAAGTGAGTGGACAGGGTACTTTGGGAAGTATGACACAGAGGACAATACATGTGTTACATAAATTGTCCCAAGAAAATTTTTAGCGTTCTGACAAAGTGTGCTCTGATTCTTGTGGCGTCTTTCTCCAGTGCCTCAGGCTTCTGCAGGTCTACACTCGTTAACCTCTCGACGTAGATTGCACACAAACGCCAAGTTTTACAAATAAATGACCTTGATAGGTGGCAGGAAAGGCACGTCCACGTATTTTTAAATCATTTATGTTTTAGCCGTTTAGATCCTATTCCCTTGTCGGTGTGCGACCCTTATTGTGTAGCATTGATAGAGGAAAGAGAGACGGCGCAAAGAAGAGCTGAGTATTTCGTGACGTTTTGTTTAGTAAGAGCAAAGTTTCACGGAGACATTCTTCCAACTCCAGTGATAGGCGATACAAGAGAGCGTTGTGAATTCCCGTGTGATTCACTTTTAAAATTCTGAGAACGTAACTTCTTTGACAAGTCTCCGAACATATTGCCTCCGCCTAGACATCTCGGGAAAAGAGAACAAACGGGTTAGAGGGATTCCAGCTCACACAGGGGCTTGGCAATGGCCGTTCCACCTGTACACTATTCGCGACTGGTACAGCAAAGGGGAGAGAACTATCTATGCGGCTTGATGTACCCTCCGCCATGCACCGTAAGGCGGATTGAAAATTTAGTTGTTTACTTCCGTGTTGTTTCATTCAAAATATTCGTGACAAACGCTATGATGTGGTACGTAACAACTAAACTACAAAAGACAAGAAAAAGAAAAGAAAAATATTTATATGGCTGCATGTTTGTCTCCTACAGGTCTTTCCTGTGTAAAATAACTAATTCTATTCATGGATTTCTCTATGGTATAGAACGAGTTGTTAAGGAGAAATATCAGTAATCTAAATCTGAAAACACTTTTACTGTCTGTCAGACATCATATTTCCATGTCACATTTTCAAAGAGTTTTATAGCTGTGTATTTCAATTCTTTTTGTGCCAAAATTAGATATATTAAAGAGTAATGCTGACCATTTATCGTACAAGTGCTGTAGTTATGTATATCTCTGTTACCTCGAACTCAAATGGGTCGTTGAGAATAGATTTTGTAAGTGGATGAAAGATGCGTCTAAGATGTATGTTTGTGAACCACGCGCATAATTCTAATTACATTCCCTTCTTCAATAAATATGTTTTGTCTAAGTGAAGTGTTAGCACAGAATATTATTCCGTAAGACAACACTTAAGGAAAATATACATAATGTGTTAACTTTTTGATTTAATAATCCCCAAAATTGGCAATTATTCTTATAACAGAAGTAGGAAAACCTACTTCACGGTTTTTCCACTTTAAATTTTCGTCATTATACACATCTAAGAACATCCTGGCTGTAGGGCATTTTTGACACTAAGTAAGTGAATGAGGGTTTTTTTCCAGTAGTTTAAAGCTAATCGATTTGTGCACAAGCAGACTGTAGCTTTCACATGATCATTAACCATTGTCTCTGTTGGTGCTTCTTTGGGTGGCTTTACAGCAATGTTTATACCATCAGCAAACAAAATTCTGCCTTCTGATCAAAACAAATGGTATATTGCCAACACAAAGCAGGGGAAGTAATGAGAAAACGATCGAATCCTATAGCACTCGCATTGTAATTTCTCCCCATTCTGATGATGCGGCATTTCTCTTTGTGTTACTCGAACAGCCTAGGGTAACCGTCTGAAATTTTGTTTGTTAATTAAGAATATAAACAAAGTCACAATTTTTAGTGTCTTACAGAAGATATTATCCACTTCATATTAACTTCTACTTTATGGTCATTATGACATTCCTTAATTCTGATGGGGTTGTGAGGTTAATTTTTATTTCACTATACACTTTTTATGTGTACTGTTTGGCTTTCTCCTCAGAACTATTTTCACAATTTTTATCATCTGTTTGTAAAAAGCAATTGTTAGAATTATCTGCTACAAGCGAACTGTCTTCTTCAGTGCTCCCGTCCTCTTTAATAGAAACAGTGTCATCCCCTATTGCTTCTTTCCTTGTCTCTCTTTTAACAATACTCCATACTCATTTTATATTACTGTAAGATCTGTCAGTTTCAGGCAATATGTGCATAATTTTGGATTTTTCAACTTTGATTAACATTTCATGGATGAAACTGTCTAGATAGCTTACTGATTTATTTATTCATTGCATTTCTGCTATTTCCCTCATCAGAAGTCGGAGATTAAGATGAAAGCAACGTAAAGCGGAACAGGCGTTTGTTACACAACAAGCTAACAGGAGGTAATAAATTAAAGGGTTAAAAAGGCACACTGACCAAAAGCTAAGAACTTATAAAAGAAGGTACTGTGTCTGTAACTATATCTAATTGGGGCGTCGCCTAATGGCTTGGATTAAAAAAATTTACAAAGATATAACGTTTAGTTGACAGGTGGCGCTAGTGTTGAGGATGTTGCCATCAGTTTTATTTGTCATCTATAAGTTTTTGCTTTTTTATACTTATAAGAAACAGATCGCATTTCAAATGTAAACGCTCAAATTCAGATCATAAAACACGACGTAAATGACTATAATTGTATACTTGTCAAATTATCTGTTCATCTGTTAATGGTGATGTGAAAGCTATAGTCTGCTTGTGCACAAATCGATTAGCTTTAAACTAATGGAAAAAAACCCTTCTTCACTTATTTAGTGTCAAAAATGTCCTACAGCCAGGATATTCTTAGATGTGCATAATGATGAAAATGTAAAGTGGAAAAACCGTGAAGTAGACCTGCCGAAGCATTTAGGTTTGCCTACTCCTGTTATAAGAATAATTGCCAGTTTTGGGGATTATTAAATCAAAAAGTTAACACATTATGTATATTTTCCTTAAGTGATGTCTTACGGAATAATATTCTGTGCTAATACTTCACTTAGACAAAACATATTTATTGCAGAAGGGGATGTAATTAGAATTATGCGCATGGTTCACAAACATACATCTTAGACTCATCTTTCATTCACTTACGAAATCTATTCTCAACGACCCATTTGAGTACGAAGTAACAGAGATATACATAACTACAGCACTTGAAGGATAAATGGTCAGCATTACTCTTTAATATATCTAATTTTGCACAAAAAGAATTGAAATACACAGCTATAAAACTCTTTGAAAATGTGACGTGGAAATATGTTGTCTGACAGACAGTAAAAGTGTTTTCAGATTTAGATTACTGATATTTCTCCTTAACAACTCATTCTATACCATAGAGAAATCCATGAATAGAATTAGTTATTTTACACAGGAAAGACCTATAGGTGACCAGCACGCAGCCGTATAAATATTTTTCTTTTCTTTTTCTTGTCTTTTGTGGTTCACTCGTCACGTACCACATCATAACGTTTGTCGCGAATATGATGTATGAAACAATTAGCCTGTGTGGAGTTCTCCAAACTAATAAAAAATATTCAGCAAAACTGTTACAGACTGATATCTATGTAAGAACAGCATGAACTTCAACATTGAAAATATTTTTTGCGTAAACATGATGTAACGATTATAAAAGTAGCACTAACTGTTAAAATTACCCATGTCTGATAAATAAAAAGGTACGCCCTGTAAAATAAAACACAGTCAAACAATACACTAAAATTTTATAAGTTTGTAGATTTTAATGTATTGCTTGAGTATGGTTTGTCATTAATCAGCATCACTATTGTCTTCTGAACTGTAAATTCAGCTAAGTTGCGTAAAATTATTAACTGTTATTGACAACCCGTTTACCTCAGAATAGCCATGTGTTTCATTAACTTTCGCTTGTTGTGTGTATACGTGTTCTATAAGGATACTACTATTTTGGGCAGCTCGGGAACGGAAATTTATGACTGATACTAAATTAAAAGTGGGTAACAGAACCTCTAGATCACTTTTTTGTCAGATTATTTCAAGAAATTTACATTAAAGTATCGCAACTTAGTCACCCTTTCTTTCTGTCTAACAGCAAGGACAATAATTCATCAAAATTTGCCGGCCGAAGTGGCCGTGCGGTTCTAGGCGCTGCAGTCTGGAACCGCGAGACCGCTACGGTCGCAGGTTCGAATCCTGCCTAGGGCGTGGATGTTTGTGATGTCCTTAGGTTAGTTGGGTTTAACTAGTTCTAAGTTCTAGGGGACTAATGACCTCAGCAGTTGAGTCCCATAGTGCTCAGAGCCATTTGAACCATTTGAATTTTAATCAAAATTTCTCATGGAAGCTCCCAATCACCCAGTGGAAACTTTTACATTGTAACAATAACAAATACTACGTTTCCCAATACTAACTGACAGTCACATGCATTATATAACCTGATATACACAGAATTTACTTATTTCTACATTTTTATATTTAAATTATTTTTATGAATGTGAGAGATCCATTTTTATCCATACTGTATCTATACGAACATGTCGCTAATTTATATCCACTTATATTAAGTGTTACTGTCCCTGCATTGGCTATGCAGATGCAGATATGTGAACTCAAAGAACACGTACCATTGTGCATCACAAAATTGCCGTAAGGACGTTGAACAGCCTTTGCATAATGTTTAAATTGAAGTTTGATGCGCAGTTCCCGAGCCAGTTTTATCCAGGTGATTCCGTTCTTCATGTGGATGTGCTGAACGTTGCGGTATATGATTGATGGTTGATTTGTGGGGGGGGACCAAATAGCGAGGTCATCGGTCCCATCGGATTAGGGAAGGATGGGGAATGAAGTCGGCCATGCCCTTTCGAAGGAACCACCCCGAAATTTTCCTGAAGCGATTTAGGGAAATCGCCGAAAACCTAAATGAGGATGGCTGGACGCGTGTTTGAACCGTCGTCCTCCCGAATGCGAGCCCACTTGGTTAACCGCTGCGCCACTTCGCTCGGTGATTGAGTGTAGACGGAGCGCCTAGTACATAGGCAACCAAAGTGGCCCCGCTTGCGTGCCAGCTGCCGGAATGCGAGGCGCGCGCGCTGCGGGACCGGTAGGGGCGGCCTTGGCCGGGGTCCAGGCCGGTGGCAGCGGTCCGCCGCCCACGCCGGGTCAAGGTGAGCCGCGCTGTGGCCAGGCCGCTGCGCCAGCTGAGCCACCGCCGCTCACCTGCCCCCGCCCTAGGTCACGGCGCCGCTGACTCAGCACTCGCGGACGCCATTCAAGTGCGTCTCACAGCAACACCTCTGCCAGTGGAGTCGTTGGCAATGCTTTGCCCAACCACTATCCTCGTGCTAGCCAGCCACGTGGAGTATTGGTACTGAACGTCAAAGGCAGACACCGTCTTCGGTACCATGAAGCTAAACAATGAATGAAGTTTGTTTCATTGCTAATCTTTAACTGGCTCTTGATAAAAAAACATTGGGTGTAGGAATCGCGCGCCGAGGATTCCGCACAATCCTAATTAATATGTAGACACGTCATCCATTTTGTGATCGAGAATCTCGACCTTTTTTCCTGTTACCCACATTGATATTGGCAAGATATCGGTCCCAGGGATTCCAGTATTTCCAGCATGTTTTAATTTCAGTAATATAAAAGTGACAGCAACTTATGCAATTGCCAACGACCATTATTACTATAATCAGAATTTCGACGTTCAGGCTGACAGGGTCGAAATGGTAAAAGTCAGACATCAGGTAAGTAATGATTTTATTGCTGAGGTCACTCTTAACGGGTGGACCAAGAGACAGAGAGTCGAATAGAAAATGACGAAAAATTATTTTCATGTGACATAATTACAAATATACATTTTTATAATTTTTTCTTTGGTTTTATTGTGAAACGTTCCTTTTTGCCACATTTTGTGATTCTAGGACAACAGGAAGAACCCTTTAAGTTTTGATGGGTGAGTTTCCGACTGTCAAAATACGTGACATAAATGGCCATATCTTTTGACTGCTTTGACTTAGAATCTTCGATATTTTACATCACCAAGGGATCATAGATATCAGTGTGTCATAAATTTCAACTTTATACGCCTATCCGTTGCTGAGAAACAGGGTTTTTAACAGTCGGACAGACAGAAAGACAGACGGACAACGAAGTGGTCCTATAACCCTTCCGTTTTTTGCAGCTGCGATACGGAACGCTAAAAATAGGCCATGTTCATATTATGACTTTCCGTGAACACGGAATTATGTATTTTTGTTTGTTTACTGCAAATAATACAAAAAGAGCACATGATAATATTCTTTTACTGTATCTGTCAGAATAAGATTAACATTCTAAAATTGTAGTTACGGTGAAAATTGGCTTCCAATGGTTTCTTTGGCAGAAAGAATTTCTGACTTATTGTTGAGCGGCTGTGTACCACATCCACATTCCACATTTTCATTACAAAAAGTTTTGAAGCAAGTATCCTAAATTGAGAGCGCACACACACACACACACACACACACACACACACACACACACAAAAATCACGGAACTACAGCATTTATTTCGTTAGCTGCACTGTAGCAGCTGGTTAATTATCTTCAGGATTGTATTTTTCATCTTCTTTATTAACGCAATCTTCTGATTTCAGTCAGCTATCCGGCATAGTGCCTAGGGAACATCTATGGAAGAAGATTCTTAAGTTCTCCTAGCTTTGTTCTGTGATTTTTTGTTTCCTTCTGCATACATCACTGTAGTCCTAGGGTCGCATCTCAGCAGAAGACGACACATGTTTCTTCCAGCAAGTGTTGCAATTTTCGAGGGTTCGGTGTCAGCCAGGTAGTGTTTGAATTTAATTACCACTGGACAGGTACGTCATATGCGAAGGCTCTCAGTTTGCTTTCACCTTATTTGCCGTAGAAGTAAATAAATAAGTGTAAAGCACTGTGCTGAATCTACGTCGTATACCATTACAAACAAATTTTAACTTAAAAATGGAATATAGAAGTATGTAACGCACTGTTACTTTTTAGTCACTTTTATCTTCTCCAGAATCGCTGTAAATCTTTAGCTGCGAACCACGGTCTGCCACGTTCAACACTCGATGAGCAGGGCGCATTATATTACTGGATAAGGAGAGCTCACTCCGTGCAAGTATCAACTGGAACTACAAATTTGCTCTACCACCCACAATTTATTTCCATTACTCGTTTGAGTGATGGTAACGGCCTTCAAAGGTGGATTTATGTGAATTAATATAACATGTATATGTTGTCTCTGTCTTTGGGGTAATCTATGTCATTGTCTCCAGTGGTTACAGGTTCTTCTTACTTCAGTGTTTACGAAGTGTGTGTGACGGTGTATGTCATGTAAACATGAAAAAAGAAGAGCCTGCAACCACTGGAGGCAAGGCCCTAGGCTTCCCCAAAGTTATACATAAAACTCATACACTTCTTATTGATACACATAAATCCACTTGATGATGAATGTTTAAAGCTCTGAAATGATTGTTGGGAATAAAATACATTACAGCTAACAATAGTAAACTTGCAGTTTCAGTTGATGTGAATGACAGTGACGGTAATGCCTAACCGAAAACGTTAGCAACGTAGAACTACAGACATCTGTGAGCAGACGGCAGGTCTCTGCATCGCGTACAAGGAGCAATGAATAACTCGAAAATGGTAGAAATCTTTTACTCAGGCTCCCAGTTAAGAGAGTACGGTGGCAGTGCAGTCCGCGGATTGCCCGAACCAACGGAGCTAACGCGAGATTTCTCATGCTGGAAGATGGAGCAGTTAGGTTTTCATTAAGATAGTAACAATCCGCATATCTGTATGTCTAGCAGGTATTTCAGAGTAGCCTTCTGAGTTGAGGAACCTGCCAATTCAACCGAGAACCCAAGTTACTAAAACGTCCGCAAAACATTGTGGAAACTCTTCCAATTTGCAAAGTAGCCTGAGAAATACAATGAACGCAACGAGGAATATAATTCACGAATACCCACAAACTTGATTCTTCTCGTTGCCAACTATAGGAAGAAAGAAGTTTGTGCTATAGCTTGAAACTCAGCTCCGGTGTATTTTTACGCCAAAGGGTTAGGGGAAATCCATTCTTTACGTTCTACGGTAGTTCGTGCGTCATGGCGGAGAGATTTGTATCTACGAATCGGAACGACGCTATGCGGTAGTGGTCTGCTATGGTCGTATTCCGTTTGGAATTATGACGTGAATTCCTCGCAGACTGAGTTGAATTCTTTATCCTCCCGTTGCCCCGTTCACCACCTCACTGGTTCGTCTCCTACTGCTCATTTCCAATGTATTTTCCCTGTGAAAAATATCCGTTCTCCTTTTTTCATTTTATGCAACGACTTTGATACGGAACATATCAGATCAGCATGGTAGTAGATAAGGACGTAGAAAATGACATTTCTACTAAAAGGAATGGTACAACATTTCTCCTCGCGTATTTGTGAATTAAAATAATTGTTTTGAAAATGTGGCTGCGTATCCATTTTATGCACTGTAACGATTTTGAAAGTTCGTCGATGGATATAACATCTGTTCGTCTTTGTCTCTATATTTGTTTTATTTTTACGTCTACATGGATTCTCTGAAAATCACATTTAAGAGCCTGGCAGAGGGTTCATCGAACCACCTTCATAATTCTCTATTATTCCAATCTCGTATAGCGCGTGGAAAGAACGAACACCTATATCTTTCCATGCGAGCTCTGATTTCCCTTATTTTATCGTGCTGACCGTTTCTCCCTACGTAGGTCGGCGTCAACAAAATATTTTTGCATTCAGAGGAGAATGTTGGTGATAGGAATTTCGTGAGAAGATTCCGTCGCAATGAAAAACGCCTATTCTTCAATGATGTCCAGCCCAAACCCTGTGTCAATTCTGTGACACTCTCGCCCATAGTTCGCGATAATACAGAACGTGCTGCCCTTCTTTGAACTTTTTCGATGCACTCCGTGAGACCTATCTGGTAAGGATCCCACACCGCGCAGCAGTATTCCAAAACAGGACGGACAAGCGCAGTGTAGGCAGTCTCCTTAGTAGATCTGTTACATTTTCTAGGTGTCCTGCCAATAAAACGCAGTCTTTTGTTAGCCTTCCCCACAACATTTTCTATGTGTCCCCTCCAATTTAAGTTGTTCGTAATTTTAATACCTAGGTATTTAGTTGAATTTACGGCTTTTAGATTAGACTGCTTTATCGTGTAACCGAAATTTAACGAATTCCTTTTAGCACTCACGTGGATGACCTCACACTTTTCGTTATTTAGGGGCAACTGACAATTTTCGTACCATTCAGATATCTTTTATAAATGGTTTTGCAATTTCTTTTGATCCTCTGATGACTTTATTAGTCGATAAACGACAGTGTCATCTGTAAACAACCTAAGACGGCTCCTCAAATTGTCTCCCAAATCGTTAATGTAGATAAGGAACAGCAAAGGCCCTATAACACTACCTTGGGGAACGCCAGAAATCACTTCTGTTTTACTGGATGACTTTCGATCAATTATTACGAACTGTGACCTCTCTGACAGGAAATCACAAATCCAGTCACATAACTGAGACGATATCTCATAACCACGCAATTTCACTACAAGCCGCTGGTGTGGTACAGTGTCAAAAGACTTCCGGAAATCAAATTATTTTTATGCACTTATTTTATAATTTCATTAAGACCTCCCCTCTTGAATTTTTGTTGCAGTTCATTTGAGACTGTGTATTAAAATGTGCTACTGTTCAAATTACAATCCCAAAGTTAGTTGTCGGAAGGCAATGTTTATTGTAAGATTAAAAGGTAAAGCTTTCGCCAACCTGAAGGTCGCTTTGATCACCACAGTGCTCTGTCACTCATGGTCCTACTCGATATTGATAGTACGACGTTGCCTCCCTCTAACATTCGAACTGACTCACCCAGACGGTTACTGGGAGACTTACACTACAAGGCCGACTTCTAACCACAGCGCTGCTCGGCATTTGTCACATTAGCAAATCCCCAGAGCTGCAAGTGATGGCCGCTGTGACCGAGCGGTTCTAGGCGCTTCAGTCCGGAACCGCACTGCTGTTAAGGTCGCAGGTTCGAATCCTGCCTCGGACATGGATGTGTGTGATGTCCTTAGGTTAGTTAGGTTTAGGTAGTTCTAAGTCTAGGGGACTGATGACCTCAGATGTTAAGTCCCATAGTGCTTAGAGCCATTTGAACTATTTAGAGTTGCGAGTAGTGATAAGAGACAGACGGCAAACACTGTGTTGACTAGTTCGGACCTTAGAACTTCGAATTTGTAGTCTGGCACTTTAACACATATTTTATGGTTGGTTCAAATGGCTCTGAGCACTATGGGACTCAACTTCTAAGGTCATCAGTCCCCTAGAACTTAGAACTACTTAAACCTAATTAACCTAAGGACATCACACACATCCATGCCCGAGGCACATATTTTATGTTTTACACTTTATTTTTATTACTTACTGCGGAACTCGGTGGTCGTTCAAGACTTTGCTACTGAGCTGAACGACCACGTCTGGATGCAGCCGAAACACACGCACCGCCCATCGCACACACTCTGCCGCCACACACGCAGTCGCCCAATCTCACGCACGCTCAGCTGGATTTGCGAGCAGTGAAACTACAAAAAAATGGCTCTGAGCACTATGGGACTTAACATCTATGGTCAACAGTCCCCTAGAACATAGAACTACTTAAACCTAACTAACCTAAGGACATCACACAACACCCAGTCATAGTGAAACTACAGACGCAATTTTTCACGACTATATGCAGCTCTTCTGTACGGTTAGATGATGATGGCGTCCCCTTGGGTAAAATATTCCAGAGGTAAGCCCTGACGACGACCATGGAGGTAGTGGTCCAAAGCTTGGAGTTTTATCCTGAATTGACGAGGCATGTACACCGAGAGATTTTTATTCAAGAAATACGTCGCGAAAGACTTCGTAGCCACATTCCAGAGGTAAGACAGTGCACCATTCGGATCTCCGGGAGGAGACTACTTAGACGGATGTCGTCATCAGGTGAAACAAAACGAGGTTGTACTGATTGGAGCGTGGAATGTTAGATCCCTTAATCGAGTAGGTACGATAGAAAATTCAAAAAGGAAAAAGGATAGGTTAAAGTTAGATATAGTGGGAATTAGTGAAGTTCGGTGGCATGAGGACCAGGACTTCTGGTCAGTTGAATACAGGATTATAAACACAAAATCAAATAGGGGTAATGCAGGAGTAGGTTTAATAACGAATATGAAAATAGAAACGCGGGTAAGGTGCTATAAACAGCATAGCGAACGCATTATCGTAGCCAAGATAGAAACGAAGCCCACGCCTACCACAGTATTACAAGTTTATGTGCCAACTGGCTCTGCAGATGATGAAGATATTGAAGAAACGTATGATGAGATGAAAGAAATTATTCAGACAGTTAAAGAAGACGAAAATGTAATATTGATGGGGGAATGGAGTTCAATAGTAGGAAAATGAAGACGAGGAAAAATAGTAGGTGAATATGGATTGGGCGAAAGGCGTGAAAGAATAAGCCGTCTGCTTGAATTTTGCACAGAATATAATTTAAGCATCGCTAACATTTCATTTAAAAATCATAAAAGAATGTTATATACGTGGAAGACACCTAGAGACACCGGAAAGTTTCTGACTGATTATATAATGGATAGACAGAGATTTAGGAACCATGTTTTGAATTATTTATAGGACATTTCCAGGGGCAGATAGAGACTCTGACCACAACTTATTGATTATGAACTGTATATTAAAACTGAATAAATTGCAGAAAGGTAGAAAATTAAGAAGATGGGACCAGGATAAGCTGAAAGAGCCAGAGGTTGTTGAGAGTTTGAGAGAGAGCATTAGGCAACGGTTGACTAGAACAGAAATACAGGAGAAGACGGATGGGTAGCTTAAAGAGCTGAAACAGTGAAGGCAGCGGAGGACCAAATAGGTAAAAAGACAAGGCCAAGTAGAAATCCTTGGATAACACGCGAAGTATTGATTTTAACTGATGAAAGAAGAAGATTTAAAATTGCAGCAAACGAAGCAGGTGAAAAGAAATACAAACGCTTAAAAAACGAGACAGACAGGAAGTGCAAATTTGATAATCAGGAATGTCTGGAGGAAAACTGTAAGGTTAATAAGTGAATACCACTATGGGACAGATATATAAGGCCTATGGGAATATTAAAGCTCCTTTGCAGAAAAGAGAAGCAGCTGTACGAATCTCAAAAGCTCAGATGTTAAACCAATCCTGAGCAAAGAAGGGAAAGCAGAAAATAGGAAGAAGTACATAAATGATCTATACAAGGAAGATGAACTTGAAAGCAATGTTATAGAAAGGGAAGTGGACGTACATGAAGGTGAGATGGGAGATGTGGTACTGCGGGAAGAATTTGACAGAACTCTGAAAGATCTAAGTCGGAATAAGGTCCCGGTAGTAGACGATATTCCGTCGGAACTACTGATAACCTTCGGAGAGCCATGACAAAACTCTGCCATCTGGTGTGCAAGAGGTGTGAGAGAGGCAAATACCGTCAGACTTCAAGAAAAAAGTTGTAATTCCAATTCCAAAGAAAGCAGTTGCTGACATGTGTGAAAATTACATTACTATCAGTTTAATAAGTCATGGTTGAAAAATAATATATATACAGAAGAATGGAAAACTGGTAGAAACCAACCTCGGGGAAGATCAGTTTGGATTTCGGAGAATTGTAGGAACACTCGAGGCAATACTGATCCTACGACTTACCTTAGAAGATAGCTTAAGGAAAGGCAAACCTACATTTGTAGACTTAGAGACAGCTTTTAACAATGTTGAATGGAATACTCATTGAACTTCTGAAGGTAGCAGGCGTAAAATATAGGGAATGAAAGGCTATTTACAATTTTTACCGCTGGCTAGTTCGGTAGCTCTGTGTGAATCGAGTAAAGATGGCAATATCACAGCATGGAAGGGCATCTATATGTGCCGTCAAGTTAAACCGAGACAGATGGTAAACAAGTGAGTAAATTGTTTATTACTTCAAAAGAAGTCGCCGTAGCTGTTGATGCCTTTATCGCACTGTGAGACAAGACGGACAATGCCGTCATGGAAAAATGGTCGCGGTTACCTGCAGAAAATAATTTGTACTATTGCGTCACCTGATCAAAAGTAGTTGACATACTTCTCTGTTTAATGAATCGTTCGATACCATTCATATTTTGACGATGCTTCTTTGAAAATTCCGTATCTTGAATGAGATCTCATTCTGGAAACATCCCCCAGGCTCTGGCTAAGCCATGTCTCCGCTATATCCTTTCTTTCAGGAGTGCTAGTTCTGCAAGGTTCGCAGGAGAGCTTCTGTAAAGTTGGGAAGATAGGAGACGAGATACTGGCAGAAGTAAAGCTGTTAGTACGGGGCGTGAGTCGTGCTTCGGTAGCTCAGATGGTAGAGCACTCGCCCGCGAAAGGCAAAGGTCCCGAGTTCGAGTCTCGGTCGGGCACACAGTTTTAATCTGCCAGGAAGTTTCATATCAGCGCACACTCCGCTGCAGAGTGATAATCTCATTCTGGAAACATCCCCCAGGCTCTGGCTAAGCCATGTCTCCGCTATATCCTTTCTTTCAGGAGTGCTAGTTCTGCAAGGTTCGCAGGAGAGCTTCTGTAAAGTTTGGAAGGTAGGAGACGAGATACTGGCAGAAGTAAAGCTGTGAGTACCGGGCGTGAGTCGTGCTTCGGTAGCCCAGATGGTAGAGCACTTGCCCGCGAAAGGCAAAGGTCCCGAGTTCGAGTCTCGGTCGGGCACACAGTTTTAATCTGCCAGGAAGTTTCCGTATCTTGTTTCTATTGTGTGAATTTTCGAGATCATTATATTGTTTGGGAACTGATACTCGAAATTTTATTTATCCTTTCATATTTTTTCTTTTATACATAGAAAAGCTACTTCTTTCATTTTCGTGTCACTTTTGGAAGCTTTAATTGTCTTATGAAACTGTAGTTATTTCTTTCGTTAGTAGCCGGTAAACAATTATACTTTTAGCTTTACCCAAATGATGAAATTTCATTATCAAAAGCTATGTTTAGGAATAGATAATAGTTTTTTTCTGCGTAAAATATGTTTGTGGAGTTTCTTTATAGTTTTCAAACCAACGGCCTTGCCGCAGTGGTAACATCGGTTCCCGTCAGATCACCAAAGTTAAGCGCTGTCGGGCTGGGCTTGCACTTGGATGGGAGACCATCTGGTCTGCCGAGTGTTGCTGGCAAGCGGGGTGCTCTCAGGCCTTGTGAGGCAAACTGAGGAGCTACTTGATTGAGAAGTAGCGTGTCTGGTCTCGGAAACTGACATACGGCCGGGAGAGCGGTGTGCTGACCTCATGCCCCTCCATATCCGCATCCAGTGACACCTATGGACTGAGGATGACACGGCGGCCGGTCGTTACCTTTGGGCCTTCAGGTCCTGTTCGAGAAGAATTTAGTTTTTTATAGTTGTCAGCTAAGAGTTGCTGTAGTGTTACCACCAAATTCTGTCCTGTTTACTGTAGTATAATGTTTTCGAGGCAGTCTCTGTGTTGTGTTGAAGGAGGACGGAAGTGGGAAGCGAAGTCTGTGATTGCTTCCAGGTTAAATAATGTGAAGTTCGTGAAGTTCTTTATTGTGAAATGCGCATTGTAAGACCAGACTGTATCAAGAATGTCAATGATTATATTACATCACTGACAGCAGGAAATGTAAAACCAGACGATCTTAAAAACACTGTTTAGTTGGAAAGTGACCATTTTTACCCAGTTTCATTTATTACGTAAATGAAGAGAACCATACGTATTAGTGTCCAAGCAGCATTCACGGATGTACTGTGATTATTCAACGTTAACAGGTGAATATTCGTAAACATGTGAAGATCAGGGCGTCTGAAGGAATCGTACTCCGAATATTACAGGAAAACGAGCTGAGGCAACAATATTTTAGGAGAGATCAAGATGAGTATATTTTTTTGACTGCTAATTAATGACACTATCAACTTGGGATCAACAGCCCTACAATTCCGTTGTCCCACCTAAAATATTATACATTTCTATGTTAGTTGATGCCTAGAGAAATGTTGAAAATTAATTATCTTTAACTATGACCGTGATTATTCAATTAAGGGAACGGGGTTGCTAGAATATGGAACCATGATTGTACCAAGCGTGCATCTCTTCGTCCGAAGCAAATCGGTGGTCACGGTGGGCTCACATGTTGCCAACACTGTTTCAACTACGCTGCAGGTATTTCGCCGGGAAACCCTTACACATCGTCCATAGAGTCCCGATCCTACCTATGTGACTCACATATTTTTGGAGCCCTGAAGAGAGGCAAACGTGGCCGCCGATGTACTTTGGACGAAGAATTGCACTCCTGGGTATAATCACGGTTCCGTAGACCAACCGCAAACACTTTACATGACAGCACTGAGCGTCTCGTCTCCGAATGGGATAAATGTATAACAGTTACGGCGATTACATTTCAAATAATAAACAGTTTATTTACTTTTTTTGAATCTGTCTCGTTTACATTTGGGTGCCCCTATATGAATCCTGTTTAGCATGTGTGGGCGAAAGGAGGAAGGATACTGCGAAAGACTTCGTCTATGTCCCGCCCTGGTTTGGGTGAGCTACGACACAACTTAGCAGCAATAGTGACCGCAGTGACTCAAGACGCACTCGCAAAAGCTTGGACGTGTTTGAATACCGTCTGGATGTTCGTCTTTCGTCCAGTGGGAAGCACACTGCACATTTATGAAAAGTAAATCAATACATGTGAAATATGTATAGTTGTATGATCCTTTTGAAAATAATCTGCAGCTCGTGGTCGAGCGGCTAGCGTTGCTGCCTCTGGATCACGGGCTCCCGCGTTCGATTTCCGGCCACGTTGTGGACTTTCTTCGCCTGGGAACTGGGTGTTTGTATCGCCCTCGCAATTGGTGAGACTGGCAAATGGAAAGATTGGGAATTTGTACGGGACCTGATAACAAGCTGTTGAGCGCCTCACAAACAAAAAAATCACCATATTTTGAAAATAAAAACATGATAGTCCCACGAGTAAGTTAAAATTTACCCTACGTTTCTATCTTTATTAATGTAGAAAATGTATTGCTGTGGGTCGGCCGGAGTGGCCGAGCGGTTCTAGGCGCTACAGTCTGGAACCGCGCGACCTCTACGGTCGCAGGATCGAATCCTGCCTCGGGCATGGATGTGTGTGATGTCCTTAGTTAGGTTTAAGTAGTTCTAAGATCTAGGGGACTGATGACCTCAGAAGTTA
The DNA here is from genome assembly GCF_023864345.2 of Schistocerca serialis cubense. Lineage (NCBI taxonomy): Eukaryota > Metazoa > Arthropoda > Insecta > Orthoptera > Acrididae > Schistocerca > Schistocerca serialis. The sequence goes on from NC_064638.1 coordinate 727,534,038, forward strand.
AGTCCCATAGTGCTCAGAGCCATTTGATTTTTGTACTCCTGTGGAATCACATGGTTGTTTTTGGAAACATACCGTATTTTTAAACAACGTTATAGTTTAGCTGATGTGACGAAATGGATTCTAGAGGAAGAGGAGAACGAATGAGTTGCACAAGCGAATAAAAAGCTGGGTTGCATTTACGAGTGCTCCGACAGTGCTTTACTGCACAAAACGAAGCGCAATCTCGTATGCCCAATAAGGACCAAGAGTGTCGTGTCTTGTACAGTAGGGCACTGTTCAGAGGCTGTCAGCGACGAAGCGAGCGCCACGGCTGTGTACAGTGGAGCCGTTGATTGCGTCTGGCATTCGACAGCCGTCACTCACTTCGCTTCTCTCGACGTCGCCTTGCGATTCAACCCAAGTCCCGACCTACGATCGCTAACACCACAGTTATAGCTGGGTAACACGCACTTGTTAATGATGAGAAACCAGCACAATTTGATGTATCTTTCCCTGACCTTTAGTGACGTACTTTTAATTTATCTGTTTTGTAGGAATACATGAAAATATGTGAAAAACTTAAAATGCAACCATTTACTTTACTCAGCCTAGAGAGCTGATCCTACCCCCATGAACCATGGACCTTGCCGTTGGTGGGGAGGCTTGCGTGCCTCAACGATACAGATAGCCGTACCGTAGGTGCAACCACAACGGAGGGGTATCTGTTGAGAGGCCAGACAAACGTGTGGTTCCTGAAGAGGGGCAGCAGCCTTTTCAGTAGTTGCAAGGGAAACAGTCTGGATGATTGATTGATCTGGCCTTGTAACATTAACCAAAACGGCCTTGCTGTGCTGGTACTGCGAACGGCTGAAAGCAAGGGGAAACTACAGCCGTAATTTTTCCCGAGGGCATGCAGCTTTACTGTATGGTTAAATGATGATGGCGATCTCTTGGGTAAAATATTCCGGAGGTAAAATAGTCCCCCATCCGGATCTCCGGGCGGGGACTGCTCAAGAGGACGTCGTTATCAAGAGAAAGAAAACTGGCGTTCTACGGATCGGAGCGTGGAATGTCAGATCCCTTAATCGGGCAGGTAGGTTAGAAAATTTAAAAAGGGAAATGGATAGGTTGAAGTTAGATATAGTGGGAATTAGTGAAATTCGGTGGCAGGAGGTTCAAATGGCTCTGAGCACTATGGGACTCAACTGCTGAGGTCATTAGTACCCTAGAACTTAGAACTAGTTAAACCTAACTAACCTAAGGACATCACAAACATCCATGCCCGAGGCAGGATTCGAACCTGCTACCGTAGCGGTCTTGCGGTTCCAGACAGCAGCGCCTTTAACCGCATGGCCACTTCGGCCGGCGGTGGCAGGAGGAACAAGACTTTTGGTCAGGTGACTACAGGGTTATAAATACAAAATCAAATAGGGGTAATGCAGGAGTAGGTTTAATAATGAATAAAAAAAAGACGAGTGGGGGTAAGATACTACCAACAGCATAGTGAACGCATTATTGTGGCCAAAATACACACGAAGCCCATGCCTACTACAGTAGTACAAGTTTATATGCCAACTAGCTCTGCAGATGATGAAGAAATTGATGAAATGTATGATGAGATTAAAGAAATTATTCAGGTAGTGAAGGGTGACGAAAATTTAATAGTCATGGGTGACTGGAATTCGAGAGTAGGAAAAGGGAGAGAAGGAAACATAGTAGGTGAATATGGATTGGAGGAGAGAAATGAAAGAGGAAGCCGTCTGGTAGAATTTTGCACAGAGCACAACTTAATCATAGCTAACACTTGGTTCAAGAATCATAAAAGAAGGTTGTATACATGAATGAATCCTGGAGATACTAGAAGGTATCAGATAGATTATATAATGGTAAGACAGAGATTTAGGAACCAGGTTTTAAATTGTAAGACATTTCCAGGGGCAGATGTGGACTCTGACCACAATCTGTTGGTTATGAACTGTAAATTAAAACTGAAGAAACTGCAAAAAGGTGGGAATTTAAGGAGATGGGACCCGGATAGACTTAAATAACCAGAGGTTATACAGAGTTTCAGGGAGAGCATAGGGGAATAATTGACAGGAATGGGGGAAAGAAATACAGTAGAAGAAGAATGGGTAGCTCTGAGGGATGAAGTAGTGAAGGCAGCAGAGGATCATGTGGGTATAAAGACGAGGGCTAATAGAAATCCTTGGGTAACAGAAGAAATATTGAATTTAACTGATGAAAGGAGAAAATATAAAAATGCAATAAATGAAGCAGGCAAAAAGGAATACAAACGTCTCAAAAATGAGATCGACAGGAAGTGCAAAATGGCTAAGCAGGGATGGCTAGAGGACAAATGTGAGGATGTAGAGGCTTATCTGACTAGGGGTAAGATAGATACTGCCTACAGGAAAATTAAAGAGACCTTTGGAGAAAAGAGAGCCACTTGTATGAATATCAAGAGCTCCGATGGAAACACAGTTCTAAGCAAAGAAGGGAAAGGAGAAAGGTGGAAGGAGTATATAGAGTGTCTATACAAGGGCAATGTACTTGAGGACAATATTATGGAAATGGAAGAGGATGTAGATGGAGATGAAATGGGAGATATGATACTGCGTAAAGAGTTTGACAGAGCACTGAAAGACCTGAGTCGAAACAAGGCCCCGGGAGTAGACAACATTCGATTGGAACTACTGACGGCCTTGGGAGGGCCAGTCCTGACAAAACTCTACCATCTGGTGAGCAAGATGTATGAGACAGGCGAAATACCCACAGACTTCAAGAAGAATATAATAATTCCAATCCCAAAGAAAGCAGGTGTTGACAGATGTGAAAAGTACAGAACAGTCAGTTTAATAAGTCACAGCTGCAAAATACTAACGCGAATTCTTTACGGACGAATGGAAAAACTGGTAGAAGCCGACCTCGGCGAAGATCAGTTTGGATTCCGCAGAAATGTTGGAACACGTGAGGCAATACTGACCCTACGACTTATCTTAGAAAATAGATTAAGGAATGGCAAACCTACATTTCTAGCATTTGTAGACTTAGGGAAAGCTTTTGACAATGTTGACTGGAATACTCTCTTTCAAGTTCTAAAGGTGGCTGGGGTTAAATACAGGGAGCGAACGGCTATTTACAATTTGTACAGAAACCAGATGGCAGTTATAAGAGTCGAGGGGCATCAAAGGGAAGCAGCGGTTGGGAAGGGAGTGAGACAGGGTTGTAGCCTGTCCCCGATGTTACTCAATCTGTATATTGAGCAAGCAGTAAAGTAAACAAAAGAAAAATTCGGAGTAGGTATTAAAGTCCATGGAGGAGAAATAAAAACGTTGAGGTTCGCCGATGACAGTGTAATTCTGTCAGAGACAGCGAAAGACTTGGAAGAACAGTTGAACGGAATGAACAGTGTCTTGAAAGGAGGATACAAGATGAACATCAACAAAAGCAAAACGAGGATAATGGAATGTAGTCGAATTAAGTCGGGTGATGCTGAGGGAATTAGATTAGGAAATGAGACACTCAAAGTAGTAAAGGAGTTTTGCTATTTGGGGAGCAAAATAACTGATGATGGTCGAAGTAGAGAGGATGTGAAATGTAGACTGACAATGGCAAGGAAAGCGTTTCTGAAGAAGAGAAATTTGTTAACATCGAGTATAGATTTAAGTGTGAGGAAGTCGTTTCTGAAAGTATTTGTATGGAGTGTAGCCATGTATGGAAGTGAAACATGGACGATAAATAGTTTGGACAAGAAGAGAATAGAAGCTTTCAAAATGTGGTGCTACAGAAGGATGCTGAAGATTTGATGGGTAGATCACATAACTAATGAGGAGGTACTGAATAGAATTGGGGAGAAGAGGAGATTGTGTAACAACTTGACAAGAAGAACTGACCGGTTGGTGGGACATACTCCGAGGCATCAAGGGATCACCAATTTAGTATTGGAGGGCAGCGTGGAGGGTAAAAATCTTAGAGGGAGACCAAGAGATGAATACACTAAGCAGATTCAGAAGGATGTAGGTTGCAGTAAGTACTGGGAGATGAAGAAGCTTGCACAGGATAGATTAGCATGGAGAGCTGCATCAGACCAGTCTCAGGACTGAAGACAGCCGGCCGGAGTGGCCGAGCGGTTAAAGGCGCTACAGTCTGGAACCGCACGACCGCTACGGTCGCAGGTTCGAATCCTGCCTCGGGCATGGATGTGTTTGATGTCCTTAGGTTAGTTAGGTTTAAGTAGTTCTATGTTCTAGGGGACTTATGACCACAGCTGTTGAGTCCCATAGTGCTCAGAGCCATTTGAACCATTTTGACTGAAGACAACAACAACAACAACAACAACAGAGAGCTGATGGTCTCACGTTTTTTAGCAACCGCACACTAACTGAAATTGCACTACAGTGAGCAATGACGCAGGCCCAACACTGTTTTGGATTTGAATGTTCGGAAGAGAATAGACTGTAAAATATTGAGCGGACCTACAAAACGAAAGCTGGGAAGGCATACACTCTAATACTCCATCCCGAATAGGGTTTTTAATGGTTTCACAGTTTTGAAGTATATGTTACAGTTTGATAGTCCACAATGCTAGAAAAGAGCTAGTAGTTCAAACAGGAAAATAAAAGAAACGACAGAGCATACAATACAAACCAGTCAATTGCTAATAATAGAATCTCATGGGTAGCTGGAGATCTCTCATACGCGCCAACGGTTTCTGCCAAAGCCTCTTGCTATGTCGCTCATGAAATTTATTGCGTATACAAAATTGACATTGCTGACCATCTGCAGCGTGTCGGTAGCTTCAGTTACCTTTCCATAAGTCGGGATGGGCGCAAACACAACCACGAAGATCCTTGTGTGCCACTACACGCTCAAATACCAGTTGCTCGTGAACCTTAGCCAGCACATTTATCAAGGAATCTGGCCAACAGCCCTTATACTCCACCAAGTAATTTTTCTTGCGTTGCTGAGTAGTTATAGGTATGTAGATCTTCCAAAATAATAGCACCCTTCCCAACCAGTAAATAATGACGATATTATTACCTTTAAATACATATGCTTTGTAACGGTCGTTAATAATCACGCTCGCCGGTGTGTCTCTTGGGAGATATGAGCCCGTGCGGACTTGATGATTTCGTGTGAAATGTCAATTCAAGACAAAATGTACGACAAATGATAAGGCTTCACGAGTGGATGAACATTCGATTCGTTTTCGTGTTGTGGCGACTGAATACATAAACCCGTGTTGCGAAGGCTGTGTATGCCCTCGTTAACAGGGACAGTGTGCCACAGAGTTATTATGGGCTCTGCTTATCAGGACGTGACGTGTCTATTACAAAACTGTACCCGTGAGGCAAAATGATTAGTGGGTACCAATTGTCTTTAGAATACGGCCATTGAGTACTAATGACTGTAGACTGGATAGTGGAGCTCTCATTTATGGATGTTATTTCTGATCTGGACTGAAAACCAATTTAACCACAACTCTTGACTGATACCGCAGTGTGTTTTTTCCTCTACCTTGTACGCATTATCTAGTAACAAGAATGCTGCTGGTGGAACAGGAATACTTGGCTGAGCCTGTCGCGGCACAGCAGGTACGTGGACATCGGCCAGCAGCATTTGTCATAGAATAACTGCGCATTATAACCCGTTTCTATTCTGTTGGGCCGCTTTCACAGTGACGCAACACAGTATCGTGTGAACCGGAAAAAACTCTGCAGTGCGAGATCTTAACATTTGTCTACACATGGTGATAATGAAAGCAATACCGATGTGTGGAGAATGGCCATAGGCGAAATATTCCTTCTGGCCGAAAGGAGAGGATGCTTAGGAGAGCTGTTGATTGGAATGAAATAGCGTATTTTTGCTAAAAATAAACAAATCAGTAAAGGAATAGTCTCGAACACCAAAAATTTATACGAGTAACTAGAAGTAAAAACATTCGGCTATCGAGGAAGGAAGGTCACATAGACTGCTCGAAGGAAGGGAACCGTCAGAAGTCCAACGACGTACTCGAAAAAAAGATTTCTTCAACACAAGTGCTGCACCGTTATGTAATAATAGATATGGAATTGAGAAAGGAAAACGTCTAGAGTCCTATACTGTACAGGAGCCGAATGTGTACCATGGAAAAATGGTAGAAAAAGGATTGTAACCCATAGAAATGAGGTGTTGCGAAACGTATTTCACAATTTAAAACGACGATTGGAGAAAACATAAGAAGTTACTGGAATGAATACAGTAATAAGGAAAGATTTTGATGGGTTTTATCGGAAGAATAGATTGATCGCCTCGACATCTGTGAAATCGTACAGGAATATCTAAGTGGGGACTAGAAAATGTGGTGGAGAGGAAACCTGATACGGGCATATAAAGTGCAGAGTGTCTGCTTTTCTTCTCCTCTGGTTCAACATTTATTCCACTGTTTCTCATTTATTTGAAGTCATTTGCTCTCAAGGAGAAAAATCGTATCTCTGAATCGTGCACATTTTATTCATCAATTATATTCGTATTTTACATCCTTTGGAGTTGTGTTGGCCGGCCGGTGTGGCCGAGCGGTTCTAGGCGCTTCAGTCTGGAACCGCGCGACCGCTACGGTCGCAGGTTCGAATCCTGCCTCGGGCATGGATGTTTGTGATGTCCTTAGGTTAGTTAGGTTTAAGTAGTTCTAAGTTCTAGGGGACTGATGACCTCAGATGTTAAGTCCCATAGTGCTCAGAGCCATTTGAACCATTTTTTGGAGTTGTGTTCTGAGCGAAGATGGCGAACTAGTCTGCCATTTTCCTATGCTTGTGAGGAGATACACGTAAAATTCACGCTATGAATGGCCGGTGAATGAGACTAATCATTGTTGAACCGGTGCGACAGTTCGAACTGTCTCTAACTCATTTCCCTGTGCCAAAAGGTACAAAGAATGGAATACGTAAAAATGCTTGTCGGGGTTTGCTGAGTGCATTCCGTCTGCAGAGATGAAAAGCTGGAATAGAAGGCAGAACAAAAGATGTGAAAGAGTGAACGGAATGATTCGAAATATGAGAGGGAGTCAACAAATAATTTGGGTAAAGGGGTAGCGAATAGGCGCTTCTAGTACCTGCCAGATAAATATTGAAATTTTCAGCCTAATTGCTTAATAACTTTATCCGGTCATTTGACAAGACCCTTGAAAGTGCGCAGCAAAGAATTCTTGGGTAGCTGCATTATGCAACGAGTGACCCCACGGGCTGTGCCCTCGTCGTCTACATAGCGCTGGGTTTTTAACGACTCAAGGAGGTGAAAATCTCTGGGGGCTGATTCGGTGCAGTGCCCTGGAATTTACAAACGCTCGTACTTAACTGTCAGCAGTAACCCCTGCGTTTGTCTCTCTGTGTGAGGGCAGACATCGTCAACCAGAAGAATCGCGCCTGTTGTCTGAAGTCTAGGATGCGCAGCATGCGCAATGATAATCCCAACAGAAGCGATCAATTTTAGAAATATCACACTCTGCACGTCAAGAATCTGCAGCTTGCAACTGCTGTACGTAATGCGCAGATCCATAAGAAACACGTAGTATGCTCGCCGTGTCATTGTTCGTCACACGACCATCTTCGCGAAATGTTTTTCCCATGCGTAGCAATGTGAGATCACTGGGAAACTCAGCAGTCTCGTCCTGTGTTGAATTCCTGTAGCCATCTGAACGCAAGTTTCCGTGGAGCACAGTTCTCAGTAATGAGTGATGCATTCCACGTAGGTCGTCCTCAGTGGACGTCTTCTTGGCCTACAAAACATACACAGCTGCGTGTTGTTCAGGTGTGGTACCCCCTGTAGCGCAGCTGACATCTACCACTGGCAACAATCCACTAACTGTCCATAGCGCAATATTGTTTAGCTGTTATCTATCACCCAAAATGTATTTCACGCTCTAAATACATAGGGGTGCAAAATTAAAATGGTACGCAGTACTCTGGCGTTTGATACTGATTTGCTGCCTCACCCTCGCGATAAGAAGCTGAAGTATGCGAAAAAGATTAGCGTTCAAGCTTCTGTCGACGAGGTGGTCATTGAAGACGGAGCAAAATCTCCAAGTGGGAACGTTTGGGAAGGGAATCATCAATTTTCTTTCGAGGAAAAATTCGCAGCTTTCTCTTTAAAAATGGGGGAATTCTAAGTCTGCACAGCTGATGGAGGGTTTGAGCCGCCTTCTTGCCGAAAGCAAGTCTAATTTCTCACCACTACACCACCTCGATAAGCTGATAATTTAAAAGAAGAAGAAACGAAAACAATAGAGAGGAAAGTAAAAAAAAGTCCTACTTCACTGGAAAAAATCGTAAGAAAAATATTCATGGCACTCGTAAGCAGTATAAAAGGTTGAAAGGGTGTTCAGGAGACGTTGCGCCGAGAAATAATTGATAAGAAAAAAATTCTATACGTCTCACTGTTTCTGAGTTAATCAGCATTGAAGTTAGCCAAGCAGGTCGTCGTGTACGCAAATTCATGCAGCCCGCCAGAGGCTGTGGCAGCAGACATGTGCTTCATTTGGTTTCCTCAGGTCGAAAATGTAGCATTTGCTCACCCACCTTAAATTCATCCCTTCCGAAATAGGCGAATTTTAACTGGTAATGCGCATTTAAATAAGTGGTAACTCGTAGACCCACAAATGTATGCGCATTACCGCTTTTAGCGCATGCAAGTGCTTCAAAAAAAAAAAAAAATTGGTTCAAATGGCTCTGAGCACTATGGGACTTAACATCTGAGGTCATCAGTCCCCTAGAACTTAGAACTACTTAAACCTAACCAACCTAAGGACATCACACACATCCATGCCCGAGGCAGGATTCTAACCTGCGACCGCAGCGAAGTGCTTCAATCCGCACGCTCAACTATCTAGTTGCCCAACTTCAACGCTAAATAACTCGGGAGCAGTGCAACGTATCCAATTTTTTTTTCTGAAAAGTTATTTCTCAGCACAAGCTCGTGTCCAAACCCGCTATCCAAGGTTTTCAGATTGTTTCCGACCACCCTGTATTTAAACCGAGGAGTATGCAAAGTTCAGTGCGGGAATAAAAAATGCAACAGGCAGATAACTAATGAAACTTCCTGGCAGATTAAAACTGTGTGCCGGACCGAGACTCGAACTCGGGACCTTTGCCTTTCGCGGGCAAGTGCTCTACTATTGGTAGAAGTTTCATATCAGCGCACACTCCGCTGCAGAGTGAAAATCTCATTCTAGATAACTAATTGCGCGTACACAATCTAGTAGGAATAATGTTTGATTAAATTGGTAGGTGATTTGCGGATGTACGCCGTGCGAAATATACAGTGTGTCACAGTTGCAATTAGGACTCTGGCTACGAAAAATAAACACTGATCAGCCAGAACATTATGACCACCTGCCTAATAGCCGGTATGTCCGTCTTCGATACAGATAACAGAGGTGACGTGTCGTGGCATGGAAGCAGTGAAGTCATGGTAGGTCGCTGGAGGGAGTTGGCACCACAATTGCTCACACAAGTCACCTATTATCGTAAATTCCGGGGAGGGCCGATGAGCTGTGGCGCCACGTTCAGTCTCATACCAGATGTGGTCAATGGGGTTAAGATATGCCAAATTTGGGGGCCAGCACATCACTTGGAACTCGCCACTGTGTTACTCGGAACACTCCATCACACTTTTGGCCTTGTGATATGACGCATTATCTTGTTGAAAAATTCCACTGCCGTGGGAAACGTGATCGTCATGAAGGGGTGTACGTGGTCTGAAACTAGTGTACGATACTCCTTGGCCGTCATGGTGCCTTGCATGAGCTCCACTGGACCCATCGATGCCCCCATGAATACTAGAGCATAATGGAGCCGCCGCCAGTTGCCTCCATCCCGCAGTACAAGTATCAAAGAGCTGTTGCTCTAGAAGTCAACGTATTCGCACCCTCTCATCGGCATGACAAAGAAGGCATCGAGATTCATCAGACCATGAAACGCTCTGTCGCTGCACCAACGGCGTGCCGATGTTCAGGTGCTCATTTAAGTCGTAGTTGCCAATATCGTGGTATTAACATGTCACATGAATGGGTCGTCGGCTGCAGAGGCCTATCTTTAGGAGTGTTCGGTGCACTGTGTGTCCAGACACACTTGTACTGTGCACAGCATTAAACACTGATGTTAGTTCCTCCAAGTTCGCCACCTGTTTTCCTTTACCAGTCTGCCCAATCTACGACGCCCGACATCTGTAATTAGGTGTGGCCGCTCAACCCCACGATGTCTGGACATGGTTTCACCTTGGTTCCTCCACGTGATGAGCACACTCACCATAACGCTTCTCGAACACCCGACAAGTCGCGCAGTTTCCGAAATGCTCGTACCGAGCCCCCAGGCCATCACACTCTGAGATAGAGCGTGCACCTTCTCCATTCTGCACACGGACTGAACGCTCACTGACGCTGGATGTGTGTGTCTGACTAGCAGTCATTCCTCGCCAGATGGCGCTGCTATCTCCTGGCCCAGTTTATATGGATAGCAGGTAGACGATGTTCCGTGTGATCAGTGTAAGTCATGAATTATGTTCACAAAACCACTGCATTTATTGAAAATAGTCCCCCCGCCCCTGAATCAGAACACAGGTGAAATCGTTTTAGAAGTGTTTTCAAACAGTGATTTTAGTCCTGTATCGGAATCGCGTTTTGTGCTGCAGTACAGTTTTCTCGGATGTTCTTCAATGCGTCATAACTGTGTCCCATCATTGATAACTTCAATTTGGAGAACAAGCGGAAGTCGGCTGGGGCCAAACCCTACGAATATGGTGGGTGATCCAGACCTGTTATCCGTTATCTAACCGAAAACTCACTCACGCACTTTGCTATATGGGCTGTGGTGCTGTCGTGGAGGGCGACGAGGAACCTGCAACTTGGTATCTGGATTAAATTCGTGGAATACCCGTCCAAGGACACTAAACATAATGCATAACTTGATGTTGCCTCGCTGCCCCACCGCCATTTTCCGACGAGTGTCAGACACGTACTGTTACATTCGCGACCAGTATGCTCGCTGAAGTGATGCTAGTGCTTTGGTCTTCTACACGGCTGTTGTTGAAACTTCAAGGATCGTAACGCCACAGCTCTCTACAAGATGGCATTGAAGTTTGGAATTTCACACGGGCAGTCCTAACGGAACTGGGACACACATAGTACTACGTGCTGCCACGTCTGGCAGGTACAGCGGGTATATCCAGACTGGGCATCCAGTGGAGGTGAACTTGGGCCATGGATAAGGGGAAATCATTCCATGGCGATTCAGCTGTATGGCATAGTTCATGAATCGTAATCGCTGGCGGGTGGCGGTGTGCCAGGGTCTCGGCACCATATGACTAGAAGCTTTCAGCGGGTGAGAAATATGGTTAGGGCAACATTCGAACACAGACTGCATCAAGGAAGGTCAAAACAGAATACGCCAATACGATATTGTGTAATCTTGTTGAAACAAGCGTTACGAGGACCCCTAACCAGAGTAATCGTGTTGCCTATCCAGTGACACCTTGTACCATTAACCGTGTTGCTGGGTCTGTATGACGATGAAGAAAGCAATCTGGTAACGTTCGTTCTCCTTGTATCCTCCACACAGAGATAAGTTCTTGTTGATAGTGTAATCATGAAAGGGTCTCGTCCAAAAGACGACACGTTGCTACTTCTGAGTCCAGTGTCGGCGTTTCTTCTGTGCGTCTGCCACAGCCTCAAGGGAAGTCTTAACAATCTCGCCATGCTGACTGTTCTCGATGTTCCAGGCCCAATCGTACTGAATGCGTTTATAGTTGTATCACTGGAAACAAGCCCATATCCTGACTCAAAGTGCGTGACATGAGTGTACGGTCTTGCACCTACGAGCGGACAATACGTTTGTCTTCACCAGCGCTAGTGCAGTGTGGCCGATGAGAATCTGAACGGCGTTGAATACGGTGCTGCTGGATTCACTGACTCCATATTCGTGTGACAGTCGTGCGATCCCGACCAAAATCAGCAGTAATGTCACGGCACGATAAACCGCCGTCCTGAGAGGCCATGACCCTGCCGCTGTCGAATTACGACACGTGATGTTGAACGCTTCTGTTTCTTAAGCCTGGTCTACTCGTAACGTTTTGTCGTCAGTCTTGTACGATCGCGCAAGACTCATGACAGGACTGACACAAATCGCGCACCTACGCTATTCAAAATTTCGTTCAGTCTTTTTCTCAGTCGTTCCGAAATAATCATGGAGAAGAACTATTAGTGACGCCGGCTGCGCTGCGTGCTCTAATAAACTGAAGAAGAAAACAAGGTCCACGACGGTCCCGGGATTGGTTATTTAAGAAAGAGACCAGAAAATTGGTACAATACCTTACGTATGGACATAGTAACGTACAGTAAACTGTTAACAGAAGTTGAGAAAGAAGACAGTGTCATGAGGGTGGTATCAACCTACACAAGAGACGTTAAGATTTTTAGCGACCGACGGGAACCACGAGCACCATGAACTGCTTAATTCTGTATGAAGGACGCAATAAGTAATGGTTGTCGGCCACGAAAGTTAAAAGTCACATTTATTACTGAACTCCTTTCCAGAACCTTCTATGTCTGATCGTAATCTTCAGCATTCAAGAAGGAAACTAAATGAAACTACCACAAAGATGGTTTGTAAATTTCTTACGTTTCAGCTCCAGATCTTATGGTCGCTTTTATTTTCGCACTCTCTTCGCTGTAAGCTGTTCGAAATGATTTGACCTTTACAGTGACAAAGTCTTTTGTTACTTCACGATCCACTTCTTGCTACTTATTAACCAAAGTGGCGTGTGCCTACTTTTTCCTGTCTTGGTTACTGTAATAGCTAGATTTTACTTGCCAGAGGCAAGCAAATCTTTGGTACAGCTCTACGAACTCCGTGAAAAAATTAGTGAGTCCAGTGTCACAAGTCTAAAATTTTCTTTTGCCGCTATACACTCTAAAATGACAGTTGGAACCTTTAGCGTCACAGAGAGTAGATTGGCAACAGAGCTAAGTTCGAGCGATAGCACAGACATACGTCTACATGCACAGGATTTTCGGTAGTCTTGCATGTGCACAAAGCTTTAAACAATCAGTCTCCTGCAACTTTGTCAGACGACTTCATTCACTTTATGCAATACTGTCAAACTTCCATCCGCAAGTAATGTTTTTTTTTTATTTTTTTTTTAACAAACCTGCTATGACCACGCATGACTGGCGACAAAACGCTACGTGTAGACCAGGCCTTACTCGAGGAATTAATAACATTCAAATGCTATCTCTGAATGACAAATCCCCATAATTATCTTTGTTTATTTATTTGTTTACCTATTGCTCATTCAGCCTGACCAGATTCGGGGCCTTAGAGCCATCTCTTTCGTTTCACAAGGCATAACACATGCCAAAAGTACTACTTAATAATCACAACAATGGTAAATTGCGTCCTTAATAAAAATAATAATAAGAAAAAATAGTAATAAAATTAACAGTAAAATGTAAGGTGCGATCAAAAAGTTTCCGTTTGAGGGCTTTGCTGCAGCCTGTATGCAACGCAGCGCGACTACGATGCGGGTATGTACGCATCGACACTAACGCAAAGGCAAAGGATTAATGTGGCATTCGTGTCTTTCCCACGTGCGTGCTGTAAGTGAGGAAACGTGAACTATGGCGATGTTATTACCAAATGCATCCAAAGAAGACAAAAGTGTTGCTGTTCTTTTCTTGGCTGTTGTAGAACGAACAGCGGTAGACATTCATCGGAGAGTGAAGAATGTGTATGGGGAGAAAATACGGCGTGCAATTAAGGCTACACGTCCGGGAAAACTGCGATAAGAGGTGCGGCTGCTTCATGATAACTCATGTCCACACATTGCAAAAGTCGTAACGTACAAAATACGCCAACTCAAGTGGGCAGTCCCTTGAGAAAGGTCCTGAAGGGTTGACGATACCTGACGGAGGAGGTTTTGTACAAAATACGCCAACTCAAGTGGGCAGTCCCTTGAGAAAGGTCCTGAAGGGTTGACGATACCTGACGGAGGAGGTTTTGTCCAGCAGGTAGTTACGAACCTGATGCGTCGGTGGGATGGTTGCCTCAGTGGTCACGGCAGTTTTTCCTGGGTGAAATACCGATTGTGGGCTGTAAGGCCATCGAAAGCTAATTTCTTGATCGCCTCTTATAATAGAGGGCATGAAGAATGACACTTATTAGTTTAGCACATTAAAAGCTATGTTTAGTAGTATTAGAAGTGGAAAAGTTAATGAGATGAGACGGTTGAAATGAAAGTGACAACGGCTGTAAGGAAAGCACAGAATTTCACTAGAAAACTCTGCAGACAGATGGGAGGGAAAATTAGTGGGGAGCGGAGCGATGACGAGAGTGAACTGCAGACAAATATATGGTAGGAAAAGCTATGGTCTTAGAATTTAGAACATTAGTTGTTGTCTTTTGAAGTTTGAAAGGATTTTAAGTTACGGCAGGATTGTGTAGCGGAACAGAGGGGATATCACTTTGTTGAAAAAGAGCATTTCTGCTGCGCTGTTTAAATAAAAGTGTAAGAGTTGAAGATAAATAAGAGGGAGTGCAATGATTGAGAAGGTGATAGGGCGAACCCAGGGTATTACAATCTCTACGCTTATCGGCATGTAACCACGATAATTGTTCGTAGGCAGGAGTGATATGGTCGAAATGGCGTACGTCACAGAAAAACATTCATCGCCAGTTCCAGCTGGTGTGAGCCCTCAGACGAAAGTCCTTGTTGAATCAGATTACCATATTCCAGAACGCGGTGAATTAGTGACCATAAGAGTTTGTTTTTAAGCTCGAGAATAAATACATTTTTGTATTTCTGTTGTGAATTAAGTGAGGCTGACACCACCTTACAGACTGCAGTCCAGTGTAAGTGATGGTCCAAAATTATCCCCAAGTTCTTTGCAGAAGAAGAAAAGGTTACTTCTGCCCCCACTACACGACTGTGAGCGACTAAGACTGCTTTCGTTTTGAAAGGGTCAATTTTGAATCCTACGTTCTGCCACCACTCTGACGAAGCAAGTAAGTCTGCATTTAAGTGCTCGATATCATGTGAGGGTTCGTTGGATTTACACTTTAGCCGTCGGCTCACTGTACTAGATAGCTAACGATGACATAGCGCACTAAGAGTTTTTTGACGTCACTTCCTGCTGTTTCATATTGACGAGCCATTTCGTGACGTGAAACAAAAAATAAATTCTGCCATTTTTCAGCAACGTGCCACGTAAAGCAGAACCGATAAGAAGCACGAATGCTCTTTGCGTCACAAGCAGGACCTGCGAGACGCCATACTGTATTTTTCATGGTCAGCTGAAGCCCATATTTAGCGAGTTTTATGTTATATCTAACTTCCTTATGACTATAAGCTCTTTTTAAGCACCAGAACATCGAATCTCTTTAGAACGTGTCGTTACTGGTTCGATTTGTTGTAACAAAATAACGGAAAACATGTCGTCCTTGATAGAATTCCTCAGAATTAAGTGTCAATGAGTAAAATATCTGTGATAATATCTTCAGAAAACCCTAACAAAATATAAGGTCACTCCTGGCAAAACTTCAACGTGACGTAGATGGTAGGAACGCCACGTTATGAGACAGTGGGTAGTAGGTTCGCTTCGCATTGTATCCGGATTTTTTCACCATCGCATTTTCTAGAAGGTTGTGGCACTCTCTTATTAAATTAATAGACATAATTTCAATAGTATTTGTTGTTATGTAAGTGTAAGTGAACTCCTTGTCAGGAGAGAGTTGCTTAGGTTTTGTGAACTTGTATGAGCTGGAGACTAGAGCTGCGCTTTAGCAAAACAACGGTTCGGTAATTTTGGTATACTGCATAAATGACGTAGTAAATGGTAAGGTTACCAACAGTATTGGTAGCTTTAGTAAAAAGAAAGACATAAGTGAATGTGTAAAGAGAGAAACAGTGAGCCGATGATTTTATTTATTTATTTATTTTTTTTTTTTTTGGCTCATAATTAGAACCGCATATCATTCAGTGTGAGACCATTGTGAATTTTATATCCTTTCAGAATATAAATTGCACTTTATAAATAATAAGACTTAGTTGATCTCGTAACTTCTGCACTTTTGTGTAATGAAAGCAATTACTTTTGATGCAAGTAAAGTGAGCATGCACAAACATAAAAATGATATATGCATTTTTTGTTGTTATTTTGTACACAATAGGATGTGCTTCATCATGACAAAGGCAAGAGTTTCCTTTTATTAATGATAAATGTGAAATTTTTTTTATGAATAATGGAAACATGTTTTATATAGATTCCATGAAGTATTGAAGTGATATTTGATATATTTTTGTATTGCATTTTTATTTCTTTGTTTAACCTTTTTGTTGAGCAAATTGCGTTTGATAAATTGCATGTGATTGCGTTTGATAAATCTGTGTTGCTTTCTTTATTTTTACTACAATCTTCCTCTGTTTCACGTTACAGATCAATAATTTTCGAGTAAAATTTAAATTAAACATTGAAAAATTAAATTTTGCCATGAATATTATTTACTTTCATGTAAGAGACAGGAGGATAAATGTATAGAACAAAATGTCTCAGTAGTTACCTGGCCCTTTATGTATCCTCACTCAGTTTCTAGATGGTTCATCATTTCTGGTTTTTAGGGGAATGTAGGAAGAAACAAATTGCTTATGTAAAGAAAGCAATTGATTTAAGGTAACTCCCAACATATATATGACACACCTAATGTGGAGGTATCACAACTATGACCTTAACTGACCAAACCTGCTAGGAAAGTACTGTAGTGTACGCTTATTTATTGTAGTCTGCTGTAGCTGTCAGTAGTTTTAAAACTGTAGTGATGTCCTTAATAACTGAACATGCGTGGTACCTTCTTGTCTTATTACATGTTCATGAGTATTGCTGTGTTTATTAATGTATACTACAGACAGAACAACATGATTAACATACGAACAACGGAAGAAATCTGCGTTTTAATACAGCTAACGTAGGAATTTTACTCGCGTCCATTTTCGTAAACAAACTGTGCGGTTTGCAAGCCAAATAAAGCCGACAGTTGCCGCTGGAGAGAGCTGAAAGCATAAAATCACGTTTCCCAGCCCCTCCAACGTGCCGATGGCGCTGTGTCTCGTGACGTTGGATTTAACGTCTGCGTCCACCTCAGCGATAGTTCCCTTCTCCCGTGTGACTACAGCTATACTCTCAGGTGACATAAGTAACAGAATAGCGATACGCAAATATAGAGATTATGGTAGTATCGTGTACACGGGGTACAAAGGGGGAGTGCTTTGACAGCTGATTCGTCTGAAAAGGTTTCCAACATGATTATGGCAGCACGATGGGAATTAACAGACTTTGAATGCGGAATGGCAGTTGGAGATAGACAAATGGGACATTTCATTTCGGAAGTCGTTCGGCGATTCAGTATCGCACGATCTAAAGTGTTAGGAGTGTGCTGAGAATACAAAGTTTCAGGCAATACTTCTCACCTTGGACAACACAGTGGCCAACGGCCTTCACTTAACGACCAAGAGCAACGGCGTTTGCGTGAAGTTGTCGGTGCTAACAGACAATCAACACAACGTAAAATAAGCGCAGAAGTCAGTGTGTATGACGAACGTGACTGTGCAGTGAAATTAGATGTTAATGGGCTACAGAAGCTGATGACTGATGCTACTGTCTTTGCTAAGAGCACGACGTCGCCTGCTGTGCCTCTCCTGGGCTCGTGACCATCTCAGTTGGACTGTAGACGACGGGAAAACCGTGGATGGTCAGATGAGCCCCGGTTTCACTTGGTAAGAGCTGATGGTAGAGTTGGAGCGTGGCGCAGACCTCACGAAGCCATGGACGCAGGCTTAGGCACGGCACTGTGCAACTTGGTGGTGGCTCCATAATGGTGTGGGCTAGGTTTCCATGGAATGGGCTGGATCCTCTAGTCCAACTGAACCGATCATTGACTGGAAATGGTTATGTCGGCAACTTGGAGACATTTGCACACATTCAGCAATGGAATTTTTATGGATGACAATGCGCCATGTCACCGGACCACAATTGTTCGCAATAGGTTTTAAAAACATTCTGGACGATTCGAGCGAATGATTTGGCCATCTAGATCGCGCGACATGAATCCCATCGAACATTTATGGGACATAATCGAGAAGGAAGTTCGCGCACAAAATCCTGCTCTGGCAAACACTTTCGCAATAATGGACGGCAATGGAGACAGCTTGCCTCAGTATTTCTGCAGGAGACTTCCAAGGACTTGTTGAGTCCTTGTCACGTCGAGCTCCTGCACTAAGTCGACCAAAAGGAGCTCCAACGCGATATTAGGAGGTATTCCATCACTTTTGTCATCTCATATAGTTATACAGAATGCCCGTGGCGTTCCTACTACCTAGTTTGTGCGGTTGCAGTGAAATGCTTATGATTTGTATGTCTTAGCATGTCGTATGCTTCATACCAGACTGACTGCTGCTGTCTTCGTGATGTTGCAGTTTTAATGGCCAGCAGAGTAATAAACAAGCCAGTAGAGGCGGTGTCCGCAACCTCACTGCCGCTATGAAGGATGCTGCCTGGTTGTCCGGCTAGCCGCCTGGCTCATCCTGATCGCTGACCGCAATAACGCGACCAAGCCGGACCAAGCCAGGCCGCCCGCCGAGGGCGCGCCGGCCGCCTGCGGCGCCTCCCACGCAATAACAGCGCGCGCGCGTCGCCGCTCCACATATTGGCCGCCCTGGCTTAATGGCCCTCGCGGGCCGGCCATCAAGCGCCGCCATAAAAACGGACGCTCCGAGTCGTTCGTCATAAATTAAGCGGAAAAAGTGCCCGCAAATCTAGTTCCAGAAATGCTGACCGAGCACAAGTGATGATTTAAGAAGTCTGGGCCAACCGCTGAAATGATGTTACCATGTGATACCTCCGTGCATCCAACGATGGCAAAGCTTTTTGTTTAGAGACATTGCTGATCAAATATCTTATCCTTTCACCCAGGTTTGGCCGAATGTTCCTATTGTAGTCGCTAATGGGTACTGTATCGAGAGCAAAGCATGTATTAATTTGGTTGAATTTTCTTATGTTCTGAAATGAGAAGGAGCGATCTGTTTTATTTGGTAAAGGAAACTTTCTACAGCCAAGATCGCGTAAAGTATTACTTTATTTTTAACAACAGGTTTCGACATACTTCATTGTCATCTTCAAATCTTCAAAATTTTTGTTATAAATGTGATCGTTGCGTGTTGGAACCTCACGTCAAGTTTTCATGCTACTTGCTACATGAACATCACAACTTGGCGTGAGGTTCCAACTCGCAATGAACACGTTTCGTAACAAAAATTTTGATGACCTGAAGATGACAGCGAAGTCTGTCGAATCGCGTTGTTGAAAATAAAGTAATATTTTATGCGCTCTTGGTTTAGAAAGATTTTTTTTACCACTTTTCAATTTTCAGTGCATCTAATGATGTCTAGGTTTACCTTCCGTTATTTTGTGGTGCTCTTTAGTATCTAAAAATAGTGACAGGTTTAGATCTATGATTTTTATTTATTTTTGTCGTTAATGCGAAGCGACAGTTTTATTGACGAAATAGTTTACGGGTGAACGGCCGGAAGTCTGTCAGTAAACGTCCACGTTGCCATCGTCAGGTGTACTGACGGACTGATTGCTTGGCGTTTTTTTCATTCCCTTTCTCTGAGGGAGGACAGCGTGTTGTTCTAGAGCGTCTTAATCGCTCTTTTCAGCCGTTCCTAATCTTTTCCTCTTTCTTTATTGTTATATTAATTTTCTTTAAGTAACATTTATTTCAACTTTTCTTATCAGTTGCGTTATTTTCAAATTTACTTGATGTTTATAAAAGGCACTTATACCTGTACAAAAAAACTTATTTTTACATCTCGGTTGGTACATTGTTTGTTGTCGGCATTTTTTGTTGTTGAAGGAATCCTAAAATAAACGCTCTTGTACTGGATGTCTTGGTGGTTTAGATATTTGTTTTTACACATAATTCGGCTATATGTCTCTTCTTTCAGACCCGTTTATGGTTATGTTTATCTTAATATTATTTAGTTACAGTAATTTTACAATTTTTTCTGCATTTTTCGCGTTCAGGAAGTTTGGTGTACAATATTTTCTTAGTGACAAATTTATTGTTTCTGTTGCTAGGATGTTATCCTACGGTGGTGGTGATTCAGGTGGTGGTGGGGGTTCACGGGGTGGTCGCTCGTCTAGACGTTCAGATGTTCGTTCATGTTATGTTATAAGTATTATTGTGAGAGACAGTTACGGGAATATTAATTTTGTAGCAAATTTCATCCATTGTCCGTACTCAGCACCTCCCCCCTCCCCCTTCTGCCGACACCTTCTGCTGTACTCGGTTCGTGCCCACAGGGACGCGTGCTGGCGTCACCTCTGCTTTTGCTCTCGCCCCCCCATGTGAGTTCGTTGTGGAGTATCTCCTTACTCTTCTGGACCGTACTAAGATTGGGTTTCCAGGCCTTATTAAGTATGTAGCCATTATTACGATTGATTATTGATTACACAAATCTCGGTTGGTTCTTTAGTGAGACAGTCCCAGAAACTTAGTATCGTCGTAATCCATTCGGGATAATTCCTGTGAGCAATGTTCCGCAATTGCCGCCTTGGTAGGCTGCTGCAGTCTGATGTGCCGTTGGTGTTCTCGGTAGGTATCTTCGACAGTACGCATCGTCTCACCTATATATGTCTTGCCACATTGGCAGGGTATCTGTTAGGCTGCGATTTCCGTAATATGAAGTCGTCTCCCACTCTTCCAACCAGTGCCTGGTGCCTGGGATTTAGCTGGTGGGTAGACTACTGTCTTCATTTCGTCTTTTATTTTTGTATACTTGACAAGACATGTTCTCCCACGTACATGACATCTTTACTTAATACTTGTCAGATTAAAATATATTTTCTAACCTTCACAATAACAAATTTTCAAACGCGCACTTCTTGTTGTTATTATTTCTTAAATTTGTCCATGTTACAAAGAGTTCGAAGAGGTCTGCAACAGTATTGCAAAATTTATGAAAAAGCGCTTTGTCAGCTTCAGTCACTTTTATTTTTCAGTATTTATTCGCACGATGCGTTTAGGCATATGCTGCTATCATCAGGAGCGTAACTGTTACTTATGCAACAACTGACAGTAACAGATTCTTGTGAAGTGAGAAGATATTTTACTGTACGTGCCACAGATGTTATGTTCTGAAGTGTTTTTGCCCGTCTTGTCACGTAAACAAATAAGAGAAAGTATGAACTGTTGGAGCTCTGTTTGTTGCTGTGTCATGGGTCCCAGATAAGGATGTACCCCCACAACACGTGCGACAATATTTCTAAACATAGCCTCACTGGTGCACACAGTGAGCCGAGGCTCACTCTGAAGATTGCTGGACGGTATTCAGCCGAAATAATAGAAGAAAAAGTTGAATTTATGCGGCTGCACGCCCGAAATTTATAGATCAGTATTTGCACCGCGAAAATATGAAGATGAACATGAAAGACCATAGTCTCCCGTGTCTCGATACTCAGCAATGGTGGTTTATCTTTATATCTGAATCGCCTTGAAAAATCTGCGCAACAGTGCAGATGTCGATGGTAATGCGCTGCGCATCTTGTTTGAAAACGACTTCAATAATTTCGCTAACAAGATATCTAATCTCCACTTTTACTGCTAGTGTCAAGTTTCCTGAACTAATTCCCTCGAAATCGGCTCATTTAATTCGCTTTGTTGACATTCATCTTATAAACTCTTTTTTAAGACAGTATCCATTCCATTCAGATGATCTTCCCAGTACTTTGCTGTCTCTGACAAAATTTTAATGTCACCATAACACCACAGATTTCTTATTCCTTCTACCTAAATTTGAATTGCCTTCCCAAATTTTTCCTTTACTGCACAGGCTGGATAACACAGGGAAAGCCTAAAATCGACTTCACTGTCTTGTAAAATACTGCTCCACGTTCACGTCCAGTGACTCTTGTAACTGTAGTCTGGTTTTTGCACAAGTTGAAAATAACATTTAAATAACTGTTTTTTATCGTTATGCACTTCAGAATTTCGAAGAGAGTACTGGAATCAACTTCGTCGAGCACTTTCTAACTCTATATATCCTATAATTGAAAGTTAAACTTTCTTCCGTCTGTCTTTTTCCTTTTTTTTGGGGGGGGGGGAGGGGGGGGGGGTAACTGATAGGGTCCGTATTTCCTTGCGTTTTCCTACATCTCTCGGGAACTTAAGCTAATCATCCTCAAAGCTGGCTTTACCAGTTTATCCATTCTTACGTGAGTAATTTGTGTTAGTATTATGCAAGAATAATTTATTAAAGTGAGGGTTTGTAATATTCATCATCTGCTTTCTTTGGAGTTGTACTATTATTACATTGTTCTTTAAGTCTGAGATTCTTTCGCCGGCCTTATGAATCTTGCATAGCAGGCGGAGTAGTTCTGTCATGCTTAACTTTCCCAAGGACGTCAATGATCCCGAGGGACGTTGGTCAACTCCAGGTGCCCTGTTTCTGGTTAGGTCATTCAGTGCCCTGTCAGACCCGTCTCGCAGTATTGCATCTCCTTCTTCATCTTCATCTTCATGTAATTCGTTCTTCTTTATTGTAACACCGTTTTCAAGTTCATTTCCTTTGAATAACACCGTTCTACACGCTGCCGGAAAAAGATTAGTACACGTGAAAAGGCGACGATGATTTTGATCCGATGACTACACATGCCACCTGAGGGGTAGTAGATGTACTGATAACAGTTTAAACGTCATCTGCCAACAGATGGGGCAGTTGCACAGCTACCTGAGCGCCATCTGTTTCCACTTTTTAATAGGGAATGCTCATAGCTAGAAGTCTCAGTGTGGCGCTAACGTGTGAAGCAAGCGGCCAACCACGCCACTGAGATGCAAGCTTCCTACAACAGCCAACTGATTGAGTTTTGGGGTCAAGTTTGGCCTTCCGAGTGGTGCAATCTTCCTTTCGGAGGATTGCCATACAAACTGGAAGTACTGTGACATTTGTGCAACGATGCTGGTATCAGTGGTCACGTGAATATTCTCACTCACGTAGATGAGTTACTGGATGCCGAGGCAGCACAGACCCGGCCAGTATCGTCGTATTGTAAGGGCAGCAGTGGCAGATCGTGCAGCAACCACAGCACAGATAAGAGGGCTTGTGAACCCCGACGTGTCAACAGGAACTGTTACGAACCTGTTATCGGCAGTGGGACTACGGGCACGCACACCTCCAGCCCTTCCTCCACTCCCACAGCTTCGACGTGCGCGACTCGAGTGGTGCCGTCAGAGGGTCGCTTGGAAGATAGAATGGTGCGCCGTTGTCTTCAGGGAGGAAAACAGATTTTACCTGCACGCACATGACGATTGTTTGTGCATACGTCATAGACCTGGTGATCGCTGTCTCATAGAGGGCACACACTGGATCCACTGCAAGCCTTACGGTCTGAGTTGCGATAAGCTACAACTCTCGTTCACTTTTGTTGTTTCTGGAAGCGACGCTAACCAGTGCAGAGTGTTGTTAGATCCACTCTTCTGCAATTCTTGTAACAGGATAATGCTAGCCTAAACACCGCCCATGAAACTCAACGTCTCCTGCAAGACGTGCAGCAACTTCCTTGGCCAGCTCAACCTCCGGATTTGTCTCCAGTCGAGCATATGTGGATATGATGGGACGAGAAGTGACTCGTCAACCAACAACTCTTACAGAACTACGTGAATAGGTCGAACAGGCACGGCATAATATATCCCAGGACAGTATTCCGCAACTGTATGATCGCCTGGAAGCCAGAGTCAGTGCCTGCATTGCCACCGTGGAAGCTGCACCACGTACTAATATGGATGTTGCAGAATGGGTCGATATCTGGTACCTCAGAGCCGCTTGTGCTATTGATCTGTAAATGTTATCATTTCATGTGGTCCATATGCACTGTAGCAACAATAAAATAAAAGAACTGGAAACTCCTTAAAACGGTGTACTAATTTTTTCCGGCCGTGTATTTAATGGACATTTTATCTTTCTCTTTTTTTGCCCAGTACTGAGTATCAATCATATATTTATTTTGATCTCTGTAGCATTACTGCTTCAGGTCATTTTTGTCATCATATATATATATATATATATATATATATATATATATATATATATATATATATATATGATGAAAAGTATTTAAACCGACAAACTCTGGGAGGTTTTAGGGGACATCAAAACAAATATTTTTCCCTAATGTCATTTTTTCCTATGAGGAGTATTTAAACCGGTAGAGGAAGATTTCTCTGGCGGCAAATTAATTAAATCAACCAATACTTTTCCATTTTTTATGACCAAGAGACAACACATTAACACAGCCCAGTTTCAATTACAGTAGATTTCCAAAATGCCTCCATTGACACGTAAACAAAGGTTACACGGTCGGATCATGTTCTGTATGACACGGGCAAAAACCCCAGGAGTATCCTGAATTGTTCCTGCTCCTGCCACTATCCGGGCAACCAGATCCTCTTCTGATGCAACAGGAGTTGCGTAAACAAGGTTGTGCATCTCTCCCAACACAAAAAAGTCCAGAGGGGACATATCTTGGGATCGAGCAGGCCATGGTACAGGACCACCTCTGCCAATCCACGTTTCTGGGAACCGTCGGTCCAGGAATCGACGCACACGACGACTGAAATGTGCCGGCGCCCCGTCATGTTGGAACAACATGCGTTCTTATGTAGGGAGCGGGACGTCTTCCAGCAATTATGGCAATGCTCTGACGAGAAAATTCTAATAGTTCCTGCCATTTAATGGCCTAGGTAGCAGATACGGCCCACTTAAACAGTCCCCAACAACACCGACCCACACATTAACGAAGAACCGCACTTGATGAGCGCTAGTAACTGTGTCATGTGCGTTACCCTCACTCCAAACATGCGAATTGTGCATATTGAAGACTGCATCACGCCCGAACGTTGCTTCATCGGTAAACAACACAGAGCATGGAAATGTAGGATGCATTTCACACTGTTCCAGGTACCACTGCGAAAACTGTGCTCTGGGTGGATAATCAACTGCTTCTAGGTTGTGGACACGCTGTAAGTGAAATGGATGTAACAATTACTCTCGAAGGACTATTCTTACATTCATCTAATTCGTCCGTATGTTACGTGCAGTTGCACTAGTGCTGATTGAAGGATCCCGCTCCACATGCTGCAAGACAGCTTCCTCAAATTGCAGCGTTCTTACCATACGATGGCGTCCCTGTCCAGGTAATCTGCTGAATGACCCGGTCTGACGCAGACGTTGGTGCACAGCAGCAAAGGTTGTATTATGCGGGATACGGGGATTAGGATATTGTTGTCGATAAACCCGCTGGCGCAGCTCGTCCGTTGTGGTGCGGTACGTAGTACGCACCCCAGGTATATCGCTCCATTAGTAAATAGAGACAATGCACTACTTCACTGGTGGACAGCAGTTGCCTACAACTGAAATGGTTCAAATGGCTCTGAGCAGTAAGGGACTTAACATCTCTGGTCATCAGTCCCCTAGAACTACTTAAACCTAACTAACCTAAGGACATCACACACATCCATGCCCGAGGCAGGATTCGAATCTGCGGCCGTAGCAATCGCGCGGTTCCGGACTGAGCGCCTAGAACCGCGAGGCCACCGCGGGCCGCCCTACAACTGAAGAGTGTAATACACCCTCTAACAACTGAACAGCGTAATACGGCCTCCACCGGTTTAAATAATCCTCATAGGAAAAAATGACGGCTTTTCGTCATCGTTTCTCGTCTTTTAGTCATTGTTTTCCGCACATTGCTTTTCTCGCCGATTTGCGGAGATCCTAATTTCTTGCCTAATGAGTTTACTTAAATTTTCAGCACCATTCTGTATTACCACATCCAACCACAGATTCTGTACTTTTCTAGCTTTCAGCCACGCTTTGTTAGTTGTTTGTAGCGTTTTCCTGTCGCCACGATAATGGCGTCGCGCACCTCGTTAGGGGCCTAGTCTGCCTAACTGCTGCCTACATTTGGGAGGGGGATGGAGTGCGTGTCAACCGTGGAGGCAGACCTGGAGCGCTCAGCCCGTCGTTGTTGCCGCGGGCGGCTGGTAATAACATCGCCTGCCTGCTGCCTGCTGCCTGCTGCCCGCTGCGCCCTCGCCGCCTCCAGCGCCAGCGCAGGCACGCCTGCAGTGGTTGCGAGTAATTTCCATGCGGAATGAGACCCCCTCGTCACCCCTCCCCCTAGCTGTTCCAGCAGTAGCAGTGGCTGCCGCGCCAGGTGCGCCCCCGCCGGTCGTGCTTCCGCTTCCCTCCACCACATCCAGGTCACTGCCGGGCCCGGTAAAACCCAGCAGCGCTCTCGCACACGTTCCCGGATGAACTTGGTAACCACTCATTCCTCTAATTTTTCGCTGACGTTGAAAACCTGTTAAACGTCCGTGAGGTCTGGTGCATTAACCAACTGCACGTGGCCCATGTGATACACATTAACATACGTCAAAAACCTTGCTCTTGAGGCAATGTTACTTCTCTGGTGCACACGTTTTGGGATTGCTCCTTCTATACTACTGGCCATTAAAATTGCTACATCAAGAAGAAATGCAGATGATAAACGGGTATTCATTGGACAAATATATTATACTAGAACTGACATGTGATTACATTTTCACGCAATTTGGGTGCATAGATCCTGAGAAATCAGTACCCAGAACAACCACCTCTGGCCGTAATAAAGGCCTTGATTCGCCTGGGCATTGAGTCAAACAGAGCTTGGATGGCGTGTACAGGTACAGCTGCCCATGCAACTTCAACACGATACCACAGGTCATCAAGAGTAGTGACCGGCGTATTGTGACGAGAGAGTTGCTCGGCCACCATTGATCAGACGTTTTCAATTGGTGAGAGATTTGGAAAATGTGCTGGCCAGGGCAGCAGTCCAACATTTTCTGTGTCCAAAAGGCCCGTACAGGGCCTGCAACATGCGGTCGTGCATTATCCTGCTGAAATGTAGGGTTTCGCAGGGATCGAATGAAGGGTAGAGCCACGGGTCGTAACACATCTGAAATGTAACGTCCACTGTTCAAAGTTCCGTCAATGCGAACAAGAGGTGACCGAGACGTGTAACCAATGGCACCCCATACCATCAAACCGCGTAATACGCCAGTATGGCGATGACGAATGCACGCTTCCAGTGTGCGTTCACCGCGATGTCGCCAAACACGTATGCGACCATCATGATGCTGTAAACAGAACGTGGATTCATCCGAAAAAATGACGTTTTGCCATTCGTGCACCCAGGTTCGTCGTTGATTACACCATCGCAGGCGTTTCTGTCTGTGATGCAGCGTCAAGGGTAACCGCAGCCATGGTCTCCGAGCTGATAGTCCATGTTGCTGCAAACGTCGTCGAACTGTTCGTGCAGATGGTTGTTGTCTTGCAGACGTCGCCATCTGTTGACTCAGGGATCGAGACGTGGCCGCACGATCCGTTACAGCCATGCGGATAAGATGCCTGTCATCTCGACTGCTAGTGATACGAGGCCGTTGGGATCCAGCACGGCTTTCCGTATTACCCCCCTGAACCCACCGATTCCATATTCTGCTAACAGTCATTGAATCTCGACCAAAGCGAACAGCAATGTCGCGATACGATAAACCGCAATCGCGATGGGCTACAATCCGGCCTTTACCAAAGTGGGAAACGTGATGGTACGCATTTCTCCTCCTTACACGTGGCATCACAACAACGTTTCACTAGGCAACGCCAGTCAACTGCTGTTTGTGTATGAGAAATCGGTTGGAAACTTTCCTCATGTCAGCACGTTTTAGTTTCGCCACCGGTGCCAACCTTGTGTGAATGCTCTGAAAAGCTAATCATTTACATATCACAGCATCTTCAACCTTTCGGTTAAATTTCGCGTCTGTAGTACGTCTTCTTCGTGGTGTAGCAATTTTAATGACCAGTAGCGTATGAAAATGCAGCGGACCACGATCGGCAGGTACTAAGAACACTAGATCCCTAAACAGCACTGAAGAACTACTCGGCCTGGCACGTATTGGACGATCCAGTATTTAGGAAAGCCAAATAGTACTCCACGAGTTATTCAACCACACGACACCGTACTTACATACTCCCAATATACATTTTCTACATGAGATAGAAGTTTCCCGCGACGACATCGTTGTATTAGCTTTAAAATTTTGCTTCCGCCGTTTTGCAATAGATGGCAATAGTGGCAAGTGGTGGTGCAGTTGGTAGATCGTATGAGTCATGCAATCAGCTAAGGGATTTATCAACATGACGCTATCGAAATATTAGTCGATTTATTATTGCACCATAAAGTTATTCTCGATTGAACATGATAACTTACGAGCCCGCTTCTCGTCATTTGCGGGAAGTTTTAATTTTGTGCTTTAACGTGAAGAAATCTGCTGCTGAGACTCATAAAATGCTGGGTAAGATCTATGGTGAGGGACCTATCAGTGAAGGAACATGGAGAGAATGGTTCAAACGATTCAACAACAGGGATTTTGAAGTGCGGTAGAGAGAATGTTTTCGAAGCTACTGAAACCGATGAAAACAATCACAGTACATCGGTTTCGAAAGCATTTGAAGCGTTTGGGCCGAGTACTGAAAGACAAAAGGCCACAATAGAGCGATAGAGATGAAAAGGTGATTTTGCTGATGATAGTCCACTACCCCATGTAGCAAAACCCTTCAAAATGTATTTGGAAAAGTTGAAATTGGAAGACCTACACGATCCGCCGTATTCTCCGCATATTGCTCCCTTTGACTATCACTTTTCTAGTTCAGCGGCACACGGCCTGGCTCACCAGGACTTCCGACCATATGAACAAGTGCAAAATTGGATAGATTCGTGGGTATCTTCAAAAGACACCCCCTTCTTCCACCTCGGAATTTGTATAATGCCCAAAAGATGGGAGAAAGTGTTGCTCAGGTGCGGCCAATAATCTGAATCATAAATTTCTTCTAAGTTGTTTACTTTAAAGCCTCGATCTTCGAGAAAAAACGGCACAAGTTTTAGACCTAATACAAAGTATTCAAATCTTGAGCTTTTGCCGAAATTGTGCACCGAATTTGTCAAAAACAACTGATTGTCGTGACTGCCGTTGTGGTGACCATTTATAGCCAATAGGTGCTTGCGATTGGTCGGCGTGCGTCATCAATACGTCACGCTGCCATAGATTGTGTATGTCTGCACTGGTGGTGTCAGCGGCCTCATAGAAACGAAAACAATTCAGCGCATGCTTCTGTGTCCTCTCAGCGTCGAGAGTTGCTAGGACTACGGCAGTTGTCCTATTTTCTACTGCTTCTTTAGCAACAGAATCCCGATATGGGAAGTGTGCGACAAGATTTTACTTCTATCAAATGCTCTTCTATGTGTATTTGTGTGGCTGCGAAAGACGTTAAGTCGTTTAGACTCACCTTTCTTTCACTTTATTTTTCCATTTCATACGGACACATGCAATTAGGGCACTTGTATCAAGTTAGAATGACACTGTGACCGATACAACGTTTATTAAAGAGGGCTGACAGTCCTTGTTTACTGAGTTCATTGGTAGCCAATTTCAAGGAGTAATTCTGAGGTGTTTATGTTTTGTTGCACAGTTACGGCTGCAGGTGGGCAAAGGGAAGCTTCTCGGACGTAGACAGCGAATGAGGCCGCTTTATTGGCGTCAGTTCGGATAGCAAGGAAGACACGTTGTCTCAGGTATGGCGACTGCGTCTGGGAGCCTCAGTCGCT
Source organism: Schistocerca serialis cubense (assembly GCF_023864345.2). Classification (NCBI taxonomy): domain Eukaryota; kingdom Metazoa; phylum Arthropoda; class Insecta; order Orthoptera; family Acrididae; genus Schistocerca; species Schistocerca serialis. The sequence goes on from NC_064638.1 coordinate 727,563,790, forward strand.
GCTTTCACGCAGAGAAGTCGGCTGGCAGACACGGCCTGTGCATCACGGGGTCCTCTATATTAGGGCAGAGAGTTGTTCTTAGCGGGCAGTAGTACATGCCCCAGAGGCCTGCGGCAGAGTTTCTTTCACCTTCTTTAGCCCTGAAACGATGGACCGGCGCCCTGACAATTGTTCTTTGTCGAGAGATTGCACTCTTGATATTCTGCAGGTATTCACCTGATGTTTTCTCATGGACCATCTGTTAGATCCATATCTGTTAGGATCGTGAAAAGATTGGCTGAAATAGGCTGGTATTACAGGACGCCCCACACAGTGACGACAGAAATGCCATTATGTTTTTTAGAGTCATGTAGACACCCACGCCAAATTGCTTCCTGCATCAGCATAGAAACAGAGTCTGTATTCGGAGGCTAGCGGTGCCATTAGGGGATGCACCACCGGGCGCCTGTTCTATGTCATAGAAAGCATTAGGACTGGAGGAACGGAATTTGCCTGACTTCTGGAGGGATGCTGTACTGAGAGTGGGGGATTACGCGATTGGCGTACACAAGCACTACCACACTGTGACACGTTGTTTTAGCTTTTCAAGAGTACTCAATTTGGAAATGATAGTAGAGAGACTGAAAAGTTAGGTAGATAGATTCGGCCTCTGGTCACGAGTAGGCTTTGGGATGGTGGTTTTATTCATTCGGGTGTTGAGTGTAAGGCGAGTCTCATCGCACTATTCGGGTTTGATCCAGAGACACGGTCACAGATCCTGGGATGAAGGAAGGAAGGAAGAGTGGGGTTTAACAACGCGTCAAAATAGAGGTCATTAGAGGCGGAGCACATGCTTGAAATATTTCAAGGAAGGGGGAAGGAAATCGGTCTGCCCTTTCAAAGGAACCATCCCGACAACTGCCTGGAGCGATTTTGGGAAGTCACCGAAAACTTAAATATGAATGGCTGGACGCTGATTTGATCTCGGATGTGAGTCCAATGTGGTAACCACTGCTCCACCTCACTCGGTCCCGGGACGAGAGGAGACGGAAGTCCATAGTTCGAATTGACACAGATGCACACTGGTCACAACATTGCAGACTCCCACTGGTGTACGGTGAGAATTTCAAAGCTCCGGCATATTAGGAATCTATAAGGGGGCTAGGACGTCAAACGGGCCGACTTGGAGCAGGAGAGGCATCACAGGACATTTTAATTTCCAGTGTCTATACTTTTACAAATAAATTCATAAAACCTTGTTAGCATCACCAGGAAGGATTCAGGATTCACGCTCATTGCAGTGGAAGTTCGAAAACATAACAAAATAATTTTCGTTTACGTGTGAAATTTCATCAATTTTTCACTTACTAATGGCTGCATTTGTTGCTATAGGTACACTTTTCTTCATAAGTTACAGAGATACTTCGATGGATTTTGCACAACATACATACCATGCTTACAGGTGTATGAAACTCTAGAATTTATTTAACTTATGAAAAATCTAATGATCTGTTGTATTTTAAACTTCATGTTTAGAAAAATACACATTTTGTAGTTAATTACCTCAATTTGGAAAATTTTAGAGTTTCATACACCTTTAAGTATGGGTTGTATGCTGTGCAAAATTCATCGAACCATCTCTCTTACTTACGAAGAAAAGTGTACCTATAGCAACAAATGCTGCCATTAGTAAGTGAAAAAAATGATGAAATTTTACATGTAAAAAAAATTACTTCGTTATGTTTTCGAACTTCCACTGCTATGAGTGGGAATTCTGAATCCTTCCTGGTCATGCTGACAAAGTTTTATGAATTTATTTGTAAAAGTAAAGACAGTGGAAATTAAAATGTCCCGTACTGCCTCTCCTGCCCCAACTCGGCCCGTTTGACGTCCTACCCCCTTAAGCTGAAGTTTCACAGTCCACGACGCACTCTTTCAAACGGCAGCAGTCGCTATCCAATATATGCATACTGTGGTACTTTACACCTTTGCAGTTCACAATGACTGTCAGATGAAATAGTCAGTCAGATCGTGTAATCCACAGTCAGAGCCGAAATTAATTTTTCACCACTCCCCCACTTTGTCAACCGTACTCAGGTACATACATCATTTCATTAAACAAGAACTTGTATGCTTGTGTGTAATCAGGGTTGTTTGTGCCTATTCATTATCCAAAGCCTTTTTTTCCTTTTTTGTAACAAATCTCTTGTGATATTGAATGTCATCTGTTATTTCAGAAGATACCATTCCCTGATCACTTATTAATTTGATTCATTTATGTGGGAGACGATAAGAGTTATTTTGAAATATTATACATTGCATCAACTCCAGTTTCACCGTTAGGGGTGCAAATTAGTCATATACGTATAAATATCCTACTGCGTTTAATTTCACAGTAGTGTAACTGAACGGTGGTCCAATGCCGCAGAATATTCCAGAGCAGAAATTCGGTAGAGGTATCCCACATACCTTCCTACAGAATGAGACAATTTGTAATTGTGTTCAGCAACTGCAGATTTCTCAAGTTCTCGATTTTTAATGTGCCTTTGGTGCTAGACCCTCCCCCCCCCCCCCCCTCCCCCATGAACCATGGACCTTGCCGTTGGTGGGGAGGCTTGCGTGCCTCAGCGATACAGATAGCCGTACCGTAGGTGCAACCACAACGGAGGGGTATCTGTTGAGAGGCCAGATAAACGTGTGGTTCCTGAAGAGGGGCAGCAGCCTTTTCAGTAGTTGCAAGGGCAACAGTCTGGATGATTGACTGATCTGGCCTTGTAACAATAACCAAAACGGCCTTGCTGTGCTGGTACTGCGAACGGCTGAAAGCAAGGGGAAACTACAGCCGTAATTTTTCCCGAGAGCATGCAGCTTTACTGTATGATTAAATGATGATGGCGTCCTCTTGGGTAAAATATTCCGGAGGTAAAATAGTCCCCCATTCGGATCTCCGGGCGGGGACTACTCAAGAGGATGTCATTATCAGGAGAAAGAAAACTGGCGTTCTACGGATCGGAGCGTGGAATGTCAGATCCCTTAATCGACCAGGTAGGTTAGAAAATTTAAAAAGGGAAATGGATAGGTTGAAGTTAGATATAGTGGGAATTATTGAAGTTCGGTGGCAGGAGGAACAAGACTTCTGGTCAGGTGACTACACGCTTATAAACACAAAATCAAATAGGGGTAATGCAGGAGTAGGTTTAATAATGAATAGGAAAATAGGAATGCGGGTAAGCTACTAAAAACAGCATAGTGAACGCATTATTGTCGACAAGATAGATATGAAGCCCACACCTACTACAGTAGTACAAGTTTATATGCCAACTAGCTCTGCAGATGACGAAGAAATTGAAGAAATGTATGATGAAATAAAAGAAATTATTCACTTTGTGAAGGGAGACGAAAATTTAATAGTCATGGGTGACTGGAATTCGAGTGTAGGAAAAGGGAGAGAAGGAAACATAGTAGGTGAACATGGATTGGGGCTAAGAAATGAAAGAGGAAGCCGCCTGGTAGAATTTTGCACAGAGCACAACATAATCATAGCTAACACTTGGTTTAAGAATCATGAAAGAAGGTTGTATACATGGAAGAACCCTGGAGATACTAAAAGGTATCAGATAGATTATGTAATGGTAAGACAGAGATTTAGGAACCAGGTTTTAAATTGTAAGACATTTCCAGGGGCAGATGTGGACTCTGACCACAATCTATTGGTTATGACCTGTAGATTAAAACTGAAGAAACTGCAAAAAGATGGGAATTTAAGGAGATGGGGCCTGGATAAACTGAAAGAACCAGAGGTTGTACAGAGTTTCAGGGAGAGCATAAGGGAACAATTGACAGGAATGGGGGAAAGAAATACAGTAGAAGAAGAATGTTCAGCTTTGACGGATGAAGTAGCGAAGGCAGCAGAGGATCAAGTAGGTAAAAAGACGAGGGCTAGTAGAAATCCTTGGGTAACAGCAGAAATATTGATTGATGAAAGGAGAAAATATAAAAATGCAGTAAATGAAGCAGGCAAAAAGGAATACAGACGTCTCAAAAATGAGATCGACAGGAAGTGCAAAATGGCTAAGCAGGGATGGCTAGAGGACAAATGTAAGGATGTAGAGGCCTATCTCACTAGGGGTAGGATAGATACTGCCTACAGGAAAATTAAAGAGACCTTTGGAGATAAGAGAACGACTTGTATGGATATCAAGACCTCAGATGGAAATCCAGTTCTAAGCAAAGAAGGGAAAGCAGAAAGGTGGAAGGAGTATATAGAGGGTCTATACAAGGGCGATGTACTTGAGGACAATATAATGGAAATGGAAGAGGATGTAGATGAAGATGAAATGGGAGACATGATACTGCGTGAAGAGTTTGACAGAGCACTGAAAGACCTGAGTCGAAACAAGGCCCCCGAAGTAGACAACATTCCATTGGAACTACTGACCGCCTTGGGAGAGCCAGTCCTGACAAAACTCTACCATCTGGTGAGCAAGATGTATGAAACAGGCGAAATACCCTCAGACTTCAAGAAGAATATAGTAATTCCATTCCCAAAGAAAGCAGGTGTTGACAGATGTGAAAATTACCGAACTATCAGTTTAATAAGTCACAGCTGCAAAATACTAACACGAATTCTTTACAGACGAATGGAAATACTGGTAGAAGCCGACCTCGGCGAAGTTCAGTTTTGATTCCGTAGAAACACTGGAACAATTGAGGCAATACTGACCTTACGACTTATCTTAGAAGAAAGATTAAGGAAAGGCAAACCTACATTTCTAGCATTTGTAGACTTAGAGAAAGCTTTTGACAATGTTGACTGGAATACTCTCTTTCAAATTCTAAAGGTGGCAGGGGTAAAATACAGGGAGCGAAAGGCTATTTACGATTTGTACAGAAACCAGATGGCAGTTATAAGAGTCGAGGGACATGAAAGGGAAGCAGTGGTTGGGAAGGGAGTAAGACAGGGTTGTAGCCTCTCCCCGATGTTGTTCAATCTGTATATTGAGCAAGCAGTAAAGGAAACAAAAGAAAAATTCGGAGTAGGTATTAAAATTCATGTAGAAGAAATAAAAACTTTCGCCGATGACATTGTAATTCTGTCAGAGACAGCAAAGGACTTGGAAGAGCAGTTGAATGGAATGGACAGTGTCTTGAAAGGAGGATATAAGATGAACATCAACAAAAGCAAAACAAGGATAATGGAATGTAGTCTAATTAAGTCGGGTGATGCTGAGGGAATTAGATTAGGAAATGAGACACTTAAAGTAGTAAAGGAATTTTGCTATTTGGGGAGCAAAATAACTGATGATGGTCGAAGTAGAGAGGATATAAAATGTAGACTGGCAATGGCAAGGAAAGCGTTTATGAAGAAGAGAAATTTGTTAACATCGAGTATAGATTTAAGTGTCAGGAAGTCATTTCTGAAAGTATTTGTATGGAGTGTAGCCATGTATGGAAGTGAAACATGGACGATAAATAGTTTGGACAAGAAGAGAATAGAAGCTTTCGAAATGTGGTGTTACAGAAGAATGTTGAAGATTAGATGGGTAGATCACATAACTAATGAGGAAGTATTGAATAGGATTGGGGAGAAGAGAAGTTTGTGGCACAACTTGACCAGAAGAAGGGATCGGTTGGTATGACATGTTCTGAGGCATCAAGGGATCACCAATTTAGTATTGGAGGGCAGCGTGAAGGGTAAAAATCGTAGAGGGAGACCAAGAGATGAATACACTAAGCAGATTCAGAAGGATGTAGGTTGCAGTAGGTACTGGGAGATGAAAAAGCTTGCACAGGATAGAGTAGCATGGAGAGCTGCATCAAACCAGTCTCAGGACAGAAGACCACAACAACAACTTGGTGCTAGACACTGTAATCGGCTACGGTACGGATCGATTGACCGGTATAGTTGCTTCCGCATTCACAAGAGCTGTTATAAATTCCAAGGGCCCTGACAACCAGACTGCCCTGCGAAGAAAAGACATGAGACCTATTTTCCTACCACTCAAGAAGATAATGGAGATGCAGCGCCCAGCTTCTGTTTGTTAAAGACGCACTAGAAACTAGATCGCGCGAGTATAACTTCAACTGAGACAGCCGCTGGAATGTTAGTAGCTCCCGAAGCTGAGAAGACAGAGAAATGGGCTCAACTGTTTACGTTCGTATGAGAGCGCTGGCAGGTGCACACCACTTCACACATGACACGTGGCAGCATGACGTAATGACGACGTACGCTGACCAGTCACAAGACGTCTACGGGCTATAAATGGTCACCATAACGGCACCGACGACATTCAGTTCTTACTGACGAAATTTATGGAGGATTTCGTCGAAAGCTGAACATTTTACCCAGATTTGACGCGACAAGTAGACCGAGAATGTTTCATACAACATTCTGTACAGCTGGAGAGAAGGCAACTGAGTCTGCGACCAGTGAAGATAACGTTTTTAAAGATTGTCCAATGCGTTCATGCTCACATAAATGCAAATTCTGAGGTGGTACAGTGAACCGTGGAATCGACTGTCATAATTTAAACGCTGCAGATGCGCCGCCTTGTGACAAAGAAATCCAGCCTGTAACGTCTGGTGTTCGCAGTAGTTTCACAACGAATGCATGACCTATTTTAGCTATCCAGATAGTAAGGTATAATCGTGAAGATTAAATAGATACGTTATTGCAGTTCTTTTTTATACCCCGAATCTGGTTAAGCGTTATTGTATAACTGCCGTGTACTTTACGTGACATACGAGTACACTAGCAAAGTATGTATGTAAGTGGACTGACAGTACGTCTGCAGCAATTATGCTCACTGGTGCCTTATATAAAAGAGAAAGTTATTTGTGCAATTTGAAAAAAGCCATGTTACGGTGAAACGGATTAAACCACAAGCCAGACAGACTCGATTCGACCCCAATAGTTCAGTGAGTACGTACCGAAATAGATGAATTCGTTATACGCACTCATAATAACATCGGGTCGTTGACGGGGAAGAAAAAAATTTTCTCGTGACTAACAGAATTGGAAGGCTGCTGACTTCCATGAGTGACTCTTCCCCACTTTAGGACTGACAGACGTCAGCATGACAAGCGAAAAAGTTCAGAGAGTATGCTCTCTGCAAATAGCAACTGCTTAGGATACCGATATGATTTGTGAATATATACATACATTACACACGACCGTCTATTGATGTGGAAGGCGCTTTTGAACTATTTTGTTGGGGAATCGGCTCCCGAGAAATACTATCTACACATCAAAACTGCCTTCGTTGAGAAGAGCAGTATCTTTCTGTAAGATGATAAGCTTCGGCACGTGGCTATAGTTGCCGCATATTACAGACAGCATGCAGGAGCGTCTTGTACAGAATAACCCCACGGTTCTTGTTGACAGAGGATTTACCTGCGGGTAGACATGGCGTATCCTTCTCGTCTCGTTAGGCCTAACTGCTTCGACATGTTGCCGCCAAGTTAGGTGCCAGCCAAGTGTGACAACCAGGTACGTGAGTTTGCTTCCCCATTCCTCGGCTCCACACAGAATGCTTATCTTCCTCTTCTCTACATTGAGGACCAACTTGCGTTTTACTATCCACGGCATCAGATCGTCACGAGGTGGTGTGAAGTAGGCGCTGCTTGAGCTAAACATTCATACTGCGCGTACATGGCATCGTATTGTTCTTTTAGAGGGCGACATAGACGCGCGGAGAGGTTAAAAAATCAGCAGCGTACATAGTGTACCGCTAGGGTCACAACCACCATACCTTGTAGGACTCCCAATTACACCGATGACTTTATTAAGGGGACAAGACGCTCGAAATTCTCAGGAAAATAGGTGGAAGGTATCAGGAAAGACGAGTAAATATACAATAGTTACAAGAACCAAGAAGGAAAAAATAAGAATGGAAGGCCGAGAACGAAGTGCTAGGGTTGCGAAAGGTGTAAGAGAGGGATGTAATCTGTGGTGTCACCGCCAGACACCACACTTGCTAGAGGGTAGCCTTTAAATCGGCTGCGGTCCGGTAGTATACGTCGGACCCGCGTGTCGCCACTGTCAGTGATAGCAGACCGAGCGCCACCACACGGCAGGTTTAGAGAGACTTACTGGCACTCGCCCCAGTTGTACAGCCGACTTTGCTAGCGATGCTACACTGACGAAGACTCTCATTTGCCGAGAAGATAGTTAGCATAGCCTTCAGCTAAGTCAATTGCTACGACCTAGCAAGGCGCCGTATTCAATTGATATTTATTATATGAAGCATGTATCATCAAGAGCGATGTTATACAACTATGGATCAAAGTTAAGTATTCCAGAAGCTACGTACTTTTCTTTATAGCATTCATTACGTATCCTGTTTCAGACCTCACGCCAGCCTGCGTGAGTTTAAGCGCGTGCCTTTCGGCTTCCTCTCATTGTGTCTAGGCTGTCTTGTCTAGACACAACATAATCTGTCCAGTTTATACTTCTAAGAAGCAATGACGTAAATAAAAGGAAGGTTCACGAACACCACTAAAATTCAGCGCGAAAGGATATAAATGGAAAGATTCGCTAATGACTCTGCCATTCTCTGTGAAAATGAGGAAGAACTGCAGGAGCTGTTGAATCGAACGGAGAGCCTAAGGAGCGCACGCTATGGAATGAAAGTAAACCGAAGAAAGACAAAAGTAATCAGGAATAGCAGAAATGAGATTAGCGATAAAGTTAGCGCTAAAACTGATGACCACGAAGTAGACAAACTGTAGGAATTCTGTGATTCTTGAGTTTCTCCCGGCGTATTTGATAATCAAAATATCCACGGGTGTACTGCCGGTCTACAGTGTCCAACGGGACCGTTGGACACTGTAGACCGGCAGTACACCCGTAGATATTTTGATTGTAGGAATTCTGATACATTGGAAACCACGTCACACATAACAGGCGGAGCAAGGAGGACACAGAAAGCGGACTCGCAAAGAGAAGTTTTCTAGTATCAAACATAGACCTTAATTTGAGACAGAAATTTCTAAGAATGCACATCTAGAGTATAACATTGCATGCAGGGAATGCGGGAAAACCGGTGAAGAAGAGAATCGAAGAGTTTGAAACAGACGTGTTGGTTCAAAATGGTTCAAATGGCTCTGAGCACTATGGGACTTAACATCTAAGGTCATCAGTCCCCTAGAACTTAGAACTACTTAAACCTAACTAACCTAAGGACATCACACAACACCCAGTCATTACGAGGCAGAGAAAATCTCTGACCCCGCCGGGAATCGAACCCGGGAACCCAGGTGTTGGAAGCGAGAACGCTAGCGCTCGACCACGAGCTGCGGACAGACGTGGTGGTATAGAAGGATGATGACAATTATATGGACTGATAAGATAAGAAATGAACAGGTTCTCCACAGAATCACCGAGGAGAGGAACATGCCAAAAACATTGACAAGAAGAAGGGAGAGCGCGATGAGACATTTGATACGACGTGAGGGATTAACGTACATGGTACTAGAGGGAGTTGTACAGAGTCGGCACAGGAGAGGAATTCGTTGTGGGTCGTATCCTCTGTAAAGGATGATCTTAGTTTGCATAAAGCGGGTGTCTACCACATCTCTTGCAGTTATGTCATGTCGCACATTGAAGAGACCAATAGGACAGGGAAGGACCTATCTATTGAGTATAAGCATTACGCACGCTTACAAAAGCTGAGCAAACGTGTTAATGATAAATATTGCCTTATCACCATCCATCCTGTGGAATATAACAACAAGTAGACTCTGGTATGCACTTCCAGTTACTGGGATAGTCTTATTCAGGAATCAGGTGAGATTACACTACCAAAAGATGTTATAAATGGGGATGGAGGTTTTTGCTTCAGTTCCGCTTGGAACTGCCCTGTTTCTCTGCTCAAACAACAACAAGGCAGTATTAGTGCCACCTCTGTGAATCAGTGTTGTGGCCTCCTCCAGATCCCATCGACGCAACTTCTCACAACTGCACGATATAAAATAGGAGCGATTATGACGGCCATGGCGGGCTGCTGAGCTGCCACACGGCGTGAAAGGAAGCGCAATGTGGCGCCGCCGAGAGCCCCAGTGTACACATGGGCACTGCTGGATTAAACAGGACACTGCAAACGTGGCCAAAAACAGTCAGCTGACTGTTTCAGAGAACACTTAGCCACACTGCGCTGCTATTGTCCCTGGAGGCTGGATATATCTTTGCTATAAAAAATGGTTTCAGATTTTCAGTGTGTAATGCCATTATGGTGATGACACTAGCAGTGGGACAAAGCCAGAATTGCTCCACTCTGCATTGTTGCCAGATTTATTCAAGATGGCGGCCATAGATGTGCCAGCATCGCACTGACTCATGGTGGAAAATTCAAATTTTGGCGAGAAAGTAGTTCAATTGTGCTATCTCACCTAACTCCACCCCTTCCCCCCTGCCCCCTCAATCTCCTCCACTCTCCCATCTGGAAATTGGCAGGAAAAGGATTCAGTCTGTGCTAGGCTGCTAGATAGTACAGACGTATGTTTTGTATACAGTGTAGTGTACTGTTTATTTAAAAAAATTGAGTTACCATTGATCAACCAGTAGACAGTACCTCTATCCAGTGTGTTGACCTTGAGATCTGGAGACCAGCTAACCTAGTTCTCAACACCACCACAAGAAGGCGCTGTTGACCCCCTTCTCCCCTCACCCTCCCATCATGTGATGTAATCCGAGATGGTAGCCCAGGGAGAAACGGTGAGAAACTTGCTCAGTCTCTGTCGATCTGCTGGACTGGGAGGACATCATGACAGTAGGTTAATATAACATATGTAAAGTATTGTTTAATCAATTTGTTTAAGAATATTCTTCATTTGTTTCTGAAATCGCAATACTCCTCGAAACTGACACTGTTTTTTAAAAAAATTTACATGATGTTAAACAATTGCTTTTTTAATTCCGCTAGCGAAAGGAACCAAGTAATTACACTGTCATGGATGATGCTAAACATACCTGAAAAACTTTCTCGCACATACGCCGTGCATCAGAGTCGCAGCTGCAGTAAGGAGCCATGCACTGGGCCGCTCTGAACCAGCTACCAGCCAGTGGCAGCTGCAGGGCCGCGCTAATCACTTCCTGTGTTGCTAGAAATACTTCAGTCTTCTTTCTTCCTTTGTGGCACACGGGTACCTCTTGTCATTGAACACGAACTGCTTCGTGAGTTATCAAATCTGGTGTTTGGTAAACAATGGGCGGAATATTGTCACATACATATCTGGAAGATGTCACAGGTAGGGTGGACTGGGTATGGTTGTGACAATTTTCATTTTTTGTTTTATTAAAGCTCGTTGCTCTTGAAAGGCTGGTTGCTTGAGCTACGCGAACAGAGAGTGAAGGATTTCTATTCATGAATGAATGAAACCATTCCTCGCCAGCCAACTCATTCTCGAGCCAAGTAGCAGGTCGCTTCAGATTGTATTTAGTGCTAAGTTCGAAAGCTAGCTCCCGCACCTCTTTCGGAGAAAGGCCAAAATATATTTCTGCGCATCGTGTTATATAAAGTGCCAGCTGCTGTTCCTGCTCCTCAGAGAACACTTTATTATGTGCGACACATCCCATGCTGACGCTGTCTTCATTCTGGCCTGCAGTGACTCCATCGCGTTTGCGAATGTATCGTAGCAAAGACATGCGATTAACTTCGTGCATTTCCGCGGCTCTGCGTATAGAACTCCCGTTTTTCACTTCTTTATAAGCGTCTTCATATTTTGTAATGCCACACTGCCCTCTACCAGTCTTCCTCAACCTCTTTCTGGGCATCTAGAAAAAAATAATTATCTTCGTGTCACAACGGTACCCAGAAAATATGTCACAACCGTACGCTTAAAACAGGTCACAACCGTACCCAGAAAATATGTCACAACCGTACCCAACGCACTCCTCCACAAGAAAAACATCGCAATGGCAATACAAAATTTTCTACGTGCTAAGTAATCACTGATATTAAACTACTAATGTTTAACGTTTAACGAGAAGAAACTCTCATTTTTTAACAGTACACATATAGCAACAATCATTAAAAGAAATGGAATCAAGAAACTTACTTTTGACTGTTGAAAAGTAATGTAGACCGCTGCTGGCGTTATTGTCGCGCGACGACTGACGCAATACTATGACCCAAGTCCAGACAGGCACGCCGCTTTTGTCTCCCTCCCACTGTCCACGTTATTCTTTTTTGTTTGGCCAATATGGCGACTGTCACAACCGTACCCCGGCGCAATCGTACCCAGTCTACCCTACTAAATGCACCACTGCATAAAGAGAGAAAGAAGAGCTTTGGAGGTGATGCAAGAATATTTAAACAGTTCGCAATGTAATTACACGTTTTATTCCGAGGAATACCGTCACACTTAAACACTGACTCTAAAAGATCGCAGAGGCTTCTGGCACCTCTTGTGAATCCCTCCAGTCTTTACCAGCATTCCTCCCTCAGACACTTCGCGAGCTTTTGTGGGAAACAGATCCGAAAACCGACATCAGCAGCAATATCCGATTTCACAAGCCAAAACGACGATATTTGGAAGTCGAAGTAAATATCTCTGTAACTCTAAACAGATCGATCACCATTTTTCGATTCTTAGCTGCTTGTTTGAAGGCACTGCCAGGGAGAGAAAAATTTCTGAGTTCTACTGCTGCAGTAATGTTCATCTCTTTTCTGAAACGCTGAATGGGCTTAGTTTATATTTGCTGCTGAATCAGCACACTTGTGTCTAAGCACAGATGGGAAAATCAGAACAATTATGTATCCGAGAGTTCATGATATATTTCGAATCCCACAACAGATCATGAAAAAAATAAAATAAAATAACACACACACACACACATACACACACACACACACACACACACACACACACACACACACACACAAACAGAATTCGAAGCACTGTCGTACAGAAGAGATAAATGGCTGGAATTTTGGCTGAATTTTCGATGTCCTACAACTTCTGGTCTGGAGATGCTCTAAAGCCACCATGGTGTATGGGGGATGCGGGTAGTATCGCACCTGTCTGAACTATTGGAGGATGGTCTGCTTGGACTTGTCTCTGAACACTCGAACAAAAGAGGCATCACGTGATTCTCAGACATCACGGAACTTTCTGTAGATACCTTGCCTCTGTCTTGTTCAAACCAGTCTGTAGAGGCTCCTAAACCCCACAAAAAGGATGTCTTGTGACTCTCTGATGTCATGGAACTTCCTGTGAATTGGAGCATTCTGATTCGTTCTTAATGAATTTACCCACCAAACTGCCGCAGCCTGTGTGAGACACTGTCTGCCACTTTCTGTAGACAGACATATTACGAGACTTTCACCGCGAAACTATTTTCTACAGTCTAAAAAATATACAGCAGTCATATTGCACTGACAGCTAAACCCTGCAAAAATGGTCTACACCTCATGAAATATGGAAACTACCGCCAAAGACACTTCCTTAAATACACCGCTAAGCTACTGAATTTTTCGGAGTGAAACCGATCTCCAATCAAGCTATATCACCACAAACGATTGCACCATACGGTCGATTTAGTAAACATAGTTCGTATCCCGACCCGTGCAAAATCATCACTTCTGTATCCTGCATATAGCTATCGACCACTAGACACTCATACATATTCTGTGAAGACAGACAGATCCATAAAAAACATAAGCACATGCACCGTATACAGTCACAGTACTAGACATTTCCCACGAGGTCGGTCGGTCTTCCACTGTGGACAACAGTCACAAGGGAACTGCCCCTGCACACGCCGGCCTGATGCGTGATCAGAGCCTCCTCTGCAGACAGCACCCACTCTCCAAACTGGTGTACAAAGGCTGTGCTGTTTGCCCCGGTTCAAGTGGCACAAGGCGTCCACTGACGATCCTGTTTACAGCCTGGCCTGCTTGCTGCCGTTGTTTGTGCAGTGAGTTGCGATCATCTCCAGATTCTGGAATTACAAGAAAATATGTATTTTCATATGGTTTTCCAGAATATCATACTATTTACGAGATAGTTCTCGATACCAATCACATAGAAATATGCTACCGATCGTTGCCACAGCATTATTCTGAAGATAAAGAGTGGAAATTGTGTCTCTAGAAACCCGAAACTTCAGTGAAGTCATTATGTGGGACATGCTGCAAACCACTGAGTAACTAGAAGCTTATCTCGTCTGTGAAGATCTTTACGTGTAAGCTCGAAAATAGAGGAATCCGGTAATTCCACTCGTATTTTTTAACGTATTGCAATGTAAATGATGTAACAGATTGCAGGAGATCATCCTTGCAGTATGCAAGGTCAACGAAGGTTCCAATACTTATAATAATAAGTGTTTCTCATGTTTAGAGAACCAGCAAATATCTCTACCACAAGTTTTTCACCATCTATGAGGCGTATGCGGAAAGTAAGGTCCGATTAGGTGCAAAATGGAAACCACTGTGAAAATCCTATGGACTTTGCACATATGTGTTGGGCAGTGTCTTTAATGTGCCTGTCGATCGCTTCACGTCGCTCTTTTCAGTTCAGAGCGCAAAGTGATCACATAGATATGCCTAAAACAACAGTGTCTCCCTCCAAGTATGTGAATCTGGTGAGAGATTATGCCTGATGCTATGCAGCCCACATAACTAAATACCATGCGTATTTTCTGCAAGACAATTTTCAGCCGCATTCTGCAAGGGCAATAAAGACACTCCAGCAGCGTTTTCGATGGGAAGTGTTTGATCACCCTCGATACGGTCCTTAATTAGCTCCCCCTACTGTTGATCTCTGCTCATATGAACCGCTAGCTACGAAGACAACATTTTGACACAGACAAGGAAAGGCAGACCAGTGTAGAGAATTGGCAGAAAGCACAAGCAGCTGCTTTCTGTGATGAGAGTACTGGAAAGTTTGTACAACGCCAGGACAAATATCTGTGCCAGAGCAGCGACTATTTAGAGAGGTAGCTGGAAGGTGTGGCTAAAGTTGAAAATAAAGAATTTTTGATTTTCACTGTGGTTTTCATTTCAATCGGACGTTACTTTCCGAACAGCCCTCATAGATACACTCGACACACATCACAATCGATGTTTCCTCAACCAAATAAAATTGGGAAATATGTGTAACGGCAGTGCAAGCAGTCAAGCAGACAGTTAACATGGGAAGGAATAATTGTCTGGCGCAAATACTCGCCCATTTTGAATCTTCTTAAATTTCCACAGAGAATACTCACAGCACACGTGAACACGAAGGGTTCCCAATACATACTGAGTATTATTTCGCTATTCATCTATCCAAATGGCGCTGCTGAGACTTAACCCTGTAGCTGCGGGAAGAAACAACTAGCTAGCTGGTCGCAACTTTCCTTTGCACCTGCAGCTAGCGAGAGCCTTAAGCCGAAAATGCCACAGGCTACCTCCGCCATGGGCCTCGTACACCAAATGGTGTCGTCTAGGAAACCAGCCACATATTTATCACTGTAATTACAATTAAATATTGCAGTTGCAGCCTCAATTTGATAACATTCGACAATGAGTGAAGTGTCGGAAATACCCCCTCCTGACGACTGTGGGTCTGGAAATGTCAATATCTATATCCCATAGTTTTCCACATAAAATCTTTCATCCCTCTTGCGTTTTCAATGCGCTGAAATCACATTTTTTATATCAATTCCATACCTCCATTACGATCAGACATATTGATTTTCTGTGCACATGTCGCAACAGCAACCACACTAACTTTACAACCAAACACACACTTTATAAGCCTGCTGATCACAGCGACGAATCTATCACGTAACCACTATTAAGTATAATATTTTCTGGTGACAACAATAATACTGAGCAAAAATTCGCTTGGATTTCATGTCTAATTTGTTTTTCTCGCGAGTGATCCCAGTGTCTTTTTGGAAGAGAGATATAATTGTATTATAAGCGACCAACTATTAAAAACTCGATAGCAACAACTATGTTATTGTCAACCTACATAAAAAGCAATCTTTGTTACACAGGCTCGCCCAAGTATTGCTAACCATATCCATGTTAAAAAACTATACAGGCCTTACAAATCAAGACATGGTATTGCTTCCGAATGAAGTGGTCTTCCACACAAATACTACGACATTGAATGTAGATGGCAGTCGCTGGGTTGTGTATTAGCAGACCGAAAGCGCGGGTGAATGTCGCAAAGTGTAAGCTTGTAATAAAATCAGTGAATGTAGAAAGTGGTCTGGCTAGGGAACATGGTCTTAAGTCGATGCCGATACTTGCAAAGTCCCCATAACGCCGCTCTGGCTAACAAACAGTATTTGTAACGCATTCAATCTCAATGCCTTGTCGGCAGTGTAACAGAGATTCTGCCAGATATCCACTGGGTTGTAGGCGAGGTGTGATGATGGTTGACTGGGAATGATCACTTACGGTAGAGGGTATGCTACGTGGGGAATCACTTAAAAATCGCATCGCTAGATTGAAGTCACAAGAAATGAACAAAATCCTATGACCAATACACTGGCTTTTCAGATCTGTAGTGTTACGCTTTCTGGTAGAAATGCTGTTCACAATGCAAAATCAAGTCTGTACATTCAACCACACACACTTGCGATAGATTCTATGGAGATGTCTTTTAATTTAATGATTCCAGCCACTAATCAATCATATCCCTGCAACTTTATCTGTGTGATCATCCCAATTTAAATCGAAACTGCACAGAAGTCACAGAGTGCTATATCTACAATCTTCAGCAAACTGTGGACAAATAGGGTGAACTGAGTTAATGCGACATAACGATGTTCCGATGACCTGGTGGAAATGGCAACGTGTTGTTGTAGCGCCGCCAACCATGTGCAATGTGTACAGCCAGCGCAAAACGAAGCTTTCTCCTGCAACACGGGATAGTAGAAAAGACAGTACGAGCAGTTACAGTGGTGTTTTTTTGTAGGGAAAATATAATAAATAATTTATAATAATAAATAGTTTATAATAATAAATTATTCATAATAATAAATACTTTTATACTATTAATTTGGAAGGAGTGGGGATTGTCTCTGAGGAAGGCGTCAAGTGAATTTTTCAAATGGTTCAAATGGCTCTGAGCACTATGGGACTTAACATCTATGGTCATCAGTCCCCTAGAACTTAGAACTACTTAAACCTAACTAACCTAAGGACAGCACACAACACCCAGCCATCACGAGGCAGAGAAAATCCCTGACCCCGCCGGGAATCGAACCCGGGAACCCGGGCGTGGGAAGCGAGAACGCTACCGCACGACCACGAGATTCGGGCAAGTGAATTTTTATCTGCTGTTTTAAATAAGTATATTTTTCGTTTATTTTTGGAGAATTTGGGGATTACAATATTCAGTCTCACTGCGACAACCTTGTGTTCACTAATTCATGTATCGGTTTTAATGCTCGTTATTAACTCAGGATTATTTGTTGCTAAGAGGTCAAGTGTGTTTTCACAGCTGTTTACTATTTGCGTGGGATCATGAACTAACTGCTCGAAACAAATTTCAGAGAATGCGTTTAGCACAATTTCGGATGATGTTTTATGCGTACCTCCGGAATTAAACATGTATTTCGCCAACATATCGAGGGTAAATTAAAGTCGTCACCAACTATTATCGTATAAGTCGGGTAAGAGTTTGAAATGAAACTCAAGTTTTCTTTGAACCTTTCAGCAACTGTATCATATGAATTGGGAGGTCTGAAAAAGGATCCAATTATTATTGTAATCTGATTGCCAACAATGACCCCTGCCCATACTAACTCACAGAAACTATCTACTTCAGTTTCGCGACAGATAAGCTACTTCTAATTGCAACAGCCTATACTTCCGGAAAGCCGTTAGATTCTTCGCAAAAATTTCGGCTGAGCTTATATCAGGATTTAACCAGATTTCAGTGCCTATAACGATTTGCGCATCAGTGCTTTCTATTAGGACTTGGAGCTCTGTTACTTTCCCATTACAGCTACGACAATTTACAACTGTTACACCAATGTTTGCTGTATCTACGTTCTTCCTGTGTTCGGCCTGCACCCTTTGTGACAGAAGCCCTTCTTGTGCTTTCCCGACACCCTCTAACCTAAAAAACCGCCCAGTCCACGCCACACACTCCCCGCTACCCGTTTAGCCGCCTCCTGCGTATAGTGGACACCTGACCTATTCAGCGGAAACCGAAACCCAACCACGCTTTGGCTCAAGCCGAGGAATCTGCAGCCTACACGGTCGGAGAACCGTCTGAACCTCTCACTCAGACTCTCCACTCGGCCTCTGTACCAGAAGTCCGGAATCGGTCCTGTCGACTATGCTGAAAATGGTCAGCTCTGCTTTCATCTTGCAGGCAAGACTGGCAGGCTTTACCGCTTGTGTTAGCCGCTCGAAACCAGAGAGAATCTCTTCTGATCCAAAGCAACACACATCATTGGTACCGACGTGAGCAACCATCTGCAGTTGGCTACACCCTATGGTCTGCATGGTATCTGGGAGGACCCGTTCCACATCTGGTATGACTCCATCCGGTATGCACACGGAGTGCACATTAGTTTTCTTTCCCTTCTTGGTCGCCATGTCCCTAAGGGGCCACATATGGCGCCTAGCGTTGGAGCCCCCAACTATCAATAATCCCACCCTCTGTGACTGACTGGATCTTGCAGGCTTATAGGTTTCCTCTGAAACAGGACAGGCGACAGCATCTGGCTCAGCGACAGTGTCAGCCACAGACAGTACCTGGAACCTGTTTGTCAGACAAATCGGGGAGGCCTTACGTGCGGCCGCGTGGGAAGTATTTCGTCGCCTCCTACGCCCTGGGGTGACCTCCCACTCGACCACAGGTGAGGGGTCAACCTCAGTGCGAGCAATAATTGGGCTGGCCATCGGTGAGGACCGATCGGAGGACTCTGACGCGCTAGACGTGCGGTGGATCCCCACGGCCGGCGCACAACAGTGGTGCCCATCCACTGCAGCCTCAAGCTGTGTAAAAGAAGCCATCACAGCCTGAAGCTGAGAGCGAAGTGTCACCAACTCGGCTCGCATCCGCAGACAACAATCGTAATCCCTGTCCATACTAAAGACCGTGGAATATCAAACTATGCACATAAACGGACTATCGACACCTGTTGCGCAACTCTACTGTAGACCCTGACGAAAACGCAGGAACTGTGTCTAATAAATTAGATTAATATGCAGAGATTAAAAAACCTAACTACCGAAGTAGTTAAGTGTAACTAAACAAATCGCCCCTGATTAGGAACTTGTAATATGTCACAAAATCTGTTTACTTTCTGATGGAAACGAAATCGCGAGAACTGTAGCTATTAGATATTAAATTAACACGCAGAATCTCAAGAAACTAAACTATTAAACCACACAGATACTATTATAAAATTCGCTCCTGGTTAGGAGCTCATAAAAGTCACAAAATCGGTTACTTCCCTGTTGCTGTAATGAGAGAAAATATTATGTAAATGTTTCTCGTATTATTATTTTGACTTTGTAGATTGATGTTTACTATAATGTGGTAGGCTGAGTATGGTGCTGTGACCGAAAATGGTAGCTGAAGGCGAAATAAAGGAAATGTACAACTATAGGCTAAAACAATATTCTTTCCTGACACACTGATCCAATTGGCAGTATGTCGGAAATATATAAAATAGACAAGTTGCATAAATATAAATATGAAACTGCACGAG
The DNA here is from genome assembly GCF_023864345.2 of Schistocerca serialis cubense. Lineage (NCBI taxonomy): Eukaryota > Metazoa > Arthropoda > Insecta > Orthoptera > Acrididae > Schistocerca > Schistocerca serialis. The sequence continues at coordinate 727,583,438 of NC_064638.1, forward strand.
TAGGAATTGTTGCAAGTGACATAATATTGCGAAGCTTTTTATTAGTTTAGAAGGACTAATGGTATAATACAGGAAGGTGACAAAAGTTATGGGATACCTCATAATATTGTGTCGGATCTTTCTTTCCCCAGCGTAGTACAGCAGCTCGACGCGGCATGGACTCAACAAGTCATTGGAAGTCCCCTGCAGAAATATTGAGCCATGTTCCCTCTATAGTCTTCTATAATTGCGAAAACGTTACCGGCGCAGGATGTTTTGTACGAACTGATCTCTCGATTATGTTCCATAAATGTTCAATGGTATTAATGTCGGGTGATATGGGTGGCCAAATCATTCCCTAGAACTGTCCAGAATGCTCTTCAAACCAACAGCGAACAACTGGGCCCGATGACATAACACCGTCCTTTGGAAACAAAAAGTCCATGAATGGGTGTAAATGGTCTCCAAGTAGCCGAACATAACCATTTCCAGTCAGTGTTCAGCTGGACCAGAGGGCCCAGCCCATTCCATGTAAACACAGCCCCCACCAGCTTGCCTTGTTGACAACTTGACTACATGGCTTCTTGAAGTCTGCGCTACCCTTGAATCCTACCATCAGCTCTTAGCAAATGAAGTCGTGACTCATCTGAGAAGGCTACGGTTTTCCAGTCGGCTGGGGTCCAACAGATACTGTCACGAGCCCAGGAGAGGCGCTGCAGGCGAAGTCGTGCTGTTAGCAAAGGCACTCGCGTCGATCGTCTGCTGCCATAGCCCGTTAAAGCCAGATTTCGACGCCCTGTCCTAACGGATGCGTTCGTCGTACGTCCCTATACAGATTTCTCCGGTTATCTCATGCGCTGTTGGTTGCCTGTTAGCACTGACAACTCGACGTAAACGCCGCTGCTCTTGGCCGTTAAGTGAAGGCTGTCGGCCACTGCATTGGCCGCGGTGGGATGTAATGCCTTAAATTTGACATTTCCAGCAGATCCTTGACACTGTGAATCTCGGAATATCTAATTTTCTGACGATTTTCGCGTCAAAATCAATTAATCCCCATCGTGTGCCATCTAGTCACGTCTGAAATCATTTCACATGAATCTACATCTACATCTACATGATTACTGTGCAATTCACATTTAAGTGCTTGGCAGAGGGTTCATCGAACCACAATCATACTATATCTCTACCATTCCACTCCCGAACAGCGCGCGGGAAAAACGAACACCTAAACCTTTCTGTTCGAGGTCTGATTTCTCTTATTTTATTTTGATGATCATTCCTACCTATGAAGGTTGGGCTCAACAAAATATTTTCGCATTCGGAAGAGAAAGTTGGTGACTGAAATTTCGTAAATAGATCTCGCCGCGACGAAAAACGTCTTTGCTTTAATGACTTCAATCCAAACTCGCGTATCATATCTGCCACACTCTCTCTCCTATTACGTGATAATACAAAACGAGCTGCCCTTTTTTGCACCCTTTCGATGTCCTCCGTGAATTCCACCTGGTTAGGATCCCACACCGCACAGCAATATTCTAACAGAGGACGATGGAGTGTTGTGTAAGCTGTCTCTTTAGTGGACTTGTTGCATCTTCTAAGTGTCCTGCCAATGAAACGCTACCTTTGGATCGCCTTCCCCACAATGTTATCTATGTGGTCTTTCCAACTGAAGTTGTTCGTAATTTTAACACCCAGGTAGTTGAATTGACAGCCTTGAGAACTGTACTATTTATCGAGTAATCGAATTCCAACGGATTTCTTTTGGAAGTCATGTGGATCACCTCACACTTTTCGTAATTTAGCGTCAACTGCCACCTTCCACACCATACAGCAATCTTTTCTAAATCGCTTTGCAACTGATACTGGTCTTCGGATGACCTTACTAGACTGTAAATTACAGCATCATCTGCGAACAACTTAAGAGAACTGCTCAGATTGTCACCCAGGTCATTTATATAGATCAGGAACAGCAGAGGTCCCAGGACGCTTCCCTGGGGAACACTTGATATCACTTCAATTTTACTCGATGATTTGCCGTCTATTACTACGAACTGCGACCTTCCTGATAGGAAATCACGAATCCAGTCACACAACTGAGACGATACCCCATAGGCCCGCAGCTTGATTAGAAGTCGTTTGTGAGGAACGGTGTCAAAAGCTTTCCGGAAATCTAGAAATATGGAATCAACTTGAGATCCCCTGTCGATAGCGGCCATTACTTCGTGCGAATAAAGAGCTAGCTGCGTTGCACAAGAACGATGTTTTCTGAAACCATGCTGCTTACGTATCAATAGATCGTTCCCTTCGAGGTGATTCATAATGTTTGAATACGATATATGCTCCAAAACCCTACTGCAAACCGACGTCAATGGTATAGGTCTGTAGATATAGATGGATTACTCCTACTACCCTTCTTAAACACTGGTGCGACCTGCGCAATTTTCCAATCTGTAGGTACAGATCTATCGGTGAGCGAGCGGTTGTATATAATTGCTAAGTATGGAGCTATTGTATCAGCGCAATCTGAAAGGAACCTAGTCGGTACACAATCTGGACCTGAAGACTTGCCCGTATCAAGCGATTTGAGTTGCTTCGCAACCCCTAAGGTATCTACTTCTAAGAAACTCATGCTAGCAGCTGTTCGTGTTTCAAATTCTGGAATATTCCATTCGTCTTCCCTGGTGAAGGAATTTCGCGTTCAGTAAATCCGCTTTAGCGGCACAGTCGTCGGTAACAGTACCATCGGCACTGCGCAGCGAAGGTATTGACTGCGTCTTGCCGCTTGTGTACTTTACATACGACCAGAATTTCTTCGGATTTTCTACCAAATTTCGAGACAATGTTTCGTTGTGGAAACTATTAAAGACATCTCGCATTGAAGTCCGTGCCAAATTTCGCGCGTCTGAGTACAAATGACCGCGGCGCCAATGCACTGCCCTTTGATACCTTGTGTAGTCGATACTGCTGTCATCTGTATATGTGCATATTGCTATCCCACGACCTTTCTCATCTAAGTGTAATTTACATAGATCTATATGCATATGTACCGAAAAAAGAAATCACATTAGCAAGTATTAGTTGAAAATTAAACAAAATGTAAAGACGACCAACATATATTTGATCGTTATGAAGAGGTTACGTAAGTACACTCGCAATGATGTCATTGATACAAAAATGATGAAACGGCAATAGATGTGACAACTGTTATGATGCAGCTAACAGATGGAATCTAAAATAAGAAAGATTCACACAATATGTTCCTTCAGTAGCGGAATTTTGCATATTGTGAGGCTCTGGCTTACAACGATATTGTAAAATAAGAATAAAGATGTAACAGAAAAATCAACCTTCACTGAAATAATACAATATTGTCTTTGCACTATCAATGCCAAGTAACTAACATGTGTGTAAGCAAAATGTTCAAATTGCGATGGAGTATTGCTTTGTTCGGAATATTTATTGCAGTTAGCTCTCGGACGTGTTGTTGTTATAATCTCTGCTTTCTAGTGCCCCTGCGTAATTTCTGCCTTGTCTGCTGTAGCGGGAAATCCTTCCCAGTGATGAAGCCTGCCTCTCGGAACTTGCAATAAGTGCTGCGGGGCTTTCAATATTCGCGCGAACGGGGGTATCGCAGCAGCGACGGAAAATATTGCAAAGGGAGGATGGAGGGCGAGCGGACTATCTACTTAGCATTCAATCTGCAGCCAGCGACTTACCGCTTTCATTGTTGCTTTGCATTAAGTATAAGCGCCAACAGTAAAGTTAGCAGCGGAAAGCTGTACAAGTAAAATTTAGCGAATATGCAGAAAATACCGAGAAGCTTCGGGGATAAAGACGCCTGAGCTCGTTTGCACTTCTGAAATGATCTCAGGTCGTATGTAAAGATACACAGAGTTTTGTAACACAAACGAAAATATTAGAATGAAAATGAAATATATCAAACTTAGCCGAGTGTTTTATTGTAAAGTACTTTGTTTCAGTGATACTCTGCTAAGACTGTGACCAGTTTAAGTCATTGCTTGATACTCCAATACATTTTTTTACCACCGGCACATTTAATCAATACTTAGTGTTCTCCACGCCAACGTTTTTGCTTTTTATTTAGCATCATCGTAGATAATCATACATACATCGACATAGAGATATTTGAACCAAAATGCGAAATGCAAATGCACACAAACACAGCTGTATCCCATTAAAGGGGATCTGCACTTCAACTGAAAATGAATGTAGTGTGGGGTGTACATTAAATTCTTTTAGGCATAAGAGCACGGTTAAAGACGCACTTTTCTCTCCGAAAAATTGCCTCAAAAATTCAGGTGCGTTTTATACTCGAAATTGATATAAAAATGCTTAAAACTAAGGTGCCTCTTATAGCCCGTGGAATCTTAACTTGGTAAAATGTGGTGTAGATTTTAGCAGATGTCAGTCAGTGCTGACCAGATGCTGTAGTAGTTCACTTATAGGAAAGTATCTGTTCGGACAGCCAAAGAGAATGTGTAAAACCTTGACGGTTTACTTATCACTTCGAATCGTAACTGCAGCAATGACAGTCTGTTGTTCCTGACGAAGGGGTATTTCGTCGGAACGTCGAAATCGTGGTAAGATTTGATTGCGAGCAACTTCGAGATCAACGAGGATGTGGTTTGCATCCTTTTTACCACAGTTGCGTAATAGAGATGCCATTAAGTCAATGAGACGTCGTTGTAGAAGTTGAATAGTATGCGGCTTGTAGTGCTCTTGAATCTTGTGAATGATCGATGATACTTGTGTCAGTACTCGCGAGGTCCCTGTTAATTTTGGCATATTCTCTGTCCGTATATTTGGCTGCCTCTTGATATTCTGCCTTACTCTCATTTCTAATTTGAGGGTACAGCATCCGAAGCTGATCGTGCTACATATTCTCTCTCCCAGATGTAAGTAGCTGCTTTAGCTAGCTTCTCTCCCTGTTTCATTCCGGGAATGCCGCAGAGAGCTTTTACTCGGTACGTAGTAATATTCTGATCCCTAGCCGGGAGATTTAATACCAGATTTACCATGTTGAGCGCCACTGAATGAATGTTTCGTCCTTTGTACTGGTATGTCACTAAATCAAACGCTAACCTGCAATGAGAGTCTGATCATCCATACGTTCCTCAGTGTGTAGGGGCTCCTGTTGTACAGCCACAAGTCTCCAACAATTCTCATTCCGATAAGCGACTGTAGATTCGTTTGCGTTTATTTCCTATCCATCAGCTATTCTTCTTTTACTCCATGTAATTATGTCGCTGATGCTTCGTTAATGTTTAATGTCACTATCACGAGCTACCCATTGAACCGAAAGGCCTGTTTGCAGAATATCTAAACTTGTAGACGCTGAAAGGCACGTTTTCCAAAGCTGGCCACATCTTAAATCTTCCATTCAAACAACAACTGCGGTAGTAACTGTACATGATACGAACGAGCGAGAACAAGACATAACGTACCCTGTTGAACAGTATCCCGGCCGTACGTAGTGGGCTTTGAGCCTGAAAACCAGCACAGTTTGGTAAATGTATTGGGATGTTCACTTCGGCACATCGCAGTAATATCTTACTAGTCGTGTAAATGAAACATGGAAACTCAAGAACAAAAACATTTTACACATATCGGTAGAGACAGTTACGTTACTGTTTACTGTTGTGTGTTACTGATCGATGGATGGATCTATCACATGCCTGGACCCCTTACAGTCGGACGGCAACTCATCACTAAATGACGGACGGTGAAACAAAAAATGGAATGTCGCTGCAATTAGTCATCTTCCATTCTGTCAAACCGTGCGAGGTGGCGTTTTTAGCACACTGAACTCCCATTAGGGAAGGCGCTGTTCAAATCCGCGCCCGATCACCCTGATTTGAGTTCTCCATAGATTTCCCAAATCGCATCGCTCAGATGCGTCCTTTGAACGGATTTCCCTATCCATTATTTCCCCACTTCCGAGATTGTGTTCCACTTCTATTGACCTCGTTATCAACTGGACGTTATTACCTAATCTTCTTTTCATTCGCCCAAGATCTGCTAACCAACGAGACCTGAATTGGCGTGTGGCTTTGGAGCCCGAATCAAAACAAACTCATGCTAACAGTGAACAAGGTAATTGCGATTTTCAGTATAGCGTAGTAATGGAACTGCACCAGTGTGAAATCTGACAGTCAGCCGAAATACCACCCACTAGTTTAGTAAGCTTGAAAGAATACCATTTGGTAAAATGGAACACCTATCGGATTAGCATCGAGGAGGAAAACGGATATCCATAACAATAAACTGTACAATGCATGGCGAACTACGAATCCAGTTCTAATTCAACACGCATTGATTGGTGCACAATAAAGCGTTTCATATTATCATTTTTGCCCTAATTTTTATTCTCATAATTGGTTAATGCAACAAGGAGAACCTTATCTTGTTTGTAAAGAGAGAAATATGTTTGTGAAAAATATATTCTCTGTATGTTCAAAGATTGTATTTAACGTTGCAGAACTTCCAGAAGCTGTAAAAGCTTCCATCTGACGCCTACAGCAGTCGTGTGCAATCCGGTGGATCCAATGGAGCACACCCGCTGAGCCACGCCTCCAGTGGCACTGGGCTATGAGCGGCATCTGCCAGTGCAGTGCAGGACCTCCGGTGGCAGCTGCTTAGCCCACTTGCGCTTAGACCACATCACTAAGGGAGGCTACGCGGATGCTGCCTAGTAGCGGCACCGATGTCATCGTCCATGCCTCGGTACAGAGGCTCTTCCTTATTGATATCGATAGCTGGACTCTATTTGTTGTTGTATCATGTGCAATGAGTCTTCGTTCGCTTGGAGAAATACAAGTTCAGTCAGTCTTTTGCTTGTTGCGTTAACTTGTTTGCTAATCATTTCTGCTTCCGACGACGACAGTTGTCATACCTTTCTGGAGCCCACATCTTCTTACCACTGTGTACGAAGTTGTACACAACAGAATTCGTTTTACATTCTGAACAATTTGTATTACTTACGTTCTGTTGATATGCATCAGTTATTGTTCGCAAGAATGGTTACACCTAACACCGAACACATGGCTCTCACGTTTCTGGTTCTTACTAGTCTACAAGGTAGACCAAACAGAATATTTTCATAGTGAATAGTCACTGCATTTCGTGATACAACAGCTTATGTCATACATCAGATACCTCCACTTTATCATCGTCCAAAAACAACCCGGTAGCGCACTTGTTCTGTAACACAACTAACATACCAACAGCAGTTCTTGCGACACAGCATTTACTATACACTTGTACTCTTACATAGGTATTAGCTTGATCCCCATGTAATTCTGTCATGGCAAATTTACAACATAAGTCCCAGCGAAACTATTTTGATACAGATGGGTATACGGTATTTAGAGTGACATTTTACCTGCTTGCTACTGTTGTTATGTGATAAATACACTTGATAATAGAAGATACAAATTGCTTACAAAAAGCATTAATACAGACCTTACGTGGATTAGGCCACTGCCTTGCCGCAGTGGATACACCGGTTCCCGTGAGATCACTGAAGTTAAGCGCTGTCGGGAGTGGCCGACACTTGAATGGGTGACCATCCAGGCCGCCATGGGCTGTTGCCATTTTTCGGGGTGCACTTAGCTTCGTGATGCCAATTGAGGAGCTACTCGACCGAATAGTAGCGGCTCCAGTCATGGAAAACCATCATAACGACCGGGAGAGAGGTCTGCTGACCACACGACCCTCCTACCACATCGTCAACTGAGGATGACACGGCGGTCGGATGGTACCGATGGGCCACTTGTGGCCTGAAGACGGAGTGCTTTATGTGTACTACATGGCAGGTTACACGAACACTTCCTTCTTTCAACCACAGCACAGCATTACATATATTAAAAAATGTTAATAAGGTACTAACTTTATCACAAAACCACAAACGTGTTTATATACTATATAATTAATATTGTATATAGTTTATTTATTCTCTGTTGGATACTGTTACTGCAAGTCTGTGAGACCATACTATGCAATGAACAATGACTTGATAGCGAGTAGATACAAGTTCTGCTATTAAATTTATGCCCTTGTTCCACAATCTGTGTTTTTGGATCAAACAATAAGTCGAGCTGCTTCGTGAATATTCTCAGACGTTACTGGCAATGACGTTTACTCGCCAATCCCGAATGTTAACTACAGAGGAAATATGAAAGTATTTGCAAACCACTGATGACATGCTACCATATACTCTTGTGTCACTGATGACTACACAAAAGAAAAGGAAAGAGTTTAGCCCCAATCTGATTGCAGTATCATATGAGGTAAGTCATACACTTTGCCTGGAAGATGATCAGGAAGGAAATGTAAGTGACCTACCTAATTACCCCAGCGTGATTTAGGAGAAGCTCTGGAATTGAAGCTTGCTACTACCGAAAACGAGTTGTTACGTAAGCCACTCTGTCAGTGTATATTGCGGATGATGATACATGAATCGTTTCACTGGAAACAATATAGTTGTTCGGCTTAGTTGGTTAAGCGAAGTAATAACTACTGAGGAACTGTGCCATGCGTCCAATAAATTACTGATTGAGAAGCGCATGACATGTAAAAGATGCGATTTTGCTCTTCTGAGTTATGAACAAAAGATAAATTTTTGAAGTTAGGCCAAGTAAAGAAGGAAATATTGCGTCTGAAGAAACCTAATATTAAACTAATTTACAAATGAAAAAACAGACACTGACATGAGAAACATATGTATCGTAACTTCGCCAGAAACATGTCTTACCGACGTATTAAGAGAACCAGCGACATCTTAGCGATCAGCAACACGTCGTCAAACATGTTGGTAGGTTGGAGTGGTTCAAATGGCTCTGAGCACTATGGGACTTAACATCTATGGTCATCGGTCCCCTAGAACTTAGAAGTACTTAAACCTAACTAACCTAAGGACATCACACACATCCATGCCCGAGGCAGGATTCGAACCTGCGACCGTTGCAGTCGCGTGGCTCCGAACTGAGCGCCTAGAACCGCTAGACCACCGCGGCCGGCTAGGTTGGAATGAAATGAAAAACAGCCACAGTGCCAGGACGAGAGAAGTCTGCAGGGAATCGACCCGTGGAGCAGAAGACCTCGGCGAGCCCCCGCTGTACCAACTCACAGCCGATACTCGCTCTTCTTGCGCGAATCTTGGATCTGAATCGCTAACACCTTCCGCGACAGTCTTCGTTATACTTATTCGTCATGTAGCAAAAGGGGATCAGTGCGTACACTGTATCCTGCAGAGCAGATGACTCTTTCTCCCACTCGAGGGAGCGGAATAGTTGAGGGAGATTTTAGTGGTAGAGCGCTTCAGACAGAACTTGCAGAATATCGTTAATAATTTTCCTGATCACGCCGTTGCAATAGGGGGTGATATCAACTAGCCAGGTATAGACTGGGAGTGTCATGCTACAAAAATGGTGCCAGAAACAGGGATTCGTGACATTTTTCTGGATGTCTTGTCTGAAAATTACTTTGAGGAGATATAGAATCAACTCGTTTTGCCTCCTGGCTACAGACCTGAACTTGTCGAATAAAATAACATAGAGGAAAGTATCAGCGATTGTAAGGCCGTGATAGTATGTATGACAATGGGTCTTACAAAGAATGTTTAAAAGGAAGATATTTTTGCTTAGCAACAGTGACAGGATACAAATTTCAGAGTGTCTGAGAAGTCATCAAGTATTCGGTGATGAGGGCGTAGATGTGGACAACAAATGGAAAAAATGTAAAGGCATCGTACTATATGTTCTAGACAAGTATCTTCGGAACAAGGTCTCAGGGCTATTTAGGCATGTGGTCGGTAGCGCCGTTGATTATGTGGTAGCTTCCTGCGAGGTGCCGCGAATTACGCGGACTGTGATGACAGCGACGGAGCAGTCGGCTGTAGTGTTTCTAAGGCGGCTGTTACTTGTATAGTAGCGTGGTCCAGCTTGCCATTGCTAGAGGCTCGTGTGTCTCGAAGGGCTCTATTACTATCCTGAAGAGCAGATGAGGAGACTGTGTCCTATTTTGGAATTCTGTGGAGCGGACTCTTGTGGCGCCTGCAATCAATTGGTGTCATTGTGACAGACTATTGTGGGAGTCTTGTCAGTTTCTTCTTACTCTAGTATCCTGTCACCGCTGTGTTAATTCTAGTTGGTCTAGAGAGCTAAACTAAGTTCAAAATGGCTCTGAGCACTATGGGACTCAACTGCTGAGGTCATTAGTCCCCTAGAACTTAGAACTAGTTAAACCTAACTAACCTAAGGACATCACAAACATCCATGCCCGAGGCAGGATTCGAACCTGCGACCGTAGCGGTTGCGCGGTTCCAGACTGCAGCGCCTTTAACCGCACGGCCACTTCGGCCGGCCTAAACTAAGTGCCGGTGATTTTCTTCTACCGAGTCCTCCAGAAAGCAGCCAGAATTTTTGTACTACTTATACTGTTCCCGCGCCCTGGTTACATCTGGAAGTCGAATTATGTTTATTATCATGTCAGTGTTTGAACAGTGCTGTGACCTCAAGTTGGTCGTATTTGTTAATATTTAAATCGATTGCTATTGCAGCTAACGAGTATATGACTGCCATCTATTATCTTTTACTTTTGTTGGTTGCTTGTGGTAACAAATCCATGTTTCAGGTATTTTTACCCAAATGTTGTTACTTGTTAACGCATTGTAAAGGCCATGTTGATGACTGATGTATTGAAACAGAGTGAAAATCTCATTCTGGGGACTGATGTATTGTTAGAAACCCAAGAAGCAGCCATTTGACGATGGGGCTTGTCCTGCGTGTTATTATTTGTACGCAGGATCTTAAATTTAGTAGTCTAGGCTTTAATTTGTCGCGTCGTAATCTAGTCAGTGTTTTAATTTGACATCCTTTAAGGTAGTCAACGGTAATTATTACTTGGTGTCAATTAAAGATAATCGTTTTTTAATTCTAAACTGTCACCACGGTTTTCTTGACACCACCACTGTCTCTAGTGAAATGATTAAGCTCTTGTAGGAAGACACTGTTTGAAAAGCCTGTGTGCCTGAGATTTACATTACTTGGTATTTGTGTTTTCACGTTTAAATTTTAAGGCGCTCGCTAGCTGAAGCTATATGCTTATTGTTGCTCTTTTAAAAATCTGTTCACGGCACTGAACTTTGCTGTAACCTTTTACAAGCTTTAATAATTTGTATACTAATTGAAATTTCATACCTCTTGAACTGGATTACGTCAAAATTTTCGAATGCGCAGCTACGTTTTCTAACTCAGATTTTAACTTGTATAGCTGTTAAATGAGCTCTGTCAGACTGATCTCAATTTTGAAGCCTTCGTTTACTGAGTTACAGTCAGTATGTAAAACTTATAATTTGAGCTCGACCTGTGCGTTGCCATCAGACTGTTAAGGTGTTGTTCTCGTAGTATGATGTCATTAGAAACTGTAATATGAAGCAAGAGTATGTAACATTGAATCATGAAGGAAAACTAAATTTTGAGCTGTAATATTAAAATTTATTATTTGCGTAATTCATTATTTTTTGGTAATATGGGTAAATTAATTTCGGCCGTGCACCTCGCTAGTGATTCCCCGCTCCTATCACTACATAGACGCTGATGATGAGAGAGAAAAGAGAAGAGAGTCAGAGAATAAAATAAGCGCCGGTACGCAGACTTCTCTTCTCGCATAGCATCAAAGGGCATCCCCGAGTTTGTCCTCGGAATCCGATGGGCAGATCACCACAGTCAAATAATAACCTACGGCAGCGGTTTGGAATCTAATCCAGTAGACATGGTGAAATTTATAGTGATCAGGGAGTAAAAAAATCCAGCCTTCCAAACATAGGAGTCGAATAAGTTGTATGTAACCAACATCGGTTACAGATCTCAGTGATTGAGCTACCAGAATAGTCTTACAATCGCGTTTGGACATAGATTAAAGTAACTTTCTCAGTACCATGACTTAAACAAAATGCTCTATCGAGATCATTAGAGACGGAGCACAAGCTCGGATGGTGTCAAGGAGGGGAAGGAAATCGGCCGTGCTTTTTCAAAGGAAGCATCCCGGCATTTGCCTGGAGTGATTTAGGGAAGTGAAGGAAAACCTAAATCTGGATGGCCAGGGACGGGTTTGAACCGTTGTCCACCAGAATGCGAGTCAAGTGTGCTAATCATTGCGCCACCTCGCTCGGTCCCAAATTTGTACTGACTGTACTGGTTACCTTACTATGCCTTATTGAAACCGGTGTCCCCCTTAGTAATTAAAGACCGTCCAGTAGAAGCAAAATAGATAGAAAACACCTGGTACACATCTTGCATACCACCTATGTGCCATCTTCAATGGATTATCTTTATTTAAATCTGTAAAATCTCAATATATTTTAAGTGGTAATTAATCTACAAACATTAAGGCTGTAACAATTTTTGTTAGTTGTTTTGCAGTATAGGTTTATACAGGACCTTCTGTAAACTATCGTGTGCTGATAGGTTCTCACCTGCAACTAAATTATGTTAATGTAAATTTGATGTCCAAATGTAATTTTGTTGTGCTGTCGCTGCTGTATTTGCGATTATTTACGTTTAGTTCTCGTAAATCCTTTATGTTCATTTTTGTAAGGTGTTGCGAAACACACGAAAGCATATATTTTGCAGAACTCGTCAACCAAGTTCACATTAACATAATTTAGTTGCAGATGACAATCTATAATTATACGAAAATGTACAGTGGGCCCTGTAGAACCCTATAATGAAAAAAGGATAATTAAACTGTTATAAGCTTAAATTTGTAGCTTAATTATCTCCTAAAACATATTAAGATTTTACAGATTTAGGTAAAGCAAACCCACTGAAGATGGCACAAAGGTGCTGAAACGTATTTGGGTTTATATATAAAAAAAAGTGTTTTGCATAACAGGCGGCCCTTGTATACAAGAAATTTCATCTGCGAATACAGTCAACGCAACAGCAGTAAATCAAAATGATGAATATATTAACTGTAAATTGAATCATTGCTGGAGGCGGTTGCGTTGAGTGCATGTAGCAACCCCAGCCCACACACAGACCGACACAGGGTGTGGAGCCGTGTGGGAGGAACGAGCCATTCCTGCCTGCCTCAGTGCAGCTTCATGCTTCCGTGATAGCGGAAGTCACGAACGGAGGTGAAAGCTGTCTAAATATTGTGCTTAATCGAAACTGAAATTGCCTTATGTATTTAAATGTTTAGCTAAGACAGTAACCGCAACACTTGTCACAAGGAATGGAAAGAGTACGATGTAAAGTATTACTATGTTTACGACGTTGCTCACCGAGCCATATACGTTATCTCGCATTTCTAGCTGCTTCTCTCACACAATTAATGATAAAAATTCAGAAATTTAGGGTCGCCACAAGCCCAAGCCCTTCCTAAACATTTAGAAAAAAACGTAGCTGGAAAATTATTAGTTTAATTACTTTAATAATTTAATTACAAGTACGCGAATTTCTTTAAGCAGCCAGATAAATGGCACTCCATGTCGTGCATGAAGCAACTTGATTAATTCAGAATTGGAAATCGGAGTAAGGGGGTAAGATCGACACCAAAGAATTTATCTTTCACGTAGGTTATTTATTGTAACTAAATATTTGGTTGCACATCCTAACTACACATAACTGGTGCCTGACTCGAAATATTTAAGTAAGAATTACGTGAGAATGAAACAGAGCACAAGTTAACTACAGCAAGAAGAAACACAGAAGACGGGGTGGGAGACAATTATACTATCATCTCCTTTGCATTAATACCATAAAAATATCTAAGTGAGATTTACATTAGCATTCTACGCATGCACTATTCTGGACAGAGGTTTAACCAATACACAAGGCTGTGCGATGATTATTTAACATTCTAACTGCGTCTGCTGCACGTGGTGCATTCTGACTCAAACCGTTGTGCTGCTTTGTAGAAAGCGCACGAAAGAACAGATATTCTCGCAGAAATTATAGCTCATTTAACAAGCAAACTGTTAAAATAAATGCTATTGCTGTGCCGTGGTGGACCAGAAGGGTCATTGATTACCAGACACGTGGCACAAAATCGACACAAAGACGAAAGCAATTTCCACAAAATATAAGATTAAAAATCATTAAAAAAATAACTCGTTTCACACGCTTCAGTTAAGCTGAAGTTCGTAAGTATTTCACCAGTTAAACATAACGAAGTCCTAACTCAACCTGCTTCCTATCACCTGAAACCCCCGTTAAGAGCTATGATCCGTACTCACCAAGCGTTCACCGAAGAGTGCCCCTTTCTCTTTAGAGATTACCTAGCTCCCCGGGCAGCGGAAGCTACAAGAGGTGTAGCCCTCCGTCACCAACCTCACACACAAAAACAGCCTTCGACTAAGATGGGTTAACCTCTCTGTTCAGGTATTGGAAACCTAAGTTGGTCATCCTGTGCACTCCTTCAAACGAGAAGCAACATCGTCTGCTCCCAGCAATAGGCCTTATTTCAGTGCTCAGTCTTTCTGGAAGAGTTCATGAATTGATCTAAAATCAGGTAGTAAAGTGGATAAGTTGTACCGAATTCGACAAGCGTCTTATGAAACGACTTCACAGAGACGTTTCAGCGAAACAGAGTGAAGTACAACTCAGCATCACGGTATACAAAAATGGCTACCTCACTCACTACTGTCAGCTAGGTAACACTGGCTCCAGCCAAAAACAAATGACTACCAGGTTCTACCGGTTCAGGACCAGGGAGCTGTTCGACCAACTTGCAGATTACATTGTACATTCGATTTGTTGTATCAGACACATCTTTCCTTTTCCATTGATATAACAAATGTACTTGATTCGACAACTGGATTCCCAATTCATGGACAAAGAGAGCACGTAGTCTTTTTTCTTTTTCTTCGTCTGCCACATATTTCTTCTACAGCTTCTGGACTGGAGCGCAAGTGTGAGCTGGTCGCGGACAGCTACTGCCGACAGTCGGAAATGACGTCGCAGCCTGCGTGCCGCGTTTCGTTTGGTGGAGCGGCTGCTCCGACACCCCGATCCGACGCCTTACGGCGCAGTGCTGGTCCGAGGACTGTCCAGAAGCGGCGACTGCGGATTAATTTCTCCGCCTGCGCCGTCTTTCTGCTCCGGGTAGGGAGGCAGACGCCCCTGACGAAAAGGGGAAAATGTGACCAGCTGCCGGTGTGCGAAAAACGATAACGTCTGGAAAGACGCGGACAAAGCGCGGTAGGAAATTAGCGCTAAGCGAGAGACAAACGGAGCAACGTAACTGTAGAAAGGGCCGGGCCAGATGGTTCTTTTTTCTGTAATTAAAAAATGAGAGCTTCACTCGGAAGTTCCCTTATGAGCTAAAATCGTTGAAATTCAGTCTCCTGTCACTCGGTTACACTTGCAACTGTTGAATCCATATAGTCAGTATTATTTATAACGGAGTATAGAACACGAGCACCACACGACTTGCATTTCTTGTGCCTGTTGTTTTCACGGAACAAATTATATCCAGAATCCCAATTAACAGAATTTCCTTCTGTACGTAATCTTAACCAATTGTTGAAAAGATGAAGTCAGCATACCAGTACGCTATCGGTTTTGGTAACACTATATCTCTAATTTTTAGCCTGGATCGCAACGTGGCATCTACAGCTAGCAATATTACCGATTTTGGCCTAAGCCGCCATCAGTCAGATAAAAAAAATCAAAAGACATCAATGCAACAAAAATATAAAGGACATAGCGTACCGTACTGGAGTGCTGTTCTGATACAGGTGTCAACATCAGTCTCTGTTCACACATATGTGCCAGCAACAAATGCCTAGACTGTAAAACATTTTGTACAGCTCAATCACAGGTACATTTTAAGAACCGTTTCAGAGAACATTTTTATGACAAAAATGCAAAGGTACATTTCATGCGCATTTGGACATTGAGAAACACATGGCAGGAAAAGTGCATAATTATCTGGAAATATGTATTTACTTATTTGACATGGCAAAATCCGGCCTCCTCTTACATTTAACCGTTAATTCTACACGTTTAAAGTTACATTCACTACAAAAAGCATATTACATGTTACATGTGATATATAATGTTATAAAACCTTTAGTACGAGAGCATTTCTTTTTTCAAGGTCCGATAGGTCGAGAAATGATAACCTCGGTGAATATGCAATGAAGATTTATGCAGATATGTTGCACAGTGGCTCTAGTATGTCGTCGATCAAGTCACATCGCAGTTTTCAGTTCTGAGCGCACAATTCCTATAACAACAGTGTCTCGCACCATGTGTGAAGTCCGTGCGGTCATTCGATATACTCATGCCAAGTAGTTCCGGCTAATTTCATAAGGCCTATATAACATAATCGACATACGTGACAGCAAAGTTCTTCTTCAGGACAATGCACGGTAGCTCACTGCAGCTGCACCAAAGACGTTCTTGCAGCGTTTTCGGTGGGAAGCGTTTGATCACCCACCATGCAGCCCGGACTTGGCTCCCTCTGATTTTCGTATCTTTGATCACATGAACGCTGGCTATTAGGACAGTATTTTGTCATAGTCAGCGAGCTGCAGACCAGCATAGAGAACTGGCGAAAGCACAGGCGGATGCCTTCTGTGGCAAGGGTACTAGAAAGCTGATACAACGCTAAGACAAATGTCTAAGTCGGAGCGGCGATAATTTAGAGAAGTATCTGGAAAAAGTAGCTAACTGATGCAACAAATAAAACATTTTTGATTGTCACTGTGGTTTACATTTCGCGACCGATCGGACATTGAAAAAACAAAAATCCCTTGTAATTATTATGGTGTAGAAAGTAACAGAATAAACACAGTTTACATTTGCACATTGTTGTTGTTGTTGTGGTCTTCAGTCCTGAGACTGGTTTGATGCAGCTCTCCATGCTACTCTATCCTGTGCAAGCTTCTTCATCTCCCAGTACCTACTCCAACCTACATCCTTCTGAATCTGCTTAGTGTATTCATCTCTTGGTCTTCCTCTACGATTTTTACTCTCCACGCTGCCCTCCAATGCTAAATTTGTGATCCCTTGATGCCTCAAAACATGTCCTACCAACCGATCCCTTCTTCTAGTCAAGTTGTGCCACAAACTTCTCTTCTCCCCAATCCTATTCAATACCTCCTCATTAGTTACGTGATCTACCCACCTTATCTTCAGCATTCTTCTGTAGCACCACATTTCGAAAGCTTCTATTCTCTTCTTGTCCAAACTGGTTATCGTCCATGTTTCACTTCCATACATGGCTGCACTCCATACAAATACTTTCAGAAACGACTTCCTGACACTTAAATCTATACTCGATGTTAACAAATTTCTCTTCTTCAGAAACGATTTCCTTGCCATTGTCAGTCTACATTTTATATCCTCTCTACTTCGACCATCATCAGTTATTTTACTTCCTAAATAGCAAAACTCCTTTACTACTTTAAGTGTCCCATTTCCTAATCTAATCCCCTCAGCATCACCCGATTTAATTTGATTACATTCCATTATCCTCGTTTTGCTTTTGTTGATGTTCATCTTATATCCTCCTTTCAAGACACTGTCCATTCCGTTCAACTGCTCTTCCAAGTCCTTTGCTGTCTCTGACAGAATTACAATGTCATCGGCGAACCTCAACGTTTTTATTTCTTCTCCATGAATTTTAATACCTACTCCGAATTTTTCTTTTGTTTCTTTTACTGCTTGCTCAATATACAGATTGAATAACATCGGGGAGAGGCTACAACCCTGTCTCACTCCTTTCCCAACCACTGCTTCCCTTTGATGCCCCTCGACTCTTATAACTGCCATCTGGTTTCTGTACAAATTGTAAACAGCCTTCCGCTCTCTGTATTTTAGCCCTGCCACCTTCAGAATTTGAAAGAGAGTATTCCAGTTAACGTTGTCAAAAGCTTTCTCTAAGTCTACAAATGCTAGAAACGTAGGTTTGCCTTTTCTTAATCTTTCTTCTAAGATAAGTCGTAAGGTTAGTATTGCCTCACGTGTTCCAACATTTCTACGGAATCCAAACTGATCTTCCAGTTTTTCCATTCGTCTGTAAAGAATTCGCGTTAGTATTTTGCAGCTGTGACTTATTAAACTGATAGTTCGGTAATTTTCACATCTGTGAACACCTGCTTTCTTTGGGATTGAAATTATTATATTCTTCTTGAAGTCTGTGGGTATTTCGCCTGTCTCATACATCTTGCTCACCAGATGGTAGAGTTTTGTCATGACTGGCTCTCCCAAGGACATCAGTAGTTCTAATGGAATGTTGTCTACTCCCGGGGCCTTGTTTCGACTCAGGTCTTTCAGTGCTCTGTCAAACTCTTCACGCAGTATCTTATCTCCCATTTCATCTTCATCTTCATCCTCTTCCATTTCCATAATATTGTCCTCAAGTACATCGCCCTTGTATAAACCCTGTATATACTCCTTCCACCTTTCTGCCTCCCCTTCTTTGCTTAGAACTGGTTTGCCATCTGAGCTCTTGATCTTCATACAAGTGGTTCTCTTCTCTCCAAAGGTCTCTTTAATTTTCCTGTAGGCAGTATCTATCTTACCCCTAGTGAGACAAGCCTCTACATCCTTACATTTGTCCTCTAGCCATTCCTGCTTAGCCATTTTGCACTTCCTGTCGATCTCATTTTTGAGCCGTTTGTATTCCTATTTGCCTGCTTCATTTACTGCATTTTTATATTTTCTCCTTTCATCAATTAAGTTCAATATTTCTTCTGTTACCCAAGGATTTCTATTAGCCCTCGTCTTTTTACCTACTTGATCCTCTGCTGCCTTCACTACTTCATCCCTCAGAGCTACCCATTCTTCTGCTACTGTATTTCTTTCCCCCATTCCTGTCAATTGTTCCATTATGCTCTCCCTGAAACTCTGTACAACCTCTAGTTCTTTCAATTTATCCAGGTCCCATCTCCTTAAATTCCCGCCTTTTTACAGTTTCTTCAGTTTCAATCTGCAGTTCATAATCAATAGATTGTGGTCAGAATCCACATCTGCCCCTGGAAATATCTTACAATTTAAAACCTGGTTCCTAAATCTCTGTCTTACCATTATGTAATCTATCTGATACCTTTTAGTATCTCCAGGATTCTTCCAGGTATACAACCTTCTTTCATGATTCTTGAACCAAGTGTTAGCTATGATTAAGTTATGCTCTGTGCAAAATTCTACAAGGCGGCTTCCTTTTTCATTTCTTCCCCCCAATCCATATTCACCTACTATGTTTCCTTCTCTCCCTTTTCCTACTGACGAATTCCAGTCACCCATGACTATTAAATTTTCGTCTCCCTTCACAAAGTGAATAATTTCTTTTATTTCATCGTACATTTCTTCAATTTCTTCGTCATCTGCAGAGCTAGTTGGCATATAAACTTGTACTACTGTAGTAGGCATGGGCTTTGTGTCTATCTTGGCCACAATAATGCGTTCACTATGCTGTTTGTAGTAGCTAACCCGCTTTCCTATTTTTTTATTCATTATTAAACCTACTCCTGCATTATCCCTATTTGATTTTCTATTTATAACCCTGTAATCACCTGACCAAAAGTCTTGTTCCTCCTGCCACCGAACTTCACTAATTCCCACTATATCTAGCTTTAACCTATCCATTTCCCTTTTTAAATTTTCTAACCTACCTGCCCGATTAAGGGATCTGACATTTCACGCTCCGATCCGTAGAATGCCAGTTTTCTTTCTCCTGATAACGACATCCTCTTGAGTAGTCCCCGCCCGGAGGTCCGAATGGGGGACTATTTTACCTCCGGAATATTTTACCCAAGAGGACGCCATCATCATTTAATCATACAGTAAAGCTGCATGTCCTCGGGAAAAATTACGGCTGTAGTTTCCCCTTGCTTTCAGCCGTTCGCAGTACCAGCACAGCAAGGCCGTTTTGGTTAATGTTACAAGGCCAAACCAGTCAATCATCCAGACTGTTGCCCTTGCAGCTACTGAAAAGGCTGCTGCCCCTCTTCAGGAACCACATGTTTGTCTGGCCTCTCAACAGATACCCCTCCGTTGTGGTTGCACCTACGGTACGGCCATCTGTATCGCTGAGGCACGCAAGCCTTCCCACCAACGGCAAGGTCCATGGTTCATGGGGGGAGGGATTTTCACATAGGTACAAAAATAGGGACACGTTACAGGGAGGCCAATTTGAAAGATAAGTGCTGCCAGCAGTGGGCACGACAGAAAAGGTGAAGGAGGAAGGGAAAGAGGAATGTCACAAAACACAATATTAGTTGTGACTGGGGAAAAAGAAAGTGACGTGACTGCTTGAGGAATGAAAAGCGTAACTGAAAAAAGGTGGGAGCATTTGCTTCATTGTCTGACTCAGGGAAAGCGTGCATTTACATTAATTTTCTTTGGAAACCTTATGAGGATGATAGGAGGAGGCATTTCACGTTTTTCTTAAAAGCAGCACTACTGATTTAATTGTGAGCAGAGTGCAGGGCAGCTTGTTCCAGAGGCAGACTTCAGTAACGGAGGCGTAGTATGCAAATGTTTTTGTTTTATGGATGGGACGAGCTAAGGTACTAGCCAGCTGAGACACAGAGCACCCAAAGAACAGGCATTCGACTTCTTAAAAGAAATGGAGCTTTTAACACGTAGAAAACGAAAACCCTAACTATTGACTAATGAAAGGAGCAGTTTGGTCCCCGGTTTCGACGCAGTCATGAATTTACCAGTATTTTTTTTATTTATTTCATTAACTGTATAGAGTAGCCCACCGCCTTGACAAGTAAGGTGAATCGGATGCTACTAAATCTAAGAACATGGATTTCTTATTATTACCGTCTTATTGGCATGCAGTTGTTAATGTTACTTTAAATAATATAAAGAACGTAATATACAAAAGTATTGTAAGGTTACAGAGAATTTAATGCTTTACGATTGTTAAAGTGATTCTGTATAATTCGTTTCTGCCTAGTTGAGGAGAATATAATTTATGTAATGCAAACGTTAAAAAAATTAGTACAATAAGAGTGGTAGAAATAGGCTGCAATATGTAGAGGAAAGTGCTGTGCTATGTTTAGAAGTGTAATATGTTATAACTAGCCTGTTTCTCCCTATTTCAGGTGAGAAGGGCTCTGTAGAACTTTGAGCTGTTCTCAACTTAAATAGTGTGTGTTTATGTAGGTCTGTTGTGTTTGCGTGTATTGGTATATTACGTAGAGTATTGCGTGTCAGAACACCACATGATATTCAGTAATTGTCTGTTATTCTAATTGTTGGTAGCCGTAGTATATTCTGTGTGATACCTTAGACACACACGCATCTAGTGTTATACAGATTATAGACTTCGAATACATGAATTTCAGCTTTACGTGAAGAGTAAATTTATGGTCGTAAATTCATTAGTAAAAACAATGTACTTCATTGCTACTTGAGTGCAGTATTCCTTATATAACTTGATACATTACATTTTTAGCTTTATACATAATTTATACAGAAAATAGATTTGATATATAAAATACATTGATGCAACTTTAAATAAAGAAGAGAATATGCTTCTACTTATAAATAATGAGACGAGTAACACATTACTGCTTGTGTACAGTGTACTGTATACAATATAGAATGTGTTTTTGGAGAGGAGGAGCCTCGGAATATAAGTTCTTCGAGCTTTCTCCTCCCAAGCGACATTTGCCTTATGACTAGAGACTTAGAATGTGGTGTCACTGCTTGTGTCGGTGCTTTGCTGGTTTCATGATTGTTACTGTTTATTGTGTTGTTTGTGACTATGCTATGACATTTGGTGTCATCTGTTGTTGGTTGGGCTCCCCTATGTGTTGATCTCTTCTGATCCATGTTCACTTAGTGTGTTGGTTCCTTCCTCGGTTTCGAAATCTGTGGTCGTCCTTGTGTCCTCCCATGTGGTTAATTGTGTTGTTCGTGCTTGTCTACGCCTCCTTCCATATGGTTTTTCGCGCTTGTACCATATTCTTCGTGCATTGTACCCGATACAGTATCGGTTACGCTATTTCCTGTCTTCCAGTCACACGATTACGTATTATTCTGGCGATATCTTTGTCGCTCTGTATAGGTGTCACATGTGCTAGTGTGTTGAATAGTAGTTTGACATTTTCTGGTGTCCCAGTTTCTCCGCAAGTTCAAATTCATGGTTGGTTAGTCCCATACGGTTGAAGTCTACCGGGTACAGTCCATGACCGGTCAGGAAATGGGTCATTCCCGGGCTTGGGTTGACATGCTTTGTTTTTAATCTGCGAGTTAGCTTTTCTCATCAAGCAATATCACGGCTAAACGATCCGCAGAGGGATAAGGGCCGCCGCCAGCTGGAGCACCCACTAAATGGGCCATCAGCTCTCGAGGATTTTTAATTAAATTAGTACAATTACATTTAATCACTGACCACAACACCTGGCTTAAACGGCGCTTAAACTGTTTACTACTAGTAGTTGGTATAGTAGTTTCATTCATCTCCATTCTGTTTTTAAGTACCGATGTTGTTGGTGTATATTACATGATATGTTATATTGTTAGGCATCATATGAGTATGCTTGCAGTTGTTACAAATCAATGAATTGGTGATGTTGGTCACTTGTTGTTACTTCATGACTAGGGCAAATCTCATCAAAAGGTACTATTTCTTCATGTCGTAAATGATGTTTTGTCATAAAGCTAAACGTGTGTCGTGAGGAACTGTGAAAGATAGTATTACCATACTGTACAGAAGTGTTCACAATAGTTACAAGTTTATTTTGTTTCAGATCAATAGGTATAAAGGCATATGCTGCATGGTAGGCAGAATTCATCGTATTCACCATCTTCCGTGTTGGACACAGGCATGGCGTATTAAAACTATATAAAGTATGATTCATGCACAATTAACCTTTCCGTGATTAACGTTTATTTTGCGTATAGTTGAAAAGTAAACATTAAAACCTGCCTTCATTTGTTGTAAATAACACAGTTTCACTACCAAACAAATTTTAAGTTGACCGGTTTTGAAAATCTGTGAAGTGGGACACATGTGTCCCAGAACCTGACTAAATGCATATTTTGATGTGAAACTAGGATTTTCAGATTTTTAATTTTAGAACGATCTTATCAGGTAGGCAATTTTGGAAAGAAGTACAACGAATCAGTAGCAAAGCACATTTATTCTCCAAGATGTCTTTGATACGCCCCACAGAAATATTTTCTACATTCTATGAATTTTTCTGGAGCATATGCGTCCCACTACAAACACATTATATACATACTAGCATAATTAATCAGGTGCTTAGGAATGTATCAAAACAATGTCTCTGATGTAAAAGAGAACACAGTTAGTTACTTCAGACATTCTTGGAATATAGAAGGCAGTGATCTGATTTGATTTTAGTGATACAGACACACTATAAACACACGCAGCCCCATTTCATCTCTCACAGTTTTCTATATATCCTCCCCCTCGTCCATAGTATTTTTCTCCAAGCTCCCAAAGCATCTCGGTACATACTAGCACTAGACAGATATGAGATATAGACATCCAATCGCTCAAAACTACGTATTACTTTAGTGGGACATGTATGTCCTATCTCACATGTAATAATGATTGTGTATTTTGTTGTATTGGCCATGTATCACATAAAAAATACAAATTATTAACGTGACTGAAGTCTTTCATTGTTTCTGGACTCTTTTGCATCAACATCTGTAAATTCGTTTCATGGTAATTTTCTTAAACGTCGAAATCGGTGACTAACCTATTAAACCGAGTTTATTAAACTAATTTCGCATTCGTTCTCCCGAATTATTCGTTACGATCTGTCGACTCGGAATAAATCGGGGCAGAGCTGCTAATTCCGCTTCGTTGCTATGGATACAATAATGTAATTATATCATTTTTCAATCCGTTTATTAATTTGGAGTTGCTAATCTCTGGTTCGTCCTTGTTTCCAAAAGTCTTGAGAAGAGGTATGCAGATTCCTCTCACCACAGTCACATCCCTGCTTACCAGCTTTATTTTCAACTCGCTACCAAACTTGTCATTATTCGTCTGCAGCTAGCTTTTTAATGATGCTGTGCTTTCATTGTCTCGGTTATCTGTTCATTGAATCTACGTGTTGAAGTGGAAGTACTAAACACACGAGCAAGAAAATGCAGCTACCATTCCTTTCGTTGGTGGCTACGATTTGTACGAGAATTTTCCAAATTAATTTATTACATGAAATAAATTTCATAGTTCGCCCTATGTATGGTGTTTACCTTTGTTTAGGAGGAAAATTTCATATACAATAGATTAAGTGGATCTGTTCAACCTTCGCGTGAGCCTTCATACCATCATAACTGCGACGCCCTGTCGGAATTCATCACCAGGTTGCCTTTAGCTGTTAATACCAAGAGTTTTATAAAACATTAGCAACATTGACGTCTATCTTAAACAGCTTAAAGAGAGAATGAGTTGGTTCAAATGGTTCAAATGGCTCTGAGCACTATGGGACTTAACATCTATGGTCATCAGTCCCCTAGAACTTAGAACTACTTAAACCTAACTAACCTAAGGACATCACACAACACCCAGTCATCACGAGGCAGAGAAAATCCCTGACCCCGCCGGGAATCGAACCCGGGAACGCGTGCGTGGGAAGCGAGAACGCTACCGCACGACCACGAGCTGCGGACAATGAGTTGGTTTAAGCCATTAATTAAATAAAACAATATTACTATTATTCAAACAATTAAGAAATATTTCAGTTTATGAGACAATAAATCTTCTGTCATCCACAGACCGTCGACTGTAGAGGAAAAATGATGAATAACAAGCAATGCTTGTTCCGGGCGGTAAGGGCGATTGGCGGTGTTGGGTAGCGCAGGGACTGGAAGAGAAGAAACGAAAGTGGTGCAGCCCGCTTCATCTGGAAAGACCGCGATGTGACAGTCAGTCACTGCTTTCTTGGGACTGTCGCTCTTTGGTGACGATTTAGAGCATAGATAATGCTGTACTAGTACGAAAGTGTGGTTGTCAGCGATTTGCACTTAAGATCAGACTTACTCGATGATATTCGGTAGGCAGTAAAGAAGGACAGTTTTTTGTATTCATTCTCAAGTATAGCAAATGGAGGAATTTGTCCATAATTTGTCAAAGTGCACACGAAGACGACAATCTTTCTTTTAGTGTTGTAAGTCCGCCGATGAAACTAGCCACTGCGATGACAGCTTATACAATACGGACAGGAAGTAATTGTCACTTCTTTCATTCATAAATGAATGTCAAGATCGAACAGCACAGCAATGAGAAAGACAAGCTAAAATTAAAATTTAAAACAGTCTAGACTGCAATTTTTTATTGGAGTGAGTGACCGGTTTCGACTCTTTCATAGAGTCATCTTCAGACTCCAGAGCGGTGGATAGACACTGCCAGAAGAGGTCTGTCGACGCTCGTGTACGTTACACGAGCGTCGTTACACGAGCGTCGTTACACGAGCGTCGACAGAACTCTTCTGGCAGTGTCTATCCACCGCTCTGGAGTCTGAAGATGACTCTATGAAAGAGTCAAATGTTCAGATGTGTGTGAAATGGTTCAAATGGCTCTGAGCACTATGGGACTTAACTGCTGAGGTCATCAGTCCCCTAGAACTTATAACTACTTAAACCTAACTAACCTAAGGACATCACACACATCCAAGCCCGAGGCAGGATTCGAACCTGCGACCGTAGCGGTCGCGTGACTCCAGACTGTAGCGCCTAGAACCGCTCGGCCACTACGGCCGGCGTGCGTGAAATCTTACGGGACTTAACTGCTAAGGTCATCAGTCCCTAAGCTTACACATTACTTAACCTAAATGATCCTAAGGACAAACACACACACACACACCCATGCCCGAGGGAGGACTCGAACTTCCGCCGGGACCAGCCGCACAATCCATAACTGCAGCGCCTTAGACCGCTCGACTAATCCCGCGTGGCTGTGAATGAGTCGAAACCTGTCACTAACTCCAATAAAATATTGCAATTAAGATTGTTTGAAATTTTAATTTCAACGAATTTTAAGATCGGTGACAATGTTTTCAAAAATTTCAAAATTTTTAGAAAGACAAGCGTTTATAATCGACTAAATCATAGGGAATTTAGTTAATGCATTACGTTTCCAAAGAAAACATTAGAAAAGTCTTTGTTTACATTGAAAGATCTTTACAGAATGTAAATCATCCACTTACAAACGAAATAATAGAAGCATCGCATGAATTGAGCAGTGGGGCAGAAATTTTCAGCTTGCACTCGCTCCATGCTTAACCCACCTGACTTCCTCGAGAAGTAAACTCCCATCTGTCGGTTATGGATTCAGGTCTCTCCAACTTGTCATTCCGTTCTTATCGCTAAAGAGCTGGACATCTGAATCACACAGAGTATAACATGCTACCTTCCAATCAGTTGCAGGAGGAGTAAAGAACACGTTGCGTAAGTGTAGCTGAAAGTACTATGCGTGGAAATAAGATTGTAGTTTTAACACTATGTCAACATCGAGTTCGACTGTCACTTCGATTGAAAAAGGGTAGAAAAGTTGCGGCTTATGTCTAAAGTGATTTAAAAAAACCACAGAGAACAAAAATTACAATTATTTGATACCTTCTCCTATCCAGTACAAATGCTCTACCTTCTTAGAGGGTGACAATTATTGAACTATACGGAAAAACGTAAATTTTTTACAAACTAATTTGATTCAACACGTAAACGTCACTACAGATATTTGGTTTTAGGTTATGACATGTTTGATATGCGTGCATCATTAGCGATGATGTGGTGCGGACGAACAGCGAAATTCCGCATGACCCTTTGAAGTGTCGGAATATCGATTCTGTCGATGACCATCTGAATGGCTGTTTTTAGCTCAGCAACTGCTTTGGAGTTATTGCTGTACGCCTTGTCTTTAATATAGCTGCACAAAAAGGAGTTGCCTGTCTTCAGATCCGGAGAATATGGCGGCCAATTGAGGCCCGTACCAGTGGCTTCTGGGTACTCCAGAGCCAGAATGCGGTCCCCAAGTGCTCCTACAGGACATCAAACACTCTCTTGCTTTGATGGGGTCGAGCTCCGTCTTCCATTAACCACATCTTGTCGAAATCAGGGTCACATTTATAATGGGGATGAATTCGTCTTCCAAAACCTTCACGTACCGTTCGGTAGCCATCGTGCCATCAAGGAATATCACACCGATTATTTCGTGGCTGAAATTGCACACCAAACAGTCACCAGTTGAGGTTGAAGAGACTTTTCGATCGCGAAATGCGGATTTTCAGTCTCCCTAATGAGCCAATTTTGCTTATTGACGAACCCATCCAAATGAAAATGAGCTTCGTCGCTAAACCAAACCATACATCCTAACACAAACGGTTCAGAAGTTATGTCGATTTTATTTAATGTAATAAAATCTACCTCGCTCTATGTGCAGTGTTGATGGTTGCTTCAAAAATGTAAAGCGTGTTCTGTGATGCTGATTGAGACTGTGATGGATGTAACACTGTGCGTAATATGATCTGTGAGTCACATTATACAGTGTGCTTCAAAGGATTCAAGCAGTTTCACAAGACCGAAGCTTCTACTTGAATGAAGATATGAATTTGGGGTGAATTGTAGCCTACGCAGCTAAACTAAAATTCATATTGGCGCTATTTGTAAGTTAGTATTTCATGTGTCTTCCTGGGGCAACGAAGTCGCCCACTTATACATTACATAAGTGGAAGAGCATGCAGAAAATCTCAGAACGGAGCACCACCATACTGGCGTCTACCTGTAAGTGCAGCTGCATCAGTGACGGATCGACCGTAAGGGCGCACAGTTCTGGCACTGCACCACTGACCTCCAAAGTCACCTAATCTCACTGTACGTGGTTCCTTTTATTTTTTTTTAGATCGGAGAAGATTCCCTCTCTGTGCCTCCCGTTGCAACAACTTCGTGTGAACTGCAACACAACATGTCAACAACAGATAATGCAGTATCTCAAGATAAGCTCGCAAAACTATGGGACGAGTCTGACTATGGTCTGGGTGTTTGTCATGCATGCAATGGAGGGCACATTGAACATCTGTGGAAAGTACATGAAAACTGAGAACGTAAACATAATTGTAAAATGTACCCCAAAGCTGCAACTGCATGGTTGTACGAGATGCGTCATGTAAAATCCGATACCTCTGTATCGATACTCGCGCTGATAGTATATCTTTACGTGCCGTAGAGTTCCTGGTTCCGGAGCTAAGCAAGGGTTAAAAGCCACTACCGCTAATTTGTAGTCTGACTTTTAAAAGTGATCCCCTTGCGACAGCCGTTCACTAATGCTTGATTTGTTAACAAATTTAATGTAGCAACATTTCTGATAGCTTAGTGAATAACCTTTTTTCCCCTTAACTAGAGCTTAAGCGTTAATCATACACTGTTGATATTCCTGAGAAATATTGAGTCTCAGCTCTATCCACGATTATGATATATGCTGAAACAGTGAATTAAAATTTGTACCAGCTGGAATTCAAACTCCAGCAGATGTGGTGTCTGCTGCGCCACATTGATACTACAGTCACCATACCTGCACAGAACACCTTGTAAGGTTAGTTGTTCTTGCTTGCTTACTCTCGAATTGAGAACACTGTGTGAGGTGATATGCCAAGTTTAATGTCGCAATATTTCTCACCAAATTACAGCTCTTCACGCAGTTTTCAACTCGCCAACATAAAAACAACGCAATGGATAACGCATCTTGCCAACATCAAAAGTGAAATAAGTTTATACACAACAATGTAAAACAATAACTCTCTGAAAAAACATTAATCTTAAGCACAATATTATGAAAGTTCAATTCAAAGTTTCTTTACATTAATCCTAAGCACAATAGTTGTTGTTGTTGTGGTCTTCAGTCCTGAGGCTGGTTGAAACGTCCCCTTACAAAAATTATAAATGACTGTGCTGATAAACCTCTTACATTATTTGCTTTTCAAACAGCTGAGCAGAACTGAACGCACTCAGACATTTCGCTCTTTACGTATTCTGATCAACACTAAACTGACACACAATATTTTTAGCGCAACGCAATCTGACTTTTAATAATCCCTACAAAAGAATGGCCCTGACTAACATTAACCTATACCTTTCACAAATCACTTATCTCACCAAAAATCTTCGTTACTCGAACTACTGCAATACAGCGAACGTCATTACTGCCAGCTAAATAAAAGATTCAAACTACTGAAGGCACTAACTACTGATAGGCATAGTTAGCAAATGAAAGATTTTGATAAAGAACAAACAATGTATTTACCTTAATAGTGTTCAAAAGCCATAATATATATAGCAGTTCATGACATCCAGTCTTACAAATTTCAAAACTCCGCCATTTCTCTCCCCACATCCACCACTGCTGGCGGCTCACCTCCAACTGCGCAACGCTATGCGCTGTTAGCATCCAGCTGCCCAACACTACAATTGCAGACAACAATGCAAACCAGCCACAGACTGCACACAGCACAGCCAGTGATTTTCATACAGAGCGCTAGGTGGCGTTACCAATATAAAAACTTAAACAGCCTACTTACATAGCCACCATGCTCCCCACAAAAAATTTTACAAATTGTCGGGGCAGTAGCCAATACAGATTTGAAAAAATTTTTCATAATTACAATAACAAAGATATCAAATGCACACACTTATTGATACAATGTTGGTCAAAAGCTAAAATTTTCTCACAGTCCATAAAGACAGTCCTGGTCATTCATCACAGAAAAATTGCAGTGTTGTTTTTTTCTCAAAGTCTGAGCAGTAAAAGAAAATGCACACGGAAGTAGTGGATTTCCATGCAGTCTTGAAGAAGTAGTGTTGTCCTTCCAATGGAAAGACAGTGCTGACTCTTTACAGGTAATGGGCGACAACAGAGCAAACCCACAGCAGAGTCAGTTGAAGTTTTGAAGAATATTGGTAGGTACGTCATCACAGAGCAGACCACTGTAGTCCTGTTAGAGATTACGGTATTGGTGGGCCACCAGATGTGCAGACCCACTGCAGTCCTTGTAGAAATAATGGTATTGATGAGTCATCAAAGATGCAGATCCACTGTAGTCCTAGTAGTGCTAATGGTATTGGTGGGCCATCAGAGGTGCAGACCCACTGCAGTCCATGTAGAGACGGCCAGCAGCCATCTATTGCGACTGTGCAGGTGCACAATCACCATCGAAGAGTCTTGCGGAGAATATAGCAAGTCCATAAACCACCACTTGTGGATGCACAAAGTTTTTGGAATTGTCCTTAGAACCAGCAATGCTGTTAATCAGTCCCTTGCTGAATTATCAACACACGTGCAAAAACTGACATTCCCTACTTCTCACATATTGTCCATATACTATGACCAACAGAAACGTGTGCAGTGAAATGTAACTTACAAGTTACTTAATTTGAGGAACTGGTATCAATTACGATTTTATAACATAAGAATACAATAACAAAGGTACAAAATACATCATTAAAGAACATAACAATACAGATAACATTTGTAATAAAACAGGCTTTACAAAAGAATAGAAATAAACATGCACATCAGTGTTACAAAAACTATGACATACGTACATACATTAAGATCAGAATAACTTTTGAAACATCAACTTCACACATGAGCATTAAAAAAACAAAATAAATAATGTCTAAACATCTTTACAAAGTAAATAACATATTATCAGAAAAATTCTACAATGTAAATTTTATTAGCTAAACACATAAAGGCAGGAAAAACACAAATACCCAAGGGTACACAAACACATAGTGGGATAACACAAGAGGAAAGGGCAGGGTTTGTTTTCAGTGTAACATTTGGTACTGCAGTTCAACCCAAAACTTCATTCCATAGATCTTTCGCCTTATTTCAACATTTGTTTCCACCAAAAAATTCCAATCCAAGCATGCTTTCTGTATTTATATGTTCACATTATTTCTTACCTCATTATTTATTTTCCATTATCTTACCTCATCATTTATTTCCAAGAAAATCCTACCTAAACCTGTTGTCCCTAAACCCTACTTTTTTTTTCATGTCCTCTTTCAAAATACTTTCTTGGCCAAACCATTTTCTTATAGCTTCTCAATGCATTTCTTCCAATTCATCACAACTCGTTCTCTCATATAGCCTACCCCATCTTAAGCTAACTTAAATCTACTGAGCTCAGATGCTAAACTAAGGGATGAGGCAATGCAGCAGCACTAAACAATTAATACAAACAGCAATGACAAAAAATGCAAATTGGCAAAGCAAGCAGCAGTAAATGTAATAACTTATATCTAAACATGACAAACCCACAAGCAGAAAAAATAGTACACTAAAGACAACAATGCAGTAAGGGAAATGTATAATCACATCTTAATGTCTATGTAATTAAAGTGTTGCACCACAAAAACTAATTCTACAAAAAATTACCAAGTACTTGAAAAGAAAATTATATATGCAGTTACTGTTATTAGCCCCTTCTTATTGTTCTTTCCATTCCAAGAGCTCCATTTTCGAAGAATGTGGATCAGAAAATAATTATTTAATAGATCTGTTGACAGAAAGTGTTAACATTAGCAAATGCATTTAAGTTTATTTTATAAAACCAATGCTGTAACACAGCTGGAAACCAGATATCAAATGAAATAAGCAACTATCTAAAGCGAAGCATAAAAATATCATTCAATAGTCATCTGGCATTTCATAAGTTAGTAGAAATTCTCTCAACTCTCGTAGAAAGACGCTTGTCATAATCAGGTGTGCAGATGTAAGTATTTTTCCAAGTAATGAGTGTGTCGTATTTGCGATGCTTTCTAGAAAGGAATGTCAATAGCGAGGTTGATGGCCTCTCTTTTTTTTTCACCTGTGCCTCTGAATGGCTCACACTAATGACTTTTTCCCAGGCGACTGTCGTGCAGCTGGGTGCTTACAGTGACCTACCTTCCTTACCGAAATATTTACATCAGTTTCCGCTAGTGACAGTTTGATACAAATAAAATTTCACAGGTCGAAATATTTGCGTTACAAATCTGTAGAAATATAACAGCGTCCAAACAATTTTCGACGGCATTGTGATACATTCACGCATTTACACACATTTCATAACTCTTAAAGTACGATTCTTGGTTTCCAACATCCTTTTCCACAAGTCAGAGTTCCTAACCACTACTCATTATTCTTTACCTTGTTACACATATAAATATTCGTCGACACGTCTTCAATATTTCATCATAAGAAATACGTAGCATAATCAAATTCCCATGTACGGTAGAATCATCTTATTGATCATAAACATACCTCAATAGAATAATACACATCGTTGTCATAATAATAACATCATAACACCTCAGTCAAATCTCAAAATCGTAGTAGCTTCCTGCAGAAATTTCAAAACCTAAAAAATATTCTCTGGTCATTTCAACAGTGTCATCTACCTCAAACGTACTTTAAAATCATGATCCCATACCAAATACATCATTCAAAGCTCTTATAGTATCACAATGGTTCCGAAAAAAATATGAACAGTTCACAAAGTACAAACAAAATACAATTTCATTAGTGTGAAGTTATCCAACTCTGTAACTACGTAAACATCTGTCACTGATGTAGTAAAAAAATGTTTGTTTCTCTGTTAAATAATCAGATAGCTATGTAATTCTGTGTTAGAGAAATATGGTACCGATGTGTAAAGTTGTATAAGCAGATACCATATTAGCTAGGGTTCCTTGTGCTTGCCAAACACATGGTACACAAAGTAGGAGTGTACCCCCCTGAGGATTAATGTAATTATACCCTCAGGTGTTACAGATTACAGCAATGGAATGAAATGTATCACGGAAAACCTTTGTATCATTGTACTTCAAATATCTTTAAAAATAAATGTTTTAAGTAAAAAATTAATCACTCAAATATGTGTACTGTAGCGCTAAACTGTGCGTCTTGTTGTAAGATAATCTCTGTGGAAGTGTCGTAGTTATCGTCCTCCGAAAGTTAAGTTCTGCAGAAGTCAATGTACTTACCTCATGATTAACAAAAGTGAAATGCTTTGCGTATAGATATCTTAGTTATTATGCTTATTGCCGTGATGAAGAAAGTACTGTGCTGTAACATATTGCTGTGCTACGGAAAAGGCTGTCTCATTGTAGCTATACCACAAAAGTTACTACTAAAACATGTTTAACTTCCAGAATTATTCAGAAAAACTGTGCAGATATAAAACAGAAACACCGCAAAAGCAACCTTGTAAATTGTCACTCATGAGTAGCGTCGTGATAAAATCGTGTAGCTGTCACATAACCTAACCACTGTGTCATCTGGTATCTCACAGAAAGTACTTTAAATCCAGAATGTATTTTCAAGTAAACCAAAACGTTGCATTAAAATCTCATTAGCAGTACCTGTATATGTTCTAAGTATGTAAGCCTTATAGTCGTTACGTAATCGTGCAACTAACAGGCAAGAATGTACACACATAATAACACTGTGTCGTCTGTTCACTATAACAATGCACTCGTAACTACTGTCTAAATATGTTTCCTAGGTTCTAGACTGGATAGTTAACTTCAAAACATTGTTACATGTTAACAGTTTCTCAATGTGACAAATTGTACTAGTAGCGTGAATTGAAAAATTTTATGGCAAAGACAAAGTTAAAAAGCAGATTATCTTTCAATAAACGGTTTTACATATGAAATGTGGTCTAAACCTTTACTCTTCCTAGTACGCAGAGTTTCAACTTCAACGCAATTATCATGTGGTATATGTCGGTAAGGAAAGCTATAATTTTTCTCAAGGTTAGCATCTATGTTATTTTTCGCTGAGCCAGCCGGCGCACGTGGCTGCCTGCGGTGCGAGTCATTGTCTGTCTCTTTGTTGGTGCGCGTCGTTATTGGGATTAGGAGACCTAACTTCTACAAATTCACCTTGCCGAGAAGGCCCTGCCCTGTTTGAATCCCGCCAGTTCTGATGAAATTCAGGTCTGTTGTTGTGATTATATCGTCTGTCGTCATGTCGGTAGATTCCATAATTTCTTTCTTGACGGTCACGTGGTGGAGAATTTCTCCATGAATCGTAACTGCACACTGGACCGTTGCATCTAAAGTTATTCTGTCTCCCTTGATAATAATTATTTTTGTTCCCATATTGTCTGTTTCTCTGTTTGTCTCTGTGATAGTCATTACCGTGGAGAGGTGATCTTTCCATGTAATTATTACTACTCTGGCAACGGTTGTCATACGGGTGGTGGTCACGATTTACGTTGTGAGAATAGCCTTGTCATGTCCATTTATTATTTCTGTCATCGCGGAATTGTGACGGATGTGACCTGTAATTGTTGTGCTCCTGTTTTCGCGTCCCGCGATTGCCAGTGTCAATTTCCAATTCTTAACAGTCCCTGAAAAGGATCAATGTCATCTTTGCAACGTCCTGCCAAAATAATATGGCGTAAATATTCAGGTAGTTTGATTAAGCAAATGCGGATGAGTTCTGAGGGGCTGTATGGGTTTGACAGGTACTGATTCTTGTGCAACATGTCTTCAAAATATTTCACAAGACTGGAAAATTCAGATTGTTCGAAATGTTTCATCATTATGATGCTATGTTTTACTTGATCTTGTGTAGCTTGAGACCAATATGCTGAGAGGAAGGCATGATAAAATTCTTCTTCACTGTGACAATCGTGAATGACCGATTGCATTCATTCAGCTGGTTCATTCTCTAAGTAGCCACACATAAATTCTAATCTGTGCTCTAATGACCAGTTGGGAGGAAAACAATGAGAGCATTGACGGAGCCACGCTTGTGGATGAATGGCGTTGCCAGAATTCTTAAATGTTTTGAATTTACATGTAGTAATGAACAGCTTATAGTCAAAATCATCGTGTCAGCGAGTAGCATATCGGTCATTGTGTCGGCGGTTCCATCTCAAAATTCGGTGCACCTTGCCAATTTCTTTCATAATTTCCGAAATGCCCTGTGTTATTATTTTGTAGCTTTTCCGTATTTCTAAGTTCCTCTTCCCATGTTGGAGCGCAAGTGTCCTCAGAAATACGTAATTTTTGTATTACTTGTGCCAACTGATCTTGTACTTCCCAGATTTCTCCTTTGTGTTGCGTATTAATTTGATTCTGATTTTGTTTGAAGTTCTTAATTTGTTCATACTCTTCTGTGTCAGTGATGGCTACAGGTCTTGTGTAATTCAGATCATCATCTACATTTGCAGGTAAGTTAGTGAACTGATCCGAAAGTTCGACTACTTTCTCCGATAGTGTACTTATTTCCTCAGTGTGTTTTTCTGAACCAAGTTTCAGAGTGTCCATTTGTGTTGAAATCGTATCTACTTTGTTCTTTAAGTTTTCCTGAGTTTTTGCAAGTAGCGTAACCGAATCGGTAGATGAAACAGAGTCAATTTTAGCCCACAAGGTCTCATGATTTTCATGAACAATGGTTTGCAGTTCTTTTATGGCTGCTTCATGATTCTGTAATGCATTTTCATGCCGCAAAAAAATAGGTTGAAAATGGTCACAAATTTGTGTTTTTACGTCATTACAGACTTTTTGACATTTCGATTCAGTGTTATGTAACTCAGTAGTTAAATCTTCCTGTGTTTGTTCAAGTGTGGTGTCTAACTTTTGAAGCTTTTGCTGTGTTTGTCTCTGATTTTGTTCCATTGTGTCTAACTGTTGCTGTGTTTGTCTCTGGTGTTGTTCCATTGTGTCTAATTTTTGAAGATTGTGTTCCATTGTGTCTAACTTTTGAAGCTTTTGTCCCATTTGTTGCATTAATTGTTATAACAATGCACTGGTGTCTGAAACATGTTCCTCAGTGCTATTTGGCAATGCATTTGAACCGGCAATATTCGCATTTTGAAAAGCAGAAAATGTGTCTTGACTTATTTGAGAAAACGGCGAGGACGCAAAACCTGAATCTACAGTATTTGCAAGATTGTGTCCTGTCATTTCGGAATCCTGAGGCAAGCTGTTGCCAACTGATCGATCGATAATGCTTCCCTGTTCACTAATCGTTTCACTCCCTACACCATTATTTGCAGCCCACTCCATTTCCCTATGCAAAATTACCAAATTACTACTTTGAACATTAGTTAATTCATTACACGGTGTCGCTAACACACTGCTTTCGTTTTCACTGTCATTTCTCAGTTTACTTTGGAGCCTAGTATTACGTTTTTCACACGGCATTATAGTCACAATATTTCACACGACAACACAGAAAAGCACAATTTGAAGAGCAAAATAAGAAAACACATTAACATAGCATTGAAAATAATATCTCGTTAATTGTAAGCACAGCTGCGAAATACTTGGTGCAAATCTACAAGCATGCCACAACTGTTTCACTGTACAAGAATGAAAAACTACAACTACAAAGGAAATTCTCTCTACAATTACGCACTAGCAGTAAACAAAGGCTGCACTAATTGCACAAACTACAAGAAAAAATCAGAAGATTCCAGTAAGGTATCCTGGCAGGGTCGCCATATGAAACGTCCCCTTAGAAAAATTATAAATGACTGTGCTGATAAACCTCTTACATTATTTGCTTTTCAAACAGCTGAGTAGAACTGAACGCACTCAGACATTTTGCTCTTTACGTATTCTGATCAACACTAAACTGACACACAATATTTTTAGCGCAACGCAATCTGACTTTTAATAATCCCTACAAAAGAATGGTCCTGACTAACATTAACCTATACAT
Organism: Schistocerca serialis cubense; assembly: GCF_023864345.2. NCBI lineage: Eukaryota > Metazoa > Arthropoda > Insecta > Orthoptera > Acrididae > Schistocerca > Schistocerca serialis. The sequence goes on from NC_064638.1 coordinate 727,620,107, forward strand.
TTTACAAATCACTTACCTCACCAAAAATCTTCGTTACTCGAACTACTGCAATACAGTGAGCGCCATTACTGCCAGCTAAATAAAAGATTCAAACTACTGAAGGCACTAACTACTGATAGGCATAGTTAGCAAATGAAAGATTTTGATAAAGAACAATTTATTTACCTTAATGGTGTTAAGAAGTCATAATATATATAGCAGTTCATGACATTGAGCCTTACAAATTTCAAAACTTCGCCATTTCTCTCCCCACATCCACCACTGCTGGCGGTTCACCTCCAACTGCGCAACGCTACGCGCTGTTAACATCCAGCTGCCCAACACTACAATTGCAGACAACAATGCAAACCAGCCACAGACTGCACACAGCACAGCCATTGATTTTCATACGGAGCGCTAGGTGGCGTTACCAATATAAAAACCTAAACAGCCTACTTACATGGTTTGATGCAGCTCTCCATGCTACTCTATCCTGTGCAAGCTTCTTCATCTCCCAGTGCTTACTGCAACCTACATCCTTCTGAATCTACTTAGTGTAGTCATCTCTTGGTCTCCCTCTACGATTTTTACCCTCCCCACTGCCCTCCAGTACTAAATTGGTGATCCCTTGATGCCTCAGAACATGTCCTACCAGCCGATCCCTTCTTCTAGTCAAGTTGTGCCACAAACTCCTCTTCTCCCCAGTTCTATTCAATTCCTCCTCATTAGTTATGTGATCTACCCATCTAATCTTCAGCATTCTTCTGTAGCACCATATTTCGAAAGCTTCTATTCTCTTCTTGTCTAAACTATTTATCGTCCATGTTTCACTTCCATACATGGCTACACTCCATACAAATACTTTCAGAAACGACTTCATGACACTTAAATCTGTATTCGATGGTAACAAATTGCTCTTCTTCAGAAACGCTCTCCTTGCCGTTATGGAAGTTTAATTGGACGTTTCTTTACAAAATTGCTCTTACACATACGTTATGATGTTGGTCAGAACTACGAAAATCGTCCGATTCCGGTTCAAAGTTCGGTACTGTTTAGGATGACAGTCAAGTCTATGGTGGATGGTTAATCAACTGACAAATCTGAGCGCAAGATTACCCATGGCCGCTCGAGTTTACAGTGGACGCAAGCTGGTGAACCAACAAAGTTTACGCCTCTGTACGCGGTATTTACCTTAAGCTGCGACGTGCTGCTGTTCCTACAAAACTAATCTGGCCTTTGCTGACTTTTGCTGCAAAAACTTTCCCTGTGTTTCTCGTTATACGAGAAAACATGTACTCAGCCCTAGTCTTATTATGTGGCGATATACACACACGTGATTGGAGCAGCATGCATATTATAGTGCCCTCTCAGTTCTCGCAAGAACTATTAACTAATTTGGCTGGTTAGTTTGTCCACAGTTGGAGCTAAACGTTGCTACAGCTAATTTTAGCTGGAGTGCAGCCGCTGTGAACGCAGTGTCCACACCAATTTCTTCTCTGTGTCGTACAGAGCCTTATGCGCTCCATTCTGCACTTGACGCCAGTTCAGAGAAGAGTCCCCTTACCAAATTTCTCTCTTGTCCTACTCGTGGCAGAACTGCCTCCCTCCACTTGGGTTCCTTTTTCACGTAATGGCTTTTTTCGAACAATAGGAGCGTTCCTCTCGTTTTGTAGAAACACTGTCTACTAATCGCAACGTCCTTCTATCAAACTGCGTCGAAACTTCAGTAGTTTTCTCCTTCCTAGTGAGTTTCCGCCAATCAGACGTTTTGTGCCCGTTCCAGATGCCTAAAGTACATTGACCTTTCCGTGTGTCGCACTCGCTGGACGAAAATACGTCACTTGCTTTTGTTCGTATCCCGTTGGAATTTCGAAACGCAGTTTACTAAAGCTTCTTCTCTGCTCTTGTACTGATGCCCTCGCTACAGGCCGCCCTCCAACTTGAATCACCTGGCCTGGGGCCACTGTCCTCCTTTCTGCCACCCTCTAAGTGGTCGCCGGCGTAACTCCCGCACCTAGGTTTCGCTACGCCGTTGTGGAGCTGGCTTTTCAAAACTAAAAGCGACTCGACTCGCGTGCCCTGTTCTACCTTCCGCTCAAAGACACACGTTGTACAGGAATGGTGTGTTAATTACCGTCGATTGACTGCCATCCCTTTTTGCATTACATATTGATAGGCAATTGTTCTCATAACTTACTTACTTTACTTTAGATTTACTTTAGATGTCACCTTCACCTTCTAATTGCGATTTGAAAAGGTGTCATGTAAGGTGCGAATCTGACCATTTATTCTGCCACATTACAACCTTAGTAATCTCCCTGGCCGACATAAATTCCAGATTATTTACGATAACCGAGTGGAAAAAGGTGAGACTGAAAATGTGTCAGGAATATCAACTATATATGATTAATACGTGACCAAGAACTGGAATTTTTATAAGGGAGGGAGACTTACTAGGGTTGGTTGATTGTTTTGGGGAAGGAGACCAGACAGCGAGGTCATCGGTCTCATCAAATTAGGGAAGGACGGGGAAGGAAGTCGGCCGTGCCCTTTGAAAGGAACCATCCCGGCATTTACCTGGAGCGATTTAGGGAAATCACGGAAAACCTAAATCAGGATGGCCGGACGCGGAATTGAACCGTCGTCCTCCTTACTAAGGTATTCCACGTAGACGTATTCGCTGCATGCCGATGTGGCGCAGCAAATATAGCTTGTACGTAGTAAGTGGAAGACCTGGTATTGAATCCCAGTGCTGGTACAAATTTTAATTCATTGCTTCATCCCACATCATTATCGTAGCAGTTAAGTGTTATTAAATGACAAGGCATGTGCAGCATTCATACTAAATTTAACTGTGGATTAGCCTTTTGGGTGCGCAAATTAATTTTTGTAACTGTTGTTCAATTTTTATTAAAAAGGCAAGGAATTGACACTGGGAAACTTAATTGTGTAGGTTTTCTTATCGGTGCACCGAATAATAGTTGTTTTGTTTAATGGTCATGTTTGTTAAAGTGCAAGATGTTTTCTGTGAGTAATAGTAAAGCATCTTTCACTTGTGCACTACATAACCTCGCATCAAGTTTCTAAGGAGTTGGTAATGTGCTTCCGTGGTGTGTAATTCTCTCTCACAGAGTTACTGATTGTTTTTCTCTGGTTTAGAAAGTTGTATTTGTTACTGTGACATGCCCTGTCTGCGGGCGTGACTAGGTGTATGTTTCTTGAACGCGTTTTGGGAGCATAAGGTGCGGCCGCCTGACCCCTGCCGTGCAAGAATGTTGGTGGGCGCGGACGGTGTTTCTGAAATTGTTGTAATACATTCATTTTCTTCAAAAGTTCCTCGCCTATAAAACTTCAGTTGATTTGGCGGGGATGCCGTTGTTTCTGGTATTTGATGATGTGCGTGACTCTTTATTGTATCAGAGTGTTTTTAAGTAAAATTAATTTTAAATTTGGAATTTTCTTGAGAAGTTTCTTTTATTAAATAGAGTTTTAAATTGGGTCTTTCCTTAAAATAAATTCTAACTACGGTCTTTCTTTAATATATTACACAGCTACAGTAAATGGTAAACCAGAATATGTAATTGTAAGCTAGATTGTTTCTTGCCTACTCATTTAATGTATGTATCTTCTGTTGCTGCGATCCGTTGTCAAATGTTATTTATAAATGGCGTGTACGGCGTAGACATCGTGTGAAACATAGACTGCTAACCGTTTTTGCCTCTGTGAGCTCAGTGGTCTCCACCCCAGGATCCCAATGTCCTGTTATCAGAATCGGACAACCCTTTACAAAATTAAAACTTTGTAGACCTACGATTAAGCAAAAATTTTCCATAAAGCTCCATTTTTATTCAAGTAGAAGGCAAAGCTTAGTGATATACGATGAATATTTTTGAAAACCCCTATATATTGCATCATCTTTTACTGACGTACACTGTAAGTAGGGTACTCCTGGCTGCTCTCCGTCGCCATTGTTGTCCATCGCAGTCCAATTCCAGTTCGACGTAACAGCAGAACAATACTGGAGCGGACACGAAATTAGGCAGCATGCTGCCATTGTGCCTGTGGGATACAAAGCGACCATCTGTGAAGCCGGCTTCCGCGTAGACGCAGCGCGCTAAATCCCTGCCGCGGCGACTCTGGGGGTGCAGCCAGGCGGTGGGCCAGCAGCCGAGCGTCGTGGAGGACATTCTGCACTGTACACTGCTGCCCACAAAGTGGCAACGTCATGAAGGCGGCAGGCAGCAAACGCCAACCAGGCATAAAGTATTCTACGTGCTTGGATATGCGAATCATTAGCTTTTCAGTGTAGTTCTGTGTATAGGGTGTAACGGGCATAAGTCAGATATTTTTTGTATGGTACCTTATAAGTACAAACATTGTTGGCTGTTTTTTCTATGTGTCGAACATTCTTCCCGCAAACACATTAGAAACATTACGACCTGATGTTTGAGTTAGAGATCGCAAGTTCTGTCTTTAGTACAGTTCATTTGAAAGTGTTGTGTTGAGAGGCACCCACATGCCTTGCTCCTACTGTGGCATCAAGCAGTCAGGCGTGGAAGATGAGTGGTCTGCCAAGCGAGTGGATTCATTCTTATTTATCGAGTAACATGAGCTCTAGTACTCACAATTAAGTTACAAATTATTCTCCTGTTTGAATATTACGCAACGGAAACGGATAACGCACATCTGACTATTAGTAATTTACACAACTCTGACTGTTCACTACGCACTGGCAATACCACGTTTTCTTTCGTAGTCAACGGCTTTGATCAACACGTGACCATCGTACTGAATATGAATGGCGCACACATTATAAATTCTGGGTATCATGACAACATACTATTCGAAGGAAAAGGCCACCAATCTTTTTCTTTTCACTATCTTATTTATTCGGATAAATTCTATAACCTAAACACACAAATTCTATAACCACAACAATAACACATGAGAAATTCCGCCCAGTGGGCATGGCTTTACATTGGTGATTCTCTATATTATGGTCTCGTAATTATTTAACGCTACAGTGCACTTTCTGGATAGGATGGTGGATCTTTTTTCTATATCTCACACTTCGACTCTCACACCCATCATTACGAAAATTTCCTCCAGACCGAGCGGTACAAAAAGGAACGTGCATAACCCACTATCTTGTTACTCTCCCATGCCAACCACACATACCTAAATTTCATGAAATACATCACACTGGCAACATACAATACAAAGAATAGTCACAACGTTATAATCACTTCACTTTCAGCTTTCCCACTTCAATTAGTATTTATCCCAGTTTCACACGACACTGCCCCACTTCGTAATTTTTCTTTCCTACTATGAACTCTGGAGGATATATGCACGTCTTCCTGTGCAATGCAAGCCAAGTGGCGTTGCTGGATAGACGGCTGACTCACCTTGCTTCTCTCTCAGAGTATTATAGTTTGAATCAAGCGTCACACGGAAACATAACACGCAAAGTAATATTAAGAACATATTCGTCACACACGCGAGTCCTCAACTGATACCATGGACGAGTACTTCTCTTTATCCTTTGTCTCATACACAGATTGAGACTCACACAGTACTCACCACGTGGAAGTACTCGTCTCTAATTTCAAGCCCTGCACACGCCATTTCTTAAATAGTTCCAACTTATAGTACACACGCTAGTAATTCAGCTTAACTTAAGCACTCGGAAGTATTTCAACTTGTTGCTACACGTGGTTTCATTGTGACCGTTGGTCACTTCCGAAGATTGCTACGATCCCCTTAATATTACCTGCCTGACATTTAATTCTCCCCACAAAAGTTCCTGAAGTAGAGAAATTATTATTCCAAACTACTCTTAAGTATTCCACATGCGTACCATTCTCTCCACTCTTTTGTCTTTACGGAGCACACCTAAGACAGGTCTTACCAACACAAGATCCAGCGACAGAGTGCTGAAACATGGCCGTTCTTCAGGTCATCTCGCACCTCTGCCGAAGTGGGAGAGCACCTTGCTACCGTATTGGTCAGCCACATTTCAGGTGCTCAAAGCTCAGGTAAATTTCATCTCTTTGGTTCCACCAAAGGTGACCAAAGGACCATCTCAAAGATGATCATATATAGCACATTCATGACCATTCATTTCGCAGATCTCACCAAACTGGATGTAGGGATTTATTTTGTGGGAGTGCACATGTGGTCAATTAAATAAATAAATTGTTATTCTTTCCTACACTGGTATCCGGCTTCGACGCATTAAGTGAAATTGAGTTATTATTACAAAAAATATGTTGTTCTGACAAGAATAACGAAGAATGTTGTACCTATTTTCAATGTCGGGCGGTACTGTACCCTTTCAGTGTTAACAATTATGGCAGGAAAATGTTAGCTCCTAGTAACTCACTGTGTCCATCAGTAGGGCGACAGCAAACGAGTGTCTGGGAGGTGCGGAGATCAACTTCCTATGAGATGTAAATATTACACTTCACAAAATGTACATCGTCGACACTCAAGACATGTTCGAAACAAACCATCAACCTGCATCATTAATGCCTAATGAAAAATGGCGCGCCACAATCATCACAAAAGTTTGCATCATCAAGATCGAAGGCGGACTTCTCGGGAGATACACACCCTGCAGGACGTTCAGCTAGGTATCCACACTTAAAGACTGCATATAGAATCATACTGGTGTAACGGGGTGTTGAGAACTGATGGAATGTCATGGCATTCAACCGAATGCGAAACAGTCTGTCGTGGACCTTATCGTGAAACTGGCTGTCCTTTAAGGCGTAGCTGCAGACAGTGCGGTAATATATTTTGCAGGCACGAAAACACAAACATCCAGAGGTTGAATCTGTCCATTGGTTCCAGGTGGCATGAGCTGCAATGTCACACACTTTTCAGGAAGGATAGTTTGCTCTAAAGGAGTATGATTTTTATACGCAGACCAGGAATCAAATAAAAGCAACTTATTTTGACCAGCTACTGCTCAAAAGCAGTGCTCGTACTTCAGTTGTAGTTTTCTTACGCCCGCTTTCCCGCTGTTGTGACGTAAATATTGGCCGGCCGGTGTGGCCGAGCGGTTCTAGGCGCTTCAGTCTGGGACCGCGCGACCGCTACGGACGCAGGTACGAATCCTGCTTAGGGCATGGATGTGTGTGATGTCCTTAGGTTAGTTAGGTTTAAGTAGTTCTAAGTTTTAGGGGACTGATGACCTCAGATGTTAAGTCCCATAGTGCTCAGAGCCATTTGAACCATTTTGAACGTAAATATTCCCTGCTTCCCTTGCAAGTTTAGCTGCACGAGAAAGAATCGTATTTTTCAGAGCACCTCCAACTTCTCACAACTCAATAAACAACTTTCCAGCCAGTTTATCATCCAGATTAACAGTCGGCATGATTGCAGACGAATGCGTTAAGGCATTGATGATGTTTATTGATCTTGATAAAACTCTCTTGGTATCGCTAATTTCCAGGGTTCCTTTCATACGCATTTCCTCCTCAAACCCCGAATGGTTTTGGTTGAAAACAATTTCATTACTGACCAGTGGAATAAGTTCGTTGTCTCATCTACAAATTTTTCGCCCTATTCCGCACTTTGCTGTGCATCGTTAAGTTGATGCTTTGTTTAAAATTTCGTTATCTTACGTCTTCCAGTTCTGTAGTAGTGTTATGCAAGTATCCACTGCTTCCCTTGAAATCTCTGTAATCTACGCCGGGCCCAATTTGATGTGCATAACGCAGTGGGTCATTATTACGCATATCCTGTAATCTGTATCGAGACGCGGAAACATGTTTTTGTAACATGTCCACCTCGTACTCCCTTGAATATCCGTCATTTTTTCTTATACCCTACATGATCATATTGCTGCTGACTTTTTCGAAATCTGACCACAACTTTTTTTTGCTGTGCTGTGGATGATCTTCCGTGTACGTAATTATGTTTAGTGCACGCTCCTTGGAGAACGATTATCCTTTACAGCGCTTGACTCGAGACGGGATTTGTGGCTCCATGTCCGACAAGGATGATGAACTACGTGGCTCGATGCCTGCTTCAATATCTCTTTCACTTGTTAAACACATATCGTTATCGCAATACTCCTCGTGTACATTGCCCGCACAGTCGAGCTTATAAGACACCACACATTCCACTGACTCGTCTTGTAGAAACGTTAATATCTCATGTGTCACTTGTTTCTCATTATGGGAAATTCTTTGGATTTCTTCCTGGCGATACGTCAACTTCGGCAACTGTCGTTGCAGATATAATGCAATGTTTGCTTTGTTTATCGTTGCCATGGCTCTGCTTTCTGTCAACACGACTAGCACTGTAGTTAAAAAAAAAGCATGGTCCTGCGGGTGTGAGTACTCATCTACATGTAGCACCTAAAATATAAGTCATATTCCAAACATGTAAAAACTGTGAGAAAGTTATATAGGTTACTAAAGTAATCTCAGAAATACCTGAAAGATACAAGTAGGCTAATACACCTTGTAGATACCTTCTTCGAACGCACGCTTTTCTCCAACCCGTCTGGCTCCTAGCGTCGTTGTGAGTTACTCGTCTACTAAGTAGTTCAACTACGCTCACTGTTGGATGCCTCCAGTCCTGCCCCCTGTTGACATTATCAGCCAATATTGAGGTTGCATGGAGACAACATGTGAAGCGTCGAATTCCTTTTGCGACCTAGCACTCAAGGGGTTCGTTGTAAGTCGACAACACCTGTAAGTATAGACTAACCGTTTTGCACCCATGGGTCCACACTTCAGCACCTGACGTGCTGCGCACGGGAAAATAAGCATTAATGGCTTGCTCTAGCCACATGCTCTTGGAGGTACTAACCAACATAAAAACTTACGATTTGTAAGGGCTATATTTATTAATCTGTAAATTACGTAAATACTGGTGTAATGTTGTTCAGCACATTGTCTTCAATCACCAACAGAGATATCTTCACAGATACCCATTACACTATGTAGCAGCTTTCTCATTCAGGAATCGCATCTGAATGTTGTTTATTGCGAAGGAGATGTGAGAAGGGAGAAGTCCAACGATAGATGGCAGCATCGCGGCCTACTTATGCTAGTTTGTCGTTCCATGATATTGCTGCTCTCTCGCATTGATCAAGACCCTACAACTGTCGTGGAAATATGGAATCGATGGATTGTGGAGAGACATACTAAACATCAGCCTTCGATCAGTCTCTTTCCGAAACAGATAAACAATTTAAAACACACATGTCTCAAAGCTTCGTGCTGTCGAGCAATAATTGGTTTTTCTGCATACTTACGTGCAGCATTTATTCATTGATCCACTGCCAGTAAATGAACAGATCGTCGATCCTCTGCGGGTCTCCCCGTATTTCTCTACAATATTCGGCTCTGCAGTTTTCCTACATATAGCTGCATCATCGTGGACAACCTTCACGAGACAAAAAATGGTTCAAATGGCTCTGAGCACTATGGGACTTAACATCTATGGTCATCAGTCCCCTAGAACTTAGAACTACTTAAACCTAACTAACCTAAGGACATCACACAACACCCAGCCATCACGAGGCAGAGAAAATCCCTGACCCCGCCGGGAATCGAACCCGGGAACCCGGGCGTGGGAAGCGAGAACGCTACCGCACGACCACGAGATGCGGGCCAACCTTCACGAGACCTCCGACGTTATGCCCGAGATCGTTTATACACGGTGTACAATAATAAACGACGGAAACTGACATGGTTGAAGGCATACTGTAATGGGAGCCAAAACGTTCCAGTAAACACGCGTCTGCAAACAAGCCGTTTGCAATATAATTGTGCGTATCTGGTTACGAAGCATCACTCGCTTCGGCATGAAATAGTGTGTAATTAGCGCAAATGTATTTGTAATGAAAATTTTTCTCTTAAGTTTGCATCAAACTGAGCTCAAATTTCACCTGTGGCATACCTTAGCAAAAAATGCATTGCTGTTTCAGCACGTAACGTGGGCTACTCTGACAAATTTCTAGAATATCAGGAAAGGAACAGTTTTTAAAAAAATTACATGATTTTATTGTTTTCTAAAATATTCTCCTTTGAGGTCAGTACATTAAGCGTACGATGCAACCAGTCCTTAAATCAATAGTGGCAGTCCTCCAGAGGCACTTCATAAACCAGGTTTTCACGCTGTTCCACCGCTTCATCTGATGACAGAAAAGTGATTCTCCTCATTTCATCTTTAATTTCTGGGAACAAAAAGACATCACAAAGTGCTGTATAGTGGAGCGTCGATGTTGCTGGCTGATCTTTACAGCGACCAGATACTCAGATTTTCGTTTTGTTGTATGCTACGATGCTTTGCCGCGATGAAAAATTATTTTTCCTTTTATCGCTTATCACGAGACTTTTCAAAAATTTACGATGACATACATTTGTGTACCAATCGGTAGTAACGGTACGTTTATCTTTTGATGGTATAGTAGCATTAAGACCCGTTTTATGAAGAAAAAAAAACAAGAATAAAACACTAACAATAATCTTGTTGCCAGTACTGCAAATTCATCGAACTTTTATACACTTAGCTTTGTTTGCGAGGATCAGTGAGCCTATAGACTATACTTTCCAGGATAATAACAATAAATTTAAGTTTCATTACAGTAACGACGTTCGAAACCAAATTTGAAGCGCTCCTTGGAATTTTTCCAAAGTTTTGCCCCACCAGTCGGTAAGTTGTTGTTTTTGATCGAGAGTCAGTCGTCTACCTATTGGTGTAGGATATTTTGGATTTTAGCAACGCCATTGCCCAGTATCTTTCGAACAGATTCATAAGTTGTCTGTTGATCTCCTTCAAGCATTGCTCGAGCGGTACTCTTTTCGTCAATAACAGCGGTTTTCGGGTAACTAAGAAAAACCCTATCTCATTTGGTGCATAGGGAAGGAAATCGACCGTGCTCTTTCAAAGAAACCATCTCGACAGTTGGTTCAAATGGCTCTGAGCACTATGGGACTTAACATCTGTGGTCATCAGTCCCCTAGAACTTAGAACTACTTAAACCTAACTAACCTAAGGACATCGCACACATCCATGCTCGAGGCAGGATTCGAACCTGCGTCCGTAGCGGTCACGCGGTTCCAGACTGAAGCACCTAGAACCGCTCGGCCACGCCGGCCGGCCAATTGTTGACATAGATGGGGCTTCTTCGCCAAATGCATTTCTAAACCAACCTTCTCATTCTTTAAGCAGTAATGCCGAATTAAAGACGTAAAAATTTCATAACCATGGAATTATTCTGTGGTCAAATTAATTTTTCCATGCAGGGAAAATCCTTAAGTCGCAAAATAGAAACTACAGTGAAAATCCGATGTAGATGTGTTGACCGGTGTTTCTGTTACGCCCGTCGATCGCGTCACGTCGCTCTGCTCAATTCTTGGCCCTGAGCACTATGGGACCCAACTTCTGAGGTCATAAGTCCCCTAGAACTTACAACTACTTAAACCTAACTAACCTAAGGACATCACACACATCCATGCCCGAGGCAGGATTCGAACCTGCGACCGTAGCGGTAGTGCGGTTCCAGACCGTAGCGCCTTTAACCGCTCGGCCACTCCGGCCGGCTTGTTCAGTTCTGAGCGCACAGTGAGCGCGTAAACGTTCCTAGATAATAGTGTCTCCCGCCGAGTGTGAGATCTCGTCTGATTTCGTGCAGCCCACATAACGTACCTGTCACTCATTTCCTTTCTCATGACAGTTGTCGGCAGCACACTTCAGAGGCAACGAAGACACTCCTGCAGCTTTTTTGACGATGCGTCTTTGGTCGCCCGCCGTAAAGACCGGACGTGGCTCCCTCTGATTTTCATCTCTGCCTACACGAACCGCTCGCTACCCTTTGACATAGACAGTGAGCTGCAGGCCAGCGTAGAGAAGTGGCGGAATGCACAGGCGCCTGCCTTAAGTGACGAGGGTATTGGAAAGTTGGTACAACGCCACGACGAATATCTACGTCAGAGCATCGACTGTTCAGAAGAAATGGCTGGAAGCTGTAGCTAACTACTGTAAATAAAACATTTTTTTGATTTTCACAGTGGTTTCCTTTTCACTACCGATCGGATCTCTTACGTGGCAATCAACTCTTAAAACATTACATATACAAGGGGCGGAGGTTTCTGCAGTGTACATGCAACAAAGCACCACTCCGGTGCTGGTACACAAGCACCGACATCCAGGGAAGGGATTAATGTGGCATTCTTGTCTTTACGACGTGCACACGGTAAATGCAGAAACATGAACTACGACGATGCTGTTACAGAATGCTTCCAAACACGACCAACGTGCTGCTATTTTTTTCCGAAAACCATCGTTGTGTAATGGTGTGCCAATTTGCGTGCGACAAGGAGAGCTGCTGCTTCATAATAACGCACGTCCCCATATCGCAAATATCGTAACACAGAAGTTACGGCAACTGGAGTGGTAGACAGTCGAGCACCCGCTCTATACTCCTGATCTCTCCCTTTAAAAAAGGGTTGAACGATCGAAGACTCCTGTTGGACGAGGATGTGCAACAGGCGGTTACGGACTTCTTCACACAGCGGTACCCAGTGTTTTACGAGACGGGTATCTTCCGTCTGGAGCATCGGTGAGATGATTTCTTTGATGCTCACGGTGATTTTGCCTGATTGGCATGTCGATTCTGGACTGTGCGCCCTTCGATCGGAAATGTTTTTATCGCTCTTAAACACTAAAGAGCCAAGAAAAGTGTTACAACTGCCTAATAGACTCGATTAATGTCTGAAGTAGTGCTGGAGGGAACTGACACCATGAATCCTGCAGGACTGTCCGTAAAACCGTAAGAGTACGAGCAAATGAAGAACTCTTCTAAACAGCGCGTTACAAGGCATCCCAGATATGCTCAATAATGTTCATGTCAGGGGAGTTCGGTGGGCAGCGCAGGTGTTTTAACTCAGAAGAGTGATCCTGGAGCCACTGTGAACCAATTCTGGACGTGTGGGATGTCGCATTGTCCTGCTGGAATTGCCCAAGTCCGTCGGAATGCACAATGGACATGGTGGATGCAAGTGACCTGAGAAGATGCTTACGTACGTGTCAACTGTCATAGTCGTATCTAGACGTATAAGGGGTCCCATATCTCTCCAACTGTACACCCTCCACACCGTATACAGAGCCTCCATCAGCTTCAACAGTCCCGTGCTGACATGCAGCGTCCATGGATTCATGAGGTTGTCTCCATACCCGTACACGCCCATCCGCTAGATACAATTTGAAGCGAGACTTCTCCCCCCAGGCAACTTGTTTCCAGTCATCAACAGTCGAATGTCAGTGTTGACAGGCTCAGGCGAGGCGTAAAGCTTCGTGTCGTGCAGTCATAAAGGGTACACGACTTGGCCTTCGGCTCTGGAAGTCCATATTGATGATGTTTCTTTGAATGGTTCGCACGCTGACACTTGTTAATGGTCCAGCATTGAAATATGAAGAAATCTGTGGAAGTTTTGCACTTCTGTCACGTCGAACGATCCTCTTCAGTCGTCTACATCTACATCTATATCTACATCCATACTCCGCAAGGCCGGCCGGGGTGGCCGAGCGGTTCTAGGCGCTACAGTCTGGAACCGTGCTACAGCTGCGGTCGCAGGTTCGAATCCTGCCTCGGGCATGGATGCGTGTGTTGTCCTTAGGTTAGTTAGGTTTAAGTAGTTCTAAGTTCTAGGGGACTGATGACCTCAGAAGTTAAGTCCTATAGTGCTCAGAGCCATACTCCGCAAGCCACCTCTGTATGTGACGGAGGGTACCTTGAGTACCTCTATCGGTTCTCCCTTCTATTCCAGTCTCGTATTGTTCGTGGAAAGAAAGAGTGTCGGTATGCCTCTGTGTGGGCTCTAATCTCTGTGATTTTATCCTTATCGTCTCCTCGGGAGATGCCGGTAGGAGGGAGCAATATAGTTCTTGACTCCTCGGTGAAGGTATGTTCCCGAAACTTCAACAAAAGCCCGTACCGAATTACTGAGCGTCTCTCTTGCAGAGTGTTCCACTGGAGTTTATCTATCATCTCCATAACGCTTTCGCGATTACTAAATAATCCTGTAGCGAAGCGCGCTGCTCTCCGTTGGATCTTCTCTATCTCTTCAATCAACCCTATCTGATACGGATCCAAAAAATGGTTCAAATGGCTCTGAGCACTATGGGACTTAACATCTCAGGTCATCAGTCCCCTAGAACTTAGAACTACTTAAACCTAACTAACCTAAGGACATCTTACACATCCATGCCCGAGGCAGGATTCGAACCTGCGACCGTAGCGGTCAAGAGGTTTGAAACTGAAGCGCCTGGCGGTACGGATCCCACCTGATGAGCGAAATTCAAGCAGTGGCAAACAAGTGTACTGTAATCTGCTTCCTTTGTTTTCGGATTGCATTTCCTTAGGATTCTTCCGATGCATCTCAGCCTGGCATCTGCTTTACCGACGATTAATTTTATACGGTCATTCCATTTTAAACCACTCCTAATGGCTACTCCCAGATAATTTATGGAATTAACTGCTTCCAGTTGCTGACCTGCTATATTGTAGCTAAATTATAAAGGATCTTTCTTTATATGTATTCGCAGAACATTACACTTGTCTACATTGCGGTTCATTTGCCATTCCCTGCACCCGTACTTGCAGGATCTTTTTCCGGCAGGAGCGATGTCGGAGATTTGATGTTTTACCGGATTCGTGATATTCTCGGTACACTCGTGAAATGCTCGTTCGGGAGAATCCCCACTTCATCGCTAGCTCGGAGATGCTGTGTTCCATCGCTCGTGCACCGTCTATAGGATCACGTTCAAACTCACGTAAATATTGATTACCTGCCATTGTAGCAGCAGTAACCGATCTAACGACTGCGCCAGATACTTGTTGTCTTATATAGGCGTCGCCGACCGCAGCGCCGTCTGCTGCCTGTTCACACCTCTCTGTATTTGAATACACATGCCTATACCAGTTTCTTTGCAGCTTCAGTATATAATCATATGTCTTTTGTTCTTACAATCATGCCATTCTAAAATTTTTAACCGCGTCCCTCATATATATTACAGTTTACTTTAAACGCGTGCCTGTTAAAGGAGGCGTTTCACGTGTCTTCCGCGCATTTGGACGTAACAGTGCACTCGTCTCTGCAGTGAGTTACGAATTCCCGAAAACACCGGCCGTAAAGCTTGACAAAAGTGTGCAGCTCACTGCGTAAGTTCTTCAACCGCATCATCTTTATACTTGTCTTCTAAGATCATCATAGATGCAAAAAAATCCAGAGATCGGAAGTCAGGTGATTTTGGAGGTCAACGTACAGGTCCAAAATGGCGCGTTGGATGACCTCTTATATCTGCAGCAAAATGTACTGGTATCCCGTCATCAGTCTTCGTTCTCCAACCATGGTTCATGTCTAGGATCTGAGCCCAAGCAAATGGAGACTTTACGAAGCGTTTACACTACAAATATTTCTGTTCAAATGGTTCAAATGGCTCTGAGCACTATGGGACTCAACTGCTGAGGTCATTAGTCCCCTAGAACTTAGAACTAGTTAAAACTAACTAACCTAAGGACATCACACACATCCATGCCCGAGGCAGGATTCGAACCTGCGACCGTAGCGGTCTCCCGGTTCCAGACTGCAGCGCCAGAGCCGCGCGGCCACTTCGGCTGGCCAAGTATTTCTGTTAACTGTGGAAATATTTTATACCGAATTCACTGTGTCAGCAAATTTAACCCATCATTTACATTTAAAATAACTGTAAAGTAAAGTCGTGTGGCGTAAATGGTTACGATACCACGAAGGGCAGGTTCAACCGTCAAATTGGAAAGGTTTTCACTGTCCTTTGCGCCAGCAGGGCACCTTTTCTTCGCTAAGCATGAGAGGTGTGTGGAAATGTGTTGAATGTAGGTGACAGTAATGATGTTTGTGTGAAGTGTAGTGCTGCGTTCGCGTTGAAGACGAAGAGAGGAGGGAGAGGGTGAAACCCGGTGCTGGTTCTCAGCATACATCTCTTGAAGCGCACACGGAGCGAACCGCCGAGCTCAACGTCCCCGTCCGAAGGCACACTGCAGAGAGGTCTGGAACTGAACCCAGGACACTGGCGCAACGACTGCCGATCTGGAACTTTCACCACGCTTCCTGTTCCCTATGCCGTAAGACATTTGCGTCAATTAGGTCAACATTTCATGCTGAAGTCAGACCATGTTTACTGTGTAAGTAGGCTGTATAGGTTTTTGTGTTGGTGACGCCTTGTAGCAGTCTGTATTAAAATCGCTGACTGCGCTGTGTGCAGTCTGTGGCTGGTTGGACTCATTGTTGGTATATTCGCTTGTGTGGTGTTTGGCAGTTGGATGTAAACAGCGCGTAGCGTTGGGCAGTTTGAGGTGAGCCGCCAGCAGTGGTGGATGTGGGGGGAGAGATGCCAGAGTTTTAAAATATATGAGCGGACGATCTGGATGTGTGTCCGTCAGAAAAAGGAAAGTTGTCAAAATAGATTTCAAGAATATATATATATATATATATATATATATATATATATATATATATATATATATATATATATATATATATTGACTTTAAGGTAAATACATTGTTTGTTCTCTGTCAACATCTTTCATTTGCTGACTATATGCCCATCAGTAGTTAGTGCCTTACGAAGTTAGGATCTTTTATTTAGCTGGCTGTATTGGCGCTCGCTGTATTGCAGTAGTTCCAGTAACGAAGATTTTTGTAAGTGATTCATGAAGGGCATAGATTATTGTTAGTCAGGGATATTCTTTTGTAGGGATTATTAAAAGTCAAATTGGGTTGCGCTAAAATATTGTGTGTCAGTTTACAAATTATCAGAATAAGTAAAGAGAAAACAGTTGAATACGTTCAATATTACTCAGCTGTTTCTGTATCAAATAACGTAGAAGTCTACAAGGACAGTCTTTCTTTACATTCAAAGGGGAAGTTGCAACTGTAAGATTTTTGCTTCTATTACGGTATACTTTCACCTGTAGCATTTTAGATACTAATTGCGATACATATTGTATATAAATGATCTGGTGCGTGACGTGCTGTTTTTATTTGGTATTTCTCACTTTGTGAGTTTTCCAAATTTTAATTTATTGATAGCTCTACTTCATGCCTTCCCAGATAATATAAAATAAACCAAGAAATAATAATTAAATAGATAGTATAGATTTTGTGTTTGTATTTTTAGACTCGATGATGGAAATACTAACAGGGACCATAGTTATAGTCCTTGCCATCGATATATTACCTGACGTTATCCACTGGTCGTACCCAGATGGGACGTACTTGTCGTCAGATTATCAATTTTAAAGTGTAAGTAAGTACAGTAACTTTATTATCTTCAAAGTGACGATTGCTGACCTTCAGAAAATTCACAAATATGTATAGTATACTCCGAAAGGTACTGAATTGTATCATGATACGATGTGATGAGGGGCACGCTTAAACGCCGGTGAATGTGCGTACAATAGGCGGATTATGGTGAGATCCTGATGACACTCAGAGGTTAATTTGGATAACTTGGAGTTCGTTAGAAATCTGTCAGTATTTTGCAGCCTTGTAGAATTATCGGGAATCTCAGCACCTTCGAGATAAGGAATTAACGTAAGGAATAACTGGTTTGCTTACCTTGACCAAGAGCGACGACTAACGGTGTAAGTGAGAAGCCTGTAGGTATGGATGAAGAAGTGACAGTGCGCCCGAAGTCGCACAGGCGGCGCAGCGGAGGTCTGGCTCAGGGCCGGCCGACTTTCTCTGCTCCAGTTGGAGGTCAGATCTGGCAGGCTCGACTCAGCCATCCAGCTTGTAACATTAGATCAACTGGGGGCGTAGCTCAGATGGTAGAGCGCTCGCTTAGCATGTGAGAGGTACCGGGATCGATACCCGGCGCCTCCAGCTATAATTTTAAGTTTGGTAACCATACTAAAAGGCCTCTGCAAGGCTCACGGAGAAATGAATTAGTAATTTATAGACTATTTAAGGATTAAAGGTAACAACTCTTTCATCAATTGAAGCGCTAAGTTGTAGGCATGTTAACAAACCAGATCACTGCTAGGTTTCGGAGGAGTCTTTCTCCGAGCTATATGTAGAGTGAACACCTATACACGATAGTCAGAAACAGTAAGAAAAGCCTGTTAAAAGCCTGTTTCAGGGTACGTTGTGCTGGGAAATAAATGTTTGAAAACAAACTTCTATACGATACAAGGATTTAATTAGCGTTGAAGTTAGCGAATCAGGCCTCTGCGCTTGTGAATTCAAGCGGCTCGCCAGATACAATTAGTGACAGTTGTCCTCATGGCTAAAATGATAGCGCACGAGAGTGCTCAGTCTTTGGTTCCTGTTCGATTTGTACTACCGTCCCAATCCAGTTATTGTATCGCTCTTTTATTCGATTTTGGGAAACCAAACGCAGAACATGCTTGGTGACGCCGTCTGTGGTGGGCTGCTTGAATTTGGGCGCGCAAGGGCCTGATTGGCTAACTTCAGTGTTAATTAACTCGGAAACGCAGCAACGTATCGAATTTTTTTCTGAACAATTATTTCTCAGCACCACTTACCCTGCAATACCCTTACAAGCTTTTCAGACTGTTTCTGACCACCCTATATACATACATATACAGCTGTACGGTGACGTTGTTTCGGCTGACTACTGGGACAATGTGGCCGTACTGAAATATGTGTGAATATGTATAAGTGTGCGTGTATGTGGTCTGTTTAGCTCATCTTGTACTGTATTGAATACCATCAAGTAGGTCAAATAATTGTATAGATCTGAATAATAATAACAATAATAATAATAATTCAGACGTCTGTAGACGTGTTAAGCGACTACAAAAGACATTAAGAGAATTATAAAGCACTGCACTGCGCTTGAATAACACATCAAACTAGAAAAATAAATATTATTACACCACTGCTGCCCATGGTCTCTGACTGCTCACTGTGTCATCAGCTATAAATAAACCTGATTATTGGTTTTAAAAGAAAGAATATCGTTATACGGTCGTTCCAGGTCCACTTGCCTGCACATTCGATATTCCTCATTTATGCCAGTTGTCTTTTATATAAAGGTGTAAAACGGGTCCTCCTGTGGTCTAAATTGATACTTGATTGTCCGTGACAATAATGAAAATGTATTACAGCATTAGGTTTGTGTCTGCAACTAGGTACAAAACTAAAGTGGTTGCACCTATAAACGAATTGCTACGTGGATGTTCACTGCGTTACTTTAATATAAACTGATTACAATTGAAGCATAGTTCACTAATTTTTTTATACTTCACATGCTTACTAAATCAAGATTGATTGTATAAATTATGCTCTTTCACTGCACATCAGCCAACACAACAGCAACACATACAAGAGAGTGCTGGCACAATTTTCTTTTATTTTATCCTTTCGTTTATGTATTGCATGACTACACGGTGGCCTACTCCATATACACTGAAGCTGTAGTACATCACGATTCTTAGGGCTGTCCTGAACTAGGGTGCTCTATGAAACGTCCCTGATTTCCAAATGCAATTAAGAAAAACATGATACTTGAGGGATCAAGTACAGAAACTCAGAAAGTTTTGTGTGTAAAATTCATACACTTTTACATGGGCTCCTTTCGCAACCCGCAAAAAGTCTAGATGACACACTGTCTCAACTTACGTGCGTACGAGGATGTCTAAGGTGATGAACCGTATTGCATCCACAGTTCTTGTGCGGAAATCACCAAGATTACATACAGCCAAGACATACGCAATTTCTTTCACACAAGTTCACAGGAAGAAATCCAGAGGGCCTATGTCCGAAGATCGCAGTTGCCACTTGTTTGGTCTATCAGGCCCCATCTGTCACAGCGGAAAACCTCTGTCCAGGAAGTCACAAACAAATAAATTCCATCCTGCTGAAAGATCACATTTGTTGAAGGGGAAGCATCTGAAGGACAATAACTTGCTCAAGTAATGTCTTGCTTAACGGTGCCTATTACTGTCTACCCGATGAATAAAAATGGTCGAACTATGTTGTCTTTCATCATCGCACAACACACATTCACCTTTTTGCTGTCTCTGACGTGTCCCCGAAAACTTTGCGAGTTTTGCGAAGTCCATATGCGAATTATATGCCGATTTACCTTTCCACATACGTGGCAGGTTACTTTCTCAGACAAAACATTACCTAGATGCCTGGCGTTTGCCGAGTCCGGTCCAACATCTCAATGGCAAACTCGTGACGAAGCTGCAAGTCGCTTCGCTTCAATGTTTGAATGCTTGCACAATTCGAAATTTATGAGCATGTAGCACCTTTGAACTACTGAGTGAAGGTTATTTAGCCCACGTGATGCTCAGCGAATGGACTGTTGGAGGGTCCCTCTGATCTCCTCCACCATTTCATCAGATGTGCATTTTCTGCGAGAGCCTGACTGTCTGATTACACTCCCAGTGGCCAGGAACTTGTCACAACAAGCCGTAATCGTCGTAATGTCTGATGGATCCCTTTGAAATACACGTCGGAATTTCTTTTTATAGCAATTGGTGATTTAATTTCCACATACTTCACCATGCGTTGCGCTTTCTCTTGAGCTGTTGTCATTTCTGGTAATTAGTTATCACCTGAAACAAAAAATAAGGATTAATTTAGAAAAAGATCTACACGACACTTATTGAGTTGCGTTACATGATACAAACTGCAAGTATCTATGTCTCATAGTTTACCTTAACTGCGGTTTTCATGTGGACGCCCTGTGTTATTGTGTTACATAAATATATTCTAAATTTGGTCGAATGCGATAATACGTTACTTGTCCGAAATGGGAAAATTACTTGCTGCAGATAGTTGCTTACTCAGTCCGACTTACTGTCGCTAACACATTATTAAAGATTGTACTCATATCACCTGGCAGAACTAACAACAATTCTCCGAATAAGAGTGAATGGTACGTTTCTTCAGTCGTCACTTACTTATTACCTAAACAACGCCTATTGCATACGGCGAGGACTAAAACCTACGTAGAAGTACATTGTGACGAATTACACTAAGCTGAAGTACAGTACTACCGCTACTACTGCTACATTACTACTACTACTCGTATTACAACTCATATTATTTGTGGGGAGCGTTGTGCGTAAGCTTAGAGTACCTAGGAACACATCATGTTTGTACAGTCTCTACTTAAATCTAGTCACTAACTTGAGAATGATTTTAGAAATGAAGGAACATTATAAGCAGATTGCGCAATTTTCTGCAGTTTTTGTTGCCATTCGAGTTCTACATATTTAACTGCTGCATAATATATTAAAGCTATTTGGAATACATCGCTAATTCTTGCGTCACAGAAATTTATGACAAGTAAAATTATATATATTTGTGAAACTAATTGTATTACGTGTGTGCGATTAAGTAATATTTCGTCGGTAGTGCAGCATCTTGTACCTTGAAACAGAAGACGGTCTTTTACCAAGGAATATGTTATATTCGCCAATTAACTGAGTTTCGTTAATTTCTGAGCAATTTTACGTATCTTGAAAATGGAAATTAGTGTTAGTTTCGAAAAGCTTCTATCTCAAAATCTATTTATCTTGAAGTAACTTCGTACGACTTCTGGGCGTGATAATTCTTGCCAGTCTCCTCGGGTCTGCTGCCGGAATTAACTTGTAACTGGTTTTTGATAACACTCCTTCTTAATTTGATTTCACTTACTGTTTATTGGTATGTAATACAGTAGTAATTTAAAGAACAGATGACTAAATGCAATGCTGACGAGGTTTTTCCATTGCAACGCTCTTAAATTTCAGTAAAATGTTTGTTCTCAGGTTCATGATTATCTTGTACCTTGGAACAAGTTTCCATGTTTGAAAAAATCTTAATTTTCCGAGTAATTCTTTTTAACTTTGGTGAACGACTGCAGCTTATAAAAAGTGAATGCCATCACTGTTACAGTTGCGGAAGTCTGAAAAGTGTTCCACGGCCCATTTTCCCCCACTATTACCTTCGTGTTAATTTCTTATTCATCTCATTTTATTTATCTTTCCTGATTTGTAGTATCCTTCCTTCATAGTGTTTAAGAACTCCATCTATCACTGCCCGCATCGAGTGGTTGTTACCGTAACAGGAAATCTCTGGGTGCTACCTCCAGATCACGCCCAAAGTACCCTCATGACTAACCATCGACTTCATACTACAGTGGAAAGTTCACTATACCACACTGACTCTGCTACAGAGAATGCTGTAGTTTCCTTAGATGCTATGCTTGTTCCAGACATCCGGAGTAATGCCTGATAAACGGTTTTATTTGAAAAGCTGCTCTTCTTTTACATTGTAAGACTTCTAAAAGATGTGAGGAGGGAACCATTTTCCTGGACAGCTGGAATGAGTTGTTCACATTTAAAGGAGACCGCATATAAGACGCTGATGCGACCGATTCTTGAGTACTGCTCGAGTGATTGGGATCCGAGCCGGGTCGGACTGAAGGTAGACTTGAAACAATTCTGAGGCGGGCTACTAGATTTGTTACCGGTAGGTTCGAACAACATGTGTTACGGAGATGCATCGGGAGCTCACGTGGGAATCCCTAGAGGCGACGTTCTTTTCGAGAAAGACTACTGAGAAAATTTAGAGAACCGGCATATGAAGCTGACTGCCGAACGATTCTACTGACGCCAACATACATTGCGCGTAAGGAACACGAAGATATGATTCGAAAAATTAGGGCTCATACGGAGGCATATAGACAGTCGTTTTTCCCTGGCTCTATTTGCGAGTGGAACAGTAGAGGAAATGAACGGTAGAGGTACAGGAGGCTATCCTCCGCCACGCATCGTACGGTAGCTTGCGGAGTATCTATGTAGACATAGACGTGTTATCGCCATAGTCCTGTTCATGCTTCTGATGCTCTATTAGGTACCGTCCCTGTAATATCACGAGTTCTGAATTAAACCCTTTCTCTTTCACACATCTCCCTTCCCCGAGCGTATAATTGCTAACAAAAATCATTGTAGCATTACGTCATAACTGCCAATTATTGTAATTCTGCTTCTGTACCTATTCGCATTGTATCCATTAACGATAAATAAATGCCACACTCTTTAATTACACACGACTGCGCAGTTAGCAAACGAAATAATGAGCCACCGCGATCTCTCTCTATCTTGTCAATGCCAGTATCATATAATGTGATTATGGAACGCTGGTGAATATTTGTTTAAACTGTGAGAATCACGACGGCAGAGCCAAGGCTAGTGACTTTCAATTATTTCGCTGATGATACGTAATTTCATTCTTCTGAAGTTAAAGCGCTAAGTAATCTAACAATAAAAGGAGGAGAAACACGAATATGGCAACGAAGTGTTGTTTATCAGGATGTTAATTTTCTAAACTATTTTCAGTTTAATCTATATGTAAAATTCCAACACGTCGTTCTAAGTGCCCAGATTTTCCGACTGCTGATAAACTTTATAAAAACTGCCTTGCTCTTTTTCCTGACCTTATCCCTTATCCTCCCTGGGTCGCACTATTGACATGTATTTGGCAGAGTTACTGGCGGAGGGTGAAAGGATATCCTTCCTGTCGTCACCCTTTCTTTCAGAACGGAAATTGTATACCCCATCTTTTTGCGTCTAGTGTTTTTCACGTGAGAGTATGAGCACATTTTCGAAACGTTAGCGAATCGTATAGGATGTGGGACGTGGATACGAGCCCAGTATTCATCTAATCGAATGTGGGACACATCCAGGCTGCTCGGCTTGACGACCCTCGCCGTTAGTCTGCCGGACGATTTCGGTCTGGGGCTGGGACGTCTCCTCGAATTTCGAATCGCAGAAGGGGCGTGCTAACGCGCGCTGCTAGCCGGGTGAATCAGACTTTACAAAATGTTGCTTAGAATATCTTGGCCGGCCGGTGTGGCAGAGCGGTTCTAGGCGCTTCAGTCTGGAACCGCGCGACCGCTACGTTCGCAGGTCCGAATCCTTCCTCGAGCATGTGCGTATGTGATTTCCTTAGGTTAGTTAGGTTTACGTAGTTCTAAGTTCTAGAGGACTGATGACCTCAGATGTGAACATCCGTTCACCCTCCGCCAGTAGCTCTGATAGTGATCAGAGCCATTTGAACCCTTTTTTTTTAGAGTAACTTGATTGTTCGGCATTATTATAAAATTAAAATTGACGAAAATGAGCTCTCGGTCACAATTTTTTTAGTCTTATTAACCAGGTTTTAACACTTCTGAGAGTGCCTTCGTCGGAATTTAAACGTTTAAAGTGGCTTATAGCATAATTACAAATTTATGGGAAAAGAAATTTTTTGTATAGAATGTAAGTAGTGACTAACAATACTAGGCAGAGACAGTATTTACATGTCACGTACAAAATAAATAAAAGGCCAGAAGGGCTTTAGTCACAAAATATTTTAAAAAGAATGCATAAAGGCGAGCCACTATGGACTGCTCATACCTGTACAGCCACAGGTCCCAACAGACTGAGGCACCCTCGTTAACAAGTGCTGTCAGGTGAACATGACATTGCATCGAGAGTGCCATCTAGTAGCCGCAGGTACAACTTAGCTACTTAACATTCAAGAGTAGACAGATGAAAATTGTAATGAATACTATTCGGTACATAACGTAAAATATTTTGATTAACAGCGACAGATAAAGTAACATTTTGTGTACATCAGAACTTAGAAGTACAGTTTGAAGCATAAAAAGGTCATTATAGAAAATACAAAAAGGACTGAATGATATAGCCTGTAGCAAACGATATAACATGAAATACACCAATAAACCATTTAACAAATAAAAAATTATGAGTTGACTTAGATGGAAAAAAACATTTCGGTAAACTACACGAGGAGATCCGAAATTAAATGTCAAGTAACGGCTTTATACCGCTGAAGAAATTTTTATCACGCAACTGCAGCTGCTCATTGAAAATGAAGCTGTGATTTCCAGATAGATGTTTAAAAATCTCTAATTCATCAAGAATATATCATCTACGCCCTTTCTTCTCGGTACGTAAAATGTTGACACCGGAAATAGCTTTAGGCGCGTGACCTGTAATCAGAAGGTGGTCGGCAAAGGACGAATTTTTGGGGCTAGTGCCATTTTTCCTTAAAAGGTGTTGTTTACATCTGGTTGTAAAGGAAAGTCCTGTTTGTCCTATGTAGTAAGAATAGCAGGTATCGCAGGAAATCTTACAGATGCTGGAAATTTCTAAAGGGGAATGAATCGATTTTAAATTATGAATGTAGTTCTTTTTTTATCAAATTATTATTGGTAGATAAGGCAACGTTGCAGTTGTATTTATTACGAAGAACGCATTGGATCTGATACGAGATGGGCCCCAAGAAAGGAATAGAAAAGTATTTTTTTTGCGTTAGATTGAATGATAGAGGTGCCGAGTGTAGTAACTCTTTTAACAGTTTTCTTTTTAAGGATGTCACCTACTACGCCAGGTATATATTCGTTATTAACTGCTATCGTTTTGAGTAAATTGATTGCGTCGTTGAACTTTTCTTTCGAAAGTGGAATGGAAGTCGCTCGTTGAATAGCAGAGTGAAAGAAAGCGTTTTTATGAGGCTGTGAATGCATAGAAGACGCAGGTACAATCTGATCAGTATATGTTTCTTTACGAAAAATATTGAATGAGATATTATTTCCTTCTACTGCAAGCGTCAAGTGAAGAAAGTTTAATTGGCGGGCCTCGTTTTCAAGTTCGATGGTTAGAGATATTTTCTGATGAAGTTCATGGAAGAGATTAAAAATACGGACAATGACATCAGCAGGTCCCTTGTAGATGACTGAAATACCATTAACATATCTGAAATAGGAGAGAATGGCTAGTGCTGTAGCTGAAAACAGTTAAAAAATTTCTTCTAGAGCGTTGATGAAAATATCGGCAAGGATACCAGCTAAGGGATTTCCAATAGCGAGACCGTCGGATTTCTGGTACAACTGTTCATTAAATTCAAAATAGCTGTACTTGACTACGACTGTGATGTGATTCAGGAAATCAGTGATTTGTTCATTTGAAAAATCTTTTTTGAAATGACGTAAATTTTTTTCTGCTATTGTAAGCGTTTCCTGTACAGGGACATTAGTATAAAGATTTTTGATGTCTAATGAAAACAACTTGGTGTCTGAACTGCATTCTAACTCTTTTATTTTATGGACTAAGGCATGACTATTGGGGATGGAATAATTGTTCTCGAAAACGAATGATTATTTCAGAGTTTCATGTAGAAATTTGGCCAAATCATGGTACGTGCTATTCATACTATTAGATATCGGCCGTGTCGGATGGTTAGGTTTGTGGATTTTAAATTGAGACCGAAGTTTTGGGGGCTGAGGCTTCATGTTAATAAGCATTTTCTTCTGAAAGGTTTGATTAGAAATTTTGCGTTATAGATGGCTGGCCTGGCTTCATTTTTTAGTTCTGGAGTCGGATCCTCATGCTGCTCCGAATTATTATTTTTGCTTAAAAATGTAAGGTTTTGGAAATATATTCGGAATTGTAGGCAATAACTAAAGTGCAATCTTCGTCAGACTTAGTTAATAGAGCATCTGCTTCTTTAAATTTATTATTAACGGAATTAACCAATTTTCTATCATTATGCGTAACATTATGATGAGAGGCTGTATTTTTACTGAGAATGTTAGCTACATCATAAGAAATTCTAGTTTGACATGAATCATCTATTTTTTTTTTTTTTTTTTTTTTACAATCAAGGCCAATTTTTAGATCGACAAGCATTTATTCTATCACATTTTTGTCTGACAAGTTGGGCATGCCATAGTACTTCAACCCAGCAAGACAGTTTCATTCTGTGTAAAAGTAATGTTAGTTTTATTTAGAATTCTTTTATAAAATACGTGATTGCTTTTTTAAAAAGTACTTTGAGGACATTTTTCACCAGGAAACAGACAAAAAAGCTTACCAAGTCTCTTTTCGTGCTTACGCATTATGCCTTGTTTACAAATTTCTAAATGTTCGTTAATCTGTATCCAGGAATCGTCAATGTTAAAATGCCTGTTCATTAAGAAGGTCTTTTTTAGCATATAGCTTTTTAACATTATCAGAAATGAGATTTTTAATGATAGGTCTGAAGGACTTGGGATCTTTCTCACAAGCAGCATAATTAATATAGGCTTTCGCATAAGTAGGAACTAGTCCACTTTTTTCACATTTGTTATTAAATGTAATGGCCATACTTGTACTTAGTAATTTCTTCTGTAGGTCTTTATATTTAGACGCAGCCTTGGATGCTTGGGCACAAAGTTTTAAACATGGCTGTTTGGTTCAGTGACCGTTTATAAACGGTCACTGAACCAAGCAGCCATACTTAAAACTTTGCGGCATTATTACATTTATTTCTACCGAAATTACTGATTTCGGCCGACATCGGCGATCCTCAGAGCTTAAAACACGGGTCGTGGTTCTGTCCCACCACTGTGAAAATTACTTGAGTGACAACGAGGTTTCCTCAGTTCTGACACTTAAACACGTTGTGTGTTTCATGAAACAGGATACCCAGTGTCAGCAGAACCATTAATTTCGTTAGAAATAAATATGATAGTGCCGGATAACTAAATTATTCTAAAAATAATCAATCAGTGTGGTATCCTCTCGACAGAAATGTCGTTCTTTCCAAAATAGTGTGTGGTTGTATCTGAACGTTTTAACGATATCTTCCCTTAGCGATGCATTTAAGCACTTTATATATTTCGATTAACTTCATAATATGGAATCATTCTCTTAAAAAGAGATATCTTACCGGCATCTGATAAAAAGTTCTTCTTGTTTTCTCTTGAGTCTTTTCTACGTGTATATCAGCGTGTAGTATTGCCTGTGAACATCCTAATATTGTGGCGTATTTTAGGAAAAATGTTGTAGTAAAGGAATCATTTTGGGCCTCACATTTGAGTTTGTTATTTACAACATTTACTAATTACAAAGAAACTGAGATAGAGTGTGACATTTGAAACTAGTATAATGTAAATGGATAAGATGAATCAGTTGTCGGAAGTAGAGTACACCACAGTTGCTTTTATTCTTATATCAAAAAAAGTTTTGCATTACCCAGGTTCCCAGAACTCCTGAACATAGACCTTGATTATGGATATTGTATCACAGACACAGTCCCTTTGACTGTTCAGAGATGTCACTATAGCCCGCCCATGCATGAGCAGCGCCCATTAGACGGAGGGGGTCCGACAGCCAATCAGTTCCAATCATTCCACCAGGAAGGAGGTACACGGCTAGTGTTGTCTGTAGTTCAACCATGCCTAGCAGATCAATGCGCCGTTCATTCGCGTCCGCATTGTTACTTTGTGCCAGGAAGGGCTCTAAACAAGCGAAGTGTCCAGGCGTCTCGGAGTGAAATAAAGCGATGTTGTTCGGACATGAAGGAGATACAGAGAGACAGGTACTGTCGATGAATGCCTCGCTCAGGCCGCCCAAGGGCTACTACTGCAGTGGATGACCGCTACCTACGGATTATGGCTCGGAGGAACACTGACAGCAACGCCACCATGTTGAATAATGCTTTTCGTACTGCCACAGGACGTCGTGTTACGACTCAAACTGTGCGCCATAGACTGCATGATGCGCAACTTCACTCCCGACGTCCATGGCCAGGTCCATCTTTGCCACCACGACACCATGGAGCGCGGTACAGATGGGTGCAACAACAAGCCGAATGGACCGTTCAGGATTGGC
This sequence comes from Schistocerca serialis cubense, assembly GCF_023864345.2. Classification (NCBI taxonomy): domain Eukaryota; kingdom Metazoa; phylum Arthropoda; class Insecta; order Orthoptera; family Acrididae; genus Schistocerca; species Schistocerca serialis. The sequence goes on from NC_064638.1 coordinate 727,648,776, forward strand.
ATCACGTTCTCTTCAGCGATGAGTGTCGCATACGCCTTCAACCAGACAGTCGTCGGAGACTTGTTTGGAGGCAACATGGTCAGGCTGAACGCCTTAGACACACTGCCCAGCGAGTGCAGCAAGGTGGAGGATTCCTGCTGTTTTGGAGTGGCATTATGTGGGCCCGACGTATGCCGCTGGTGGGCATGGAAGGCCCCTTAACGGCTGTACGATACCCGAATGCCATCCTTCGAGCGATAGTGCAACCATATCGGTAGCATATAGTGAGGCATTCGTCTTTATCGACGACAATTCGCGTCCCAAGCGTGCACATTTTGTGAATGACTTCCTTCAGGATAACGACATCGCTCGACTAGAGTGGCCAGCATGTTCTCCAGACATGAACCCTATTGAACTTGCCTGGGATAGATTGAAATTCGCTGTTTATGGATGACGTGACCCACCAACCACTGTGAGGGATCTACGCCGAATCGACGTTGAGGGCGGGTGCGGTGGCCGAGCGGTTCTAGGCGCTTCAGTCCGGAGCCGCGCTGCTGCTACGGTCGCAGGTTCGAATCCTGCCTCGAGCATGGATGTGTGTGATGTCCTTAGGTTAGGTAGGTTTAAGTAGTTCTAAGTTCTAGGGGACTGATAACCTCAGATGTTAAGTCCCATAGTGCTCAGAGCCATTTGAACCATTTGAACCCCCTCGATCGGACTGTTCGTACCAGGAATCCTCAGCCGAGAAATCTAGATCAACTGGCCGCGACAATGGCGTCGGCATGGCTTCCACATCCCTTTTGGTACCTGCCAGAACCTCTTAGACTCTAGTCCCGCACGTCTCGCATCAATTCGCAGTAGAAACTGTAGCTATTCTGGCTTCTGGTAGGTGGTTATATTATTGTGCCTAAACAGTGTTGTTTCTCTAATGTCTCCATACCCCATGCTCTGCCGGATCATCAGTTTGTCACGTGTCTTCAACTGTTGTCATGTCTACGGCCAATAAGAAGCCTTAAGTCAGATTCCTTTGGCCTGCATCTACGATGAGCTAACAGAAGGTGCCTGCACCATCTTTGTCCAACGAGACGCGTCTGTGTGGGATGGTTTTGTCTTGTGAGATAGCATTCTCTCCCTCTGTCTTGGAGTAGCTGGTGTCACTTCAGCCGACACATTACGAGCTGTATGTCTGACAACTCGTGTCATTATGTAAGAAATTTCTCTAATTTGCTCTCCCTATCTGCATATTCCTAACAAAATGGACTGTCTCAGAAGGCAGTTTTGAAGTAAAGGCTATTTATATCAGCCACAGGTGGCCGTAGACTTTTTAGATGTTACTCTACTACCTATCAAATGACTACTGTACCAAAGAATGGAGAAGTGCTGAACACACTTTGCTTCTTCTGATTACCTACACAAAAACTAAATATCTTCTAAAATATGTGGTGAGAAAATTCAATAGACATTTACTCCTCGTGCACTGAACGTCATTGCGTCTTGAACATGGACAAAAAATTCATAGATAAAAGCGAAATAGTGTATATAAGCAGTAATAATAGAAACTGACGCAGAGTGTACAACTACAGCAAAATTAATGATAAACATTTGTGCTGTATCACTTCTACAAGATGGAGTCAAATGAAAACGAGACAGATGGAAAAAAATAAGTAAACTGTTTAGTATTTCAAAAGTAAAAGCTGCAACTGCTGGTAAGTTTACCCCATTGTGAAACCAGATGGTCAATGCCTCCATGGAAAAATGTTTGCGCTTGAGTACGGAACCATGATAGTATCCAGGGTGCCTCCCTTCGATCGAAGCTAATCTTCTATACAGTCCCGATCTCTCACCATGCTATTTCTGTATTTTGGGAGCCCTGAAGAAAGACATTCGTGCCGTCGATTCGCTTCGGACGAAGAGGTGCGCGCCTGGGTACAACTATGTAGTGTAGACAACCGCAAACATTTTTCCGTGAAGATATTGTCCGTCTTTACTCACAGTGGGATGTGGGTATTAACAGCGATGGGGATTGCTTTTTACATAATAAACAGAGTCTTGTTTTCATTTGACTGCCCTTACATTAAAAGCAAATGTCCGATTGTTTAATCTAGCTCGTCTCTGAATTAGTTCGAACTCTTCCTTTATTCTACTTCAGCGGAGGCTCCTCATACCCTATCGAACACAGGAATACTTTCGTTCGTGACCTTTTTCTGTAGATTTACTTAAGTTTCCCATAATTTTTACTCCAACTGAATAATTGATTTTATTTGTTTTTCACTTCTATTTCATTTTTCATTGTTATCTCCAGTACTTGGTCTTCTGTTACACTGTAGGTCATGTTGAAAGGGTACAGTACAGCCCGACATTGAAAATAGGTACAACAGTCTTCGTTATTCTTGTCAGTACATCATATTTTTCCTAATAATAACTCAATTTCAATTAATACAGCGAAGCCGGATACCAGTGTGGGAAAGAATGACAATTTATTTATTTAATTGATCACATGTGCACTCCCACAAAATAAATCCCTACATCCAGTTTGGTGAGATCTGTGAAATGAATGAATGTATGGTCGTCTGCTAACCGCAGATAGTGAATGTGAATATATGATCATCTTTGAGACTATCTTTTGGTCACCTTTGGTGGAACCAAAGAGATGAAATTTACCGGAGCTTTGAGCGCCTGAAATGTGGCTGACCAATGGGTAGCATGGTCTTCCCCCACCTCGACGGAGGTGCGAGATGACCTGAAGAACGGCCATGTTTCAGCATTCTGCCGCTGGATCTAGTGTTGGTAAGACCTGTCTTAGGTGTGTTCTGTAAAGACAAAAGAGTGGAGACATGGCATGCATGTGAAATACTTAAGAGTAGTTTGGAATAATAATGTGTCTATTTCAGGAACTTTTATGGGGAGAATTAAATGTCAAGCAAGTAATATTAAGGGGATCGTAGTAATCTTCGGAAGTGACCAACGGTCACAATGAAACCACGTGTAGCAACAAGTTGAAATACTTTCGAGGGCTTAAGTTAAGCTGAATTACTAGCGTGTGTACTATAAGTTGGAAATATTTAAGAAATGGCGTGTGCAGGACTTGAAATTAGAGACGAGTACTTCCATGTGGTGAGTACTGTGTGAGTCTCAATCTGTGTATGAGACAAAGGATAAAGGGAAGTACTCGTCCATGGTATCAGTTTAGGACTCACGTGTGTGATGAATATGTTCTTAATATTACTTTGCGTGTTATGTTTCCGTGTGACGCTTGATTCAAACTATAATACTCTGAGAGAGAAGCAAGGTAAGTCAGCCGTCTATCCAGCGACGCCACTTGGCTTGCATTGCACAGGAAGACGTGCATATATCCTCCAGAGTTCATAGTAGTAAAGAAAAATTACGAAGTGGGGCAGTGTCGTGTGAAACTGGGATAAATACTAATTGAAGTGGGAAAGCTGAAAGTGAAGTGATTATAACGTTGTGACTATTCTTTGTATTGTATGTTGCCAGTGTGATGTATTTCATGAAATTTAGGTATGTGTGGTTGGCATGGGAGAGTAACAAGATAGTTTCAGAGGCAGTGGGTTATGCATGTTCCTTTTTGTACCTCTCGGTCTGGAGGAAATTTTCGTGATGATGGGTGTGAGAGTCGAAGTGTGAGATATAGAAAAAAGATCCACCATCCTATCCAGAAAGTGCACTGTAGCGTTAAATAATTACGAGACCATAATATAGAGAATCACCAATGTAAAGCCATGCCCACTGGGCGGAATTTCTCTTGTGTTATTGTTGTAGTTATAGAATTTGTGTGTTTAGGTTATAGAATTTATCTGAATAAATAAGATAGTGAAAAGAAAAAGATTGGTGGCCTTTTCCTTCGAATAGTATGTTGTCATGATGTCTAGAATTTATAATGTGTGCGCCATTCATATTCAGTACGATGGCCACGTGTTGATCAAAGTCGTTGACTAAGAAAGAAAATGTGGTATTGCCAGTGCGTAGTGAACAGTCAGAGTTGTGTAAATTACTGATAGTCAGATGCGCGTTATCCGTTTCCGTTGCGTAATATTCAAACAGGAGAATAACTTGTAACTTTATTGTGAGTACTAGAGTTCATGTTACTCGATAAATAAGAATGAGTCCACTCGCTTGGCAGACCACTCATCTTGCAGGCCTGACTGCTTGATGCCTCAGTATGAGCAAGTCATGTGGGTGCCTCTCAATGTTACTTTTAATGAAATCCAAAAAAATGCATTCCTGTTACTTTAGATCGAAACAACAATGAAAACGCTTCAGTGTAGTTAATATTACAATATTTTTAAAAGATTTTGATTTACATTTTTATGTTTCATTTTACTTTTAAAAACACGTAAACAAACTAAGTTTGTTTTTACGCTATAGACTAATTGATTCATTTTCCTAGCTGACTGAAGACTTAGAGTAAATAAGCACCCGGGAAACGTTAGGCACTAAACTAGTTTCATAAAAAGGGGTATTGCAGATCTGCTGCAGTTACATCTGAGATAAGGCTCAGAGAACTGCCTTGAATTCTGCGAAGCTCCCCGCGATAAATTAAAGCCCTGATTTCACCCCCAGAAGACAACGGTCTTAATTACAGACCGTTCTGGTTACAGCCCATAGAGAAGAGCGGGCTAACATTCCTCCGGAAGCGTCAGACACCGCTGCCTCAGGCCAGCAGATTTAGGATTATCATAAAAGGCGGGAGCCGTATTAATGGCACCTGCTAAAGAGGAAACCTGATTACCGTTGTCGAGTTTCCAGTAGTTCTTGCTATATTGCGTTGCAAGTGAGGAAAGTAACAAAGGGAGTCCAATTACAGCACGTTCTAACACAGTGTTGTAGTTACTCACGGATGTTGTACGTTTAACCGACTGATTAAGGAATAAGAACAGACTGAGAGCAGGATAAACAGTCACAAACACCGTAAATCCGGTAAGTGAAACTGTTCGTGTTCGCTGTCTATTTGAGCGTAAGTTTTTCCCAAAAGCTAACAGAACATACACCAGAGTTCCTCTTTGCAATTAAGAATCACACTAACGAGAGGAATACGGCTAGTCCCGTAACCCGATTTCCCAGGAACTTCGCTCAACGGTAGAGGGGTCAAAATAAGCGAACATGGGTCCTGGCTTATCCGCAGATACTCTACTGTTTCTGAAACAAGGACGGTCAAAGCTTTAGAGATCTTTTCGAGGTACTTTATGTGCCTTTTACCGTGCGAGCTGCTCAGACGATATATATATATATATATATATATATATATATATATATATATAGTGTGTGTGTGTGTGTGTGTGTGTGTGTGTGCGGTGTATGTGCACTATATTGTTGGGTTACGCTCTTTTTAAATTCTCATGTTTTCATATTTCGTTCTCATAGCAATTATTATATTATGTTAATCTCATACTTTACTCATATCATCATTCTTCAGGAAAATTTGGTGTTTTCCCTTGGATGATACCTATCGTAGGAACATTCTAGACACATATGTTCCGAACATCACGATCATGAAAGAAACGTCATTAACATTGATGAAGATTTCGCACGTTGGCAATAATTTCGCGGAAAATCGTGCATAATGGACCACTTTTACTATAATTAGTCCTTGCAGTTGACTATCGGTCAGGCTACACTACAGAAATTATTTCACTGAAAACAATTTCAAATAATTTTCTCATTCTTTTCTTTCTTTTCGTTTTTTAAGTCACTCACATGACACACAATCTTTAGATGGATAATCACTGTACCGTCACTTCGTCCAAAGATATCGCTTGGTAAAAGGCACATAAATTACCTGTAAAATACCTCGAAAACTTCGATCGCCCTTTTTTCAGGAACGGTCGAGTATATACGGATAAGCCGAAATGTGAACTCGGGTTATGACACTTTCCGTGTTCTTCTCGTAAGGAAGAAAAATTATACCCTAGCTATAAGTTGTTTTAATTACATGCAACAATATTTTTACCATTTTTATCATTTGTATCACATTTGCTGAGAAAGCAATTCTTAGAAACTGCCTGCTATATTGCCCTATCCGTACCCCGTCAATCCAAAACCATTCGAGACTGGTTTAACAGAAAACAGATAAAGGTTAAGATGGTAGTTTTAATGCTTCAGGCGTTGTACATTGTCGTACACTACGCACAAAACGTTCACACAACCATGTGAAACTGTGAGAAATGTCATTCTTTGGGATGTTGCTCAATCACGCCTCGCGTTGGCTTGAATGTCTGTTAAGTCGTCAAAGTGTTGACTTCTCACGTGAATTTCTACTCTTTTTCGTTTTGTGGGAGGTCCGTATTGCTAACCCCGTCACTCGCGTTGGTTTGTTTTTTTTTTCCTGGGGAGAACTATCCGGATTTTACATTTCAGTCAAATTTTGCACACACTTTTCTCTCCTTCAAACGTTCTGCAGACTATCTTGAACACTTGATTTGGTCCATTGCAATTTATGACATGACAACGTTGACACTCTCCGGCCATACGTCCACTACTTAACACTGCCTGCTCACGATTGCCTTATAGAATGCAAATCCATTGTTTACAGTTGTTAGTTCAAGCTAGCACCATAGTTAATGCACCGCCGTCGCTTATACTCCAGGTAGTCTCACTTTCTGTAGATGCTGACATAGTAGCATGTCAACATTCGATCAGCTTCGCCGTTTTCGAGGTACTCGTTCACAGGCTCTGCGTAATAATGATCTGCCCTTAAGCAAAGTCGCTTAGATCAATGGCTTTCCGCATTTGCAGACCATAATTATCTTCGCTAGAATGATCCCCCGTCCGTGTATGCTCCGATTACATACTTTTTTTTTTACCGTGTAACATGTCCGCAACGCCACCGGGCGGCATCCAACGTCACGGTGGGCAATGGTCATAATGTTTTGGCTTATCAATAGATGTCTGAAGTTACACACAGGAAGTTTTCACTATCATGAAACTTTCTGTAAAATATATGTACCTATCTCCGGGTTTATGGACTGGCTCATGTTTGTGTCTTGCCAGTAAATATCTTTTTCAATTATGGAGAACAGTTTCGAAAAGTTCTTCTCTTCCATTCGAATGAAATTACGAAACGAATCTCTATTTTGAAATGTATGTGATGAAGTATGTAATTTCAAAGTGATGCTAGTCATTGGAACATTAGTATTTGGATATCAGGCATGCGCAAACTGACATTAAACACTTCACCTTAGATATGATAAATGTAAATGCAAAAATGTATGAAAATTCGATTCAGTTAGCGAACAACTTCTGGTAGTATGTATCCCTGATGCCCGGCCGGTTAGCCGTGCGGTCTAACGCCCTGCTTCCCGGGCGGGAAGGCGTGCCGGTCCCCGGCACGAATCCGCCCGGCGGATTAGTGTCGAGGTCCGGTGTGCCGGCCAGCCTGTGGATGGTTTTTAAGACGGTTTTCCACCTACCTCAGCGAATGCGGGCTAGTTCCCCTTATTCGCCCTCAGCTACACTATGTTTGTTGAAGCTGCGCAAACACTCTCTCCACGTACGCGAACACCACAATTACTCTACCACCCAAACATTAGGGTTATACTCGTCTGATGTAAGATGTTGCCGGGGGAAGGAGGGGAGGAGGTCCACTGGGGGCCGAGCCGCAGAATAACCTTGGGTTTGGTGTGGGGCGGCGGTGGGGTGAAGTGGACTGCTGTAGCCTGCTGTGGCGTTGTGAAACACTGAGGGGTAAGGCGGGGATGAAGCCTCTCCGTCGTTTCTAGGTCCCCGGTTCCATACAATACAATGTTTCTCTGATCGTTGTACAGCATACGCAATATTCCTGTACCAGCAACACTTTGTTCCAGCTGTTGACGAGTCCAGAATCTTCTTCCCGACTTTCTCCGTTCTTCTTCAACCATTTCGTCCCGTATGCAGACAGCGCTGTCTCGTGAGGGCGGATGTCGCGTCCGCGTCCATATCCACGTTAGTTGCCTCGTCCCGTGTGAGGATGCCTTAATACTATGTAACGCGGCGTCTAGTCTCAATCGGACGAGGAAGAGCATCTACTAGTTTTCTCATGCCTACCATAGTCGTTTGAAACTACTCACTGATTATTACATTCTGCAGAACTACTGAATTACTTAGATGATACATGATGGAATTACTTGATACATTTCACCTGCTGTAGATCAGGTGATTCAGTGGGCCAGTCGAGGTGTGATACAGTGTTTGTGATACAGTGTTTGTGAAACGAGGAACATCAGCATCCACATCTGTGAACACGGCTGTTGTCATGTTAGATGATGGGAGTGTCCACGGCAGACACAGCGTAAGGATTGTGACAGGACATACTATGGGAATCCATACATGAAGTATTCAGTACGACGCTAATATACGATACACAAATCATAGTATAGCAAATATTGAAATACAGCCTTTGGTGCTGTGTATTGTATCAAGAAGCATTGTACACGAGATATTGTAACGCGCCCATTTAGTCAATTACAGCTCACTTAAATGCAATTAAAAGGGATCTTTAATTAGTGAAAAAGTATCTTATTGTAATAAATAATGTTGCTAAATATGCCGGAAAACGAATTATTTGATTTATGTAACTATCAGACAATAATCATATAGAAATATTAGTGTTAAAATCATTTCTGTCATTAAATGGGAAATTAATAGTTAAAAATCGATTATTCCACAACACGTGGAAATTGTTTTGCGTAGATTTCCGGCTAACTGATGCGCTGAAATTTACGTTCACCCTCAAGAGATTGTTTCTACAAAAACTCAAATCAGAGTCATTGTAATAAATTCTGTAATTACGAGGTCTAGAACTTTCTATCGTAAACAAGCTATTATTTCGATCGTTTGGTCAAATCGGGATTGTTAAATAAAATTTGAACCTCTAAATGTATTTCCGCATTTTGTAAAGGACTCCAAAATATATTAGCATTAAAATTCCTCTTGTAATTAACGAGATATTAATTATTTCGTATGAAGTATTGTTGTGCCGTCGTGAGGTTGCTGGCGTCACCTTTCGATTCTCTAGCGCCACTCGCTCGACTTGTTGTGTGATTTCGCTGTGGTTTGGGACCACTAACATCTTTGCTCGAGGTTGTTGGTGGGGACGGCTTGGCAAGTTGGCGAGCGGTAATGGAGCGAGGAGGACGGTGTGAGAGGTCCGCTTGGCGCGTAAGGCAAGCACTTGCGCAAGCGGCTGGGACACGGAGCCCGGCGAGTAGCTGCTGGGCATATTCGTGGGCCGATTTGAATCCATGGCTGAATTCGAGTGCCGTCCTCTTGCGTAGCCTGACCAGCTAGGTGTTAATAGCTGGTGTCCGTGTCTACATCGTTGCTCTGCAGATGTGAATTTCGCACGATTTGTTAAATTGTCGGTCTGATCGGAGCATATTAAAATTGTGTGTGGGCTCGTTGATGCAAAGGACATATACACGCCTACTGAATGCAGACCGCTCATTTATATTGAGATAATTGGTTTTGTGTCGCACCACAGGTCTGCTATTAGTGCAGTGTCGTGGCCGTAGTTCATGGTAGTTTGTTGCGTAGACACGCTCCGGTTGGCGAAATTGTGACTGGAGAGCAGTTTATATTTTTTTGCATCGTTACTGTTACTGTAAGCTCCTTGGCGTTGCTTTTTGGCCGAGTGTTCAGTACTGGTTAGGTGCAAAGTGAAAAGAGATGCTATTGCATGTGCAGCGATCAAGACGAGTTCTGCGGAAACACCTGGGCAGCAGATGGATATATCGTCAGAGAAAGAGCACCTCGTGTTCCTGCTGCTAATAAGGCGAGTACACCGTTCGTTTGTTTTACATTTTTAAGAGATTCCAACAGGAGCGACTTATTTACAGATACCTGTGTAGTTGCTAGAGTACTTTTGTAATTTCTGTCGTGTTCGAGTGCGTACTAGACACAACCTTTCATTTTAATAACAGCGTAGTGTACAGTACCGCCGTTTTTATCGACACTCGTATCGAATAGGCTTTTGATTGTTTTGGTTAGTGTAGCTCAGTGTCGGTTAGACTGTCAGTCAGAGAGCACTTCGAATTCCTGCTGCTAATAAGCCGAGTGCACCGTTCGCTTGTTACATATTTTTACGAGCTTCAAACAGGAGCGACTGCAATAATGGATGGGAACTGTGATTGCTGTTTACAGATGCGAGCTGAGTTGGCGACCCTTCGCTCACAGCTCCAGCCTGCGTTGGTTTCCGTCAAGCAGCTTGAGGCTGCTGCCAAAGTGGCGTCACTGTGGGAGGTCGAACGCGGGGATGCGAGGAACGTCGAGCACGTCCCACGTGTCCCCCGATCGGTTCACTGCTGTGGCCGCCCCAGGTACTGCCTGCACTGAGGTTGGCCCCTCATCAGTGGTCGAGTGGGATATCATTCCAAAGTCTGGCAGGCAGCGAAACACTTTCCGAGAGGCCGATCGTAGGGCCTCCTCGGTTCGTTTGACGAACAGGTTTCGCGCCATGTCTGTAGCTGGCGATGTCTCTGAGTCGGATGCAATCGTCCGCCCTGTTCCAGAGGAAAGTTCTCGGCCCGCAATGTCTGGGCGTTCACACAAGGTGAACATGGCTGCCGAGGAGGGGAAGGAAGCCAGTGTGCACTCCGTGTGCATCCCGAGGGGACTCATTCCGGATGTGGAAAAAGTGCTTCCGGGTGACATGAAGAGTACAGGGTGCAGCCAACTGCAGGTGGTGGCTCACGCCGGTACCAATGACGTGTGTGGCTTTGGATCGGACGAGATTCTCTCTGGTTTCGGGCGGCTAGTGGAAATGGTAAAGACTGCCAGTCTTGATTCCGAGATTAAGGCAGAGCTCACTATCTGCAGCATCGTCGACAGAACCGACAGTGGTCCTTTGGTGCAGAGCCTAGTGGAGGAACTGAATCAGTGGCTCAGACGGTTCTGTGACCGTGTGGGCTGCAGATTCCTTGAATTGCGTCATCGGGAGATGGATTTCCGGGTTCCGCTTAACAGGTCCGAGTCAACTACACACTGGAGGCGGCTACACAGGTAGCGGGGGCTGTGTGGAAGGGACTGGGCGGTTCTTTTAGAGAGCCTCAGGGAACCACAAAAGGGCGTCCGTCTAAAAGGGGTCAGGTAAAACACAGTGAGGTAGGCTAGTTGTAGAAATGATCGGTAATGTAGTTGTAAATTGTCGTAGCTGTGTTGCGAAAGAACCAGAGCTCCAAGCCATTGTAGAAAGCAGTGAAGCTCGAATAGTTATAGGTACAGAAAGTTGGCTAAAGCCGGAAATAAGTTCAGCCGAAATTTTTTCAAACGATCTAACAGTGTTCAGAAAGGATAGATTATATACAGTTGTTGATGGAGTATTTGTTGCTGTCAGAAGTAGTTTGCCTTGTAGTGAAATTGAAGTAGACGGTTCCTGAAAAATAGTATAAGTAGAGGTTATACCTGAAAATCGGACTAAAGTGTTAAATGGATCGTTTTACCGACCCCCGACTCAGAAGACATAGTTGCTGAACAATTGAAAGAAAACTTGAGTCTCATTTCAAATAGCTACCCCACTCATACAATTATAGTCGCTGGTGACTTTAATCTACTCTAGAAAACCTGGAAAAACCACGTTTACAGCAGGCGGCATGCATAAAACGTCATTCGAAATTGTACTGAATGCTTTCCCAGAAAATTATTTTGAGCAATTACTTCATGAGCCCAATCGAAGCGTAAATGGTTGGGAAAGCATACTTGACCTCTTAGCAACAAATAATCATGGACAAATAGTGAGTATCGTGACGAAAACAGGGATTAGCGACGACGAGGCAGTTGCTGTTAGGCTGAATACCGTAACACCTACAACCATCAAAAAGAAACGCAAAGTATATCTATTTAAAAAAAGCTGATAAAAGTGCTCTTAATGCCTTTTTAAGAGACAGTCTTCACTCCTTCCGATCTGATCATGTAAGGGTAGAAAAGTTGTGGAATGATTTCAAAGAGATAGTATCGACAGTAATTGAGATGTATACCACATAAATTAATAAGTGATGGTACTGATATCCCATGGTACACAAAACGGGTCAGATCGCTGTTGAAGAAGCAGCAAAAAAGCATGCCAAATTCAAAGGAACGCAAAATCCCCAAGACTGGCAAAGTTTTGCAGAAGTTCGAAATATAGCGCGTGCTTCAATGCGAGATGCTTTTAATAATTTCCACAACGAAATTCTGTCTCGAAATCTGGCAGAAAACCCAGAGAGATTCAGGTCATACATAAAGCACACCAGTAGCAAGACGTAATCAATACCTTCACTGCGCGATAACAACGATGAAGTCACTGATGTCAGTGCCACTAAAGCAGAGTTATTAAATACGGGTTTCCGAAACTCCTTCACCAAAGAAGACGAAGTAAATATTCCTGAATTTCAATCAAGAATTACTGCCGAGTTGAGAAACACAGAAGTAGATATCCTGGGTGGAACAAAGCAGCTTAAATCACTTAATAAAGCCAAGGCCTCCGGTCCAGATTCTATACCAGTCAGATTCCTCTCAGAGTATACTGATACCATAGCTCCATATTTAGCAATTATATACAACCGCTCGCTCACAGAAAGATCCGTACCTAAAGAATGGAAATACATAAAGAATGGAAAATTGCTCAACTCACACCAATGCCCAAAAACGGAAGTAGGAGTAAGTCGCTGAATTACAGAACTGTATCACTAACGTCGATTTGCATTAGGGTTTTGGAACATGTACCGTATTCGAACATCATGAAGTACCTCGAAGAAAAAATTCATTGGCACATAGATAGCACGGAATCAGAAAATAACGTTATTTCGACGCACAACTAGCTCTTTATACACATGAAGTAAAGAGTGCTATCGACAGGGGATGTCAAATTTATTCCATTTTTTAGATTTCCAGAAGGCTTTCGACACCGTTCCTCACAAGAGTCTTCTAACCAAACCACGTGCCTACGGAATATCGCATCAGTTGTGCGACTGGATTCGTGATTTCCTGTCAGAAAGATCACACTTCGTGGTAATAGACGGAAAGTCATCGAGTAAAACAAAAGTAATATCCGGCGTTCCCCAAGGAAGTGTTACAGGCCCTCTATTGTTTCTGATCTATATTAACGACATAGGAGACCATCTGAGTAGCCGCTTTCGATTGTTTGCAGATGATGCTGTCATTTACCGTCTTGTAAAGTCATCAGATGACCAAAAAGAATTGCAAAATAATTTAGATAAGATATCACTATGGTGCGAAAAGTGGCAACTGGTCCTGAATAAAGAAAAGTTCATTGACAGAACACCAAGAAGGTGCAACAGGTCTACTAAAGAGACTGCTTACACCACGCTTGTCAGCCGTATTCTGGAGTATTACTGTGCGGTGTGAGATCCGCATCAGATGGGACTGACGGATGACAACGAAAAAGTACAAAGAAGGGCAGCTCGTTCTGTATTATCGCGAAATAGGGGAGATAGTGCCACAGACATGATACATGAATTGCAGTGGCAATCATTAAAACAAAGGCGTTTTTCGTTGCGACGGGATCTTCTCATGAAATTTCAATCACTAGTTTTCTCCTTCGATTGCGAGAACGTTCTGTTGGCACCCACCTACGTAGGGAGAAATGATCATCACGGTAAATAGTGCTCGTTTTTCCCGCGCGCGGTTCGAGAGTGGAACAGTAGAGAAACAGCTTGAAGGTGGTTCATTGAACCATCTGCCTGGCACTTTATTCTTAATAGCAAAGTAATCATGTAGATGTAGAAGGAGATGTACTCATTAACTATGGGCACGGTGTGGTGGTTCTTGTGCATTATCTACAGGCGCGGAATGAGGTCAGCGCTGTCTGTGTCCGACGCCACGTCCTAGTGCGGAGTGCAGTCCACGTCAATTGTTCCTGTGTTGTCACATGGTACTGCTTTTATTCTGTGTCTGGCTAGAAGGTTAATAGAGAGCCATGGGTCGTTCATTCTCTGTCTCTCTGTGCACATGGACATGAGTGGATCCAGGTGATCAGACAGGATGCTTACGTACTTGTAAATCGTCAGAGTCGTCTAAAGATGTATCAGGGGTCCCATATCACTCCAATTGCACATGTCCCACACCACTACAGAGCCTCCACCAGCTCGAACAGTCCCCTGCTGACATGCATGGTCCATGGATTGATGAGGTTGTCTCCATACCGTACACGCCCATCCGCTCGATACAATTTGAAACGAGACTCGCCCGAGCAGGCAACATACTTCCAGTCATCAACAGTCCAATGCCGGTGACGGGCTGAGGCGAAATATAAAGTTTTGTGTCGTGTACTCATCAAGGGTAACGGGTGAGCCTTCGGCTCCGAAAGGCCATATCGATGATGTTTCGTTGAATGGTTCGCACGCTGACATTTGTTGATGGCCCAGCACTGAAACCTGCAGCAGTTTGGGGAAGGGTTTCACTTTTGTCGCGTTGAACGATTCTCTTCAGTCGTCCTTGGTCCCATTCTTGCAGGATATTTTCCCGGCCGCAGCGATGTCGCAGATTTGATGTTTTATCGGCTTCCTGATATTCACAGTATTCTCGTGAAATGGCCGTACGGGAAAATCTCCACTTCATCGCTACCTCGGAGAGGCAGTGTCCCATCGCTCGTGCACCGACTATAACACTACTTTCAAAATTACTTAAATCTTGATAACCTTGCCATTGTAGCAGTAGTAGCCGATCTAACAACTGCGCCAGACACTTGTCTTATATAGGCGTTGCCGACCGCAGCGCCGTTTTCTGCCTGTTTACATATCTCTGTATTTGAATACTCATGTGGCCGAGCGGGTCTAGGCGCTACAGTCGCAGGTTCGAATCCTGCCTCGGGCATGGATGTGTGTGATGTCCTTACGTTAATTAGGTTTAAGTAGTACTAAGTTCTAGGGGACTGATGACCTCAGAAGTTAAGTCACATGGTGCTCAGAGTCATTGTTTTTTGAATACTCATGCCTATACCAGTTTCTTTGGCGCTTCAGTGTATATCAGGAAGGGTGTTTGCCACATTCAGTGTGAGCAAAGAATTGATGGTCTGTATTTTGATAAAGGGCAATTGTCGTGGCCTTTTGACACTGTTTTCCAGTGTTGTGTTTAATTAAATTAAAAGTACGAGTGAAAGAAATTTTATTGCACCCAATAGGGCTGCCCCATAATTGTATGTTAGATGTGTTTGCTCCACGCTCCCTCAGGATAGTGAGCTGAATAGTCTCCTAGCGTAAGTGGTGACTATGAAGATTTGTCTCTGTTAAGCTGGCTTACTTCAGAATGTATAAACCTTACGGAATGCTGCTAGACTGTTTAATCTCTCCTGCGTGAAAAATAACTAGTTTGGGCTGATCATTTGGCATATAGAGAGCACAGCGCGTAGTGCTATATCGCTAAAGCGGTGCATCGGGCACTAGTAGTCGTGTGTTGTGTTTTCGCGTGGTGATTGCTGACCAGAGGTTCATTAGCTGTTAGATGTGGTGTAAATTGTTATTGTGGGGTAGTTCTCGTCGACGAGAATGAATTGATTTAAATTGGATATCACTTGTCCTTCAGTGTATTAAGGTGAAAAACTGTGAAAACAACAGCCCAATTTTGATGCTATTTATTAAACTGCGTATATATTATCACATAATTAATGTTTGGACTAATGAAGGCCTGCCTGTTTTGCATTTGGTAATTTTACTTAAGTGAAGCTGCTATTATTAGAAGCCTGCCCAGTTGCCTTTGGTAATTTTACGTAATGGAAGCCGTTATTAAAGAAGTCCTGCTTGTTTTCTATTTGGTAATTTTCATTAACTGAATATGTTATTATTGAAGGCCTGCCCGTTTACTGTTTGGTAGTTTTACTTAACTGAAGTTGTTATTGAAGGCCTACCTGTTACCTTTTTTGATAAAATTAAGAGCTGTTTCATAAATTGGGTTAGCTGAAACTCTTATTAATCAAGGCGTACCGGTTTTTGTTGGCCTATTATTGAAATATGATATCTTACTCAATCTGTGTTGCACTTAACTGAAATTGTGATTGCCAAAGACCTACATATTTCAGAGGTATTACGTCAACAACAGTAACAGAAAATGACACTCTGTGGTACATGGACCCCAAGTTTTCGCCTTACATCCCTTTATCTATAATTGTAGGTTACAATTGTAAACACGTTTCTCAAGCGGGATTTCGGTACTGAATTTGAAAAACACTTTTAGAAGTTACATTTGTTATATTCAGTCATTCATTATCTTCAAAACTGTAATTTTGTATGAAACCACCGATTTTAAATGTAACTCTATGCTACTCTATTCAACAATATTTTCAAAGAACTTGTATTGTTAAGAGATTATATAAGCAATGAGCCTGAGAACTTGAGAGTGGCAGTTGTTTTCAGTAAGTTCGAGTACGTGATCTATAAAGTTAGTTTATTTGAGCTGAGCATTGTACGAATGTTATGGAACAATATAAACGTTAACATAAAAATGCAAACTATGTGTTGGTGTAAATTATATAATATCATCGGCTTTTCACATTGACTATTGGTATTCCTGCAGCGAAATATTTAATATTGTGCACTCAAACTAACATTGGAGAAAAGTAATCGAAACCAACAAGATAAATTCACATTCCAAGCATTTCATTGAACTTACCACAGACTCAAAACGCACATTTTTAGCTACAACTTGGTAAAAAAAATGTGTTTGAAGATGTACAAGACAATCAACACTCGGTCGTCGAGAGTGTTGAAATAAACATACTGGTTCACGTTTACGATAGCCTGAATGAATGAGTACAGCCATGCAACGCAAAACGTCCCCAAAACATCGTAGAACCAGCACAAGCCCGAACTACAAATCCGCATACTACGGTTGAAATGCCTCATTTGACCGTCAGTGTACACAACGCCTTGCATCACTTGAACACATGCCAAATGGGGTGTCATCTGACCTGACTAGACGCCACTGGTCGGAAGGCGGGCAGTGCCACTTTCTGCAAGTTACGAGACAGAAAATGTCAGTTTCATGCAGTACCCTTCGCAATGTCAGCTGGAAACTGGTTGAGATGGACATGCATACACTGACAGCAGAAACTGTCTATCGAATTTGAAATCGATTTTTACTGACTAGACGTGACATTCGTCTGCAGTCGCTGTCAGTCAGGATCCTTTGACAACGACTACACCATGTTAAATGCCTGATAGTGGTACACCAATACATGCATTACTTGTAGAGAGAATGGACAGTCCACAGCGATGCCAACAAATCAGGCAGCATAATTCAGGTTCTGGTCATGGGCATGGACCAACACGATACCTGTCCTCTGCCATTCTGTCACGTCTCTGCGTTGATCCGCCTTACTGCACTGACTCCTTATAACCGACTGGCACATGCACACCACTTCACCGCCATGACCAGCGTTGGAGGGTCATACGACCACCGGTACCAATGCTCAATTATCTACAGCGCTTCAAAGCGACCGTTGTGCTCTTTTAAGGGGAAAAATAATACGTGGGACGTTCAAGATGTAATGAAAGACTTTTTCTTCTGAAAGCAGGTTGGTTTCTTCCAGGATTCAAATACACAAAACTATTCTCCAACGGTCTTACACCATCTTACTGGGAGGGCCCGTATGCCTGAATGGAACCATTCTACTGGACGACTTCGGAGTCAACGTCTTGCTGAATCAATAACCTCTCCATCTTCAAAAAATGGTTCAAATGGCTCTGAGCACTATGGGACTCAACTGCTGTGGTCATCAGTCCCCTAGAACGTAGAACTACTTAAACCTTACTAACCTAAGGACATCACATACACCCATGCCCGAGGCAGGATTCGAACCTGCGACCGTAGCAACAGCGCGGCTCCGGACTGGAGCCTCTCCATCTTCCACGTACTGCTTCCCACGGTGTGCATTCTTCATTGGGCCAAACACATGGACTCGCAAGGTGCGAGATCTGGATTGTAGGGTGGATGAGAAAGAATAATCCGATGAAGTTTTGTGATCTACTCTCGGATGCACAGATTTACGTGAAGTCTTGCATTGTCTTTAGGCACGAGAAGTTCCTTTGCATTCTTGTAGCAATGAACACGCTGAAGTCGTTTCTTTAGTTTCTTGAGGATAGCTGTGTGTGGCCGGCCGGCAGACGCCAGACCGGGCGGGTTGGCGTGACATTGTTGCGATGATGACAGACGCTTCGCCAAATGGCTCATTGTGCTTTTGTTTACCAACAGGTATCCATAGACATTTTGTGATTTCTGCTTTTCCGCCAAAAGAAATTCAATGATAGCTCTTTGCTTGGAACGAAAGTCCGTTACGGAGGCCATTTCAAAGGCTACACATAGCGCCCCCACCTATGGGAACTTATTGAAACTGTAGAGCCAGAAGCGGGAATATTCCGCGATGACCCACAACAAAATCCGAATTTTTTTTTACCGAAATTGGTCAAGAAAAAGAATGTGTTGCATTACTTATTTAGCGCACCTAGTATGTTATCTTGTGAGGCAATCGTATTTTTTTTTCTTAAAGTTAGCATTAACCCCGTCTAGAATGGGCTCCGCTGTACTCAAGATTTGGCAAATTTATTTTCATTTAGTTTTTTGCCCAGATGCTCTTCCAGTCTCCGCAGTCGTCAACGTAACCCAACTGTGGCATGTGGTGTAAACTTTATTCTGTATGTCAAAGAATTTTAACGATTTGTGTACCTTATTTTGTGATATGGCTCAGCATTTACTTTAAGGAGGGTGAGAAACCACTTACAACCACACTCAGACTGGCCGCTGCATCATCCATGTCGTTAATCCGCCACGTGGGTTTGATCCGGTTCTGGCTCGTTCCCTGTCTCGCAAACTAGCACGCTGCATGTTACCCAATGCGACAAAAAAGGAAGAAATGTCCCATCGACAGCGAGGTCATTAGTGATGGTTAGCCTATACATGTAGGTCAGTAAGCAAGTATCACTGCAAAGGAAAATTTATGCACATGACATGGCGACGAACGCCACAGGACAATTTGCTCGAGTATTCAAAAATTTCTTCTTTTTCAGAAGATCACTATCCGAAGTAAACTAAAGCAATAAAATGTGTCTTTAATTACGAGGTCGTGCTGAAAACTAATGTCTCCGATTTTTTTATGTGAAAACTCTTAAAAATTTTCAGATGAAACAGAAGTTATTAACATTCTACATCTTCATTCTTCATTTCTAAATATTTTTTCCTCAACGTAGTCACACTGGCGACGAACACATTTCTCTGATCGGGAGACCAATTTGTTGATACCATCATTGCTGAATGTTTGACATTGTTGATGCAGCCACAACCTCACCTCTGCTTGAGCTGCTTCATCACTATCAAAGTGGAATCCTCCAATGTGTTCTTTAAGTTTTGGAAACAGATAAACTCCGATGGCGTCAATTCGGGACTGTGTGGATGGTGATAGATGACAGTAGGTAGAAGGTGTTCGATTGTCGCAGATGTCGCGATCCTCGTGTCTTCTCTGACATTATCACGCTGCAGGAGAGGGAACGCCACGTAGATGAACTCCTCGGATTCGAAACTCAATTAGAGCATGCTGTTTCTCATGCTGACACTGAAGGAAAAAAACGGCAACACCAAAAAATAATTAATGTACAGTAATAAAATTTCAGAAATACGTTTGTCTAGGTAACATGTTTAAGTGATTAACATTGCAAGATCACTGGTTAATGTAGGCGCGAAGATAAGTCATTGCAGTGTGAAATTCTGGTACGGTAATAACCGATGCAAGCGCCAGACTGTTGACTGCAAGTATGCAGGTGCTGGATGCCAGTTTGTGAGATGGAGTCCCATGCCTTTTGCAGTTGGTCGGTTAAGACTGGGATGGTTAACGCTGTTGGTGGTTGACGCAGAAACTGCCGTCCGGTGATCTCTCATATGTGCTCTACTGGAGACAGATATAGCGATGGAGCAGGACATGTCGATACTCCGTAGAGCATGTTAGGATACAACAGTGGTACTGTACGAGCGTTATCCTGTTAGAAAATATCCTCTAGAAAGCGGTCCAGCCGGCCGAAGTGACCAAGCGGTTCTAGGCGCTACAGTCTGGAACCGCGAGACCGCTACGGTCGCAGGTTCGAATCCTGCCTCGGGCATGGATGTGTGTGATGTCCTTAGGTTAGGTTTAAGTAGTTCTAATTTCTAGGGGACTGATGACCTCAGCAGTTAAGTCCCATAGTGCTCAGAGCAATTTGAACCAAAGCGGTCCATTTATGGCAGCACGACATGTTTAATCACCAGATACACGTACAAATCTACAGTCAGGGTGCGTGGTATAATCACTAAAGTGCTCCTGCTGTCATACGAAGACGCACCCCAGGCCATAACTCCAGGTGAAGGTACAGTGTATCTAGAACGTGAACAGGTTGGTTGTAGGCTCTCAACTGGCCTCCTGCTAACCAACACGCGACCATCACTGGCACGGAGGCAGAACCAGCTTTCATCAGAAAACACAACAGACCTCCACGCTGCTCTCCAGTGAGCTCTCGCTTGACACCACTGAATTCGCAAACGGCTGTGGCTTGTGGTCAGTGGAATGCACGCTACAAGGCGTCTGGTTCGAAGCTGGCTTGAAGCACCCGATTTGAGACAGTTCGTTGTGTCACTTTGATGCCAACTGCTGCTCAGAATGCTGCTGCGGCTGCAGTACGGTGCGCCAGAGTCATACGGAAAACGCTCTGGTCTTCTCTCTCGGCAATGCCGCGTGACCGTTTGGAGCCCGGTCTTCTTCCGATCCCTACATTCTTGTGACCACCGCTGCCAGGAATCATGTGTAGCGGGTACATCCCGGCCAAGTCTTTCTGCAATATCGCTGAAGGAACATTCAGCTTCTCGTAGCCCTATTACCCGACCTCGTTCAAAATCAGTGAGGTGCTAATAATGGCACCTAACTCATCTTAAAGGCAGTCTTAACTAACGTCAACTCACCACGTCCAATCTCAAAGGTAACTAACACTCACGACCTTTACGGCGGATATGTAAAGTAAACGTGATTTCCATCCTGATACTGGCGCTACTAACACCACTCTTATGCGATAGGCGCGAGATTTTAATAGACATGTGTAGAAACACGCTTACTAACTGCCGTTTATATCGCACAATCCTTCCAGATGATGCGAGTTTAAACACAGCCATGTTACACGCTAGAATTCAGAGCTCTCCAGCAGTAGAGGTCTGCAAATATGTAGACATGAAGAATAAAAATGTAGAATATTAATTAAAAAGCCTTAAGAGTTTTCACATGAAAAATTCGGAGGCATTATTTTTCAGCACCACTAAGATTTCGTACCTAAGTAAAGAGTAGTGCGGGCGTAAGTGCTTCTTTGTGTGTGTGTGTGTGTGTGTGTGTGTGTGTGTGTGTCCCACAGAGGAACGTTGGTAAAGAATGGCGAGGGGTAGTGGTGCGCTGTGTGTGTGTGTGTGTGTGTGTTTGGAATCCTCGTCCGTCGAGCGGCCGTTGTGTATTTATAGCCAGCCGGCGAGTTCCCCGCGTAACAGACGTGCTAGCCCACGCTGCTGGTGGGGTGGCGGCAGGTGTTTTGGTGGTCGCGATAGCAACCGCCGCACGCCGGCTCGCCGTCACGCACCCAGCAGGCGAAAAGCCACGGCCCCAGCCATCGCCACACGGCTTCGCCGCGTAAAGTGTTTTTGCTCCTCAATTCAAGGCAGTCTAGCAAAGAAGTAGGGGAACAACGGCTCACACCAGTCAGTCACGTTTTCTAGTGCTGTTTTGCTGTGATCCTATACTTACACGTCTGAATCGTCGCTGGTCTATTATCGTCCGATTAACGAACGATGGCGGTCCGCGCATGTTGAGACATGAACGAGGATTGCACTGTTTCCGGTTCTCCTGTTCCAAGCGAAAGCTGCGATATGCACATCCGCGTGCTTTGCGCATGAAGAAAGCGTGTATCCTGTAAATTATGTATCTCGCTTGCTTATGCAGAATTTGTCTCTTACCTCCACCACCAGCGATGACAGCTCGCAAGAAATGGAGCAAAGTTCAGTAAATAGCTTGTTACGATCAACTTCAACACTAGCATTGGCTACTACATTCACAGCAGAGTGCTCAGAACATTGCTGAACGTTCAGTAGCTATCGGAGAATGCGTGACGTAGGTGCATAGAACAAGCTTAGACTCAACCGACATCGGTCGTGGCTCTAACTATAATATCGCCAAAACTGGCTTGATGGGTACATAAATCCACCTTAGCATGTGACAGTTTGTAAAAATTAGTGACAGTAATGTGACTAGAATCATACTGCATTGATGTAAATACGTATTCATAAAGGATTTTTGTGTAGAGAATCCAGGGCTGAAGGTGTTTTTTTCTCTGTACATAGTAGTTTGTAGTATAATTCTTAGAATTCCCCCACGTTATTAATTATTCGAAAGACTATTGACAGTTTAGTTTCATTAGTACCATGAGTACTATGTCGATAAAAATACTTTTCCTTTATTTAGAAATATGACACACGAGATATAGTACAATAAAGATCTCTGTCTAGCATTAATTCAACCAGGGTAACGTTAGTTGCCCTCCGTAGCTATTCGTTGAATTACTTGAACAAATGCAGTAACCAGACACTTTGTACACAGTTTTTTATGTCAATACACGTTTCCGGTTTACAGTCAACTACATGTATCGTTATATATTTATGTCTTCGTGAGTACAACATTTTTGTCTTCTGCAGTTTGAGCGCTGCAGCTCAGCTGCCTTTTGATCTGCAACTTATACTTTATCATTCGCCTTTGTGGCGCACGATGTCGGCGGGAAAGGAGTTTAGCTGAGCTTTGTGTAAGCGTGGTCTCTTAACCAACCGCAACTTCATTTGCTTAAAAATATCAACCATATAATTACCAGAGCGCTTGCATAAGACAAAACAGACCTGGAATTCATGCATTTTCATGTGACTTAACACCTGCTGTAATAATACAGAACAGAGAAATAAGCTGTCGCCCCACCAATCCAAACGAGCGTTGAGGGTGCACCAATGAATACACAACCAGAAAATCTTAACCTGATATACGAATGTCCCTGGATACTTCACGGCGCCGAGATTAACGTTACAAATCGGGTATTCAGTACCTACGACTACACGCATTAGTCGACAAGGTAGCACAAAGGTATCCTCCTACGACCAACGCCTTAAGCAATCACCGATGGACAACACGGACAACATACAACAATATACATAGACGCAATTACCACAATCAAATGGTTCAAATGGCTCTGAGCACTATGGGACTTAACTGCTGTGGTCATCAGTCCCTTAGAACTTAGAACTACTTAAACCTAACCAACCTAAGGACATCACACACATCCATGCCCGAGGCAGGATTCGAACCTGCGACCGTAAAAGTCGCGCGGTTCCAGACTGTAGCGCCTAGAACCGCTCGGCCACAGCGGCCGGTTTACCAACATCAGTTATTAAGGCACCTAGAAAGGAAACTTGAATCTTTGAAAGCTTATCACTAAAATACAATTCCCCAGATAATTCGCTACTTCACAGTATTGAGGCCCTAATGGCCGCACCCTGTTTTATCAAAATACAGCACACTTTTACAAGGCATTGCCCTCAGATTACAGTTGTAACGTCCCCTTAGAAACATTTATAAAAGACTGTGCTAGTAATCTTCTACGTTAATTGATTTTCAAACAACTGAGCAAAACTGGACGTACTCAGACAGTTCTCTCTTTACTTATACCGATCATCACTAAACTGACACCCAATATTTTTTAGCGCAGCGCAACTGATTTTCAATAATCCCTACAAAACAATGGCCCTGACTAACAATAACCTATACCTTTCATGAATCCCTTACCTCAGAAAAATCTTCGTTACTCGAACTACTGCAATACAGCAAGCGCCAATACTGCCAGCTAAATAAAAGATTAACTACTGAAGGCACTAACTACTGATAGGCATAGTAAACAAATGAAAGATTTGATAGAGAACAAACAATGTATTTACTTTAATAATGTTCAAATGTAATCATATATATATATATATATATATATATATATATATATATATATATATATATATATATATATATCAATTCATGACCTCCACCTTTACAAATTTCCTTTTTCTGGCGGACACACGTCCGCTTATATCAACCTCTCAAAACTCTGGCATCTCTCTCTCTCCACATCCACCACTGCTGGCGGCTCACTTCCAACTGAGCAACGCTACTCGCTGTTTCCATCCAACTGCCCAACACTACAATAGCGAATATTCCAACAATGCCAACCAGCCACAGACCGCACACAGCACTGTCAGTAACTTTCATACAGAGCGCTACGTGGCGTTACCAACATAAAAATCTAAACAGCCTACT
This sequence comes from Schistocerca serialis cubense, assembly GCF_023864345.2. Lineage (NCBI taxonomy): Eukaryota > Metazoa > Arthropoda > Insecta > Orthoptera > Acrididae > Schistocerca > Schistocerca serialis. The sequence continues at coordinate 727,673,074 of NC_064638.1, forward strand.
TACATAGAGAGGTGGCGTTACCAACATAAAAGCCTAAACAGCCTACTTACACAGTCCCACTAGCAGCCCTGCCGTTTCGTCGTTTCAAAATCTTGTCAATACGCTAATGTCACCACAGACTAGACGAGCACAACAAAATGACATAAGTCACTCTTAAACACAGCCTTCCACATGTCGTAACGGTAATCCTTCTTTAGCAGACGCTTCCTGTCTCCCAGCTACCGTGTCCAGTGAACGTGTGGAGGCAAACACAGGAGGCTTCTCCAGCCAAACGATGCGTCCCTTTATCAGTAGCGCACACCCACTGTTGTCAGTCCGTAAATTGCCTCCCCGTCACCCGCTCAACCTCCAGACGGCACTGTTGCGCTTCCTCCAAGATCTGTTCGCCTTCCCAAGTGGATTCCACCACATCTCCATTCGCCGACCATGGAGGCGTTCACGAAACTCGCTCAGTGCTGCTGACGACCTCACTCGTGTTCAAAATGGTTCAAATGGCTCTGAGCACTATGGGACTCAACTGCTGAGGTCATTAGTCCCCTAGAACTTAGAACTAGTTAAACCTAACTAACCTAAGGACATCACACACATCCATGCCCGAGGCAGGATTCGAACCTGCGACCGTAGCGGTCTCGCGGTTCCAGACTGCAGCGCCAGAACCGCGCGGCCACTTCGGCCGGCACCTCACTCGTGTGCCACCACGGTATCAAATAGAACACATCCCGCCAGTGGCAGGAAAGATAAATGTGCTGCAATATACGGCACACTTTTATATGTGCTATTGCACTGTGTTTATTAAATCAGAGAGAACTAGAACGGGCCGCGGTGGTCTAGCGGTTATAGGCGCTCAGTCCGGAGCCGGGCGGTTGCTACGGTCGCAGGTTCGAATCCTGCCTCGGGCGTGGATGTGTGTGATGTCCTTAGGTTAGTTAGGTTTAAGTAGTTCTAAGTTCTAGGGGACTGATGACTACAGATGTTAAGTCCCATAGTGCTCAGAGCCATTTGAACCATTTAGAGAACTAGAATTATAACACAAAGCTGGCCCACGAGAGAGTGAATGGAAGGTTTGGATCAATTCTTTGACTTTAAGTATGACCAATTCATTGTGATACATCTTACACCAGGATCTGGCTCCGGAAACTATTATAGACGCAACTAATGTCCCTTCTTAAGGATGCACGAGTTGCTATTCATTTTCCTTCATCACTTAACATGTAGTCTTTTTGTAGCGCGAGTGTAGTCGTCTCGGTTTATGCAGTGTTATCCGAATGGTAGTGTTAAACCGCCAAATCACCACCCGAGCCAGAAAAATTGCGTGATATACTCTTCTCAAGTGAGGTGCAACACCTCAGACGCTAGGAAGGGTTTTGAGGAGCAGTGGGTACTCAACAAGTTAAATAAGAAGTGTCACAGAATCAAACACACGGCGAGGTGACACATCTGAAAATGAAATGTCGGGTACAACCTTCTCCCATTCATTCCCAGCGTGACGGACAGAATTCGCGTATATTGTGCAGACATGCCGTAAACACTATATTTTATAAACCGACAAAGAAGCAAAAAAAAAAAAGTGTTAGATTGGCAAAGGGGAAAAGGGGTCCATTTACAATGTTGGTAGTATACCGCGTACCAAGTTCATGTGAAAAAGGCTGCGTTGGAATGACAGGTTGACCAGCCAACACCTGGATCACCGAACATAAGCGGCGTTGCAGATTGGGGCAGGAGGAGAAATTGACCGTGGCGGAGTACGCGTTATGTGAGACGGACTACACAGTAAAATTCGCTGAAATGGAAGTTCTTCTTGGAGACAAGATCCATTACACCCGCTAGTTCATGGAAGCTACAGAAATACATAAACATGACAATAGCTCCTTCAAGAAAGAAGAAAGCCTCAAGGCGACCGGATTGTGGATTCCCGCGCTGCAGAAAACGACCATTGCAGGTAGCAAGGGGAGAACCGCGGCGATAACGACCACGGAAAAGCCCTTGGATGTTTGCGCGCCAGGTACATATAATCAGCGGCCGCGATCTCTACTCCAGTCCACCACCAGCAATTGAGGGTGAAACTTTGACAATGCCAGCCACCCGCGCTGGCGTAACGTCAGAAAAATCATGATACAAATGTCGGACGAGGAACACGAGACGAAAGCGAACGGACAGTTTGTCAACAAATGGCCACGAAAGCCTTAACGGTTTTGTACGTCATGCATTATCTCAATGTGAAATACACGCCTGCGCAGCTTGCAGTTATCCAGACAGAGTATAACGACTATGAAAATGTTGTGAGTCAATTAAGAAAGCAGATCCGTGATTCTTTCTGTGCAGATAGATAAAGCTCTCTCTGCAGCATCGCCAGTGTACTGTCTGCTACATTCTCCTGCTGTTGCCTATCCTGGTACCTGTCAACCCTGGGTTAAGTGCCATACCGGGCCACGACAACTCTTGCTGCTTCTGAGTCTCCTTAGAAGAAATTTATTTGCTCAGCAGACTATCACCGACGCTTCTTAATGTAGTACTTATGTTTCCTTTATGCCATACATAGTGAGCACTACAACAGCTCAAGTACGATCACCATATCTAAACTAACATTAGAAGTAACTCTAAATGTTTCTTCTACGTGCACGTCAAAGCGCACACTACAGACAGATGTGGCACGATATCACTATTCGCTGGAGCGTCACTTGGCACAATCCCCCTTATAACCGCACGTCACCGCATCACCCGCCTTTTTAAATGCACAGCACTATAGCGTGTGAGTCCGCATCTCGTGTTCTAATGGCTAGCGTTGCTGCCTCTGGATCACGGGGTCTCGGGTTCGATCCCCAGGCGGGTTGTGGATTTTCTCTGTCCGGGGACTGGGTGTCTGTATTGTCCTTATCATTTCATCATCAGTGACAGTGGTTAGATTGGACTGTGTACAAAAACTGGGCTGTGTAAAAATTGGGAGTATGTACGGGTGCTGATGACCGCGCAGTTGAGCGCCCTACAAATCAAATATCATCATCATCATCATCACTGTAGCGTGTGAATAGTCGTTATGATTTTCTGTTGGTCTACGATCGTGACCTACTTTACCGACTTTGAGTGATGAAAAATTCTCGTCTAAGATGACGAACCCATGACGACGGCAGCAAGTCTACTTAGGCGTTCTGGGATGAAAATCAAATGTATCAGTATAACGCGAGAAGACTCCGTCCGGAAACGTCTGAGCCGAAAGCGTTGTCAGATAGCTCGGCTCGTGGAATACGAGAATCCACGAATCAATATGAATTCAATGCTTTCCTAAATGGCTGTACCGCTATTAACCGACTAATAGTAATTTTCTAGTCAGGGTAGTCTCTTACTCAAGGAATGTGCGTCGACGGAGATGATATGCCGTTGCCTTCCTGTGACCTGTTATGAAATATCAAGAGTGTATCTGTGTCGTGTGACGAGTGCCAGTGCAGTAAAGTGTTGTTTTTGAATTGTTATGGATGAAGGGAAGGGAAAGGGTGACACGCGGAGCCGGCACAGAGCAACCTCCTCTCGAATAGCGCCAAGGGGCCACCGAGCTTAAAGTCCCCATCCGGAGGACTGATCGCCGTCAACACTGTGACACGCCCTCACTTCACGGGACACTGTGCAGAAGTTTGGAATTTAATCCAGAACACTGGCGTTGGGTCTATAAGAACTTCACGCTACCATAGCTCCTCTCCTTGCCGGCGAAATACTGCCGTGAAAATTTTTCATCACAAGGATTCGAAACGGCTTATGTGCGAGCTGAGTGCCGTGCACAGGCGTGTATTGGCGATCTGGGCTAAGGAGGCGAGTAATAATTATTAGCAGCCGTATAATAGGTAAGAAACGGTGAAGTAGACATAGCATTGCATAAATAAATACCCGACCACATTATATAAAATTTAAATATGATATCGATAGTTATTCATATCTCATGGCTGTATCAGGGCATGCTAAGAGTCAACTTGACTTATAGCTTGCTTTATCGATGTCATCAGCGGACTGTGCGGCTGGTCCCGGCGGAGATTCGAGTCCTCCCTCGGGCATGGGTGTGTGTGTGTTTGTCCTTAGGATAATTTAGGTTAAGTAGTGTGTACGCTTAGGGACTGATGACCTTAGCAGTTAAGTCCCATAAGATTTCACACAAATTTGAACATTTTTTTTTTATGTCATCAGCTAAGAAGTGTTTATGGTATCAGTTTAAATTTGATGTAGTGTAGTAGGGTAATTATTTAATTTACTAATGTACTGTCCCGGTATGTCTACTTTGCTGTTTTTGTTGTTTATGGGGTATCGATACTAAGTAGTAAGTTCGAACCAGTTTCAAGAATATATATGAGCTCGGACTGAAATTGAAACGTCCCCTTTGAACAATTATACAAGACTGTGCTTAACCTGACACACAATATTTTTAGCGCAACGCAATCTGACTTTCAGAAATCCCTGCAAAAGAATGGCCCTGACTAACATTAACTTATACCTTTCAGAAATCGCTTACCTCACAAAAATCTTGGTTACTCGAACTACTGCAATAGAGAGCGCGCCACTACTGCCAGCTAAATAAAAGATTCAAACTACGGAAGGCACTAACTACTGATAGGCATAGTTAGCAAATGAAAGATTTTGATAGAGAACAAACAATGTATTTACCTTAATAGTCATAATATGTATAGCAGTTCACGACAAATTACAAAACTCCGCCATCTCTCTCCCCACATCCACCACTGCTGGCGGCTCACCTCCAACTGCCCAACGCTACGCGCTGTTCACATCCAGCTGCCGCTGCCCAACACTACAATGGCAGACAACAATGCAAACTAGACACAGACTGCACACAGCACCGCCAGTGATTTTTATACAGAGGTGGCGTTACCAATAAAAAAACCTAAACATCCTACTTACATAGCCCCCATGCTCCCCACAAAAAATTTTACAAATTGTTTTGGGCAGTGGCCAATAATGATTTGATAAAATTTTTCATAATTTCAATAACAAAGGAATCAAATGCACACACTTATTGATACAATGTTGGTCAAAAGCTAAAATTTTCTCACAGTCCATAAAGACAGTCCTGATCATTCATCACAGTAAAACTGCCGTTTCTTTTCTCAAAGTCTGAGTAGTAAAAGACAATGCACACAGAAGTAGTGGATTTCCATGTAGTCTTGAAGAAGTAGTGTTGTCCTTCCAACGGAAAGACAGTGCTGACTCTCGACATGCAGACAGGTAATGGGCCACAACAGAGCAAACCCACAACAGAGTCATTCGAAGTTTTGTAGAATATTGGTAGGTAGGTCATCACAGAGTAGACCCACTGTAGTCCTGGTAGAGATTACGGTACTGGTGGGCCACCAGAGGTGCAGACCCACTGTACTCCTTGTAGAAATTATGGTATTGGTGGATCACCAAAGGTGTAGACCCACTGTAGTCCTTGTAGAGATGGCCAGCAGCCATCTGTTGTGACTGTGCAGGTACACAATCACCATTGAAGAGTCTTGCAGATAATATAGCAAGTCCATAACCACCACTTGTGCACTCACAAAGTTTTTGGAATTGTCCTTAGAACCAGCAATGCTGTTATCCAGTCCCTTGCTGAATCATTAACACTATCAGTCCCTACTTCTCACATGTTGTCCATATACTATGACCAACAGAAACGTGTGCAGTGAAATGGAACTTACAAGTCAATAATATGATGAACTGGCGTCAATTACAATTTTATAACAAAAGAATACAAATACAAAGGTACAAAATACATCATTAAAGAACATAACAATACAGATAACATTGGTAGTAACACAGGCTTTACAAAAGAATAGAAATAAACATATACATCAGTGTTACAAAAATAATGACATAAGTACCTACATAAAGATCAGAATAACTTTTGAAACATCACCTTCACATATGAGCAACAAAACAGAACAGAATAAATAATGTCTAAACATCTTTACAAAGAAAATAACATATTATAAATGCAAATTATACACTCCTGGAAATTGAAATAAGAACACCGTGAATTCATTGTCCCAGGAAGGGGAAACTTTATTGACACATTCCTGGGGTCAGATACATCACATGATCACACTGACAGAACCACAGGCACATAGACACAGGCAAAAGACCATGCACAATGTCGGCACTAGTACAGTGTATATCCACCTTTCGCAGCAATGCAGGCTGCTATTCTCCCATGGAGACGATCGTAGAGATGCTGGATGTAGTCCTGTGGAACGGCTTGCCATGCCATTTCCACCTGGCGCCTCAGTTGGACCAGCGTTCGTGCTGGACGTGCAGACCGCGTGAGACGACGCTTCATCCAGTCCCAAACATGCTCAATGGGGGACAGATCCGGAGATGTTGCTGGCCAGGGTAGTTGACTTACACCTTCTAGAGCACGTTGGGTGGCACGGGATACATGCGGACGTGCATTGTCCTGTTGGAACAGCAAGTTCCCTTGCCGGTCTAGGAATGGTAGAACGATGGGTTCGATGACGGTTTGGATGTACCGTGCACTATTCAGTGTCCCCTCGACGATCACCAGTGGTGTACGGCCAGTGTAGGAGATCGCTCCCCACACCATGATGCCGGGTGTTGGCCCTGTGTGCCTCGGTCGTATGCAGTCCTGATTGTGGCGCTCACCTGCACGGCGCCAAACACGCATACGACCATCATTGGCACCAAGGCAGAAGCGACTCTCATCGCTGAAGACGACACGTCTCCATTCGTCCCTCCATTCACGCCTGTCGCGACACCACTGGAGGCGGGCTGCACGATGTTGGGGCGTGAGCGGAAGACGGCCTAACGGTGTGCGGGACCGTAGCACAGCTTCATGGAGACGGTTGCGAATGGTCCTCGCCGATACCCCAGGAGCAACAGTGTCCCTAATTTGCTGGGAAGTGGCGGTGCGGTCCCCTACGGCACTGCGTAGGATCCTACGGTCTTGGCGTGCATCCGTGCGTCGCTGCGGTCCGGTCCCAGGTCGACGGGCACGTGCACCTTCCGCCGACCACTGGCGACAACATCGATGTACTGTGGAGACCTCACGCCCCACGTGTTGAGCAATTCGGCGGTACGTCCACCCGGCCTCCCGCATGCCCACTATACGCCCTCGCTCAAAGTCCGTCAACTGCACATACGGTTCACGTCCACGCTGTCGCGGCATGCTACCAGTGTTAAAGACTGCGATGGACCTCCGTATGCCACGGCAAACTGGCTGACACTGACGGCGGCGGTGCACAAATGCTGCGCAGCTAGCGCCATTCGACGGCCAACACCGCGGTTCCTGGTGTGTCCGCTGTGCCGTGCGTGTGATCATTGCTTGTACAGCCCTCTCGCAGTGTCCGGAGCAAGTATGGTGGGTCTGACACACCGGTGTCAATGTGTTCTTTTTTCCATTTCCAGGAGTGTATTTGTGGATAACAGTATTCCTCATCATAGTGAATGTAGCTTAGTACTAGAACAGAAAAAAATTTCTATGAAACAGTACACAGAGACAGGAAGAAAAGAAATACACAAGGGTACACAAACACATAGTGGGATAACACAAGGAAAGGACAAGGTTTCTTTTACTGCAGTATCTTGCAAACAGAACTCTCTTTGTTCTTGGAGATCTCCCTTTGTTCATCATTATTCCCAAAAAGTCATATCTATACCTCTTTTCTGTATTCTAACCATATTTCTTTCAAAATAATTATAGCTCATTGTACAATACTCATTTTTGCCAAATCTGTTTCTTATATCTTCTCAATGCATTTCTTCCAATTCATCATAGTTAGTTTCTTATATAGTCTACCCCCTCTTAAGCTAACTTAAATCTACTGAGCTCAGATGCTAAACTAAGGGACGAGGCAATGCAGCAGCATAAAACAAGTAACACAAACATCAATGACAAAAAATTCAAACTGGCAAAGCAATTGCAATATTACAACTAATATAAGGCAACGTGCAGCAAACAAGAAAAATAAATCTGGCTTAGCAGAGTAACACAAATTAAAATTCAGTAGCACTATGCCTGGAAAACAGCAGCTTATATCTAAACATGACAAAGCTCAAACAGAAAAAATATTACACTGAAAATGACCATGTCTAATACCTATGTCACATCTTAACACTAGAGTGATGCATCACAATTTATTCTAGAAAAGAAATTACCAAGTCATTAAAAATAGTATTTATGCAATTCCTGTGAAGGGAAATGTCTATTTGTGCTCTCTTTTCCAAGAAAGTTTATCAGAAACGTATTCTTTACTGGGTCTGTAGACAGAAAATAGTGATATTAGTACATCTATTAAATTTTATAATAAGCAATGCTGCAGTGCAGCTAGAAACTAGATATGAAAGAAAATGAGCAAATATGTACAAAGGAAGGCATGAAACATCATTCTTTAGCCATATGGCATTTCATAAGGTAGTAAAAAATTCTCTCAATTCTCGAGAAAGACACTTGTCATAATCAGGTGTGCAGATGTAAGTATCTTTCCAAGTAATGAGCGTGTCGTATTTGCGGTGCTTTCTACAAAGGTATGTCAATAGCAAGGATAATGGCCTGCCTTTTTTTTCCCACCTGTGCCTCTGGAAGGCACACGCTAATGGCTTTTTTTCAAGGCGACTGTCGCCCAGCTGGGTGCCCACGACGCATTAGGTGCAGGTGGTCACTTAACTTTCTTACCGAAATATTTACGACACCAGTTTCCGCTACAGTGACCGTCTCATATAAAAATTTCACAGGTCGAAAATTTACGTTACAAATGTGTAGAAACAAAATCCTGTAAATATAACAGTGTCCAAAAAATTTTTGTCGGCATTGTGGTACATTCAAGCATTTACACACATTTCATAACTCTTAAAGTACGATTCTTGGTTTCCAACATCCTTTTTCACAAACCAGAGTCCCTAACCACTACTCATTATTCCTTACCTTATTCGTCAACACTTCTTCAATATTTCATCATAACAGATATGTAGCATAATCAAATAACTCATATAGCATCAGCTTATTGATCATAAACCTACTGAAACAGCATAATACACATAGTCATCATAATAATAACATCATAACACCTCAGTCAAATCTCAAAAACGTCGTAGCTTTCTGCAATAATGTCAAAACCTAAAGCAATTCACTGCTCATGTCAAAAGTGTCATCTGCCTCAAACGCACTTCAAAAATCATGATCCCATACCAAATACATCATTCAAAGCTCTCATAGTATCACAATGGTTCCGAAAAATATGAACAGTTTATAAAGTACAGACAAAATACAATTTCATAAGTGTGAAGTTACCCAACTGTGTAATTGCGTAAACATGTGTCACTGATGTAGTAAAAAAAATTTTATCTCTCAGTTAAATGATCAGATAGCTGTGTAATTCTGTGTTAGAGAAATATTGTACCGATGAGTAAAGTTGTATAAGCAAATACCATATTAGCTAGGGCTCCTTGTGCTTGCCAAACATATGGTACACAAAGTAGGCATGTACCCCCCTGAGGATTAATGTAATTATACCCTCAGGTGTTACAAATTACAGCAATGGAATGAAATGTATCACGGAAAACCTTTGTATCATTGTACTTCAAATATCTTTAAAAAATAAATGTTTTAAGTACAAAATTAATCACTCAAATACGTGAACTGTAGCGCTAAACTGTGCGTCTTGTTGTAAGATAATCTCTGTGGAAGTGTCGTAGTTATCGTCCTCCGAAAGCTAAGTTCTGCAGAAGCCAATGTACTTACCTCATAATACACCAAATTTCAAGTAAACCAAAATGTTGCATTAAAATCTCATTAGCAGTACTGGTAAATGTTCTAAGTATGTGAGCCTTATAGTCGTTACATAATCATGCAACTAACAAGCAAGAATGCACACACACAATAACACTGGGTCGTCTCTTCACAATAACAATGCATTCGTAATTTCTGTTTAAAAATGTTCCCTAGGTTCTTGATTGGATATTTAACTTCAAACATTGTTGCATGGTAACAGTTTCTAAGTCTGACAATGCATACTAGAAATGTGAAGTTTATTACCAAAGACTAAGTTAAAAAGCAGATTATCTCTCAATAAATGGTTTTACATGTGAAATGTGGTGTAAACCTTTACTCATCCTAGTACTCAGAGTTTGAACTTGAATGCAATTGTCATGCGGTATACGTCGGTAAAGAATGCTAAAATTTTTCTCAAGGTTAGCGTGTATGCTATTTTTTTCCTGAGCCAGCCGGCGCAGGTGGCTGCCTGCTGTGCGAGTCATTGTCTGTTTCTTTGTTGGCGCGCGCCGTTATTGGGATTAGGAGACCGAACTTCTACAAATTCACGTTGCCGAAAGTGCCCGGCTCTGTTTGAATCCCGCCAGTTCTGATGAAATTCAGGTCTGTCGTTATGATTATCTCGTCTGTCGTCAAGTCAGTAGATTTCATAATTTCTTTCTTGTGGGTCATGTGGTGGAGAATTTCTTCCTGAATCGTAACTGCGCGCTGAACTGTTGCGTCTGAAGTTATTCTGTCTCCCTTGATAATAATTGTTTTGGTCCCCATATTGTCCGTTTCTAAGGTAATCTCTGTCATATTCACTACTTCGGAAATGCGCTCTTTCTCTGTAACTATTATTACTCTGCCAGTGGTTGTCATATGGGTGGTGTCTGTTTTGGTCACGATTTGCGTTGTAAGGATAGACTTGTCGTGTCCAGTTATTGTTTCTGTCGTCACGGAATTGTGACGGATGTGACCTGTAGTGATTGTTTTCCTGTTTTTGCATCCCGCGACTGTCTGTGTCAATTTCTAATTCTTGTAAGAGCCCTTGAAAAGCTTCAGTGTCGTCTTTGCAACGTCCTGCCAAAATAATATGTCGTAAATGTTGAGGTAATTTGATTAAGCAAATGCGGATGAGTTCTGAGGGGCTGTATGGGTTTGAAAGATACTGATTCTTATGCAACATGTCTTCAAAATATTTCATCAGACTGGAAAATTCAGATTGTTCGAAACGTTTCATCATTATGATGCTATGTTTTACTCGGTCTTGTGTAGCTTGAGACCAATATGCTGAGAGGAAGGCATGGTAAAACTCTCCTTGACTGAGGCAATTGTGAATGACCGATCGCATTCTTACAGCTGGTTCATTCTCTAAGTAGCCACACATAAATTCTAATCTGTGCTCTAATGACCAGTTGGGAGGAAAACAATGAGAGAATTGATGGAGCCATGCATGTGGATGAATGTCGTTGCCAGAATTCTTAAATGTTTTGAATTTATGTGTAGTAATGAACAGCTTATAGTCAAAATCATCATGCCGGTGTGTAGCATATCGGTCATTGTTACGTCGTGTCGGCGGTTCCATCTCAAAATTCGATGCACCTTGCCAATTTCTTTCATAATTTCCGAAATGCCCTGTGTTATTATTTTGTGGCTGTTCCGTATTTCTGTGTCCCTCTTCCCGTATTGGGGCGCGAGTGTCCTCTGAAATACGTAATTCTTGTATTACCTGTGTCAGCTGATCTTGTACTTCCCGGATTTCTCTTTTGTACTGTGTATTGATTTTATTTTGATTTTGTTTGAATTTCCTAATTTGTTCATACTCTTCTGTGTCAGTGAAGGCTACAGGTCTTGTGTCATTCAGATCATCATCTACCTTTGTAGATAAGTTAGTGACCTGATCCGAAAGTTCAACTACTTTCTCTGATAATGTACTAATTTCCTCCATGTGTCTTTCTACTGTGTCCTTTAAGTTTTCCTGAGTTTTGCAAGTTGCGTAACCGAATCGGTAGATGCAACTGAGTCAATTTTAGCTTGCAAGGTCTCATGATTTTCATGAACAATAGTTTGCAGTTCTTTTATGGCTGCTTCGTGATTCTGTAATGCATTTTCATGACGCGAAAAAATAGGTTGGAAATGCTCACAAATTTGTGTTTTTACGTCATTACAGACTTTTTGACATTTAGATTCGATGTTATGTAACTCAGTAGTTAAATCTTCACGTGTGTGTTCAAGTGTGGTGTCTAACTTTTGAAGATTTTGTTCCACTCTGTCTAACTTTGGAAAGCTTTTGTTCCATTGTGTCTAATTTTTGTAGCCTTTCTCCCATTTGTTGCATTAACTGTAATAACAATGCACTGGTGTCTGAAACATGTTCCTCAGTGCTTTTCGGCAGTGCAGTTGCACCGGCAACATTCACATTTTGACAAACAGAAAATGTTTCTTGACTCATTTGAGAAAACGGTGAGAACCCAAAACCTGAGTCTACAGTATTTGCAATATTGTGTTCTGTCATTCCCGATTCCTGAGGCGAGCTGTTGCCGACCAATCGATCGATAATGCTTCCCTGTTCACTAATTGTTACACTGCCTACGCCATTGTTTGCCGCCCGCTCCATATCCCTATGCACAATTACCAAGTTACTATGTTGAACATTAGTTAATTCATTACACAGTGGCGCTAACACACTGCTTTCGTCTTCGCTGTCATATCTCAGTTTACTTTGGAGCTTAGTGTTACGTTTTTCACACGCCATTATTGTCACAATATTTCACACGACAACACAGAAAAACACAATTTGAAGAGCAAAAATAGGGGAACACGTTAACATAGCACTGAAAATAATATCTAGTTAATTGCAAGCGCAGCTGCGAAATACTTGCTGCAAATCTACATGCATGCCACAACTGTTTTACTGTACAACAATGAAAGACTGCAACTACAAAGGAGATTCTCTCTATAATTACGCGCTAGCAATAAACAATAGCTACACTAACTACACTAATTACACAAACTACAAGAAAAAAATCAGAAGATTCCAGTGAGGTATCCTAGGCTAAGGGTCGACATATGAAACGTCCCCTTTGAACAATTATACAAGACTGTGCTTAACCTGACACACAATATTTTTAGCGCAACGCGATCTGACTTTCAGAAATCCCTGCAAAAGAATGGCCCTGACTAACATTAACTTATACCTTTCAGAAATCACTTACCTCACAAAAATCTTGGTTACTCGAACTACTGCAGTAGAGAGCGCGCCACTACTGCCAGCTAAATAAAAGATTCAAACTACGGAAGGAACTAACTACTGATAGGCATAGTTAGCAAATGAAAGATTTTGATAGAGAACAAACAATGTATTTACCTTCATAGTCATAATATATATAGCAGTTCACGACAAATTACAAAACTCCGCCATCTCTCTCCCCACATCCACCACTGCTGGCGGCTCACCTCCAACTGCCCAACGCTACGCGCTGTTCACATCCAGCTGCCGCTGCCCAACACTACAATGGCAGACAACAATGCAAACTAGACACAGACTGCACACAGCACAGCCAGTGATTTTTATACAGAGGTGGCGTTACCAATAAAAAAACCTAAACAGCCTACTTACAAAATAAACTTTTTATTTAAACAAACGACGAACCTATATGGTTGCATCCCCCCACCATGAACCATGGACCTTGCCGTTGGTGGGGAGGCTTGCGTGCCTCAGCGATACAGATAGCCGTACCGTAGGTGCAACCACAACGGAGGGGTATCTGTTGAGAGGCCAGACAAACGTGTGGTTCCTGAAGAGGGGCAGCAGCCTTTTCAGTAGTTGCAAGGGCAACAGTCTGGATGATTGACTGATCTGGCCTTGTAACAATAACCAAAACGGCCTTGCTGTGCTGGTACTGCGAACGGCTGAAAGCAAGGGGAAACTACAGCCGTAATTTTTCCCGAGGGCATGCAGCTTTACTGTATGATTACATGATGATGGCGTCCTCTTGGGTAAAATATTCCGGAGGTAAAATAGTCCCCCAATCGGATCTCCGGGCGGGGACTACTCAAGAGGATGTCGTTATCAGGAGAAAGAAAACTGGCGTTCTACGGATCGGAGCGTGGAATGTCAGATCCCTTAATCGGGCAGGTAGGTTAGGAAATTTAAAAAGGGAAATGGATAGGTTGAAGTTAGATATAATGGGAATTAGTGAAGTTCGGTGGCAGGAGGAACAAGACTTCTGGTCAGGTGACTACAGGGTTATAAACACAAAATCAAATAGGGGTAATGCAGGAGTAGGTTTAATAATGAATAGGAAAATAGGAATGCGGGTAAGCTACTACAAACAGCATAGTGAACGCATTATTGTGGCCAAGATAGATACGAAGCCCACGCCTACTACAGTAGTACAAGTTTATACGCCAACTAGCTCTGCAGATGACGAAGAAATTGAAGAAATGTATGATGAAATAAAAGAAATTTTTCAGATTGTGAAGGGAGATGAAAATTTAATAGTCATGGGTGACTGGAATTCGAGTGTAGGAAAAGGGAGAGAAGGAAACATAGTAGGTGAATATGGATTGGGGGACAGAAATGAAAGAGGAAGCCGCCTGGTCGAATTTTGCACAGAGCACAACATAATCATAACTAACACTTGGTTTAAGAATCATGAAAGAAGGTTGTATACATGGAAGAACCCTGGCGATACTAAAAGGTATCAGATAGATTATATAATGGTAAGACAGAGATTTAGGAACCAGGTTTTAAATTGTAAGACATTTCCAGGGGCAGATGTGGACTCTGACCACAATCTATTGGTTATGACCTGTAGATTAAAACTGAAGAAACTGCAAAAAGGTGGGAATTTAAGGAGATGGGACCTGGATAAACTAAAAGAACCAGAGGTTGTACAGAGATTCAGGGAGAGCATAAGGGAGCAATTGACAGGAATGGGGGAAATAAATACAGTAGAAGAAGAATGGGTAGCTTTGAGGGATGAAGCAGTGAAGGCAGCAGAGGATCAAGTAGGTAAAAAGACGAGACCTAGTAGAAATCCTTGGGTAACAGAAGAAATATTGAATTTAATTGATGAAAGGAGAAAATATAAAAATGCAGTAAGTGAAACAGGCAAAAAGGAATACAAACGTCTCAAAAATGAGATCGACAGGAAGTGCAAAATGGCTAAGCAGGGATGGCTAGAGGACAAATGTAAGGATGTAGAGGCCTATCTCACTAGGGGTAAGATAGATACCGCCTACAGGAAAATTAAAGAGACCTTTGGAGATAAGAGAACGACTTGTATGAATATCAAGACCTCAGATGGAAACCCAGTTCTAAGCAAAGAAGGGAAAGCAGAAAGGTGGAAGGAGTATATAGAGGGTCTATACAAGGGCGATGTACTTGAGGACAATATTATGGAAATGGAAGAGGATGTAGATGAAGATGAAATGGGAGATATGATACTGCGTGAAGAGTTTGACAGAGTACTGAAAGACCTGAGTCGAAACAAGGCCCCCGGAGTAGACAATATTCCATTGGAACTACTGACGGCCGTGGGAGAGCCAGTCCTGACAAAACTCTACCATCTGGTGAGCAAGATGTATGAAACAGGCGAAATACCCTCAGACTTCAAGAAGAATATAATAATTCCAATCCCAAAGAAAGCAGGTGTTGACAGATGTGAAAATTACCGAACTATCAGCTTAATAAGTCACAGCTGCAAAATACTAACACGAATTCTTTACAGACGAATGGAAAAACTAGTAGAAGCCAACCTCGGGGAAGATCAGTTTGGATTCCGTAGAAACACTGGAACACGTGAGGCAATACTGACCTTACGACTTATCTTAGAAGAAAGATTAAGGAAAGGCAAACCTATATTTCTAGCATTTGTAGACTTAGAGGAAGCTTTTGACAATGTTGACTGGAATACTCTCTTTCAAATTCTAAAGGTGTCAGGGGTAAAATACAGGGAGCGAAAGGCTATTTACAATTTGTACAGAAACCAGATGGCAGTTATAAGAGTCGAGGGACATGAAAGGGAAGCAGTGGTTGGGAAGGGAGTAAGACAGGGTTGTAGCCTCTCCCCGATGTTGTTCAATCTGTATATTGAGCAAGCAGTAAAGGAAACAAAAGAAAAATTCGGAGTAGGTATTAAAATTCATGGAGAAGAAATAAAAACTTTGAGGTTCGCCGATGACATTGTAATTCTGTCAGAGACAGCAAAGGACTTGGAAGAGCAGTTGAATGGAATGGACAGTGTCTTGAAAGGAGGATATAAGATGAACATCAACAAAAGCAAAACAAGGATAATGGAATGTAGTCTAATTAAGTCGGGTGATGCTGAGGGAATTAGATTAGGAAATGAGGCACTTAAAGTAGTAAAGGAGTTTTGCTATTTGGGGAGCAAAATAACTGATGATGGTCGAAGTAGAGAGGATATAAAATGTAGGCTGGCAATGGCAAGGAAAGCGTTTCTGAAGAAGAGAAATTTGTTAACATCCAGTATAGATTTAAGTGTCAGGAAGTCATTTCTGAAAGTATTCGTATGGAGTGTAGCCATGTATGGAAGTGAAACATGGACGATAAATAGTTTGGACAAGAAGAGAATAGAAGCTTTCGAAATGTGGTGCTACAGAAGAATGCTGAAGATTAGATGGGTAGATCACATAACTAATGAGGAAGTATTGAATAGGATTGGGGAGAAGAGAAGTTTGTGGCACAACTTGACCAGAAGAAGGAATCGGTTGGTAGGACATGTTCTGAGGCATCAAGGGATCACCAGTTTAGTATTGGAGGGCAGCGTGGAGGGTAAAAATCGTAGAGGGAGACCAAGAGATGAATACACTAAGCAGATTCAGAAGGATGTAGGTTGCAGTAGGTACTAGGAGATGAAAAAGCTTGCACAGGATAGAGTAGCATGGAGAGCTGCATCAAACCAGTCTCAGGACTGAAGACCACAACAACAAACAACATATGGTTGCAGAGACCTTTTCCAAGTCTCAAACATGTGTGGTGTACATAGCCATATTGAAACGACTATAGGAAATTTGTACCAAGGCGGGGATACAAACCCTGCTGCTTACTAGATAGACGCTTTATCCACTACGCCACCCTGGCACAGTGGTTTTGAACAACCGTACAGAATATCCTGGCACGCCTCCAAGTTCCCGTTCATATCTCAGCCCACTAGGTATTCTTCGAACTTCGAATCCCAGCCTTGATACACATTTTCATTCATCGCTTCAGCATGCATATACAGGGTGGTCTATTGATCGTGACCGGGCCAAGTATCTCACGAAATAAGCGTCAAACGAAAAAACTACAAAGAACGAAACTTGTCTAGCTTGAAGAGGGAAGCCAGATGGCGCTATGGTTGGCCCGCTAGATGGCGCTGCCGTAGGTCAAACGGATATCAACTGCGATTTTTTAAATAGTAACCCCAATTTTTCATTACATATTCGTGTAGTACGTAAAGGAAAATGAATATTTTAGTTGGACCACTTTTTTCCCTTTGTGATAGATGGCGCTGTAATGGTCACAAGCACATGGCTCACTATTTTACACGAACAGTTGGTAACAGGTAGGTTTTTTAAATTGAAATACAGAACGTAGGTACGTTTGAACATTCTATATCGGTCGTTCCAATGTGATACATGTACCTTTGTGAACTTATCATTTCTGAGAATGCATGCTGTTACAGCGTGAATACCTATAAATACCACATTAATGCAATAAATGCTCAAAATAATGTCCGTCAACCTCAGTGCATTTGGCAATACGTGTAACCACCTTCCTCTCAACAAAAAAATGGTTCAAATGGCTCTGAGCACTATGGGACTTAACTTATGAGGTCATCAGTCCCCTAGAACTTAGAACTAATTAAACCTAACTAACCTAAGGACATCACACACATCCATGCCCGAGGCAGGATTTGAACCTGCGACCGTAGCGATCGCGCGGTTCCAGGCTGTAGCGCCTAGAACCGCTCGGCCACTCCGGCCGGCTCCTATCAAGACCGACGTTTTTGAGATACCCGATTCTCGCGCAATTTGTCTGCTACTGATGTGCGGATTAGCCGCGACAGCAGCTAAAACACCTACTTGGGCATCATCATTTGTTGCAGGTCGTGGTTGAAGCTTCACATGTGGCTGAACAGTTCCTGTTTCCTTAAATGACGTAACTATCCGGCGAACGGTCCGGACACTTGGATCATGTCGTCCAGGATACCGAGCAGCATATATAGCACACGCCCGTTGGGCATTTTGATCACAATAGCCATACATCAACATGATATCGACCTTTTCTACAATTGGTAAACGGTCCAGTTTAACACGGGCAATCTATCACGAAGCAAATACCGTCCGCACTGGCAGAATGTTACGTGATAGCACGTGCTAAAACGTTTGTGACTATTACAGCGCCATCTATCACAAAGCGAAAAAAGTGGTCGAACTAAATATTCATATTTCTTTACGTACTACACGAATATGTAATAAAAATGGGGATTCCTATTTTTTTAAAAAAACGCAGTTGATATCCGTTTGACCTATGGCAGCGCCATCTAGCGGGCCAACCATAGCGCCATCTGGTTTCTCCCTTCAGGCTAGACGAGTTTCGTTCTTTGTAATTTTTTCGTTTGATGCTTATTTCGTGAGATATTTGGCCAGGTCACTATCAATGGACCACCGTGTATACAATATAGGTGTCTGGTACCATACAGTTTCATTTGATTAACGTGTTTGTGCCTGGGTTTCAGGCAGGATCCCCCGTTTCGTCTGATGCTGAGGTGCTATTCTAATACAGTTGGAGTGCCTCTGCAGTGCGATCTAGAGTGTTGGATCCACTCCTTCGAAAGCGTCAGATTGCAAAGCCTGGGCTACTCTCAGGGTGGAATCTCCGTCTTCGAAGATTGTGTCTGTCTGTCTGTCTGTCTGTCCGTCCGCCCGCCCGCCGCTTGCTGCTGTAGCTGTTCGTCCGTCCGTCCGTCCGCCTGCCTGCTCGCTGTCCGTCGCTTTTGCCGTAACCGCTACCGCCGCCGCCGCCGCCACCGCTGCTGCTGCCTGCTGTCTGTCCGTCTGTTCGTCGTCGACCATCGCCGCCGACGCCACCACCTGCTGCCCATCCGTCTGTCCATTGCCGTTCGTCTGCAATGAGTACTCCCACCTCCACTGTCATCTACACCTCCCCCTCCCCCTACTGGAGTGCCGCCCCTGGCCTCCCTCCTTACACCTCCTCTCCCCTTCCCGACTTACCCATCCCCCTATCTCCTCCTCTGCTGTATACCCACACCTCTACACCCTTCCTCCAGCCTCCACACCCTCAACAGCTCCCACTACTACCCCCACCCTCACGCCTCTATTGCCGCCTCTGCTGCCGGCCCTCAGGTGGTCGGCTTCCCCTCTCTCACCCACCCCGTCGCTTCGTCATCTGCATCTTCCGCACACATCACGTCGCGCCGAGCCACCATCGCCATCACTGAACCGGCTGCTTCTCCCAGCGCCTCCACCACGCCACAGGGATCTGCCACCCGCCACCTCCCTCTCCTCCCCGTCCCTCTCCCCTCCTCCCAGCCTCCAGTCTCCAAAATACCCCAAAAGCACGTCATTACCGACTCTGCTCCCGCCACTTCCCACAAAAAGACAACACCAGCCCCCCCTCCCCCTGCCGTCTCCATGGACACCACCTGCCAACCATACCTCGGCCCCCACCCTTCACACCTTTGTCCTGTCAACTCCCGATCCTAAGTTCCTCGACGCTCGTACCCTCACCATGGAGATCAGAAAGTACTTACCTAGTGCTCCCATCTCCCAACTCATTCCCCACAGGGACTCAGTCCATATCAAGTCCCTGTCCCCATCCTTTCACACAGACCTCCTGCGAAAACTCCCACGAGTTATGTTTGGCCCCCACGCCTCTCTGACACCCTTCCTTTCCCCTTCCACTCCTCGTCAGCACCAGCCTCCCCGTCACCTCCCCCCCCCCCCCCCCCCCACCTACACCGCTGTGATCACCAAGCTCAGCCTGGTGATCACAGAGGATGAAGTGTTGGCAGAACTGAACTCCCACCCAGACTTGGAAATCCACACTGCCCGCTGTATCCACAATGCCTCTGGTCCCACCTACCTCATGCGGGTATTCTCTGAGTCCGCCCCATCCATTGCCCATCTCCTCACCCAGGGAGCCCTCATATACCACCGTCGCCACCCTGTTGAATCCTCCAAATCCCCTCCCCAATCCTACCATTGCCAGTAGTGGCTGATGTACAATGACCACCTAACTTCCAACTGCAACAACCCCCCCACCTGTCCCCATTGCAAGGCCTCCCACTTTCTTAAGAACTGCCCCAACCTCGCTGCTCCTCCTTCCTGTAATACCTGCGATGGCCCCTATCCCACCTACTCCCACAAGTGTAAAGCTAAACCCTCTCCAGCCACCCCTGAGCTTACAGTCCCAGTTAGTCCCGTTGACCCCCCTGTCCATCCCAACAATTCCCTCCGTCCACCCCCCACGGCTGAGGACATCATCCGGTTCCTTACTGTTGTACTCCAAAACATTCACCCTTTTCAGCGCCCCCACACCTTCCAACAAGTCTCCCTTGCCGCTCGCTCCGTTTTCCACCTGAACACCTTCACCACTTACTCCCACAACCAAGCCCACTTCACCTTCACCCGCCTCAACACGCTAGTTTAAGTCTCTTCCCTTCCCTCTCTTCCCCCCCTCCTTCCCGCCATGGCGCGGCACGAGTATCGCATCCTCTTCCAGAACATTCGCTCCTTCCGCTCCAACAAATACCTCCTCATGCACACCCTCTCCCACCACCAGGTCGACACTTTCCTCTTGAACGAAACCTTTCTCCAGTCCCACCATTCTATCCGCACCTCTCCCTCTATCCTCCACCACACTGATGCTCCTGGTCGTCGTGCGTGGGGTGGAGTCGCGATTGGCCACCTTAAGCATATCCCCATCCAGCCACCCCCTCCTCAATGACCCCACTGAACACCTTATCCTTAGCGTCTTCTTCCCCTCACTCACCATTACCTGTGCCACCATCTATGTCTGCTCCACTGCTCCTCTTCCTTATGACTTCATCTCACACATTGACTGCACCTTCTCCACCTATGTGACTGCTGCCGACCTCAACATCCATAGCCGCACTCCTGCTGCTCTTCGGTGGTGGCATCAGTTCCTCTCCACAATCCAAGGTGACCTTGTTCCCCTTGCCCAGCACACCCGACCAGAAAGTGACACCACCCCCGATGTTGTCATTGCCTCCGCCAACCTCCTTGGGCGTATCGCTGTCGCCGTCCTTGACCCCACAGGTAGCTATCACCTCCCTGTCCTTCTCACCATAACGTCTGCTCACCGCCCCCCTCCGGCTCCGCACCCTGCACCCCCTCCCAAGGTCGTCCATGACTATCACCATGCCAACTGGGATGCCTACCGGGACTCCATCTCCACCCAGGTCGAAAGCCACCCCCTTACCTATCGCCATCCTGACGACATCATCCACCCCTCGTCCTTCCTTCAGAAGGTAATTACTGACGCCGTGGAGGCCCATATTCCTACTAAAACCATCCACCCACACCGTCCCACTCTCCCTCCACGGGCTGTCCTCCTCCTCCGTGAATCCCGCCGCCTCTATCGCTCCTTCCTGTGCACTCGTGACAGGGATACACTCCAACGCCACCGGCAAATACAGCGACACGTACAGAACCTTATTACAGCAACGAAACGCCGAGACTGGCGCCAGACCTGCACATGGCTCAACGCCACCCTCCCTATCAACTAATCCAAGTACAGGTCCGCCTTCCATCGCCTTACTGGCTCCCTTTCCGCTCCCCACTACCCCCTCCTCCATAATGATCGCCCCCTTCCTGACAACCTCAGTAGGCCAACAACTTCGCTTCCCACCTTTCCGAGGTCTTCTCTATCCCCGATGATCCCCACTTTGATTATTCTCTTTTCCCCACCATCATGGAACATGCCGATACCTCGGTCGCTCCACTTGCTCCTAGTCTCCAGTACTTGGGGCAGTTGCCCCCCTCTGACATCAACACTCCCATCACAGCACAAGACATTAAACTTTTCCTCCAGTCCAAATGCAACATGGCCCCTGCTCATGACTGTGTCACCTACCGTCACCTTCGAGAAAGCCCCTATTCCTTCCTGACTGTCCTCGCCCATCTCTATAATGTCCTCCTCTCTACTGGCTTCTACCCTGACCTGTGGAAGACCTCCTGCATCCTCTTATTCCTCAAACCCAACAAACCCCCTTCTGCCGCCTCTTCCTAACGTCCCATCTGCCTCACCTCCATCTTCAGTAAGGTCTTTGAATCCATCCTCTCCCACCGTATCCATCAGAACCTTGCTCAACACCACCTCCTCCCCCTTACCCAGTGTGGCTTCCGACCCTCCTTCTCTGCTGAAGACCAACTCCTCAACCTCATTTACCTTCTGTCCCTCCAGCTCAACGCCCGTCGCTCTGCCATTTTTGTTTCCCTTGACCTCCAAAATGCCTATGACCGTGTATGGCATCCCGGTCTCCTCTTTAAACTCCAAACCTACGCCCTGCCTATCAATTTTGTACATCTGGTAGCTTCCTTCCTCTCATACCGTCCTTCCTACGTCACCCACCACAACACCAACTCCCATATCTTTTATCCCATGGCTGGTGCTCCCCAGGGTTCTGTCCTCTCCCCTCTCCTTTATCTCTTGTATACAGCTGATATGCCCAAGCCACCCCCACCGGTCCACCTTCTCCAGTATGCTGATGACACCGCCTTCCTGGCTCTCTATCCTACCCTTCCACGGTCTCAACGTGCCCTCCAAACCCACCTTAACCAGTTCACCAATTGGTGTAACCAGTGGTTCCTCCATCTCAACCCCTCCAAAACCCAGGCAATCATCATAGGCCGCACCATTCGCTCCTTTCGCCTCTATGATTTCTACCTCACCCTTTATGGTTGTCCCATCCAGCTCACCCCCACCATGAAATACCATGGCCTCACCCTCGACCGACACCTCACCTGGACCCCTCATCTCCAGACCGTCCAGCAGAAAGCCCATTCCAGCCTCTGCCTTCTGAAACTCCTGTCTGGCCGGACATGGGGATTGCATCCTTCTACCATCCTCCACACCTACAAATCCCTCATCCGTTCTATCCTCTGTTATGCCAGCATTGCCTGGATCTCCGCCCCCACCCACTTTTACAAGGCCCTCCAAATCCTTGAACGCCATGCGCTCCGCCTTGCCTTCCGTATCTGCCTTCCTTCCCCCCTCACGGCTCCTGTATGAACTGATCCCCTTCCCCCACCTCCTCCTGTTCCTCCAACATCTCCGCATCCTTTACATTGTCCGCAGGCTTGATCCCCTCCACCCTCTGGTTTCCTCCTTCCTCTCCATCCCCCGCCCATTGCCGCGCCTCTATCGCTGTATCCCTTCCTCTCTCCACCTCCACACCCTCCATCTCCTTCATCAGGGCAATTTCCAACGCCTCCCCCTCCCGGATGACAAACTTCGCCATGACATCTACCCTTCCTTCCAACTATAACCTGGCCTTGTTCCCCCCCCCCTCCCCAGGGCCCCCTTTTTCCTCTCCCCTCCTTCTCCCAGAGCGGATTTTCCTCCTTTCCCCCCCTCCCCTGAGACCCCGCACCCCATACTTGCCTCTTTCCTTCCCACATCCCTCCCTACCTGGCCCTCCTCAGCGCACCCCCCACTCTTCTCCCCCATCTCTTCCCCTCCCTCCCTTCTTCCGGTCTCCCTCATCTCCTTGCGCCTGACAGATCCTCTGTTTTGATCATCGTCAGTGTGCCACATCAGTGTTGTGTTTAGTGCTGTTTCTCCTGTGCGTCAAGAGGTGTGATTTTAATTGTGTACTGCCTTGAGGTTCGCCGTCAGTGTTTGTGATGTGCTACGCCATCCGTCGATACCTTTTATGCTCCAGTCATACTGTGCATTGTGTTCTTTTAATTGTCGCAGTGTGTGGCTTTTTGTGTGTGCTACTTTTAAACAGTTTTTTATCTCCATTTTACAGTCACCCCGTTTTTTTGTCTATTGCCTTCCATGATGTTCCCCCTTTTTTTATATCTATGTTCACCATATTCTCTCCTTTGTTATTTTTATATGTCTTCTATTGTTTGTTCTATGTCTTTCGGCTGAAGAGCAGCGCATATGCTGCTGCCAGCCCGCCCCGATGGGGAATTGAAATACAATAAAGAAAAAAAAAAACTCTGCAGTGCTGGTCTAGTTTAGGTGGAATACGAAGTGGGCTGAGGCGTGAAAGGGAATTTAGGTTGAGGAGGGAGGCGTGCAAGGGTAGCCCGTGAGTTGCGCAAAGTTGCTGCTCCGGGGTGATGTACTGGTTAGAGCATCTGCATGCTGAGCACAAGACCTGGTCCGAATCCCGGACTATGTACAAATTTACATTCATCGTTTGTCTGCATATATACATTTTTATTTAAAATTAACGTGCTCACTGATGCTGTTTGCCAATAATGAGATAAACATGAACTGTGAATCGTTGTTTGTACCCTGTATGATGTACAGCTTCTATGTGTAATGAACAGCTTCCCATTTGCAGCATAACGTAACCTCCTCCTGTTAAGCCTGTACCAAAATTTTTCTCTAGTCGCTGTAACTGCTCCTTCTATTGAAAATGTTCGTTGATGAAGTTCGTGCTCAGACCAGCTAGCGGTAGAATGTCTGTATACTGTCTGATGAGGAACGTTACAAAAGAAGTCTGTTCTGCTGCACTGTATTCACGCCGAGTGCATATTAATTGTACCGGCCAGCTCAAATAATCATATGCTTCCCGGCGCGTACGAGCACAGTTACACGTAGATGTATACAAACTGCTGTTATTGCACTAATCATGCTTACAGTAAAATGAAAACCATCCAACTTCATTGACATCGAGAGTAGCATACATTATACAGTCAACAGTAAAATATACTACATAGTTCATCAACATTCGCATACTGTCAGCAGGCTGAGCAGTCGTCAGTGTGTAGAGAGTTGGAACCTGATAGTGACCGTATAAGAAGATAACTGCATCCTTCAAGCGTGGACTTCCTCCATTGGATCTGCCTCATTACGATTAGTTCTAAATTGCCGTTCAACTTCAGATAGCTCCAACGCATGCTTCCACATATTTAGCGGATTGCCACGGCCTGGTACTATTTTAAATTATAATGAAGCTTTCAAAGTACTACTATGGTGACTTGATAATAAATCACAGTATCAAGTTTGCAAATTTGGCATTGTGGAAGTGATGTGAATATTTTGTATCAACGGAAAATTCGTTCCGTGTAAAATGTACTACTTCGCAGCATGTTTTAAAATGCTTCTTGCCGTATGAGCAATTTGATGTGTTGTAGTAGGCTAATTTATTCGGTAGCATTGTGTCATATTAAGGAGGTGTCAAAATTTTGTCTCTAAACTATTGTTTTCTACTTGTAGGTGAGTTCTGTTGAGCCGCATCTGCCGCTGGAAACTACGGTACGGTAGGATGATAATAACATCAGTAGTAGTCTAGAATAGCTATCTTGTTATTTCGTACACACAATTCAAATCGGTGTACGCAGTTGTGGAGACTCTGTCTGTAGATTTGCAGCTGCCGTTGGCTGTTTGGACTTGATCTCTTGAATTAGAACGCAGAAAAGACATACATGATCTACAAGATAGGAAAATATGACGATATTTGGCCGAGCCCAGACTGTGTGTACAGCTTTATACTGTAGTTATGAAGTGAGTAGTTGTCTTCAGAAACATGCTTCTCTCTCGTCAATTGAACCACTGTTTCGCAAGTTGTGCCCTTCCTTTTGTTATATTCTTACTTTAGAAATGCTATTGTAAGCTGATAGTGAAGTGCTTTCCTAATCTGGGAACAACTACTTTCAAGCCCAAAGACCAGCCTCCGCCATTACGCGAAGGCCCCACACGTCCGTCTCATTTCGGAATTGTGCTTCTCCACTAAAGTGTTCACTTTACGTAAGCTAAATAGCCTGAATCAGTACGATAACCTTTCTTAGAGCGGCAAAGAATATACATCTACATATGGAGCGCTCTGTTATTAATCTGTATCGTTGCACTGATAAAATGTTTCGTAAGCAGGTAATATTATTTGGTTTGAAATACATGTCAGATACGGGCCGGCCGGGGTCGCCGAGCGGTTCTAGGCGCTTCAGTCTGGAACCGCGCGACCGCTACGGTCGCAGGTATGAATCCTGCCTCGGGCTTGGATGTGTGTGGTGTCCTTAGGTTAGTTAGGTTTAAGTAGTTCCATGTTCTAGGGGACTGATGACAGATGTTAAGTCCCATAGTGCTCAGAGCCATTTGAACCATTTTTTTGTCAGATACGGTAAATTGACGTTATGCTGGTTTCTTATAGTCTAAGCACATCCTATGATTGTCTTAAAGAAGTGACCTTTCCCTATGCTGGGTGGAATTAGTTAAGTAAATTTCAGTCAAAGATTTTGCAATAAGATCCACATTTCACCAGTTGCTTTAATGAAATCTAAGTATTTTCTCACAGTTCGATACTAATATTCTCTTCCTTTTTCGGTAAATTACCAACAGTCTAACAATTTGGTACAAAGTTCAGTCTTCCACTGATAATAATGAATTTAAGACAAATTTTGGTTCTTTTCCTATCTTGACTTCACGTTATGACATACTCAAAGTTGCTGATCTACCTATTTCAAGCTTAACGATTTCTAATAGATCGAAAATCTCCAAAATGTAAAAAACAATCTCGTACAGCCTACGTACAAGAGCACACTTCAAGTTACCACACGATCAAGCAAGCGCTAGAAGCACATTAACAATGTATAATTTTATATTCAGTATTCCGCGGTGTCCTCAAAGAGTACTCACAAGGAGTATTCTTTGAGGTAACTTGTTCTACTCCGTGATCTATAAGTACACTACTTTGCGATCTACTTTTACGTTAATCTGCTCATCCGTATCAGGTCGGGTTGACAGAGGAGATAGAGAAGATCCAAAGAAGAGCGGAGCGTTTCGTCACAGGGTTATTTGGTAAGCGTGATAGCGTTACGGAGATGTTTAGCAAACTCAAGTGGCAGACTCTGCAAGAGAGGCGCTCTGCATCGCGGTGTAGCTTGCTGTCCAGGTTTCGAGAGGGTGCGTTTCCGGATGAGGTATCGAATATCTTGCTTCCCCCTACTTATACCTCCCGAGGAGATCACGAATGTAAAATTAGAGAGATTCGAACGCGCACAGAGGCTTTCCGGCAGTCGTTCTTCCTGCGAACCATACGCGACTGGAACAAGAAAGGGAGGCAATGACAGTGGCACGTAAAGTGCCCTCTGCCACAAACCGTTGGGTGGCTTGCGGAGTATAAATGTAGATGTAGATACAAAAGGGATTCTATTTTACTTTCTTTTGCAAAAATACTAAGTTACTTTATACTGGGTTTATTTTCTATTTCTTTTTACATTGAAACTTCCTGGCAGATTAAAACCGTGTGCCGGACCGAGACTCGAACTCGGGACCTTTGCCTTTCGCGGGCAAGTGCTCTACCAACTGAGCTACCCAAGCACGACTCACATCCCGTCCTCACAGCTTTACTTCTGCCAGTACCTCGTCTCCTACCTTCCAAACTTTACAGAAGCTCCCGAGTTCAAGTCTCGGTCCGGGACACAGTTTTAATCTGCCAGGACGTTTCATATCACCGCACACTCTGATGCAGAGTGAAAATCTCATTCTGGAAACATATCCCAGGCTGTGGCTAAGACATGTCTCCGCAATATCCTTTCTTTCAGGAGTGCTAGTTCTGCAAGTTTCGCAGAAGAGCTTCTGTAAAGTTTGGAAGGTAGGAGACGAGGTACTGGCAGAAGTAAAGCTGTGAGGACGGGGCGTGAGTAGTGCTTGGGTAGCTCAGTTGGTAGAGGACTTGCCCGCGAAAGGCAAAGGTCCCGAGTTCGAGTCTCGGTCCGGCACACAGCTTTAATCTGCCAGGAAGTTTCATATCAGCGCACACTCCACTGCAGAGTGAAAATCTCATTCTCTTTTTACATTGTTTCCCATCAGTATACCTGCTACTGTTCAAGTGATACTATCACAGTGGGTCTTTGTTTTCTTTTTTTATGAAATTTGGGCTTGGGATTGTGGCTTGTATTGTGTTTTGGCTACTATTTTTGCATTTTCATCTTTGCGTCCAAAGGAAGCGGCGTTACTTCGCGTACACACATTGCAACAGCTAGGGGTACGCAGTAGAATGCGAGGAAAGGGAAAGAGAGCGTATCGATAGTGACGTCACCGGGTGCCACGGGATTAGCTTCCCAGAAAACGCGTGCAGCCTCGTGGTTCGGTCAGATTGCCGAAGGTCCACGCAACCTTGGCGTACAGTTGCTGTTAACGAGAATTAATAGTGGTAGCAATTAGAAGTACGATGCGAAAGCGTTTGTCGTCGCGGCGTCTGCGTCGGCGTAGGCAATCGATGTGCGCGCCGGCGGGTGAGTGGTGTGTCTGCGTGGCTGGGTGCGCTTTGGCGGCGCCCGGGCCAGCGGCGCCGCGGCGGCCGGCGTCAGTAGTCAGTAGTCTCTGGCGCCGCGACGCGTCCACACGGCGGCCAGGCGTCGCGCGAGGGGAGCCAGGCGTCGCGCTTGCTGCGCTCGCGGCCCGACGCGGAAGGTGCCAGCCGTCGCGGGCGCCGCTCTGTTTACACGCGCGGCTCTCGCAGTACGTCACTGTCCCGAGTGACAGCTGTCTTGTCTGTCGAGTGACGTGCGTTGCCACCTGGCCTACCAAACACAGGCCCCGTGTGTGTACTTATGTTTCCCTCCGGGGAGCTCGAAAAGTGAATCAGCTATTTCTCTCTCTGTTTCATCACGAGTCTTGGTGTTTGGCAAAGTTACCGAAGTCTACGG
This sequence comes from Schistocerca serialis cubense, assembly GCF_023864345.2. NCBI lineage: Eukaryota > Metazoa > Arthropoda > Insecta > Orthoptera > Acrididae > Schistocerca > Schistocerca serialis. The sequence continues at coordinate 727,701,698 of NC_064638.1, forward strand.
CAGTGTTCCACACCCTGAATAACAATAGTGGCAGTGGACGTACCGCTAAAAAATTGTTCTGGAAAACTTTTTAAGTCACGAAGGTGGTGTTTACAAATAAAGTCAATTTCTTTTTAAGCTTCTGTAGAGCATCATAGTGTCTGCATTGGACTCAGTAAAATCCCTTTACGGACAATCGTTCATAAAATGCAACTCTCGGTATTCATATGAAAATAAATGGATACAAATAAATAAATTTCGCTTCTGATTCCGACGGGCCGTCTAACACGCGAGTGTTAAATATTCGCGTACTTGTAGAAAGTGACATTTATTGATTCAGTTTTAGAAAACTTCACGTAATGTTTATCGGTGTAGTATAGACTCTGGCGCGTTTATCCAGGATGGATAGCTTTACTGTCTAGTATTTCCATCCGTATGGTGTTTTGCATTATGCCACACGTACTGCAACTTTAATCTTTCTGCCTCGATTCCCTTGATTGTCTTAACAGTATAACCGTGACGTAGTCTTTATTAACCGACAATGATGCAGCTAGAACAGATGTAATGTAAACATTCTAATAAGGAATAGTATAATAATGTTACCCAACGCTCTGTAATGTCATTTCCAAATTTGGAAAATGAATAGTATCTTTTGTACTGTACGGATGTGTTAAGCCTTTAATCTTCAACATTCGGTTCTGTTATTGACACGAAAATTTTACCCAGACGGCGAACACCAGTACCAGGTGGGAAAGGTCAGTGATATTTCGATATCTGTTACAGAGTACGAGAGCCACAGTTGTTTAGTAACATGTAATGCACGTTCTCAGGAACTCTGAGTAGAGCAGTTCTGTGGACCAGTATTTAAGGAACTTTGCCCGATTTCTTACTTGCGTGATAGGAGCCTAGTGTTGCTATAACGCGTGTGGCAGTGCTTTCATAACCGTGCCTCAGTGTTTTGACGCGCAGGAAAGGCAGGCACGTTCTCATAACTTAGGTCACTGCAGTTCGGTGTTGGTACCGCCTTGCCCTTGCGGCCGGCGGGCAAGTGAAACTAGAAGTGAGGAGAAGTGAAGAAGTGTCAAGTGGCGGAACGCGCCTCCTGCTGCGCGAGACAGCTGCGGCGAGAGGAAGCGAGGCTCGGCGCAGACGTTAGGCGTTAGCAGGCATTAGCGGCGGCCCGATAAGCGGGTGAGTCAGCGACGGGCAGCCGCGGCCGCCAGCGGGCCACGCCGACGCCGACGCCGACGCCGACGCCAGCGGACACCGGCGTCCCAGGGGCCGCCGACGGCGCTCGCTCCACGCCGCACGTCATTGCCGAGGTACGCGCAACCCACATTCTGTGCTCCCTTACTTTGTGTTTGCTACGCTCACGGGCGTATGAAAGCTCTCGCAGTGATTTCAGTTGATCAAGGAAACACTAAAAATGTAACGAAAGCTCTGAAAGTACCCTGAGGTGACGACAGTTACGGCACGCCTCCTAATATCGTGCCGGAGCTCCATTTGCCCGGCGTAGTGCAACAACTTGACATGGCATGGACTCAAAAAGTCGTTGGAAGTCCACTGCAGGATTTTGTGCACGAACTGACCTCTCAGTTATGTCCCACAAATGTTCGACGAAATTAATTCCGGACCATCCGGGTGGCGAAATAATTCGCTGGAACTGTCTAGAACGGTCTTCAAACAATGTCAAACAGTTGTGGCTCAGTGACGTGGCGCATTTTCATTCGTAAAAATTACATCGCCGTTTGGAAACGTGAAGTCCATGAACGGCTGCAAATCGTCTCCACGTAGCCGAACATAGCTATTTACAGTCATTCAGATGGTTCAAATGGCTCTAAGCACTATGGGACTTAACAACTGAGGTCATCAGTCCCCTAGACTTAGACCTACTTAAACCTAACCAACCTAAGGACAGGCTTTCCGGACGGGAAGGAGCGCCTGGTCCCCGGCACGAATCCGCCCGGCGAGATTTTGTGAACCGGCCTGTCTGTGGATGGTTTTTAGGCAGTTTTCCAACTGTCTCGGCGAATTCTGGCCGGTTCCCCTTATTCCGCCTCAGCTACACTATGTCTGCGATTGCTGCGCAAACAAGTTCTCCACGTACCCGTACGCCACCATTACTCTACCACGCAAAAATAGGGGTTACATTCGTCTGCTGTGAGACGTTCTGCCGGCCGAAGTGGCCGTGCGGTTAAAGGCGCTGCAGTCTGGAACCGCAAGACCGCTACGGTCGCAGGTTCGAATCCTGCCTCGGGCATGGATGTTTGTGATGTCCTTAGGTTAGTTAGGTTTAACTAGTTCTAAGTTCTAGGGGACTAATGACCTCAGAAGTTGCGTCCCATAGTGCTCAGAGCCATTTGAACCATTTGAGACGTTCTCTGGGGGGTCCACCGGGGGCCGAACCTCACAATAACCCCGGGTTCGGTGTGGGGCGGCGGAGGGGTGATGTGGACGGCGGTAGTCGTCATGGGGTTGTAAACCACTGTGACTGCGGCGGGGACGGAGCTCTCCGTCGTTTCTAGGTTCCCGGTTAACATACAACACAATACAATACAAAACCTAAGGACATCACACACATCCATGCCCCAGGCAGGTTTCGAACCTGCGACCGTAGCAGCAGCGCGGTTCCGGACTGAAGCGCCTAGAACCGCTCGGCCACAGCGGCCGACGACAGACATTGATAGATTCAGTTGGACCAGAGGATCCAGCCCATTCCATGTAAACACATCGCACACTATTATGGATCCATCGCCATCTTGCGCAGCGTCTTGTTGAAAACGTGACATCTGCGCTACACTCTAACGCCAGTATCAGCTGTTACCAACTGAAATCGGTGCTCATCTGACCGGGCCACTGTTTTCCGGTCGTCTGGGGTTCCCGATATAGTCACGAGCGCAGAAGAGGCGCTGCAGGCGATGTCGTTCAGTTAGCAAATGCACTCGCGTCGGTCGTCTGCTACCATAACCCATTAACGCCCAGTTTCGCTGCACTATCCTAACGGGTACGTTCGTCGTGCGTTCTACATCGATTTATGCGGTTATTTCACGCTCTGTTGCTTGTCTGTTAGCGATGACAGATCTACACAAACACCGCTGTTATCGGACGTTAACTGAAGGTCGTCGGCCACTGCATTGTCTGTGGTGAGAGATAATGTCTCAGATTTGGAATTCTCGGCACACTGTTGACCCTATGGATCTCGGAATATTGACTTCCCTAACGATTCCTAAAATGGAAAGTTTCTCTCTAACTACCATTTCCCATTCAGAGTCTGTTAATTCCCGTCGTGCGGCCATAATTATGTTAGAAACTTTTCACATGAATCACGTGAGTGCAAATGACAGCTCGGCCAATGGACTGCCATTTTGTGCCTTTTGAACGCGACACTGTGTATGGATATCGCTATCCCATGACTTTTTTCACTTTAGTGTAATATGTCGAATGTGATGAAACTTATCAGACGTGTAGAACCAATGATGCGCAAGGAATAAAACACGACACCACACTTCCACACGAACAACTCCTGTTCGAACACAGAATATGCCTAAAAAGTACGTAACTGATACGGCCGTTTGATGTACCATAAATTCACTGACAAGCCGTTGTACTCCATTGCTGAGTGTCGCGAGCCCATGAACCGAGCATCTCAGTCCCTGACAGTTAAGCTGTCGTAACACGGGAGGAGGCGGCTAAGGCTGATATGGACGCGGACGGCAAATCCATCCTCGCGCCGTCAGCACACGGAGCGAGCTGCTAAACGTAATGTGCGATCTCAGCGCTCCCCAGAGGCAGTTGTCAGCTTTATTTGGCTTGCAAAGTAGTTTTTTCATGGAAATGCACACGCGTAAAATTCCTACGTTAGCTCAATCACAACGAACTTTTCCTTACTTGTCCGTATTCCAGTCATATATTTCTGTCGATAGTACACATAACTAAAAACTTCAATATGCATGAATATGTTATAAGACAATACGGTGCGTTCCGTGTCCAGTCAATGAGAACATAAGCTTATAAAACTTTACAAAATCGGGCCAACTCAGTCCTGAGAGACAGCGCATTTATATTTACGTAACATAAAATGTTACATAAATTATTTCTTTTAATTTAATAAGAAAGTGCCACAATCTTTTAGAGAAATAGAAGTTGGAAAAAACTGTGTACAGCAGGGTGCAAACCCACTACACATTGTTTCCTAACTCTGTGCCTATACCTACTACGCCACGCTGAAATTGTGCAATGAATGATCTAGTATTTTATGGTTGGTTCAAATGGCTTTGAGCACTATGCGATTTAACTTCTGAGGTCATCAGTCGCCTAGAACTTAGAACTGATTAAACCTAACTGACCTAAGGACGTCACACACATCCATGCCCGAGGCAGGATTCGAACCTGCGACCTTAGCGGTCGCTCGGTTCCAGACTGTAGCGCCTAGAACCGCACGGCCACTCCGGCCGGCAGTATTCTATGTTACGACCTCGTGAAGGCCTCAATAACTGTTATGATGTTAACTAACATTTAATTATTAGAAATGCTACTAGGAACGACGCGTTTTTGATTAACCTCAGTGTGCAGTTGCCTTTAACAGTGTGCTTTTAGAATACGTGAGTTATAACACGGTTATAACCATATACAAAAATGTTTTAATCTCCAATATGACACTTTCAATCATTTCATTATAACAAATTAGTGTCAACAAGGACACATTTTCGAGAGACTGTCAATGTGCTGCAAACAACTTATATTCACATGATGTGAGCTATAACAAAAGATCCACCAAATGTGACCTTCAGCTGAAACAACAAACACACTGTGGCGTCTCGCAAATTCTGCTTGGGATGCAGAGAGCGTTCTTGCTTCGTGCTGGCTTTACTTACCGTGGCACGTTGCCGAACTAGTACGAAACATTTTGTGTTTCACGTGACGAAATCACTTCTCAACGAGAAATAGGAGGACGTGGCCTCACAAAACTCGTATAGCTTCAAATCAGCGTTTCCTAACTCTTCCCGCATGATGGTCTCCATAAGCTTCTCTTAGAGGAGGAGAAAGAGGAGATTAGTCTTAAACGTCCTGTCGACAACGTGGTCATTAGAGACGGAGCACAAGCTCGGATTAGGGATGCATAGGGAAGGAAATCGACCGTGCCCTTTCAAAGAAACCATCTCGACATGTGGTTTAATTGGCTCTGAGCACTATTGGACTTAACATCTGAGGTCATCAGTCCCCTAGAACTTAGAACTACTTAAACCTAACTAACCTAAGGGCATCACATACATCCATGCCCGAGGCAGGATTCGAACCTGCGAACGTAGCGGTCGCGCGGTTCCAGACTGAAGCGCCTAGAACCGCTCGGCCACAACGGCCGGCTCTCGACATGTGTCTGAAGGGATTGAGGGATATCACGAAAAACCTAAATCAGTATGGTCGGACGCGGGTTTGAACCGTCGTCTTCCCGAAATGGAGACCAGTGTGCTAGCCACTGCGCCACCTCGCTCGGTAGCTTCTCTTAGAGCCTGCTGAAGAGGATCTTCTTGGTTTGATCCATACATCTCGTTGCCCCCTCCCCGCTCGCTTTGGTACCCTCGATCTTTCCTTCCACCATTGTTTTCTCCAGATTTTCTCCATCAGTTCAAACAGTACCGCCAAAGAACTGGAGAGATTTTCGGCTGACACAAGAAGAAAGGCCCCTGGAGACATTGAGTTGCTCAATAACGGCCACGTTTGTACTTCTTTCGGTCCATTTTATGCGTAGCATCCTGTACCAGTATCAATACGCTGCTTGCCTCTGGGCTTAAGAGTCCGTGTTTCGCAACCGTACCAAGATAGAAAACATGAATGTTTGAACACGACGTATCTTTGCGCTGTTCTTTTTCGCTCTGTTCTGACAAATCTTGTGGACTTCTTCATTGTCACTCGTCCTAGCATGGTCCGTTTTCTTATTTCATCTTCACAACTTCCCATGTTGCGTATGGTTCAACCAAGAGAGATGAAAGGTTGCTCGACTTCCAGTTCCTTTAATCGATCTGTGATTTGAAACTGTGCTCCTCGATCAATTGTCGCGTTTGGTATTGTTGACATTGATGTCTAACCGCTATGACACTGACGTCATTTACTTTTGCTAGTAATTCAGCAAGTTCATTTTCGCTGCTGGCTAGAAGCAAATCGGACATTGCTAATATTCTTCCACCAACTCAGATGCCTTTACTTCAGCGATGTAGAGCTGATACCTCTCTATATACTGAAGGAATCAGACGTGTCACCACTTGCCTTCACAACATAATCAACATGAATACAGAGTTTAATTGCTAAGATACAGTAAATATAGTTATCAGTGATTCAGCCTAATAATAATGGCGTCTGTGAATTACGTACACGGTGAATGTCTTGAGCCGGCCGGGATGGTCGAGCGGTTCTAGGCGCTACAGTCTGGAACCGCGCGACCGCTACGGTCGCAGGTTCGAATCCTGCCTCGGGCATGGATTTGTGTGATGTCCTTAGATTAGTTAGGTTTAAGTAGTTCTATGTTCTAGGGGACTGATGACCTCAGAAGTTAAGTCCCATAGTGCTCAGAGCCATTTGAACCATTTTTTTGAATGCCTTGATTTTACAAAGTTGCTATGGCAGAACAGATGCAAGTAGCAACACTCCTGCCTTAAACTTCCAAAATAAGCTCTGGTCTCAGGTAGCAGTATGAAATAACCATTCTGTTCCCTGCCTTGTTTGTCAGCGAAGATTTTTGTATACGGGACGAGCCCGCGGACTTCTAGCGTCATTATGTTTCTGAGATTTAAAGAACCATACCACTGGCAAAACGATCAAAGTAACTATAAATGAAATCATCTCTATAGCTTTCACCCAAATTTATGCCACTTCACACACATACACACACACGCGCACGCACACGCGCGCGCGCGCGCGCGCGCGCGCCCAGAGAGACACAGAGAGAGGGATCAGTGGGGAAAAATACAACAAACGCAAAACTAACAAGTTTGTTTGTGTGACCATCCTCCGCAGCAAGCATATAAATACTTGTTTTGCAAATCAAACTGCCTTTTCCTGCTGCTAATTAGGAAAAGGCAGTTTGATTTGCAAAACAAGTAAACGCAAAACTGTTTTCCCCATTAAAATGCCACTGAATTTCATAAAATCTGAAATTCCATAAGGAACTTCAAGCTTTCTGTGGACCTGCATGAGTCAGGAGGAAAGAGCGGTGGGATGGCACAACTTCCCCGCGTTGTAAACATTCCTCGTTGAGCCGTCGGCCGCTATGTTCGTTTACTGCCCAAACTTTACGTCGCGCTAGTCTGTCCACCCCCGTCACTTTCTGCAACGTGTGCATCAAACGTTCTTATACTGCTCTTCGTAGTCTTAGGTAAATTTTTCCCAGTTTTAAAATTTTCCACTGTCTTGACATATGACGATTTTTTAATTTTTTATTTTGTGAACACTATTATCAGGAAGAAAAGAAAAGATTCTTGTACTTAGCAGCATGAGGTTCTTGGAATATTTTTCATCACTTATACCACGTCCTATAAAGCGATCCATAAAGTGATCCATTAATTTCCCGAATGATAGCCTTCCTCCTCCGCAGTAACATTAAGCCTAACGACGCGATGGAGTTGTTGAGAGCCCCACTGTCTTGCTGTGATAGGCACGCGTTTCGAAAGCGTTTCTTCCACTCCAGCAAACGTGAACCTGATGGACGGCGTTTGTCACACAAAACAAAACTTTGACTACTGTCATAACTATCAGTGTTCAAACACCAACGTACATGCATCAGTTCCTTTTTTTTTCCACAATTCCTAAAGTTGCACTACCAAATTATAGGTACTGTGACTTATCGTGGACTAAACAATGAGTGTGAGTGGACAAGATATGAGTGTGTGACCCGCCGTTCACACTTACATAATTGTAAATTGTGAGACATTTGCCAACTTTTGAATGCCTTCAGGCATTCGCGTTGTAACCTACTTTGCACTCTCTGTCAAAAACATACCACAATTTTGCTGCAGCGTCGGATAGATCTATCTATCGCATGCGCTTCACCTGTAATATTTTCAGCTCTATGAACCCTGTCGTGTTTGCGTGGTTAAGTTTAGGAGCGGGATATACTAATGTTAGGTAAATAGTCTCACGTACCAACTTTCTTACTTTTATTCTATAGCAGTTCTTGTTGTGCGGTGACAGCGAAAATGAAAATGGAAAAAAAGCGGGAAGTTGTGGTTGTCACCAAAGCTAAAGGAAAGACCTATGGAATAAAAATCAATATAAATAAAATAAAAGTAATGCTACTATTAGGAAATAAAAGGGCAAAGACAATGCGTGAAAGGAGAATCATTAAAGCCTGTGCGAAGCTTAAATGCGTACGAAGCAAACAGAAAGAGACTGGAAGCGCAACGTAGAAATTAGAAACAAGATAAAGTGCCGAAAGGTATTTTGGAAGAAAAGAACAGTCTCGACAAACAATTGAGAGAAAAGACTGGTAGAGTTTTTTATACGGAGCGCCCACCCGTATGGTGTCGAAACGTGGACAATGACGAATAATTGTAGAGTAAGAATGGAGGCTTTTGACATATGGACTTGGCGGAGGATGGAAAAAAATAAGTTGAATGGGTAGGTTAAAATATGAGGAGATACCCAAAAGAGTGATAAGCCAGTGATAGTATGGAAGGAATCCTTCAAGGGTGTGTGGAAGGGAAGAGGATGCGAGGGAGGACGGCGTCACAGATCCAGTACGATGTCCGAACAGCAGCATGTACAGCAACATTAAGGAAGAAAAATGGAATGGAGACGCAGAGGTCCTGCCAGCATAACAGAAAACTGATGACAAAAAGTGACAGTAAAAATAAAATAAGAGTTCACAGCAATTTTTTCCTCTCTGAGCGTTATAGGAAACTTTTGTAATTTCGCATGTTTATTTTCTGAATTTACGAAGCGCCTTTCAGTATCTGTTCTCGTGTGAACGTAATGAAGCTTGTAATTAACAGATTATTAGCTTAATCATATCACAGGCAACGCTGCCCGTCGACGGGGTGGCTCGCAGTGTGGGAACAATGGTAATGAAGTTCAGGATTTTCATTAGCTTGCAACGCATTGCCGCAGTGCATCTAATCAATTCTGAAATGGAATCACCGGTCTTAATCAGTATTAATGGAAGGACAAAAATGTAAACTATTGACACTGACGCAGCGCTGTGTTTGATGAGGTCATTTATTGGAAGCCTCTGCTTCCGTTGTCCGGCTGAGCGGCTTAGAAGTCAGTTCTTTCAATGACTGTCAAGTGGAAGATTAGGGTTCAACCGGAGCGAATTTATCTTGGTGGGCAGGTCAGACCGATTCCTCTATGCTTCGTGAGGACGCATGACAAGTTGCTTCTGCAAAGACCGATGAACTTAATTATCTTGACGTACTACTAAACTCTGACAAAGGCACAGTGGCTGAAATTGATTCACGAATTCAAAAGTTTAAGGACTATGACCTTATGCCAGTCCTCCAAATCAACATGCTTTCTATAGTATAAAAATTTCACATGTACAAATTATGAATTTTTCCTGCGTTAACCCATGAAAATCAAATCTGGAATTTCGCAATAAGAAGATGCAAGGCAAGTAAGTATATCTTAACGCAATGTCATAAGGTAAACATTTAGGCTCGTAAGAGACAGCAATAACAACGAATGGAAATTCTGTATAATGCTGAATTTTATAATTTATATAAAGAGTCAGATGTAGTAGCAAACATTAAAGCGAAATGACTGCAATGAATAGAGCATGTTATTAGAACACTATGAAATTTGGCTATTAATAGACAGAAGCCCTTCCTGCTGAAAACCGCCCCTTTGAACGCTCAAGTGAAAGATAACTCGATAGCATTCAGAATGATTTGCAAAAATTAAGACAGCGTAGGGCCTAGAAAATTATCTCTGAGGACAGAGACAGGTGACTAAATATCGTTCATTCTGTAGCTTAATAATAATAATATCGCTATCATCATGGTCATCTCAGTCTGAGCTGCAAGAAGAGAACGATGGAAATAGCTTTCGAGTGTAATGTAGATCAAAGAAAGTGGAATCAGCAGAAACGAGATTAGCGACGAGCTTCATACCAAAATTTGCGACCACATGGTAGCCGAAATGCAGAAATTCTGCTCCGTCGAAAGAAAAATAACGCATGAAGGTCGAAGGAAGGAGCAGATTAGTAGCAGAATACCACAGGGAAAGAGATTATTCGCCAGAATAACTTGACTAGCATGAGACGTAGAACTTAACTTGAGGAAGCAGTTCTAGAGAATGTGTGCCTGGGGAACAGAATTGCGTGGCATTGAGGCATGGAATTAGGAAAAACCCGAAAAGAAGAGAATCGAAGCGTGTGAGATGTGTCTTGAAAGACATCGTGTTTACGCCAATGACTGTTAAACGTTTTATTTCCACTAAAGCAGTTTCGGTCTTAGGCCATTATCAAGTGCAGATGTTTTGACTTTAAGCCATGTCTACATTATACAAGCTGACACATTTATATGTCGGTGCTATTTGCAACGAATGTATACAACAGCAAATGACAACGACATACAAATGTGTCAGCTTGTTTAAAGTAGACAAGGCCTAAAGCCAAAGCATCTGCACTTGATAATGGCCTAAGGCCGAAGTTGCAATAGTGGAAATAAAAAGTTTAACAGTCACTGGCGTAAACATGATGTCCTTCAAGAAATTTCACATGCTGTGAATCCCAGCTATGAAAAGCGTGTGAGATGTTATGCTATAGAAGGATGACGAAGTCAAGAGGAGTGGTAAGATAAGAAATTAGAAGGTCCATCAAATCGGCGAAGAAAGGAATGCATCGAAAACACTAAGTGGGAGAAGGGGCAGGATTATGCGACCTTTGCCAGTCAGCAAGAAATAACGTTAGTGGTATTACAGGGAGTGGTAGATGGCAAAAACTGCAGAGGAAGGTATAGATGGTAATATGTGCAACAAATGATTCAGGACGTTAAATGTGATTACTACCCCGAGGTGAAGTAACAGGCTCATGGCAGGATAAAACGGGGGGCTGCATCAGCCCACCTCATCAATCAAGAACGGGTTTACACAGCTACATAACTCTCCGAGAGTATAATGACGAAAATAAACTGCAATAGTGTTTCCAAACGCTAATTAAAGTTGGTCCTCCTTGAGGACATCTACAATTTTGGCAATAAAAATTGCAACACTATTAAGGCGCCATTCAACAAATAAACTGGGATGAAGTGCGCTAATTTCACGATGGGCAAGTATTAATATATAAGCTCAACTGTACAATGTAGTTAAAAGCAACGTCATTTACATTCTGTGTATAAGAAAAGATTACTCTTTGGGTTTCTCATTCAGAAATCGCAATTGAATGTTGTGTGTTTGCAAGAAGATCACGTTATGCTTCGTGCAGGGAAGTGAAACTTCTACTAGCATATGTTGGAATTCGACAAGACCAGTATCGTGGTATATCGAAACTGTGGTTCATCGTTTCGCGATATTGCTGCTCGCGATGGTCAACATCCCCCGACTTCCATGCGAATGGGTTCATGATGGCCGTAGTCAACGCTATGCAGGATCTCAACAACTCCACGCAAGTAGCACCCTACAGAACACACACGTTGTTTGGTCGGCCGCGCTGGGTTGTACAGCGACGTCACGCACCTTGAAACACGAAATGGTCTTGTTTGCAACAAGACAAGCATCCCGCGGGCAGTGGAATGACTTGTGGTGCGTAACTGACTGTCAGGCAAATCCCATTTTGCTTACAGCATCGCGACGGAAGTATACGAGCGTGGAAGGTTACGAGGGGAAGAAATGCATCATCATACAGATACAGAAATTGACACGAGGGTGTGGGATGCCATTATATGCAGAACACGATCGCCCCTTTTTAGCGGAGCCAGTAATTTAGACATGATAAGACCGGTGGTTGTGTCCTGCCTTCGAGGTCTCCGTGACGTCAGCATTCTAAAAGACTGCCGCATATTGCACTTGCTGTCCTGGTCCACCACGATAAAGATTGTTTCTAAATGTTGGCCTGGCCAACATGTTCTTCATAATTCTCGCGCACTGAACACATTTGATCGTAGGTTATATAGTGACTGGCACGTCACCACTCACCAGCCGGCTGGGGTGGCCGAGCGGTTCTAGGCGCTGCAGTCTGGAACCGCGCAACCGCTACGGTCGCAGTTTCGAATGTTGCCTCGGGCGTGGATGTGAGTGATGTCCTTAGGTTAGTTGGGTTTAAATAGTTCTAAGTTCTAGAGCACTGATGACCTCAGAAGTTAAGTCCCATAGTGCTCAGAGCCATTTCAACTACTCACCAGCCGACTGCGGAACTCTGGCATAGAGTTGAAGCAGCGGGGAACGGCGTATCTGTAATTGTCATCCAAGCTCAGTTCGACTTTATGCTCCGCCAGGCTAGAGCCATTGTTCATGCCATAGGTGGCAGTTCTGGGTCCTTTATTTCGCTCCCTATGTACCCACATATCACCTATAGATTTTATCATTTACCTTCCTACTACCGGATGGCTATAATTAAAGTGTAGCTACTCGCAGAGGTCCAGTGTGATCTGTAATTACTGACTGGCGGCAAAACTTGATAGACACTCTAATGCGTTAATGATGATGAGGTCCCATACCCCGAGGAGCGTAGGGAACGATGCGGGAGACCCGTACCGCTGTACTAGGCAAGGTTCCTAGTGGAGGTGGTTTGCCATTGCCTTCCTCCGATCGTAATGTCGCTGCATGATGATGATGATGATGAAGGCGACACAACGACACCCAGTCATCTCGAGGCAGGAAAAATCCCTGACTCCGCCGGGAATCGAACCCGGCACCCCGTGCGCAGGAAGCGAGAACGCTACCGCAAGACCACCCGCTGCGTTAATATGGAACCGATTTACAACGGATATATATATATATATATATATATATATATATATATATATATATATATATATATGTTTTTTTTTAACTGTTGTTCAGTTCACAGTTATCCGTCAAAACGTATCTGGAACTTGAAGTACGTAATATGTAACTATCTAAATGACGTGGTAGTTACAAGATTCGTGAAACGAATTATCGTTCGACGTGACGAATACCGTTACGACAATCATTTAACTGTTCTAACTGATAGATTTCGCAGCTTTAGTTAAATTACTGGGCCGGCCGCTGTGGCCGAGCGGTTCTAGGTTCTTCCGTCCGGAACCGCGCTACTGCTACGGTCGCGGGTTCGAATCCTGCCTCGGTCATGGATGTGTGTGATGTCCTTAGGTTAGTTAGGTTTACGTAGTTCTAAGTCTGGGGACTGATGACCTCACATGTTAAGTCCCATAGTGCTTAGAGCCATTTGAACCATTTGAACAAATTATTGAGGAAAATTTGCAGGGTTTAGAGACTAAAGTTTTCACACTATGCTGGACTCGACAACACAACTTTTTGATAGTTTTACGGCACTAGCATCTTTGGGAAACATCCTTTCATTTCACAGCGTTAACCATCCGCCTTATTAGGTCTATAACTTTGCTTACGCTGTTTCTTTTTTCTCGAAATTCGAGGCTTTATTGTGAAAAACTTACCAAAAATTTATGATTCAAAGTATCGGCCACCTCGGCCGAAGAACTGGGCGTCTTTTGAGGAAATCCAAGAATCGATCCAATTTTGACCTTGTTCATATGATGAGAGGTGCTGGTTAGTAAGCCTGTGTACCATCGTTCGAAAAAGATGGTAATCAGAGGGAGAGTACGGCGGGTGGGGTAGAACTTCGCATGTCAGTGTTACCAAGAATGTTTTGACGGGTTTTGCGACATGGTGTTGAGCAATGTCTGCTGCAAAATCATGTTTCTATGTCTAACGGTGTACTCTGAAGGCTTGCATTTCAGTATTCAGCTCAAACACTTCAGTTGCTTTTGATAATGATCTGCTGTGTTTTTTTTCCGGCTGTCTAAGTAGCTTCGAAAACCTCTCTTCCACCGCTATTACCGTCTTCGAAGTCAAAATTACCGTTCTTGAAGCGTTGAAACCATTATCTGCGAGCTCTTTCACCAACGGATGCCTCATCATAGGTCTCGCTAAACGTTTTATGATCAACTGACGTAGACTTCTAAATGGCAAAAAACAAAAATTAAAACTGCCTGCTGAAGACGAGAATTATGTTCGTAAGTTGACATTTAATCGAGAATAGCTTTCCGACGCCATCACAAATTGACTAATATTTGGGTTATGTCTACAAATAGCTAAGCATATTTTGTCACGCTTATGACCTGCCACCTGCACCGCCACTTACCGCTGCTGCCATTTATTGCAACACGGCAGAAGCAAAGTTGTAGACCCAATAATTTTGAGTTTGGTAGATATGTTCTTCACGGACTCTGACGATATTGTATGCTATGAAACTCGTGTTCGAAATCGCGCTCCCTCCAGCTCACCTTTGATAGGGGCTTGTCTCAAGTTTCTGTATAATTCTGTGAATACATCTATAGATGAGTGGCCTAGATCATTTTTACAAAAGATAAATCAGTGGAAATTCCTTGTAGTATTTATCCTTTACGAGCAGCAAGAGAAGTTGCCAGTATAGTAAACGCGTCATAGAACCCCTGCAAATATCGTAGCACCAGTACGTCGGGCGCTAAATTATATGTTGAGCAGAATGAGCCATATAACGATTCCGGAGCTTCTCTGTAAGTATCCAGAACATGGGATAGACTGATACACATTTGAAACAGCGCTCCACTGTCTTTTGGCGACGAAATGCCAGCGATGTGTAACGACGCTTAGCGAATCTTTCAGCGGATTCGCAGGGCTTTTTGTGCTCCGCGTGGCGAGTCTGGACCACGTCCAGGCGATTTGTTTCGACGGCAGGCGGACCCTCGCGGGTCGCCGTCGCCAGCAGACACACGCCGTGGGCTCCGACCCAGCGCGGCGGCTCCGCTGCCTTGTCGCTTACCCCCCTCCTCCCCCTCTGTCCACCGTAAGCAGCTTCCGCGTTTCGCCGCTCCAGGGCAACCACTGGAAGCGTTTAAGGGTGCAGTTCATCTGGTGCGCTAACTTGTTGAATCGACTCGAGAACAAATCCAGATTCACGCCAAAAAGCCTCTGTTGTTTGTTAGTGAAATGTCTGCAAAAGTTAGCAAATTTAGGTTTTGGAACAGCCCGTAGCCAAATCTTTTCTGCATCTGAATGATCCAAAAATATAATTTCACAGTGACTTCATGGGTGATACGAGGCCTGTTCGGAAAGTAACATCCGATCGGTCGCAAAATCGAAACCACTGTGAAAATCAAAAATGTCTTATTTGCAATAGTTGGCTACACCTTCCGCTCAGATTTAGACATTTGTCGTAGCTTTATACCAACTTTCCAATACCCTCGTCATAGAAGGCAGCTGCCTGCTAATTTTCTATGCTGGTCTACAGCTTGTTCTCGGTGCCAGAATGTTGTCTTCATAGCCAGCGGTTCATGTCAGCAGAGTTGAGTATCAGGGAGAGCCAACTACGGGCTGTATTGTGGGTGATCAAACACTTCCCATCGAAAACGCTGCAGAAGCATCTTCATTGCCACTGCAGAGTGCGGCCGAGAATTATCATGCAGAAGCCGGCCGGAGTGGCCGTGCGGTTCTGGGCGCTACAGTCTGAAGCCGAGCGACCGCTACGGTCGCAGGTTCGAATCCTCCCTCGGGCATGGATGTGTGTGATGTCCTTAGGTTAGTTAGGTTTAATTAGTTCTAAGTTCTAGGCGACTGATGACCTCAGAAGTTAAGTCGCATAATGCTCAGAGCCATTTGAACCATTTGAGTCAATTGTCATGCAGAAGGAAACGCATGACAGCTATATTATGTGAGCTGCATGACATCAGACGAAGTCTCACACCAGGCCCTCATATTTGGCGGGAGACTCTATTGTTATAAGCATCTTTACGTGCTCAGTGTTTGCTCAGACTGAAAAAAAGTGCTGTGACGCGATCGACGAGCATACTAGAGGCACTGCGCAACGCATCTGCGCAAAGTTTCATCGGATTTTCACTGTGGTTTCCATTTCGCAAACAGTCGGACCTTACTTTCCGAATAGACCTCGTACCTCGTAACCGGAGCAAAGAGTATTAAAATTTCACTGTTGCTCTATTTTAGCCATAAAGCTCACAACAAGGATGACGCAATAAAACACAAAATTTGTCGAAGTTTCATCCTCAGCTTAAGCTCAATTTCATCTGTCATGCGCGAAGTTTGTGTTAAACTTTGCGTCTGTGACAATAATGATTTAAATAATAAAGTTGTCCACCAGTCAAGATTTTTCATGTGTAGGACGCAAGTTTTCAGGGATTTATTTCTATTTCCGAGTGCCGTAGGAGTGAACCAGTATAGTGGGAATGTTTCTCTGCCTCTATTGCCCTGCAGTTGTCTTTTTATGCTCTCAAGATATTGTTCCTCCTTCATTACGCAGAAACAGTCTCTCTCTCTCTCTCTCTCTCTTTCTCTCTCTCTCCCACACACACACTCGAGAGCACGCACCACATCATTCATAGTATTTGATTACGTCAAATCATAACGCAGTACAATGGTAATCCTAGATGATACTGCTACAGAAGCATTCTGGATATTAGGTTTCTCCGCAAAATCTGCCAGTAAAACAAGATGTAAAAAACACTAACTATAAGAAGGGATAAGATGGTAAAACATGTGTACTTGCATGGTACTCCAGGGAAGTGTAAAGGGTAAAACTGTAGGAGAAGACAGACAGTGGAATATATGTAGGTTACATGTACGAATCTGAGATGGGGAGGCCGGCGGTTCTAGGCGCTACAGTCTGGAACCGCGTGACCGCTACGGTCGCAGGTTCGAATCCTGCCTCTGGCATGGATGTGTGTGATGTCCTTAGGTTAGTTAGGTGTAAGTAGTTCTAAGGTCCAGGGGACTGATGACCTCAGAAGTTAAATCCCATAGAGCTCAGAGCCATTTGAATCATTTTTTTGAGATGGGGAGATTGCCGGCTCCCACTCAGCTCCCTCCCGTCTTCCCCGACAACCAGTACCATCTCTCCCTCAAAACAAGAGGATGTGTTGATTTTCTGTCCCAAATCAGAACTGTGTTAGAGCTAGGTTAAAAAAAATGGGAATATCCTTTTACGCAGGTTTATACTGTCGAGAATGCTAAACTTCCAATTATGTACTGCACTAATGGGAAATAGTAATTCGAGGTCGAAATTCTTCGAGATATGGTCATAGAATCGTAAATTCTAAGACCGCACAAAAACACCAACAAGCACACTGAATTTTAGCTAGTTTGCCAACGGACAACACAAAAATTGCGTAATATGTTTGTACTGTGTTTTAATTAAACGTTAAGAAACGCTGTCTTGCTTTTGTGTAAATGTCTGCATGGGGAAGGTGCCACTGTACCTTGCGAACATAGAAAGACGACTGCAGGGCAGTATGGCCAGGACAACACACATGCAGACATGATATATAATACCTACGCAACCTTCCAAAGCATTCGAATCGAATATGACAAATCTACGAAACGCGTCGTGCTGCCCGTGATACATCGTAACTGGCGGAGAACTTTATCATTTAAATAATGATTTCTACAGAATGTGATCCCTCTACTGACTACCGATTCCACAACCCCTCAGTCCTTACCTTCCTCCTGCTTGTTGCTGTCACTGCGAAAACTGTTTGCCACCTATGAACTAGTTGTTGGCCACGCGGCACTTCCCAAGGCTTACAGATGCGACAGAGCAAGTGAAGTGATACTGGCTGGTCATTCTTGCTTGGCAGCAACGTACGACACAGAGTATTCAGTCTCAGGTCCGATCACAGTGTAAGTACCGAGAAATTTCTCAATTTGTGATGGTTGTACCGTGCAACCTCAAACTCTTACATAGATGATATCACTGCTGTGCCTGATGACTTAGTTAAGTCATAGGACTCGTATTTTGGAAGGGTGATGTCCAAATTCAGCTCACATATCACCGTTTACGTTCTTACAGTATCCACGTAACACTTGGAGTGAATGATGCAATGGTTATTCCAGGAGACGATGGTTTATTTCGTCCCCTGTCTTCTCCCAACTCTGCTACTGCTGTCTCTTATGTCATGGAACATTAAACTGGAAGCATCGTTCCATTTCTCGTACGTATATCAGTTTCACAATAACTTCAAGATAGGGAAAATTTCACTGTTATGAGGAGTAAAGTGTGAGTGCAGTCATTAACATTGGATACAAGTCTATTTTGCATACGGCGATACAATTAACTTCCAGGCAAACCACTCTATAATGATGTACCACTAATGTTGTTAGTGGGAATACTTTGTGAATAAAACACTAACTTGAACTCTCCTTCTTCTCCTCCCACTTTCCTATGCCTCCTTTCGCCCTACCTCAGCCCACCTCATCACCCTTACTTTCCTTTCCTCTACATCCTCCTGCTTCCTTCTCCATACCCTACACCCGAAACTATTTCCTCCCACTCACACCCCTCTCCCCCGCCCCCTCCTCCCTTTTCCCGTTTTGTGGAAACAAGAGAGTCACTGAGCTTCTAAGCTAACACACACATTTAGCACTTCTGATAACAGCTCAGTATTAAGTCACATTTCTCAAGTCCTTCGAACGTTAGGCCACTGTTTCGCAAACAGGACATTCAGGGAGTATCTACGAAAAGTAATTCACAACTCGTGCATCTTCACCTCTCCTTTCCCCTTTTTTCTAAGCTACACTCCTCTTCTGGAAACAGACCAATAAAAGAACACCTAAGCCATATGTGTTACACATATGTAGCCCTCCAATTTATATTTTACTCCATGAAAACCAACAAGACACACAGATTTCTCAGTTTCTACGTAAACCACAACCTATTTCGGAAATAGGTGGATCCCTCAGAGTGGTTGGTGGGTCATGTCGTCCATAAACAGCCCTTTTCAATCCATCCCAGGAATGTTCGATAGGGATCATTTCTGGAGAACATGCTGTCCACTCTAGTCGACCGAAGTCGTTATCCTGAAGGAAGTCATTCACAAGATGTGCACGATGGGGGCGCGAAGTGTCGTCCATGAAGACGAATGCCTCGCCAATATGCTGCCTACATGATTGCACTGTCGGTCGGAGGATGGTATTCATGTATCGTACAGCCGTTACGGTGACTTCCATGACCACCAGCGGCGTACGCCAGCCCCACATAATGCCACCCCAAAACATCAGGGAACCTCCACCTTGCTGCACTCGCTGGACAGTGTGTCTAAGGCGTTCAGCCTAACCGAGTTGCCTCCAAACACGTCTCCAACGATTATCTTGTTGAAGGCATGTGCGACACTCATCGATGAAGAGAACGTGATGCCAGTCCAGAGCGGTCCATTCGGCATGTTGTTGGGCACCAGCTGTACCGTGCTGCATGGTGTTGTGGTTGCAAGTATGGACCTCGCCATTGACGTCGGGAGTGAAGTGCACATTATGCAGTCTACTGCGCACAGTTTGAGTCATAACACGACGTCCTGTGGCTGCACGAAAAGCATTATTCATCATGGTGGCGTTGCTATCAGGGTTCCTCCGAGCCATAATCCGTAGGTAGTGGTCATCCACTGCAGCAGTAGCCTTTGGCGGCCTGAGTGAGGCATTTCATCGGCAGTTCCTGTCTTTCTATATCTCTTCCATATTCAAGCAACATCACTTTGGTTCACTCCGAGACGTCTGGTCGCTTCCCCTGTTGAGAGCCCTTCCTGGCATAAAGTAACAATGCGGACGCGATCGAACCGCGGGACCGACAACACGAGCCTTGTACCTCCTTCCTGGTAGAATGACTGCAAATGATCGGCTGTCGGACCCCGTCTGTCTAATAGGCGCTGCTCATGCATGGTTGTTTACATTTTTGGACGGGTTTAGTGACATCTCTGAGCAGTCAAAGGGTCTCTGTCTGTGATACAATATCCACAGTCAACGTCTATCTTCAGGAGTTCTGGGCTCCGAGGTTATGGAAAACTTTTTTGATCTGCGTACATTTTCAGCCCAGTCACAGTTCAGTAGTTTACTGACATATCAGCTTCTGTCAACACATTTTTACTCTTTCATAAGCCAAACCTTCTTTTTTGAAAATGGGCCAATCAAAGAGCCTCTTACGGCAATGATGAGTGAGGAATAACATCATTCTCGTCCAGGATGCTGGCAAGTACACAAAGAATTCATGGCATCGTACATATTCGCATCATTGCCAGCATTAGTTCGTTTTCTTTACCTCAGGGGGAACTAAAATAACGAAATATTATACTACAACAGTTTAACAAACTAACCTTGACGTTATTCGGATAGGAATGTTCGTTTTACCGATATTTATTGAGAGAAATGTGCGCCAAAACGTATTTGTTAACCTTGTGAGCCTCGCCATTGCCAATGTTACTTAGTTTTCCGTACGCCATGAGGGCCTACAATGGTAGAACATTATATGGTGAGCAATGTGTGCCAAAATATACGTGTGTTCACCTTGTGGCCGTCGTAAACAGAGTCTAGCACAATGCTCTAGTTGGCTTTATTTTGTATTTTACCCTTTGGCTGAAAAAAGATTTGAAGTTGCAAATATTTCCACAGTTAAGTCAATAACTGATTTTTTGATTGTTGAAAGTTGTATTATCTTTGAAAGCATTTATGAGAAAAATCTCACACAATTTGTTTACTTACTGTATTCCGGAATTTTGCTTTACTAAGTTACAATGTTCCAAGTAAAATATACTAAATTTTCATGATAATGTTCTACACTAGAAAAATATAACTGACGTTATTGACTTAGTAATACAGCTTTATATTAGTTTCGGTTTTAGTCCCAACAGGGTTTATGCTCCACTGGGATGGGTGGCATTTGTTCTTATCTACAGGTTGTCTTTTTTTAGTTCAAAGTTTTTATGTACTGTTAATTTCAGTATTTAACCAAGATCTCTATGCTCCTAAATTAGCTCTGTGCGCCGCTTAGGAACCATTACTTATCTTTACGTAAACGTAAATTAGTATCATGTGATACCGATTACACTCTTCGCTGAATTTCAAATTCGTTCTTATCCTATGGAGTTGGATCAAGGTCATCTTGTATATGATGTAAGTCTGTGATAGAAATACATGAAAGGCAGTAATAATACTGTTAATATTTGCAGATATTCTTCATCAGTTGCTATTTCAATTATGTTTAACCTGAAGATAATGACAAATTCTATATAAGAATAACAAAATCTATCTAACATAACCTCAACTGGGGCTAAAGCCGAAACTAATATAAAGCTTTCTGAACCAGTCAATAACGTTAATTATATTTTTCTGGTGTAGAACATTAAGCATTACCATTTTACCCCTAAGATGTTGTTTGATGAAGCGAGTCATTACTGATAAACGTAAAAGCATCACGGTTTAAGGTTTCATTTTTATACTTATCGTAACTTGAGCATTATTTGCATTAACAGATCCTCCCACCCTCTCCCCCAACATCGCATACAACACTGTTATCAAAATTCAGCGAATTTTAGTTGGTGTATAGTGTCTTAAAAGCGCAAATGTCTAATATGTAATAAATAAACAAAACATTTTTCATTTTTCTCACAAATATTTTCGAAAACAGCTGTAACTTTAACAAACAAAAAATAGGTAATTGATTTAGCTGTGGAAGTGTTAGTAACTTCAAACCTTTTTTCTACCAAAACGTTAAAAAACAAAATAAGGCCAACTAGAGAATTATGCTAGCATCTTTTTACGACACCCATAGGCTCAAGACACATCTGTTCAATCACATACTACTGTCAATAGCAATACCGGAAACAGAAAAATCTTGCAAAATAAGCCAAGAATATTCTCTCCAATTTCTCATGGTATAATATTGCACCTTTTTAGGCCCCCTGGTTATGGAAAGCGAACTAATATTGGCCATGGCGTATATCCAATGACATGCAGACATTGTGCAATTGCCAACACTATTGGATGAAAATGATGGTATGCCTACCCATCATCTCCACAGCCGTCTGAGTGGCTTATCAAGGAACTGACAAACGTGATTCTCTGTTTTGTTTTTATGGTATTGAAATACTGAATTGCTACTGGGCGATCTACATATGTGTATGTGCTTAGTAGCTCCGTAGTTGATCTATTTCCTGAACAGAGACGTGGCTTAGATGTGGTAGAGGTGTGGAAATGACCGAGATGTGGATTGCGAGGGGTGTAGGGAATGTAGGAGGGGTATAGGAGAGGTGAAGTTGAGAACAGAGTGGGGAGGAGATAGCGGAAGTACGTTCAAGGTTATATTCTATCTAAAGTTGCCATTGCCTTCCTAGTGTTGCTTCTGTGGTCTTTGAGCCGGAAGACTGGTTTGATGCAGATCACCAAGCTAGTCTATCTTTTTGCAAGCTTCTTCGTCTCTACATAGCTGCTACGACCTACACTGTTTTGAACATGCGTACTGTAGAGATGCCTTGGTTTTACTCTACAATTTTTACTCCTCACACTTCCTTCCATCATAAAATTGCATGCATCATATGTACCATCTCAGGTGATGTCTCCCTTTACTAAAGTTGAGCCATAATTTTTTTCTCAAATTAAATCAGTATCTCTTAACTTGCCATTCGACTTCCTCATCTAGTTTTGAACATTCTTCCTTATCACCATTTATGGATAGCTTATATTTTATTGTGCCCTGAACTGCTTATCATCCGCGTTTCACTTCCCTCGTAGGCTAAAATTGCCTTCAGAAAATATTTGGTAACATATAAATTTATATTCGGTGTTAGCAAATTTCCCTTTTATTTCTGTTGTCATCTCTACTCTGGCCATCATCAGTTGTTTTTCTACCTATCATGTAAAATTCATCGACTATGTTTAGTGTCTTATTTCCTAATCTGATTCTATCGCCATTACCTAATTTAATTTACGTTATAACACCTTTGTATTATTTTTGTTGATATTCATCCTGTAACCTCTTGTCAAAGCGCAATCCGTTCCGTTCAACTGCTCTTGCAAGTCCTTTGCCGCCTCTGACAAAATTACGTCATCGGCAAACCCCAAATTTTTTATTTATACTGCTCGAATTTCAGTTCCGTTTTCTCAATTTCTCTTTGGTTTCCTTCACTGATAGCTCAATGCCAAATTAAATTATATCACTGAGAGGCTGTCAGACTTACTTCTCAACTGTTGCTTCTCTTACATGTCCTTCGACTATTTATAACGGCAGTCACTTGTGCGCCGCTATTACTAGACGTATATGTTGCAGACGTTCTAGCGACATGGGTCATCACAACGAAATTTCTTTTGGATACGTTTTAAGATACGAGTATATGTGGACAGTTGCCTGTAACACACAAAAATTGAATGGCATGGAATATACCACTAATGTTATGGGTATATTACAGGTCATTCATACCCGTGTAACTAGTTCTTCTAACAGATACGACGAGTGCATTCTCTTTATTGCCTTTAAACGAAATTGTAAGTGGATAAGAACAGTCTGTACATTAGAAACTGTCTTTTCTGGTGGATGTCTTGCATGAAACATTCTCTGACATCTCGTCAGATGTGTATATCAATGTGGCACGAAAAGTTGACGTCACACCAGGAGAATTTCATCAGGTGTATACGGATGTTCACCACATGGTGGCTCTTAAGTATGACATCGAAATCTCGTGTTTCTTTTTTCATGTTATTTTTCCTGCAGGCCATACAGCCATAATCGTTACCTTGACACTCACATCTCGCCTAATCCCAGACATTTTCCCACGTGTTGCATTGTTTCCAATATGAAATGGCGAATATTGTTCCCTGAGACTTTTCACACTTCTTTTCGGCATGGAATAGTTATCGGATGATGCAATGATTATCTCTGAAACAGAACGTGAAATGATGGCATCAGCTAGGACTCTGCATTAAAAAACGCAAATACGAGTAGGCTTGCATTTACGGACGGGCAGTACCACACTGATTTGAAACAGTTTATTTGAAAGAGAATGATTAGTTAACGCATGACTTATTCCGGCATCCTCCCAAATAATTTCTTTCAATTGTTTGGTCATGTAGAACTCTCCATTCTTTTTCCAGAAGGAATTGTTGGATATTGCTGCAGTATGTACTACGACAATGAGTTCGGAAAGTCACAGTACACTGGTCTACGGACTATATATATATATATATATATATATATATATATATATATATATATATATATATATATATCGTAAGATATTGACGTTTTGTGTAATCGTTAAATGTTCAGTTTGTTTTTGTATTATGGTTCTTTCAACTGAGCAACGTATTTTTCCTGTTGAACACATTGTTCGACGAAGCGATAAATAGGCCTACACGGACTTCATGCAGGAATGATTTGCTGAAAAATTCCCGTCAATAGCTGTGCCTCATCGAAATGTGGTTCGTCGACATACTGAGAAATTTCGCGACACAGGCTCAGTGAAAGATGCCTACGAACTGTAAGACCACCTGAACTAAACGAACAGTGTCCATTCAGCAGAGGTGCGGCTAGAAACATATTCCTCGGAGCTAACAATCCTGCGTAGTATCTTCTGGGGACTTGTTCCCGTAACTCAACAGGGAATCAACAATAAAGATGCACTCTGTACAAGGTTTTACCCCAGGGAGCATTTAATCTTCCATTTCCAAGGAAATGAAAAGTAGGCTTTCGGTTTCTGGGGATCCACGAAACTGTGCAAAGAATGAGTCTGAGCGTTCTGAAATCTTCCTTAAAAAACAAACCCATAAAATCAAACACAGAAACACAAATTACCTAGCCATTTTTCATGTAAATTAATTCTGAAACACGGGAAAATTAAAATCCTTAATAAATAGCATAAATGAAAAGCAATATAAAATAACAGCACTGCAAGAAACTAGATTTTCTGATAAACATTCTTTCGATTCAGAATGATCCCAGATATTTAAGGGAAAATAAGTTATGAAGAATGTACCCCAATTTGGAAAAGGTTTCATTTTAAACAAAAACGAATTGAACTGACTAACAGAATTTAAATCAGCTAGTGAAACACTTTCCACACAAACTTTTAAATCATTAAGCAAAGTTTATACTACTTTAAATACACATACACCAACGAATGAGAAAAACATAACACAGAAAGAGGAAACAGAAAATTTTCGGTGAAATGTGTCAAACGTCCTAGTTCACATTGCATCGAAAAACTCAGTAGTACTACTTGGAGACTTTAAGGCACAAACTGGCAAAGAACGTGAGCACAGATCCATAGTGGTAAATTTGCAAGTGAAAGAAGCAACACTAATAGAGAAAGACTTTTGAACCTGTGCAGATAGCATAACATAATACTAAAATCTACATTCTTCAAGAAACTTCATAAAAAACAGCCCACATGGGTATCACCAGATCCAATTTGTGGTGAAAAGTGACTCAGTCATGTCGCTATATATAGACACTCTGCAGTGGAGATACTCAATGTAAAAGTTGCCAAGAGCGCCGGTTTAGATTCAGACCCTAGCTATCATTAAATTAAAAGTTAGTGCAACACATAGAAAAAAACCAACACCAACGCAAAAAATATACCATACAGAAGTTATCTATAATAAATGATTACAAAATTCATTTGGAAAAAGGAATACCTAAATGTTGGGAACAACTACAAAAGGACATTATTCAGACTGCAGAAGAAACTATTCCTCCTAAAAAGAAATGGAAACATGCATGGTGGGATGATGATTGTGATGAGTTAATTATAAAGAGACAACGAGCTTGGAATATCTGGAAAGCAAATAAAACTGATACGGAAAGGGTAAATTTTATAGAAGCGAGGAAACGTTGTCATAACGCACATTGTGTCCAAACATACATATTTAGAGGCTCTCTGTCAAATCAGAGATGACACGGGATTTTTTGTCACCCGTTTCTTGGTACACATGCGGTTGTGTACAGGAGTAAAATGCCAGTAGTGTCAAGGTGATATTTTTGAGGTCTCTGTGGTTAGAGACAGTACAGAAATATTTGGACGTTAGGCTAATATATGTTAATACATTAAGTATAACTACTGTTAAGACAACATATATAACAGAAGATGCAACCATACACGCAGAAGGTATAAAGGGAAGAACTGTCACAATATATCTAAGTTTAATAGCCATCTCTTGTTTCTTCCAGTAAATATACTCTTAATTTAAATTTAAAACACATCCACAACATATATATATATATATATATATATATATATATATATATATATATGTGTGTGTGTGTGTGTGTGTGTGTGTAATTACATTTTTAATCCGTATTTTTTATAATTTACCTTTTGTAAAATTTTGAACAAAAAAATGTGCTTGAAATGAAGCTGAATTTGTATAATGTAACAAGTAAACTCACACAGTGTACGACTTGCTATATAATAACAGGCAGCAGGTCTTTACTTGAGAAATAAATAAATAGATAAATGTTAGGCTAAGGAGGTAATGATGACAGGAAATGAGACTCTGGGTTGGCTTAGTGGTCTGGTTTTTGTTGTTTCTTCATGAGTTTGCTATGGACATGCAGAAG
Source organism: Schistocerca serialis cubense (assembly GCF_023864345.2). Lineage (NCBI taxonomy): Eukaryota > Metazoa > Arthropoda > Insecta > Orthoptera > Acrididae > Schistocerca > Schistocerca serialis. The sequence continues at coordinate 727,728,186 of NC_064638.1, forward strand.
AGCATAGACACTGGTATATAACTTCAGTAAATGTAAGACATGTATGAGACTTACTAGAGTGTTTAATCACTTACAACAACAAACGGCCGCTCCAGTTTATAACTTTGTTAAGATTAGGGTATACACAGCAGTGTATGGTACTACAGACCACGAACCATGGAAGTGCCAGACCCTATTGCTCTAATCGAATCCATTGTTTCAAGTACTCGTCACAATGAAGGTGACATACAGACGTAGGTACATGCAGATAAATGTACGAGGGAAACAGATAACCCTTGTTCACAGGTATGTAAAGGCAAGATTTTTGCAAATCATTCGTAGTGTACAAGTTTAACTGTAGGTAATGCTAACTCACCTGGAGTCCGCTGTCAACAGTTGGTCATCCGAGGCTGGAACTCTTCTGATCGCTGGACTCTTGAACTCTCGAACTGTGCCTTGCTTGGAGTTTTGTAGGCCTCTCTATATATGGCGTTTAGGGTTGTTTGTTTACAATTGGAATGTGACTGCGTAGCCTTTTATCTCTAATTAGGCAATCAGTGAGTGTAAAATCAGCGGTTTCTCAGTGCGTATGACCTCTTGATGGAGTGGCGATAGCAGCTTGCACTGTACATCTGTACCCAAGTTACAAAGCTTACACCTAGTATTCATACTTGGTGATTTTTCTCTTTCTCCTGGCAACCGTCTTTGGTTCGGTCATTACAACGTGCATCAAAATGTCACAAAAAACATCGTACAACATATTTAAAAAAAGTCAATTGACATATATTTTAAGCAGAGCTACATATTCAAAAATAGTTTAAATAAGTACAGTGTGGTTATAATTAAACTCTCGCTACTCGAACCAGTGTAGACGGAAAGATATTTACCGCACTGGTACCCAACTTTATAGGAATGATTTTCAGACAGCACGCTGCAGGATTTTTTTTTTCTGCTAGTGCTAGTGTCAAAATGGCTCTGAGCACAATGGGACTTGACTTCTGAGGTCATCAGTCCCTTAGAACTTAGAACTACTTAAACCTAACTAACCTAAGGACATCACACACATCCATGGCCGAGGCAGGATTCGAACCTGCGACCGCAGCGGTCACGCGGTTCCAGTCTGTAGCGCCTAGAACCGCTCGGTCACCCCGGCCGGCGCTAGTGTCATGACTTGCTATTAGGCGCCGGTACTTGTATGGCGACGTAGGCCTGAAACACAAGCATTAGCGTGCGTTACGGTTGCAGACAGTCACGGCTCTGGTGGAGGTGAGCAGGGCTTCACTCGCAAATCTGTTTCGTCAAAACAGCAGGAACAGTGCTGCTGCCCTTAGCGAGTATCGACGCATTAAAGGAATACGTAGAGGTCCTCTTTCTGCACCGGGGTTCAAGAACATGATTTAGAAGTTCGGATTAACTGGCGATTTTGGAATTTCTCCTGGGAGAGCCCAGCGCGCCACAAATTGTTGTAGAAGTTACTGTTGCCATGACTGAGACTGGTGAACGCAATATGCGATCTTCAAACAGTACACAAGCTGTGTCACGTCAGCCGAACATTCCATGGTCCACCGACCGAATTATTCATTATTTCTCTTCCGCATGCCCGTACAGATGTTTCCACAAAGTTTCACTGTCCTGCGGTCATTCGTTTTTCAGGGGGGCTTGTCAAGTAGCGAAAGTTTAATAATAATCACCGTGTACACACCACCAAGTTTGCTGTTTATAGATCCAAAACACGCAAGACTGCAGAATACTTGCGGAATACTGTAAAGAGCTACATAACTCTGATTCACCAAAAGAAGAATTTAATTTTGACAAAGTAAGCCAAATTCAACCAGACTGGAATCCACCAACAGCAGAGGAAATGAGAAATCCTAAAACAACTTGAAAGGAACAAGGCATCATGAGATGACAGTGTAGTTGCTGATTTCTGGAAACACACTAGTGACAACATTATTCCATGTCTAACAGAAATTTCGACAACAAACAGATTACCATAAGAATAGACATAGGCAATAACACACCCACTACTTTAAAAAGCAAAGAAAACTGATCCTGACAATTATAAAAGGATCTCCCTCTTTCCAATGACACGTAAAACCTTGTCCAGGAAGCAAATACTAACTCGAAATAACATAACAGAAATGATATATGTGATACATTTTAGCAGATGACTCAGTTGACAGAAATACTATAATCGACGTTATAAAGCAATTCTGAATCGACAGCAGAACATCAAAAATAATTAAACACAACACCGAAAGTAAAATTTATGGGGTAACTGTCAAAACATTTTGAAATAAAACCAGAAGTAAGGTGGGTAGATGGTTTATCACCTCTACTTCTCAGCTGCATATTAGAGACAATAGTGAGAGAACGGAGGAGATACATCAATCACCATAGATTGTCTAGTTTTTGGAAATGACATGACCTTAATTACTGACTCACTGACAACAACAACTCACAAAACTAGAGAAAGGAGCACACAAAATGAGACTCGAAGTATCATTTTAAAAAGAAAACTTCTTGTCAAATATAAATAACAAAACAGTATCTAAATCAAATTGTTTTAAATACCCACGAGAATGATAACAAGCAAAATATATAAATGAAACATCGCCATAGAAAGTAGAGTACATAAAATGGAAGAGACATTCCTTATAACAAAAAAGGATAGAACAAAAAATCTCTATCCTGGAACACAAAACTAAGATACAATCAAGCAGTGGTAAGGCCTGAAACAAAGTAAGCAGGAGAAATACTTCAACTGCCAAGATTTAGAGATTCTGAAAAACTGGAAAAGTTAAAATACGAATTCTAAGGAAAATAATGGGACATAGAAGAAATACTAATGTTTTATATAAATTAAGACGCAACAGAGAGCTCTAAAAATTAGAAAGCTAACTAAGACCTTACTAAACAGCTAGAAATCTAGACCCACGTAGTTCACTAAAATGGACAAAGATATCAAAAACACTGGATTTAGAATGGGCATAATAGATAGCAGAATACCCTTTAGAAAAGCAACAAAAAAGGTAAGAATTCAGGAAAGAAAGAGGTATGCGAAAGGAAGGAAGTGGATCCTCGAACAGAAGGATGAAGGCAGTCTGGGAGCAACGAAAATTAAACACAAAGCAGCAAAACCAAAGCCAATTTATCGTACTCTCCAAAAGGGTTAGTCGGATAAATAAGTAAATAAAAAACAAAAGTGGTTGGATATTCTTGATACTATGTAGCGGAACCCAGCAAAATGATTGCGCAATAGGCACAAGAAAAAGATATTAGGCTTGCAACCGCTCAGAAAGCTGTTAATGAAACATTGAAATTTTGTACGTTTAAAATGACAGCAGTGAAGGAATTGAAAGATGGAGATCATGATAAGCGAATCCGTTACTGCGAACGGTTTACATCTTTTATTCAGAAAAACGTTACTCATATTCTTAATGTTACCTTCTATACAGAGGAGGCCTGATTCCACCTCTGGTCGAGTTAACACACAAAACATACGATCATGCTCCATGGAGAATCCTCGTGCTGTGCTTGAAACGACATTGCATGAAAAGAAAATTGTAGTGCGTGCAGAAGTATCCAGACGGTGGATTACTGGACCTTTTTTTTTTTGAAGAAGCCACGAACAGTAAAAGTTACTGATTCAGATCCTCGATTTTATTGGCCACGTAAAGGAAGACGGATTCAATTACTCACGATTTCAAGAAGATGGCGCTACTGGTCACACAGCTAACAATGCTACTCGTCTTCGGGAAGAGCTTTTTGAGGAAAATGTCATCTCAAAACCTATGCCCCCCTAGCTTTCCGGACCGTTGTCAACCAGACTGTTTTCCTGGGGGAGCAACAAAGTCTGTTGTGTATGGCAATCGCCCATGCATGCTTTGTGACTTAAAAAGAAAAGAAATTGCTTGCGTCAGAAGATTTACAAAAAGCTTTTTTCCAGTAAAATTAAGCGACTTCAGACGTGAATAGCGCTCTGTGGACGTCGTTTTCTACACACGTTGTACCCGCACAGCAACTTTCCGAACACCGTTATAAAGAGTGATAATGAAGTGATATAGTACGTAAGTAACGGCAAATTCATTGTATTCCCATTGGCAGGAAGTGGATGAAATCTTAAAGAACATGAAATTTTTTGTTTTGTTTTTTAAAGAATATGTACACTAACGTCTTCTGGGAATGTATGTCTGTGAATATCACTGCTCGGCCGAAGAAATCCTCTTTGGAGTTTAGGCAATCCTTGATTCCTTTCGCGATTTAAATAAAAAAATAGAGCCAGCTTCCCGGAATTCGTGAAATATTGAAGAGGTCTCTGAGAGACGGATCGCTCCGATTACGTAAATCCTGCGTGGCTTTCTCCACGGCGTTCTATTTGCGGTTGAAGACTTGCTGGAAAAAAGGACGGGACAGTTTCTCCATTCACGCGCCAACTTGTGCCATCATCCGCACGCCTTATACACGCAGGCAACTTTCAGTGCTGCACTTTAAAAATGAAACCTATGAAGCTGATCGAAGATGTTTAGATTTTCATCCACTTACAACCAGAGCGAATCACTACAATGAAGCATTTTCAGGTTTGATATACTATAAGCCTAAGTATCATCTTCAGTGTGTACTGTGTATGTTGATACGATTAGTGTACACTAGCAGATGTGATGGGAGAGGTGTGTAATTTTTATTGAATATTTTTCCCCCTTTTATTATTTTTAATCCACATAGCGTGCGTTATTTTATCCCTTGTTAGTGTTTATGAAGCAGATGTTCACAGTACGGCAGTCACTTAGATACAAAGCTTCGGTAAGCGGAAATGCATGCTCACGTGTGACAATAAGATTTCATAGAGTGGTAAGTTAAATGGGTTTCAGAATCTGTGCAGAGCCCAATCTTCTCAGAAACTGAGCAGAATGAAACATCACTGTTTCTATACATTTCGTCTGTTCCGAGCATGTTATTGTGGTCTTCAGTCCAAACACTGGTTTGATGCAGTTCTCCATGCTACTCTATCCTGCGCAAGCATTTTCATCTCCGAATAACTTCCGCAACATACGTCCTTCTGAATCTGCTTGCTGAAGTCATATCTTGGTCTTTCTCTATGATTTTTACTCCCCCAAACTTCCCTCCAGTACTAAATTAGTGATGCCTTGAAGTCTCAGAATGTGTCCTGTCAACAGATCCCTACTTTAGGTCAGGTTGTGCCACACGTTTCTCTTCTCCCCAATGCTGTTCAGTATCTCTTCAGTAGATACGTGATCTACCCATCTAATCTTCAGCATTCTTCTATTCCGAGCGTAAGTGGCTAAAACGGCATTGTTTTGAAACAACTTAACATGACAGGACGAGACAGTTTCTTCGTCTGTGCCAAGCTCGAATTTGATCCGAAACCGAGCAGAATGAAATACCACAGTTTTGAAACTGGCGCCGGCCACTGTGACCGAGCGGTTCTAGGCGTGTCAGTCCGTAACCGTGCTGCTGCTGCCGTCGCAGGCTCGAATCCTGCCTCGAGCATTGATGTGCGTGATGTCATTAGGTTAGTTAGGTTTAAGTAGTTCTAAGTCTAGGGGACTGATGACCTCAGATGTTAAGTCCCACAGTGATTAGAGCCATTTGGACCATTTTTGAATCTGGCACTCTTAACACAATAAAACAGCTCCGTGTACCGCTAAAGCTACATTGTTTCGAAACATCCAGTGGCCAACTCTAAAAATTAATGGTATACCTTATTACAATTACTCCGTTGTCTCTTACTTAAATCTGACGTGTCTAGTACCCTTTACTTACGATCCCTACAAAATGCTAGTTCATTCTCTGCTTTAGATTTGGAAAACCTTAATCTTGTGCTTGCCGTACACCGGAGATTAAACATTATGCGTGCATACGTTGAACAGTTATTTAGCAAAGGTACTCGGGCTAACAGCAAATATGTTGCAGGTACAAAGAAATAAACTGAAGCTGAAATCTGAAATGTAACAGTGCAGTTACGGAAAAGTGAGCGTTTCAAGCACACGATAATAGGAACATGACAGAATTTTAAAATGCAAGTTTTCACAGCCGCTATTTGCCTTGTTGTTGATATTTGTTTTATGCGCATTACACCGTGGTCCAAGGTATAAATCTATGTCAAGCGTTTCATTTTCTAACACTGGAGACATCATCACAGGCATTACCGACTCTAAAAGCAGCTAACAGTTCCAGACAAGCTAAGCAAGCCGCACTGCTGGTCTGTATGCACGCAGCAGACAGTTCGTTACGTCATCAGATCGCTGCCCAAGTACATGGAGTCGGGCTGACGTATGTTAACAAGCTTTTAGTGGGGAAGAATTGGCGCTGTCTGTTTTATTTAGCACTCAGGCCCATAACTTGCCCACTTTCAGTAATTCATCTCGTCTGCTGTGCTGATGAGTGGCACATCTTCGAATTATATCTTCTTTGAGCCACGCAGGTGGCGCCATCTCGAATTGTAAAGACAAGGAGTACGTAAGTAGTGTAAAGTCGAAGGGAGGGAAGAAAGATTGGGTTTAACGTCTCGTCGACATCGAGGTCATTAGAGACGCAGCACAAGCTCGATTGGTGCCAAGGATGGGGAAGGAAATCGGCCATGCCCTTTCAAGGAAACCATGGCGGTAATTGCCTGGTTTAAGTAGTTCTAAGTTCTAGGGGACTGATGACCACTGCAGTTGAGTCCCATAGTGCTCAGAGCCATTTGAACCATTTTTATTTGCCTGGAGCGATTTAGGGAAATGTCGGAAAAACTAAATATGGATGGCCAGATGCGGGTTTGAACCGTTTTCTTTCCAAATACGAGTCCAGTGTGCTAAGCATGCAAAGACGGGTGGTGTAGGCGTCTGCGGAAACACAGTGACGTCCCAGTGTACGAGTAGTACTGGCTTGTTAAAGTAACTGTCTGGCGAATAGCACTGGCTTGGGTTTTGGACTATGTCTGTTCTTACCTGGATTGGTGCCTTAATCTACATGTAGAGATGTCTTATAGTCGACTGAAAAGTCTGAGGGTTACTGAGCTTCCTTATCAGGAGTAATAAGATATTCGTAGCCAACATACGGCTGAGCGTGGTGGTACTGAATAATTGAAATTATGAGATGGTATTCTGTGCCACTTAATATCGTTGTCATCTCACCACAGTCTTTCTGAACTTCATGCAGTCGCCTACATTTGTTAGTCAGATGTGTCATATGCTACTCTGTATGGGAAAGGGTATAGTGAGTCTGAAAACTTGTACTACGTACCGGTGTACTCACAACGGAATTAGGTGCTACATCCTCGACTGAATATAGTGCTGATGTCACTCACAATATTCTTGTACAGAAACAAACTTACCAATTGTCCCCACTCCGTATGAAAACACTAAAACAGTTTATTCAGAAAATGTTGGAAAAAGAGGTGATTAGGTCTTCGAAGTCACCTTACGCAGCATTTATATTTTTTGTACTAATGGCCAAAGCAATTCAGAGGTAGATTGTATAGAATAAAATAAAATTATTGTAGTCCACTCAGTTCCACTTCCAGATTTACATTCGAGTTTTGGCTGGTTCAAAGACGCTAAAGTTTTCATTGCATTAGACCTTGATCAGGCATGCAGTAGAGCTCCTTTGAATGAGAACTCCAGACCTCTCACTGTGTTCGCTATGGACTGGAGGGTACATGATTTTATCAGAGGGCCGTTCCAATTGACGACCGGAGCCGCAGCTCTTTCTTTGTTGATGGATCTTATATTCCATGATGTCAAATTTAATTATGTATATAACAATTTAGATGATTTGGTGATGTACAGTACGGATATTCAGACACATATGTTACATGTTCAAGAAGTATTTTCACGTTTACAACAAGCGCGCCTAACTGTAAAGCGGGATAAAATGAATATATTTCGTTCCACCAAGCACTCCAGCCACTTACTGAGACTGCTAGAGAAGTAGCACGTTTCGGAATGACGAATTTTTTCAGAAGATTTATTTATTTGAGTGACTTCCGAAAGAAACGACGTAAATTTAAATGGGGGGAGCACAAAGTGTAGGCGGCGAAGGGGGGGGGGGGGGGGAAGCACGAAGCGTAGTGTTTGAGGATATTAAAAAAGCATTGAGTAAAGCACTTGTTTGTTGCTCCCTGATTTCAATAAGCAATTCATTTAACAAAGGACGTCGACCTATGACTTTCGCGTCGAGTGTCCTTAATGATTTTGAAAATGAATATTCCGTTTTCAGTTATTAAATATTACTTAGAACAGCCATTTCTGCTGAGAGACAGTCAACGAGGCACTGAGTTGGGTCATGGGCAGGCCAAAAAGCTGGACGCTTAGCGAGATGGGCGGTGCGTATATTTGCGTTTAATTTCGACGCCCTCACCTAATGGTCTGTATTTCATTGCAATTTCATTCTTCGAGAGCTGCAAGATCACCAATGGTATCTACTCTTTCGGACATGTCCGAAGGAACAGATACTATCTTCATAAAAGTCAACATAGTGTGATCGCTATGGTATGGGATTATATGGGATGGTATGGTATATGGGCCCGCCCCCACGGTTCAAGAAAGGTAATTCCTATTCATTAGTTTCTTTATATCCCTTTTCTCGATTTGCATGGTTCTTTCTACTAAGGCCGTCCTCAATAAATTTATAAGTTTGGTTCCTATGTGTAGCATACCACGAGCCTTAATTACTGATAATGCTACACGCTTTACATCGCATATGTTCAAGAATTTTTATATGGGCCTGGTACCCAAATCCATCTTAAGCAGAACGGATCAATAGTAGTTTACGTTCAGCCTTGATCGCTTGTCGTAGCCGCGATCAAACGTTATGGAACCAATCTCTACCATGGCTGATGCTAACCTTTAATACAACTCGCCACGAGTGTGATCACGCCACGCGCATCGAACTTTTCTTTGCCCTTAAGGCTACTATTTCACTGAGCAACCTGTGATCCGATTTGTTGCCTGACAAGGTTCTCCAGAGCAACTGGTAGTACAGTGGAGGGAAGTCGCGCCAATATTCGAAGTGCTCATAGGCGTGAAGCACAAAGGTATAACGAAGTTCGGCGGCCTCGTACTTATCAGCTAGGAGATGAGGTCATGATGACGAACTAGGGGTCCGCGCTAGTAAGGCTATAAATAAGGTGTCTAAAAACTTCTGGCACGATATCATGGGGCTTGGGAGATTGTGGATTTTATTACACCCCTCACCTTGTTGCTATTTGATGCTATAAGTAAACGAATACCAAGAGCTCATCTACCTCAGTTGCAAAGGGTTTGAATTACTGAGCTGTAATAATATTTGGTGTTCAAACATTATGCGCAGTCTGAGATTGGGGCGGGGGGGAGGGGGGCGGAGAAGCACGTGCTGATGAGACTGCGAATTATCTTCTTCTCGTCCCGCGCTGATGGCGCGATCGGCAGTCGTAGAGGGTGTAAGTGAGCAGGTAATGCGAAGGTCGAGTGGTGGAGCCCGGTGCGGCAGCACGGTGATGTCCCGGCATACGAGTAGAGCTTGCTTGTTAAAGTAATTGTCTGGTGAATAGCGCTGATTTGGATGGTGCACTGTGTCCGTGCATAACTGGATTGGTGTCTTAATCTGCATGTGGAGATAGATGTCTCATAGTTGTGAATTGAGACGGAGAAGGTTCTACACACCAAGATGTAGCCGATCGGTTACATGTCACTTAGACTGGTGTGTCTAACGTGTGAAGGAAGTACAGAGAGATGGAAAATGTGAGCAATAGACCTCGGAATGGTCGTCCTCATTTCCTTAAACTGTCGGCTCCCAGGTGACGAACATCAGCTGCCAAAAATAGTGGAAATGACCTCTTACGAGCAACAGGGATTCGTATCTCAGACCAAAAACTGCATAGAAGATCGCATCAGGGTGGTCGTCATTTCAGAAGACCAATGAGAAGTTTTGCGCTGAATAAATGGAACCGAACGCAGTATAAGGAACTGGACTCTTGCACATCAACGTTGGCCATTGCAGAATGTCACGTTTGGTAACGCGACCAGGATTGGTTTGCATCCAGACAGTAGACGTGTTAGGGTTTAGAGAATCGCTAGAAGCCAAGAGAAAGGCCGATACGTTCAGGAAGTTCATCCGTTTGCAGGTGGAAGTGTTCAAAAATGGTTCAAATGGCTCTGAGCATATGGGACTCAACTACTGAGGTCATTTGTCCCCTAGAACTTAGAACTAGTGAAACCTAACTAACCTAAGGACATCACACACATCCATGCCCGAGGCAGAATTCGAACCTGCGACCGTAGCGGTCTCGCAGTTCCAGACTGCAGCGCCAGAACCGCGCGGCCACTTCGGCCGGCAGGTGGAAGTGTAATACTCTATGCGACAATAATGGTAGGACGGCGAAGCCCTCTAATTCCTATTTACGGCAATTTGACTGGTCCCCGGTACCCCCAAGAGGTCCTACAAACGACTGTAAGGCCCTGCAGACGTGAAGTCTGTGACATCTTCATCCTAGTCTATGACAATGCAAGACCGCACCGTACTCTAGCACTGTCTCGATATCTTCAAAGACGCAACATCAAACCAATGAATAGAACTGAGCATTCGTGGGACCTGTTGAACGTGGTCGTTGCAAAGCGCCCAAATCCACCTGACAATCTCCAGGACCTCACTGAAGCTGCCGCTGAGGAGTGTGATCTCATAGCCCAAGATAAACTTGATGGTCTTTTTCCAGAGTATGCCTCGCTGAGTGGAGGAACTCATCCATGTGCAGGGAGGACATACTCGCTACTAAATGCTGATAATCATCGTCATAAGATAAATATTTTCTTTGCTTTTATCTTCAATATGTGTACTTAGGAGAGAGCCTGCTTCGTTTTATAACGATTTCTTGTAACTACCAAAATTTTTATTGTTTTCAGAAGAAATTATGTTATTTTGTTAGAAAGGTATCGTACAAACCTCAGTGGGTGCACCATAAGAAGTCATTGTAGTAAATTCTATGTAAAAAAATGTTTCAAATGGCTCTGAGCACTATGGGATATAACTTCTGAGGTCATCAGTCCCCTAGAACTTAGAACTGCTTAAACCTAACTAACCTAAGGACATTACACACATCCATGCCCGAGGCAGGATTCGAACCTGCGACCGTAGCGGTTGCCCGGTGCCAGACTGTAGTGCCTAGAACAGCTCGGCCTCTCCGGCCGGCTAAATGCTATGATATTCCAAACTATTGTTGAGATGTGTACATATTATACATACGCTTTTTGCAAACATTTATGAAATACATTATTACACGGAAACTAACCTGGTACGTGAATAATGAAATTACGTGTGGATTAAGAAGCGAATTATATTCCAGAAAGAGTGTATATTGGTTTTGCAAATGAAAAAACAAATTCTTTACCAGTGTTATTAAATACTGTTTCAAGAAAATACTAAAGAGAGATTTGGCGCAATTTACATGAAATTCAACCTGTGAAACAAATGTTATTCGTAGTTCCTCTGTTTTATTATTTCCCGATGCAAATGTCTGAATTTTACGAGAGTTTTACAGTCGACGGGCTAGCTGAGTTTTAATAGCGTGCTGCAAGATGTTGACGATTTCCTTTTTAAAGGAATCATGCCAGTAATTACTTGAATTTGAGAAACAGAAAACTAAGAAAACGAATTAATAGAATCTTCAGATAACTAGATAGTATTTCAAGTCCATTCCTTCTGGCATACATTTCCGTTCTCGGAATTATTTGCCCATCTCGTTATGTAAACTACATTTTTAACCGTGAGAAGGATGGGAGAATGGCTGGAAGAAGGGAAAAAGCTTTGTATCTGTTTCTGGTAAATGTAGTTTCTTTAAAAACTGCAACCCAGTCTCAGACTGGTCATGAAACTATCAAGATGGAAGTTTGCTCCATGCCTCTACAGTGGCGAGGGCACACATTATTACTCTGCCTGCAGGCCGGGCTGTGGTTTTCACCCCGCTATTCTGGGCCGGACGCAATTCATTTTCTGTCCGAATCTGACAGCACGCGGCCGTGTGGTAGGTCAATCCATTCGTTTGGAGCAAGCAGTACATCACTGTCAGGAACAGATTGATGAGCGCACCAAAAGTTAAGTTCGATGTGACGGGTCTGCGATTGACGAAGATGTGTGAGAGCATTTTTCTTGATCTGGGTGAACGACAGATGTGATGCCAAACGTGTACTAAATAAGACTGTTGCCTCTCACAGCAGTTTCTTGTACGTACTAAGATGGTGGTAATTTTGTGACTAATTTGATGCCTTCATGAATAATTATCAAGCAACGGGATTTTACAAAACTTCGAGTAAATGATATCATAGTGCTAAGGAGCCTCTCGTAACGGAAATATTTGATCGTGGTACTAGCCGCTAATAGATACCACTTACAGAGAGAGACTTTAGAAGATGAGGAGAGGAATCACTAAGAAGATGTAGCCGTCTATCAGACTATTAGGCCCACTAGGGTGACTTGACTGAAAGAGACGCAGGACTCTGGTTTGCACACAGGTCCGATGCACAGTTTTAATGTGTGATGAATGATCAAAACAACGTCATTGCCGTTAGCCATCTTTATTCTTCATGTAACTGAAAAAAGGAACTGTTTTGCAAATACAACAAACAAGCGCCCGTCCTCCTCCGGAGTCCAGGGAGTATCTGCATACGTTCTCCTTAAATGCTTCTTTATAATAAGTGTAAAATGTGTGAGATAGACTCTAGCGAATACGTCGTTTCAAAGCTAAGTCACACAAGCAAACCGAGCGAGCTGGCGCAGTGGTTAGCACACTGGACTCGCATTCGGGAGGACGACGGTTCAATCCCGTCTCCGGCCATCCTGATTTAGGTTTTCCGTGATTTCCTTAAATCGTTTCAGGCAAATGCCGGGATGGTTCCTTTGAAAGGGCACGGCCGATTTCCTTCCCAATCCTTCCCTAACCAGAGCTTGCGCTCCGTCTCTAATGACCTCGTTGTCGACGGGACGTTAAACACTAACCACCACCACCACACAAGCAATTTCTCGCATCACACGGAAAGACGTCATCTCTAGCTGGCCGTGGTGGCCGTGCGTTTCTAGGCGCTGAAATCCGGAACCGCGAGACTGCTACGGTCGCAGGTTCGAATCCTGCCTCGGGCATGGATGTGTGTGATGTCCTTAGGTTAGTTAGGTTTAAGTATTTCTAAGTTCTAGGGGACTGATGACCTAAGATGTTAAGTCCCATAGTGCTCAGAGCCATTTGAACCATTTTTTTGAACGTCATCTCTTCTTCTTACATATATTTTAGATATCGCACGTAATATTAGTAAGGGGTCGTGGTGTTCAGTGCTCTAAATTATGTACTTACTGGTATTATTCCAGTGTTAATCCACGTGGACAAGCTAGGAGGTTAGTTGGGGATATAAATAAGCAAACAGTGGATAGTCAGAGGCTATGTGAAACATCTTAAGAGGGTGCAATCCAGACTAGCCAACATTCTAGCAGCACAGTGTGACACCCTTATGGTCCAGAATTGCTACAGAGTGGCTCCAGGAACACTCTTCTGAGTTTAAACACTTCCGCTGGTCACCAAACTACCCAGACTTGAATATTATTGAGCATATTTGGGATGCCTTGCAACGTGCTGTTCAGAAGAGATCTCCATCCCCTCGTACTCTTACGGATGTATGGACAGCCTTGAATGATTCATGGTGTCAATTCCCTCCAGCACTACTTCAGACATTAGTCGAGTCCATACCACGTCGTGTTGCGGCACTTCTGCGTGCTCGCGAGGACCCTACACGATGTTAGGCAGGTGTACTAGTTCCTTTTGCTCTTCAGTGTACATGTTATTCTTCGTTATTCAGTTGTTAGAGTTGACAAGGCCGGAATAAAAATTAAATTGCTTCGTACTTGCAGTGTAACGGTAAAGTGAAGACAGTAAAGTGGCATCGCAAGCAGTGCTTTCTACTCCCTCATGCTGTAGAGCTGTACCATGCTTGCGGTGGATGCCCCACCAGCCTACCCCTAGCCATCCAGTATTTAAAGGAGTTCGTGTTTTCCCATTCTGCTATGGCTGAAAACAGTTATCAAAGGTTACTAAAATGTAATGCGACTCTCAGTTTAAAGGAATTAGTGCAATGATTTTCCCTGTCGTAAAAGAATGCAACACCCTCAAGAACTGTGTACACTCCTGGAAATTGAAATAAGAGCACCGTGAATTCATTGTCCCAGGAAGGGGAAACTTTATTGACACATTCCTGGGGTCAGATACATCACATGATCACACTGACAGAACCACAGGCACATAGACACAGGCAACAGAGCATGCACAATGTCGGCGCTAGTACAGTGTATATCCACCTTTCGCAGCAATGCAGGCTGCTATTCTCCCATGGAGACGATCGTAGAGATGCTGGATGTAGTCCTGTGGAACGGCTTGCCATGCCATTTCCACCTGGCGCCTCAGTTGGACCAGCGTTCGTACTGGACGTGCAGACCGCGTGAGACGACGCTTCATCCAGTCCCAAACATGCTCAATGGGGGACAGATCTGGAGATCTTGCTGGCCAGGGTAGTTGACTTACACCTTCTAGAGCACGATGGGTGGCACGGGATACATGCGGACGTGCATTGTCCTTTTGGAACAGCAAGTTGCCTTGCCGGTCTAGGAATGGTAGAACGATGGGTTCGATGACGGTTTGGATGTACCGTGCACTATTCAGTGTCCCCTCGACGATCACCAGTGGTGTACGGCCAGTGTAGGAGATCGCTCCCCACACCATGATGCCGGGTGTTGGCCCTGTGTGCCTCGGCCGTATGCAGTCCTGATTGTGGCGCTCACCTGCACGGCGCCAAACACGCATACGACCATCATTGGCACCAAGGCAGAAGCGACTCTCATCGCTGAAGACGACACGTCTCCATTCGTCCCTCCATTCACGCCTGTCGCGACACCACTGGAGGCGGGCTGCACGATGTTGGGGCGTGAGCGGAAGACGGCCTAACGGTGTGCGGGACCGTAGCCCAGCTTCATGGAGACGGTTGCGTATGGTCCTCGCCGATACCCCAGGAGCAACAGTGTCCCTAATTTGCTGGGAAGTGGCGGTGCGGTCCCCTACGGCACTGCGTAGGATCCTACGGTCTTGGAGTGCATCCGTGCGTCGCTGCGGTCCGGTCCCAGGTCGACGGGCACGTGCACCTTCCGCCGACCACTGGCGACAACATCGATGTACTGTGGAAACCTCACGCCCCACGTGTTGAGCAATTCGGCGGTACGTCCACCCGGCCTCCCGCATGCCCACTATACGCCCTCGCTCAAAGTCCGTCAACTGCACATACTGTTCACGTCCACGCTGTCGCGGCACGCTACCAGTGTTAAAGACTGCGATGGAGCTCCGTATGCCACGGCAAACTGGCTGACACTGACGGCGGCGGTGCACAAATGCTGCGCAGCTAGCGCCATTCGACGGCCAACACCGCGGTTCCTGGTGTGTCCGCTGTGCCGTGCGTGTGATCATTGCTTGTACAGCCCTCTCGCAGTGTCCGGAGCAAGTATGGTGGGTCTGACACACCGGTGTCAATGTGTTCTTTTTTCCATTTCCAGGAGTGTACATTGGCACCAAGGTGCATACCGAAGGGTAGCACTGTTAGTCATTCATTTGTCACGGTCATCGCCGAGCAGATGGCGCTCTGGAGGTCTGTCTGTAAGCTCTGTGTTTTGACTCTGCAGGCAATATTTGTTTTAGAAATGAATAGTACGTGCAACATTCATTCAAGGGTACAGCCATGCCTCGCAGACACGTACGCACTCCTATTGAGTAACAGAGCCATTTGAACAGGATTGCATTCTGGGCCCGCAAGAATCTTGATCGCCGGGTTGCTGCACACCTTGGGCACAATATATGGGTGATGCAACACTGCTTTCAGCAATGGTCTGAGGAACATCCCCACACCTGTAGGCTAGGTTCCGGATGTCCTCGTAGTGCATACGCACATTAAAAACCATTCAAACAGCCAAGTTCACATGAAGTATGTAGTTCTTTTTATTTAAGGCAATCGGTTTCAACAGACTATGCTGTCATCGTCAGGTTTTAAAATATTTGTTGTAAAACAAATTAATTTCACGCTGACCTCACACACAAGATGTCAAGTGGATAAAAATAGCTACTTTTATCCACTTGACACCTTGTGCGTGAGGTCAGCGTAAAATTAACGTGTTTTACAGCGAAAGATATTATGACCTGAAGGTTACAGCATAATATGTTGAAGCCGGTTGTCTTAAATAAAAAATATTTTATCAGATATCTGCTATTTGAATGGTTTTTAACAATTAAGCAGATCGCCTTTCAGCTCTCACAAAAGAGAAAATTCAATACATTTAGACAAACGTATTATGATAGCAGCAGTGGCCGACCTATCATCCAGACAAGAACATGTTGTGTTACCAACGATTACTGGGAATCGTCTAAGATCTCATGTGCCTCTGGCAGGCTACCATTTACACTACGACACCGCCAAACACGGTTACTCTGGTCTCGTGAAAGAATCGACTGGAGACTGGAGTGGCACTCCGTTGTTTCAGTGATGAGAGTAGGTCCTGTCTGTATGCGACTGATGGATTTACACGAGTACAGCGTAGACTTGGTGATCGGCCTATTCTGGAGTGCGTTCTTTCACTACACACCAGGCATCGAGGTGTGAGGGGCCATCATATACAGCTTGGGGTCACATTTGATGCTTCTGGAGGGTGAAGTAACCAGAGTCCGCTACATTTCACATGTTATCCCCATGCTACTACCATTTCTTCGACGGGAAGGCGATGTGTTTTTCCAGCAGGGCACTGCACGTCCACATACTGCTGCTGCACCACGAAGTGCTCCTCGTGATGTACGACAGCTGCCCTGGACACCTAGATCACCATAACTCTCGCCAATTGAACCCGTACTGAACATGGTGAGGCGGGAATTTACTCGTTCCCCAGAGCCTGCAAGAACCATCGGCGAATTGCAACAGAAGTTGCAAGGTGATTGAGACAATCTGTCACAGGATGCCATTCGGTGCCTTTACGATCGTCTGTACGCGAGAATACACGCCTGTGATGCCGCCAGAAAGGGGTGCACTGTGTGTTGCGACTTTTTGGGACGTAATACTGTGACTAGTGCGTTTCATTTGGTCTGAATTTATACTCCCACAGCGACGAACTTCCTGTCACAGCACTTGTCAATAAAATGACCATATCCCTGTGAGTCTTCCTTTTTTGTTTCCGATAGTGGTTTTCCCACATTGCTTCCAGTAGGCAAGACATTTTTGGACAGCATTGAGCATTATTAAGTGTAGAATCCACAGCGAAGTAGATGTGGTCCCTCAACTAAAGGTGCATTTGTTGTTATTAATAACAAATGTGTTGTCCTGGCCGCATTCTGTAAAGCATGCTCCTCCGCAACATACTTTTTTTTAAATTTTAGTATTATGATTTGTACAAAAATAAGTTGACGCATTTGTGTCTTAACAATGTATAAGAACAACTCATCTCGTATATGTCACTTTGTACTTCAGTACCGTAATTATGAGCAAGGAGTGTTGGTGGGCGTCAGGGAATTTCTCGCAAATGTCACGTTTTTCCGTATTTGATTGAATTTGTGAGTATAAAACATTTATTAAAAGGAAGATGGAGGTTTTCTCGTGCCTCCAAATACTGTGAGAGACGCTGTAGGTCACAAATGTTACTTAACGTGGATTCTGAACTGTTTAGATGGAATACTCTTAATAAGTCACTTTTCCATTGCCTGATAACTTGCTAGTTCGACGTGATAATCGTTATTTGTTACGGAAGTATAGTTGCAATCCCTGTTTCCATGTAACTGTCTTTAATGGTCACATCACTGCGACAAAAATAATGATATAGGATATACTGCTATTATTTCCACAATTAGGGCCTACCTTGGTTGTATTTCAAAGAAGAATTTTTACTACTCATCTCAATTTGCATTAATTCATGAAATTACGTTGTTTATGTGGTGACTGTAAAACAACAGAATGTAATTCAAATTTCATTCTTGGAACTATGAATAATACAGATTTCAAATTTACACCGAGCACCATAGCTCAGTTAAAAGACTGATTAAACTATTATCGATATTACTTTCTGTTGCGATAATGTAGACTATATAAGGGGCAATCAAAAAGTTTCCGTTTGAGGGCGTTGCTGCAGCGTATACTATACGTGTGCAATTACGATTCGTGTATATAACCACCTACATGTGGGCGAGCGATTAGTATGGCTTTTCGTTCCGATGTGCGTGCGGTAAATGCAGAAACGTGAACTGTAGCGACGTTATTCCGAATGCGTCTACACAGGACCACTGTACTGTTATTATTTTCTTGGCTGCTGAAGGAAAAACGCCGAAACGCCGACGGATATCCATTGAAGTATGAAGAATATGTATGGGGTAGCATGTCTCTCGAATACCACTGTTGTGGAATACTGTGCCAAGTTCACGATAATGCACGTCCACATATCGCAATTTTCATAACGCAGAGGTTACGCCAGCTCAAGTGGGAAACACTCGAGCACCCGGTATGCAGTATACTGTACACTCTGCATACGTTCATCACGCCTTCGGTCAATTAAAAAAGGACCTGAAGAATCAACGATTCTTGTTGGACGAGGATATGCAACGGATTTCCTCAGGCAGCAGGATTCGGTGTTTTACGAAACGGATATTTTCAACCTGATGCGTCGGTTGGATGAGAGTTTCAACACTCACGGCGATTTTGTCTTATTGGCATACCGATTCTGGACTAAACGGCCTTCGAACGGCAACGCTTTGATCGCCCCTCATAGCAAATATGTAAAAACTTGATTTTCCACCAACCCTGGACGCACCACACTGTATAAAATTTCATTTGTCTATGAGTTCGATCGACATTGCAAAACTTCATTATCAATTCCTCCGAAATATCGAATAACACAGGATGTTGTGAAATGCTGTATATAAACCTTCACGACCAACTATAGTTGAGGATGCAGTCTGCGAATTACGAAAATGTCCAGGAATGATGATACCGTTGCGAGTGCCGTGGACCGACAAACGACCTGTTGGCGTGCAGATTCTTTCGTCTCCGCGTCAGATCCAGTTTAGCAAAGGTCGGTGGATATTTCTGACAAAAACTGACGAAACGCTATGACACAATTGTGGAGTATAAAGAAACTTTCTGGAAAATCTGTTTGATACCGATCAAGCGACTGTTAAAGGCTACAATTATGTTGCTGTATCTGCCCTGTATGCAGTTATTGAATTGATAGAGATGCAGGCCACGAGGTAGCAACGGTAATGCTTTTCTGACAGGAGTGAAAGTTCTAAGATATGTCTGGATAGCCACAGTCATTTCATTCGGGACACCCGTCAAGACCAAATGCAGTTTGTTAGAACGTATGATCATTTAAGTTACCGACTGGAGTCATCTTCCCCTTAATTTGAAATGGGAATTTGTGAACGAAGGCGTCTTACTTATGGAGGCTATGTAATTGACATTTGGTAGTGTTTGTAGTATAAACATAATTTTTAAAGTCACGTTGTCCGTGTTTCGTCATTAAGAGAAGCAAAACTACTAAATTAATTGTTGTGTTGTGTGTACAGGATCCTTGAATGTTAGCGTAGCCGGACTCCGCCATGCATTAGCATGTATTATTTAAAGGCACCCAATTTCGCGTACATATTTCACACTGGGTAGTGCGGACAGCGAGCGACAGAAAATAATGGTTTTTAGGAAATAAAAATAAATAAATAATTAAAAACTTTGTGCTAAATTTTGAACCTCATTTATCAGTTCACCCAATGACATGCCACAGATATGCCAACTATTGCGTAAAAACTATTTACGGACTCTAGAAGTTGTTCATATTGTAAGCTATTGAATAAACTGGCTCTTTGAGGTCTCGACATAGGAGATTTTTTCAGCTGAAAGTGTAGTCCATAAGATCTTGAAAGTTATATCGGAGTATTTTCATAGTAACAAAGATATTGACATAGCTGCTACATTTTGTTGACGAATTGTCCATTTTGGAGGAGACGTTGAGCTGAACGTGAGCTGTTTAAATTGTCAGGTGTAAAAAGTTACGCGCAGAAGATGATATCGTAAGTGCTTTCATTTTCATCATAATTCATTGATACAGACACGGTACTAAGTTTAACGTGGGTCATTATGTCGTCTACACAGTGCACTTACGTGTTTGTAACATCACGCCAACGGAGGTGGTAAACATGTCACGCAACCTTAATTGAGACCTCTGTCCCCCCACCCCCCCTCTCACTCCCCCTCCACCACACATACGCACTTCTATATTTTTATACTTTGGAAGTCGCTATAACGTGCGTGGCAGAGGGTACATTTCATCTGATATTACGGTTTTTCCTAGTGCGATTCGCAGATGGATAGTGAGAGGAATAACAGTTTGTATACGTCTGAGTGAGCCGTCATTAGTCGAATTTTATTCCCCGTGTTACCTTCAGAAGCAATGTGTAGCGGCTGGAAAATACGCATATCCAATATCTAATGAAGAGTATCCGGATACCTATTAGTGGTCCTTAATATGGAGTGTGTCCACGCTACGCCTTTATGACGGTTTGCACTCTGCTGGGAACGCCTACAAGAATGTGTTGTTGTCTGTGGAGGAATAATAGCTCGTTCTTCCTCTAGAGCCTGTAATGTACCCCTCATTTGCAGAGAAGAGCGCATTTTACATTATTTCCAGTTTTGCTATTTCACACAGGTGAAGCGAATGTATCAGCACTGCAGTTCATACGGAATAAGGAGCGAGCGGAATGTTTCCACGCCGGCTAGCAGAGGCGGCTGGCCGTGTGGCGCTTTCAGAGTCAGTGGAATGTGGTGCCGATGCAGAATTCGCTCGTGACGTCAGCAAAGAGACACGTTGGGAAAGTACATTTATTGTGGCGCTAATCAAGTAATTATTATTAATAAATATTTGCTAACAAAAGTTGCCTTTTGGCTCTCAGACAGTAGGGGTCAAGGGTTCATAAATACTATCTTTCAGTAATTTTACAATGCTAGGAAGCTTTGATATTAATAAATAAATGAATAACTTTGGCATAACAGAAGATGAACAATCTTATGCGAACTATACCGATTGTACGCTCAAGTTACAGACTGTACGCCATAGTCGGCAGTTGTCAACAGAATGCCTTTCGATCTCGTTATGCGGTAGGCCATGCTCTCGTACCGTTAACAGTTAGCTTATAATAAGTGTAAACAGGTTCATTTTACGGTGTTTCTCAAATAAACGCACTATAATGACATCCCGCGTAAAAATTATTTGCACAAAAAAAATTTCTTCCTGTTCCATTACGTAAAACATACACAGTAGTTTTGCACTTCGAGCATCCGACGGCGCTGCTACGGCACTCCAAGGAGACATAAAATTACGAGAGCAGCTTCACGTAACAGGCAGAAAGAATTCATACGTGGTGGCTCCCTATGTCAGTTCAAGGACGGACTGACTTAATTATCGAAAACTCGGGTGGGGGAGGGTGGCCAATTACACTATACGCCTCTTATAACATCATCAAACGACTCACCTGCTAAACGGAGACGTTTCTAGAGGTTTAGTACGAGTGGAGGAGTTCCTGCAAGCGGAAGCCACAGAAGGTAGTGGAGTCGTACGCTGGGACGAAGTCGACTGTCTCACACATCCCGAAAGTGTTCCAGTAGGTTCAGATTGGGCAGGCCAATGCATTTCACGGTTGTTGTTATCTAGAAAACGTTGTATGACGGATACTACGTCATGACGGGTGCATTATCATGCTAATAGAAACAGTCATCGTCTCCGAACTCTTCCTTTAATGTATGCAGTAAACTTTACTCTAGAACGTATTTATATCCTCCCATATTTAGCGTTTTCATAAGGGCAACAAGGGAACCAAACGGTAACCATAAAAACACTTTCATACTGTAACACCATATCTTCCGTACTCATTGCTGTCTGTACATGCAATGGCACGTAAAGTTCTCGAGGTATTTGCCAAATGCAAACTCTTCCATGGGATTGTCACTGGGTACAGCGTGATTCATCTCCAAATCATTCGCCGCGTGGGATTAGCCGCGCGGTCTGGGGCACTGCAGTTATGGACTGTGCGGCTGGTCCCGGCGGAGGTTCGAGTCCTCCCTCGAGCATGGGTGTGTGTGTTTGTCCGTAGGGTAATTTAGGTTAAGTAGTGTGTAAGCTTAGGGACTGATGACCTTAGCAGTTAAGTCCCATAAGATTTCACACGCATTTGAACATTTTGATTTTTTCCAAATCATTCGATTCCAGTCATCCACTGTGCCGTCGCTCTTTACACCACCTCAAGCACCGCTTAAGACTGACTACAGAAATGTGTGGCTCGTGGACAGCTGCTTCACCATTGTAGCCCATTATTGTTAATTCCCTACGCACAGTCACTGTGCTCGCTAGACTCCTGGTATCATTTTGGCACTCACTAGTGATTCATTCCCTTGATTTCAAGAGATTTTTTTTTACAGACATCCTCCGTAATGCTCGACAGTCCCTGTCCCTCAGTACACGACGTCTGCCCGGTATTCTTTTGGTTATTGTTGGCCCTTCGTGTTTCCACCTCAGAATCACATCAGCTACAGTCGACTTGGGCAGCTTTAAGAAGGGCTGAAATGTGACTGATGGATCCGTTACTCAGGTCACATGCAACGACCAGTTCACATTCGAAGTCACTGAGCTCTCCTCACCCCCCCCCCCCCCCCCCTCCTATTATGCTGCTACTGCTTCTCCACTCATGCTCATAAATTAAGGATAGTTGCAGAATGTGGTGCCCCACAACGTGGTACTACACAAAACTGGCGCTAATTGCATAGGCACATAGGGAACACACACGATATAGATCTGTAAGTTCTAACTACCCTACCACAACAAAGACTAAAAATTAATAATGATTGTGGTGTTGCTCACGCTGCTAAATACTGCATTTTCGGGCAACAACAAAGTTATTATGTGGCAGGTGTCATTAGAGCACAGTTAATAAAGTCATTTCATATAATACATATAATAATGAATAAACTAGGCACTCATCTTTTCGTGTTTCCCACGCTGGTCTCGTTGTAAAATCATGGCTCAATCGTCGAAAATCTAGGTGCTGATGATTCCAAGCTCGGATGCAAAGAGGCCTAGGTTTTATTCTGCTATGTTCTAAAGTTTTATAGATGTGTTTCACAAACCATTCTTGAAGATTAAACCTTTGAAAGTTAGCACAATGGTGATGTAAAAAAAAGTAATCAGCACTCCGAATTCAAGTTACACTTGCTTCTTATTGCTTTTGTTGCAATGGCACGTAACACACAAAACATCACTTCACAATACAACACATACTTGAAAATATCTTCCTCACTGTTAAAGTTCACATTGTATAAACTGGCTACAATATGCGTCTTTCCAACATGACGTCCAAGACTTGACTTTCTCAAGGTCCGACTCTCTAACAACTAATAATCGCTTACGCGCCCAAAAAATCAGAGTTACAAGTACGTCAAAGATCATAGTGACAAATGAAAGAATACACATAAGAATGATATCATTGCAACATAAACATATCGACGTATCAAAGTACCTCTACATTAATGAAATCAAATCTGAATTTTGTCTCAGAAACATGTTAACTACTTTACAGAAACACAGTAGAATATAGCTGGTATCGAGAGGTTCAGGTGAGGTGCCGTAATGATTACGTAATTCAAGTACCATTACAAAGTCGATGGTATTGGCCGGCCGGTGTGGCCGTGCGGTTAAAGGCGCTTCAGTCTGGAACCGCGTGACCGCTACGGTCGCAGGTTCGAATCCTGCCTCGGGCATGGATGTGTGTGATGTCCTTAGGTTAGTTAGGTTTAATTAGTTCTAAGTTCTAGGTGACTGATGACCTCATAAGTTAAGTCGCATAGTGCTCAGATCCATTTGAACCATCCATGGTATTGGTCATAAGTTGAGAAAGCTGTCCCGAAAAACATGTGCTACAAAACGCCACTGTTTCTGTGCATGTACCCCGACATCAGTATGGGATATGATCACCATGCACACGTACACAGGCCGCACAACGGGTTGGCATACTCTGGATCAAGTGGTCGAGCAGCTGCTGAGGTACAGCCTCCCATTCTTGCACCAGTGCCTGTCGGAGCTTCTGAAGTGTCGTAGGGGTTTGAAAATACGTCGACCAAGAACATCCCAGACGTGCTCGATGGCGTTTAGGTGTGGAGAACAGGCAGGCCTCTCCATTCGCCTGATATCTTCTGTTTCAAGGTATTCCTCCACGACGGCAGCTCGGTGCGGCCGTGTGTTATTATCCATCAGGAGGAAGGTGAGACCCACTGCACCTCTGAAAAGGACATACTGCTGCAAAAAGGTGTACCTATACACCTGACCTGTTACAGTTCCTCTGTCAAAGACATGCAGGGGTGTACGTGCACCAGTCATAATCCCACCCCACACCATCAAACCACGACCTCCATACAGGTCCCTTTCAAGGACATTAAGCGGTTAGTATCTGGTTTCTGATTCACGCCAGATGAAAACCCGGCGAGAATCACTGTTCAGACTCGTACGTGAACATAACCAGGGACCACTGTTCCAATGACCATGTACTGTGTTCTTGACACCAGGCTTTACGGGCTCTCCTGTAAACAGGGGTCAGTGGAATGCACCTTGCAGGTCTCCGGGCGAATAAACAATGTATGTTCAGTCGTCTGTAAACTGTGTGTCTGGAGAAAACTGTTCCAGTGGCTGCGCTAAGGTCCCGAGCAAGGCTACTTGCAGTACCCCGTGGCCGTCTGCGGGCACTGAGGGTGAGATATCGATCTTCATGTGGTGTTGTACACAGTGAACGTCCCGTACTGTAGCGGCTGGACACGTTTCCTGTCTGCTGGAATCGTTGCCACAATCTTGACATCACACTTTGTGGCACACGGTGGGCCCGTGCTACGACCTGCTGTGTTTGACCAGCCCCCAGTCGCCTTAGTATTCTAACCCTCACAACGTCATTAATATGTGTTCTCTGAGCCATTTTAAACACAGTCACCATTAGCACGTCTTAAAACGTCTACACACTTACTCGCTACACTGTACTCTGACATGCATCAACACACCTCTACGTATGTGGACTGCTGCCAGCGGCACCGTGCGACGACCGCAGGTCAAATGCACCGCATGGTCATACCCCGAGATGATTTAAACCCGCAAACTGCCTACCACAGCGTTGTTTTACTATGTATCAGCATTATCCTTAATTTATAAGCATGAGTGTATACTGACAACGCAATACTCCTCACCTCGTTTTGTACTGACAAGTCAGCCTCTCGTGACATCTGTTGGACATCTATGCGTTACATAAGTGTTCTGGATACTTTATATCAGATGACGCGTATTGCAGTCAAAGTTATTAAACCAGAAACCAGAGTCTTCACTATATTATTACAGCCTTCAGTAGACTGTGTGTTGAGGATTTGTGAGTAACGGTAATGTATCGACTGACCATTTCAGACACACTCGCCCGACATCAATACTGCAGCTGGCTGTTGCAGTCTGTCCATGATGAAGAGGTTGATCCCAAAATGCTATTTCTTTCTGATGCGTCAGGGCTGCATTCATCAATTACCGTACTTGAGTTCGCAGGACGCTCGTCTTTGGAATTGTGAAAATCCTCACCAGCTACTTCAAGAGCCTCTGCATTATGTAAAAACGGAAGTTTGGTGTGCAACAATTGTATCACGAATTATTGGGCCGATCTTTTACCACGAAATCATAATTCTGATAGGTATGTGAAATGAATTAATCAATCATTGTACTACAGTTACATTGGATGACTGCAATTTCCGTTTGTATGGGCTCTTTGTTCAGATGCTGTGGACTCCTCAGATTGAATTACGAAATGCCCCAATAATTTTCTCGGACTTCTTTACAAAGCAGCTGCTACTTTTTATCCGCCTTAACCGGTATGCCACCTTCCAGAGCCCTAGAAACAGATCGCAGCGTTACCGGCGATCGAAGCCTGCCTCCAAGAGGGATCACAACGCTTTTTTAAATCAAATCAGCATCCAACGATGTAGAAGGGGTAGACGACGAGATGATGAAAAGAAACAGTACAGAAAAGGCATAAGCTGGTTATCGGAGACCAGCGAGATTGTAGCCTAGGAATAGTCATCGACATGAAAATAGTACATCATTAGTTCTTAAGTTACAGTTATACATATATGTCAAATTGTTGTTACACTGTTAGGTATCATCTAACTGAACTAAACTCCGTCCGAACAGACCCTGGAAGGCCCAGCGGTACCGACTGGCCGCCGTGTCATCATCAGCCCACAGGGGTTACTGGATGCAGATATGGTGGCGCATTCGTATTTCAGTTTACGAGACCGGAGACGCTACTTCTCAATCAAGTAGCTCCTCAGTTTGCCTCACAAAGGCTGACTGCACCCCGCTTGCCGACAGCGCTCGGCAGACCGGAAGGTGACCCAGCCAAGTGCTAGCCCATCCCAACAGCGCTTAACTTCGGTGATCTGACTGGGACTGGTGTTACCACTACGGCAAGGCCGTCGGTGTTACATGTCATCTAGTCACGATTAGTCAACTACATGGGGCTTCGAAATAAATACTTTAATGAAACATTTTTAATTTAATCGTTCCGCCCATCCTTTGTAAAGGAGCACCGGCCTCTGTGGCTGAGCGTTTCTAAGCGCTTCTGTCCGGAACCGCGCTGCTGCTACGGTCGCAGGTTAGAATCCTGCCTCGGGAATGGGTGTGTGTGATGTCCTTAGGTTAGTTAGGATTGAGTAGTTCTAAGTCTAGGGGATTGATGACCTCAGATGTTATGTCCCATAGTGCTTAGAGCCATTTGAACCATTTGTAAAGGAGCACATGGTATTTCCAGCCGAACTGTGGTGGCGATGTATTAATTTTCCACAGCATAACAGTTGCAATAGCAAAACAGTTCGAAGTCAATCAGTTAGCACTCACAAGAAACACCACACTTCAAGTTTCCGCGCAGACAAATGTAATTTATTCCGTACAAGCAGATTTTGCCTATTCTGACATTTTAATTAAACACTAACTCCAGCTAGATAATAGCTCCACGATTTGATACGAGGCCTAGGCCTTATTCTACCGAACACGCAAACGCTCCCTAAACTGCCACACTCGCCTAGAAAGCCAGAAAATGACTAAACAGAAGATCACGTTGCCTCCTACGCCCTATTTCGCGAGCTCCAACCAGCTCAAGGAAATTATTTCACTTCCGTACTTTCAGCCAGTCAGCCTTACGAGCAGAGAGCCGGAATTTCTATTTGTCAATCCCTGGTCCTGCTGATAGCACTCCTCCTTAAGTGCTGCTTCCTAACAGGTCTTCCGCAAGTTTATTTGCAACAGGTGACGGAAAACACCTTCAGTCGTGCGAAACTCACGACCTAGAGAGTCACAACCTAGAAAGTTCCGACCACAGAGTACTTTAAACACATACTCTCATACCAACCCATCAGCTCCAGATTGTACACAGGCCTCTTCCTAGGTTGCCTGAATGCTGCTCTGGCGTCCATAACAGCCAAAAGAACGGCCCGGTAGTGCAGCCACTCACGATATCCAATGCTAGGAAAAATTAGTACTCCCTTTTTGTGGTTTCCAATTCACTGAAGATTTATTGTCGCAACTATGCATATGGAGTACATGAAATTATTATACTCACAGATCAATAGCACAAGCGGTTGTTAGGTACGAAGTATTCGCTCATGCTGAAATAGCCGTACTAGTACAGGGTTATTACAAATGATTGAAGCGATTTCACAGCTCTACAATAACTTTATTATTTGAGATATTTTCATAATGCTTTGCACACAAATACAAAAACTGAAAAAGTTTTTTTAGGCATTCAAAAATGTTCGATATGTGCCCCTTTAGTGATTCGGCAGACATCAAGCCGGTAATCAAGTTCCTCCCACACTCGGCGCAGCGTGTCCCCATCAATGAATTCGAAAGCATCGTTTCTTGGTAGACGAGGTTTAAACACTGAATCTTTCACATAACCCCACAGAAAGAAATTGCATGGGGTTAAGTCGGGAGAGCTTGGAGGCCATGACATGAATTGCTGATCATGATCTCCACCACGACCGATCCATCGGTTTTCCAATCTCCTGTTTACGAAATGCCGAACATCATGATGGAAGTGCGGTGGAGCACCATCCTGTTGAAAGATGAAGTCGGCGCTGTCGGTCTCCAGTTGTGGCATGAGTCAATTTTCCAGCATGTCCAGATACACGTGTCCTGTAACGTTTTTTTCGCAGAAGAAAAAGGGGCCGTAAACTTTAAACCGAGAGATTGCACAAAACACGTTAACTTTTGGTGAATTGCGAATTTGCTGCACGAATGCGTGAGGATTCTCTACCGCCCAGATTCGCACATTGTGTCTGTTCACTTCACCATTAAGAAAAAATGTAGCTTCATCACTGAAAACAAGTTTCGCACTGAACGCATCCTCTTCCATGAGCTGTTGCAACCGCACCGAAAATTCAAAGCGTTTGACTTTGTCATCGGGTGTCAGGGCTTGTAGCAATTGTAAACGGTAAGGCTTCTGCTTTAGCCTTTTCCGTAAGATTTTCCTAACCGTCGGCTGTGGTACGTTTAGCTCCCTGCTTGCTTTATTCGTCGACTTCCGCGGGCTACGCGTGAAACTTGCCCGCACGCGTTCAACCGTTTCTTCGCTCACTGCAGGCCGACCCGTTGATTTCCCCTTACAGAGGCATCCAGAAGCTTTAAACTGCGCATACCATCGCCGAATGGAGTTAGCAGTTGGTGGATCTTTGCTGAACTTCGTCCTGAAGTGTCGTTGCACTGTTATGACTGACTGATGTGAGTGCATTTCAAGCACGACATACGCTTTCTCGGCTCCTTGTCGCCGTTTTGTCTCACTGCGCTCTCGAGCGCTCTGGCGGCAGAAACCTGAAGTGCGGCTTCAGCCGAACAAAACTTCATGAGTTTTTCTACGTATCTGTAGTGTGTCCTGACCATACGTCAATGAATGGAGCTACAGTGAATTTGTGAAATCGCTCCATAGACGGCAATGTAGGCGCTAGCTGTGGCATCCAGTCGATCGTACAGACGACAAATACTGACCTGGAATCCGTTATGCCACGCTTGCTCGACCTGCCCATGTAGTTCTGTAAGAGTTGTTGGTTGACGAGTCGCAAGAGTCACCTCTCGTCCCATCGCATCCCACACGGACGCAAGTCAGGAAATTATGCTGGCCAGAGGAGTTGCTGCACATCTTGCAGAACAGGTTGAGTTTCACGGGCAGTATGTGGGCGAGCATTATACTGCTGGAACGACAAATCACCTTCCTGATGCAAGAACGGCAAAAGAAAGGATCTAACAACATTCTGCGCGTACCGAACGCTGGTTAGCGTCCACTCCAGAAACAGCAAAGATGAACGAGAGTAGTAGCTTATCGCACGCCTGCCGTGGGGCCAGTGTGTCTTGGACGAATGCGATCTACGAGAAGCGCCCACCACGTCTGTGCCGAACGCGCAAACGGCCATAACTTGAGTGAATCCAGAACCTGCTCTCACGGCTGAAGACCACGGTGCACAATTCCGTCTACCAAGTGATCCTCTGACGGCAATAATCGAGCCGTGCATGTCGGTGCTGTGGTATGAGTGGAAGGTGCGCTACAGGTGTACGTGCCCATACTTCTACCGTTAATAACTGGTTCGCAACACTTCGTGTTCACACGTCTGAGCTCACAAGCCTTCTTATCTGTGCTGTGGTAGCTTTACGATCTGCCACTGCTGCCCCTAAAAAACAACGATCCTACCGGGCGTCTGTGCAACACTGATGTCAATACCTCGTCTAAGAGTGTGTGAATGTTCACATGATACATGCTATCAGCATCGTTGCACACAACTGACGCAATACGTCCGACTTCTGCGGCAATTCTCCGAAAGGACCACAATCTGACCCCCTTTCAAACTCGCTCAGTTGGCTGCAGGAAGCACGAGTGCGTCTCTGGGGCATGGTTCCCAGCCTGCATGACGTGTTTGTACCACACTGAGCCTTCTAGCTGTGAGTATTCTCTGTAAAAGGGTAGAATAAGATGCCACTCTGGTATCCATGACACTTTGCTATCTGTTGGCGGACGACATTGAATCCATGACCAGTACGTCTACTGTCTCCCAGGTGGCATATATCGTTGTCGAATCAAAATGGAGGTCGTCATTCCTGGTGTACTAATTTTTTTTCCAGCACTGTACCCAATTTTGTAGATCTTCGCTACAGAGGGAGGTGAATGACATGGCATGATACTTTCAGGATCAGTTGTGATGATTTTTTTTTAAGGCTACATTTCTAGCGCTCTCTTTCATAGCCTAGTAATATATTTCAACTCATACTTTCTAGCCAAAACGAAGGTAATTACATTGCCTGATAGAAAAAGAGGAGGAGGAAGCAGAAAGAAACCTCATGGGTTGAGAGAGTATGTGTAGTTATTTCAATGATTACAAAACCGAGCCAAATTTGTAAATAGCTAGGCAATATGAACCCTCTCATCAGTATGAGGTTGTACAATCTCTGGCCTGGATGCGTGCACTGATTCCACTGGGAAGGGCGTCGTAAAGCTGTTGTATTCTCTCCTGAGGCAAGCTGACCCACAACTGCTGAAACTGGCCCTTGATATTCTGGGTAATCGCACTGCAACAGAGCTCACGTCCGAAATCGTCTCGCACATGTTCCATCGGGGGCAGCTACGGGGGTCTTGCTGGCCACAGAAGAACCTCAACATAGCGCAGATACTTCATACAGACATGTAACACGTATGGATGAGTATTGTCCTGCTGAAAAAAATGGCTCTGAGCACTATGGGACTTAACATCTTAGGTCATCAAAAAATGGCTCTGAGCACTATGGGACTTAGCATCTATGGTCATCAGTCCCCTAGAACTTAGAACTACTTGAACCTAACTAACCTAAGGACATCACATACACCCATGCCCGAGGCAGGATTCGAACCTGCGACCGTAGCAACAGCGCGGCTCCGGACTGAGCGCCTATAACCGCTAGACCACCGTGGCCGGCCTCTTAGGTCATCAGTTCCCTAGAACTTAGAACTACTTAAACCTAACTAACCTAAGGACAACACAGACATCCATGCCCGAGGCAGGAATCGAACCTGCGACCGTAGCAGTACCGCGGTTCCGGACTGTAGTGCCTAGAACCGCACGGCCACCGCGGCCGGCGTGTCCTGCTGAAAAGTGGCACCAAGATACAGCCGCGTGAGAGCTAACACACGAGAACGTAGGATATCCGTTAAGCGAACAGTTGCACCGCCTGAGTTCCCTCAACCAATAACAGCTGTGACCTGAAGTCATGCCTCTCCACACCATGACGGCAGGAGTAACGCCGGTTTGTCCAAAGCATTGAATGAATGGGACCTCTTCCAGGTCGTCGCCGTAACTCGCTGATGATAATCGTCTGAGGTAGTGCAGAAACGTAATTCATCGCTGAATACAATACGCCAACATTGATCAGCAACCCATGCAGTTGTTAGTGCTGTAGTGGTAGTTGTATCCTATGTATGGGGCGCTAATTCCTTAGTGCAGCTGCTGCTTATCTCCGACCGAGGGTGCAGTATGACACAGAATGTTGCAGGGAGTCAATTACTTACTCTCTACTCTCGGATGGCAGCCGCATATGTGAAGAGGCTCCGACGTGCTCACTGCGCAATATGGCGATCCTCCCTTGTGGTGGTCAGACGGGGACAACCGGAACCTTGACGAAGAGTATGTCTGCCCTCACGTTCCCTCGCGTCCAACATCGGGCCATTGCCACATCCGAATTCCCCACAAATCTAGATATTGCACTATTCGATCAGGCGGCCAAACGATGCCTCTTTAAAACTCTGTCGCATGCTGATTATGCTGTCTCACGCCAGTGCACGGCACCTCCGAGTTTTTCACTGTGATCACTCAACATGTGACACTGCACGCTTCCAAACGTACCATACCAGGCCTGGTACCAACACTAAACACGAACAACAGTAACGCACTCTCGCGGCTGTTCTAGCCGTCACAGAGAATTGCCACAAATCATTTGCATAACTTCCGATGGTGTGATAGACTGCTATACGACCATGTCTTCTCGGTACTTCACTTTTTTTGCCCAGCAACGTAATTAAAAATTCAATGTGGGATCTGGGAGGGACTCTTCCGGAGGTCGCTTGTTGAGTTTAAGCACTTTCAGCTTATTTACAGCATCATTAGTAGTGACAGCCATACCATTCATTTTTGCAGCAAACGGTATCAGATCTTCCCTCGACATTCAGAAACCGTTTATGTATGCGTCGTATTCCCGTCTTCAAGTTGCAGCGATGTGAATCTTTTTTTATGTAAAGGAAAGAGAGAGAGAGAGAGAGAGAGAGAGAGAGAGAGAAACTGAATGGGAAACGGTGGATTATTATTACTTTTATTATTATTAATATAGACTCTTTGTGGATCACGTGAAGCTTCAACAGTTCTTCTTGCTGTTTTTCCATGAGATCTTCATTTTCTTGCTCATGGCTTTCTCTCTTTCATCCGGCCAATTTGTACCGGTCTTTTTGGCTCTTGTCTTTGCCTGGACTTCCCACTAGTTTATTTTGCTTCTATAGATGTTACAGTCTGCAGTGTCCTGAATGCTAAGTTGAGCATCAGTAAGGTCTCTCCTTACTTGTTTGGCCCATGTCATACATTTAAAGTTTTCAGTGGCAGTGAGTATCTGGCATGTATCGGGAGTCTGTATGTGTCCATAGAATTCAAGGCGTCTTTTTGAAATGTCAGCAACAATTTCCTCTGTAGTTTTGTTGGTGTGCAGTCAATATCCAGCTTCAGGTTTTCGTGGTGCAAGGATTTTCCTAATGATCTTTCGTTTTTCTTTTTGTAGATTTTGTAATAGTATCTTGTTACGGAGTGACAATGTTTCTGCTCGTATAGCACCTCTGGTTTAATGACAGTGCTGTAGTGCTTGGATGGTTGATAGATTTGGGGGGAGGGGACCAGATAGCGAGGTCACCGGTTTGGGGAAGGATGGGGAAGGAAGACGACCATGCCCTTTCAAAGGAACCATCCCGGCATTTACCTGAAGCGATTTAGGGAAATCACGGAAAACCGAAATCAGGATGACCGGAAGCCGGTTCGAACCGTCGTCCTCCCGAATGCGAGTCCATTGTGCTAACCACTGCGCCACCTCACTCGGTGTAGTGCCTAATTTTTGCTTGCATGGACATGCACTTTTTGTTGTAAAGTTGGTGTGTTGGACCGTAGTCTCTCTTCAGTTTCTGTGCTCGAGTTTCTTGAGATGTTTTTTTCTAGTCCAACGGTTTCCAAAATTTCCCACAGGTATTTAAAACGTGGAACTCTGTTTATCGAGCCATATTTTGTGGTGTGATTCTGTATGTTTAAGATGGTAGACATAAATTCAGTTTGCTCAAAAGAAATTTGCAAGCCAACCTTCTCGGTGAATTCCTTGAGTGTTTCTATTTGAAGTATTGCATTTTGTTTATTGGCACTCAAAACTGCAAGGTCATCGGCAAAGTTTTCCTTTCAATCCTCGCTGGTTTCCGCAGGCTACGTTTTCTAAGCTCACTCTCCCATTCCCTTATACCCTTGTCCAAAATCAATTATTGTTATTATTATTATTATTATTATTATCATAGTGTTCGCCTACCTATGCATTACACAATGAGTTACAAAAAATGCACTACCCACCTTGGAGAAATGCCACATTTTATCAGTACTATAGTTTATGAGGGCATGTCGTTTCCTTTCCCTAGCATCACTGACTTTGGTTTGCTGACCTCGCGTCTTCTAAAGTTGTCTTGTAGATCTCGTCACAATTGCTTTCTTCTCCATATAAGCGTAAGATTCGATGTACAAACAACAAAGTGTCCTAAATTGAATGGCAGTGTGGGAGAAAATCTAGGTATCAAAACGCAGGATGCCACTTGATTTTTATTCATTAACCATTGGCGTT
The DNA here is from genome assembly GCF_023864345.2 of Schistocerca serialis cubense. Classification (NCBI taxonomy): domain Eukaryota; kingdom Metazoa; phylum Arthropoda; class Insecta; order Orthoptera; family Acrididae; genus Schistocerca; species Schistocerca serialis. The sequence continues at coordinate 727,762,176 of NC_064638.1, forward strand.
AATCAAGAAACTCAAGTGAGGGCCTGATTATTTTGATTCATTAAATCAAATTCCGCGGAAGTTAACTATGTTCAGAGTACCGCAGTGAGACACAGTCTAATGATTTACAATATTACAAGGTGTTTAAAATCTCACACGACCCTTCACCAAAGCACTGTTCAATACGACAAATGATTTTCGGTAACTCGTTGCACTATACCGTCCGAAGCGCGTGTTGCATTGTTCGTAGCCGATATAAAATTTCTAGTGCGTTGTTGCACAGAAACGTTTTCAGAGGCACTGTTAACTGTGACGAATAATTATCAGTATTGTATTCCACGTGAACGCCCCGAAGAGTGTTGCCTCGCTCTTATCCGGCAGAAGACTCGTAACCATCTGGCGCCTAATTACTCAGTGCGCGCTTCTGATTGGTCCTTCGTATTAGACCAATAACAGCTAAGTTAAGATGTTCTTCTCATTTACATTTTTACTTTAGCTAATGACTTTATGAAATTATTATTAACCTTCTATCAATGCAACTAGTATTGGTGGCATAGCATAGCAATGTCCAGCTAATAAATTTTAACTAAAAACATTATACTACTTCTTGCCGAGATCAGCATGTGACTCCCGGCCGTCTATACGGTACTCCAGCATGATACACTCACCGTTAGCACGCGCATTTCTACGCTCGGAAAGCATCTACCACACAAATCAATGCACGGTACTCTCTGAATGCTCCTGAATGTTCTTGTCTGACTGATACCAAGTAGAAGTAACATAAAAACGTAATGTGGGCAAAAATATAGCAGAAACGCAACAAGGTCGGGGAATAAATGTTCTTTGGCATGGTGGAACAAAACCGACGATAGCTCATGACCATCTCTCGATTTCACGGTTACCCCAACTTCTATCATCGCTTTTGTTTCATCCACCTCTTCTTGCACTCTGTTCTCATCCAGTACCACACAATTACAACGCAAACATCCTGGTCAACTGCATTTATTTTTACCGCAGCCACGGTATAAGCTATTTACATCTCCACTCGTCATTCCTTTAAGGCTGCTACAGAGCAGAAATAGCGGGGCACAACTGTACCAGCGTGAAAAAACACGGACACGGGAGCAAATACGAACAAAACCGACCAGCTACGTCCTCGGCAGATATTTTTATTGGCGGGGATTAGGGGTGATATTAGGAGTTGCGCCTCGCCGGCGTGTTATGGCGCTTATTCATTCCGCGCAGCGGGCGCGCATTCCGGCCGCGATTTGCGCTGCGGGACGACTGCAATTACGACCGTTGATCAAATTAGCGGCCGCCGTGTATCATGTTAACAACGTAATTGCGAGCGCCGCGCCAGCCGTGCAGCCGCGCGCGGCCGACTCGTACTACGCGGCGCGCCGTCGCACGGTGTCATTGTTGTGGCTGCGTGCTGTGGCCCTGGACAGAAGAAGTGTCCTGCGGATATGCAGCAAGAGACTCACGCTGAATGCTCAGAATCAGTACATGAGTGACGCGCAAAATATCTGTCGCCTGGAAATACAATTGGTGGTGTGTATTTGTGCTAGTAGCAACATTGAGGTATTAATACCACGAGAAATGCCGCCTGGATTTGACCGTGAATGTGGGGACGTTCCGCATACACACGACAATGCACACATATTTTTAATACAAAACGTCAGTTCCGCTTTATTTAATGTTCTGGCGTTGTCAGAGATTATTCATAACTTGTAACATTTTTTCCTGCAGTTTGCCTCGGTATTTATTATATGATGTTAGAATTCAGTGAAGGAGTATAATCATCGAATTAACGTAACAAATGCGTATTATATTAATCAGTGTGTGTCCTATAATTCATGTTGAATCATTATTTTCAGTCCTTGGAAATCGGAGTCTCTCAGAATAAATAAGCTCCTTCATGTCGATGTTATTTGGATTTGTGAGGTGTGGCAGCGTTTCCGAACGCAAACCCGTCAGTTATACTGGGTAAACCACCTAAAACTAGCACCGCAAGCACTGCAAAAATGGAAAGTGTTATTGATTTGCGGTTTTCACAGAATGAATTGGTAGTCTTGGGCTAGTATTGTTAGCCATAAACAGTTTGTAAAAATACTCAGAAAGTGTACGGCTCTAAGCTCTAAGCACTATGGAACTTAACATCTGAAGTTATCAGTCCCCTAGACATAGAACTACTTAAATCTAACTAACCTAAGGACATCACACACATCCGTGCCCGAGGCGGGATTCGAACCTGCGACCGCAGCAGCAGCGCGGTTCCGGACTGAAGCGCCTAGAAACGCTCGGACACAGCGCCCGGCTCAGAAGGTGTAGTTTTTGTGTAAACATGCACTTTTTAAACGCAAAAATACCTATTGACATTAGCAAACTAAAAGTAGAGTAATTTAGAATATCAATGGTCTTTGTTGCAGGATTCTAGTGCGATTCGTTTACGAGATATCGTAGTTTGAAAAGTTCCCATGCCGACAATTGTTTGTGCCATTCAACTTGCTTTGTTGCTAGGTACGATGTTGTTATGTTTGCTTACAGTGTGCGTATGCGTTCCTTGAGTGCATTGCGAATTGCTAGTCAGTGTGAGACATTCCAAGCAGTAGATCGTGAGGGGACGATGGGATTTACGGATGCATAAAAAGCCGACACGGTCGCGGTGCAGGGTGAGTGTAGGCAGAATGCGGTTCGTTCTTGTACAGTGTATGCGGCAAGATATCCCGAGAGACGTCAACCAACTCGGCAGTTATCAACCTCTTCACACAGTTACGTGAAAGTTAGTGCGACACCTAGGCAACGTAACAGAAGGAAAAAAGTGACGACGAAAGAGGGGGAAATTAAAGTTCTTGCTGCTGTTGAAGGTGATCCGCTTGTTAGCTCCCGCTTAATCGCACAGGCATGTGGCATGAGTCAGGCAAATGTCCTACGAATTCTCCATCCTGTCACATCTCTCTCCATCAAGAGCTGCATGAAAGCGATTATGAGAACCGTGTTAACTTCTGAGTATGGGCAATAAGACAGGATATTACATATGTACACTACTGTCCATTAAAATTGCTACACCAAGATGATGCAGATGATAAACGGGTATTCATTGGACAAATACATTATACTAGAACTGACATGTGATTACATTTTCACGCAGTTTGGGTGCATAGATCCTGAGAAATCAGTACCCAGAACAACTACCTCTGGCCGTAATAACGGCCTTGATATGTCTGGGCATTGAGTCAGACAGAGCTTGGATGGCGTGTACAGCTACAGCTGCTCATGCAGCTTCAACACGATACCACAGTTCATCAAGAATAGTGACTGGCGTATTGTGACGAGCTAGTTGCTCGGCCACCATTGACCAGACGTTTTCAATTGGTGAGAGATCTGGAGAATGTGCTGGCCAGGGCAGCAGTCGAACATTTTCTGTATCCAGAAAGGCCCGTACAGGACCTGCAACACGCGGTCGTGCATTATCCTGGTGAAATGTAGGGTTTCGCAGGGATCGAATGAAGGGTAGAGACACGGGTCGTAACACATCTGAAATGTAACGTCCACTGTTCAAAGCGCCGTCAAAGCGAACAAGAGGTGACCGAGACGTGTAACCAGTGGCACCCCATACCTTCACGCCGGGTGATACGCCAGTATGGCGATGACGAATACACGCTTCCAATGTGCGTTCACCGCGATGTCGCCAAACACGGATGCGACCCTCTTGATGTTGTAAACAGAACCTGGATTCATCCGAGAAAATGAGGTTTTGCCATTCGTGCACCCAGGTTCGTCGTTGAGTACACCATCGCAGGCGCTCCTGTCTGTGATGCAGTGTCAAGGGTAACCGCAGCCATGGTCTCCGAGCTGATAGTCCATGCTGCTGCAAACGTCGTCGAACTGTTCGTGCAGATGGTTGTTGTCTTGCCAACGTCCCCACGTGTTGAGTCAGGGATCGAGACGTGGCTGCACGATCCGTTACACCCATGCGGATAAGATGCCTGTCATCTCGACTGCTAGTGATACGAGGCCGTTGGGATCCAGCACGGCGTTCCGTATTACCCTCCTGAACCCACCGATTCCATATTCTGCTAACAGTCATTGGATCCAGTCCGACTTTTATCAAAGTCGGAAACGTGATGGTACGCATTTCTCCACCTTACACGAGGCATCACAGCAACGTTTCACCAGGGAGCGCCGGTCAAATACTGTTTGTGTATGAGAAATCGGTTGGAAACTTTCCTCATCTCAGCACGTTGTAGGTGTCGCCATCGGCACCAACCTTGTGTGAATGCTCTGAAAAGCTAATAATTTGCATATCACAGCATCTTCTTCCTGTCGGTTAAATTTCGCGTCTGTAGCACATCATCTTCGTGGTGTAGCAATTTTAATGGCCAGTAGTGTATTATGTATCCTGTTTAGTGATGAAGCCGCATTTACCAAGCATACACTATTAAGCTGTTAACAATCCCCTTTGGCTTCGTCAGATGGATCGTTAGCGTCCATGGAGTGTAAACGAGTGGTGTTGGATAGCGAAACATTAGTTAATAGGATCATTTTTCACAGACGGAACATCGAACGTGCACAAGTATCGCAGCCTCCTAACAGACGCCAGCATGGTAGCTCAGCGTGTTCGCTCTGAGGGTTAGCTGCCCTCTGTAATAAAAAAACTGAGTTAATCGATCAACGACGAACTGAAACGGGTGTCTCACGACGTCTGCCCCGAGCAGATGCAACGAACGAGAACAAACAAAATGTGATTTTAAAAAAATCTTCCACAGATGGTAGACGACATTACTCTGGAGACTACGAGGAACCTATGGTACCAACATGACGGCTGTCCAGCCCATAGTGCACGAACTACTACGGCATGTCTTAACAAATTGTTTCGAAATCGTTGGTTTCGACGCAGACGACACGTGCCTTGGTCGACCCGTTCCCTGAATTTGACGCCTGTACACTTTTTTGTGTGGGGAAAGCTGAAAGACGCCGTCCACAAGGAGGTACCACCTACACTAAATGATATGCAACGACGTATTACAGCCGCCTGCTCGGACGTATCCGCTGAAATGCTAGCACGTGTGCAGCAGCCGTTCCATACCAGACTGGAAGCGCGTATCGCCGCTGCCGGTGGTCGTTTTGCACACAACCTGTGATGGTCAATTGCCTCGTTACTGGTCAGAATCCACAATACTAGCGTATGGTGCTATTTTTAGTGCTACCACGGGTATTGTACAGGTGTCGGTGTGGAAACTTTTCAAAATACGGTATCTCGTAAACGGCTCGGACTTTAAAGCAGCAAGAATAACGACTGATATAATATACGCTACTTTTAGTTTATTAACGCCTATAGGCATTAGACATTTTTCCATTGTGTGTTTGCAGAAAAATACTTTCTAAGTATTATTAGAATCTGTTTTAGGCTAACAGAAGGAGCCCCTGTCTACCAATCCATTCTGTGAAAACCGCACTTCAATAGCACTTTCCATTTCCACAATATTTGCTTTGCAAATTCTAGGTGAGTCTTCTGTATAAGGGGCAGTCAAATGAAAACCGAATACCTTCCACAACGGGAACATGGAGTGGTTCCATTCGTTTCGTAGGAAGTGGTCAGCCCCTGACGGATCCATAGCTGCACACATTCTTGCACTTCCTCGTCCGACTGAAACCGACGTCCGCGCATGTCTTTCTTGAGGTCGCAAAAGATTTGTAAATGACATTGTGAAACATCCGGGCTGTACTGAGGATGTTGCAATGTTTCCCAACCAAATCGCTGAACCGCAGCCTTCGTCCTATTGGCAACGTGGGGACAACCGTGCAACAGGATGCTTCCTCTGCTCTTCCAGTTCCTCGAGACTGGATTCACGGTCACTGCGCAGCGCAATGAAGATACTTTGCAGAAACTGCGTCGTATCGTAAAATGAAAACTACAGGAATGCTGTCGGACGGAATCATCCTGTTGCACGTTAACGCCCGTACCCACGCTGCCAGTCGGACGAAAGCTACGCACGCTTCAGCGATTTGGTTAGGAAACACTTCAGCGCCTTCCGTACAGCCGGGATGTGTCGCCGTGTGATTTTCACACCTTTGGCGACGTGAGAAAAGACAAGCGTGGACTTCGGTTTCAGTTGTGCGAGGAAGTCCAAGAGTGGGTGCGGTTGAGGATCCATCAGCGGCCGAGCGCTTTCTACGAAACAGGAATTGATCGTCTCGTATCCCAGTGGGATAGACGTCTTAATGAGTGTGGTGATTACGTTGTGGCGAGTGTTCGGTTTTCATTTGACTGCCCCTCATAATATCCATTTTCTCTCAAATCTCGCACGCATATGTGAGCCACGGATTGATTTTGATCAATTATTTGCACGTCAGATTTTGTAGTTTACAATGAAGTACCACTGTGATCTTACCGGCGATGGTTGACTTGTATTGTGAGCATTTCTCCAGATAATACTCCGCTTCATCAATGGCCAACTCTCTTCAACACGACTTTTTTTCTTTTTTCCTGTGTCAATCAGAAACTCGTACACTTTAGAGTTGGTTATGATTTCTGGAAGGTGGTGACGCTGTGTATATAATTGTAATCGAGATATTACGCTCTGATGTGTCAATGAACTAAAGGTATCGTTACTGTGTCTTCAACCAGCTTTGTTTCCTCCGTCTAGCTGTTAGGTTTACGGTCAAGCTTGAGTTCTACTGATTGACGCCTTTCTCATGCGGCTAATGAGAACAGTTCTGCCTCACTGGCGCACGTTTGTGAGACTAAGATCAACTTTCGTTAAGGTAGTGTTACAATGCCAAACCGTATTTTGTATAAGTTGCTTCTTAGAAACCAGCACAACGCTCGTTGTATACTATTTGTAAGATGGTTCGAGACAAGGGCAATCTGAGTGAAGTAGGTAACTGGCTGTCTACCATCTGTTATTGATACCGAGACAGGGAAACCATGTGTCTAGATTGCCCTATTTGATCTATCTGGTGTGTGAAAACTGTCCGAACGTATGATGCCTGAAGGGGATGAGTTCCAAAATGTGTGACCCGGTTGTGTCGACATGCCCCCCTGATGTATACTCGACGAGTTCCCGAAGGCAAGAAGACAGGACAGCCTAGCTCGTAACAGTGGCTTGGTATTTCAATACTGGGTGTAGATGAGGGGACGTGATGAGATAACTTGTGATAGCTGATAGTGAAAAGCATCAATGAGAGGAACTAGGGAACACTAAAGTGATTATTGATGACTCAGCGCAGTTAGTATCGTTCCGTATGCCCACAGTAGATAATTTAGAACTGATGACCATTTTCCTCCACTCTATCGCGATCAACGAGCAAATGCGTTACTAAACCTGCTGCTCTTCTTTGGATCTTCTGTATCTTCTTTACTATTGCCCCAAACTAACGATCAGTACTCAAGAATCAACAGAACCAGGACTTTTTGAGTGTAAATTCCTTGTATGTTGTCCTGCATTTCACTGCAAGTGTCAGGCTATGACTTGCAATAGCGTCATCCATTCCCACGAAGCACATCCTTTACCCCAGCTTTTTTATTCTCGTAGTGACATCTCCAAACGAGAAAAGTCAAAGCAACACCAGTCGTGTTTAGCTTGATGGAACAACCATGCGATACAATCCGTAATTCCACGCACAACAAAAAATTAGTAGCAGTTGGGTTGGGTTGTTTGGAGGAAGAGACGAAACATCGAGGTCATCGGTCTCATGGGATTAGGGAAGGATGGGGAAGGAAGTCGGCCGTGCCCTTTGAGAGGAACAATCCCGGCATTTGCCTGGAGCGATTTAGGGAAATCACGGAAAACCTAAATCAGGACGGCCCGACGCGGGATTGAACCGTCGTCCTCCCGAATGCGAGTCCAGTGGGCTAACCACTGCGCCACCTCGCTCGGTTTAGTAGTAGTACATTAAGGGAAAATGTGATAATATTTGATAACAGAAATAGAGAAATGACTCTCATTGTGAACGAGACTCTTTCAAATTCTTTGGTGACATGAAGTCCTTCATCTCCTGATTACAGAACAGCAGGCATTGATGATGCTCGTAACAAGAAACGGATGTTCGTATGATACGTGAGAGGAATCACATGCTTTAAATAGTTTTTCTGCAGAGTTACCGCTGTAAAATCGATGGTTTAGTTATGTGTGCGGTGTTTACATAAAATGCAGCTTGGCGGTTTCATATGCAAAAATCGATGCTTGGCACATATTCGGTGAGACACCCACCCTTTTGAATTTCTTATAGGATTGTGCAAATGCATCTCGTATACGCTCAGCGACTTCTGTAGTAACACGAGCACGACCTTTGCATCCCGGATTACGCATCTAAATATGCCCTTCGAACTGAGCCTCCAGCTTTTTGCGGCGTATAAAATGAGTGAAATGTCTCGAGCGAATGTGGAAGAATACGCTACATTCCTACGTTTCGAAATATTGTGCACCTCTGCCACACGATCCGGCAGACTGCCAGATAAGTTTTCTCTTATCTTCAATAACCTTTTTTACACTAGTTTATACATATGACGACAAAGAAGTACGCTGCCGGAAAACAATATGTTTTTTCTGTTGTCCTGAAAATTAGAAATTGTTCCTGAACTACCTTTATTGTAAGAAAAGAACGGACAGCTGCGGCTGTTTCTTTTTGGGTTTTATGCTGCACGACATCGTACTGGCGAGTCTGATTTTTTTTTTAATAAATTTTGTGTCCTAGTACGCCAAAGTGAAAGCGTACCGAGAAACATCGAATTTTGAGCTATGCCGTGTAGAAAATTATCTTTTTATCACGCCATGAAATATTTTTAGGGATGAAACATTTATGTTTTTACTTCCTACGAGGTATGTTCAGTCTTCGTTCACCCTTAGGGAAACTAAAATATTTATCACACATACTCATTCTCCAAGTCATCAGTACTACAGTTTTTAACTGTGAATATTTTACAATAAACGTGATGGTTTGGAGATTTGTGCAGTCCGAAGGTAAAGAATGACTCAAACTGCCACATATACATCTTATGTGTAAGCGAAAATTGCTTGAAAGACATATCCATTCAACAGATTGGCTGGTAGCACACTCCCACACTACCGAATTTATGTAGCACTTGTCTCATAAATATATCGTCACATAATAACATAAATTGGCCCTACGATGTTAACTCGTTATTACACTGTCTCATTATATTAATCAACACATAAAGCGCCTCTTCCTAGTATTATAAACATAGTTAGACTTTCCGTTAGAGTATAGTGTGTCACGTGATACTTTACGTAACCCTCTGTATACTAGCCACAAGTAACGACTGCATGAGTGTATTTTTTGGGTTTTGTAGTATCCTCTTTCTGGAAGACAATGATTTATATTTTTCCTATTATTTTCTTTCGCATTTGTCATATTCTGTGGATCTTGTTATCATTTCTGCAAGTTATTCGAACTTCTGCATTTATTTATTTATGTATTTATTCCTTTAGATTACTTGGCCGAAACTGAATTAATTTAAAGGCTATGTTTTACAGGGTGGTCTGTTGTTTTGCATTTTATTATGAGAGACAGCAAAGCAGTAACAAGCGAGTTAAAGGAAGATTAAACGCTACTGTAATGCCAATACCGTAGCAGACAGAAAGAACTAGAAAAGTATCGGTCGTATCATAATTAAAAAACCATTCTGGCACTGAAGTGATTTAGGGAAAAGTAAAGGAAACCTGAATTCTTCTGATCGGCCGGGAATTTGAATTTCCATATACAACATTGCGTTAGCCGTTGCGCTACTTCGCTCAACAGTACGCTGGGCTACCCACGTCGGAGGTTCGAGTCCTCACTCGGGCATGGATGTGTGTGTGTGTGTGTTGTCTTTAGTTTAAGTTAGATTAAGTAGAGCGTAAGCTTAGGGACCGATGACCTCAGCTGTTTGGTCCCGTAAGACCTTACCACAAAGTTAAAATAAAAAAAATAAAAAAATGAACCAACTTCGCTCGACAATGTCGTAGTGAAGTCGTTGAGTTCCTTTAGTCCCCGATTGTGTCCCTTCTTTACGATTCTACTAGCTGAAAAACCCGGCATTGCCTGGGTATTCATTTTGCCAATTTTCAATTAGAAACTAAAACAAAAAATGACGTGTGTTTGGATTGTAATATTTTAAAAACTTCGTTTACATGTATCCATGAAAACTTCTCTGAAAATATGAAACAGTCGTGCAAAGAAATATGCGTAATGTACAAATGCGTAAGTACAGTATCCAAATCAAGAAAGATAGTTTCTGTACGTTGGAGGCAGCTGCGTAGCGTGTCGGCAACGACATTTTGTAAATGTCTCTGTGGCGAGGCCTCTTCTTAGCTCGAAAGATAGCTAATGTTCTCGCCTACAGCCGTTTGCGCTTCGCAGTAGAAGGCTGTCAAAAGCGCTACCACGTGTTAGGGATTTCCTTGCATTGAATCGATTGTAGGAGTGTCTTAGTAGTAAAGAAACGTTACATTAAAACTTCTCGCACGATGTGGCAGTTGTGAATAGTTAGTGGCAAAGAAGTAATAAATTTAAACGTTATGCAAGACGCAGCTGTTTCTGACACATCTCATTTTTTATGACGTGAAATCTCCAGAACTATGAGAGGTAGGTAGTTCTTACCTACACAGCGATTGTTGCCTGACAGCAAGGGATATGTATACCAAGTAAGGTTGAAATCGGTCCGGTGATTTAGGAGGAGATGTGGAAAACACACACACACGCACACATACACACACATATACATTCATAAATACATTTTATATCATATATGGATTGGTTATTCTGTTCACTTCACATATAATGAAAACACGTGAAGAGTTAGCTGTACCCTCGTAGTAAACTCGGTACTTAGAGATTTATTGTATCAGGATGCTTCGGTACGTTTTACTGGAAACAAACCCCATAAAAGACGACGCCAGCGCGACGTTGCGGTGGTACGACTCCCGGCGACGCTCCTCGTCTGGAGCTCTTAAATTCTGATGCGCTGATTAACGTTTCCCATTAGGGAATACGGCTTTCTGGGGAGTCTGAGACGTAGTAAAGGGCCTCGGTGGCATCACGAGGGCCATCACGACTGCGCATGCGTGCTCTCTCCACACACCGCGCCCGTTAGTGTCTACGCGTGTGCCGAAACGGCAACAGCCGGGCTCGCTTTAAAGCTTAAGTCGCGCTAAAACTTTACAACGTTGCTTCTCATCCGAATGCGGCCACATCTCCACAGGCGTGCACTGGTCGACTTCTTTTTGCCCGTACGGAGCGTACATCGGTTGGTAATTCGGTTTCGATTGAGAACGCGGGAACGTTATCGTCATTTTGCCCGTACCCTCCGCTTCCCACTACAGCCAACCTTACCCGTATTTTCCCATTTATAGCGCGGAGGCAAATTTTAATTTATATGTCTGTTGCCCGCGCGCTAGAAGTGGGAGTGATGACATCGATTTTTAATTGAATGTTGTCGGTACATTTTTCGCTGTGTGGTTTTTCCTGTTTAGTCCTTGTGTCGTGCTATGAACGGAATCTATATGTCATCACTAGCGCATTTTCTCTTCAAAGTTTTGGCGACCAATACAACCAAATAGTTTGCTTTCGAAGTTCCACCTTTCATTTAACTCTCTCTCTCTCTCTCTCTCTCTCTCTCTCTCTCTGTCTTTCTTTCGTAGCGTTTGGATTCGATCCGTGTCTCCGAGACTAGAGCCAAGCACGTTGATCTATACGATCTTTTTTCCAATTTTGACTCAACATGCCATCTATTTTCGGTCGTTAAGAGCGTTAACTTATTTACATATTTTCATTCCTAGTTGCCTTATGGAACTACCTTCTGGGGTAGTGCATTTAAAGTAAATAAAGTGTCTATTCATCAGAAGCGAGCAGTAAGGATATTGCGTAAGGCGAGTAATCATAAATCTTGCAAACGACTGTTTAATAAAGTTGGAATTATTACCCTCACTTCCCAATGCGTTTATTTGTTAGTGGTTTTTGTTGCTGAAGCGAAAATCAGTTTCAACTAGAACGTGACACAATCAAAAACACAATAACGGATACTAAAATGCGTTTTATGTAGACACTGGCTCCTTGTTTAGGGTTCAGAGCGAAAATATTATCCTGGAGCGAAGATGACCAGCAGTCTTCCACTAAATGAATAAACAACAGTAACAAATTAGGAACCCCAGAAGAAACTTAAAACCATACTTCATAAACTAGTCACATGTCTACATTCAAATAATGAAAAATTCTGTTACCTACATGCCAAGTAGCAGTGTAAAGCTGCATGACAAGTTTTTGCGTACGGTAAACAGTATTTACAAATATTACGTGGACACTGTATCGTGGCGGTTTTAGGCGGGTTGCGTAAGATACCGGTAGAGGTCAGGCCTGAACCACCACTGCCAACCAATAAACAAATTTATGATCAGACAAGACGAGCGAGTGAATAATCATAATTGAGTTTGGCCACTGTGCACAACCCTGACATCACCCAGAACAATAACCTTTAGCGTGCACAAACTTGCAATTATTTTTAGTCGGTCGCCTAACCATGGAAAAATTGTAATACAACTTAAAGGATCTTAAAATGTAAGTCCAGACAGAGTATAACAGATATTCATCTGCTCTGATGGCTGACAAGAATCAGAACAAAATTAACAGGCAACAAAGTTCGCTAAAGCACAGATCAAATTACAAAATTGTGCTAACACTGTTTGGAGGGACCAAAAAGTGTGGAAGAGTGTTTGAATAAAGCGCAACGAGATAAGTTCACCTGGGTAGCTCGCGAAATCAAACTTAACAGTGCAAGAAGAAGCCACAAATTAGTCAACTATAGGTGCGTGACACAATACACAAGTTACAAGCTGCTCAGAATCTGTATAACGCAACCGCAACTGCGACATTTACATTTCCCTAACAACAGCTACCATGTGTGAATCACGCACCAGACAGCGGCTCACAGAGGAATCGCCCACGACGGTGGCCTAGAATCTTACTTCTAACTTCTTGAAGACACCATAATGGAGGGGTCGACTCATTGCCATTGCCAATGTGGCAAACGATAATGTCGCTTATTTCGTGGAAATACATGGATACACAGCAGGAAGTTCCAACTCTTGGCTTACAAAGTGCACATTAAAAGTCACAAAGTTGGCAGTGTATCTTAGCAACGTCTCCTCCATTGCTCCGTGTCGTCACGTCAAGCACGGTGGCGTGGTGACTCAGTTCGATCGAACGACCAAAATTTTGGTGTGAAAGCAACCGTTTTTCTCGCTCTGGCTGAGCAGCGCTGGCTTGTGGCCTTTTATTTTTATGCAGAAAAGGCAAAAATGTCAATCTCAATTATTTGGATACGGCAGTGCTGGCGCAGCGCTGCCATTCCTCGGCCACGTCAGGCACTGACTCTGCTGACAAAAGTCCGAAATGAAGCCGTAGGCTCACTTTCACGAAAACTTCAGTCCTATTGTGGAGGTAAGCCACAAACTGCGATCTGCCAACAACAGTACCCTGAGACCACACGGTGAGTGCGTCTTCGCAGTGCAAAAAAATGAAAAGTCTTAATCCCAAACCTACATATCGAGAACTCCCTCATTCTGCACCCTTGTATATTCCCCTACTTGATGGTATCTACAAAACAATATATCACCGAGCAGGCAGATTACTTTACTCGAAACCTGCTGAACTTTGCACTTGAAAGGGCTGCGGTTCAAATCCGCATCCAGCCATCCAGACTAAGGTGTTCCGTAATTTCCTCAACCACTCGAGGCAATGGAGCGATGGTTTCTCTGGAAAAGACTTTGCCAGATCCGTTTTTAAATCCCAGCTATTGCTCCGTCTCTAATGACCTCGCTGTCAGTGGTATGCTAAATCGTAGGCGCTTCAGTCTGGAGCCGCGCGACCGCTACGATCTCAGGTTCGAATCCTGCCTCGGGCATGGATGTGTGTGATGTCCTTACGTTAGTTAGGTTTAAGTAGTTCTAAGTTCTAGGGGACTGATGACCTCAGATGTTAAGTCCCATAGTGCTCAGAGCCATTTTTGACTAAATCCTAATCTTGGTTCTGTCCTTGCTACTGCATCAACTCCATATACCTCTAACAGCATCCTGGTTTTGTTTCAGTTCCCTCAAATCTCTACGATCTAACATCTAGCTAGTGTGTGCAATACCATTAAAATAAAATCCTTTTTACGCTGAAAGCTGATTTGATGTTGCCTCTGATTCTATAACACAAAGAAGAATTGCCGTCTTACAGTACTTACCACAAGTGATATAGAATGGAAAGTGAATTCTTTTAGTAACACGTGGCGCAATTGTGCTTTTTGCGGTCGCTGAGGACCGCACAAGCCACATTCAACCTTTATAATTAAGTCTAGAGTTATCTGTAAATGTGATTTTCGGTTGCTTTCAGAGATTAATGATTTTAGATACTTGTGTTTGGTTCAAGGTGCATGTACGTGGCTTAGTTCGGAAAGTTATTAATAAATGGAATTAATTCCTAATATTAGTCTGCGGTCGTCATACACTTTAAAATAAAACGTTCTAGATCGTTTAATGTTTTTGTTATTTGTGCATAACTTTATGTGACATGTTTTGGCTACAAACGTGGAATTTCTGGAGCAAAGTTCAGCGTCAGTGTACACCATCTAAATTTTTAATGTTTAAGGTAGAAGTACGCTAAGTTACGTATTTTGAGCAGCTGAAACACAAATAAAATTCAAATATGTAGAATCTACACAAATGTTAAAAGTATTTATCAGCACTTGACAATAGCTCATAACTGCACTAAAACGTTAATAAATTTGGCTATAAGTAATGTAAATGACGCGCAGTCAGATGAAAGAAGTAATTAACCTCTCTAGGGATTCAAAAGTAATCGCCGTAATATTAACACATCGCTCTGTGAGACAAGGTCAGTGCCTATATTGAAAAATCGTTGCTGTTGCCTTCGGAACCTTGATTGTATCCACGCGTGCAACTCTTCGTCCGAAGTAAATTGGCCGCCATGAATGTCTTTCTTCAGAGCTCCGAAAATATGGAAATCGCATGGGGAGAGATTAGGAACGTATGGAGGATGTGGGTGGGCTTCCCAGCAAAACTTCCGTACCGTAGTCGAAATAAGGTTGGCAAAATGTGGACGGCAATTTTATTGCAAGGTTGTTTCGACTACGCTGCAGAAGATTCACTCGGAAGCTCTTACCACTTACACTTCCTCCGTCCAGTCACAATCTCTCCCCATGCAGTTCCCGTATTTCTGGAGCCCTGAATAAATACATTCGTGGCCGTCGATTTGCTTTGGACGAAGAGGTACACTCCTGGATACAGCCATGGTTCCATAGGCAACTGCAAATATTCTTCCATGCCTCGCATTGGGATGAATGTATTAACAATTATGATGATTATTTTGGAAATAATGGGCACTTTACTAACTTGTTTCAATTTCTCTCGTTTTCATTTGACTGCTCTTTATACATTTGGTAGAAAGTGAAGTTAATTTAAAAATTCGTTAAGCATTTTGGGGTCTTGCCTGTCGTCAGATTTTGATTGTAACGACAAAAAATGTGTACATCTACCACATGACAAATGCTGCTGTGTTGTTCATGATGTATTGACACTGATACAATTGAGAGACAATATTAATGTAGTGATTTAATTGAAATGTACACTTGACCGTGACAACAATTTAATAATTGATTGATGTGAGATATCTATATGGAACGATCCAGCACACATCTCAGAAAAGTATTTTTACTTTCCACATTGGTTATGCTTGTTACGATATGTTAAAGAATGTTTCCAATTTTTGCTTAGGTTATCATAAATAGCATCCATCCTTTAGAGTACTGTCTGAAGAGTCAGCTAAAAATTATTTGGGTTCAATCCATTTCTAACATGGAGGTGCCTCATCAAAAAATCACAAAAGCCTGTGAAACCATTCGACCAGTGCGACAGTCCGTGATCCGATGAGGTCATGCATACGCTGTAGCAAGCTGATACATATTTTGTCATGAGTTCCCACTTGAGAACATCGCAAAATTTTATTTCATTGAAGATGCCGTGTATCTTGACTTCCGCAAGGCGTTCGATACAGTTCTCCACAGTCGTTTAATGAACAAAGTAAGAGCATATAGACTATCAGACCAATTGTGTGATTGGATTGAAGAGTTCCTAGATAACAGAACGCTGCATGTCATTCTCAATGGAGAGAAGTCTTCCGAAGTGAGAGTGATTTCAGGTGTGCCCCAGGGGAGTGTCGTAGGACCGTTGCTATTCACAATATACGTAAATGACCTTGTGGATGACATCGGAAGTTCACTGAGGCTTTTTGCGGATGATGCTGTGGTATATTGAGAGTTTGTAACAATGGAAAATTGTACTGAAATGCAGGAGGATCTGCAGCGAATTGACGCATGGTGCAGGGAATGGCAACTGAATCTCAATGTAGACAAGTGTAATGTGCTGCGAATACATAGAAAGAAAGATCCCTTATTATTTAGCTACAATACAGCAGGTCAGCAACTGGAAGCAGTTAATTCCATAAATTATCTGGGAGTAGGCATTAGGAGTGATTTAAAATGGAATGATCATCGGTAAAGCAGATTCCAGACTGAGATTCATTGGAAGAACCCTAAGGAAATGCAATCCGAAAACAAAGGAAGTAGGTTACAGTACACTTGTTCGCCCTCTGCTTGAATATTGCTCATCAGTGTGGGATCCGTACCAGACAGGGTTGATAGAAGAGAGATAGAAGATCCAACGGAGAACAGCGCGCTTCGTTACAGGATCATTTAGTAATCGCGAAAGCGTTACGGAGGTGATAAATAAATTGCAGTGGAAGACTCTGCAGGAGAGACGCTCAGTAGCTCGGTACGGGCTTTTGTTGAAGTTTCGAGAACATACCTTCACCGAGGAGTCAAGCAGTATATTGCTCCCTCCTACGTATATCTCGCGAAGAGACCATGAGGATAAAATCAGAGAGATTAGAGCCCACACAGAGGCATACCGGCAATCCTTCTTTCCACGAACAATACGAGACTGGAATAGAAGCGGGAACCGATAGAGCTACTCGAGGTACCCTCCGCCGCACACCGTCAGGTGGCTTGCGGAGTATGGATGTATATTTAGATGTAGACTCAAAAACGAAGGAATTTCAGGCACACGATTATCTACATTTTGTTGCTTGTTCTTGCGTAAGCAATTCGCTCCCAAAATTTGTAAAAGTATTCCCTGTACTCTTGTATATTCGATACGCTGACATTTTTTCTCCCTATGTTGAAACAGGCTGCGGGTGACAGTGATACCCTTGTCGTCGCCCACACGGGTCGCCCGTGCGCGGCATGTCGCTGCTCCATTCCAGAGGGGGAGGTTCTCCTTTGTTGGCAGTGGTTCCAGCCTCCGCGCCTGGCAACAGCGGCGAGCTCCATTTGTGTGTCTGGCGGGACTGCCACTCTCTCTCTCTACCGGCAGCTTACAAACGCAGAGGAGCTAGTCACACATGCCCACATGCCCATAATTGGTTTTACACTGTGTTAAATATTCCGAGTGAGGCGATACGTAACACACGAGAAAACTCCGCAGGTGTAGTTGTCGGTGGAACGTTTGGAAGTCGGGAGGCACAACAGACGGGAGCGCCATTAGCAGTAACGAGTGGTTCGAAAGGTGCAGGCAGCAACGATGGCAACTTCCTTCGGAGCGGCAAGTGATGGACCGGTTGCCCACTGCCAAGACTACCTCCACAAGACAGTCGACAGGTGACAGAGCCAGCGAGAAGTACGCAAAAACTCCAATGTATGCTGAGGTGCTGGAATACTGGTTCATTTACAGGACGATCGCGAAGGGAAAACGCAGGACGGTAAAATAACTTAAAATAGGATAACAGTTATCGATGAAAAGTGATTATGAGAGGTGCTCAAATAAGTAGGCTGAAATGCAATGGAACCTATATTGGACCTCTAACGGGAGTGATGAAATCGTTAATGAAGCAACCCACTGTACCACTGCTGAAATTGGAGCAGATAAACCACAGAGACGAATACAGTTTATATCCTGTATCTGGGAACATATTTCACTGGGGAAAACTACACTGACGAGCCAAAGAAATTAGTACACCTGCCTAACATCGTGTAGGGCCCCCGGAAGCACGCAAAAGTGCCGCAACAAGACGTGGCATGGACTCTACTAACGTTTGAAGTAGTCCTGGAAGGAACTGACACAATAAATCCTGCAGGGCTGTCCATAAATACGTAAAGAGTACGAGGGGGTGGAGATCTCTTCTGAATAGCACGTTGCAAGGCATCCTATATACGCTCTACAATGTTCATGCCTGGGGAGTTTGGTGGCCAGCAGAAGTCTTTAAACCCTAGAAGAGTGTTCCTGGAGCCAGTCTGTACGAATTCTGGACGTGAGGGTCATCGCACCGTCCTAATGGGATTGCCCAAGTCCGTCGGAATGCACACTGGATATGAATGGATGCCGGTGATCAGACAGGATGTTTACGTACGTGTCACCTGCCAGAGTCGTATCTAAACGTATCAGGGGTCCCATATCACTCCAACTATACCAGTTTCTTTGCCGCTTCAGTGTATGTCAGTAAGAGTGGACTATATGCACATCACAATGTATGTAAATAAAGTGGACTATATGCAGATCACAATACTATTACAGCTTAAACAGTCTTTTCAAATTTTACCTCTCTTATGGCGTTCTTCCCTGTAGATCTTACAATTCTAGTGTACTTCCGGCAATTCCGTAAATTGCAGTGAGGAACTATATAAAAAAAAACAAAGCTTTGTGCTTAAGACCTCGTAAAACGGATGTCATCTGAGGCGGTGGACCAGTGCAATCGAGTATTGTTTGCGTCTGTCTGAAATCATGATCGTTATGTTACTTACTTACACATTGAAAGAGTAAATTAGCTCAACTACAAGTCTCACAAACGCTTCCAGTGACGAGGTTGTTGGTTCAAAAAATTAATATTCCTTTAAGCTATACTGTCGCCTTTATTTTTACTTCATACATTCGTTTCATAACATTTTCACACGTACGCGACTGCCTAACGATAAAACCGCCTCCAGATGATTGTGTCTACCCAATATCTGTTCACCACCAGAGCAGCCAAGTTAGAACCTGTCCTTGGTGAAGTCATAATAACACGTGCTTCCTGCAATCGTCATAGCCTTAAAACCATCACTAAAATAGTCCTTAAAATTATTTGTTCCGGCTATGATTTTAAAATACCCGTTTACACAAGAAGAGAATGCTAGTAGCTATGCTAAGATGGTGACACAAATTTACGTATTGTTATTCGTTTTGAAAATCTTAGATATAAGACATGGCGCCAAAATAAAGGGCAAAAATAAGGCAAACGTGTTCTGTGCTCCTTTGAAGTTTATACAAACATGGTAAAAGCATATAAAATAAGCCGTTACAGTTTTATTTATTCATACATCTCCATAATTTGGCCTACATTAACTCCTGCACGTTTCGTAGCGCCACCTAACTCCCTCCAGTTTGAATGTCGCCTCGGTCTTTTGTTATCTCTTGGAATCTAGCAAAGAATTTGATCCATCTACAACCCATTCGTGTGGCTAAATGTTCCTCCGTCCCCTCTTTCATTTCATTCCAGCTCTAATTACATCTTACACTCTAGTCTGCCCTCATAATTTCCGCGAACCACCTTTCCAGGCTCTTAGACCACTTGTCAATTTCTGAATGATTTTCAAGCTAACAGTCAATTCCCACTTCCGTAAGTCAAAACTGGCAATACGCACTGATGTTAAATTGTACTCTTCGACCAAGTTAGAGAATTAGTCCTGAAAACCATATTAGGTTACCAGAAACATTCATCACTTTCACTCTTCTGTTTCTTTTTCTGCGCTAGCAGTCTCGATATCAGTTTCGTTGTTAATATGTAATGAGGTGACAAAAGTCATGGGATACCTCCTAATATCGTGTCGGATATCCTTTTGCCCGACATACTGCAGCAGTTCGACGTGGCATGGACTCAACTACTCGTGGGAAATCCCCTGCTGAAATACTGAGCCAAACTGTCTCTAAAATGTAGACCGCCCGTGGTAAGAAGAAGAGAAATTTCTTAACATTGTGTATAGATGTAAGTGTTAGGAAGTCTTTTCTGAAAGTATTTGTATGGAGTGTAGCTATGTATCGAAGTGAAACATGGATGATAAATAGTTTAGACAAAAGGAGAATAGAAGCTTTCGAAATGTGGTGCTACAGAAGAATGCTGAAGATTAGATGGGTGGATCACGTAACTAATGAGGAGGTACTGAATAGAATTAGGGAGAAGATGAATCTGTGGGACAACCTGACTAAAAGAAGGGATAGATTGGTAGGACACGTTCTGAGGCGTCAGGGGATCACCAATTTAGTACTGGAGGGAAGCATGGAGGGTAAAAATCGTAGAAGGAGACCAAGAGACTGAATACACTAAGAAGATTCAGAATGATGTAAGTTGCAATAGTTACTCAGAGATGAAAAAGCCTGCACAGGACAGAGTAGCATGGAGAGCTGCATCAAATCAGTCTCTGGACTGAAAACGACAATAACAACAACTGCTTCTACATCCCTTCATAATTGTGAAAGTGTTGTCAGTGCAAAATTTTGTGGACCTCACTTTGTACGGGGGCTATTTGCAAAGTAAGGTCTGATCGGTCACAAAATGGAAACCACAATGAATATCAAAATGTTTTATTTGCAACCGTTTGCTACATCTTTCAGCTACTTCTCTAGACACTCGCCGCTCCGAGTTAGACACCTGTTACAACGTTGTTCCAACTTTCTACTACCCCGGTCATGGAAGGCAGCCTCCTGTGGTTTCCGATACTTCTCTGCGCTGATCTGCAGTTCGTTGTCTGTGCCGAAATGTTGTCTTGATAGCCAGCGGTGCATGTGAGCAGAGGTGGACATCAGAGGGAGCCAAGTCCGAGCTGTATGGTGGGTGATCAAACACTTTCCATCGAAAGCGCTGCAGGTACATCCTCATTGCCCCTGCAGTGTGAGGCCGAGAATTATCATGAGAAGGAAATGCGTGACAGTTACGTTAAGAGAGGTTGCATGAAACCAGGCGGAACCTCTCAGAGGGCACCCTTGCTTGGTGGCAGACATTAATGTTCTCCGCATCTTTACGTGCTCACATTGTGCTCAGAACTGAAAAGATCAACGTGACGTGATTGACAAGCGCTGCCCAATACATCTATGCAAAGCTCCATTGAATTTTCACTGTCGTTTCCATTTCGCAATCTATCGGACCTTAATTTCCGAATAGCCCTCGTACAACACTAACACAATACGGGAATTGCTGTGCGCGTGCTATGCAGAACTGCAGTGAGAGTGTATCACTTTCTGAAGTCCCGTTGTTTTGTTGAAATAATATAAGGCTCAGACTAATACATGAACCAGTGCAGTAATAAGGCATTTATAGAACCAGTTTAGAAGAAAAAATATTTGTGGAGTTCTATTGGGCACCCAAATCAATATCTGATTAAATTTATTCTGCTCTAGAAATATTTTGCCCTATCCGTAAGTGTGTTTGTGAAAAAAAAGAAAACGTGTAATCCTCTTGACTGAAACGCGATTATTTCTTCTCAGTAACGTTATGAACGTGGAGTGTGAAAAATCTTTGCTTATTGAGGTCTGTCCGAACATTTATTATAGTAGTTTTATTTCCACAATAGCTGCGGTGAGAACGGAAGGTCAGTCTGGGAATATCAAATATTTCTTCCCTGAAATCGATTCTTGCTTTTTGTTGTCAGTTTGGATGTAACTGGGGATTGTTTGCGTTTCCGAGATAGTCACCATTTCTTATTTTTCAGCACTTTGCACTGCAAAACAACTTGCGATCATTTCTGCAGTCAAGAGCATTTACATTACAGACAGCTACTAGGATTGGAGATACAGTGCTTCCATCGCCACACCTCCACTGGCCACTGGCACGACTGTCAAGCGCAGGATGACAAGACGAAACTCTTGGATTGCGAGCAAATCGCGGCTGGCCAAATGTGAAGTAGTGCGGGCACGGGGCTTTTCACAGGTCTCCCAAGCAAGAATGTGGCACGAGACTTCAATTTAAGAAAAGCCGCTACCGCCAGAGTCAACTATCATGGCCTGTAACGTCGGTGAGACACACTGCAGTGCAGCGAACCACTCTAAAATTCAATGTAGAGCGAAAGAATCTTGTAAGTTGTCTTAGTATTGGGATCGATCTCCTCTCTGCGAGATTCAGAAGCAACCACGCCACACATATACCTATGCTCACACAACAGAACTCAGAGATTGAGACGTGTGCAGTAAGACAGTCGTTGGACTCTCAATGTATGTGAAATAGCGGCACAGCATACACTGGTTACATGGTATTCATCGGTTTACGCTAATGGAACACTCGTGCGAATCGAATTATATTAAGCGATGCACCCTGTTTGCCGAAAGGACGACGTATAGACAGGGTTAGGAGATATTCTCTTCAGGATGACATTTACATGGGATGAAATGGAGCGCCTTATACGTCTGCATTCGCCTGCTAATGCAGATACAGAAACCTATTGTCCCCGCGCGGTTCTAGGCGCTGCAGTCTGGAACCGCGTGACCGCTACGGTCGCAGGTTCGAATTCTGCCTCGGGCATGGATGTGTGTGATGTCCTTAGGTTAGTTAGGTTTAAGTAGTTCTAAGTTCTAGGGGTCTGATGACCTCAGAAGTTAAGTCCCGTAGTGCTCTTCGCGAGATATACATAGGAGGGAGCAATATACCGCTTGACTCCTCTGTCAAGGTATGTTCTCGAAATTCCAACAAAAGCCTGTACCGAGCTACGGAGCGTCTCACTTACAGAGTCTTTCACTGGAGTTTATCTCTCATCTCCGTAACGCTTTCGCGATTACTAAATGATCCTGTAACGAAGCGCGCTGCTCTCCGTTGGATCTTCTTTATCTCTTGTATCTACCCTATCTGGTACCGATCCCACACCGGTTCTCAAGCAGTGGGCGAACTAGTGTACTGTAACCTACTTCCTTTGTAGTCGGGCTACATTTCCTTATGATTCTTCCAATGAATCTGAGTTTAGCATCTGCTTTACCGACGATTAATTTTGTATGGTCATTCCATTTTAAATCACTACTAATGTCTACTCCCAGATAGTTTATGGAATTAACTGCTTCCATTTGCTGCCCTGCTATATTGTAGCTAAATGATAAAGGATCTGACTTTCTATGTATTCGTAGCACAATATACTTGTCTACATTGAGATTCAATTGCCATTCCCTGCACCATGCGTCAATTCGTTGCAGATAGCCCTGCATTTCAGTACAATTTTCCATTGTTACAACCTCTCGATATACTACAGCATCATCCGCAAATAGCCTCAGTGAACTTCCGATGTTATCCACAAGGTCATTTATGTATATTGTGAATAGCAACGGTCCTACGACACTCTCCTGCGGCGCACCTGAAATCACTCTTACTTCGGGAGACTTCGCTCCATTGAGAATGACATGCTGCGTTCTGTTATCTAGGAACCCTTCAGTCCAATCACACAATTGGTCTGATGCTCCATATGCTCTAACTTTGTTCATTAAACGACTGTGAGGAACTGTATCAAACGCCTTGCCGAAGTCGAGAAACACGGCGTCTACCTGGGAACTCGTGTCTGTGGCCCTCTGAGTCTCGTGGACGAATAGCGCGAGCTGGGTTTCACACGATCGTCGTTTTCGAAACCCATGCTGATTCCTACAGAGTAGATTTCTAGTCTCCAGAAAAGTCATTATTGTAGCACATAATACAAGTTCCAAAATTCTACAACTGGTCGACGTTAGAGATATAGGTCTATAGTTCTGTACATCTGTTCGACGACCCTTCTTGAAAACGGGGATGACCTGTGCCCTTTTCCAATCTACTGGAACGCTACGCTCTTCTAGAGACCGATGGTGCATCGCTGCAAGAAGGGGGGCAAGTTCCTTCGCGTACTCTGTGTAAAATCGAATTGGTATCCCACCAAGTCCAGCGGCCTTTCCCCTTTTGAGCGATTTTAGTTGTTTTTCTATCCCCCTGTCATGTATTTCGATATTTACCATTTTGTCATCTGTGCGACAATCCGGAGAAGGAAATACAGTGCAGTCTTCCTCTGTGAAACAACTTAGACGACGCATTTCCATTGATCCACGGTCCAATAATCCTGCTGCCTCTTCAATTGTAATTGATGTTGTCGTTGGTTGAGCATGGAAACCCACAGGGGTCGCCTGCTGCGGAGTCCGATAGTCAACAATATGGGCTGTCAGTGTCCTCCAAAACACTTTTGCCTGCACTGCCATTGTATTTTGTCGTCAGATATGCCACACATTGCCACCTACCCTGTTTTAAAGAGTGTCCAGCTCACCGACCTCTATGTTCTGTGATGAGGTGTGAACCTGCAGCATTTAGGTGCCTACTCCTGCAGTCACTGTCCTCCAACCGCTTTTCATAGCCCCCATTTGTGGCGCGCGTCGTCACTGTAATGATTCCTCATTCGTTTCTCCGCCGCTTATATACTGTCTTCAAAGCTTCACATACATGCAGTGGCTCCAGGGTACGTTCAGTCTTGCGTTGTGCAGTACTAATAAGTTTTGGCTCATTAGTGTACGTTTGTTAAAATATATCACGCCACTGGTGACTTATACCTTCAGCAAGACAATGACCACCCCACCGTTCCCAGGATGCGCGAATAGTTTGATGATATCAGAGTGCTTGTCTGGCCCCTCAAGTCAACTGCCATTTATCTTGTTGAGAACAACAGGGTCATCGCGGAACAAGTATTACGCATCTTGGATTATTTCTACCTTCTTGAGATGTGACCATTTCTACGTGGCCATGAACCAGGATGACTGCCTAACGTTTTTGATTTCTCTTGCATTCCGTTCCGCCACCGTAAACAATATGCAAAGTGATACTGTATGCTACTAGGTGTGTCGAATTCCGCTGATCAGGATTTTATGATTCCTGTTGCCGTAGGAGTCCAACATATACTACTGGCCATTAAAAATGCTACTCCAAGAAGAAATGCAGATGATAAACGGGTATTCATTGAACAAATATATTATACTAGAACTGACATGTGGTTACATTTTCACGCAATTTGGGTGCATAGATCCTGAGAAATCAGTACCCAGAACAATCACCTCTGGCCGTAATAACGGCCTTGATACGCCTGGGCATTGAGTCAAACAGAACCTGGATGGCGTGTGCAGGTACATCTGCCCATGTAGCTTCAACACGATACCACAGTTCATCAAGAGTAGTGACTGGCGTATTGTGACTAGCCAGTTGCTCGACCACCATTGACTAGACGTTTTCAATTGGTGCGAGATCTGGAGAATGTGCTGGCCAGGGCAGCAGTCGAACATTTTTTGTATCCAGAAAGGTCCGTACAGGACCTGAAACATGCGGTCGTGCATTATCCTGCTGAAATGTAGGCTTTCGCTGGGATCGAATGAAGGGTAGAGCCACGGGTCGTAACACATGTAAAATGTAAAGTCCACTGTTCAAAGTGCCGTCAATGCGAACAACAGGTGACCGAGACGTGTAACCAATGGCACCCCATACCATCACGACGGGTGATATGCCAGTATGGCGATGACGAATACACGCTTCCAATGTGCGTTCACCACGATGTCGCCAAACACGGATGCGACCATCATGATGCTATAAAAAGAACCTGAATTCATCCGAAAAAATGACGTTTTGCCATTCGTGCATCCAGGTTCGTCGTTTAGTACACTATCGCAGGCGCTCCTGTCTGTGATGCAGCGTCATGGGTAACCACAACCATGGTCTCCGAGCTGATAGTCCATGCTGCTGCAAACGTCGTCGAACTGTTCGTGCAGATGGTTGTTGTCTTGCAACGTCCCCATGTGTTGACTCAGGGATCGAGATGTGGTTGCACGATCCGTTACAGCCATGCGGATAAGGTGCCTGTCATCTCGACTGCTAGTGATACGAGGTCATTGGGATCCAGCACGGCGTTCCGTATTATCCTCCTGAACCCACCGATTCCATAACCTGCTGACAGTAATTGGATCTCGACCAACGCGAGCAGCAGTGTCGCGATACGATAAGCCTCAATCGCGATAGTCTACAATCCGGCCTTTATCAAAGTCGGAAACGTGACGGTACGCATTTCTCTTCCTTGCGCGACGCATCACAACAACGTTTCACCAGGAAACGCCGGTCAACTGCTGTTTGTGTATGAGAAATCGGTTGGAAACTTTCCTCATGTCAGCACGTTGTAGGTGTCGCCACGGGCGCCAACCTTGTGTGATTGCTCTGAAAAGCTAATCATTTGCATATCACAGCATCTTCTTCCTATCGATTAATTTTCGCGTCTGTAGCACGTCATCTTCGTGGTGTAGCAATTTTAATGGCCAGTAGTGTAGTTTGTATTCCGTACTCAACATCATGCTCCTGCAGCTTGTGCAGCCGTACTACTTATCATTCTTCAACGTATGTACTCAAGTGTGATATTTACCTGAGAATAGGAGGAAAAATGACACAACGTTCAGTCTATTAACGTGCCTCAGAGCGTCTTTTCAACCACCCCCGTGCAGGATTGTCACCACGGTAAGTCGCCCGCTGGATTGTGCACATCTGTGATGTCATTCGAACATTCAGCCCATGTCGTGAGACACTAAATATCTGCTGGTAACGGAGACCAACAAACTAAGGTTCCGAGGTACCACGAGGACGCTATAACAGAACTGCGATTGTCATGTCTGAGACAACTAGGACGCCTATGTCGACCCAGATTGCCTGTAGGCCTCCATTACAAATGGCAGCAGGGTACAAACATTTTAGTATCGTGGCGTGCGAAGAAGGGGCCAAGGAAACACCTGCAAAATTTCATTCCGGAAACAACCCCCAGGCTGTGGCTAAGCCATGTCTCCGCAACACCCTTTCTTCCAGGAGTGCTAGTTCTGCAAGGTATGCAGGAGAGCTTCCTTGAAGCCTGGACGGTAGGAGACGAATTAAAGTTGTGAGGATGTGTCGTGAGTCGTGCTTGGGTAGCTCAGATGGTAGAGCACTTGCCCGCAAAGGCAGAGGTCCCGAGTTCGAGTCTCGGTTCGGCACACAGTTTTAATCTTCCAGGAAGTTTCATTTGTGAGCTTATTCCATACGCTCGAACCTTCGTCTGTAATGTGGCACCGCTCAAATGCTTTCCGGAAATCTATAAATATGGAATCTTACATGTTGCCCTTCATCCATAGTTCGCAGTAAATCATGTGAGAAAAGGGAAAGCTGAGTTTCGCACGAGCGATGCTTTCTAAAACCATGCTATGCAGTATCCACTCATTAAATGATTAGTAATTGAATGTAAAGGGTAGCTGTCTGTGATGAACTGAGTAACTTCCTCAATAACAACCAAAAGCTACAATGATCGACGTCGCTTATTAAAACTGTATGTTTTTAGAAAATGCAACTTCTGGGTTGTCTGAAAAATGTACATCTATTGGCTGTTCCCTAATTGGTTCAAATGGTTCAAATGGCTCTGAGCATTATGGGACTTAACGGCTGAGGTCATCAGTCCCCTAGAACTTAGAACTTCTTACACCTAACTAACGTAAGGACATCACACATATCCGTGCCCGAGGCAGGATTCTAACCTGCGACCGTAGCGGTCCCGCGGTTCCAGACTGAAGCGCCTAGAACCGCTCGGCCACTCCGGCCGGCTGTTCCCTAATTCGTGGTCACAACGTTCGTAGCGCAGACGCTACTGACGACTTCGAACGCCTCTCGCCAAAACTGCATAACCGCCGAATACCGTCAGGGTTTTCTTTCTAAAGACGCCTTTGCGTAGTCTTTCTAGTTTAGTGTTGAGCTCACTCGTCTCGTAGAATGCCACAAGTAGAATGTTGAGTAATAGCTTTATTATTTTTTTCCATTTATTTATTTGAACCAAAGTACTCGCACTCTCTGAAGTGAATATAGTGGAGGTTTTTTAAAATAAAACTGACGCACTCAAACTAAGTATCAGTAATAGGACTTTGCCGTTACAACGCGGAAACGCTGTAATATACTGGAGGAGGCCACACGCACAATCGTGGTTTGGGAGGGCGTATTGATGCTTTTCCTATTTGAGCTAGGAACGTACGCTAAACTAGTTTTTGTTTAGCTCGGACCAACAGCCATTTGTATAGCTATTTGAACTCTTACTGTACCTATCTTACAGTACATTTAAGAAAAAAAAAAAAAAGATCGACGAACCGGAGCTGGCGCTCAGGCAAATATTACGAATCGATTAATTTATTTTGCAAATGGTTTTAGTTGGGCTAATGGACTAAAATTGAAGCTCAGCTAATGGCACATTCTGTGTGCGCACCGTTCGGATTTTACGTGCAAATACATGCGAAAAACAAGTATTTCTGATAGATTTATGAAGCGCGCCGTTTCTATACTTTCAGCTTGCACGAATCGGTTCGAACTTTACACTAGGGTAGGTGAATAGATAAACTTTAAACGATTTTTTTTCATCCGACAGTCTTTATCCGCTGTCGAGATACGATGGTTTAAAGTAGAGCTAAATGTAGCACGTAAAATTCGTTCTTACGTGAATTGAACTCGCGAAAACGGTTTACAGTGGTTCAGATAAACAAAAATGTATTCTTACGATAAAACTGAAAACTTGCTTTCAAAAATCTAACTTGTTTTGGATTTTACGAACAAAAAAATCTCTTTTGATGAGTTTCGATGTTTCAAATTACGTGCAAGAAACACATTTTTCTGGGAGGGTTTTGAAGCGCGCCACTTCTGTACTTCAAACTTGCACAAATAGATTCAAACTTTCCACGAAGGTAGGTAAATGGATCAAGTCGAAAAGAAATTTTAATCCTGTAATCTTTATCCAGTGTCGAGATAAGACAAATTAACACACGAAAAACATTCTTACGTGAATCGAACGCGTGACAACGGTTTGAAGTGAAACAAAAAATAAAAAAATTAAAATACCTTCTCACGGTAAAACCGGGAACCTGCTATCAAAAATATAGGTTCATTCAGATTTTACGTGCAAAGAAACATCTTTTTGTAGGGTTTTTTGGGCGACCCACTTACAAGATTCGCGCCGCTCCTCCCGTCGGTGCTTCGGGTCCTCCCTCGGGCATGGGTGTGTGTGTTGTTCTTAGCATAACTTAGTTTAAGTCATATTAAGTAGTGTGTAAGGCTAGGGAACGACAAGCTCAGCAGTTTGGTCCCATAGGAACTTACCAGCACTTACAGGTTTCAAATTTGTACGAACTGGTTCTAACTTCGTGAGAAGGTAGATAAATGCCTGTAATTAATGATCGTACTGTTGTTTTATGAAAGTTTCATCCGTTGCCATGATATATGCGAGGTGGTTCGAAAGATTATTAAAAAGCCTATGTCGCACCAGTTGTCGCGAGATTGGAGAAAAATTTGCGTCGGTTGACAAATTATGGCGGTATAATGTCACAATTATGGTAGAGTAAAAGTTGTGAACCAGGATGAGAAATCCCTCTGTCATAGCATCCACAAAAGCGAATATGACCAGGGCAGAGATAAGGATGTAAAAGACTTGTCTAACAGCTTCGAAGTCATTGAAATCAAAACATATTCGCGCTTTTTTACGATTTAACCATACTTCCCTTCTGCGTCGAGCTCTCTTAGCTGAAAGGTGTTGGGATACCGCATCTCGCAATTTATGCGCTGAAGTTCATGATCCCATGCCCAGGATCCAGAACATTCACTAGCCATATTAAACAATGTATATCATATTCCTGAATAGCATACGTGTAATATCTAAAAATGTTTCTCTGAGGGAATACAATTTTTGGGGAAGAGTTTATTCCTTGGAGGGGGTGGGGGATGACTTTACTTGACACAATGCATTATAATACCTAACATGGGTCTACTGCTAACAAGCAAAAATCACAAATATGTTTAATTTAAATGTCTCTGAAGCTGCCAGATAAATCGAAAACCTAGTTCCCGTCTCTGCCGAGGACATACTCGCCTTTTTTGTGCTACGATAGGAGCATTTTTTATTTTGGTAATCCTGATGGGCTATCGCAGTAAGTCATAAAGAACTGCCCACTTAATTACTTCGTTGTTATCTGCCAGGAAGCAGTTGTTTGCCCTCTTACTTACGTATTGCACTTTAAAGTAAGGGCAGCTATTCAACAGTTTGATTTTTCGCTGTGCTACATCTTCACTATTAAAGCACTGACCGGGTCGTATTTACGCACGTTAAACGTATACTGTCCAAAACTGTTTCCAGCGGACGCGGCGCACTACTCCATTTTACGGCTTCTAGAGCCCCCAGCGGCGCTGGCCGCCACTGATAGTGTGTTTTCCTTTAGTTTTCTGTTTTCCAACCGCGGCAGTGCTATCCGATATTGAGTCCTAAAGGTTTACGACCGCTATCAAACGCGTTGGAAGAAGTCGGACCCCACTCGTAAATAAGGACGCATTCAACGCACCTCTCCTCGCTACCAGCAGCTTCGATCTCACCTGTTAGTGTATACACAGATTGCCTTACGTTAGTACAACATTCGAAAATGAATTACTGATAACATGTATCTCCCTGTAAAACAATTATTGACAGTGCTGTTACACTTCTTTACGTTATGTAACCTGGTGACAATATGTCAACCTGCTATTCCAAAAAGTCACAGTTTTATCCGTGAAAAATACAGACTTGTTTCTAAAAACTGAGACGGAAACTCCTCTTTGTCAAAGCAATTTCTGTACGAAGAATACCACGTTACAATGTCGTTCGATTTTTTTGTTAAACTACTGACCCCTCCACAAAGGACTGGGTTAGCTGGTTCAAAGATCCACTGAAAAAAATGTTCAAACGTGTGTGAATTCCTAAGCAACCAAACTGTTTACGTCATCGGTTCCTAGACTTACACACTACTTAAACTAACTTATGCTAAGAACAAACCACAACCCACGTCCGAGGGAGGACTCGAACCTCCGGCGGGAGGTGCTGCGCAGTCCATGACATGGCGCCTCAGACTACACGGCCACTCAGCGCGGCAAAGGTTCATTGAACCCAAGGCATATTATCTCCAGTTGACACAGATTCTGACGTACGTCTTTAAGTTATTCTTTGTATGTTAACGTGCACGTCGAATGGAAGCTATTTAAAGTAGAGTCTACCGGAGGATGCTGCTGAAAACTGGAAGGTCGAATGTAATTTTTTTGTCGAAACTTGAGACGGCAAGGTCAGCCTTTCAACGGCTTTCAATGCTGTCAGCCGCATTTTGAGATTGAAATGGATCAATGGTGACAGGTGAAAATTTGTGCCGGACTCGGAAGCGAAACCGGATCTCCTGCTTAACGCAAGCTATCCCTTTAAACGGCTCAGCCATCCATGGCTGGGAAATGATGGGAGGTTTGGTCCGATGGGCAGCGTGTTCGGATTGCCGAGCCGATTAAAGTGATTGCTTGTGTTAAGCAGGAGATCCGGGTTCGAGCCCTAGTCCGGCACAAATTTTCACAGATCGAAAGACTCGCACCCGGCGAATGGTCTACCCGACGGGAGGCCCTAGTCACACGACATGTACATTTACCACGGCCTCCACTGAGCTGGCGTGTTCCCGGCGTTGCAGGCGCCCGCCCAATGCGGAACGAAACAAGACGCGCGTACGCCTTGGACTCTGTCCGCCTGCCATCATTTTGCGGGCTTTCCAGCGTTCCGGATGGGTGTGTGTGAAAAATAAATAAATAAACAAATAAATAAGTGAAATAAAACTTCCTGTCAGATTAAAACTGTGTGCCGAACCGAGACTCGAACTCTGGACCTTTTCCTTTCGCGAGCAAGTTCTTGCTAGAGCACAGGGATGGGGGAGGGGTGGGAGAGGCGTCGGTCAGGCCTCGGGATTCGAACACTGCCCACCTGGTCTTCCCCAGCCAGTAGTTGACTGTGACATTATGACGTTGATTATGTTTATCAGGGTCACAGTGTCACAGTCAACTACAGGCTGGAGAAGAAATTAAAAAATTAAAAAAAATTAAAAAAAGAAATTTTAATTAATTAAAAGGGCAGAAGTTTTACTTGTTTCAAAGTATTCAGAAACTATATTAGTTTACCACCTGAAAAGCCCTCTCAGATAAAGAAAAGAGAAGACATGGTCAAAACATCTAAAAAAATGAGAAGCCTGCTCGGATGGCCAAGGCAGCAATGCGAGCGCTCGTGTTAAGCGGGAGACACGACTTCGCGTCCCACTCTGGCACAAATTTTCACCTGCTACCATTGATTCATTTCAGTACCCAAATGCGGCTAACGTCACTGGAAACCTTTGAAGAGCATTTGTATGGCCACATGTCCGACAGATCACACACCACATACACAGGCCGAATCACTTAAAACTTACACCGCAGTTGTTGCGGAAACGGAAATTGCTATTGACGTGCAGTTTTCACAGAATGGGTTGGTATTTAGGGGAGTGTATTGTTAGACAATAAAGAGATTGTAATAATAGTTATAAAGTGCATTTTTTATGCAAACATACACTTTTTAAATGGAACAATGCCTACTGACATTAACAACTAGAAGTATGGTAATTTAGAACATCGAAGGTGTTTGTTACAGTATTCTAGTGCGATTCGTTTACGAAATGTTAGTACGTGTGCACCAGTCGTTAGACAACGGCTTGGAAATGTTTATTTCCGCTGCCGGTAGTCATGGTTCAAATGGCTCTGAGCACTATGGGACTTAACATCTGAGGTCATCAGTCCCCTATAACTTAGAACTACTTAAACCTAACTAACCTAAGGGCATCACATACACCCATGCCCGAGGCAGGATTCGAACCTGCGACCGTAGCGGTCGCTCGGTTCCAGAGTGAAGCGCCTAGAACCGCTCGGTCACACCGGCCGGCACCGGTGGTCATTTTGAAAACAACTTTTGATAGTCAATTGTCTCGTTGCTGGTCAGAATCCACAATACTAGTGTATGCACCTGTGTTGTTCTTTGATGTGTGCTACGACAAGTGTTGTAGAAGTGTCGGTGTGGTAATTTTTCAAGATAGGGTATCTCGTAAACAACTCACGCTAGACTCTTGCAATAAATTACCATATTTTTAGTTTATTAATATCAGTAGACTTTGTCCCATTTAGAAAATTGTATGTTTGCACAAAAAATACACCTTCTAAGTACTATTAGGTTATGTTAACTGGCTGACAATGCGTGTCCCTGACTACCAATCCATTCCGTGAAAACCGAAGATACGCTTTACCCCGTGTATGGTTATTTCAATAGCAGATCATTAAGTCTATTGAAGTTGCTAGTACTACGTCTGAACACTTACTCTAATTGGCCGCGGCCACAGTGGAGCGTCGAGTAGTGCCCTGTTCGATATGTCCGAGGAATACAACGCTGCGAATAGGGCTTCCAATTAGATGTTATGAAATACTGGCCTGTCCTACACTCGTAGCGTGGAGGTGTGGTTTCACTTGTCGTCGGATATTCAAGAGCTATTGAGAAGCACGTCGTAAATTGTGATTGTGTATCCATTTCTATTCCTCCAATTACAGTGCCATCTCTGGCGAAACGAAGACAAGGCTTCAGGCAAAACGTGTGTAGATTCCGCCGTAGAACCGTGATCTTTAATAGAAAGTGAGGGTTCCCATTGAAGATTTCAAAGTTGCCCCCCCACTACCCGCGCACGGGGTGAGTTTGGGGGGAGAGGCAAGTGCGGTTGCGTTGGATGTCTCCTTACGAGACGAACAAACTGGAATTATAACTTTTTTTTATCTGATGAGTGCTTTTCAAGATATTTCAATGTCTTCAGTTAAAATGAACACCCTGTATAAGGTCAGCTTTGCCAAACAGTGCGCTGGGACTACATCTCAGATCTCTCAGCAGTGCGTGACGTAGCGAGGACACAAAGCGCAAGCGATTGCTATACGCCTGCTGGATGAACATATTTAATTTTATGGCCCCTTTCGCGTGTCCCGCGCCAGAAATGTGTCCAAAGGTTTCCGGCTGCTGCACGTACCCTGTGTGACGTCAGATTTTGAATATGTGGGTATGCAAATATGGAAA
The DNA here is from genome assembly GCF_023864345.2 of Schistocerca serialis cubense. Classification (NCBI taxonomy): domain Eukaryota; kingdom Metazoa; phylum Arthropoda; class Insecta; order Orthoptera; family Acrididae; genus Schistocerca; species Schistocerca serialis. Next base: position 727,796,164 of record NC_064638.1, read on the forward strand.
CATCAAACGTGTTTGTCGTCACAAGGCTACGGAGAGAACATTTGTTATAACGGGGCAGAAGTTGAAAAATTCGTAAATTGTGATTGTGTATCCATTTCTATTCCTCCAATTACAGTGCCATCTCTGGCGAAACGAAGACAAGGCTTCAGGCAAAACGTGTGTAGATTCCGCCGTAGAACCGTGATCTTTAATAGAAAGTGAGGGTTCCCATTGAAGATTTCAAAGTTGCCCCCCCACTACCCGCGCACGGGGTGAGTTTGGGGGGAGAGGCAAGTGCGGTTGCGTTGGATGTCACCTTACGAGACGAACAAACTGGAATTATAACTTTTTTTTATCTGATGAGTGCTTTTCAAGATATTTCAATGTCTTCAGTTAAAATGAACACCCTGTATAAGGTCAGCTTTGCCAAACAGTGCGCTGGGACTACATCTCAGATCTCTCAGCAGTGCGTGACGTAGCGAGGACACAAAGCGCAAGCGATTGCTATACGCCTGCTGGATGAACATATTTAATTTTATGGCCCCTTTCGCGTGTCCCGCGCCAGAAATGTGTCCAAAGGTTTCCGGCTGCTGCACGTACCCTGTGTGACGTCAGATTTTGAATATGTGGGTATGCAAATATGGAAACATCAAACGTGTTTGTCGTCACAAGGCTACGGAGAGAACATTTGTTATAACGGGGCAGAAGTTGAAAAATTCTGCCTGAAAGATTTTAGAGGAAGCATGTGTCTGCCAGCTTCACCAAAAGCGATGCTATTGAAATGTGAGAACATCAAGTAAACAAGAAAATTAATTATCGCTCTGTTGGTCTAACAAACTAGGTGAAAGATACTGCCGAATTCCCGTGTACACATCTCATTAGACGTACCTTTCGAAGGCTTTCGTTGCAACCTATGAGCAGAGGACAAGGAGAATATGTTCGAGAGGCGGTTTTCGTGGTCGCGCTACTGCCAGCTTGCTACTGATCAACAAATGGTTGCACGACGTCGTTCAAATAGGTGAAAACTCAGGCATTATTCGTCTTTGAGGCAGTGGAAGGGAGATTTGTCAAATGATGACCCACGCTGTATGATCTGGGCATCAAGCGAATGCTACTTAACTGATGGTCTGTCGGGCCTGGTGTGATGAACTAAGGATATTTTTCTTCCCATCTTAGCCTCAGTGACCGATAGTAAAATGAACGCTGTTGTTTTTCAAAAGATCTTTTACAACGGAACGCTTCCAGCACTGTGGCGGCCATTTTGACACCTCACCTTTTTTGTGTCTCCATTCTTAATGACCTCGTTGTTAAGTCATAATCTTCCTTTCTTTTTCTGTAACAGGACGATAGAACCATGATACTGCATTTCATAGCACGTTTATAGATTTTTATGAAATAGACACTAAAATGTCATGTTGATGAAAAAACTAAAATACCAAACTGAATTCCACCTAACGGAGCGGTATTGTTTATTTACAGAATGATGACAAAGCCCCAGAGCCCCTGTCGCGTACCTATATGTTCAAAGATCGTCACACTGTTTTAATGTGGGATCATAATTTGAGGTAGTGTGACTACTCTATATTATTTATTCCAGAGCGTCTGTGTCGACACTACCGTTTTCATAACACAGTATGATTCTCCTGCATGTACGATGTGAAATTCTCCTCAACATTACTCGCATTATGGCAATGAATGCAGGTCCAACAGTATCCGTAAGTTCCGCAGCTATCTCACAACGTGTGTCAGCAATCTTCTGTGTAATGAACCCCCTTAATGCACTTTCGCAAGATGACAGATCAAAACTTCGGGGTGGCTACTCCCAAGGTGCGTGCAAATGGGCAGAACCACGGCCAATCTGCTTATCAGTAGATATTCTCTAAAGTCAGTAACATGATGGGCTGGTCCTCCGACCCACTGGAACGACACTCGACTAACCAGTCCCCGATCTTGCAGCTGTGCAACAAACCGATCACATAACATGCTGAGATACTCAAGGTGTTTCACAGCATCGTCAAAGAAATATGGGCAGACCAAGTGGGTTGCAGACGTTGCAGCCCATATAATGAGATATGCTGGATTGTGTTCAATTTCTTCATAAAAATTAGGGTTTTCATTACTCCAGAAGTAAATGACTTTCGTTTTTCCACTACGATATAATTCACACTTGTCTGAGTAAAACACTTTCCCCATTAAAGAAAGAGTTATAAGGACATCGAGCACTCACCCACAAGCAGGATGACGTTTTTGCATGTCGTTATCACTCAGATTTTAATCTCAAATCGTTCTTTATATGTTTTGGTAATGACGAGTACGGAACTTTCAATTCCTGAAACCGCTAACGAATGAACTTTCTTGGTGAAACTTCGGGAAACACTGGAGCTTCAACACACGTCCCCAGTCGTACTGGTAATTGTCCTGAGCGGGAATTATCTTTTATGCTACCAGCTGCAAAGCCTTTTTTCTCCCATCATAGAATTGTTGGTTTTTGGTCGGATAGGTTTCTAGAACCTTACAGTGGAATCATGCTGAATACATCTCATTGACTTTCCCGTATGGGATCGTTCGTGAATCCACGAGCTCATTACGATCCGTTCCTCCATGATCTAAGCAGACTCATCACCCATGATTTGGATGTGTATCAGGACATGCAACACTAAGAAACAACAATCCATTTGCATATATATAATATAAAGAGTTTAATAGGACTTTTTGATCACTCTCTACAGTTCGAAACGCACCAGAAACTATTTCAAACCATTTCTCGGTGGTTAATCGCTGTAACTGTAATAAAAGGAGGTCCAACATTTTATTGGTTTTATGGCTGGCGTGTAAGGATCGAACTAGAATGAGTGTTCTGTGACGTTAGGATATGCATTGTACTATATATTGGCACTGGGTTTCATTCATATTTACCCATAACAGAGCAATTACAACGATTTAATATACAAACACAATTATAGACCTGGTAACGATATGATGTTACCATACATAATATTGCATTTTGCTTATGTTGGTATCGGAAAGTATTCGTCCACGAAAGAAGTGGCGTACAAAGCATTTTTATGACTTATTCTTGAGTACTGCTCATCTGTATGGGACTTTCATCAAGTAGGATTAAGAGAATAAATAGAGGAGATCGAACAAAGATTTGCGCCCTTCGTCACTGGATTGTTTTTTAACCGTTATAGCACCTTCAGTGGCAGACGCTGCAAAAGAGGCGTTGTGTGTCACAAGAGGTTTACTGTTGAAATTAAAAGAGTAGCGGACTACTTCCTCTCACACCTGCATCGCGAAACAACCCCTTCTAGAAAATCGAAGAAATAAGAGGTCGTACTAATGTTTAGTCGTTCTTTCTACATGCCATACGCGAATGGAACATGGAACCGGCCGGTGTGGCCGAGCGGTTGTAGGTGCTTCAGTCTGGAACCGCGCGACCACTACGGTCGCAGGTTTGAATCCTGCCTCGGGCATTGATGTGTGTGATGTCCTTAGGTTAGTTAGTTTTAAGTAGTTCTAAGTTCTAGGGGACTGATGACCACAGATGTTAAGTCCCATAGTGCTCAGAGCCATTTGAACCACTTTTGGAACATGGAGGGGTGATAGCGACGCTGTCGGGTGGATGGTGGAGAAAGATGTAGATATAAAAAGCGTAGCTACAGATCGTTCAGACAGTCCTACGTTCTGTCAAGTTAAATGTTTAGTTCTTAAAGTATGGATACAGCAGTAGCCCGTTTCCGCCACCCACACAAGCATCTGTTTGAAGGCTGCTGACTAATATCGAATTGTTTATGGGGTCTCGGTCTGGACACCATCAGGTCACGTTAAGGACAGACAGTCAGAAAGAGTCCCTGTGGGTCACAAAATGGCGTCTGAGACCTCATGCCACGCCCTATGCGGGCGCATCCGGCTGAACAGTTCAAAAATGGTTCAAATGGCTCTGAGCACTATGTGACTTAACATCTATGGTCATCAGTCCCCTAGAACTACTTAAACCTAACGACATCACACAACACCCAACCACCACGAGGCAGAGAAAATCCCTGACCCCGCTGGGAATCGAACCCGGGAACCCGGGCGTGGGAAGCGAGAACGCTACCGCACGACCACGAGATGCGGGCGGCTGAACAGTTCCGAGTCTCTTCTCTCAGTTTTGTAACACTACTTTTGTGAGGCACTCTTGCTGTTTCCAGTTGTTCTCTACGATAAAATCGCTAGGGAAATTAACTGAGCTCGTTCACAAGTCGGTAAATGCTTTTGTACACCGTTCTCGAATAAATGGTAGTCAAGCAACGCATCCTTCTTTAAGGAGTAGCTTTCGTCTCCGCATTTAAGGGCACTCGTTCTCCAGGAGCCGCCGTCTCTCAACCTATCGATACGTAAGTCTGGTGTCATCTTGGCTCTCCGAGTTATTTTATTTATACAACAAAGAGAGAGAGAGAGAGAGAGAGAGAGAGAGAGAGAGAGAGAGAGAGAGAGAGAGAGAGACTGACGCACCTTGAAAGAATTATCCGAATGGAACGGAAATCGGTATACGTGATGTACGTACACAGACAAACAAACGATTACAATTACAGAAAAAAATGGATGATTTATTCAAGAGAAAGAGCTTCACAAATTGAACAAGTCAGTAGCGCTTTTGACCACGTCTGATCCTTATGCAAGCAGTTATTCGGCTTAGAATTGATTGGTAAAGTACTTGTATATTCTCCAGAGGGGTATCATGCCAAATTCTGTCCAATTGGCGCGTTAGATGATCAAAATCTTGAGCTGGTTGGAGTGTTCTGCCCATAATACTGCAAACGTTCTCAAATGGCTCTAAGCACTATGGGGCTTAACATCTGAAGTCATCAGTCCCCTAGAACTCAGAACTACTTAAACCTAACAAACCTAAGTACATCACACACGTTCATGCCCGAGGCAGGATTCGAATCTCCGACCGTAGCAGCAGTGCGGTTACGGACTGAAGCGCCTATAACCCCTCGGCTACAGTGGCCGGCCAAACGTTCTCAGTTGGAGAGATCTCCGACAACCTTCCTGGCCAAGGTAGGGTTTGCCCAGCACGAAGCCAAACAGTAGAAACTCTCATTTACTCGTATGCGAGCGCGCATTATCTTGCCGAAATGTGAGACAGGATGACTTGCCATGAAGTACACAGAATGTCGACCTATCGCTTTGAGGTACAGGTGCTGCGGATGACAGCCTTCCAACCAACGTAGCAGACTAATAATATGCATAGATTGTGGTCAAGCTTCGTTGCTCTTTGAAGTTGCAATGGCTGTTACTTTACTGCTTTTCCTTCTTCCCTCCTCTCTAGCTGACCATCTCGTAACTCCCATCATTGTCACGAGATGTTACTCCAAACGCCATCTCTAATGACGTCATTATCTACGAGACGTTAAACCCTAATCTTCATTTTTTCCTTCCTTTCAAACGCCATTTAAATATGTAACAGATACCACAACATAATTTTTACATTTATTTTTATTATAAACAAGTTACATTTACAGAGCTTCCTTGTGAATCTGTATCTATTAATGAACACCGTATCAAAATCTCTACCGTAGTTCTACATACAGATGGAAAAACGCAGCAGGGGACCTTAATTTGTGATATACGTATACAGATGTGTAACTTAGTGTAGACAGAGGAGACACTGGGGCAATGAGGGCATAGCAGGTGGAGTGAGCTTGAAGTTAACACAAAGGAATGGATAGATGAGAGAGGTAGAGGAGATGACCGAAGAGTTTATAAACGAAATGAGAGAGAGAGAGAGAGCCGGCCTGGGTGACTGAGCGGTTCTAGGCGCTGCAGTCTGGAACCGCGCGACCGCTACGGTCGCAGGTTCGAATCCTGCCTCTGGCAAGGATGTGTGTCATGTCCTTAGGTTAGTTAGCTTTAAATAGTTCAGAAGTTAAGTCCCATAGTGCTCAGAGCCATTTGATTTGACAGAGAGAGAGAGAGAGAGAGAGAGAGAGAGAGAGAGAGAGAGAGAGAGAGGAAGAGAATGGGAGAGACGGAAATGGAGGAATGTTCTTAGATCTCTAGCTAATATGACATTGTAACAGATATACAACTTTTATTCCCCTGATGGTTCTTTTTATTAAAAAACGAACTGCATTTAGTGACAAAGATTGGGTAAATTAATTTAAATTCAATCTTATTTATTCATTTACTATGAGTTCTGCATTTTATCCTGTCATTAATGTAAGATAAGGGATTTTGGTATCTTTGTGACCGTACTTCCTAGGGTTGTACTGTCCTCAGCTGTTTATTAACTTACTGATGAGAGCGTTTCATTTTGACAGAAAAGGCTTATGCTCTTCTGCTAGCTTTTAAACCTTTTTGCAGCTCGGCAACGTTCGAAACGGCCCACAGTGGGCCAACTCACTTCAAAACCTCGACATAATAGAAAAATGGATATGAAATCCTACAAAACTATTTTATTTTTAGATTCTTTGGGTCGCCGATTAGGAATCCGATGTCGGAATCACCAAATTCAAAACGTCAGAACTAATTTGCCGGATCAAAAATTATAAATTTAGCGAATTCGAATAAAACATCGGTGTAACGTATTTCGAGGTCGCTGATAACGAAGTGGAAGTCGAAATTGCCGCATTGCAATCTTTTATTCAATATTTTAGATTGTTTAGTCGAAATCATAGTCACACTCATCAGTTGTGTCATTATTGCTTTCAGCAGAGTCGCTGTCGACATGTCCACTGTAGGGCGACCAACATTTGATCATGGTTTAAAAGGAGGTGACCAACATCTGACCATTATTTTAAGGGGCGTTTAAGTGAGATTTAGTTGCAATGAATTTCAGCTGCACAACTACATCGCAGTTTCTTGGAATAGGTGATAATTGAGATATAAATATTTTTAAAAACTTGCATATTATCCTTACTTTTAGTCTAGTATGTCATGCGGTATCATATCTTGAGCTCCGAAACGTTGTTGTGTTGTGTGAGTTACTTGAGAAATAAACAAAGTAACGAGTGTGTTTAAGCATGATTGTTTTTATAATCCGCTTTCGCGAGTCCTCTTTACTTCTATGTGTTATTTATACCATAGCTGCTGGCTGGTGCGAGGCGAGCGCATCGGAGCGTTGCCAGTACTGACCGAGAAACGAGCAAACATTCCCCCTCTTATGGCTCGTTTAAACGCATAGGCTATACTACTCGTATTCCCTTGAGCCTAATCGTCTTCTTTCCGTTAAGCAGAAACACAAAAACGCTATATGTCGGCAAGTTTCGATTAGTATACGAAAACTCTTCGAGATCTGTTGGTGAGGGAATCTCAACTGTAAGTAGTATTTTCCATTATTAATACTATTTATAACAGTGATCACTGACGAAATATAAGGACAAAAATGCGGTCAATAAAGAAGCTGGCGTGATTAAAATAAATTGCTATAGTACCGGAGGTCCCGGGAAATGCGGGAGAGGTCGTCGTCCTAGTCCACTGGGAGATGGTTCGAAATGCAGATCATCTTCAACTGTCATTTTCTAGTTTCTGATAAAAATGTTTTAGTTCTAGACTCGTCTGTACAAAATTTGAATAGTTCTGCAGCATTTAGCAAAAAAACTACATTACTCGGGGAATTTTTACCTTGTAAAAAAATTATTTGCTGATTTTCGACAAAAAAATTATGATCACAATTCTGAATTGCTCCCCAAGAATTATACAGAAAACCCAAATGACATTTTTTATTATGAGATAAATGTGGCGCACTGCTGCTCTGTAGGAAAATGACGGACCACTGAAAACGTGCAAATATGGGCGTACAAATACATTTTGTAACCAACGATTTCGGATAATATCGGTAGCAGTACAGTTTTAAGTCGATATATGGCATTACACCGGTTGAAAGTCCGCCCTGATAGCTGAGTGGTCAGCGTGACAGACTGTCAATACTAAGGGCCCGGGTTCGATTCCCGGCTGGGTCGGAGATTTTCTCCGCTCAGGGACTGGGTGTTGTGTTGTCCTAATCATCGTCATTTCATCCCCATCGACGCGCAGGTCGCCGAAGTGGCGTCAAATCGAAAGACCTGCACCAGGCGAACGGTCTACCCGACGGGAGGCCCTAGCCACGCGACATTTCCATTTACCGGTTGAAAATGTCATAAACATAGCTTCTGCAGTGCTACCCATGTTATTTTATTCTGACAAGTAGACAGGAATGCTGTCATATATTACGCAGGCCACACAAACAATATCTGAAAAATGTATCGTTGTCCGATTCACTGTTTATCGTCAATTGACAAGGCCCGTATCATGTCGACTTGAAACTGGACTGAGACAGTAGCACTAGGAAAGTAAGCACCACTGCAATCTACGCCAGATTTCGCGGGGCTAAAGTCGGAAATCGCACCTTTTCTTTTTTTTCTATTTTGTCCAGGTTTTGAAGCCAGTTGGCCCACTGTGCGGCTTGGAGATCTGTCGTCGGTCAGCTGTTAGAGATCCGAAGCGGAGCGAGGTGGAGACTTACGTTGAGGGACACATATATAAGTATTATACCGTACATCAAGACGCCACCTTTATGTCAGCGCTGTACTGGCTTCTTTCACTCCCTAGGTTGCTCCGCAAGTATGAACGAGTGTGAGAATGGTTGTACTGCGGGTGCTTCCTAATCGTCGACCTTTTGTCTCTTACTGAAATTTGAAGGATTGTAACGCTAGTCGTGACTTATTGTGGAAGTTGAGTGCACGATCCCTCTGTTGTAAAGTAGCACTAGCTGGGGAAAACGACCGACTGTCGGGATGAGACGGCCTCTAACGAAGCTTTATTTTGTGAGTATATGGGGTGTAAGAAGAAAATTAAGTGATGCAGTGTATACATTTGTAAATGTGCTCCATAAGAGGAGGAGCGATATCTCGAAAAAAGTTCGATACTATAGTCCACGCTTCAAAAGAAGGAATATCAGGGTTTAACGTCCCGTCAACATCTATGTCGTTACATGTTGTCCATGCTTCAGACGAAAAACGTACAAAGTTCATCCAGTGCAAACAAAATGTTTATTTTTTTGTTAATGCTGTCTCCACCTTGAGAAAACATGTGTACTCTGTCGAACGGAGACAAAACACAGAGTAACCACAATATCCGTGCGACCAAAAAGCGCTTATTTTGGTCATGGCAACTTGCTTTTATGGGCGAACACCGGGTTGTGTATCCGCTCATTCATTTCCGTAACTTTTTCGAAGTCTGGTGTAATTTTATTTCAATAATTAATCACGACATAGAAAATACAATTCATCCTCATGTCCTAGTTCCTTGTACTGTCGTCACAGACGCGTAAACGGGTCAAAACTGACGGCATGTCAACGTAATTTTTAAACATTCACTGAATATAAAAGGAAATGTCCTGACTGAATGATTCATCATCGCCCAGGCCAAACTGCTAAGGATAGAAACTTGAAATTTGGCGTGAGTGTTAGACTGTAGGCATCATTTAGTAAGAGATTGTTCGAAATTTCACTCCTAAGGGAATGAAGTTGGGGATAAATGATTCATGAAAATACGTCGCTATTAAGACAATTTTGAAGCTAGAGCTACGACAGTTGGTATTTGGTTTCTGGTTCAGAATTTTAAAAAAGATGTGCTTCAGCATTTTTGGAAATTCGACCACCAAGGAGGTAAAATAGAGGGCGAAAGTTTTGTCTTGAAAATAAATCATTATTAAAGTATTAATAAAGCATTTTAAAACCACATCTACGAAAGCTGGGATCTGTCTTCTCGGTTAGAAATAAAAAAATGCGTGTTTTAGTGTTTTGTGGAAATTCAACCCTTAGGGGGATGAAATAGAGGATGAAAATGTTTATGAAAATATTTCGTTTTATTAAAATCTTTTTAAAGCTAGATCTATGAAAACTGGTGTTTGGTCTCCAAACAAATATGTGTTAGGGATGAAAGATTCTATGGCAATGTCACCACAAGAGTTCAAAAGGCAATATTAACAAAGGCATCGAACTCCACCTGCCAGAATCGCTTTCTGGTCAGAAGTACATTTTACGACCTTAATTCCCGTGAAAAGATTAGAAGATGTTACACTTTGTGAACAACATAAAAATGCCATGAAGGAGGGAAAAAAAACTGCAGACCATATAGTGTACGCGAGCGAAGCAGCGGGCACTAAGCCAGTTCTTATATACAGCGGTCACTCCTAAGAGTCGTCCGATGCATTTTCTCTGATGTTTCGGCCGTAATTTCTATTTCGCTTTTGGGATGTGTAGCCTGAGATGGCCCAAATAAATATTATTCATCACATGTTTCATGCGACGTCGAGTGTGAACGAAAATCGTCAGTTCGTTTCCCGTTACAAACAAAATAATTTTAAAAAACGTAATTTTATGTGTCAATTCGTAGAAATGTTGGAACACGTGAGGCAATACTGACCTTACGACTTATCCTAGAAGAAAAATTAAGGAAAGGCAAACCTACGTTTCTAGCATTTGTAGACTTACAGAAAGCTTTTGACAATGTTGACTGGAATGCTCTTTTTCAAATTCTAAAGGTGGCAGGGGTAAAATACAGGGAACGAAAGGCTATTTACAATTTGTACAGAAACTAGATGGCAGTTATAAGAGTCGAGGGACATGAAAGGGAAGCAGTGGTTGGGAAGGGAATGAGACAGGGTTGTAGCCTCTCCCCGATGTTATTCAATCTGTATATTGAGCAAGCAGTAAAGGAAACAAAAGAAAAATTTGGCTTAGGTATTAAAATTCAGGGAGAAGAAATAAAAACTTTGAGGTTCGCCGATGACATTGTAATTCTGTCAGAGACGGCAAAGGACTTGGAAGAGCAGTTGAACGGAATGGACAGTGTCTTGAAAGGAGGATATAAGATGAACATCAACAAAAGTAAATCGAGGATAATGGTATGTAGTCGAATTAAGTCGGGTGATGCTGAGGGAATTAGATTAGGAAATGAGACACTTAAAGTAGTAAAGGAGTTTTGGTATTTGGGGAGCAAAATAACTGATGATGGTCGAAGTAGAGAGGGTATAAAATGTAGATTGGCAATGGCTAGGAAAGCGTTTCTGAAGAAGAGAAATTTGTTAACATCGAGTATAGATTTAAGTGTCAGGAAGACGTTTCTGAAAGTATTTGTATGGAGTGTAGCCATGTATGGAAGTGAAACATGTACAATATATAGTTTGGACAAGAAGAGAATAGAAGCTTTCGGAATGTTTCCCGTTAACTGATGATGGTCGAAGTAGAGAGGGTATAAAATGTAGATTGGCAATGGCAAGGAAAGCGTTTCTGAAGAAGAGAAATTTGTTAACATCGAGTATAGATTTAAGTGTCAGGAAGACGTTTCTGAAAGTATTTCTATGGAGTGTAGCCATGTATGGAAGTGAAACATGTACAATATATAGTTTGGACAAGTAGAGAATAGAAGCTTTCGGAATGTGGTGCTACAAAAGAATATTGAAGATTAGGTGGGTAGATCACGTAACTAATGAGGAGGTATTGAATAGGATTGGGGAGAAGAGAAGTTTGTGGTGCAACTTGACTAGAAGAAGGGATCTGTTGGTAGGACATGTCCTGAGGTATCAAGGAATCACAAATTTAGCATTGGAGGGCAGCGTGGAGGGTAAAAATCGTAGAGGGAGACCAAGAGATGAATACACTAAGCAGATTCAGAAGGATGTAGGTTGCAGTAGGTACTGGGAGATGAAGGAGCTTGCACAGGATAGATTAGCATGGAGAGCTGCATCAAACCAGTCTCAGGACTGAAGACCACAACAACAACAAATTCGATAGAGTTTTTCCCAGTTAATCTAGTGCGGTAGTATATTCTTTTTATCGATACGTTTTAACAGGGTGGGCAAAACACAAAGAATAACAACTAATCCAGAAACGCCTAAGCAGTGGTTTCGCATGGCGGTAGCAGTCAGCGTTGGCCAGAGCGGTGCTGGAGTACTGGTTATTCCTTGTGTTTTGCTCTCCTTGTTGATGCACGTCGATAAAATGAATATCGGACTAGACTAAGTTGGGTCCGCTCTATCTAATGGACACGTAAAATTTCGCCTTAAAATCATTTTGTTTCTAGCGAGAAATATAACTACGCTCTCTATTGACACTGCGCGTCGCATGAAAGACGTAACAAGCAGTGCCTTGTTTCGGGTGACAACAGCTACACACCGTGGAACGAAACTGCAACTATCTGCCGAAACCCCACAAAAAATTCGCTTGACGACTCTTAAGAGAGACAGTCTATATATGTGTACGTACACATACGTATATGTATAAATATACGAAGGGTTACCACTCACCCTCCCCCCCCCCCCCCCCCCCCCCGCAAAAATAGCTGCCGGAGCTTGTGTTGTATGCATTTCTGCCGCTAGGCGTGTATAGCGCAATTCAGTGTCGCCTGTGTTGTAGACGTAGTTTGTTCTGTTCATCTGCGGCGATTGTTTTTGTTAGCACTGTTTTGTTGTTGTTTCGTTTTTTGTGATGGCAAGTGTAAGTAAACGATGTGCAGTTGTGAAATTTTATTTTCTGCGCGGTGAAAATGCTGCTGAAACTGTTTTAATGTTGAAAACACCTTGCCAAGATGTCGCTGTGGGAAAAACTCAAGTGTACCAGTGGTTTTCTGATTTAGAAATGGCGACACGTCGATTGATGACAAACCTCGTTCTGGACGTCCATCAACTGCCCGAATCGCCGAACATAATGAAAAAATTCGAGAGCCTGTGCTCACAGACCGTCGACAGGCAACTGATGAACTGTCAGAGATTAGCGGGTTATCTTGGTGCCTGGTTTAGCGAATTTTAACGGTAGATGTGGGAATGGAAAGAGTTGCTTCGAAGTTTGTTCCTCGGGTACTGTCTGACAATCAAAAGGAACTTCGAGTTGAAACATGTCGTGCTTTTAAACAAGAACTTGAAATTGATCCAGGTTTTCTATCAAAGTTCAGTACTGGTGATGTCATCGTGCTATGGTTACGACCCAGAAACAAAGCAACAGTCAATCCAATGCAAGACATCATCGTCACCCCGTCCAAAAGAATGTCGTCAAGTCAAAGCAAACATCAAAACAATCCTGATTGGCTTTTTTGATGCCAAGGGCGTATTTCATGCAGAGTTTGTTCTCGCAAGTCAATCAAACGTTTTATTTTGAAGTTTTAAGAAGATTGCGCAACAGTGTTCGTCATAAAAAAATCCGTTTTGTGGCAGACAGTAGACTGGTTCTTCCACCATGACAACGCATCTGCACACACAGCCATCTCTGTCCGACAGTTTTTAGTTGAAAATGGCTTGGTTCCGCAGCCCCACCACCTTAATAGCCTGATCTGGCTCCGTGCGATTTTTCATATTTCCACCCAAGGAAAGCATCATGAAAGGACACAGACTGGACAACGTTGAAGAAGCCAAGAAAAAAACGGGGAAGGAGCTGTCAGCCATTTCTAAAGATGACTACAAAAAATGATTCGAACAGTGGAAGCACCGGTAGGACAAATATATTAGTTGCAACGGAGAGCATTTGAGGGGGAAGATCAGTTTTGATTCCGTAGAAATATTGGAACACGTGAGGCAATACTGACCCTACTACTTATCTTAGAAGCTAGATTAAGGAAAGGCAAACCTACGTTTCTAGCATATATAGACTTAGAGAAAGCTATTTACAATTTGTACAGAAACCAGATGGCAGTTATAAGAGTCAAAGGACATGAAAGGAAAGCAGTGGTTGGGAAGGGAGTGAGACAGGGTTGTAGCCTCTCCACGATGTTATTCAATCTGTATATTGAGCAAGCAATGAAGGCAACAAAAGAAAAATTCGGAGTAGGTATTAAAATCCATGGAGAAGAAATAAAAACTTTGAGGTTCGCCGATGACATTGTAATTGTGTCAGAGACAGCAAAGGACTTGGAAGAGCATTTGAACGGAATGGACAGTGTCTTGAAAGGAGGATATAAGATGAACATCAACAAAAGCAAAACGAGGATAATGGGATGTAGTCGAATTAAGTCGGGTAATGCTGAGGGAATTAGATTAGGAAATGAGATGCTTAAAGTAGTAAAGGAGTTTTGCTATTTGGGGAGCAAAATAACTGATGATGGTCGAAGTAGAGAGGATATAAAATGTAGACTGGCAATGGCAAGGAAAGCGTTTCTGAAGAAGAGAAATTTGTTAACATAGAGTAATGATTTAAGTGTCAGGAAGGCGTTTCTGAAAGAATTTGTATGGAGTGTAGCCATGTATGGAAGTGAAACATGGACGATAACTAGTTTGGACAAGAAGAGAATAGAAGCTTTAGAAATGTGGTGCTACAGAAGAATACTGAAGATTAGATTGGTAGATCATATAACTAATGAGAAGGTATTGAATAGGATTGGGGAGGAGAGAAGTTTGTGGCACAACTTGACTAGATGAAACGATCGGTTGGTAGGACATGTTCTGAGGCATCAAGGGATCACAAATTTAGCATTGGAGGGCAGCGTGGAGGGTAAAAATCGTAGAGGGAGACCAAGAGATGAATACACTAAACAGATTCAGAAGGATGTAGGTTGCAGTAGGTAATGGGAGTTGAAGCTTGCACAGGATAGAGTAGCATGGAGAGCTGCATCAAACCAGTCTCAGGCCTGAAGACCACAACAACAACAACAAGGTTGTTTTGTAAACAGTTAGAAAATAAATAGCTTTTAAAAAATAATTTGATTTTTTGGGTACCCGCATATGTATAAACAGACAAATATTCATTGCTAACCGCTCAGTCATTGTCTTAGCATATAATAATCGTCATGCTCAGCACCTTCATATGAAGGGCTTATTTCAATAGTGGTAGAAGCCCATTTTTGTTCATATTGGGATACAGAGTCCTAAAGTTAAATGAGCGCTGAAAAATCTGCAGTTGCGATACCAGAAATATTCAAGCATATGGCTTCATGCTAGAGATGAACCTTTCTTTCTGTTATTTTGGCTCATTAATTTCAGAAGCATTATAGACAGAAAAGTGGAGGTAATGGACTTGTACCACTATTGAAATATGCCCTTCATATACATGAAGCAGCGGTGCTGCGAGTCGTAGGCTATACTTGCGCACTCTTTTTCTCTCTCTCCTTTCTACACTGTTGTAGTCCACTTGTACCGACGATAGTCTCAAGTGAAGAGCTAAATGCTGAATGGGCAACTGCGGAAACTGGCGAGTCGAGATCCCGAGCCTGCAGAGACGAGTTCGGCCGTGACGTCATAGGACCCGCTGACGAGTAAATCGAGTACCCAGGGCTCATTTCTGCTTTCTACTGCCTATAGTGGAAAAGCAGGACTCTTTTTTGCATCTCTGCCCTGGATGGTCCGCAAGCATTTCGTATGTGTTTTGGGAGGCTATCCCTACACAGGGTATCGGGCGTTGGAGGCCCCTTTAAAAGCAGCCGCGATGCCTGTGTTCCGGAATTCCGGCAGCGCAGCCCCCGGCCTGTAGGTGTGGCGGGGGCGGCGGCGCGGCCAGCCGCAGCCGCAGCTGGTTAATTGGCTGCGGGCCGCCCCCGGTCGTTCTCGCAACTTCTGCCCGCCCGCACTCCCAGCCAACTTCGGCGGCGTTACTGAAATGCCTGACCGGTCGAATCCGGAAGTACGGCCCCTGCGTGCTTGCATCGGAGACCTATGTAGGCTTAGCCATGTGTTTCGGAAGCCTCATTAAATCTCGTAGATTTTCTTCTTCGCCAAATTACTTCTGTAGATTACTCCGCCATGTAAACAATTGTTAAACGATTGTGTAGGATACAACTCAGTTTCAAATGGTTCAAATGGCTCTGAGCACTATGGGACTCAACTGCTGAGGTCATTAGTCCCCTAGAACTTAGAACTAGTTAAACCTAACTAACCTAAGGACATCACAAACATCCATGCCCGAGGCAGGATTCGAACCTGCGACCGTAGCGGTCTTGCGGTTCCAGACTGCAGCGCCTTTAACCGCACGGCCACTTCGGCCGGCACAACTCAGTTTACTTTTAACTTCTTTCGTATTTATTGCTCCTAAACACTCTCGATTATCAGCTTGTTTGCAATGAATTACATACTGAGTATTGAAAAATTACACATATTGAGAAGTGGTAGTACGGACTAAAACAAGACAGAGCCCAGTAAACATGCGCTGTGAAATCGATACCCTATGAGCTATGGTCACTTGGTCATCTCCACTACTGTGAATCACCTCACTTACACTGCAAGCTCGTTGATATTGAGAATGACCTACAGAATGAGACATTCGTCTGAATACAACATGCAGAAAACTTCTCGTAGTGTGTCACTGTGGACCTCATTCGTGCTCTAGACAAGTGTAGCTCATGCATTAGTTGGAATGGAAACAGTTTGTTTCGATGAGTCCATGAGAGGCTTTTAGAGGTCTCTTATCAACATAATATAAGCCTATTATTCCACACTGGAAACAGCAGACATGACCTTGCGTTATGGATTGCCAAATGGACCAATCGTCGAGCCCCTGCCTGCATGCTAAATATCCGTAACACATGGTACCACCTGCACAATTATTCAGTTGTCTTTTTCAACAATTATAAGACTCCATATTATCGACAACGATGGGGCAGACCTCCAATCATTCGTGCTCCTCATGTGGAGGAGTGAGTGTTTCAACGACTTTAGGAAGTTCCTGGCAGATCTATCCGTCTTAATCATTCTCTAGTCTGGGTGATTCTAAATGAGCACTTGTTATCCTACTATTGTGCACAGCGTGTCCAAGTCCTTCCTCCGCAAGTTCACGCTCCCAGAATGCTGTTCTGACAATGGCTGTTTCGAAGATGCGAAGATCCTGTTCGCAACGAGGCTGGTTTCACTCGAGATGGTTTTGTCAATTTTCATAACCAACATGCGTTCGCGGATGCAAACTCACTCGCAGATGGAGAAGTAGTGCATCAGCGGCGATTTTCAATCAGTGTATAGGCAGGAATCATTGACGGTGGGGTGGCAGGACCTTACATACTACCGAACACATTGACAGGTGCAAGGCTCTGTCAGTCCATATAAAACCACTTCCCTGTCCTGCTAGACGAAGTACCATTCCAACAATGGCTGGAGATGAGGTTCATCCGTCATGAAGCATCATCCCATTTCCTCCGAAATGTCCGAGAACACATCTTACAGACCTTAAATGGGATATGGATTGGACGGGGAGGCCCAGTACGTTGGCCAGAACGTTCCCACGATCTCATCCCTTGGATTTTTGATTGTGGGGACACTTGAAATCTTCGGAGTAAACAAGCCCTATTAATGACGTACAAACACTAAGGTATGCGTCATCAGTGCCTGCAAGTACACGCTTAAACAAGAGAGTGCGCAACTCCCTAAGAAGTCGGACAGAACCATACCTTATTATGAATAGACACCATATTGAGCAACCCTTTTAGCACTGGTTCACAAGTGCAAGAGGTTGTGTATCAACGAACAGATTTCATTAGGGCCCCTGCTGTTCCACAGAAATAGAATAACGTGTGTTTACTCATTTATTTACTGCATTCTGCAGGTCGTTCGTAATAGCAAAGAGCTTGCGCTGGAAGAGATGTCTTTCACAATAGCGAAGATTAACAAATGCTCGTAGCTCTTAAGGTATGCATTTTACAGAGCACGTTTATTGGAATTGTTTTTCTTGTTTTGGTCCCTTCTACCACCTGTCAGAATGCGGAACATTTCATTTTTAACACACTGTAGAATTAACAGGACAGGTTAGCAACCCCACATAGGCTCTGAGTGAACTAGCGAAAATTAACAATGACTGCTGAACGCATACTGACTTGATACCTCTCTTATTGACGTGTGATTGACATAATAACTTCACTCTTTGAATTATAACTGTCGACTGAGTGTGTCTTAGGGCTCGACGCCTATTTAAAGGCGATGTAGGACAGAAATGACAAACTTTTAACATACAAAGCCATTACGGGTTAATTACAAACATAAGAGACAGAGAAAGCAAAGAACACATAAACACATTAAGCAGAGATACAGTTTAGGTTAACTATTCGATTGATATCCTTTATTGGTATAATGGTTCCATCTTATGAGGCGGAAATTTAGGGAAATTTAGGTGCAAAAGTGACCCTACAAAGACCGACCAAGAATTTTCTGGCAACTCCAATTTTGTAATTGAAATATTTCGCAAATTGACATGTTAGTGTAGGAAAGCTATACATTTTTTGAAGCAGAACGTTTAGGGCTTCAAGAAAATAACACTGAAATTTTGGAAGGATTACTTTTTAAGATCTGAATATTCTAGAATACGGTAACTTTCGAAATACTGAATTTTCGGAACAAGTGTAACATTTGTTTGAAAGAGGAGAATGAGACCTTTGAAATAAGCTACATCAGCCGTAAAACAAATAATTATTAGCAGGATCGAATTTTGACGTACACATGGCTTCAATGAATCATCAGTTCAGGATACTTCTCTAAATAAAATTTTTTCCACTCTATTTACACTATTGTTGGTATCAGACTGTAAATTATGTGCTGAATAATAAAGTTTCCAAAAAATTTAGTTTATGTAGGAATTTGTTGATTACATATATTCCAAGTACATGTGTCGCACATGGAACAGGAACCACAAAAGAAAGTGAAGAAAAGAGTAATGTTTATGTTTTGAGTGGTTTTACAACAAATGTAGCTACCACACGTCGAAAATATTCCAAATGATCTGCCTTGATTAGTAGCAGATCTTTGATGTACTGAGTGTCTCCCGTAAGAATCTACAGGCAGCTTTTGCTTGGTCATCGTAAACAAATTTTCAGTTTCGTTTTTCTGATGTGTAGGTGGAATCATTCCAAAACAAAGACTCCAGACGGTGGTTAAAATCTGTGTACGACCGCCCCGATTTAGATTTTCCGAGGTTTCCCTAAATCGCTTAATAAAAATGGCGGAATGTATCCTCTGAATAGGACACCGCCGATTTCCTGTCCCATCATTCATCGTTTCGACCCTGTGTTCTGTCTATAAAGACCTCGTCGCCGAAGGGGCGTTGTTCCCTAACCTTCCTTCTCTTCGTATCCAAACAAAGACTGCTAACCGAGTAAATAATGTGACATCAAGTTCTGAGTCTCTTTTCAAGCAAAATGTTACACAGGAGTAATTTTACGTGTCCAGCCGGTACAGCAGCTTCCAGTTCTCCAGTCCACGATAGAAAATTTCTATATTTCTGGTCTTTCTCTGTCGCCGCTACTAAACGTCCATGTTCAAATGGTTCAAATGGCTCTGAGCACTATGGGACTTAACAGCTGTGGTCATCAGTCCCCTAGAACTTAGAACTACTCAAACCTAACTAACCTAAGGACATCACACACATCCATGCCCGAGGCAGGATTCGAACCTGCGACCGTAGCAGTCGCGCGGTTCCGGACTGCGCGCCTAGAACCGCGAGACCACCGCGGCCGGCAACATCGATGCGTAGAATACCTCAGCAAGATAATTGTACAGACTGGACACTTGGAATTGCACTAAAAAAATTAAAATATTTGCTGGTAATGGGAAACAGAAGGACGGTTTTCTGAGTTGTCACTGGAAAGGAAGCTGGATTAGGGATTTTACTTCCCCTCAAAGTCGTAACCATCAGAGACAGAGCACAAGCTCAGACTGCTGAAGATTTGGAAAAGACATAGGTACTCCGGCAGTCGAAGTTTGCAGACATGATTAACAAAAAAAAGACAGAAACTTCGGATGGTGGTTTTCGTGCTTTAGGCTTTCAACATCATTTCAGCCCTCCGTCTCCCCCTCCATGAGTACAACGCACATAACGTCCATACAACCATCTGATACAGTCAGAAAAGTCCTTGTTTAGGATGTTGTTCGACTCGCGTTAGATAGCTTGAATGTCAGTTTTTCAGTCAAGCTGCGGCAGTCGTCCTCGCGTTGTAGTTTGTTTTCTAGAGTCAATGTGTGCGGAACTTTGCTCACTCATTTCTCTTCTTCAAAACATTTTTGAGAATGTCTTGAACACTTGCGATTTCCGCCACCTCAGCCTTGACGCTCTACGACCTCACGTCGAGTACTTCACATCTCCAGCTTGCACATCTGTTGTTTACAGTTGTTATTTCCAGCTCTCACAGTAGTCTCTGAACCGACGTTCATTAACGCCATGGCAAAATCATTCTCGGAACGTTTTTGACGGAGGGTGTAAGACGTGACCAGTTCTGAGGAACCATGGACGACAATGGGCGCTGAATGGAACAGCCCAAAACCAGACTTACTTAATACTGACTAGAGCTGTAGCTTACAAAAACAGTTTGAAAATATCTTCAGAAATGTCGTACAAAAGGCACTAGGGGACTCTAAAGAGATAGATGGTACACGTAAAAGACAACAATGGGTCAAGAACAGAACTTTGAAGAACTTTACCGAGCGAGGTGGCGTAGTGGTTGGCACATTAGACTCGCAATTGGGAGGTCGATGGTTCAGATCCGTGTCTGACCGTCAAGATTTACGTTTTCCGTCACTTCTCTAAATTTCTCCTGGAAAATAGCGGGGTGCCATAATTAAAATGCAGCTGCTTACAGGAGTCCAGTATGGACTGTAATTATTATACGGCAGCGTAAACGTGGTAGATACGCTAATACGTTCATGTTGTTGTTGTTGTGGTCTACTGTCCTAAGACTGGTTTGCTGCAACTCTCCACGCTACTCTATCCTGTGAGAGTCTCTTCATCTCCAAATAACTACTGCAACCCACATCCTTGTGAATCTGCTTACTGGATTCGCCTGTTGGTCTCTCTTTACGAGTTTTACGTCCCACACTTCCCAGCAATGCCCATCTAGAGATTCCTTGATGTCTCAGAATGTGCCCCGTCAACAGATCCCTTATTTTGGTCAAGCTGTGCCACAAATTTCTTGTCTCCCAAATTCTTTTCAGTACCTCCTCATTACTTACGCGATCTACCCATCTAATCTTCAGCATTCTTGTGTAGCACCACACTTCGAAATTTTCTACTCACTTCTTACCTAAACTCTTTATCGTCCATGTTTCACTTCCATACTTGGCTATACTCCAGGTAATACCTTCAGAAAAGACTTTCTAACACTTAAATCTGTATTCGATGTTAAAAAATTTCTCTTCTTCGGAAATGCTTTTCTTGCCATTTCCGGTCTACATTTTATATCCTCTCTACTTCGGCCAGGCACTTAGATGCGATTTGCAGAATATCCATGCAGACGTAAATGTAGATTGTCAGTTATTTTGCCGTGTATATAGAAAAACTGATCTACTACCTTAAGTGTCTCATTTCCTAATATAGTTCCCTTCGTATCACCTGATTTACTTCGACTACATTGCAGTGTACTTGTTTTGCTTCTGTTGATGTTCATCTTATATTCTTCTTTCAAGACACTGCCCATTCCATTCAGCTGCTCTTCCAAGTGAGTGTTATCATACAACGTTGCATAACATCGGAAATAGAGTACAACGCTGTCTCATTCATTTCTCAACCACTGCTTTCCCTTCATGCCCCTCCACTCTAACAACTGCCGTCTTGTTTCTGCACAAGTGGTAAAAAGTCTTTCTCTCCCTGTATTTTGCTCCCATTACCTTCAGAATTTCAATCAACATTGTCAAAAGCTTTGTTTAGCTGTACAAATGCTATAAAAGTAGGTTTGCCTTTCCTTAATCTGTCTTCTGAGATAAGTCATAGGGTCAGTATGGCCACGCGTGTTCCTACATTTGTCCTGAATCGAAACTGATGTTCCCAGAAGTCAGCTTCCACCAGTTTTTTCATTCCTCTGTAAGGAACTCATTAAGTATTTTGCAACCAGGGCTTATTAAACTGACAGTTCGGTAATTTTCAGACCTGTCAGCAACTTCTTTCTTTGAAACTGGAATTATGACACTCTTTTTGAAGTGTGCGGAACCGATTTACACTGGAAAACAAATTAGATCCAGCTGTGGACAACAGGTTGAAATGAGGCGTTGTACACTGTTTGTTCGACGATATTAGGTCCACGCAGTTATTTGACAAACCAGAACTTGAGTAAACAGTATTGCTATCGAGAACAGAGGCCATGTGCTGTTAGTGAAACTGTGTTACGTGAACAGCAGCAATTACGTTGCTGCATTGAGAGAGTATTGCCGACTGGTACCCGTACAAGCTGAATAAGAAAAATTTGTTAACATCGAGTATAGATTGAAATGTCAGGGAGTCGTTTCTGAAAGTATTTGTTTGGAGTGTAGCCATGTATGGAAGTGAAACGTGGACGATAAATAGTTTGGACACGAAGAGAATAGAAGCTTTCGAAATGTGTTGCTACAGAAGAATGCTGAAGATTAGGTGGGTAGATCACATAACTAATGAGGAGGTATTCAATAGAATTGGGGAGAAGAGGAGTTTGTGGCACAACTTGACTAGAAGAAGGGATCGGTTGGTAGGACATGTTCTGAGACATCGAGGGATCGCCAATTTAGTATTGGAAGGCAGCGTGGAGGGTAAAAATCGTAGAGAGAAACCAAGAGATGAATACACTAATCAGATTCAAAAGGATGTAGGCTGCAGTAGGTACTGGGAGACGAAGAGGCTTGCACAGGATAGAGTAGCATGGAGAGCTGCATCAAACCAGTCTCAGTACTGAAGACCACAACAACAACAACAACAACCCGTACAAGATCCAGACGGTGCAGCGACTGAGACCTCGTGATCCGCAGCAACGTTTTGAATTTTCTCTTCGGTTTTTGGCACTGATCGAAGTTGATTACATGTGGTCAGGTAATATTCTGTTGAGTGACGAACCGCTGTAGTGTGCACTGATTACACGAAACTGCCGAGCTCGGGATACTGTTCAACTGCAAGTTACGTACGAAAAGACGTTGTACTCGCCGTATGTGACTATGTGGTGTGGATTCACAAGTACTTTTATTCGCTGTCCGTTCTTCTTTGAAGGGGATACACCCCGTGGGGCTATCTGGTGCACCGTGATTTCTTCATGTTATGGAGACCTCTTTGTACAGCATATCATTCCTGCTTGGGTGAGCGCAACTGTGTGGAACCACTGTTTTCATGCAGCACCTCGTTTCGCTCGCTCAGTGAAAGATCTGCTTAATGCAAAGTTCCGCGAACGTGTTATTCCAGAGGTTTTCCAGATGCGTGGCCTGCAACATCGAGTGATCTGAATCCACGTGACTTTTGGCTCTGGGTATATCTAAAAGAACGCAGTTATCAGGGACGCTTTCGGTTTCTAGTTGTTCTGAAGGCCACTATACAGGAACACCTTGCTCACATTCCACGGGAAGTGCTGTGTGCAGCTAGTCATCACGTCGTTTTACGAATGCAGCATCTCGTCAGCATCTGCTGTGGTAATATTGAACATACTGTGTAAACGGCGGTTACTAATAATATTAACCATTATGCTTTTCTAACTTGTTTGACCTTTTCTGCGGACGTCCCGTTCCCGGTCCGTTACATACATTTCTATACGTCTTTCTTGCATTCACAACGCAAGAATTGCACCTGGTGCCGAAACTGGAATTAGTTTTGTTCTAACGTAAATCTCTTTCGCAATAACGCATTACAATATCTACCAAGTTTAGCAGCCACATGATAATCACAGCCCACACTTTGACCTCTGAACAGCTGCATTTTACGGTATATTGACAATTTTTACTTATGGATCGTCTGACAGCAACTGAATAAAGCACAATTTTAGTGCCATACGCGTTTCGCCTTTATTTTCTGCAAGGCATCATCAGTGGCAGGTTGCGTGGACAATTTCTTACATATTGCGCTCCTGTTGCATTTTTGGTGGTGTTCTTCTTCTTATGAATGCCAATTTGCAGTTTTTTCCCTCCATTCCACAGCACTATGAACTGAACAAATATTTGACAGTCGGCAACAGAAACCAAAATATTGCATTGAAACAAGCGTTCAGTTCATAGTGCTGTGGAATGGGGGGAAAAACCGCAAATTGGCATTCATAAGAAGAAGAACAACACCAAAAATGCAACAGGAGCGTAATATGTAAGAAATTGTCCACGCAACCTGCCACTGATGATGTCTTGCAGAAAATAAAGGCGAAACGCGTATGGCACTAAAATTGTGCTTTATTCAGTTGCTGTCAGACGGTCCATAAGTAAAAATTATCAATATACAGTAATATTACACGCAACTGAGGAAGACAGGGCTACAAAAGTTGAAGCTGCATTTTAATTGTATCCACCTGCTACCAGATGGTCCCTTCAAAACTGTACAGCCCCTTTTCCGTTCCCATCTTTGAATTTTTCCGAGTTTGTTCTCCGTCTCCAATGACCTCGATGTGGATGGGACAACAAACCCTGATATTCCTAGTTTTTTTCTACTTTTTAGTTCTATTTTACATCAGCATAGAGAATCAGATTTGTTTCTTCTTTGTTGACACATTGTGAGAAATCGTTCAGCTCACTAGATACGACGGACGTCTTCTTCCCTTATGAATTATCACAGAGTGTTTGTCGCATATAATGGAGGCTTCACAGCAAACACCGTTAGAGGACCACCACAGGGACGCAGAGCTTGTATTGGAGCTGGACAGCTTCGGTAACAGTACTGCTTGCTCTATACGGGCCTGTGTGCCGTGCAGCATTTGAATCGGAGCGCCGACCAAATAATCCGTCGCTGCGGAGCCGTGTTCGATGTGTACAAACAGCGCGCGAGGGCAGGGCCGCAATCCGCCGGCCGCGACAGATGGAGGGCGCCCCCACCCTGCGGCCCGCTCGGCCCATCCAGCCGCCCCCGCCGCGCCGCGCTGCGCCGCGCTGCGCCACACAGCCAGCGACAAACGGCGCCGCATTTCACGCTATCGCGCCCCGCCGCCGGCGATAACCCCTGCTCTGGGCCGTTAGCCGACGCGGGGCCGCGGTCCTCTGCGGGTCGCCCCCGCCTGACGACAGGCTACCCGCCGACCTCAAGTCGCCTCGGGGGGTCACGTCGACCTCCATTCCGAATACCTCGGTGCTGGTAGGCGACGATGGCCCGTGACGTACGAGGTAAGAGGCAATTACGTAAAATATGATAAACTCACCAGGCAAAGCACCAGTCACCCCATGAGAAGCGCCCACTGCTGCTTTGGTACCTGCGGCCCGTGGGTGCATGCGGCCCAAAGAAAGTTGCAGAGATGGTGCGTCCGGGCCTTATCACGTGTTGCCGAGCCAAGTCGAGCGGGTTGCATGACCGACTAGCTAGGCGCTCAGCGGGCAGTGCTGTCGCATCCTTGAGCCCCCGGTTCGCGACGTACGACTAGCGGTTACAGAAGTCAAGGTCACTCGCTCTCCATATAAGCGGGCTGAGCACGCCACCGGAACCATTCCACTGTGAGCTCCATCTGCAACAGCATTGAAGCACTATGCCTCGTCGTCGTGTGTATCGTCAACGCCGCCACCGCATGCCTGTCTACAAACATATTATTACCCTGGAGAATAAAGTTGGAGGAAATGGAACAGCCCAAGCTGTCATATTGAATGGACCTATATTCTTCCGTGGTTGCAGGATGAATTTCACTTTGCGCGTCGCTAGTGTAAATTCTGGTAGTGGTTGGTCTACGCTAGCAATTGTTCGTTGTGAAAACGCTTCGCTTCCTGGACTTGAATCTTTCGCCGATCGAGATGTCATCGTCTACAAGGCCTGCCATTGTGGAATAGATCCCAAGACTCAAAGTAGACCTAGTTATGTATGTAGTAAAATGCCATTTACTTTGTATACACGTTCTTGTAGGAAACGTAGTAATGATAAACTCACCAGACAAAATACCAATCACCCGATTAGAAGCGCCCACTGCTGCTTTGCAACGCTAGAGGCCAGGGGCGTCCAACCTGCGGCCCGTGGGTCGCATGTGGCCCAAAGCAAGCTGCAGTTGGGCCCAAGAAATGAGCATCTGTCACACGGCTGATAAAAAAAGCCATAAAATTCCCATTTATGTAAATTTATGAGAAACTGAATACTTTCAATCTGAAACTCGTGCCACACGATGCTCTTCTCTCATTGATCCTTTTCTTTTGCTCAGCGGCTATTGTTAGTGATAAGTATATTATGTGCAGCCAAAAAATACTCTTCTTCTTCCAGTGTAGCCCAGGAAAGCTAAAAGGTTAGACAGCCCTGCTATAGACGGTGAAGAACTGGCATCAGTCGAGCATATGGCCCTCCAATGCTGGCGTAACTCGTGCATGTATGTGCAAGTCATCTGTGTGGATTCATCGCTGAAAGCTTGGACTACCTGAAGGCGCGACAGTATAGCAGAAGGCAGAAATGAGCTGTTTCATCTAGATGTGCTCATTATCACACCGAGAAAGAAGTTGGCCAATTTGATGATGTCTCGGTGCAGGATGTCCAAGCAATATACAAGAAATAGTGTACCATTCGCAGGCATGCAACACGATGTAAAAACAGTCGTCGTAAATGATTTATTACTTCCTGTACCCCTAGGAACAGGAACTTTTCACGGCGCAAGTAGGACATTGCATTTCACGACGGCAGGGACACCAGACTGAAACGTATCGAGCATTTGCATTTCCTCACAGAATGAAACCACAAGCGCATTTCTGCTGTCTAGGAAGATTGTTGAAAACAAAGTGTTGTCTTAGGTGTTTGCGGATGATGCTGTGGTTTATCGACTAGTAAAGTCATCAGAAGACCAAAACAAATTACACAACGATTTAGAAAAAATATCTGTTTGGTGCGAAAATTGGAAATTGACCCTAAATAACGAGAAGTGTCAAGTAATCCACATGAGTGCTAAAAGGGATCCGTTACACTTCAATTACACGAAAATCAGTCAAATTTGAAGACCGTAAATTCAACTATATTCCTAGGAATTACAATTACGAACAACTGAAATTGGACGGAACACATAGAAAATGTTCTGGAGAAGGCTAAACGAAGACTGCGTTTTATTGGCAGGACACATAGGAAATGTAACTTATCTGTCAAAGAGACTGCCCACACTACGGTTGTCTGTCCTCTTTTAGAATACTTCTGCGCGGTGTGGAATCCTTAACAGATAAGAATAAGGAGAACATCGAGAAAGTTCAAAGAAGTGCAGTACGTTTCGTATTATTGCGAAATACGGGAGAGAGTGTCACTGAAATGATACAAAATTTGGGGTGGACACCATCAAAACAAAGGCGTTTTTCGTTACGGCGGAATCTTCTCACGAAATTTCAGTCACAATCATCGTAATAAAATAACGGAAATCAGAGCTCGAACGGAAAGATATGACTGTTCGTTTTTTCCGCGCACTGTACGAGACTGGAATGATGGAGAACTATTGCGAAGGTGGTTGGATGACCCCTCTGTCAACACACATAAATGTGATTTGCAGAGTATCCATGTAGATACAGATGTAGAAAAATGAGCCGCCACAATGATGGCTCAGTCGTAAAGATTGTCAGTATCTCGCTTTGCAACATTAACCTCCAAGACCTGATCTAACGGTACATGAGATTTTTTTTGTGTTTTTATTGAGGACTCCGTGTAATTGCCTACCCTTCCAACAACTTGTTTGACGAGACGAACTTGACTGTCGTCTGGATGTTTATTGTGCCTCTATTAGAGAGCACATTGATTATTTGCGAAAGATAAGTCCATAGTTTGATCCTAAATGTGATTGTATAAGCATCCGTATTAAACACATTCCCTTCTAAATTCGGATGGTTCTTTTGAAAAAAAAAAAATGCTTTGTGGTCCCATGCGTAAGTTAAAATTCCCATTGGGGTTCATTTTTCATTCACGTAGAAGATATAGTCTTGTGAAACGGAATGAATCTTTCCAGAACGCTCAGCACTTTTGTGCAACGAACTGACCCCCTGGAAGCACATTTGTCATAAAGTGTCCTACTTGGCAAATCAATGGGTTCCATCTCATTCGTAACATTAAGAGAAAAGCACAGTCCGAACGAGATTTACCGCGCCCTGTAATATCTGCGAACGGTGCCAGGAGGTAAATAAACGGCTTAATACCCGTCCAGAGAACGTCCGTGATTCGAGCGCGCCGCCAGACGCGAGAGGCCCACACAGAGCGGAGGCGTCGGCGCCACAGAACGCGGGACAATCCCCTTCCAGCGCGCACGGCCTCCGGCCGGGATCAGGAGTTCGCTGGTGTGACGTCATCGTGTCGCCCACGCTACAGCAGCCTGCGTGGGTGGCGCCGGACAGACCCTCGGTACACACCGCGCCTCTAGGCGTAATTTGACGCACTCCCATTAGCGGCGACAGCGCAGACAACGACAGCCTCTCGAGAGCGTCACCGCTCTCGGCCGCCCTTTCCCTTTTAGTGGTATGCGCAACTAAGCAGCACACTTCAACAGCACCGTAAGATAACGGCAAGCGAATGTAGACGGTTTCTTCCTGTGGTATTTCAGTTGCGTAGCTTATGAACAGTATTTTGGGTAACGCATTGGCATTTTTAAACGAACTACCCTCTAAAACGCAAAAAAAGAACGAGGCACCACGAAGGAATTATCCGAATGAGATGGAAATCCGTAGATGTGACGGACATATACAGACAAACAAATGATTACAATTTCAGAGAAAGTGGACAATTTATTCACGAGAAAGAGCTTCACAAATTGAACAAGTCAATGATGTGTTGGTCCATACGAGCGCGTATGGCATCACGGTCTCCAGTCTTACGCCGTTCCTATCAACTACGAGGGTTATTCCAAAAGTAAGGTCCGATTCGCCGTAACTATTGAAATTTGGCGCCAATGACAAAACACGCATGCGCGCCGACTCCCGGCAAGCCTTGCGCGTCAAACGCCGCCATTCGCTTTGTTACTGTTGCTGAGTGTAGTTCACAGTGTCACTTTACAATGTTTAAGACAATTGATCAGCCCGCCGATTGTGAAGTAAGGGCAGTGATACGGTTTTTGTCTGCAAGAAACAATTCAGCGGCGGAAATCCATCGGCAGATTACTGAAGTGTATGGTCCTAACATAATGAGCGACAGTAAAGTGCGTAAGTGGGTGCGAGCTTTTAATGAAGGACGGGATAATGTGCACGATGAACCACGGTGTGGCCGACCATCAGTGATTTCAGACGATTTGGTCAATGCGGTTGACAAAAAAGTTCGTGAAGATCGCCGATTCACTATTACAGACGTAGACATGCATTTTCCGAATGTGAGTAGAACAACTTTGTACAGAATTGTGTCTGAACATTTGAAGTTTCACAAATTGTGTGCCCGTTGGGTTCCCAGGCTGCTTACTGAGCCCCAACGAATGAAAAGAATGGCTTTTGCTCTTGATTTTTTGGAGCGATATCATAAGGAAGGTGACAGTCTTTTAGACAATGTTGTCACAGGGGATGAGACATTGGTTTCTCACATCACTCCAGAGTCTAAACGTCAGTCAATGCAATGGCGTCACACGTCATCGCCAGTCAAGGTCAAGGCGAAGCAGACAATCTCAACACGTAAGGTTATGGCGACTGTGTTCTGGGATAGACGTGGAGTATTGTTAGTCGACTTTATGGAGAGAGGAACAACGATTAATAAAGCCGCCTACTGCGCTACCCTGACTAAACTTCGACGTGCAATCCAGAATAAGCGACGTGGTCTTTTGTCGTCTGGAATCTTGTTGTTGCATGACAATGCCAGACCCCACACTGCAAATGAAACGCAAGCTCTGATCAAGAAATTTGGATGGGAACAGATGGACCATCCTCCTTACAGTCCGGACCTGGCGCCAAGTGATTTCCACCTGTTCCGTTACTTAAAGGAGTTTCTCGGCGGCAAGCGCTTCGACACAGATGATGAAGTGAAAGAAGCAGTTAAGGACTGGTTATCGTCACAGGCGGCCGATTTCTATAACATGGGCATTCAAAAGCTTGTTGAACGATGTGACAAATGTTTAAATAAGTATGGAAGTTATGTAGAAAAATAGATAAAGATGTAAGGAATGTAAATAAAACAATTGTTTTGAAAAAACATTTTAGTTTTGATTTTTTTTTTATAACCGGACCTTACTTTTGGAATAACCCTCGTATGTCCGTCTGATTGCCTCCTTCCTCTCCTGCCACCACTCCTACGTTACTGTCCATAACATCGATTCCCGCACCTTCCACCCCTCTGCAGGTGTGCTCCAGGGCTCTTTCCTCTCCCCTCTACCTCCTGTACACAGGAGCTATCTCGGATAGAGGGCCCTGCCCTTAGTACTCCAAACATTCTCCGTTGGGGAGAGATCCGGCGCCCTCGCAGAGCCAAGGTGAGATTTGGCAAGACAGAAGACAAGAATTAGAGACTCACACCGTTTGCGGGCAGGCATTGCCTTACCGATATGTAAGCCCGTGATGGCTTGCTACGAAGGGTAACAAAACAGAACGTTGAATATTGTCCACGTATCGCTGTGCTGAAAGGGTGCCCCGGATGACAACCTAAGGGGTCCTGCTATAAAAATAAATGGTAATCGCCGTATGTCGGGTGACAGTCATGTTGGTATCCCACCCTGTCCTGGACGTCTGCAGACATGTCTTCACTGATCACCGCGGCTCAGTACTCATCACTGAAGACAATTCTACTCCAGGCCGAAAACGTGTCTGGAGACGCCCTGGACAGTGGTGGGACACCAAGCTGACTGTCACCCTCCATATGGTCAGACATCCAGGAATGATAGTCGGGGTGGCATTTCTTTTCGTAGCAGAACCCCGTTGGTTGTCATCCACAGCACCCTTACAGCACAGCGGTACTTTGACGACATTCTACGCCTCGTTTTGTTCCCGTTCATGGCAAACCCTCCTGGGCTCACATTTCGGAAAGATAATGATCTTTAGCACATGGCGAGAGTTTCCGTTGCTTCTCGTCTTCGCAATAGCCAAACCCTACATCGACCACAAGGATCCCCGGATCTCTCCCCAAATCAGAACGTTTGGAGTGTTATTGGTAAGGCCTTACAAGGAGGCCATGAGTTTGAAGATCTGACACTCCAGTAGGACAGAATTTGGCACTATATCCCTCAAGAGGACATCCAATAACTCTATAACCAATGCCAAGCTAAATAACTACTTCCATAAGGGCCAGAGGTGGACCAACGCGTTATTGACTTGCTCAATTTGTGAAGCTCTTTCTCGTGATTGGACTGAGCAAAGGTTTGGAATTTGTACGGGCGCTGATGACCGCGCAGTTGAGCGCCCCACAAACCAAACATCATTATCTTCATCATTATCATCTTTCTCCCGAATAAAACATTCAATTTTTCTGTGGTTACTTATTCGTTTGTAAATGTACATACAGACGCACTGTTAACTCTAATTCTCTTCGTCGTCGCCCACTCCGTTTTAGTACTCAAGCTTTGGAAATTTTATTTTATGAGTGCTATTTCTTTTAAACTTCCGGTCGGTCGCAAAATTGAAATTACAGTGAAAATCCTGTGTAGCTTTGCGCAGACATGTTGCAGAGTGTCTATAGTGCACCCATAAATCGCGTCACTTCACACATTTTAGTTCAGAGCGCAATGTGAGGAAGTAAAGATGCCTGGAAAACAGTGTGAAATCCTGCTGAGTAGTTTGCCTCATTCGATGCAGCTCGCATAATGCAACTGTCGCGCATTTCCTTCTCCAAGACAATGCACAGCTGCATACTTCAGTGAAAACGAAGATGTTCCTGCAGCGTTTCCTATGGGAAGTGTTTGATGACACACAATACAACCCGGGCTTGGCTCCCTGTGATTTTCATCTCTCCGCTTACTTGAACTGCTGTCCGTGAGGACAGCACTTTGTCACAGACAATGAGCTGCACACAAGGGCATTGGCGGAGATCAGGGGCGGCTGCCTTCCATGACGAGCCTACTGGAGAGTTGGTAGCATGCTACGACAAAGGTCTAAGTCGGACCGTCGGCTATGAAGAGAAGTATCTGTAAAGCGTAGCTAGATGTTGCAAAATAAAATCTTTTTCAAAATGTTCAACTGTGTGTGAAATCTTATGGGACGTAACTGCTAACGCCATCAGTCCGTAAGCTTACACACTACTTAAACTAAATTATCCTAAGGACAAACACGCACACCCATGTCCGAGGGAGGACTCGAACCTCCGCCGGGACCAGCCGCACAGTCCTGCAGCGTCTGAGACCGCACGGTTAATTCCGCGCGGCAAAACCTTTTTGATTTTCACGACCGACTGAAGATTGGAATAGAAAAGAAAGAAAGAAAGTCTTCGTATTTACCTTTGCGACCGGATGCTCTTATTGTCGCCCTTGTCGCCACTTACGTAAGGGAGGGAAGTTGTGTGCGCCCCTTTTCTGTGGAGTGTGTAAACTTTGTTCTTTGTGCGAACATACGAGTATTTAATATTTCTGTGTGTCGTATTTTATGAGGCCGGCATTAGCTTGCATGAGCGTGGAGAGCCCCTTAAAAACCACAATGAGGATGGCCACTGCACCAGCCACGGTCGTTATTCCACCGCTCGGATTTGACCCGGGTGTGGCTCGCCTTCCTGTCTCGACAGCTAGCACGCTGTGCGTTATGTTGTACTAGCAGGCCAAACACGTTATTAATGTGAGCGTATTTTTCAGTTCTAAGCTGTCTTCGTACAAATGTAATTGATGTATTTTCTGTAGGAGGTAGCTATGATCGAATAAACCGTTTAATACAAGATTATTATCAGTTACCATAAAATTATTTACATCAATCCTGCATGACAACGTTCCTCCAGTGGCATCAACAAAATGAAAAATCTAAAATAAAGTAAAAACAGGTGTAAGAATAAAAGAAACGAAAACTATCCACCATGTACATCTACGAACATTTTCTGAAAACCAATGTGAAGAACATGACAGAAAGAAGGAATACAGTGTAATCAAATTAATATGACCACAGCCTATGTCCGACGTCAGCATGCAACAACCAGTGGCAGACGGCAATTGGCACCACTGGCGGTGAGGGGTGCATTAATCATGACGGGAAACAGTGCAGCCGTTGTCTTAATGTGGAAACGGAGCGACTTATCTGACGTCCAAAAGGGCATGATCATTGACTTTCAGGTCAAGGGTGGAAGCATTTCCGAAACGGCTAAGTTTGTAAAGTGTTCGCGTGTCTTCGTGGTTTGAGTATACCCTACGTGTTAAACGCCACTACCCAAACCAGAGCAAAGACAACTCTGATGCACCACACTCCATAGATGACAGGAATGAACGACGGCTGCGAAGATATTCACTACTGAATAGACGTGCAGTTGTTGAGCAACTGATTGCACAGATAAACCAAAGGGCTGCCAACAGTGTCTCGTCATCGGTCTTTCAGCGAACGTTGCTGTGTGTGCGCAGCAGGTGCCTGGTTCACGCAGCCAAGCTGACTGCTGTTCATCAGCGACTAAGGCCGGTATTTGCACGTCATTGCCACAACTGCACGTCCACTGAGTAGCGACAGTGGCCTTTGCAGATGAATCACGTTTCATGCTCCATCGGTCAGATGGCCGAGACCCTGCTACAATCATAGCAAGGGTCCAGGCCGGAGGAAGGTGCCTTATGGTCTGCGGAATGTTTTCGTTGGGTAATCACGTCTTTCTGAAAGGCACAGTGGATTAACACAAGTATGCATCTATCCATGGGGACCGTGTCCACCCATACGTGTAGTTTGTTTCTCCTCAGCACGATGGCGTCCACCAGCAGGACGCTGCAACGTGCCACACAATTCGCAGTGTACACAAGTGGTTGGAAGAGCACCAGGTTAAGTTTACCGTACTAACCTGGCCACCAGACTCCCCGGATCTAAACCCAATCGAGAATCTGTGAGACCACATCGATCGGGCTGTTCGCGCTGTGGGTCCTCTACTGAAAAAACCTAGCGTAACTGGCCACGACACTGACTTCGTCTTCGTTCCACATCCCTGACTCTCTTCCTGTACGCCTCGCAACGGCCCGCGCTGCAGGAGGTGCTTATTCAGGCTTTGACACGAGGTCACATTAATATGACTGGACTGTGTATTTTCTATGGGACTGAAACGCCTGCGCTAGCAGGCCAGAGCGGATCAGGTTGTGGAAAGGAGCCAAAAATGAGTTCCTGTCACTTTCACTCAACGTACAAACTTTATCTATCAACACACACTATTACAACAAGGATGCAAAACACTTAAAACTTTAATCGACCTCCCTTGATTAGCTTTAGATCGGCTGTAGTCCACACTCAAAATCTAAGACACAAGGACTAAGCAAGAAATTGAATTACAAGGTTCTTCTGGAGATTTCACCCAAAAATATTTTCTAAATATTCAGTCTAAACAGACTGAAGGCCTTAGCAATTTAGCCGGCCGGTGTGGTCGAGCGGTTCTAGGCGCTTCAGTCTGGAACCGCGACTGCTACGGTCGCAGGTTCGAATCCTGCCTCGGGCATGGATGTGTGTGATGTTCTTAGGTTAGTTAGGTTTAAGTAGTTCTAAGTTCTAGGGGACTGATGACCTCAGATGTTAAGTCCCATAGTAGTTGAACCATTTTTGTAGCAATTTAATTTTAATGTAACTTGGCTGGAGGCCGCATATTGGGCAATAAGAAGAGTTTCAATCAAAAGGCAGAAGGCTTTATCTTAAAACAAAAGCATAACAATCTTATGCCTTAAGGGTAAGACAATAACATTAATTTAAGAGACATTAAAATTCGGCTGAAGGCCGCACGTCAACCAAATAACTAAAATCCAAACAGAAAAATTACTAAATAACACACAAGGATCGGCGCTCAGGAGTTTTCCAAGGGTCAGCCTGGGGCTGTAACACTAACGCCCGTTTAGGTGAAACATTCAGACTGTCAAACGATTTTTTAATCTGAAGGCAACCCAACCGACAGACAGCCGACCGACCAATCAACCAAATCATTTCCGCTCCACGCATATAGCAAAACGACCACAAGATTTCAATACACCACACACAGAATATTGGCACCCACACCGACTAAACAATACCTCAGCTGTCGATCTACACGCCGTGCTGGACAGCAACAACACGACGAGAAAAATACACTGCCTAAAATTACGCCAACGACCAGGGCAGGTAACCGGAACGTCAACGGCCACAAGGCAGAAGATACCTCTGGTGAACTTCCATAACAGGGAATAAATTAAGTTAAATTTCCCAGGAAGACGGCTGGAATCTTAGCCGACTTAAATACACACACTTTGTCGCTCGCGGGAATGTCCCAAAAGCGACAACCAGGATCAAACGAAGAAATGTAAGCAGTTGAGACTCGATAGTAAGTTAAGTGAGGACTCAACTTTCATGACCAAGATCGATGGGCGACGAACTTCGTAGCACTCGCAAGCAGCACCTCACACTCCAACCGCGCGTGCACGCCGCCAGCGGCTCCTGCCCGACTCCACGCGATCGAGACTTCCTTGCTGCTCCACGCCAACCGACCGACTGCCCAGGCCCGGAAATGGTGAAAGGACCAAATATATGTCGGTCAATGAGACGACTAACCGAACGACCAACCAACGGTCGTCCCTCTCCAATCTCCCTCCGTCGGACAGTTCATGTGTATCGCCAGCGGTTGGCGCACTGGTTGTCCACAACTTCACTGCTGCTGCTTGCCGACTGCACTGCTGAACCGTCTCCAACTGACTGCCAGACACACGACGATCCGGAAATACTATCAGTCGCTCCAGAGATGGTACGACAGTGCACTTATCGATACGCACTGCTGCTGCCGCTCACGGGAAAGTAAGGCAGGAAGTTAGTGACGCCAGTAAGTGGAATAAGAAAACGAGGCGGCACTACAGTAATAGAAGATGACAAACAATAAATGGCATGAGCACGAGCCGTGCACGGCGCAGGTACCACTTGTTAGCTTTCTTGCCGTTCCAGTAGCATATGAAGTGCAGGAAAAGTAAGCTCCTCTGTGGGTGCAGTAATAAAACTAGTCCAGTTTTGTCTTCAAAGTCCGTACTGGAGCGGCGTGGAGGGGACTGAGTAATATTTTTAGATTCTTCACTTAATATTGTTTGTTGAAACTTCAGAAGTAGGTTTTCGCCGTATAATTGGCGTCTATTTTCAGTAGCCCTCAAATTCATTTTTTTCTCTCTCTCCGTGTCACTCCACTGCTAATCAAACAAATCTGCAACTACTGGTGCTGTCCGTCTTAGTATACGTTAGTTGTATCTGGTATGGGCTTCACATAGCTGACCAATATTCTAGAATGGACCGCACGAGTGTTTTGTAAGTAATATCTTTTGTAGAATGTTTGCACTACTTTTCTACCAACGAACCCAAGCCTGGCAGCACCTTTATCATCGACTGAGTCTGTTTGATAATTATTTATTACTGCAACACCGAGGTGTTTATACGAATTAACTGATTCCAGTTATTAGTGATGCAATCATAGTATACAATTTTTATTCGTTTGGTGAAGTGTACTGTTCTATATATCTCAACATTTTAACAAGTTGTCTGTCTTTGCTCCACTACGAAACTTTACCCACACATTACTGGATATTTCTGCAGGTTTTTTTTTCAGATAGTGCTTCTTCATAGATAACTACATATCCGAAAAACTGCAGGAACTGTAGACATTAGTAAAATGCTGGTAACAGTATCAATCTTTTTTATCCATTGACGGCAGTTTCAGCGACGCAGAAACGTTTTCACTTTAATTTTTGTTGTTGCTGTAGGAACGTTCGTATACAGTCTGATGTAACTAATTATATGATACATGATGATGATCGATTGATCCAACCAGTTGATGACTGCCTGTTTCGTTATAAGCAGCTATTCGTGGTACTAAAATATGATTTATTTTCAAAAATAACTGTGCTGAAATACACAGAAGGCACTGTCATGGCACAGACACAGATAAATTGTTGATTTCTTATCGAGATGAACCATATGAGTTGCTGGAACAGATTGTCCACCATGAATGTTAGGATATGTCAGTTTTTCGTTTTGTTAGTACATCTTCATAAAAATACTAGGCTTGACTAAAAGTTAAACACCAAGAGGACATGGTCGAATGTCAAATGTAACTTCGTACTCGTACGCGAATGATCGGGTTATGTAAATGACTAAAGTTGCAATTCTCTGTTACAGGTAGAACGACCCCTGGAGGGCGTTAGAGTTGCTCGTGTTTAGTGTTGTTACCATGCCTGGTAGGGTATATGAGATGGCAGCAACAGCGGCTGCCAGAGTTTGAAAGCGGCCTCGTTGTGGATCTTCATTTGGCTACCTGATCGAATCATGCAGTATCCAGAAATTTGGGGCATTCGGGTATAGCCGGCCGGGGTGGCCGAGCGGTTCTAGGCGCTACAGTCTGGAACCGTGCGGCCGCTACGGTCGCAGGTTCGAATCCTGCCTCGGGCATGGATGTGTGTGCTGTCCTTAGGTTAGTTAGGTTTAAGTAGTTCTAAGTTCTAGGGGACTGATGACCTCAGCAGTTAAGTCCCGTAGTGCTCAGAGCCATTTTAATCATTCGGATATAACAGTGGTACAATGTTGGACTGCGTGGGCACGTCAAGGATTTGATCTACCACTTTGACAACCGCAAGGGAGGTCGCCATATTTGTAAGGAGGACATCGTCACATTTTAACAATTGCGTCTGTCGTTTCAGAAGTAGCAGCGGCCTCCCTGCAATACTCTGTATAATTGCGTGTCATTTACCGGGGACTATCAGCAACAGAACTAAGGAATTACCGTCCCACGTATAGACTGACGTTGACAGCACAACCGAAGCGGCTGCGTTTGGAGTGGCGCCTTGATTGTGAAACGGGGCCTGCTGATTAATGGCGTAGCATTGCTGTTCAGTATTACTTTGGATGACCATCTTCCCAGAGTCTGGCGGCGATATGGGGAGAGGTAGAATTGTTTCATATTTCTGGAGAGTCATAGCGATGTTAGTGTTGGCGTCATAGTGCAAGGAGTTATCGAACGTGTCTTCAGGTCACGACTGGTAGTGTTTGAGGGAACCGTGATGACACAACGGTACGTGACGGTTATCCTGCTTCTCGTATATTACACCTCATGCTACAGTATCGTGGTGACAATTTTCAGCATGACAATTCTCGTCCACACATGCCACGTGCCTATATAAATTGTGTGATGTTCACGTACACTCGTGGCTAGCAAGATCCCCAGATCTGTCCACCAGAGAACACGTGTGAACTCCGTCCCAGTGCTAGTACACGAGATATAGAAGACGAGTTACAACACTTGTGAGTCACATTGAATCAGAGGAGGATACAACGACTTTACGACATCCTTCACTGCTGAATCCGTGCACCCTGGCAAGATGCCTTCGAACCACATAGTGATAAGCGGGCTCATACTACCGAGTTCTTTGTAAATTTGGCTTGATTTTGCAATCACAGAAATAGCACCACATACCCTGTCAAACCGTTACGTTTTAAATCGTTTGTTCCTCCCCTTCTGAGTGGTTCACTTATTTTGTCAGCCGTTGTAATTAGAGATGGGATAAAGACCGAACAGGAAAAGGACAACAAGCATGCCACTGCGGCATTGGCCTGAAGTGATTTCTGAAAACTCATGAAACGTAATTCAAGAACATCTACATCTACATACATACTCCGCAATCCACCATACGGTGCGTGGCAGAGAGTACCTCGTACTACAACTAGCATCTTCTCTCCCGGTTCCACTCCCAAACAGAACGAGGGAAAAATGACTGCCTATATGCCTCTGTACGAACCCTAATCTCTCTTATCTTATCTTTGTGGTCTTTCCGCGAAATGTAAGTTGGCGGCAGTAAAATTGTACTGCAGGCAGCCTCAAATGCTGGCTCTCTAAATTTCCTCAGTAGCTATTCACGAAAAGAACGTCTCCTTTCCTCCAGAGACTCCCATCCGAGCTCTTGAAGCACTCCCGTAACACTCGCGTAATGTTCAAACCTACCGGTAACGAATCTAGCAGCCCGCCTCTGAATTGCTTCTATGTCCTCCCTCAATCCGACCTGATAGGGATCCCAAACGCTCGAGTAGTACTCAAGAATAGGTCGTATTAGTGTTTTATAAGCGATCTCCTTTACAGATGAACCACATCTTCCCAAAATTCTACCAATGAACCGAAGACGACTATACGCCTTCCCCACAACTGCCATTACATGCTTGTACCACTTCATATAGCTCTGCAGTGTTACACCCAAATATTTAATCGACGTGACTGTAGCAAGCGCTACACTACTAATGGAATATTCAAACATTACGGGATTCTTTGTCGTATTCATCTGCATTAATTTACATTTATCTATATTTAGAGTTAGCTGCCATTCCTTACACCAATCACAAATCCTGTCCAAGTCATCTTGTATCCTCCTACAGTCACTCAACGACACCTTCCCGTACACCACAGCACCATCAGCAAACAGCCGCACATTGCTATCCACCCTATCCAAAAGATCATTTATGTAGATAGAAAACAACAGCGGACCCACCACACTTCCCTGGGGCACTCCAGATGATACCCTCACCTCCGATGAACACTCACAATCGAGGACAACGTACGGGGTTCTATTACTTAAGAAGTCTTCGAGCCACTCACATATTTGGGAACCAATCCCATAGTTAGGAGTCTGCAGTGGGGCACCGAGTCAAATGCTTTCCGGAAGTCAAGGAATATGGCATCCGTCTGATACCCTTCATCCATGGTTCGCAAGAAGTTCAGAAGAGCGACTTTAATCGAATACGACCCCGCTGCTTTAGCTACGCCGCCTCGTTGCCATGTAGAAGAATTAGTCAAAGTCATCGGTGTTAAGTCCCAGTACTTTCTTGGGAGCTGCCTCTGTTTCAGTGGTCATTGAGAAACGAAGACCATGTGCTGGAAAAAGTGACATATTCTCTTGGAGAATAAGTGACTGATTATGTTCTTTTATTTTCTTTGTACTTTTAACTTCACAACCATGCGAGCATTTGACGATACCGTAACATGTTTCGAGCAGCAAGTGGTCCTCTTCAGACAGACAGTAGATAAAAAGTGGATGTAACGAATCATTTTATGTATAAAGTATCCCAAGTAACTAGCTACATAGTGATAAAGAATAAAATCATTGAAACTTCCTGGCAGATTAAAATTGTGTGCTAGACCGAGACTCTAACTCGGGACCTTTGCTTTTCGCGGGCAAGTGCTCTACCAACTGAGGTACCCAAGCACGACTCACGCCCCGTCCTCATAGCTTTAATTCCGCCAGTACCTCGTCTCCTACCTTTCCTACATTTCAGTCTAGAATAAAATCATTCCTAAAGGCACATGCTGTAAGTGTTTTTTTCTATATTGCTGTTATATACTTAATCATTGCTCCTATCCAATTTCTTCCTTTTTTAATGCATCCTCATAATCGTGTCTATAAACGTCACCCAGCCCCCTCTCCCGTTATAAATACTGAAATGTGAAAATAGTTCTTTATTTTTTAACTCATTAAAATACTGTTTTAAAAAATCGTATCATATGACTCTAATTAATATTCTTCTTTTACGTGTGCCTGTGTCCCGCATCGGCGCAGTGACAGCATGGTTTTGAACGGATGTGGCTTTGTTACTTTAACACCTGGCTGTATGCCATTCCTGCATCAAGCCCGTTACCCCCTGGAACGGAATATTTTACCCAACTGTCTGAGAGTAGAGTTATTCAAGTGAAAGTGAGTGAAAGTTTTCTAAATGTTTGCGGATCGTGTAATTGAGGCGTGATGATGGGAGATGTGGGACACCGCCCACGAACCAAATCCACGCCGGCCAGCACACCGATCCGCGGCGAATTTGATTCGTTGCCGAAGCAACTCCACGTCCCGGAAGCTGTGGCTTAACAGCCCGGCGATATGGGCGGGTGCATTACACTGATGAATGTAACTAACAAAATTTCAAATGTCGGACTCTACTAACTACTGATTTCAGTTTTATTGACAATGTAGCGGAAACCCCTGCAGCATATGGTATTGGATATGATTTTACTCTTTTTTTTTTATCTGTATGTAGATCTTTACTCGGTAAATTTTATGGAATGATTCTGCGTTTCTGTTTTTTGTCTACTGACAGTCTGAAAATGGCCACTGGCTGGACGAAACCGGTTACGTCATTGTGATACGATCATGTGATTATGTTGTGAAATTTTTTTTTGTCTATACATAAAATAAAAGAACGTAGGCCATGTGTGCAAGATGTTTTACGCTTTGCTCATTCGTAGTAGCAATAACAACAGAACTGTAAAAGACTTCGTGCCGGGAAGGAGGGATATAATGCTTACATCCCACTCCTGACACCAACTGTAAAAAAGTACGTGTTTTGAGGATGGGGAGAGAATCTTCTGACACCAACGTTAATGTATAAAATGGCAGGGAAGGTGGAAGAAGGGTGTTAAATATGCCTCGTGGCGGCAGTGTGCAGGAGGTCGAGCGGTC
Organism: Schistocerca serialis cubense; assembly: GCF_023864345.2. Taxonomy (NCBI): domain Eukaryota; kingdom Metazoa; phylum Arthropoda; class Insecta; order Orthoptera; family Acrididae; genus Schistocerca; species Schistocerca serialis. Next base: position 727,837,399 of record NC_064638.1, read on the forward strand.
ATGATTTGATAGTGGGCATCCAGGGCTGCCGTTAAATGACAAAACAGGAAATTAAGTACAAAAAAGAGGATATATTTCAATATACAGAGTACAAAGGGCGCGCCTAGGGTAGGAAGTTAGCAGGTTTAGGCCAGTCTAACAGATCGAACAATTAATTAAAATGGGCAGCGGAAGGGGAAGTGGTTCATGTTAGCTTACAGTTGGTGGCCAGTCGTGAAAAGCAGAGCCAGAGTCTCTGCCTTCCAAAAAGACGTCTGTTCTGCTCGAAGTCTGGATTACAAGTGAGAGGAGCAACTGCGTTCCGCTCTGCGGGATGCTCCGGCGTCCACACACGTGATCGGTATCGCGCGCACGCTATTGGCTAAAATCAATGGCGTGAATTCGCTAGCAGTTTGAGCAGATGGCTCAGGACGTCTCTTGTCGAAAGTTTTAACTGGACGGAACTGCCTCGGTTTTGAAGGGCAAGCGACTTGTGTCACGTAGACACGGCGTGAATTACTATGGGAGAAAACTTGTAAAGATTCCACTGGGCCTACGAAATAAATTTTTTTAAACTAATTCCCTAAAATATTCCTTGACTGGCTTCCATCCTGTACAGAACTGTCATGTCGATATACAGGGGTACAGAGCGCTTCTTGCCGTGTTCATTATTTTACGAAGTGAGACACCGAAATGTAGTGTAGCCTTGTACTGGCTAAAAGTGTGCCGTCTTTCAGTGAAGTCATTCCAGTGCAGAGTGTCTGTCCCTGCCTTCTGCTCCTCACCCTCAAAAGCCTCTCCCCTGGAACGCTTCGCCGCTGTCCCGGAGAATGACTTTGCCACCGATACCAACTGCCAAAACTTGGCTCTCCCACGCCCCTGGCACTCTAACAGAGGAACTCTTCTTGTCTCACGAACTTGTGTCGACTTTTTCTCTGCCGCCATGTTTCGGTCTCCTGACTTGGCGTCACTTGTAAGAGACAAGCGAGATGAAATGAAAGGGGGTGGGGGGTGGTCACGTACGGCTCCTGACTCCAATGCAGGCCGCGCCGGCGGGCCCGTGGCACCCACCCCTCACCTCACCTCACCACAGGCCGGTCCGGGCCGGCGGAAATGGAAATAAACTTCTGTGCCGTGTTTCGCCAGTTTGGCTCGCATCACAAACTCGCATTTTTTCTGATGCGCTGTCAGCGAGGAGGTCGATAGCACGTTGTGTCGTTCGTAGTTATTGTTACTTTCCTCTGTTCTGCTAGTTTTGTCTCTCCTCTTCAGTTTGATTTTTCATGCTCTTCTGCTGGCAAACTTTTCAAATTGTTCGATAATTTTACCTTTATCAAAAAGAAAATTGTGCACACATTTTCTGTCTGACTTTACAGTGCTCCCTCATTTTGCTCCTTTTTTTTCTTTCATCCATTTAACCATGTGGTAATAGTTTTAGATCAAGCTAAAAAATTTTTTAGCTTGATCTCAGTTCACTGAGACACATTTGAACTTTACAGTAATGTTTCCTGAAGTAGTTGTAAGTAGGCTGTTTAGGTTTTTATGTTGGTAACGCCACGTAGCGCTCTGTATGAAAATCACTGACTGTGCTGTGTGCAGTCTGTGGCTGGTTTGCATTGTTGAAATATTCGCTATTGTAGTTTTGGGTAGTTGGATGTGAACAGCGCGTAGCGTTGCGCAGTTGGAGGTGAGCCGCCAGCAGTGGTGGATGTGGGGAAAGAGATGGCAGAATTTTAAGAGCGAACGATCTGGACGTGTGTCCGCCAGAAAGAGTAAATTTGTAATACTGGATATCATGAACTGATATATATATACTGTGACTTTTGAACATTATTAAGGTAAATACATTGTTTGTTCTCTATCAAAATCTTTCAATTGCTAAGTATGCCTATCAGTAGTTAGTACCTTCAGTAGTTAGAATCTTTTATTTAGCTGGCAGTAGTGGCTCTCGCTGCATTGAAGTAGTTCGAGTAATGAAGATTTTTGTGAGGTAAGTATTCATGAAAGGTGTAGGTTATTGTTAGTCAGGGCCATTCTTTTGTAGGGATTTTTGAAAGTCAGATTGCGTTGCGCTAAAAAATTGTGCGTCAGTTTAGTGTTGATGAGAATAAGCAAAGAGAGTAATGTCTGAGTACGTTCAGTTTTGCGCAGCTGTTTGAAAATCAAATAACGTAGAGGTTTATCAGCACAGTAATTCATTAATTTTACAAATGGGATGTTTCATAGTCCAATCCATATCACAGGCCAACGATGGAAAAACTTTTTTTCTGAAAATACCTTATTCTTATGTTTTTTAGGGTGGGAGATCCAAATATGATACTTAAAAACTGTATCACTCACCATTTCATCACAGCTAAAATTATTAAACTAAGCAATTTTTAAAAGAATTTAACAGCTTTTATATAGTTAAAATAATTTAAAAAGGAGGTGTAATGAATGTAGATGACGTTGTTAACACTGCTGAAAAACAGTTGCTGGCAAAAGAAGGTCAATTCAATTTTTGTGTTAAAGATGGTATTTTGTTTACTGTCAACGTAACCTCACTTCCCCATTTCCTGCACAAGTGCTCTGTAGAATGTCTAATCGTGGTTGTAAGAACTCTGCTGACAGTTTTTCTTATATTTGTGGTGAATCTGTGATTAAAAAAACACCAAAGAAACGTTACAGCCTTTGTGAAAAAGGTTTATCTACCATACTTTGGATCTAAACTTAGTGATCAAGATTAATCTTGGGGGCCGCATAAGGTATGTTACGTGTGCGTTGAAGAGTTGAGAAAATTGTCAAAAAAGGAGAAAAAAGCCTTTGGATTTGCTGTTCCTATGATATGGAGGGAACCAAGAAATCATTCCGATGATTGCTACTTTTGCTGTGTTGATATTACTGGTCATAATCTGAAAAACAGGAAGGTAATAAACTACCCTAACCTTCCGTCCGCCATCCGACCAGTAGGGCATGGTGTAGATTTTGCCGGTTCCCCTGAACCATCAGATGATTTAAATTCTATTCCAACAGAAGTATTTTCTGATGTACAATCTGATTTAGATGTACCAGATGATGATGAATTCCATTGTAATACAGATAGTCTACAGCCCAAATTGTTTACTCAGGCCGAGCTTAACGATTTGATCAGGGATCCGGGCTTAACGGAAGAAAAATCTGATTTACTTGGCTCTAGATTAAAAGAACTTATTGGCAGTTGGAACCAGCATATACATGTATAGAAGTTTTTTCAACGAGAAGGTGATTTAGTGTACTGCTCAGACATTCCCGGTCTGATGAATGAGTTTGGTATTGAACACAAAAAGGAAGATTGGAGGCTGTTTATTGATTCATCCAAAACTAGTTTAAAGGCTGTTTTACTACACAACGGTAACATGTATGCATCTATACCTGTTGGACATTCTGTACATATGAAAGAAAGCTAATTAAACCTAGAAATAGTTCTAAATAAAATAGGCTATTTTTCTCGTGGTTGGATGATATGTGGCGATCTAAAACTAACATGCATGCTCCTTGATCAGCAAAGTGGCTTTATCAAATTTCCTTGTTCCTTGTGTGAATGGGACAGTAGGGCTAGAGATCAACACTGGTGCAGAAAGAACTCGCATGTGAGGGAGTCTTTAAAACCTAGTGAGAAGACCGTTCTACGCAAAGACCTTGTAGATCCAAAAAACGTGCTCCTGCCACCTCTACATATAAAGTTAAGCCTAATGAAACAGTGTGTAAAGACTTTGTTAAAGATGAACCATGTTTTAAGTATCCCTGCCAAAAGTTTCCACGCCTTTCAGAAGCTAAACTAAAAGAAGGCGTCTTTGTCGGACCTGACATTAGAAAATTAATGTTGGTGTTAACTTTGAATCCACAATGACCTTAAATGAGAAAGAAGCTTGGGTATAATTCAAGCAAGTCGTTAAAAAGTTCTTAGGACATGAAAATGACCCAGAAAGTGTTTCTATTATAGCTACATTGTTAATTAAGTTTAAAACTTTACGATGTTTAATGAGCCTGAAAGTTCACTTTTTGAACAGTCACTTTGGTTACTTCCCGGAAAGTATGAGAGATGTTAGTGAGGAGCAAGGAGAGCGTTTTCACCAGGACATTAAAGTGATGGAAAAACGCTACCAAGGCCGCTGGAACACCAACATGACGGGGTACTACTGTTGGTCACTTCGCCGAGAAGTTCGGCAAGCGACTGATCGTAGAAAAAGCTACAGAAGAAGCTTCAAAGAAAAAAGAGAAAGAAAATACAAACCAATTGCAGCTGACAAGTGAAACCTCTATTAACACACATCATTGTTTTAAGTAGCTTACTGTAAATACAAACTATGCTTATGTCGTAACAAAGCGTTTCATTAGTTTCCCCATTTACCGTATAGCATAGGAGTTTTATACTATATTATAAAAGCATATTGCTCGAAAACTGTGGGTGATACAAAAACACTCAGGCCAGATTTGGATTCAGCTCATAAAAATCTATAAAAATCAGCTATCAAAGTAAAAAAAAAAAGTTTTTCACAATTTTTTCGTTGGCCTGTGTATTATTTCTTGAACGTTCGTTACGTGGAGTTAAACAATATATTGCACAGTGTACCTGCAAGAGTGCGTGTTACAACAAATCTATACACGTTGAGTCAGGAGAAAAGGTACATGCTTTGAGGAGTGATAGTACTGGTGGTTCTGAACAAAAAACTTCAAATGAACATACGACCTTTTCTTAACAGTGTCCGACATACATCTGTTCGAAAGTCACAAGCATAAGTCGTATGCGCTCTTCACCAGCACTTACATGCGAACACAATCAAAGCGACTTTAGGCTACTTAGTGCTGTCTTTACTGACCATTCCAAAGCGCACTTTACTTACTCCATTAGATTACTTACGTTACATTACATTAATTACATCGCATTAAATTACGTACAACATTAGATTACCATTTGTGGGGGTGACTTAAGATCGAAATCTACATGAGCTGACTGGATACAAAGGAGGAACTTCTCGCTCGTATTTGTGCGTGCTCATGTAAAGAACCGTAGTAATGATCTCAGATATACAAACGGCAGCTGTCTACAAGAGCTGCAAAATACATTGCAGTCGACGGTTCACTTTTTGAACATCTTTTGATAGGAAATATACACAATTAAATAAAATATCAGATCGCAATGTTTCATTTACTATTACTTGCTTTTGTCCTGTTTCCCTATTGTTTTCATTACTTTCCTCGGAAATTGTTAAGAACAGGGCATATGTTCATACAGGTTTTTTTTGTTCAGAATTGACAATACTGTCACGCTTCAAAGGGTGTACCTTTCCTCCTGATTCGCCCTGACAGCCTTTCATAATAAATTATTCGTCTCATCAATTCTATTTCCTTCGAATTTTTCAACAATAACATCCCAAATAGATATATTTGGTAAATTTATTATGGGACTTGATCGAGCAGTAATCATCGTCGATTGAAGCTGCTGTCGGGGTTGGCTCAACATCTAAATTTAAATCGGGAGAAACATTCCGTAAACCGCATCTTATTAACGTACAGAAACCTACAAAACTTGAAGTTATCACTAACATAAAAAGACGAATTCTCTTCAAACACGTCATTAACCAATGACATTTTATTGATGTTTGTAACCAGTTAATCTCTAATCTGGTAACGTCATTGCAAGGAATGTCCCCCTTGCCTTCCCCAATGCACTCTCAACGACAACAACAGCCCCACATGATTCGTCTGGAAACAGAGGAATCATTTAAATGGTAATGGTTGACAGGGAAGCAACAAAGAGCAAAAAATAGTCAAGAAATCCTCACACTCCAACGAATCCTTAACAACTCTGCTACTTTCATAGTCAGGCTTTCTACTACATCAGCTTCTATAATACACCATCCGACAAAAAACGTCGCTTACATATGACAATGCAGCATATCGGGTACGTCACTGACCAGGAACTTCATACATGGGTGCAAAGTGCTCTACTATCTACCACCATCGTGAGGAATCGCATCAGATACTGAGATGCCCTGCATATGGAAGTTTGAACTTCTCTGGCGTAGCGAGAGCTCATTTTATACCAAAAATCATCGAACTGCATTTCTCTGTCCGTCACGCACCAGCTGAAGATATTAGCCGAAACACTACGAACCGTCTTGTACAGCAGTCCCACTTTTCAGTCACCCACACATAACACTTATTGGCTATTGCTGCGTCTTCATCTCGCATATAACGCTGAGTGAAGTGTTTTTAGCCTTCTCGCTTCTCGACGGAGTTCTCGCTATTATCCACGCTTTGCCTTTCTTTCAAAGCGTCCTAGAATACCTCTCTTCCCGAATACCAACCTCTGCTGTAGCCTATACTATACACAAAATTGCCTGTACCAAATGCTCCACTACCAACAACCTATATCGGGTTCTATTGCTGAATCGAATCAGTTCTATTTGTACCACGCACCTCTGTCGTAAAATCATTCTTTAAATCTTCTGTCATCGTACCAGTACATCTTAGGTCCCAGTAGCACCACAATTTCCAACTTCTTCACAGCTTTCAGAGTCAAGATTAGCCACAACACGTGGACCACATCTTATTAACACAAGCATGCAAGTGGTATATAAATTTAATGCTGTCGTAGCAATAGCGTTTCAATACTGTGTCCTAGTTAGTAGCAACAAACCCTTCTAAGTTGCACCTATCAAGGAAGACAGGTACAGACGCCTGAGGGCTTTCACGGCAGAAGTCTTGAAAGAAAAATCCTTAGATGTAGAACTTTTGTCAGATGATTAACGATGAAGGCTCTTTCATTCTCAACATTACAATCTAATGGTTGCGTTACCATTTCGAAAAATAGCAGTGCATTTCGTTTTCGATCGCCTTCAGTCTCTTGTTCAACCGACAAACTTCCGGTTCCTCCGCCGTGGCGACCCTCCCTGTCACTTCTTCACTCAATCATTCTCTTTTTTAATGTTTCACTGTTCTTTGCGTTCTCGTCCCCACTTTAAATAAATAATCAGTGGCAACACCATTACGACATTGCAGTCTTATCGTTCGTCGTTAAATACCGGGTAGTGTTTCAATTTCCAAGGTATATAACCAGTAATCAACACCATCGCGCACCTGATTATTAATCAGTATTTACCTCCTCAAATTATGAATGTGTGTTTTAATCCTTTATATTTTTGCTATTGGAACATAACTGCAGGTTTCACTGTCAATCTGTGGCGATGGATTAAGAGCAAACATGGGCTGTTGCCAGCCTTCCCAGGTAGCTAATTGTAAACTACAGTGCCGGAAGAAAGAAAAACATATTGCTGTCAAGTGAATAGGATGACTTTTTATTGTTTACCTACTATCGTTTCGTGACATAAACGGCTTCTCTCTTCCAAGACTCTCGCTTCAGGTTGTTCAGTATGTATGCTACGCATGCACTGAATGTAATCGTACTGATTTTGGTCGATTTATTCCAGGAATATACATTGATTTTAAAGATAACTTCTAAAAAATTATTTTTACAAACATATTCCTCACAAATAGCTGTTTCCTTTCTAGAAGAAATTGAGCTGTGACCGTTTGTATTACGGCATGACATCCACATTCTCATTTGAGAAGTCGTAACGTAAGTGAACAATATGGCTATCGAGAAGGGAGAGCGTGCTCTATTAATGAAACTGCTTTAAGTGAACGGCAGCAATTACACTGCTGCATTGAAAGCAATTACACTGCTGCATTGAAAGCGTATCTCCGAATGAAAGGTCTGAGGAGAGGTCCGACGTCATTAAAGGGTTTAAAGAAGATGATAATGAAATTCGAAAACAAGAGTGAGATTGCTGTGGCACCTGGGAGAGGGAGGCGCCCTTTTCCAGTGGGAGTTATTGACGAGGTCGCTCTTTCTGTAAGTGACCATGCAGCACGCGTCCCTGGTAGTGCTGGTGCTCGTTCAGAGTCACGAGTATTGTCCATCCCATGGTCAAAAGAACGGAAATTTTGCGGTTTATTTTACGCTGGTACCCATACAAGATCCAGACGGTGCAGCAACTCAAACAGCATGATCCGCAGCAACGTTCTGAATTTTCTTTTCGGTCTCTGGCACGAATCGAAGTTGATGACATGTGACTAGGCAATATTATATGGGATGACGAGGCACATTTTACACTACAGGGTGCAGTGAATACACAAAACAACCGATTTTAGGGTACTGTTAAACCACATTTTGTACATGAAGAGCCATTGCACTCGCTGTATGTGGTGTGGTTTCACGAGCACTTTTTTTCTTGGTCCGTTCTTCTTTTACGAGAATAAACCCAGAGGGCCTGTCATGTGTATCGTGACGTCTGCACGTTATCGAGGCGTCATTGTGATTCTTGCTTTGGAAGAGTGCAACAGTGTGGAAACCAATTTTTTCATGCAAGATGGCGCAAAAACTCATGCCGCTCGCCCAGTGAAAGATCGACTTAATGCAACCTTCCACAAACGTGTTATATACAGAGGTTTTCTAGATGCATAGCCCGCGAGATATCTAGAAGAAAGCTTTTATCAGGCTCACGTTTGGCCTCTACCTGATCCGAAGGCCACTATGCAGGAACTCGCTACTCAGATTCCACCGGGACTGTTACGAGAAACTGTGGATCACATCATTCTACGGATGCAGCATCTTGTCACAATCTCCGGCGCTCATATTGAACAAATTGTGTAAGCAGCAGGTAACAATAAAACCAACATTATGCCTTTCTCACTTGTGTGACTTTTTCTGCCCACGTCCCTTTCCTAATCCATTACACACAGAAACATTGCTATACGTCTTTCTTGCACTCACTGCGCAAGATTTTCACCTGGTAGCCAAAATTGGAACTAATTTTTTTCTGCGCAAATCGATTCCGCATTAGCGCATTCTAGTATCTACCAAGTTTCGCTGTCATTCCATTGTTACAGCCCACACTGAATCTCTGTGAGTAGCTGGACTCTAATTATAACCACCTGGTACTAGTACATAAGCCCTCACTGGTTACACTGTAGACGGAAAGTCTGATCGAGAGGAATGGTTATTCTTGCTACTGCTTGGTGCAGATTCAAAAATGGTTCAAATGGCTCTGAGCACTATGGGACTTAACATCTGTGGTTATCAGTCCCCTAGAACTTTTTTTTTTTAAAAAAAAAAAAAAAAAAGAAAAAAAAATTCTTTATTGATGACTATAATAATAATTATACAAATTTAACCCACTACCTAAAACTCATTAGTGGGTCCTAAATAATATACATTTATGTTAATTGTGCAGCTTTTTCTTAATTTAATAGTGAGCTACAGTTACATTAACAACAATGGGCATTTAATTTCTATATCTACTGTTTATTCTAGTTCCTATATCTAATTTAATTTATGTAATTCCTGCAGCGTCACATGTGTGCCAGTAAAAATATAAACCTACTTAATATGCCTTGTTCTTCGCGCTAAACCCGAAGAACATGCCCCTGGCACTGGGCAGGCCACGACGTTATTAATCGCTGCAGTACCTAATCTAATTTCCTATAACTAATTCCTACAAACTAACTTATCCTACGTCATATCTGGTGTGTCATGGTCGGTGGTTGGTCCCTGCTCCCCCTAGTCCCGTTGTCCCGTTTATGGCGGATTCCAACTCGGGTGGAGTTGGCCAGTCCACGCACAGGCGGTATGGGATCAGGGCTCTAGGTCACAATCGGTAATAATTAGTTCCTTGCTCTTACTGTATCTCTCGTAGATATTCGGTTAAGACCTTTCGAGATACCTCGTTTGCCAAGGTGTTTAGCGTCTGAAAAGTTTCCTCACGTCTAAGCAGTTGATACGTGTCATGGTTAGGAAGTCTGTCTCGTAGTGTAGTTGCAACATCATTGAAGAGAGGGCATTCGTAAACAACATGTTCGGGTGTTCCCTCCGGATCGCCACAGTCGCACGCTGGTGTCGCCCTTTTCCCAAATCGGCATAAGTATGTCGGGTAGGGTCCATGGCCAGTGAGGAAGTGAATCAGACCTCGTGTAGGCTCGAAATACCTCATACCCAGACGTTCCTTCACATCTGGTAGGAACTGGAAAGTTCGTCGTCCCGCCTCTTCTGCAGCCCAGGTCTCTTGCCAAAGTTCTTCCCCTCTTATCCTTATATCTCTTTTGTCGCCCAATCTGATACCCATAATATCTACAATCTTTTCATAATTCTCCCTTTTGGCCCAGTACCAGGCCGCTTGTTCCCTTATTTTGATGTCCAGGGGGCAGAGCCCCATTATGACTAACAGGGCCCCCCCTGGAGATGTTCTGTAGGCACCCACAGCTCTTAGTAGCATGCTTCTCTGGACCCTTCTCACTGCCATGGCGGGCACCACCCTCGTGAGCCTGTGTGCCCAGACTCCCGAGCCGTAACCCACGACTGAAGTTAAGATGCTGTTGTGGTATAACCTAATTAGGTGTGACGGAAGGTGGAATCTTTTATGACCTATTGAGATGAGATTGTTCAATATCTGAAGGGCTCTCTGGGTGACGGTATCAATGTGCTTGCCGAAATTCCACCTCTCATCAATGATGACTCCTAAGTAGCGTGTCTCACGTCGTCTAAGAACTGGTGAACCGTCTATTCTGACCGTCGGATTTCTAATGAGGTGTCCTTTTAGCAGGAGGTAAGTAGATTTGCTGGGCGATATCGTCATTTTTGTCGCGTGGCACCACTGTTGGAGTTTGTCTAGTGCTGTCTCTATCTTTGGTTCTATGTCTTCGCGGCTGCGGCCGCCAACCAACAGGAGGAGGTCATCAGCATAGGCTACCACCTCTAGCACCTCTTCACTCTGTTGTAAGCTATCTAGCAAAGGCTCCATATGGATGTCCCAGAAGAGGGGTCCTAAGACGGAGCCTTGGGGACATCCTTTGGTGATTGTCTTGCTAACTCTTTCGCTAGAGGATGATAGCCAGACCTCCCGATCCTCGCAATAGCTCCTCAGGCAACCATATAGCGGCCCTGGACACTCTTTCTCCCGCAAGCAGGAGAAGAGCGAAGGCCACCACAGGTTGTCGAAGGCGCCACTGATGTCAACCATGATGCCAACCACGTATTTGTGCGGGGTCGAGCCACAGACCTCGGCCGCCAGGGCGATTGCATCAGATGCCGACCGCCCCGGCCTGAACCCGAACTGCCTGTCACTCATCCCGCACAACACCCGGTGTGCTGTCAGTCTGTCAGCCAGCAATTTTTCCAATAATTTGCCAAATATATCCAGCAGGCAAATCGGCCTGTAGGATTTCGTTTCTGCGGGATCCTTGTCTGGTCCTTTCTTTATGATGACTACATGTGCCTTTTTCCATAATTTAGGGAACTTACGCTGTCTTAGGCATTCATTGTACAGATGTGTTAGTGGTGCAGTCAGCTGGGGCGCCAGAAACTGCACCACTTCCGCCACAATGCCGTCTGGCCCAGGTGCTTTTCCTCTTTGCAGAGATCTTATGTGGGTTGCTACCTCCTCTTCTGAGAAGGGGTAGACCGCCGTCTCATTGGTGTATATTTCGCGGTCTTGATCTCTGAGTTGCTGCTGCCTCTCTGTTTCCCCATCCGCTTTGTCGTCAGGCAGCAGGGAGTGGAGGAGGACCCCCGCAGTCTCCTGCCAGGACTCCGTCATCCTATCCCCGTACCTGACTGTGGATAGTTCCAGAGGAGAGCGGATTTTTTCTCTAACTAACTTATACGGAAGTCCCCATGGGTCCGTGACTAGTTGGTTGAGCACGAAGTTTTCCCAGCTTTTCATTCTGACTTCCCGTAGTTCCTTCTGGAACTTTCGCTTTTCCTCCCTGTACAGCAGCTGCCACCTTTGTCGCTCCCGCCAGACGACACTGCGCTGATAGTACCTCCTCAGCCTTCTGACAGACTGACGCAGTTCACTTAGTTCGGCAGACCATGGTGACGGTGAGGCCGCCATGGCCCTCCTCCTAGTAGGTACGGCTGCCCTCACCGCTCTTGTCACTGCGTTCACCAGTTCCCCCGCCCTCTGATCCACGTCTATGTCTAAGTGCATGTCGTCTTCCGGTAACGGAGGAATGTCACACTCCCTCGCTAGGCGTTCCCAATCGGTTCTTTTGTAATTTAATTGTGTTTCCCACCCCGTGGCCCAGTGGCACTCTCTTTCTCCTATGGTAAAAGTTATCAAATTGTGGTCGCTTGTGGTGGCATTTTCTACAACTCTCCAATTTTGAAGGTTATTGGCTGTATTCGGAGTTACGAGGGTGATGTCTATGTTTGTGCCCTGTCCTCCACCTGCAGCGTAGGTGGGAGGATTGCCAGGTCTGTTGGCCACCACAAGTTGCGATGCCATAATAAATTCTTCAACCTTTTCACCATTCGCATCTCTTGTGCCACTGTACCACAGGGGGGACTTTGCATTAATGTCGGCAGTTATTATGACCTTTCTTCCCCGCAACGCCGTGGTAACCCTCGCTAGGTGGTCTATATGAGTTTCTATATTATCCCCATACTGAAAATACGTATTAATGAGAATTATAATTCCTGTAGGGGATTGAAGCTCCACGACGTTGCAGTGGCTAGTTGTAAACTGCGAGAGTGTTGTGACTCTCAAGAGTTTGTTGGTGATTATAATTGCTGCCTTCGGGTCATCCCCTCTACTGACTATTTGCCAACTTGCAGCAGCAAAAGCTATTTTCCCAGCCAGGGAGTATGGCTCCTGTAGACAGAGTACATCAAGTCTCCTCTCCTCCACCTCCCTTCGGAGCTCTTGCATTACGAGTCTGCTGTTGTGTGTGTTGAGCTGTCCTATAGTAATTTTTGTCATTATGGGTAGTATGTATGTATTCGGTCATGCGGCCAGGTCTTGCTCCAGTCGAATGCAATTCGTCCATATGCCACTACTGACTGTCGATAAATGTCGTCAAGGTCGAATTTCTCTCCTCGTCTTTCGAATGCTTTCTTGAGCAGGTCTCGCAAGGCTCCAAAGTCGGTGGGGAGATTCACCGATTTCAGCTGGATTCTGTCGACAGCCTCCATAACCGGAAAGGTTATTTTTTTGCCGTCCTCATGTCCTACTCGGACCACATGTCGTAAGGCAGTGGTCAGGGTAGCCGGCTGCTCCAATCTGGATAGCTGCATGGTGTACTCCAAATTGGGGTACACCCTGACTGGATCGACCGGTGGTAATCCAACTATTGGTGTGCACTGAGTGCTGGGGCTCGTACTAGAGCTCGTCACTACATTTTCCTGTATTGGTTGGTTATTGATGTTACTGTCCTTATGAGTTGCTGGAGCCGCAGGATGCCCTTGCCGCTGTAGGTGTAGTTTCGGCTTTGTTTCCCGGCTTCCAGAGGAGAGAGTTTCTGCCATGGGGAGATTTGTTTGTATTCCTATATCCATTGTTGGAAAATCAGTTTGTATAGCCATATCCTTTGTTTCAATTTTGACGGCTCCCGTGAGCGACCTCAAAAAATCCTTAAATCTATTTGCCCGCATGGCATCTCTCCTCCTTTTGCTCGGGGACTTTCGCTTTGGCATCCTGTTCGGTATACTGGACTCAACCATAATCAGTCCTGGAGATCAGTCTTTGCTCCAGCATTCTGTATGTGGGGCAGTTTCTACCGGTGGTTCCACAAGACTTTTTTCCTCGGATCTTACACGGTATGCAAACTGTTGCCGCCTTGCAGTCTTTGCGGCTATGACCTTTCTCCCCGCACTTGGTGCACGCCGGCTCCCTGGTGCACAGCCTTAGGATGTGATCCAGGTCACCACAGTTGTGGCAACGAGGTACCACGACATAGTCCCTTGTATTGATGGCATGGAAACCTACATACAGTCTGCCCATTGTTGTTACATTTTTCCACATCAGCGCCGATACCTCGGCGACGTGATGAACAACATCACGACCCCGCGGACCAGTCTTAAATTTCAGCTTAAAGTTTTCCTTAAATTCATCTTTTTCCATTTTGTCAAAGTTCTGTAGCCTAATTGTTTCTTCTAATTCTTCGTTCGTCATAATTGCAGGTACGTCATATAATATGACGAGAGGGTTTCTTTTTCTCGGTGGTTCACATTTGACCACCGAGTTCAATTTATGGTTATTTAGCAGCTTTTCCTTGTCTTCTTCCGTAGCAACTTCAACTATCACGGAGTTTCTGCTTGGTTTAACCTTTTTGATTTTGATCTTGTCTTTAATGGGGTCAACAGTTTTTGTGAAAAGTTCCTGAATTTTCCTGACACTAGTGTCTTGCCCAGGTAATGTCCTGAGAAAGACAGCCGTGTCAGTCCTTTTCGTTACCCTGTCAATGGTGTCTCTTGTCGTGCTTTGTGGGCTCTTGGTGGGCGCTTGCGCAGCCACCGCTGCCCACGTCTTTGCTGGTTGCCTTCTTAACCTGTCATTTTCCTTTTCAAGTTCTTCTACTCTACCTTCAAGTTTGGCGTGGGCAATAGCCCATGCAGCCAGCTCATTTTTTATGACGGCAAGTCCAGCTTGACTGATTTTGCCATTCTTTATCTGTTGCTCCATGAGCAACGAGATTCTCGAGTACCTCTCCATAATTGTTTCATTCACTGCCTGTCCCTGCTCGTCCTGAGGAGAGGGATCAGGCGCAGCGGAAGACATTCGAGGCGCACACGAATCACTCGCTTCAATTGTCGCCATGATTTACGAGTGATCAAAAAAGGGGGTTGGGAGCCCGTCTCTTACCCCGGACCGGCTCCTCTGGCATGGGGGGGGACTATTGCAGCTCGCCCACCGACCTCGCCCCTAGGTCAAGGGCACTCCAGAGCTGCAGGGTTCAACGCGCCGTTGCCAGCGCACTGGTCCCCGTCGAAGGCCTCGTCGTCGACGATTTCACTCGACGCTCCTCGGCAAGTGCACCCCGCACTCCGGAGAGGCGGATGCACCCCTCGCCCTTCGCCGCCTACTAGCCCGAGTTTCCACCTGAAGGCCAAGGACCCACTCCTACTCAGGTGGTGGGTCGGTCCCCCAGTCGTTTGGCGGTCTGGGCCCATCTAACCTAGCCCAGGCGATGTCACCACCTCCTGGGTTTGGCAGAACACGCCCCGGTTACCCAGGGGCGCGGCGAAGCACCCTTGCCGACTCGCGCCGCGATCCCACGCCGACAAACGAGGTCGCCGGCATGCAGAGCACCTGCTGGTCTGTGCCCTGCGAACAGAAAGGGACTGGTGTTCGGTCCCTTGACACAGCTCCCCCTGTGCCACGCACCCTTCGCTTTCGCATCGGGTTGGGTCGCAGCTCTCCCTTTTGACGCAAGGCAGAATGCCGAGCTTGACGTCTGGCACCACGGGAAGGCGGAATGAGCCACTTGGGAAGGAGAGGCTGTAAGAGACGCTTCACTTCCCCGAGTGAGGACTGCCGCGGCACGCCCGACTGGAAAGCGATACGCCCCAGTGCGAGCCTCCGTGCCTTACGGCGCGCCGGCAACGGGCGGGCCCGCGCCGAAACGCGCCGTCAAGCGACTGACCTCACGCCAGACTCCCCTAGATGTCCTTAGGTTAGTTAGGTTTAAGTAGTTCTCTCTCTCCCCTAGAACTTAGAACTACTTAAACCTAACTAACCTAAGGACATCACACACATTCATGCCCGAGGCAGGATTCGAACCTGCGACCGTAGCAGTCGCGCGGTTCCGGACTGAGCGCCTAGAACCGCTAGACCACCGCGGCCGGCCTTGCTGCAGAGATCAGAGGTCTACGGATACGTCCAGATTGAAGGAAGGAAGAGAAAGGGAGAGTTTAGGGTTTAACAGCCCATCAACGATACGCTTACATGAGACAGAGTACAATATCTGACTGGGAAATAATGATGAAGAAAATCGACTGCGTCATTTTCAGAGGAACAGTACGGCATCTGTCGTAAGCTATTTCGAGAAACCATGGGAAACCAAATTTTGGATGACAAGACTGGGATCTGAACAGTTGTCCTCCTAAATAGGACTCCAGTGTCTCTGCTGTGCAGTCTCAAAACGTACATCCAAATTATGTCCAACGGCATCCTGGCTGATTGCAACATTACTCTGAAACATTCTACCTTCACAGGACTTCAGAACACATGATACAAACGAAGAGCATACAACGCTGAACCATGGAACTTTTAGTGCATTATAGCTTCATTTACAGTATGTGATAGCTAACGGCCATAGAATAGAATGGCGAGACCCAGATGAGGTCTGATCTTCGTTGTCCTAGATTTATTGTTGCGAGAAGGGACCTTACTACAGCTTTTCACGCTTGGCAGGTGCAACCTATTGAGTCCACGAGTGAAATTTTGAGGGAGAGAAATTGGCCTCATTATACAACTTCACAGTTTCTCACTGTCCAACAGCATTAAGAATAGAATGTACAAATTCCGCAGCGCATAGCACTTAACTTACATTTATCTCTTCAGCCTGTCCAGAGTGGCCTGCGACACTTAGGCGAACATAGCGCCACACTGACCATTCAAACCTCATAATCATTTTTTATAGAGTGAAGTAACAGGTACCAACATGGCACACTAAGGTGATGACGGATTTCTGTTGTCGAACCCTCATTGGTCAGGGTTCTAAGGATGTACAACAGCAAGAACATTGTTGCTATAGCAAGAACATTATTTCGTCGCAAAGCAGCACCCTCTTCGTAACGATTTCTTTCTCCAACGTAAGAATCTGGGAGCAATGTAAAAGCAATCATGTAACTCAAATATCAGTTTTCCTGTTCCTCCACTTTTGAACACCATTGCAATACGTCTCTCTAACGAGAAGCGAGCAAAATTTCTAAAAGATCTTTTTAGTAATGATAATCACTTTTCTAAACATGAATGTCTTCTGCTTGAGGATACAGAGAAATTGCCATTCTTTACGACGATTTTTTTAATGCAACTGAGATACATACAAACATAACGAGGTTATTACTGAGAGCATTGTATCTTAATTGTTTCATTAATCAATTAACTCTTGGAAATATTCTCCTATGAGACATAGGACTGACAGCCGTCTGCAGCTTAGTCCTTTACTAATGAAGCCTGACGTCGGCAGGGAGGAGACGGCTGTCCTAATGTAGTTTAATAAATAAAAAGAATAATGTAAAAAAACTCTTTGTGGCTAGACCACATTTTTCAGTATGTAACTTAAACGCGATGACTAATTTCGGATGTTTTCTACAACCGTCTTCAGATCTGTTACAAATGGAGTTGTTTACAGTCTGAAGATTGATGTAGAAAAAAACCTAAACTAATTTCCGTGCTTTAATTATACACTGAAAAACGCAGTCTAGGCATAAATTTCCTTATTCAGTAAATTAATACTTAACGTAAGGCGTTATTTCGAACCGCTACTATAGCGTCCTGTAATCAATGAGCACCAACCTGGCTTTTAATATTCGTTTTCGAAAATACGGCAGCTACATCTTGAAGTTGTTCTTTGATTACCCTCTGCAGGCTGTGTGGATCCTGTTCCAGTCATTCAGCTAAAGATTACTCCTTGGATGTGTAATGTTGTGTTTCATCAGAACTAAGCGGTTAGACGTTACTTACGAGCAATCGAAAGAAACGGAAGGAAGGAAGATTTAGAGTGAGTGCCCATCCCAACATTTACATGGAGCGATGTAGGGAGATAAGACACAGAAATATACGTCCAAATTTCGTGGGCATAAGAAAAAAACGAAGTCTGGAGCGGAAAGGGGAAACCTCTATTCAGGGAGAGGGTAGATGATCAGCTGGCCGCAGTGGCCGAACCGTTCTAGGGGCTTCAGTCCGGAACCGCGCGATTGCTACGGTCGCAGGTTCGAATCCTGCCTCGGGCATGGATGTGTGTGATGTTCTTACGTTAGTTAGGTTTAAGTAGTTCTAAGTTCTAGGGGACTGATGGTCTCAGATGTTAAGTCCCAGAGTGCTCAGAGTCATTTGAACCTTTTTTTCTTTTTAGTTGATCAGGGAATGTGTGGGAAATTCGTATGCTGTGATGACCGGCCGGGGAATTGAACCGTCGTCCTCGCGAATGCATATCCAGTGTGTTGACCACTGCGCCATTTCGTTCGGTGCGAAAGGTGTGCTACAGTTGTTCGAGCGTAGCAGACTGTGATGGCCACATATTCCGGGCAGTAACATTCTCCATCAGTAAGCTGAAGAAGCATACTTCAAACTTGGGGATTTTGCTGGGCCTCAAACGGGTTTTAAAACGCGAATGAAATGAGGCCAGAGTTTAAATTTTTGCGAATACATGGTCATTAAGGACGAAACAATAAGTCTATGGGACGAAAGTGAAGGAAACAACCCTTAGAGACTTCATATCTCGGTGAATTCAGTGTCACCGGACACCACACTTCATTCTGCTGTCCACTTCATCAGTAACTTCTTTTTGTACGAGGATATGTTGACAAGTAATGCCTTCGAGTTTTTTATTCTGTTCTCAACATCAGGTGGGATATTACATGTAATGCATACTACTGCGCTGACCTAAGTTGCAACCCTTCTCCGTAGAGGGTTCGAATTGTGGTGTGTGTCATGCCGATCGGTGAGTAACGTACCTGTGTCTGAGTCTGTGTACTGCGAATCATTAAAAAACAGAAAGCACGAATTCTAAGAGTTTGTCCTCACATGGAACACCCTCTTCTTCTGTATGACAATGCCAGCCCAAACACGAGCTCCGCAACTCTTACGACAATCCGACCCCTCGAGTTCCCTGCCATCGATCATCCTCCATACAGTGCCGACTTGGCCCCAGCAGATTCCAAAACTTTGAGAACACCTTCGGGGACCTCACTTTTAAAGTGATGAAGCGTTGCAATTAGATGTGAGGTTGTGGCTCTGTCAACAAAGAAAAACATTCTACATTCACGGTTACCAACAAACTGGTCTTCCTCTGGGAGATGTGTGTTCGACGCCATGGTGGCCATGATAAAAATAAATACGTAGACATGAAGAATAAAGATGTAGAAAGTTAAGAAAGTTAGTTTTCTTTTGAAGGTTTAAGAGTATTCACATAAAAAATTCGGGGCATTGCTTTTCAGCGCACCCTCGTAGATAAGCTTTAAAATAACTGACCTCTCTGTCCAAAGGAGATTAGTAGAATTTCTGAAAGGGAAACTGAAGTTGGCGTGACTGGAAGAGTAATTAGACCCAAAAATATACGTCGAAATTTCATGGGTAAGAAAAAGATCAACATCGGCAACAGAAATGGAAAACCTCTATTCAGCGAAACGATAGACTATCAGAAGAATGTATGGCTAATGGGCCGGCCGCAGTGGGCAAGCGTTTCCAGGCGCGACAGTCTGGAACCGCGCGACCGCCACGGTCGCAGGTTCGAATCCTGCCTCGGGCATGGATGTGTGTGATGTCCTTAGGTTAGTTAGGTTCTAGGGGACTGATGACCTCAGATGTTAAGTCCCATAGTGCTCAGAGCCATTTGACCTTTTTTTATGGCTAATGCGTACGCTGTGATGGAGATATCGAGTAGTGTGGCTGAATGAGAAGGAAATTTAGATGGAGGAAATCGGTGGTCCACCGCTATGTTCAACTTTGACGTACCAGTGAGGGAGCTGAGCTCAATAAAGTTAGAAAGAAGTACAAGCGCGGATTCTTCCATGTCCTTACTTAGCCGAGCCTGTTTTTCCATCGTGTTCTTTCCATTAGTAGATGCCATTCATGAAATGGTCTGCAAAATTGCTGTCTGCGAATGTCATAACATCTTCATTCTCCTCAAAAATATTTTCAGGCCAGAAATTTCCAGACGTGCTGGGGTAGTTGGAAACCACATCAACGGAGGCTGTAGGTGAGATTTGGGCAGTTATGTCTTTACAAGAGGGATTCATCGGATCCAGATAGCAGGTACACCACTTTAAAGCGTGTTTAACGACAACATTCTTATGGTATATATATATATATATATATATCACCGCGCACGCACAAAATTTACTGAATTTTCTAAGATTTGTATACTAACAACAGGTTGTACAATGACGTTACAGCAGCATAGAAGAACTGAAATAAAGCCTTTGACAAGTGCTTTCATTTGGTTTAGCGCCAGCAATATGCAAAACCACACACAGACTCCAGAGGGCAAGGTATTGAAATACTTATCTTTTCTCAGTTACTTGAGTATATTTCGAACAATACCATCTTATTGTTTAAACAATTGCTAAAATTCGAAACTGACGTACGACACATTGGAGCTAACTGCGCCAGTGAAACTTCTAGGCAGATTAAACAGTGTGTCAGAGCGGGACTCGAACATGGGAACATTGCTACTGTCTTTTCTCCTATCTCCCAAATTTCACAGAATTTCTCCTGCGTACCATGCGGAAATAGCACACCTTGAAAATAGACAACTACGGTGAAATGACTTAGGATCAGCCCAACGGACCAAAGGATTGTTCTCTCTGCAGAGTGGAAATTTCATTCTAGTACCACCGCCAGTGTTATCAACAGGCAGAAACAGTATATAGACTGATGTGTCATACTCATTCTTAATATTCTATTGTACGTTTCCTGCCTAATGATTATTTAGCTTAATTTTGTAAATTTATAACTAAGAATTTAAATAGTAGTTTCAGTCCTAAAATTGTAAACATCATACAAGACTAAGCGACGCACCAACGAGGATCCTATGGTACCGTTATGATGCTCCTAGGTTGATTTAGTTAAATTATTATTCATGTACTGATATGCAGTAAGCAATGTCTCTTAGCACGTTAAATGTTGGGGGAGCACGTTAGGCAGCCTACGAGAAAGCGGAGGGCGAGGCAACTGTTGGGAACAGTTGGACTAGGGCAAGGGTAAGTGACGGACGTACTGGGTATGAGTGCCTATATGCCACATATGGTTAATATTTATTAATTTTTATGTATGAACAATAATGAACGCTTGTCAGGGATTAGTCGGAGTTTTGTCAGAATGAGGGGTCCTCGAATGTCGGAGCTCCTAAATGATACATGCCACTCTATTTAAAGCTATTTGACTCGAATAAAATGGTTAATATCGGAATATATAAACTGCTTGTCAGTTAATAGTAATTCCATTATGTCAGTAGCACCGGAGAACTTTATTTATTCAAGCTACTGCAAATTTAAATTTAATTAATATCTCGAATTTATGGATAAAATGTGTGTGTGTGTGTGTGTGTGTGTGTGTGTGTGTGTGTGTGTGTGTGTGTGTGTGTGTGTGTGTGAGAGAGAGAGAGAGAGAGAGAGAGAGAGAGAGGGCGCGCGCTTGCACTTGACTCCAAGAAACAGAGCGGGGCAAAGTTTTCATAATAGACTACACATTGTCCGTATTCTCACTTCATGAAAGTGCTACACAATAAGGGGAAGTAGCGGCGTTAACGTGTCAAAAGTTTCCGAGGATTTCACTTTCACATTTGCTTCTGGTCAGTAAATCCAGAACCCATCTTGAATATAGCTTCCTCATAAGTAATTTTTCTTGTAAAATACACCATACTCTTTATTCTACATATTGAGTCAGCAGTTTCTTTTTTGTAGAATTACGATAAACCAGCAATCAGTTTTCATCTTGCTTGCGAATTTCGGAAGTCGCTCACGTGGATAACATACACGAGAAGCAGTAAAGGAGCAGAATCCCTATAAACATTCACCAACTTGAGTTATCGGTTAAAAGTCCGAAATAAAGAATTGTGTGTCTGCTTGGTGTTCCAGTTTCTATACATACGTTAGCAAATATTAAGAAAAGCTGAATAAAGCAAATTACTTTGCAGATCATTTTGACATCTAACGTATTGACGTAATTGATGAACTGTCGCTGGTATTAACGACATCCCTGGTCTGGGTCACCAAGTTTTCTCCCTGGCCTCGTAAATACATTGAAATTTTGGCATGTTTATTTCATCTTTTGTACAGAGCTGACAAGAAAGGGACGAACCACGAGATTTAGAGAACTGTAATGAACAACACACCATCAAATAAAACGGGAAGAATAACGAATGAAAATTGTTGGCCGAGCAATCTGATATCTCACTATTGACTAAAATACAGTGTTTGGCGAAGATCAGTCCGATTTCACAAAGGAGAAAGATTGTAATGTTGCAGAAATAATTACAGCTAGCGTAAAAGTGAAGGATTCTGGCCGACTTTTACTCCCATACGTTCACATCACAGCGATGAAACGAAATTGCAATCCGGGTGTATTCACAGCTTTTCATACATTTTTAAATAAACAGATGGTGATATGTCGAAAAAGAAGTCCAATTTCATCTTTGCATTAAAAAAATACGAATTTAATCTTTGTATTAAAAAATAATAATATCATAAATTCTTGCTGAATTTTGATAACTACATAATTTTTAAAAATTCACTGACGTGCAAATATGGTGAAGAACTTGAAAATAACTTTTAGCTCTGTATTAGCCATATTAACACATTCTGAATGACGTGAATGGGGGCAGAACTTAATGACCACCATAAATAATTATAATAATAATAATTTCGTTAACTAATGTTGGGTCTTATTAACAAGATACCTTTTTAAAGAGATCTTGATGTGCAAATAGGGCCCAGAAACTAAAAATATTGAACATTGCATTAGGCATGAAAACTTGCATCTACGACCGGTGTGGGTGAGCACATCTTTTCCGATGATTGTTTCCCGTGTTTTATGTTCCGTTTTATGTAAATATTCTGAGCTTTTTTTTTCCTTGACATCCGTCTCACTATGATACTGAACGGGCGCTGAAGACCTTGCTGTCGTGCGCCCACAAAACCCCTCTACAACTACAACAACAACATAAGATCTTTGGATTAAGTTTAACTCAAAAATGTTCAAATGTGTGTGAATTCCTAAGCGACCAACTGCGGAGGTCATCGGTCCCTAGACTTACAGACGACTTAAACTAACTTAAACTAACTTATGCTAAGAACAACACACACACCCATTCCCGAGGAAGCAATCGAACCTCCGGCGGGAGGGGCCGAGCAATCCCTTACATGGCGCCTTAACCCGCACGGCCACTCCTCGCTGCTAAGTTTAACTGAAGAAATTTAAAGCAATTATAGAATCTGGCAGAAGAATTAATTAAAAACAGTAAATATTTTTTCAGAATTTTAGGATATAATGTACATGATTAAACTACAATATTCACAAACATGAGCATGAAGTACCTCCCCACCCCCCTTGGTCTCGCGGGGGTTAAGCTTATACTTGGGTAAATCAGATAGCCACGGGAAGAGAATTTCCTGACATAAGCACATACCCCAGGACGGTGAAGCCACGGTACACATTAAAGAGCGCTGCGGCGTATCTGTGAATCGTGCGGTCTGGCAGCAGCAGCAACAGCAACAGCAGCAGAACCGGGTTTTTTAGCGTGGCGGCTCCTGGCTTGGCGTACGGCGCCTGCTGACGTAGTGATGCGTCCTCTGCAGACAAAATGCGCAGCAGCAGCTGACTCAGCCGGCTGTAGCAGACTCCAAAAATTTAAATCCACCCATCAACATGTGGTAGTGTGCTGCTGATTCGGTGACAAATAGCGTACGCAAAAATAAATTCCATGGTGCGATACATACGTCAGAATGGAAGGTAGTTGTGCAGAATGGTGTAGATTTTAGAAGGGGAGCTGTATGGCAAGGAGGGGGAAAAAAGGAAGATCATGCTGTAACGTGACATCATCGACGAGGTTAAAAGCGGAGCTCAAGTGCTAATTCCACAAGAAAGCGGAAAAAAATTGCTGCTAGCTCTAGAGGTGTTGTCCCACTTTCACCTTAAGTGATTTATGGAAAATTATGGAAAACCTAAATCCTGACGGCCATTTGTAAGTCCAGTTTTTAACCTTACTGCAGTTCCCTGACTGAAATAGATCGGGGTCTGAGACCAACAGTTTCTATGCTAAACGGTGCCGAAGAGAAGTCGGTCTTCCTGAAGAAAACGCATACCATAAATCTGGGTTTAAATAGTTCAAATGTCTCTGAGCACTATGGGACTTAACATCTGATGTCATCAGTCCCCTAGAACTTAGAACTACTGAAGCCTAACTAATCTAAGGAAATCACACACATCTATGCCCGAGGCAGGATTCGAACCTGCGACCGTAGCAGCCCCGCGGTTCCGGACGGAAGTGCGTAGAACCGCTCGGCCACCGCGGCTGGCCATAAATCTAGGTTTCTTTAACTTCGACTTCTGCGGACCACAATGTTTTATTTATTTTATTCTTTACCCAAACACGTTTCCTGACATATGTATCATCTTCAGTCTCGTTTTGTTTCTATAAAATATTATACAAAACGTTTGTTTGGGTCTCTATTTTTGCATTTTTATTTTGTTGTGATTCACTCATCTGGCACTGCATTAATTTTGAAGATTGTGTTGCACAGGCTGGTCTGTTTTTATGCATTTCACAACTTGACAGCCATCTGAAAAGTTGTTGTTACAATATTTTTTTCTTTCTTCAAAGAGTATTATTTTTTGAATATTTTTCTTGAGTACTTACGTCTACCGTCGTATTGCACATTCTTGTTTTTAGTGTGTTGTAATTACGTGCACTGTTTTGACACCTTTTTCACCTCTCTCCTACCTGTTATTGAGCGTTCTCGTACACCAAACAGAGATTTTGGATAACACTGTCTCCATTCTCATCGAGAGACGTTAAGCTAATGCCACAGCTCACTTTCTCATGTTACTGTTTATATCCCAAGTGGCGCTGATATTGAATGTTTGACACGAGTTTTTATGATACAAGGGCTCGTGTCTGTATGTGAAAGTGTGGTGTGTGTGAGAGAGTGAGAGAGAGAGAGAGAGAGAGAGAGAGAGAGAGAGAGAGGGGGGGGGGGGGGGGTTGAGAAAAAGGATGTTTTAGATGAGAGAGGAGGTTTAAACTTTTTTTTACACTCTGAACCACTTATAGACTATGGTATTTTAAATGTTCTGTATGTGCACCATTGTTTTGTGTGCAAAACTTAAGCTGTCAGTCACATACCATTAGGCACTGTTTAACGTCTAATGTACTTTGTTCTGGACTTCTCCTGCAGCAACAACACCAATTAGAGCTAAGACTTCTTGCTCGGTACACATGGAGCTCTGACACATATAAACGTTCATCAAGTATCGTTGTATCAGGTTATGCCCATTGTAACCAGCCCATTTTCAAGCGTTCAAAGATTCTCCCACTTAGTGTGTGAAATGAACAGCTGTGCTATCTGATTTATCATGGAATGTAAAGCATGTTCATTGAAATAGAAGGAATGTAATATGTTATAAATAATTCCAGCCGAAACATTAAGAAAATAGGTGGACGACCATAGCTCTGGAATTTTCTTAAGCCGATGTATTAGTCACCAGTGTTAATAATCGCTTCACAGAGTGACTTTAGGTTCCTGACTGTACAGAATAATGTTTTTGGAATCCAGAGGTAAAACTATGAGACACAAAGACCATGAAGTGATGTTATTCTAAATGTGAAATTCATTATGTACAACGTTCTGCAGAATAATTAATTTTAATAAACGACAAAATTGATTAGATCCAGTCTTTGAAGAACTATCTCAAATACACTCCTGGAAATTGAAATAAGAACACTGTGAATTCATTGTCCCAGGAAGGGGAAACTTTATTGACACATTCCTGGGGTCAGATACATCACATGATCACATTGACAGAACCACAGGCACATAGACACAGGCAACAGAGCATGCACAATGTCGGCACTAGTACAGTGTATATCCACCTTTCGCAGCAATGCAGGCTGCTAGTCTCCCATGGAGACGATCGTAGAGATGCTGGATGTAGTCCTGTGGAACGGCTTGCCATGCCATTTCCACCTGGCGCCTCAGTTGGACCAGCGTTCGTGCTGGACGTGCAGACCGCGTGAGACGACGCTTCATCCAGTCCCAAACATGCTCAATGGAGGACAGATCCGGAGATCTTGCTGGCCAGGGTAGTTGACTTACACCTTCTAGAGCACGTTGGGTGGCACGGGATACATGCGGACGTGCATTGTCCTGTTGGAACAGCAAGTACCCTTGCCGGTCTAGGAATGGTAGAACGATGGGTTCGATGACGGTTTTGATGTACCGTGCACTATTCAGTGTCCCCTCGACGATCACCAGTGGTGTACGGCCAGTGTAGGAGATCGCTCCCCACACCATGATGCCGGGTGTTGGCCCTGTGTGCCTCGGTCGTATGCAGTCCTGATTGTGGCGCTCACCTGCATGGCGCCAAACACGCATACGACCATCATTGGCACCAAGGCAGAAGCGACTCTCATCGCTGAAGACGACACGTCTCCATTCGTCCCTCCATTCACGCCTGTCGCGACACCACTGGAGGCGGGCTGCACGATGTTGGGGCGTGAGCGGAAGACGGCCTAACGGTGTGCGGGACCGTAGCCCAGCTTCATGGAGACGGTTGCGAATGGTCCTCGCCGATACCCCAGGAGCAACAGTGTCCCTAATTTGCTGGGAAGTGGCGGTGCGGTCCCCTACGGCACTGCGTAGGATCCTACGGTCTTGGCGCGCATCCGTGCGTCGCTGCGGTCCGGTCCCAGGTCGACGGGCACGTGCACCTTCCACCGACCACTGGCGACAACATCGATGTACTGTGGAGACCTCACGCCCCACGGGTTGAGCAATTCGGCGGTACGTCCACCCGGCCTCCCGCATGCCCACTATACGCCCTCGCTCAAAGTCCGTCAACTGCACATACGGTTCACGTCCACGCTGTCGCGGCATGCTACCAGTGTTAAAGACTGTGATGGAGCTCCGTATGCCACGGCAAACTGGCTGACACTGACGGCGGCGGTGCACAAATGCTGCGCAGCTAGCACCATTCGACGGCCAACACCGCGGTTCCTGGTGTGTCCGCTGTGCCGTGCGTGTGATCATTGCTTGTACAGCCCTCTCGCAGTGTCCGGAGCAAGTATGGTGGGTCTGACACACCGGTGTCAATGTGTTCTTTTTTCCATTTCCAGGAGTGTATTATTAGAAGTATGAACACCATCTGAAGAATCAGACGAACGTATTCTGCATTATCGCCCGACCTCTCTATAATACATCCGTTCCCAGCATATGTTCATCCACATCAATGGGTGTCCTCTTATTTGTGAATCGTCTTTTTCAATAAGATTATGCCAACAGACGTATTGCTCCTTCAGTTAGAATTGCACTGCCAAACGCCTATTACATGTCTATAAGTTCATTCTATGCAAACTGTCCGATTTGATACCGTTCAATAAAGTTTAATGTAATAAAGAAGCTGGTTTATAAATCTATTTTCGCAGCGCATTCTACATTTACTTAGCAGGCTACTTTACCTTTTTGATTAATGAATTCTACTATGAACAAACCTTTCCCAGAACATCTCTTTTGATTACTGAAACACTTGCTTAACTACACAGACCTAAATGAGAACAAATATTTGTGCCCACGATTAAACAGCAGAAGAACGAATTCCTTTCGCCAGGCTATGGGCAAGTGAAGACAAATGAAACTAGACTGCCAAACGTACACCTCAGCACCACTGGCTATCTAACGACCAGGCGAAGAGAGGCCTTCGCATCGCATAGTTCCACTAAAATTCATCGGCAACCCTAAATTCATTTACTCAAAATGATTACATATATCCAGCCCGTCATCTCACAAAAATTCATTATTTCTTTCTGAAACTTTGTTTAGGATTGTTGCTCATGGGGCGTATTTGCATTTATAGTAAATATTAGTTCTCTTTATTATTTTGTGAACACAAGACAAAAAGATTATTTGCACTCTAATAACGTTTCGGCCCTCCAGCGTAGATTTGCTACTCTGCAGATATAGTTTCGCCGTTCAAGTTGAAAAGTTTCGTTGTAGTACACGTATATGTACACATCTTTCATTTCGTGTAGGCTCCCCTCCTAGTAACTTACAGCATCTTGTTCATTATTATTATTAGTATTATTATCAATATTATTATTGTTATCATTATTATCTTAGTCTATCAAATAAAATTTGTCTGCTGTTCATTTACAATTAGAGTGAGCGAGTAACAATATCATTGTGTTCTACTGCGTTTTTAATAACATTTTACTGCTGAATTACATTACATGTAGATGCAACTACGGTGTCTAGGTTATGTCCAGTTTCGTTGTCTCCAGTGGACTACAATTATTCATATCTCCACCCCACTTCAGAAATACAACAATAGAGAGGCTTCTGTTTCCTTATTTTGTTGCTTTGTTTATTAGAAACGGTGAGTTAACTCCATGAAATTCTGTTTCATTATAAATAAACGTCCTAGAATACTTAGCTTAGTTATGTTTGTAATCGAAGTGAATACATTTTCTCAAAATAAAAATGCGATATGTGGTTCAAAATCCGCAGAATGCTCATGTCATACCTCTTTAACCATCAGAAAGCTCCAATACCGGCTCTGTGGGGTCGTCTGAACAGAAGCTGCTGGATCACTAAACTATTCACTGCATGTATTGACCACAATCAGACAATTAAAGAAAAAAAAAAAAAAAAAAAAAACTGGCCAGACGCCAGCAGGACCCGTTCTCTGAAGGTTGCGTATATACTGATTAATGCATACCGACGGTTCATCCATCCCGGGAATCGAGAATCTGAACGATGTTTGGATGTTTGCTTATTATCGACATTGATACTGGCAGTATGTCGGCGCTGGGACTTCCAAGACTTTTGACAATGTCTTATTTTTAATTTTGAAATAAGGTAACAAATGACAAAAGAAATATCTTTTTCGTGTGATATAATTACAACTTACAATTTTCGAATTTTTTCCTCTAGTTACACTATGCAACCTTGCATCTTGCCAAATTTCATGATTCTAGGCCAATGGGAAGTACCGTATAGGTTTTGATGATCGAGCTTGCGAGTGTCAGAACATCTGACATAAATGGCCGTATCTCTTGATTACATTGTCTTAGAAGCTTCAATTTCGTACGCCTCCAAGGGACCATAAACCTCAATATGTGACATAAATTTCGACTTGATAGTCTATCCATTCCCGAGGAAATTGGTTTTTAAGAGTCGGACAGACAAACAATCGGAGACAGACAACAAAATGAACCTAAGCGGTTCCGTTTGTACCAACTGGGGTGTCAAACCGTAAAAAGAATAATTTTGTGACTGGGCTTACAAATGAATAGTAAGATGGAACAAGAAAGTTTTAATAACAAGGAGGAAATGTTACAAAGAATAAAAGAAATGCGCTACCACAAAACTTTCAACTTTAATGCTGAAGCTATTTGTGCAGAATGGTGCACCTGTCTCGATCTCTAGTACTGTGAGGACGGAAATATTATTAGACTGCAAATAATGTTTCTGTCTAGTAAGTAAGTAAGTAAGAAAGTAAGTATTATTGCAGGAGTATTTGTTGTTCATGCAAATACGTTCGATGAGCAGCATTCCTGGACAGCTAAAAAAGAAAAAAAGAAAAATATGTTGGATTCAGGTAACCATTTTCAGTAAACGAACGTGGAGATGCTGCTGCATTTTATTGAAACTATGCTACCAGAAGTAGCTCTTTGAGCGCCTGCTTGTCAGATAACCTGTGATGCGGACTTGTATGCTTGGTAGTCTAGTTTCATCCGCTTTCATTGGTCCGCAGCCCGGCGAAGGAAATTCGTACGAAAAAAGTAGTATCCTATGGTTACATTGTCAACGAGTCATGATTGCAGTCGGCCAACTAATACAAACACCTGTGTGTAACATTTTGTATGTGTACGAAACGGAACGCTCGCGTAGGCGCTCTACTAGGTAAATAATGTGGCAGGCTTCGATTCGTTGGTAAAATACAAGGGAAACGCAATCAGTCTACAAAGGAGAACATTACTCAAGTATGTGGGATCCATTCCTAACAGGACTAACAGGGATTGTGAATCTACAAGTATACAAAGAAGGACAGCACGAATGGTCACGAGCTTGTTGACCCATGAGAGTGAGTCAAGGACATACCGAAAAATCTGAACTGGTAATCCCTTCAAGATAAACGCAGCATAGCATATTTACAATGTCTTAAGAACCGACGTAATATAAGTAATATAATACAACCCTACGTATCGCTCCCTCAGGAATAATAAATACAAGATGAGGCTAATTATAGTGCTCTCAGAGACGTTTAATAATCATTCTTCACGCTCTCCAGACGCGAATAGAACGCGAAGAATCCCTGGTAGTTGGTAGAAATGGATGTACCCCGTACCGTGCACTTCACAGTAGTTTTCACAGTATGGTGGCAGATGTAGATGTAGCTCTCCTGACGTAATTCCTGTTGAATGCTGCCGGCACGTCAGTGTGCAAGATTTGTGATCTTCGGCCCTATCTCTGAGCTATCACAGTATCTTGTGGGTGGTGATTGAGCGGCCATGCTTCATAAAAGCTCCTCGACATTTTTCTTGTCTCGTGGAATCCCGACCGTGACACGCAGCTGTCGGCGTCATCTTACAAGAGGGAGCTCCCCGGTAAGAGATACGCGACTTTCAGTCAGTTGCTCCTGAGTATAGATTTCAAGACAGTACATGAATGTGTTAAATCGATTTATGTTTTAACAACTGCGATACAACACGTAAACTTTATTTTTTTATTTTATGGCCTACATTGTACCACTTTGCCGGCCGAAGTGGCCGTGCGGTTAAAGGCGCTGCAGTCTGGAACCGCAAGACCGCTAAGATCGCAGGTTCGAATCCTGCCTCGGGCATGGATGTTTGTGATGTCCTTAGATTAGTTAGGTTTAAGTAGTTCTAAGTTCTAGGGGACTAATGACCTCAGCAGTTGAGTCCCATAGTGCTCAGAGCCATTTGAACCATTTTTTGTACCACTTTAGTCATTATTATGAGTTAGGTTGTTCTGCTTTTTGCTAGCCCAATACCTTTTCATTCTTTCAGATCGTGCCCTTCTCTTCTCATCCTAAATCACCAGTCCCATTCTCTGTTTATTAATTTTTATTGGCACTATGATATGTTTGTCCTGAAGTGTACTGAGTGCGTCTGTCTTGCCTTTCAAATCCTTCATCGTAATCTGTGTAATTTCATCATGACGTACTTGATCTCTACGATGCATCTAATGACGCTCTTACTATTCCACAGCTTCTCAATTATTCTCCCGCTAATTCTATTTCATATTGTCCTCATCAAATGTCCTAGGAAATAGATTCGTTTCTTTTTCATTGCACTTTTCGCTGGTACTAGTTCTTTATAAATTGTTTCATTTGAAGCTATTCTCCAAACTCCGTGTTTTCGGTATTTTTTATTTGTACATGTTCTGACTATCCTCCATTCTATTTTGAGTAATCTGTCTACTGCTACAGTGTAGGTTGTTTTAAATATAGTTTCGCTAGTATATATTATTGACGACTGTGTTACTGTTTTTATGGGTTGCAGCTTTGTGGCTATTGAGAGCCATTTTTTGTTAATTTGTTTTCTCAGTAACACGATGTGTTTTAATCAGTTTGTTTATTCGACTCTGCTATGATGGTTTCTCATTCAGGTTGTGTGTTACTAATTCTCCTAAGTATTTAAACTTTTCAACAGTTTTTATGTTGTGTTCTCCAATTTTAATTTTGTTCGCCAGTGGCAGTTCCGTTAGCATTACTTCCGTTTTCTCAAAAGATATTTTAAGGCCAATGCTCTGGGTTATTTCCTGTAATAATTGTATTTTTTATTTGGTTTCTTGAATGTTGCTGGCGAGAAGAGCGAGGTCATTAGCTCATCCTAAACAATTCATCTTTACGTCATATTTTTGTGTTCCGACCTTAATGTTCTTTAGATTGACATTGTACCATTCCCTCATTATGTATGGCAGGGAACAATTAAAAAGAAGTGGTGACAGGCCGTCTCCCTGCCTTAAACCAGTTTTTCTTTTTACCAGGAATGATTCAAAAAGTTCTCATATGAACCTAATTTTCGAATCAGTATTTGTCAAGTTAAGTTCTGTTAGTTTAATTAATATTGGGTTCAATCCGAAATGTCTCAAAAATTTTAGCAGTCTAGATGAATACAAATCAACGCAGGTGATAGTTGCTCTTCCAGGTTGTGCTGCTACCCATCGACTCCTGAGTCTCGTGGAACAAGCGATGG
Organism: Schistocerca serialis cubense; assembly: GCF_023864345.2. Taxonomy (NCBI): domain Eukaryota; kingdom Metazoa; phylum Arthropoda; class Insecta; order Orthoptera; family Acrididae; genus Schistocerca; species Schistocerca serialis. The sequence continues at coordinate 727,869,337 of NC_064638.1, forward strand.
AGGCACTCGAGCAATGAGAATATTTCGGGAAATTGTTCCTGAACGTCTCACGTGCATTCATCTCCGTATTGCCAGACAGGACTCTTGTACGAACTCTACGCGCGTGAGATTATAGCGCCGCAAGTGCGTCTCATGAAATCCTTCTTGGAAGGCAAGGGCAGAGGATGGCCTGCCATCAGAGCGCCGGAGCTGGAGACCCACAAGGCTCGGTACTCGGCCCCCTCCTGCGCAGACTCAACACATGCGACTAGTTAACCCGTTCACGCCTCCAGCTCGTTTGCATATAGACGATATATACGAGTAGCATGGTCATTCAGTCATAAAGTGCGGACTCCAGATCACCTGAGACGACCTGCTGTTATGGATAGCGCAATAGATGCTGGCGCTCATTGAAACGAAGAGCAAACATACGTCGTAGTGTGCCTCGCAACGTACAGTGAAGAGTCAAGCACATGTCGTGGTGAGACATGAAGTCCCCGTGGACTTGAGGCAGACAGACACCCTAGATGGAGCTGGGCTGTGGAGAAGAAAGCTCAAGTACCTGGGTTGAAGTGACTAAGAACCTGAGCGAAAAGTTGTGGGGCAGCTGTGCCAGCTATACCCGCTGTACACTCTGTACACTACTGCACACAGTACGCAGCTTTTGTCTGGGGTGTTGTGCCACGGTCCTACTTGGCACCTGTGACCGTCGCAGCAAAAAGACATCACAGGGAGGGTGTCGCAAGACACCTCAGTAGCTCGGTGCACCGGCGTAAAAAGATGTATTCGGTACGCTGACAATGCAGATGTCATAATCCACGGCCTATGAAAGAAGTAAATGATACTCCGTTACAGCACCACCAGGGATGTGTAGTTGCTGACATGATGGGGGAAGCGAGGGCTGTAATGCCATAACTGCACAACGGTAACACCAGCGCCTAGAATGTGTTCGGACTTAGAGGGCCACGCTTGCGTACGTACTGCCAAAGTTAGACAGGCATGATCAGAAACCGTTAACTTTTCAAAATGGTTCAAATGGCTCTGAGCACTATGGGACTTAACATCTGAGGTCATCAGTCCCCTAGAACTTAGAATTACTTAAACCTAACCAACCTAAGGACATCACACACATCCATGCCCGAGGCAGGATTCGTACCTGCGACCGTAGCGGTCGCGTGGTTCCAGACTGAAGCACCTAGAACCACATGGCCACACCGGCCAGCGTTAATTGTTAGAGGAGGTCCACACAAGTCCAGAAACCGAGATGAGTCTGCAAGTGGCGATCGCCGAACTCCGTCTTCACTAGCTGCAGGCCACTGCCTGCGCTATGTCTGAACTTTGACGACTTTGTTCCTTCCAACCAGCATGCCACCGGTTGGGTTTCTGCCATCTGTTGTTTGTCGCTTAACTTTGAGAACCGTGGTTCGAGCATGAACAAACAAGCTGCTCAACCGTCAATGCCCTGAATGGACAAACGCTGTTCATGTGTGGGCACCTGTTGTCGCTGTTCGCCATCATCCTGTGCAAGGACGTGTCACTGACATGAACTGCAATCATCTATCCATACAGGGGCTGGCGACTTCTAAGAAAAATTTAGGACATTACATGCGCACCATTATCTCCAACTTGTACAGTTTTAAGATTAGAATGACATGAGAGGTAAGCAGTAGTTAATAACGGTGTCCGACGAAGTTGCCCTTTGTTGCCCTGATTACAATTCTTATTCAGTCTGTTTTTTGAGCAACCAATAAGGGAAACCAAGGAGAAATTTGGAAAGACTCTCAGGCTTGCCGTTGTCATTGTAATTTAGCCAGAATCGATAAAGAACATGGAAGAGCCATTGAACGGAATGGGTATAAATGGTTCAAATGGCTCTGAGCACTATGCGACTTAACTTCTAGGGTCATCAGTCGCCTAGAACTTAGAACGAATTAAACCTAACTAACCTAAGGACATCACACACATCCAAGCCCGAGGCAGGATTCGAACCCGCGACCGCAGGGGTCGCTCGGCTCCAGACTGTAGCGACTAGAACCGCACGGCCACTCCGGCCGGCTGGAATGGGTATAAAAGAGTTCATAAGATAAACATCTACAAAAAGTAAAACAAGGGTAATGGAACGCAGTGTAATTAAATCAGACGACGCTCAGCGGATTAGAAAATGAATACTAAAAGTAGTAGATGATTATTGCCATTTAGGCAACAAAACGGTTTACGATTTCCAAAGTAGGATTATATAAAATACAAACTGGCAATAGTAAGAAAATGTTTCTAAAAAGAATAATTGGTTAATCCATACTATAAATTTATTTGTTAGAAGGTCCTTTCTAAAGCTGTTTGTCTGAAGTGTAGCTTTTCACGCAAGTGAAAGGTGATCGAGACAGAATTCAGACAAGAAGAGTACAGACGCTTTGGAAATGTTCTGCTACAGACGAATGCTGAAGATTAAAGCGATAGACCGAATAACTAAAGAAGAGGTTCTGAAAAACGGAAAGAAATTTACGGCTCACACTGACTAAAAGACTCATCCTGAAACAATTTTCAGTTTGCTAATGAAGGGAAGCGTGGGAGGTAAAAGTTTTAGAGAGAGATCAACGCTTAATTACAGTAAGCAGATTCAGCTGGATGTAAGTTGCAGCAATTACTCACATATTAAGAGGCTTTCACAGGACAGACTAACGCTTAGAGCTGCAAAAAAAGTCTTCGTACTGAAGGCAGCAACAATAACAAGATGCAGAACTGTGTCAGCGTAGAATTTTCCCATTGATTCACATGGCTGTTCAGCATTGCTGATCTTTGGTAACTGAAACAGTCATTACGATATATCTAATTAAAATTAATTAATTGAGCAATACAATTCGTTGTTACTCCAATTAAGATGAATTGTATGCTGAAAGAGGCGTGCTTGATGTTATTAACGTACACACATCAAAATAAGTTTTTCATCACCTCGGTTCCGAGAGTTCCGGAACCTGTACAGAAAACTGGAATAGAGATCAACATAAACATCATATCCGCCCTTTTATTGCTCTTGAAAACCACACATAGCATGTTGTACCACCACACTACGAGACCTTCAGAGGTGCTGATCGAGATTGCTGTACACACCGGTACCTCTAATACCCAGTAGCACGTCCTCTTGCATGCCTGTATTCGTCGTGGCACAATTTCCACAAGTTCACTAAGGCACTGTTGGTCCAGATTGTCCCACTCCTCAACGGCGATTTGGCGTAGATCCCTCAGAGTGGTTGGTGGGTCACATCGTCCATAAACAGCCCTTTTCAATCTATCCCATGCATGTTCGATAGGTTTCATGTCTGGAGAACATGCTGGTCACTCTAACGAGCGTTGTCCTTATCCTGAAGGAAGTAATTCACAAGATGTGCCGTTACGTCGCCTTCAATGACCACCAGCGGTGTACGTCGACCGCACTTAATGCCACCCAAAAACTGCAGGGAACATCCACCTTTCTGCACTCGCTGGACAGTGTGTCTAAGGCGTTCAGCCTGACTGGGCTACCTCCAAACACGTCCCCGGGATTGTCTGGTTGAAGGCATATGCGACACTCATCGGTGAAGAGAACGTGATGCCAATCTTGAGCGGCCTATTCGGCATGTTGTTGGTCCCATCTGCACCGCGCTGCATGGTGTCGTGGTGGCAAAAATGGACCTCACCATGGACGTCGGGAGTGAAGTTGTGCATCATGCAGCCTATTGCGCACAATTTAAGTCGTAACACGACGTCCTGTGGCTGCACGAAAAGCATTATTCAACATGGTGGCGTTGCTGTCAGGGTTCCTCCGAGCCATAATCCGTAGGTAGCGGTCATCCTCTGCATTAGTAGCCCTTGGGCGGCCTGAGCCAGGCATGTTTTTGGCAGTTCCTGTCTCTCTGTATCTCCTCCATATCTGAACAACATCCCTTTGGTTCACTCCGAGACGTGTGGACACTTCCCTTGTTGAGAGCCCTTCCTGGCACAAAGTAACAATGCGGACGCGATCGAACAGCGGTGTTGACCGTCTAGGCGTGGTTGAACTACAGACAACACGAGCAGTGTACCTCCTCCCTGGTGGAATGACTGGAACTGATCGGCTGTCGGACTCCCTCCGTCTAATAGGCGCTGATCATGCATGGTTGTTTACATCTTTGGACGGGTTTAGTGACATCTCTGAACAGTCAAAGGCACTGTATCTGTGATGCAATATGCACAGTCAACTTCTATCTTCAGGAGTTCTGCGAACCGGGGTGATGCAAAACCTTTTTTGATGTATGTATTCATGAATTCTAAGCGTAAATTGTAACAACCACATATATAGCCATCAATTAACTGTCACTTGTATTGTATTCTGTGTTAACCGGGGGCCTAGGAACGACGGAGAGGCTCCGTCCCCGCCGCAAACACAGTGGTCCACAAGGTTATTTTGCGGTTCGGCCCCCGGTAGGCACTCCCCCCCCCCCCACCCCCCCAGGGAACGTCTCACACCAGACGAATGTAACCCCTATGTTTGTGTGTTAGAGTAATGGACGTAGTGTAGCTGAGGCGGAATAAGGGGAACCAGCCCGCATTCGTCGTGGCAGATGGAAAACCGCCAAAAACCATCCACAGACTGGCCGGCTCACCGGACCTCGACATGAGGTCGCCGGGCGGATTCGTGCCGGGGACCAGGCGCTCCTTCCCGCCCGGAAAGCCGTGCGTCAGACCGCACGGCCAACCGGGCGGGCTAACTGTTACTTAGTGGGTATATTATTTCAGTAATGCAATTTTGTAATTTGTATGGTAATTTTTGTAAAAAAATATATGTATAAAAAATTGAAATTACTGACATGAATGCGCGTATGCATAGGATTTCATTTACGCTGTGAAAATTACTGGATTCCTTTCACGAAATTCATTGGCCACTGTTCTTAGAAAACAATGTTATTCTTTTCAGCCCTGTGGTTAAAGGTGTACAAAAAGTATTACGTATGTATTTCGGAAGGGTGATTATGTGTGTTACGCTAAAGCTTAGGTAGGTAATGTCGTCAACAGCATAGTGTAAACACACTGTCGTTTGTATCCAACATCCATCAGGGCCGGTCAAATTAAATGGATATCCTTGTACAGTGGGAGATAGGCTTGGAGTAGACGCATTTGTGTACAGGGAGATAGAAGTAGCTTATTGCGAGTGTTGTGAATTTATACTCGGCATTGCGATTTACGTGCTTCTGTACAGTCATTATTAGTGGCCTAATTAGAAATATCCGACGCGTTACGCACTACTATGCAACCGAAGTGCCAGCGATCGTCAACTACCTGAAACCCTCTCTAAAGGGGCACCATCCGGAGTGCATGGTCTGTAAATTGTCAGTGTAGATTCGAAGGAAATCCATAGAAGGCTGAAGAAGTCCTTTATATCCTGTTCTCTTTTTTCCGTTCTTTCTCTAGTTTGTTACGTGTCTAGGGGGAGTTTCTAGTCTCTTACTGAGCGTCTTCCCAGGTGGCGGATAGTGGGATTCTCACCAGATACGGTGGATTCCGGGGACATAAAATACCCTGGGTAGATCAAAACTAGTACCAAGGGCACGACGGTTCCATATGTCAGTGGCAATACCCCAACAGCGTCTGTTCCATATGTTAGTGGCGACTGATTAATATCCTCTGTGGCCAACAACCATAGGTGTAACATGGAGCTTGCCCCACTCGAGGTTGGTAGCCTCTGTCATTCAAACAGGAAAAGGTCTTTTACAGAAAAATTTCCACCGTCCATCCCAGTAGGGAAGTAGAAGGTTATTTCGGATTCAGTGGGTAGACAACTAGAAGGCTCTAATGAATTGGAGGATAACAAAATACCCAACTCTCATCAAGTCCATAATGTCAAAATAAGCCGTAAACACGTTAACTACATTGCAACACATACCATAAACACTTTATTGGAAACTGAAAAGCTCAATAACTTCACAAATGAATTGGACAGGCAAAATATCATAATAGCGGGACTGCAAGAAATGAGAAATACAACAGAAAATTCATTTGAATCTCAAGGTTATAGAATTTGAAATGGGAAACCAGGGAAAAGAGTTATAAAACAGTGCCCACAATTCGGAACAAGATTTACAATAAATTTGAAAGTTACAGATTCAATAACAGATTTTAAAGCTATTTCTTCACGAATCGAAACTTTAACTCAGGAGACCACAAATATGATCTATACTGTCATAAACACCAATGCCCCTACCAATGAGAAAAAAAAATTCTAAAAGGAACTATGGTAGAAATAGAAAAATCTTTTGGATGAGACAGTAAACCAAGTCAGTAAAAAGAACGTCAAGATCTTAATAGGGGCTTTTAATGCTCAACTGGGAAAGGGAAAGAAGTACAGAGATTTAATTGGAAAATGGGCTACACGTAAACAAACATAAAAACGGACAAAGACTGGTTGAAATTTGGAGAACACAGGGGCTCAGCTTTAAATCTACATATTTTAAAAGAAAACCAAGCAAACTTATGACGTGGAAACATCCTGATTGGACAAGAGGAGAGTGGCAGCTGGATCATGTCTGCATAGACAAATTCTTTCATAAAGAAATTCGCACTGTTATAGTACTGAGAGCAACGGACACAAGTTCAGATAGTTATTTGGTCAAAATCAAAGTAAAACAAGACAGAGAGCAATTGGACATAAAATAAAGTATGAGCCAAATAGATTAATCAAAAATGACAAATACCAGAAAAACCCACGAAATACAATAGTAACGGAAAATCTTAAGGAACTAATACTACTTTAAAAACAGAAATCTGAACAATAGGTCCCAGTAAATCAACGCAAAAAATACGCATGGTGGACTAGGGAATATGGTGAAATTCATGACGAAAGACATCAGTTTTTGACGAAATTTCAAACTCACAATACAGAAGAAAATGCAGCTAACCTCAAAAATATCAGAAAAAATTTTCTCAAATTATCATAAAAACGAAGCTGGAATTAAAAAAAACGAGTCTACTTAATTCCATTAAAGAAAACTACAACATAACCTGTTGCAGATATTATTTCAAAGCCCTTAGTAAACAATTGCGTAATTACAACCATCCTACACCATTACTGAGAAGTACAGATGCAAGAATAGCCTATAATATAAAGTAAAACGCAGAAATCATGGCATAAGCATTCAACAAGCTCTTGAACTGTGATGAAACTGAAAAGCTTGTAACAATAGACACAAGCACCCCTGTACAAACCAAAACACAAAATATAAACCCACTTACAGTACAAGAAGTAGAAATTCCACTCAAAGAAATGAGAAACTATAGAGCATGTGGTGAAAACCAGGTGTTTGCGGAAATATGGAAGTATCTTTATATATTATTTTACAAAAAATTTTTGGCAACAGGAAAATTCCCAGCTGTAATTAGCCCACTTCACAAGAAAGCAGACAATAGTGATCCAGCCAACTATAGAGGAATCTCGCCCTTGGACTGTACCTACAAGGTTCTTTCCAAGATTTTACACAATAGGATCAAAGGACAACTAGATAAGGTACTGGGAGAATAGGAAGGAGGCTTCAGACGTTGGCGAAGCTGCGGCGAACGAATAATTACTCTGAAAATTAATCATGGCTTATTACCGCAAACGAAACAAGTCTCTTTCAATTAACAAAGCATATGATTGCGTCCATTTTGTTTGTATTCATCCACATTTGAAACAAACTGCCGCTCGTCGCTCCATGCAGAAATTCTGTCCTAGTAATCCTGAGTGGCCCTACAGTCATTCAACGACAACATTCCTTCCCGTACACGCACCTTCATCAGCGGTCTGTATCAAGCTGCTGCTCAGTTTGTGCGACAGATCGTTTATGTACATGGAGAACAGGAGCCGTCCGATCATGCAACCCCGGCATATGAAATTATCCTTGCCTCTGGGAGCACTTGCCATCCAGGTCAACGTACAGGTTCTATTAATCAAAAATAGTTTGAATCAGTAACAAGTAAGAGAATCTATTTCATAAGCTCGGAACTTTGCACGTCTGTAGTCTGCCGCAGTGTCGAACGCTTTCCGGAGATCTATCAATACAGAGTCTGCTTCTGTCCACGTATCCACGATTCGCAGGATACTGAGTGTGAAATGGGCGAGCTGTGTTGCGTGCGAGCGGCGCTTTCTAAATCCATGCTGATTTATGGACAGTAGGTTATCTCTGTTTTGGAAACTTGTAATATTAAATCTTAGAATATGAATCCAGACGCGTGCCTACCACTGCTCCGCTTTGCTCGAAAGCGATGGGATTGCTTGATGGCTGTGGCACGGCCCTCAGTGTCGACAGATTTCCAGCGACGTGTATTTGGCTTTGAACGTCAGTGACTGTTTGCTTGCGCAGTAACAACCTAAATGTCTTGCGGACGTTTTTAATTCCTCGCATTTAGTAAAAGATTGAGAAACGCCTACACCTGTGAGACATTATAAGAACTGTGGGGAATGCTAGTATAGGTGTTTATGTTATTAAAACTTTGAACATAGCTGCTAAGGTTCAGTGACCGTGTCAGAATTATATTAGAACAAATAAGCACTCGGTCACAAATATTAAGTCAAAATTGACAAGGTTTCGACGCTACTATTTCTGTTTAAAGCAGATAAATATGTAACTTCATCCTATTATTATTAGTGCTTACGTTATGCCTGAATCAGCTGCATCACAATTTCATGTGTCTTATTTTGAATGTACAGTAGCCTAGTTGTTTCTGCGGCTACTGGATGGCGCTCGTAGCAACACCATGTTTGTTTGCCCACACTTTATAACGTGGGCACCTCAGTCTTGTGGCAACCCTTGTTCACTCAAGTACGAGCAGCCCTTAGCGGCTCGCCATCTTATTTACAACTATTCATGACGTCGCCTTTCCGGCTTAGATTTTTTTAAAATGTGACTGCATCTCTTTCCAGTCAGTACAAACCTTAAGTTTATTAATGTATTATGTACTTAATATGCTTTAGAACAGTTAGTTTAATTCTGAAGACGACGCTTATAGTAGCGTCGAAACCTGGTCAGTTTTGACTTAATATTTGTGATCGAGGGCTTATTTGTTCTAATATAGTTTATTTTATTTTATTTTTTTATGGCTTGATAAAGCGCATCTAAACACTCTGCCATGGGTTGTCTCGGCAGTTTTCACAGATTCTTCGTACTGTTCAATAATCGCACCGAGAAACTTTTGATACTTTCCAAAGCTGAAGAAATAAATTGATGTAGATTTGTTTATAAACGAAGAAAAGAATCGAGATGGTAATAAAGTGACGGGAAGAGCAGTCTGAACAGTACTGCTGAAATGGAGTATGGGAAGTCTACACACGTGGTACCCCCTTCGAATTCGTGTTTCGAAATCACTTGCTCGTCGCGCAAATCGTCTAGTTCTACGACTACGTAAAGAAATCTTTATTTTTGCTGCATAGTTCCGCCACAGAGCCGGCGCGTGCCTGCGAGGTCAGCGGTGACATCAGAGAGGGGTGGGCGTTACGAGTTGCATAAACCGCCAGGAATACGGCCGTCCGCTCACGCGAACCCCTGGACACGCCTAACGCCCCACCCCCGCTCCCCACCGTTCCCCTTTCCATCCTCACTGCCAGCACGTGTCCCGGGCTCATTTCGACACAAGAACACGCCACCCTCCTCCTTTATTGCCAGCCTTCAACCTTTTTATCTCCGTGTTATCTAACGTTTCCAAGCCACAATACATGTTAACTTAAAACAGCTTCTGATATACGAGAAGGCAGAATCCCCTATAGATACACATATAATTTCCTTCTGTTTTATTCACATATGCTGTGACTAGTTAGAGAATTTACAATGAAATGAACACCCTTAGCTGCCTACAGGCGTTGACATACGTCAACGGGGACAGATGAAAATGTGTGCCCCGACCGGGACTCGAACCCGGGATCTCTTGCTTACATGGCAGACGCTCTATCCATTTGAGCCACCGAGGACACAGAGGATAGTACGACTGCAGGGTTTTATCTCTGGCACGCATCCCGCGAAACCCACATTCTCAACGTATTGTCCCGCACTACATTCGTCGTGCCCCCCGCCCATTATACTCATTACTCGCAGCGCGTTGCCGATTCCCGTAAGAGTTCGGACACTGTTTGTGCATTCGCACAGAAGAAGAAGATGGTCAAGTGGCCTTAACTATATACAGGGTGGTACAAAAACGTACGGCCAAACGTTCAGAAAGCATTCCTCACACACAAAGAAAGAAAATATGTTATGTGGACATGTGTCCGGAAACGCTTACTTTCCATGTTAGAGTTCATTTTATTACTTCTCTTCAAATCACATTAATCATGGAATGGAAACAAAAAACAACACGTACCAGCGTGAGTTCAAACACTTTGTTACAGGAAATGTTCAAAATGTGCTCCATTAGCGAGGATACATGCATCCACCCTCCGTCGCATGGAATCCCTGATGCGCTGATGCAGCCCTGGAGAATGGCGTATTGTATCACAGCCGTCCACAATACGAGCACGAAGAGTCTCTACATTTGGTACCGGGGTTGCGTAGACAAGAGCTTTCAAATGCCCCCATAAATGAAAGTCAAGAGGGTTGAGGTCAGGAGAGCCTGGAGGCCATGGAACTGGTCCGCCTCTACCAATCCATCGGTCACCGAATCTGTTGTTGAGAAGCGTACGAACACTTCGACTGAAATGTGCAGGAGCTACATCGTGCATGAACCACATGTTTTGTCGTACCTGTAAAGGCACATGTTCTAGCAAAAAATGGTTCAAATGGCTCTGAGCACTATGGGACTTAACTACTGTGGTCATCAGTCCCCTAGAACTTAGAACTACTTAAACCTAACTAACCTAAGGACATCACACACATCCATGCCCGAGGCAGGATTCGAACCTGCGACCGTAGCAGTCGCGCGGTTCCAGACTGCGCGTAGAACCGCTAGACCACCGCGGCCGGCACATGTTCTAGCAGCACAGGTAGAGGATCCCGTATGAAATCATGATAACGTGCTCCATTGAGCGTAGGTGGAAGAACATGGGGCCCAATCAAGACATCATCAATAATGCCTGCCCAAACGTTCACAGAAAATCTGTGTTGATGACGTGATTGCACAATTGTTTGCGGATTCTCGTCAGCCCACACATGTTGATTGCGAAATTTTACAATTTGATCACCTTAGAATGAAGCCTCATCCGTAAAGAGAACATTTGCACTGAAATGAGAATTGACACATTGTTCGATGAACCATTCGCAGAAGTGTACCAGTGGAGGCCAATCAGCTGCTGATAGTGCCTGCGCACGCTGTACATGGTACGGAAACAGCTGGTTCTCCCGTAGCACTCTCCATACAGTGACGTGGTCAACGTTACCTTATACAGCAGCAACTTCTCTGACACTGACATTAGTGTTATCGTCAACTGCACGAAGAATTGCCTCGTCAATTGCAGGTGTCCTCGTCGTTCTAGGTCTTCCCCAGTCGCGAGTCATAGGCTGGAATGTTCCGTGCTCCCTAAGACGCCGATCAATTGCTTCGAACGTCTTCCTGTCGGGACACCTTCGTTCTGGAAATCTGTCTCGATACAAACGTACCGCGCCGCGGCTATTGCCCCGTGCTAATCCATACATCAAATGGGCATCTGCCAACTCCGCATTTGTAAACATTGCACTGACTGCAAAACCACGTTTGTGATGAACACTAACCTGTTGATGCTACGTACTGATGTGCTTGATGCTAGTACTGTAGAGCAATGAGTCGCATGTCAACACAAGCACCGAAGTCAACATTACCTTCCTTCATTTGGGCCAACTGGCGGTGAACCGAGTAAGTACAGTACATACTGACGAAACTAAAATGAGCTCTAACATGGAAATTAAGCGTTTCCGGACACATTTCCACATAACATCTTTTCTTTATTTGTGTGTGAGGAATGTTTCCTGTAAGTTTAGCCGTACCTTTTTGTAACACCCTGTAGATACTAAGATGGTATCTGTTCTTTCGGACATGTCCTCGGATAGACCGTCTGCCATGTAAGCATGAGATCCCGGGTTCGAGTCCCGCTCGAGGCACACATTTTCATCTGTCCCCGTTGACGTATGACAACGCCTGTAAGCAGCAAAGGGTGTTCATTTCATTGTAATTTCATTCTAACGCGCTGCATGGTCATGATATCTGTTCTTTCGGATATGTTCGAAATAACAGATACCATCTTAGTATATATATATATATATATATATATATATATATATATATATATATATATATAGTTAGAGAATAGTGTGCAAACCGGAATCGATTATTCTATGTTCCATATGTATGGAGGTGATGCCAGTAAATGTTTTTCACTTAAAAATTATTCGTGTGGTGTTGTGCTCTGTACGGAGCAAGAAGCTCGAGAATGGTAATTTTCGTATTTGTTTAATCTCCTCGACGTGAGAAGAAAATCTGAATTCTGTGAGCATCATTAATAAATCGCTGTTGATCTCAGAAAATGTGAAATTTTGATGTACACTTGATATGTGTCCACATTCACCTAAGAGTAATTTTTTAGGACCATGTTTTTGTTTTTATTATAATGCTACATCATGTTCGGTCGTATTACCTTTTATCTTTTAGACTTAATTCTACGAGGACGTGCTGAAAAATAATGCCTCCGGATTTTTATGTGAAAACTCTTATAGCATTTCAAACTAAACGAACTTTATAAAAATTCTACATTTTTATTCTTCATGTCTACATAATTATATCTCAATAAAGTGACCCTGGCGACGAACGCATTTCTTCCATAGAGAGACTAGTTTGTTGATACTGTCACTGTAGAATGTTTGACTTTGAGTCACAACCACACCTCTGCCTGCAGCACTTCTTCACCACCAAAGTGAAGTCGTCGACGGTGTTCTTTAAGTTTTGGAAACAGATGAAAATCGGATGGGGCCAAGTCGGGACCGTAAGGAGGGCGATCGATGACAGTGAAACCAAGGAGTCAGATATTTGCCGATGTCGCAGGACTCGTGTATGGCCTCGCATTGTCATGCTGAAGTCTTCGAGTTTGAAACTCGATTACAGCACGCTAATTGTCACATAATTGCCTTACACACGGCCATGTAACACGCTACATTTCAGAGCCCTCCAGCGACAGAAGGCAAAAAATATGTAGACATGAAGAATAAAGACGTAAAATGTTAATAACGTTTTCATTTAAAAAGCTTAGAAAGTTTTCTCATAAAAAATTCGGAGGCATTACATTTCAGCACGCCTTCGTATTTTACGTGTCACTATTATGTTGTAGGTGCTCTTCGTAATGACCTAAAGTCAAAATTGGTCACTACTGCTCGGTAAAGTATATTTTATTATAACCTATGACGCTCAAAAGCTTTCACCATGACCTCATGTAAGTGGACAGTTTACTGTTGCTTACAATGCGAAGTGAAATTTTCCACTTGTCCATCTCTCGTCCCGGCTCATTTGGCTATTGTCTGCAATGTTTCGTTTGGATTTTATCTCCTCTCTGTCTCCGTTCTACCTAGAGTTGTGCCTTGGATGCAGTCTGATGTCACCAGCACCCTTCGGATGAATTCGTCTACTTTGTCTCTTTGCCTTGAAGATCTCCAGCTGCCTCAAGGACTGCGTATGCACTATTTTGTCGAAGTTCTCGCAAAGTATTTCATTCCTTACTATTCGCTCATCTGAAGAGCATTTCTTTCTTCATCGCTCATTCGATTGTACTAAGCATTCCTTGTATGTGGCACTAAGCACTATGGGGCTTAAAATCTGAGGTCATCAGTCCCCTATACTTAGGACTACTGAAACCTAACTAACCTAAGGACGAGTCTGGGACCGCAAGACCGCTACGGTCGCAGGTTCGAATCCTGCCTCGGGCATGGATGTTTGTGCTGTCCTTAGGTTAGTTAGGTTTAACTAGTTCTAAGTTCTAGGGGACTAATGACCTCAGCAGTTGAGTCCCATAGTGCTCAGAGCCATTTAACCTAAGGACGTCACACACATCCATGCCCGAGGCAAGATTCGAACCTGCGACCGTAGCAGCCGCGTGGTTCCAGACTGAAGCGCCTAGAACCGCTCGGCCACAGCGGCCAGTCCTTATATGTCATGTGCTGTTGTTGCAACGTCTCATCATCGTACTTACGTTATTTGGGAGAAGTGCATCTGTTACATGGGTTCTAAAGAGATAAAGGAGGGAACCATTTTCAGGCAAAAACCTATCAGAAATCGTTATGGGTCCGTGTGGGCCATGGTGATCGTTTCCCCTGGATCTGGCATGAACTGGTGCACTCTTTATCACAGGTTGAGACCCATTACCATTCCAGGATCAGATGTTTCACAATATCTTCTTTGAATGTTGCATGCTACTTAATTACCCTTTCACTTCCCGTTAGTATCGTTCGTATGAACTATAATCTGCAATTTTCTGAAGAACATCTGTCGGATACGTACATCGTTTGACCAGAAGAATTGCCTCTGATATCGAGTCGACACGACTGCTGGTATGATACACTAACCAGTCTGAATTTGGTTACAGGAGGTTTTCCACGCTTGTTTAAACGAACGCTGGACAATCTCTGTCTCAGAAAGTCGGCCGGGTGTGGCCGATCGCTACAGTCGCAGGTTCCAATCCTGCCTCGGGCATGGATGTGTCTGATGTCCTTAGGTTAGTTAGGTTTAAGTTGTTATAAGTTCTAAGGGGCTGATGGCCTCAGATGTTTAGTCCCATAGTCAGCATGCAACAACGGCTGCGCCGCATATCTGTGCGCGGCGTGCTGCGTCGGCTCCCCCAGCACTGCTGGCACAACGCGGCCTCCCCACAGTCCACCCGTACTTCGCAACCTCTAGCTGCAGGCTGCACGCCACCGAGATTCCGAGGCGAAGCCTACCACCCTGAGATCGGTAAACAAGCCAGGAACCCGCAGGAATACCACAGTCGACCTCTCTGTACGCTACTTTCACGTTGTCCTCCACACATACAACATCCTATTATGTATTTCACATATATTAAGTGTTACCTGCCCTTACAGTTTCTTTCCCACTCACTCTCACCTCTTTCCTCCATAGATGAGGTGGCGAAGTAGTTAAGACATACGGTCTTGCATTCTCCTCCTAGTCAGTGATTCAAACAAGCTTGATATGGGGGAGCAAACGATTTTGGCTGCACAGTGACGGTGTGAGAGAGAGAGAGAGAGAGAGAGCAAGGTTGAGGGGGGGGGGGGGGAGAGGACTTCCCTATTCTACCTCAGAATCAAACTCAGCACATCTTGGCCGTGTACACCTGGCAAACAAAGCATTGAACAACTACACATGGTGTCCCAGGAAAAATATTGTATTTAGGAACATCACATGAAGGTATTTCAACAGCTATGAGCTTTCTTCATCTTCGACATTGTGAAATAAATGAAATAAACATTAAAAAAAGTTTTACATATTCTGAGAGGTGGTAGCGTGAACCAAAGCAAGAAAAAAATTCCCAGCGAACATGGGCTGAAAACTGCACAAAATTGCATACCTTAAAAGGAAACAGAACGTGTTCAGTAGAAAAGACGTGTCCCACAGTAGCATACAATATCCTATTATGTATTTCACATATTTTAAGTGTTACCTGAGCTTTCTTCATCTTCGACATTGTGAAATAAATGAAATAAACATTAAAAAAAGTTTTACATATTCTGAGAGGTGGTAGCGTGAACCAAAGCAAGAAAAAAATTCCCAGCGAACATGGGCTGAAAACTGCACAAAATTGCATACCTTAAAAGGAAAGAGAACGTGTTCAGTAGAAAAGACGTGTCCCACAGTAGCATACATGAACAAGCTCAAAAGTTATGAATTTTAGGGCCCATGTTAAGTAAAAAAATTTCTGGTTTTGGTCCATATCACCAGCTCTTACAATAAGGGAAAAGAGTTTGCAGTAGAGAAAAGATTTGTTTCACAGTAACGTAGATAATGAAGTGCTCACAGGTTTAAGGGTATGCATTTTAGATCCCATGTTCACTACATTTTTTTTGCTTCCAATGATTGTTCCTGTTATATCCCTGAATAATTACGATTTCTCCTGAGACACCCTCCATAACACAGAAATTAAATATGGTTAGAACTTTGTAATTTGTTCATGGAATAGCACAGAATGTTCTAGATGTAAAAAATCGTACTTTAAGAAAAATTGAATAAGTAGTTTCCACAAAATCGATGCTTGTGGTAATTTTTAGTGGCGGCAGGGAAAGGAGATAAAAGTCTGACATTCGGAAAATAGATGTATTTTGACACAAAAACATGATGTAAAGAGCTTGGTACAATTTTGATTAATACGTTGCGAGGATTTTAAATTAATGTATATTTTGGCCAAAAATCCATTAAAACTTAGTAAAATCTCATACTGATAGATATAAGCCAAAATAGAGAAAATACTGCACTGTATTTGACATAATAATTAATGGCGATGTTCCAAACTATAGTACCGTCAATGGACGATCCATAGGTAAAGCAATAATACAAGAGAAAGTTCAGAGGACATTTAATACACATTTCCAACTGGAAAGATGACAGAGGCG
Organism: Schistocerca serialis cubense; assembly: GCF_023864345.2. Taxonomy (NCBI): domain Eukaryota; kingdom Metazoa; phylum Arthropoda; class Insecta; order Orthoptera; family Acrididae; genus Schistocerca; species Schistocerca serialis. The sequence continues at coordinate 727,885,845 of NC_064638.1, forward strand.
ATTCGATCGGAATTAAATAAGTTGTTAACGGTTCACTATGCAGAAAGAATGTGTTTTAGCACTCTGTCAGATGCACTAGCGGCAGCGGGAATATATAACGAATCCCCGAAGGTGTCTGGTGGTTGGCTCACTTGAAGATTTTCGCCAACATTGTGTGCCGCCGTCAGTGCCGTCCTCCACGACGAAATGTGTTGTGATGTAATCTACAACGGGGAATGCTAGCCATCGGATGCCCGTAGAAGAACACTTTGAGTGATGTCAAAAAACTTTATACAACAGATGAAGGTGAACTTTTGCGTGAACTGCAGTATTTGAAAAAACTCTTTCGTGTCGCCTGATATAGTTTGTGCGCTGCCTACCGTACCGAAAATCAGTGTGAAAAGTAGAGTACAAATTTTCCACTTTTAGGAGGTGAATAAACAGTACTTTGAGTTATGCGAGTTACAGGTTTCACTATCATTATTAACACGAACTGGAACGTTGAGGAGATTTACACTCTGGGCTGTGCCAAGCACTGGTTAGAGTAGGAACAACTGATGAGTTCCATAAAAGATTACTGGGCGTGTGAATATTTTTGAATACATGTTATTTTTTAAAACAGTGAACTTTTAAATTATCACTGTAATTTCCTTACACCTATCTCAAAGTAGGGAGTACGACTTTGTTTTTCAGTCCAGACAAGGCAAAGTAGATTACGAGTATCAGTTTTCAGTTACTTGTGATTGCTCGTCACAGCAATTTACCAGCTCTTGTGGCGTAGTCGCGTATGGAAGTAATATTATTAGCTGATTTACTGACCAAATAAAAGCAAACTCGCCGCCCCACAGTCCGACCATCCAAATTCGGGACATCCGTCGTTTCCCTAAATTACTGAAATTGGATGACGAGATGGCTCCTCTGAAAAGAATACGACTCATTTCATCCCACATTCTTCCGTATTCAGATCTTCTCCTCCATGTCCAATGAGGCCTTCGTCGACGAGAACTTTAATCTACATTCCACGTTCTATGAATTACTTTTGGTTTCTAACTTAACTAATCTAATAAGGTGCTAAAAGGCGGTTTTAGTGGCTGGACACCACGGTAGCTGCTTTATTGGGTTTTCGTTTAGGGAAACATGGATCGCAAATCAGACATATAGCATCCAAAATATGTACTTTGTTTTCACTAATGTAATTTACACTGATGAGTTGGGGACCATTGCTCTTCAAGTGACCGAAGCGAAAAGGAAACTGGGTTACAGTCGGTGGGTGGTACTGACAAATCATTCCATTTCGGTCCCCTCTGCTGCCGCACCTCGGACCCTTGCGCCGTTCTCAGTAATTGCAGAAGGCTTTTACCGGTCTTAGAGCGTCCTGTGACTCCCTTTGCGATAATTTTAGAGTTACTGCCACGTAATGTCGCCCTGAGAGCCCATTACACAGTTGAAACGACTCGCTAATGGCCTTACATCATCTCGTCCTGAGCGAACTCATTGTAGCTACTCACAGTTTACTACGGGTCATTCCGTGTGAATTTAACAGTCTGCAGATAGCGTCGGGTGGAGGACACAAGTTTTTTTATGGAATCTGTCTGAAGGCGTGCTAGAATTTTGCTTTTTCCAAACGTCACAGTGAAAATCAGTTACACGAATTTAAAATTACCATGTAACTGGTGCCCAGCCTCTAAAAAAGCCTTTTAGCACCGTATTGCATATTTTTCCTAGGTATTCCTGTTAAATGAGGAAAATAAAACATATTATCTAACGTTTTAATATGATATAGTTTTTAAGGCTGCGAAATACAATGTTCGCCTTTGTCACGCTGCAGTAAATCTTTTAAGATCTTCTTTTAAGATCTTCTCTAACTGATAGTATGTCTTAAATCACAAACGAGCGTTTGTTCGAAACGCACTGGAAACTTCTACTAAATCGTGACGTCGTTGGCACCCGGACTGCCTCACCTAACGCTAGGAGTGTATCGGGGCCTACAGTAGTCGGTGTATCTGTGGCCACGCGGCAAGAGGGATCCAGCGCACATGACATTTCTTGGCTACAGACCTGCCGCACATTTCTGCAAGCAAATGTCTTGTCATGTACTAGATCTTCAACATTCCCACTCATAATTTTCTTTTCAGACCTGCAGCACACTTGGAATGATGTCTGTTTGGAGTACCGTGCAGAGATCCTTAGACGTTGTGTACCGATTACTCTGGCAATTATTTTCCCCCTTTGGAATATTTATTCACTTTCATGGACAACTACCCGTATTTGCATGTTCATGACTACTGCCCATTAAAATCGCTACACCACGAAGATGACGTGCTACGGACGCGAAATTTAACCGACAGGAAGAAGATGCTGTGATATGCAAACGATTAGCTTTTCAGAGCATTCACACAAGGTTGGCGCCGGTGGCAACACCTACAACGTGCTGACACGAGGAAAGTTTCCAACCGATTTCTCATACACAAACAACAGTTGCCTGGTGAAACGTTGTTGTGATGCCTCGTGTAAGGAGGAGAAATGCGTACCATCACGTTTTCGACTTTGATAAAGGTCGGATTCTAGGTTTATCGTATCGCGACATTGCTGGTCGCGTTGGTCGAGATCCAACGACTGTTAGCAGAATAAGGAATCGGTGGGTTCAGGAGGGTAATACAGAACGCCGTGCTGGATCCCAAAGGCCTCGTATCACTAGCAGTCGAGATGACAGGCATCTTATCCGCATGTCTGTAACGGATCGTGCAGCCATGTCCCGATCCCTGAGTCAACAGATGGGGACGTTTGCAAAACAAAAACCATCTGCACCAACAGTTCGACGACGTTTGTAGCAGAATGGACTATCAGCTCGGAGACCTTGGCTGCGGTTACCCTTAACGCTGCATCACAGACAGGAGCGCCTGCGATGGTGTACTCAACGACGAAATTGGGTGCATGAATGGAAAAACTTCATTTTTTTCGGATGAATCCAGGTTATGTTTACAGCATCATGATGGCCTTTGGCGACATCGCGGTGAACGCACATTGGCAGCGTGTATTGGTCGTCGCCATACTGGCCTATCACCCCGCGTGATGGTATGGGGTGCCATTGGTTACAAGTCTCGGTCACCTCTTGTCGCTTTGAAGGCACTTTGAACAGTGGACGTTACATTTCAGATGTGTTACGACCCATGGCTCTACCTTTCATTCGATCCCTGCGAAACCCTACATTTCAGCAGGATAATGTGCGACCGCCATGTTGCAGGTCCTGTACGGGCCTTTCTGGATACAGAAAATGTCCGACTGCTGCCCTGGCCAGCACATTCTCCAGATCTCTCACCAATTGAAAACGTGTGGTCAATGGTGGCCGATCAACTGGCTCGTCACAATACGCCAGTCACTACTCTTGATGAACTGTGGTATCGTGTTGAAGCTGCATGGGCAGCTGTACATGTACACGCCATCCAAGCTCTGACTCAATGCCCAGGCGTATCAAGGCCGTTATTACGGCCAGAGGTGGTTGTTTTGGGTACTGATTTCTCAGGATCTATGCACCGAATTTGCGTGAAAATGTAATTGCATGTCAGTTCTAGTATAATATATGTGTCCAATGAATACCCGTTTATCATCTGCATTTCTTCTTGGTATAGCAATTTTAATGGCCAGTAGTGTATTTATTGCCAACTCCTCCTTAAAACTTGTATTTTGCCCTACAGCTGCTGTGATAGGGCGTGACACCTGGATTGCAATCCAACTACGTATTACCGATATGTGCGACGAAGACGCATGATGGAAGCAAGAACAAAGCAACAGTTCATCCGTCGAGCCCCTACTCCGTGAAATCTTATACAAATTTGACATCTAGGCATCTCGCCTGTCTAATAACCAGACTCAAATTTAGCCACGGATGTTTGCGCATACATCTTGACAGGCTGCACGCCGTAGATAGTTTTTTGCTCTAGTGAAGAAGGTGAGGTCGCAGATCATCTTTTCTTTGAATGCCCCACACTACATGGAAGTGATACAGTTCTTTTCAAGAACTTATAAAGTTTCTTCATCCGTTGCCAACGTGCGTGACGGCTTTGTTAGCCACACAGGTGCACAGACTTCTTCACGCTATATACATACTGGGCCAACAGATCAGTGACAATAGTTTGCACAAAAGTGTTCTGTAACAACTAATTTTACAATGATGATCCGTTTACGACGTGTGTGCCTGTAAGCAGTCAAGAATTCAAACACTAATTTTCAGTCAATACCTGTATATTTTATGTAGATGTGAACTAGCTGTACGGTGTAAATTAAGGGCCAATAAATTAAAATCAGTTACCTATGAAAATACAGACGAAATTACTACGAATTAAATAGTAAATTAACTGCACGTGAGCTGGCCGAAGTGGCCGTGCGGTTAAAGGCGCTGTAGTCTGGAACCGCAAGACCGCTACGGTCGCAGGTTCGAATCCTGCCTGGGGCATGGATGTTTGTGATGTCCTTAGGTTAGTTAGGTTTAACTAGTTCTAAGTTCTAGGGGACTAATGACCCCAGCAGTTGAGTCCCATAGTGCTCAGAGCCATTTGAACAATTTTTGAACTGCACGTGAGAGGGTGAAGTAAAGACATGTACGACATTATGAGAAACTGTAAGATTCTACACACAGAAGATAAAAACAACGAAGGAAAGAGGGGCGTTTAGAGTTTAACATCTCATCGGCGACGCGGTATTAGAGACGGTGCACAGATATTATTTCGGAAAGGAAATCTGCTGCGTACATCTCAGAGGAACCGTCCTGTAGTTCCTCTCAAGCGATTTAGGGAAGCTGAATCGACGTCCTCTCGACTGCAAGCCCAGTGTTTCAACCGCTGCGCCACCTTGCTGAGCGCGCAGAAGGTAAACGGAATCTAGCGAGAAAATGTGTACCTATGAAAGGATTCGCACAGCAAAGGTTTGCTTCAATTAACGTAAATTGTTCGAATTTTGGCCACGATTCCAACTGCAAGTACAAAATACTGGAAATAAGTATAGTGGGTGATATGTTGTGCGACAAGAAACATTTGTATGTTATTTCTCTCAGAAGTCCGATAACGCAGTGAAAATTTTATTGTGTGATGTAATCTCCTACTGTACGACGACTTCGTTTTCAATTCTGCTTGTATTTTATTGCATACCAGGCCGCCTAACGGTCTTTTAGCAATGTGTGGTCATCATAACTTTTGACTGTAACTGGAATATACCCGTTAGCGAGTTATACCGTGTAAATTTTCTTTTATTTTATTTTATTTTTCATTTCGTCAACTAAGCAACAGGAGGCTGTTTTATATTTGTGTTTTAACGATGTAAGATTTATTAAGGACATCATACACTTGAAAATGACCACACCAGTCGAAGCCGTGCATTAATGAGGAAGACAAAGCGAAAGGATATTCTAATCCAAGTTACGGCAGCCCGTGTGACAGATTACTTTCGTTCAATAGAAAATAGTAATATAACCCCGATTTCAAGATTTATTGTGTGAACTACTTAACCCTTTCTGGCGATAAATTTGTACATTAAATGTTACTGTGTCTTAGCTGCAACAAAAGTAGTTTTTCATAATGAAAATCATGGCGGGGAGCAGCCGTTCGTGACAACAAGAATACACAGATGTGGTTGGTTGGCTATATTACACTGTATAATTGAATGTTGTTGTTGTTATTATGCATGGTAATGAGTTAATAATCATTTTACTATTTATTGCAATAGAAAATATTTCGTAATTAGTTATTTAAATACATTACATTAAGCCACGTATATAAGGTACGTTTTGGAGACGGATACATATTTTTGTATAAATCTTGCATCTGAAATCATTAAAAACATCACCTAAGACCATTATCACATTAAAAAATTTCCTTCCTCTAGAAAATATTCAGGTCTGAACGGTTACTTTAGGAATAAAAGGAATCCGGACACCTATTAGTGGACATCAGTATGGGCTGTGTCGACCCTTCACCTTTATGACAGCTTGAACAGTGCTGGGAGCACTTTCAATGAGGTGTCTGAAAGTCTGTGGAGGAATGCCAGCCCATTCTTCCTCAGAAGCCAAAACTACAGAAATTAATAGTTCTGGACCCTGGGGTACAGAGCTAAGTCGACGTTGAAACTCATCCGAAAGCCGTTTCATTGCTTTCAGACAATTCCATTTTAGGAACTTTTACATCCACAGACCATTGCCTCTAAGATCCTACTTTATGATAAGCTGCGTTGCCGTGCTGGTACAAGCTGTCATCGTCTCCGAACTGTTCCTCTCCTGTTCACTCTACACAATGCTGTAAAATTTGTTCATATCCTTCCACATTTCGCATTTTCTTAAGCTCAGTAAGAGGACCACAACCTAGCCAAGAAGAGTAGCTCAATGCCCTAACATCATCTCCGCTGTACAAATGTCTCTCAGCACTATAGGACTTAACATCTCAGGTCATCAGTCCCCTAGAACTTAGAACTACTTAAATCTATCTAACCTTAGGACGTCACACACATCCATGCCTGAGGCACGATTTTAACTTGCGACCGTAGCGGTCGCGCGGTTCCAGACTAAAGCACTAGATCCGCTCGGTCACAGCGGCCGGCCATCTCCGCTGTACTTCGCCGGTGGTACAATGCATGTTGGCAGGTGACGTTCTACAGGCATTGGCAAACACAAACCCTTCCATCGAAATCCCATACGGTACAGAGTGATTCGTAATTCCAAATAACTCGTTTCCAGTCATCCACTGTCGAGTGGCATCGCACTTTCCACAACCTCACGTGTCGCTTAGCATTGAATACAGAAATTCGTGGCTTATGAAGAGTTGCTCGACCATTGTACCCCGTTCATTTTAACTCCCTATGCACAGTCAGTGTGCTAAGTGGACAGCTGGCAGCACATTGAAATTCACAAGTGATTCCTTCCGCTGATTCTTTGCGATTTTGTACAACCACTCTCTACGATGGCTGACGGCCGCTGTCCATCAGTGTGCGACGTCTGGGTGGTTCTCGTCTAGCTGTTGTTGTTCCTATGCGTTTTCACTTCAATCAGCTCACCAAGAGTGGACCTGAGCAATTTCAAAACAGCTGGTTTTGTTAAGCAGGTGACATTCCATTACGCAGGTGACGTTGGAAGCACTCCTGATTGATCCACTCTGCTATTTCAATTTCTCTACCGACAACTCCGCGCCTCCGTTTATACCGGGGTGTCAGCCTTTCGCGACGTCTGGTTGTCGTTTACGCCTTTCATAGGGGTGTCCGGATGTTTTGGATCAGACAGTGTAATTTCGTCGTAACGTCTGCAGCCTGCAGGCCTGTAGGTCTGAAATTTAGCTTGCTGAAAAAAGAGTGGCTTGTTAAGGATAAGCAGACGGCCAGGAAAAATAAAAAACCGTCTTGCTGTTGTGGGCGCCGCTAAGCTCGCCTCGTGCACCAGCCGATGTGGCAGGGCTAAGGGCCGGCACTGCTTTCTTCCCTCACAGCCTGTGCCACGAAGCGCCGTCCCCGGCGAGGCGCGATGTTATCCCAGCACGTCACGTGACGTCACGACACGACAGTGGCGAGCTGGGCACAGCTGGTCCGGCCGCACACTTTCCTCTCCCACCCGCCGACTGTTCTGTAACGGCGTGATGGCCGTAAACATAGATAAGGCACGACCCTGGTTCGCTTTCGCTTGTATTTCAGTTTTCACTCTTACCCACTGTATAGGCCGAGGACTCAGAAGGAACATTCGTGCAGATCACGAAAATGGTTTCGTAAGCCTCGAGAGAAAGAAGACTGTAGTTCAACGTGACTTCTGCAACAAGGTCACCAGAAATGGAGCATGTGGGGCGGCGGATGGAATAATAAATTGATTTAATGCAATATTATACTTCACCTTCTTTTACAAGAGTCTGAAAACTATTTTTGTGATCAGCCAGAAAGAGATGGAGAACATACTGACTATAATATCCAGTCTGCAAGTGCACATCTTCTTGTATTCACTGAAGAAACCGCTATATTTACGCAACGGCATCAGGAACTATGATCATAAATAAAAGTTTTTAGTTCTAACTGATCAATATATTCAATAAATTTTTAAAACATACATCACAGTAATATTCCTGATAATAATAATAATAGTAACAATAATAATAATAAAATCTCACAACAAGAAGCAATAGAGCAATTAGATGAAAAGAAGCAGAAATTACAAGCATTGGCCAAACGACTTAGAAGATACAAAAAAAGTGAAAATAGAAGGAAACAAAACCAAATATTCAACACAAACCAAAAGAAATTTTACCAGACAATAGATAACACACACATTAAAATAGACAATCCACCAAACATAACAGACATGGAACACTTCTGGAGCAACATATGGTCAAACCCGGTACAACATAACAGACATGCACGGTGGATACAAGCAGAAACAGACACATACAAGATGGTACCACAAATGCCTGAAGTGATAATTTTGCAACATGAAGTCACCCGAGCAATTAATTCTACACACAATTGGAAAGCCCCTGGAAATGATAAAATAGCAAATTTCTGGCTAAAGAAGTTCACCTCAACACATTCACATGTAACTAAATTATTTAACAGTTACATTGCAGACCCATACACATTCCCTGATACACTTACACATGGAATAACCTATCTGAAACCTAAAGATCAAGCAGACACACCAAACCCAGATAAATATCGCCCCATAACATGCCTACCAACAATCTACAAAATATTAACTTCAGTCATTACACAGAAATTAATGACACATACAACTCAGAATAAAATTATAAATGAGGAACAAAAAGCCTGCTGCAAAGGAGCACGAGGATGCAAAGAGCAACTGATAATAGATACAGAGGTGACATATCAAGCTAAAACTAAACAAAGGTCGCTACACTATGCATACATTGATTACCAAAAACCTTTTGATAGTGTACCCCACACATGGTTACTACAGATATTGAAAATATACAAAGTAGATCCTAAATTGATACAGTTCCTAAACATAGTAATGAAAAACTGGAAAACCACACTTAATATCCAAACAAATTCAGATAATATCACATCACAGCCAATACAGATTAAGCGTGGAATATACCAAGGAGACTCATTAAGTCCTTTCTGGTTCTGTCTTGCTCTGATCCCACTATCCAACATGCTAAATAATACAAATTATGGATATAATATTACTGGAACATACCCACACAAAATCACACATTTGCTATACATGGATGATCTAAAACTACTGGCAGCAACCAATCAACAACTCAACCAATTACTAAAGATAACAGAAGTACTCAGCAATGATATAAATATGACTTTTTGAACAGACAAATGTAAGAAAAATAGCATAGTCAAGGGAAAACACACTAAACAAGAAGATTACATATTGGATAACCACAGCGACTCCATAGAAGCGATGAAAAAACAGATGCCTATAAATATCTAGGATACAGACAAAAAATAGGAATAGATAATACAAATATTAAAGAAGAACTAAAAGAAAAATATAGACAAAGACTAACATTAATACTGAAAACAGAATTGACAGCAAGAAACAAGACAAAAGCTATGAATACTTATGCTATACCAATATTGACTTACTCATTTGGAGTAGTGAAATGGAGTAACACAGACCTACAAGCACTCAATACACTTACACGATCACAATGCCACAAGTATAGAATACATCACATACATTCAGCAACAGAATGATTCACATTAAGCAGAAAGGAAGGAGGAAGGGGATTTAACGACATAAAAAACCTACATTATGGACAGGTAGACAATTTAAGAAAATTCTTTCTAGAACAAGCAGAAACTAGCAAAATACACAAAGCAATCACTCATATAAATACATCGGCTACAGCACTGAAATTTCATAACCACTTCTACAACCCTTTAGATCACATAACATCAACAGATACGAAGAAAGTAAATTGGAAAAAGAAAACAGTACATGGCAAGTACCCGTATCACCTAACACAGCCACACATCGATCAAGAAGCATCCAACACATGACTAAGAAAAGGCAATATATACAGTGAGATGGAAGGATTCATGACAACAATACAGGATCAAACAATAAACACCAGATATTACAGCAAGCATATTATTAAAGATCCCAATACTGCAACAGATAAATACAGACTTTGCAAACAACAAATAGAAACAGTAGATCGCATCACAAGCGGATGTACAATACTATCAAATACGGAATACCCCAGAAGACATGACAATGTAGCAAAAATAATACATCAACAACTTGCCATAAAACATAAACTAATAAAACAACACGTTCCCACATACAAGTATGCACCACAAAATGTACTGGAGAATGATGAATACAAATTATACTGGAACAGAACCATTATAACAGATAAAACAACACCACATAACAAACATGACATTATACTCACCAATAAAAAGAAGAAATTAACACAACTAATCGAAATATCCATATCCAATACAACAAATATACAGAAGAAAACAGGAGAAAAAATTGAAAAATACATCCAACTGGCTGAGGAAGTCAAGGACATGTGGCATCAGGATAAAGTTGACATTATACCGATTATACTATCACCTACAGGAGTCATACCACACAATATCCACCAGTACATCAACGCAATACAGCTACATCCAAACTTATACATACAACTACAGAAATCCGTAATTATTGATACATGATCAATAACCCGAAAGCTCCTAAATACAATGTAACACATACCGTACAGTTAAAAGGAAGTCACGCTTGATCAAGGTCCGCATCACTTTCCATTTTTAACCAGACTTAATGTCTGAGAAAGTAAAGAAATAATAATGAAAAATTTAAATCCAAATAGAGGTGTTTTGCAGGATATGCTTCCTGCAACCACCCTAGAAGGAAAACAAAGACAGAGGATGAGATGGTCAGATGAAGTTAACCGACACCTCATGTTCTGTTATTACCAAGCAACAAACCTAGGAACCAACACAAATGGATACAGATCACAAGTATACACAACATTTATTACCAGATACCCAGAATTAAAATTTTTCGCAGAACAACGACTAGCTGATCAGATCCGTGTAATAATAAAAAATAACAGAATACCCGTGTCAGAATTAGAAAACATCAAACAACAAGTACAGCAAATACTGGAACAAAATAATGTGCAATCAGAAGAAGAAGAAAATACAGTAATGGACTCAAACATCCCAGAGCAAACAAACAAAGAGCAACACGCATCAATTAAACAATCAGAGGAAAACAAAATCTTAAGACAGCCACCAGAACAAGCACAAATAGAACACGAAGTGACACACATGTTAGATATAGAAGAAAAATTTCAGCTGACATATATAGAATACAAAGACACAAATACAGACATTTGACCATTCTTGCATAGACCGCAAATAACCCACAAGTCGAAACAACAATAAAAACTATCAACACAATAATACACAACAAGATAAATGAAAACACAACGATGGAAGAGTTACAACTACTGATTTATATAGGAGCACTCACTACACTAAATATACACACTAGGCAGAGATCAGAACCAACCAACACACAGAAGAAACCCACAAAACTAGCATGGCAACGCAGGCTACAGATCAGAATAGAAAAACTGAGGAAAGACATCGGACAGATAACACAGTTTATAAGAAAAGAAATATCAGACAAAAAACGAAAAAGGTTAGGTAAAATCTCACAACAACGAACGATAGAGCAATTAGATGAAAAGAAGCAGAAATTACAAGCATTGGCCAAACAGCTTAGAAGATACAAAAAAAGTGAAAACAGAAGGAAACAAAACCAAACATTCAACACAAACCAAAAGAAATTTTACCAGACAATAGATAACACACACATTAAAATAGACAATCCACCAAACATAACAGACATGGAACACTTCTGGAGCAACATATGGTCAAACCCGGTACAACATAACGGACATGCATGGTGGATACAAGCAGAAACTGACACATACAAGATGATACCACAAATGCCTGAAGTGATAATTTTGCAACATGAAGTCACCCGAGCAATTAATTCTACGCACAATTGGAAAGCCCCTGGAAATGATAAAATAGCAAATTTCTGGCTAAAGAAGTTCACCTCAACACATTCACATCTAACTAAATTATTTAACAGTTACATTGCAGACCCATACACATTCCCTGATACACTTACACATGGAATAACTTATCTGAAACCTAAAGATCAAGCAGCCACAGCAAACCCAGCAAAATATCGCCCCATAATATGCCTACCAACAATATACAAAATATTACCTTCAGTCATTACACAGAAATTAGTGACACATACAACACAGAAGAAAATTATAAATGAAGAACAAAATGGCTGTTGCAAAGGAGCATGAGGGTGTAAAGAGCAACTGGTAATAGATGCAGAGGTGACATATCAAGCTAAAACTAAACAAAGGTCGCTGCACTACGCATACATTGATTACCAAAAACCTTTTGATAGTATACCTCACTCATGGTTACTACAAATATTGGAAATATACAAAGTAGATCCTAAATTGATACAGTTCCAAAACATAGTAATGGATAATTGGAAAACCACACTTAATATCCAAACAGATTCAAATATCTCACATCACAGCCAATACAGATTAAGTGTGGAATATACCAAGGAGACTCATTAAGTCCTTCTGGTTCTGCCTTGCTCTGAACCCACTATCCAACATGCTAAACAATACAAATTATGGATATAATATTACTGGAACATACCCACACAAAATCACACATTTGCTATACATGGATGATCTAAAACTACTGGCAGCATCAAATCAACAACTTAACCAATTACTAAAGATAACAGAAGTATTCAGCAATGATATAAATATGGCTTTTGGAACAGACAAATGTAAGAAAAATAGAATAGTCAAGGGAAAACACGCTAAACAAGAAGATTACATATTGGATAACCACAGCGACAGCATAGAAGCGATGGAAAAAAACAGATGCCTATAAATATCTAGGATACAGACAAAAAATAGGAATAGACAATACAAATATCAAAGAAGAACTAAAAGAAAAATATAGACAAAGAGTAAGAAAAATACTGAAAACAAAATTGACAGCAAGAAACAAGACAAAAGCTATAAATACTTGTGCTATACCAATATTGACTTACTCATTTGGAGTAGTGAAATGGAGTAACACAGACCTACAAGCACTCAATACACTTACACGATCACAATGCCACAAGTATAGAATACATCACATACATTCAGCAACAGAATGATTCACATTAAGCAGGAAGGAAGGAGGAAGGGTATTTATCGACATAAAAAACCTGCATTATGGACAGGTAGACAATTTAAGAAAATTCTTTCTAGAACGAGCAGAAACTAGCAAAATACACAAAGCAATCACTCATATAAATACATCGGATACACCACTGCAATTTCATAACCACTTCAACAACCCTTTAGATCACATAACATCAACATATACGAAGAAAGTAAATTGGAAAAAGAAAACACTACATGGCAAGTACCCGTATCATCTAACACAGCCACACATCGATCAAGACGCATCCAACACATGGCTAAGAAAAGGCAATATATACAGTGAGACGGAAGGATTCATGACTGCAATACAGGATCAAACAATAAACACCAGATATTACAGCAATATAAATGCAGACTTTGCAAACAACAAATAGAAACAGTAGATCACATCACAAGTGGATGTAGAATACTAGCAAATACAGAATACCCCAGAAGACATGACAATGTAGCAATAGTAATACATCAACAACTTGCCATACAACATAAACTAATAAAACAACACGTTCCCACATACAAGTCTGCACCACAAAATGTACTGGAGAATGATGAATACAAATTATACTGGAACAGAACCATTATAACAGATAAAACAACACCACATAACAAACATGACATTATACTCACCAATAAAAAGAAGAAATTAACACAACTAATCGAAATATTCATATCCAATACAACAAATATACAGAAGAAAACAGGAGAAAAATTTGAAAAATACATCCAACTGGCTGAGGAAGTCAAGGACATGTGGCATCAGGATAAAGTTGACATTATACCAATTATACTATCAACTACAGGAGTCATACCACACAATATCCACCAGTACATCAACGCAATACAGCTACATCCAAACTTATATATACAACTACAGAAATCTGTAATTATTGATACATGTTCAATTACCCGAAAGTTCCTAAATGCAATGTAACATATACCATACAGTTAAAAGGAAGTCACACTTGATCAAGGTCCGCGTTACTTTCCATTTTTGACCACACATAACGTCTGAGAAAAGAAAGAAAGATAATAATAATAATGTCTCTCTCGTACATAGCACTATGATGAGTTGAGAGGCGACCTGTACGGTAAGTTCCACTTAAACGGTCTTTCGCCCTGACTTCTAATAATCGAAGTTAATTGCTCGCCACAAAAATGGAAAATAATCTCACCACTTGCCACGCCGTTTCGTTAAATTTCGGGTGGCACACAAAAAGCTACCTCCGCGAAATCTAAGCGATTCGGGACTGTGTACTGTGCTCGCCAGTTCACTTCCTATTTGTACCGAAAACATGTGTTTAGTTGCAGCGTAGCAGCGACGTCATTCGAGGTAGCGCGTAAGCCGGCGTTTAACTGACGAGAACCGATTGATAGCTGGGTGCGAAATGAAGTGTCTGCTGCCTCTCTCGCCGTATTGATATATGTTTCTTTTTTTTTTCTTTTTTTTTTTTTTTTACGCAGCGGACGGCCGAGGGGAACGTCTGCTGTCATCCGCACTATGGCCACGTAGCAGCATGTAAATGGCCGGTTTCTCGGACACATATTATTTAATACCTCGGCCATGAATTAATTAACAATTTTCGTAATTTTTACTTGAATGGAGTCAAGTTGGCTTTAATCACAGAAAAAGTTTTAGCTCGACTGCATTTAAACTTGAATGGCTAGAATTTTTAAAACGGAACGGACAGTAGAACAAGAGCTCTGAACAACATCTTTAAGAGATCTTGTACTGATTGCTATTTTCATCAAAGTCTTGAAACTTGGTATATCTTCATTATTTAATGGTTGTTATTAAGTACTGTATTCAGAATTTTCTGTCATAAATCTAAATGATATTTAATCTATTACAAATAAGGACATCTTTGTTCCAAATTTAGTTTTCAGTAAATTAGTTGAAAACTATTAGAGGAAGCTAAATAGGGTCACATAGCTAAGGTTTTCGTATCTATCAGACGCTTCATACCAAATTTCTTCTTTCTAAGTCTAATATTTAGCGCCTTCAATTTTCCGTAAAACCGCCGATTGTCACCAAAATATTGCTCCAATCAAATTGAGACTTGTAACAGCTGATTTTGAAATACATTTGCTTATTCTGAAAAAGTTTTGAATTTATAACATTATTATTTAGCGTCGCTTGTTTTTTATTCATCTGATCATACTGAGTTTTACGAATTTTAACATTAATATACTGAAGCATAAGTTGACAACGTTTGGAAAATTACTTAACTTTTTAATTTCATTCTTAGATTATGGTTCAATACTTTGTATGCCACGCACAGGTGCGTTTTGATGACGTGGCGCTATTAGCAGTAAATTCTGTGTGACTAGGGCCTCCCGTCGGGTAGACCGTTCGCCGGGTGCAAGTATTTCGATTGGACGCCACTTTGGCGACTTGTGCGTCGATGGGGATGAAATGATGATGATTAGGACAACACAACACCCAGTCACTGAGCGGATACAATCTCCGACCCAGCCGGGAACCAAAGCCTGGCTCTTAGGATTGACATTCTGTCGCGCTGACCACTCAGCTACCGGAGGCGGACGCTACTAGCAGTGAACGGGGTAAGTTCCCTCACACTCCCTCTTCTCTGTATCTCTCAAATGATACAGCGCTTGTTTCGACACAAGCAGAGATCGAATAGGACAAGGATTGGGAGAAAATCGTCACTATGCTCTTGCAAGGAACTGTCCCAATGTTCACCTTCATCGATTTAGGGAAAACATAAATCTGGATGGCCGGCCAGACCTTTGAAACATGCAGTTCTTGAATGCAGATAACCTGTGCTATTGCGTCGCTGACCTCGGTACGTTTGCTTTAAGGCTTGAGGCACATTCAGTACCCCATTCGGCTGTGCTTTCAGATTTAGAGCGACAGATGGTTTCTTGCACTGTCAGTGATCTGTAAAAGACTCCAGACTCTTTTCATTTTTCTTGTATAGCACCTTTCCATCAGAAATTTGACTCCCTAAGGCCGAGTTCATGAACTCCACATTTACATAAGTAACTTCTTGTTTGCGTATTGTTATTCATTAATTGTTTTATTTTAGCTGAAAAAATAGGGGCCTTAAAGTCCTCTCTTACATCGCACCACGAATTAAAGGTAGCAAATCTGTCAGAGCCACCTAAATCCTGGCGCCATCAAAGATACAAGAAAAGAGCATTGTGAAGTTAGTATAGAGGTCGAGGGAACAGCTGAATTCTAGAGAAAATACTCTACGAAGATGTAGATAAGCATCAGCAGTGATACACATAAAAAATTGCCCTTCACACAAAAGGGAACATTCCATACTGATATCACTAATCCAGAAATTCGCAACACCCAAAATTTAATTTATTCTCACAACTGATACTGATAAAGATATGGACGTGCAACTCGCACGCACGACCATTCAAGTATACGAATAGCAGTCCGTGCCTTTGAATTCGGATCCTTTGCCTCCGCTATGGCTGTGCTGTCTGTGTTCAACTGCCAACTACATCAGCTCCAACAAATCTGACCGGCTCGGTGGCGCAGTGGTTATCACATTGGACTCGCATTCGGGAGGACGGTGGATCAAACCCGGGTCTGGCCGCGATCATGACTTAGGTTTTCCGTGATTTCCCTAAATTTCTCCAGGCATATTCCGGGATGGCTACGTTTGACAAAATGGACGATTACTTTCCCCATACTTATCGAATCTGAGCTTGTGCTACATCTCTAACGGCCTCGATGTTAACGGGACGTTAAACTCTTACCTCTTTCCTCCAACATGTCTGTAGGAGGGCTTCTGACAGTTCAGCAATCTGGGCCCTTAGGAGCCTTGAAAATGAGAAACCAGTGGCATGGAAGTTAGATGTAATGTAGCTCTAGAAGAAGAAAAGGACATGAACCCTAGACTGTGTGGTAGTTCTTGTATCAACCACTAGCGTGGAAACTTTCATGAGTAACGCATAACGTTTTCAGTGTCTATTAAAGTGTGTATCATCCTGCTGAAGCTATATGTGCAACAGCAGGTCTGCAAGCAGTGGAAAGCCTTGTATGGTCAATAGGCCTCCGAACGTTGATGCTTTAAAGGACTTCTTTCTGAAGAGAAGAGGTTCGATGTTTATTTTTTACATTGGTTCACATCTAAAATGGATGAATCTACAAAATCTTGTGGTTAGTCGTGAAACCCTATATTCGTAGCGTAAGGTTATTACATTTATGTTCTCATTATACATATAGTGCGGTACTTCATAACAATCCTTGTTTTTCGATCTCTTTTTTTTACGCAGTTGCGCATATACAATGTGTATAGGTTAACTGCCGTCTTTATCAACTGTAATAAAAGTATCATCAATATGAAATGCGTTTCGCTTCATTTTAACACTGTAACAATGTGTTTTTTTCTCTTGCAATTTTGTTTGTTACGTTCATTACAAGTTCACATGCTTTACTACCTACTATAGGCCTAAACCGGTTTTCCTTCTTCTTTTTTTGTTTCTCACGTTTTTTCCTTGTTTTTTGTTTCTCACGTTTGTTTTTTTACTGCATTCTTCTTCGTCTTCCACGTCTGTTATGGGTTGAGTTTTTACACGAAGCACTATCGCTGCAGTTAACACATTTACACTTCTGTGTTGGAAGATGCCATTATCCTCTACTCATTTTGCGTGATTTTGTTTCGGTATTGCGCGATGCGTTCGTCTTTTGTTTGTTTTGATAGTGTTGGAGGCGTCTACTAAGCGTTATGTGAGTGTTTATATTTTCCGATTATGGAGACAGAGAGAGAGAGAGAGATTGTGGAGGGTGCTATCAGTCCCAGCTACTGTGTGTGATTTGATAGTGGTGGAGGCGTCTACTAGCGTTATGTAAGTGTTTATATTTTCCGATTATGGAGAGAGAGAGAGAGAGAGAGAGAGAGAGAGAGATTGTGGAGGGTGCTAACAGTCCCAGCTACTGTGTGTGTTTTGATAGTGGTGGAGACGTCTACTAGCGTTATGTGAGTGTTTATATTTTCCGATTATGGAGAGAGAGAGAGAGAGAGATAGATTGTGGAGGGTGCCAACAGTCCCAGCTACTGTGTGTGTAAGTTATTGCTTTACTACGGTACAGTGGTGCCTGAGCTAAGGTCAGGATACAGCCTAGATGCCTAGTTTGTGATATTATTCTGCTGTGCCTATGGGTGTTGTTCTTTCGCAACAATGTGTTTTGTTAGTTTAAATAGCGTCTGATTGCTGATATTTGTCTGGTAATTTAGTATGTGTTTCTTGCCTGTTATTACTTTTAAAATTTGGAAGTTTTCTTGCAGGTGTAAGAGATATATCTTGTTGCTGAATCTATTTTTATGTCGTTATTCTATGGTGGTCGGGTGGTGGTTTTCTTGCTGGAAGTGTTCTGCAAATGTTGAATGGCTAGTGCCATATTCCAGTGCTCTTTTGTTTCCCTTACACCTTACTTCAAAAGTTCTGTCTGATTGTCCAAGGTATAGAGCATCACAGCTGTTACTCTGGAATTGGTAAATGCCAGATTTTTGGTACATTTCTGTTTGATCTTCCTTTTTCAGACATTTCTGTATAGAGTTGCTGCTTTCGTATGTTAATTTTATCCCTTGTTTATTGAGAATGTTCAAATTTCTGTGTGTCAGTTTCTGTACGTGAGTGCGTACCAGTTGTCTGTTGAGTTTCTATGTTCTCTTGTTCTGTGGTGGTGGTCATGATGATACGTTTGTGTTTGTGGTGGGTGATGTGGGTCTCTGTATTTCTGTGATCTTTTTTCTCGATCTTTTTGTACAGTTTCGTTACTAGTCATACTTGGTATCCGTTATTTTTTGCTATCTGAGAAATTATGACCAACACCTTATTATAGTTATGTTTGTCAAGTGGTACTATTTTTAATCTGTGGACCATACATCTGAGCGCAGATACTTTTTGGATCCGTGAGTGGTGAGGTGATTGATGTAATATTGTGTCAATTGTGGTGTTTCTCTGTGTATGTAGTTGTTTTATTTTACTTAAAGGTTCGTCTACCAAGCAGAGGGTATCATCCATTATCCCCACCAAGACAGTATATTGTATGTTCCTTTAAATATTTTCTACAAAATTATATTTTGTATTTTGTTCATGAAGATATTTGCTAACTTCCCTGAAATTGAGGATCCCATTGGCTGTCCTTCTACTACAGAGAATTCGTCGTTGAATTCAAAGTGATTGTATCTGTCTAGCTCTTGTTATATTATCTTGATTGTTTAACTAAACAAACACTGTTTTTGACCTTGTTTCACAATTTTATTATTATGGTTATTGCACAATCTAGCTTTCGGGTTGTAAGCCCATATTCAAGTAATGTACTTGAAAATGGGCTTATAACCCTCAACCTAGGTTGTGCAGTAACGTTAATAAAAAAATTAATAAAATTGTGAAACAAGGCCAAAAACATTGTTTGTTTAGTTAATTTACAATGTTTCACCAAGGACCCACAGTTGGTTCAATTAAAATGATCTTGACTGTTTTTTAGTATGGGTTTGTAGAGTACATGTTTTCTGCATCAGATGAGACCAACGTATCTGTTTCTGGAATATATATAAGTCTTTTATATCGTTTATTAGTTCTTCTGTGTTGTGTAGGCTTCTGTGTCTGGTGATGGCCTATGTGGGTGCTTTCCTATAGTTGATGTTGGGCCACACAGGGGTGTGTTATTTATGAACATTTCGTTTTTGGGCATTATGTTTCACACGTGTGATAGAAGCTTTTTGTCTGTCGTCTAATATGTGTTCAGTTGTCTTTAGTACAATTTTCCTTGTCTGTGTTGTACCTGTTTGTCGGTTCTGACATTGTTTTGTGATTTTTGTGATTTTATTTTGTGAAATGAATTCATGTGACTTGTTATTGTATTCTTGTTCCCCATAAGGACAACTACATTCCCTTTGTCTGCCTTCATTATGATTATGGTATCGCTGTGTAGTTTTTCTCTAAGGGTTTTCTGCGTTTTAGGTTTTGTGACTCGCTCTCTTCTTTTATTGGTTTCATGTTTTATATTTTTGATGTTTTTAATTTCTTTGCCTATTGATGCTCTTCTGAGGCCTTTGTTCATGGTTTTTTGTGTCTTTCCTTTGTTCTTGAGACAGTATGTCTCAGATTCTGTGATCAGATTTTCTATGAAATGTCCATTTGCTTTTGTGTTTAGGGTGCTTTGTGTTTTAAAGCTTTCTGTAGTAGCTGTGTTTCTGCATCTTTAAGTTTGGTGCCGGTACGATTTATGGGATATAGAATTTATGTGTGTGTCTCTAGCCATTCGGGACATCTCACTGTATTTGTTTCTCCATAAGTCTCTTTAGTTTCGTATTCTGCCTTTGCATTAGCTGTTCTCTGTCGTTATTGGTGTGTTTCATAATGTTGTACAGTTTCGTTACTAGTGATACTTGGTATCCGTTATTTTTTGCTATCTGAGAAATTATGACCAACTCCTTATTATAGTTATGTTTGTCAAGTGGTACTATTTTTAATCTGTGGACCATAAATCTGAGCGCAGATACTTTTTGGATCCGTGAGTTGTTATTTATAGTGTCAGATAACTGCAAGTGCGCTTCATACAGTTCATGATTCAGTTCACTTTCTTGAGTATAACGTTCTAATTTCAGTTTCAAGACAGCATTTTTGGTAATGACATTGCTGTTTGAACTTCATGTGAGCTGTTTGTGATCTTTACGTTGACATACTTAGGTAGAAGGTTATTAAATTTACAATATTTATTAAACTGATGTGTTCAATCGTGTGATGAAGCCTGGTATGGGTTTTCTCTGTTTCTCTCTCTCTCTCTCTCTCTCTCTCTCTCTCCCTCTCGCTGTCTATTCCCCAGTCGGAAAGTGTAAACAGCCACAGAGTGATAGCAGACGCCTCTACCACTATCAAAACAAACATAAGACAAGCGCAATTTGCAATAACAAAACAAAACATGCAAAATGGCGAGCGTATTGATATTTCCAGACACAGACATTTAATGCGTTAAGAGCTGTTAAAAACTCAACACACACAGGTGGGAGACAAAGAAGACACAAGAATTCATTTCACAATATAGAATCAACAAACTAAAGTCATAGCTAACAAACAGATTCCACATAAAAAGTTGAAATATCCTGAAGACAATTGAACACACACTGAATAACAGATAAAAGGCGCTTGTGAAATCACTGAAGAAGATGTGAAACTCCAAAGCCAACGAAAGTATCATAAAAAATTTCCCTGTGGAACCCATCTTTAACTACAGAAAAGCATCCACATTGGCCCACGATAGATATATGCTAAACATACACAACAATATAAAACACAAAACGACAGAACAATGATAAACACAGGAGAACTAACAATTACGTGAAAGACATAGATTCCAGCCACAGGTATGTTGGTCTCATTTGACGTAAAAATCATGTACTCCAATATTCCGGTCAAAGTAATAATCAGGTTAATAGAATAAGACCTAGATATTTACAATCATTTCCTACAAGAACACATAACAGAGATGAGCTCGTTCCCACACCTCAGTGCTGACCAAAATTACTTTGAATTCAGTAAGGAATTCGACCCACAAGAAGAAAGATTGTCAATGAAATACCCAACTTCAGGAAAATTAGCAGATATCTTTATGAACAAAATAGGAGAAAGAATTTTCCAGGAAACAGTACCTGGAAAATACAATAAACTGTATTGGAGGGGATACATGAATGGCATCCTCTGCTTGGTAAATGAACCAGAAAATAAAATAGAACAACTACATGCACAGATAAACACATAAAACAAAATCATAAATTTCGCTTTAGAGACAGAAGAAACAGGCTAAATAAATTTCCTGCATATATCCATCACAAAGAAAAATAAACAACGCTCGTTCAATATTTACAGGAGAAACACCGCTACAGACACAATATTATGTCAATCATCTAATCACTCACACACCCAACAAGTATCTGCTCTCAGATATATTATCCACAGATTAAACACAGTACCACTTACCAAACATAACTACAACAAGGAGTTGTACATAATTATTCAGACACAAAAAATAAAAGATACCACTAATCGCTAGTAACAATATTGAACAAAAATATTCATAAAACATAAAAATTAAGAAAACAAAACGCTATACAAATCCAGGTACCCACATTTCACGCCACAAACACACACATACCAACACCACCACTACCACACAACAAGAGAGCAACATAGAAACTCAACAGACAAGCTGGTACATACTTATGCACGGAAACTGACACAAAGAATTGGGAACATCCACAAGAAACAGGAATGAGAAAGACATACGCAAGGAACAATTCTGTACAGCAATGTCTAAGAAAGAAAGATGAAACTGACATCTACCAAAAATATGGATTTACCAACTCCATTGTAACACCTGCGATGGTCTATACCTTTCACAGACAGGCAGAACTTTTGAAGTATGGTATAATAAAAACAAAAGAGCATGGAAATATGGCACTTGCCATTCAACATTTGCAGAACACCTCTGGCAAGAAAGCCATCACCGTACCACAATAAAAAAGGACATGAAAATAGATTCAGCAACAAGAAACGTCTCCTACACCTACAAGAAAACTTCAAATTCAAAAAACAATAATAGACAAGAAACATACACTAAATTACCAGATAAAGATCAGGAAACAGACGCTGATTAAGCTAATGAAACATATTGTTGAGGAAGAACAACTCCATAGATACGACAAAATAATATCACAAGCTAGTCAATATCCCAACCCTAGATCAGCCACTACTGTGTCATAGTAAAGCAGTAACTCACACACACAGTAGCTAGGATATGTTAGCTCTCTTCGCAGACACACACACACACACACACACACACACACACACACTTACACACTCCTATACAAACACACGGACGAACAAGGATAATTACGACCACTTAAAAAAAGAAAATGTAATCTCTCTCTCTCTCTCTCTCTCTCTCTCTGTCTCTCTGTCCCTAGTCGGAAAATGTAAACTCTCACAAAGCGATAGCGGACGCTTCCACCACTACCAAAACAAACAAAAGACGAACACATTCCGCAACAGCAAAACAAAACACGCAGAATGGCGAGAGGACAGTGATACTTCCATATACCGAAGTGTAACTGCGTTAAGTCTAGTGAAAGTGCTGTTTGCAGAAACGCAACACATATACACTGAAGACGAACAAAAATGCAATAAACAACACCACAACAAACCGTGAGTAACGAAAAGAATAAAAACTATTTATGGTAATGCGTAAAGCATGCAATCTGTTAATGATCGTAACAAACATAAAACGAAAAGCCATATTGTTACAGCAACCACTGGAGACGCTTTGAACCAAAACGAAACACGTCTGGTCTTAATCAGACTTGTTTTGCAGTTGCTAAAGACGCAATTGATCTACACAAGTAGTACTTTATTTTTCATTACGCTGCTCTTTCTTTCTGTGTGATTCACTGTGTCACATTCAATTTTGTGTCATGGTGCTCTGTCGGCTAGTGACATCTTGTACAGTATCTACACTATTTATCTATACATCTCCAGCCCAATTTTGGGATTATCGTATACAGGTGTTTCAGGTACGCGAAATTCCCATGCAGCGCTTCCAGATGGTTTCCTTGAATTTCACAGTAACGTCTGTCGGACGTTCACTACAAGCAGATCATCCCCCTTCAGGACAGCCGGCCGGTGTGGCAGAGCGGTTCTAGGCGCTTCAGTCTTGAACCGCGCGACCGCTACGGTCGCAGGTTCGAATCCTGCCTCGGGCATGGATATATGTGCTGTCCCTAGGTTAGTTAGGTTTAAGTAGTTCGAAGTTCTAGGGGACTGATGACCTCAGATGTAAAGTTCCATAGTGCTCAGAGCCATTTGAACCATGTGAACCTTCAGGACGAGAATACTAGTACCCAGCGTCGACAAATAGTCTATTCCATGCTTTTATCATTTACATGTATGGTATGTTTCTGGTTTGTGAGACATTAACTATACGCCTTTGCCACCATAACGATGAATTAAAACTTGGCATTCCTCATGAAAATGAGAATATTCCCTTGGACAGGCTTCTAATATGCACGACCTTCACAATCAACTAATCTGGTGTGAACCAAACAAATTTGGAAATCCATCTTAGAGCCTTACGGATTATATCTGCTGTTGCACGCGTGTGTCGTCATTAGTTTGAATTTAGAATACACTTAAATCGCTTAGTGAAGAACTGTACACACAATGTTACAGTGCTGATGAGACTAAAATTAGAGGTGGGAAACGATACAAGCATTGGAACCGGCTCGAAATTTTCCAATTCGCCACAGAGCTCGACATGGTATGAAGCACTGCTCGAACAATCATGTAACATTTGACTCGCACGGTGCGTTTGCAAGAGATCCGCGAGAGACCATAGTTCTGTTTAA
This sequence comes from Schistocerca serialis cubense, assembly GCF_023864345.2. Classification (NCBI taxonomy): domain Eukaryota; kingdom Metazoa; phylum Arthropoda; class Insecta; order Orthoptera; family Acrididae; genus Schistocerca; species Schistocerca serialis. The sequence goes on from NC_064638.1 coordinate 727,910,491, forward strand.
AATTTGACAGTTTGGTGAAACACAGAAAGAATTATAGATAAATCTTGCCACAGTCAGAACTCGTGTTGTATTCGAACAAATTTTCAATAAGTCTCATGCATTATGTAAGCGTTAATGGTGATTGTTGCGTTGAACTAACGGCCAAAGACAAAAATGTTGCTCTTCAGCAAGAATCACTTAGCTCTGAACCCATTGGAACATTTTAGTTGGTTATTACAGACAATAATGATTTACTAAACATTTTTGCAAATAACAGATTACATTCTTGTCCACATATTAGAACAACGCTTATAAAGGTTTATGAGTCAGCTTGAAAACAAGATGTTGAAATTCAAATGAGGGACGGAAAAAATAGGAATTAAATACAGAATAGACGAAATAAATTATATTAAACTGACTTTAATTGTAATCTCGTGAGTAAATTACAGCTGCAGGACCCTTCGTGGAGATAGTACTAACAGGCCTCACTAGCTCGAGGAACGAAGAATATCTCAAGAACTGGACTGAATCGTGATATTGGTCATTTCCTTCTTTAGTAGTCGCTGTTTTCACATAGTTCTGATCTGCACCACAGAAAATTGCAGTCCGTGCTTCACAGTTATTTTTATTATTATACTCCCTAGTACATTAACAGCGCTTAGACACACCGTGAACGTAGTATCATCATAAGTAGCTAGATTGCGGGGTGATCAATACCTCGAGCAGAGCCCGAGAATTCTCGCACAGTCAAGCAAGGATTCATGCACAGGAGCAGGTGGCAGTTACGCGTACCCGCAGCGACACCGCCGCTGCAGAAATAGTTTCGGTAGACGTGCGGGTACATCGCAGCGTTAACCCCGCAGTAGTACCGGAGTACAAGGCAGCCAGGTTGCGCGTAGGCAGAAGTCAGCAGGCAGTATTTGATAATTTCTTTTATGAATACGTTAATAAACGCAAAGGAGGTTGTGGCCTCTCCCGCCGGTTAGCTTACGGCCGCTGAAAGAAGCGTTCGTGATACTATTTATAGATATAAGAGAAGATGAAAGTAAAATTTCGCAGCAAAACTCTCAGAGAACTTTCACGGGCTTGATACCAAGCAGTTTCTGCAACATCTTATCATGGCACTCCTCGCGAGATGTGTCCCCTATTTGAGTGTACTTAATCGACGGCAGTCGTTGCTAGGTTGGAGAACACGTATGCACTGCCCATGACAGCCACGACTGCTGCTTCGTGGCCACCGGCGAGCACAGTTCCCTCGCCGCGACCTCGCTTCGCTGCCGTAATCTGTACGGCTCCACTGGTTCGTCTGAGCCGCTAAAGCGTATGACGAAATGACGCTTCGAGGTCGCGGTAGTAAAACTCTCGTGTGTAACCAGCCTCAGCTGCTTGAGTCGTGCTCAAACAGAACACTAAATGAAAGTATTTTACTGGGATATTCAAGAAGAATATAATAATTCAAATCCCAAAGAAAGCAGATGTTGACAGGTGTGAAAAGTACCGAACTATCAGTTTAATAAGCCACGGCTGCATAATACTAACACGAATTCGTTACAGACGAATGGAAAAACTGGTAGAAACCGACCTCGGGGAAGATCAGTTCGGATTCCGCAGAAATGTTGGAACATGTGAGGCAATACTGACCGTACGACTTATCTTAGAAAATAGATTAAGGAAAGTCAAACCTACGTTTCTAGCATTTGTAGACTTAGAGAAAGTATTTGACAATGTTGATTGGAATACTCTCTTTCAGATTCTGAAGGTGGCAGGGGTAAAATACAGGGAGCGAAAGGCTATTTACAATTTGTACAGAAACCAGATGGCAGTTATAAGAGTCGAGGGGCATGAAAGGGAAGCAGTGGTTGGGAAGGGAGTGAGACAGGGTTGTAGCCTCTCCCCGATGTTATTCAATCTGTATGATGAGCAAGCAGTAAAGGAAACAAAAGAAAAATTGGGAGTAGGTATTAAAATCAATGGAGAAGAAATAAAAACGTTGAGGTTCGCCGATGACATTGTAATTCTGTCAGAGACAGCAAATGACCTGGAAGAGCAGTTGAACGGAATGGACAATGTCTTGAAAGGAGGATACAAGATGAACATCAACAAAACCAAAACAAGGATAATGGAATGTAGTCGAATTAAGTCGGGCGATGCTGAGGGAATTAGATTAGGAAATGAGACACTTAAAGTAGTAAAGGAGTTTTGCTATTTGGGGAACAAAATAACTGATGACAGTCGAAGTAAAGAGGATATAAAATTTAGACTGGCAATGGCAAGGAAAGCGTTTCTGGAGAAGAGAAATTTGTTAACATCGAGTTTAGATTTTAATGTCAGGAACTCGTTTCTGAAGGTATTTGTATGGAGTGTAGCCATGTATGGAAGTGAAACGCGGACGATAAATAGTTTGGACAAGAAGAGAATAGAAGCTTTCGAAATGTGATGCTACAGAAGAATGCTGAAGATTAGATGGGTAGATCACATAACTAATGAGGGAGAAGAGAAATTTGTGGCATAACTTGACTAGAAGAAGGGATCGGTTGGTAGGATATGTTCTGAGTCATCAAGGGATCACCAATTTAGTAGTGGAGGGCAGAATGGAGGGTAAAAATCGTAGTGGGAGACCAAGGGATGAGTACACTAAACAGATTCAGAAGGATGTAGGTTGCAGCAGGTACTGGGAGATGAAGAAGCTTGCACAGGATAGAGTAGTAGGGAGAGCTGCATCAAACCAGTCACTGGACTGAAGACCACAACAGCAACAACAACATATCATGACAGCTCATTCAATAACCAAAGAATACCGTCCGGTAACTTTGCAAGTATTATTTTGCTGATCTTTCATTCATTATCCCTTGTTGATACGTCAGAATGTCTTTCAGTCGTCTTATCCTCAACGACTTAGTAACCAATTGCGGCTGCAGCATGGATCGTCCCATAAGGCAGTATTACAGAAATGAATTCTCCAGTACCGATATTTACACAGCAACATCTCCACTCGAAATTGCCTCAAAAAACGTGATGCTGTGGACTGATTGTAACAGCTTGGCAGTTCACGTGGACGTCGCTGTTGGCCGTGTCCACTTCAGGTAAAAGTTGCACTCATTTGGCGTCTTGTAAAGCTGTGTTCCTCTCGCAGAACATCTCGCGCTTTCGTAAATCCGTTTATTACACCCGTCGTGACTTTAATGGTGCTCTAGAATTCTCTAAACCCGCTGAATGATTTCATGTTTTCACGGATACCATAATATTTTTATTGCCATGGTGTGGCGCTACACGTCGTGAAAATGATAATGCAACGTTTGTGCATTATCCCATTTGAATAACAACACACTTATCGGATTATGTATGTATCTGTCTCAGTATACAAACCCGCTCAAAGTGACCTCATAATCCGAACTGACGGTATTCTGGCGTCTGTTCTCGAATTTTAGCCAACCAAAGGCCACAAAAGGGAACCCTTTCTTTTAATGACAGACAATTGGTGACGAGAAACGTTCGTTAACGTGATCACCGACGCACTCAGCGCGCGATCACAACGCAACAGGATCTACAATAGTTGGGTTTAAGCAAGATTGCACTATGTTACATTTTCCGCAAGAGCCAGTGAGCCACAAATATACTATCTGGCCAGAAGTATGCGGACACCTGTTAGTGGCCATTAATATGATATGTGTCCACCATGCAGCTTTGTGACGTCTTGAACCCTGCAGAGGACCCTTCCAATGATGAGTCTGAATCTCCGTGGAGGAATGGCATCCCATTCTTCTTCAGCTGCTGAAACCCGAGAAGGTAGTGATGTTGCACGCTATGGTCTGGAGCAAAGTCGACTTTCTAACTCACCCCATTGTTGTTCCATTGGGTTCAGGCCGGGACTTCACGCTGTCCAGTCCATTTCAGCAACACTATTGTCCATAAGCCATTGCCTCACAAATGACCCTTCATGACAGGGAGCATTGTATTTCTGATACAATCAATCATCGTCTCCGAACTGTTCCTCTATAGTATAAGCAGTGCACAGTGCTGTAAAATGTATTCATATCCCTCCTTATTTAGCGTTTTCTTAAGCGTAAAAGGTGAACACACTCTACCCACAAATAACACGCCCATACCATAACACTACCTCTTCCGAACTTCACTGTTGGCACTGGACATTACGGCAGGTAATTTTCTACAGGTATTCGACAAACTCGTACCCAAACTTGGTGTATCGTGATTCACCACTCAAAATCACTCGTTTCCGGCCATCCACCGTCGAGTGGCGTCGCCCTTTCCACCATATAAAGGGGCGTTACCATTGACTACAGCCTGGAACCGCAAGACCGCTACGGTCGCAGGTTCGAATCCTGCCTCGAGCATGGATGTTTGTGATGTCCTTAGGTTAGTTAGGTTTAACTAGTTCTGAGTTCTAGGGGACTAATGACCTCAGCAGTTGAGTCCCATAGTGCTCAGAGCCATTTGAACCATTGACTACAGAAATGTGATGTGCGGCTTATGAGGAGCTACATGACCATTGTACCACGTTGTTTTTAAATCCCTACGAATAGTCATTGTTGTAGGTGGACTGCTGGCAGAACTTTGTAACTCACGAGTGATTTCTTCCGCTGATTTCATCAGGCTCCACAACGGTAGACAGTCCCTACCTTTCAGTACATGGAGTCTGCCTGGTCTTGGCTTAGCTATGGTTGGTACTTCGCATTTGCACTTCACAGTCACATCACCAGCAGTCGACTTTGGCAGCTTTAGAAGGGTTGAAATGCCCCTTATGGATTTGTTACTCAGGTGACATCCAGTAACTAGTCCATGTACGAAAACGCTGAATTCTCCTGACATCCCATTCCGCTGTTACTGATTCTTTTGTAATGGAGGGTCCGCTTAATGTGATGTCTAGGTGTTTTTTTCCACGTTATGCAGGGGAGTCAGGATACTTTTGATCAGACAGTGTACTGCAACTCGGTTGCCAACGTACACACTATAAAAGCTTTGACGACTAGGTGACTGGTGTGCTTGGAACTCGAAGGAAAGCACATAACTCCATACATACATAAAATTTTCGAAAACATTATCAGCGACCTTATATAACATAATTAAATATATATAGTTAAAAACAGTCTTGATAGCAAATTTCTTTTAAACTGAGTGACCGGTTTCAATCCTTAAGGATCATCTTCAGACTCCAGAACGGCAGGTGGACATCCATGGAGCAAGCTGCGCCGACCCACGACGCTGAACTGACTGAGCAGACAGTCATGGAAGTCCACTTGCCGTTCTGGAGTCTGAAGATGATCCTTATGGATTGAAACCGGTCACTCCGATTAAAAGAAATTTGCTATCAAGACTGTTTCTTAATTACATATATATTTAATTACATACACACATATTTTAAAGACTTATGATTTTTCGATACAATCACTCTCTTCTGTCGTTGGCTCTTCTTTTCAGTTCCATGTAATCATCATATCCTATCTTCTTCTCGATGCCTTTCACATACTTCGTCCTAGGACGTCCTCTACCTTTCTTTCCCAGCACTTTTCCTTCAAGAATATTGATGAAGAAGGTGTTTTGTCTGATGACACGTCAAATTTGGCGTCGCTCTTTGCGCCACTTAAAGTGGCGCTTACTATTGAGTACAAAACTGTGTGGCTTACGAGGTGCTGCTTGACCATTGTACCAAATTCTTTTTTAAACCATTTTTCACTTTTCCAGTTCCTTTACAATCGTCTCTCTTTGTTGAATCCCAGAGTGGTTTTTCTTTCCGTCCAGCTCGTTCTTGTCATTTTCTGCCACGTCCAAGATTGTAGCATCTTCAAGATGATAAAACTCCAGTTTACCCACAATCAAACTTTCACTTCCATAGGGCAGTGTACTCCACACAAATGATTTTGCAAAGGATTTTCTGACATATATTTTCGTATTTTCGCATGTTTACTGTTTAAAATATTTTACTTGGTCGTAAATGGCTACTCTGCCAATACTATTCTTCTCTTCACTACCATTAATCTTCTATTGACCGCTATGATTACACTTCCTTAATACTAAAATAGTTTCACTTGCTCATTTCTGACGTTATTAATTTTTGCATCGGTTTACCTTCTCATATACTTTTTCGTACTACCATTATTTCTGTTTTCATTTTGTTCACTTTCATTTCCATAGTGTAAGAATGTCTGATGGGACTTGCAACATTTCTTTCTTTCTCAGAGTCTACAAGTGTTATAAAGTCCTCAGCAAGTCTATTATAATGTATTCTTTCACTATTGCCTTTTATTTCCTTTGTCTTCTCGTTCACAATTTGAATAGACTCCTCAATGAACACATTAAATTTCGGGGTAGGGTACATCTGCGTCTAACTCCTTGTCTAATCGTGGCTCTTCCTCTATGTTGTTGATGCTGATTTTTGTGCTTTGGTTCTGATGCAGGTGATTTGTTATTCTTCTGCCCTTCCAATCAAGTCCTATATTTCCTCCAAGGATCACACAGTCAAAAGCTTTTTCTAAGTCTGTGAAGGTAAGGTAAGTTCTTCTGTTCAGTTCCACACTTCTAACTAATGGCTTTACAAGGTTAAAATTGCTTTCTTGTTCCTCTGCCTTTTCTAAATCCAAAATGGCCATCTTCAACATACTAATCTACTTTTACTTTTATCCTACTTTTAAGTATATTAACGAATATTTTGGAGGCATGTGATAACATCAATAGTGTTCTATAACTAGTGCAGGCATTACCATACCTATTTTAGGTACGCTAATGCTTCTGCATTGTGTGAAGTCTTCTAGCATCAGCCTCCTTTCGTTGCAGTCATTTATGACTCTGAATGATTGGTCTTCCATATTGTACCCTAAATTTTTCAACAATTCTGCGCGAATGACATCAGCACCTGTTGAGTTTTCTACTGTGAGACTCCAAAGAACAAGTTAATATTCATTTCTCATGAGTGGAGGACTTTGCACCTCTCTCTCACACTCGTTAATGTATGTCTTTACATAGGTTACTTCCATTCTTGAAGTCCTTAACATAGTACAGATCTTCTATGTATTCTTTCCTACGAGCGCATAGCTCATCATTGTCTATCATAACGTTCCCTCTTTATTTTCAACTTCTCACCGACCCCGTTCAAGTTTTTTTCCGAAGGGCTCTGATTTTTTTATAAACTCGAACTGTTATCCCTGTAACGTACATGTTTAATTATATAGTTAGGTTGGCCGATGAAAAATTATTCTTTTACGCAGCCTGTTACCTTATTATGTGAATTTAATTGAGTTTTTACTACCGAAAATATCTCGAGTCCCCACCTGAATCGACCTACCACTTAATTACCCCGAATACTGGCTTGGAAAGAAAAAGACGAAAGTTAGTGGATAGGCCTCAAGTCAAGAAAAATTAACAGAATTTTGATATACCTTGATAATTCTGTCTTAACTCTGTAGGAGAATCTGCTTAAAAATGCTCTTAAATACAATGAAAATCATACACGTTTGAGCTAAGTTGGCCTGGAAGAGCTTCGGTAGGGAATTGGATAAATAGCGGATGAGTTATTGAATATCAACAACGGCTTATGCAGGATTAAATCCTAAAATTTGAAGCACAAGAACAAACGCATTTTTAATAGAAAAACTTTAATTTATCATGTAGTGCTGGTACTGAATATTGCCGGTAAAACGGGCTCAAATACATACATGAATATCACCATTATTTGAAATCGAGTGTACCGTGGAAAGTTTGGGTTACATACGCACACATTCAGACTAACCATTCACCACAGACAAAGAAGGGTTGTTCAATAATTTATAAAAGGAAACAAGATCTAAATTGGGTTAGAGAGAGACTAACCTTGATGGTCGAATACTTTAACAGGAAACTATTCCCAAATTTACAAAAAAAAAGTAAAATCGCAATTAAGAACAATGAATATGATCTCCGTCCTGTGAAGAATTCTTCCAGAAGGTAGGACGCAGCGAAGATCATTAGTAACTACGTGGCTACCCATTACAAAGAAATATCGATAAAATATTAAAAAATTCAGCACAAGATCACGAAATCAAGCAATCAGGCATAGAATACAACAGCATAATCTCACGAACAAACACGTGGTAATGGCTAGCAGCCATGCACAAAGAAAGACTCATATCTGCAGAAAAGACAGTGGCCTTTTTCTTAATATGACTACCGAATGTTAAAACCATACGCACTGCTCAAAATCAGTTAGACGATTTGTTCAGGAATCTAGTCACGGTCATAGATCCATGTGGCCTCATGTCCCATAATCACAAAGTGATAGAGCACAAGGAAAACTGCTGAAAATTTCAAAAATAGCAAAATTATTCTCACTTCCTGCCCACACAAGGTGTCCGGAGTTACTCTGTAATAGCTGAAATCTATTAAGAAATTAATTAAAGACTCAGTTAAGCTGAAACATACATATGCATAAAATTACTAAACTAAGGACTAACACTTGATGGATACACGTGGACGATTCCCAGAGCAGTGAGGCTGTTCGCTACTCACAGCCCCTACTGCGGACCAGAAGCCGGCATATGCGCTCTCTAACTGTGCCAACTTAACAAAAGCGACGGATCATCGCTCGCCGGTGTTTCTCTGACCCAGAGACACACAAAAGTTGGCTATGCTGCCCTGCATTCAGAGAAACTTACCTTAAATTCAGAGACATACGGGCACGCCAGAAGACGACGACCAAGCTTCCAGGCAATCAACTAGAAGGATGGAACAAGGAAAACAAAGGGTGACAACACAAATGTATGATGATTGCTTTTCTGTATCGAATTAAACTCTTACTATGTATATAGCTAATGTTGAAAATTATTTAGATGTTAAATACAATGCAGAAATGGTAATTTAATATTGAAATATCAGTAAGGCCGCCAGATGTATCACACAGCTGATCATCTTTCTCTCAGTTTGAATTGATAGGAGAGCCAACAGGTAAACGACACTCTTCAGAAACATAAAAGTGAGTATCAAACCTGGAAGTCAATGAAGCCACTTTTACAGAGACGCTTCATCCCTTTTTTCGATTTTCTTCTTTCTGATCAGCTATGCTTTTGGCCTATTTCTCTTTTTCTTCTCTGCATTTGGGTGTGATGTGATTTTTAATCCTTTTGAAGTCTTCTACATTGTTTTCTTTCCCATGTTTATTCCTTTCCTGAGTTAGATGTAGTATTTCTTTCGTCATTCAAGGTTTTCTAAGTTCCTGTTTTATTTTTCCTAAAACCTCATTTGTTGCTTCAATTACCCCATCTTGATATTATTCCATTGCACTGGCTCATCACTTTGTGCTTTCTTCAAAGGTCACCTTTATTGCTTCTTTCAGTCTTTACTCTACATTTCTTCTTCATAGATCTCTTGATTATTCTAAATTGCAGTTGGTTAACACAAGTGCATTGGCCACTATGTCCGAACCTGGATAGTTGTGGCATGATTTTATCTGATTCCTGTAACTCTGCTTCATTAGTATATAGCGTAACTGGAATCGTCTTTTGTCCGGTACGACCAATTTCTGCCTTCTTCTTTATGGAAACCATATCATTTTGACTGCAGAAATCTACCAGATTTTCAATTCTTTGGTTTGTTTCTCTCAAGCCAAAATTTCCTACTATCTTATTGTCAGTTTGAGATTATATTACGGAATTAAAACGCGCCGATTACTGTAACATTATCATTTTATTTAGCCAATTTTAATATTTCTTCAGTATCTGTGGGCATAGTCTCTCCTTTTTCCAAGACAAGAGCCGATATTAAGAAATACGAGGATGAGTCAAATGAATCCTTGAATATTTTTTTAAATATTATTTATTGTGCAGAAGTGGTACAAAGCTGTATCACTTTTCAACATAATCCCCCCTACGCTCAATGCAAGTCCTCCAGCGCTTACAAAGTGCATAAATTCCTTTAGAAAAAAATTCTTTTGGTAGTCCGCGCAACCACTCATGCAATGCGCGGCTTACCTCTTCATCAGAATGGAAATTCTTTTCTCTCATTGCGTCTTTGAGTGGTCCAAAGATATGTAAATCACTTGGGCAAGGTCTGGTGAATATGGTGGATGAGGCAGACACTCAAAATACAGGTCTACGATTGTTGCAACTGTTGTACGGGCAGTGTGGGGCCTTGTATTGTCATGTTCCAAAAGGACACCTGCTGACAGCAATCCACGTCGCTTTCATTTGATTGCAGGCTGCAGGTGATTTTTTAGGGGATCTGTGTATGATGCACTGGTGACAGTGGTCTCTCTAGGCATGTTATGCTCCAAAATGACGCCTTTTTCGTCCCAAAAGAGGGTCAGCATAAAGCTCGCTCTCTTGGTTTCCAGTTGGTGGAAGTGAACCCAGGTGCCGTCCCCAGTAACGATTCTTGCAAGAAACCCATCACCTTCTCGTTCAAAGTGCCGAAGAAGTTCTTCACAAGCATCAACACGTCTTTCTCTCATTTCAGGACTCAGCTGCCGTGGCACCCATCTTGCAGACACTTTGTGAAACTGGAGCACATCATGCACAATGTGGTGTGCTGACCCATGACTAATCTGTAAACATGCTGCAATGTCATTCAGTGTCACTCGGCGGTTTTCCTTCACTGTGGCTTCAACTACTACAATGTTCTGTGGAGTCACAACTGATTGTGCCTGACCTGGACGAGGAGCATCTTCCATTGAAGCCACACCATTTGCGAACATCCTACTCCATTCGTAGACTTGCTGCTGTGAGAAACATGCATCACCGTACTGAACCTTCATTCGTCGATGAGTTTCAATAGGTTTCACACCTTCACCACGCAAAAACCGAATAACAGAACGCTGTTCTTTCCCGGTGCATTTCGCAAGTGGGGCGGCCATCTTTATTCTGATACTTCGACGGTATGTGTACTTCCGCACTATGCTGCCACCTACAGGCCATTCTGCACGCTGTTTATAGCGCGCTTACTAACTTACTGGATAACGGCGCGAAATTTCCATTTGTTATTACAAATTTAAGGTTTTCATTTGACTCACCCTCGTATATCTAAATTATTACCAAGTCCTCAGGTGTTCTAGTTATTTTTACCATCATTAACTGGCCGCAGGCATGGTGGGAACGCAGAAGAGAAAATCTGATTAGGTGATGAAAAATTCGAGGAAATTTTCACGAGGAAACTATTTTCGATTCTAAGGCAGAAAATAAACTGTCAGAGTCCAACGATACTTGATTTTGTCTTCGCTGTGCCAACTTACAGCCGGGCGCAAGCTGGTCGGACATAAAACTGAGGATCGGACATCAGAGGTTCCGCAGCGCTGCTGAATGAATAATGGAGAGGGGTCCCCTCCCGGCTGCTGTGTGTACCTGCGGCTGCGGCAGGTATTCCATTAGGCGCAGTCGGCAATCAGATTAGGCGGCGGTCGGCGCTGGGCGGCTTACAGCGTCCGCTGCCTGCTGCCCGCCGCCTCCTCGCGCTGGTTCCTGCTGCAGCCGGCCTACCCACCCCCGCCGCCTGCAGCCGGCATCGCTCTGAATCTGCTTAGTGCAATCGTATTACGCCGGACGGGTCCGAGCTGGCTCCCCGCTCGATCCGCTTCGGTCACCGAGCCCGCGCGCCCGCTCCCGCTTATACCCCATTAATAAACGCTCCCGCATCGCTTTCCGATTCAGTCGGCCATTTAACGCTTACCACTTAGCAATCAAATCGTGCGCCCCGAATCGGAAACGCGCTTCGCGAGTGGACAAATTACAGAGGCGGCCGCTCGCTTTCTGCCGATATTGGCCACTTGTGACGCCGAAGCCGCTTCTCTGTTCCACGCTGGTGACTATTTGCTTTTCCCCCGTAAAACGATTCGAGCAAATATTAGTGTTTGTCCTAGAATTAAGGAAATTCTGTTCACGATAAACGCACTTCCTTGTTGTTACTTCAAAAAATGTTCAAATGTGTGTGAATTCCTAACGGAACAAACTGCTTAGGTCACCGGTCCCCAGACTTACACTCTACTTAAACTAACTTATTCTAAGAACAACACGCACACACACACCCATGCCCTAGGGAGGACTCGAATTTCCGGCTGGAGGGGCCGCGCAGTCCGTGACATGACGCCTCAAACCGAGCGGCCACTCCGCGCGGCTTCTTACTGCGAAGAAAATGGTTCAGTGTGATCCAGTGGAAGGACAGTGAACTAACGTTAAGAGTTTCAGTAGACATACGAGGGCCGTTCAATAAGTAATGCAACGCATTATTTCTCGGCCATTATTTGTTGAAAAAATGCGGAATTTGTTGTGAGATATCGTTGAATATTCTAGCTTCAGCAACTAGTTTCATGAACCTCCGATAGGCTGCGACGCTGTACGTGTCCTTGAAATGGCGTCTGTAACGAACGTGCGTTCCAAGCAGAGATCTGTCATTGAGTTTCTGTGGTGGAAGACCAGAGCATCACAGATATTCAGAGCCGCTTACAGAATGTCTGTGGACACCTGGTAGCAAACAAATCACGATGAGTCGTTGGGCAAGGTGCCTGTCACCATCGTAACAAGGTCGAGCCAACCTGTCAGATCTCCTTCGTGCCAGTCGGCCGCACACAGCTGTGCTATTCTCACGAAAATGAAAAAAAAAGTCTTCATCGTTTTCGTCGCCACAAAAATGCAAAACGAACTTCTCCTTCTCGATGACAACGCAAGGCCTCACGCAAGTCTGCGGACCTGAGAGCAGCCCACAAAACTTTATTGGAGAGTTATTCCTCGTCCATCCTACAGCCCGCGTCTCGTATCTTCCAACTACCATCTGTTTGGCGTAATGGATAATGCACCATTCCACGGGAAGCAGTACCTGGATGATGGGGAGGCTACTGATACAGCAGAACTTGGCTCCGACGTCGACCAGTCAAGTAGTACAATGCGGGCACCAGGTCCTCCCAGTAAGCTGGCGTAAGGCCGTCACACTGAACGGAGATTATGTTGAAAAATACGGTTTTGTAGCCAAAAGAGTGGGGAATCCCAAATAAAGCCAACCTGCTTTCATAAAAAAGATGTGTTGAACTACTTATTAAACACCTTTCGTAACTGTACCTCAAATTTCTGGACAGATTCCTGATTTTAAAATGAAGTGTGCCGAGAGGGCAAACAGGAGTCAGTAAACTACCCCCGCCTGGTGGAAGGCATGTGACTGTAAAATTAAAACTTGTCACTTCTCCAGTAAACAGATCTATTTATGAAATTCCCTGACAGATTTTAACTAAGCATCGGTCTGCAGTTCGAACGTGGACCTTTGAATGAGTTTGTTGACTGATTGAGAGCTTGACACGCTGTCGAGAAGAGCACGCTTCAAATTGCTGTCTGATCGCTCTCAGGCACGTTTCTCTCCAAGTCACTTTACAAGCATATCCCGATGGTACCTTAAAAAACAAGTCGCTCCCAGACTTCTTTCCCCAAAATATTCAGTTCGAACTATTGTATCATCTCCAATGACATTAACGTCAATGTGGCGCTAAATTCTTCACATTCGACCAGCGTCTGCTGCTCCACTTGTGTACGTACTTTACCCTTGTCTTGGCTGCCGCGTTTTTTTGGATTGTGTGGAGGTCAGTGACTTGCTCAGTATGCTAGGATATGCATTTCCAACGGGACCAGGGCTACTAAAGTTCTTTGGAATACAAAACAGCTTTACGAATAACGACATGTCTGAGTTTTTTTACATTAGATTTTACCGTGACATTGATAATATATAAAACATATCTAACCAAAACACGAGTTACATTACCTTTCACATACTTGGTACTTTACGTACTCTAAAACATTATTAAAAGTAATTTTTAGTGATCTAAAATATAAGGAAATGTACTGCGATAGCATACAGTTTTAATCTTCTAGTGCAAAAGATGAAACAAGAAAATTAACCGTATTTTGCGGGTTATCCCCAAACTAGTCATGAATATGTTCAGGCAAAAATTGGTATTTCACTTCATTTGCATGCACACCGATACTGAAAAGCGCCCGAAAATTCCATATTTAGTTTTCCCATATAAATTTAGTGGAATATCGTGCTGATTCCTTTGAAAAGGCCAAAGCATTCTTTCTTATCCTTCCTTGTCTTTCGAAAACTCTACAGATGGACAATGATTAATATCATAAATAAAGCATCTTAGCTCCATTTTATGAAGTTTCATCAGCTACACATGAGTTTCGAACTTCTTCTGCTGCCTCTGTGAGCAAGAACTGCATGCAATGGTGCTAGTAGACATTTTTATGGCTAGGCCTGCATCGCTCAGTAGACATTTGAAAGGCAACTGACATCAAAATAATTTGCCTTTGAAAGAGGTAAGCCATATTCAGCTTTTTTCCCTTTTTTTTATTTGTCTTGTTGAGTTTCTTGTCTTGTGACCTTTCTTGATGACGGTCACTTAGATTTCGCTGAAGCGCGCACCGCTGCTCATTCGTCTTAGGGATGTTTTTTCGGCTGAGTAAAAGCCCCCAGTCCCACTGGTAAGAAATACCTTTCCCAATAACAGTGCGTCGTTTGTTGCTCACCGGTATTCTTATTCATTTCCTCTCGTACGTTGCAACTTGTTTTGTTCTCAGGATGTTTCAATATGTAGCATGATAGTGCCTTTCTAACTATTACACGGGAGCAGGTATCGCGTAATTACCTGAGATTCAAACATGGTTGATTATTGCTTCTGTCGTAGTTGCCTATACCAACTGTTTTTAGTGTGAACACTGAACCAAACTGGTACAAAGAAATACGTGTGTATTAAGATTTTTTAATTCAAAACGTTCTTTTTTAATAAAAGCTGTCATACCTACTTTAATATTAGAGTTACAAGGTAAGAAGTGTTGTTCTGCATACCCTCTTCAGTCACGAATTCTATTGCATTTTACAATTACTACTTTTTTGACAGCTCATACAATTTCCTACTGTGAGCTATAACTAGTCACATCTAGACATTTTATCAATTTAATAACAAGTAGTTAATACTTAATGACTGTGTATTGAAACGAGCCAGGCTGGACTCGCATTTAGGAGGACAATGGTTCAAACACGCGTTGGGCCATCCTGATTTAGTTTTTCTGCTATTTCCCTAAATCGCTCTGGGCCAATGCCAAAGGTTCCTTTAAAAGGGCACGGCCAACTCATTCCCCATACTTCCTTCCAGTGACCTCGCTGTTTGGTCCCCTCCCCCCAAATCAACCAACCAACCAACCATGTATTGGACACCGTCTTAAATGCTATTAAAAGAAAAAAAATGTAACTGATGAATGAAATTACTACTTTATGATCTAATGTAATAACATTGAATAAAACAGTTCCCACAAGTCAAAACTTTTTCTTCTACTTCAGCGTCTACACGTAATCTGCTGGTGTAGCGACTGTCTTGGAACTACGTTCAGTCACTCACTAGGTACTCGGAGCCAACAGTTACTTCTTACATCAAAATTTTAAACATAGTTGAAGCAACTGTTGAGAATTTCCACGGTAAATGATAACAGCCAAACAGTTGCAGGACTACTGACGTCGACTTTGGCACGATTGTTTTATGCATCTCCACTGCAGAATGTGATTTTAGTGTATTTTTGCTTCTGATGAAGGTATATTTACATATACCGAAACAGAGGTCAAGGATTTCAATAAATCTTTATCCTGCAACTGTTTGGCTGTCATCATTTTTCTTACTTTAATCTGCACTCCACTTGCCAAAAATCTGCAAGTGCATTTCCTTTATGGATTATAATCTAGTTGGACAAAATTAATCTTTACAAACCAATGCTCATATGGATGTATAAGCGTTAGCGCGTGTCAGTGTTGTTCTATGTCGACTTCATCAGAGTCGGGAACGGTGGCAAAGGATATTTGCTAACTTAAATGGTCTTGTCAAAAACTGATAAACAGATTGTTTAGTTTTATTTTATGCTTTGCCGGCTCTGATGATGTCAGTACGAAGTTTGTGACATCGGAGAGAGTTTGTCTCACGCTTGTCATCTGAGATCCCACTTTGCCGTGTGCTGCATCTGCCGGGAAAAGGGAGCGACACCTTCGTCGCGGAACGAGGCTATACGTGTGTCGGACATCTTGACTGAGCCTTGCACAAGTTTTTTTTATTCATTTACAGCGCATTATGTCAAAGGAATATGTTCACGAACTTCGAAAACAACTGAATCTCGTCAGTAACCTTCTGCTGTGGTAGTTGCACACATTTTAGAATATCACCCACTACGACACATAGGTCCAAGTTTAGATACAATTTTTCGTCGTAGTTGTAGTTATGTATATACAACACTCAACAAAAGTTTGGAATACTATTTTAAAATGTAGTCTATGATTCTAGAGGGCTCAGTGCCTAGGCATCTTATGCAGTATCCAGTTGGAGCCCATATACTGGATGATGTTTACTACTGGCATGCTCTGTGGCTGTTTCCCAGTCATGTAAACATACCGCTACCGCAGCGGCACACCGCACGCAGTCCGGTATCAACAACAGCTTCATTCAGTTTGTGTTCACCGCTGCAGTAACGTGCCACGTAGAGGCATACAACATTGTGTAGAGTGAGGTTAGTGGCTTTACTTCCAGCAGGTTTGCAGAGCAAGATGCCTATCGGTTAAATGTCATTCAAAGCGGTGCATCTAAGGTGTGGAGTAGGTACAGAGAGATGAAAAATGTGATCCACAGACCTCGCAGTGTTCGTCCTCGTATGACAACGCCAATGCAGGACCGTTTTCTCCAACTGTCGGCTCGCACGGGTCTAGCATCAACCGCCAGAAATATTGGAAATGACTTCTCCCGGGCAACAGGGATTCGTATCTCAGACCAAACAGTGCATCAGGGTGGCTTTCATTCCAGAAGACCAATGAGGAGTTTTGCGCTGAACCATTGGATCCGACGCAGTGGATGGACCTGGACTCTTGCATATCAACATGGAACCAGTGCAGAATGGATTAATGTAATGTTTGATGACGAGACCAGGATTGGTTTGCGACCGGATACTAGACGTGTTACGGTTTCGAGAAGTGCTAGGCGACACCAGGAACGCCGATACGTTAAGGAAGTCTACCCTTTTTGCAGGTGGATACATAATGTTCTTGAGGGCAATAGTGATGGGACGGAAGGCCCGCCCAATTGCCATCTATGGCAATCTGACTGGTCCCCGATACTTCCAAGAAGTCTGTAAGGCCCTACAGACGTGAAGTCGGTGACAAATTTATCCTGGTCGATAACAATGCAAGGTCTCGGTATGTTCAAAGATGCAACATCAACCGGATGCATTAACCAGCACAGTTCCCAGACACGAATGCAGCAGAGCATGCATGATGCCTGTTGAAGGTGGCCGTTGCACAGCGTACGAATCCACCTGACAATCTTCGGGACCTCACTGCAGCTGCCATTGAGGCATGGGACCACATACCCCAAGATGATGGTCTCATCTAGAGCATGCCTCGCGGAGTGGAAGAACTCATCCGTGTGTGGGTAGGAAATACTCACTACTATAGACTAATAATCATAAAGATTTTCACTGCTTTCAAGATGTACCCATAGGAGAAAGTCTGCATTTTTTCGTAATGATTTTTTGTACCTAATCAAAATGGTTCTTTTTTTCAGAATAAATTATGTTTATTTTGTTCATAAGGTATTGTATAAAACTTAACTGGCATACTACACTCCTGGAAATTGAAATAAGAACACCGTGAATTCATTGTCCCAGGAAGGGGAAACTTTATTGACACATTCCTGGGGTCAGATACATCACATGATCACACTGACAGGACCACAGGCACATAGACGCAGGCAACAGAGCATGCACAATGTCGGCACTAGTACAGTGTATATCCACCTTTCGCAGCAATGCAGGCTGCTATTCTCCCATGGAGACGATCGTAGAGATGCTGGATGTAGTCCTGTGGAACGGCTTGCCATGCCATTTCCACCTGGCGCCTCAGTTGGACCAGCGTTCGTGCTGGACGTGCAGACCGCGTGAGACGACGCTTCATCCAGTCCCAAACATGCTCAATGGGGGACAGATCCGGAGATCTTGCTGGCCAGGGTAGTTGACTTACACCTTCTAGAGCACGTTGGGTGGCACGGGATACATGCGGACGTGCATTGTCCTGTTGGAACAGCAAGTTCCCTTGCCGGTCTAGGAATGGTAGAACGATGGGTTCGATGACGGTTTGGATGTACCGTGCCCTATTCAGTGTCCCCTCGACGATCACCAGTGGTGTACGGCCAGTGTAGGAGATCGCTCCCCACACCATGATGCCGGGTGTTGGCCCTGTGTGCCTCGGTCGTATGCAGTCCTGATTGTGGCGCCCACCTGCACGGCGCCAAACACGCATACGACCATCATTGGCACCAAGGCAGAAGCGACTCTCATCGCTGAAGACGACACGTCTCCATTCGTCCCTCCATTCACGCCTGTCGCGACACCACTGGAGGCGGGCTGCACGATGTTGGGGCGTGAGCGGAAGACGGCCTAACGGTGTGCGGGACCGTAGCCCAGCTTCATGGAGACGGTTGCGAATGGTCCTCGCCGATACCCCAGGAGCAACAGTGTCCCTAATTTGCTGGGAAGTGGCGGTGCGGTCCCCTACGGCACTGCGTAGGATCCTACGGTCTTGGCGTGCATCCGTGCGTCGCTGCGGTCCGGTCCCAGGTCGACGGGCACGTGCTCCTTCCGCCGACCACTGGCGACAACATCGATGTACTGTGGAGACCTCACGCCCCACGTGTTGAGCAATTCGGCGGTATGTCCACCCGGCCTCCCGCATGCCCACTATACGCCCTCGCTCAAAGTCCGTCAACTGCACATACGGTTCACGTCCACGCTGTCGTGGCATGCTACCAGTGTTAAAGACTGCGATGGAGCTCCGTATGCCACGGCAAACTGGCTGACACTGACGGCGGCGGTGCACAAATGCTGCGCAGCTAGCGCCATTCGATGGCCAACACCGCGGTTCCTGGTGTGTCCGCTGTGCCGTGCGTGTGATCATTGCTTGTACAGCCCTCTAGCAGTGTCCGGAGCAAGTATGGTGGGTCTGACACACCGGTGTCAATGTGTTCTTTTTTCCATTTCCAGGAGTGTATAAGAAGTCAATGTGGCAAACTCTACGATACTCCAAACTTTTGTTGAGGTGTGTATATCATCTAAAAAAATTCGTATCATAAAATAATGCAAGCACGACAAACTCCCACTGAAAACGGCATACGAGAATCCACGACGATAACAGAAACCCATGTTCGTCGATGACATTTACGTTCGTGTAAGGTAGAGCTTTCTACAGTATTGTAGAGCAAAAGCAAACTGGTGCTTTACATTTATTACAATGTTGTTCTACAAAGAACCGGCGGAAGATTCTGTTAATATCGTATGGAGTACTTTCTGTGAGATTTAGGTGAAACCTGTCTGCAGATGATACAGACGGTCTGTAAATGTAGGAGATGAAGCGTTTCGTTCTACAGCAATTTATCGTTCGTCGTCTGTGAAAGACGAATATTTTTTTTTAAGGAACGCTGGAACGCCGTCCTATAATAACCTGACATAAGGAACAAATTTGCCTTTGACTTCAGTTTGTTTTTAATTGCGTCATCATCGATTTGAGGGCTGCCACTCCCATCCTCTGATGCCCCTGTTAAATATATAGTGTTTTTTTCTTGGCCCACAGCTTGCTGCTGCCGACCACTGAGGCACCACAATCGGAGACCTGATGTGGACACAAGTTTTGCACACGCAAGCTATTGCCGAACGTTGATGACAACACATTGTGATAGTAGGAAAAACATACCCCGTATTGATTATATCAGTTTGCATAGCTTTCACACCAAATATTGCGAAAATGGAAAGTGCTACTTATGTGTGGTTTTCACACAATGGCTCAAATGGCTCTGAGCACTGTGGGACTTAACATCTGAGGTCATCAGTCCCCTAGAACTTAGAACTACGTAAACCTAACTAACCTAAGGACATCCATGCCCGAGGCAGGATTTGAACCTGCGACCATAGCGGTCGCGCGGTTCCAGACTGAAGCGCCTAGAACCGCTCGGCCACACCGGCCGCTTTTCACAGAATGGACTGGAAGTCAAAGACTTGTATTGCTAGCCAATAAGCAGATTTTAATAATACTTGTAAAATGTGTTTTTATGTAAACATGCCCCCATGAACCATGGACCTTGCCGTTGGTGGGGAGGCTTGCGTGCCTCAGCGATACAGATAGCCGTACCGTAGGTGCAACCACGACGGAGGGGTATCTGTTGAGAGGCCAGACAAACGTGTGGTTCCTGAAGAGGGGCAGCAGCCTTTTCAGTAGTTGCAGGGGCAACAGTCTGGATGATTGACTGATTTGGCCTTGTAACACTAACCAAAACGGCCTTGCTGTGCTGGTACTGCGAACGGCTGAAAGCAAGGGGAAACTACAGCCGTAATTTTTCCCGAGGGCATGCAGCTTTACTGTATGGTTAAATGACGATGGCATCCTCTTGGGTAAAATATTCCGAAGGTAAAATAGTCCCCCATTCGGATCTCCGGGCGGAGACTACTCAAGAGGATGTCGTTATCAGAAGTAAGAAAACTGGCGTTCTACGGATCGGAGAGTGGAATGTCAGATCCCTTAATTGGGCAGGTAGGTTAGAAAATTTAAAAGGAGAAATGGATAGGTTAAAGTTAGATATAGTGGGAATTAGTGAAGTTCGGTGGCAAGAGGAACAAGACTTTTGGTCAGGTGAATACAGGGTTATAAATACAAAATCAAATAGGGGTAATGCAGGAGTAGGTTTAATAATGAATGAGTGCGGGTAATATAAAGGCTCCTTTGAAAAATAAGAAAATCTTTTCCGTTTTACCACTAATACTACTAGGCTAATTACTGTTTAGCTCTACAGGACCTTTATACTGAAATATTTCCCACACCACCCTTTATTGTCTTTTTATGTGTGTGAGTAACTGTATGTTCACTGTTGGGGGTAAATACATACAGCGTACACAGGGCGATGTGTGAAACTGATAGCGATTACACGCTTCCGCTGTTGTAGAAATCTGCTCCAGATGCTGCAGATACCGTGTTGAGCTGAAAGTTACCAATGTACGGAGTAGTATTGTTCGGGGCTCTGTTGCATAGCAATCAGATTGCTTTCAGTTCTGATAAATGCCCAGGTACTATTGTGGATTTGAATGATCCATGTAGCGACTTCTTTTCCGAAGAAAACATCGAACTATATCACTAGAACTGAACGCTCCCGTCGGAACTGTTCTCAAGCTGGTGTTTATTAGTAAATCACAATAGAAGTATATGGCTGGGTGTATAATAACACGTACCTTCTTGAAATGAACAATATTTTATTGTTCTATTAACTGATTTCCTTCCATATACACATATACACTCCTGGAAATGGAAAAAAGAGCACATTGACACCGGTGTGTCAGACTCACCATACTTGCTCCGGACACTGCGAGAGGGCTGTACAAGCAATGATCACACGCACGGCACAGCGGACACACCAGGAACCGCGGTGTTGGCCGTCGAATGGCGCTAGCTGCGCAGCATTTGTGCACCGCCGCCGTCAGTGTCAGCCAGTTTGCCGTGGCATACGGAGCTCCATCGCAGTCTTTAACACTGGTAGCATGCCGCGACAGCGTGGACGTGAACCGTATGTGCAGTTGACGGACTTTGAGCGAGGGCGTATAGTGGGCACGCGGGAGGCCGGGTGGACGTACCGCCGAATTGCTCAACACGTGGGGCGTGAGGTGTCCACAGTACATCGATGTTGTCGCCAGTGGTCGGCGGAAGGTGCACGTGCCCGTCGACCTGGGACCGGACCGCAGCGACGCACGGATGCACGCCAAGACCGTAGGATCCTACGCAGTGCCGTAGGGGACCGCACCGCCACTTCCCAGCAAATTAGGGACACTGTTGCTCCTGGGGTATCGGCGAGGACCATTCGCAACCGTCTCCATGAAGCTGGGCTACGGTCCCGCACACCGTTAGGCCGTCTTCCGCTCACGCCCCAACATCGTGCAGCCCGCCTCCAGTGGTGTCGCGACAGGCGTGAATGGAGGGACGAATGGAGACGTGTCGTCTTCAGCGATGAGAGTCGCTTCTGCCTTGGTGCCAATGATGGTCGTATGCGTGTTTGGCGCCGTGCAGGTGGGCGCCACAATCAGGACTGCATACGACCGAGGCACACAGGGCCAACACCCGGCATCATGGTGTGGGGAGCGATCTCCTACACTGGCCGTACACCACTGGTGATCGTCGAGGGGACACTGAATAGTGCACGGTACATCCAAACCGTCATCGAACCCATCGTTCTACCATTCCTAGACCGGCAAGGGAACTTGCTGTTCCAACAGGACAATGCACGTCCGCATGTATCCCGTACCACCCAACGTGCTCTAGAAGGTGTAAGTCAACTACCCTGGCCAGCAAGATCTCCGGATCTGTCCCCCATTGAGCATGTTTGGGACTGGATGAAGCGTCGTCTCACGCGGTCTGCACGTCCAGCACGAACGCTGGTCCAACTGAGGCGCCAGGTGGAAATGGCATGGCAAGCCGTTCCACAGGACTACATCCAGCATCTCTACGATCGTCTTCATGGGAGAATAGCAGCCTGAATTGCTGCGAAAGGTGGATATACACTGTACTAGTGCCGACATTGTACATGCTCTGTTGCCTGTGTCTATGTGCCTGTGGTTCTGTCAGTGTGATCATGTGATGTATCTGACCCCAGGAATGTGTCAATAAAGTTTCCCCTTCCTGGGACAATGAATTCAAGGTGTTCTTATTTCAATTTCCAGGAGTGTATTTTACAATGTGAATCAAAAACTCGCAATGGCGTCGATTTTTCACATCACAGTGCGGGTAAGCTACTACAAACAGCATAGTGAACGAATTATTGTGGCCAAGAAAGATACGAACCCCACCCTTACCACAGTAGTACAAGTTTATATGCCAACTAGCTCGGCAGATGATGAAGAAATTGAAGAAATGTATGACGAAATAAAAGAAATTATTCAGATAGTGAAGGGAGACGAAAATTTAATAGTCATGGGTGACTGGAATTCGTCAGTAGGAAAAGGGAGAGACGGAAACGTAGTAGGTGAATATGGATTGGGGCTAAGAAATGAAAGAGGAAACCGCCTGGTAGAATTTTGCACAGAGCACAACTTACTCGTAGCTAACACTTGGTTCAAGAATCATAAAAGAAGGTTGTATACATGGAAGAAGCCTGGAGACACTAAAAGGTTTCAGATAGATTACAAAATGGTTCAAATGGCTCTGAGCACTATGGGACTCAACTGCTGAGGTCATTAGTCCCCTAGAACGTAGAACTAGTTAAACCTAACTAACCTAAGGACATCACAAACATCCATGCCCGAGGCAGGATTCGAACCTGCGACCGTAGAGGTCTTGCGGTTCCAGACGGCAGCGCCTTTAACCGCACGGCCACTGCGGGCGGCGATAGATTATATAATGGTAAGACAGAGATTTAGGAACCAGGTTTTAAATTGTAAGACATTTCCAGGGGCAGATGTGGACTCTGACCACAATCTATTGGTTATGAACTGTAGTTTAAAACTGAAGAAACTACAGAGAGGTGGTAGTTTAAGGAGATGGGACCTTGATAAACTGACTAAACCAGAGGTCGTACAGAGTTACAGGGAGAGCATAAGAGAACAATTGACAAGAATGGGGGAAAGAAATACAGTAGAAGAAGAATGGGTAGCTCTGAGGGACGAAGTAGTGAAGGCAGCAGAGGATCATGTGGGTATAAAGACGAGGGCTAATAGAAATCCTTGGGTAACAGAAGAAATATTGAATTTAATTGATGAAAGGAGAAAATATAAAAATGCAATAAATGAAGCAGGCAAAAAGGAATACAAACGTCTCAAAAATGAGATCGACAGGAAGTGCAAAATGGCTAATCAGGAATGGATAGACGACAAATGTGTGGATATAGAGGCTTATCTCACTAGGGGTAAGATAGATACTGCCTACAGGAAAATTAAAGAAACCTTTGGAGAAAAGAGAGCCACTTGTATGAATATCAAGAGCTCATATGGAAACCCAGTTCTAAGCAAAGAAGGGAAAGCAGAAAGGTGGCAGGAGTATATAGAGGGTCTATACAAGGGCGATGTACTTGAGGACAATATTATGGAAATGGAAGAGGATGTAGAAAAAGATGAAATGGGAGATACGATACTGCGTGAAGAGTTTGGCAGAGAACTGAATGACCTGAGTCAAAACAAGGCCTCGGGAGTAGACAACATTCCATTAGAACTACTGACAGCCTTGGGAGAGCCAGTCCTGACAAAACTCTACCATCTGGTGAGCAAATTGTATAAGACAGGCGAAATACTATCGCGAATTCTTTACAGATGAATGGAAAACCTAGTAGAAGCCAACCTCGGAGAAGATCAGTTTGGATTCCGTAGAAATATCGTAATACTGACCCTACGACGTATCTTAGAAGCTAGATTAAGGAAAGGCAAACCTACGTTTCTAGCATTTGTAGACTTGGAGAAAGCTTTTGACAATGTTGACTGGAATACTCTCTTTCAAATTCTGAAGGTGGCAGGGGTAAAATACAGGGAGCGAAAAGCTATTTACAATTTGTACAGAAACCAAATGGCAGTTATAAGAGTAGAGGGGCACGAAATGGAAGCAGTGGTTGGGAAGGGAGTGAGACAGGGTTTTAGCCTCTCCCCAACGTTATTAAATCTGTATATTGAGCAAGCAGTGAAGGAAACAAAAGAAAAATTCGGAGTAGGTATTAAATTCCATGGAGAAGAAATAAAAACTTTGAGGTTCGCCAATGACATTGTAATTCTGTCAGAGACAGCAAAGGACTTGGAAGAGCAGTTGAACGGAATGGATAGTGTCTTGAAAGGAGGATATAAGATGAACATCAACAAAAGCAAAATGAGGATAATGGAATGCAGTTGAGTTAACTCTGGTGATGCTGTGGGGATTAGATTAGGAAATGAGACACTTAAAGTAGTAAAGGAGTTTTGCTATTTGGGGGGCAAAGTAATTGATGATGGTCGAAGTAGAGACGATATAAAATGTAGACCGGCAATGGCAAGGAAAGCATTTCTGAAGAAGAGAAATTTGTTAACATCGAGTATAGATTTAAGTGTCAGGAAGTCGTTTCTCAAAGTATTTGTATGGAGTGTAGCCATGTATGGAAGTGAAACATGGACGATAAATAGTTCGGTCAAGAAGAGAATAGAAGCTTTCGAAATGTGGTGCTACAGAAGAATGCTGAAGATTAGATGGGTACGTCACATAACTAATGAGGAAGTATTGAATAGGATTGAGGAGAAGAGAAGTTTGTGGTACAACTTGACTAGAAGAAGGGATCGGTTGGTAGGACATGTTCTGAGGCATCAAGGGATCACCAATTTAGTATTGCAGATCAGCGTGAAGGGTAAAAATCGTAGAGGGAGACCACGAAATGAATACACCAAGCAGATTCAGAAGGATGTAGGTTGCAGTAGGTACTGGGAGATGAAGAAGCTTGCACAGGATAGAGTAGCATGGAGAGCTGCATCAAACCAGTCACTGGACTGAAGACCACAACAGCAACAACAACAACAATGCAAACATACAAGTTTTTAAATGGAGCAATGCCTATTGACTTTACCGATCTACAAGTAAGATAAATTATAATGTCAGTGGTGTTTGTTGCAGTATTCTAGTGGAGTACGTCGCATTTCGAAAAGTTCCTAAACTAACACTTGTCCGTACCTGTGGTAGCACACACTAAAGAAGAACAGATATGCGTACACTAGTTTTGTGGTTTCTGGCCAGTAAAGAGACAACTGACTCACGGGTTATATTCAAAATGACCACCGGCAGTGGCAAAACACGCTTGCAGTCTGGTATGGAATGACTGCTGCACAGGTGCTACCGTTTCAACGGAGATGTCCGAGCAGGCCGCAGTAATACGTCGTTGCATATCATCGGCTGTAGTTAGTATGTCCATGCAGACACAGTCATTCAACTTTCCTCATAGAAAAAAGTCTACAGGCGTCAAATCCGGTGAATGGGCCGGCCAAGGTGCCGGTTCTTGGGGCCCAATCCAACGGGCCTATAATCTGATGCTTCACTATCCCACAGGACACGTTTACACTCCATGGACGCTGACGTTCCACCTGGCAAAGCCAACGGGGACAGACCATTAATGCATGTTTCGGCGGTTTACCTGGCAATGATTGCAATGATTGGTAAATTTGGCTTCATCACTGAACTTGATACATGATACATCTGGGGTAGCCAGTGTTAATACCCATCTACAGAAGTTAACATGATTCTCATAATCGTTTTCATGCAGCCCTTTATGGAGAGATATGTGACAGGGATGGAACCTATGTCGATGGAAATTGCGTAGAACACTTGCCTGACTGAAAACACTTCCTCGTGCAGTTGCGAGGGAGCTAACGTGTGGATCAACTACAACAACAGCAAGAACATTAGTGTCTTCCTCTTCTGTCGTCACTTGTTTCCTTGTATTACGTTGTCTAGGTATTACACAATCATTTTCACGTAACTGTATGAAGAGGTTGATAAATAATAGGTGGTCGACGTCTACTGAGATTCCTTGCCATTTGCACCGTACAAGAACGAACTTCAGACTTCCTACACGCTCCATACATCAAGAACGTGTCGGCCTTTTCTGCATTGATAAATCCTATCGTCCACTCACGACCTACTGCTTGTACTCTCACACATTAACTGACTAGCACCGTCGCTATACACTCAAGGAGCACACAAGCAAACTATAAGCAAACGTACCTACATCGTACCTAGCAGCTACACGGGCTGAATCGCACAAACTAATATCGTTGTGGAAAGTTTTCAACATACGATATCCCGTAAACAACTCGCCCTAGATTCCTGCAATAGCCACCACTGACATTCCAGTTTGCCCCATTTTTAGTTTATTAATGCCAATAGGCGTTGTTCCATTTAAAAAGGTGCATATTTGTAGAAAAATATATTTTATAATCATTATTACAATCTTTTTATTGGCTAACAGTCTGAGCCCCCGGCTATCAATACAGTCTTTGAAAACCACACATCAACTGCACTTTTCGTTTCCACAATATTTGTGGCGTAAGTTTTATGTGATTAATCCTGTGTACGTGGTGACGTACGTCATGAGCTAGAGATATACACGTATACATATGGCAACAATATCGCGCATACAAGGTATAAAAGGACATTGCTTTGATGGTGCTGTCATTGGTGGGGTTAGAGTGTGCCGCAGACCACACGAAGCCATGAACATAAATTTTCAACAAGGCACTGTGCAAGCTGTTGGTGGCTCCTTAACTGTGTAGGCTGTGTTTACACGGACCGGACTGGTTCCTCCGGATGTTCGGCTACTTGGAGATCATTTTAAGCCATTCCTGGACTTCGTGTTCCCAAACAACGATGGAATTCCGAGGGACGAAAATGTGCCGTGTCAAGGAACCACAACTGTTCGGGATTGGTTTTAAAAACATTCTAGACAATTCGAGCGAATCATTTGGCTATCCAGACGACCCGACATGAATCGCATCGAACATTTATGAGACGTAATCGAGTGGTCCGTTCTTGCACAAAATGGACAGATATTTAGGCAACTTAGCTCAGCGGAAACAAGCTGGCGGCGGCTCCATTATGCTCTGCGAACATTCACGTGGGCATCCATACGCCCAGTGGAGCTCGTACAAGACACCATGACGGCCAAAGAGTATTGTACACTGGTTGCAGACCACGTGCAGCCCTTCGTGACGGTCCAGCGGCAGTGGCATGTTTCACCAATATAATGCGTCATGTCACAAGGTCAGGAGTGTGGTGGAATGTGCCGAGAAACGGGGCGGTGAATTTCAGTTGATGTGCTTGGCCCCCATCTCGCCAGATCGGAATTCACAAAAATGTGTGTGAAGTCTTATGGGACTTATCTGCTAAGGTCATCAGTCCCTAAGCTTACACAATATTTAACCTAAATTATCCTAAGGCAAACACACACACACACACACACACACACACACACACACACACACACATGCCGGAGGGAGGACTCGAACCTCCGCCGGGACCAGCCGCACAGTCCATGACTGCAGCGCCTTAGACCGCTCCGCTAATTCCGCGCGGCGATCGGAATTCGATCGAACACATCTGGGATGTGATTGAACGTGGTGTCAGAGCTCACCGCACCCCCTCCGGAATTTAAGAGAATTAGGTAACGTGTGTGTGTGTGTGTGTGTGTGTGTGTGTGTGTGTGTGTGTGTGTGTGTGGGCAGATGTGGTGCCAATTCCCTCTCACCACCTACCAACGCCTCATTGCTTTCATGTCACGACACATCGCAGTCGTTATCTGCGCAAAATATGGACATACCGGCTATTAGGTAGGTGGTCATGATGTTCTGGCGACCATATATAATCCGAAGTATCCGGACACCCGTCTGAAAATGACTTAAAAGTTCGTGGCGCCCTTCATTGGTCATGCTGGAATTGAGTATGGTGTTGGCCCACCCTTAGCCTAGATGACAGCTTCCACTCTTTCAGACATACGTTCAGTCAGGTGCTGGAAGGTTTCTTGCGGAATGGCAGCCCATTCTTCACGGAGTGCTGCACTGAGGACGGGTATCGATGTCGGCTGGTGAGGGCTGGCACGAAGTCGGAGTTCCAAAACATCCTAGAGGTGTTCTACAGGATTCAGGTCAGGACTCTGTGCAGGCCATTTCATTACAGGAAAGTTATTGTCGTGTAACTCCTCCGCGACAGGCCGTGCTTTATGAAAATGTGCTCGATCGTGTTGAAAAATGCAGTCTCCATCCCCGAATTGCACGTCAACAGTGGGAAGCAAAAAGGTGCTCAAAACATCAATGTAGGCCTGTGCTGTGATAGTGCCACGCAAAGCAACAAGGGGTGCAAGCCTCCTCCATGAAAAACACGTCCACACCATAACACCACCGCTTCCGAATTTTACTGTTGTCACTAAACACGCTGGCAGATGACGTTCATCTGGCATTCGCTATACCCACACCCTGCCATTGTGTACCGTTGTTCGTCACTCCACACAACGCTTTTCCACTGTTCAATCGTCCAATGTTTACGCTTCTTACACCGAACGAAGCGTCGTTTGGCTTTTACCGGCGTGATGTGTGGCTTATGAGCAGCCGCTCGACCATGAAATCCAAGTTTTCTCACCTCCCGCCTAACTGTCATAGTACTTGCAGTGGATCACGATGCAGTTTGGAATTGCTGTGAGATGGTCTGGATAGATGTCACGGTATTACACATTACGACCCTCTTCAACCGCCGGTGGTCTCTGTCAGTCAACAGGCGAGGTCGGCCTGTACGCTTTTGCGCTGCAAGTGTTCCTTCACGTTTCCACTTCACTACCACGTCGGAAACATGGACCTAGGAATAGTTAGGAGTGTGGGAATCTCTTGTACAGGAGTATGACACAAGTGACAACCAATCAGCTGACCACGTTCAAAGTCAGTGAGTTCCGCGGAGCGCCCCATTTTGCTTGCTTTCTCACGATGTCTAATGACTGCTGAGATCGCTGATATGGAGTACCTGGCAGTAGGTGGCAGCACAATGCATCTAATATGAAAAACGTATGTTTTTTGGGGGTGTCGGGATACTCCTTATCACATAGTGTGTGTGTGTGTGTGTGTGTGTTGAAACGTTTCCGAGCTCGATTTTAGACCATCGTATCGCGACAACTCATAAAAATTACAGGATCTTTTGACTTCATGCATTTATCTACCTCCGTGAAAAATTTGAACCGATTCATACTAGTTTAAAGTATGGAAATGACGCGTTTCAGAAATGTCCCAGAATGACGTGGTTTTTTTTTTTCGTAAAATCCTAACGAAGCAATGTTTTCTCAAACGTAAATTCTGAACGTTTTTGCACAAAATATCCGAACGGTGCACATACAAATGGTGCCATTAACTGAGCATGAATTTCAGCCCATTTAAAACTAATGGCTGGCTATCCGAATGGCCGCTATATATACAAATGCTAGTGAGGACAGGTATGGTAGTTGCTAAGATGATCACGGCGCAATGGAAAGGTATTGATTTTGCAGACAGAGGCAAATTTATTCCTAGTCTCAACATATAAATTTATACGCTCTGACACTGTCACACAAAAAGCGCTAGATCCCATTCACTTCGCTCTGTAACATAGGTTTTACTTGTGCGTTCGAGTACGTTAAGCGGTGATCGCAACTTCTTGCTTATGTCACCAAGCGTATCTGTTATAAGAAGCTTACAAATTTGTCGAGGGCTGTAAGTTAGACTCTGGTGAAGCCGTACATCGTATTAAGACGACAGCTTAGAGTTTACGCACCCTTTGTAGTTGCTGGCCAGCTACTGAATGCAGTGCGGTATTAGTGTGGAGCCGTGACGAGTGCAGCAACTAGGGTAGGACAGCAGGAACGTGGCCGATCGGTTCTAGGCGCTTCAGTCCTGAACCACGCTGCTGCTACGGTCGCAGGTTCGAATCCTGCCTCGGTCATAGCGGTGTGTGATGTCCTTAGGTTAGTCAGGTTTAAGTAGTTCTAAGCTCTAGGGAACTGATGACCTCAGATGTTAAGTCCCATAGTGCTCAGAGCCATTTGAGCCCACGTTCTGTGAAGAGTCGTGGACGTCCAACCATTTAGCGCCTAGTGATATTTTCACTTTCCTTCTGCCTCTTTATGTACATGCGCACTAGAGTAGCAAGAGAACATTCGACCAGCTTCGCCGTTTTCGAGATACTAGTTCACAGACTCTGCGTAATAATAATCTGTCCTTCGTTAAAGTCGCTTATCTGCATGCATTTCTCCCATTTCAGCCCATATCTTCGCTAGTGTGATCCCCCATCTGAGTCTGCTCCGCTTACATACTTTTGTTGCGGCGTCACGTGCCCGCAGCGCCACCAAGCGGCATCCAAAGTCGCGGTGGGCAGTGGTCACAATGTTTTGGCTTATCAGTGTATTAACACAGACAGACAAGTTATAAATTAATGTTAGATCACACTTACTCCTACGTACTACTAACAGGTGCCAAGTTCAAATAAAAATTGATATTTGTCGAGACTATTTCCCTTATATTTTTTCATTATATATTCTGTTACGCTTCTGGTACCACTTGTTAGCAGCAGACACAGTGGCTGCACCAAAGACAGACGGCGTGGAGTTTTACAATTATTTATTGAACTTTCGTTACGATTTCTCCCTCGTCCTCGCTGCCCAGCCCTGCGGATCCCTAAAAAAAATGGTTCAAATGGCTCTGAGCACTATGGGACTCAACTGCTGTGGTCATAAGTCCCCTAGAACTTAGAACTACTTAAACCTAACTAACATAAGGACATCATACACATCCATGCCCGAGGCAGGATTCGAAGCAGCGCGGCTCCGGACTGGAGCGCCTAGAACCGCACGGCCACCGCGGCCGGCTAGAGGATCCCTCCATCTGGCTGCTGCTGTGTAGCTTCTCCAACAATGCGCGCAACGCGCGCCGCTGATCGCACTCGGGAGCCTCAGGCCACCAGTGCTCCGCTGAAGCCAGGATGCCCTGTGGTTGAGATGAACTCGTCGCCGCCCGGCGCCCCATTACGGGTACGCCTACGTAGCCGCGTCGCCGTGAGGTCAGCTGCCGACGCCTGCTGCACCGGTGGCTGGGATGCCGTCAGTCGGTATGTCCGCGAGCTCCCGTCATGGATGGACCACGCGCCGTGGGGCCGGTTTGCCGTGAAGTCCGGGCGTCAATCCCCGGCGGCGCCTGTGACCAAGACCGCGCTGCGGCCGGTCCTGCTGGAAGTTCTCGCTGTAGTTAGTCAGCCATGGTGCCGACCAAACTAGGGCCGACCTCCAGAGCTGATCTGGCGGCGAACGGATGACTCCTGCGAGCTGGAACAGACTTCCGGAATCGTCACCTACGAAGATTGAACTTTCGGATACGGACCACGTCCGTCCTCAGATCCGAACTGCTTCCTAATGGCTTCTGTCAGTTGCTGCCTGTGCTCCACTATTTATATCTGGCAGGAGGACGTTTTTTACCCTCGGTGGTAGCTTTTTGTTATTACTCCCGCAGTATATCGCAGCGTAAATTAGCGTGCCAGCCTCACATCCCCTTACTCAGGACTCTCCAGGATTCGCTCGGCATTCGGTCTGTGTGCATCCTTGCATCAGCCTGTTGAAACTGCTGCTGTCGCAGGGCTATTTGTGCTTGCCTACTTCGCAACGCCTCGGCCGCCGGCGTGCCTCTGTTTTGCCATTCTCCACTGCTTGAAGCAACGCTTACTACATGTGGACGCAACAATTCTGCAGCGATGTAATAAAAGCCGGTCGCGGTGGACGAGCGGTTCTAGGCGCTCCAGTCCGGAACCGCTCGACTGCTACGGTCGCAGGTTCGAATCCTGCCTCGGGCATGGATGTGTGTGATGTCCTTAGGTTAGTTAGGTTTAAGTAGTTCTAAGTTCTAGGGAACTGATGACCTCAGATGTTAAGTCCCATAGTGCTCAGAGCCATTTGATGTAATAAAACAAATAGACAACATTTACCTCGCTAAAATACATTTACAGTACACTGAGTGATTTTAACAAATAATCAAATACTTAGTACGAATTGGCATTAAGAAATAAGAGTGTTTACTGCCATACCCTCTGTTATTCTGGGCGCTTATGACCGTAGCAGTTTTGTGCCCTAAAACCATAACAACAAAGAAACCTCTGTTATTAGTCATTTGCTCGTATAAACATTCCCCCGCCTTCACCACGGAGTAAAATAATTCGAATACGTTTTTAAATGATATTTGGGCTCACAATAGACACCAAGAAATTTTGATTCTCTTTACGTGGCAACTGACGACAGCAGCAAGTATTCAAAACATCATGCTATAGGAAACGCTAGGAGACGCGTTTCTGTTTCTATCTCTCCTTATTTGTCACCCTTGTTATCAGGAACAACCTGAAGACGACAACAAGTCTTCTTGCCGAGAATCAGGGACAACTTACGATGTGACCCAGCCGGACAGCTGAGAGTTTTACAGATATACTCTTCATTTAGAGGACGTTGGTCCGTTTCGTACTTGACAGCTCTCATCGCTATATACCATATATACGAGATCTCAGTGTTTACTTAGAATAAGAAGAACTTCTTAGACAAAAGCTGTTTAAAGAACTTCATTGTAGATAACCGTTTTCGGTAAAACTAAGTTACCATCTTCATAAAGGTTACTACAAATATCTTGTGTCAGCTACACACAAAATCTTTCCATAGAATTAACAGGTACGTAACACATGAAATGAGCGGTGCGTTGGTTCGTCAAAATTGAAGTTACTATGTACATCACAATTCGCCAAAACATCGTTCCCATATCATAAACACGTCATGCCTATCAGGGTGGCACAAGATGTTGATGTATTTAGGAATAACCCTTATTTTCTTTCATTGTTGTTGTACTTGCTTGATAGTTCATTAGAATGCACTAATAACACCACTGAAACAGACTTAAGACGAGATATGCGCTTGGAGACCTACATCTAAGGCGCATACAAAAGGATTTGTCAAACACAAACAAAAGTAAATCGGTATATACAAGGTTTTTTTTGTGCTTTGCTTAATGATCAACGAAGTTTCTGTAAATTAACAAAGGATAATCACAGACTTTCCCTTGTAACACTAACGCCTAATTTCCGGAAACATGTAACTTCTCGCTTATTAAACAACGCATTACACAGCAAACTAGTCACAGTTGGAAGCGGTCAATTCATTCATACACCTGGATGCAGCACTTAGCAGGCATATGAAATGGAACTATCGCAGAGGCTCCCACGTGTGTGTAACAGGTAGCAGACTTCGGTCTACTGTTAGAGTACTAGGAAAAGGCAAAAAGTCTACAAAGTAGATTCCTTACAAATCACTCGTGCGACCCGTCCTAGAATAATACCTAAGTGTGTGGGACACGTACCAGATAGGAATAACAGAGAATATTGAACGTATACAAAGGACAACAATAATCTTCGCAGGTTTGTTTCACCCGTGGGAGAATATCACAGAGATGTTTAAGGAACTGAAGGTAGACGCAAGCTATCCTGAGAAACTCTAATGATAAAAATTGAAGAGCCAGCTTTAAATGATGACTTGAAATATACTGCACAGCCTATATATCGCTCCCATAGGGATCGTGAGCATAAGATTAGATTAACTGCAGTACGCACAGAGCCATTTAATCAATCATTCGTGACTGGAACGGGAAAAACCCTAATAACTGGTACAGTGGGACGTTCCCTCTGCCACGCACTTCACAGTGGTTTGAAGAGTATAGGCGTAAACGTTGATGCACATGTAGATACACTTTTGCTTATTTTCAACGAACTATTATTGCATTAACAGACATAATGTCTGATGGGATACAGCAATCACTGGTTATACAATGTTACTTATAATCCATCTTGATTGCAAAAATGTTTATTCACATGACCGGTTTCGGTTCCTCTAGAACCATCTTCAGATCTGCAGTTTCGGTTACAGGAGTAACCCGTCCACACACACCGTGTGAAGGTTGCTGTGTGTGGACGGGTTACACCTGTAACCGAAATTGCAGATCTGAAGATGGTTCTAGAGGAAACGAAACCAGTCGCGTGAACAAATATTTTTCCGATCGAGACGGATTATAACTAACATTGAACTATTACTGTTTCAGAGGGATTTTTAGCACTTTTCATTGCGCTTTCAAACTAAAATTCTCCAAGTATAAAAAGCAATTAATCACCAGTCCTCAATAAATTGAGAGAAGTATCACAGTCTCAAATGCACAATTGCTATATCGTTTAAATGGGCGTTATTCTTTGCACGAAGAATACCATTATTTCAACAAATCTGATATTATGAAACTTGAATTTGAGAAACACAACGTCCTTCTCTAATGCCGGCCAGTAATGACAATTTGAAAAGAGTGTGGACTGGAATGACGCATTCTCCAATATTTCGAAACGTACTGACTACTTAAATAAGAATGAGAGAGGCCGTCATTTCGTTACATTCTTCTCTGAGATACACTGAAGTGACAAAGGAACTGGTATAGGCATGTCTATTCAAATACAGAGATATGTAAACAGCTAGAATACGGCGCTGCAGTCGGCAACGCCTATATAAGACAATAAGTGTCTGGCGCAGTTGTTAGATCAGTTACTGCTTCTACAATGGCATGTTATCAAGATTTATGTGAGTTTTAACGTGGTGTTATAGTCCGCGCAAGAGCGATGCGACACAGCACCAACGACGTAGCGATGAAGTGGGGATTTTCGCGTACGACCATTTCACGAGTGTACCGTGAATATCAGGAATCCGATAAAACATTAATCTCCGACATCGCTGCGGCAGGAAAAAAGATCCTGGAAGAACGGGACGAACGACGACTGAAAAGAATTGTTCAACGTGACAGAAGTGTAACCCCTCCGCCACTTGCTACAGATTTCAATGCTGGAGCATCAGCAAGCTTCATCATGCGAACCATTCAACGAAACATCATCGTGTATCCTTGATGACTGCACGACACAAAGTTTTACGCCTCGCCAGGGCCCGTCAACACCGACATTGGACTGTTAATGACTGGAAACATGTTGCCTGGTCGGACGAGTCTCGTTTCTAATTGTATCCAGCGAATGAACGCGTACGGGTATGGAAACATCATGACAACCTTGCATGTCAGCAGGCAGCTGTTCAAGCTGGTGAAGGCTCTGTAATGGTGTGGGGCGTGTGCAGTTGGAGTGATATGGGAACCCTGATACGTCTACATACGACTCTGACAGATGACACGTACGTAAGCATGTCTGATCACCTGCAACCATTCATGTCCTTTGTGCATTCCGAATGACGTGGGTAATTCCAGCAGAACAATGCGACACCCCACACGTTCATAACTGCTACAGAATGGCTCCAGCAGCACTCTTCTGAGTTTAAACACTTCCGCTAGCCACCGAACTCCTCAGGCATGAACATTATTGGGCATATCTGGGATGCCTTGCAACGTGCTGTTCAGAAAAAATCTCCATCCGGATTTATGGACAACCCTGCAGGATTCATGGTGTCAGATCCCTCCAGCACTACTTCAGGCATTAGGCGAACCCTACACGATATTAGGCAGGTGTACCAATATAGTTACCTGTCGTATTTAATTACGATTACGCAGGTGTCATTTGCATCTAGTGAAAAGTTTATCCTACAGAATGAGCATCGATTTACAATTTAAAAGGTATGACCCGAGTGTACGACGCTGAAATTTCTCTGACCTTTGAATGCCAGATTAGACACACTCTCATTAACGGTTTGTAGTACTGCGTGTCATATTAAGTACAAGAGAAATAAAACGTATGTGAACTTTTGGCCTGATTTTGTAATTTTCTAAAAGAGAAAGTTATTCCCCACACTGTTATAAGCGCTAGGCAAGTAGCATACAGTGCAATATCCGCAAACTTATGTATTCTTCCACTACAGGCAATGAAAAGAATTCAATACTTTGTTCACAGAATGATTCAAGCTGTCTTTCCAGGAACCTATGAGGACAACAGCGACGCAGACCCTCAGGAACTACGTTCTTCCTTTCACTTCCTTATCTATATTTTGTGCTGAATATTGTAATTAGTCATACATGTAACTGTTCTTTATATATTTGGTTCAACACAAAACCTTTATTTTGTTCGCAGATTTTCGAAAGTTTTTCAATTTCTCATGTATATTTTTTTGCCATTTTGTGAGTACTGCAATATCGTTGATAGAGTTTGTAATACACTGCAAGTAACTGTTTTGACAAGCAGTTCCGTAGGTGTCTGATAGCTTGCCCCAGTGATGTTTTTGCTGAGTTACCTGCAAGTAGCTTAAAATTCTTATTGGATATTACACAGACCAGGTCACATCAAATGTCGAATTATACTAATAATGGATATTCACGATTTTCAACTAAGTCCATCTTCAAACTATGATAGCTAAGCTTCGTTAAAATACCTGAGATTATTTTGCTCATTATCACTTATATGTAAATATTATTCAGCAGTTTGGAAATGTTGTGTTCGTTAATTAATTATGACTTTTTTTCCGTTACAGGTAAGGCACTGTAGTCGACCCCTGTCTTTCGCAATGTTCGAGCAAATAAACAGTAAGTTCCAAGACTTAGTTATAATTATAAGCTTAATAACCTAAGAGCTAGATTTTACGTCTATCAGGATACTTAAATATACGAAGCAGGTGTGATTTAATTTGCGGTGATCCTCTTTATTTTTTGAAATGTTCGACACCTACGAGTTAACACCGGACAATAATTGGGGCCTCACGTAATGTCCTTTAGGATAAGGCTGATATTATTGCTCGTGGATAAGGAATATAGAACAAGAAAAGAAAGGCTGAAAATCTAATTTCACATATCAATTGATCGCCTTTTTCGTTACCAGTCCATTAAGAAATATATATACTGACGTTTACAGGGCGATTGTTTCCAATAAAATTTCGGAACGTGCAGTAAGATACAGCGTAGTACGCGTTTGGATCTTAGGCCACTCTCTCGTGATTCTTCGAAAGCTAGGAGCAAAGTACTGCAGTAATTCTTCACTTACTTTATATTGTAACAACCATCTTCAGAACTGTAGGGCTATCGACATTTATCATCATTGAACTGCAACATTTTACAAAGTAGCTGCCACTTAGATCATATTATGAAACGTGAAAACGTTCGTACCTCTTCTTACAATTTCTCCAAGCGACAATGCAATATGAGCAGCTGACTCCTTCCGCACCGCCGATCTCCACGCGACGGGACACGCTATTGCGTGGTGGAGTTTGTTTTCCCTGCTCCCTCCAGCTATCCCATCCTACTAATAACATCCAACAAACAGTCCGCGGACTGAACAGTGATTGACTGGTACACCGCCGCCATTTTTCACTCGTCTAATGACATGAGTGACAAAAATGCCAAAAAAAAAAAAAAAAAGGTTCAAATGGCTCTGAGCACTATGGGACTTAACAGATATGGTTATCAGTCCCCTAGAACTTAGAGCTACTTAAACCTAACTAACCTAAGGACATCACACAACACCCAGTCATCACGAGGCAGAGAAAATCACAAAAATGCAAATTGAACCTTTCATTCTCTATCGAATTACGTGCCACCGTGAAACTCCTTCAGAACCTAGATATTGTTTCATTCAGCCTGTACTTTCTCAACCTTCCAAATAGCTCGTTCGGGTAAAGTGTTGTCGGCGAAGGAAATAACACGCGTTGGAGTCCACGTCCAGCCTTCAGTTCTTAGCTGTCCGTAGTTTGAGTGGTGCTATTACGGACTATCGCATACCAATTCTCAGTGACGTAGATATGATGTAATCAAGAACAAATCTTGAACCATGTATGCAGGGTGTCAGGGTATAGGTGTCAGTTAAGTGATCATTGGTACCTTAACCTG
The DNA here is from genome assembly GCF_023864345.2 of Schistocerca serialis cubense. Classification (NCBI taxonomy): domain Eukaryota; kingdom Metazoa; phylum Arthropoda; class Insecta; order Orthoptera; family Acrididae; genus Schistocerca; species Schistocerca serialis. The sequence continues at coordinate 727,948,851 of NC_064638.1, forward strand.
TACCCACACTAGAGTGTTCATTGCTTTTTTTCTGCGTCTTTTTCACGTAATTTGCTGTCTGATGCTTTTTGCGTGGTCGTACAAGCACCGCGAAGTTTTTGTGGTTCCATTTGTCTGCTGCTTGGGAAGGACTTGAAGAAAATATACACCGACAGCCGGAATTTTATAAATTATTTTATAGGAGTACCAGTTTAGGTGCTGAAAATATGTCCTTCTAAGCGTATTTAAGTACTTTCCTAGAAGGTGCACCATCTTCAGGTGCTCAGACACGTAGCTAGGTATGTCCTCTAAACGCCTGTTCTATTACAGGGATCACTAATGTCAACCCTAGCTACCACAGGTTTTTGAAACTTCTCTGTAGACGTGGACATTCCATGGCAATTGTCGTTAGAGGTATGGAATATCCACGTCCACGTCCACAGACAAGTTTCAGAACTCTAAGATCGCCAGTTGAAATCAGTGATCCTTACAGTTGAAATTAGCGATCCCTGTAATAGTAGAGACGTTTAAATGACATATCTAGCTACGTGTATAGGCGCCTGAAGATGGTGGCAATGAGGCACCGAAACTAGTAGTCAAATAAAATAACTCATAAAATTACGGCTGTCGGTATTTATTTTCTTCATGCACCGCAAAATGAACTACACCTCTCAATATAGACTATCTGTTTAGCGTCCATGCGACAGCACTTCAGTATCTGACCTGCTGCCCAGGGGAAAATAAAAATGATTGGCTTCCTTGCGCCATGCTTACTTGGAAGTACTGTCTAACCTAAAAGTGTACTACTCCTAATAGTCTACAAATGGAGTAAATACTGATGTAATGTTGTTCAGTACCTTGGCCTCAGTCAATCAGCGTGGAAGCATATTGCAGATCATGCACTGCCGTCCATGGCGATCACGCATCCTATCAAGAATCGTGTCTCACCTTTTGCAATGTCCAGGGAACCATCAAATCGCAGTGACTTCAGTGTAGTTACTATCTGAATAAAAACGTCTTTCCTTTTAATATTTCTTCAGTTACATTCTGTATTGTGTTGCAGCAGTTCCCTCTATGTATGGTCCAGATTTCATCGAGCTATGTTATTTAGCAATGACACATCATGTCGAAGTTACTTTCATACTTAGGTTTTGCACACCACTGTATTTAAAAAAATTTCGTGAAACCCTATTGTTATATTAAAAGCAACATATTAAATTTAGAAGCGTAGTTGCTGAAAATATGTCCTTCTAAGCGTATTTAAGTACTTTCCTAGAAGACAGTCAGAGTAGGAAACACGATAAATACGTGATTCTCTTTGCATATAAAAAACTATTTGGTGCTCCGTTGCACACGCAATATTAAATTTATTTACATACTACCTGTTTGACGCCAGCAAATTATCCAAGAAACACCCGAAAGAGAAGCAATACATTAATGTATTTCTGGCGTTCGGTGTGTGTCTAGCTAGACGCCCTATAGTTCCACAGTGAATTTGACTAGGAGGGGAAGGTGGCCGTAGATGGCTCGAAATGTACTTAAGCGACATATAATGTCGTGGAAGGACTTCTAATCAAAAAGAAGGATATCTACATAGTTTAACAGTTCATTTTTAATGAATTGTTCCATCACACGTTGTCCCCTCTAAAAAGAAAAATGAAAAGAGGAAGGCGCAGATGTAGGTAACCACAGATGATTTACTTTCATCGCTCTATGCATTTTTCAACTGCCCACTTCTAGTGGTCTAGCCGAAACGAAAAAAAATTGTTTTTTAATAGGTGTTTGCAGACTAAGTTAAAATCGAAAGTAGTGGTATTATTTTGAGATCGATCTAACGACGATCTTTCTAAATAAATTTAAATCTAAAATTCGGTGATCAGCAGTACGTGTTTCCTTATCAACTACACCAGTGACCACACACTCACGAAGAAACATTATAAACAATACAGAACAACAAAAACGACAAATGAAATATATTTGTTCTCCAATTAAAATATTAAAATATTTCGTCAACCAGTGCGAAATGACACAAAAATAATGTTGGTGTAAAACACGGTATTATACCTTTAGTGTTGTTTTCTGCAATTTGTGTATTAATTTTTGATTAAATATAAAGGAGTGATATTTTACGACAGGTAAGAGTTTCTCTTACGTTGCGAATTATGAATGAAAACGCAAATATTCCAAGTGCACGTAAATGAGATGCAGAAAACGACAGATACATATCCCGTTTCTGGAAACTTCATTTTCCTAAGCGCACTGCATTTCTTATCGCGAATATGACTCGTATTTCGTATGGAATTACGAGAGGAAAACTTCATCCCAGTAAATTCGGCCCACCTCCGTTGAAAGCCGGATATAAAATCTGCAAGAGGAAAGGACAAGTTCCCAGCCGTCCGTACTCCTCTCCACATACGTGGCGTGGCGTACCACGTTCATATATACGTGCAGCCGCGTTTCAGAGAAATAAGAAACTCTCATTCCATATCTGAGAAAATTGAATATTGCGCTTACCCCCCATAGACAAAACAGTCGTAAAACAACTTTCGCTGCTTTGTCGGACTATTCCAATCTGGCTGACACAACCAGATCAAACGACAAATAGAAATATTCGATGCACTAGTGAACGCGGGACATCAGTGAATTTTGATTTGACTGGTTGTAAGGTACTCAGAAGCGGTCTACATTTACACTGTACTGGGAAATGAGCGAATTATAATTTTCGGTTTTGCCTGGAGAGCAGACAGTGGGGCGATATTTATAAAGGCAGAAACACCAAAATATCGGTTCGCCGAATCGTTCAGGAGACAAGAAAAATATGAGGTACACAATACGTCAATTAATTAAAACGCTATTATCTTAGCCACTGTACATATTAACCATGTGTACAAAACAGAGTGGAATTTATATTAAAAGAGTTAATTTTTTTAAATCTGCTGTCCTGTCGGTTACACACTGTTTGTGTATCACAGAGGATGCCACATATCAGCGCAATGTAAACGTACGCGTAACGAGAACAGGGCTGCCCGGCGTGCGTGTGTTTTCGGTGCTCTGGGGAATACATTGGTTGCAAAAACACACACGCGCATAGAGGCACGCGGATACACACACACACAAACAGAGATAGCGACAGAGAGAGAGGGAAACATTAGGTGCTATTGGCGTGAGTGCAAGTGCTCGCGGCCCAGTTACAGAGACGATGGAATAATGGACACTGATTAGCGTGTTTCGCAGGTGATTATGATATAATTGGTTGAAATTGTACATGACGGCTGCTCTCTTGTATCGCTCGTGACGTAGCGCTGTTGACATCTGTTGATTACACTTGTTTGTCCGCTAATCAATTACTATTGTTGTTCCTCGCTCTTACAACGAGTACATATCACACGGTCCATACATATTCTCAAAAAGGTCCAGATACCAACTAATCTATACTTTAATTCCAAACAAAATTAGTTCGTAAATGAAATGCGACAGTTTCTCTGACAGCAACTGTGAATACTCCTCGCATGCTCCGTCAAACCTCAAGAGTTTCGCAATGGCAGTTTACACTGAGTTCGCTCGTGCCTAATACTGCACACCATTTCTTTTTCCAAACAGCCTTCGTTCGAAATTCCCTTAATAAGGTTTAATATCCTTCACGTAACAAAGCACCTACAAACTTCACACGAAGTATCTAGAAACAAATTTCAGTAATTTTTGATTGTGGTATTACGCACTGTAACTGCAAGGTTATTGCCACGGAGATAGTAACACAAATCAATTGAGATAAGCGTATCGCGCCATCGTAGCTATTTAATAATATAAATCGAACGAAAGCACGACGGATGTTGTAGAAAACAATAGATATCTGCGGTGATATGGCATGCGAAGCACATTGTTAGTACAATAGATACCAAACTAAAAATTGGTGGCATTCCGTATTTGAGTATCACAGTAAAATGGTAAAACCGTCGCCTCGTTAGTAAGACTTTTTGTCCAAGTCACGGTGCTGATCTGTCAGGCAATATGCTTTGCTCTCCGTTATATCTGTGCCCCAAGGAAAGCTAGTCCACTAAGACAAACAGCAGAGCTCCTATGGATTTTAGGAAGCAGGTGACATGCGATAATGGGTTTGAGTTCTTAGTGCGGTAGTATGACACAGATGGGTAACCGAGTTGTTAACAGTTCTGTCTGGGTCATAATCTAGTATCGGTTTAAAGTCTCAGCAAATTTCGGTATTATATTCTATTATTTCGTGCCGCTCAGTGGCAGAGTGCAAGCTTTTAAAGTGAACGCCACTTCGGTGACTTTCGTGTCCCTAACCTATCCCATTTATCCAACAGAAGAAAGGGGACCTAGAGTTTAACGAGGAATCCGAACTATATGTCGTTTCTCGTGACTCCTCAGATCGTTGAGAGATTACTAAGGGCCAGTTGTACAGTCCCCGGTTAGCAGCCTCTTAAGTTCTATTTTCGCAATGTCGCAGAAAACGTGTTGTACGAACACGCAATAACCCCTAACCGGAGAGTAAACACGGGACAACAAAACCGGTGATTCTGGAAGGGTTAGCGAAGTTAACCGTAGAATAAGTTTTGACAATGGCAAGAACAGTTACAGAATAAGTGATGACAAGATTATTTATTGAAACGAGGAAGGAGAAGAAAAGGGACATCATACAAATTATATGGAAGAATATGACGACTGCAAATTTATATAAAAATTTCGTACTGCTCCTACTATTACTACTTTTCGATCTCATGCGTGAGAAACTGGAGCATATGAATGAAATGTGAAGCTATTTCCTAACAAACTATTTTGCTTGTAATAGCTCTAATAGGCATTTGATATTGATTCTTCGTGATTTATATTCTGTCGTGTTATTTATGTGAACGAGGAAGATGAAAATAACCATTTGTGCCAAAATAGTCTCGCTTATTTGGCCTGTGTTACAGTATATATATATATATATATATATATATATATATATATATATATATATATATATATATATAATGAGGCCCCTCCTCGCCCACACCAACGTGGTGACCAAACCAAAAGTTCTACTGTCACCTCCGTATAACATCTTAGTTTTCAGATCGTGAGTCACAGGATGCGGGCTTTGATGTTGTCCATGCGTCTGGGTAGGATTACTCATTGGCATAGTCCATCAGGAGACAGTAAGTGGACGAAAGCGATCGAAGGGTAGCCGTTTGTAAGGGCAGAGGGAAAAAAGTGCCAAGGAAGCGCCAAGGAAAAAATCCTCTGCGACAGTAGGAAGGGTAGTAAGGGCAGTAGCGGCTTGCTAGTTGCGATAGTGCATGCAGGGTATGGTTATGTTAGTGCGAGGTATCGTGCATCGTTATCTTTGTCGTTGCGGGTGCTCGTTGTAGGGCCCGCCGCAGCTGCTGCGTCCCTGTAACAGTTCAAGATCGTCACACATGGCGATCGGTCACAGATCAGCTCACAGTGTAGGGGCGGTGTGTGGCTGGTTTGCGTGCTGTGTACAGTACGGTTTCCCTGCGATTGCCTGTTTTTGGGCGGGTCGAGCATCTGAGGTTGCCAGTATTAGCTGTGTTGCAGGGGCTTGCCAGTAACGCCGTGTTACCGCGCTATGGACCATAGATGTTTAGTTTCTTGCTAATAGTGTCTTTGGTCTATTATGTTTCCATCTATGGTTGTGGTCGTAGTTACCCAGAGAAAGGATAAACGGGTTACGCGAGTGTCTCGTGTTTCTGTACAGTTGTGTGGAGAGTTTTTGAAATACTTGCAAGATGGCATCTAGCCGATATTCCCGGTGAAGATCCGCGGTGCGTGTGTATCGCGGAGCGTTCCTTATGATTCTGAATACTTTGTACTCTATGAACTGTAGACGGCGCAGGCGTGTAGGCGCAGCGAGAAAGGCCTATTTGTTTTATATACCAGACAGTGACAAAATAGACATAATCCAATCTAGAAACCACTCCTGTCTTGGGTACTATTCGTATTAACAGCTTTTTCAGCATGAGACAACGACATTTTGATTTTTCATGTAGCAAGATGTTTGACGAACTTCGGTGAGATAACAGATCCTTTTGCAGAAGGGAAAGCACGCTGCGTAAAGCTGTTGCATGATTAGAGAGAAAAAAATGCTGGGAACTAAGGACTGAAGAGTTGTGAACTGTCTTGCCTGCCTCTTGCCTTTACTGCTTTTATGTTTCCTATATTTAATCTTACGTCACACAAAAGAGGAAGTTACTAGCTTATAGGCATTGAAGAGTGTAAATTTTCTGAGGAGTTCTTTTTCTCCCAGTCACCAATAATACCCCCCCCCCCCCAAGTACTAATTGTGAATTTTTTTTATTGGGGGGTAGGACGTCAAACCAGTCGACTGGGAGTAAGAGAGACACCACAGGACATTTTCATTTCCACTGTCCTGAATATAGGTTTGATGACATCCAAAACAAACTATACACGTTTAAATTCCACAGAGCGAAATAAAGTGACGTGCAATAGAAGAATGCTGTGTGAAGAGGCATAGCAGTGTACTTTGGCACACTTAAGACCACACAGCATATATTACATTTCCTCGAACGTGTAATTTTTATATATCAAACTCTTCAGAAAGATGAGCGCTACAAAATGAACATTTTTGTTTTGGAATTTTTTTTTTAAATTTTGGATTTTTTTTTTTTTCTGGCAGTCCTTCACGATTCAGCTGTTACAACCGCATGCCTCTCTTATACCTATTCTAATCCGACCTCTTCGTCTTTGTCTTCCTTACTTACAGTTCCTACTTGGTTCTGGTACATGCTACACATTCTGTCTTTTTTTGTAACTTATGTCTATTTACTTGAGAATTTTCAATATACTGCATCATTCTACATTGCCGACCTGTTCTTCTAAGTCGAAGACTTCCATAAACTTGGCTCGACTGGTTTAAGCCTTGTTACCGTTATTAAGCGCTGTCTGGTTTATTTGCCATTCTTAAAGCGAAACTGTCGGCCTTCTAACAGAACGTCGATTTTACTTCCTGTTATTCTGTACAGTATTCTCGTCAGTAACTTGGATACATGAGCTGTTTAGCTGGCTGTGTGATAGTTCTCGCAATTATCTGTTGTTGATATCTTCAGGATTCTATGAGTGATGTTTTTTCGAAAAGTCTGATGGTATGTCTGCAGACTCATACATTCTACAAACCAACATGAATGTTTATAGTGTGCTTCTAGGTGTTCCGCTGAACTGTTTCAGTTTTTTTGCACACAAGCTGCGAAAATAAACAAAAAACAATAACTCGGCAGAACACCCAGAATCACATTTTTAAGCATTCAAACCGAGAAAACCTCAGTGATCATAACTTGAATAGTCTTATGTTAAAGACTTTTCCAATGGTTTTGGAAATTCTGATGGTATGTATCTGTGCCTACCACCTATTAGATTCTGAATCTTCCAAACCTTTGTTAAACACTGACTGTAGTACTGGATCCCCTGTGTCTTCCTTTCTTGATTTACAATACTTCTGTTGCATCGACAGTTACTCCTGTCCTAGCGGCCTTCAATGTATTTTTTCCCCTTGTCCACTCTCTTCTCTGGGTTTACCAGTGAAATTTTTCTTGCGCTCTTAATCTTCCTTTTAATTACATAGAAGTTTGCTCATACTTTTTTATACGCTAAATCAATCCTTCCGCCTACCATTTCTTCTTCAATTTCTTAACACTTTTTCCTACAGCCATATCGCCTTTGCTTCCTTGCACTTCCCGTTTATGTTACTGATAATGTTGCTTTGTAAGGGCCATAAAAACTGCATATTTCCAACAATATATCCCGAAAATGTCGTCCGGCAACATTGCAGCCAAACAAATTGCTGACTCACGTATTACAACATTACGGAAGACTATTATTCGGCAACGTTTGCAGTTATATGTTTCCGGGTCAGAAGTGTTGACAAAGAGTTACACTGTTGTTACAAAATGGATGAATGCGAGCTAGTGAAGGTGGTGTGACTACCTCTACTTTTACATCAGACAAGGAATAAAGCCAGAAAGAGCGAGAGAAATCAGGCTTCCTAGATGCATTCTTTTTGAAGTAAGCAGAATGCTTCAGAAAATTTAACTTGTGATGTGGTGCTAGATATATATCTTTTCCAGAATTTTACCAGACTGACAAAACACGATTTCGAGTATCCCGTACAAGCAATTGGGCCGAGAATTTTTAAAACCAATACTAATATGAGACGGTGTTTATTGACTACAAACCAGATGGCAATCACCCTTCGGGTTTTAGTCAATGGTAATTTGTACAGATGTTTAATGCACCAATTTAAAGCACACTGTCCATCAATAAGCCTCTTAGTACGAGAAACATGAAACGCTATGGTAACACTCAAGGATTTTAATAATGTAAGTCGGAAATAACAATATAGTTTTTACTCATACTTTCTTTTTGTTCATCAGCACGGAAACACTAGTGATAAATCTCACAACAAAATCAATCGTGTTTACAAAGTCAAGGTAAACAGCTAACTGACCTTTTTCAGATTGTGATCACCGCGACGACCCATAGATCTGGTTTTCGATGAAACACATTTGTGAACTTGATAGCTATCTCATTTGTCCGCTTTATGCACAAAAAACTCACAACAGGGAATAACAATATTAATGTGGTAATAGTAAACTGCAGGAGCGTCTATGGAAAGGTCCCAGAACTGCTCTCATTAATAACCGGTCACTATGCCTACTTAGTACTAGGGACTGAAAGTTGGCTGAAACCAGATGTAAACAGTAATGAAATTCTAAACTCAGATTGGAATGTATACTGCAGAGACCGGCTGGACAGTGAAGGGGGAGTCGTGTTTATAGTGATAAAAAGTGCAAAAAAATAGCATCGAAGGAAATTGACCGAGATCCGAAATGTGAAATAATTTGGGTGAAGGTCACGGTTAAACCAGGCTCAAACATGGTAATTGGATGTCTCTATAGGCCCCCTGTCTCAGCAGCTGTTGTGGCAGATCACCTGAAGGATAATTTGGAAAATATTTCGAGTAGATTTCCCCACCATGTTATAGTTCTGGGTGGAGATTTTAATTTGCTGGATATAGATTGGGAGACTCAAACGTTTATAACAGGTGGCAGGGACAAAAAATCCAGTGAAATATTTTAAGTGCATTATCTGGAAACTACCTTGAGCAGTTAAACAGAGAACCGACTCGTGGCGATAACATATTAGACCTGGTGACAAACAGACCCGAACTATTTGTAACAGTTAACGCAGGACAGGGAATCAGCGATCATAAAGCGGTTACTGCATCGATGATTTCAGCCGTAAATAGAAATATTTAAAAAGGTAGGAAGATTTTTCTGTTTAGCAAAAGTGACAAAAAGCAGATTTCAGAGTACTTGACGGCTCAACACAAAAGTTTTGTCTCAAGTACAGATAGTGTTGAGGATCAGTGGACAAAGTTCAAAACCATCGTACAATATGCATTAGCTGAGTATGTGCGAAGCAAGATCGTAAGAGATGGAAAAGAGCCACCGTGGTACAACAACCGAGTTAGAAAACTGCTGCGGAAGCAAAGGGAACTTCACAGCCAACATAAACATAGCCAAAGCCTTGCAGACAAACAAAAATTACGCGAAGCGAAATGTAGTGTGAGGAGGGCTATGCGAGAGGCGTTCAGTGAATTCGAAAGTAATGTTCTATGTACTGACTTGGCAGAAAATCCTAAGAAATTCTGGTCTTATGTCAAAGCGGTAGGTGGATCAAAACAAAATGTCCAGACACTCTGTAATCAAAACGGTACTGAAACAGAGGATGACAGACTAAAGGCCGAAATACTAAATGTCTTTTTCCGAAGCTGTTTCACAGAGGAAGACTGCACTGCAGTTCCTTCTCTAGATTGTCGGACAGATGACAAAATGGTAGATATCGAAATAGACGACAGAGGGATAAAGAAACAATTAAAATCGCTCAAAAGAGGAAAGGCCGCTGGACCTGATGGGTTACCAGTTCGATTTTACACAGAGTACGCGAAGGAACTTGCTCCCCTTCTTGCAGCGGTGCGTAGGTCTCTAGAAGAGCGTAGCGTTCCAAAGGATTGGGTCATCCCCGTTTTGAAGAAGGGACGTCGAACAGATATGCAGAACTGTAGACCTATATCTGTAACGTAGATCATTTGTAGAATTTTGGAACACGTATTATGTTCGAGTATAATGACTTTTCTGGAGTCTAGAACTCTACTCTGTAGGAATCAGCATGGGTTTCGAAAAAGACGATCGTGTGAAACCCAGCTCGAGCTATTCGTTCACGAGACTCAGAGGACCATAGACACGGGTTCCCAGGTAGATGCCGTGTTTCTTGACTACCACAAGGCGTTCGATACAGTTCCCCACAGTCGTTTAATTAATAAAGTACGAGCATATGGACTATCAGACCAATTGTGTGATTGGATTGAAGAGTTCCTAGATAACAGAACGCAGCATGTCATTCTCAATGGAGAGAAGTCTTCCGAAGTAAGAGTGGTTTCAGGTGTGCCGCAGGGGAGTCTCGTAGGACCGTTGCTATTCACAATATGCATAAATGACCTTGTGAATAACATCGGAAGTTCACTGAGGCTTTTTGCGGATGATGCTGTAGTATATCGAGAGGTTGTAACAATGGAAAATTGGACTGAAATGCAGGAGGGTCTGCAACGAATTGACGCATGGTGCAGGGAATGACAGTTGAATCTCACTGTAGACAAGTGTAATGTGCTGCGAATACTTAGAAAGAAAGATCCTTTATCATTTAGCTACAATATAGCAGTTCAGCAATTGGAAGCAGTTAATTCCATAAATTATATGGGAGTAGGCATTAGGAGTGATTTAAAATGGAATGATCATGTAAAGTTGATCGTCGGTAAAGCAGATACCGGACTGAGATTCATTGGAAGAATCCTAAGGAAATGCAATCCGAAAATAAAGGATGTAGGTTACAGTACACTTGTTCGCCCACTGCTTGAGTATTACTCACCAGTGTGGGATCCGTACCAGATAGGGTTGATAAAAGAGATAGAGAAGATCCAACGGAGAACAGCGCGCTTCGTTACAGGATTATTTAGTAATCGCGAAAGCGTTACGGAGATGATAGATAAACTCCAGTGGAAGACTCTGCAGGAGAGACGCTCAGTAGTTCGGTACGGGCTTTTGTTGAAGTTTCGAGAACTTACCTTGACCGAGGAGTCAGGCAGTATATTGATCCCTCCTACATCTCGCGAAGAGACCATGAGGATAAAATGAGAAAGATTAGATCCCACACAGAGGCATACCGACAATCCTTCTTTCCACGAACAATACGAGACTGGAATAGAAGGGAGAACCGATAGAGGTACTCAAAGTACCCTCCGCCACACAACGTCAGGTGGCTTGCGTAGTATGGATGTAGATGTAGAACAAACAATTAAAAACAGGTAGCTAATGTATGCGCGCAAACTTTTGAATAAAAGCGAAACGATATTGTTTTCGCTCAGACACTTGAGACACGTGGTTGCAGCGTTGTTGGTGAGAGAAGTAGGAAACAAAATTGAGAACGAGAGGGAAGTATTCACAGACAATCGCAGGGATAGGTACTGCCCTGCAATACGGAATATTCTCCATTCTTCGTGGAGTACAACGGCAAGCCTTCGAAGTCGGTCGGAAACTACCTGCAAAATCAGCATTATTGTCCGGCCACAATGAGAAGCTGACATATTTTGTAGCCATATTGCGTCATTGTTGACGGCAGCGCTGGTGCGCCCGAATATTGCCGTGAAATATAGCGTACATTAAGTGACTTATAATGCTGTTGTTACCTTTCTTGTATATACAGCGTGGACTTCAATAAAGCTGACAAACTGCAGGGCCGGATTCATGACTGGAAATGGGGGAAAAAGAGGTTATATGAAGATGGGTTCGCAAATGCATCGTTGCTTCCGTAAATGGCGCTGATCAATGAAAGTTCCTCCGACCACGTGCCGTGTGTTCGTTGTGTATTGCAGGTTGTGTGATTGACGCAGCGTATTGTAAGCAGTAGACAGGTCCCGTATTCTGTCGGGAGCAAGCCGAGATCGTGTTTGTGTACGGCCATGCAGATGGAGATGGGCGGGACGCAGCGAAGCTATAACAAAACAAGTACCCTTACAGACACTAACCACATCGCATAACATTTCAAGCCCTTTTTGGGAATTTGTGTGATCATGGGTCCTTTCATAAAGACGAACGTACACGGGGGCGGAAGACTGTGCGTACTCCAGATTTAGAGGACTGGGTTATATAGGATATTGAGACGAACTCCAGTACAAGTTCCAGGCAAGTGGACCGCCAGCATGGTCTAAGCCAAAGGACGATTATGTGTATCTTGCATGACAACCGTTACTATCCCTGTCACCTGCAACGAGTGCGAGGATTAACAGCAGCGGATTTACTCTACGGTAAGCCGGCCGCGGTGGCCAAGCGGTTCTAGGCGCTTCAGTCCGGAAACGCGCGACCGCTACGGTCGCACGTTCGAATCCTGCCTCGGGCATGGATGTATGTGATGTCCTTAGGTTAGTTAGGTTTAAGTAGTTCTAAGTTCTAGGGGACTGATGACCTCAGATGTTAAGTCCCATAGTGCTCAGAGCCATTTTTGATTTACTCTACGGTAAGGATTTTTTCAATGGTTTTTGTACCAGGCCATCAGAATTATGGGATTTCTGTCGTCAGTCCTCTTTATCGACGTAGCAACCTTTACCAGAACTGGCATCTTCAGTCCGCACGATCGTCATCTGTGGGCTACAGACACGGCACTTGGTCAGAGGAACTTTCATTCGCCTACGCCATCTACCGTGTTAACGATGCCTTTCCTGATACTTGTTCATAGGACCTTCGCTCCCTTCCATTTCCAGTTAGGAATCCGTCCTTGAAGTTTATCGGTCTTTCTAACGTTCGCCCTGTATATTTGTCTGTCTAATCTCTGTCACTGCCCTTTTTAGAGATATACATCCCCTTCAGCTGAACTGTGGTATTTATTATCGCGAAATCTACAGCCTTAAAGAGCTTCAAACGTGCCTCATCATTCCTCAGTACTTCAATATCCTACTTATTTCCACAGCCATGTTTCAACACATTTCTCTTTAACTCCATTCTACACTTTACTATTAGTGAATTGTGATGAACCTATAACTGCTCCCGGCTATACCTTACAATGCAACATTTGTTTCCGGAATATGTGTTACACCATGGAATAACCCTCGCAATCTTCTCGTGTCTCCAGTTCTTTTCCAAGTATACCTCCTCCTCTTGAGATTTTTGAATGGTGTATTCCCTATGTATAGCTCACATGAATTGCAGGACTCAATTAGTCTTTCTCTTCTCTCATTCCTAGCACCGAACCCATATTCCGCCACAACTGTCTTCCATTCCATTTCATACTACAGCGTTCCAAACTCTCATGATTATTAAATTTTCATCTTCCTTCACTTAATGATTTACACAATCACTGTCGTCATTTGCTTTCCCTATCTCTTCGTCTTGCGTTTGTAACGTCAACATGAATGTCTGAAGTATTGTTGGCGCTGCTTTGTTGTCATTTCTGATGAGAATAATTCTGTCACTGAACTGTTCAGATTAACTCAGAAATGGTTCAAATAGCTCTGAGCACTATGGGACTTAACTTCTGAGGTCATCAGTCCCCTAGAACTTAGAACTACTTAAACCTAGCCAACCTAAGGACATCACACACACTCATGCCCGAGGCAGGACTCGAACCTGCGACGTAGCGGTCGCGCGGTTCCAGGCTATAGCGCCTAGAACCGCTCGGCCACCTCGGCCGGCTCAGATTAACCCACTCTCTGAACTATCTTCCTATTCTCTATGTCCCTTACTCCCATTACATAATTTTGTGCTGCTTTCGCTATTACCTTGTAGTAATCTGGCCAGAAATCCCTATCATGTTTCCAGTACACTTCACCAACACCCCACCATATGTGGAGTGAGCCGCTACATTTCGCTTTTCAAATTTTCTAGCTTCCGTAGCGTGTTCAAGCTTCAGCCTTTCCACGTTCTGAGTTGTAGTGTGTTACGCTGTCGTCGGTTCTTCAATTCGTTCGTCAAGGACTGCTCTCCCTTGGGAGTCACCTCCTTTAGATCCAAATGCGGGACTAATCCAGAAACTTCTGCTTCTATTGATCATTTCTATGTTTTAATAATAAATCGTATTTAAATACTGAGTTCATGATCAAAAACATTTTCTTTAAACGGTAATAGTATGTCGATTCTCCACCATCAGATTCTCTGCTAGGACCAGTCAGATAAAGCGTTAGTTCTTCTGTTGCACACAGTAAATAAATAAAGCATTGGGTCGCAACGGTGTGTGGGATTGTCGATTAAACCCAGATTGAGATGGGTTTCACTTCTCTCTCTCTCTCTCTCTCTCTCTCTCTCTCTCTCTCTCTCTCTCTCTCTCACACACACACACACACACACACAGAGACTTGGGTTTTTGTAACACAAGACCACAGCGTTGGAAAAACGATGAATGTCGGTCTCACGTTTGAATCCTTCTAGATTCCCATTCTTTTTGCATCCTGATTAGCCGACCGGGGTGGCCGAACGGTTCTAGGCACTACAGTCTGGAACCGAGTGACCGCTACGGTCACAGGTTCGAATCCTGCCTCGGGCATGGATGTGTGTGATGTCCTTAGGTTAGTTAGGTTTAAGTAGTTCTAAGTTCTAGGGGACTGATGATCTTAGAAGTTAAGTACCGTAGTGCTCAGAGCCATTTTTGCATCCTGGATGTGATTCAATTACTTCAGCAGAAATGGGAGCCATGAGTGTCATTGTTAATGATGGGTGGTCGAATGATGTCGCTGTGGTGTACGCCAGTTTGGCAGGCAACTTGCCGTGATGACACCCTGTTTGCCCTAAGTGGACGACGCGCGCACGGTGCAGGCTTGACCTGACCCTTCGACGCCTACTGACAGACTGGAAAGAGACAGAAACGTCATTCTACCGTTTTCGATTGGAGACACAGCGTGCTCTACTCACAAGGGAAACTTCCCATCCCACTCCTCTCACATTTAATGGTAAAATGGCCGTGTGGATAGCACATAAAAAAATTGAAAACAGGTCAAGCATGATAATAGAAAGAACGTGTACCGAATTGTCAAAAAATAAAGAAGCAAAATAGAAACGGTCGAAGATTAAGATGTTGAACGTAAAAAAAAAAAGAAAAAAATATATATATATATATTATCTTCCCTCTTGCAGTCCTTTGCCGTGACCCCGTATTTTTTCACAGTTCAGTACACCTTCTTCCTGTTTTCATGCTTGACCGGTGTTCAGAGGAGGACATCTGCTGGTGCTGAAATTAGCCCGCCACCCCAGCCGCATGGGTGTGGGGCAGGAGTCAGCTTTAAAATTTCAAATGGGAACCCCCATTTTTTATTGCAGAATCAGATTCTACATGCAAAACTACGTACATTTTGTATTAAACATTTGTTTTGATTCTTGGTAGTTGGCGCTGTAATTGATGAAAATCCATGTTCTCATTTTTGCGTGGAAAATGTTTACGGATAAATAAAAAGTAGGATGTTTCGTTAGTTAGTTAGCTAGTCAGATGATTTGTTTGATAATTAAAAGCTGCATGACCTCAAGACCACGGAACAAACAAAACTTATCCGAATCTGCGGAAAAATTTAATACAGTTTTTCGGTCAACATTTGTAAAACTCTAATTCCTCTCTCTCAAACACCACCCTATGGGGAGAGAGGGAGAGTCTTACTTTCAGCGAATCAAAATTTACGAAATAAATAAGTAATATTTATTTATCCGCAACCATTTTCCACGCAAAAATGAGAACATGGATTTTCTTGAATTACTGCGCCGACTTCCAAGAATCAAACCAAATATTTAGGACAAAATGTACGTAGTTTTTTATGTAGAATCTGATTCTGCAATAAAAAACGGGGGTTCCCATTTGAAATTTTAAAGTTGCCTCCTGCCCCCACCCCCATGGGGCTGGGGTGGCGGGCTAATTTCAGCACCAGCAGATGTCCCCCTCCAAAATAATCAACTTTGGATTTTGCTCATTTTTTCGTGTGAAGCTTATTTTACGACTTCGACAACTTAAAATTTACACCCTGTATACCAGCAGTGTGACGTTTCTGTAGAATCAGCGAACTCCATACTGAGAGCGGATACTTCCAAGCCTCTGGAGGCTCAGGCGTTTCCTTTGTGTTCCTCTTTGGGAGCTGAGCTCACTGTAACAATCGGTCAGTGATTCCCGAGCTCTGGCTGCCAGCAACAGCGGTGCCTTTCCCGGCAGTGATAAATGCTCCCGTAGGAGCGGCTGCGGCTTATCAACGGAGGCGATCCATCTCCCAGTGCTGCAGCAACGCCGGGTCGTCGCACGAAGCGGTGATGCGGAGCGAAACAGCCGGTGTTTCCGTTAATTCCGGAAGGGCGCTCAGTCGCTCGGAAAAGTCGCGGGATTAATTAGAAGGCGTGCGCCGGCTGCCGGCTGTAGCGTACGTGAGCGATGGCTGGCTCGACCCTAATTGGGAAGGCGCGGCGCTCCGAACGGCCGCTAATGAAGTGTGTCCGGGTCGCGGCCGCGCGCCGGCGTCTATCTACAGCATACGTACCGCGGGCCGCCACAGCTGCGGATCTACTGAACTCATCCGCCCATCCGCAGACGCTACTTCAATTACAGCTGCTGCAGCCGCGTTCGCTGCTGCGTCGGTCCGATGGAGCTTCTTCAAAGGGACGAATTTGCATACACAGGGTGTAACGCGTACGAGTACTGATATTTTTATATGTGTACCTTGCAATGTACATACATCAAATCAAATGGCTCTGAGCACTATGGGACTTAACATCTGAGGTCATCAGTCCCCTAGAACTTACAACTACTTAAACCTAACTAACCTAAGAATATCACACACGTCCATGCCCGAGGCAGGATTCGAACCTGTGACCATAGTGGACGCGCGGTTCCGGACTGAAGTGCCTAGAGCCGCTCGGCCACACCGGCCGGCGTACATACATCAGTGTGTTGGTTGTTTTTTCTCTGCGTCGGATAGTCTTCCCACAAACTTCATTACCTGATGTTTGCTGCACGGGTGTGACTGCATCATTGGTGGACTACACTTGTCCGTATAGACTAACCATATTGCATCCACGTATCTACACTATAAGACCTGACGTACTGCCCAGGGGAGGATAAGTGGAAAATAAGCATTAATGGCCTGCTCTTGTCGCATGTACTTGGAGGACTACCAATCTCAAAATATACGACTTGTCATCGCTATAATTATTAGTCAGCAAATAACACAAATACTTATGTAATGCTGTTCAGTACACCGTCCTCAGTTAGCAGTAGTGACATCACTATTAACACTCATTGCAACATGTATGTACACCCCCCCTCCCCCTCCCTCCATGCCACATATGCCTGTGGACTGTAAATATACAGGGTGAACTGTAACTCCATCAAGAAACTTTTATGGGTAGTAAAACAAGGAAAAAAATCCCATTAAACGTGGTCTCTAATGTACATACATTAAGAACTAAGAGAACATACTCATTTTCACTGTTGCGAAACACAATTCTTCTATTGAACAAGTCCTCATAACTCTTAAAGTTTGCATTTTAGAGCCCATGTTTACTCGACATTTTGTACCTGAATGAGATTTTCACTCTGCAGCGGAGTGTGCGCTGATATGAAACTTCTTAGCAGATTAAAACTGTGTGCCGGACCGAGACTCGAACTCGGGACAGTTTTAATCTGCCAGGAAGTTTCATATCAGTGCACACTCCGCTGCAGAGTGAAAATCTCACTCTGGAAACATCCCCCAGGCTGTGGCTAAGCCGTGTCTCCGCAATATCCTTTCTTTCAGGAGTGGTAATTCTGCTAGATTCGCAGGAGAGCTTCTGTAAATTTTGGAAGGTAGGAGACGAGGTACTGGCAGAAGAAGGCTGTGAGGACGGGGCGTGAGTCGTGCTTGGGTAGCTCAGTTGGACAGTCGGCTCACAGCCGTGTTAGCGTGCGGAGCTGCTCCGCGCGCCGTCCGACGCTCCGCTCTCGGCGGTGTTTACTTCCGCGTCGCGGTGTTTGTGTCTATCGAGTCCAGTAATAACGTACTCCATGGCGCACTCGTACCGCCGTGCAACGATAAAAGTAACGTTTCAGGCCTAACATCCACGACCCAGAGCTTTCGAAGTCGAACAGTTCATACGAGAGGATCTACGTTTGAACCCCCAGGACGTAATCGGTATACATTTTTCCATCACTGGAAGTGTTGTCTACATCAAGAAGTCGACGGAGGAAATTTGCACTGACATGCCACCGGACTAAAATTTAAACACTCTGATGGACATATGTGTGCTGTGACAGTCGCTCATGCTGGATTCGGTCTCCAGACATTGCGGATGTTTGAGCTCCCGTTCGAGGTGCCTCAGGATGTGGTCATTGCCGCTTTCCAACCATATGGCACCGTCTTGGGTCACGTCGCGGAGAAGTGGCAAACATTTACGACCTACTCCGGCAAATAAAAAGTGAGCTGACGAAACATGTCCCATCGTACCTGCTGATTGGTGGTGTGAGGGCCATCGTCATGTACGATGGACAGCCACGAACGTGCGCAGGATGTGGCCAGGAGGGACATGTACGTTCCGAATGCTTACACCGCCGTTTAATACAGGCGCCGTTACGTGAAGAGACCCAGGCTTCGACGGTCACGTCCCTACCCATCACCTACGCGAAGGTTGCACAGGACCCCGTCGTGCCACTCCCGATTGCGCCAGCAACATCGTCAACGACACCCGCCGCAGCACAACGCGCAGACGACACAAGCACGTCGTCGCCTCCAGTGCTCGCTTCAGGACCGTCCGGGTTGTAGACCGAAACCGATGTTCCTGTTGGAACCATGGACGTCGACCTCGGTGTCGTGCCGACGTCTGCCTTTGTCCAGACGGGTTCGGCGTCAGACGACGGGCGACCACATTCTGATTTAGAAGGCCACATCAGAAAACAGCGGTCGCCTCGCAAACACAGGAAATGACGACGAACGCCTTCCGATGACGCCCTTTCTCAGACGGCCCCGCAGGATGACGACCTGATGTCTGACGGTGATCTCCCACATTGCGTCCACCCAAGCGATACGGTAGCAACAGCCGCCCCTCGTGTGACGCCTCCTCTCCCAGCCTGGGACGTGTCCTCGCCATTGTCAACGAATGATGACGGCGGTCCCCCTGCCACTCATGTTGCGGAATTCACAACACCCGTTCCGGAAGTACGTGACCGTCTCATGTCCACGTTCAAAAATTATTCAAATGGCTCTGAGCACTATGGGACTTAACATCTGTGGTCATCAGTCCCCTAGAACTTAGAACTACTTAAACATAACTAACCTAAGGACATCACACACATCCATGCCCGAGGCAGGATTCGAACCCGCGACCGTAGCAGTCGCGCGATTCCGGACTGAGCGCCTAGAACCGCTAGACCACCGCGGCCGGCCATGTCCACGTCGTCAGCTTCCTGGGCTGATGACGTTGAAGAAGAAGTTGGAACAGACTGCCAGCGTGTCTGCACAGGAGTCCACCACGGCGACACTGGGGCTGGCGCCCCGCCATTAATTATCAGCACTGCGGCACCACCGGCGGGTCTACACCTGTCGGCTACTTCTACCGCACGTTCTGCAAATACTGCGGCTGGCCGTACACAGCAATATCGTATCGCCACGATGAATCTTGCCACCATTCGTGCCCCCCCCCCCCCCTCCCATAAACTAGCCATTTTCCGAGACACTATTTACTCTGCGGATGTTGATATAGCACTCTTACAAGAGGTGTTTCTGACTGACTTCCTAGTTCCCACCGAATGCAACGCCCATGTTTCCCCCGCATCCGACACCGGTAGCGGCGTTGCCATCTTGCTACGCGACGGACTCCCTGCACAGGACGTCATCTACCTCCCCACCGCGCGAGGTATGGCCCTCACACCTTTCGGCGTGCGTATTATTAATATCTACGCCCCGTCCGGCACTGGCCGCCGTCATGACCGACAAACTTTTTTTGCCGAAAGCGTCACACCCCTCTGCACAGGTCAGCAGGACGATTTGGTACTCGGTGGGGATTTTAACTCGACACAAGAGCCCGCGGACCAACTCCCGCGACATTCACCTTGTGCATCTCTCTCAGTGGTCATCGACCGTCTACGACTTGTTGACACTTGGAAGAAGCTCCACGGAATTCAACCGGGCCATACATTCTACACCTCTCACTCGTCAGGCCGCATAGATCGCATCTACGTTACCCGCTCCCTTGCTGATGGCACACGTCATGCGGAAGTCTGGCCCTTGGCCATTTCAGACCATGATGCGTACCTCTGTGACGTCACTCTCACCCGACAGCGAGTGTGGCATAGTCGTGGTCTGTGGAAACTCAATGTCGCTCACCTGACGTCCTCAGACTGTCGCCGTATGGTCGAAGAAGCGGGGGCACGCTGCCGCCATCGTCGAGAAGCCTATGACTCCACCTTATCCTGTGCAAAGCCGACCCTCAGGAAGACACTGATGAGTTATGGGAAGGAATTTAAGGCGTGGAAAACTAATACCCTGCTCTTCTACTACACCATACTACGTGACTGTGCGACGATGCCTTTCTCGCCAGCCCGTCAGTCGATGGTCCATCGCACGAAGGCGCAGATCTCCTTCATCATGCGGCGTCACTTGGAAGGAAATGTAATCCGTTCTCATGCTTCTAATCGTATCGCTCAAGAACGTCCGTCGACGTACCACCTCCTTCAGGAACGACAACGACGACGACGTGTTCTGATCCAAGTACTCACTCATGTGGAAGGGCGCCGACACGACACCCAACAAAGCATCGGTCGTGCTCTCCATGCTCATTTTGCCGGGCTATACGCAGCCTTACCGCATTCTGCAGCACTGATCGCAGAAGTCGCTCAGCTTACTACGATCACTCTTCCGGAGGATGCAGTGCATGACCTCCAAGACGAAGTAACCACAGATGAAGTGGTAGATGCTATCACGGCGGGTACCGATAACAGATCTCCTGGACCTGACGGTATACCCTTCGAATTTTATAAAAGTTTTCACTATTTGTTGGCTTCGACGTGGACGGCAATCGCACAAGAGCTGATGTCACCGATGACAGTGGTCCCGAGCGCCTTTCTAGATGACATTATTAACCCGGTACATAAACCGCACGGGTTATCGAGGGTCCTGGACTATCGACCAATGACTTTGCTCAGCAGCGACATGAAAATATTCACACGGCTACTGGCATCGCAACTCAAGAAGGTCGCACGTTACGTCACATCCTGCGACCAGACTTCCCTAGGAAGCGACAACAACATCCGTACGGCCCTTTGCCGTTACAGAGACATGATAGCATTAGCGCATTATCAAAGTCTCCCTGGCGCCTTTGCTTTACTGGACTTTAGCCAGGCTTTCGACCGTGTTGACCACTTCTATTTACGGACAGTTCTTCAGAGTATGGGTTTTCCTGGCGGTATTGTCACAGTGGTTATACGCCTGTTGAGTAGTGCAACCTCTAAAATCACGTACAATGGTCGCCACACACCGCCCCTGGTCATCCCACGATCCGTACGACAAGGCTGCCCTCTTTCCACGATTTTGTATGCTTTCGCCTTGGAACCCCTGCTCCAGGGCATGCGCCAACGTTTGGAAGGTATGGCTGTGCACGGCCACCGTTTTTGTTGTACAGCCTACGCAGACGACATAGTACTATATCTGCGCAGTGAAGATGAAGTACGAGCAGCACTGACATGGGTGGCGACTTACGGCGAAGCGTCGGGGAGCTGCCTCAACGTGTCAAAATCCAAGGTCCTGCTCACTGGTGACGGCTTGCCGGAGAGATGCGTTGCCCCCCTTAGTGTCGCCGCCAACATACGATGTCTTGGACTTGATTTCGCAGCAGATCTGCGTCGCTCAGCGACTATCAATGTTAGACGCTTGCTACAGACAATCAGAGCAAGTCTCGCAGATCACCGGCTACGAGCTCTCGACATTATCCAACGCGCACAATACGTGAACATGTATCATGCTTCCCATATACCACACGTGTCTCAAGTACTACCTGTCCCAAATCTCCTGACCCGACGACTGTTGATGGCTTTCGGCTCCTTCGTCAGCTCGGGGATGTTATTCAAGGTGAAATATGAATCCCTTGCACTGCCACGAGATCGTGGCGGGGTGGGACTCACCCACGTGCCGACTCGTGTAAAGGCACTTTACGTCAGCTCCCAACTAAAACTTTGGCATCGTTGCCCGCAGAGCCTTACTAGCCTCCTGCTTCACAGTGTTGCGCCGGACTCCTTGTCCGCCCCAGTACTTGGTTCAAATGGCTCCGAGCACTATGGGGCTTAACATTTATGGTCATCAGTCCCTAGAACTTAGAACTACTTAAACCTTACTAACCTAAGGACATCACACAACACCCAGTCATCACGAGGCAGAGAAAATCCCTGACCCCGCCGGGAATCGAACCCGGGAATCCGGGCGTGGGAAGCGAGAACGCTACCGCACGACCACGAGCTGCGGACCACCCCAGTACTGGTATCGACCATTCCAACCCCCTTTTATTACGTCCAACGATTTTTCCTGAAGTTCAGTTGTCTGCCGGTCCTTACCACTTACACGTTTGTACGTCACGAAAACAGTCTCCGAATTGTTACAACAGTGCCGCCCGTCCAACCCCATCGAACGTAAGTATCCACAGTACGTGTGGCGACACATATGGAAGGCGATTCATGCGCGTTTTCTCGAATCAGACCTTCAATCAGCGTAGTACATCACCGTGAATGGCAAACAAGTTAACCGAGATCGTCTGCACCGCATCCATCTCGCCGATTCATCCCTCTGCACCCACTGTGGAGTGGATGACACGGATGTCCACCGGTTCCACTGTGGCACAGCGTTCGACGTCTGGACACTTGCGCGGCGAATTTTGGCGTTTCTTACTCGACAGACACCAGCTCAGATCGACGTCCACATGCTTTTGTACCCCGATAAGACTTTCTTCCCCTCCGCCAAAATTCACTCTGTGAATTGGATCTGTGGCCACACGATCCGCTGTCTCTTTACTTCTGGCGACAAGTCTATGCTAGGATATTGGACTTATCTCAACGAACGACACTGCGTCCTGATACGCAACTCACGCTATAAGCAATATTTTTCCAATTTCTTACGGAGCACCTTCGATGACCCACCTCGTAGCTGGAACGTCCAAGCCCTGAGAAGCTGAAAACTGTATTAACCGAACCGAACTGAATAGATCTGCTACCCAGAGAATGAGAAGACACGTTTGGACGAGCTGGCCTGCTGTAGGCGGAGACACTTCAGGCGCTCCTGTAAGAACTGGTCTTTAACTGCAAGTCGCACGACGCCTTTATATTTATATATATATATATATATATATATATATATATATATATATATATATATATATATATATATAAAAGTTGGTAGAGCACATCCCCGCGAAAGGTAAAGGTCCCGAGTTCGAGTCTCGGTTCGGCACACAGTTTTAAACTGCCAGGAAGTTTCATTTTGTACCTGTTTTGCTCAACACTGCCACCTCAGAAACTTTGTTGGTAGAGTTCTCATTCATCCTGTCGACGTACTCGTATTGTAGTCAGCAGAAGCCACGAGTGGCTTCATACTGGACAACTGCTTAACACCGTCTCGCATCGTAGAGGGTAAACCAACCAGCCGCGATTTGTTGAAAGTGTAAATGCTTAATTCTGTTACTATGGCGTGTAATCCAAAATTTCCCAGTTTTAAGGAAGTGTCGTCGAGCAGAAACGTATAGATATACGCCTGTATAGGTGATACCTTTTCTTGTAGAATTTTTGCACACGTTTTATGTTCACGTAATGTGACCAAAAATCAAGAAGTATTCCATAAACAATGATCGTATGAAACCTATCAGGCTCTGTTCGTCCACAAGACCCAGAAGGCAGTCGATACCGGCCCCTGTTTGACACCGTATTCTTTGACTTCCGAAAGGTGTTTGATGGTGTCCCGCACTGTCGCCTAATGAACAAGGTACGAGGGGCGTTCAAAGAGTATTGCAAAACCTTTTTCTTTTTCCCGGCCAATTTCGGTTGAAAAAATGCGAAATTTGTTGCGAGGCGTATTCCCACTTCAGCTCCTATAGTTTCATGTAGTTCCTACAGGTGGCGGCGCTATACATAGCCTTCAAAAAAAATGGTTCAAATGGCTCTGAGCACTATGGGACTTAACATCTAAGGTCATCAGTCCCCTAGAACTTAGAACTACTTAAACCTAACTAACCTAAGGACATCACACAACACCCAGCCATCACGACGTAGAGAAAATCCCTGACCCCGCCGGGAATCGAACCCGGGAACCCGGGCGTGGGAAGCGAGAACGCTACCGCACGACCACGAGATGCGGGCCATAGCCTTCAAAACGGTGTTTGTAACGGAGGTAAATTCCAAGTAGAGTACTGTCATTGAGTTTCTCTTGACGGGAAACCAGCACATTGCAGAAATTTATAGGTGCTTGCGGAATATCTTCGGAGACCTCGCAGTGAACAAAAGCACGGTGGGTCCTCGGTCGAGGCGTCTGTCATCATCTCAACAAGGTAGCACAAACCTGCGTGACTCCTGCAATTTTGGAACGTGTGGATATTGTCACTCGAGGCGATCGAGAGATCACAATCAAACACCTCGCTCCTCAACTGGACACAGCCGGGAGGAGATCACAAAACTTCAGTGGGCTGTTCTTCCTCATCCATCCTACAGTCCGGATCTCGCACCTTCCAACTTCCATCTATTTGGCTCAGTGAAGGATGCTCATCAAGCTGGGGTACTCAGACATGTGGGTTTACTCACGGCTTCTCGCTACCTAAGACCATAAAGAGCCACGAAGGAGCATCTCTGAGGAATTGGTTGCGTATTGTGAGGCTGATAGTGACAATTTATTGGTGACATCGTCGCAGGCGCTGAAACATGGGTTCATCACTTCCAATCGGAAACAAAACGGCAATCCATGGAGTGGCGCCACACCACCTCTCCTCTGAAGAAAAAATTCAAACGCGCAGTCGCAGCTGATAAAGTCATGGCGTTTGTCCTCTGGGACAGTGAACGGGTTATTCCGTTTGATGTATTCCCTAATGGTGCAACGATCAACTCGGAAGTGTATTGTGCTGCCCTCAGTAAATTGAAGAAACACCTTCAGCGTGTTCGTCACCACAAAAATGTAAACAAACTTCTCCTCCGTGAGAATGTGAGGCCTTACACAAGTCTGCGCACCCTAGAGGAGCTCACAAAACTTCGTTGGACTATTCTTCCTCATCCAGATCTCGTACATTGCCACTTCCATTTGCTTGGCCGAATGCAGGATACGCTTTGCTCGAATAGATCATGCATGAAGGAGACATTATTGATGCAGCAGGACGTTGGCTCCGACATCGAGCAGTTGGGTGGTACCATGCGGGCATACAGAGCCTCCCACTGAGGTGGCGTAAGGCCGTCGCATTGAACAGAGGCTACGTCGAAAAATAGGATTTTGTAGCCAAAAGAGTAAGGAATAACATGGTGTATTGGAATCCACAACAAAGCGAACCTGCTTTCAGAAAAAATATGTTGCACTATTTGTTGAAGTGCCACATACAAACATACGGAATATCAGATCAATTTTGTGGCTGGATTGGAAAAGTCCTGGCAAACAGACACAGTATGTTATAGCTAACGGAGAGAAATCTTCAGACGTGACAATAACTTCAGGTGCACCCCATGGGAGTGTTACTTGACCATCGCTGTACAGAGCACAAATTAATGACTTAGCTGGTAACATCGGAAGTTTCATGAGACAGTTCGTCTATGATGCTGTTACGTACTGAGTAGTCACAACGCTAGAAAATTATAGAGAAATGCAGGAAGAGCTGCAGAGGATCGAGTGTCGGTGCAGGGGTTAGTGCCTGACCCTAAATATTGACAAATCTAATGTACTGGACATAAATATCCGGATGTAACCATTAGTGTATGAGTGCACGATTTCAGTACTATCACTGGAAGCAATCAGATCCTTTAAATATTTAGGAATACGCGTAGAGATCGAGTAAAAGGGAACGACCACATAAAACTACTCTTGGGAAAGGCTGATGTCAGAGTGAGATTCATTGGAAACATCAGTAAGAAATACAGTCCATCAACGGAGAAAACAGCTTGCAAAACCCTCGTTCTTGCAGTAGTTTAATATTTCTCTTCAGTGCGGGTGCCGTACCATATAGGATTGAAAAACGAATACAGGAGATGAAATAATGAGGAGTGCGTTTCGTTTAGTAAGCATGAGAAGTGTCGCGGAGGCGCTCATTTAACTCTAGTGTCAGACGCTACAAGACAGCCATTTTGCATCGCGGTGTGATTTGCTGCTTAAATTCCGAGAGCGGATGCTCCTAGAAATGTCAGCCAGTGTATTACCTCCTCCTGTGTGTATCTCGCGAGAAGACCACGGAGGTAAAATGGGATGGATTCGAAAAAATGGTTCAAATGGCTCTAAGCACTATGGGACTTAACATCTAGCCGGCCGTGGTGGTCTAGCGGTTCTGGCGCTGCAGTCCGGAACCACGGGACTGCTACGGTCGCAGGTTCGAATCCTGCCTCGGGCATGGGTGTGTGTGATGTTCTTAGGTTAGTTAGGTTTAAGTAGTTCTAAGTTCTAGGGGACTTATGACCTAAGATGTTGAGTCCCATAGTGCTCAGAGCCATTTGAACCATTTGAACCACTTAACATCTGAGGTCATCAGTCCCATAGACTTAAACTACTTAAACTTAACTAACCTAAGGACGTCACACACATCCATGCCCGAGGCAGGATTCGAACTTGCGACCGTAGTAGCAGCGCGGTACCGGAATGAAGCGCCTAGAGCAGCTCGGCCACCATGCCGGTTTTCCATGTCTCCCTTTAATCCGACCTGGCGCGGATCCCAAAAACTCGAAGGGTACTGCGTCCAGTACTGCACTCATATGCGGTCTCCTTTATAAATGAGCCACGCTTTCCTAAAATTCTCGCGATAAACCGTAGCCGACCATTCGTCCTCCACGCCGCAGTACTCAGATGCTTATTCCATTTCATATCGTTTTGCAACTTACTTTCAAATGTGTAAACGTCATGACTGTTTCAAGCAGGACAATACTAATGCTGTATCCGAACATCACGGAATTCTTTTTTCCTACTCATCCGCATTAACTTACATTTTGCTACATTTAGAGCTAGCTGACATCCATCACACCAATTACAAATTTTGTCCAAGTCATCTTGTATCCTCCTACAGTGACTCAACTTCGATACGTTCCGTACACGACAGTATTACCAGCAAAACCGTAGATGCTGCCCACCAGTCCGTCATATCATTTATGTGTGTAGAGAGCAACTGTCTCTGATGATGATAATGATCATGATGATGATGATGGTGTCTACAATAAGCCCAGTGTTGACTTTGATTTGAATACTATGTATGCTTTTCAGACGGGCAGATCCAGAAGCCAGTTTCCAAGACGACTAAATAGTGTTAGATTATTCCTACGCAAAAGAAGAGCGAAGACGCCTGCTTGCTTAAGGAATTGGTCTCTTATTGCAATGTGAACGAGAATGAAAGAGCAAGTTCTGAATTTGTTAATATGAAGCCATCGATACAACGTTGAAACAAGCGTTTTAGATGTACCAGTTCGTCTTCGTGGAGTGAGAGCCTAAGCGCAAAACCACTGTACGTTTATTTAGATTTCACATATTATTACGATGAGTGTATACTATTAATTCCGCATGAAACATTTTGGGTTCTAATTCCAGTTGTAAGACGTCTATTGTTTCCCTGTTATAACACCGACGTTGTGTGTTAAGGACCATCCTGTTCCCTTACTAGACATCTGCCTTTAAGAGAGACACGTAAAGTAGTCCCACTGCTTTCCTTTTCCGCAGAATGAAATTAAGTCTTTATTTTCATAACTTCAAAACTTTTATCTCCACGCTTTCCTCTTTGCTTCGTCTGTTTTTCTTTGCAGTGGGAAATTCCTTCCCATCTACTGGCACAGATTCAATAACCGTTCTAGTGCTACGCTCTGTGCGAGGTTCATTCCTCAGACAGCTTTTATTGTCATAACAAAGACGAGTTGGGGAATTACATTTAGGCCCTGCTCTCATTAATCGAAAATTTAGTTGCGTATTGAGCGTTAATTGGTTATCGTTCGTAGCAGATCGGTT
Source organism: Schistocerca serialis cubense (assembly GCF_023864345.2). Taxonomy (NCBI): domain Eukaryota; kingdom Metazoa; phylum Arthropoda; class Insecta; order Orthoptera; family Acrididae; genus Schistocerca; species Schistocerca serialis. The sequence continues at coordinate 727,977,055 of NC_064638.1, forward strand.
GTAGCCGTCTGGGGTGATAACGTGCACTGAACAGATCGTCGCTACGCTTTCTTGGGTATAAACAGATTTTAAAGAGTACTACCTTAAGACTAAATTGTATTCTTCGTCTGTATGACGTATCCAAATATTCCAATGTATCCAAAAAATTTTAATGGAATTTACTACTTGCCAGAATCCGGCCATTTACGGGTGAGTACGAATCCTCGGGAAAAATTGCGACAGTTTCTTCCACGATGGTCCAAAGAATAAAATAAGCCGACACATATTATAAAAATGGATGTGTGTGTGTGTGTGTGTGTGTGTGTGTGTGTGTGTGTGTGTGTGTGTCTGTATGAGCATGAGTGTGTGCATGATCCACATCTCCTCCTAAAGCACTAGACCGATACCGTCCAAATTTTGAATCCATTATTCCTTACCGACAGGCAACAATAGCTGTGACGGTAAGAAGCGCCCGCCTACTTCAGGAGATGAGACGTCATAAACAGTGAAATGCGTGAAAAATTTCCGCATCATGCATGACGTTTAAATACGTTAATTCCTTACTAAAAACTATATTCGCAATAAATTTGGCATTCAGTATTCAGATATGCCATTCAATGCACCTACAAAAGTATATCATCGTATCACACGCAGTTCAGGAGATGTGACGCATAAACACTGAATTCCGTGAAAAACTACCGCACTGTGCATGAACTTTAAATTTATTACTCATTTTCTACTTATTCTATTCGCAGCACCGTTTGCAGACAGTATCCGCATATGCTGCTGAATGTACCTGTACAAATATATCATTCTACGACACATAGTTCAAGATATATGACGTCATAAACAGTGAGATACTTAAAAAAACGTCGCATCATGCGTGAAGTTTCAATACACTTATTCTTTGCTACTGAGACACTCCTACATTCGAGCCAACGCAAGGAAATCCTTGACACCTGGCAGTTCTTTTCACAGCTTTGAACTGCGAAGCGCAAACAGCTGGAAGCGAGAACTATAGCGGTCTATATAGCTATGAAGAGTCGTTGAGATAGAGCCGTTTGCAGAACTGCGTTGTAAACACGCGAAGCAGCTGTTCGGGATCATGTTTCTTAATTTGGATACTGTACTTAGACATTTCTACTTTATGCGTATTACTTTTAATGACTGTTTCATAGCTTCAGAGAGTGGCCGAGCGGTTAAAGGCGCTACAGTCTGGAACCGCACGACCGCTACGGTCGCAGGTTCGAATCCTGCCTCGGGCATGGATGTGTGTGATGTCCTTAGGTTAGTTAGGTTTAAGTAGTTCTAAGTTCTAGGGGACTTATGACCACAGCAGTTGAGTCCCATAGTGCTCAGAGCCATTTTTGAGCCATAGCTTCAGAGCTGTTTTTACAAATACATGGAAATGAAATTTTTTCGATACGTCACCGCGATCACAGTTCACTTGTTGTTTTTGTTCCTGATACAAAACTGGTAAAATGAATACGCGGGCAATGTCGGGTTTGTCAGCTAGTACGAGCTATAGAATGTTCTTATTTCTGGAAAAGCTGTATAGCAACACTGTTTGAAGGTTGTATCAGCCTGCATAGTGTAATGCTACAATGTATCGACCGTACCGTATGACGTATGTTAGTGGGAAATGCAGATCTGCTTTATACTTAATTCATTCAAACTTATTCAATTTTGCACATACTCCTGACGAATAAATGTAAGTATTGTTCCATGTTGTCTAGCTACACTCCTGGAAATGGAAAAAAGAACACATTGACACCGGTGTGTCAGACCCACCATACTTGCTCCGGACACTGCGAGAGGGCTGTACAAGCAATGATCACACGCACGGCACAGCGGACACACCAGGAACCGCGGTGTTGGCCGTCGAATGGCGCTAGCTGCGCAGCATTTGTGCACCGCCGCCGTCAGTGTCAGCCAGTTTGCCGTGGCATACGGAGCTCCATCGCAGTCTTTAACACTGGTAGCATGCCGCGACAGCGTGGACGTGAACCGTATGTGCAGTTGACGGACTTTGAGCGAGGGCGTATAGTGGGCATGCGGGAGACCGGGTGGACGTACCGCCGAATTGCTCAACACGTGGGGCGTGAGGTCTCCACAGTACATCGATGTTGTCGCCAGTGGTCGGCGGAAGGTGCACGTGCCCGTCGACCTGGGACCGGACCGCAGCGACGCACGGATGCACGCCAAGACCGTAGGCTCCTACGCAGTGCCGTAGGGGACCGCACCGTCACTTCCCAGCAAATTAGGGACACTGTTGCTCCTGGGGTATCGGCGAGGACCATTCGCAACCGTCTCCATGAAGCTGGGCTACGGTCCCGCACACCGTTAGGCCGTCTTCCGCTCACGCCCCAACATCGTGCAGCCCGCCTCCAGTGGTGTCGCGACAGGCGTGAATGGAGGGACGAATGAAGACGTGTCGTCTTCAGCGATGAGAGTCGCTTCTGCCTTGGTGCCAATGATGGTCGTATGCGTGTTTGGCGCCGTGCAGGTGAGCGCCACAATCAGGACTGCATACGACCGAGGCACACAGGGCCAACACCCGGCATCATGGAGTGGGGAGCGATCTCCTACACTGGCCGTACACCACTGGTGATCGTCGAGGGGACACTGAATAGTGCACGGTACATCCAAACCGTCATCGAACCCATCGTTCTACCATTCCTAGACCGGCAAGGGAACTTGCTGTTCCAACAGGACAATGCACGTCCGCATGTATCCCGTGCCACCCAACGTGCTCTAGAAGGTGTAAGTCAACTACCCTGGCCAGCAAGATCTCCGGATCTGTCCCCCATTGAGCATGTTTGGGACTGGATGAAGCGTCGTCTCACGCGGTCTGCACGTCCAGCACGAACGCTGGTCCAATTGAGGCGCCAGGTGGAAATTGCATGGCAAGCCGTTCCACAGGACTACATCCAGCATCTCTACGATCGTCTCCATGGGAGAATAGCAGCCTGCATTGCTGCGAAAGGTGGATATACACTGTACTAGTGCCGACATTGTGCATGCTCTGTTGCCTGTGTCTATGTGCCTGTGGTTCTGTCAGTGTGATGATGTGATGTATCTGACCCCAGGAATGTGTCAATAAAGTTTCCCCTTCCTGGGACAATGAATTCACGGTGTTCTTATTTCAATTTCCAGGAGTGTATAAATCTTCGTTTATTAAACTTCACGTCTTGGTCAGATACTTAATTATACAATGTTTTACACACACTGACAGCGTAGAAGACACAACAACACAAGACGGTGTCTGGCCCTTACGAGATGTGCCTTGGCACTACGATCTTACACTATACCACGGTGAAGCCGCAGGCAAATACGCGTTGCGCATTCCATAGTGTAAGGGGCGCTCATAAAGTTCCCGTTTGAGGGCGCTGCTGCGGCGTTGCGTGGCTCCTTGTGGGTCACCGACATGTAGACTCGCATGTCCGAAAGACACCAATGCCACACTAGGTGGCGTTCGTGTCTTTCCGACGTGCAAGCTATAAATGCGGAAACGCGAAAGGACCGACGTGCTCTTATTCTTTTCTTGGCTGCCGAAGTAGAAACACCGGTAGACATCCACTGGATAATGAAGAATGTGTATGGGGCAGCATGGTTGTTGAAAACCACCGTTGTAGAGTAGTGTGCCGAGTTCACGATAACGCACGTCCCCACGTCGCAAATATCGTAACGCAAAAGTTACGCCAACTCCAGTGGGAGACACTAGAGCACCCGGCCTGCAGTACGCATCTCTCCGCATGTGATTCTCAAGCCTTCGGTCCGCTAAAAAAGCCTTGAATGGTCGACAGTTCCTGTCGCACGGGAACGCGAAGCAGGCAGTTTTACGGACTTCTTCACGCATTAGGACACAGTGTTTTACCAGACGGGTATCTTCAACCTGGTACATCGATGGGATGATTGCCTCAATGCTCACGGGAATTTTGCCCGATTAGCCTACCGATTCTGTGCTGCACAGTCTTCGAACGGAAACTTTCTGTTCGCCCCCTATGCTTAAAAAAAAAGTCTCTTGCGCCAGACAGTTGAGAATTTTAGAAATATATGAAGTTTTCAAATGTATATTTCTTAAAATTACAACGTCTGTCCCGTTGGTGCCACGGCTGCCACAGGAGCGTAAACACTACTGCGAATTTCTCCGTATATTCTCAGCGTTAAGAGCTCATCCTATTTTATACAACCTCTTCTTTAATGGACCAAGATTTTACTATGATGAAGTATTACGTTGAGTTTGTTTGTGAGACTGTGCTTTGCTCAGCAGCTGCTAATATCTCAAATTCTCGATTTCAAATGAGCCCTTGGAGTTTTGCCGCCGACCGGTGTGGCCGAGCGGCTCTAGGCGCTTCAGTATGAAACCGCGCGACCGTACGGTCGCAGGTTCGAATCCTGCCTCGGGCATGTATGTGTGTGATGTCCTTGGGTTGGTTAGGTTTAAGTAGTTCTAAGTTCTAGGGGACTGATGACCTCAGATGCTAAGTCCCATAGTGCTCAGAGCCATTTGAACCATTTGAAATTTGAGTTTTGTCCAGCGGTAAGACACGGTACGTATGGACGGACGGATGTAGTTGCTTCCAAGCTCATAAGTAATCTCATAGAGTCCCGAGATACTGAAGCCGAAATTGTCATTAATCGGGCACAGGATCTCGCTTATATTCATAGTTGTTGGAATGTAATCCTTATACCACTTCTGCCTAGGACCGTGCGGCCTTAGTGGCGCGTTGGAGCGACCTCTCGTTTCTCAGAAGATGCAGGGAGATTCGCCAAATTGTTTACATTCATACGGGAGCGATGGCTTCACCAGCGCAGGCGTTGACACAGCCTACAGGAGCAAAACCTAAGGGTGACGTACGTTGACCAATTACAAGCCGTTTACGGCTACAAAAGGCCTACACAGTAACAGCCAAGGATATAAGTTGCTCCTGATTAAACGATGGTGGTGATAATCGGAAACTCGAATTTTTACCCAGATTTGAAGAGGCAACAAAACCGCGAATGTTTGTTATTGGAATATCGACGCCAGAAACTTCATGCTCATAATCGATTTGTTATTGGTAAGATAATAATACTGAGCAGCGTATTACCGTAAAGACGCGTTAACCGAACATGATGGGCAGCATATTCTAATGAGGGTTTTAAGACACATTTTAATACGAAGAAACTACCGGACAGAGTGGCTCCGGTATTTACAAAATGTAAGTAAAATTTCTGAATGTGTACATTGTAATTCTTATTCTGCGGTTTTCGATAAGTAACCAAATGGCGCATATTGCTTAAAACAACGAGTTTTATGCATATTTCGTATATATTTACGCTGGGTGGTGGTTAACATCTATTTCACACTTAATTTTCAGATACTCCTATTTAATGGAGGAGACTATTAAGTCATCAATGTTAGACCCTCCAGTGCAAAAGGAGTGCCGGCCGTGGTAGCCGAGCGGTTCTAGGCACTTCAGTCCGGAACCACGCAGCTGCTACGGTCGCAGGTTCGAATCCTGCTTCGGGCATGGATGTGTATGATGTCTTTAGGTTAGTTAGGTTTAAGTAGTTCTAAGTCTAGGGGACGGATGACGTCAGATGTTAAGTCCCATAGTGCTTAGAGCCATTTGAGCCATATTTTAAAAGGAGTGGGGAGTATTGTATTGTCAACAGAGAAGCAATGGCAGTAGAATGGGTCGGTCAGAAGATGTCAGTCGCTTCGAACGTCGATTCGTCATTGGTTGTCACCTGAGTAGCAAATCCATTAGAACATTTCAATTCCTCTAAAGCTGCCAAAGTCGACTGTTGGTGATGTGAGTGTGAAACGGGAACGCTAAGGAACAGCCACAGCTAAACCAAGACGTCATGTACTGATGTAGAGGGACCGTCTGGTATTATGGAGGGTGGTCATAAAAAGTCACACTAAATCAGCGAAAGGAATCACCAGTGGGGTTCAAACCGCTACCAGCACTCCAGCCAGCACAATGAGTGTGCGTAGGGCGTTAAGAAGATAACGGTACAGTGTTCGAGCGGTTCCTTATAGGCCTTATATTTCTGTAGTCAATGCTAAGCGACTATTGTGGTGGTTAAAGAGAAATCGGTGGATACTGAAGTGACAGTGGACTGAAAACGAGTGATTCGGAGTGATGAATCGCACTAACCCTGTGGCAGTTCAGTGGAAGCGTTCGGATTTGTCGAACACCTGGAGAATGTCACCTCCCATCATGTGTAGTGCCAACAGTGACGTACACTGTATGGAGTTTGGGTGTGTTCTCCTTACTGCGCTTAAGAAAACGCTCATTGTGGAAAGATACGAATACATTTTGCAGCACTGTGTACTGAATATAATGGAAGAACTTCTTTGTGACAATGATAGTTTGTACCAGCATGACAAAGCACCCTGTCATAAAGCAGCATCTGAGAGGCAACTGTTTGTTGTCAGTAATATTCCTGAAATGTGTAGGTAGGCTGTTTAGGTTTTTTCTGTTGGTAACGCCACGTAGCGCTATCTATGAAACTCACTGACTGTGCTGTGTGCAATCTGTGGCTGGTTGGACTCATTCTTGGAATATTCGCTCGTGTAGTGTCGGACAGTTGGATGTGAACAGCACGTAGCGTTGGGCAGTTGGAGGTGAGCCGCCAGCAGTGGTGGATGTAGAGAGAGAGATGCCAGAGTTTTGAGTGGTTGCTATAAGCTGAAACGTCCCCTTTGAAAAATTAATGAATTACTGTACTGATAAACCTCTACGTTATTTGATTTTCAAACAGCTTAACAAAACTGAACGTACTCAGACATTACTCTCTTTACTTACACTGACACACAATATTTTTAGCGCAACGCAATCTGACTTTCAAAAATCCCTACAAAAGAATGGCCCTGACTAACAATAACCTATACCTTTCATGAATCACTTACCTCACAAAAATCTTCGTTACTCGAACTACTGCAATACGGCGAGCGCCACTACTGCCAGCTAAATGAAAGATGCAAACTACTGAAGGCACTAACTACTGATAGGCACAGTTAGCAAATGAAAGATTTTGATAGAGAACAAACAATGTATTTCCCTTAATAATGTTCAAAAGTCATTATATATACTTACTTACTTATCGCGAATGGACCCAGAAGGATCACGCAAAGCTTTCTGACGTTTCTTCCATACTTCTTTCATTCGTTCTCCATGTTTTCTTTTTCTTTCTTCTGTCCATTTTGTTCCTGGTCTCTTTAGTGCTTCCTTCTCCGACAATACAATCCACTTTTCCACCTTATTTCTAAAAGTTTTTCTATCTTTGACATCTTTAAGTTCAATATTTGCTTTTTGTAAATCTAATTTTACTTGGCTAATCCATGGTGTTGTTGATTTGACTTTTTCTATGTAAGTGAGAATTCTGTTGGTGAGTCGTGTGGGGGGAAGTCTAGTGACATGTCCATAAAATTTTAATCTTCGCCTTCTTATGTCTGCTGCCAGGTTTGATATAGTTTCTGTGGTTCTTCTTGATTGTATCCGGTATCCTTCTTCTGTTAATTTTGGACCTAAAATCTTTCTCATAATTTTGCGTTCTTCTTTTAGTATTTTTTCTAAATCACATTTTGTGTGGAGTGTGAGCGTTTCACTAGCATATAGTGCTGCTGGCTTAATTACTGCGCAGTAGTGTCTGATTTTTGTGTTCGAGGAGATGCATTTTTTATTGCATATTTCATGTGTCATACCATATGCTCTCTTCATTTTCTGTTGTCTGATCTTCTGTGCAACTTTCTCTCCTCCGGTTGGCTCCAAAATTTCACCTAGGTATTTAAAATGTTTTACTCTATTTATTTTTCCATATTTTGTGTTCAAACTGCGTATATGGAATTTCGTACAGAAAAATTCTGTCTTTTGAAACGAAATTTGTAAACCTACTTTATCCGCGCATTCCTTAAGGATCTCTATTTGTTTGGTGGCGATTTCTTCATCATCTGCAAGTATGGCCAAGTCGTCCGGGAATGCTAAACAAGATATCTCCACGTTGTCTTTGGTTCTACCAAGATGGATTGGTTTCCAGTAGGATTGATTTTTTAATTCTTTTTCCCATTCCTTAATGACTTTATCCAGGACTATATTAAACAGAAGTGGAGATAGCCCGTCACCTTGACGTACTCCAGTTTTTATGAGAAAAGGTTCAGAGATTTCTCCCCTGAATTTAACTTTAGATACAGTGTCTGTCAGTGATTCTTTGATAAGCCTTAGTGTTTTGGAGTCAAGTCCAAGTTCCTTAAAATGTTAAACAAAGATTGCCGGTCAATTGAGTCATAGGCTTTCTTAAAATCTACAAATGTACAAATTATGGGGGCATTTCTAATTGCTTTGTGTTTTAATATTGTCTTTAAATTAAATATTTGTTCTATGCATGAGCGACCGGGGCGGAAGCCTGCTTGATAATCACCAATTTGGCGTTCCAGCTGCTCTTGTGTTCTTTTCAGCAGGCATGTTGAGAGAATTTTGTAGGTGACTTGTAAAAGTGAGATTCCCCTGTAGTTATTGACATTTGTTCTGTCTCCTTTTTTATGTAACGGGTGAATAAGGGCACATTTCCAATCCTCTGGTAATTTTTCTGTTTCCCATATTTTTGTTATTATTTTTGTGAGCTCTTGCAACGTCTTTGGTCCTAGGTTTTTTAATAGCTCTGCAACAATGCCATCTTCGCCAGATGTTCTTTTATTTTTTAAGTTTTTAATGTGACATTTGATTTCTTCCTGTGTTGGTGGTAATGAATCCGGTTGAGCGTTGGCACAGATTTCTTTGGGAAACCTTAAACTAGGTTCTGGGCAATTTAGTAGGTTAGAAAAATATTGAGCCAATACTTGACAGTTTTCCTGGTTTGTTAGGGCTAATTTACCATCTGGTTTTCTGAAACATAAATTTTGAGGGATATATCCTCGTATTTTATCTGCGAAAGTTCTGTAGAAGTCTCTTGTATTATAGTTTTGGAAATTTTCTTCTATGGCATCCAGTTGTGCCTTTGTGTACTTCCTTTTTGCTTGCCTAATAGATTTTGAAACCTGTTTTCTAACCTCGTTAAATAAATGTAGACTTTCTTGTGATTTTTTACTGTTATATTCTTGAAATGCCTTTTTCCTCCTTTCCAATGCATTTTCACAGTCTGAATCCCACCAAGGGTGTTTGAATATCTTTTTCAAGGGAATAGTTTCCTTAGCTATTCGCGTGATTTTAGAATGAAATTCTTCCCATGTGTTTGCCTTTTCCTTCTCCCATTCTTCTTTTACTATAGATTCTTTAATCTTCTTGGTGTCATATTTCTGTATTTCGGTTTTATATATATATATATATATAAATTGGTGTTTTGCCCTTAAAGAGCGCATTTGGACTAAACTACATGGCCAGTTCCTTTTGCTGCCTTCCTTGTTGCCCAACCTTCCTTCATTCGCTCGCTGTGTTTCTGTTTTCGGTCCTGTGTCCATGCTTCTTGTCGGCTTTGTGTCTTCGGCTTCATCTTGATTGCCTTTTTGGTTGCCCATATTTCTTTCATCTTCCGGCTGTGATCTTGCTTGCGTTCTTCGGTCCATTTTACGCCTGTTCGTTTGTCACATTGTATCTCATGCAGTTTACTTTTCTTAATGATGTTTCTGAATTTTATTCTGTCGTTTATTGTGTCTGCTGTTATGTTGAGTTGGTTCAGGTCGTTTTTTACCTCTGCCACCCATTTGTTGTTTCTAGTGGTTAGCCAGTCAAAGATCTGTTTGGTCAGCCTGTGTGATGGCATTCTGTATAGGTGTCCATAGAATTGTAGTCTGCATTTTCTAATCTTTCCTGTGATTGTCTCTGTATGTTTGTATAGTTCCTCTGTAGGTTTCCTGATCCATATTCCATTGTTGTTAGTTGCGCCAAATATTTTCCTAAGTATTTTCCGTTCTACTTTTTCTAGTTGTCCGATACGTGTATGCCCTAGGACTAGTGTGGTCTCTGCTGCATATAGTGCCTCGGGGAGCACCACCGTGTCGTAGTGGCGTAATTTGGCTTTTTGTGAGATAGACTTCTTGTTGTAATGATTCCACACTACTTTGTATGCCTTGTCCAGTTTAGTCTTTCTTTCTTCGTTTGAGTCTCTGTTATGTCCTCTCATTTGTAGTGTTTCACCGAGGTATTTGAAGTTTGCCGTTTTGTAAATCGTGCCATACTTTGTGTTCAGAGATGAGAGTTTCTTTGTGCTCATAAACTGTGTCTTTTCGTAAGAGATCTGTAGTCCAGTTTTGGAAGCGATTTTGTGCAGATTTTCAATAGCGCCTTTTGTTTCCTTTATACCTTTCGTGACAATCGCCAACTCGTCTGCAAAAGCCAGGCATTTAATCTGTAGGTTTCCTAAGATTATCCTCTGTTGTGATGTTTCCCATTCTTTTATTACCTTATCTAACACCAGATTGAAAAGGAGAGGTGAGAGGACATCGCCTTGTCGGACACCTGTGCGAATTTCAAAGGGCTCTGATAGTTCCCCACAGAACTTTACTTTGGAGGTCGTGTTGGTTAAAGTTTGCTCTATGATAGCCCGTGTTTCGTTGTCTGCTTTGTATTCTGCTAGAATTTTGAAGAGAGTTTTCCGGTCGATAAAGTCGTACGCCTTTTTGAAGTCGACAAAGGTAGTGATCAGGTTCTGTTTGTGTTGTAAAATCATTTTCAGTTTCCAAATTTGTTCCGCACAAGACCGCCCTTTACGGAAGCCTGCTAGGTATTCCCCAATCAAGTGGTCGGTCTGGCATTCTAGTCTGTTCAGTAAAGCTTTAGAGAGGATCTTGTATAGGACCGGTAGTAGGGATATTCTTCTGTAGTTGTTCTGGTCAGTCTTGTCACTTTTCATGTGTAGTGGGTGTATCAGAACAGTTTTCCAATCGTCAGGAATTTTCATCGTCTTCCAGATATCTTCCAAGATCCTGCGGATGTCTTTGGTGAGTTCTGGGTCTTGTAACTTCCAGATTTCCGCGATGATGCCGTCTTCTCCTTGTGCTCTACGATTCTTGAGTGACTTGATTATTTCTTTAACTTCTTCTAGAGTTGGAGGTTCACTATCTGGATTGTACGTGTTCTCTTCTGTCATCGCTTCTTCCATAGGGGGGTCCGTGTTGAGCAGTTTTTCAAAGTACTTTGCCAGAATGTCACAACTGTTTTTGGTATTGGTTTCTAGGGTTCCAGCCGGTCTTCTGAAGCACAAGTTGGGTGGTTGACATCCAGTCATATTTTCTCTGAACTCTGTAGAAATTTCTTGTATTGTTCTTCATGAAGTCCGATTCGATCTCCGTCCCGTTTATCATACTGTCGTTTTTCACTGCGAATGATTTTGCTTGATTGCTTCTGTGTTTTCAAGAAGTTCATCCAATTTTCTTGGGATTTATGGCTACTAAATTTTTTCCACGCACTGATTCGTTGGTCAATAGCTTGGTCACACGTGTGGTTCCACCAACGGTGTTTCCTTGTGAGTGGTGCTTGTGCTAGTTTCATGGCCTCTCGGATTCTTCGTGAAAGTTGTGTCCAGTCTGTCGTTTTCTCCATTTTAATTTTGTGTAATATTTGCGTCTGGTTTAAAGTAAGGTATTCTGGATCTGGTCTAACAATTTTGTTCTTCTGGAGCTTTTTCTTGGGCAAAAGACGAATCCTGATCTGTAGTAGGTGGTAGTCTGAGTCGAAGTAGCCTTTACGTGTGTCTATGTTCAAAATTTCTTTTTGTGAGTCTTTCTGGATTATTGCGTGGTTGATTTGTAGTTCTTGCTTTCCGCTGGGGAATTTCCATGTGGTAAATTTCCGTGTTGGTTTCTTGAATTTTGTTGACATAATGGCGAGGTCGTGGCTTTTGCAAAAGTCTATCAGGTGTTTTCCGTTTTTGTTGGTGTCCTTGGGTAGAGTATGTTTTCCTGTGGTATTTCTGTATATCTTTTCTTTTCCGAGTTTAGCATTGAAGTCTCCCAGTATTATTTTGACTCTATGTGCAGGAATTTTTCTGATAGTTCCTTCCATTGTCGTCCAGAAGTCATCAATTTCGTCCGGGGTTTTCCTGTTGTAGTCATTGGTCGGTGCATGTGCGTTGATTATTGTGTAGAATTTGTTGGCTGATTTCACTGTGATGGTGCTGATTCTTTCGTTTGGTTACGAAAAGTCGATTATGCTGTCCGTGATGGACCTGTGTACTGCAAATCCTGTGCCAAAAAGCCTTAGGTTTTTCAATTGACGCGATGGTTTTCCTTTGTATATTCTGAAATTCTCCGTGTTGAAATGGTCTTCGTCTGTGAACCGTGTTTCTTGCAGTGCACATATTTTGATTTGAAATTTTTCGAGAGTGTCTGTCAGTTGTTTCATCTTTCCTGTCTTCATCAGTGTGTTCACGTTGAGTGTGCCGATGTAGTGTTTACGTTTGGTCTTGAGGGAGTTTGAGAAGCTCCGATTCTTCTCATGATGTCCGTGAGCCCCCGGAATCCGATGCTCACAACGATCCCAGTCTATTGACTGGGGCCCGAGGTAATGAGATTTTTCTCGTTGTACCATCATGATGTTTAGTAGTTGGATGTATGGTATGCTGCCGAGTACAACCTGACTTTCCAGATCAGGAGGTTGGTTGAGGCCGCCACTGACATGTGGAGCAGACGCCTTTTGTAGACGCCCACTGTGGGACCAGACGGTACTAGTAGTTTTGGTCCGCCCCGAGTGTTTCATTTCCTCGGTACCACCTATATCTAGGAGGCATTCCCCTATCCGCCACCTGAGGAGGCGGGGCTGATATATATATATATATATATCAGTTCATGATATCCAGTATTACAAATTTACTCTTTCTGGCGGACACACGTCCAGATCGTCCGCTCTCAAAATTCTGCCATCTCTATCCCCACATCCACCACTGCTGGCGGCTCACCTCCAGCATGTGCAACGCTACGCGCTGTTCACATCCAACTGCCCAACACTACAATAGCGAATATTCCAAAAATGCTAACCAGCCACAGACTGCACTCAGCACAGTCAGTGATTTTCATACAGAGCACTACGTGACGTTACCAACACAAAAACGTAAACAGCCTACTTACAAAGCGGACGATCTGGACGTGTGTCCGCCAGAAAAAGGAAATTTGTGAAGATGGATGTCATGAATTGATAGATATATATATGATGACTTTTGAACACTATTAAGGAAAATACATTGTTTGTTCTCTATTAAAATCTTTCATTTGATAACTATGCCTATCAGCAGTTAGTGCCTTCAGTAGTTAGAATCTTTTATTTAGCTGGCAGTATTGGCGGTCGTTGTATTGTTGTAGTTCGAGTAACGAAGGTTTTTGTGAGGTAAGTGATTCATGAAAGGTATAGGTTATTTTTAGTCAGGGCCATTCTCTTGTAGGGATTATTGAGAGTCAGATTGCGTTGCGCTAAAAAAATATTGTGTGTCAGTTTAGTGATGATGAGAATAAGTAAAGAGAGAAATGTCTGAGTACGTTCAGTTTTGCTCAGCTGTTTGAAAATCAAATAACATAGAAGTTTACC